>NW_026622863.1:19937676-22437676 GCF_023065955.2 Ursus arctos
GGTGTAGTTCTAAAGCATAGCCTGAAGGGCAGATCCCTCTTGCTGGTCAGGGTAGTATTTCTTTCACAGGATCACATAAGATTGAGCTACTAGAACTTGGGTTGTTCAAATTATTTATATAAACAGGCATCTCACCCCAATTTTTTTCTCAGGAGCCTAAATATTTTAGAGACACTTCTGTATAATGCAACCTCTACATTGTGCCACTTTCCTACACACTGATTATGTAAGCCATTTTCATTTACTGGCCCACCTTATCCATTGTCTTTGTCATACACAAGGAACTTGGCCACTCTCAAGTATTGATCAACTTATTAACTGCTGATGTCTCAGATTCTACCAGTCCGACATGTTCTTAGATTCTTAATTACTTTAAGTGTGTCTTTTGGGTGATGCCTTCACCTTGTATGTGGGATCCACCCAGCTCAGTATTTGGCACTTCTTCTCTAAGGCACTTTACCATCATTGTTACCATCCATCATTTTTGGTGCCTAGATCTTGATGGAAACCAATTCACATAGCTATGAATAAAAGATTTCTCCTGCCCTTGAGAAGATCAATGGAGATATAGGAAATACTATCTTACCTAACAATCACCTAGAAATACCTTGACTATGACATGGTCATAGTCCATGACAAGGGCGCCTTGTTTCAGGGGGTAATCATTTACTCTTTGGATTTATTTGCATTATCTGAGAAGCATAATATCAGCTTCTGTGGGGATTAACTAGGACTGGATTTAAAATACAGTGGCTGATGTCAGATAAGCAGGAATAAAATATTAAGCCAAATAATTTCATATCATGTAGGGCAACAGGCAGCAAGATGAATAAGCCTCTTATTCAAATTATCTGCATCCAGAAAGTAGAAAAGGTGGCTCATGGAAGATTCTAATTATAAAAACTGGGACCATCAGAGGTCTTAGGACCCTCTAGCCAAAGAATTTGAGAAATGTCTAAATGACAGAACTGTTGCCAGAAAATTTTTCCATTGCCTTCCTTAATTATTCTGTTAATTATTTCCACTAGGATATGCAAAACTGGTTCTAATTTTTAAAAAGATTAAACTCTGTCTTTTCTATCATAACCAAAGATCAAAGTGTTCTGATAAATGAAACAGCATAGGAATCTAGATGCAGATTTTTAACTACAGTTACTCCAAACTATCCACATCATTCAGTTTTCCCTTAAGTTTCACTGTGGGTTGAGCATTAAGTTAATTTTCAAAAAAAAACAAAATAGATGTATATGGCATGGCCATTGACTTTATCTTACTGACAGAAATTTATTCAACTAAGGTATAAAAAATAACATTTGTAAGTTTTTTGTCATTTTCAGATAGTCTTTTATGATATGTCATATTTTAATATAGCATACAATTATTAAATATATATGTTCATATATCTTATTTTCCCAACAATAGTGAAGGCCTCTCTGAAAAATGCACGTAGTTGGCACTAAATAAATTGAAAAAAAAAAAAAAAAAAAAAACAGATAAGAAACTACTAACATTTTCATTTTATAGATGAAGATTTGACACTCATAAATATTAACTAATGATAAAACTCCTGCAGTGACTAATGAGATGAGATTTGAGTTGAATCCAGTTGCTAATTCTAAATCCTTTGCCTGTGTGAATGTATGCATGCATGTGTGCATTTTCCTATCTGAACTGTTTTGATTTTTTTTCTTAATTTTCCTGGTACTGGGCACTTGATTCTATTCCCACATCATTTCTGCTTCTAATTGAGCATTCTCCCCGGGCACCCCAGAACTAGTATTCCCAACCCTCATGATGAATCTACCCCTTTATCCCACCAGATTAGAACCGTGAATATGGCAGCTAGTTACACAGGACTTTGGGTTTGCTGCACTTACTTACAGGGTAATTATACTGGTGCTTCTCAGGAGATCCAATCTATGAATAAGTTGATGCTTCAAAGTTCACTCATACTCTTCACTGACTAATGCCCCTTCCCACTGCCCTGACTACAAGAACTCCAAGTTCCACTTGCCCAAACGTAACATGATTTATGCACTGGTTTTCTCCCTTGAATAACGTAGGCGTTTGCTGCTTAGCTTCAATGATCAATAGCTTTAATCTCACTAATATGTATGTCACAAAATTTAGTATAGAGTTTTCTTTAAGATTTCAAAGTATCTTAAATCTTTATTAGTTAAACAATCTCAAGTATAGGACTTGGTGAAAGAAAGAAGGGAGACAGGTGGGGAGGGAAGGAGAAAGAAAGGACAGAAGAAGAAGGAAGGAAGGAAAGGAGGGAGGGAGGGATGGAAATTAGAGAAGAGAATGAGAGGGGGAGAAGAAAGAAGAGAAAAGAAAGTCTACTTTATTGGCCTTTCTATTTAGAGGAATCAGTCACTCATCATTGGATCTACTCATTAAAGAGACATTCATTAAGCACCTACTGTATGCCGTGTCATATCACTTCCTAAGTGACTTAGCTGAGCCTACCCTTTTCCCTTCCAGTGGCCTTACTGCAGTTTGTAATTCAGTTTCTTTATTGGCTCTCTCTTGTAGCTATAAACTCCATGAGGGAAGGGACTGAAGGCCTCTATCCACAATGCCTTAGGTGATGTCTGGGACATAGCAGACACTCAATATTTTATGAATGAATGAACAAATGATTAAGTTAATTAGAGTGTTACAGTGGCTGAATATAAAACAGCTCCCCTCTCAAGGATGCTCTGAGTGCTGTACTCTACCCCCGTGTCTGAAGTTCTCCCCAAATCCTGGATTTGAAATCTCCCAGTAGGACTTTCTGCCCGTGCCTAGAAACCCCCAGTTCTCTGCAGAAGATGGTGCATTTGTCATTACCCCAGTATTCTGACATAACTTCTTGTCAGCTCTTGATTTAGATCAATAAAGTTTTCCAGCATATACTAACAATTAAACGTTAAAAAAAATCCATTTTACTGCTGAAAATATAAGCTTCATAATAAGTTAAAAACCTGATTTTGTAGATGATTTGTTCATTTAACCTCTGCTAAGGACAAAAAAAATATGATTTATTGATTTTGACTTTCTAATAAAAAAATCATGTCATCTTTTAATAACCAACTTATTACCAGATGCTGGGGCCTTGGGTCCCATAAACAAGGATTATGGTTAAAACATATTGAAAGGAGAATTTCAATATAAAAATCAATAAAAATAATGTAAAAAATAAGTCAAAAGCAAAAGCAATTCCTTCTCAGGGCTTTATAATAACATTTTTAAAAAAATCCTCAGCCTGTTGCCTGATCCTAAGTAGAGCAGTAGAAAAGTAATAATGGAAAAATTAACAAATAAGTATATTCATAAATAAATACTTTTTTAGTAAAGACAGTAGCTGCCATTTATTGAGTACTCATTTTGTACCAGGTGTTGGTGTGGCAGCTTAAATTACTACAAGAGAACCATGTGTGTACAATAGAATGTGTCCCAAGCAAGAGATTTAGTTCTTTTACATAAATTAACATATTTAAAACTTGGAGCAGATCCTTGCAGCTCTGTGTTTTAATGCCCATATTTTAGAATGAGGAAGTAGAGGCTCAGAGATGTTGATTCACTTGTGCCAAATCACAGTTAACACTATTGAGTTCAGATATTTGGTGATCTTTCTGCTAAACTCTGCTATCCCTCCCAAACACAGGAAGATACTAAAATAAATTCAATCAACCACACTGTCAATTGCTGGAGTTTTAATTATTTTTAAGGAGAATTGTAGGTCTTTTTTTTGTTTGTTTCTAATATGTCATCCCCAAGGTGGTTCTCAGCTATTACTCAGGCTAGTTTTAATAAGTGCCAGCATTTAATTTTTTTCACATGATAGGATTGTACAACTGAAAGCCAGGGCTTATTTTCTGTGAGCAATGTTTAATCAAAAGTGACCCATAATTTCAAGCTCCAGTGCCTGCCACCACCTTATTAACTCGATACTTGTTCACTTTGGAGACTCCTCACTCAGGTTTAAAATATGGTGGATGATCCTTAGAGAGGTTCTTTCTCTACCGTCCTCTCCTCTGACTGCCCTTTCTAAGAGATCAAGAAAGCAACTTCTGTCTTTTGGTTTCTTAATATCTCCTGTTTACGGCAGATGAGTCTCATTATTATCAAAATGGAGTCTTTTTGCCAGCCTGTATGTAAGCCACTCTCATCTTTAGTCCAGTATCCCAAAAGAATTTCCCAAGAACTCAGCAAAGGGGGTATTGTATCTGACCACAGCAGAATTAGGGATGTTATTCATTAAATCAATTGTATCAGTTATGAGAAAAAGGGTACAGATTCTGCTCCCTTTCCCCATGACAGTATAAACTTACATTTTATAAATTTTTATTTTTAAAAAATTTATGGTTTTTAAAATACGTATGTTTTATAAGAAAAAGAAAAATAAACCTAAATCCATAAAATGCTGAGATTGCCTACGTTTTCAAATCATATGCCCACCTCTGGGCTTCTTCTTCCTTCTTTCCTTTGTACTTTCCTTCTTATTCTTTCTTTCCATTTAATCTATATATGTAATTTTTTAATGTCACAGATCTGCTTTTATCCAAGGTCTTAAGAGAGTGATTATCACCATAGAATGGGAAATAATCAGAGGACTGGCTTTGAGAGAGACAAAAATCCAGAATGTCACATGAAGGGATGGTTGGCCATGTTTTGCAGCGGAGGGATTGAAGAGAGGTGGGAAGCAAGAGGAGAAGAGCAAATAGAAGATAAACAGAGGAAGGGCCAAGTGACTTGTTGAGACTGTCCATATCCATGTTGGCTCCCCCCCCCCCCAATTGGGCCATTGTTTGTTAAATCTTTGAGTAGACTTTTTGAGTTTGTACAATCGGGAGCAAGAGGCCCATTTGACTTTGTATCACAAAGACACTGGCAGGAAATTGAGACCTATGCTTTTTTAAGGACAGCATTTAGATTTAGAAAGCCATGAAGTTTGAATCCTGTTTTTATAGATGTGACCTTGGATGAATTCTTAAGTCTTACTTGGTCACCTGCAAGAAACCTTGTGAAAGAATTAAATATGTATAGGCAAATGGAATTAGAGCAAGGGGATGTTTTCCTCATGCATGATTCAACTGGGCATTTAGTAATACTGGATTAATTCAGATCTCTGTATTGTCATCCTTTGGCTCCATCTGTCAATATGGAGAAAGCTAGAAAGCCACCTTTTGGTTCATTTCATTTGTCACTTCCTGGCACTTTCCTGAAGAATCTTCAGGCAGCCAACTGTAGTTAAATGGTGGTGTGATGGTGTTCGAAAAAATCAAATATTCTTTAGGCTATCATCCCGGGGTCAGTCCTGGGCTTAAAATGAATTAAATTACTCTTCAGAACTATGGTCATCCCTCAGAATTGACAAAGAATATCTTCTGCCAGAAAATAAGATTTGGAAGTTAAAAGTTTGTACCTATTGCATGCTTTTGATCCCAGAACAATTTTGTTGGTTCCAGCTACATTCCTCTTGTACACATTCCCTTTTTACCACCATGAATGCAGTCAACCTTCATTTCTAACTCCATCCCCAATCCATTCTTCTTATATTCACTTTTGAGTAAATATTTGTGCATACACGTATATATTATGGTGCTGATGAACAAGATTAATGACAAGATATTTCCTATTAAAAGAGAAATATTATAAAAGGGGAAAAACATCAAAACACACCAGCCATTCTTAGATAAATTTTGTAGAGTATGTATCCTTTGTTATTTTTTCTGTTGCTTCATATTACCAATACCTTCTCCAGTCCTTTGCTAGAAATCTCATCCCACTGGGAAGTAACATTGAGTGAATTTGGGCTTTTCCAAGGTCACTGGTATCAGTGCTGGTTGAGAAGCTTAGATTATGCAGGCTGTTCAAGGAATAGGAGCTATTCAAGGGAAAAGATAGGTCCAAGAGAGACAGTAACATGCAATAAACTGTACTGAGTGGTACTTGGATATGGATGTATGAAAGACAAAGTTCTTAGAACATGAGACCATCCAGAGGCTTAGGGTAAGAGAATCAAACTGGAGGGCACTCATGGGGGAGAGGGAAATTGGAGACAAGGCTTATGTCTAGATGATATTGCTCAGCTGCAAGGCAGGGAGTCTGTGTCAAACAATTCTGAAGGGCAGGAATTGCTTGGAGGCTTTACAACCACAAGACTACCTTATCAATAGTCAACAATGCTGGGTGAGGTATACAAAGTAGGGAGGCTCTAAATGGCTAAAATCTGCTTATTGAGTTATTTTTTTTAACATTGGGTGTATGAACATTTGAATTTTGTACCTGCAGGCTTCTGAACTGATGGGTCTCAATATGCAGTGAAGAAATAAACAACCTAGCAACCAATATATAGAGGCCATTTGTGCCTAATTTATGTAATAGATTCATAAAGAACTCAGAATACCAAAGGCTGAGATTGTGTTCCTAGATAAGGAGCATTGGAAAGATCTTCTGTTTCTTTCATTTTATGATTTAAAAAAAAAAATTATTTATTTGACACAGAGAGAGAGTACAAGTAGGCAGAGCGGCAGGCAGAGGGATAGTCAGAAGCAGGGTCCCCGCTGAGCAGGGAGCCTGATGTGGGACTCGATCCCAGGACCCTGGGATCATGACCTGAACCAAAGGTAGGCACTTAACTGACTGAGCCACCCAGGTGCCCCTCATTTTATACATTTTAAGAAAAAAAAAGTGGGTACAGAATTTGGAGAAGACTGGGGTTGACATATCCTTATTGAATTTTGGTGAAGTGATTCTTTTTTGAATAAAATTTGGGGACAATAACATATGATTTTCATGCTTTTGTCAATATTATCAATTAATAACACCCCCTAAAAATTTCCCAAGTAAAATAGTCATGCCGTATATACCTGATTTTAAGGGACTATAACTATTAAAAGTGTCTGGGGGAGCTGAAACACACACTAAATACTGTGACCTTAATTTGGCCTCACATACTTTTTCAATTAATATTCCTATCATTGTTCATCAAGCAACTCATCTAACAGTCTCAAAACAACCTAGATGGATCTATTATTGTTAATTTGGTTTTTGTTGTCGTTAAACAGTCTTAGCACTAACAATCTATCAGTACTGTCTTGGGATGCCCTTCTGTGTCTTTCTTGGTAAACTCTTACTAATGCATCAAATTAAACTTACTAGTTACCTTCTAATAAAGTTTTCTCTGAATATCCCAAGCAAAATGAATAACCGCATCCTCTGTGTCTTCATAACATTTTGCTTGTGATATTTTTATAGAACAACTGCTTCAAATTATAATCATTATGTTATGTTTTCTATATTGTAGATCCTCTCATCCCATTCTTTAAAGGGTATGACTCTCATAACTGCCTCTTCATCATCTAGTGCAGGGTCTGAAACATAGAGTCACTTAGGGATGGCTAGATTAATAAAGTAAGTGTATTAATTTTTTGTAACGTTGTAAAATGTTTATCCATTCTGATCATATATGACTACGTAATAAATTATGCTAAAGGAGAAGCTCTTCAATGATTAAATAATTATAACAATAATTATTATTTTATAAAAAGAATGTGTATACCAATTAGCAAGATAAGTTAAAACAAATCCTTATAAATGCCATGAGTGGATTCCAAAATGCATAAAAAGTCTGAGAATATTCCAGAAAGTTCTGTAACTAACCTTTGCTTCTCTGGAGATGATAGAACTAATTGCCCAGAAAGTTCTGCCCCATAGTTTAGTGGGAGAGCTTCTTTTTGGATGGCAGCAATAACTCTCCATGTCATGAAAAACCAATATCATTGAGATTTGCCCTTGAGAGAAATCTGACAATTTTCAGAGTTATAGAAAAAAAAAAAAAAAGTCAGGGGCATAACTGCTATAGCATGTTACAGACCTAAGTGTACTAACTTCACCTGCACACCCTACTTTTAGATTTTCTTTTAACTTACACCATCTGTTGGTCTGGATCCTGTATTGATTTGTGCATCTTTTTGGAAGACAGAAGCATAACACCTGCCTTCACAGATGTTTCAAGACTCAACCAGATGCCTAGATATAAACTGATAAAAAGAGAATTGGCTAAATTTGGGGTGAATAAAAAAATTACATGCATTTAAAAATGTCCATCCACATGTATGATAATCAGGAAATGGTTTATTACAGGTCTAGCTAATTTTTAGGCTTGGAGCAATTATCTTTTTTTTTTTTTCTATATGGACTATATTTCCAGATCGTATTTCCCCTTTCTTGATGCCAAACAGCGTTTAAGTCTTTGAGCAGAATGTCACTTGATAATGCATTTACTATTAAATAAATAGTACTTTTGCATAGTTTATATGATATGCATGGCTATACATCTACCCGGGGAAATGCATGGTGTTCTATGTTCAATTCATCTCTTTTGGATCATGGTAGACATTGTTAATCCAGCCAAACACTCTGGACAGTCATTACCAGTCAATCATAATGTACACATTTATGTTTAAAACTAGTTATTTTTGTATATGTGACATATGTGTGTGTGTATCAAACCAAATAGGAAAATAATGACACTTTCATTCTTCTCCTCTCTATTCAAATGTCCCCTATTCATAGAGATGTCTTCGGTGACACTATAAAGTAATCCCACTCACTAAGAACTATCTAATATAGCATCCATTCACATATTATTTATCACAGTTTGGAATTATTATATTTGTTGGTCACCTTGCCTTATTTTCCATATGCTTCATGAAAATTAAGCTCTAAAAGATACAGACCTTGTCTTTCTTCTCTATCACTTTGGTATTCCCAATATTGAGAAAAATGCCTGATAACTAGCAGGCACTCGAAGAATGTTTGCTTAATGTAAGAAGAAAATGTAAGATAAAGTCCAAGAATAGAAACAAAAATGACATGTGTCTAATTTATGTCCATTAGTTCTTTTTCTCTAGTAAAAACTGTCTGAAATAAATATTATGTGATCCATGTATGCAATTTTAAATTTCTAGTATCCCCATCAATAAAATTAAAAAGGTGAAATTAATTTCAACAATATATTATCTGACCCAATATATTCAGAATATCAACATTTAATATGTAATCAATACAAAATTATTAGACATTTTGTATATTATACTAAGTTATTGAAATGTGTGTATTGTATATTCACAGCACATCTCAATTTGGAGTAGCCATATTACAAATGCTTTATAACCACATGTGGCTAGCCACATAAGCTTTATAACCATATGTGGCTAGCCACTGCGCTATTGGACAATGTGGATCTAGAGTACAGGGTCTGTGTGGGTGTTGGTAAAAAAATAAGACCAAAAAAGTAGGGTTGTTGATTACAATGTGGAAAGTCTTAGAATGGCAGGGTGAGATATTTGAAACAAGTAGACCAATGACATTTTCAACACAGGGGATGAGATGATTGGCACTACAATTTAAGGAAAAGTAATGTCATGCATGGTAAAGAAAAGGAATAATAAGAAAAAAATTGAAGGTTAGTTGCCATTAAGTAAGTGAGAAGTAATATTTGGAGTAAGGTGGTGACATAGACTGAAAATGATTGGGCAGATAAGTCTGACTAGATTTTTTTTTTTTTTTTTTTTTTTAAGATTTTATTTATTTGGGCGCCTGGGTAGCGCAGTCGTTAAGCGGCTGCCTTCGGCTCAGGGCGTGATCCCGGCGTTGCAGGATCGAGTCCCACATCAGGCTCCTCTGCTGGGAGCCTGCTTCTTCCTCTCCCACTCCTCTGCTGTGTTCCCTCTCTCGCTGGCTGTCTGTCACATAAATAAATAAAATCTTTAAAAAAAAAAAAGATTTTATTTATTTATTTGACAGAGAGAGACAGCGAGAGAGGGAACACAAGCAGGGGGAGTAGGAGAGGAAGAAGCAGGCTCCCAGCGGAGGAGCCTGATGTGGGGCTCGATCCCAGAATGCCAGGATCATGCCCTGAGCCAAAGGCAGACGCCCAATGACTGAGCCACCCAGGCACCCCTAGATAAATATTTTCAATATGCATCTATTCACTGTAACTTCACAAAATCTTCACAATTTTATCTATTTTGTACCAATAAATATTTCCAGGTTTTATTTAAAATGATTTACTATAATAGCAGTTAAGAATTATGAATCTTTTCACTCATAAGTCTTCTTGCATCTTTAAATTACACTCTATTGACAGCCAACCTGCTGAAAAGTAAATTGATAGGTAAAAAATGAACATAGCATTAAGAAAACTACACCTCATTATATCAAAGTTAGTTGGAGCTCAAAGTAGAAGTGTCTTTTGCGGCTACATCTTTATGCTCAAGAGAGGATAGGATAGACTCTGTATGGTGATTGCCACCCAAGTACTGCCCCCATCATCTCTGCTCCATCAAAGCCAAGTCCATGAAACTTGCCTCTGCTCTTGTGTTCTCTGTGAATATGGAACATTTTCTGTGGGCCTGTAATGTACCTGACAATGTGTTAGTACAATCTCTCACAGATATCCCAGCTCCCTCTGTCATATTGTTTTCTCCCTTAAAATCTTTCTTTTAAAGATTTTATTTATTTGCTTGACAGAGGGATAGAGAGAGAGAGAGAGAGATTGGGAGCACAAGCAGGTGGAGGAGCAGGCAGAGGAAGAGGGAGAAGCAGGTTCTCCACTGAGCAGGGAGCCCAACATGGAGTCGAAATCAGATGCTTAATGGACTGAGCCACCTAGGTGCCCCTCCTTTAAAGTCTTAAGGGATGTTCAAGTTCTTTCAATCTATCCCTTTATACTTAAAAAAAAAAAAAAAAGAAATAGTTTGTATATGTAGAAGACTTACCATAAGCCACTCCATGTATAAAACACTTAATATATAATGTTGTATTTATTCTTTGCAACAACCTTATGAAGTAAGTGCTATAGTTAATCACATTTTCCAAAGAGAAAACTGAGCCTTAGGGATGTTAATTAGCATCCCAAAGTCAGAATAAAGAAAGTCCAGAAGGGATAGGAACATCATTGATCTGCATTTTTAAAACAATCATACCAGATACCCTTTAACACTAACTTTTATACTCCTACTATTAATCTAACTTAACGTGACCATCTTTAGGGGAATACCCATGAGAGTTTGAAGAAGGATGTCAGTAACGTCAAATCATACTGAGAAATTAAAATGAGGACTAAGGACATTTGTTTAATTGCATTTTCTGAAGAGGTCACATTTATTTGGTGACTTTTGAAACAGTATTTTAGATGAAGAATGGGGAAGAAAAGAAATGGCCAATCATTGAAGAGTAGATAGTGATTGAGTAAGAAGGGATGCAAGTAATGCAGTCTCACTGCGAACTTCCAAAACGCCTTCCTCCATCTCTGTTCATCTACTTAATTTGACTTCTCAGAGAAGTCACTGAAGATAGTGTTGGTAATATGATTGTGTTATAATCACTACCCATTTTAGGCCTAATCTACTGGGTAGTCCTAGATCTTCAGAGTCAGAGGTGATTTTAGGAGCATTTAATACAGACTTCTACTATAAACCTTCCATTTTCTCTGGTCTTTTGGGAAGGAGCATGGAATTTGGTGTACTGGGTTTAAATGCTGATCCCTCCACCTTTTAAAATTGTTTTTGATTACTAGATAGATATAAAAATATTTTAACTCTTAAAATGGATATAATGTAACTAGTAGTGCTGCTCTGAGATCAGAATAAAGGCATGATACACATGTATGTTTTTATATCCTGGAAGAGTTATATTTTATATAATAGGTAGTGTTTTGCCAATACAGTGCATACTTTCTTTTCCCTTAAATATTCCTAAACTGACACATCCACTCATAAAACAACTCTTTGGTTTTCTGAATCATAGTTGTAATGCCTAACTCTGAGTTGCTAAAAACAGTTTTGAAAAATGAAATTTCCATGTAAGAGACAAAGAGCAATTCAATAACTCCTATCCATTAATACAACTGAGATGCCCTTTCTGCAAAACACAGAGAGTCTCAGTAGCACCAGAGAAGTTTTTAAAGTTGAATTTTCTTAAGTCTCCCCTCCAGCCCCAACTCAAAGTGTTTTCTGTCCCAAACCATTCAGAGTAATTTCTATTAGTTCAGTAGATACTCATAATTTCAGATTCAGTTCTCTTCTAATCATTTCTTACAGGCCACTTATTTTCAGTTTGAATATTGAGTAATAAGTAAGTTGACCCATTCTTAGTAGTTTGGGACTATCCTCTCCTTCAGTGAAGGTACTGGGTTTTAACTGAAGCAAAAAACAAAACAAAACAGTGCAGTTTGTCATGGGCAGGCAAATCAGAGTCATCCCAATCAAACAAGTTTGAACTTTAAGGCATACATACTTATTGAGTAGGTGCTAGCCCTCTGAAAATGTTACAGATAAATATTGATCTCAAATTGATATACAGCAATGAACTTATGTAAATGAGGCAGTATTGTTTCTGTAACAGGAATATAATCACTTATTGGCTTATGTGCTAGTCATACCTAAGTCTTAATTACTTTGTGATGCAGGACCTTCCTCATACCACCACCCTGGCCTATGGGGGCTTTATATCATTGTTCCATCATTTACAAGTTAATATGTCTCCCTTAGCCCCAATTACTTCCTGTGAACAAAGTGCTAGTTATGGTATCCATCTCACGGGATTATTGTGAGATCCAGAAGGAGTCCATGTACTACTTCTCAAGACTGCAATTTGCTATATAATTATAAATATTGGCTGATATTGTTAATAGCTTTCAGAGTCATATAATAATATGTTTGATATGTAGAAGCTTAGGAGATAGAGCACAAAATTTAGGGGGTTTGGAATAAGAAAGGGTAGTCATCATGAATGTAACAGATCCTGTTGATGCCATTCTATGTGACTTAAATTATGCATTCTATTTTTTTTTCTACAAGTCTAAATGAAATTGACATTTAGAAAAGTCACAGTGACTTGACACATTGATTTAGATTGACGTTAAATAAGTTTTTGTATTGACAGAGACATTTTAGCCATTAGTAATAGTTTGACTATTCAAAAAGTGTCTGGCTCCATGACTGGGGGTTTACTTATAAGAAATAGGAATAAAAAAAAATAGAATAGGAATCAAACAGAAGATGGTGATACATACAGAAAAGGCAGGGGAATTAACAAACGTAGATATCACTTTCTGTAACCAAAGTTGATAAATGTGTATTTATGTAAATCGATCAGTGCTATTATTATATGCTGGATGGGTTATCTTATGTGAATGGTGTTACTTGTAAAATTCAAAAACACTAATCATAGTTATTAGTAAGACAGTCACATGGAAATCAATTAGCCTTTGCACTACAAGACATTACAAATTTAACTCATTATTCTTTGTCTTACAATCAGTTTATTTCCCAACCTTACATAAAATGATTCCAGGATGCAAATGAAAGCAACTACAACCCTTAGAAACTGTTTTTTTGGGATTGTGTCTGGAAGGAAATGGCGGTCATGATTTTATGAAATAGTAACTTCATTATGCTCTTTATCATTATCTGTGTGTTTTCCTAACTTAAGTTTACACAGATTTACGCTTAGTTTACCTATCAAATGGAAAATTGTGTGTGCTGTGATTTTTCAGACTTTTAGTCTGCCCCTGTATGAATGCATGACCTTGTATTTGAAATCTAGAGGATTCATGGTATAGTACAGTGAGTATTGCAAGAGGAGATTTTCAAAGTTGTAGTTTAGTTGCTCTTCTCCGGCACAAAAGAAATAATCTTTAATCCAACTTCTAAAGACTCCTTACATTTATGTATTATACATCTCTGCACTTTAAAGTTTGTGGAAATGCCTTTATCATTTCTGCAATGAAAATGATGAAGTATAATATCTCTCTCACTCTTTTTATCTCTCTTTCATAGACAATGGCTATTCTTTCCTGGGGCAATTTTTGTTTGGCAATAAATTTAGAGACACTTTCAAAGTCAAAAAAGAATGAGGGGACTGGGGGATTATGAAGTTATGAAATGCAAGTTGTCTTCTTAAAGCATAAAATGATTGCAGCACATGCCACTCCAGGGGAACAGTGCCTTGCCGCTGATTTTTGCTAATGGAAACATCTGAATGACTCCAAGGAGAGTGTTGCTTCATGATTACTAGGGCAATGCTATTATTCAAAATCTCAGTGTGATTTTAACACTATGGACACAGTTTTAATGCCCAGTGATTCTGAGTTCTCTTGGGCAATGAACAACTCTTAAAAAATTCAGATGTATCTGAAGGATCCCTGGCCTTAAATTCTAGATGCCAGTATATGAATCTTAATTTTTTTGTGAACTTGAACAAGTGATTAGACTCTTCTGAGCTTTTCAGGATTTTGAAGTTCCCTCCTATTGACCCAGCTAGATGTCCTAGTAACCATGTATTTAAGAAATAATTATTTTTTCTTGATTTATTGATTTATTCATTCAGCAAATATTTGGTAGTGACTTCCATTAGATTAATAAATGCATAGCAACTCTATAAAAGCTTTATTATGAACTACAAGCTTTAGTTTAACTGACAAGTCATAAAATTTGCTTCAACATTCTGTTATATAACTCTTTATTTTAACCCTAGTTAGAGTAAATACTCTAGAGCTAGAGTATGAAGACATTTTGCCCTTTGCCAAGATTATAGATTTATAGCCCACTAGAATAGTGAGATCCCTTCCAATAGTTCATGGATTTTTTTTTATCCTTTTTCATATCATATTTTCACATTACTGATTCTATGGTATTGGTTAGCACTTTAATAAAAATAGTGTCACAGTTTCTATTGAAAGCATCTTATATATCTCGCTGATATACTGATATCCATTAATTTCCCACACTCTTCTGATCTACTAAGTGCAAAGTGCTGGGTTGCATGGTGATATATCTGACATTAACTCTCATTCTCTTTCATTCTCCAAACAAGTATTGAGCACACTGTATGTTTTATTCTGGCCCTAGAAATATAAAGGGTAAATGAGTCAAGATCTGTATATGTAGAATCTCGTAGTTTAAAAAGAGAAGCTAAGATGTTAAGGCCACTACTGCTACTGCAAGGAAGAATGTTTTGTTTATATCAGGGGGACGCTCAAAGAACAATGATAGTTCTTCAAAAATAAAAATAAATTGCTCCTAAAATTATTTATATATTTGACATGCCTCACACATTTTAGTCAAATATATTCAAGCTAAATAATTGAAAATTTATGTAACAAAATAAATCACAGAATTCATTTGTCTTTCTAAATAGGGAAGTATCCTGGAATAGTCCAATATTAATATATTCTAAACTGAATTACAGATACTCTGTCAGTTTATGAAATCAGAGAGGTTGGTATATTTACTGTTACAATAAAGCTGCTTTGCTTATTTAGTACAGTCCGAAAACCTCAGGATTATGAGATTTTAACAGAGGAGACATTTTATTATTGTTATTTGTTGAGCATCAAAAAAATTTACAACTTTAGCCCCAGTTCCTTCCAAATGTACCTGCAAATTCTAAGCTCTTATTTTAAAATATTGTTTTAAATAATAATTACTGACATTTTTGAACGTGTACCATGTACAGAGCTCTCTTCTAAGTATTTTTGAGACTCCGCCTCATTTAATCCTGACAATCATCACATGCGTCTTTTTTTTTTTTCCCCTCAGCTGAGAAATCTGAGTCATAGCAAGGTTAGCCAGCCACTGTGCATCCACCAGAGCCTAGCTAAATTTCACAGTCTGAGACATTTCTTCCCTGGTAGATGAGTCACAAAATAATAAGTCGTGGAGGAGTTACAAGTCTAAGTTCTTAACCAGCTGAAGCTGTTGTGCATGTGAAAATTGACCCAACTACTTTGTAGCCAAATCAGCATATTTCACAGTCACTTCTTTTTTGCTTTCCCTGCAGAATCCGCACATGGCTCTGCTTAATGTTAAGCTATGCATGGAAACCTGGTTTAATTGCGACTGAAATGACACTCCCCCCCATCAGTGTTATTGCTACTGTAGTTTCTGTGAACCGTGATGCACAGCTTATATTACTATATTGTACATCTATGTTACAAAGTCCCCAAGAAATTGACAGCGTGCATCTTATTCTTTATTATTTTTTTTAAAGATTTTATTTATTTATTTGACAGAGAGAGACAGCCAGTGAGAGAGGGAACACAAGCTGGGGGAGTGGGAGAGGAAGAAGCAGGCTCCCCTGGAGCAGGGAGCCCAATGCGGGGCTTGATCCCAGGACCCTGGAATCATGCCCTGAGCCAAAGGCTGACACTTAACAACTGAGCCACCCAGGCGCCCCTGCATCTTGATCTTTGACTTGGTACTGGGATAGTATATAGGGTAGACTTGAATGTAATTGAGCTAGTAGCATAATGCAGCTCAAAGCAAAAATGCTCAAATAATTAATTCCTCAATTAAACTATATCATATGATATTGTATATTTTATTACATTATTTTAGTTAAAAACAAAAAGGTAACTATCAAAATATTATTTTTAGAGTAACTTTATAATAAACTTTGAATGCCCTCATATTTAATATGCCTTAGGAATGTTCTTGGTAGAAAAATGACTGCATTTGTGGGAATTATCTTATTTTTATGTGTTAAAATTTGGTGCCAGATAATTTCACATTAGCACTCAGTACTGTTCTGAGATCAGAAAAAAATATCAAAATGTTATTTGATACACACTTCTGTGTGTATATAATCTATTCAGGAAAATAAATGACAAGTATTCCTCTGAAACCATTTTTTAAATGGTCGAAATATTTAAAATTTTGGAGATAAGTTCAAGAATGTGGCATGTGTGTGAATATCTCAAACATTACAAATTGAAACTGTCTGGGTCCAAATAAATTAATTAATACATAAACTTTATATACTCCTTTTTTACTTTAAAAATACCGCATCTAAATTATTATCCAAACCCCCCAAGAAAGAGGGTACTCCAGTGAACTGAGTGGAATTATCTACTTATTTAACTATATTTGTATATAATTCCGTATGTAAAAAACCTGTTTCTGAAAATATATATAGTCATGTTTGTCACTTTTATCATTATGAATACTCACAGCTGGTTGAGATATTCATGGGTTTTTCACCTTGGTAATTGTATTCTTCAGTTTTCACTGGGTAAAAGTTAGGTTGTTAAAAAAATAATTACTCATAGAGTAGAGAGCAAACCAGATAAATTGTCAGATACTGGAATAAATTCCCCCATTCAATGGTAACACTCTGCCTAATTCCCTGGGGAACAAAGGAGGGGACTGTAAACTTTGAGGAGATATTAAGATCAAGCATATGGGAGTATATATTATATCATGAATCCTATATGCTGGACAGTGCTGCCTCCTCTTGGAACCTTCCCATGCAGAACAATATATCCTATCATGTCTCTCCTTCTACGTCATTGCAGTCTTAGATATTTGCCTAATTTAAATCATGAAAACGGGAACTTAATCACTTAATATTATGTTACATATATATATATTAAAGTTTTTATTTATTTATTTGACAGAGAGAGAGAAGAGACAGCCAGCGAGAGATGGAACACAGGCAGGGGGAGTGGGAGAGGAAGAAGCAGGCTCCCAGCAGAGGAGCCTGATGTGGGGCTCAATCCCCGGACCCTGGGATCCTGCCCTGAGCTGAAGGCAGATGCTTAACAACTGAGCCACCCAGGCGCCCCCTTATGTTTTATTTTCTTAGTTGTTTAGTGGTAGTCTGCATTAGCTCTGGCTACTCCACAGATGAGCATAGACTAATCACCAACATAAGTGATTGCCTTATATAGCCGGGAGATAAAGAAGTTTTATATTGATTATTGATTATTAACAATAATCATTTAGCCATGGTAGCCCATTGGGCTCTGGGTTTTCAATTCCCCTCTTTTAATGTGCATGCATCAGTGTATGTACACATACTTGACTGTCCAAAATCATGACAAGTGTGTCTTTCCAGTCCTCAACAAATATTTTTGGGAGAGTAACATTAATATAAAAGGATGAGTGAATCATACTCATTAGTTCTTGGTCCCTGGTTGCCTATGCAAGTCTACATATCTGATTTGGTTGAATTCCTTTTCTTCTCCTTCCCTAATCACATTCTCCCTTTCTTTTACTGACAGTCGTTCTAAAATTTTGGCATATATCTGTTTTTAACCTAAACTTAATGTAAACTTACTAAACTTGTATACATATATTTGTGCATATATTTTTAATTTATACACATAATATTATACTATTACTGATTTTCCTTAAAAAAAAAAAAAAATCTTGCTGGGTACTATGGTTTTAAGATCTTATCCATGCTGTTTTGTGAACGTCTGGTGAATTCCTTCCAGCAAACTTTTTGTTTACAATAACCCCTCAAGGGGTGCCTGGGTGGCTTAGTCATTTGAGTGTCCAACTCTTGATTTTGGCTCAAGTCATGATCTCAGGGCCCTGGTACCAAGCCCCACATCTGGCTCCACGCTGGGTATGGAGCCTGTTTAAGAATCTCTCCTTCTCCCTCTTCCCCTTCCCCCACTTGTCCACACACGCATGTGCTCTCATATGCTCTCTCTCTCTCCCTCTAAATTAAATAAATTAAATAAATAAATAAATAAATAAATAAATAAATAAATAAAAAGAAAAATAATAGCTACTCAAGTGATGATTAATTCCCACTGCACATCAAAATCTCTTAAGAAACATTCGCTTGTTTGTTTTAAAACATCTATGCCAGGGGCACCTGGGTGGCGCAGTCGTTAAGCGTCTGCCTTCGGCTCAGGGCATGATCCCAGCATTCTGGGATCCCTCCACTGGGAGTCTGCTTCGTCCTCTCCCACTCCCCCTGCTTGTGTTCCCTCTCTTGCTGGCTGTCTATTTCTGTCAAATAAATAAATAAAAGCTTAAAAAAAAATAAGTATAACATCTATGCCAGATATTCACCCTAGAAAATTCTCATTTGTAGGTCTGGAGTACAAGAAGGTTTAAGCCTTTGTAATATTTTGGTTCAGTCAACAGTAGACTCTAATTATGCATAATTTCTTATATCCCAATCCATACCCTTTATGTTATAATACCTCAAAAATTCAATCTAATCTGCTTTCTCAAATATTATTAGCATCCAATCAGTGCTAATTATTTTCTTAATGATAGACTTACTTGAACAATCTCCACAAGATCTGGTATTAATTACTGCCTGTTCTAACTTAAAACTTTATTTTATATCTATATAAAATATAGATACTATAGAAACTATATCTCACTTAAAACTCACTTCTTTCTTCCTCCCAAGTAACATAGACATAGACTTGGGTGCGAGTAGTTTTGGGGGGGACTTTTTTTTTTTTTTTTTCTGGAATGGAGTAAAAGCATAAAGAGACTGATCAGTGGAAGGAAGAAAGCCAGTAAGGGTGCATTACCGAAAAATTTCCCATCCTGAAAACTAGGACCCCATCTTATTGTTGGCCCTCTATGGAACCATGTAGAATGTCCCAGCAACATGTTCCTTCAACTGATTAAAATGCAGGTAATTAATCCGATAATTCCTGTAATTTATTGGTTAGAGATTACCCCCAGAGGTCATAAGTAAGCTTCCCTACACGCATGCTGTCAGGCTGTGCCTGTGTTACCAGATGTCAATTATTTGACATTGTTGAAAGCCTAAAAGCTACCATGAGTCCCTTGACATGAGATGCTGGGAGTTTGCAAGATACTCTACCCAACTGGGTATTTACCCCAAAGGTACAGACGTAGTGAAGAGAAGGGCCATATGCACCCCAATGTTCATAGCAGCAGTGTCCACAATAGCTAAATCGTGGAAGGAGCCGAGATGCCCTTCAACAGATGACTGGATTAAGAAGCTGTGGTCCATATATACAATGGAATATTACTCAGCTGTCAGAAAGAACGATTTCTCAACATTTGCAGCAACATGGACGGGACTGGAGGAGATTATGCTAAATGAAATAAGTAAAGCAGAGAAGGACAATGATATGATAAATATGTTCACTCATATATGGAACATGGGAGATAGGAGGATCGGTGGGAAAGGGAGGGGAGGAATGAAGGGGGGGTAAACAGAAGGGGGAATGAACCATGAGAGACTGTGGACTCTGGGAAACAAACTGAGGGCTTCAGAGGGGAGGAGGGTGGGGAATTGGGGTAGGCCAGTGATGGGTATTAAGGAGGGCACATATTGTATGGTGCACTGGGTGTTATATGCAAGTAATGAATCATGGAACATTGCATCAAGAACTGGGGATGTACTGTATGGTGACTAATAGAACAAAGTAAATATTTAAAAAAAAGATACTCTACCCAAGAGCTGTGCAGGAATATGTTGTGAACTTCAAGCAGTGTTTACTTCAAAAGACTTTCTCTTCTTTTTCTTCTTTCTTTCCTGTATTTCTTTGTTCTTTCTTTTTTCTTCCTGCTTGCACATAGAAATATCATCCAGGTTCTGTGTAAAAGTTCAAATAATGGGAAAAATCCAATCATTTGCTATTAATGAATTCATGATTTACTGGGAAAGGTAGATCATTTCAATCCAAACTGGTAGTGGAGGAAATAATGCAAACAGGACCATCGAGGATGTTGTTCCTAAATTACCTTGGGATAGTCATAGAAGGCTCTTTGGATGGGCTTACCTCTGAGATGCATCTGAAAAGATGCTTACAAGCATGTCTATGAAAAAACAAGCTATTTCTTTATCATATACTCACCCTTTTCTTTTCATCTGCCTGAAAAAATAAATGATTCCATTCTTGACCTGATCTCTTTGTGCATTTCTTCACTGTCATTATGTACAATCTACTTTTTTTTTAAAATTTGAGTGATCATTTGGTTAATGTTTTGCTCCCATAGTAGACTAGAGATCACTAGAACAGAGATCATGTCTTTTTTCCCCTTATTATCCTTGAATTTCAGGCCCTAGCACAGTGTCTGACACACAGATGAATAAACAAACTAACAGAAGTGGTAATGGAAGAGGCAAGAGTTCTACTTTAGTTTTCCCTTTACTGTAAACTTATGTATGGCTATTACTATAAATACTGTGAAAGCAACTTGGGTATTTTTACATTTCAGTAAGCTGATGGTAGCTGTTCTTTGTGGAGGCATCTGTCTTGGAAAAGAAGTGACCATCTTATGTGTACATGACGATAGAGCTTACTTCCTGTGACCATAACTCACCTTTAAAAGGTTTTAAACCCCTTCTTCTCCTCCCTACCACATAAACTACACTTCTGTATGATATTTCTCTAGAAAGGGAAACTTGTATTATTTGAAGGTTAAACAACATAAATATGAGAGCACTTCCATTCACTAAAATCTTCTCAGTTCTCTGGTCCCAAATAGCCACCAAGTAGACATATAATCAGAGTACATTTAGAGCTAGTATATCTTTTGTTTTTTTTATTTAAAAATATTTTAAGTAACATGCGGGATTGCCAGGTTCATGTAAATCAGATAATGCCAGAGTTGAGAGGCAATGTCTGGGTAAGTCCTTCACCATCAGGCAGAGCCATGGGGCTTCAGCATCCTGTCACTTGAGCCATGTGAGGGTTAAAAACACCTTCTGATAAATTAACTGCAAAACATGGTAGCCATATACTGTCATGGGACATTTTCAAAAGCAGAGTGCATCCTCAGCAGTAGAAAGAAAATCACAAGGTGATGTCCTGAATAGTCTTATTTCGTGAACCCAGGCTGCCGGCTCTTTCCCTGTACATCCATTCACATATTCAGAAGTGAGGTCACACATCCATACTGATGAGCCTTGCCTTTACCTTTATGTAGAAGGGAGCACACATCTGGGTGTGCATCCACAACTACAGAAGAGAGAATGCGCTCTGACAAAAACTCTGTAGCAAGCTGAACATTTTCTTCAAACTTTCTGAGTTGTCAGCATAACACAGTGTCCCATGCTGAAAATTATGTCAGCATTTCCCCCCAGAAATCACTCCATAAAAATTTAACTCTGTACCATTTCAAATTCATCTGAGGAAAAGAGAGATAAAGTACCCTTAAATCAAAGAGATTTATGTATTCCAATAAAGCTGCAAGATTTTGTTTTGATAGCAATAATGCAAGAGCCAACAAATTAAATGCTCTTGAGGAATGATTATGGCTACAGGAGTTATTTTGTTTTTATCAGGATTGAATAGCTGCGTAACTTGTCTCTTACAGCTGTACAGATTGCTGTGGTATTGATAAGTGGCTTATGAGAAATGGTGTTGAATTGGGAGGAAATATAATTTACTTTTAATTTGATTTCATTTAGTAAACCTGACTTTACAGCTTGAGTTGTAGTTATTTATTATTTAACAGCCATGATACAAAGTAACCTGCCACCAGGGACATCAGTTATGCCCCTTGTGAAGATCACTGTCATTGGGAGGAATGGGGCACACTCTGCCTGGGTGTCAGTGATGAGTAAATTCGAAATTGCCTCTGACCTCTGAGGGAGTTTCTCCTTCTACTCACTTCTGCTGCCAGAGGCTCTTCTGCATTTGGCATTCACTAAAGAGCCACAGAGGCAGAATGGACTGATCAAGTGATCCGAAGGCCAGTCAAGATAAATTAGATGCTTAATTTATACACCAGGCATTGCAGACAGACTAATTACACAAAGACAGTTTGATAAAGTAATGTAAGACTGTGCACATATTAGGCAGAGCCTGCTTCCATGAAATTATTGCTGATATATGTGCTCTGGGCTTTGAGATTTTGCATGCACAATTGTGCAGCAAGCACTATGAAACATGTTCTATAAAGATATTAAAACGAAGTGCTGTCTGCCGACCTTTTCCATTGTTATGCTGCCCACAAACAGACATTTTTCTCCCTTTGCATTGTGTCTTTTTTTTTTTTTTTTTGAGTACTTCCTGTGTGGATATGAACGAGTTAAACAGGCAATTCAAAGATAGGATAGCTGAGAAAGATGCTGAAAATGAAGCAAAAACAATATTCATAGAAACAATCACTAAAAAATGGGGAGAATGGGCCTTTTGGAAAAGAATGCAGGACCTAAAAGTTCTTGTCTTATCTCTTAAGAATTCAAAGACTGCACTAGTGCTCAGAGAAACAGAGCACGAAATGAAAGCTGAAACACAGCGCTAGAGAGAGAAAAGGCCCACTGATGTACTATAGAAGCACAGGATGAAGGACAAGCTTTATATTCCAGAACTTTGTGTACAGTGGCTAATAGGGGCAGCCAATAGTTCATGTTCTTGGACTGGCTTTAAGCATAATTGAAATGTACGCTTAACTCAGTTGCCTAAGGAGAGACTGGGAATTGACTGCAGTTAGTATAAATACTAACTTAAAGAAAAGTCCACTTGGAAATCAAGGGTGAGACACACGGGATAGTTTGGGGAGGAAAGAGTCTCAGGTTATTAAAGGAGAAGTTTAAAGATCTAAATAGAGCTAGAACAGAAACGGTTTTCATAATTATAGGTGGGTAATGTTTTTGAAAGTTCCCTGATATGGGGACTTACCTTTAGAATCACCCTGGGTATTCATGTTAACACAGCTCATGAAAGAAATGTCTTGATTTATTTCTAGAGAAAAATATTTAAAATGAACTAACACTAAGTATGCAAAAGCTCACTGTAGTCAATGTACTAGGGCACAGAATTTCTAGATGAGATAAGCATTGCCTATAGCAAATAGCAAAGGAAACCTGAATAAATTTTCTCAGGTTCTTCTATATGTTTGACTTTCTGTGCAGTGGCTCCTTCCAGGTGAATTGTACCTGGAGTCTGGTATCTGGGTCATTGCATACATTCTCTTCTTAGGTTCAAGAGACACTTTCATACGTATCTGAGCCTGTTAGGAGTTAGAACCTTGTTCTAACTTCAAGTGGAAGGCTGCCTTGAGCTTCACAGAATTCTTGACATTAAAAACTCTCAAAGCAGCTTTCTCTAAAATTTCAGAAGAAAGTTCCAGTTAACCATTTCCAACTTCTCCATGGGAGTAGAGTTATGGGGTGGGGAGGGATATGCACTAAATTTCTGAACATTTAAAGTCAGCTCTGAAAACTTCCTATTCACTCTTTTTAGCCTTTCTAAGACACTGTCCTTGTTATGGAGACTGATCAAGAAAATAATTGTGCTCTTATGTCCGTGGACTTTATGACATTTCGTTTGCCAACAGTTTCCTTGGCAACATGCCTTAGTTATGTGTGCAACTCTGTCCTTCCTCTATGACTTGCACTGTATCATCATGAACTCGCTTTAGCAACAGCAGCAATGAAATCACACATTTTAATTCCTTTTTGAGTCATAGATTACTGATTGCAAGTGCATGTGGGGAGACAATGTAGCATCCTCAATAAAAATAAAAGGTCTGTAGGTTTTAGAGTCAGACTTCCTTAGTTCAAATCTTGGTACTCTATTTTGCTACAATATAATCTTGGACAAGTTATTTTAAAAGCATCACATTTTCATTTTGTTAACTTATTTGCTTACTTAGTCAAATGGCAATAATGATCCTTATATTATTGGACCGTAAGGGAAATTAAATGGCATAATATGTGCAAAACACTTAGCAGCATGCTTTGATGCATAATTAGTATTCACCAAGTTAATAACTGCTGTATACTTCTCACTAAACCAAACTTTTCTCCGGAATATATATGGCTAATATTTAAAGTGAACTAATGCATACTCTTCGTTCTCAAATGTACAGTGTTTGTGGTTACACAAAAACTTTTCATTTCTTTGTACTAGATGCATGAATTTGGCAACTATGAGATATTTTTCCTTGCAATTGACACAGTCTTTAATTCAGTAATATCATTTTCTGTCTCTATGTCTTGGACATTGTTTCTATCCATGTAAAACTCAGATGAGATACCTAAACTTTTCAATCCTTGCTTTTCCATGGGATAAAGATTTGTCCTCTAACACTAAATTGAAATACTGTGACTATGAAATACTTTTGAAATACTGTATATTGAAATTCTATGACTTTCACTTACCAGACTTATAAAACCCTCAGGTTTTTTTTAAGTCTGAAAATTAACTTCAATATAGTATTTTATCAATTACTAAAGTGTCTTCATTCTTAATGTATTTCCAAGTTGAATTTCTAGCCTAATGACATAGAAATAACTAATTCCTCTAGCACAAGAAAGCAATCAGAAGATTAAACATTCTTCTGCCTGT
This sequence comes from Ursus arctos, assembly GCF_023065955.2. NCBI lineage: Eukaryota > Metazoa > Chordata > Mammalia > Carnivora > Ursidae > Ursus > Ursus arctos. The sequence continues at coordinate 19,962,767 of NW_026622863.1, forward strand.
ATTCCAAACCTAAAATTGCTTGTTGGAAGTAAGAATTGAATGAAATGTTCAATTACAATCTTTAGTAAATTTATTCATTCATTCAGAACTTATTTGACTGCCTGTTATGTGCCAGATACTATGGTAACTGCTAAATATGTGTGTATATATATATGTATACACACACACACATATAGTCACACACACACATATAATCTTTATAGTTCTATAAAGTGATTTTGATTGAGATTATCTCATTTAACATTTATAATAATCCAATAAGGAGGGTGAATGCTCCATTTTAAGATAAAGAAACTGATTATAGGAGAGATCAAGTTATTTTCACATCATTCCATAATTGAGTAATGGACAGAAATTGGATATAGTCTATTAAAACTGTATGTTATTTCTAATAAAACTATACTCATTTTAGTGTTTTCTGTTTGTTTTACCACATAGAAAGAAAGAAAGAAAGAAAGAAAGAAAGAAAGAAAGAAAGAAAGAAAGAAAGAAAGACCTAGTTCAATACATGTCTTTCTCAAGACTTAAGCCTTAAGATAAGTAAAGTCTCCTGCCATTGCCTATGTCAGCCGTAGGTACACTATATTTCTGAATGATGAGTTAACACATAGAAAATCAATATGTTATGCAGAGTTGGAGGTCCTGGGAAAACCACTTGGTTTCTTTTAGCTAATATATAATGATTTCAGGTTGTCTGACTAATGAAGCATAGAATGCAATGTTTCTCTCTAAATGGTGCTATTTCAACACTCAGCCTGGAACTTTATCAGAAATGCAGATTTAGACAAACAGAGCTGTCTCTGCATCTGCCGAGTCGAATGGTCTCTGTGAATGCTAGTGCATTCTTTGTTTCAGCAAACCTGAGGCTTTGAGAGCTAGAGAAAATGGTCAAGATCACATATTAGTAAAGGATGGGACTGACTTTTGAACCATCACTCCCCTCCTATATAAATCTGAGTCTCCTGATTGGTTCTCAAGTCCTTACAGAGAGAGAGAGAGGGGACTCTTCATTTCAGCAGTCTCAGTGCCAATGCACTGTGTGTGCTCAGTAATGAGTATTGAATTTTCTGTGTGGTGAATTTTCTTTCTAGCACCATACATGTCTTTGCACTATACATGTTCCATTTCATGAGGCTGGAGGTTTTGAACTGGATGAGCCAGTCATGGTTGCCTTGTCGTGCTACACTGGGTTGACTTTAAAAGCCTGCTTATAGCAGCCTAATCCAGTAACTGTTCCACACTTAAAAACTTCTCGGTGGACTCATGGTATCTGATGTGAACCCAAATGCACACACACATGTGGCTTATGGGTATTAGTTTTAATATTATGAACTAAGAGCTGTCCCTTAAAATTTCCATTCCTTTTCCTATATCTTGTGTTGGAAGACACATATAATTTAATCATTGCAATATACTTATCTCCTATAATATAATGTTTTCCAGTTATAGCCATTTAAATACAAGGCCAGAGAGGTACTTTTTTCCTTCTAAAACTATCCTCCTTCTATCCCCATGAGTACAACCAACACCAAGACCAAGGGCATCTTCTGTACAATATCTCCCATGAAATTTCAATTTCAATGAAAAAAAAAAAAAAGGGACAAAAGAGAATTACCATAAGGGCATGTTAAATATTTAATGAAGGCATTCCTTGGTATGTGTAGATAATTGCTAATAAAAATTGGTGAATATTTAAAAGTTCAATTGCCTAGAATTTTTCCAAGGTAAAAGATTATTACAATGAATTTTCTGCACTTAACAAATTTATTACAGTTTGATGCTATTCAATATAAAATTGCCTATTAAAATCACAAAATTCTCCATAAATGTATTTTATTATATAGAAATACCTTCTATTATACTCAAATGTATGGTCTATAATATATATTATGTATCCATATTTATATAATATTTACTTCCCCCAAAAAAGATCTCTTACTAGAAAGTAAATTCCATGAAGGCTTTGATATTTTTCTCTTTTGTTCACTGTTGTATCTTCAATGCCTTAAATATACCTGGCATGTAGTAGATAATATATGTTTGTTGAATAATCAGTGAAACTAAACTTAAGGATTTCTTATGGCAACAATTGCTTTATGCTAGGCACTAGCTTGGCACTGCTAATTTGAAGATGAACTTGACCTGTTCTCTGTCCTTGCGAACCTAACAGGGTGTTGATTTTCATAAAATTCTCTAGGGTAGCAAAGCTTTCAATAATTCCTATGTCCCAAATGTGGAAGCCAAGGCTAAGTGAGGCTGAGGGATTTGCTCAAGTTCACATACCTAATCGGTGGCAGAGCCAGGACCGGAACACAGGATTTCTACCAGAAATTTCTTCTCAAAATTGTCCTATTTGTTAAAGATTAAAAAGCACATGTTTTGAGCCAGGAAACCTAAATGAGTAAAGCTGAAGCAGCTCCCTAGTGGTCTCAGCCTCTGGCATGATTCTCAGTAAGAGACCAAGTGGATAGTTGGGAGGCTCCCAAGGAAGTCCCAAGGAAGGGTCCCAAGGAAGGGTCCCAAGGAAGTCACACCTGTCACATGACTTATGACATTATAAGAGTTCTAGGGGAAGGAGTTATTCTCAGAGTCTTAGAATTTTTGAAATTATTAGTAGGCATCATGAGAAAACCACCGAACTGGGGTTTTCAACTCTGGAAGGTCCTTGTCTTAAAGCCCAAAAGAGGGTCATGTGTTGGGGCGCCTGGGTGGCGCAGTCATTAAGCGTCTGCCTTCGGCTCAGGGCGTGATCCCGGCGTTCCAGGATCGAGCCCCACATCAGGGTCCTCTGCTGGAAGCCTGTTTCTTCCTCTCTCACTCCCCCCGCTTGTGTGCTCTCTCGCTGCCTGTCTCTGTCAAATAAATAAAAAATAAAATCGTAAAAAAAAAAAGAGGGTCATGTGGTTTTATTGATCTCTAAAGGTAAGCAAAAATGACTATTATGAGCATTGCATGTTGAATTATTACTCTCTGATACTTGTAGTTACATCAGTATAGCTTTATGTCCCAAAGGAAAAAGGTGCTGATAAAATACCAAAGACTGTGAAACAACTGGTATTAAACCATACTTCTGTAAATAAATATGTTAAGATATGGTAAACGTCTCATAAATATACATATGTCTTTACATTGTGTGTTTCTACATTTAGGGGTGAATTTTAAGGAAACAATCTCAAAGAAAGAAATTTTTGAGAAAATGGTGTAGTTTTATATATTATTTAAAAATAGTGGAACAAGAAAACATTCAGTGTAGTACAGCCTTAGTGTTCTATGAGAAGTCTTTATTTGTGTACATATGTTCATTTCATGACTACCTAACAACTACCTAAAACAGTTCATTTCTATAAAGGAAAGTTGTGATCATTTCTTGCATAGTGATCATTTGCAGTTTAAAATGATTTCATTGAATAAGATTTCACGTTCTCAAGGTGCTGTTTCTCAAATAATAGTTTCCTAGAAACAGAAGGAAATACTTTCAGTGATTTGGGGAAATTATTTATTTCCCTTTGGACGAGACTGTGCATTACTTTAATTTGAGAAATACTATTTATTATAAAGCGTAAAGTTTCCTCTGTATGTGTGTGCTAACACAGAAAAAAAAATCCTTAAAGGTGATAAAGAAAAATATTGACTGCTATTTTCTTTAGAAAGAATCTTCTTTATCTTAAAGACTGTATACTCCCCTACCAGCAAAACAAATAAAAGAGAAACTGGTAAATGTCATATTAAAGCCATATCAAATTTACTGGTCATTCCCTAAATGAGGTAGACCAAATACATCTTATTTGACTTTACTATCTTTTACTTAGGGTCACTTTTAACGGAAAATTTCATATATCAGTTCTTGTAGCTATCAGCTACCATTTTTCAATATACTAGTTGATCCAGTTCTGTGGAGAACATTTTAACACTTTTGAGATCTTTGGGCATATGCTCTATAAAATTTGTAATAGTATTACCTGATTAGCTTCAGGTTATTTTCACACAGAATAAGATACTTGTTGTGGTCTAAATGGAAGTATATTATAAAATGTAAATTATTAACTCTATTGCTATTAGGATTAATAATAATTATAGCTTGAGTAATGAATGAATCTGACTCTCTACAGGAAAAAGAAAAGGGATAAAAAGGAAGAGGTTTTTATGACTCACTTAACTTTTTATGGCATTTTATTTGTAAGATTGGTATTTTTATCTTTATTTTTAAATAAGAAAGTGAACACAGGTTAGCAAAATGGGTCAAGGCTACACAGATTGTATATAAGTGAGGCTGCCAAAATTTGAATTTGTACCTTCTGGCTTGAAATCAATCCTTTCGATCAGTCCCGTGTACTTCTGCTTCTCGAATCCCTTTGAAAATAAGTCCAAGTGTCTTATGTTGTCCCATTCAGGCTCATTGTCCACATTGTGGGTTCTGCATACCATATCTCTTCCTTTCTCTAGACTGTTCCCACCCAAACCAACTTCCTCATGCTCCATCAGGAAACCCAAACTCACCTGCCTTTTTTTTTCTCTTTGACTCAATTAAAAATAGTATTCAGTATTTTCTGCTCCAGGTTTACCACTATAGGCCACATATATTAGATGCTAAGATACATACAGTTAGGGTACGGATATTCTTCAGATATATTTTTAATATCTGTTTTTCTTAAAATTACCTATTTTAATTTTTTAAACACTTTATTTCTTTATCTGTGATAGAGAGAGAGCGCGCACGTGAGTGGAGAGGGTGCAGAGGGAGAGGGAGAAGCGGACTCCCCGCTGAGTAGGGAGCCCGAAGTGGGGCTTGATCCCAGGACCCTGAGATCATGACCTGAGCCTACAGCAGACGCTTAACCAACTGAGCCACACAGGCACCCCTAAAATTACCTATTTTAAATATGCTCTGAAGATGAGCTGAATGTATAACCTAAAACTTATAAAAGCAGGTTCTCTACTCTGAATGACTGGTAGAAAAGAAAATACCTATATTTCTGTCTCTATTTCTTTATTTCTATCTCTGCATGCCTGTATGTTTATATTTTGCCATCAAACTCATAAAGTTTCAAAGCAGCACTGACTTCCAGTGAATGTTCCTATAGCACTGTTAGTGAAGTCTCATTGTTACTGCCTCAGTGCTTATATATATGGTCCAGCAAGACTATTTCTTCTCATGCTGTGGGCTTCAGTGCACAGCAGAGATCAACTAGGCCTCATTCACACACATTTGGGTGCATGCCCATAGATGTTACCTCATGAAACAAAAAATTGGGAACGAGATATGTATTCTTTTTATATCTTAGAAGGAAGACCTTTCAATGTCTGCTTAAGGGATGATTTTTTTTCTTTTGTTGCCAAGAACAAGAATCTGGCACAAACATAATTAAAAAAAAAAAAAAAAAAAAAAAAAAAACTCCATGGTGCTATCACCTCATAAGAACTTTCTAAGATGACAGTGTTTATTGTCCATGACTATTCTTTGCCAGGGGAGAATTGCCAAAACCCGTTACTGAATTTGCATGGGGGAACCATAGAGGTTGTGGGAATGGGCATTGCAGATAGGCAGATCTGGATTTGTATCTGAGTTGTGCCTTCCAGTGGCTGTCTTAGAGTCAGATCTAGTGGAAGCAGACCCCAAGACAAGGATTTGAGGAAAGGAGATCCTGGGAAGTGCCAGAAGGGAAGTAAGAGTGACTGGGAAGTATAAGAAATTAACAAAGAAAGCATTACTCAACAGGCTACAATTGTGTGCAACTGAGACTAAGTTCCATTTGGAAGCAAAGAGAGTGTGGAACATGCTGAAGTTTTTCTTCCAGCTTCCATCTGTCATAATCTGAGTCATACTCCCAACACCATTAATTCCCTAGCACTTGTGACCTACTCACTGAACAGGTGAAACACCCAAACACACACACGTAACTCAGGTGAGGCGTTACTGTAGGACCCTATCAACACATAATGGAACTACGAGTGTAACGTGTTATGGGTGGTGCTCCTCCAGGGCCTGCTACACTAGGTGGAATATTTAACTTCTCTCACCTTCATCTGTAAAAAGGACACAAAAGTCACAAAATGTTTTCAAAGGTTATTTGGAATAGTATGAGTAATATACCTAACACAGTGCCTAACACCAAAGGGCACACACAGAGAAACAGCTATATTTCACTTTTAAGGGATAGTTGATAAAAGATACCTTTAAATATATTGAGGACACTCTAAAAATGGTTTAAAGCAGTCAAGTCTCTGGGCCATATGATAAAAGTTCTCGCAAAATAATATTTGAAGTGCTTTTATCTAGGGAAAGAAGTGCTTTATTGGCAGGTGGGGTTAGGGGTGGGGGTGAATTATGAATCCACTTACTAAGTTGTAAATGTGTATTAACTACTGGGAAAGGAAAGGTCAGGTAGAAGGAGGGAGGAAGTGAATTAATTACAAAGCATCCTGCTAAGTAATTGTAAGAACCGAAGAAAAGACTAAAAGAATTATTATGGTGCCACATTCTGATTATGGCCATGTCTACATTGAGCAAGTAGGTCAACTTACTGAACTAAGAGAAGAAATAAAGGATACAAAGAAGAGGAGTTGAGCTAGAAACAATGAAATCTTTGGTTGTTCTCTTGCAGTGTGGACTTCTACATATATCCATTTATCTAGCAGAGTTATTTGTACATTGTATTAGGTAGTCTCTGTGAGTGCCTGTATATGCAATGTCTATGTTTGTATTTAAGTTATCTTACTGTGAAAATAGAACTCTTTGGGGATCCCACAGTTACATACCTTTCCATGAACAGCAAAAAAACATCAAAATGCACAGTATAAAATAAACCCCATAAAAATAAAAATAACTTTAAGACCATTAAAACGGTATTTTATTTGATATAACTAGGTAAATTAAATGTTCATTTAGGACTATTTCAGATTCAAACTTAATTTAAGGCTCATCTTGGGCTTGAAATTAAATAGCATACAGTTCTATATGAAGTAGAAAAAAAAAAAAAAAGAAGAAGAAGAAAGCCCTGAGTTCAAATTATGATTGTGTAGAATATAAATGAGACAATAACATAAACTCTGCAATCCTCCGTTTCCAGGCTTACATGGTGGGAATAATAATTCTTATCTTGGGTGAAATATGCCTCTGCCATTCTATTTAGCACACTCCAGATCTTCCTGTTACTTATAGCTCATAATTCTGAGATAATTCATTTGATCAGTGCACCTATAGGATTTTTCATAGTTCAATGCATGACACATGGACAGTTTTCACAAATGAGCTTTGCCAAACACAATACTATGTGGCATAACTTTATAGCACATATGTGTAGACTGCCAGGAATACCACATATGTATTTGTTCATTCACAATATTTATTAATGACTATCATATGTGGGACACATATTTTCAAAAACCTCAGAAAAAATATACTTAAGACCTAGTCATAGTTCAGAAGTTGATTGTTTTAATAGGAAGTATGTTTATACAATTAACATTTAGCTGTAAAAGAAGAAGTGTTGGGGGTATTTGGAGCAAAAAAATCAAGAATTAATGGTTATAAATAATATCTACAGATGACCCTAATGGAAACAGAACGGTATATCAAGGTAAAAACAATAATTTAGAGCCAGTCTTTGAGTTTAAGCCCTAGTTCTGCCACTTACTGTCAGTATGGCTTTGGGAATGCTATTTAACTTCTAGATGCTTTAGTTTCCTCCTATTTAAAATGAGATTGTTGTGAGGAGTAAATTTTTCTTTAACACAAGAAAAACAATACAGTGTATGGAATGTGGCAAAAGATGATTGTTAATCTTTATTATAATATAGTAAATTTTGGGTGAAGGACTTTATGACCACCATCGAATCCTGTCAATACTATGAATTAAGACTGGTGTCAACTTCATTTTATAAATGGGTGAATTTGGTTTCAGGACATTCTTTTAACTTGCCTAATTTTATACAGATAATATATGGCTGAAACAGGTTTTCTTCTATATGACTCCCTTACAAGCTTTTAACCATACTGCTCTTTGAAAAACCAGGCATAACAAGAAGTAAAGTCAATATAGTGTCTTTGTTGGAGATCCAGACTTAGACAAATAAAGGATGTTGGCATGAAAAAAGAGAGAAGAGAGAGAGAGAGAGTTTATAGTCTTATAGCTGTGTCTGAAAAACAGCTTTCTAATTCATTAGGAAAGTCATTTACGTTTGGTGTGATTGGTAATGTAATAATGGTTAGAGATAGGTTTTATCTGATATTAAAAAGAGTTGGAAAAAATAACCCCTCTTTTTAACAGAGGTTATTGCCTTCTCCTATGTATGGTTAAGATCCATATTTAAATGGGTATAACCCAAATGTCATTTTTTTTTTTCTATTCAAGAATCTGAATTAACCTATGTTCCTGAGATCAAGAGGTGGAGATGGCATCTGACAAACCTCTAAGTTCTAAACAATCTGCTCTGGGAGTCCAGAAAGGCAAATGGCTAATTGTAATTGGGTGAGACTAGAAAGATAATCATGGAAGGTTAGCTTTACCTTGAGCTGTGAAAAGATGTGTAAGCTATCATTCTTCTATAATGAGTGTTTTATTGATAGTAGATTTAAAACCCTTTGCTCAATTACCTTTTATTTTACTTTCTCCAAAACTCTCTATTCTCTAGGTGGCCATCTACTCAGTTACCTGTTCCAGAAACAAGTCATTAAACATATCCAGCAATAAATAGTAAATATACTCAAACTGGCCTATCTTGCAGGAAGTACATAATCAGCAAGTAAAGATGGGTTAATGGGACCTCTTGAATCTTGAATGGGGGTTTTCCTTAGCTGCAGCAATTAAAATGTTTGAAAATTAGAATTAATAAATAATCATATCAAGTTCAACCTCAATTACCATTACAAATGTTTGTATTTATTTTTGCAGAACAATTGACATCTAATTAGCATGTTAAGAGCTACTTGTGTAGATATTAATCAGATATCTTTTAAAAATCTTATCAGATTTATTTAGGTAAAGCAGGCATATGCATAATTATAATTAACTTATACTGCTACATGATTCACCTCTCAAATAATTGCTAGAACCATAAATATACACTCACTCATTTATTTCATTTATTCATTCAATAGCATGATGTATCAGAAACCAGTTATTCTCTAAAATATATGAAGATTATCCCCACCTCCCTGGAGTGATGCCTGCTTCTCTATATTACTCCAGAACCCAAAAGTCAAAGTTTTTTTTCAGGCTGTGTCCTAGTAAACAAAATTGCCCTTGCCTATAAAGTTTTTTTCCAACTTTTAATACCCCTATAACACTGTGATAAGGTTTTATAAGTTCTTAATACTTTGTGTTATAATATTTGTTTATGAGTTCATCATTCCCAGTAAACTGTGAACTTCCTGAAAATGATATTGAAGACTTTAGTTTGTATATCCAGTTCATAACACAAAGTCTGGAAAGTAATAGACATCCATAAGGACTATTAAAAAATGAATTATCTATGGATATGCTCAGTTGTTAAAATGCACACTTTAAGTCTCTTTAAGTAGAGTTAACTTGTGGAAAATTCAGGCTTTGTTATTAAACCTACGGTGAGAAATATGGCTTATTCTTGTCCTAGCAAACATGGGCAAATTGTATAATATCTGACTCTCAGGCATCTCATCCCTAAAACAGGAATTATAGAATGATAGTATTTCATGAGACAAATATAAAAGTCTCCTATCACAGTTTATGGCATGGAGTGAGCACATGGGAAATAGAATTTTCCTTTATTTGTTTTTTTTTTTTTTTAATGTAGAAACAAGATATACCTCAAAAATGAGATTGCATTTGCAGAAAATTCACACCAGTCTTAAGTATTGGTCTACTGCATAGCTGCTGTCCAGCATCTGCTAAAAAGAAACAGTAAAATGGAGCCATTCTTATGTCCACTTGGAATTTTCCAGTTTCATGGCTCTGGGGAGCAATTTCTTTGACTCTGCGGAAGTTTCTTGGCCCTGTTTGCATGTGGCTTAGAGAAGTTACTTGGGTTTCAGTAGCTTTGTCCTGTTCCTTGTGTCCCAGGAGTACGGTGTGTTTTCTTTGACTCAGAACCAGTGCTTGGAAGGAGGTAAAGATAGTCTAGAAGGCAGTTTTTGTATCAAATGGAAGAAGGTAGAGCTGAGCCAATTCCTGAACTGAAATCAGAAAACAAGCAACGGCAAATGCTAGTGTTTCTGTTGTTGCCCTCACTGGGGGAAACAGACCCTTGCTGGCAAAGAAAAGTAACAGAAATTTAAGAGTTCATATCCATATGAGACTTTACTTCACTGTATCATAGCACAGACACTGCCTTTGAGAGAGAGGTCAGTCTACATGTTTAAATTACCACCATGACTGGGACCTCAACATCTCAATTTTCAATGCCTTCTGTTTTTGGTTTGGTTATATGTTTACTTTTTGTTTGTTTGCTTTTTGTTTCTGTGTTCATCAGCAGAACTGAGATGTCTCCCAGTAATGCCTCCCTTTTCGTATTCATGCCCTCGTGTAATCCCCTCCCCTCAAGAATCTAGTCTGGATCTAGTGATTTGCAACTAAAGAACAGAATACAGAAGAAAATAATGGGATATGACTTCTGAGACAGGATGTAAAAAGAGTCTGGCTTCTGTCTTGTTCAACCTTTCTTGCTTTCTCATTTGCTTATTCTAATGGAAGCCAGCTGCCATATTGCATGCTGTTCCATGGAGAAGCCCACATGGCAAGGAAGTGGGGATGAAACCAGACAACAACCAGGGAGAAACTTAAGACTCTCAGCTTAACAATCCGAAAGGAGCTAAATCTTTCCAGTGAAAAATATTTTCAAATAAACAAAAATGAAAATACAATATGTCAAAATTTGTGGGATATAATAAAAGAGTGCTTAGAGGAAAATTTATAGCATTTAATTTTTATTTTATTTTTATTATTTTTTTAGTATTTTATTTATTTGAGAGAGAGTGATGGAGAGAGAGCACAAACCAGGGGAGGGTCAGAGAGAGAGGGAGAAACAGCCTTCCCTGCTGGGCAGGGAGTGTGATGTAGGACTCTATCCCAGGACCCCGGGATCATGACCTGAGCCAAAAGCAGACGCTTAACTGACTGAACCACCCAGGCACCCTAATTTTTATTTTAGAAAAAGATCTGTAATCAATAATATATGTTTCCAAACTTAAAAAAAAAAAAAAAAAAGAATTAAAAAAGCTAAAAAAAAAGTGAACTCAAGCAATAACAGTAGTAATACATATAAACACAAAAATCAATGAAATAAAAATAGAAAATAACATCAAAAAAATAAATGAAAACCAAAGTTAGTTCTTTAAGAAGATAAACATAAATATCTAGCAACTTGGAAATAAAAGAATAAACAAATTTTCAATATTAGGAATAAAAGTGCAGATATCTTTTTGAGATCCTGGTTCCATTTCTTTTGGATATATACCCAAGAGTTAGATTGCTGGATTATATTGTAGTTTTCATTTTGATTTTTTTCATTTCGATTTTTCTTTTTATTTTGAGTATGGTTGACGCACAATGTTGCATTAGTTTGAAGTGTACAGGTTAGTGATTCAGCTTCTTTATATGTTATCTATGTTCACCACAAGGGTAGCCACCATCTGTCCCATTACATCTCTATTACAGTATCATTGACTATATCCATTATGCTGTGCCTTTTATGCCCTTGACTCAACCCATTCGATAACTGAAAGCCTGAATCTCCCAGTACCTTCCACCCATTTGCCCTTCCTCCTACCCACCCCTACCCTCTGGCAATGATCAGTTTGTTCTCTGTATTTAGAGTCTGATTCTGCTTTCTGTTTGTGTATTTTTGTTTTCTAGATTCCACTTATGAGTGAAATCATATAGTATTTGTTTTTCTCAGTCTGACTTTCTAGCTTAACATAATACTCTCTAGATACGTCCATGTTGTTGCAAATGACACAATCTCATCCTTTTTTGGGGGGGGGTGCTGTGTAAAATTCAGGTGTGTGTGTGTGTGTGTGTGTGTGTGTGTGTGTGTGTGTATGTATGTGTATGTATGCACCACATCTTCCTTACCCATTTTTCTATTGATGGATATTTAGGTTGCTTCCAATATCTTTGCTATTATAAATAACACTGTAATAACAGGGGTTCATATATCTTTTTTTAAAGATTTTATTTATTTATTTGAGAGAGAGAGAAGGGGGGCTGGGCAGAAGGGGAGGAAAAAGCAGACTTCCCGCTGAGCAGGGAGCCTGACGTGGGGCTCTGTCCCAGGACCCTGAGATCATGACCTGAGCAGAAGTCAGATGCTTAAATGAGTGAGCTACCCAGGCGCCCCAGGGGTACATATATCTTTTCAAATTTGTTTTTGTTTTGTTTTGTTTTCTTTTCTTTTCTTTGGATAAATACTCCATAGTGGGTTTATTGAATCATATGGTATTTCTGTTTTTAAATTTTTGAGGAACTATACTGATTTCCATGGTGGCTGTACCAATTTACATTCCCACCAAGAGTGCACAAGGGTTTCTTTTTCTCTACATCCTCACCAAGACTTGTTATTCTTGTCTGTTTGAATCTAGCCATTCTTACATCTGTAAGGTGATACCTCATAGTGCTTCTGATTTGCAGTTCTATTTTTTAATTTTTTGAGGAACCTCTATACTGTTTTCCATACTTGCTGTACCATTTTGCATTCCCATCAATAGTGTATAAAGCTTTTCCATTTCACTATCTCTTTGCCAACATTTAACTTCTTTTTTTCTTTAATAGTAGCCATCCTGCTTGTGTGAGGTCATATCTCATTGTGGTTTTGATTTTCATTTTCCTTGTGATTAATGATTTGAACAACTTTTCGTGTACATGTTGGCTATTTGTATGTCTTCTTTGGAGAAATGTCTTTTCAGCTCCTTTGCTTATTTTTAATTAGGCTACGTGTGTGTGCGTGTGTGTGTGTGTGTGTGAGAGAGAGAGAGAAAGAGAGAGAGAGAATTTGAGTTGTAGGAGTTCCTTACATATCTTGGAGGTTACCCATTATCAGATATATGGTTTACAAATATATATACATATTTTTCCCATTCTGTAGGTTGCCTTCTTACTCTGTTGTTTCCTTTGTTGTAACAAAACTTTTTAGATTGATGTAGTCTCACTTATTTATTACTGGTTTTGTTGCCTGTGCTTTTGGTGTCATATCCATGAAATAATTTCCAAGACCAATGTCAGGAAGATTTTCTCTTATGTTTTCTCCTAGGAGTTTTACAGTTTTAGGTCTTATGTTTAAGTCTTTAATCCATGTTGAGTTGGTTTTTGTGTATGGTGGAAGATAGAGGGAGGTGCCTGGGTGGCTCGGTGGCTCAGTTAAGCAGCTGACTCTTGATTTTGGCTCTGGTCATGATCTTAGGGTTGTGAGATTGAGCCCCACACTGGGCTCCATGGAGGGTGTGGAGCCTGCTTAAGATTCTTTCTCTCCCTCTCCATCTGCCAGCCCTCCCCGAACAAACAAACAAAAAAAGTAGAGGTCTGACATCCTTTTGCATGTGGACGTCCTGTTTTCCTAGCATCATGTTTTAAAGAGGCTATCCTTTTCCCACTGTGTTCATGATAACCTTATCAAAGATCAAACAATTATAAATGCATGGGTTTATTTTTGAGCTCTCTAATCTGTATCATCGGTCAGTCTATATACCTCTCTTTATGCCAACATCATACTGTTTTAATTACTGTAGCTTATAATATATTTCAAAATCACAAAGTGTGATGCTTCTAGCTTTATTCTTCATTCTCAGGATCACTTTGGATATTCTAGATCTTTTGTTATTTCATGCGAATTTTAGGATTATTTTTCTATTTCTGTAAAAACTGTCTTTGGACTTTTCTTGGTAATTGAAATCAGGATCTGCACTGCCACTGCAGCATTATTCACAATAGCCAAGATCTAGAAACAACCCAAATATCTATAGACAGATGAATGGATAAAGAAAATGTATTATATACATATAATGGGGTATTATTCTGCTTTAAAAAAGAAGGAAATTTTACAATTTGTGACAACATAAATAGACCTGGAAGACATTATACTCAGTAAAATAAGTCAATCACAGAAGGAAAACTATTGCATGATTCCACTTATAGGAAGTATATGAAGTAATCAAACTTAAAGAAGCAGAAAATAGACTGGTGGTTGTTAGGAGATGGGGAAAATGGGAAAATAGGGAGTTGTTATTCAGTGTGTATACAGTTTCAGTTTTACAAAGTGATTAAGTTCTAGAAATCTGTACACATTTAGCTTATATTTAAAAATAAAAACAGTATTGTGTACTCAAAAGCTAGTTAAAAGGGTAGATCTTAGATTGAGTGTATTACCACCCCCTAAAAAAAAAAACACAGGAAATCTTTTGGAAGTGATTTTATTATCTTGTCTTTTTTTTTTTTTTTTTATCTTGGTTGTAGTGATGGTATCCAGGTTGTATGCATAAGCCCAAACTCATCAAAAGTCATTCATTGTATATGTTTAATTTTTATATCAATTATGTCTCAATAAAGCTATATAAAATATTAGGAATGAAAGGAAAGAGATCACTACAGACCCCATAGACATTACAGAATTTTAAGGGACTACTAAAAACAATTTTATATGCATACATTTAACAATTTGCATAAAATAGAACTATTTCCTGAAATACCACAAACTGTCAAAATCATAAGGATGATCGATAATTTGACTGTTGATAATCTGACAAATTAGTATCTAAAATGTCATTTTTTTTTTTTTCCCAGAGCTTTCGCAGATGAATTCAGAGCTCTTTCCCATTGTACTACCCAGTAGCCAGTCTGGGAACTAGCACTTGGTCCTCCTGTAGGCTTATCAGTGCCCTTAGGGTCAGAGCCATGCAAGAACAGCTCATGGGTTCCCACGTGTTCCGAAACAACTGTATGTTGTCTGTTTTCCTGACTGCTCCCCATGCTTTCTGGTTTCCCAGGGCTCTCCCTTGGGTCCTTCATTCAGAAACCTGGGGCTTCACCCTTTTTTGCTATATACTTCCTACAAAACACCTGCATTTGGGGCCACGTAGTAAGAGGAAAGAGAGAAAAAAATGATCACGGGCTTCATTCCACCCTCCTGAAATCAAAGTTCCTAAAATTGGAGAGGAAGTTTCCCTGCCCTGAGAACTTTAGGTTCCTGTGGGCTGTCTTGGGCACAAGAAAAAGGAGAAAAGAAAAGAATAGAAAATAGATTTCTTCCACTCTCTGTGAGCATCTGGAGATGTCTTTCCCAAGGATCATGAGAAAACTATACAGGGCTTCTTTATCATCCCTCTTCGTCTGGGCAAAGGCCCACTTCTTTGAGTCCATGCTGAAAGACATCAGAGGGGAGAAAAAAAAAAAAAAAAAAGATAATTTTATTGTTTAGTTTGAATTCTTCTTTCTCAATCTACCTGCTACTCTTTAGTTTTCAGAGTCTTCAAGTAGATGCTATATTTATTCTGCCCAGGTTTTACAACTCTGTTCAGTGGGAGAAAAACACATTTTTTCATAAGATTTAAATATCTCAAAAGTCAAGTGTTTCCCAATATTGTTGTATGTTGTGCTTTGTGTTAAAATAGAGAAATTTCTATTATGCCACCATCCAGAAACACTTTTAATATTTCTCTATACATATCCAGTTTTCAAAAGAATGTATCTTCTACTTCTAGGGAAAGTGTAATATACAAATCCAAGATATGCACTAGTATGGCACAACTTAAAAATACTATAAATATATTTGCAATCTGAAAGTGCATCATAGTGTCTGATAAATAGCGTGATAGGTTTTGCTTGCCTATTTCCTTTTAGGATATAACCAGAAAATGTAGAACTAAAAGTGGAAAAAAAATGTATCACAAGACCTTTGATGAATGTTTGTTATTTTGAGATTTATGATCAAGGATTCTTGACTCACAAGAGGTCTGGCTCACCCATTGAACTGCATTTGCTGCCTGGATTGAGGCACCAAGCTTTAACTCAACAATAATATTCACCAGATGCTTGGGATATAAAAAAGAAAAGTCATCAAAATCAATATGAGCCTATTTTTATAGAAAACTGTACTTCATAAATAGCACTCCCCTCATCTCACAAGTTCAGAACACAGAAGTTTCTTCATTCTAGAGTTTGTCAAAGCCTTTCTCTCTCTCCTATATCTTATTCTCCTCCTTCCACAAATTTAAATTTCAATTTGTTAAGGTTTTATGCAGGTCAATACAATTATTGAAGTAGAGTGAATCAAAAGTCATGCTGTAGAACCCTGATATATCAAGAGATAAGATAATTTCCTAATTCTCTTCTTTGATTTTAAGAACCTTTAGATATAAAATTCACTCAAACAACACTTACTTAATTCTTATTGTATACCAGATGCTGACTTGTGGCCTCAGTCTCTACTGAGATAGATGGATGGATGAATGGATCGATGTATGGATGGATAGACAGATAAATTTATTTTAAAATAAAGATTAAAGTCAAGACCAAGTTCAAGGTACAGTGGGATGCAGAGGATGAGGTGTTAAAGTTTATCTGATAACTCGCTTTCTCTAAACTAGTTTCGTTTGGATATGCTGTCACTTGGGATCATTGAGTTCTGATTTATACATAAATCTTCATAGAGGAAGTAATGTCTGACTGGGATGTAGGGGGAGATATCTGGGTAAGGGTATCTCCTGCAGGGGAAACAGTATGTTCAAGGGCAATGAAACGTTTATCAGAAGCTATATATTTATATTCATATTTATATTTATAGTTTTGTATAAAGAGAAAGAGAGAAAGTCAAAATAGTGGAAATGATCATTGGTAATGGCGTAATGGAAAGGTAGGAAGAGAATGAATCATGAGACCCTCCTCAGACTTTTCACTATAAAAGACTGGGAATTATAAGTGTGTGTGTGTGTGTGTGTGTGTGTGCGCGCGCACGCTTTGGGGAGAGATACATTTGTATCTTCATTACATTCCTATTTTAGAAAGTGGAAATAATTTATCGGATGAGGAGATGCAACAGTTAGCTTGATTAATAGATTGTGAAATGATCCAAAAATGACTAGGCTGATCAGTTAAGGTCAAAAGAACTTCATGTTAGTTAAACGCACTTTTCAAATAATTTTCAAATATTTTATTTCTATTTCTTAGTACACAATAAAATTTTAGAGGCATGGATTATAAAAAATGAAGGTTTTTTTTTCTACATTTATGCTCACTTAGAGGATTTTTAAGGCAGATTTTTATATAAACATATCAGAAAAGCTATACTGGAGCAAGTGACTTTAACCCACTGAATTTCTGTTAATGTGTATCTCCACTAAGGATAATAATATCCACCCATCTGGACCTGAGGAATGATGTCAGGGTTGTTTAGTTGCGATTAGAGTTTGTATATTTCTGATATTTGCTTATCAGAGCAGGCAAAGGAAAAGAAAATATTTGAATCTTGGTCTTAGAGACTTTCAGGACTGATTCATGGAAATCAAGATGGGGACAATGTCCAAAGGGCAGACATGGGAACTATGAATGAAACCAGGGGCTGGTGGTTCAGTTCACAGGGTAGAAACAAAGGCAGTCCCAGAGCTGGTATTGCCCTGGAAACTTCCTGTTGTTGCATTTTCCTAGAATGGCAAGATCCAAGGCTTCCCATTATTTTTGCTAACAGGCTACAGGGAACATATATATTTTAAGTTAGTTTAAAGGTACAGATATTAGAGGGAAAACATTAATTTTACATCATGTCATTATGCAGCTAAATCTTTGATTATAGGTTTGATTCAGCAAAGGCAAGTTAAGGTTGGCTATTGTAATCATTGTTATTTTTATATACTAAGAGAGAAGAAACTATTTTTGTAACTATGAAAGCCCTTATACAACCAAAGTGTTATTCGAATAAAGAAGTCAAATATATGTGTTTAACTTCATTCATACGAATCTCTGATATGTTTATCAGAGACTTTTTGATTGTAGGCATTTGACCATTTGTATAAGAACTTTCTATATCTTTTAAATCATGTATTATTGTTTCTTTGACAACACCTACAAGATTTTAATAGACTCATTAATTTTTCTGAAGAGTATGGCTGGGGCGAACTGGCTACAACAGCTATATTGTGGAATCTAGTTATGATTTCAGTTTACTCTGAGATCTTTGTTAAGAACTCAGGTGTCGGGGCGCCTGGGTGGCACAGCGGTTGAGCGTCTGCCTTCGGCTCAGGGCGTGATCTCAGCGTTATGGGATCGAGCCCCACATCAGGCTCCTCCGCTGTGAGCCTGCTTCTTCCTCTCCCACTCCCCCTGCTTGTGTTCCCTCTCTCGCTGGCTGTCTCTATCTCTGTCAAATAAATAAATAAAATCTTTAAAAAAAAAAAAAAAAAACAACTCAGGTGTCAAACTTGCAGAATGGAAGCCCACAATTAACATTAAAATGTGATTTTGCTTTCTATCTGTCTGGTAGGGCCTAGGAATCAAATGAAAAAAGGCTTAAAAGCTATTACGATAAATCTGCCCCATCCATTTTAGCACACTTGCTAAAATTTGACAGATACCTTCTCTACTTGAAAAGTGCTCTGTCGTTCATCATTTTCATTTTTATTAAAGAGTTGTTATTTTGAAAGATTTTTTTAAGGTTTTATTTATTTATTTGACAGAGAGAGAGAGACAGCCAGCAAGAGAGGGAACACAAGCAGGGGGAGTGGGAGAGGAAGAAGCAGGCTCCTAGCGGAGGAGCCTGATGGGGGGCTCGATCCCAGAATGCCAGGATCATGCCCTGAGCTGAAGGCAGATGCTTAACGACTGAGCCACCCAGGCGCCCCAAAGAGTTGTTATTTTGATCCCAAATTTAATCAGTAACAAAGAATATGTTCTAATACAAGTTTTCTGGCCTTATTTTGTTGTTTCCCTTCCCCTAAGCCCCACCCAGGTTTACTCTTCTCGGTGACGAAAATACTGTACTTATTCACTGAAGTCAATAAAGGTGACCAGCCTTAGTCAGTCATTTCCTGGGAAACAATTGCCCTCTCTTTGTAATTTCTCTGCTCACATCTGAAAAGCCAAAATGTCCAATACCCTCCCCTTCAATGTTTAGTTATCTACAACACAGTTACCTCACCTCACCTCTTTATGGCGAGTTGGTGTTTTTGCCCAGTACTTGGAATCATGAGTTAGGAATACAAAGGGTAGAGACAGTTCAGAATTCATTCTGAAGTGGGGACACCCACATCCATCACTTGAGGTGAGAAGCAGGGGCAGAACCAGTGAGAGAATCTGCAGTGACCATAGACCAGCCCCCTTTGGTTCTCTTACTCCCTATGGACCTTCTCCTAAATGAACTGTCCTCTTGAGTTAGCTAGCTAGTTGTCTTTCATTGTTCGCAAACAAAAACTTGATACAAATATGTTAGCTCCAAAAGATGAGGCAAAGTAGCAGCATATGCTGCCAAATTATTCCATCCAGGAAGATATATTTTTTCAGTGCTTTGGTAGCACAAACATGATTAAGAAAGAGTCCTTATCATTGACTTCCAGAATATTTTCATCCCAAAGTTTTGAGTTTTACACACACCCTGTAGCTGAGAGTAATATACACATTATTTGTTGACTTTAACACATTATTGCCCAAACTTTTAATGTGCATGGTGCAATGTGACATGACATAAAAGAAGTGGATGCCAAATTACCAGTGTCTGTTTAAATGCTTGAGAAAGAATATATGCCTCTTTTATAAAAAGTATTACGTGATAGACATTTATTTTCAGTTGTGCAAAATACCCAAGCATATTATTATTGGATGACAGACACTAGTAGTTTATGGCATTCTTTTAAAGAAATGATTAACATCACCGACAGAACTGTAAACATAAAACTTTTCTGCAATTATTTTTGTTACATAACAAAAATAAGCAATGCTTTCCAAGCCAATTATTAGCTAATGGGTATTTCAATCTCAGCCAGTGTTGTGTATACATATAGAAAAAACTCAAAGCTTTTGGATCAATTAAAAACATTATGAATTTGAACAAATTCACTTAATGAACTCTAGGAGCTAACAATAATGCAATTTGACATTTATTAGAACATTCTTTGTTATGCTAAGGCTTAGCTGTACCATGGAAAAAAACCTCTTGTATTATCTGGCAATTCGAGGGTTGAAATTTTGAATGGCTGCTATGAAGACCCAGAGAAAGTTCAGAAGCCAGGGTAGATGTTAAAAGCAGGTGCAATGGCATGACACAACACATAGAGTCCTGCCTGAGGCCCAGGTGCACCCAGTTCTGTGCACTGCACCCATGTGTCTTATATCGCTACTCAATTTTCAGTAGGCAATCATTTAACTTCCCTGATCTTTAGTTTCCTCATTAGTACCATAGTAATAAAATATTTATTTCTAATTAATATGCTATTTTGATGATAATTTTATTTAAATAAATGCCATTATACCTACTCTGAAGAGCTAAAATGTATCAGCACTCAACAGTTATCATTAAATGTTCCAGTGAACACAAGGGAGTTCACATGATATAAATTTCTAGAGCCATCAATAGTTAACACAATCCGGATTAATGAATATATGAATAATGATTGTTTCTACCAGAGGACATCAGTCCTGACTGAAAACTATATGAATTGTAGCAATTGAGACTAAAAATTTTGGGTCAGATATTATAGTGATCCTGCAAATATTTTCTCTTGGGTAGCATAGCCTCCAGGAATGAATTAAAATACAGTATTTTTAAAGAATAAGAACTGCTGACAAGTTAATAAGTACTAAGTAACACAGAATCAGGCAGAATTTCAATCTCCTTTTTTTTTCGTACAATGAAATGAAAAAGGGAAAAGCCAGAAAGAGGTGTGTTGGACATGTTGGGCTTCAACACTTATTACATGAAATAACTCAAGTGTTCAGGTGGAATTGGCTCCCTTCTGCAATATTTATGGAAGGGTTTTAAATAAACAGAAGAAGGTGGTCCCAGCTAGGGGGTAAAAGATGGTCAATAGATAATTGATTCTAAAAGGAAAATATAATAAAGTTCTATTAGGTAAATAGATGTCAGAAGCATCACAACTTTTTGTTTGGATGACTTCTTTTTTTTTTTTTTTTTTTTTTTTTTTTTTTTCAGTCCATCCAAAGCACTCCTCCCACCCTCTTTCTTTCCTCTTTTCACTGAAAAGATCTGTGATAGGACCCAAGCCCACTTCTTAGTCAACACAAATAAATACATGGAGAGGAATTCTTACTGTGTCTTACAGAGTGCACTAGACTTTACCTATTCCAAGTATTCGAGGCATGGCTGAAGCCTCTCTAGGGCTAGCCAAGTGCAAGCTCTCTATTCTCCATCAACGTCTATCTGGTCCAACAAGTCTCCAAAAGGACAGGTTTTTACATCTTCTAGCCCAGCTTTACCAACCATAGTAATGCCAGCAAATAGGACTCATGAATCCATAGGCATCCACAAATACTTGGAATATTTTCATAGGTTGCAGAAAGTCCATTGGGAAAAACAAGATGCAAAGATATCATCTAATGTCCCTTTTCTACCTGAGATTTAATTTCCTTCCTAAGCAGACTCCTTCCATATTTCAGTGTGGTACTTCTTTTCGGTGTTAACAAGAATGCCAAAGCTGGCTCTTTTCTATTTTTTAATTTATCATATTTCAGTCTTCAGATATTTTATTTGTTCATTGTATACCTACAAAACAGTATATATTCCATGCATGGCAATATAACAAAACTCTTAGAATGTACATTTCCCTGAAACCAAATAATTTATCCCCTGTAAAATAAATTTGTATACTGAACAGTACCACCAATCATGCCGTTTCTAAGTTTTCAACTTTTTATTTTTAAAAAAATCTACATTTCTTTATGTCCTTCTCTTTTGATCATCCTATCAATATCCCTTATCAAGTATTAGTTTTGTGGTTTTTTTTTCCAGACATCACTTCTTTGAATTCTTACATCAAACCTATGTACATGATGCTATAAACCCTTCATTTTAACAGACTGATATACACACACACACACACACACACACCCATAGGGACGTTATCAGAGGCAATAGTGGGCTAAGATGTGAATGATAGCTGGAAAGGTAGAACGTTATCTGTACTCCTAAAGTAGTTTTTCTCATTTTTACAAGTAAGAAAACTAAGAATAAGGGAGTTTCAATAAATAAGTCTCCCAGATCTGGTTGTTAGTGAAAAGCAATGCTATGACTTGAACTTATGTTGGTCTGATTCCAAAACTGGTAGTTTTTTCACTGCATCCTGATTAACATTTACAGATGTGCATCTGCTTGAGTGTTCTCCAAGGACAGAATACAACATTGTCAGTTGATGGAATCTCAGGAAATAATGTCTACTTAATTACAATTAAGAAATTTATTTTTCTACTTTAAAAATTAGGTTTTTTTCGATACTAAATAAACCCCCGTCATTTTTCTAAGACAGACTTATAATCAGGATTGTAGATGATCTGTATTCTGTTATTAATGCGAGGGACCTAGTCACACACTAAAAATAAAGTACATCAATGATTCTCCTTTGGAAATCAAAAAGAAATTGAGCTTGCCCATTGCTGTCAGTCTGACCTTTAAGATACGATAACATGCCAACTTACTTAAAGATTTCCAGAAATTCAGAGAAGTAAAAAAAGCATTTTGAAAGACTCTCCCTCCTTCCTTAATTCAGAATCTAGCTTGTTATATGCTTAAAAATCTGGGAGTTATTTCATATACTTGCATTGATGGTTGAAATCATATACCAACTGAAAACAAAATTTCTTTTAAAGATTTTATTTATTTATTTATTTGACAGAGAGAGAAAGACAGCCAGTGAAAGAGGGAACACAAGCAGGGGGAGTGGGAGAGGAAGAAGCAGGCTCCTAGCGGAGGAGCCTGATGTGGGGCTCGATCCCAGAATGCCAGGATCATGCCCTGAGCTGAAGGCAGATGCTTAACGACTGAGCCACCCAGGCGCCCCTGAAAAAAAATTTTTTTAAAAGATTTTATTTATTTGAGAAAGAGAGCATGAGAGAGAGAGAGAGCAAGAGAGAGGCAGACAGAGAGGGAGAAGCAGCGAGCCCGCCTCAGGCCTCAATCCCAGGTCTCCGGGATCATGACCTAAGCCAAAGGCAAACGCTAACTGACTGCGCCACCCAGGTAGCCCATACTGAAATATTTCTAACCAGATGTATATATGCACATATTATATATTATAACCAGATTTTTTTTGTGTGTGTATATATATATATATATATATATATATATATATATATATGTATATCTATCTATCTAGTGTGTGTGTGTGTGTGTGTGTGTATATATATATATATATATATATATATATATATATATATATATATAAATAATAAACTAATCCTTCTATCCTTGTATGTAAACCATCAAAATATACCCAACAGAAGGCATTATGGACATGTTCCATTGTTTCTTGTTAATCTGGAGATATATATATATATACACATACATACATACATACACATACACACACACACACGGCAGGATCTAGGGTGTTGAATATTGGTTTCTCAATTCAAGATTTTATATCCTTTCTTGACGCTCAACAGTGAGATGATCTGTTGCACAGGGAGTACCTGGCATATGGCACAAGTGTAAAAACATAAGACACACTCTGTTTATCACCTGTCATTTAATCCTCATAACTACCAAAAAGGTAGCTACTATCACTGCTCCTCTTTTACAAATGGGGAACCTGAAGCAAAGAGAAGTTGAGTAACTTGAACAAAGTTCCATAGATAATAAATAATGCAGGAAGGATTTGAACCTAGGCAATCAGGCTTCAAAGTCTCCTTTCCTTCCCTACACTGTGTTACCATACCACATTGCATTGTCAAGTATATGCTCTTTCTTCTGCTTTATCATGGTGGTACAGGAGTTTCAAGGAAGTCACATGAATTGCTCAGTAAAATGTCATTGACGAGAACTGGATTTTATGAAGATCAATTTGAATCTAAATCCTGACTTACCATTGATTAGCTCTGGGTTATCACTTGATCTTTAGTGTTTTTATTGTAAAATCTTGATACTAATACCAACCATTTATTGTGTTGAATATTAAAAGAATTCAACCATAACAGAACCTGATAGGGTTACCAGGAAGATTTCAAAATAACATTTGTAAATCACCTAGGCAAGGGACAAGCATATCACAGGTGTTTGATCAATATACGCCTTGGTCAGTTCTTAAAATCAATATTTTCCTTGAATATCTGTATAGGAAAATAGTTTTTTTAAGATTTTATTTATTTATTTGTCAGAGAGAGAGAGAATGAGCACACACAAGCAGGGGGAGCGGCAGGCAGGGGGAAAGGCAGACTCCCCACTGAGCAAGAAGCCTGATGTGGGACTCGATCCCAGGACGCTGGGATCCTGACCCAAGCTGAAGGCAGAAGAAGAAGAAGCTGCCTTTGCCTCAGGTCATGATCCCAGGGGCCTGTGATCAAGCCCCACCTGGGGCTCAGGGCCTGGGGCTCAGCAGGGAGTCTGCTTCTACTTCACTCTCCCATCTGCCCCCCCCCCACATTCACACTTTCTGTCTCCCAAATAAATAAATTAAATACTTTTTTAAAATTAAAAAACCTTACTTTCGTAAGTAAAAGCAAATTCTGACTCTAAAAATACAGTCTTGGGGCGCCTGGGTGGCACAGCGGTTAGGCGTCTGCCTTCTGCTCAGGGCGTGATCCCGGCGTTATGGGATCGAGCCCCACATCAGGCTCCTCTGCTATGAGCCTGCTTCTTCCTCTCCCACTACCCCTGCTTGTGTTCCCTATCTCACTGGCTGTCTCTATCTCTGTCAAATAAATAAATAAAATCTTAAAAAAAATAAATAAAAATACAGCCTTAAAGGATCTCTGGCAGATTTTTCCCTCCAAGACTGGCTTTTTTCACTTAGCATGATTTCTTCAGGATTCATCCTTTTTGTAACATATGACAGGATTTCCTTCTTTTTTAAGACTAAATAAAATTTCATGAAATTAACATGTTTTCTTTATCCATCAATCCACTGGTGGACGCTTGGATTTTTTTTTTTTTTTTTTAATCTCTTGTGTGTAATAATGCTGCCGTGAATGCAGGAGTACAAACATCTCTCTGAGATCCCAATCTCAATTATGTTGGATACTGCACAATTATACTTATATGAGATATATAAAGTAGTCAAATTCTTAGAAGCAGAAAGTAGAATAGTAGTTGCCAGGGGCTTGGGAGAGGGGACAGAGGGGAGTTGCTGTTTGATCGGTATAGCTTCTTACCATGCAAGATGGAAATGTTCTGGAGACCTTCTGTACAACAAGGTACATATAGTTAAGAATCTTGTACTGTACATTTAAACATTTGTTAAGAAGGTAAAAAACAAAGAATCATCCGAACAGCAGTATACTTAAGTAAAACTCTATAAACTGAAAGTTCTATTTTGCTTTGGTAATATGACGTAGAGGGGATAGAGGAGGCTGTTTATATATCATGTTGTTGATCTATTTCCAAAGGTTAAAGCATATATTTAATATTAGACATGAATGAATATTTATATCTCCTTCAGCCTCTGTGCATTTTTATACCCATCTTTGTCCTTGCTCTCTCTCACGGTAGAGGTCACAGGCAATGGGCTGTAAGTCTCCCTCATCCAGTAGGAGCTATCAGCCCTATTATTCTGAGGTAAGTTTAAGAATCCACTTAATAAGTTGAATAATCATGTTTCTATCCTTTTCCACAGCTTGTCTTTCTAGACATATGTTGAATAAGTTTTCAATCATTGCCAGAAATTCTAAGGAAGTAAAACCCATTTGTTATGTTATCTTAAGGGCGGTTGAAGGAGTTTTAATGTCATCTGCTGGAATAATAGCTGACATGGGGATGTTACATAACAGTCCCGGCATAACATTTATTGGGTAACAAAGTCAGATGTAGGCTGAAAATGATAAAAATAAGTGAACTCATGTTGTATCTTCATATTGAATTCAGTCTTTGGTTTGGATCTGGCAGAATCTGTTTTATTTTTATTTTTATTTGAGTAATAATCATCCTTCACCTGTGTTTATGGTTTTATATTACTGGATATATGTCAGATTTACTCTACAACTATTTATTGTAAGTACTGAGCATCTATGTACTATAAATATTTAAAAGTGTACACAGAAGTTATAAATGTAAGTCAAAACTACTCTACATATATCAACCAGGGATTCAGAAGATCTCTAATACTAGCTTTCTGTGTTAGTAAATTCACGTCTCTAGGTTTTATTTCCTGTTTGTAAATGCAGGAAGCTTGAGTCAACTGTTTTTAAGGCCTTTAATTGATCTAAGTTTTTTCTCAAGAAATTACATTTTATTGAACCCCGTGCGCCAAGCAGTGGACTGGATCTTCCGTGCACATTATAATACCACAAGTAGCCTTGTAAGGAAGGTAGTATTACAGTGTTCCATATCAGAATGGTGATGAGCATCTCCAAAAATCAACATCTGATATGTAACAAAATGAGAAAATACAATCAGGCCTGCCTGTCTTCAAAATTCAATTCTTTTTACTAAGTTAGATTTCTGCTCACAACATGCACCAAGAGTTGGGAAATCCCATGATCTTGTTACTATTCTATCCAACTTTGGAATGGAAAGCATTCCACAGGTATTAAGAGAATATAAAACATCTGTTTTAATGTTGAATTCACATGTAAAAATCAGAGATCACAAGTGAGAGGTTTTGGGGCAAGATCCGTCTGGAAATCCCCCTAACATTCTTAGAGGCAGTGAATACTTCTAGTTAAATCCTGACCTTCAGCATGAGGGCTATTTTTAGTTTCTCTAATTTTTAAAATCCCTTTCCAGTCAAAAAACCAGCCTAGAAATGCCCCAACTAATGATCTGAGTTAGAGGAACTCAGCAGAGACCAAACATTATATTCTATGGCACTGCGTTGCCTTTTCCTACTTCATTTTTTTTTTTTTTTTTTTTTTTTTTTTTGCTGCAGTGAAAAATGATTCATATAAAGGAAACTAAAATAGTAAAAAAAAAAGAAAGAAGCCATGAGAAAGACTGCTTCACAATTTCCAGTCCTGGCTGGGGATCGGGGAAGTTGAAAACAGGCCAAGAATGCTTACTTTTCAGCCATGCCCTAGAATTCGTTTTGGTTTCAGTACAAGAGAATCATTTTTGTGAAGGAGAGCGACAAGGAAAATGTGAGATCACATTTCTTTCCCTTGATCAGGAGCAGAAGCATTGTGAAGGGATCAGGGAGTCCCTCAAAAAGCACCTGAAAGAAACTGATTATAAGAAACATAAAATATACTGGCTTCCTCCTTACCCACCTCCCTGCTGCCTCCACTCTCAGTTCCAGGGTCAGTGGAAAGAGGCATTTGAGTTCTATGGGAGATGTATTCAGTAACAAAAGAACAAGATTGAGCCTTGATAATTCAGAAAAATGAAACTTGGAGAAGGTTAAGCTTGCTACTTCTGGGAACAGGCATTCCTTCCAGAATATACACGAAAGTTCTGGACGTTGCCCTCTTTGTACTCCTAATAGAGAAAGCGCTTTGCATTCACTGAGTTAGACTTTCATTACTTCCCCCCCCCCATTCTTTGCCCTAATCTCAGGATGGGGCGGGGGGTAAAGAAAGAGGGAAGGAAAACACAAAGTGCTCCTTATTTAGCATTGTGGGGATTCCTTTTGTGTGTCTGAATCATTATTGTACAATAAAAAATGCCAACCCCACCACTTAGAGTAAGAAAATACTGTTGAAGGCTTTCCCACTTCTACCACAACCATCTCCTCCCCACCCGAGTCATTGGTGAGACTATCAGTGTATATTGATTTGTTAAGTTCAGTTCTTGTAGCAGCTATATCAAATATCACTGATATTCCTTTAAAAACATTTCCACCTGAAGAGCAAACTCTCAGACTCACTGAGTTATTCACAGTTTAGAAAAAAGAAATTCTTTATGATAACATAAAAGGGTGTTGCCAAATAAACAAACCCTTGGAGTAAAAGATTAATGGGACAAGAGGAGTAGAGTGAATTAGGAACACTTCCCAGATTTACTTACTGTGAATCGATATGGTTCCAAACTCTTGTCAGGATTCTGTAAACATTATGTCCTTACTACTGGGAAGTAGCTATCACTGGTGCTGAGTTGGAGAATTCTGGAAGGCCAAGGTAGATACCTAGTCATTCCTCTCTGGCACAGTAGGGACTTTGGATTAAGAGGCATGGCTTATAAAGAACTTGTTTAGCTCAGAGGATCATAGGGGAAGGGAGGGAAAAACAGAGGGAGATAAACCATGAGAGACTCTTCACTATAGGAAAGAAACTGAGAGCTGCTGGAGGGGAGGTGAATGGGGGGGTGGAGTAACTGAGTGACTGGCATTAAGGAGGCCAGGTAATGTGATGAGCACTGGGTATTATATGTAACTGAAGAATTACTAAATTCTACATCTGAAACTAATGGTATTCTATATGGTGGCTAATTGAATTTATTTTTTTTAAAAAAAGAACTTGCTTAGAAGCACTTACACAAAGGGTCCTGGGGAAAAAGTTTGTAACTATATTGCCTGTGAGAAGTATAAGCATTAGATGGTACTGATGGGAAAAAATTGGAAAAATCAAATAAAAGTCTTAGGAGTCTGGCTAAACATTCTATGTACATCCGTACAATGGAATACTACTCAGCAATAAAAAGACCACATTACAGATGGATGTAATAAATTGTGTGGATTTCAAGGGCATAATACTGAGTGAAAAAATGGCAATCTTAAAAGGTTATGTGGCATGTGATTCCATTTATATAACATTCTCAAATTAATAAAATTACAGAAATGGAGAACAGATCATGGGTTTAGGGAATAGAGGGAGAGTGTGGCCATAACAAATGAACACAAGAAAGTTACTCTGTGGAGGTAGACAGTTCTGTATCTCTATTATACAGTTCTATGAGGTTTTATCACCTGAATAGATTTGTATAAAGAAAGAGAAAAAAAATCAGGACATGCAAAAGTAAATGAAATCCAAGTAAGGTCTAGCAAATTGCTAGCTAATTGCATTGTGCCAATACTAATTTCCTTGTTTTGATGGTGTATAATATGCAAGATATTACATAAGGTGTTGTCATTAGGGGAAGCTGAGTGGGGATGAGTACAAGGAACATTGCTGTACTATTTTTACAATTTTTTATGAGTCTGTAATTATTTCTACCAAAAATGTTAAAAAAATATTCTTAGGGGGATGCCTGGGTGATTCAGTCAGTTGAATGTCCCGCTTCTGGTTTTGGCTTAGGGTCATGATCTCAGAGTCCCGGGATCGAGCCCTGCATCTCAGACTCCACTCTCAGCAGGGCGTTTGCTTCCCTGCTACCTCTCTCTTTGTCCCTCACCCCACTCCCTGTCTCTCCATCTCTCTCAAATGGATGGATAAATCTTTAAAAAATATATTCTAAGGAGGCATTTCTGAAAACTTATATTGATTGATTCATTCACTTAAAAGGCAAATTTTTTTGCTGACCATCTAATTTTTGGGGGGTGAAGTTTCTGAATATGCAGACATAAGGCATGATAAAAACACAATTTAATCATAATATATTTGTGGTACCAATTAACATACAAATGCAAAATTAAACTATAGAGTAAAATACAAAGTTGTATTATATAATATACAGTGTGCAAGGTTTTTTTGAGAGCAGAAGTCATGAACATTCTCTGCCTAAGGGATTAGGGGAAGTTTCATAGAAGTTGTGATGTTTTTGTTTGACATTTAAGACTGACTTGTTTGTCAGGCAGATTGGGGTTGTAGCATTCCTTTAAATGGGATCCTTGCATTTTATCTGAATGAAGAGAGACCGCACAGTTTACTTAGAAAAGTGATCATGTAGTCTTTTAGAAACTCAGCCATTTGCTGTCAAGCTGCCCTCCCAGTAGAAATTTTCCCTGACTCCAAAGCAATTGGAACTATAGAAATGAAAGATGTTTCACTGTAACACATCCTCATCTTCCATAATGACCTTTTAACATAATTTTCCTAGTTTACCATCTGTATTAGTCACAGTTCTCCAGGGAAGCAGAACAAATCTCTATCTATATTCCTATCTATCTATCTATCTATCTATCTATCTATCTATCTATCTATCAGAGACTGATTTGAAGGTATTTAGCTCATGTGATTATGGGGCCTAAATATTCCATGATCTGCAAGCTGGTGACCCAGGAAAGCCTGAGAGCTAGAGTCTCAGTGGTGTAGATTCTAGTCCGAGCCTGAAGACTTGAGAGCCAGGAGCACTGATGGCATAAGTCCCCATTGGAAGGCAGGAGAAAACCAGTGTTCCAGTTCAAACACTCAGGTAGAGGGCAAGTTCAGCCTTCCTCTACATTTTTGTTCTGTTCAGGTCTTCAGTATACTGGATGGTGCCTACCCACACTGGGGAGTGCAATCTGATTTACTCAGTCTACCAACTCAAATCTCTTCAGGAAACACCTCAAAAACATACACAAGAAAAAAAAAATATATTTACGTAGGTATCTGGGAATTCCATGGCCCAGTCAAGTTGACACATAAAATTAACCATCATACCCTCTGCTTTAAAAAGGCATTATATGCCTCCTGCCCCTCAAATAGAGTTCCCACTTGATGGGATGGTTAATGAATGGTGAATAGTATATGGTCCATGTGACCCTCTATCTCCTTACTACTCCACCATAGGTCCTCAAGAAGACACAGACACCAAGAACGTATAAAGGTGAGGACAATGAAAATGTCTCCTAGGATCTCCTCAATGCATACATGAAGAGGTTGTGTTGGAACAAAACAGGGTCACATTCAAAGACTGGATGAGGAGCCAGCCATTGCTTTCTCCCCTTCTTTTTTTTTCCTCTCTCATGATGAGGAATACCTGAATCTCTTCGAGACACTCCTATAGAAAACAGAACTAAAAAAAAAATATTAAAAAATAAAATAATTAAAATGGGTATTGGAAGTGCTGGGGTACGATTCTTGAAATTCTCAGTGCTTCTGGAAGATCTGGCCAGCTCTTACCCTGCCCTCCCACACACATATATAAAACATTCAGAATATAGTTAGCATGTATACTTTGTGCCAGGCTCTGTGTTTGGTTTCATCTCAAATCCTACCTGTCCCATTGTACCAAGTGATACAAGACCCAGTTCACACAACTCCTGCCAGTTTTCAACTGTGTTAACATTTCAGATGAAGGAACACATTCCCCCCTTTCACTGTTGCTCATCTAGCCATTTTTTCACACAGCTGAGTAATCTTTCTTAAAAGCGATCTGAATATAACATCCCCCTTACTTAAAACCATTCAATAACCTTCAAAGTGCTTGATAAAATATAAGCTATTAAGCTAAGTTTGCAAAGCCATGTAGGATTTGGTACTGCTTACTCCCAGATTTTATCACTTTTCCTTCCTATCTCTCAGAGTTTATCTCCTCCTTCCTGGTATTCCAAATAAACATACACACTCCACAATCATGAACATATATTTTCTCTCAGACATTTTCATGTACCATTTGCCCTTCATACATGCAGATCCATCAATCTGAAAAAGCCTCCCCCCATACTCCACTGCCTTTCCTATGTCTACCTCCCCAGGTCTTACCTCTAAACAGGGTTCTTGGTGCTTCTGAGTTCCTTGTGCATCTGTCAGTTTTCTGCATGGTACAGAAGTGGTTTTTGCATATTTTATCTCTAACATCTAGAACAGTCACTAGCCTACAGAAGCTCCCCCAGAATTGCATTTCTAATAAAAGCTGATCAGTTGACACAGGAAGACAAATTAGTTTTGATACCACACTAAAACACAAAGCGTCATACATATTGAATGATTCTGAGTGACAGTACTGGGGAAGTGAGTGTCAGTCTGCATATACACAGGGGGAGGGGAGGCGGAGAGAGAGAGAGAGAGAATAACTGGAGATTTTGGTGATGAAGGGTTTGGGAGACACTAACAACTTCCTGAGGTCCCATGCCCACAAGTAGAAGTGTCACCCATTTGTATTCATTCAACTTTATCTACACCTGCTTTGTGATCATTATTAAGGTTGCCCAAGGACCAAAAACCAAAGATAGACCCCATGATTTCAAGGTGCTCAAAAGTGAAAAAAAATGCTGTATTGAAACAAAAAGATACAAAGATGGTGATGATAGGAGATGAATCAACTGTCTCCCACCTTTAAGAAACTAATTCCCCAAAGCTGGTGGGCAGCATGTAACTTTGATCTATGTCCAATAAATACAAAGTTGATATCAGTGTTGCAGAAGATGTATCCCATGCAGTTACGGTAGGTATATGTTTTTGACAATACTTTTTTTTTTTTTTTTTCACTTTTGTGTGCCTTTAACTATGGATTCTGTTTTCTGTAGTCACTCACTACCTCATTAGAGGTTGTTCTCTGAGGACAGGAATGGGCGAATGATGGTGTCAGAAAATAAAAGTCTGGTTCTGGCAATGTTGATAAGTGACTATGTAAGCTTGGGCAGGTTATTCTTCTTTTCTTGGTCTTAGCTATTTTATCTATATAAATGTAGACAATCTAGGTCAGGGTAATTAAAGATACAGTTGTAAGTAAGTATAATCTTTACTGCCTAAAGAAAGTGTTCTACAAAGTTCAAAGACTATGTTTTTTTCCACTTGGGACAGAATTTAAAACAGCTATGGACTTTTGTTGACATTTGTATTTGTCTTTTTTTTTTTTTTTTTTTTTTTGATCTTGGGACAAAATGCTCTTTCTTTTCTCTTTTCTAATGTGGATGTGTTGGCATCAATGCCTTCAGAATCCTTTGTCACTTGTCCATAGAGCTGCATGCACCTCCCAGTAATTCTCCATCTCCACTCCATGGCAATTTGTTGGACAGATGTTTCTCTCTGATGTCCCTATAATGGGAAATATAACACAATAATCAAAGAACAAAAGTGTCCCCAGTACAAAGAACTTTTGCATGGTACTTTATTTCACACAAAAACTTTTAAAAGAATGGAAGACGCTGAAACACAGTGGAAAAAATGCAGAGTGGACTCAGAGAAGACAAGTGAGCTTTATATTATGTGGTCACATTTAATTCAACATTCTCAGGCTCTTTTTCCAAAGAGAACATTGGCATGGTTAGAAAGAGAGAGGGAGAGAGAAAGAGAGAGAGAGAGAAGAGAAAAAGAGCTGTGTCTGGCTTTCTTACTCACAAACTATGTAAAGTTGGGGGTTGGGGGGGGCTCAGTTTCCACAACTATATAATAAGGATATTGGAATAAAAGAAAGGGTATTAAGGCTGTTTTTGTAAGCTAGAAAATTTATGCACAATAAATATTAATTTGGAAAAATATATATACCCCTATACATGCTTATACATATCATTATGTATAGAACAAAAAAGACAAGTTTATGATTAAAGCAGGGTGGTGGTACTAAAACCACTGGGCATCTTGTTCCCAATCTTAAGCCCATCCAGGAACATCTATGTGAATATATGTACACGAGTACACTCTGCGTGTGCACACACACACACACACACACACACACACCATCAGGCTGTGCGGTCAAAACTTTTTAAACAGTGTTTGAATTAATTCTGACAAAAAAACTTTAAAAGGTGTGAGAACAGTAACTTAAAATTATACTTTAAATAAATGTCATTAAGTTACTGGATGTTGACAAACTGCTTCAAAAATGCCCTGATTTATATTTTTCTTATTAATTTATTCCCATCTTATAGACATATGTTCATGTGTTACTGTTATTTTAATTTTCATTGACTTTTCTAGAAAGGTAAATAAAATTTCCCTGTCTGGGGCACCTGGGTGGCTCAATGGGTTAAGCGTCTGCCTTTGGCGTAGGTCGTGATCTCAGGATCCCGGGATCCAGACCCACACGTCGGGCTCCCTGCTCAGTGGAGAGTCTGCTTCTCCCTTTCCTTCTGTCCCTCCCCTTCCATGCTCTCTCTCTCAAATAAATAAATAAAATCTTTTAAAACAATAAAAAGTAAATTAAAAAAAATAAAATTTCCATGTCTATTAAACTGTTCTACTTTTTGCTTCTATGAACTGTCTTCAATATACTTAATGTATTTTCTCTTTAGTATATAGTATAGATATAGTATATCTTAGCTATTGCAAATACTTTCCCCCCCTGAATATATTGTTTATCTATTTCCTTTTTGTTGTTGTTGTGTGTAACTCAATAAGATTCCTAATTTCTCTATTGTCTAATAGGACTTAACTTCTGGTTTTCCAGATACAGTAGTTGTACGCCAAATTCTTAAAAGGACCTACAATGCTGTATATGAACTGATTCAATATTATCTGTTAATTCCCCTCACTTTCTTGTAGCCACATGCCTACTTCGCTTTTTCTTGAATATCTTACGCATGCTCTTACATTAGAACCTTTGTATCAGATTTGACTCTGCTTAGAGTTCTGTTGCCTAAGGAATCTCCAAGTAACCAATTCACCTTCTTCAAGTCTTTTCTCAAATGCCACATTTCCAATGAGTTCACTTTATGGAATTACTTAGTATTATAATTTGACCTACTCTCCACCCACCCACTCTGGCCAAAGCATTCATAGTCTCTCTTTCACTGCTTTACTTTTTTTAATTCCTTTCTTCCATAGCCTTTCTTACTTCCTGATGGAATAGATCATAATTATTTATTTTGCTTGCTATTTATTGTCTGCTAGCCATTAAACATGGAGTTTAAGGTTTTGTTTATTTAAATGCCTCAAGCATCTAACATAAAATCAATAAATATGTATTTAACAAATAAAAGATATATACGCTTTCTAGTTTTTCATGAGATAGTTTCGATATCCTTTTTGTTATCATCATCATTTTTTTATTTCTATTTGTAGGTGAGGTCTCTCTCTATTCTAAATGGGATTTCTTTTTCTGCACAATCTGAGAGAGAGGTTTACTTTTATTTACTTCCAGATGGATAGGGCTGTTCTAGCTCCATTTAATATAAAATAACACACCTCCCTTTCCACTGAATTTAAATAGTGTCTCTGTTTACACATTAGAATATAATAATACATATTTAGGTTCAAATCTAGATTCTCTTTTCTTTTTCAGTGACCCCCCCCCATTCTAATGTTATACCAGTCTGATTACAGTAACTTGGGACTATATTCTTTCTATTTAGAACTTCATCCCCTTTGAATTTCCAATTTATCCTTACCTTGCTTAATTTTTTCACTTCTGACATACTTTTCAGGTTATAGCATACCATACAATGTTATTTATTGATTGTCTTTATTGATTATATTTAATTTATACTCTCTAGAATATGTACTCAATGAGGTCAAGAATTTTGTTTCTTTTTAAACTTATTTTATCCCCATGTGCCAATAAGAAGGCCAAATGCCTGGTTAGTGCCCAATATTTAAAAAACAAAAGACTCTATTTTGATGTCCACATGTACATTGTTAAAACAGAAAAAAAAAAAAAACTGTTGTTAAATACGTCTTTTCTTTATCAACCTTACCACATACTGCATTAATTCTTATATATTATTTTAAAACTTTATGTAAACAGTGAACTCACCATCAAAACAAAAATAATTTTAATCGCTTCTTTCCAAATGTTTATACCTTTTATAAAAATGTCCCTTCTTATTTTATTTGTTGAGACATCAACTTATCATTGAATAGTAATGGATATAGTGAATACCCCTGCACAAACAGACACTGGGCCAGTGTCTATCACCTGTTAACACTCCATAAATCTCTGTTGAATGAAATTTGTTGAAGAAAACTACTTATGTCATGCTAAATTAAAAGCAAGACATAACAAAATGTTGTGTGGAACAAACCAGTTAAGAAAGAGTACATCCTGCATAATTCAATTTTTATGAAGCTCAAGAACAGGCAAAATTAATGTATGGTGATAGACATCAGAATAGAGGTTACCTCTGTGGAGACAGTGTTGACTTAGACAAGCGGGAGGAACTTTCTGGGGTCCAAACATATTAAAGGTGTTTGTCCGAGGAGGTTGGAACTGTGAGAAATTTTGTCTTTATGTCTTACACATTTAAAATGTTCTGTTACGATTATATATATTTTCGTAAATAAAACCAAGGACTTTGTTTCATCATTGTACCTCAGTACCTATATAGTCTGATACAGAATTTGTACTAACAAATGAGTATAGTTGGGGCATCTGGGTGGCTTAATCAGTTAAGCATCTGCCTTCAGCTCCGGGGCTCAGGTCATGATCCCAGGGTCCTGGGATCCAGCCCTGTGTTGGGCTCCCTGCTCAGCGGAGAATCTGCTTCTCCCTCTTCCTTTCCCTCTGCCCCTCCCCCCAGCTGCTGTGCATGCTCTCTCTCTCTCAGATAAATAAATAAAAATCTTTTTTAAAAAGGAGTATAATCAATATGACCAGGAATAGAAATGTTATTCTGAGTCAAAAATTTTGAGTAGAGATAGATATTCCAGCTTACTCCATAAATGTGTTTTAAAGTAAACGTTTTGTTTTAGTACCCCCAGTGCCTAAAATGGTTTCTAACACACAGGATGCTCATTAAATATTTGTTGAATGAGTGAATCAATGTGAAGTACACTAAAATTCTCACAATGGGTTTATGTGTCACTTGGAAGCAGATCTTGAGTATTTTCTACCTGTGATAGAATTGTGTTTGCATCTTCCAAGATAAGATGTGAATGAGTAATGGGTCATTCTCTGAAAGGAAAATCCTTTTACCTTCAATGGCGAGTCATGTCGCATAGCAGAAAAGGTGGATGGAATTTAATGTCTGGAAAATTCACTTGCAATCCGGATTTTGCCACATTCTCTTTTTGTGAAGTTTGCCTCCCTGCCCAAATATTCAGAGCCTGATTTTCTTCATCTGTAAAACAGAAATGTTTCTGAAATTGAATGAGATAATAGTAGTCAGACTCTTCTAAGCATTCACTACATGCCACCCTCTATGCTAAGAACTTTGCATACGTTACCACATTTCTTGTATATGAAGTATGTAAATTACTTAGAATGGAGCTCAATAAATATACATTTCTTCACTATGGTGATTGGATTCTTAAGACATTCCAATTAACTTTCTTTATATTTTACATTACTTAATTTCTTTAGATTTTGTAATTTATTCTAGATTGTACTTCCCCCTACCCTTCCCTAAAGACTTTACATTCTTCAGAGGAATGGACCACTCCCTTCTTGAGTTGTATAAAGGTCATTGAATTACCACATCTTAGTGCGGCCTTTGATGGCATATAATCTTTTCTGCAATAAATGCAGTGTTATCTCTGATCAAGGGTCATTGGGTAGCTTTAGGATACTTTGAGTAAAGTAGAAATATTTTCTTCTGATACACCGAATTCTATTTTTTGACAACTCTGTGCCTTCTACTTAGACCTTTTGTTCTGTTTTCTGAAACAGCATAGTTCTCTGACAAACTCAAGTTGGTTGAATATCAAAATTTTCATGAATATAACATACAGATAACAAGTAAGGTGACAATAGCTCTATATTATAAATTTAAACTTTGGGGGAATGGCGTGTTAGATTTAAGATTTCTTAACTCAGAGAAAGGAGTGGAATTTGGAATAGATTCACATGGGGGAATAAGAATGCTGGTTAAAGAAGGATTTCTGGGCCTCCAGGGATTTCTGCTAACAAAGGAACTACTCTGGTTAAGAGTATAGAGAAGCCATTAGCTGAGGCGGTGCCATAAAGGAGAGAGAGAAACACTGATGGAGGCTCCTTCCTGAAACGTGGGTTTGGGAAAGGTAACTGGCTGAGCAAGTGGTTGCAAGGTCGTAACTTGAACCACATGAATAGTGTCAAAACAAGTAGGAATTTAGGTCCCTTTAGTTTTGCCTGAATTCATCCATAGTGAAGATTGGTATTTGTGGAGTGTCTGGTATGTGTCAGTCTCTATGCCAGGTATTTCCAGGAGCTACCCCATTTATCATTTATTCAGTGCAGCCTCTGAGTTAGGGATTACTAACCCAGATGAAGAAATTGAGGCTAAGGGAGGTGAAGTGGAAGGAATGAGGAAAAACGCATAAAAGCTTCTCTCATCTGGAACACAAATAAGAGTGAAGCATGAGTTTTTAAAAAGTACTGAGATTTCTCTCTCCACCCCCTCCCAGCTTTTTTTAATGTCCCCGAAAGGCTGGGATTAGGAATCCTCCCACAGCCCATCTCTCCTGAGAACTTTCATAGCACGACTTCTGATTAAACTAACAGATTAGACCCAATGGCATAAGGCACAGCTTCTCTCCTTTGAGAAAGAACAAATAAGAATGAAGTGTTAGATTGCAAAGCTAATTATATATTCTGTTCAAGTGTCAACCATCTGTTGCAATTGTTTAAAAAGCAGACATAAGTCAACTGTTGGGGTGAGATGTTTACCGTTGTGAACACACAGAAAGTTTATGACACCGTAGAGATTCGTTGTTTTAGCACGTGCCTGGAGG
This sequence comes from Ursus arctos, assembly GCF_023065955.2. Lineage (NCBI taxonomy): Eukaryota > Metazoa > Chordata > Mammalia > Carnivora > Ursidae > Ursus > Ursus arctos. Next base: position 20,001,202 of record NW_026622863.1, read on the forward strand.
CTGCAGTGGGATTCTCAGAATGTCTTGGAAAGCCCACCTTCCTGTGAGAGGGTAGGTGGTAGCTCCAGGTACCTGATGATTAAGTCCTAGTCATACTTACTTCAGAACTGGAAAGGATTTTTAAAGAATCAGTGGTCTCAGTTCACAGATGGGAAACTGAGATAAAGCGAGGGCGAGGCACTGCCTGTTTATACGTACAATTTCAGCATTCACAGTGTTCTTTAGAAATTTTGTGTTTGCACATAGAGCCCTCCCTCAGGTGTATTAAGTTCCTAAAGGAAGGGATGGACATTATTGCCCCCCTTTTAAGTGCGTACAATAGTACCCAGCACATCACAGTGTCTAGGATATGCTGTAAAAATAGTTAGCTATAAGATGGGTGAAGGTTTTTCTGGCTAGGCCAAAAAGCACAGAAAATGCAATACATTCCAGAATCATGGCTTCCTACCCTGTATCTGTTCCTTCATTGAGTAAGCTGGACATTCTGACAAACTGTGGCATCTGAGAATTCTCTAATAAGAACAACTAGAATGAGACTATAAATTAGTTTCAGTTTATATTATTGGGAGAGAATTGAAACCCAGCTATGAAGAATACTGTCCGAACAGGGAAAACCATTTACTTTTGACTCACCTCATTCTATTTCTGAATGAATGAAGAAGTCCTTTTCATAGAAGTAATTTTTGATCTTTTGTTATTTAATAAATCTAGTCTCCAGGAAAATCAAGAGGAGAATGTTACAGGCACCATGGGCAAGGCTACCCTAGCCCAGTTTCATTGGCATCCACAATTAAGACATGGACATGGGAGTCATTCTCTGGCATTGCCAAATAGGGGGTATCCATTAGGGATCAGGACTTCACAATCACCCTATCACATTACATGGAGTGTATTCTCTTTCATTCATTTGAAATCTGCCTTTTTATGATTCTATAGTTTTTTTTCTCTAACTTTGCCATCACCAGCCACACCTTCCTAGATGACTTCCTCCTATCTCTGTTGATCTTCCAACATTGATAAGAATTTTGACCTTCTCTATTCTGTTCAAAAACAAACAAACAAGCAAACAAAACAAAAACAACCACAAATTCCCTTTACTTGTTCCTTCTAAGACTTATTATCCAGACCATGGGACCATTTCCTGTAGAAACATCCCAATCCTTGGTGACCCTATAAAAATGAAATGCTCAGATTCAGCCAGCGGAATTTGTGAAGACTATTTAACAGTGTCAATAGGACTCCTCCATCTAAGTTCCTAACTAAGTGAATGCATACTCAGGGAGTCAGGTAAGGATAAGTAATGATTTCAGATTAATTACTGTGCCAGGCAACTGTACACAGTCCTACCTCAGGATTTCAGTTGGATACTGACTTTCACAGCTGTCTCCATGCCTTTTCAAAGAAAAGCATGAAATAGCGAGTAAAACGAAGCCCAAAGTTACATTCTCATGGGTCTCTGAAATTAAACTGGTGGTTTTCCTACCAAGAGGAGAGACCACTGGAGTTCACAGAGGGGCAACTCCAAGGTGTTTCAGCAATACTGCCCCCCTTTGGGAATTAGGTTTCTTCATCAGCACTTTAAAAACTAAAAATAGGTACCTTCTTGCAGCCTGGAAGGAAAATAAATGAAAACAAATTATTGCAAGAGAAGGCAATGATTTTTTTTCACATTATGCTTAGTTTTAATATTGGAGCTGTTGTGTTAAAACTATGGCCACAAATACCTCAACCTCACAACTATTTTTATTCTGTGTTCTTACCATTCTTATAGTATGAGCACCACATCCACCCCAGGATATTCTCTCATACAAATATTCCTCAAATGACCACCTCACCCTCTCACCCAGGAGGATGCTTTCATAAGTCATTATTCCTTTAGTTTCTAGGAGAATAAAACAACTGTCATTGTGTCTAATTTTTTATGCATTTATCTGTGTGCTGTTTTACTCTCCCCCTGAAAGATTCAAGGTGAACTACAACATAAAGGCATAAAATAAAATAAAATAAAATAAAATAAAATAAAATAAAATAAAATAAAATAAAAAATAGAAGCAAGAATAAGAAAGTAGGGCTAGAGAAGAATATTGAAAATAGAAACTCAAAATTGTGGTACCAAATGAAACTGAGTGTTATGGTCATAAGGAGTTACATTATGGCCAATTTCTCCCTTCTTATTTGGTCCCAGTTTTCTTGAAAGCCAAAAATATTATTATGTGTTTGTCATAATAAAGGAAGAAGATCATTATTTTCTCCTGGGTATTTTCATCCCGATGTTGAGTGTAGTTTATTTTTGTTTTATTTGAGGCTTTCTTTATTATAGTTAAGACATTGTTTCAGCTAATGTTAAGAATACTTTGTGCTCTAGGAAAAATACATGATATGACAAATACAGGATACAGGAAATGAATGAGGATAGCAGCATCCATGTAGCTCAGATCCCAGAGCTCGATTTTTTGCAGTTCTCCCAACAGGATTTTTTGTTGTCAGAAATGTATTACAACACAAAAGGAAAGACTGAAACTATTGTCATCACAAAGTCCGGATCCCTCTGGATCCCATTCAGTCCTGATGAGTATGACGCTGTCACTGCCCCACTTAGGGCAATGTGTCCTTCACATACAGGGTTGATCCTGTTGTGGGCTGGACATTCAAGGAGCTCCAAGTGAGGAGTGTCTGCACTGAGGAATAGACTCAGAGGGACTCTAGTGGGGTATTGAGAGACACAAGCTATATAGAACATGATTCACATGAGAGGAAGCAGAAAGCCCAAATTTTCAACTATGCTCTCAAGAAGTTGGCTGTCAACAAAGCAAAGTAATGAGGCAGAAGTTACTGGGCTTCAGGGTTAAAAAACAAAACAAAAACAAACAAAAAAACACACCCATTTTTGTTATTAAAATGGAAAAAACAATAAATTATAGGTTCTGAGAAAAAACAAATGAAGAGAATGTGTATAAATACATGTAACAGGAAAACAGGACAACTGACACACACGATGGTAAAGAACATGGAAAGTTATTGTTTGGTTGGATGGATTTACTTTGAATCTGAGCTATCTCTCTTTTTTCTGGAAAAGATATAACGTTGTTGAGGATAGGGAATAACTCCCTCTTCCCCAAATCCAGACCCTAACAGCCCCCAGGATCTTGTCTGATTACTGAACCATCCACCATGGAATCATCCACAAACTCAGTTACGTGGTGAAGACCCATGGTCCTAAGTACCAGTCTCTTCACAACAAGACCTGAATCATGGCAGGAAACATCCATTTCTGTAATGGATTTTTTTCATAATTAGGCAAAATACTTGGAACCACAAAAAAATTAGCTAGAGAGGGTTCAGGATAGATCTCTACTTTAAAAAGAAGAACTGGCATCTTAAGTGCGGAGACTTAAAAAGAATCTCAGTCTTACAGAATGAGCCGGATCTACCAAAAATGAGGCTCTGCTCATTAAAAATACCTATCATTTAACTATTTACTCTTGGAGAGAGAGTGCCAAAGACATTTTCCCACGGTTGCCTAGCCCAGTGCAGGGCAGAGAGCTGACCAGAAGAAATTGGAGTTGGGAACAACACACAACATGAGGCATTCAAATCTAACTTATAAAAAAGATCATATCGGATCATTCTCTATGAACTCCGTACTCCATAAATGAACAAGAAATGCACTATTTTAAACACAAGAAAGTCGCATCCTTTACTATACAATATACTTGAGCTGGATGATTTTGGATTTTATTTTTGAAATATAAAGCTACTTACTAGTTTGAAATATTTTATCCTGCATTCATATTAAACAATCATACTTTAAACAGAAATGCTATATTAAAATATGTATATACCTTTCTCCTTAACAGAGAATATAGAGAAAACTTAAAATTCTGTCTGTGCCCTTGGCCTATTCTGTGACTATGGAAAAACATCCTAAGCTTTCTGAGTGTCTCTTTTATTACACTTGATCTTAGCCAAAAGGCTGAGAAGCGATTGAGTGCCTCTTTCATTATTTGCAAAACAGGGATACTGGTGATAGCAATTTCACAGGTATCTTGTTGAGATTAAATGATATAAAGTATATGAAAAGGGCCTGAGCATAAATCTGCAGAAAATAGAATAGATTTTTGATCAAGGTGCAATGGAGTGAGTCTCAAAATTCCAAAATTCTCTTGGGAAGATGATGAAGGCATTGATTGGAAGGAAGAAAAAATAATAAGCACTGACAAAAAAAATCCTAGTCTCCTCCAGGAGAGCTCAGGGGGAAAATACCTATATATAGTCAGAACCATTAAAAAAAAAAAAAAATTCTAATGATTGATTAAAAAAACAAAATCATCCAGGGATGAAGATTTCTCATTGTAATAACTTGACTGGGTGACATTGGAATACTTCAGACAATTATGAGTGGGAACCTTGAGACCAAACCATTGCTCTGCTATCCCAGAGGGGGGTGTCAAAGGTAAGGCCTAGAAGGCAAAGGATCAGTTTCACAGCTATTAAGTAGCTGGATTGAACTGCTAGGGAGCCTCATGACCAAGGTCAAGGCACATGATGAACTTCAAGGAACTGTAATTCAGAGAAATGTAGTGCCTTAGTTGTATAGCAAAAACAAAATGGATGGTTCTGTTCGGGGGAGTGGTTATAAGCATTGTTCTAAGGCAGAGACTCCGTTACCAGCCAGAATTCAAGAAAAATCCAGACTCCAATTACCCACACTGAGGAGGGACTGGGCATATAGGGGAAGACCCTATCATACACGAGAAGGAAGTTATCAACCCCCTCCCCCAAAAAATAAACCAACTCGAGCAGTCTTTATATAACCTTCGGTAGACAGGCACTATCAACCTTTGGCAACTCAACAGAAAGGGAACCCTTTCTTGCTATCCTGCAGAGTTCCTGATGATGGCTTTCAGTGGCCAAACCCAGGTGGTACCAGAGGGCAGGATAACTAACTGATGAGGTCAGACATATCAACTTCCTTAGCACAGAGCAGGTAAAGAGTGTGGCATAGATCAGGAGGGATAAACAGAAGGTGCCTGTCCTACATGTCGGACACGCAACAAGAGGTGAAAGCATATTTTAAACCCAGCCAATATGACTCTATAAAGCCCCGCTCTCAATCACTATGCCATGCAACCCTCATATAAGAGTAGGTAGGAGTCAGAGAATGACCCTTAATGTCACGTTAAGCAGCTATGGATGTATCCTATATGCAATATGGATCCTAAAAGAGATTTATGTCAGGAATTTATATGCTCTTATTTGTTTTTGTGTTTATTGTTTGCTTTTTGTTCTGGTTTGAGAAAGAGCACTCTGCTAAGTGGGGTGGAGGACGAAGTGTCGGAATGTGTGATGTATTTCAAGAAAAAGGTGTTTAAAGCTTTTGTGCTAATCCAGCTGAGATAACAACTCAGGCTCCAGGAATGAAGATGTCAAAAGAGTTTATAATTTATGAAAATTGGCAGGACTTGTTGAACTCTACAGGTGAGTCTTTGTAGGCAGAGGAAGGAATCTAAGAAGATTCCCAGATTTCTGTCACGTGGGTAGCAGGGTAAATGAATGGTGATTCTTCTTATTATTATTATTTATCTGTTGTTGGTTGCTTGTTTGATTTTATATTTGTTTTGATGCTACATGTGTTATGAGCAGTATGAGCTATCTAGTAGCGGGTTGTTAGATATACAATTTTAGAAATTTTGAAATTAAAGGATAAATGGGGCCAAAGACATAAATTGAGAGTTATCATAAAATTGATACTAAAAGTAGCCTAGAGTATATGTGTACAATGAAGAATCAAGAATCAACAAAAGGGAAAAGTAAATTCAAGTAAAATTTCAGAAAAGGAAAGTTAACCCTAGGAAAAAACAGAGAAGGAAGAATAATAATGATAACAACAGTAGTAATACAATATCATGAGTAACAGGTTACATATAACACATATTTAACATGGGGTATTCTAAATTTTTGCTCAATATTAAATCATTTCAATTTTATAAAAATTCTATGAGGTAGACACTAGTATTAAACTAATGTAACAAAGAAAACAAACATAGGCTTAGAGACTGTAAGGTGGTTTTCTAAGATTGCGTGGCTGGTCACATGCCAAATTGACATTCAAACCCAGGTCTCTGTTTACTGAATCCATGAAACCTGCAATTTATTTTCAGAAATCAACAAGGAAAAAAAAAAAAATATGTCATGGAAACCACAGTAAGATTTTCAAGCAAGAAGCCATTTCAGAAAGATTTAACACTATCTCTTTCTAACAACTGTCTTCTCTTCTTTCAGACCTCGGAGTGATAGTATCTCCCCCTGTGTTTCCAACCTTAAGGCACTGTGCCATCCACTGTCTCTTCCCTAGACCTGTGGTTCTCAAACTATAGCCTGCATCAGACTCACCTGGAGGACTTGCCAGAGCAGAGATTGCTGGCCCTGTCCCCAGAGTTTTGGATTTAGTAGTCCCAGAATTGGCCCTGAGAATTTGCATTTCCAGCAAATTCGCAAGTGATGCTGTAAATGTTGGTCTGGGGACAACACTTTGAGAACACTGGTTTAAACCATTTCTACAGCTTTATAAATAGCCCCATTATTAATTGCTCCAGAGTTACCCAGTTGGAGTGTTTTATGGGGACACTGCCTAAATCAATATACCACTGAAACTCTGCTTTCTAATCTGTAAAATAAGGAAAATAGTACAATTGTTTTAGTCTTCTAATATGTTGGAGGGTTTAAATGAGAGAAAGTGCACAGAACACAGCTCATACTGAAGGCTCAGTGTTTACTAGCAATTGTTACCAAGTTGCAAAGTCTCATTCTCTTCTGTTTTCCCATGATACTCTGTATTCCAGCCAAACCAAAGTAATTAAAATTTCTCAACAGCAAACTCTCTCACATTTCTATGGATACCATGGTCAATGTAGGTGCTTTGATCCGAAATACTCTCTGGCATATTTTTTATTTCTTATACTTGTAATTAAATGCTTTAAGACTCCAGTGCATTCTTGGAAGGAACACTTCACTTATTCTTTCTGATGTCATCATACTTTTATCCAACTCTACCTTAGCCCTTATGACACTACACTTTGCCTGCCTTTCTCCCTGAATTGATTGTTAGGGATTTAAATAGTGTCTTATACATAGGTATAAGTAACCACAGGTTCTTGTTTAGTACCTGGCTCTGAGTAAATACTCATTAAATTTGAGTCAAATGAGTGAATTATTTCTAGGTTTTGTTTCTTAAACAGCGACCATGTTTTTCAGTTTTGCCTAGGACATTCAGAAAAATAAAAACCCAAACCCAAAATGTCAGGAACCATTAGAATTGCAGTGGTATTATACACCTCTACTGTCACTGTTTCTCATTATCTGAATAAGACATACCACAAGGAAGCAGATGGTTTGGGAAGGCATAAAATAAACATGAGTAACACAAAACCTGCCATTCAATAATGCTAATCACACCACAGATTTTGGACAGTGGCGTCTTCTCCACTTGTAATAAAACTATTGTGAAACATATGTTCTGGGAAAAGTGAAAATAGATAAAGGAAAGTTAGCAAAATTTCCAAACCTGCCACTTGCTTTGAAGTACTTGTTGTCTTTTTGGAATGCTTTTCTACAAATTCAGTGCGTATACATGAAAATTCCATTTCAGAAGGCTCTCTGAGTATCTGCAACCTTTCTATCATTTACTTTAAAAACCGACTTGTGCTTTCTCTGACACCCTATCATTTCTTTTACAAAAGTATTTCATATTCTAAAGCTGAGCTGATTTGCATGGGTTCAGGGTTATTTTGTACAGAAGTGACAGCTTTTCAACACAAATATTTTGAACCATTATATATAAACATTGCTTTATGGTTTTTCTAAAGGATCATTTTAACTTGTAGAAGTTTTACAGTTTTGCATGTTTAGAACTTAAATCTTCAGACCAGTTACATCAAAAGAATAGTGAAAAATTTTATCCTATGGAGAAAGTCCTATAATATAATGTATTTGAAATAAAAAACAGCACGACCCATTTCTATATCAGAGAATAAGGCACCAGGTCAAATTCACCAATCCATTAGAAGGCATCACGATATAATTTTACCCTTATTAAATTTTCCACCTTGGTCAGATCTTCACTTTTTACTTCAGTCGAAACACTGTATTTCAAATACCATTTCATTTTAATGATGTGTAAAACTGAAAGATAACAATATGTCCAAAATTAATGAACATATTGGGATTTTAATTCACAGATATTAGACTCTTAGAAAAACATACTTGATAATAATCCAAAACCAGTAATATTTCAGTATCCTAATGAAATTCTTCTGAATTCGGCCTACAAATACTTAGTGCTACACAAGTCTCTAGGGAAGATGTCAGAACTAACTCATCCATCAAACATTTATTCAGTACTTTCTGTAATCCAGGCATTGTACTTGGCCCTGTCAATGCAGAAAAAGAATGTGAGATTTGCCCCATTGGCTCACGAAAAATCATTGTCAAATGAAGGAGACAGGTCCTTAGAAATAGTGCAATAGCTCCTGCAGTGAAGATATGAACAGAAGTGCCATAGAGAGTAACACAGACAATGGAGGAATGGACTGGGAGAGCATCAGAGTGATTACTTCATTAAATCGGGATGCACAAGAGAGAGATTACTCAGTGAAGCTGATAGCAGGGACCTACAAGCAAAGAAAATCATGCTAAACAGAGAAGTGAGAGTCCATGCACTTAGAGACAACACCAGATTTTAAACTCCATGAAGGAGCAGCTATGTCTAATTTATGTGCCATTGTCAGCACGATGCTGAGCACAGAGTCTACCATGTTATTTATTGTACATGAAATACCAAATGAAAGTGTAAATGGATTAACTGAACAGCAGTATGTGCCCTGTGACAGTAAAGGTGGTAGTTGAGTATTGAAACTAAAGATGGCCTTAGGTCAGGAGTTTACAGGAGTTATCTGTCATAAAGATTTAGGATTTATCTTGCAGGATACAGCGAACCATTAACGCTAATATTTAAACCAAACTAAACTTTGAAATAATTAATTCTTTCAACAAATTTTTGTCAATTTTCTGTTATGTTCAGTGTTAATTCAATGAAGAGCAAGTAGTTTGACTCTTGTCTTCATGAGGCTTTAACTTGAATGGCCATTTTGGTAATCAATAAGTATAAAATAAAAGAAACCTTTCAACCATAATTCATGATCAGTCCTGTGAAGGAGAGGGTCAGCAGACTACACATGCCTGCCAAGTCCTGTCAGCATTCTATTTTTGTAAATAAAGTGATATTGTTACACAGCCATGGTCTTTGTTTATATAATATATATTGTTGCTTTGAGCAGATGTGATAGAGACCCTAAAACATTTGCGACCTGGCTTTTTATGGAAAAATTTGCCAAGTTCTGCTAAAAATGTAACAAATGAGGAGAGAATGAAGAGTAGCCCATTTTAGATAGAATTCCAAGAATGACCTTTTTAAGCAGTGTTGTGACATTTAACACAGGTATAAAGAATGAGAAGTCATCTGTGTGGCATCCCGGAAGGGGCAACAGTAGGAGTAAAGACGAGGGATGGAAAGACCTTAAGATATTTGAAGTCCTTGGAGGAAACTAGTGTAATTGGGGGAAATGATCAAGGGGAGAGAAGGAAGTGCTATGAGATGATGTTGGAAATAAAACAGATTGATCTATCAATCTATCCACCCATCTATTTATCTATTAAGATAAACCTTTGGCAAGATGAAAAATCCCATTTACAGACAAGCCACACAGGTCTTAGCCTATCAGTAAATACCTCTCAGATTTTGACTATGAAAGTTGTTAACAGAAATAACCAGTATATTGATGAAAAAGATAGGCTCTTCTCCAACCATTGCAATAAAGCTGGCATGAAGAAGGTTATTTGTGAGGCAAAGCCAATTAAATCTGCATTTACGCTGATTTTGCAGCAATTCCAGAGTGATTTTTTTTTTCTTTTGAATGGCAGAGCTGGCAAAATGCTAACAAATTCAATGTACCATGCACCACATGCAGCCCAGAGAGTATTTCTAGAAAATGATGATGGTTTTCTAAACTAGTCGAAAAGGGGAGGGTTATTTTAGCCCTAATGCACTTCACTATATCAAGTTGTTTGCTTGAATTATTTATGTGTGTATTGCAATTTTTAAACTGGGAGCATCAGAGACATTTACACCAGTGAGAAGTTAAGGACCTTGTAGGTCATTCAAGGAGAATGTTAACTAGGGCAAGCGGCAGTGGCTAGAGAAAAACGTCCAGTCCACTTCACAAGTCACAGGGGCTTGGCTGTCAGACAGACCTGGATATAAAGATGGATTTGGCTTCTTTTTAACTGTGCATACTGAGGCATTTACCACCGCTGCCTTTAGCCTCAGTTTCTGTATATGTAATCTGAAGAGCATCCATTCTGATTTAGTATATTATTATAAGATTTAGTGATATGTCTAAAGAATGGAATACATAGTAAATATGTAATAAACCATAGCTATTGCTGTGGCTATTATTATTATTATTATTATTATTATTATTATTTACTCCAGAAAATCCCAGTGAGCATAAAAATGCACTAACTCAATATTGGAGTCTCTACTATGCACAAAATACCTTGGCTATTTTAATGATGAAGATACAAATCCCATGCATCTTAAATTCCACAGGGAAAATACACCAGCGTTTCATGAGTATATTTGAGTGGTTGTTAAAATATTAGTTCCCAAGCCCCAACCGAAAATCCACTGAATCAGAATCTCCAAGGGAAGGGCTACAACTTACTTGTTTAACAGGTAACCAAATGATACTAGCCATTTGAAAAGTATGAGTGATCAATCATACAGATAAAACCATATAATACAGGATAGGATAGGACGGGTCCTTGTCTTGAAAGAGATGTCAGTAAAATGTGTTAGGAAGTCCAAAGTGGGATGAAGCTTCCTAAATCAAGTACTAATTTTGTGACTTTGGAGAACATGTTTAGGGAAAAGAACAATTGTTACATAAAATTAAATAATACATAATTGAGGTTAAAGGATTAAAAATAAATCTGAACCAAACTACGAGTGTTGACTTTAGATAAGAAAGAACTTATGTTCAGGCAATTTTTTCCCTAAGACTTGCAGTTGGAAAACCAAGTTCCTCCGTCTATTAAGAGGTCATGAAATTTGAATTGTGTGCCTTGTAAGGCAGAGGAGTGTTGTTTTGTTCAAATCTAAGTAATGAAATGTATGAGCAACCATGAAATTTCCTTTAGGAAGTACATACACCAGGCTGCCATGCTTTCCATGAAAATAGTCCTTAAGAAGGTTAGCATCAACAAGTCAGGGTCTCCCAAAGTGGAGAGCATTGAGGTCAGCTTAGCCACTAAGGACAAGACACTGGGCCTGGATTTCTTTAAAAACCATTTGAAAACCCTAACAGCAAGTTTAATGACAAATACACAGAGGGGATGTAGAAACTTATTGTATGGAGAAAAATCAGGTAAAATAGGAGTGGTGAGTGGGGGTTGTAGCAAAACCAGTAGTAGAAAGTACACTGAGGATGCAATGATGATGGTAAGCACTTACAAAATTCCAGTATTAAAACCTTGTATGCAATATCTCCACTAACAATCTGCTTTTTTGTGCATGGATCTTAACATTGCCCCATTTTACAGAGGAAGAAAATCATCTTTGAAGCAATTAAGCACCTTTGTTTAGGTCATAAGCTTAAGAGGTTTGAACCCATGCTAAATTGATCTCTGAGATCTGGTTTTTGTCTATCTCAATTTAAAATTGCATCCCATGAAGTAGGATTGTGGAATAAGGAGACTGATTTCATTCATTCATTCATTCATTCATTCATTCATTCATTCATTCATTTAATTTTGATGTTTGACTGCTGGCAGATTTTAGACTCACCCATCCCTCTCACCCATATGTCCTGACCTGGAGAAACTGATTAAAAAAAAAAAAAAAAAAAAAAAAAAAAAAAGCCTGGGTGCTTCCTCTTTGGGTTCTGGTACAAAATTCAAACCATGGAGGCTCCTGCCCTTGGGGAACATTTACTCCAGCCACAGCCCCTAAACATAGTAAAAACTAAACCAGTATCCTTTCCTTGTTATCTCAGGTGATTTGGGACCTGTTTGAGGATCCTGCCCTATTCTCCTCAGAAATGTCAACTATGCAAGCAGTAAACTTTCTCATACCCTTTTGGGGTTTGTGGTGTGGTGTGTGTGTGTGTGTGTGTGTGTGTGTGTGTGTGTGTGTGTGTGTGATGGCATCAATCTTGACTTCAAACTAAATTTTTGTGTAGAGGTCCATCTACCTCCGCAGGAGACCATAACAAAAGTGTTATTTAACGTATCTTCAACTTTTGTTTCTTCCCTATATATGTTATTTTGATATCCTACACCAATCACTGATCTCCTCTCCCTATTATACTCAGGAAGAGTCTTTCAATAGCAGCAATAGCAAATAGTGAACACAACACATCTTCCTTCTGAACAAGGAAAACCATCCCCAATAAGAATAGTCCCATTTGCCTCATGGATATGTGGCTGTTCTGGGTTTCTTCTCATCACTACCCCCCACCCCTGACAGCCATAATTGATTAGTGAGACAACAGATGAAATCTTTTTACCACCCTAGACTTATAGGTTTGTTTTAGGATAGGCAGGGAGCTGGGGACATTTTTCACCTATAGTCTGAGTGTGTGAGATGCCGAAGACACAGTGGTTGTTGGAAATACTAGGGAAATGGGAAGTAAGATGGTGTCACAAAAACCAATGTGAAGGGCAGGAAGAATAAATGATTTTGGGGATACGCCTGAGATAAAATAGTGACCTCAGGGGGCTGTACTCTATAAAGTTGAGTCCTGTGTTTCTCTAGTAAATATTTTCTCATGATCTGATTAAAAAAAATAATAAATCAATGAGGCAACAACAGAACTTATTTTCCCCAGCAATAACTGAATAGTGCCCATTAGAGGGACCCCTGTAGGTACCCTCACATTCTTGAGAAAATATCATGACATTAAGCTCAGGGTGTGACACAGCTGGCAGAATAACCCTTGAAAATGTTTTGCCTTTCAGCTGCAAAAGTTCTTCTAACAAAGTGGATGTTAGAAGAAGCTCCCAGGCACCGCTGGCTATGTCTATAGCTCATTATCTACTCATTACAGAGAACCTGAAGGGGATGAGGAAAATGCATTCTGAAAGACGCATTCATGTTTTATTGATTGCCAACAGAGCTCAAGTCTCTGAATTCTCACACTTTGGGATATTTTGTTAGGAAAATAAGCACAGTAAGCCCTTGTTTACATGCCCTCTTCCTTCTGGTACAATTGATTCTAGCGCAGCACAAAATCGAGCATCTTCCCCAATTAGGTTCTCATGAGTCACCTCCACACATAAGCTAAAGTGAGGCTTTCATGGAGCATATTCCTTATTATCTCAGAGGCCTGGAAACATATTCCACTAATTGAATCTCCTCTTTTGATGAATGAGGAAACTGAGGCCCAGAGAAGTATATTGGCTTGCCCATGGTCATACAACCAGTGAGCGAGAGCTTAGGTTGGAGCTCAGAGCTCCTGGTATCTTCATCACACCTTTTAATTATTCTAACAAGCCCATATATATTCCCCCATTTGGGGAGAAGAAAATAATAAAGTAATAAACTCCTCTATAATGTTATTATAACACATAATCCAGAACCATATAAGCATACTTAATAATTATGCTTGAGTAGAACCCAGGTTGTCTTAAGAGTTGACAAACAGGGGAGGCAATTGTGTTGAAACTATGTCTGATAATAGATTAGTGAAGGAACTTAGGATATTTCATTTTGACATGAAGGCACAACTTAGTGGAAGCATGAGGGTTGCCTAGAGGAGGAAGGAATTGATTAATTCTTCAGGGCAAAGTCATGTAGAACCAATGGGAAAATGATTATGAACATGGGCTTTGAAATCAAATAGAATGACTAGTATAACTTTGGGCAAAATATTACAATTTTTAAGTTTCATTTTTTGGGGGGGCTGGCAAATTGGAGATTATAATACTTAGCTTATACAGTTGTTTTGAAAATTGTATTAGCCCTTACTAATAGTAATTTCTTGTCAGAGTAGTAGTATGTGTCAGGCAGTATTCTAACCATTTCACATGTGTTAATTTATAATTGTTCTCACACAACACTATGAAGCAGGTGCTATTATCTCTCTTTGACCAACAGAAAAACTGAGACACAGAAAAAAAGAGCTTCTTATCAGAAGATCACAGTTCTTTACTAAGCAAACTGACTTCAGAACCCATGATGTTTACTGCTGTGCTTGGTACAGCATCTTTTACTGTGTGTCCTCTACTGGGTACATACCAATTGCTTGAAAAAGGGTAGTTCTATTAGTATTATTATTATTTTTTTAAGATTTTATTTATTTATTTGACAGAGATAAAGACAGCCAGTGAGAGAGGGAACACAAGCAGGGGGAGTGGGAGAGGAAGAAGCAGGCTCATAGCGGAGGAGCCTGATGTGGGGCTCGATCCCAGAACACCGGGATCACGCCCTGAGCCAAAGGCAGACGCTTAACCGCTGTGCCACCCAGGCTCCCCTAGTATTATTATTCTTTCTTTAAAATTGATGATGGTGAAGAAGAAGAGGAGGATAAAGAGGAAGAGAAGGGTAAGGGTAAGAAGGAGTAAAAGAAGAAGGGGAAGAGGAGAGGAGAGGGAGAAAATGAAGGGGGAGGGGGAGAGGAACAGGAGGAGAAAAAGAGGAAGAAGAGGAGAAAGAGGAGGAGGAGAAGGAAGTAGAAGAAGAGGAGAAGGAGGAGAAGCAGCAGCAGCAGCAGCAAAGGAATAGAATATAATAATTAAGGGACTTCCCAAGGTCATAAATGTGGTGTTTCAACAAGGGGAAACTAGCTTACGCTGAGTAACAGCTGTCCTCAAACTCTTAGTAACCTAATATTTAAAAAGTATGTTTCTTGTTCATGTTATATGTCGACTGTGAGTTAACAGAGGATATAGGGAAAATCTACTTATCAGTCACTCCAGGACCCAGAATAAGGGAGACATGATCTCAACATGCCCATCAGTGATTACCACAATTAGGGGGAGGTAAATTGACAAATCAAGCACTACTTAATATTGATACAAACCTCTTCTACTCACATTGAAGTGTCCAAGATAAGCCAGAAATCACACTGAATTTCAGAGTGTGTAGGAAATTCCATCACATCATGTACTCAGAAGAAGAAATTGTGCATTTACAGTCTTATTCTATAATTAGTAAGTAGAAAAGATAACGTCAAAAACAGGAAGTCTGGGTAGATTAGTTTTTTTTTAATTGACATATTGTTAAGACAAAATATTACATTAGTTCAGATGAACAACATGGTGATTCAACAATTCTATACATTATGCTATAATCCCCAGAAGTGTACCAACCATCTGTCTCCATACAACACCATTACAATATTAGTTCTTAAAGAAATTTAAAATAACTTTTCTAATACTTTCTATATTAGTTTTCTATGGCTACATCACAAATTACCACACATTTAGTGGATTAAAGCAACACACATTTATTATCTCACATTTCTTAGGTAAGAAGTCCAAGTGGTCCCACCTGGGTTCTCTTAATTAATGTGTCACAAGGCTGAAGTCAAGAGGTCTGTCATGATAGGCTCTTAGGTTTGAGACAGGAATCTAGTTAGTTGTGACTATGTAACATTTCCTTGCTGAGTCTGGAGGCATGGCCTCTCCTTGCTACTAGAAACTGCCCATATCCCTTTTCACATGGCTTCTTCTATCTTCAAAGAAGGAACAGTGTGGTATCTTTTAATTCTTCCACTTTCTCCTGTTGCTACCATTCAGATAAAACTGTCTGCTGTTAAGGCTTATCAGGCCAATACAGATACTCTCCCTAACTGAAGTCCATTGTGCTGCATAACATAACATAAGCATGGAAGTGATAGCTCCCAAGTTTGGGGGTTCAAGTGGAACATCTCTGATGAGCCATTTTAGCAAATATCTCTGCCATATCATTGACATTGACCAATGGATTGCTTTCCAAAGCAAGCATTCTCTTCACTGCAAGAACTACATCCCAGACTAGAAGATTATCTTTCAATTAAGTTGCAGAAAGGATACTTGGCTACTGGAACCTAAATCAAATAAATACCTTTCTGTTGACTTTTTTTTTTTTCTCACATATCAGAAATGATGGGAGCCAACTATACTAGTTTTCTTTTGCTGCTATAACAATTTACACTAACATAGTGACCTAAACAGTCCAAATTTATTATTTTACAGCTCTGGATATAAGAAATCGACATAGGTCTCAAGTCTCACTGGGCCAAAATCAAGTTGTCATCAGCAATGTGTTTCTTCCTATAGGCTTTAGGGAAAACTATGATGTACCTTTTAGAGATTGTAGAGCCTGCCCACATTTCTTAGCTCATGGCCCTCTTCCTCTGTCTTCAAAATATACAATGGGAGGTGGAGAATTTCCATTTCATCTCTCTGCTTTTTCATTCATAATTGTAGCTCCCTTTAATCAAATATTCATTAAAGATTTAACGAATTTAATATTCGTTAAAGACTCTTCTAAAAGTTTCTTTGTTTTAATGACTTTTGTAACTGGATTTGAACAACCCTGGTAATCCAGGGTAATCTCAAGATCTATACCCTTAATCACACACACAAATCCCTTTCGCAATGTAAGGTAACATTTTTACAAATTTCAGGGATTGAGGCAGTAAGAAAACTTTGGGTGTCATTTTGCGCCTTCTACACTGACTTAACCAAATAAAGTAGAAATCTATTCTGAGGATTCATGTATTTCTCAGGAATTCCAGAAGGGTTTGTAATTATAAACCAGAAGGGCACCTCGCTGCAATCTTTCCCCATATATTTTCTGCTCCTCCTGAAAACCTGCTTCATGTGTTTTTTTGTTTTTGTTTTTGCTTTTGTTTTTTTTGTTTTTTTTCCTCTCTCACAGCAGACCAACCTTTTCTCTTTATCTAGTCCACATAAAAGAACATGACTGTCAACATCTCCAGATTTTGTGATGTGGATCTAGCCACCAGCAGAGGTTTTCTTGGATATTTCTCAGACCATATTTCCAAAGGAACTCATAGCAAGGGTCCCTCCCCTCTTCTAATAAGTCATGCAAATTGTGTAGGATGACCTTTAACCAATGAGTGAATAAACAAAATGTAGTATAACCATACAATAGAACAGTGAATAAAGTACTGATTCATGCTACAACATGGACAGACCTTGGAAATATGCTATGTGAGAGAAGATACACATGCATATGCGTACACACACCCACACACACACACACACACACACACACAGAAAAACCGACATATTTAACTAGTCCATTCATATCAAATGTCCAGATTTGGCAAATGTATAGAAACGGAAAGTAGATTAGTGATTGCCTAGAGCTGGGGAATTCGCGGTAAATGAGAAATGACTGGTAACGGAGATGAAGTTTCTTTTTGACATGATAAAATGTCATAAAATTAGTTGTGATGGATTATGATGATTGCATAATTCTGTGATTATACTAAAAAACACTGAATTGTACATTTTAAATGTGTGAATTGTATGTGCTTTATATCTCATAAAGCTATCATATACTTTGAAAAGATATGTATGATATATCTTTTCATCATAATCAGTACTCACCCAAACATTATAAAAATGGGGGAAAAAAATCCTGGATATTTAATACCAGTGCTAAGACATAGATGGATTAAAGTTTATTAAATACACATTACATGTACTTTCCAGATCTTATTTTACTTTATTTTCTCTTATTCTATATCCAAAGTTAATATTACCAAAGGAATATTAAAGACATTAAATTAGAAGCTAGACAAAAGACCTTATGACATTAATGAGAAAGAAAAGGAAGTTGTCCAATTAACATGATATAACAAAAGATAAATTCTACAAATTAGTACTATAATTAGGAATTATTTCTTTGCAGACCAAGCAACTGGCCACTCTACAGCAAATGATATCTATGAAAAAGTTTGCAGCATTCAAGATAGTTTCAACTTACAATTACAATTCTGTGTATGATATATATATATATATATATATATATATATATATATATATATATTCATATATTCATATATTCATATTTGGAAGTAGTAATTAAAATTATATTTGTGTCACCATGGAAAATAGAGCCTCTTCTGTCAACATGGAGAAATATGTACCTTGAACATGTTGCTAACTCACTTTCAGGAAATTAAATCTCTTAACAAATGATGAGTTTTAAAAAAAGTTTATCCAGCGATTTTTAAATAGATGCTTATATTTCTGCTTCATTTCTGTCATGGACAGATCCTAAAATGACCCCTAATTATGCTTGTCTTTTGGTAATCACACCAGAAGGGATTGTATAACTACCCTTTCCTTTGAGTGCATGCAGTATCTGTGACTTGTTCTTAACCCATGGAATATGGCAAAGGTGATGAAATATCAATCCCTTGGTTATGTTACCTCATATGGCAAAGGTAATGGGGAGTCACTCCATGATTATGTTACATTAAAGACTCAGTGTTTTATGCAGACCTGCATTAGTCTCCTTCACTCTCCTGATAATGTTGAAGTAAACTACCATATTGTAAATTGCCTCTGAAGAGAACCGTGTAGCAGACATTTGTAGGACTGTGCAATTAATCCTTAAAACAACTTTATGTGGGATGTTATCTCATTCTTATTTTGTTGATGATTAAGCAGTTGAAGTGATTTCTCCAGTCAGTCTTAGTACATAGCAGAATAGGAAGCTCTGATGGTTAGTTTTATGTATCAACTTGACTGGGACCTGGGGTGCCCAGGCAATTGGTCACGCATTATTCTGGGTGTTTCTGGGTGTATGCTTAACACTTAACAGACTGAGTTAAGTAGATTGTGTTCCCGCAAGTGAGTGTGTCTTATCCAGTCAATGGAGGGCCTGAATAGAACAAAAAGGCTGACCTTCTGGAAAGTAAGAAGAAATTCCTCCTGCCTGGTTGCTTTGGGCTGAGACTTTGGTTCTTTCCTACCTTCTGATTTGAACTAAAACTACATCATTGGTTCTTCTGGGTCTTCAGCTAGCTGACAGCAGCCCTTGGGACTTCTCAGCCTCCCTGATTATGTGAGTCAATTCTTTGTAATAAATAAATAGAGACACAGATACAGATATAGATATAAGTATTTCCATCTTATTGGTTCTGCTTCTCTGGAGAATCCTGACTAATATAGAACCCAGGCACTGTCCTTTCTAATCTCAAAGCAAATACTTTTTTCTGTCACTATCCTGCTTTCCTGTGAATGAAAACATGGTTGGTTTTTTATGATAATACTTGGCAAGTAATAAAAATCCTTTACTAACTATACACCATAAAGTCTTTTTGTATGCATCATCTCAGTTGCTTTAAAACATTTCTTCTTTTTAGAAATTTCCTCTTTTTTTCAAGCCTTGAAACATCAAAATGTAAAATAAATAGGAGAGGAGAAGGCTGATTGGAACAGGCCAGTTGAGGACAATTGAAGGCACTGATTACCCTCAACCCCCTCCTGAAATTCCAGAAGCCCACAGACAATATCTTGAAGAAACAGTAAATATTTAAACTCATCTTCATTACACCCATGGGGATATGGAAGACGGAAATTATTATCTTTATTTAACATAGAAAGAAAACAGAGTTTATGCTAGGCTCTCATGGCAATAACATGCTTTCAGTAAGACCTAAAGAGAGATATCCTTACCTGGGGTACCAGAATTCTGGCCTCATCACTTCATCAATGGTCAATCCCAAGGAAGTTGGTCCTGCCCGGGTAAATGCTTATGCAAGTCACTTCTGAGCATTTCCAGAATGTTTAACATCTCAGATAGCCTATAGAAAACTGTACTAATTCTGTTGATAAGGTCTATCCAAAACAAACAAACAACAACAACAAAAAAAAAAAACAAAACAAAAACAAATGTCAAAGAAATAGTTCATATGTCATATCAACAGCAAGGTAATATGTGAAAGTCAATATAAGTCTAATGGTTAACAGAAATTTGTAGGTGTGTGACCTTGGGCAACTTACTCTGCCTCCCTTGCTGGAGATGGTGATGCTGTCTCATGAAATTGTTGTGACAATAGAAGTAACTATGCAACAGTACTTGTAATATGTTTAAGAACCAATTGTATTAGCTATTGATAGGTATGTGAATTCTTTGTAAGGTAAATATTATTTTAATTTTCAGATCTTGAACTGTGTATTTAGAAAACATAGAAAATCAATGGCAGATTGTCTCAATGAAGGGCAGCACATTTTGTATAGTATAACAAAATAGAATTTCAATTTATCTTCAAAAAGACCAAGTTAAACCAGCATATTGAAGTATCAGATGCCAGATTATCTCAATCAGACCAGAATGAAATGTCTTGTGCTTAATAAAAGAATTGGTTTGTTGCTTGTATGTTAAATTGCAGTTTCCTACAAACTGGAGTTTCACACCTAATGCTGCATTGCAGTGAATGGAGCTCTATACAGGGTTACAGATAAACCATCTCCCCACCCCTCTTAGGCCTCCTGTCCTGTTTGTGGCTCATTACTTTCTAGAACATAATGAAGACCAATGGCTTATAATGTGGAAAACAGGTCAGTCAGAAAGCACAGAGGCAAGAATGTGGGGTTTCCTTGTTGTTTTGGTGATGCCTCATCTCCTCATATAGTTGCATGCAGTATGAGGCAGGAAGAAACATCTGTCTGACCCTAGGGGAGGAGGTTCTTGCCCTCATAACCTGCAGATTCTCATGTTGGGATCTGAAGATTGATAGGTCACTGTCAGACTCCATGTACTTTCAGGAAAATGCACTAACAAATGAGGATCCCCTCTGAGTTTTCAGTTAACTCATTAACTATCTTAAACACCTGGGTTGAGCCCCTATAGAGAGCTGGTGTGTTCTCTGTTTTGGATCATAGCTCACATGGTTAGAGAATGTTAGTTCCTTACCTAAGCATCCAAGGTCTTTCAAATCTGTCTCCTGGAAAAGAGCTATCATGCTAAAATGGAAATGAATCTATAAATCAAGATATTTAGGTTTGAATTCTTCTGCCATTTAACTCTTTTGGTCCCTAGTGCTAAGTTATTTAGCTGTTCTGGGCCTTGGCATGCTTACCATGAAGTTGAAACTATTATAATCCCTGTTTAAACAAAGAGGAAAACTGAAGGTCAAAGATTTTAGGGATTTTGTATAAGGTCACACAGCTGGTGAGCAGTAGAGTCAGTTTTGAATCAGATGTGTTAGCCCAAGTCCATATTCTCAAACCCTTTCTTATATCTCCCACTGTATTGAATGCTTATCAGATCATTCTGAACAGGTTTCCGTGTGAATCACTGCTTTCCACAGAACTCAGTCTTCTCTTTTATTAACTTTATAATCTTGGGCAAATTAACTTTTCTGAGCCTGTTTCCTCATCTGTAAAACATAAATGGGGGATAATAATAGCAGTTAAGTCACATGTTGTTCCCCCCCCCCAAGGATAAAATGGATTTTTATTCATAAAGTGCTTAGAAAAGTACTTCAATAAGTATTGGTTATTACTATTATTAGTATTTTCTGGTGCTACCTGACGACTCAAAGCAAAATGAGAAGTAAAGCCAGTACCGATCGACAGACACAAATGTCATTTATATCCAAATAAACAGTTTAATAAAAGCAAAGATCACATGTCCATAAATGCTACAGTAAAAATACTGCTATTTATGGTGTTAGCAAAAGACAGATTTGTGTTGAGACTGAAGCCATATTAACTTCTCAATGCTGAAATAACGTTAGAATCACCTAAAAGCTTTAAAAAATATCCATGGCCAAGTATCCTTACATTTTTAAAGCACTCCAATACCAGTTGATTTGGAGTTAGGAAAAGACCAATTTATGAAGGGATTTTAATTCCAAGAATAGTTATTATTTAAGGAGTTGGATGGGACTAGAAAATGTTTTAGCCAGGGAGTCCATCTTTTCACTTCGTGTGCTGACTTCTGTTGTCTTCTTGGGTCACAATAAATAAAATTCTAGTTTCCTTCATTACTTAAAGTTGATATAAACACTGTCCCCCTGACTTGGTAATTCCAATTGTTATCTCTCACTGACAGCCCCCCCCAAGCCAATTTAAAAGATAATAATTTTCATCCTGACCCCAAAACTCTCTTTTTGTCTGGTTGGTTATATACTCGAGAAGTACATTCAGAAATCTTTAAGATCTTGGTTTTTAAGATCACCCTGACATTACCAGTTAAAAATTAGAAGGAGAAGAAAACAAAATTTAATTTGCTTATTCTCAATATAGCTTTATTTCTCCAGTTTTAGGCATGATTTTCCTTTCTTTTCATAGGAGTAAGGACAAGGAATATGTTTGAATTCAAAGATGGAGATTGACTTAACTCTTCCATCATTGAAACATGCCATATCCTCTTGCTGAGCAGAAACTACTAATAAGAGTAATCTTTTTGGGGTGATTCGAACATATTTTTGCAAGAGAGTCCCCATTGCCCAAGCTGGTAGGTGATGTGGGCTAGTAGACTATGATTGTCAGTTAACAGGAGAACCATTTTAATATCTAAGTCTTTATATAGTCTTCTGTTCATTAAACTCTGCTCTATATATGTAGCTCTGGTCACTACCCAGTTGTTTAAGTTGTGCTGAGTTGTTCATTTAACTTAGGCTTCTACTCTGTCAGGAATAATACCAGAAGAGAGGAGCATGATTTGAAGGGACAGTGGCTGTTCTGAAAGAGGTCATGGTCCATCCACACATGTTTGGGAGGGAGAAAGAAAAAGAAACTTTCAAATGCATGACTGTAGGAAACATGCCCAATATGGAAAGAGAAAGCTTTTCTGGAACACAGTGGAACAATACCTAATTCACCCTCACTCAAGACCTGTTTACCGTATTGAAAACATAAGAGCACAGCTTGTGCAGAGGTCTGGAGAGGAAAGAAAATGAGGTTTGTGTGTAGGACTGAAATAGCATGGGGTGGCATGAGTGAGTCAGAGAGATGGGCTGAGAACACATCCCGGGCATTTTTGTGATAGTCAGGAGATTGGCTTTTATTCTGAAGGTTGTATAAAACATTTCAGGTTTTAAGCGGGAGAGTGACGTGATTTGGTTTGAATCTCAGGTGGAAAAGAAGGTACTTTTGATTACTGCACTTAAAAGTCACCTGGTGATGTCAGAAAGAAACGAGCAGATTGTTGAGGGAATTCCACATCTTATCTAAGGAACAGATGAAAGAACTGAGACAGATTTTGGCTGGAGGGGTAAGATCAATGTAAGACATCTGGACCATGTAGAATAGGGAGAATTTTTTTTTTTTTTTTTTTTGTAATTTCTAGGCACTGAAAGACCTGTTAGTTTTTGGAGACGTGTTTTGGTTCAACATGAAAAAAAAAAAAAAAAACAACAACTGAATGTTTGGAGTTGTCCCAAGATGGGAAGGTTTACAAGTCGCTTCTGATTGATCACTGGTTGGAGATCTAAGTGTAAATATCCAATTGGTATAGTATAGGCTAGGTGTATTTATGTCATTTGCAAAACTCTATGCCTTTGTGGAGAACTTTGGTCACCATATGCAGCCACCACAAAATGTGCTGATGAAACAAACCAGAGAAGGGTCACTAGCGGAACAACCTCCCTCAAGGGCTGAGATGAAAGTTCAGATAATGAGAATTCTTTGTATTCATTGTGGATACAGTCTTTCAATTAGAAGTAAATAACGAAGCAAAGGTCCTTAAAAATCTGTGGCCTTCGCCTTGTAACCAAAAGGACATGTTCAAAGAGTTCTTGATTGGATCCTGCTGGCAAGGGACCTTACATCATTTTTTTCCCACCAACTATCATGATTCACAGGGCACAAAATCATCTTTACAATAGCATTTACAGAACATCTTTTTTTTTTTTCTTTCTAGAAAACTGGTGGTAAAATATGACTCCTAAAATGCTACATTTTAATAGATAGGATGTTTCAAGCTAGAACAAAAATAATAGTTGTGTATGTATTTGTGTGTATAATATATGATATGTTTAATACATTGTATGTCTTCAATACATCATCTTATGATTTATAATATTCTAGGGAAGATAGGAAGGAATATAAATAAATAATCTATGAATATGAATAAAAGCAATATTTATGATAACTCTTAGAAAAGTGAGGGAGGAGATGGTATTCAAATCGCTCTTCCTTTAGTTTAATACCCATTTCAGTAACAAACATGAGCCAGTTTGGTGTCCAGCTGAAGGGAGATACAGAATCGTTTTACTTGACATTTCACTTGACTTTAATTTTCCTGTAAATCTTTTTTTTTTCCAGTTTTATTGAGAAATAATTGACATACATCACTGTATAAGTTTAAGGTGTACAGCATGATGGTTTGATTTACATATATTATAAAATGATCACCACAGTAGGTTTAGCTAACATCCATCTTCTATCTATCTATCTATCTATCTATCTAGATACGAAGACACCGCATATAAGTGAGATGATACGGTGTTTGCCTTTCTCTGTCTGACTTATTTCACTTAGCATAATGCCTTCAAGGTCCATCCATGCTGTCACAAATGGTAGTATTTCCTCAATTTTTATGGCTGGAAATATATATATATATAACTTTTTTTTATCTGTTCATCCATTGATAACCACTTAGGTTATTTACATGTCTTGGCTATTTTAGATAATGCTGCTATGAACATGGGAGTACACACATCTTTTTGAGCTAGTGTTTTTATTTCCTTTAGATATATTCCCAGAAGTGGAATTTCTGGATCATAGGGTAGTTCTATATTAAATCTTTTGAAGATCCTCCATGCCGTTCCCCATAATGGCTGTACCAATTTATAATGTCACCAACAGTGCACAAAGGTTCTCTTCTCTCCACATTCTTGCCAGCGTTTCTTATTTCTTATCTCTTTGATGATGATCATTCCAACAGGCATGATGCAATATCTCATTGTGGTTTTAATTTGCATTTCCCTGATAAATAGTGATGTTAAAGTTCTTTTCATGTACCTGTTGGTACCTGTTGGCCTTATGTATATCTTTAGAAAATGTCTATTCAGTTCTGTTGATCATTTTTAATTGGGTTATTTGATATTTTGCTATTGTATGAGTTTATTATATATTTGGGATATTAACCCCTTAGAAGCGTGGTTTGCACATTTTTTTTCCCATTCTGTAGGTTTTCTTTTCACTTTGTTGATCATTTCTTTTGCTGTGCAAATTTTAAGTTGATGTAGTCCCACCTATTTGTTTGTTTGTTTTATTTTGTTGCTTGTACTTTAGGTGTCACATCCAAAAATCATTACCAAGACCTGTGTCAACAAGCTTTCTTCCTATGTTTTCTTCTACTCTGATGGGGTAATCTCCAATTTCCTTTCCTCCAAGTCACTGATTCTTTCTTCTGCATGGTTGAGTCTACTTTTGAAACTCTCTAATTCTTCAGTTCAACTATTGCATTTTCAGCTGTAGGATTTCTGGATTTTGTTTGTTTTGATGGTTGCTATTTCCTTGTCAAACTTCCTTTTTCGTTCATGCATTGTTTTCCTGATTGTGTTTAGTTGTCTGTGTTTTCTTGTAGTTCACTAAACTTCCATAAGAGGACAATTCTGAATTCTTTGTCTGACAGTTCATAACTTTTATTTCCTTAAGTCAGTTATTAGAGTTTTGTCAGTTTCCTTTGGTGGTATCATATTTACCTGATTTTCTTTTCCTTGATTATGTTAGTATCTGTGCACTTGAGTAATTGGGCTCCTCTTCCAAGATTTATAGGTTTGCTTTGACAGATACACTTCACCAGTCAGCTCACTTTGGGTTCCTGGATGTGTCAGCTGATAATGTTGTTGGGTGGTTAGGGCCTGCTATTACAGTCTATTTGGGGGCAAGAGAACTGTCTGAGCTCTGAGGACAGGGATTAGGTGGGTGGGGGCTGGCAACTGGCTGAGAACAGTTAAATAGGACTGCTAGTTTGGTTCCCTACCCAAGTGGGCTGCATAATGGACTCCATGGTTGTCTGAAGTCTCTGGTCAGGTTTACTACGTAGACTGGGCACTATATTCGGTAGTAGTTGGGGTTATGAATTAGCAGGGTGGTAAGATGGAACCCAGAGCCTATACAGCTCAGTTTGGGGACCAAAATCAGGCCAGAGTGTGCACTGAATTCCCTGGTCTGGTGAGGCTACTGGTTTTGTTCTGCCAATTGGGGAGCCATGGATTCTGCCCTCTGTTCCAGTGCCATGTACATAGGCCTATTGAATGGGCTGTGCAACTTCCTGTGTGCTCCAGATAGATTCCCTGATCACAAAAGGTGAAGGCTGTATTAGCCATGAGTGGGGCTATGAATTAGATTCCCTGCCCAGGCATAGTGGAAGAAGCAGCTCTAAAGCCAGTAAATCTCTTTGTCCTTTGTCTTAACTCAGGCTGACCCATACCCTAAGTTTCCTGGCTGAACAGGACCACTGGCTTTGTTTTGCAAACTATGGGCTCTTACGTGCCCTTCTCTAGGCTCTAGCACCACTGAGCTGCACAGCTTCTAGGAGTTGTTATCAGTCCTCTGGTCACATGGGGTAGGAAGACACTTTCCACAGTGGTTGTGATTCAGATTTTTGCCTGGGCATGGGTGAAACAGGCTCTAGGGCCAGCAAAGCTCCTCATTTGAGGATCTGAATCAGGCACATCCTTGTGAAGTTCCCTGGTCAGATAGTGACCCCAACTTGGTTCTACCACTTGACATTGTTAATCAATTTACTTTTGTAACCATGGAAACAGTATAAAGTTGCATATTGTTGATTAAAAAATTTTAGAGCATTGTACTTGGGATCTAGTAGGTTGATTCATACAAAGTTGCCAGTATTTAAACATTTTAACATAGAAAATGGCAATTTCTATGGTTCAAGGAAAGAGAAGTTTTGTTTCGTTTTAAGATTTATTTATTTATTTGAGGGAGAGAGAGAGAGCATGAACAGGAGGGGCAAAGAAAGAGAAAGAATCTCAAGCCCTTTCCATGCTGAGTACTGAGCCCCACGGGGGCTCAAGCTCACGATCCTGAGATCACTACCTGAGCCAAAAGCAACAGTCAGACTCTTAACTGACTGTGCCACCCAGGCACCGCAAGAGAAGTTTCAATTGATCTTTGCTGGAACACAAAGAGACTTGAGGATTAAATCAGTTAATTCAACTCTTAGAACCTAAATTTTCCTTATCTGTTAAATATGGACAATCTGGATACACCTGTTGGAGGTGTGGTGTGGATTAAATGAGACACGAGGTGGGAACATGCTTTGAAATGGTAAAGTCATTTGGATTGCATTAGCATCCTCAAAAACCCCAGCGAGGTTGCTGGGTTTATAAACTTTTGCTCCCTACTGGTTAAGTGATTTCTTGGTTAGACTACACAGGAGTTTACATGTTTCTATTTCCTTCTGGATGTGATCTGACTTTTCTTTCATTTAGTGTTTATTCTCAAAGCTATTTTCCTCCTTCCTCAGATTTACCATACAGATTTCTTCTGAGTGGGTAGGATATTTATACATTTCATTAACAATACGTACGCAGGCTTTCTGTTTTGTTCATCAGTAAAAGGCTCAGTAAAAAATGTGCTTGAGGATGTTCCCGTACCATTGGGGAACTGAAATTAATTCTCTCACAATTTCTAAGGGCTTTAAGCATTTGTTTTGTTTAGGAGTCAAACAGCTGTGCTAGCTTTTAGTATGGTTAATGTGCTTTGGCCCTTTATATCCAGGTGATACATTGTACACACATTTGTGGGACAGAACTTGCAACAAGTCCAGTCTTGTATGAGCCTCCTAGGAGGCCTTGTGATCCTCAGCTTCTCTCCCCATTCAGATCTGTTGTCTAGCTTACCTGCAGTGTCCAACTTCTAATAAAGCATCAGATTACAACAGGTTCTCTGTAAGAAGAACCTTGCATGACTCCGCAGTGCTCAAAGGGTTAAGGTCTCATTCTCTGGTTCAATGTGCATGACCTTCTTAAAATATAAGTCGGTGAGGGCGCCTGGGTGGCACAGCGGTTAAGCGCCTGCCTTCGGCTCAGGGCATGATCCCAGCATTCTGGGATCGAGCCCCACATCAGGCTCCTCCACTATGAGCCTGCTTCTTCCTCTCCCACTCCCCCTGCTTGTGTTCCCTCTCTCGCTGGCTATCTCTGTTAAATAAATAAATAAAATCTTTAAAAATATATATATATATATATATAAGTCGGTGACAGATTATCTTGTGTCTTCCTTCCAGAAAGGAATCCAAGTTACTAAATTCTTTACCATTCTCTGAACACTATCACAGGGTTCTCTTTGACTATGCACAATGTGGTCCTCTACCAGGAACGACTTTTTGTCTTCTGTGACTAGCAAAATCATTGACTTTTATGACTAGCAAAACCATCCTTATAAGACAGCTCAAAAATCATTTCTCTGTGAAGTTCTCTTCTCATCCCTGAGGCAATCAATCATTTATTCCTCCCTGTTTCCCATAGAGCTGTGCTCATGCTTTCATTGTAATCACACTTTAACTTACCTATTTCTCTCTAGTCTGTGACCTACTATAAAGCAAGGGCTCCTACTTATTCATCTTTGCTCCCCCAGAGCCTAGATAATCATTGAATTTTTTTGAAGGATAAATGAAGGGTAAATTATTATTGCTAATACTGCCTGAACAATTCACAGTGAAGGTTCCTGATTACTCAGTGAATATTCAAAAGGTCTGAAGACTCCAAAGAAGAAAATTACTGAAGACTTTTCAGGAGAAAGGGAATTTCATATATATGATTTCTTATACTCTGGTGTGTATGTGGGGACCACTTCTGCAAATCTGAGCATGGATAGAGAGAGCATGGGGATGACCTATTTTGGTATCTGGGAACAGCTTCTGGCATTTGAGCTTATCATTGGCTTAATGAGATGCTGTAGATGTTTGGTGTTATTCAATTAATAATAGCCCCAGCGTATTCAGATCACAGAGAATGATTGTGTAACTGTATTATCCCTCAGGAAGAACATATCTGCATTCCCTGTTCTATTTCATAGGATTCAGTTTTAAGAGGGACATTGTTGAGCTACAATTGGCCCATAAATGAGAGACCAGAAAGATGAAGGGTAGACATGGCATATTAATGTAATAGTTAAGCAAATTGGAATAATTAGATGAAAGTGAAGAATAAAAGAGTGTCCATATATTCAAATTTGGGCTCACATATGATGTGTTGACACATGAAAGAGCAAGGGGATGCATGCCCCAATGTTCCAGAAAGGAGGAACATTCAGTACAGGGAGGGCATAATGTTACTGCATATCAGGGAAGCAAGTTTCATTAACAAATGAACAACTGAAACTGGCAAATGAAATAGTTCCCTGACCGTCTATGCAGGAGATGAATAATCATATGTATGGGATTTCTAGTGGAGAGGATCAAACAAAACCAATGTTTCACAACATCATTATGTGTATAAAATACCTGAGGTCTTGGTTAAATGTAGATTCTTATTCAGGAGATCTGGAGTGGGTCATGAGAACCTTCATTTCTGACATTCTTAGGTAATGCTGATACAGATGGTTAGCGGTCCATGCTTTAAATAGTAATGCACTGGATAATATGGAAAAGTGACAATATTTGGTAATCATTAGGATCATAGATTCCAGAATCAGAAAGCCATGATTTTGAGTTTTAATCTGATATGCCTTTGGGAAATCTGTGTATCCTATCTGAGCCTTAATTTTCTCATCTGAGAATGGGAATGCTTCTTCACATTGTCTTGGTCCAGATTAAATGAGATGTATATAGAACATTTGATACAATGTAGCACATAGTTAGATCTATATAACATAAATGATTATATTTCAGCTTTAACAATATTGTACCATTTATAGGATTGCATTATCCTGATTTATTTCCAAATATCAGAATAGTAAAAAGATCAAAACCACAATGTGAAAATCAATGCAGGTACATTTTATTGTTCTGATAATAACTTTAATAAACTTGAGCCAGCCTCAGCCAAGTACAAAATTATCCTTCTGGTGAACAACTCTTTACCCTTCAAAATTCAACTAAAAGATTCAATGTACCATCTAATCAGTGCCTTTCCAATCACAATGAGGGAATTATCACTCAAATGTTTGGTGCCTCTGTTATATTTACTGCAGGCATCTCTATAACATCATAGAGTTACGAAAATAACCACTTGACTGTATCTCCTCCTCTGAACTAGGAATTTCTTGAATTTAGGGACCAAGTCTTATCACACATTATATCCCCAACATCTCTAACATGTATCATGATAAATGATTGATCTTTCAGAATAATCAATGAGTAAAAAGCATAGATGGATATTCAAATCAATAACAAACTGGGAGAAGTCATTCCTGGGAACTCACATTTTCCTTTCAA
The DNA here is from genome assembly GCF_023065955.2 of Ursus arctos. Lineage (NCBI taxonomy): Eukaryota > Metazoa > Chordata > Mammalia > Carnivora > Ursidae > Ursus > Ursus arctos. Next base: position 20,031,644 of record NW_026622863.1, read on the forward strand.
ATTCTTCCTTCCTCATTCTGGAATACTCTGTCTTATTGGGGTGGAGTTTTGCCCTTAGATGCTAAAATGAGACTCTTTATTAAGATTTTTTCAACAAAAAATGTAATACTTATGTTTAACGAGTTAGCATTTTAACCAGAATCCGTAGGATATTTGCAGATACATGTGAAGCTCTGTCATTGTGTTAAGAGGAGACTAGGAATTAACAGAGGGGATACACATTTGGAGCAAGTGCAGGTCAATCCATATGCTCTCTAAATGGTGAATAATCAACACCATTTGTTCATGATGTTATCCTGCACCAATTCAAGAATAAACATTAGGGATAAAGAAATTACCCTATTTGTGTTCTTCTATTGTTTTATGGGAAGACACTTCCTTTTATGGCACCAACTGTAGGCATACTCTGTCCATCCAACCAGAGATCCTTCTGCAGAGTGTAAGTGAGCATCCCTTGAGAACATCCAAATGGGTGGGAAGTTAGATAATTCATTTCTAAGGAATTTTAGAGGTCATCTTGCCCATCTCTCTGCCTCTAGAGACAACAGTTTTCTTGACACAGGGCAGTCACATGCACAGAGAATCCTTGTGGATTGAGGAATTTTGGTTTACAGCACTTAAAAAAAAGGGATTTATTTAATTATTTTAGAGATAGAGAGAGAGAGTGCAGAAGCAGGGGGAGGGGCAAAGAGAGAGAGAAAATCCCCACTGAGTGGGGAGCCCCATGCAGGGCTCGATCCCAGGATCCTGAGATCATGACCTGAGCCAAAATCAGGAGTCAGATGCTCAATCGACTGAGCCACCCAGGCACCCCTGGCAAACACTTTTAATGAGTGCAAAAATAAAGAAAAAAGAAAAGAAAAAAAGAAAAGAAAGCCAGGCATAGTATCACCTTCGTCTTGCTGACAATGGCAACTACTAGAATTGCAAGCAGAGTAGAAAGATCAATCCCTGTCACTCCTCACAAAATAAACTAACAACAGTGGGGAAAAAAAAAAAAAAAAAAAAAAAACTTTTTTTTTTTTAATTCTATGATGTTGATGATGGTGAGGCTAATAACTTACAGCAGTTACTACTTATTTATTAGGTATTTATTATGCACTATGCTAACTTCTTTAAGTACGTTATCATTTGGGTTCATTTTTCATCTTTACTAAACTTGTGAGAAGTGGGTACTATTATACCACTTCAGATAATAGGAAAGTTGTCTTAGAGAGCTTAAGTAAAGTAATCAATGTCAGATCTCTGTGCCTACAAAGTCCTGCTCTGCACCACAGAGCTATACATCTCCCTGCCCCCAGAAGCACTGTGACATTTGTTTCCAAAATGGCAGCATCTTTTGTGGAAAATCCTGGAGCTCTTACAAAGATACATTACTGTCCAAATAGAATATGTATCTCTTTGAAACTTAAATATTAACAGCATTAGTGATTTTTCTCACTTCTTAAGCAAATACCTTAGACGTAGAATCAGCAGATTTCCCTACAGATCTCTCCGAAGCTGCTCATGGGGTTGCATTCTCAGTGCTGGGCACTAAATTCTTTAAATAGCCCTGCCTGTGCCTCGTGGCTTTCATTATAGTTCCCTTCCCAGGGTGTGTAGGCTGAGACTGTGGGAACCACATGGCTGAATGTGAGGTTAACCCTTACATGGGGTTGAGTCAGCAGAGCCAAGCATTAGGATCTGCAATGTCCATCTTCTGTGTACTAACTTAATAAAGCTCTTGAGCTTTCCCCTTGCCCTTGAATTAAGAACCCTCTAACATGTGGATGTTTGGGGCATATTCTTTATGTTCTTTTTTTATGTTAAGTTCAGCTGAGCCCATTGAGAGTCCGGGAGGCCCAATGCCCAAGTTTGTAATTGAAATTGGATGGCCCAGCTTTATATTTAACTGGTACATTTTTCCCCCTTATTTCTCCTTTTAGAAAAATCAATAAATGGTTTACGATGCCTTTCAAAGAGATTGAATGAGTGGAAATCAAGTTTAGCCATATTATTATGGCAACTAACAATGCTGGGTTCTCAGGGACAGATCCAATTTCAAATATTGTATCCTGTCCCCCTGTTGTATATTAGGTCAATATTTCCTGATTTTTGATTAGGGAGATATGCTTTCTTCAGCTAGCATAATAGGGAAGGGAGGCTTTATGAACATCGATTTTTGGGAAAGCATGTAGAATTAGAGACGTGAGTGTGGGTGTGCGCACATGTGTATATATGTGTGTGTGTTCATATATGTGTATATGCGTATATGCATGTCTCTATCCAGATAACTACTGTTCTTATGCTCCCACCACACAAATGGGAAAATTGAAGCTTACAACTTCCTTAAGACCTACTGCTTTTGAGTAGCTAAGATTTCAACCTTGTAGTCTGACTTTAAAGCATATGGTCATTGTTCTCTATCTTCTACTTCCTCCAACTTATTTTTTTAAAGCAAATTTTCTTTCATCACCCTGGCTTATTCCTACTGAGAACATGCCCCAGGCTCCTGGTCCTCTGAGTACAGATGCCTGATGAAGGGGTAACTCACCTTGTCCATAGCCCTCTGTCTGTTTTGCCCAGCTCCCTGCCCTCCCTATTCCTTTCTAATTTCTTAAATCCTTGCTCCTGGGAGATGCAAAATCAAACTTCAGACACCTGAGTTGGTGACTACCTGAAAAGCCATGATTGATTGCTATGCACTAATTACTTAGAAGGTTTGGGAGTGGGTGCAAGAATAGAGATAATCACAGAACAGTTAAAAAGAGATTTGTTTCTCTTTTTGCTGCTCCCCTGTCATGTGCAAATGTCTGTTGGTTTCCTTTCAGCCTGTTTGTGATTAAGAATCCTGCTGAGATGACACTTGGTGGTTTGAAGAGCCAAGTGTTGTGCCTGTATTTCCGCAGGTAATTTTGCTGTGGAGTCACAGGAAGATCATCTGCATTTTATAGGAACAAGACTTTCCATAGCCTTTTAAAAAACCTGTAACAATTGCCGTAACTACAATAAGGTGAAATTTTCTGGTGAGAATATAATTGATGAAATATTATTTTGTTTTCCATTAATATGTGCTTTAACTCTCGGGTTTTCACTTACCTTGCAACTTCTCTTAAACACATACAAGAAAACCATCCTGATGATATTTAATAACCAAGAAGGTAAACATAGCATTTAGGTAATTTATTTAGCTAAATTCAGGTACCATCATTAAAACCTTTATATATATCACTGAGAGAAGAGTTAAGATTAAATTGTTCTAAGGAAAATAACCTACACAGGTTCACAAGATTTAAAATTGTAAGAGTGACCCCTAGTGACTATGTAGCTGCTTAAATCTTTACTAAAATGCAATGCAGTGTTAAATGTGAACATTCAAAGAAAAAGAGGGCATACTTTATCATTTAAAAAAAAAAAGTTATTCATGTTGAATTCAGTAGTTATATTTTGAAAATAATATGACAAAACATTGATTTCTTCCTGGTAAAATATATATATATGCACTTTTCTATTCATCCTTAAGTTCAAATCATTGAGCCTGCATTGTGAACCTACTGGGTGAAAAGCACAGTGAAGTCCCTGAGGATGGTGAGATAAAGGTCTCCTCACTGTTTCTATGGTGCTCACAGACCCGTGAGGGAAGGGACAAGCAAACTGGACCATTGCAGGGCAGAAAGGGTAAGAGCCATCAGTGTGACAGTGGAGTGTTACGACAAGGCCTCTAAGAATAGGACCATTGTGCAATGGCTACATGGCCGTTCCTGGGGAGGGTGGGTCAGAGTGAGAGTTCACCCTATGGGAAGCAAGAGGGGGCAGGTCTACCTGGACACAGGCAGAAGAAGACAATACAAGTCTTTGTAGGAAAAGTATTTCAGCAAGGCTGGAGCATATAGAGATATTAAGCTATGGAAAATGGGCTTGTGACATGGGCAGAGGTAGCTCAAGAAAGGTCTTTTCACCATTCTTGGACATTCTGCTGAAGGCAGTGGGAATAGACTTGAGTAAGAAAGTAACATGAATAAATTTGCATTTGAGAAGAATCACCTGTCTTCAGAGAAGAGCATAGTTTCTAGGTGATCAAGTTAGAAACCAAATTGGCAGCTTCCAGCATCTCCACCATGGAAAATATTATGGTTCTTTTCCCTTCAGCTAGATCATGCATCTCTGGACAAAAGCTTTACATGCTTCATTCAAATTTGCTAGTAGACACAACATGTCTTAAACATGTACAATAAATGAATATGAATATTAATTTTTATCTGGTGTAAAGGTATAAACCATATTTATGTGTTTATATTTGCATGTATAAATACAAACACACACTAACACACACATATACCGATATGATATTTAATGAAAAGGTATATATTTTGGTTATATAGACATATAAACATTCATTCAGATAGAGTAACTATATAAACCACAATATGACATTGCATTTGGAATCAAACCTTTTAATAATCTTCATTACATGGAGATTTTTAAATGAACTGTAATATAACTGAAAAAAGTGCTGTATCCCTAGATTGTCCAGATACCAGATCAGAAATCTAAATCTAAGACTCTAGGCCTTGTGTTGAAGATTGAGTCTGCACCTTTCTGATATGTGAGAATACTTAGTTCACCTTCTTGCTTCTTGTCTTCATCTGCTAGGGTTTCCATAACAAAGTACTACAAACTGGATGGCTTAAACAACAGATATTTATTTTCTCACATTTCTGGAGGCTAGAAGTCCAAGATCAAGGTGTTGGCAGGTTTGGTTTCTCACTGTGTCCTCACATGAGCTTTTCTCTGTGCATATGGACCCCTGGCGTCTCTTTCTCTTCTAAGGACTCCAGCCCTATCTGATTAGAGCCCCAGCCTTATGCCCACATTCAGTCTCCAAAAACAGTTACATCAGGGGTTGAGACTTCAACATACAAATTTTGGGGAAACACAAAATACTTTTTCCAAACTCATACTTTATGGAAAGTCTTGAGCACAATCAGAAATATGGTTTTTGGTAACGGGAAAAGCAGTTGCAGTAGAAACTACAGCGGAGGCTGTGGTGTGTTGCCCTGATGTTCCCTTCAGGATTGAGGCACTCATTCCTCCGGCTACTGAGAGTGTTACCAGCTGGCATTTCAAAGTTGAGTCTCTCTTCAAAATTTCCCAAACACAATGCAATCGCCTTCCTAGAGTTATATCCCTTGCTTGATAACAGTCCGAATCTAAAGACTAATCAAATTAGCACCCCTAATGTTCAATATGGATTCAACAACTCTGAAGGGATATCCAAGGTCTAGACCTCCTCATGATGTTGACTTAATTCTTTCCTGAGATGGTATTGCAGTCCATCTTATGCCTAATCTTCTACGTTTCTGTTCCATAAGGTCAACAGAGAAGGAGAACATTCTGCTGCCCCGAACACTGAACGCAAATCTGTCTCCTTTTTCTCAGGGAGTCCAAGTAAATTTATTTCAAACATGGAATGTCAAATAGAACTGAAATAATCCATTTTAATGCCATCAAGCTTTAGAAATCAAAGAAATACTTCATATCCCTATCCTGGTTTTAATTATTATTGAGTGTTCTCTAGTTAGTAATTTAGAATTACATTCCACTGTGATATAAGCACCTTGAGGACAGGGATTTTATTAAACTGGTTCTCTAATGCATTCATAACAGCAAACAATATATCTAGCATATTGGGGGTACTAAAAACTGTAGCACAATTATGGTTTATTGTATCTTCTTTAGAAAGCAAATGAAAATCTCGGTGTATCTTTGAATGTGCAATGATCACATATACATTAAAGCCTGGGTCAAAAGCCATTCCTCCATACTGATTTATACCAGGTAAAAGAACCAGTTCTCACTGATCATTCTCTCTTTCTCCTTTGCACTGTCTTACTTCCTACCATCTATTGTAGTTATTTGGCTCCCTTTGCTACAGTTTTCATTGGACAACAAAGTGGAAAGTTGAAAGGGGAATAATGTCCATTCCCTTTTGTAAGTCAAGAAGATGTGGCGGAGGTGGGCCAGATGTGGATGGAACCTTTCCAAAGCACGAGCATTTGGATGCACCCTGGGACTTGGAGCCCTCTCTACATTGATCAGGAAACGTAGCTTTTATTATGGTATCCCCTACTGTGTCTGAGAACAGACTCACTTCATGTTACAGTTAACTTCTAATGGCTTTAGACTTTTATCCCTTCTTCCTGTCTTAAATTTCAAATAGTGGAATTTCAACCCTCAGAATAGAAGGGTAGAGGTGGACAGGAACTCTTTCAAATTAAAAACAACCATATCCCTGATATTAACCTGTTCTCGGAGCTAATAAACCCTACACACTTCTATTCTGACAATCTTACAGATCAAGGGTACTGGGTAATTTTACAGCAGCCACTTTTGTCTGCCTGATCCCACATCCTTAAATCTAACAGGCCCATCTATGCATGAAGTGGCAGGAAGGAGATCAGTACAAACTTCACATTAAGAAGTGCCAAGTCTAAGCCCCCTGCACTGACTCATACTGTCATCTAATTCTGGTCCATGTGCAGTTCGTGAGATCTGAGATCCCTTTCTCACAGAACTGGGCTTGCCATGGAGCATTGGTGGTCAAGTCTAAGCCCCCTGCACTGACTCATACTGTCATCTAATTCTGGTACATGTGCAGTTCGTGAGATCTGAGATCCCTTTCTCACAGAACTGGGCTTGCCATGGAGCATTGGTGGTAGAATTCAGTCCCTGTGTCTTAAATGCTCAACTTTCTGTAGGACATAATTAGAACTCGCACTCTGACTTCCTGTGCTTTATGATATTTGAGATAATGAGTTGCTTTCAACTAAAAAGAACAGTCACTGTTTGTTAGTTAACTTCTGTATTAATTTGAGTCCGAGAAATAGATACTGAGGTGGAGATCTATGTGCAGGTCTTTTAAAAGTGAGTGTTCCCTTTAACATCATCCTAAATAAACTGTGGTGGGGAATGATTTTTATGCCTCTGCATGGCAGAGTCACTTGATGCAGGCTGCTCTCCCCAACCCTATTTGGGGTAAGAATGTAATCTTGACACAACTGTCTTCATCTGAGGCAACTCCCCCCAAGGTGCTTACCAGCTGAGGGTTGTCCACTGACAGCAGTGCCAGTTGCTAAGGAATAAGTCCTCTGTCTCAAAGGGAGATCTGGACAGTGTTCTACATGGTCTATTATATTCGGTAAGGTTCAACATCGTGTCCATATGGAAAAATGTTTCAGTACTTTATTATTTGGAACTGCATCCTAGGAAATGTTCAGTCTGGTGACCTTCTTGTGAGAATAAGGTAACGATCTCAGAGTGTGATCCTGGAAGCACCACTACTAAGGGGAAAACATTAAACCCTTATTTAAAATGGTTCCCCTCAGAAATCCTAAGCAAGAATCTTTGGAGATAGGTTCAAGGATATTCTATTAATTAGTACCACCCCACCCCCCACCAGATGAAACAGACCCTTCTAAATACTATGGAAAGGGCTGCTGTGTTAGGGGAAGTCCCCTCCAGGTCCTTCCTAAGTCAGTCACCTCTGTTCATACTTTTGTGTGTATGTATGTGTGTTTTGAATGAATGATAATTCATTTTGATAATGTGTCACACATAGTAAATTTAAGAGCATGTGATGTTTTTAAGTTTATTTTAATGAACAGTTTTGGTATTTTGAGGATCCATGGTATTTTTTTTTCAAAATAGACTTTGAATGAGTGTCGAAAAATCTTTGAATGTACAGAAAATCCACTTTAGTGTAAAGCATTTAGCAATATCAAGCATTCATAAGCAACCACAGATATACAAAGTTATTTGAGGGGCCTTAGAAACATGATAATTAGATTGAATGGTGGGCAAGAGTGAATTATTAGCTAGTGACACTCAGCTAGTAATAACCTAGGATCTATCTTATAAAATGGTTTTGTGCATGTAGACTATGGGAGGTGATATAAATTTGTCTTTCAAGATAAGTCATGATATTACTATTACTATTATTATTATTACAGATCATCTTTATTATCATTAACATTTCAGCTCTATCAGCCCTCATACCTTCATATATCTACTCAGTACTGGTGAGTCTAAATTCATATTTTTATCCCTAACATCTGTGCTAAACTTTACTAGATTTATTAATCGAGATACCTAAGTGAAATCTCTCCTTAGATAGCACCTAACATTGGCATAGCCAAAAGCAAACCTTTTATCCTCTGTCCCCATCTTTTAAGCTTATTTCTTTGGTAGTCTTCCCCATTTTGGCAAATAATGCCATTATATAGAAATTGCTGAAACAAAAACCTGTAAATGAACTTTGTTTCATCATTCAATCCTTCCCTATTCCTTAAATAGCATAATAGCCTCTAGTTTGTTTCTCATTCACTCTTCTTTCTACCCACCCCGTGTTTTCTCTCCACAGCAGCCAGTGCCATCTTTAAATAAATATAAATATATAACTGTGTAAGCTTTATACATTTTATAACATATTAACACCTACCATAGCCTACAAGTTCATAGTTGGTGGAGCCCCTGCTCATCTTCCCAAATCTTTCATAATTCTTTCCTTGGTCATTCTTTAGGGCACACTGACATCTTACTGATTCTAGAAAACAAAACAAAAAACAAAAGGTAGTTCACACTATGGGAAATTTTTCTTGCTATCTTCTCTTCCTGGAATGTCCTGCCTCCTGATCTTCTCCAGAAGGGAATCTTGGTACTATTCATTCTTCTGCCCAAATGTTATCTTTTAGCCAGGCTTTCCCTGACAACCCAATCTATGTTGGCCTAGTTACCCTTTCTCTCCATTTTTCTCTAACAATCACCTTGTTTTATTTATTGTATTTACTACCGTAAATATTATTTACATTATAAGTAAATATTATTTATTATTGGTTATTAATGTGTTAATATCATTCTTCCCCTCAAGAAAGCAAACTTCACAGAGCAGGTATCTTGCTTGACTTACTGGTCACCATGTTTCAGCTTCAGGAATAATGCTTTGTATATTGCAAATGCTCAAAAATGTTTTTGAATTAATGAATTAATAGTGATCATGTTAATAACAATTGCTTACATTTATTAAGTATTTAATATATACAGTATGACTCTAGCAAAAAAGCTACTAGAACTGATAAATGAATTTAGTAAGGTTGTAGGACACAAAATCAATATATAGAAATCCAAAGCATTTCTATACACTAATAATGAAGTAGTAGAAAGAGAAATTAAGAAAACAATCCCATTTACAATTGCACCAAAAATTATAAAATACCTAGGAATAAACATAACCAAGGAGGTAAAATACCTTTACTCTGAAAACTATAAAACATTGATGAAAGAAATTTCAGACAGTACAAATGGAAAGATATTCCATGCTCATAGATTGGAAAGATAGTCCATGGTCATTTTAAATATTGTTAAAATGTCCATACTACCCAAAGCAATTTGCAGATTTAATGCATTTGCTACCAAAATACCAACAGCCGTTTTTACAGAACTAGAACAAATAATCCTAAAATTAAAAAAAAATAAAAAATAAAATAAAATAAAATAAAATTTGTGTGGAACCACAAAACAGCACAAATAGCCAAAGCAATCTTGAATAAGAATAACAAAACTGGAAATATCACAATCCCAGATTTCAAAATATACTACAATGCTGTAGTACTCAGAACAGTATGGTACTGGCATAAAAATAGACACATAAATCAATGGAACAGGATAGTTAGCCCAGAAATAGACCCATGATTATATGGTCAGTTTATCTTTGACAGAGGAGGCAAGACTATGCAATGGGAAACAGTCTCTTCAGTAAATGGTGCTGGGAAAACTGGACAGGTACATGCAAAAGAGTGAAACTGGACCACGTTCTTACACCATACACAAAAATAAACTCAAAATATGTTAAGAACCTAAATGTGAGACCTGAGACCATAAGAATCCTAGAAAACAGCTCAGGCAATAATCTCTTTGACATTGGCTGTAGCAAGATTTTTTTGGATATGTCTCCTAATGCAAGATAAACAAAAGCAAAAATAAAATATTGGGACTACACCAAAATAAAAAGCTTCTGTGTGGCAAAGGAAACAATTGAGAAAACTAAAAGACAACCTACTGAATGAGAGAAGTTGTTTGCAAATGACATATATCCAATAAAGGGTTAGTATCCAAGATACATAAGGAACATATTCAACTCAACACCAACCCCCTCCCAAATAATCTAATTAAAAATGGGCAGAAGACATGAACAGACATTTCTCCAAAGGAGGTATACAGATGGCCAACAGACACATGAGAAGGTAATCAACATCACTCATCATCAGAGAAATACAAATCAAAATCACAATGAGATGTTATGTCACACCTGTAAGAATGGCTAAAATCAAAAACACAAGAAATAGTAAGTGTTGATAAGGTTGTGAAGAAATGGAACCCTCATGCACTGTTGGTAGGAATGCAAACTGGTACAGCCTCTGTGGAAAACAGTATGGATGTTCCTCAAAAGTTTAAAAATAGAACTACCTATAATCCGGTAATCATACTGTTGGATATTTACCCCAAAGAATATGAAAACTCTAATTTGAAAAGATATATGCACCCCTATGTTTATAACAGCATTATTTACGATAGATTATGGAAGCAGCCCAAGTGTGCATTTGTCCACTGATAGATGAATGAGTAAAGAAGATGAGAATACACACACACGCATATATATGTATGTATGTATATGTATATATACATATGTGTATATATGTATATGTGTATGTATATATGCATATATATACACATATGGAATCTGGGATATTAGTCATAATAAAGAATTTAATCTTGCCATTTACTACAGTATGGATGGATTGAGAGGGTATAATGCTAAGTGAAATAAGTCAAAGACGAATACCATATGATTTCACTCATTTGTAGAATTTAAGAAGCAAAACAAATGAACGAAGAAGAAAAGAGGCAAACCAAAAAACAGACTCTTCACTATAGAGAACAAATTGAGGGTAATCAGAAGGGAGGTGGGTGAGGGAATGGGTGAAATAGGTGAAGGGGTAAGAGTACACTTATCATGATGAGCACTGAGTAATATATAGAATTGTTAAATCACTATTTGTACACATGAAACTAATATAACAGTATATGTTAATTATTTTTAAAAATTTACCAATTATGAGCAACTTAAGTGCTCTATTCCATCCCACCTTTACATGACCTTATGAGATACCACTATGCTATAGAGAAAATTACAGTTTTAAGAAATTATAGTTTTATCCTATATATTTAATTTAATAACTTTTTGTATGACTTTCTTTTTTAAAATTTATAATATCATTAAAGACATGGAAGGGTTACTAATATTTTTATCCAATTTTACATTGTTTTATGACGGGAAGAATATGCTAGAGTTGTATTTGTTAATTGGAGTATTCATACAGAATCCATACGTATTCCTTGGACATATCAAGGGCCTACTTACTTAAAGGAAATTGATCAGTATTTGGAAGAAGAGAACCTTTAAGTCATACACGGATCTCTTGCTAATGGGGCTTATGTAAGACCTTTTAACCAGAGTTGTTTTCTTCTGTTAGTATAAAGTATTGTGAAAATGTTCTCAAATTGTTGGGGAAATTTTTCACAGAGGAAGTAATCACTGATCATAGAACCTCATTGAGCAGTACTTTTGGAAAACAAATTAAAATATATTAAATGTGGGTGCCTGGGTCTCAGTCAGTTAAGCATCTGCTTTCTGCTGAAGTCTTGATCCTGGGGTCCTGGGAGCAAGCCCTGAGTCCGGCTCCCTGCTCAGCAGAGAGCCTGCTTCTCCCTCTCCTCCCCATTCATGCTCTCTCTTGCTATCTCTGTCTGTCTCAAATAAATAAATCAAATCTTTTAAAAAAATAAAATAAATTACAATAGTTTATTGATGATAAATATATCCTCCAGTAGCTCTTACCAAGTTTTATATGTTTCTAGAACTTGGAGCTATCAAAACTCATCAAAAGTACCCCATTAACATTAAAAGTATTAAATAGAGTTGCAGTTTTCTAAATTATCAGTTTAGTGAAGGAAGCACCATGTGGGATTTTATAATACATGTTCCTCATGACCATTCACTCAGAAGAATCATATGATCCTCCATCTTGGCCATGTAAACAAATATAATTGGTATCTTGGAGTTGAATTAAGATACCAAGAATTTCAAGGTGAGAATTTCTGATAAACTCCCTAGATGTTAGCTAACTATATGCAGTGTGCTATCTGTCCAAATATGTTGATATGAAATGTGTGTCATTAATTTGAGTAAATGGGCTTGGAATTTAAGTATGTTGTATAATAACTAGACTACTAACTAGACTTTTATTTTTTTCTAATGGTCGTGATAAATTTCCCTTAATCCCAATAAAATCTGTAGAATCCGGGATTAGGGTCATGGAGGGAGATAAATAACCAGTTTTGATCTGAATGCCTCTTTACCCTTATTTTTTTTTCATTATAATGTTTACAATTGATAAAATTAATATTAATAGAAGGAGAGACTGGGCTACTGAATTCCACATCATCTCAACCATTGTGTTTTGTGAATATCATGATCCACAATCATTAATATAGAAAGTAGGGACTTGGATAATTAAGTAAATTCTCAAGCAAGATACAAAACTGAAGTTCAAATTCAGGTCTTCATACTTTCATTCCAGTGTCCGTTAGCAAACACTGAACCTCAATCTATGGTACTCCTTGTCCTGTTCTTTACCTTACTTTTTCAACTTCTTTTTATATAAATTCATGGCAATAGAACTTAGTGATCATCACTATGCCAGAGCCTATATGAGGTACTCAAGACATAAAAATATACAGTTGGATCTGATTCATAAATTCGTGTTGTAAATTGGGATGCCTGGGTGTCTCAGTCAATTAAGAATATGTCTTTGGCTCAGGTCATGATCCCAGGGTCCTGGAATCAAGCCCCATGTCAGGCACCCTGCTCAGCAGGGAGTCTGCCTCTCCCTTTCCCTATCCCTCTGACTTTCCCCACTGCCCTTCTTGTGCTCTTGTTCTCTTTCTCCCTCTCTCTCAAATGAATAAATTAAAAAATCTTTAAAAATTTGTGTTGAAAATTACTTGTAATTTTTTTTTTCAAAATGTTGTAGTCATTGACTAGGTTACAGTACTCTTTAGCAAAATTTTTAATTTCTTATCTGCCTTCTTTATTATTATTACTATTATTATTATTCAGAATCTATTCTTGCCCTCAAGGAATTTAAATCTAATACAAATAACAACATAAAATAAATAAAATCATTATAGGAAATATTTTTTTAAATATTTCTTTGAGAGAGAGAGAAAGTGTGTGTATACGTGCTGGAGTTGGGGGTGCAGAGGGAGAGGGAGAGAGAGAATCTCAAGCAGACTCCCTGCTGAGTGCAGAGCCCGTTGCAGGGCTCAGTCCCAGAACCCTGAGATCATGCCCTTCACCAAAATCAAAATCTGGTCACTCAACCGACTGAGCCACCAAGGTGCCATGAGAGGAAATAATTTTGACAGACTTAAGAGGTGGTATGACCTTAGTAAATGAATCTCAGAGTATTCTGCTTAAGAAACATCCTAAATTTTGAGTATGATTTAGTTGAGTAGAGAATGAGGAAGCCTCAAAATTAAAACTTTCTTCAACAGAGAGATGACAGAAACTCTCAGGATCCCAAATCAAATGGCCCCTGAAGATAAGGACTTGATGCTAAATAGATGGTGGTAGAAAATTTCTCTCCAGGAGATTATGACGCTTCTTTTTCCAAGAAGGCCAATCAAATCTTCTGAGGTTGATAAAGCTCCTAGCAGAATCCAAGTCAATTCAGAAGTGTCAGATTTCTCTGTAAGAGAGGAACGAAAAGAGGAAACTTTGTGGTGACCCACATGGTTTCCTCTCTCCCAAGATACCCTTTAGATCTAAAATGTTCTGCCCCTGATTCAACAAGGGAACTTGTTCTATAGCTTTATAGAAGCAACAGCACCATTAATACCTGTTCTGAACACTGCCTCTGTGAAACTGTCTTGTATTAAACCGTCTGATCTCAGTCCTTCATGTCCCTACCCAACCATGGTGACTTGCAATGAATTTTTTTTTTTCTAGTCACAGATTAGTTCAGCTAGGATGAATCTGATTTTCACTTAAGTCTGTGCAGATTTCCTCCTGTGAGCTGCTGCTGGGTCTGCTGGGTTCCTGCCAAAGACGCTTCCTCACCTGGAATCTTGTTTAGAGTTTCAGGCAGAAAGTTGGCAGCTCGGATGTTTGTAGTCATAGTAACTCCAGGGGAAGATTAGAGATGTACACACGTGAGAATGTCTGACCTGTGAATGTGAGATTGTCTTTCTCGATTCATCCTTCTATCCGTTCATTCATTGATTCATCCCTAAAACATTCATTGAGAATCCCCTACATGCCCTACACTGTGTTTGATACCGGAAATGCTGAATTGAAAATTATTTAGGTGCTGCTACCTTTGAAGAGTTCAACCTTTAATTGGTCACTGAGGAAATGTGTCTGAGGCTTTTATGCATCAACCACTTACTAGGAATCTCCTTGAAATTCAGACAAGATGAATAGGAATTTGTACCGATCTATATAGTAAGTGTTGTCTAGAAAACCCCAAAGAAATGAGTACCCACTATACATAGACCTCAGTGCTCAGTGCCATATAGATTATTTCTAATCCACTGATGTAGTCATAAAAACAACTTTAATACAGTGAGAGAACACATAACTCTGTAGCAGTGGTTCTCAACCAGGGACTATTCTGACCTACCAGCCAAATGTCTGGAGGCATTTTTGGTTGTCACAGCCAGCATCCTACTAGCATCTAATGGGTGCAGGACAGGGGTGCTGCTAACCATCCTACAAGTCCCAGAACAGCCCCCTACAATAAATAATTGACTGGCCCCAAATCTCAGTGTGTGTAGGCTGAGAAACTCTGGGTATATACAAACACATAGGAGCACAACAGAAGATTTGATTTGTTGTCTTGGGGGAAGGAAATTCTGTCCAAAGGAGAAAGCATTTCAGTTGGATGACTGTGGAATTTCATCATAAATTATTATGGGTCTTGTGACCCTGAAATATTGTAGATTAAACACTGAGTAACAGAAAATCCTTTTTTGTTTATTTTCACCAAAATTACTTGGGAATATTTTTCTATGTGAGTTTGTTAGATATTCCCAAACAATTCTGTGAAGTATACAGAACAGATACTATTTTCCTGTGGAACTTAAAAATTATGATGATTATGTTTTGTGTATTTATATCTCTTTCCCCTAAGTCTCTACTGTTAGTAAATGACATTGCTGTAGTCGAATAATGACCCTAAATACACCAGCCCACTCCAGCAACAAAGAAAAGATGAGGGCTATCAGAAAAAAACAAAACAAAATGATGATGTTCTCTATTAGACAGAAAGTTGCATTTTAGGGGGATTAAAAACCAGGTAACTTGTGCATTTTTTTTTTTAACTCACTGGAGTCCTTCCATATTCCAAGGATACCCTGGTTGAATAATATAGCAAATGCCATCATTTTGAATAGGGAGGACAAATAGTGATGCCTATTCAGACCCTTGAGAGGGGTACTGATTATACAAAACTCCCCCAAACATGGCCAGTAAAACACAGAATTGTGCAGAGATGGACTTTGTTAAGAAATTGAATGCAGAGAGAATGGAGTTGAGCTTTATTAGACACTTCTCAAATGGACTTCCCACCTGCAGCCATTGCCAGCATTTATCAGGTGGTTCACTCCTCAGATACCTTGAACGAACTGAAGGTTTGGCTGAGGCTCAGAATCATTTGACCACTTGACCATTTGTAGCTCTTTCCCTTCTAAACAAACCACTAACATCTGCTTATTCTAAACATTAATCTGTTCCTTAATCTCTGCTGTCCAGTGCACACCTAGTTTTGGCCACTGACTACCACCTTTTTCATGTTTTCCTAGCCCATGAAATGGGTGAGCTATTGTTTACCTAATACATTTACCTAAATTCAAAAACTTAAATCCATTATTTAAAAAGAAACCTTATGTTCCAATTAGGAATGGAAAACCAGCTCAGGACAGAAAAGAGAAGATAACCTTAAGGTAATTACAATTTTTTTTTTTTTTTTAACGGAGTTGTATAATTCTAGCTGGAAGACATTGCATGGAGGTCAGCTCCGACTGCTGAGATGGGGATCAGCAAGTTAGAGAGATGTGACCAGTCACCTCCAAAGTGAGACCTACTTTGTGTAATCAGAAGGAGACTCATTATGTAAATGGTGTTATTTTTAACCTCTGCTGCACCCTGTAACTTATCCCACTGCCTCCCAGTGGTATGGATGCCTCATTTTGGGAAGTGCTGGATCAGGCCTTGTCATCTTGGCCTGGATCATGGCAAGGTGCTTAAATTGGTCTCTCTGTTTGTGCTCCTCCAAAATGTCTACCACACGAGGGGGTCACATGACTTTTCTTTTACACAAAAGCAGGGAATAATAATAATTCTTCTTCTTCTTCTTCTTCTTCTTCTTCTTCTTCTTCTTCTTCTTCATTTTTAATCTTATTTACCATTATAACTTCAATATCTAGTTCAGTGGTCTCATTGCATGGTATGTGTCTACAATAAAATTTATTACATGCAACTGGACTTTTTTAAAAAAATTTTTGAAAGATGTGATTCAAGTTACTAAAACACAAGCATGTGGGAAAGATTGGAAGGAATGAGTGCAGTTTATTTTTAGCCACTAATAATAATTAACATTTATAATATAAAACTTATTGATAATATTTATAAGATAAAGCAACCTCAGGGAATATTCTAAGTAGTTGCATATATTAACACATGAAGTCTATCAGGAAACTGGGATACAGTGAGGTTAAGTATTTTGCCCAACATTTCATACCTAGTAAGTGGCCCGAGCCAAAGTACTGGTGGATTTACATATCATCAGACTTCTGAGTCAGTGCTTTTAGCCATCTTCCGAGTAGCTCAAAGTTGACTTAATCCCATGAGAATCATTGTTTTGGTTAAACACATTTACTAGTTTTTCATCCTTTTGTACTTTGGATAAAATGAGGGACACTGATACTGAGCACCAATTCTGTGTGAAACACACAAACATAGATACTCAAGTTTCTGTCAATTTGGTTAGCAGTAGACCCACTATTTTATGTATCTGTATATATTATGTGTGTGTGTGTATATATATATATTTTTTATGTATATGCATATAAATGGGTATATATACAGTATAGATGAAAAAGACAAGAAGGAAAGAGTAGCTTAGTAGTACTGTATATATACAGTATAGATGAGAAAGACAAGAAGGAAAGAGTAGCTTAGCTACATTGCATATGAATAGTATCTGGCTTTTCATATTATGAAACTAAATTGCTTTCATATGTTGGACATTCATTCTATAAAATACCATTGGATTCTGAAACAGGCTTCTTGTGGATTCTATAATACGGTCTCTTGTGGGGTATGCCAGACATGAGAAAAAGGATTTTATGTTTTCAGGCCCATCTTGAAAAGAGTTTATAATATCAACAGTTCCTCTTTCCCATTTTCAGAGCAGAAGGAAATCTAGATTCCCCTTGCAATACACAGCTTGTCGCATATGCTAGACTAAACATTCAGAAATAAAGGTGAGCTCCAAGGAGAACACTAAGCTTCCAATGGCCATTTTGAACACCCAGTCTTGAGTGCTACTTTCTGACAGAAAACAAAAAAAGATGTCATTCTACAAAAAGAAGAGTTTATTTATTTGGGATGTCACCTGTACATCTATCTATCTTCCTCCCTCCCTCCCTCCTTCCCTCTCTCCCTCCTGCTCCTCCTCTCTCTTCCCTTTTCTTTTCTCTCCTTTTCTTTTCTTCCACATTTTCTTTCATAACAAACATTTCCGATGGCTCTTCTACCATTATCCATGGAAATCATAGAGAACTTTCAGAGAAATCATTGAATCACAGTTTCCTAATAAATAATGCCATTTATGGAGAAGCCATATAGAGTTTCCTTTTTTGGGTAACTACTGGAATTTCTTTGGAAAAACCAATGGTATACAGGGCTTCTGCAGGAATGGAATTGGAAGGCCGTAAAGAGTCCAGCTAAACCTAATCTTTGTTCTTCTCTTCTCTGCTTACTTCTAAATCTGTACCACACTCTTATTGTACAAACTGCCTTTTCCCCATTGCCACGCACACATAACACATCTTTACTATGTTAAATTGGCTGTATTCGGCAGGTAAAACTAAGCTCACTGACAGGCTGTCACTCATAACCCCAAATTTCCCAGAAAGACAGTCTGATTGGCCCAGCTTGCTTGAGGTAGAATGCCACTGTTTAAGTAATTTCTTGAAAGAGCTTTGCTCTCCCTCTACCATAATCTCTTGCTCTGATAGAGAAGTCCTCTCCTCTACTTCTGCAGTTCTGTCCTGAAGCTCCACATCATCATCATCACCATCACCATCACCACCACCACCACCGCCACCACCACCACCACCACCACCACCACCCAGATCATCTGACAGAATCACGTCATGCCTCTTCTTCACACTTGCTTCCCCCCTCCCATACCCAACCCTAGTAGACTACTTTGGAGCGTACATACGCTAGGTTCTCAGTAAAGCATAATAAAGTGGTGGTGATGATGATGATATCATCATCAGCAAATTTTATATATATATATATATATATATATATATATATGTAAAATAGTTTCAGATAAAGGTGTGATTAATCAATCAGATGTCTACTTAGGCCAGATTCCTGCCCCCCACGAAGTAGCTAGCTAGCTAGCTAGATGTCTTACGACAGTACATGACATATAGGGACTCAATAAATATTAGGTAATATTACTGTTTATTTACCCATACAAGGTAGCTTGAGGTGTGAAAAGAAACCTCTGTGTGCAAGCTCTGTGTGTGTGTGTTTTCCAAATAGCCCTTATTTGTTGTTGTGGGTTTTCTTGTTTTTGTTTTTGTTTTGCCTAAGTCATTTACCACCATTCCAGATGGCCATTTGGGAACATGCCTTCGTGTTTATACATTGGTGTTTTAGGGGCACAGAGAGTGTGATATTAATTTCTCAAAAACTATTTAATACCTTTGACTGATGATGCTGGAGAAGATAGTGACAAAGTGAAGTCTTTAAGGAAAAAAATATTTGGGCACAAGAAGTGAAAAAAAAAAAAGTTAAGTTCTTAGATTTGCCTTTTCACTCTTGCCTTAACATATTGTCCACTTTTCTGTCCCAACTGCTTTATGTGGCTGCTCTGTCTCCTGAAGTGTCCGTGACTATCAAAATCTGATATAATGTCTATAATTTTTATTATATATTATTACCTTTATGAATATTTCCTCAGTCCTCCCCTACTTGGCCCTGATTGTGTCTTCTTACACAGCACTAGGTTGCCAGTGCTATGAGAGCTGCTGGACGATTTTCACTTGACCTGATGTTCAGAATTTGAGTACCTGCCTTTGTGAATCAGGAAGTCTATGTATAGCACTCTGCTGGGCATGAGACATATGGTGGTGAAAAAAGCAGATATTCAAGTCCTTTCAGAGCTTACAAGATAGGAGTGAATATGGCTCATAAGCAAAAAACAGACAAAAAAAATATGGATCAGTCATTGATCTTTTAAGAGTATGCCAAGTGGTATGAAGTCAGAGCTCAGGAGCAATTCTCATAGCATACACAAGGGTGTAGTAACTTAGCTCACCAAGTCAAAGAAATTGTCCCAGTACAAATGTTATTTAAGCCAAGCCCATAGGTATGAGTACATGTTACAGTTAAAGAAAGAGGAAAGAACCAATTTAAGGGGAGGAAGAGAATGTGCAAATATGCTAAGTTTCCTTTATTCATGTACAAACATTGACTGAGTGCCCACTTGATCCTGAGCAGTATTAGACACAAGAAACTAAAACAAGACCAAGCTATGAAACTCCCAGCTCCAATTCTAAATTAAATTCTAGTGGGGAACACAGAGAGTGGACAGGTAAACAAATGAGGAAATCATGCCATTTTGGTCACTGCCTTGTGTAATGAGGGAAGTTTTCATTAGGGCCATGTGATGGGTCATGTCAAGAGGAAGAGGAAGGAGGAAACAAGGTGAGATAAGTAGGTCTGGAAAAACATCTCAGGGGAGACAAGTGTGAGCTCAGAGGAGTGTGAGCATACCGCATGCATGTGAACCTGGGAGAGGAACAGTATGGTCAGGGAGGAAAACATCAGAGGCAGAGAGGTGCAAGATTTATCTGGAAGTGAGGCGCTGGGTGGCTCAGTAGGTTAAGTTTCCAGCTCTTGATCTCAGCTCAGGTCTTGATTTTAGGGTCCTGGGTTCAGGCCCCACATTGGGCTCCATGCCAGGCATAGAGGCTACTTAAAAAAAAAAAAAAATCATCTGGAGATGTTGGTGAGATCAGAAGCTGCAGATCTTTTTGGGTACTAGTAAATTTTGAACATTACCTTAAGGACAATGAACAACTATTAAAAGCCATTAAATAGGACGTTCACATGGTCACATTTACATCTCAGAGAGTAAATAAAGAGGATTTTTTTGTAGAGCAGGAATGGGTGTTAAACTCTCTTCTATACCACTAATGGGAGTGTGCTACTAGACACTGATTGTCCTTACTGCTTAAGCTGAATGTGCATAAAACTAGGTGGCTCTTTAATTCCATCCCTAAGCTTACTACGTAACCAGAAATGCATGCATACACGTACCAAAAGAGATGCACAAGAACTTTATAACAGCATTATTTGTACTACCTCCAATCTGAAATCCAATGCACATCAAGAGTAGCTTAGATAATTAATTATGGTATAATCATGTAATAGAATATTTTGCAACAATGAAAGTCAACAAATTACCACTACATACAACATTTGAGGAATCTGACAAATGATTGAACAAAAGAAATGAGATATGAAAAAACACATACTATATGATACCATTTATAAAAAAAAAAATTGAATCCACATCCACATGTTTGAATTCAGAATTGTCTTTGGGGTAGATAATGGAAAGTTTTGTGCAGGTGGTCTCTGGGTACTGGTTATATTCCATTTCTGAATCTGGGAGAAAGTGTTACATGTGTAAGTTCACATTGTAATAATTCACTGAATTATACAATTGCTATTTTTCTTTTTTATTATGTTTTTATAATTCAGTGTAAAAGCTTAATAACACAGGGACGCCTGGGTGTTCAGTCAGTTAAGCATCTGCTTTAGGCTCAGGTCATGATCCCAGGGTCCTGGGATCGAGTCCAGCATTGGGCTCTCTGCTCAGCAGGGAGCTTGCTTCTCCCTCTGCCTGCTGCTCCCCCTGCTTGTGCTTGCTCTCTCTCTGTCTCTCTCTCTGTGACAAATAAATAAAATCTTTAAAAAATAAATAAAAAATAAAAGCTTAATAACACAAAAAAAGATGGTACAAATGATGGCAATAGTCCAGGTAAGGACCTGTTATAACCCAGACCAGAAGGTATAATGATAAATAAATAGATTAAAAAAGATATGAATGTGGAAGTGAAAAGCTTAGTGATTGATAAGTGAGGAATCAAGAGGAATCAAATAATTTTCACAATTTTGGCTTAAACTTATGCTTCCTTCCTTTTTTGCAAGCTTCTGAAAGGTACGTCTATTACTTGTTCCTCTTATCCTCAGGGTGCCGAGCACAACAATCGGCATGGACTAAATGTGCAGTAAATGCTGAATAATAAATAAACACCACACATTCCAGTGAGTGTGGAGGCACTTGGAATCAGGGGATAAAGAGAAGGAGGAAAGCAGGGCTTTAAGCTGTGGGGCTGCTGGTTGTTTTTTCAACCACAGAGAAAATGAATGTAAAATTGTTTAGAACAACCACGTCATTGACCCCCCCACCCAGATCTCATGGACACAGCAGTGAGTCCCTCCACAGGGTAGGAGACCATCTCTTGACAGTCAGCAGTGATCCTAAGCCCTTTAGAGTTTTCTGTGGAAACCAAGATGAAGTAAAAATAGCGGTGTATCATTCTAAGTCTGACTGATGGGAACGGTTGCATAAAGGTTTCTTGTTAAACGCATCAAATATTACCCTTTGTGTGACTTTGGTTCAGTTTGATAGTCTGATTAAATTAAATTCCATTCTCCAGCAGAGGAAGCTTTGAGTCTGGCCATCCCAGACCATGTGGATATTTCTGGAGAGAGACAGATAGGAAAGACAGGGCTTAACCACTGGTTTGTAAATGGTCACCAAGAACAAATAGAAATTGGGTTGCAACACAGAGTGCCATCAGGTTCAGCAGCACTGCATGCATCTGAGCTGTTCCATGATGCACTCTTTTCTCCCTGTGCATATATAATGCTTCCAACAGTCAATTCTCAAAACAGTTTATTTTTCCTTTACAATAAGTGGAAGTTTATCTACAACATATTAGATGCTTAACCACTTTCCTAAAATGTGAGTACTTAGAAACATGAACTGTTTCTTTTAAAATGAAAGAATCTGAGGGTCTTGATTCTTTTTTAAAGATTTTATTTATTTATTCGACAGAGATAGAGACAGCCAGCGAGAGAGAGGGAACACAAGCAGGGGGAGTGGGAGAGGAAGAAGCAGGCTCATAGCAGAAGAGCCTGATGTGGGGCTCGATCCCAGATCGCCGGGATCACGCCCTGAGCCGAAGGCAGACGCTTAACCGCTGTGCCACCCAGGCACCCCTGAGGGTCTTGATTCTAGACAACAATTTTCCAGCCTAGTGCAGTGATGCCTTGGGATTTGGGATGAGGTTCACCAGGTTTTGCATCTCCGTACTTTCCCTTGTACTGGCCATGCAGATTTGTGGACAGGTGATACCAGCAAAGATATTTGCCTTTAAGAGCCTTTTTCTCAAATTATAAACTTGTGATAATAGTACATACCTAATAAGTTTTTTTTTTCAGTGTCCCAATATTGAAATAATGCATACTTAACCCCTAAAATGATTTCTGGAATTACATATATACTAGCTTCCTTTTCTGGTATTTGATTATGATTCACATTTATGGGCAGTTGTGTTTTGTCCTCCATCAAAAGGCTCTAATTTGTTTCACTTTAGAAATATGAAAGTTAATTTTAAAGTTTTGTTTCCAGTTATAATTTTCTCTTCATCAAGTATCAGTCTCATTACTGCGTTTTGGTGGCTGTTGGAATTCCCATTTGTTGTTCTTCAATCTTCTGTGAAATCAGGTATCTGCCTTTACAGGAACTGTGTGTTAAGTAAGAGCAGATTCTGGCTTCGTTCCTGAGGCACCCTCACAGGTGCTTTCATGGACTCTTACAGCTGTTCCCTTTGGCTATTTTTCTTTGTTTCTCAGAGCTGAAATCTATATCCTCGAGGATTCTTATCAGAGAAATGAGGTCTTATTAATAAGTTTTGGAAGTTTTTCATTGAGTCACATGTATGCGCATGAGGGATGGAAAGCCCATGTAAATGTGTGTGAAAGGGAAGCACAAATATCCTGAAAATAAAGGTTGGATGTGTTTGGGGGGATAGACATGCTGCTATGCTCATTTGGGGGGGATACAAGGTTAAGAATAAGTTCACATACCTACTCAATAAAAGGGCAAGAGACTGAAACCAGTCTACAGTCAGGGAAACTGATCCCACAACAAGTAGTTTGATAGAAGAATATGATTGCAGCCCCAGATACAAAGATGTTGGAAAAGCTAAAAGACCAAAAGGGCAGGGTGGAAGGTGGTAGGTGAGGAAATCAGGATAGTAACAACAACTAGAAGTTGCTACCACTCCAGGAATAAAGAAAGAGATGCCATGTTCTGGAGTCCACGATATGGTTCCACCTAATGACAGCTTGAAATCTCAGTGCTAGGAGCCCCCTGTCTGGAAGGACATACAATAATGAAAAATATATTCCCACCATCAGCAGTGCCTCCCAAAGCATAGAGAGGAGAGAAGTACGTTATCCACTTCCCTTATCTGATCCTCCGTTTTCCTCCCAGGTCATCCATTGCCTACACAGAACCAGCTGTTTACTTGCTGAAGGTAATTTGCAGGTATCATAGCAGAGCAGGTAGAGAAAAATGAGCAGATCTGAGAGAAAATAGGTGAATGGTCATCCCACTGTGGAAGATAATCGGTTGAAATCAAGGGGCAGCATTTAGGCAAATTCTTGTGAGAACTATGTTTAAATGACCCTGCATGTCAGGGAAGTGAGGTGGCAGAGTGGAAATGAGGGTTGTCTCAATGATTCCTCACAAATGGAGTAATACAGTGGCTTTGAATTTTCATGTCATGTACACATTATTTTTCATCCTCTTGATGTGGTCAGGGTTCAATTCAGGAGGACAGGAACTATGTTTATGACCTTAGTTCTATGAAATGATTGATGTTAACGTCTCCGTGTCTGCAGAGGCACTGAGAGATAAGTGTCTGTTGGTCTACAGCCTCTTTTCTTTCAGATTCCCTATCTCTAGAGGATGGATAAAGCCACAAATCTGGCAGAGCACCCAGAAAAAGCAATTAGTTCATTTAAGACACATTTAAATATGTTGAATAAACAATTTTGTGTCTTCTATAGGGCCTATTACACTTGAGCTTGAAAAGTACTTATTAATAATTTTTGGTTAATACCTACTTGAAGCACCCTGAATTAGCATTTCAAAACAAGGCTGAGTCCGAAGGGAGAGGGTTGGCAGGAACATGACAAGGAAAACTGAATCTCAGCATCCCTTTAGAAAGTTGAGGTTTATAGAGGGTTGGCTTTGGCATCTACACTGGAAACTTATATTTGGATAACCGTCTAATACTAAGCCAGTTCTGACTTTGCCCAGGATTTGGGTATGAGACACTAAATTAGCATGATATTGTTGGAAAGAAATCTATTTGGGCTAGGAGTCAGAAGGTACAGATTAGATGCCAAACCTGCCTTTATTAGCTATGTGGCCTTGAGTATGCCACTTAACACTGCTGAGGTTTGGAAGGTAGGGCAGTGGGGGTATGTGGGTGTATGGAGTGTGGGGGGAGGTGTGTGGGGGGGTAGATTTATTGAGGGCAAAAAATGAAAGTCTTCTTCTACTACAGTGGACATTAGTTCTTCTGGCCCTGGAAGACACATGTATGGGACACAGAGATAGGCATTAAAATACACTATTTGCTACAACTAGTTATCACATCAGCTTGATCATATCAGACTTGGTCTTGACTCTTTTTTTCTTCCGGGACTTTAGCTGGTAAGCAAATTTTACAACATAGTGATTAAGTTTATAATCTCAGGAGTCAGATCCAGGTCTACAACTGTGAGACCTTAGTTAAGTTACAAAACACTGTGAAGCCTCTGTTTCCACACCTGTAAAATACAAAGAGTAATAGCTCCTACCTCAATTTTGTCTGTGCTTCATGAAAGGAAAATGCATTAAAGCTCTTAGGACAGCACCTAACCCAAAGCCTCAGTCATTTCCGGATGTTATTATCATTGTGAATTATTAATATTTTAATCAATGTAGTTATTTCTGCCCAGCTCGTGGTCTCTAACCATCTAGCCATCTCCAGTGTGATGCTTTCCCCTGGACTATATTTCTGGCTACTGGATGATTCCTAGGTCTCATACACGAAATATAATAAGTCCTTGGGAGCCTTTCTTAAGGCCCATGTCCACTCAGGTCCAAACAATTCCCACCTCCTTATCCAAGCTGGGTTTTTCAAAAGGAGCTGTCCAGAAAAGGATGCATGGCAATGTAGATTTAACACAAAGGAATTTTCAGAAAACAGACAGTAGGAGAGTAGGGAGTGGCAACAAAGAGATCACACAAGTATGTAGCACCAAACAGAATCCCAGGGAGGGAAACGTTGGCTCAGTCCCACAGGTAGACTCCAGAGACAGCATGGATTACACAAGTGTACACGTAAACTGCCTCCCTGGAAAAATTGGAATTACCCCAAATAGATGGGAAGATAACTGGCTGTATTCATCATTTATTGGTTGAAGGCTTCCCCAAGCACTTCAAGTTGTCCCTGTATTAAGACAAGATGACTACTGACAGCCTGAGCGCAAGCTTCCGACCCTACCAAGAAGTAGAAATGTTAGCTGTTTTGGTGAAAGCACACTTAGAATTGATATACAAAAGTAAATCTTAAGCATCCACACCATACACATACACACACACACACACACACACACACACACACACACAAACTTAACTATGTGAGGTAATGAATATGTTAATTATCTTGGTCTTAGTAATCATTCCACAATGTATAGGTATATCAAATCATCACCTTATACACTTTGAATATACACAATTATATTTTTCAATTATTCTGCAATAAAGTTTTAAAAAGGGAGAGAGTAAAAAGATCTATTGGAACCATGGCAGTGTCTTTCATAGCAGTAATGCTAATATTAAATATTTACCTTCACCATTGCCTTTTGCCCTTTATACTTTCAGCTTCATCTCATGTAGATGAGTAATGATTATTATTCTCCATTGACATGATGAAAAGAGTCTCAACTAACATGTGCATATGCACACACACATAGAAATAAAGATCTATAAATTTATGTTTAATAATCCATTATATTTGGTCTTTCCATTAAAACAAGTCATTTAATGGGATTTATACAGATTTATTTGCTTTATAGTGCTTAAAAAAACAAAGAAAAAGGCTTTGATAAAATGTATTTTTATTTTAAATATTTAAATCCCTGCTGAGTCATGACAGCTCAGTCGTCAGAAGTTTGCAAAGATGGGTTGCATAGAAAAATCCCAAAGGAGTGAAAAGCGAATGCTTGTCTCTACTCTGAGGGAAACACACACACTTTGCTAGCATTATAGTGCATGATAGTTACTGTAATGATGCTTATTAGAACCTCTTCTCCATAATACCTCAGCCACTGTTGATTTGCAATTACACATGTAAACAGCTGAGTAGAGAGTACCTGGATTTCTGCCATATGTTCCTCTCTCTCCAGTTCCTGCTGATCAGTTGAATTTCTCACAGCAAGGAATGGATCAAAATTGGACATGCATATAATGGGCCTTGGAGTTCCCCATTTATCAGTTGCTAGAATGAGGAAAGAGTTGGGAAACACCTAAATTCCTGATGTCCATTGATTCTGGCATGCACATAAAGTAAACTTTAGTAACCAGGGTCATGTAAAGCTCCTTTAGCCATCAACACATCACCTTCTCTCATGGGAAAAGAGAACCAGACAGTGGGATCTTGCTCCCCGACTCCTGGAACCCTAGTCTGCCTTTCTTTTCATCTGAGTTAAGATGTTTTGGTTGCCTGGATACGGCTGAGCTTGTGAAAAAATGTCACTGAGCTGCTGTCATGATGGCCATTTTATTACCATGATTTATAAATGGATTATCTGTAAAATGGCTCTGGTTTTAATCATGCCCCCTGCAGGATAAGGTCTGTTCCCATTGGCTTGTTTCAATGACAGATCCAGCTATCCTGATATTTTACAACAGTTGGCAGCTGCTTTACTGCAAATGATATCCATCCTCCAGAAAGAATTAGTTAACTTCCAATAGCATTAAATTTCAGCATGTGTGTTCTGCCTAACCCCTCAATCTTATTCTTTCGGGGCATCATACTCCCCTTAGTTTTCCATTCCATTTTCCTCTCATTCTATTTCAAGAAGGAAGCAATCATCAGCAACAAAGCGTTTCCATCGTGTTCCACATATGGGAATCAGTCTTTGATGTTTTATATCAAATGGATTTCAAGTGGAGAATGGGAGAATAGACACAATTTCCTCTATTTTGTGCTTCAGCAAGAGGAAGTGTACCTGGAATCTATCATATTATTACCATTAATTTATTGAGTCTCTGTCACATGCTGATATCATTGCCTGTGTTGATTCTAGTTCTCAAAACAGTCTTTCAAAAAAGGGATCATCTTCCCTACTCATAGTCATAAGGATTTGCTTGGTTAAGTGACATAGTTAAGTGACAGAAGTGAGCATCCAATCAGGTTTCTAGGATCCGAAGCTTTGCTTATTTTCATCATTCTAATGTTTGTTAATGTTTGTTCCAGAGTACTGGGCCTATATGACCTCCAAACCTCCACCTCCCCCACACCCTCTCAAAAAAGTTGAGGAAGAAAGGAAGGGAGGGAGGGAGGGAAGGTAAGGAAGGGGAGGGGAGGAGTGGAGAGGGGAGGGGAGGAGAGGAGAGAGGGGAGGGGAGGGGAGGGGAGGGGAGGAGAGGAGAGGAGAGGAGAGGAAAGGAAAGGAAAGGAAAGGAAAGGAAAGGAAAGGAAAGGAAAGGAAGATGGGCGGGGGAAGGAAGGAAGGGAAGGGAAAGAAAGAAGGAAGAACAGACATTTCAGGGAAATAGTCTTGAGGAATCACTGTATATACTAATATTCTGGAAGTTCTGGAAGGCCCTACTTCCTGCAGATTGTTTCTTTAAGTGATCTTTCCCAAAACTTAGTGCACCACGAAATATGTGTTTGATTAACCCTTGCTAGCAGAATCTTGTGGATAAGGTTTTGGGAAAAGCTCCACTAGATTATGTTTCAATGCCTATATGTGTGGATTTTTTTTTTCTTTTTAAGAATTTACATATTTTTTTTTAAGTTCCATAATTTTATAATACAAGTAAAATGCATAAACTCTAGCATTTTTTTTTCTTTCTCCCTCTTGAATACTCTTCTTTTTCTCTTCGGCTTCTTATCCTGTTGCCCCCTGTCCTTCTTATGTCTCCTGACCATCATCATCATCATCTTATTTTTTTCATCATTGTCATGATCTGTGGTTGAGCACCAATGCCATGCAAGTACCATGCTTTTCCTCATGTCATCCTAACTCCTTAATGAAACCAGAGTGATTATATATTTTCCCAAGGTCACAGAGCCAGAAAGTGGCTGAACAGAGAGTCAAACCCTTGAATTACTTTTGAATCTTGGCCACAGAATCACAAGAAAGTGGGCCTACACATTATTTAATCCTATTCTATCCTTTGCTCTTAGGAAATTGAGTCTTTGAGGATTCAAGAGCCAAAACTCAATGTCAGAGCAAAACAGCAATAGAGTAATGAATAGAACCCAGGCCTTCTGATCTTCAGGGCAAATCTGTTTCTAGACAGAATTTAGTGACACTTCTGGCAACATATCAAATACATTTTCTGCCACCTCCTTCTCATTTTAAGGGTTCAAATATGTGAATCAGGTCATCTAATATGCGATATGGTTGGCACTCTAATGGGTTTTATAGCTAAATGGAAACTCCACTTTTAATTAACTAACAGTGATTAGCATATCAGTTACTCTAACTCATTACAAACAAATTGGACCAAAACCCTGACCATATGAGCATGAAATAAGCACTATTAAATTTCTATTTAGATAGAGATTCAACCAAACTGCTAGTTCTACTACCAAAAAGCAAAATTATCCTTTACTAAGATTTAGCTTGGAATCAGTATTAAAAGCTGCCTCTAGCTTTTTCTTAGGATATTCTTCTCATCTCTGTGGAACCGTCTGATCACCTGAATGATAATTCAATAAAACCAAAATGAACCGTATGTTCAACTATAAGATTTTGTCAGATATATATAAAAAAAAAAAAATTAACACATCTTAAAATGTGATGTTTGTAAGATTTAAGATTTCCTTTAGGAACAAAAACAGGAATATAGTCATGCTGCTTTTTAGGAAACACAGATACACACAAATCTGACCTACATTGAGATGTGCTTATTTTCATTTATTAATACTCAAATTTTTAGAGGCGTTTATGTTATTTACAGAGAGTAATGCCCTCTAGTGTCATAGGATTAGTAGGGGTTATTAATTGTGTCTGCAGCTGAAAAGCAGTAAAAAGGACAAAAAATGCCTAGGCAACCCAGATGATGATGAGCCAAAAAAATAAACAAATCCAGATTTTAAAATGTAGCCCGATGACAGCCAATAGGAGGCATATTTGATTTACTATGTAAAAGAAGGTAGTAAAGGAAAGACAATATGTAAGTTTTGAAGTCAAGAGATCTGAGTTTGAAACCTGTTCCTCCTTTTCTGACTCTTCATCCTTTGGTACGGTTATTATCTGTGAACCGTTAAATATCATCATCTGCAATTCACAGAGAGATTGCAGTTCCTCCCTGATAGTTTTGCTCTGTAAATTAAAGATAATTGAAGTTTCTAAAAGAAAGCTTACACAGTAGGAACTCAACAAAGGGTGTGGTAATACATTGTCTTTTCTTTGACATTTGCCTGAAAATGATTTTACTAGGCCTTTGGTGTCCATTAGGTTAAGAAATGAGCAGAGAGAAGTGCCTAAGGGTTGAAGGTTTGAGGGTCTTAGTTTACGTGTCTTTAGAGTTTTGGGTGACAATTGATACCTAAAAATATCCAAACATGTTTACCTTATTCACAGGCTATAATCTAATTTGTGCTAATCAAATTGAAACCACTGCATTATATTTTAAGCTATTACAATTCCTTGTGAAGAAATCTATGATTGATGAAACCAGTTACAGGTAACAGTCATGGAATAAATTGAGCTAAAAATGAATTGCCCACAGCCAATTATCATCTTTGAAAGAGAGCAAAAGCAGGACAGTTAAAGAAAATATCATGAGATGGTTTAACTGTGAGATCTTTGTCAATACGCTCATGTTCTGATTTCTAGATTGCTTACATGTCAAATGATGCCAATAAAAATAATAATATATGAACAACATATATACATACACAAACATCTTTAGAAAATATGAATTGCTAAGAGTGCTATTAGACACTGAACTGAAAATTGCATCTATTTATTATTGTTCTTAAAACAATAACATTTGAGCAGGATATCAGGTTAATATCCCTCATCTTCTGTTTGTCAAGAGGACAACAATCTATACCAAAGGAGGAAAGTCCTTAACATTAATAAACCAAAGGGAGAAAAGAAAAAACTAAAGTGTAAGTCACTACTAGTGTTACCATCATGAAATCTATTTGGTCCAAGGCAGTATAAGATGCTAAGTCCATTTATACAGATTCTGACAGTTGACTCAGAAGTTAACTGCCCTCTTGGGTCTCAGACCTGCCTATGGCATTACTGATTCTTGGTATTGAAGTTTATACACACACACACACACACACACACACACACACGTTATTCAGTTTTTCATATGGAGTATTCTAAGTTTGTACTTTAAGTCAATAATTTGATTTACTGAATTTAAAAATATAAATTAAAATTTGAATCCTTCTAGAAATGACTTCAGTGTTTCCAAAGATCATGGTTCTGACACATTAGAGTAATCCTCATGTTTTTATTTTATTTTTCTTTCTTTCCATATATAACTTATTTTATAGCTTCCATAATTAAAATTAAGATTTTTTTAGCATTTTCTGTCATTTTGTACTTTTCTGTATCTATTCTGTCTCTTAAATTAGTAGGAAGTTAACCCTTTAAAGAAAAGGATTTATGGGTGAACTCTTACTGAGAATCTTTAATGTGCCAGGCATGGAACAAGATGTGTGACAGCGATGATTTTACTTAATCTTCACAGCCACACTGTGAGATGGGCATAATTTTCCTCACATGACGAGTGAGTAAACCAAGGCCCAGAGAGACTCTCTTGGACCACTAAGTACTGGCAGAGCTGGGCATCGAACATGAGTTTTAGAGATTACAAATCTCAGTGTTTCCACACTTGCTCTTCCAGATGTCACAGGTGTAATTTCTTTTCTATTTAGGTTATCAGTCATATAGAATCTCCAACTCATTTTTTTTTTTCATAGGGCCTCAATAAATGCCAGTTAATGGTGACAAAATAGGACTGGGTCAATGAAATCATTAAAGCTTGGCTGTTTTATTGGTGAAGTTAATGAGAAACTGGAGTGAAAAAAATCAATGTATCGGCTCTTCTCTGAATGAGAAACTCACATGGAAACTTGGCAGTCATACAGAGGAGGTTCTTTTACTGGTATGATGTAGGGTCCCTGTGGGGCCTTATATCTCTTTTATCTCATGACAAACACCTAGCCATCCTGACATCATCAACATAAGTTAATAATGCTGAATCCTTCCTCATTGTTAGGGTCAGTCTACTGAAGGTCACCAGAAATGCCCTTCTGGTCCAGAGAATCAGTAAACCTAAGTAACCTTAGAGTGCTTCTTGGACATTTTCTCTCACAGGTTCCTGTCATTGGGAAACTGACTGACCTGTGTTAGATATTTATTGTCAAAATGATCAACACATTGAATGTCCTGCCTGTGATTTATTTTGAAAGATAAGACATTATTTTAGAAAGTACTGTAAATGCCACACAAACTGATACTTTAATCATAAACACATACACAGAAAGAGAAAGATGCATGTTTCTTTACTGACACCACTTGAAATGTCCTACGTTTAACCATGTTAAAAATCTTTTAAGCAGTAAAACTTTTTTTCAGACTTATTAAAATCGCAATATGAATGCATGGAAAATGTATCTTTGCCCATAGGATTTTTCTTCTATTCCTGGAATAAGCCTGAATTCTCACAAAGTCAGTATAATTACACAGAAGGCACATAGGAATGTACGTGGCTATGATTATACACTAAGTTTGAGATTTCTAAACAACACGTGCACAGATCTTTATGTGGCAACGTGGAGCAGGGAGTTATTTCTTACAATGAAATGGAAAGATGGCGACAAGTTAATCATCAAAAGGAACAAAGAGTAAATGGAAAAATTCAGCTTCCTCTAAGGACTTGAGCACTTTTGCTGCATGTGCTCTGAAAAGTTTAGCAACATCTAAATCTACCTGAGCCCGCTGTCTTCGTTAAGCACCATAAGCTTCCAGATAAACCCCAGCACGTTAGCCCAAAAGTTATCTTTATCTGTTCTCTCTGCAGTTTTGAGTAGTCTAGCAGTATAGAAGGAGTGTACTGTAACACCTTGAAGCTCTCCAGAGCTCAGGCTCTGAAGTCAGACCAAACTTTATTATATCCTCCAGGTACTTGCCAGTATTTTTTTTTATGTTGTCTTTTCTTTTTAAAGATTTTATTTATTTATTCGACAGAGATAGAGATAGCCAGTGAGAGAGGGAACACAAGCAGGGGGAGCGGGAGAGGAAGAAGCAGGCTCATAGCGGAGGAGCCTAATGTGGGGCTCAATCCCATAACGCCGGGATCACGCCCTGAGCTGAAGGCAGACGCTTAACCGCTGTGCCACCCAGGCGCCCCTTATGTTGACTTTTAACAACGTCTCCTTCTCAGCAAAAAAATAAAAAATAAATTTTTTTTTTAAATGCCTCAGATATTCCCCCCTGCCTGCAAAATACCTGTAGGTGAAATTCCAAATTCATTTTACATCTGGATCCTAATTTTTTGTTTTGTTTTATGATAGAGGTGAATAATGATAGTTACTTCACAAAACTATTTAGAAATTAAATTATGGCATCAATGTAAAGCCCTTAGCATAGACCTTGGTGTTGAGCAAGGATTCCTTAATATTAAGAGATACGAGTAGTAGAAGTAATAGTAGAGTGCTGGGAGTATTATCAATATTAATATATTTGTATACAACACTGTTGTTGTTGTTTTTCATTTATGAATAACCCTGGTTCTACTGGTAGTTTCCAGCAAGAAGGAAGGAACTGAGTATAGATGGTCTTGGAACCCCATTGCAAACCAGCAGTGTTTCACTTCAAGTGGGCACTGAATACAGAGAGGCCTTGGAAATAAGAGAAAGGTTAGATGCCTACATGTTGTTCAACACAAATATGCCCCCGAAATAGACACTTTTGCTAGTTTAGACCTATGTGTATTACAGGTAGCTTTCATCAATTCTCAGCTGATGTTGTGAAAATGTTTCCAGAGACTAGTTTAGATTGATCTTTTAAGAAACAGTATTGTTTTATTTTCAAATAAACCTATGTAAAAATGAGGCAAAAAGAAGAAAGGAGATACTTACCAAGTATAGGTAAGAGACTATGAGATGGAAAGTTGAGAAGACACCCATCAACACATACATAGTACCCATGGTAGGGCAACTGAAATGGTAAAGGATTAAGACATTTGTACCATTGAAAGAATATTTAAAGGCCTGCGAATGGTTCATTTGGTGATGAAAACACAGAGCAGGAGAAAAAGCTGGCTACACCTATGTATAACTTCAGTAAATTCAATCATAATTGATACTAGCCTGGCAGGCAGATTAAGAAGCAATAAAATTAATTTGATCTAATACAAGAAAGAATGCTTTAATAGAAATTCTTATCCATAGATGTAATGTGCTACCTCAGAAGCAGAAAGCCTCCATCAACAGAATTATTCTAGAAATTAAATAGTCATTGTTTATAAATAATCTGGGGGGTGGGGATTACATATGGCAGAACAATGGAGAAGCAAACTTTCAATCCAAGATGTCCTTGAATGCAGGCCTGATGGGTTTGGATCTGAGGAGTGCTAGTCAAGTCTCCCTGGCAATCATAGTGGATTCTTGTGTTGTAATTTTCCAATGAGATCAACTGGAACTGCGTTTTCAAATTCTAAATATAATTTTAGACTCATAGACTTTTGAAGCTGGAAGGAACCTTAAAAATAATCTAGGCCAGTTTCCACAGAGCAGTTTTGCCAGCATGGCTATCTGGGACAGGAAGTTGAAAAGGAGCCTGAAACTCTGTCCTGGCTCTGCAGAGAGAGTGCCTGCTCCATCAATAATGTCTGCTGTGGACAAAGGATGAGACCAGCAGGATGAGTGAAATGTTCAATCTGCGCCACTTACTCACCTCATAACAGTCTCAGAAAGTGCCAGAGAATTCCCCAGGGACAATGACAAAATCATG
Organism: Ursus arctos; assembly: GCF_023065955.2. Classification (NCBI taxonomy): domain Eukaryota; kingdom Metazoa; phylum Chordata; class Mammalia; order Carnivora; family Ursidae; genus Ursus; species Ursus arctos. Next base: position 20,066,397 of record NW_026622863.1, read on the forward strand.
GAAGAAGGCATCAGGTTTTATCAGGTATCAATAAATTGACTCTATGCAGCATTTCTGTCTACCTCTTCTTAGGTCTTTTCCAAGTTTGAGTACCCCATATAGACAGAACCTGACAAGAGAGCAAATTGTGTGTTTGCACAAATCTGTAGTAATATCACTTACTTGGCACTAATAATGTGTCCAGCACTGTTCTAAGTATTTTCCTATTTAACTCATTTGATCCTCATAGCAGCTTTCTGGGGTACATTTCCATTTTGATGACTCCCATTTTACAGGTGAGAAACTGGATCAAGCAAGTTTAAATATCTTGCCTAAGGGCCCATGATAAGCAGAACTAGTTTTTGAACCCAGACACCCCAGACCAAGAGTCCGAGCTCTTAACTCTTCTATTGCCTTGCCTTTAGGGATTCTTGTTAAGCTTACAAATAATTTGTAATGGAGCCTCTTGACAATACCTTAAGGGTGTCTCTGGATGTATCAGTGGGATTCTTGTGACTCACTGGGATGTTCCAGTGTTGTACTACCCTTACAACACCTTAAGTATCAGAGAAAGCGGTATCTAAAACACCCTGAAGAGGTTGCTGATCATTGTCAAAATAGCTTTAAGAATTTAAAAGAAATGAAATTCCCAGCTTCTTCAAGCCAAATAAAGACAACTTTCATGCCGAAATAAGACAAATGAGGACAAAGCCAATCCTAAACTCCTTTGAGACTTAATGAAGAAAGACATTAGCACAATAGTGTGTACTCTCTCTCCTTTTAACATTCACTTGTTTCCTTAAGAAGAACTCCTCTTCTTGACCTGCTGTGAAAATTATTTTTTTAAGTTCCTAAAAGGAATTAGCAAAATAAGCAGTTTACAATATAAAAAAAAAAAAAAAAAAAAAAAAAAAAAAAACTTTCTTTATAAAAGACGCATGCCTTAACCACAGCATTTCTCCAAATTGTATGCAACATGCTAATTACAAAGAAACCCAGGTTTTGTTAACTATAGGCTTTTAATGAAAGAAACATAGTCAGAAGACTAGCTGCAGCTGTTGAGGAAAAAAAATAAAATAAAAGGTTGAAATCATAGGGTGGACTGGAAAAGAATGAAAGAAATAAATCTGGTTGCAGTAAGATTTGTGGATCTGTGCCAGCAAAGTCAAAGGGAGGAGTGCTCCCAATCGAGCATCCCCACCCCCCACCATCCTGGTTTGAGGACAGCAGTGTGCAAGTGTGCTTGTATGAGGACATGTAATCCCCCACTTTACCAGCATCAGTTGACTAGTCAAACTCAAGCCTGGAATAAAGAAGCCCTACGCATTCAAAGAGCAATGTCTTCAAGGGTATGAGAAGCCAAGGACACTTGATTTTAACAAGAATCATGAAGGGTTTTTAAAAACTGTGTCCTGAGAGCAATACCTAAAGGCCCCAGAAAACACAGCTGGGACACAAATGCCATCACAAGGGAAGTGGATAAGACTATATTTAGGGGTGATACAGGAAGGATTAAAACAATTCTACTTTAGAGCACCAGGAAGTGCTAAAGGAAAACAGATACTCAGTTTTGAAGTATAACCATACTTTTGACTCACAAGCAGGTAAGTTTAGTTCTAAAATTGCCTGGTGCTTTTTTTTTTTTTTTTTTTTTTTTTTTTAAGGAACTAGCATCAAAGTTGATCAAAAAGAAAAAAGAAAAAAAAGAGAAAAAAAAAAAAAAAAGCTGCCAGAATCTCACCCAAATAAATACATTTGGAAAAGAATCCATCTCTCTGCTTATGTGAACATAATGAAAAGATGTGCAGTGATGACACATTTCAGGAATAAATTTGAAGAGAATTGTTTCATACAATTTCACAAAGGGACCTCAGGGAAGGAGAGCTGATTCCGTAATTAAATCTCTTGTCGCCCTCACACATTGGCAGATCTATGGAGATGTCACTTCAGGGAATTTGATGACTGCTCTCCCACGGGAATGCTTCGCTTTGGGGAATCTGCAGCTGTACTTAAAGAGGTCATTTGCTCCATAGATTCGAAGAGTGATTACGGCAGTGACAGGTTTTCTTGTTGTTGTAAGATGTGACACACCCTTTCATTTATTCACATATCAAGCCAAGTCAGATTTGTTCTGTGGATGTAGGTATATTTTAAATGTTTCAGAATATGGATTTCAGATATATTTAAAAAAAAATAAGAAGGCAAGGGAAACTGGTGCTATTTTTATATTCTCTGAATCCAGCTGTCAGTCCTGCATATTATTATCATTGTCTCCAGGGCACAGGGAGGGACATTCCTGGTCATTGGAGAGTGTGAGAATGAGGACCAGAGTGCCAAGATTGTCTGTTTAGTCACGGGACAATGGGGCGCAGAAGGGAATGACAAGAAGATACAGCATCAGAGAGGAGAATGATGAACCAGGAAAGGAAAGAAAGGGGCAGTAGCTGGAACAATGACTGGGAAAAGGTCAGCTTTTCTTTCTTGAGGTTAAGGATGTGGTGGGGAAACATCTTCAATTTGGGTTTTACAGGTAACCAAGATGACATAAGCAAGCAGCTTCGGTGTATTGTCAGAAACAGATATTTTGTTTGCAGTTCCCTTTTCCCATCCATTTTATTCAATAGGGAAATACTTGAATCAAGTGGCATTACAGGGGTGTGAGACCATCAAGCCTTAGAATCACATAGACCCTGGATCAATGCAAACTCTGAAATTCAGCTCCTTGGAAAATGTGCTTGGCTACTCTCTACATTAGTTTCCTTATTTGTAAAGGATGATTGAAAATAAGTTACTTAGAAGATTATTGTGAAGGTAAATAAATAATATTTTCTAAGTGCTTACTATAGTGTCTGGCACAAAATAAGCCCTTAAATTATGTTAGTCGCTGTGACCACCACCATCATTTAAATTCCTACCACTTCATTTTTATTTTATTTTTTTTATTTTTTAAAAGATTTTATTTATTTATTTGAGAGAAAGAAGGAGCACAAGCAGGGGGAGTGGCAGAGGCAGAGGGAGAAGCAGGCTCTCTGCTGAGCCTGACATGGGGCGCTATCCCAGGACCTGAGCCAAAGGCAGACGCTTAACCGACTGAGCCACCTAGACACCCCATAATTTGTACCATTTTATACAACTCCCTTCTCTCCTCTACCTACATAATTTGTTTTATATGCATTTATTTACTTATTTATTAACATTAAAACCAACAGAACATGGGCTACATATTCAAGAAGTTACAATTTATGTGAAAGATTCCCTTCACAACATTGCAAAAAGTTCATCAAGAAATGAAATGCACATTATAGAATTTTCATTAGTGTAGATTTTAATTCAAAATCATACTATAAATGCAAAGCCAGGGGCGCCTGGGTGGCACAGCGGTTAAGCGTCTACCTTCGGCTCAGGGCGTGATCCTGGCGTTATGGGATCGAGCCCCGCATCAGGCTCTTCTGCTATGAGCCTGCTTCTTCCTCTCCCACTCCCCCTGCTTCTGTACCCTCTCTCGCTGGCTGTCTCTATCTCTGTCGAATAAATAAATAAAATCTTTAAAAAAAAAATAAAATAATAAATGCAAAGCCAAATGAATGTTTACAGAGGCCAGGGCGGGGGATAGGTGAGGGGGAAGAAAAGGAAGAAGAAAAGAAAGCAAAACCTCAGTAACTAAAGATTTGTTCATATAGGTAGATTTTTAATACACCGTAATCAGAAGTCCATGTTTTCCATTTCTCATAATGGATATTTGGAGATACCTACACTTAAGCTTGCTTTGTCAGGTGGTGTCCACTTTGTGATATAGCTAACTCAGGGAGAGAAAGTCTGGGTTCAAGGAAAAATGCAAAGACTGAATTTATGAGAAGATTAAAAATTTGATAGAGAGCCTTGCAGTCCAGCTGTTATAAGCCAACTTGATCTCAGCATGACATGCTAACTCACTGCCCATCACTTCCTCCATATCTAATATGGCTCCTGTACCCTTCATACTGCTCAGTAGCACTTCCATCAAATCATGAGCCATAATGTTTTGTAGTAGGCTGATTACAGGTGGGTTTCTCCCCAGGAGTTTCAGCTCCAAAAAAACTAATGGAATATATATAGCCAGGTTATTTATAGTCCTTGTAAGCCCTGGAAAGATATCTGAGCAATAAAGAGAATCTCTCATCAACCTATGAACTGTATTGATCACACAAGTTACAAAGACAAGACATCTGTCTCAATGATATTTCTAAGACAGGAAGAGATGGTGGTAGATACCTTTTAAAAGTGTCAGAAAATGCTAAGATTGTAGGTTTCCATCCTTTGACCATGAAGTTAAATGTGGATTGCATAATCTGCAAAAGATTTCTGCCAATGGAGGGAGGAGGAATAGAAGAATCACACAATTTCCTTGAATTAGTTATTACTTTAGGTGATTAGCGTCTGAACTGTTATGTAACCTGTACACAACTTGTTAAAATTCATAGTAATAATGTTACATCAGTTAGTGATTGGGATTGATGTGGAATACAAATTTAGACATTTGAGTTTTTTGATTCTCCTAAAATGATAAGTCTGAAGATTGATAAATGATTCTCAGCCCGGATTTTTATAGATCTTTAATTGGTGATTAAATTTAAAAGCATACATTTGTTTATCCAACGTGTTTTATAATACCTTTAGAGCATAAGAGGAATCGTAACTTCTGTTAATTTGTAGAGAACAAAAATAACGATTCTAACATTTTCCTTAAGTAATGGAAACAATAAACTTACTTTTTTTTTTTTCTGTCAAGGACAAAACATGAAAAGACAATACATTTATATCACAGAGCTGATGATATTTATAACCTCAGCTACTTTTAGATTTCCTCATTATAATTTTATCCTCAATTATTTTATATTAGATTATGTTTAAAAATTTAAGCTAAAGTCTCATTATTCCAAAGACAGGCAGGACATGAATCCTATATCAATAATGAAAAATATGATGTCTTTGAGAATATTCTATTCAGAATGAACTGTGTTTTTTTCCTACCATAAACATCAATAATACACATTTTAGTCAAAGTGTATTTAGTATGAAAATAGCTATTTCCTTAAATTACAGTATATATTCTGTTTTCTTTTTCTTTGTACTTACACTATTTGGCTTTCCAATTTCCTGATAGAAATACTATGAATAGAGGATCTCAAATCTTTATTATTAAATAATTACCAAAAGCCCATTTGGAAAAGAATATTATTTCTCAGAAATACACCCAAAGGATAATTTATTTTATTCTTATATTTAGATGTTTATAATTCTGCATTTTTAAAATTTATTAATCTGTCAAAACTATGTGGAGACTTATTAAAATCTCTAAGAAATCTGCTTCTATCAATTTACCTCTTTAATAGTTCTAATTTTAAAATCTACTTAGATCCTATTGTTAGGTACATAAAGTTTTGTAAATGTTATATGGTTGCTGTGTTTCCGTAATTTTTACAAAATAATGTTCTTTGTTTAATCATTTATCCTTTGATGACTTTCTGCAAAAATACTTTTCCAATATTTTTCTCTTATTGCAATTGCCCAAAAAACTTACTGTAACTTTTTTAATGTGATTATTTTGTTGTCATTTTAATTTATTTTATTTTATTTTTTATTATGTTCAGTTAATTCCTGTAACTTTTTAATGCCCTGTACATTTTTACTGTATCTCTTACAAGAACTTTGAGCTAAATAATTTTTAAAAATCTAGGACTCTTGTGGCTATACTGTTACCATTTTAGTTTACATTGCTTATGTTTTATCTTTGACTATGTTATTTTTTGGTTTTGTTATTTTTATACATTTTGTTATATGCCCTCTTTGGTTGCTATTTACCTCTTCATAAGTTTGAAGAAAGTTTACAGATTTTGATTTTATTATTAATGGTGATTATCTTTATTATTTTTGTGAAATAATGGCATTAACTCATTTAATTTTTAAAATTAATTTTTGATTATAGATTTGACTTCCTTCAATGCAAATTGAGTAATTTAATTAGAGGTGGGGGACACTGCAGCTTAGTCCTAATTAAGCAGGCTTTGGAATCAGAGACTTGTTTTGATTCAAACTTTCTAACTACATCTTGGATGAATTATTTATTCTTTCCCACCTCTTCTCACATGACTGATATTGAGAAACCCACCTATCTCACGTGGTTGTTGAAAGGATAAAATGGTGTGATACATTTTAATTACTTAGTACACAAAATAGCATATCCAAAGTTCTTAATAATAACTTGGTATTATTATAATTTTAAAACATCAGCATACTTAGCATCATCACTTTTTTCCTGCTTTCTCTCATCCCTTTAAGTCTGGTTTAGCTTTTAGAAGTATCATTAGGGCTTTAAAACCAGTTTCATGATTTTGTTTTATTTGTAACCTTGAAAATTTCTTTTTGAATATGTTCTTTCTTTCACAATTTTGTGGAGCCTCTTTTTCCCCATATCCACACAAATAAAAACCTCGCAATAGTAATTATTTGAGGGTAGAAGTACAACTTAATTTCTCTTAAACCAAGCTTATTGTTTCTCTGCTCTCAAATATCAGGCACTTATAGTCTGATACTGTTATATGCTGTGTCACTTAAATACTCAACATTCTCCTACGATTTATAAAGTTGTCTGTTTGTTTTTTACTTTATGTATCTTTCTTATTAAATCCGGGCATTATAAGGAAGTGAGTAAATATAAAATACTGTATTGTTTTCTTCCCATAATTTACTTAAAAGATTGATCACTTAAAACAAAAAGCATAACAATGTGAGTTAGAGTTTATAATAATAGGAGACTATTGCACAGAGGAAAAGGGAGTGTTGAATGGGTAAATGCAATTATACTCTTGTTAAAGGACTACATTGTGAGGTGTTAAGCAGGAAGAGAGAAATGTCAGGTGAAGTGTAAAGCATGAGAAGATAAAATGGTTTCTAATGAGTTGAAGATGCATAATTGTTAGACCTAGCTAAGAAGTCAATAGAGGAAATAAAACATTTTTTTTTTTTTTGGTCAACCCAAACAAGTCATTAAAGGAACAACAAATCAGAAGAAACAAATTGAAAACATTTGGTCAGCTTGTACTGTGACATATCAATGATTTCTTTAAAATCAAGTGGACTAAATGCCTTAAAAGAACAGAGATTGTCAGATTTGGGAAAAGAGAAAATCAAACAAACCAAAACAAGATCCAGCTGTTTACAATCTATGAGAAATGCATTTTTCACGTAAAGACCCAGATAAATTACAAGTAAAATGAAGAAAAAAGAGACCATGCAAGCAGAAAACATAAAAGAAAAAAAAATGATTTGACTCTAATAAAAGACACAGTCGACTTTATAACAAAGAGTACTGAGTGTCAGAAAGGAAAATTACATAATGATACAAGTCTCAATTCACCAGGAAGACATGACAGTCTACATGGCTCTTTACCTGATAAAAGGTAATCAAAATTCACTAAGCTAAAGGGGAAAACAGATACATTTTCAAAGATATGTGGATATTTCAAAACCTGGTTTCAGTAATTAATGGAACTAGTTGCCCCCCCCCAAAAAAAAGGTCAGTAAGTATATGAAGGAGCAAGGCAACATTATGTGTATTCTATTTCATTTTTAAAAAGATTTATTTATTTATTTATTTGAGAGAGAGAGAGAGAGGGAGTAGAGGGAGGTGCAGAGGAAGAAGTAGAGATTCCTTAAGCAGACTCTCTGAGGAGTGTGACACTAGGCTCCATCCTAGGATGCTGAGATGGTGATCTGAGCTGAAATCAAGAATCGGATGCCCAACTGAGCTACCCAGTTGCCCCTAAACACCATTATCTATAGAACACAACATGTATAGAGCATTCCAATCAAACTTCACAGAACGCATATGCTTTTCAAGCACCCATTTAATTCTCTTCAAGACAGAGCATGTACTTCCCCCAAAAATAAACCTCAATAAATTTCAAATGTCTGAAATCTTAATGGAAATTCTCTATGAAAATATAAGTTAGAAATCAGTAACATTAAAATACTTCCAAAATCTGCAGATATTTGCAATTAAGTACAAATTTCTAAATGACTCATAAGTCAAACAAGAAAATACAATAAATGTTTTTAAATATTTTGAACAAAATGGAAATGAAAAGACAAGCCTATCAAAATCTGTGAGTTAAAGCCCCAAAAGTGCTGAGAGGGAAAATTATAGCTTTAAATGACTATATTAGAAAAGAAAAACATGTTTAAGAACAATGACCAATTCTTTCACATTAAAAAAATAAAATAATGTAACCTTCTAAATATTAAAATGAAAGAAGAGCAAAAACCAATGAAATAAAAAGCCAAACTAACAATGAAAATTAGAAATTCCGAAGGCTAGATCTTTGAACAGATCAATAAAATTAAGTAGCACCTAGCAAGAAAAACAGAACAAATTATCCATATCTGGAATGAAAGTGAAGACGTAAGTACTGATCTAAAGATATACAATGATAGTAAAGAAATGCTATGAACTACTTTATGCTAAAAAAATTCTGCAAGGTAGATGGAAGAGGAAATGTCATATAAACAAGTTACCAAAACTGATGGCAGAAAACATAGGAGATCTGAATGTCCTAAATTTATTAAATAAATCAAATTTCTATTAACAAAATTGCCCACAAATAAATCTGCATGAATCTGAGTGTTATCAAAGAGGGAAGAAGTAGTACCAATTTTACTCAAACTTTTTCAGAAAGCAGAATAGGAATGGACACTTCCCAATTCATTTTATGAGGCCAGGGTTACCCTTACACACAGTCTGACAGTGGCAAATCAAGAAAAGAAAATTACAAAGTAATGGCCCTCAAGAATCTACATGCAAAACCCCTGTACAAAATGTTGGCGATATATTTTGGAAACACTGTATACATACATACATACATATATGTATGTATGTATATATACACATATACTATGTAAGTATATATGTATATGCATATATATTACATTATAGATCTACATCTATATCTATATAAACTGTAAGTGGGGTTTACACCGAAAATGCAAGATTGACCCAACATCTGAAAATCAATCAATAAAATATACTGTATTCTCAGAATAAAAGAGAAAACATATGATCAACAGAAATTGTTAAAAATTGGGGCACCTGAGTGGCTCAGTCAGTTAATCATCAGACTCCTGATTTTGGCTCAGGTCATGATCTCAGGGTTTTGGGATCTAGCAGTTTGTGGGGCTCCTTTCTGGGGCTCCATGCTGGGGGCACAGAGCCTACTTAGGGATTCTCTTTCTCCCTCTCCCACTGCTCCTCTCCCCTCTAAAAAATTTTAAGAGCTCTTGATAAAATTCAATACATATACACCATCAAAATGATCAGCAAATTAGAAATACAAAGATACTTTCTTAATCCGAAAAAGTCATTGAAAATGCATCAGATACCTAACAACATTCTTACTGGTGTAAAAAAAAAAAAAAAAAAAAAAAAAAAAAATTATTTCCCCTTGTGACCAGAAATAATATAAAGATATTCCCTTTTACCCTTGTACTCAATATTACTCTGGAAATGGTAGCTGTATAATCAGACAGTATCATCATCACCATCATCATCATCATCTAAAATAATAAAGATTGTTATTACTATAAAAAAGGCTTAAAGACTGGAAAGAAAGAAGTAAAATTCTGTTTACATTTTAGATGACACTGACATAATTCTCTATATTGTAAATCCTAAGGGATTTATTTTGTAAAATCCATAAACAATTTAGCTTGGTCACAGGATAGAAAGTTAAAATACAAAAATGAAACTTCTGTATACTACCAATGAACAACTGGAAAATAAAAATTTAAAGTATCTTTCATGAATTATCAAAATATGAAATACTTAGGGATACATTTAACAAAATATGTGCAAGGTAAATACAATGAAAAAGTATAAATCATTGTTTAGGTAAGTAAAGAATGTAAAATGCCAAGTGTTCATGGATTAAAAGTAGACCCAATATCATTGAGATGTAAATTTTCTCCATATTGATCTGCAGATTCATCTCAATTCACATTGAAATTTCAACAGGACTTTTTGTAGCAATTGACAAGGAGACTCTAAAATGTATGTGGACATATCAAGGGCATCAAATAGTCAAAATAACAATAATTATATTTTTTAAAAAAAAGCAAGAATTGACACTATCTGACTTGAATACTTACTCTAAAGCTTTAATGGTTAACACAGAGTGATACTGACATAAGGACTGATGTAGAGATCATTGAAACCAAATAGGCCAGAAGTGGGCATCTACATATATCATTAATTGATTTTTTTCAATTAATGGCCAAAGTAATTTGATGGGAATTAACTAATAGTATTTTCAACAACTGGTGCTGGAAAAAAACTGAATATCCATATGTAAATCTTTTTTAAATTGACTTCATTAAATTCATTAAAAATTTCAGAATAAAAATTAACTCATAGCCTTAAATATTGGAAATAACACTATGAAATCTCTAGAGGAAAACATAGGACAAATATTTTTCACCCTTGGATTAGACAAAGATTTCTAACATGGAACATAGAAAGCATTAAACATAAAAAAAATAAAATAAAATTCAACTTGATTAAAAGTAAAAACTACTTTTTAAAATATACCATCAAAAAAATTTAAAGGCAAGTACTGGATGACAGCGCTCTTAGCACATACATCATCTGAAAAAGGACTTAAACCCCTAAAATATAAGTCACATAACTGAATAATAGAAAGAAGCATAAACTAATTTTAAAATGAGCATAACTCTTAAGACGCTTCACTTGGGAAAATATCCAAATGGCAAAAAAGTACATAAAAAGATGCTTAATACCACTGGTCATCCAGGAAATGAAAATTAAAATCACAATGGGATGCAATTTCACACCTAATAAAATGGCCAAAATAAAAGGAGACATGGAATACCAATTCCAGACAATAGTGTGTCACAATTGGAATCTGTCAAGAGACTGTAAAATGGTGCAACCACTTTGAAAAACAGTTTTGGCGCGTTCTTACAAAGAACAATACATTTAGCATAGTAGTTTCTCTACTAGGAATTTTCCCAAGAGAAATGAAAGCATAAAAAGATTTGTACACAAATGTTCATAGCAGATGTATTTAGAATGGCCCAAAACAATTAAAATCCTAAATGTCTGTTTGAAATGAATGAATAAACAAACTGTGGTACACCCATTGAATGGATACTATTCAGCAATAATAAGGGACAAGCTACTCATTGGATTTATCTCATAGTTCCTATGCGAAACAAAACAAAAAAAGTTCACATGAAAGAATTTATCCTGTAGGATTCCATTTACGTGAAATTTCAGAACAGGCAAACTAATTGTATTGAAGAAAATCACTTCCTGGATTGAGGAGTAGGGGTAGAAAGAAATGAGTAAAGTTTCTAGAGTGATAGAACTGTTGATTATCTTGATTGAGGTGGTAATTACATTAGTGTATACATTTGTCAAAAGCCACCCATCTTTATACTTTGTGTGAATTGTATTTGTACATAAAGTGTATATTAATAGAATACATGCACATACTTGGACATGCGCGTGCCCAACACTAGGCTAGACTTGTGGCATTATGAAACACTCTGCATGGTGCTTATATAAAAAAATTAAGATCAATCCAAGGTTAACCCAGGTTTCTAAAAAGGTGAAGATATTTAACAAAGACAAGTAGAGCAAATTTTAAAAAATTATGAAATATCTATTAAAAACCCAAGCATTTAAAACACAACAAAACGTTTCCTTCTTACTCCTGCAGTTGGGGAGAAAAAAATCAGAAGTAACCTCTTAGCCACTTAGTCTTCATGATCACAAAGCTTTCATGGGTTTTGTGTTCATGGGTTCATGAGGTGGTTGTGCTTTTGTTAGTTTGCTTTTAATTTGCTTTATTTTCTGATTTTGCATTCTGTTAAGGGGAGGGACATACCTAGAAAGTGGCATTTGCCCCGTTAAGGGAATATGGATCTCTGATGGAGTTAGACAAGTCTTTTCCTTATAAGGAGAGCAGGTTGGTTTGTAGCCCCTGAGCAATTTCCATCTTCCTGCAAGATATAACAATATCTTTGCCCTGAAATGGCAAATTCTACTTTCCTTCTTGTTTTCTGAACAAAAGGAGTGTGGTGAAGCCAGCATTTCTCTCAGGCTCCTTTGTCTTGAACCTCTACTGTGTCACTTACAGGGGACACTTGCTTCCAGGAAGCAAGGGGCTATTACCAACCTTTTCTATTCTGCAAGCAGTTGTTTTATTGGGGTTATTTTGTCTGACTTGATCTCCTATAGCAGGTTCTAGTTGTTAACAGAAAGATAAGCAGTTTTCAAACCTTAAAAAGTAGTAAGCATTATGTACAAGGACTAGTTATCAATATGGATTGTTGTGTCCACCGGGAGCAGAAAGTGGGGAAAGGCTTGTTCCTTAGTCTTTTAAGGATGCTGGATTTGTTTTGTTTGGGTAGCAGTACATTTATAGATCAAACATGGTATTTTTCATTCTTGTGTGCCTCATATAGTTTTAATTGTGTAATAACCAAACCATCTATGAAGCACCTATTATGCAGAAAAACAGAATTTGTTTTGTTTGGGTAGCAATACATTTATAGATCAAACACAGTATTTTTCATTCTTGTGTGCCTCATATAGTTGTAAATGTGTAATAACCAAACTATCTATGAAGCACCTACTCAGAAAAACAAGAAATTAGGTTGGGTATCTACTGCACCATATTTTTACTTTAGTAAGTATAAATATTCTTTAGTTCCCTCTTCTATAATATTCTTTATTTTTTCAGGGATGTCTGTTTTTTTCAAGGATACTGAAGCCGTCTATTATGTGACAAACAAGTAAATAAAATTCTGATGTGATAACCCTTTATAACAGTGCTACTGATGGTAGCTAACATGTATTGAACCTCTATTATATATTTCACTATGGTCCAGTTACTGCAATTCAAAATTACACTGATCCCACATGAAACCAGAAGGATGATTTTCTATTTCCTCGCTCTCCCTCTTTCTGCGAAAGGGTCACAAATGGAAAATGAATCTTGGCTCTGATTTGCTTATCGAGACACACTTTGTACTGTAGGAAAGACTTTAGGGCACTCTGAAAATTCGGGGAAGTTACTTTAATTCTGAATATCCTATTATATAATATAATAAAGGTGACACAATTCCTACCCCATGGAGTTATTGTAAAGAATATTTGAGGGGTACCTGGGTGGCTCAGTTGGTTAAGGATCCAATCTTGGGTTTTGACTCAGGTCATGATCTCAGGGTCATGAGATCTAGCCTGGATCAGCTCTGTACTAAGCATAGAGACCACTTCAGATTCTCTGTCTCCCTGCCCCACCTCCCAACACGCACTTGCACACTTGCGCACTCTCGAATGAATGAATGAATGAATGAATGAATGAATAAATAAATAAATAAATAAATAAATAAATAAATAAAATATTTTTAAAAAGAACATATGAGATAAATTCTGGCAGTCAGCACAATCTTCAACAATATAAGTAAACCCCAAACATGTCTTCTTCTATTTCTCCATTATTATTAACAGTTAATATTGTAGTTGATCATTTATATTTATCTCTGTGACATAAAATTAAGGAAATAACCACTTCATTATAAAAAGAGCTATTTTATTTCCAATTTCCTGTACAGGTACTTTATTCAAACAACCCCTCCCCTTTTTATATCTTGGGAAATAAAGGAATCGTCATAACCAGGACTCATTTTACTCTCTCAAAGGAACAGACCTGATCCATGGCTTTAGGATTTGTGGAAGTGAACTGTTTATACAACCTTGCCAACCAACACTTCCCACATTTGTGGACTCTCAGATGAGTGGCCCTCCTTTGCTTTTAGTGGGACGGGAAGACCCCAGTGGAGTAAAACAATTGTATATATTTCAAAAGATTTGTCAAGAGTTTTAAAATGAACTGAGAATAGAAGCCAGATAGGGCCTCTTCACCATGCTAACTGGAAAGCTCCTGTAATTTTTTTTTTTTTTCCTACAAGACCATCTTGATTCCTAGGTGTGATTGACACCAATATAATCATTATAACATGGAGTACACTAAGGGAGGTTCCAGTTTAACCAAATCTATATTTTTGAGATACAACTTTTGATACATTTATTATAGTCTTTTGGAAGAAAAAGTCAAGATGATTATATGTTCTAAAGTTATCTTTTAGAGGAGTACATGTCAATCCAGAGATCATTTCATGTGTTTTCTATTAAATATAAACATGTTTCAATGATGAAAGTATAAGTACTATGTATTTATTGTATGTACTTATCTTCACTTATTTTAAGTGTTGTAAAATTCCATACTTTCCCCCCTCTATTACCTTCTCCTATGTAGTCACTGATAATATTTTGTAGATTATTTCAAGTACTTACTCATTTGTCGTTTTACTTTTCCTTAGCAAGTGGAGTATCCTGAGCCTTCAATGAAGTATGTGAAATATGCTAAGTATCTCAGAACAGGGATTGAAATTTCTACATTCTTGTTCAGATATTCTGAGTGATGACATCAATTGCTATTGTCTGGCACCGTTGTTTCAGATCTATACTAATGTGTTTCGAATGTACTGTGAGCTGTATTTTTAATTTTCAGTGTCTGGTCCTGTCTCTTCAGGAACCAGGCAGGAACAAAACAAGATAATGACAAAATGTTTCCTTAGATAAACAGTTCTCTAAATCTGTATATTAAGTGCTGAACTTATTTGTGCTTTCCTATTGACCAAACTTCTTAGAAAATCAAAGGAATATAGTGTGGTAGATAAAGGACATCTCCTAAGAGAGACACATTTTAAAAATTGTCCCTCCTAGCTGTATCTTTTGAGAAAAATAAAATTTAAGATTTATGGGACAGAAGTTTAGGCTTATATAACATTACAAGTGAAAGGGTAAAGTGCTGCCAGTTGACTAAATGCCCATGTTTTGCTCTACCAAAAAGTGTTGCTGAAATCATAACAGCTACTGACCATTGAGTACTGGATAATTTCTTAACACAATTCTAAGCACTTTTTATGTAGTCTCTGTATATATGTATGCTATATGTGTGCTACAAACCAGGTCAGTGTTACCCAAGCACCTATCACCTACAGGTATTTGATTCATCACCTATAATAAGGATATCTAGGTCCTACCCTTTGAGCCAGGGGATGCTTCTTCATACATATATGTTCTCCATATTCAGTTCAACCCCCAAGCATAGGTATGGGATCTTCATCTGACCAATCCCTTAGGTTTTCATAGATCCCGTTCTGTGCTATGGTTGTCCATGGTGTGCAAGATTTGCAGGTGGAAGCTGAATGGAGCCTTGTAGCCCACACTTGGTATAGGCCGTGTAATGATTCCATTCACAAGAACACGAGAGAATTACAGTCATCTCTGGCTCTTTGTGAGTCTACTAGAGTTCCTCAAAGAAATCTTCCATGTGGCCCCCCCACCCTCACTTTTCCAACGGCCACTCCCCTGGCTCAGATCCTGAGTATTGTAGCATATAGAAAGTTGCAGTGAATGTCTCCAGTCGTGATATCTTTGAAAATAATAAAAACTGGATTCAGGATTAGATTTTGGTATGTTAAACAACTAAGGTATTTCTGGCAATGAGAAGCTCTTAATATTTTTACGAACTTGATTGAATTTTAGTGGGAGATCTACACAATAAAAATCTTTCTCCTGTAGTCCTTGAATAGCTCTGAGTGCTTTCAGGTCCCTGAGGAGACAGTCCTGATCAGTCTCCACCCGTAAAGTGTGGTTCCAGCTATTAGGTTCCAAATATAGAAACGAAAAGTAATTCCAGTGACAGGTTACTCGTGTTACATGAGTAACCTCCCTGCACTCATGCAGATGTCCCTTATATTGAATGCAATGGGTATATCATATGCACTTGATAGTGTGCATCATCTTAGGGAGAAGGAGCACACAAGCAAACAAAAAACAAACAACCAAATCAATAATAAAGTTTTCTTTCACTGCTTGCCAAATCAGAAGGCAGTGTTTGTGGTTTCTGCACAAGAAAATGATGATACATTCAACCAGAGTAATTGAGAGAACTTTCATAAAGGACTGTCTATGAAGGAGCCTGCAAGTCACCGCACCCTGAGACAAGCAGCATTGATAAGCTGTTAACACAGGACCCTATTTTCCAATCACACTCTTACCAATCAGAGACACTTTCTAAATGATTTCACGAACACAGACGAACAAAATTCAAATGCTTACGTAAGATGGAAGGAGATTTCAGATCCCTAAAAAGGAAATATGTGGCTCATTCTATCACAGTCTCATGACTTCTGCTCCTCACTCCCCTACAATCCCCCCCATAAAACATTTTACATTCTTACAGTACTTCTCTTTTTTAAAGCGGTCGTTTATACATGTAGACACTTTTTCTTCTCTTCTCCCTGCTATTGATTCTACATAATCCATACATGCATTTCCTGTTAATATTCAGAAGTGTGTTTATTTGTGTGCATTTAAGTAAAACTATACGTACTGTGCTGTAAAGTTGCTGCTTACTGAATCACAGTATCTCCTGAGTTTCCAGCTCTGCAGTTGAACATTGACTTAGCTTCCCATCTTTATCTCCCATGGTGCCTAGCAGAGTGTCTTGCACCTTCCCTTCATGAACATTTGTTAACTTCTGCACTAATATAGAAACACCTATTCTTGGAGGCTATTTTATGGTTTTCCAGTGAATCTCAGACTCAGAATTATTCCTTCTAAATAGCTTTGTACTCATCAACTCTCCTCATCTGCATTTAACTTTATGTAGTGATGCCTGGGTCATACCTTAGTGATTTAGCTCATGGCTTGGCTTGCAGTTAGAGAATAAACTCTCTGTTTAGCTTGTTCACACTCTCTCGAGGTCTCCCTTAGTAGTTAATGTATTTCTTTCAGTTGAAAATACAAACACAAAAATAAATGACCCTATTAGCTTGTAATTGTCATCTCCTGGGGTTGCTTTCAGTGCCTAATGGGGAATTTTTTCCTGTAAGAGAGGTCTAATTTGGTCGTATTGCCCAATATGAACCACATGCTCTAGTAAATATCTGTGCCAGTGATTAATAGAACAGCTATCGGTAACTTTAAGGTGAGTAGCACATTCATAGACAAGTACCCCATCTGTCTTGCCTATAGTAACCTATTCTTTGAGAGAATTTTTCAAATTAAACCCTTAAAGAAAAATAAGTTCTCCAAAGATAGTCAAGCATCAGAAAACATTGCAAGAGAAAATTGTGTTCCGTTAGGTGTAAAATATTTCTGAAGTGGGCACATTTTATTTATTCTTCTAATCTTCTTATTCCCGATTCTGTCTGACAGGCATAAATTCAAAGGTGTCCTTGTCTCTTACCATTTGTGAATGTGCCCAATTATGTACGCATCGGGCATTTACTGAATGTGACATCTTCCTGTTTTCTAGTTAATGTATACAAATAAATCTAAGTCAAATTTAATAGTCCTTTCAACGTGCCAGGTTCTGTGCTGATGTATAAGACAAGATGACATGTGTTAAGAACTTTAAGGCAGGTCAAAACAATTATATAGGAATTTGGAAAAAAATATTGCCTTGTATCATGGAATAAGTAGGGATTTTTTTTTTTTTCTAAGAAAACATAAGTTTAAATCCAGGCTGTGCTATTGACTAGTTGATGACTTTGGGCAATGTGATTGCCTTTGTTTGCTTTTGTTTCCTGAACTGTGTGGTGAGAGATGATGTCTGGTGTCAAGAATTATGAGGACTAACTGAAATGGCATTTATTGAGAACCTACCAGAGCACTTGGCCTGTTGTAGGTGACCAAAAATGTTAGCTAGAATACCTCTGTTTTATTTGATGACCTCAGAAGACTTTCTGTAAAGGAGGTGGACATTTGAATTGGATTTGAAGCATATATAGGATTTCAAAGTATAGATAATGGTGTTAGAAAGTTTACAGCATAGGCATGTTTGATATTAAGATTTTTCATTACCACCCTCATTTATTAAACATAATACATTATAATGTAGAAGAACAGATAACACTACAGGTATAAAGAAGACTACAGTGTAATACCTTAAATTTGACTTTTCCTTGTTCTCTCTCTCCCTTTGTCTCTTACCAGACAGCAGAGGAGGAAAAGAAGGAAGGTAGAGACATTTCTGATCACAGTGCTTTCTCAGCCTTTATATACATATTATGAGGGAGATCATCATTCTAATTGTGCTGGTGAGTAAGCATTATGAATGATTGCATTTGTGAGAACTCTATAACCATTTGTACCACTTTATTAAAGACATAATAATTACCCTCTCTTTTCTCATGCCTATGACCCCATGCCTAGCTTCCTGCCTGACCTCATAACTATCATTCTCTAAATGTTTGCTGAATGGGTAAATTTGGTCTTGGATTTAATTCTTCTTCTCTTCTTAAGTTCATTAAGCGCCATTCTGTTATACTATTGTCATGAAAACTCTAAATGCTGTTAATTTCTGATATACATGGTAAATAGGGTATTTGTATTCAGCTGGTGTTTGGTCTAACTTGCTATCTCTTCAAATGAGACTGTGTGGCCAAAGTCCCTTCAGAACTGAACAGCATTGATTTCTTTTTTCCCTCTTAAAAAAGGAACAACAAATATATAAACTCGCCTTCCTTGGTGAAATGTTTATATGCAAGAGATACTGCCTGTGTCTGTTTCTAAACACATATTCCCCAGCCCATTAGCTGTGTCTTTAAATATTTTACAGGTTCTATTTTTCTACTAATTGACCTTCTGACTAAGGTAATTTGTGATCAGTTAAATAGTCACCAAAATTAACGTGTCAATTTAGTATGTTTAAAGAATCTAATCAAAGCAGTTATTTTCAGTGGAAAGCTATCAAATTTGTTTTAGGAAGCTAGCAAAAGGCTGACACTAAAACCTGATAAAGGTAGGAAACACACAAAAAAATTACAGCACAATTTCATTCATAAAAATAAATATATTAATACAAAGGAAATAATTTTAAAAGCCCTTCTCATTTGTAGGTATGAATACATCTCTATAATTCTGCCCTCATAAAGTGGAGTTTTCTCCCAAAGAATACTTCAGAATTTCTAAATATGTTCCTAAATATCCATCTAGTTGTATGTGTGGTAAGAGGGAAAACAAAAAAAGGCCCATGGCCATCTGAGGTGAGAACTGCATTTCTCATAAAGGTTCTTTTTTTAAATAAAATGACAAATATCCTAAATTCTACTTAATAGTAAAACAGTAGTGCTATTTGAATCAAGAAAATTAAATGCTTGTACCAATATCATTTTAAACACTATTCTGTAAATTCTAAATAATATAATATGAAAAAGAGCAAGTAAACCAAAGGGTAATTTAAAAAGGCACACTATTAGAATTTATAAAGATTATATATTTTGTACATTTTTAGAATAGAAAAAAATCAATATAAACTGAATACATTCAATTTTGGTATTCTTATTCTTATAAAAGATTGAGGTCAGCACTAGGCCAGTTCATTATGTACTGGAATCTGAAGGGACCTATTGCTCAAGTCACTTTGTGTTCATATTTCCAGTCAGTTAAAATGGAGAAAAAATGTCAGATATATATCAAACTATAAGTACTGGCTTATACTGAAGATATTTGGAAGTTTGTCTTTGAGTTAAACTTTCCTGGCCACTCACATTCAAAGCAGCAGGACAGATACTATCTTCTATCCACTGCTCTGACCATCCTTGTAGACTGAGAGCATGGCCCAGGAGAGAACTCTTATCTTTGACAAACCGGCAGGTCCTGAGGGAGCCGAAATGCTAAAGCCACATATAGGCTTTCACCAAATAAATTTTCATTGTCTAGTGGGAAGAAGAAGGAAGAGGAGAAGGAGAAGGAGAAGAAGGAAGAAGAGGAAGGTAAGGAGGAGAAAAAAGGGAAGGAAGAGGAGATGGAGTAGGCGAAGAATAGGAAGAAGAAAAAAAGAGAGGATGAGAATTGAGGGTAGAGAACATGAAAATGTTATCTCAATACTTCTCACCCTCTTGGGACATGAAAATGGAAAATTGAGTTATGGCAATAAGGATCTCCCCCCACCCCCCAATTTCCCACAGAACGCCACTTCGAACGTAGCTACCATATAAGGAATGTTGGAAGTGTTGGAAAATTCTCTTTAACAAGAAATAGTCAGCCACATCTTTACTCAAGAATGGTGTTGAAAAATATGGGTTCTTGAGTCCAGCAAACCTTGTGCAATGGATTAAAATGGCCAGGATTTATTTGGCATGTCTTTCACTAAGAATTAGGGGTCTACATTCCCTCTTCTTTGTTTTTCTTTCTTTCTTTTTTTTTCTTTTTTTTCTTTTTAGAGTAGGCCTGTGACTCCCTTTTGACCAATGAAATATGGCATTAATGAGGTTGTGTGACCTCTGAGGCTCCATCACAAATCTCTTAGAATTTTCACTACGAGAGAAGCCAGCCACCATATAAGAAGTCTGAGTATCTTGCAGTTGCTAAGCTGTGAGAAAGTCTGAACTAGCCACGTGGAAAGGCCACATGAAGATGGAGATATGCTTGGACATCCTAGGTGTGATAGTCATCCTAGCGCAGATGTCAGGCATGTAAGTAAAGAAGCAACACTGGACATGTCAGATTCCATCAAGGTGACATGGGGAAGAAATGAAGAATTTAGCTGACAGCCAGAACAAAGGTCCTAAATATATGGTCCCAGTAGAATTGTCCCAGACATCACAACTTTTGAAGATACCCCAGCTGAGGCCTCAGCCATTACAGAAAAGGGATAAACTATTTCTCTACTCTGTGCCCTGCTTAAATTCCTAACCCACAAAACGATTAGCATAGTAAGTAGTGTCATGACCCAGGACAATTATTGGAAAATTCTGATTCTTTATTTTCTTATCTGTAAAATGAGAACAAAATATTAGTGTCTTTCTGATAACACTGTTGTATACAGTAGATGAACTAATGCAGGTGAAGTCCTAAACTCAATACCAGATATGGAACATGCAACAAACTTAGCTATTATATTTCGATAAGCTGTGCCTCTGAAAAATTGAAGAGCCATGAGAAGAAATAGTACCTTAACACCAGTAGAATTCATAAATGAAATTTATGCTGAAACCAGAAATTGTCTCGCTATGGAATTTCAAGGCAATTCCAGATTGAAGCACTCTGAAAAATATACTTCATGGTACCATGGCAATGTTTCAATTATACACTTAGCAGTTAGTGATAGCATTATATTCCAGAATGGTTATATGCCTCTCTGAAAGGGATAGCATTGTCATTTCATGGGGGAACCATGACCCTGGCTTATTCTGATGAAAGAAAGGAAGAAAGAAAGAAAAGAAAGAAGAGAGAGGTAGGGAAGAAGGAAAAGATCCTACCAGTGAAAGTCATATTTGATTTAAAAATTCATTTGGTATGTGCATTTATAGCTTTAAAAATGAAGGCCATTTGGCTGAGTTATTGTCTTCTAGGAATTTATTCAAAAGAAATGTAGGAATATCTCTGTATAAATGAATATTTATAACAAAACATCAAAAATCACTAGATATATTCAACACAAAATTATGGTTAACCTATTCTAATGAATATTGTTATTTCATTAACCATTGCATTTACTGAGAGAGAAGACATAAAGATAAAAAAAAATGTTAAAACAGTACGCCTAATAATACACATAAGTATGCAAAGTATTTATATAGCAATGTTTGGAAAGAAATCCCCAAAATAATCCCAGCAGTTTTCAAGGATTTGTGAAATTATTGGTAAATTGTTTCATCTTTATCCTTTTCTGTATTTCTCAAATTTCCACCGTGAACATATACTTATTTTATTTTATAAAAACACAAACAAAATCCAAACTCTCTCCACTTTCTCTTAAGTAATAAATACCAACTTGTGGAATCATAAAGTAGCTTATATAGATATGATGAAACAAAATCCCCTGTGCAATTCCATTTTTTTCTCTATAAATCTCATCTCTCTTATTTGGTGTCCTTTCTGATAGCTTCATTGAAGATGTTAAAAAATGAAAAAATAGAAAATAGAAAAAAAATAATAAAGAACTCTTCTCCCTTGAATCAAGTTGTGTCTTGGGAGAAATCTTCAGAGCATTATAGTCTAGCTCTGATTAATCTTCATTTTTACTTCCAGATAAATAATTTCAGATTACTGTCAATCATATCATGGAATGGAAGAATAAGACTCTATGGAGCATATTCTTACATACCCCGTTATTCATTCTCAAGGTGTAGTAGCATTTGTAAGAAGTCATTTATCCAATAAACTCGTAGGCAGTCCATGCACTGGCAAAATCAGAGCTTGAATTTATCACCTTTGCTTGAATCAGATGCCTACAACATTCTAGGAAACGGATATACTTGACGTCATTGGTCTGTTTCCATGGTTCTTCCATGCCAAGAATCCTCACTTCTCTGGATGTACCTTTCAGGCAACATAGGCAAATATTTATAGAGAACTTGTTTGTCTGTTCAGAATTTTGACAGTCCCTACAGGAACTAAATTTCAGTAGACATATGTTTGCTGCCAGATTTTGGCAACATAATTCTGAGCTTAGTTGTTTTGTTTTGTTTTTTTTCCACTAAGTTTCCAAATCCTTGATAATATGAATACAAAGGAGGCAGATAATCTTTAACAGACATGTCTCTTCTTTGTATATGTGGCTCGAAAGATACTGAGCGTGGCATTTTAATGGTATATCTTTTGTAATTACTTACAGCTTTTGAAGGTCTTATGGTTGCCTGTCCTTTACAGGGCTTCACATGCTTTTCTTCTGTCACTATTTAAAGGAGTTTGAGTGATTAGCTTAGTGCTCCATGTCTGTGTGAAATCATACTTATTCTTGCACAACTAGGTACTCAGGAGCATGGACAGTGTCTGATTTGGCAAGTGTCTCATAAAAATCTAATCAGAGACTTGCATGTGATTCTCACAGATGAACAGTATTAAGACATTAATCTGCATTCAGCTCCAAAATGTAGTTGAAAACTTCACTATGGTCAGTCACTTGGGACAAAAAAATATACTTAGGCACTTGTTACAAGTAGGAAATCACTAACGCTAGCCTCTCTTTATGAATAAAGACATGAGGGATGTGGCCCAAGGCTATTATCATGCAGTCTTCCTACTGCTGGTGTGCATGCCAAAGTCCCCTCCAGACACTTTCTTCCTCAGTATTTCTAGGATTGAGGAAAATACAATATCCTTATGCTACAAAAGGGCTGGGGCATTGACTCCACAATTATAGATTACTGTTTTTCAGCCCAAAGGTCCAGAAGCCAGAAAATCTGGTTCTGGTCCCTGGTTTTGAGTTAGCACATTTTGACTTTTGACAAGAAAGTTTTAACCTTTTATGCCTCAGTTTCATTATCTATAAAATGGGAATAACACCTCCAACTACTCAGGATGGTTATGGTTGTAAATGAGATCACAGTTTAAAGTTACCTTGTGCCCTGGGATCCACTAGATCGTTGTGAAGAGATCTAATTGAGTTTGCCATTAGTTTACCTGCTCCCTGATATACCATAGTTATAGGAAGTTAGAGCAGTTTTGTTTTTTTGTTTTTTGTTTTTGTTTTTTTAATGGAGAACCTCTTGCAAAGGCATTGAACAGTGATGGTTTGGTTTAGAGATCTACTTTTAATAGGGCAAAATTCAGTGTTTGCAAACCGAAGTGGAAATTGTTTGCTGTGCTGCCTTTCCTTTTCAATCTCACACCCGAACCATCATCACTAGCTTATGAGCCCTAATTACTGTGGGTGGAGAACAGAGTGGCTCCATTCCACCATTGATTAGAATGAGATCCAATTACCAAATGACAGTTTATTAAAGTGTGTGTTTCTGGCTAGCTGCTTCTCGCCACCAGTAATTTGCCCTTGACAGAAACACTGCCCCTGGAAGCATGAGAGACCACTGTTAACTTCTTATGTGCATGGGGGCTGAACACAATTTCTAGCTGGCATGGGAAAAGGGCATGGGGAAGGAAAACACTGAAAGGAAATGAGCTTTCAGGCAGAAGACAGAGATTTCAGTGTGACAGGGGTACAATTTCTTGCCTTGAATGAAGGAACAGGGCCCTGATTCCATCTGAGTCGCAGGTGACCCCTACCTCTGATGGAGGATAAGAAAGCAATCGCCCTCCTCCACTGTGGAATGGACTCTTCATTTTGAAACCAAGCTGATGTGCTGATTAGTTCAGCAAAGTGACTCTGAAGAGACCCATTTGTTTAGCACCACGTGTAATTTTAAAGGAAAAGACGTGTCAGCAGCAGGGAGGAGAGTCAAATGAGGTCACTCATGAAATAGCAGGAGAGATTTTCCGGTGCCTCTGCCTTGTTTTATTCTTTTCCATCTTCACTGACCTACGCGCCGGAAAACTGATGCACCAACCAAATGGAATGTTCATTTTCTCATTCTGTGAATGACCAGGCCTGATCCCCGGTGCCCTCACAAATGGATCTTCATTTCTCTGTTGGTGGGGACACCGCATTTAACCCGGAATGTTAAGGCAGTTTTCACCTGCAGAGCCTCCATCGGTATAAGCTGGTCCTATTATGGAAGCCCCATATGTTCAAAAATCCCATCTCTGATACATGTTTGCTTTATGTGCATTGTAAAACAACTGCCATCCTTGCAGGAATTGGGGGTATCCTAAGCAGACAGTTTTGAGGTTCTGAACATCACAGTCCAAGAAAGTGACTGAGTGCTGCCTTTTTACCTATGGGTTATTCTCATTTAAATTAGTTTATGCCCTGGAAAAGTACCTGATGTTTCAAACCATGGCAACTGAATCTGATTTCACTTAAAAACAGCAGTGTAGTAAAGGTTACATTCTTAACTTTGATACTAACATTTTTTGTGAGGAAAAAAAAATCTAAAAAAAAAGCAAAGGGCAAGCGTCATCATTCCCTTCTCTTCTTACCAGAATATGGAAAATGTACACATATCATGGTGGTGATCACTTTGTATTAGAAGTCTTTTGATTAAGCTTTCTTCCCATCAATTCAGTGAGAATCTGTGCCTTGAGACCCTGACTTATTCATCTTGTTTCCCTGGGTCTTAGCAGAAGGTTGGAATATGGCAAGCCCTCAAAAGTTTGAATTGAATAAATATATAACAGCATATGAGTTTTCAAATTAAGAGCAAATGAATTAAATAGAAAACTGGAGTCGCCACTCGCATATTTTTCTTCATATGTTACAGCCTTATACTTTTCTGTATAAAACCCTTATCATCTTATACCCTACCTATTATTTACTGCTTCTGGTTATCAGTTTATAGAGCACTTCCTTATGGAGGTTTTGATAGGTCTTACTGACTCCAGCATTTCTGAGCCACTTAAAAGTGTTTAAGAAATGAAAGGGGTTGGGGGTAGGTTTTTTTTGTTTTATTTTGCTCAGGGAATAGTAACCAGGAGCATATATATGACTTGACAGTTCAGTTCTATGTTTGTTTGCTTCTTTGTGGCATTTGATCTATTTCAACATTTCCCAGGCCATGTGGCTTTCAAAAATCAATTGTCAAAGGTTTGAGAATGGAAATATTCCCAAGATGAACACTGTCTGTGTAACTTCTGTGTGTACTCTGTGTGGGGTCCACTTTGTCTATTCGGAAAGCAAAACAAAGACATAGATAAGAAGTTGGTTTGCACGATGCTCTTGGTAATAGTCAAATCCAGCATCTGTGACTTGACAAGATTAACATCATCTTTCTGGGCCCCTCTTCCTTCACCTATAAAAATGGAGATAATATCTTCTTTGGGAAGAATATGTAAAAGTTAAATGTTGCCACGATTTATCCATTCATTCCTTCGTTCAGCAATGTGAGCATTTAGAACATTTCAAGCTTTTTTTGAGAGCAAAACAGGCCAAGAACCCACTCCTGTATAGCTTATGGTCTAGCTGGAAAATCATTCAAATACTGTATAGTTACAACCCAAGACATCTTCTGGAGAAAAGAACTGGATTCTGTAGGAACATTAGCATTCCCTTAGAACAGTCTCCAAGGCGACTGACCTGGATGACATGCCATTGCAGATCCCTTGTCTTCAGCCAAGATGAGATGTGAATAATGAAGAGAAGTTTTCCAGATGAAAGAGCGGTGGGGGAAGTGATTCAATTAAAGAGATCAGTGGGGCCTAGAGGGGCTGTGAAGGCAGGGTGAAGAACTGAATGGGCAGTGGGGCAGGAGGGTGTTGATGAATGGGTGCACTGGTGAGAGATGACACTGAAGAGCTAGGCAGGGGACAATCTTGTAAGCCCTGTACACCATGTTAAATATTTTAGTTTTTATATCAAAACCTTGTAACAAATGCTAACTCCCTCTCAAATGTATTGGCATTATGTTTCCTACGGTTAAACAGAAACAGAAATGTGTTTCTTGATTCATGTCCAATGGGATTGCTCAGCTCAGCTGGATGACCTACAGCCCAACCTTTCCATTCCAATCCTTGGTCTCTGGGATACTGTTGGCATAGCCACCCAAGGTAGTGTGCTCTAGTTAGTTATTTTAGAATCCTAGGATTGGCAAGGATGTCCACCATTCTCTACCAGATGTTCTTCTATCTGGTTGGCATATCCTGAACACAAGAGGACCATCCTATCATACGGATGTCCTGAGTTTAGTCTCTACCTCTGCCAATCCCTTCTCCATATATCTCCATCTTGGGTAGAGAAGTATCATGGGTATTGGAAACAAGTGAGATACCTGGAAAGGATGGAGGAATAAAAGGGAGTTTGTGGGGGGGGGGGGGCAATAAAAATTTGAAAGCAGGGCTCAGAATAATTATTCTTTCAAAACCCCCAAATCCAGTTGGCCACAAAATCTAAAGGATTCTGTCATTAAATATATGTCTTTTTTAATGCCTCCTTGTCCCCATCCCCACTGTCATTAACTTGGATCAGACTAATTCCTTTTCCAATGATTGCTGCAATAGAACCTTGGCTCCTGTGTCTATTAAGTTAACCCATATCCCTTATGCTATCAGACCAATCCTTCTTCCATACATAACTGAATCCTGTCACTTTCCTAGCTAATGTCCCTCAATAACTTCCTTATAAAATGTGTGGCATTTAGTAGGTGTTCTCAAGCTGGTAGGTCTGCGTAAAGGTATGCTCAGAGGGTGTGCATTCTGTGGTGTAGATGAACCAGGCATTTGCACTATACTGGTGACTCTGACCTTTTTTCCTTCTTCCCGTCAAACACTAGTGGATCATGGCATGGTGGTGGACAATTGCTGTTCCAGCTCACAGGATCCACTTAACAAATCATATTTCACCATAATGAGGGTGATGACACAGAACTGTGCTAGAAATCTTGATTAGCACTTTACATCCAATAATCTATTCAGTCCTTGTAATCATGCTTTGAGGTATGTGATGTTTTTATCTTTATTAAGTATGTTTAAAAACTGAAGTTCAGGACATTATTAAACTTTCTAGTCAGTAAGTGAAACAGTTTGAATTTAGACGTAGACAGGCTGTTGCCAGAATGGGCAATCTTAACCTCTGTTCTGTATTTCTAGTCAATATTATTTGGCTTGAATTAAGGTAGATATCACTAAATCCTTGATAACAGTGTGTTATACTAAAATTCCACTTAAAAATGCCTGCAATGGGGCACCTAAGTGATTCAGATAGTTAAGCACCTGCCTTCGGCTCAAGTCATGATCTCCGGGTCCTGGAATCAAGCCCCATGTTTGGCTCGTCAGGGAGCCTGCTCTCCCTCTCCCTCAATGCCTCCCCCTGCTTGTGCTCGCTCCCTCTGTCTCTCTCTGTCTGTCTCAAATGAATAAATAAAATATATATATTTTTTAATTCCTGCAATGACAGAATCTAAAATTCAGCCATGACCTACCCAGGGGTCAGGTTCTCAAAGTCTCTTGATTGGTTTGTGTCTTTCCAAAAGAATCTTGAGTTAACGCCCCTGCCCCATCCTCTTTCCTCCCCCCAGAAGAATCTTACCAGTCCTTTGAGATTTTGCTAAAAGCCCAACACACTATCCTCTGGGAGCATTATTATGTAGTCTTAGTAACATGAACTGAATAAAAATGGACACATTACACAGTCTTGGTTATTCCAACAGTGATTGGAAATAGATCGAAGAGCTGAGGCACTAACTCAACCAGCCATTCCATCATCAGCTTGTCTCAGGGTAGTAATAAACTTCTTGGTCTGCTAAATTTATGGAGTAGAAGTGCGAGCACAGCCTCCCAGTGGTATCCATGGCTTTGAACAGGTCAATAACAGTGGTCTGGAGGTCTGCACGCTGACCATTATAAGCACCATGTGGACTCACCAATGTGCTGTCACTAGCAATTGCTTCCACACTAGCTCCTTAGCTGGAAGGATAAATCAGGCTGCCTAAAGAAGGGGTTTTACATCGGATGGAATGAGAGTATTTCTTATGTAGAAGTGTAAGATTAAGGGTCTAACTCCCAAATACTCTCTATATTTATACACTCCACTAGCTTAGCCAGCAACTCCGGACCATGAAAGAGATAGTGCAGCCATGAGTCACCTTCTCATCTGACTCCAGGCATGACATCTGTCTTTACAAGTACAGTGGTGCTGTGTGCTGCAAAGGGGAAACATCCTTATGTTATATGAGTTATGCAGTTATTAAGCATAGGACACCCAAGTCCCATTCTAAGCTTACATTGGATATCATAATAAGGATGACTTCATATCAAATTTGAGGGCCAGTTGGTCCTTGAAGGATCATGCTTGCTCTGCCACAAGATCTTCACAGGTGCCATTTCATCTACCTTGGTTGCATTGCCCTCCACCTTGCCTAGTGAACTCATGCTCTTCTTTCAAATGGCTGTGTAGAAACATCTCCTCAGGAAAGCCTTCTCAGATTTTCCTGACTAAATCTCTATCCCCAGCACTCCATATGAATACTGATTCCAGTGCAGTAAATAAATGTGGTGAATCTTGCATTCATGTCTATCTCCCTCACTAAGCTGGAAGCTCTGGGACCCTTGTGCTTTCGTTCAGTTACATCCTCAGTAGCAAGAACAGCCTTCAGCACACAGTAGAAAAGCAACAGCTATTGCAACCAAAAATATAATGAGAAAAATACTTTTAAAAAGTATAGGCTACCTTATAAAAATTCATGAGAATTATTCATCTTAAATCCTATAATCATTTATTTATTTGTTGTTGTTGTTGTTTTTCTTTTTTTTTTTTTTTAATGATTTTTTATTATGTTAGTCACCATACAGTACATCCCCGGTTTCCGATGTAAGGCTCGATGATTCATTAGTTGTGTATAACACCCAGTGCACCATGCAATACGTGCCCTCCTTACTACCCATCACCGGTCTATCCCATTCCCCCAACCCCTCCCCTCTGAGGCCCTCAGTTTGTTTCGCATAGTCCATAGTCTCTCATGTTTCATTCCCCCTTCTGATTACCCCCCCTTTCTTTATCCCTTTCTTCCCCTACCGATCATCCTAGTTCTTATGTTCCATAGATGAGAGAAATCATATGATAGTTGTCTTTCTCTGCTTGACTTATTTCACTTAGCATTATCTCCTCCAGTGCCGTCCATGTTGTAGCAAATGTTGAGAACTCATTCTTTCTGATAGCTGAGTAATATTCCATTGTATATATGGACCACAACTTCTTAATCCAGTCATCTGTTGAAGGGCATCTCGGCTCCTTCCACGATTTAGCTATTGTGGACAATGCTGCTATGAACATTGGGGTGCATATGGCCCTTCTCTTCACTACGTCTGTATCTTTGGGGTAAACACCCAGTAGTGCAATGGCTGGATCATAGGGTAGCTCAATTTTTAACTTTTTAAGGGACCTCCACACTGTTTTCCAGAGTGGCTGTACCAACTTGCATTCCCACCAACAATGTAGGAGGGATCCCCTTTCTCCACATCCTCTCCAACAATTGTTGTTTCTTGCCTTGTCTATTTTTGCCATTCTAACTGGCGTAAGGTGGTATCTCAGTGTGGTTTTGATTTGAATTTCCTTGATGGCTAATGATTTTGAACATTTTTTCATGTGTCTGTTAGCCATTTGTATGACTTCATTGGAAAAGTGTCTGTTCATATCTTCTGCCCATTTTTTGATTTGTTTATTTGTTTCTCGTGTATTGAATTTGAGAAGTTCTTTGTAGATCTTGGATACCAGTCCCTTATCTGTAGTGTCATTTGCAAATATATTCTCCCATTCCGTGGGCTGCCTCTTAGTTTTTCTGACTGTTTCCTTGGCTGTGCAGAAACTTTTAATCTTGATGAAGTCCCATAAATTCATTTTATCTTTTGTTTCTCTTGCCTTTGGGGATGTGTCATGAAAAAGGTTGCTTTGGCCGATGTCGTAGAGGTTGCTGCCTATGTTCTCCTCTAGAATTTTGATGGATTCCTGTCTCACATCGAGGTCTTTCATCCATTTGGAGTTTATTTTTGTGTATGGTGTGAGATAGTGGTCAAGTTTCATTCTTTTGCATGAGGCTGTCCAATTTTCCCAGCACCATTTATTGAAGAGACTGTCTTTTTCCCACCGGATGTTTTTTCCTGCTTTATCAAATATTAGTTGCCCAAAGAGCCGAGGGTCCATTTCTGGGCTCTCTATTCTGTTCCATTGGTCTATGTGTCTGTTTTTGTGCCAGTACCATGCTGTCTTTGTGATCACAGCTTTGTAGTACAGCTCGAAATCCGGCATTGTGATGCCCCCAGCTTTGTTTTTCCTTTTCAACAGTTCCTTGGAGATTCGGGGCCTTTTCTGTTTCCATACAAATTTAAGGACTATTTGTTCCAGTTCCTTGAAAAATGTCCTCGGTATTTTGATCGGGATAGCATTGAAAGTGTAGATTGCTCTGGGTAGCATGGACATTTTAGCTATGTTAATTCTTCCGATCCATGAGCATGGAATATCTTTCCATCTTTTTATGTCTTCCTCAATGTCTTTCAAGAGTGATTTATAGTTTCTAGAATATAGGTCCTCTGGTTAAGTTAATTGCAAGGTAACGTATGGTTTTTGGTGCTATTGTAAATGGGATGGATTCCCTAATTTCTCTTTCTTCGGTCTCATTATTCGTGTATAGAAATGCAACTGATTTCTGAGCATTGATTTTGTTTCCCGCCACGTTACTGAATTGCTCTATAACTTCTAATAGTTTGGGAGTGGCTTCTTTTGGGTTTTCCATATAGAGTATCATGTCATCTGCGAAGAGAGACATTTTGACTTCTTCTTTGCCGATTTGAATAACTTTGATCCCTTTTGTCGTCTGATTGCTGTTGCAAGGACTTCTAGTACTATGTTGAGTAATAGTGGCGAGAGTGGGCATCCTTGTCGAGTTCCTGATCTTAAGGGAAAGGCTTCCAGCTTTTCCCCATTGAGAATAATATTTGCAGTAGGTTTTTCATAGATGGCTTTTATGAGATTGAGAAATGTACCTTCTATTCCTACACTCTGAAGGGTTTTAATCAGGAAAGGATGCTGTCTTTTGTCAAATGCTTTTCCGGCATCGATTGAGAGGATCATATGGTTCCTGAGTCTTTTCTTGTTGATATGATGTATCACGCTGATTGATTTGCGAATATTGAACCACGCTTGCATCCCAGGTATGAATCCCACTTGATCGTGATGGATAATCCTTTTAATGTACTGTTGGATTCTATTAGCAAGTATCTTGTTGAGGATTTTGGCGTCCATATTCATTAGGGAGATCGGTCTGTAATTCTCCTTTTTGAGGGGGCCTTTGCCTGGTTTGGGGATCAAGGTAATATTGGCCTCATGGAATGAGTTTGGTAGCTTTCCTTCTGTTTCTATTTTTTGAAATAGCTTTAGGAGAATAGGTATTATTTCTTCTTTGAATGTTTGGTAGAATTCCCCAGGAAAACCGTCCGGGCCTGGAGTTTTGTTATTTGGAAGGTTGTTTATCACTGACTCAATTTCTTCATAATTAATTGGCCTGTTTAAGAAATCAATTTCTTCCGGTTTCAATCTTGGTAGTTTATAGGATTCCAGGAAGGATTCCATCTCTTCCAGATTGCTTAGTTTATTGGCATATAGCTGTTGATAAAAATTTCTAATAATCCTTCCAATTTCAATGGTGTTCATCGTGACCTCTCCTTTTTCATTCATAATTTTAATAATCTGGGTCCTTTCTCTTTTCTTTTGGATAAGTGTTGCCAGTGGTCTGTCAATTTTATTGATTCTCTCAAAGAACCAGCTTCGGGTCCTGTTGATCTGCTCTACTATACTTCTGGTTTCTGCTTGGTTGATTTCAGCTTTAATTTTGGTCAACTGCTTCCTCGTGCGTGGATTAGGCCTGTCCCTCTGTTGCTGTTCCAGCTTCTTGAGGTGAGAATATAAAAACTGCATTTTAGATTTTTCTATTCTTTTGAGTGAGGCTTGGATGGCTATGTATTTCCCCCTTAGGACTGCCTTTGCAGTATCCCATAGGTTTTGGACTGTTGTATTTTCATTCTCATTGGTCTCCGTAAATTGTTTAATTTGATTTTTGATTTCCTGGTTTATCGAGTCATTCCTGGGCAGGATGGTTCTTAGTCTCCAAGTGTTTGAGTTTCTTCCAAAATTTTCCTTGTGGTTGAGTTCCAATTTCAGAGTGTTGTGGTCTGAGAATATGCAGGGGATAATTTCAATCTTTTGGTATCGGTTGAGACCTGTTTTGTGTCCCAGAACATGGTCTATTCTTGAGAATGTTCCATGGGCATTAGAATAGAATGAGTATTCTTTGGTTCTGGGGTGTAGTGTTCTATATATATCTATGAGGTCCAACTCATCAAGTATGGCATTCAAAGCCTTTGATTCTTTGCTTAGTGTTTGCCAGGGTGTTCTGTCTATTTCTGATAGTGGAGTGTTGAGGTCCCCTACTATTAATGTATTTTTATTTATATGTCTCTTTATTCTGGTTAAGAGTTGGCTTGTGTATCTTGCTGCTCCCCTGTTGGGGGCATATTTATAATTGTCGTATCCACTTGTTGAATACTTCCTTTAAGAATAATATAGTGCCCTTCTGCGTCTCTAACTATAGTCTGTAGTTTAAAATCCAATTTATCTGATATGAGAATTGCTACCCCAGCTTTCTTTTGAGGTCCATTTGCATGAAAGATGGTACTCCATCCCCTTACTCTCAGTCTGAATGCATCTTTGGGTTCGAAATGAGTCTTTGTAGACAGCAAATGGATGGGTCATTTCTTTTTATCCAATCTGCAACCCTGTGGCGTTTTATGGGAGAATTTAAGCCATTAACATTAAGACTGAGTACTGAGAGATATGATTTTAATGATGCCATGTTGCCAGTAAAGTCTTTGTTTGTATTGGCTGTGACTTTCTGTTCTGTATCACTCTTGGGGCCTTTTTACTTTTATAGAACCCCCCGTAATATCTCCTGTAGGG
The DNA here is from genome assembly GCF_023065955.2 of Ursus arctos. Classification (NCBI taxonomy): domain Eukaryota; kingdom Metazoa; phylum Chordata; class Mammalia; order Carnivora; family Ursidae; genus Ursus; species Ursus arctos. Next base: position 20,099,789 of record NW_026622863.1, read on the forward strand.
CTGGTTTCGTGGTTACGAAATGGTTAGTGACTGGCGATTCTGAAATGTCTTTATTTCTCCATCAATTCTGAATGACAATCTTGCTGGATAAAGGATCCTTGGCTGCATGTTTTTCTCTGAAAGAGCTTTAAATATGCTCCCCCAACCCTTTCTCTCATTCCAGGTCTGTGTAGACAGGTCTGACGTAATTCTGATGCCTTTGCCTTGGTACGTGAGAAATTTATTTGCCCTGGCCGCTTTCAATACTGTATCCTTGGATCTAATATTTGCGAAATGCACTATGACGTGACATGGCGTAGGTTTGTTGTGGTTGAGCTTGGGAGGGGTCCTTTCTGCCTCTTGGACACGAGTGTTTGTTTCCCTCGCTAGATTAGGGAAGTTTTCAGCTACAATTTGTTCAAATATCTCTTCTAGACCTCTGTTTTTCTCCACCCCCTCGGGGATGCCGATGATTCTAACATTGGATCGTTTCATTGAGTCAGTAATCTCCCGTAACCTACATTCGTGGGCTTGGATTTTTTTAAGAGCAGCTATATTTTGTTTTTTTTCCTCTATTAACCCATCCTCCAATTCACTAACCCGTTCCTCTGCTTTGGTGACCCTGGCCGTCAGAGCCTCTAGTTTTGCCTGCATTTGGCTCATAGAATTTTTAATTTCTGTCAGATTTGCTCTCATTTCTGTCCTTAGGGATTCTATATTCTCAGTAACCTTTTAGTTAGTAGTTTTTTCAATTCTACTCATCATTTTGACCATTGTTACTCTGAATTCCATTTCTGATACTTTGGTTACATCCATATCCATTATTTTTGTGGCAGAGGCCACAGACTCACTGTCTTTTCCTTGCTGGGGGGGCGGGAGGGACTTCTCCTTCTTGTCATTCTGATGAGGAGAGGTTGCGGGGTTGTCCAGAGCCCAAATTATTGACTGGGTCCCAGGCTGTGCCCCTTGTTTTATAGGGATCTTAGGGATGTGGGCTTCTTCTTTAAAGATTTTATTTATTTATTTATTTATTTATTTATTTATTTATTTATTTATGTGGCAGCCAACCAGCGAGAGAGGGAACAGAAGCAGGGGAGTGGGAGAGGAAGAAGCAGGCTCCCAGCAGAGGAGCCCGATGAGGGACTCCTTTCCGGAACGCCGGGATCACGCCCTAAGCCGAAGATAGGCGCTCAGTGACTGCGCCACCCAGGCACCTGGGTTGTGGGCTTCTTGATTTTTCAGCCCGCCTTCTGGGGGAGGGGCCTGCCCCGCCGATACTCAGTCAACCCTGTTTGGGTAGAGTCTCGGTGTCCCCTGCAAGGGGGGATGGGGATGGGCACTCTCTGAGCCGGTATTTCCAGGCTTTTGTTCTCTGGCGGCTTTCCCTGGCGGTCTGTTGTGCCTCTTCTGAGAGTCAGAGCAGCAGCGGCCGAATTTCAGCCTCTATCACAGAACAGAGGGATTGCGGCCCGTTCTCTACTCATGTTCTGGTCACTTTAACTCTGTTACTGTTGGTGTTACTCAACCCTGCAGCGTCCCGGGATGTGCGCCCCACACCTGGCGTCCCAGCCCTCACTTCCAGGGCCAGCGCGTCTCTGTCCTTGGTGTTTCTAACGCCGCCAGCTGCCAGCCGCCCCGCGCACGCTCCAGAAGCTCCCGGTCTCAGTCTGGATCCAGTGAGCGCACCGGGATTCTGGTGTTCTGCGAGATGCCTGGTGGCGCCCGCACCCAGCTCACGGTCTCGGGTGCCGTCCGCAAGCCCCGCCCACTCTCCCGCTCCCCCGTGCAGGTGGCTACCGCTTCCCGGCGCCCGAACACGGTGGCTCCCTCCCCTTCCGTTTATCTTCTGATATCTGTGCACGGTTTCATGGCTCCCCGCTTCGTACCTCAATCCTCAGCGCTGGAGATGTTCATTTGTAGAGATCCAGATGCATCTTCCTTCGTCTCAGGCTGGTTCCGTGGTTGTTTAGGCTGGTCTGGTACCTATCCAGCTCGACTCGGGGGGACCGGCTGAAAAAGGTGTCTCCTACTCCTCTGCCATCTTAACTCCTCCCCACAACATAAACTTCTAATAGAGTGATTATGTAGGCTAGCAAAGCAGGTCTGAAATCTGAAGAGCGGGATGGACCCCCTCAGCAAGTGGTAAAGCTGACACCCACAAGCAGAATTTCTTTGGGGCAGCCTCAGTTCTTCACAGAGGATGTTAAGGCCTGGTGAGCACCTGCAGCCCGTTCTTTCCCGCCGCCTCAGGACGTCATGGGGAAGGCCCTCTCTCATTCGCCACAGCTTTTGAGTTAGGGGCTTCCAGACTTATCTGAGTGCTTCTTTCTCTGGACTCTGTTGTTGTTTTTCTAACATGTATTTCTCAATCTTCCACTATTTTCCTGGTGTTTGCTAAGACCTGGGTCTACAATAGTAAATAAAGCAAACATAACTTAAAAACCTTTAATTTGTCTCATTCCCTCTTTTTCTCTGAAAGAATATATATTTATCCAGTAAAAATCAAATGGTATACATCCTTATCCCCTATTTGCATATCAGTGTTTGATGGCAACCTTTGTGTTTGCTGTATCTAAGAGTACAGAAAATTAATCCATAGAAAGTGATGTTTTACAATTGGTCAAAATTCCAGATACCTTTTTTTTTTTTTTTTAAGGAACCCCTGGCTTTGTAATTGATTATCAGGATCCATGATGTCTAATGTATTTTCACAAAAACAACACAAACAAATGAACAAAAAGCCCATGTCTTTTGTAGACTAAGAATGATGTGTTTTTAATGACTTTATTTTTAGATGTTAAATAGGGATTTCTTCCCTCATGGGATCAGGGTCTTTGGAAACTACTGCCAGACAGTGGTGTATTGTAAGTAAAATAAGCATGTGCTAGTGAAAAATTAGGTATTTGGATACTCCGTGTATGCATGTTTTTCTTGTGTATGATGTATTAGTATATAACAGAGGGCAGTCTGGAGCGACAGTTGTGTGTCAGAGGAGAAAAACTTGGATTCTCACAGCAGTATGTTGAATAAAAGCCAAACGTAATAAAGTACATCTGGCTTGCTTTCTAGAGAGATCTAAAAAATTAATTTTTCTGCAAACTAGACCAAATCTGTATTGAATTCCTCTGTATAAGCAAGTTAAGATTGATTGTAGGTAGCTTTTACTCACATGATTTTTATTGGCCACTTGCTTGTTTAGGGGAAATAGAGAAACAGCACAGCACATCTCTAATAAGAGTTTACTGAGTTTGCACACCTTTAAACAAGAGCAAGATCCACCACGAGCACTATAGTAATGTGATTTTACATTGCAGCCTGGAACATTCACTCGTGGACAAAAATAGCTACACAAGAGCCTACATATGAAACAGGTATGTGTTGTTCAATCACAAATAACATCAGCTCAAAATTTTAGCAGGACACAGAGAATGGCACACATTTCACATTTGTTCAACAGGTGGGGCATAATGCAATGGCTTGCATATCCTAGATAAGAGATTTTCAAAGTGTGGTCCCTGGACCAGTAGCAGCAGCAGAACATGAAAACTTTTTAGAAATGTAGATTCTCAGGCCCCACCCTAAATCTATTGAATCAGGAAATTAAGGGGTGGGTTCTAGCAATCTGTGTGTGTGTGTGTGTGTGTGTGTTTTAATATCAAGTCTTACCGGTTTCTTTTCCAGTTTTACTGAGAAATAATTGACATAAATCAATTAAATCACTGTATATGTTTAAGGTATACAGCATGATGTGTCAGTCTGTGTTTTAACAGGTTTTCCTGATGATTCTGATAAATGTTCAAATTTAAGAACACTACCCTAGATTCAGGTAAACTGAGCTCAGTCCTGGCACATTCCATGGGAAACTATCTCTTCCCCTTAACTCTTCCAAAAAATACTTCTCCAACTGAGAAGTATCTCTTTAAATGAGATCTAGCTACTCCTTAATCTGGATCCCGGAGTTTCCATGTGATTCCCTCCAGTGGGATCTACTTATTCTTTCCCATCCTATGTTACTATACAGAATTACATGTGATTTCTCAGATCCCACTTCACGGTTCTGCCTCTGCACATTCTGCCTTCTCTGTCCACGCTGCCCTTTCTTACACATCCTTCAAATGCCAGTCTGGGTCAGGTACCCTCACCTCCAGTAAACTGTCCCAGTAAACTCTGTTCTGAAATAAGACACTGTTCTGTGCTTCCATGTGAGCTGACTTCCCTCATCAGTCTGGCTGTGTTTCGTCTCCACTATAAAAACAGCGAGCTTCAAGAGAACAGTCGGTGCCCCTTTCTCTCTCCTTTGGCTTTGAAATTACCAGAGTGTGTTGCATATAGTAGGCATGCAAATGTTTGTTAGATGAAATGAATCTGTAAACACATTTAGTCTGCACCATGACCCTTGTGGTAAGAGGTAATATATTAGGACATTTATTCTAATTATAACACAATACATGCTCACTACAGAAAATATGGAAAATATTAAATAGTATAAAATAAAATCAATTTATACTTTTACCATGCAGAGGTAATTCCTCTGTATGATAAGAGTATAACATGAGTTAATGTTTTGGTGCATTTCTTTCTAATCATTCTGTTTGCATTGAAAAAAAAGCGCTAAGATTTTAGTTGCATGCTATCTACTTTCCAGGCTTGTTTTCCATCACTTTCTTTTATGCAGCACAGGGTCTAAAGATAACCTTCTTTTGTTTCCATGTGTTTGAAATGCTCTCCTCTTTATACAAGGAAGTCACCCTTCCTCTTCTTGCAACATGGTCTTCTGTGCTTTTCCAGGCAATAATTCAACTGTTGTTCCCTTTGTGACTCTTTCTCTGAGACCATCAAGTTGACTTATTTATTACTTCTCTGTGCTGGTCCACTACCCGACACAAGTATCGCTTGTGTCGCTTAGATGCTTTTTAAGTATTTGCTCTTTGTATTTACCTGTTCAACACTGAGCATCTCACCTTTGCCTCTTCTCTGAATCTTTTACTCCCGTTTCCTTCTTGCCCCTTCCTACCCTTATTCTTCGGTTGTGATTTGACATATTGGTCCTATATCTGATACAGATGAGCAGAGAGAGGTATGTGTAAGTTACGTTAATTGCCCAAGGACACACTGGTATGCCTCTTTCATTTTTTTAAAGGAGAAAAAAATCAATAGTCTGCAGTGTCTTTCAAATAAATTAAATACACATGAAGCAGTTTTAGACCTAGAAGAGGTATTTTCAATATTGATGCTCCAAAATGAAATTGAGCATTACCCACCACCAGAATTGTCTTAACAGCAATGAGTTAATGCTGCCTTCAGTCATGGGCTACAGTTGGAAATTCCCTGAAAATTGGTTTTGTTTCAGGCAAAGCCCTGCAGGCAACAACTCACCTCCTATCTACACATGGTCTACATAGAGGGCAGAGTAGATTGCATAAGTGGCCAGGTGTGTTAATTTTGTTAAGGCCAACAAAGAGGCAAAGGAGAAGAGACCTCTTGTCAGATGAAAGTTTTGTTCAGATTATTCTCCTCACCCTCCTCCCCTGTCTCCTGAGTTTGCATTGCTGAATCGTAATTGTACTATCTTCTCCTTGAGGAAGACAGGGAAATAAAGGTACTCACTTGTGCAGATAAAGAGCATGTGCTCCCTAAAGTCATTCTAGCAATGCACAATAGAGCTTGCTACAAATATGAGAGCAACGCAATCTGTTTATAAAGAACATTGTCCAGACACTGCCTTCTGTGCTTTTGGGCTGTTTCCTTGTTTGTTTATTTGAAAACAACAACAACAACAACAACAGAGTAATAAAGAAAAACAAGAGGTACATGTTTTTTTCTCACCTAATAATGATCAACAGATAATTGTAAATGAATTTTCCTAAAAGCAACCGGAGAGAGAATATGCAGTTTCATGAGCAAAGAGAAGGTGCAGTCTGACAGAGTCCATTATTAGAATCTGAGGGCTGGAATGTTTCATTTCCTCTTGTGACAAGGAGTCATTTTAACCCTTTGGCAGAAAATAAGCTCCTTGAATGATCTGTATTGTCAGTCCTGTTTGTCTGTTAGATCAGTCAGTGATGTTTATTGAGTACCGACAGTGTACACAGATAGGAACGTCTAGGAGCATTCCATGAACATGGTACTATAGTAGTTGTCCACAAACATGGGTCCAAGGGAGTCCTCTGAGACTGTGCTTCGGAGAGAACCGAATTAGAACCAGCAACATTCCCTCTTACCCCCGACATGCAATATAAAATAAAATAAGTGACAAAAAGGCCAATTCAAGATTCCCGTGGTTAGTTTCCCTGACTAGTACCAAGGAACTGGGAATGATTAAACCAGTGTTTCTCACATTTTGGATTGCCAAGGCCCCAAACCCCATATTTCTGACTCTAATACTTTTTCAATGAGCAGATGCTACTGATTCAGAACCTCGGTTTGAGAAATACTGTTCTATATCATTTCCCACAAAACATTATTTTACAATATATGAATAGTAACAACCAATGTTAACTTGCTTATGGACTTTTTTTTTTTTTTTGTCATTTATCGGAATGCCATGAAGGGCAATAAAACTTGAGTATAATATTTTCCTACTTAGCTCACCCATTCCTAGACATAAGTTCTCAGGAAAATTATATGGTTTAATTATAGTTAGCAAGGTGGGATGAACAGTTGTGCCTTCATTTGCTCACGGGACCATTTATTTATTTAACATGTAATGTTGTAGTTGTAATTAGATCCTATGCTAGGGATTGGGGATAAAAAGATGAGAAAGGCCTGAAAAGTTCTTTTAGGGAATCAAAAGCTAGTGGGGATGACAAGGAAATGTAAAACTACCAAATATGATTATACAATGATAGCAAGGAGCACACAGAAGGAGCTCCACCTTCAACCAGGTCAGAAGATGCTTCAAGAGTAGTTGATGTCCGTGCCGTGTTGGAGAGTATGGAAGCCCATTCATCTAAGGGAGCCAGGGTGTGGCTCCCAGAATAATGATATGACTAGAGATTGAACAGCTTCTTAGCAAGGGCCATGCTACAATGCTAATGAAGGGGTAAGATCCCCCACCTTAGGGATCAGCACTCTGAGTTTGAATCATGGCCTGGTCAGTTGATACTTGCATGACCTTAGGCATATCCCTCAACTTCTCTGAGCTCCATTTTCTCATTTGTAATATATGGATAACAATAATGTTTGGCTTGTTTTGAGGATCCACTTCAAGATAATGCATTTAACATCCCTAGTACACTAACTACCCTGTACCTAAACACTATTCTCTAAATAGGAGTGAAAATAGTAATGACTATCAAATGAATTAAGTACAAGAAGTTATAACCCTACACAGAAGGACTGGAAAGGTAAGATTTGTTCATTGGTAAAAGGGCTATAAAACAAATTTTTGCAGCAGCCTTGCTCTTCATAGTCCTAGAACATCTATACCATTTGATTGTAAACTAGAGATTCTATGCAGCCCTCCGAGTATTTGTTGAACTTTCTGTCTGAAAAGAGAACACAAGAAAATTTTACCTAACCCTTAGTAGAAGTAACCGAAGCCCCTAAGAGTATGAATTGCCTGGCTGGCCATTTTCAATAGGCCATATGTTCATGAAAACCTGAGCCATGTTTAGTCACATCTGTAATCCTGGTTCTTAACACAAGCTCCAAACACAGAAGGTGGTCATACATGAATATTGAATGAATAAACAATCCAGGTTTTAGTTTTTGCTTTTTTTGTCCATTTGATTTTTATGGGTCACATTGTCAAAATACAAACCAACCTGAACCATGTATCTGAGAGAAAGATAAAACTTTTTATATATAAAGAATACATGTATTAAAATACCTTGTTCATTATGTGCATTTTTAATTATTTAATAGAGTTCCAAAAATCCCTATATAAAAAAAAAAAAGACTTGTGTCCATAATTTTATTTAAATTACCAGCTTACAGTTAAGTCCCATGACAGGGTAAAATATTCCTCATATTTTCTGCATTATTTTTTCAAGAGCATTAAAGAATAGTTTGCTAAACTTTCAATTAACATTAAAGGAAGAAATGCATTTGGCTTTGCCTTCTTCAGTATTACACTTTACCTTATCATTCCTCACATGGAACTTAACAGCATTCATGAGCTCAGTTCTTGGCATTAAGAGTGGGCTCACCATGTGAAAGGAAATGCATGCCAGTCATGGTCAAAATATAATTACAGTCTCAAGCCCTTTCCTAATTGTATGCTTTCTCCTTCATGTTCCCTTCATATTTTTAGCTGTGAGAGTCCTTTCGTATGATCTTTGTCAGTAAGAGATGGTCTACAAACTGGTACTATCCCTAAATTAAATAATAATGGTATCTCATTATGAGATAAGTTTATGCATTTTCCTCAACATTTTTCAACAATAAAAGTTGGTACCATTGGGATAAAAATGTTTCTTTGACATTAGAAAATACATTTTGCTCTACAATGCATGTTACAATATTTTTGATTTTGCAAATATTTTTTGCGGTGTTTGATAATGTGTGTAAGATTTTATTTGACTGTAATTCAGGTGACATCAAAAGTATAAGATTTGGACAAGAATGCACCAGATTCTATGCCTTTATTCGCCCAGTGTATAACTTCCCCGTTAGTATATTCTTGGGTAAGACAATCTCTTTCACTACTGAGGTCAGTTCTGATTCAATAATAAGGATGAATATTCCTATATTTCACCTGAAAAAAAAATGGAATCTTCAGCCCACGGTTGCCCAATATCAAGATTCTGGGGTTCTAGGATCCTGTGAAAATATTTCACACACTTTGGAACTTATCATTATGTTCTGTATGGTGCATTTTTATTAGTAGGTAGACAGAGTGAAAGGATGAAATAGGTCAAAAAAGGAAAGTTCCATGAGTGACAGTAAAAGGATTTTAAATTAGGATTTGATAATTTTATTAATTTCATAAATGGGAAAGTAAGTGCTTATATCTTAATACATTCACTCAGAATTATCTAATGATATCCCTAGCTGCTGCAGAGTGAGTGATGGAGTCTCCTTTTTGTGGGTAAGCATAAGAGTCATTAATTTTAATGAGATTGTGTGTGTGTGTGTGTGAATGTGGAGATCATTGGAGTGAGCACCTTAAAAACTTGCACTGGTCTGAGCTGAACAATAAAGACGTTATCTTCCAGGTCAACGATGCACAGTAATAAGGTCTCTGTTATAGACAATGGTTACCAAGGAGTTATTACGTCAATAAGTAAATCCCTAATTTACAAATGGTTGGTGTTGAAACTAAACAGCAGGTCAACTGTCACCATCTTCTGTATTTCAAAGACAATCATTATTCCCATAAGGAAAGTCATACTTCACTTTATACAGCAGGCAGAAAGGAAAAATTATTTCATAAGGGTGGAAAATAACAGCATAAAATCATAGTGTCCTCTCATGAGGAGAGAGCATGCTCTATGGTCATTGTCCTTTTGGGCTCCTCCCTACACAGGGGTGCTCAGTTTTTTCCATAAAGCCTCTAGCTGTTTTGAGTCCAAATATCTGGGCTAAGGCCCAGGAATATGCAACTTAACAAGAACTTCAGGGGGTTTGGAAGTAAGTTTCCAAGGTTCCATACTATGAACACTACTTCCAGCTGTGCCAGAATTATTTTTATAAGGGTTTATTTATTTATTTTAGAGAGAGCACAAGTGGGAGGGGCAGAGGGAGAGAGAATCCCAAGCAGACTTAGCTGAGCGTGAAGCCTGTCGTGAGGCTTGTCCCCAAAACCCTGACATCACCACCTGAGTCCCAACCAAGAGTTGGACACTCAACCAACTGCACCACCCAGGCACCCCCAGAAATATTTTTTTAAATGCAATGCTTCTGGATGAAAATGGGCAACAAACCCTTGTCTTGGAAGTTACACATTGGAGGTCTGAAGGTCAAGCTATGCTTAGACCGAAATATATATATATATATATTTTGTCAGTGTTTAAGAAAAGAAATTTCATAATAAACAGCAGATTGAAAGTTGCTCTTAAAATATTATTCCAACATGGCTTGTCCAGGTTAATGATAGTTCTCCTCAAATATAATACACCTTATCTATTCCTTAGCCCCAGTCACTTCTGCTCAATGACACTAATCTGTCTTTATAGCTTTGCCTAATGGGAAACTTCAGATGTCTGATATTTTTGGACCCCTCTGCAAACTCCTCCCCATGTCCCTTAAAAGACTTCTTTTGGTGCTATCACAGAAATTTGATCTTCAGCCAAAACAAGCCCCCCCACCAAACCCATTTTGTTATTGTTGTTTAATTTTTAACTATGCGCTTTTGTGCAAGTTTTACATTGAATGACCAATCTCCATACTCCTAGCTAGGGTAAATTTTCTTTCCTTTAAAACTCAGCTCAGAGATGATTCAATTTAGAGCAATGTAAATTGCTTCTTCTCCTTTAACTTCCTATTACCATTGTTTACCAGTATTTAAGTCTGTTTCTTAAGGAAGTATATTATTTACTTACTTTAAAATGCTAAAGTTTGAACTCTACAAAGCTGGGGCCTAACTTAATTGTCTGTGTATTCCTCAGGAGTAACCTCCAGCCAGGCACATGGTAGTTGCACATAAAGATTGAAAATGGATCGATGAATCTACATTATGAACATGCTTGTTGCTAGCTCTAGCTTCTATGAGCTATTTTCTTTATTATTATTGAATATTGTCTGTACAGGATGCAGAAATCAAAGTTGTAGTTAATGATTAGAAAACAAAGATTAATGTAAAAGACAACTTTGTCTAGCATGCTAGTAATTCATATCCATCCAGACACTTATTCAGGGAAACAAATTACAGCCAATTCTATGTAGAAACTGCAGCAATTGTATATAACCTACCATGTGAGGGACAAAGTATAAGGATCCACAATCTGGAAGAGTGACAAGCACAAAGTAGGTTCTCAGTAAATATTTGTAGAATAACTGAATGAGTGAGTGCACGAATTAATGAGTTTAAAGATGATGGTGATTCCAGATCTCACGGAACTTCCACGCTAATGAGGACAGAATTAGGGCTTCCAGGGCCAGTTAGAAAAAGGTGTACCTTTTTGGTTACATAAGTTATAAAATGCAACCTCTCCAGGCAGGTCAATTGTAAAACATGCTTCTTCTTATTGATCTAATTAGATCCAGTCCCATGCCAAGGAGCATTGACTAATAACCAGGGCTACATTTGAACATCCAGTCACTTGTCATGGGATCCCATCCAGGGCAAAACCTCTGTAGTATGTGGCAGCCCTGTATGTTCATGAAAACAACTGATGATGATATTTGGTGGTGAGCACAGGTAGTAAAGTGTGTCCCAGAGGGTAGGGGAAGCTCAGATGAAGAGCTCTCCCTAGGGGCCAAGGAATTAGTAAAGGGGCAGAGGTAGAGCTGACATCTGAAAGTTGTTGCAGAGAATGGGGAACGACTAGGCAATCCCAGGTCACAGGTAAGGGCAATTTGGGCATAGAGGTTGAGCATGCACTCACACACAGGGGCTGTTCAGGGCACTCTCGTAGAATAAGTGGGTGAGGACAGACAGGTCCAGTGAATTGTAAATTGATGTTACAGGAAGTGAAAGAAAGCATACAACCAGGAGTTAGGTACAATCCAATAACAATAGCAGCCTATAATTAACTCCTATTGAGCAGTTATAGATGCCAGGAACTATTCTAAGTCCTTTATATACATCAGCTAATTTGCTCCTCTCCACAACCCCACGAGAGAGATATTATGGAAAGTACCCCAAATCTACGCACTTTCTATGCATCATAATTTTTACACACCTGCAAGTCAAGTTCTGTTGTTATCTTTATTTTGCAAAGGGACAAATTTAGCACATTTTGATTCTATCCATTCCCAATTGGTTGCTCATGGTAGTTAAGTGACTTGACTAATATTACACATCTATTTAGTGGTAGAATTTGGATATTTCTGAGCAGATCTCTCTTACTAACAAATAAGACAAGGAAATATACTCAAAAGGTAAAGCATTAAGAGGGGCGCCTTGGTGGCTCAGTTGGTAAGCCTCTGCCTTCGGCTCAGGGCATGATCCCAGCGTTCTGGGATCGACAGGCTCCTTCGCTGGGAGCCTGCTTCTTCCTCTCCCACTCCCCCTGCTTGTGTTCCCTCTGTCACTGGCTGTCCCTCTCTCTGTCAAATAAATAAATAAAATCTTTAAAAAAAAAAAAAAGGTAAAGCATCGAAAGGCCTGTGTGTTGGCTCCATTGAATGAAGCACCTTCCTTGGGTAACACCAGTGACAGCTTAGGTGAAGAATTCTCTGCTGCATTAGGCTTTCTAAGGAACACAGGCACTCATCATCAGAATCAGCAGGGGGGATATTTTGTACAGATTCCCAATGGATCTATGGTAAGGATGAGAAATCTGGTTTTTTTGTTGTTGTTTATTAACTCTGCTGATAATTCTGAGAACCAACTGTATTTGAAAGCCATAACTTTAAAATACTATAATTCAGTACTACTAAAATGCCCTCTATTTGTATTTAAATGAGCAAGCCAATTAAATTTATTTTAAGTTGAAGTAACTCTTGGCATTTTACCAGAGGGCTCATAAGTTCGGTGAAATAAAAACATATACACAGGGTAAATAATACATAAAAATTCAGTAGCTCATGTTTAGGACACCAATATCTAGATATAATTTGGAGTTATTTGGGAACTATAAGATATATTAATAGATAAATAGAGATATTGGAGGTCTTCCACATAGTATTAGCAGAGGTTATATTTCTTTTGAGTTTTTCCAGATAGCATAGATATGAATAATAATGTATTTTGATCTTTGCAACAACCCCTTTAAGATGTAAAAGAAGGCACTGTTAGTTTCATTTTAGGGATGAGAAAATAAAAATTCTCAGAGTTTTTATGACAGTCTGTAAGTACAGCTCTCACAAATTCAAATGTGAAATCCCTACACTCTCCACCCCTTCATCATAGTACCTCCTTTGCAGAAGGAGAAATAGAAGTTGAAAGAGAAGTTCAAGAAGACGAAGAAGAATAGAGGGAGGAGGAGCAGGAAGAAGAGAGAGAAGAATCCTTTAATCTTCTTTTTGTTTCCCCAATGTGGAACAGAGCACCATTTGTAGACGAAATATTAGTGAATGTGCCAAAATTCAAAAGATGAGCAAACTTAGGTCCTTAGCACAAGTGAGAGCTGAATGAACGATGTACAACTAAATGTCCAGAATATCTTGTTCAAACTGTTGGTGTGCAGGTGACTGAATTAATATGTTTATCTTGAACTTAGCAACACTTTAAAATAGTTATTTGTTTACTCAACAAAAGATTGACAAGTTGTGGTTCTAGGTACAATATAATAAAGAGGGAGGGTTTGTATCACCTGACTTTGAAAAGCAGAGAGGCTAATTGAAAGAGTAAATTAGCTATCACAGCCCAGTAAGAACAGAATTAGTACAGAGAGAGGTGTGGACATAGTCTTGCTTCAGAAGAATAGGGGGTATCCTTAGCTGAATCTCAAAAATTAGGTCAGGCCAAGTTAACTCAAAAGGAGAAGGAATGCTTTACTGTGTAACAAAGAAGTAAATACAAGTAAGAGAGAGGTGGATGCATTTGAACAACCTGAAAAGGGATAACCAATTGTTGCCTTCCTAAGAATCATATAAAGTTACATAGTTTCTTACACTCATTCTGTAAACATTTGATATTTACTACATACCTGTAATGTGTACAGCACTAGTCTGTAGGTCTCAGAAAAGCAGGAGGCAATATTCAAACACACTAGAAGTAGCACCTGTGATAAATAAATGGGTAAGCCTTGTTCCCACGTATCAGACAAAGGAATTGCAATGTAGGACCTAAAATCAATGCAGCTCTTGGAGAGGGCACCAAATGCATTAACAGCAGCTTTCATTTCTCAACAGCTAGAGGTATAATGGACTATGTCAGGAAGAAACATCTGGGGATCCTTGGAAAACAAAATGTTGAATGAAGCAGAGTCAGGAGATTTGCAGCAAAGGGAGAAATCTATGATATGGAAGGGGCTTTGTGGACCCAGATCTGTACTCCCAGTGTTTCTGGCCTGAGGAAGTATTGGGATGTGCTCCTGGGACAAAAGTTTCTTCCATTCCATTGTTAATGCACTGCTGGTAATAAGGATAGTCACTGAGGAAAGTATGAGAACAAGGTGGAGGAAATATATGGATAGGAGAAAAAAAAAGGCATATGCTTTCATTCATTCTAGCATTTCCAGAAACACATCTAAGAGAACATCCCCATATATTGAGTTCTGGCTTTATGGTCTAAAGGGCTCAGAGGATTTTACTCAAGAACTCAGTATACATCTAATGACCTGAGCAGTGGTTTAATGTATAGGGGGAGAGGTTGTATTGTTTCATTATTAATATGTACTTAGGAGACAGAGGGATGAGCCCAGTTTCAATTACTGGGGGTGTCCCTTATTGTCCCTCAGTTTTCTTCTCTATAAAATGAGAATGAGGGGTGCCAGGGTGTGCCATTGGTTAAGTGTCCATCTCTTGGTTTTGGCTTAGGTCATGATGTCAGGATTGGGAAATTGAGCCCCATGATGGGCTCCACACTCAGCGTGGAGTCTGCTTGAGATTCTCTCTCCCTCTCCCTCTGACCTCCACCACCCACTTGTGCTCTCTCTCTCTCTCTCTCTCTCTGAGATAAAGAAATCAATCTTTAAAAAATGAGAATGATACCTGTGCCTCTCACATACTGCTGATGTGAGGAGGAATTGACAGATGCTGGTGAAGTTCATGGTAGCATGCTGGGTACATAAGTGTTTCATGAATGTTAAATCTTCTCCTGCTACTATTCAGGATTTTTCTTTCCCACTTTTTTTTTTTTTCCTCCTCATCTTCAAAACTCATTGGAAATAATCCATCATGAAAGCTGCTATTATGGAAAAGGAGAAGTGAATAATGCACACAGAGTTCAGGAAGAGTCCAAATTTTAGGGGGCCAAGGTGGGGGTGGGGAGAGGAAAGGAGAAGAGGGAAGAGAGATTGCTATAAATCTTGTTCTCTGTAATTGTTCCATATAGTGAAACTCACTTTTTCTTCATCCATAAATACTTATTGAGATACTTCTATGTTCAGAATCTGTGATAAAGCCTTAATTTATGATGATGTATTTGTTGCAGTTTGTTCTTATGGAGTAATTGAGAAGACAGCTAAGGAGTTAAACTGTTCGGTACATTAGGAGGAATGTACAAGTTATAGTGTGATATGTATGCTGAAGGAAGGCCCATGAGCAATTCCTGGGCTTTCCAGGAAGGAGGTGGCAATCCATATGGCATCAGAGAACTGGTAGCTTTAGGCCAAATAAATGAGCAGGTGGCAAAAAATGGATTGGATTTTGGGTGGCTGATGTTGCAGAGTTCAACAGACCAGAGAACGTGAGTTGCTTTCACAGGAGGGAAGAAGTTTGTTATAACTCAAGAGTCAAGGGACACCTGGGTGGCTCAGTTGGTTAAGTGTCTGCCTTCAGCTCAGGTCATGATCTTGGGGTCCTGGGATCAAGTCCCACATCAGGCTCCCTGTTTATCAGGGAGTCTGCTTCTCTCTCTCCCCACTGCTTCTGCTCACTCTATCTCTCGCTCACACAGTCTCTCTCAAATAAAATAAATAAAACCTTAAAAAAAAAAAAAGAGTCAAGTGGACCATGAGGAGTTGTGAGTGATTGGAAAACAAGGCAACAGACTTCAGAGGAGAGCCTTCTAGAATAGCTTGGTAACCTTGGGGTTTACACTGACAGCTGGAGAATAGATAGAGAAGGTCCTAATCAGAGAAATGACAGGGTTGGATCACCCCATACAGTGGATCTTTTGTACTCTGTGAAGAAGGGAGAACTATGCAGGAAATGTTTTGGAGATTATTTTTTTTTTTTTAAAGATTTTATTTATTTATTTGACAGAGATAGAGACAGCCAGTGAGAGAGGGAACACAAGCAGGGGGAGTGGGAGAGGAAGAAGCGGGCTCATAGCGGAGGAGCCCGATGTGGGGCTCGATCCCATAACACCGGGATCACGCCCTGAGCTGAAGGCAGACGCTTAACCGCTGTGCCACCCAGGTGCCCCTGTTTTGGAGATTATTATTCAGTTATTTAGAGTGGCCCACACCTAGAAGGAGGTGGTAGTTTAGATAAAGAGAAGTGTGCGGATTCAAGAGAAATTCAGTGGACAAAGTCATTAGTATTCAATAATGTGTTGAATATAGAAGTCAAAAGGAAGGAAGAAGGACAGGTGACACAAAATGGCTGCATGTGTTTCTAAGACAAATTTAGGGAGTAAAGAATCAAGGGATCACCTTTCGCTGGGGAGCTATGAATAACAACTGTTAAAATTAGAGTATAACAGAGGATCCATTTTCAGCATATGTGGTCTAATGATGGAAGAGACCTTTATAAAATAATAATAATTATCCCAGAATATCTAGACTATCATGAATAGAAATTTTGAGACTCAGACATAGAGCTTGGGATTCTTCCCCTTTCTCATTTCTTATTCCATGTTTCTGCCAGAAGTCTGGTGTATACCAAACTTTTTATCCTAGAATATATAAAACTTTTATAAGACTTTTAACCAAACCTGTGATTTTTTTTAACCAAATTGGCAATGATCTCAATTTTCCTAATAGACCTTGAACATATCTAGAAATTTTCCCAAATTAGAGCTCTAGATAATCAATCTTGCACACTCTTAATTTAATTCAATGGAGCTCTGAATGAATACCAGTTCCTAAAATAATTAGCAATGCTGGGAGCTTTGACCTTACTTTAAAACTACAAATATAGTTTCTTTCTGATGTATTTGCAACACTATCAAGATTTCTCTGAAAAGTAGAATTTTTGGTATTTGGAAATGCTTCGTTCAGGTCTTTTACTATGTTTATTTAAATGTGGCTGGATAATACTTCTTTTGATTGCAGGCACAAATAACTGATCTTGCACTCTCCATGGCCCATAAAACTTCTGAACAGAGAATAAAGGAAACGGTCATTCATCAAGCTACCTAGGGAAAGGGGGAGAAATTGCCAAATTACCTCTCCAGTCTATGTTAATGCTGACTGTCCAAACTATGAACTTTTAACTATGCTATTCTTGCATTGAGAGGTCATTTTTATATAATGACCTCTAAGTATTTGAAGAATAAATCTTAACTTATGGACTTTGTAGAGGACAGAGGCAAGAAAAATTAATGCCAATAGCATTTGCTAAAATAAGTGCATGCTTTTCTCTAACAGATGTGTTACTCTGCTTCTTTGAATAAGGCCCTTGAGCTCTGCCCTAGATTTTCCCAAAGTATATTTTACAAAGAATTTATTATGGCCCTACTATGTGCAATATAGCAGAGGAATACAAGTTTAAGTGATACAGTTTCTCAAGGCTTTATTTTGTTTAAATCAATGCCAAAAGTAATGTGATGAGAAGCTGTGCCAGTGCTTTTTGAGAGCTAAGAATTGAAATACTATGTATGAAGGAGTAATGTCAGTGAAAGATACTATGTGAAAATGCCTAGCAGAATGTTTGCAATCTAATATTAAGAATGTAATACTAATAATACTAAAGATGAAAATATTAATGATAATTATTATAAATAACGACTTATATTGGGGACTTAATTGTGATGACTTATGTGTCAACTTGACTGGGCCCCTGTGTGCTCAGATAATTTGGTCAAACATTACTCTGGGAGTATTGGTGGTGTGTTTTTGGATGAAATTAACAGTTGAATAACAGTTGAATCAGTAGACTAAAGCAGATTGCTAACCTGAATATGGGTGAACCTCATCAAATCAGTTGAAAGCCTAAATAGGAACAAAAGGGCTGATTCTCCCTAATGAGTAGAAGGGAAATCTTCCTGCCTTTGAGATGGGACAATGTATCTTTTTCCTACCTTTGGACTTAACCCAAAACATTAGCTTTTCCTGGATCTGGAGTCTGCTAGCCTTCAGACTGGAATATACACCACTGGTTCTCCTGCTTCTTAGGCCTTTACACAGTATCAACTCAGAGTCTCCAGCTTGTCAAATGTAGCTCTTGGGATGTCTTAAATACCTTCTTAAATATCTTTATATATTATAAATATTTTTATGTATAAATATCTGTATATACATGTATACCTATGGATTCCTTTTATCTGGAGAACCCTAGCTAATGCATTATTATATAGGTACTTGTCCAAACATCCATTTCTTTAATTCTTAAAATTAGCAGTAAGGTATGTAATATTTTCCAAAAGAAATCGGAAATTTAGAATTTAAGTAATTTACCTTGAGATCCATTTGAACATCAATTGGTTATATACTGTTTATAGATAAGTAGATTAGAAACACACACACACACACACACACACACACACACACACTCCAATTCACTAGGGCTGGTGAATGTGCCAAACTGGTGTCTAGTAAGCAAGTGCATTTAACAGACCTTCTATAATTACTGGCCAGTAAAATGAAGAATAATTATGGAACATTAGTTGCAATATTCCCTTAGAAAAATTCATTAAAATTAGTTAATACTCTCACTATAGATAGATAGATAGATAGATAGATGATATATGTTATATAGATAAATCAAGCTGTTTCCCTCTCCTTATAAAGAAGCCCATGTATGCTTTGTGAGTATCGTCATCTTATTATAGCTCCAGAAGAAACTATCCATGTATACATTCATTTTATTCAATCAACAAACAGCAGTTGGGCCTACTTCCATGTTGTAAACATGTTACTAGGCACTGGAACACAGCAGGTGGTATGTAGGTGAATGTTTAACAATCAGTTCTCCTGGGGAAAAAATGCATGTGTGTGTGTGTGTGTGTGTGTGTGTGTGTGTGTGCGCGCGTGCGCGCGCGCGCGCACGCGTGTATTTGCAGCTTTCTCACATTTTTGGATGTGCTGGCAGATTTGATGCCTAGTGAGGATATTCTTCCTGGTTTGCAGAAGGCTATCTGCTTTTTGTATCCTCACATGGTGAAGCGAAGACAGTGAGAACAAGCTTTCTGTCTCTTCTTAAAAGGGAACTATTCCCGTTGATGAGCGCTCCACCCTATGGCCTAATTTTCTCCCAAAACCTCCCTAATACCATCACATTTCAGCATACAAATGTTGAGAGGACACAAACTTTCAACCTATTATACCAAAATCATGTAAGGGATTGAGCTCTAGTGCCAGAATTCAAAACAGAAACACCTGTTTCCAGATCGAATGTTATTCTTAAGATACTAAGTTTACCTTACAAAAATGCTTTCACTTTTCCCTTTACTTCCCTCTGTCTTAAAATTAGACTCTTACATCCATTGCAAAATTAAGTTAGTTTGTATCTGCAAAAACTGTTTGGATGAACTAGAGTAAGTTGGTTTGGTGAAATGCCCACAGATAATTTATTTTCCCACCTTTGATTGGAAGAATCTTTGACCGTCCCTGAAAATTCATTTCCTATTGCCAGAGTTGCTTGTGTGAGAATCAGCTCAATGGCAAGTCAGTACACGCCTTTTGAAGAGGCTGGTGTTCTAGCTCAAACTGGATTATATATTTTAAACTGTTCTGCATTTTCTTTGATGCCATTGTCATTCTTGCAGATCTCCCTTTGTTCCCGAGCTTCAGCTGTTCCGGTGGATGACGATTTAACACTGAGGTAAAACACAGAAACCTCAAAGTGAAATGCTCACTCTGTATATCCTATGTTTTACACTATCCCATCCCAAATACATTTTCCAAATGGGGTGAAGATCTTATGTGATTTAGGGGGAAAAAAAAAAAAAACAGAAACAAGTAATATCAGATTAGAATTCTACCTCCAATCCTGCTATTCCCCAAATTTGAGATCCTATTCCCTTTCCTGTATTTATGCTTCAATCTTGTTTGCATCTACAGTAGATAAGTACTTGCAATAAGTATATATTGGAGATTCTGAACACCACAAATTAGACAGCAAATGTAAAAATAATGTAAAACTGCAAGTATTATCTTCAGTGAGATATCACCATAAGTAACTAAGGTTTCAACCAGAAATGGATGCGGTAAAATGATTCCATAGCCAGGCTGTCCTCTCTTCTGGTCCCCCAGCACTGTGTAGAGCTAGGGACAGCAGAGGTTAGAGTCATGTTAGTGCCATAGAACTAGTGACCTTAGCACCTGACATTTATTGTTTGTCATTACCATTATTGATTACTAAGTTTCACTAATTGATCATCCTGTCTCTGCCACTTACTAGCAGAGTCACCTTGAGCAATTTATACAATCTCAAAGTTTTACTTCTTCATCTATAAAATGGGGATAATAATAGTACCCACTGTGGGCACCTGGGTGGCTGAGTCGGTTAAGCCTCTGACTTAGTCTCAGGTCATGATCTCAGGGTCCTGGGATTGAGACTTGTGTTGTACTCCCTGCTCAGCAGGGAGTCTGCTTCTCCCTCTTCCCCTCCTCTTCCCCCTGCTCATGCTCTCTTTCTCTCTCTCAAATAAATAAATAAAATCTTAAAAAAAAAAAAAATAGTACCCACTGCATGAAGCTGACTTGATGGTTTAATCAGTTAATACATGTAAATAGTTAAAACAGTTTCAGCACATATGAGGTGTTCAATAAAGGGTAATTAAGAGAATGAAACCAGATCTCTGCTCAGAAGTTTTCTAAAATATCTTGTTATCACAGTGACTTTCTTTGATACGCACATTCGGGGTTTTGTTGTTGTTGTTGTTTTAAACTGAATTGTTAAAAATCAGAGTGACTAAGGGGAAGAACTGGGATTCAACCCCAAATCTCTCTGAGAACAGAGCTGGAATGCTAAATCCTTGAATGCTTCTGGCTGCATGGGCCACAAGAGTTATTCTCCTTGGCTCTAAGTCCACACGATGCAAGAATTATTGGAAGCAAAGATGATGGATCACGGTTGATTGCTTTATGCAGTATCATTAGTGATTTGGGGACACCTGACTTGAAAGCTGTGGACCAATAAAATGAAGAAACACGTTTTTAGGTTCACTCTCCCCTAAATGAATGCCTCCGAAGCCGACCAGTTGTTAATTTAAAGATCTGCTTGGCAAAATGAGCTCTGAGACAAGTCATATCATTTAGAATAAGCGTCATGCCAGAGGGCATATTTCTGCATGAATTCCCTCAATGGCTAGAGTCTGTAGTCCTCATTCTGCTTTTCATGCTCTTGCAGAATGAGAGCTTATTTTTATAGTTGTACAGTATGCTGCTTTCTCCCATGGATGGTAAAAAACATGATTTCAATTGTTGGCTTTGTAAGCTATAATCATGTAATTGGAAACAGCTGTGCACACAAGAAATATAATTCAAAGCAGTTTAATTAATACATCTTCATTGACAAATTCCACTCATAATACTGATATTATTGTGTGATTCTATAATCAAAAAGGGAATTTCTGAACCCCTGGCTGTTTCCAGATTATCTACTCAAATTTTACTTTCTTAAAAAAAAAACAAAACTGAAAAAAGATATTTTGAGGATGACTTCATCTGAGCTCTCAGCTGTCTTCCTGACGTTTGCTTCAATCTCCTCTCCTCAGAGCTACAGGGCAATACAATGAAGCTTCAGAGTTTGGTTTAATTGTGTTGTGGATGCTGTTACATGCACAAGCTCTCCCCCTCAAGTCGGAGGCATCCATTCTTGTGGTGTTGGTGCCTCCCTTAAAATTGCCCTCAGCTGAAGAAAACTGCCTTCTGATGGGTAATTTGTATCCAAAGACGGTCAGTGCCTGGCAGGTATAAAGGCCCTTCCTGCTTGCCCTGAGGTGGGCCAGCTTGGATGGGCCCTCTTGGCTGTGGGTGGTGGTGACCTTTGTTGTAGCTGTGCTGCAGCTCAAATGCAGCCTTTTCCCAACCCCACTCCCGTCACTGCCCCACAGATGTGCATCCAGATGTACCCACACTTCTGAATGAACGTCCTGCTAGAAAACTCCAACTCAGCACTCATTTCTTGGGAAACCCAAGCTAAGATAGGTTTTGTACTTGTTTTTACTTTATGCTATCCCTCTTGCCCTGAAATGTTGATTACATTCCCATTTCTAGGAATCCCTAATACAAGTCTATTCTTCATTTATTGTTTCTTGACGCTAGCTGAAAATCTGCCTTCTGATTCTCTTGAAATCTTATTAACCCAACCTAGTAAATGTAATTTGAGTTAGAAAGCACCTATTCTGGCTCCAACTTATTAGCTTGTGGATGTCCTTTTACTTGAATGAAGAATCTTCTTCCATCTGCATTTCAACACACACTCACACACTCACACACACACACACACACACACACACACAGTCCCATGAGGTAGGGGTTCAAACAGGATTCCTTAAATAAATCTTACTGTCCAAAAGTTTGAATAAAATTAATTTTAGAAGATAAAAATTTGGTTATTGGAAAATAAAACAGTGACAAAACAAGCAGCTATCTTTCATTAAGCACTGACTGTATTCTTTGTGTTGTAGCAACTGACCCACATGTATTAATTAATTTTAATCCTCATACCTACCCCAAGAAGTATACACCATTACTTTACCCATTTTACACACAAAGGGTACTTAGAGAGATGTCCTTAATTGCCATAGTTCACCAGAAGAAAAAGACTATTCAGGATATTTTAACTTTCTTAAAAATAGAGATAACTTAGACATGGTAGCAACAGATTTCTTTTGTAAAACATTTGTTTCAAAATGCTGTTGGACTATTTTAAATTCTATAAAGCAACATGATTAGCATACACTTCTCTGCAAAAAGTTAACAATATTGAAAGCATATGCTTCTAAACGAACATTTGTCAAGTAAGCCTTTATGTTTTTGATCTTTTACATTGCAGATATTTTTAATGGATGACAATATATCTGCATCATAAACTTTGTCATTAGCTAATACTACAGTTCAATTTCAATTATGATTTCCAATCAGCTACCCAAAGTTAGAATGTTTATTTGAATACTTGGGAGGTTACTATCCTGAAACCCTTAACAAACCCAGCTCTCAATTATAATAGTCTCACATAAAGGAATCATTATTTTCCTTTTAAAAAAGGACATAGAATTTTTGTATATCATTCTTTCTGGTTTTAGTGCAACCACTTATACTAATCTTCATATTCCCAGCCCTAGTAGACTACTATGAACATACTGTCTCTAGGCTGGATTTATAAAAATGTTGAGAAAATTTAACAGAAACACGTTTATTACCAATACTTAAGGGTCAGGGAAAAAGAGGCATCAGAGTGAATGCAAATCAGAATTCCTCATGCTAATATTTTAACTGTGGCAGCTTTTCAGTTCAAGAAAATTTTATTCACCTCCAGAGATAACATTTTATTCAGTATTGCCTTGAGTGGTCTGATTTAGATATTCTGATCGACATCTCATCTAGTCAGTGACAAGAGTGGCAGAAAGTCATATCTCAAGTGCCTTCTGATGATGACAAAATTAGCTAATATCATTGCATTCTATATTACCTCAGTGCTTTCAAAGTTGTTTCCAATCCACACTTTGAGGGTGCATAGCCAGGGCAATCGTATATTGAGAATTTCTTGGTATAGTTCTGATTTCAAATATTCTTCCCCTTTCTTCTTGTATTAGTGAGTCCATGTGTTCCAGTTTTTGACTGAGCAAATCCCAGCAGTTATGCCTAGTCCGTACCTAACCCAAATCCTAAAGCAAAATTAAAAAGGAAAGGAAAAGGCTTCTCATAAAAATAATTGTGGAGAAATTGACAAAAATCAAGTCTATAGGTGCGCTCATGTTGCAATCCATCTGATGCAAATTGTGGTCATAGGTTGTACATGAAATAACATTCATCATTGACAGAAGTGGGGAATAATTTATAAGGCCCATTCCATGTTTCCAAAGAAGTGTACACTAAAGAACATGGGGCAGAGGCGGATTTCCACAGGCTAAAGTGTGTATGTATTTACTCAAAAGCATTAAGAATGCAATAAAGAGGGGCGCCTGGGTGGCTCTGTCGGTGAAGCGTCTGCCCTCAGCTCAGGTCATGATCTCGGGGTCCTGGGATCGAGCCTGTCGTGTCGGAGTCCCTGCTCGGTGGGAAATCTGTTTCTCCCCCTGCCTCTGACCCCTCTGCCCCCCCCACTTCTGTGCTCTCTCTTGTTCTCTCTCTCTCAAGTAAATAAATAAAAGCTTTAAAAAAAATAATGGAATAAAGAACTGTAAGATGAATGTTAATGCTTTTGCTCAACCACAGGCACGTGTATGTAGACTAACAGAAATGGTAAACACAAGCAATATTTCTAATTGAAAAATTATAAAATTGCCTTATTATACATACTGTCTTAAATAACTGTGTACCCACAATTTGAGGTAAATGTGAATGAAGTTATTATTTATCTCCAGATAGTATTTCTATCTTTGTAATATATATTAGATTTCAGAGCATCAAACCTAACTGTTAAGATAGATCAAAGTTTAGATGCTGAATTAGACATGTATATTTTTTCTATCCTGCGTATTGTGGGATATTATGATTGACTTGTGCTCCCCCCAAAATTTGTATGTTCAAGTCTTAACCCCCAGTACTTAAGAATGTACTTTTATTTGAAGATAGAGCCTTTATAGACATAATCAAGTTTAAATGAGGTTTTTAGGATAGGCCCTAATCCAATATGACTAGTGTCCTTATAAAAAGGGGAAGTTGGGCACAGAGACACATACATAGAGAGAACGCCCATGTGAGCATGAAAATAGCCATCTACAAGCCAAGTGGAGATGTTTGGAGTAGATACTTCCTCTCAGCCGTCCAAAGAAACCGACACTGCTAACACCTTGATCTCAGACTTCTAGCCTCCAAAACCGTAAGATAATACAATTCTGTTGTTCAAGCCCCTCAATTAGTGGTACTTTGTTATGCAAAGTCTGGCAAAGTAACTGAAGGAGGATAGATCCATGTACAGATTTTGATACTAGGAAGTAGGGTGCTTCTTTAAGAAATAACTGAAAATGTGGGATGGCTCTGGGATTGAGTAACTGGTGGAAGGTAATTTGAGGTGCTGGATAGTAAAGGCCTAGGTTGATTTATAGAGACCAGTGTTGAAAGTATGCATAGGAAAGGCAATCCCTATGAGAGCTCAGAAAGAGGAGAGCTATAGAGAATGTTTCTGTTGTCTTAGAGAATACATATATTGTCATGAACTGAATGTTACACTACTTCTGGTAAAATGCCACATGGAAATGAGTGTTTTATTGGAAACTAGAGGAAAGGCAGTCCTTGTTATGATGTGTCAGAGAACTTGGCCTAGTTGTGTTCTAGTGTTTTGTAGAATGTAAAATTCGTAAGCAGTGATCTTAGATATTTACCTGAGGGTATTTTTAAGCAAAATGTTGAAAGTGTGTCCTAGTTTGTCCTTGCTACTTATAGTAAAATGTGAGAGGAGAGATGAATGGAAGAGGAAATGTGTAAGCAAAAGGGAAGCAAAACTTGAAGGTTTTGAAAATTCTCAGCCTATCCAGGTATTGTACTCTATAAAAGGGCTGAGAATGTGGCTGGAGGAGGGTTTTCTGAAGAGATTAGACAAATGAATCATTGATCTAATGAAGCATCTCAAGTAGAAGCCAGAAATGGAGATGAGGTCATCAAGGAAAAAACCTGTGGAAGACCTTCTTGTTTAATGGCTGGACCTCCATGAATCACACTGGGGGCTTACAAGGTTTTTAAGAATTTTATATCAGCAAAAAACCAGTCATCTTGGATGTAAGGGGACAAAGATGAGTTATCCTGAAGGAAGGCTGTCAGACTTCTGGTATTCTACAGGCAGGAAATAGGCTAATGTATCCAGTTGCAAATGTGCATTCTCTTTCAAGGAAAAGGGAAAATAATCTGGAAGCATTTCAAAGGCCAGCAAGGTTGCCACTGCCACCATGGGCCCAGAGGGTACAGGCCAAGGGAGCTGGGCCACCATTCTGGTGGTCCTGGAGGACAGACCATAAAAAGCCAAAGAGGATTCTTATCAAGCCTTAAAATCAAATGGAATTTGCCATGCTAGGTTTAGGATTTATTTGGGATCCATCACCCTTTCTTCCTTGTAATTTCTCCCTTTTGGAGTGAGAATGTCTAACTTATGTCTGTCCCATCATTGTATTTTGGAAGCAGATAAGTTGTTGTCCAGTTTCATAGGTCCACAGGTGGAAAGCGATTTCAACCCAGAGAGAACCAGGGTGAATTATACTGAGTCACCTATGCATGCTTTTTTTTTTTTTTTTTTTTTTTTTTTTTTTAAGTAGGCTCCATTCCCAGGGTGGAGCCCAATGTGGGGCCTGAACTCATGACCCTGAGATCATGACCTGAGCTGAAATCAGGAGTCGAACACTCAACTGACTGAGACACCCGGGCACCCCACCCATACATGATTTAAGTGATACTGAGATGAGGTTTTAGACAAAGTTGATGCTGATAGATTATGACTTTTGGGGATGTTAGGATGGGGTATATACCTTTTGCATGGAGACAGAAATGCCTCAGTTGTTCCAGCTCTCAGGTGTCAAGTCTTCCCAGCTCAAATGCTAGAAACATGAATGAGTGAGCCTTTGTAGGATTCCAGTCCAGTCTACAAAGTGTTGATAGCAGTGTGGTTATTTTCTCATTTCCTTCAAAAGATCCTCCTCAACATTGAATCTTCATCCAACTTTAACTTCCTCCCTTGGAGCATGATGATCAGAAAAGCCCAGATTTGTTCTCAATTAATTTACAACTTTGTTATACTTAACACAGTTCTAAATGGGATAATTTGTTCTCTCAATTAGCTGTGTCTAAATATTCTTCTGTCACCAAAATAATTTTTAGAATATTTTATTTTAGTGTAATATAGTTTTTAATAGGATCTAAATCACAGAATGTTTAATGTGTTAACTTTGCAGAAAGTGAATTAACATCATTAAAATAAAATATGTATACACTTTAATTGCATTTCCTACACTCTTTTAAATGTGTTTTTGGAGAGAATTATGTTCAGATTTTACTATGACCCCTGACTTCTCCCCACATTTGCACTAGGCTTTCTCATATATAACAAGATCTGTCCCCAAATTATCTTAAGACTAACCCAAAGCTATTTTTTCTGAGTATTCTTTAAATTTCCCAGCTATCCTGATGTAGGTTTTAATCTGTTTCTTATATCTTTTCTGTGGTGATTTATATGAAGTATCATATTTCCATGCCCTTGGATAAGAAAAATAAGTCTCTTATTTCTCAGAGTATAGGTTCCATATACATACATTTGAAAATGATACTGCCTGCTTTTTCAGTTTGGTCTTTGCTACACAGGAGGACTTTAGGATGGTGGGAAGAGACCTCCTTGCTACCTACATGCACATGCATACACACACACACACACACACACACACACACACACACACACACACACAATAAGACTGGATTGTTATGGAATTTCTTTTTTTTTTTTTTAAAGATTTTACTTATTTATTTGAGAGAAAGCACAAGCAGGGGGAGGGGCAGAGGAAGAGAGAGAAGCAGACTCCCTGCTGAGCACGGTGCCTGACGCAGGGCTCAATCCCAGGACCCTAAGATCAAGACTTGAGCCAAAATCAGATGCTTATCTAACTGAGCCACCCAGGAGCCCCTGTGGAATTTCTTAATAAATAATTCAGAAATTTAGGGTAAGTGTATGATCTCCTAGTCTAGGAGCACAACCAGCATACCTAATGTTGGTACAAGGATGATTTCCCCTCTCTCAACAAGAGAGTTCCCAATAACCCTGCAACAGGATGCTATTGTAACTGATGTTTAATATGTTGTCATGACAATCCTTTTACACTTGGATTTTTATCATCACCCAAGAAGCAATTATACAAAAATCTATCCCAGTTGTAGGACGTGTTTAAGTTCCTAGTAGTTATCAAACCACATTCAGCCTCAGTTAAGATATGTCTTGTGTAAGGAAAAGCAAGCTGGTATCCTGCTGTCCCTCAGATGTAGCTCTACTTTCACATTAATGGGGAGCCAGAAAGCCCATTTCCTGGAAGAAAAGTTTAGGTCATAAAGTATATGTTTGGGGAAAAAAAAAAACTATGTTAGATGCTCATTTAGACCTTAAGCAATATAGTCTTGCAGTTCAGGGAAGTTGGTTCAATGCATTGCGTTAAGTGAATCCTTTGAATAATGAATAGTCTAGGGGAGTACACAAAGATTAATATGAAATGATATTGTCGAGACAGTTTCTTAGTAATTATGATTATTGTGGGAATTTGTTAGATTCTATAATAATTTGCAACTTAGCTTAAATATGGTTATTCCTAGGATCTGCCACTTAAAACCTCCAGTTCTGGTGAAGTAGGTGAATCTTGAGATTTCCTCTTCATGACTTTGTAAAAAAACACAATAAAGTCTGCAGAGTTATGTTTGTAGCATTAAGCTAGTACCATCCCCGGTTTCATGTTTATTGTAAACAGGTAAATGGCTAAATAAATGACTGATTTTAACACAAATATAAATGAGTTTACATACGTATTTAATTAGTATAGTTAATTAGACTAAAGATTTTCAACAGTTTATCACAGTCACAGCTCCAAAAAATGAAATCGTTTAATTGGTGCATGTTCTTTATTTTTTTCTTTTAAAATTAAGCTTATGAAGGTTTAAAAAATAGGATGTGGAAAGAGATAATTATTTTACTTATCCAGGGGTGGGAAGTGTTTAAGAATTTTGTGATATATTTTAAAAAGAGACTGGTGTGAATAACTCCATTAGTTTTATGTGTTTATTATGTTTATTATAAAACTTAATAGTGCTCTACAATTACTATTTTCCTGATCACGGGATGGGAAATGTTCAAAGATCTTGGGATATATCCTAAGGAGTGATATTGGCATGAATAAACCAGTATCTGTGTTATTATTTTTTTTAATAAAACTTCAGTGTTGTTCTAAAATAAAGTGTATTTCGTATAAAGTTATTCAACTGAAAAAAAAAAAAGCAGAAATGACAGTAGTAAAGCTGAATCCCCTGAAAAAAAATGTACCTCAATTAGTACCTTTACCAAAAGTCTTCATTCCTCTCTCTGTGTCCATAGGTCTCTTCCTGTCACTCTCTTTAACACTCTGTTGCATTCCCCTCCGATGACCATCTGTCTGTCTCTCTGTATGTCCTGTCTACCTAACTACCTCTCTTTCTCGCTGCCCATCTCTCACTTCCTTAAATATCTGTGTGTGTGTGTGTGTGTGTGTGTGTGTGTAAATACAATTATATCCTACATATTTTAGCAACTTTCATTTTCCATTTGATGGTATTCCATGGACATATTTAAAATCTAATTTATATACACATCACCCTTAAAAATTAAACAAATATAAACTACTTTAGAAAAAAGTGTACTCACTGCAACATACTATACACATACAGAAAATTCTAGAGACTATGTGAGCACCTACTCACCACAGAGCCCAATCAAATGCAAAAATTTTCTATAGTTTTCATACATTTGTAAGTCATCAAAAATATGTACTTGATAGTTTCTGAATATCCCAACCTGATATGCATAGCATTGCCTCTCATTGTAGTTTTAATAATATTTCCCTGATCATTAGTGAAATCAAGCATCATCTCACATATGCTGTTATTCAGTTTTCATCTGCTATGGTTTGCCTGTTTATATGGTGGAAGTTAACTCATTATCAGTCCCAAATAAATTAAATTCATCCTTAATTAAAATTAATTTAAGATCTTAGGCCAACGACTTTAAAAGCTTTGAGAGAAAGAGAATTGTTGAGTTGCTGACAGAAATGCTTGAGAATTCAAACTACAGAACCAACCTTTAACCCTGTGTTCTAAAGAGGAAAAAGAGGACCGAGGATATTTACTAGTTAGAGGGACATTACAGCCATTGAAAAGAATATAGTCATTAGGTTGTGTTAGAAGGGCTTTCCTTTTCAGGTGTACACGTATTCTGGTCCTTACAAAGCATTGTGTTGGCTGTTTTCTTTTTCCCTCTGTTGTCATTTGTTTGTTTGTTTGTTTGTTTTGTGGAAGTTTTTTTGGCAAAGGATTTTGCTGTGAACTGCTGACCAAGGACAAAACAAACAAAAGGAAAAACAGGCAGTGATTTACTGTTTTATAGGTCCTAAACTCAAGGCTGTGGTGGCTAATTGTATTTTCCCCTTCATGTTTATTGTAGATAGTTGAATTTATTTACTAAACATTATTTACTCATATTTAACTTAATGATTATATCCCTTTGGTCTATTATAATTAACTCACTGATTATAAGAGACTAGTCCTATTGCTTTGGCATTACAACACTAATGTGTTTTAGTTTCATTCATCGTAAATATTATTATTTTTTCCTTTGTGTGACTTGTCTTTCACTTTGATCATAAGGTCTTTCCTTGAATGGAAGATTTTTATTTTAATGAAGTTTAATTTATCATATCTTTATATTTTGTGTGAGTGTGTGTGTGTATGTTAAAAAATTTCTTCTGTACTGGGGCGCCTGGGTGGCACAGCGGTTAAACGTCTGCCTTCGGCTCAGGGCGTGATCCCGGCGTTGTGGGATCGAGCCCCACATCAGGCTCCTCCTCTGTGAGCCTGCTTCTTCCTCTTCCATTCCCCCTGCTTGTGTTCCCTCTCTCGCTGGCTGTCTCTATCTCTGTCAAATAAATAAATAAAATCTTTAAAAAAAAAAATTTCTTCTGTACTATACATTCAGTTCACAAATATTCTCTTATACTTATGTCTAATGATTTTTTAAGAATTTGATTTTCAAAAGTTGGTATTGAATCCACTCTGAAGTGGTTTTGAGTGATGGATGGGGTAAGAATCTAATTTTATTTTTTTATTCCATATGGATAGCCACTTTATCCCTGTGCCATTTATTAAATAATCCATCTTTCTTTACAGGCTTGTAATACCAACTTGTTAGATATTGATTTTCCATACATGCATCGTCTTTCTCTAGACTCTACTACTTTAGACTTCTGGATAGTACTTTTGTGCTTTTTTTTTTTTTTTTTAATCCTTGCATAAGAACTATACTATGACTTCATAATAAATCTTGGCACAACATTGGGCAAGAATCCATAACACAACACATCCATATATATTTTTTTTAATTATGTTAGTGTTATTGGCCCTTTTATGCTCCATGTACACTTTAGTTATAACCTCTCATCTTCAGGAAAAAAAAAAAACCTGTTGAGATTTTGATTGAAATTATGTTCAATTATTCGATTACTTTGGGGGAAGATTTTCATTATACTAGTAAATTACCCCATTAATGAACTTGCTTATGCATTTGGTTGATTTTTAATGACTTTCAATATTATTTTATAAATTTCTTAGTAAAATCTTGTCCTAATTTGTGTTTACCATTTTTTTTTTAGTTTTGTATTAGCTAAGAAAAGTATTTTTAATCTATATTTTCTAGATGGTTAGCTATTAGTATATTGTAATATAATTGATTTTTACATTGATATTATATATGATTCATTTTAATTTGTACAGATATATTTTATGTAGATTCTCTTGATTTCTATTTAAATGTTATATAATTGCAAAAAATGGCTTTTTTCTCTTTTCTGCTCCTTATTATCTTCCTTTTAAATTTTTTTCTATGACATTGTGATTTTCCTTGGTCTCCTATATAAAGTTCGATAAAATTTTGTTCTCGATTTAATGAATATATTTCTAAAAAATTTATACATAGGAAATTTGTTCTAAGCTTTATTATTTTAAACATTTAAGGAAATACACATTTCTTCCATGTTTGCTAAGACTTAATGTGAATGATGTTGAATTTTATTGAGTACCTTTTTTATCTATTCAAACAATCTACTGTAGCTACAGTATTTGGGTATTTGTGTTTTTTTTTTTTTTTTCTAGTTTATGTGATGCATTGCATCAGAATATTTTCAGATATTTAGGCAATCTTCTTCCTTGGATAAACTCTATACATGCATAACTCAATATATATTTTTATACTGATGAATTTAAAGAACTATTTTTTCTTATTAAATGCATAGTAACCTATGGAGAGGAAGTCTATAATTTTCCTAGTATGTATTATTCTTTTCCTCGTTTTCATAAGAATGTTCTACTACTGCCTTAAGATTAGATGGGTATCTTCATTTCATTTTTTGTGAAATATTTTATAGAGCATACGGATTACCTCTTCCTTGAATGTTTTGTAGAAATTACCTATGCACTGTCTGAGTTGTGTGTGTATGTGTGTGTGTGTTAAACCACATGAATGTATTTCTTTGTTTTTAAAAATGTGTATTTTGTATTCCTTCTGAGTAAATTTTGGTTATATATATAATATGCATATTATATAATATATATATATATTTAAATAGCCATTTTATCTAAATTTTTAAATTTAGATAAAAGTGTTTTACTCACACTAATGTTATAGTTTTATCATTTATACTACATTTGTGTACATCTATATATCTAAATACAGCTATTTTGTTTCTTACTTATTTGTACTTTTTTGTCCTTTTTTGTCTTGATCAACTTGGCAAAAGATTTATATTTTATTGGATACTTTGATGAGTTATTTTTTGTATTGTTCATCCTCTTTTGTTTCTTTATATACCATTTGTTAAACTTTGTTTATATTTTTATTATTTTCTTTCTTACACTTTCTTCAATTATACTATCGATATTGAATAATCGGTAAGCTGAACATTTATATTATTTATTTTCAATCATTTCCATTTTAATAAATGTGTTAAGGACTATAGATATTCCTACGCTTTCATTTTAGCTGTGTTCTACACATTTTGACATATAATAATGTCATGTTTCAAGTTTAAAATATTTTATAATTTTTATTATGTTTATAAGGAAAAAATTATTTTCTTATTGCTACTTTTAATGAGATTGCACGTGGTCAGAGAAGATTTTAATCTAATTGAATAGTCTCTTTCTATTACAAGAGGAGTTAAATATCATGTAGTGGACCAAGCAATACTTGGACTTTTTTTCTTTTTCTTTTTTCTTTTGTTTTCCTTTTTTTATTTCTTTCAGCCTTCTGATAGATCAATAAATTATGCCAAAGCATAATTTAGTTCCCTCTGAGTTTTTTTTCCCCAGAAATTAAGGATTTGATTTTAATTTTATTTTGGTAACAACTTTATTTATCACGTGCTACTTGCAATTATATTTTCTAGAATGTTTAAGGTGATTTGGCAACTATCCCTCTCTTGAACATAACACGTCTTGACATATTTAAATGTCTTCTAAACAAACCAGTCATTTGGGGGGGAAGTATTGATATCTACAATTTTATTTTAAAATTTTAATGAAAATTAAAAATATTATTCATACAATGGTTGTGTACAGTCAGTTGTAATTTTACCAAGCAACGGTGACAGTTTTTAGAGCCTGTCTAATGTAAGGGCTCATAGTGGTAAATTCAATTTCTCTATCCCCTTCTCCTTCTCCATCTTCTTTTTCATTTTTTTCCAGAACTTCCTTAATTTCAACTTATTCTGGTGTCTTTATTTTTTAACTTTATCTTTGTATCTATGGTTTTATTACTTGTTTTTGATGCACACTAAGTTGTAGTCATCTTCCTGCTATTCGGAGTGTGGTTTTACTTCAGTCATGCATGTTTTTCTTCATCTCTGGAAAAAAATAAATCAACTTTTCAAATATCACATCTTTTAGTTTCTTCTATTCTCTTGTAGAACAATAGAATTTCTTTAGGAACCTCTTAATCTCTCTTCCATGTGTCCTTAGTTTCAGTCCTGCATAGAGGGCTCTTTCTACTTCGTTTTTAGTTCATTAATTCTTTTTTTTTAAAGATTTTATTTATTTATTTGACAGAGATAGAGACAGCCAGCGAGAGAGGGAACACAAGCAGGGGGAGTGGGAGAGGAAGAAGCAGGCTCCTAGTAGAGGAGCCTGATGTGGGGCTCGATCCCAGAACGCCAGGATCACGCCCTGAGCCGAAGACAGACGCTTAACCGCTGTGCCACCCAGGCGCCCCTAGTTCATTAATTCTGTCCTCAACTGTGTCCTATGTTGACGTCAGTTTTGTCTTTTATTTCAATTACTCCAGCACTTATCAGCTTTTATTGGAGTCTTTTTCATATCACCTTATTCCTGTTCTTCTATAAGTTCAAATTCTGTTTTTTTAAATCAATGTTACTTCTTCCTTTATATCTCTGAAGATCCTGAATTACATTGATTTTCAATTATTTTATATTGTTCTATTACTTTCAACTTTTTGTGGGATTTGTTTTGTCTGTTTACTTAATATTTGTGGTTATTTGCATTGGTATGCTCTTTTTTTTAAAGGGGCTGGCTTATTTTGACTGAGGTTGTTTCTCTCCCTTGCCCTCCCTCTGTCTATCTGCCTGTCTCTTTCACTCTCCTTATTGTCTCCAGCGGGTTATCTGGACCTCCTCCTGCCTACCTCACCCTACTATTTTAAGACAGCACTACGATTTGGATCACAGTCATGGAGTTCCCAGTCCTCTTTGACAGTGGTGTTGTGACATTCTGTCACTCTGCCATCTGTAGATTGGCTCAGCTCCTGGATGTGGAACAGCTGTAGTTCCTCTGTCCTCTCATTTTTTTTCTGCGTCATGTGAACCTTTCTGCAGCAAATCTCAGACTTCATCTTTGCTTGTTCACAATCAGACATGTGTTCTTCCAGTCTCAGGTCTGAAGCCAGAAGTCTGGCACCAGTCTGACCATGTGTATGTAGGTCACTTTATTCTGTATTGCGTGTTGGGAGCCAGCAATCTCTGCCATGACTTCTTCTGCACCAGGAGACCAGCAGGACCATGAGTTTAGCTGTGGGCTTACCATCTTGCCTTTCTGTTCTAGTCTGCTCTATGGAAATGTTCACTTTGCTTTTCAGTGCTACAATGTCTTTTCAGACTTCTGTATATTTATTATTTAATTGCTACAATGTGATTAGTGCAAGGTGGAGTGGGAAGCAGAAAATGTGAATTTGCGATCTTTTCCTAATTGAATATATAAATGTTCTTTGAATACACTAGCCATGTCATTGATCCCATTATTTTTTTTCTATTGAGTTTAATTTGTTGTTGTTTTGTTTAAGTATTTGAAGGTGTAGTGTACTTTCTCCACTATAAATGGTAAAGTTTCCTTTGTCATATGTGTTTTATTTTTCTGTATCTCATTTTATATAAAGACAGATGGCATATTTTTAAATGATTTTAATATTGTCAGATTTTCCAAGATTCACCTTTGTGGTTTCTTGGTTTCATGATATGGAGAGGAAAACTTATCATGAGCAGAAAATGAAAAAGAAAAAAAAATCATCTAAGCCTTTTTCTAGATATTTTGTTTATATAAATATCTGTTGCCTCTGAAATTTATTTTGATTGAATGGAGTGACATAGGGCTCTAATTCTCCCCACAAGGACTTATGGGTTTACCAATATTATTTATGAATAATCTGTATTTCTTTCCCCTTATTTAAATTGTCATTTTCCCACATATTAAGTTCACAATTATACTAACGTATTTCAGGCTTTATTATCTTCTATTGATGTGTATATTTGCATTAATATCATGGTTTTAATTGATACATTATGATGCATTTAAATATTTGGAAGAGGTATCACCTTTCTGTTATTTTCTTCATCCTTTTTTTTTTTCCTGATTAGTTATGCAGTCTTGGCCTTTTGAATTAAATTTTTAGAACTAGATTAATACTTTTCGTGTTTTCCTTCAATTTTTTTAGGAAATTTATGGTAACCTCAATACATTAAATATCAATGTATGGATTTAAGTTGAGTGTTCTTATAAAGAAAGATTATGTGTTTAAATGGTTCTTTTTGTCTGTCATTCCATAAAGGCCTTAGACAATTTTTGATGAGCTAAGCATTAATTATTTAATGATATTTGTCATTATGAGAGTTTTATTTCTTATTTTATATTATTAATCAGTTATTATTTCTATATAAGACGACTTTTGATTTATTTTTTTTTTTAAGATTTTGTTTATTTGACACATAGGGAGAGAGAGTGAGCAAGCATACAAGCAGGGGAGAGGGAGGAGGTGTGGGGGAAGCAGGCTCTCTGATGAGCAAGGAGCTGAATGCAGGGCGTTCAGTTGCATTGGTATGGGAGCCAAAGGGAGTTGCTTAACCAACTGAGCCACCCAGGCACCCCCAACCTTTGATTTTTATCACTCATTTTATACTCAGCAATTTCAATTCAGTCTCTAATTAGCTATACTTTCTTTTCATTAGCCCATGGTTTCTCTATAATAATTTATATAATTTCATAATGATTAAAAAATTCCCTATTTCCAAAACTTCCAAAAGCACTTTCCAGAAATACTGTTGTACTACCCTTATTTCATTCTCTTTTCCTAATTTTATTGTCTAATACTAATTGTCTGGTACTAATTTTATTGTCTAGTACTAAATTATGGTTGTGATCACATACACTCATATCTTTATTTTTAACTGTGATAGAAACGTTTCAATATTTTAATGAAGGATTAGGTAGACTATTGACCTTTGAAATTTATTAAATGCCTTCTTAATGCCTATTGAAATGACTGAAGTAATTATACTAATTGAACTAATATCACATGATTCTTACACTTTTTAATTGACCGTCAATTGGTTATGGTGTGTTACTCCATTACCGTGTTACTGGATTCAAATGCTGACAGTTATTTTTTTGTTTGGTATTCAAAAATGAGATTGGACTGTGGTTTTCTACTTTTGTGTTATATTTGGCAGGGGTTGGTGTTTCAGAGAATATACCTTCTTTAAATGTTATTTCTGCTGCCCTACTTAGGGATTGACTTCAATTTTGAAAAAAGCTTTATTTATTTATTTATTTATTTATTTATTTATTTATTTATTTTTAAAGATTTTATGTATTTATTTGATGAAGAGAGACACAGCGAGAGAGGAAACACAAACAGGGGGAGAGGGAGAGTGAGAAGCAGGCTTCCCGCTGAGCAGGGAGTCCAATGCGGGGCTTGGTCCCAGGACCCTGAGATCATGACCTGAGCCGAAGGCAGATGCTTAACAACTGAGCCACCTAGGTACCTGATAATAGCTTTATTTAGAATGGAAAGATATGAAAATGTGACCCACTATTTTAATTTTATAGTTATTCATGTAATAATTCCCAATAAATGTCAGAGGAAAAAGGAAATTGCTGCACAGAAAAACTTTATTTACCCAATTATTCATTCAACAAATATTTATAAGAATCTTCCATGTGCCAAGCACTGTCTAGAATCTAGGAATGGAATATAGTCTCTTTAGACAGGCAAAGTTTCTACTTTCATGAAACTTCATTCCAGTTGGAGTGAAGATAGGTATTAAACATTAGGTGAACTAACATCACTATTTTGAAGTGATTGTGTTTATGTATGAGTTGTTAAGATAGAAAATATGCCATGTAAAGTGAGCGAAGGTGAAGAATGGAAGACACATCCATCCATGTCCAGGAGAGGCCTCCAGAGATGATACGTGAGCTAATACATACAAGACCCAAAGCTCAGTTACTCAAATGGTATTTTTACGATAGATAAAGGACAAAGAGGGCACTTCCAATCATCTCTCCTTACAATCTTTTGATATATACAATACATTTTATGTTCCTTTGATAAATATAGGAAAGAAAAAAGGAGGGAAAAAAACTACTTTCACGTATAGGACACGGAGAAACGAATGTTTCTGGTATTTATGTCAGAATCTGCATGCAAAGAAATCCTTCAGAGTGACTCCCTTAGCGAAGTTTACACATATTTTAAGAATGCAGCTATGATTCAATATATTTAGGGACTTGTTACTGGCTATTACTCCCACAGACGGTTTGTGAGACACAAGAAATTCTGTCTCCCTATTTTGTATTCATTCTGGGTTGGGATTGCACATTAGCTTGACAACAAACCCAATTCACTAACTTTGGCTCTGAATAAGTAATTTTAGATGTTCACAAAAGTAAGTGGTGTTGCGCTTGAATAATAGTAGTTTATGTAATTGTCCAGGCACTATTGTGTAAAATAGATACTCTTTACTTTTCCCACTGCAGGTACCAAAAGAATTATTTTCAAAAGCTTTCAGGAATACCCCGGTGAAATTCTTTCTCTAAAATAATAATAACAACAACAACAACAATTCCAGTTTTTAGCTTCTTCAAGAAAAATGCTTGGATTCTCTTACTCATTTTTTTAACCCTTAGTGCCTGGAAAATATCTGATATGTTGTTTGATTCTTGGTTAATATGTATTCAATGAACAGGGGCGCCTGGGTGGCACAGCGGTTGAGCATCTGCCTTCATGCTCAGGGCGTGATCCCGGCATTATGGGATCGAGCCCCACATCGGGCTCTTCTGCTATGAGCCTGCTTCTTTCTCTCCCACTCCCCCTGCTTGTGTTCACTCTCTCGCTGGCTGTCTCTATCTCTGTGGAATAAGTAAATAAAATCTTTAAAAAAAAATATGTATTCAATGAACAAAATAGTTTTAATTCAATGCTTACTGACAACCAAATATTTGTTGAGAAGAACTTACTGCACCCTGCGGAGTGAACTATGTTTAGTTTTCTGCCCCCTAATCTAATGAATAAATATTTATTCCAATTATAAATAAAGCAAGACAGAACAATGCAAAGAGAGGTATAGTTGTTAACTCTCTTTATTTTTTAACTAGAGTAATATTGATGCATTCCTTTGGTAGGAGGTGCATTGTGAGTCAACCGACATTTAAAAACATCTATCAGGCCTTGTGCTAATACAAAAAAGTCATTGCCTTCAAGTAACTTCCTCACATTCTGGTGGCATTACTGCTTTTTTTCTTTCGTTCATTCTCAGTGGCCATGTTTGTTCGTTTGTTTGTTCTTCATCCACCTCCTTCTGTTTTTCTGCCTGATGTGATTACTTCTACTTTCAGAAATAGACGGGAGGCTTCCAGAAATATGAGTTGAAGCAGACCCAATATAAGAATAATTGCAGAGATCTCATTGTCATTGCCAGCTACTGCTCATAGTTCAGTCTTTAAGGTAAAGTATTTTCAGCAGAGCATACAGCATTTATAGCTGTTTTGCTATGGCACTTTTGGTGCTACTTCAAATTCTGCAGACACAGAAGATGCTATTAAATGAACAATTTATGCAAATCTGAGGATTTGCATATGCCGTCTGTTAGAAAGTTTTGATGAGAGAGATTCTGATAATCCTCCTGCCTGAGTAGGGTGAGAGGAAGTGGACACGAGAACTGAGAATTATCTTTTGAGCAAAGAAAGGTCGCAGGGAAGCCATGGCTCTGTTAGTTTACAACTTTCCTTTCCTTGTGGTTTTCTGGAGCCTGGCCTCACATACCCATTCAGTTCAAGAGTTATCACTAAAGGTTCCCTCTTGTGACAGCTGCTTCATTGTGATATTTCTAATTTCTACTGTCTACTACACATGGGTTTCAGAAATACTAAATCTTAACTCTGATAATAAATTTTTGTGAGTTATTAGAATATTAATAGGGTAGTTCAACTGAAGTCCTAAAAATAGCTCCCTCAAAATGTCTGATTATCTTGACCAATAGCATCATCCGTCAACCAAACATCCTTCTACCCATTTATGTGTCCTCTTTTTGAAACAATATTTGAGTGCCTCTCATACACTGGGCATCATGTTGATAGTTCGAAGAGCCTTGTGGAATTGATTATTCATTAATTTGTTACCCAAATCCAAATTTGTATATCTCTTAAATGGAATCTCTTCAATCTACCACACTTACTAATGTGCCTTTATGTATCTCTTAAATGGAATCTCTTCAATCTACCACACTTACTAATGTGCTGTGCTCTTCTGCAGTTCATTTCTTTTATTTGCTATAAACTTGGATTTTTTTTTTTGCACATTTAGAACTGACATCTACATATAAAGGCAATTTCTTTCACATTATCACTCACCATTATGGAAACGTATAATTGAAGACA
The DNA here is from genome assembly GCF_023065955.2 of Ursus arctos. NCBI lineage: Eukaryota > Metazoa > Chordata > Mammalia > Carnivora > Ursidae > Ursus > Ursus arctos. The sequence goes on from NW_026622863.1 coordinate 20,139,676, forward strand.
CATTCACGCAAAGTATTGGAGAATTACATCAGTTTTGAGTCTCTGGAAACTGTATTCGACATTGTAAGCATGGCTTCCTTACATTTATTTGTGAGAGATAACTTTGTATAGTGGATAAAACACTGGGCTGAGTGAAAGGTGTATGATAATTGAGTTTTCATCTAGGGGTGATCCATTGGTTTGCAAACACCCTGAGGGAAGAGAAAACACCTTATTAAAGGACATTTATCCCCACAATGCATATGGTGCTCACCAACATTTTTTAATTGAATTATATTAAAGAAAATTGCTATAAATTTCACCATGTCTGTCTCACTCACTATCTATAAAATCAGAAAGCTGTCCTTGATGATCAGAGATATATTGTTCCATTGCTTTCTTATCCAAATTTGTTCCTAGTCTCCTAAATGCAGACCTTAAGTTAAAGTGATTATGCAAATAATCATAAGCAGTCATTCATTTGCTTCCTAAGCTAATGCATAACATATAATTAAGTGTGGGAGATTTAATAAACACAATTGCATTCCCTTCATGCTTGAGTTTTCAATATTTTGTTCCTTCCAATTTTATTTGAGTTGCTTTGCCCATATTCTTTCCTCAATGTTTTTGAGGAATCATGAAAACAAAGACAACCAAAACTGAATTCAGGGAGCCTAGAAATAAAACTGTTCTCACACCCAAGAGTCCTAGATGCAGTACAGATATAAGTCATTTCAGGCTTGGAAAACGCAGACTTACCTTGACTTACTGATCTTTTCCCCTTGATTCCCCTATATTTTTTTTTTTTGGTGAGATTATGTAAATTCTGTTACATAAATTATACTCAGGGAAAAGTCCTCTGTTTATGCAAACAGGCTTTCAAAGACAAAATTATTTTATCCCACTGGCTAACAAGCTTATAAAAAGAGGCCTGATTTTGGCCCAAATATTAGACTTCTTAGGCTCAGGTATAAATTGGAGTTTGAAAAGAATGTTAATTAATATAACAAAAGTTCATACCAGCACAAGAATTTTAAAAAAATAAATAAATAAATAAAGAACTCTCACCCTCACCGTATTAACAAACTCATAACCATTCAGGTTGAATTCCACGTCAGGTTAATTGCATTTTTGAATGCACGTCTGATTAGGAGAGATGCAAATTAGACTTTTTATTGTTCTGATTTTGTATCTAGGGAGTATTCTGTTTGGATGAAAGAAGCTTCCATTTGATTTTAAAATTTTTGGAGCTGTTCTGAAGCATCAGAATTGTTAGGTTTGTGTATGCTGCTCGAGATCCAGACAGGAAACAGCATGAAATGATTGCTTAATATTCTAATGTCCTTAAATTACAGTCTTTATAAAGCTGCTTCATTGAACTGGTAGATTTTTTTCATCATTTTATTAGACAAATTGACTTACATTGAAAATGTATAGTATATTAAGTGCACAGAGCTAAAATACTCAACTAGAGTTTGTACAATGATTATGAATATCCCAGTATCTAATTTAAACTGTTATCATTATAAATAAATCATTGAAATACCCCAACAACTCTTGTTTATTATTCAAATTGTTATTTTTCTGTGCACTTGCCACATTATTTATTCATTTAATAACTGGAACTTCTAAGCTCATGCATGTTTTTATGAACAATCATAAAATGTTGCTTTTGTGATACACAGAGCCAAAAATGTATTTCAAGGTTACTGCCTCTCAAGAGCTAGTAGATCTTAATTACTAGTTGTGTGAAACAATGTCTTAGATATGCAAGTTTTTTCTCAAAATTACCCTATATGTATTCAGTGATTCAGACTTCTAGCCAAGTGTTCTTATAAAAAGATGTAAATTAGTTTTTATGAGCATTACGGGGGAAGAAACTGATCTATCTTTGCAGAAGATCTCTGTGATGAATAAAGCTTCGATGTTAGAAGAGTATGCTATGGCAATTTGCGTTTATTACATACAAATTATTCCATCCAATATACATTTATTTTTACTCGTCGAATATGGACTAATTATCTACTAATAGCCAAGCACTGTTGTGGTCACATATATAATCACATTCAAATCTCCAGACAACCCTGTGAGAAAGATGCTATTATTTGCAACTAGGGACACACAGTTTATGATTAAAAGGAGCATCTGCTTTGAGGTCAAATACACATGATTTTGAAACAGTTTTATCACTTGCACTCCATTTGATTTGTAAATAGCAGTCAGCCTCACTGAGTTACGGATTCTTACATGTAAAAGAAAGAATGGTACTGCTCATGGTGTGGCAAAGATGATTTCAAATAAAATTGTCCAACAAATGTAGAGCACTTTGGAGAATTTGACACATATAGGAGGTTATCAATAAATGCTAGCTTCCTTTTCTCCTTCTTCCCACCCCGGACTGCAATTTGCCCCAAATCACATGGTGAGTAAGTGCAAATCTGCAACTGAACTTTTTATTCCATGCTCAGTGCTTTCTTCACTGAAATCAACCACCTGCCTAATTTAAGACTGCTTAGTTTCATTTTTCAACATTTTAAATTTAAATATTTTTTAACATTTTAAATTTGAATATTTTTTATCCCTTCTATCCTTTATTGAAATGATGGCAATGATGGAATTGATAGCTTTTTCAGTAGAAATGCATCTCTTAAATAAAGAAAATTTCTATTTACCTATCTATTCTATCAGTAGAAAATAGTATTGAAATAAAATAATACCATTAGTGTGCCATGTTTTGCACTGTTGATACATAACATAATGCCTTCAAACTCATGAGAGTCTGACTATTATAGAGTTTACAATCTCATTGGGAAGACGGTTTGTAATCAAATAATAATACACTTGAAATAATAATACAAAGTTGCATAGGAGAAGTTCCACAAGTAGAAATACAATGAGCTATGAATATGAATATAGTGGCAACCCAATCTGGACTGATTATTAGGGAAGACTTCTTCTGGAAGAGAATTTTGGAGAGGCTTTGAAAAGATAAGTACAAAATAAGTAGACAAAGAGGTTGGGGTGCGGGGTAAAATGAGGCAGAGATCACGCAGGTGTAAAGACCTAGAAACAAGGGTTAGTTTGTCAGAAAAAAAAAAAAAAAGAGAGAACTGAAATAAGGCTGACATGGTTGAAGTTGAAACAGCAAGAGTGGATAGTTGTGTGATGAAACTAAAAAATAGATGAGCAGGACCCAATCTCACAGAGCCTTGCAGGCTATGATGAGGAGTTATCCTGAAAATATTTCATAGCCAGCAGATAAAGAGTTTTAACCAAGGAGATGACTTAACTGTATTTTTTTTTAAATGTCATATTTAAGGGTTTTTTGGCTATTGTGTGGAGAAGGGTTCAAGAAGATGGATACAAGAAAGTCAGTTTGGAGGTTCATAAGATAGGCTAGGCACTAAACAGTGGTAACTTAGAATTGGTGGTGAAACAGTTTGCTCATGGAAAAAAGTGAACAGATCTGACAGATTTGTAAGGTGTTCAAACAAAATCAAAGGAGCAGTGCATTTTGCTTACTTTCTTCATCTAATTAACTTCCAATTACATCTCTTATTGGAAATCATGGTAAATTGCTCACTTGACTTATACACCTTAATAAATCCAGTCTTAGAATCCTTGGAATGTTCACCACCATTGTGTATATTTGTAAAAATGTGCAAATAAATAAGAAAAATATAGTTATGTGCATTTAATGATATAGCATGGCAGCATTGAAATATTTGTCCGAACAACATAATGACATGGAAAAATATGCAAGTTATATTCTTAAATGAATCAACAATTTTTAAAAGGAGTACTTGCAATATGATCCCTCTTCCATTTTTTACCCCACCCCCACCCCACACATACACACATTGAAGAAAAACAAAACTGGAAGCATATACCACTGTTGTGATGGTGGTTTACTGGGGAGTGATGAGATAGAGGTGATTTCTGCATTGTGAGTTTTCCACTTTTTTGTACTTTCCACATGTTAGACATTGAGTACATATTACCTTTTAAAATTAGGAAAATATATAGTATAATGGGCTGTTAGTTATTTAGAAGCCTATACACCTAGGACAAGAATAAAGGACATTTGAATTCTCCCTATATATATCTTATTGGTCCAACAGTTATCTTTAAATAGTACAGTCTAAAAATAACAAACTAACTAAATAGATAAATAAATAAATAGTACAGGCTAATATCCTATCCCTCTTTGGCAAGGAGTGGATAAGATTACTTTTTCCAAGCTTCACGTATTTGATGATGATAACGAATTGGTTGTTGCAGGATGCATATGAACAGATTTAATTTTCACAGAGCCCAAAAATGCAAATCAGAAATGAAATGTGAACCTGAAAGTTTTTCTTGCTCAGTTAATTATTGCTACTACAGGAGGTGCTAGTGAGTGATACCTTTAATTCATCTGGAAAACATTTAAAAACATTTCATATACCTGAGTAAGTGTATACAGTTGTTTCTTATATAATTAGATGTGTAATTATTGAACAGTTTTCAGGAGGCATTGGCTTACATTTTGGATCACCTACATTTCATGGTTGAAAATGCAAGTCTATCAATGCCTAAAATCATGCCATTAATCTTCATTATTGTCAGCATTGTTCCATTATTTTGATGCATGAAGGTGCCATGCCCTGGCTAGTGTGGGAACCTCCATGCATGAATATCAGATCCCAGAGCTTCAATCCTCATTGCATAATAGCATTCTTACCCTTGAACTGATTTAATATCCACTTACCAGCCTGAAAAGGAAGGTATGAGAAGCCATTTTTCCAGTTTTTCTGAACACCTCTAAATACACAACCTCTAAATAAATAAAGTAATAATGATCTGTTACGTTTGTGCTGTACAGTATTTTATACTTATCAAAGTATTTCTTCACTCATTTATTCAACATGATCTTTTAAAGCATAAATGCAGTGGCACTCACCATGTTAGACACTGGGGTCGCAATGTGAAATCATGCTTTCACAAGCTTTTCTTAATTGATATCCATTGGACAAACAGGGAAAGCATTGGTTATTCTCATTTTACAGATGGAGAAAGAGATATCTAGGGAAATTTTCCAGCCTACCCAAGGACACACATAGAAATAAATTATCCTGATTCTTCATGTTCTACGTCTTCTATTCCATCTCACATCTTAACCACACATTGACTTAATGTATTACAATCCATTCGCACTGGATGACCTTGCTCACTAGAGAACAGTTAAAACAAAACAAAACAAAAACAAAAAAAAAACAAAGAAACAAACAAACAAAAAAAGCAAAAACCATAAACTGGGGGAAATAAAATTCAGGAAGAATGGACTACTATTCTAAAACTCCTAGTCCTTTACCCGATGGTCACAGAAAACAACAACTATTTTTTTTTAGAACAATGAAGAAGAACCGTAGGTGCAATTAGACAAAATACAGAAATTTCATGGGATAAATTCAGTGGAGTATATGATAGCAGTACCTCAAAGAGAAGCTTGGGCTATGTTCTGTTGAGTGAAGTTAACAGATTCTCAAGGTAACAAGGTAAAAGCCAGTGTTGCTGAATTTATTGCATAGTTACAAAGAAATTGATTCTTATTCCTATGTCCACCCAGTCCATTATAGAGACTATACTTACCATCACTCCCCATATCTAACACAGCTCTGGCTATTTGGCAGGGATGTATAAATGTCTGATGAATTCAGGCAAGAGTAAGAGCAAGTGAGGGAGAATGGATGACAGAAGAAAAATGTTGATTCAAAGAACATTTTGTCAGCCTGAGAAATAAAGACTAGTGAGTCCTAAAGTACCCCCCAATTCATTTCTCTTGTGATCTGATCACACTCCTTCAGCATCTCATATTTATCATGATGTCTGTCCCCACTGCCAGAAACAGAAGTGGACATTTCTTGCTACCCAATGATCTTCAAAAAAAAAAAAAAAAAAAAGCATACTGACAACAACCTTGGAGCCTGCAATATTTGGCACTAAACTTTAACAATGAGCACAGTGGATTATCCACAATTAATAGGAAAAAAAAAAAGCCAAAATGCACTGAGGATTGAAACTAGAGAGGATGACAGAGGTCTTCTACTGGGTAGTGGCCAATTCAGAATTTGTCCCAGCCCAACCTTGCCCTTTGTGCTGTAGATATTTCTGATTCAACCGTTTCTTTCTCAAGAGTCTTGATTCCCCATTTATCATTTAATCATTATGATTATATATAAAAGCACACACTCTGTGAGAAAGAAAGCTAAATCAATTATGTCCCAATAAGCCCATCCTAAGTTGAAAACATTGTAAATCGAAAATGCATTTAAGGGGCGCCTGGGTGGCTCAGTGGGTAAGCGTCAGACTCAATTTGGGCTCAGGTCATTATCTCAGAATCACGAGGTAGAGCCCTGAGTCTGGCTCTGCACTGAGTCTGGCTCTACACTGAGTGTTTAGCCTGCTTCAGATTCTCTCTCTCCCCCTGCCCCTCCTCCCCACCACCACCACTGCTCATGTACGCATGCATGCTCTCCCTCCCTCTGTCTCAGGAAGGAAGGAAGGAAGGAAGGAAGGAAGGAAGGAAGGAAGGAAGGAAGGAAGGAAGGAAGGAAGGAAGGAAGGAAGGAGGAAAGAAAGAAAAGGAAAGAAAAGAGAAAAGAAAAAAGAAAGAGAAAAGGAAAATGCATTTAATACACCTAACCTAACCAGACATCATAGCTTAGCCTAGCTTGACTTAACCTTGCTTAGAACATTACATTAGCTTATAGTTGGGTAAAATCATCTAACACAAAGCCTACTTTATAATAAAGTGTTGAATATCTCCTATATTAAATATTGTACTGAAAATGAAAAACAGAGTGGTTGTATGGTTATGCAATGGTTGTAAATAAGTTGTTTACCTTCATGACCATGTGACTGACTGAGAGCTGCCCAGTATCACCAGAGGGTATAGTATAGCATATCACTAGCCTGGGAAAAGACCAAAATTCAACATTCGAAGTATGGAGTCTCCTGAATTCATGTTACTTGCACACCATCATAATGTCGATCATCATAAGTAAAATCATAGTAAGTTTGGGACCATCTGCATTTCTTTAGTATCTCTCTGTCTCAATCAGTTTCTGAAACGATTCATGTGAAATGTTAGATAGGGCTTTTAAACAGCAAGTGCTTAAAACCTTGAATCCAGTCAACATTTATTTCATAAGTGAACATTACATTGTTTTGTCTGCTGAAAATAAAAATTCAACTAAAATGTGTTCTCCAGTATTGAGGAAGCCATTGTCTAAGAGACTATGGGTGTACATGGTCTCTGAAGATCTTTCTAGATACACACTTCTTTGGTTCGGTGCAGCTTTAATAGTAAGGAGAAACGTTAAGCATATCTGTTAAAGCTTAGATTGAATTTGTTTCCAGGTAAGAAATTGGTGTCAAATCATTTTCACAAAGAGTAAACCACCAAGAACTGGTGCTTAACTGATTAAATACTCTAATCACTCTGCAGAATAAAATAAAAAATCTCAAATCACTTCAAAAGAAATATAATGCCGTCTACAGTTTGCCATTAATGCACATCATAGACTGAGGTCCAATTTTTTTCTCCTTGATGTCTTAGCACCCTTTCCTAGTATCTCATACCCATTATTTATTTAATAATGTTCTTATTCCTCTTTCGCATTTAGAAAACTTAAGAATCAGTATTGAGCCACAGTATTTCCAACCCCAGGACACCATCTCATACTACCCCAACAAACTGATGCCCTGTGATCCTCCCCCAGCTCTGTACTCATAAAAATTCAAAATCCTTATATTAAAATGTGATTTATACATCCTATTCATCCTATAAGCTAGTACAATCTTAAATGATAATGATTATCACATATTTCCATGCACTTGTAACATGATGAATATAAGTCTAAACTTTCTTATGTGTATATATACACAAACACATATATGTGTCTACATATCTACATCTGGAAAATTAATGTACATATATGTCTCTGTTTTAGAGCTTATTATACAATCACATACACACATATATGGCTAATTAAGTATAATCCTGTGTAATCATGTAATATGGATTATCATATATATGAAGAACCATATACAGATATATACAGATATAGAGACAATAAATAAGCATAATATCAAGTATTATACATAAAATTACCCCTATTTTACAAATGAAGAACTAAGACTAAATTATTTAATATATTTAAAAGAGGATCTAATAGGGGCGCCTGGGTGGCACAGCGGTTAAGCGTCTGCCTTCGGCTCAGGGCGTGATCCCGGCGTTCTGGGATCGAGCCCCACATCAGGCTCCTCCGCTATGAGCCTGCTTCTTCCTCTCCTACTCTCCCTGCTTGTGTTCCCTCTCTCGCTGGCTGTCTCTATCTCTGTCAAATAAATAAATAAAATCTTTAAAAAAAAAAAAAAGAGGATCTAATAACTAAAGTAACAAAGATAATAAATAATTTCTCCTTAGTCACAATGGCAGAGCATATGACAGAACCAGACTGTAAATTCAGGCTTCTGCCTCCTAGATTTTAGACCTACATCACTCTGCCTCGCATAGGTGTTGTATCCTGTCTCTTGTTGATTAATCAGTGTCTACCACCGTCTTACCTAGAGTAAAATAATCAATGCATATGTGTTGAATGAATATTATCATGTGAATTTTAATATTCTGTGGGTCCAGTTTCATATGGATGAATCTTAATAAAATGGTTTGCTTGTGAATTGGTTTAATATGGACTTTCACTGAAAATAAATTATTTAGAGGTAACTTATATTTCATTGGTTTCAGTGTTCTTTCCAGATAAAGTCAAGACGTTTATGCTCCAATGGCCTCCAATATGCACTAATATTTCAATATTAAAATATTATTTTATGCTTTATGGTAATAATTTACTTTCCACAATTTATTCCTGTTTGTATAGTAAATTTTCTTCAAAAGTGTGCCTTTTCTGAATTCAAAGACTCATTTCTATTATAGAAGCTTGTCATAAGTCTTAGGGTACCCCTCATCCTCCAGCCCTCTCAAACCTTGTCACTCGTTTTAAATTAAGGTGTTGTCTATCCTATCCTACTGAAGCCTGTAATCAGAATGGGTGTAGTGTTGAGCAGAGCTGGCTCAGACATCATCAATTCTTCTTTCTTCTAATTTAGACGATCATGTTGCCTTTTCTCTGGGCCATTATTTCTTTATGATGTATGATAATTTCATGAAGTCCTGATTTTCTATGCTTCTAAAAATGACACATCCCTAAAATGAACTTCGAGTCCCAGCCTATCAGTTACAAAAGTGTATTTGTCTTCTGAGTACCTACCTCCCTTGCCCTTATTTTCAAGGTTTTGTTTCTTGGATTTTGTTCTTTTGTTTACTTCTGTTGTTGAGAAGAGATATCTAGATGAATAAATTTTAGCACTGGACCCCAGATGCAGATTCCCCTTTATCTGCTTGCTTTTCGGAACTGTGGAGAAAACTGCAGCCCTCCTCTTTCAGGCTGGACTTGTAGAGTACAAATTACTAGAGAACCAAACAGATAAAGATTTAAAGCATGTTCTGTATCCACCTTATCCTATTATGTTTTATCTGTGAGGGTTGCATATTCTTTAAGCATGAGTAACTGCCAACCTCAACAAAGCCACTTTATTTCTCTCTGAATGTTGATTGAATACTGAAGAGTTTAACAAAATGTAGGGCAAAGGACTTCCTTGTTGTAATTTTCTTTTTGCTTATCTGTATTGTCTTTACATTGAGTTGAAAATCATCTCAGATTTAAGAATGAGCTGCTCACAACTTTTGCATATAATGTTATGTTCTAGAGTGTGTTGGCTTCCCCCCACCCCCAGGATTTTTTCATTTATAGTTTTGAGGTTGAAGGAGTATTTTCAGATTCTTCATGTAAGATTCAATTTTAAGCTTGTAGTGCCCCAAAACAGTTTTAAGTTCATAAAATATTTCATTGCCTAATAGGAAACAAAAGTAAGCTTTCTAATACTTCTTTTAAACGATCTAATATTTTGATAATCTAATTCAGGAGAATATTTGCTGTCTTAGAAACTCTCATTATCTTTCTTCTAACCAACAGCCCATGCTATCTAATCATCTCATTTAGAAATTAATAGATAACGGATGGTACAATAGAAATTGTGAAGGTATTGAATTGTGTTGGTTTGACTAACAAGGCTTATATGTAATAGCTGATATCTCCCATTTAAATGCCTTAGCTGGCTGATTTTGGAAATCAGTAAAGTAACTATTAAATCAGGTCTTTCAACTTAGGCATAAAATATGTTTCTGTAAGTTATAAAAACTTAGAAATCCCATTAATACTAGACATTATGTTAAATAAAAATGTTTTAGGCAATACCAAACTTTTGCAGTTTAGAAAGTAACAAATTGATTCAGGCTTGCTATTCTGAGACCCAAAAGGTAAGGAAATGTATCTGGACGTGTCTGGATTAGCTTTCATAAACAAAACAACCAAAAAGCAACAGACAAATAGGTATGCAGCCACAATCTCTTTCTAGAAAATATTTTTAATACGTCTATTTTTATAATTAGTTTAAAAATAGGTCCTCTTCTGGTGAAGAGTGGCTGCTATGGACAGAAAAATTTTGGAAGGGCAAGAGTAATCAGATGGGTGTTAACAGACAGTGTGGGCATGTGAAGTAGCTTGATATCTGGGTATTCCAAATGGAAAGTCAAGATACTTGACCTTCTGACTCTAGGAAGATGGAGATATACTTTTCCTTATTCCTCCCAGGAGGTGTAACCAAAACCCTGCATATTATTTATAAAACACATGGTAAAAAGATTCCAAAAGGTAGAAAGAAGGCAAACGGGAGGGATTTTAGGACTAAAGTCATGACAAGCTGATGAGTTCCCTGGGTTTTATTTTGCATTATGCACCCAAGACATGGAACTAAAGATACTAGTGACATGGAAATGCACAGACACACACACATACACACACACCTGGAAATGGAAACAAAAGAAAGGAAGGAAATAAGATTCAACTGACTTCCAGCCAGTGGACCAAGAAAGGGACACAACCTAGCAAGACAGAAAACATTCAGATGCTGCTGTACTACACAAGCACACACACACACACACACACACACACACACTGTGGTTCTACCTCCATCCCCCACAAAGCAAAATGAAAGCCTAGACTTCCTCTCTTCTCAGACTGAAGGGAGTTGCCCCAATCCTTCTGCTGGGGTGATGACAGAGAAAGCTGCTGAAAATGTTGCCAGTATTTTCATCTTTGTCTAGCAGTAATGACACCTTCACCCGCATGTTGGCAGTCGAGACTATGTGGGGGAGCCTAGAGTTCCGCTCCCACCTTGGCAGTACTGAGGCACCCTTTCTCCCCATGAGGTTGGCATCAGAGGAGGCCTGGTGGAGAGGCAGGGTATTCACACTGTCCAGCACTGAGTGAGGCCACCTCCCTCCCCCGCCCCAGGTCATCTGAATCCTGGAAGGAGAAGACAGAAGTCCTAAAAATACACATATAGACATATTTCAACCCTGCAATGTCATACCAATTTTCTATGAATGCAGATTTTATAATTTATAATTTTATTTATTTACTATTTAGTAATATTTCATAATGTCAACAAAACAAGATTTATCCATCCATGTACTCACTGTTGAAGGTTAATCCATTTCAACTTTTTAAGCTTTTTTTTTTTTTTAAAGAGGCTTGGCAGTGAACATATCTGTGCCCAAATACCTATAACGTGTGTGTTTGCGCGTGCTCATGTGTGTTTTGTTGAAATTTGAATCTAGATTGCCTGGTTCTTAATCTAGAAATAAGAAAAAAAAAAAAAAAAGGAGTATTGTTCACCTTGACATGATCATGAATGGTACATCCTGATTGTAACATCATGGAATAATTTCTCTAATTTTAATTATAGGATTTTAGTCAGAGGGTAATAGTTAAGACATTTTAGTTTTCAATCACCACAGACCAAAAAAATCTTCATTTGAAAGAAATGTTAAATTTCCTGCAAATCTTCCAATTTTTCTTGTTCCAGATAACAGGGTTTCTTCCCATTAAACCCCAGCTTTTCTCAGATAAACATGTTCACACAAATTCCCCATTAATAAGGAGGCTTATATATTGGCTCATCTACATAGAAATATGTTTACAATATCTAGAAAACCACATCTCCTATTACATAATATTTTTGTTTGGCCTTGGACAAAAAATTCAGATTACCAAATCTAATATATAAGTAATACCAGCCATGCCAATTGTAGCTGTCGACTTATTTGTCAAATTTCTGAGAGAAATATCAGCTTGTTTAGAGTATAACTTTTTATCCAATTGTACTGTGGTTCTTTAAAGTGATATATAGCCATCTAAAATGACAAATGTGTATTATTTGACATTAGCGACAAACATTCAAGTGTCCTATATACCTAAGTTTATTCAGTGAAAATGTTTAAGGCCTAAAGACCACTTTACTGAGAACATTTAAAATGAACCAAGTAGGAAAAAACAACAACAACAACAAATGAATTACCTTGGTCCCTTTGAAATTATTTAAGAGTAAAAACACTGAAAGGCTGCAAGCATATATGCACCACAATTTACAGGCATGCATTTTGGGAAATGTGCAAGCTAGATTGAAATTATGGAAATGAAAGAACAAAATACCAGTTTCTAGGGGACATAAAGCAAGACAAATTGCAAAGGAAAATATGAATAACCAAGTCAGGCAGAAAGTGGAAGAAAGGTAAGAGCAACTAGTAAATAATTACTTTGGATACAATATTCCCAGATGATTATTTCATTTCTGCACAAAGGTCAGAGTTGCATATAATGGGTACCATTAGTATTTGGCTATGCCCAAAATTAAGTAACAAGTTCCACAACATTTTCAAGTGCTTGGGAATTTTAAGGTTTTAAATTATTCATTTTTTGTACTTACGTATTGTTACCTATACTTTAGTTCACAAAAGCTGTCATGAATTAAATTCTCATTAAAACTCATTATCAATGCAAATTCTGCATAAGTGTCAAAAGAGGAAGAGTTATGTAATAATTTGGGAAGAAGAGAAAAATTCTTATACCAGAAATTTAGACAGAATGAATGATTCAATTGAACACAATAGGACTTCTAGTTTTTAAAAGCCAAATATAGGAAACATGGCAGATATATAACTTTTGAAACCATTAGTAATCGTATTTATAATTTGTCTGTAGGAAACTGGGGCCTTGAAAAATTGTGAATAATAGCGATATTCAAAACATGAATATCGTGATGAAATTATAAATGCATGCAAATTGATTACACAACGTGAGGCTCATTATTGAAATTTGCTATTGGACGTCCAGTAGGGGTTAGATGTTAAAATCTACAGAGATGACATTGAAAAGGCACCATCCAGAATCCTATAAAAAGATATTTTTCAAAAATACAGAAAAAAATAAGAAGAAGAAGAAGGAAAGGACCGCATTGAGATGAACAGATCAGTTTTTGCTTTGTTTTGTTTGTGCTGTGTTGGAACGTGCTTATCTGAAAATAAATGAACGTTATTGAAATGAGTTTAAAAGAGAAGATATTTATACAAAGTTAGGTTCAGATGTATTAGGTCACAAGATGCATGTCTGTGGATATTTTACACCTCCCTGGCCTATATATTATACTCTCTAACACTTCCTGTTTTCTTCCTGGCATGCCAAGGGCCTCAAATTAAGAAGGATAGATCACTAGATGGGATACACTGAGAACAGTTTTGGTTGCTGTTGTTCTGATTTTTCAATGCATTTAGAGGAAAGTTCACGTTTTTGTTGTCAGTACCCTTATAATTCATCATAAATTGTCATTGTTATAGGATGTAAATTGTTAATGCAATACAAAGTTCTGAACTTAGAATTAATAGGGTGGAATGGTATAACCAATAAAAACACTGAGGGTCTGTTAAAAAAATTTGATCACTAACTTCTTGAATATGCGTGGTTTCTAAATTTGACATAAGAGAAGAACAGAAGGTGTGTGAACAGTAAAAGTCATTGAAATAGAAAGGCAAAAATATTAATATCTAGGAGAATAAAATCAGGAAGAACTGAACATCCAGGGCTGGCCATAAAGGAGTAACTTGAAGTCTACTTACCCTACCATTGGAATTAATGCATATGCTGGGCACAGTTCAATTTTCAAATAAACTTGCCTGAACATGTTAGAGAATAACCATTTGAGGCAGGACATGAGGAGGTGAAATTCTTGAGAAAAAATACAACATAAGCTCCACATTTATTCATCTTTCTTCTAAAGTTTGTGCCAATGCACAGCAAGGTGAAATGAAACTAGGACTAATGAACTAGGACTAAAGTGGCAAAATTTTTGAGAGAAGATGGGAAAGAAGTGAGCCAAAAAATTATTTGTCTAGGGGCACCTGGGTGGCTCAGTCGTTAAGCGTCTGCCTTCGGCTCAGAGCGTGATCCCAGGGTCCTGGGATCGAGCCACATCGGGCTCCATCTCCGCTGGGAGCCTGCTTCTTCCTCTCCCACTCTCCCTGCTTGTGCTCCCTCTCTCTCTGGTTGTCTCTCTCTCTGTCAAATAAATAAATAAAATCTTAAAAAAAAATATTTGTCTAATATTCCCTTAGGGAATTGTCCAATTCCAGAGGTGCTCGAGCCCAAGGCAAGACCAAGAAAGCCAGAATAAAACAGCACCTGGGAGGTTTCAGCAGGTGTATGTTGCTGAGAAGGGAAAGGTGGGAGTTCAAGCCCTCCAAATGTGAAAGGGATGTGGCAGATCCAGCTAACCCTAGAAATGAGGGCAGAATTGAAGTCCACCATCCTGAATAAAGCCAGAGACCACCCACAGCAGCATCAAAATATGTAACTGGTACTCTATCTGCCAGCCAGAAAAGAAGTGTGGTCTTCTTTGGAGTGGATAATACCATCCAGAGTCTCTATACTTTTTAATTAAAAGTATATGGCATTCCATTAAAAAACTCATAAATCATGTAGAACAAAAATACAGAATCAAATGATGGAATACAGATGATTCATATGTTGATATAATTAGAAGATGGTGAAGAGACAATAAAGTATCCCCCCAGTTGAGAAAGCATTTTGAGACCAGAAGACAAAGCAAGCCACTCCATACAGTTTTACAGTTTTATTTAGAGTATCTTACTGATGGGGCAATAGGGTGGGTCGTGATCCAGGCACCAGCTCTTCTCTCCCAAGTCTAGACCTTGGTCCACAAATTTTATAGAGCAAGAGGATGTGCAGAAGGGCACTATAGTGAGATCAAAGGATTTGCATGCACCCCCAAATGGTTTGCATGCACCCAATTGACAGCTAACCTTTAACTTGATCCTGTAGTACCACCTGTGCATCGGGAAGGAAAAGACTATATTATCCCTAACAGATTCATGGGATGCCAAAGCAAGTGTTCCCCACCCGGATCTTGGTGGGCATTTCAAAAGCATTTTATAAATCTCTAAGGGGGCTAGAACATATGGCCCCAAGATAGGTCATGAAGTGAACATGACAGGTGGAAGAACAAAAATGAAGTCAGTATTGTCAGCAATCCTACAGAAAATGATTTTATAATAAATATAATTAATAAATTTGAGATAGTAGAGGAAAATGTGAATTCCATAGTGGAGTCTTCTCTCTCTCTCCCTCCCTCTCTCCTCTCTCTCTCTCTCACATATATGTATTTGTTCTCCTTGAATTCCATTTCACTTGCTGTGAATTGACACAAGAGAAAGATGGTAAATGCAGAGCTTGTGTGTGTGTGTGTGTGTGTGTGTGTGTGTGTGTGTGTGTGTGTGTATAATGTACAGAGTACTATTTTTTGCTGGTTTGAGAAAAAGAAGCAGGGTGGGGTGAGACAAGAGTAGAAGCAGAGAGACTTATAAGTTGGTTATTGCAGAAACCCGTGCATCTAAACGTGGTTGGTACCACAGTGGTGACAGTGAAGGTGAGGAAAATTGTTTGGTTCTGGTTATTTCTTGAAGATGAGCCAACAGAATTTCCTGCTGGGTTGTTTATGGGGTCTAAGAGAAGAAAAAAAAAAAAAAATAGAGGAGCCAAAAAGGAATCCAGTTCTTTTGAAAGGAGCTGCCTAGGACCAACTTAAGAAACACTGCAGGAAAAGCAAGTTCAGGGAGGAAAATCTAAAGTTGTCTTTTGGGCATGTTATAATAAAAAATATTAACTGAAATGGATGGTAAACTCAACCCATTTATCATTTATTTCGACATAAAATGATGGAATACATTGATTGCTCTCATTTTGCCTTTCCTAACAATTCCCTGGAGTAATATAGGAAGTAAACTTAATAGAATCAGTGATATTTACTACTTTTTGAGCATAAATCTTCACTTGTTCTTTCTCAAGTGAGTAGTGTGGTCTCTTACAATTACTTTTTTCCTCCAACCTGTTCAAATGTTTGGCAGGAAAATGGCCTTATCGGGTCATCATGGAGCCTCTGCTATTGCTGAGCTAATAATACATTTTTGGAAAACTCCATTTAAACGTTGCAGATGAAAATCTATGCCCACTCTCTATGTCACTCCCAAACACATTGGAAGATGAGCCACAGGGGAAGCCCATATGTTAGAAAGGCATGCTTCATTTAGCTATTGCAACACGATGGCTGAAGGGTGCTATAGATGGAGTTGCTCAGAAAAGATTACATCTCTTGGCTTCTGGCAAAGAAAAAAAAAGCATAAAAAAGGCTGTGCTAAGGGCTAAGAGCTTTATTGAAATTCTACAGGAGCCTTACAGAAACTGTGAGCTTCTGACTTGTTATCAGGTACCTGCATTTGGGCATCCTGACACTCTATAATTGAAATTCATTGCTGGACCTTTAGTCTATAAAAATGGTATGCTGTCATTAGCGCTGACTGCTTGCTATATTCTCCTGTCACTCCTTAGGCCAGCTTAAACCATCTCAGATGAAATAGCCTATTTCATGTCAGACCTCAGCACTTGCCACTATTAAAGTGGAAAGCTAAAGCAATGTTTAGCAATGTGGTAAAGACTAATGCAGTAGGATTGCTAGAGAAGTAGGAGTCTTTCTTTCTTTTTTTAATTCCCTTAAAATTTAATGTTCTCATATGGTACCATCTCTGTTACACTATTCCTGTCAGAATGAGAATTATTACATTTTTAATTGCATTTTAATTTAACCTGCTAAAGCCACACAGCTACCTTACATTTTAAGAAGTGTTAGAATGTTAGTTCAACAATAAGACAAGTTAATGTAAGAATTACAAGGTAATATTTCATACTCATGATGTGAAGAATTGAGGCAATTATGTGGATAATTCAGCCAAAAAAAAGCCATGTTACTATATATATATATATATATATATATATATATATATATATATATATATATTTGCTTATATAAGAGAGGAAATCCTGGATTTGGGAGATTTAACCTTTAGTTCATTCTGGAATAACTGTATTTATCACTCGATGTCAAGTTATACAGTCAGATGGTCAGAGAGAACTTTGTTGTTCCAGTTACTCATGTTATGAGAGGCGTCACCTCATTAACCAAAGAAATCGAAGAGCCTAGCTGTTGACAGTTAGAATTGTTAAGCTGTCCCAAATTACCTAAGCACACAGACCTAATATGGATGAACCTTCTCAATGAATTAAGAAACTAAATAAAAATACCACTGAAAATGATTCTGCTTCCCTATCCCACTGGCCTCAGTTTTTGTTCATGGATATAGAGTAAACAAAAGAAACACGTTTTTCTTTTTAACCACCACCATGAAATGAGTTTTTATAAAACCAGATAATAGTATTTAAGGGTGATGGAAATGTTTTTCTCAAATTAATACTGGGTTCTGTTCCAGGGCACTCAAACTTAGCACGTGCTTAGCTAGTAAACATTGTTTTTGGCCTCCTCCTCCTCCTCCTCCTCCTCCTCCCCCTCCTCCTCCTCCTCCTCCTCCTCCCCCTCCTCCTCCTCCTCCTCCTCCTCCCCCTCCTCCTTTCTTCTTCTTCTTTTTTTTTAAACCTTTAAAAGTCCAATAGTTGTGTGTGTGTGTGTGTGTGTGTGTGTGTGTGTGTGTGTTTATTTTAATCACAACGTAGTCAAACAGCATTGAATGCTAGAATACCCAGATTCATGTCTTGGCTTCATTACTAATGAGCATAGTGATCCTAATATGGGTCCCTTCCCATATTGAGCACCAGAATCTTTTCTTTAAAATGACTAGTTTGAGGGGCACCTGGGTGGCTTAGTTGGATAAGGGTCTGCCTTTGGCTCAGGTTAAAATCTCTGGATCCTGGAATTGAACCCTGTGTCGAGTTCCCTGCTCAACGGGGGAGTCTGTTTCTTCCTCTCCCTTTGCCTCTACCCACCCCCCCCCCAGCCACTCACTCTCTCAAATAAATAAAATCTTTAAAGTAAAATAAAATAAAATAACTAGTTTGTATTTGGTGACCAAGCTTTATAATTAAGATATGATACAGTCATTGGATTTTTCTATTAGGGAAGAAGTAAAGAAGTTGTCATGCTCTGTGGATGAGATGATTAGAGGGGCTCCCGGGAGACACAGATGAGACTGTACCTTAGAGACTGTGCCTACATGTATTTCACTACTGCAAGGTAAACACCTTGAGTGCAGTAAAATCACACCTTTTCATCTCATTGTTCCTAGAGCCTGAAAAACGCTTATACCTTGATATAACTCAATGTGAAAAAAACAAATAATCCAATTAAAAATGGGCAGAACACATGAACAGACATGTCTTTGTAAGAAGATGTGCAGATGGCCAAAATGAAAAGCTGCTCAACATCACTCATCATCATGCAAATCAAAACTACAATGAAATACCACTTCACACCTGTCAAAATGGCTAAAGTCAACAACACAAGAAACAAGTGTTGGTGAAGATTTGCAGAAAAAAGAATCCTTGTGTACTGTTGGTGGGAATGCAAACTGGTGCAGCCACTGTGGAAAACAGTATGGAGTTCCCTCAAAAAGCTAAAAATAGAATAACTTTACAACTCAGTAATCCCACTACTGGGTATTTATCCAAAAAATACAAAAACACTAATTCAAAGGGATGCATGCACCCCTATGTCTGTTGCAGTATTATTTACAAGGGGGAAAAAGAGGATGGGAATTAAAGAATACACTTATCATGATGAAAAAATAAAATAACTGTACAGGAACAAGTGTTCAATGATTATTTGGAGAAAGCACAGAAACCGAGAGAAAGGAAGAAAAAAAAAATCTTGGAAGTGAAAATAATAGAATGAGAAGAGAAGATAAGGAAACAGCACAAGTCATCACATATTCTTTTTTTGGTAATTGTGTTGGACTGAATGTGTCAATCCAAAATTTACATATTGAAGTCCTGTCCCCCATGACTGTATTTGGAGATGGGGCTACTAAAGACATAATTAAGGTTAAATGTGGGGCCTTGATCTGATAGAATCGGTGCCCTTATAAGAAGAAAAGTCAGAGAACTAACGTATTCTCTCACTCTCTTTCTCTCTCTCTCTCTCTCCCATCTCTCTCTCTCTCTCTCCTCTCCCACCCCCTCACTGCACACACCAAGGAAAAGGCCATGTGATCACACAAGATGATGGCCATCTGCTACTCAAGGGGATAATCCTCATCTGTAACAAATTGGCTGGCATCTTGATCATAAATTTATAGCCTCTAGAACTCTGAGAAAATAAATTCTGTGGCTTACGACACTCAATCCATGGTATTTTGTCATGGCAGCCTGATCAGATTAATACAGTAATCCATCCAAAAACTGGAAGATTTTAACTTTGCTGGACTCAGTGGAAGACTATTCTTTTACTGTCTGTCCTCTTATCAAAGTCATCCTTCAAACTGCTGTGCAAGTAACCATTCTTCATTAAAGCTTTTCCTAACTCCTAAACCCCAACCAGTCTCCTTTCTTTCTGATTTCCTTTAGTTTTCGTTTTTGGTAGTGGTTTTTATCCATATCTCATTTGTGTGTTGTTTTTCAAAATTCTGACACCCCCCCTATACTCTAGAACAATTAGGTTAGAAACTCTGATGGTGAGAACCAGACATCATGTTTTAAATCATCTTTTCATGATTTATTTTAGAATTGTTGTAGGTAATTAAATTGATGTTCTCATCATCCTGTAGACTTTTCTGGGAACAAGATCTTAATTGTGCTATGCCTATATCTCTATGTCATGAGATAAAAAGTTGAATACCAATTCATTATACTCTTAGTTTATGCAAAACTAAAGTTTTATCTAATAGACGCAATGCAATGTGCTGTTGATCAACATGTTGTAGAGAAAATAGATGATTTTACGTCCCAGGGGAAAAAGCCACCAGTCGTAAACAACACTCTTTGAATTGTCTTTATAAACTAAGTGAGTTAGGATACATTTAAAAGATGTGAAAGAAAGCTGTATCCCCCCATAAAATTCCTATACTAGTGCCATGGTCAAGAAAGTCTATAAAATGGTCTTTTATAAATCAGTTAAATGCCCCCCAAAGGCAGAAATTAGGTAGGCCGATTTTACAATGCATACTTCTATTTGCTCTCTTTTCGTAGTTACTATAACTGATCTCTATTGCAACAAACATTTACCATTTGTAAATGAGAATAAACATTTTTAACCAAAAATAGAAACAAAAACTGTGATCCTTCTGCCTAGGGAAGACTCTGGTTAGATACATGTAAGAGAGAAGACAGAGTTAACTTTCCAGGTCCACTGAAGAAATGAAGAGAATATATTTTAGAGGATGGTGGTGGGCATGGTTTGAATGTGGGGAGGGGGCAGAAAGCAAACAAAAGTCATTAATCTTAAGTGAAAACCTGTAAGGTTAAATACCCTACTCACTCACACATCAACAGAAGTCAGACCTCCATGTGAATACAGATATAAATATACACATAGATTTAAAAATAATCAATTGGCGGGGCGCCTGGGTGGCACAGTGGTTAAGCGTCTGCCTTCGGCTCAGGGCATGATCCCTGAGTTATGGGATCAAGCCCCACATCAGGCTCCTCTGCTAGGAGCCTGCTTCTTCCTCTCCCACTCCCCCTGCTTGTGTTCCCTCTCTCGCTGGCTGTCTCTATCTCTGTCAAATAAATAAAATCTTAAAAAAAAAAAAAACAATTGGCTAATAGCACTTCAATGGACTAGTGGATTCATAAAGAAAAAAAACAGGCAAAAGGAACAACCAGACTGCAAGAAAACATTTTGAAGATTCAAAATGATTTTATGCTCGCCATAAATGGGTGGAGGAGTTCCCAGGGAGGAGTTAAATAAAAGAACAAGTGGGCCTAAATGAAATGAAAGTTAAGAGACAAGAAAGACAGATTTTGAATTTTTGGTATCTGCCTACTGGCAGCCCAATTGCAAAATAATAGTAATAGCAATAACAATAATTATGCGAGGGGTGCCTGGGTGACTCAATCGGTTAAGCGTCCCGCTCTTGATTTCAGCTCAGGTCATGATCTTGGGGTCTTGAGATGGAGCCCTGTGTCAGGCACCATGCCGAAAACTGCTAAAGATTCTCTCTCTCCCTCTGCCTCTCCTCACTCTATCTCTAAAAAAAAAAAAAAAAAAAAAAAAAAAATTATGTAAGGGGGAGGATAAATGCAGAATAGTAAAGATGAAGAACAGCAAAACGAAATTGAAAATAAAAATGAAAACAACTAATCTTTATATTAGGTAAGCATGATTTCAGCCAACTCTCTAAGCATGTAAGTGTGCAAATAGATGCACATTCAAAAAAAAAATAATGATGAGATCACATTTTATTAAAAATGTGTTAAAATGTATTAAATTCAAGTTCACTTGAATTATAAGAACAAACTATCCAATGAAAAGATGAAGAGGTGAATTGTTATCCATGCTTATATATCTGAATTTAACTTTTCTTTCCATCTTGGAGAAGGAGGGACAACCTCATAGAGTCCACCTGTACCAGATGAGGACACTGATAGTAGCAGTGGTGGTGGTGGTGGTGAGGATGTTGGTAATAATGATAAGAAATTGCAACAACCATTTATGGCTGCCAAGAGTATGAGTGTGACAGGAACATTGATGGGAATTTGTCTCTGGCAGCCCCACCTCAACCCTTGTGAAGCTAGTGTTACAATTTCCATTGGAAATGGAGTTTTAAAACTTGTCCAGTTTCATCCATCTACCAAATAATTGAACAGGATGGAAACCTGGATCTGTGTGATTCAGAGATCACGTTTGTCCAGTGTCTCACACTGGCTACTGAAGGGGTGCTCCCCCCTGCATGATTAATCTCCTGTGGGTTTTTTTTTTGGGGGGGGGTGGGTAAAATGCTACTTGAGTTTCCAACTTCCTGTGTCAAGTTATAAACAATTTGTCATGCCTGCAGTCACACTTTTGGCTCCTGTCAGCTCTGTGAAACAGCCATATCATCGGTATGGTTTTCCACTCCCTAAGCAACTTGTGGATCTCATCCTCCCATGCAAGCAACTTGTCACATCTTCAGTTTTCTCACACATTTCAGTTCAAGAGTATCATCATTCTGTTCTTATTTAATTCTTCTTTTCATTGAAAATGTCCATGCTCTCACAGTGTGTCCAAACTCCCACCATTAAATCGTCCCTCTGCTGTGACATAAAAGATCTTCCAGCCTTATCAATTACCTTTTTTTCTTAATTTCTACGACAAATTTCTTTTAGAATTATGTATCACAGGGGTACTGTAACTACTGCTTGAGTCATTGACTGTGTCCTTGGTGTTGTAAAGGAAGACTCCCCCCTCCCTTTTTTCTCACTGTACTCCAATGTCAAAGGAATAAGAATGGGAAAACCAACCAACCAAACAAACATACAAAAAACTACTAAACTAGAGAGGTGGTAGGGTATATCTCTGACACTCTTCCCCCCACAACCTCCCACAGCATCTCCCTGTGTACTCTTAGCTAAGTTACTCAGTTAATCTGAATCCCAGATTCTTCTTCTGTGGAGATGCTAACATGCCCTACTTGCCTCATAAGATAGATTAAAAAGAAAAAAAAATTAAAATTGCTGTGAACTCTATTTTTGTACTAAAATTTTATATAAATGATTTATTAAAATGAATTCTCTATAAAAGATTGAATTTTATACTAAAACAAATATTTTCTTTTTATTATAATTGCTAATTCATTTAAGCAACCTATTTTCTGACTGCCAAAATTCTTTAAACTGAAATCCACTTGGACGGATATTCCAAACTAGTTTAGAAATGACAAACGTGTTAGTGGTAACTCTCTCGGTTGGTATTAACTCTCCTAAATAAATCTGTAACTACAGAACTCTTTTTAAGATTATAAACAAATTTTCCTGGGGGGATATTTTGCAACCCTTCAAATACAACTCTTTATAAGGAATAAAGTTGCATGATACACACACAGGAAAATGAGTCTCTACTTTAAAAAATAGCTATGTTATTCATGAGAAGTGTACACATACACACAGATACAGGGGGAAAATTACGGGCATTTGGAGGCCTCTGACAGAACATCTAGCATAGACACAATCTTTGCATTGAAATCATCTGCACACTAAAAAATAATAATAATAAGAGGAAATACAGAGAATTTTCATCAAACTTTACAGAGAGGAAAGGAAATACAACATACTCTAATGAAGACATCTTTTATCTGACCAGAAGACCTATTGCATTCTTAGCTAGAGTATTATTCACTGTGAATCCATGTTCAACTCTCTAGCTTCAATTTAGTCATCTATTAAATTGGTGGGGGCCTGCCTGGGTGGCTCAGTCAGTTGAGCATCTGACTTTTTATTTCAGCTCAGGCCGTGATCTCAGGGTCATGAGATCAAGCCCCATGCCATGTTCCACACTCAGCACAGAGTCTTCTTGAGATTCTCTCTCTTCGTCTCCTTCTGCTCCTCCCTCTGCTCACACCGTTTCTCTAGATAGATAGATAGATAGATAGATAGATAGATAGACTCTTTAAAAACATTAGTAGGGATACAGGGAAGAAGTTACAATCAAATCTAGCCTTAGAAAACTTTAAAATTAAAAAAAAAATGATTGGAAAACAACAAATATTCTTGAAATCCTGGGTGAAACTAGTAAACCAAATTGTATGTTCTTTTTACAATCTTTGTTTCTAGGAAAAGAATTAGATAAGTTTCCAAGTTGCAAAAAAAAGTATGTTCCAAAGTGCCAAACTTATGGGCAGCTTCTGATTTTACCAAATAGCATTCAATTTTCACTGAAAAAGGAGTGTGACCAAAAGGGACTAATGTTTCTAGCTTACCTGTCAATCAAATGTAAGGACACCATGGAAGCGATCTAAATCAGAAAATTATTCAAGATCAACTCTTCAAACACCCAGAAGTTATTACATTGCCCCATGAAATGTTGAAGTGCTTTTAAAATCTCATTGCCTTTTATAGAAGTTAGTAAATCACAATCTGTAGAGTGGGGTATATTCTTGGTTAATTAACACAACTTTAAAACAATTATATTTCAGCTCTAACATGAATGGGTTAAAAAAGACAACAAATATTTACTGAAGCTGCTTACCTGTCACCTACTTTTTATTCATTGTGTCATCTACCCTTAAGATAATTCTAGGCTTATCTTTGTTTTACAGATAAGGACTTTGAAGATCAGAGATAGTAAATCATTTGTTCTTGGGCATGCAAGTTGTGGGTAAATGCCTGAAGTCTTTGAAGACAGCTCCATCTACCACAAAATATCAAATTTACTTCTCTACACCCCACTTTTTAAGGTAAGAACTGAAACTTGGCCTGACTGTCTTTCATTTTTTTACCATTGTCTCGGCCATTTGTGATTTCAAAGGGGTGATGCTTTCTCAGATCTTTTTAATCTCCTAGGAGTGAGACTCTGATGTTGGCAATGTATTCAACTCCTCGCCACCATAAACTTCTCTGCAATTTTCTGTAGCTTTTATCTTTATCCAATTTTTAAAGCAGATGCCAGTTGCATAAGCAGTATCTACAGCCATTGCTCAGCAAATTCTTCCTCAGTGATATAGCCTCGGGTACTTTCCATGTGTCTTACTTATGGTCAATTTTTCAGGAACCATAATGTTGAATTTAGTCCAGAAGAATGTTCATCCACCCCCTTGCACTTCTGTGCTTGAAGAAAAGTTGCAGCAGGGATATATCGCCCCGTATGTTGGAGTTTCTTCTGGCAGGAAGGATACAGATAACTTTATTGGAAATATAAAGCTTCATTGAGTTCCCTCCCTCTGAGGGGCTAACAACATTCTTTCCCTGAGACAATTGGATGCACCCCACTTATAATCCTTCTTCACATAATGTTAGAAAAAGAGGCTTTAACCTAGGAAAATATTGTCAATAAGTATTATTAGACCAGTTTATTGTTGGTTCAGACGAACAGCCCCAGTCCCTTGAGATGTCTCATGAATCTTTAGCACATAACATAATGCATTATAGATATATCTCTAAAGAAGGAACTAATGAATGGTGAGTGTTATATTATCTTCCATGGCTCCCCTAAACTACTATTCCTCTCCAATGATATGTGTAAATACTTTATTGAACCTAATCTTCAAATTAACACTTGAACCCAATCTTACACCATAGCATACTCTTAAAATCTCAATATCAACTTTCATAGTTATTCTCTTGTTTCTGTCCTTCCCTTTTATTTTGGCCTTTATTTTTATCTCTTTCGTTATAACCCCCTAAATGTAGTAATTGAGCTATTTTTTCCTATCTACTCATTCTTATTGGAGAAAATTCCCTAAAAGTGCATGTGTGTGTGTGTCTCTCCATGTCTGTGTGTGTGTGTGTGTGTGTGTGTGTGTGTGTGTGTATCTGCATGTCTGTTTTTTCTCCAGGAGGCAGGTAGGTGAGATATAAAGGCTACACAGAATTCCTTCCAGAGATTTTCTTCTTATTACTTCTTCATAACAAAACTTGACAGATAATCCTTTATCTAAAAGCAAAGCCATAATTGAAAATATGGACACTATCAGAAGGGTCATTTGCAGCATCACACTATAAAGAGAGAGAAAGAAAACTTCACTTCTGACTCTTAGGGAGGAAAAAGCATAACAAAGTGGTTTGATGACATCTGGTCAGAGTTTCTTCAGTGCTCTTTCATCTTCTGCCTTGAAGGTTTCATGGATACAGTTTTTATTTATCAGTGGAGTTTCTCTGAGAAGCAAGACTGCATTGATAGGCATTATTTGATCCCAGCCCACAACCTGAGTAAGTTGGAGGTTGTTTTGGAAAGTCGATGGGGCTATACTGGCCAATAGAGGGTTGCCCAATAAAATTCTGGGCATCTTGTCAAATTTGAATTTCAGATAACAAAAGTGAGTACTTTGAGTATATATGTATACTATCCATATATGCATGGGATATGCTAACATGTCATTTGTCATTTATCTGAAATTCAGATTTAATTGACCATTCTGCATTTTTATTTGCTAAATCTGACAACTAACAACAACTTTATTTGTTCTAATCTTCTCCTCTTTAAAATGTAACCTGGGAACCTGAGGCATTTGAAACAATTTAAAAAATTTTAAACTCTCATTATTTTATGTCTAAATAATTCACAATGGGCCCCCTTTTCAAACATGTGTGTTTTGTCT
Source organism: Ursus arctos (assembly GCF_023065955.2). NCBI lineage: Eukaryota > Metazoa > Chordata > Mammalia > Carnivora > Ursidae > Ursus > Ursus arctos. The sequence continues at coordinate 20,166,245 of NW_026622863.1, forward strand.
GTAGGTCATTCCATGTGGTCTTTTGGTTACTAGTAACAAACAAATCAAAGAGGAATTTCTTGTAGGAGTAAAAAGGAACTTAATATAGAAAAACTGAAGTTACTTAGAAAATCAAAAGTGTGGCTATAAAAGCAACTTTTAGGAAGAAAAGTTATTAGGACAACACTGGAAATCTCTAAATTCTGTAGTTACTTCTTCAACTGCTCAGTTCCCTGTGAGTTTTTATTCCTGTTCCAAGTTCTCAAGAGTACATAACTGGTCCACCCGGGGTCGCGTTGCTGTCCCTGTGCAGTGGATATGTATGGCAGATTTAAAAAGTTGGGGAAGTTTGGTGGACAAGCAATACATAAGCTATGATGACATAGTTTAAGTGTAGGGAAAAATCTACCTTGGGCCCTTTCTTGTCTTCTGAAGCAAACTAGTAGACATGCATTAACTCTTTACTAGTGGAAAATACAAATTAATGACAGAATCCCTATGGCTGCCTCATTCTCAGCATATTTTGAAAGGTTTAACATTTAATGCCTAAGAATAAAGGTAGGCATTTCATATTCTTCGCAATTAGATTTGGATAAGCAGTGGGAAAACAGTTCAGTGGAAATATGAATCTTTTATACCACCCTTATCAAGTAAAGATGATCTGAAGAATAAGAAGGGAAAATATAAATGCACTACAACAAAGTCATAAAAAAGAGAAGTAAATCAGGGAGCTTGCTTTTGCCTTTGCCTTTGTTTTTGGTTTTGTTATTTTTGGTTTTGTTGTTGTTTCTCAGTAATTTGCCGTAATATCAGAGCAGAGCACCTAATGGATGGAGCTTCCCTATCCCAGAAATGGCAGAAGAAGCTTTTAAGCAGTAGGCTGGCAGGTGATGCAATGAAAGCAGCGTGATTACACAGTCCATCCAGATCTAGGTTTCAATTCTGTTTCTGCATCTTATAACTTTTTTTTTTTTTTTAAGATTTATTTATTTATTTTGGAGAGAGATGGAGAAAACACGAGTCAGGGGAGGGGCAGAGTCTTTAAGCCAACTCCCTGTTGAGTGCAGAACCTGGAGATGGGGTTGGGGTTCGATCTCACAACCTATGAGATCAAGACCTGGACAGAAACCTAGAATCAGATGTTCTATCACCTGAGCCACCCAGGCACCCCACTGCATCCTGTGTTCTATGAGACTTTGGTTAGTGTCTTTCTCTCTCTGATCTCCAGTTCCTTGATCTATAATTGGATACAGTAAAACTCAGCTGTGATTGTGAGGATTAAAGAAGATGGTTTTTGTAGAAAATTATAATACAGGGCCTCCCAAAAAGAGAGTAAAAAAAACACCCAAAACCCAAAACTGATTATTTGGTGGTTACACTCATGATAATATCCAAATGGCTCCAATCAAAACAATCTTTCTTCAAATGACAGTAAACTCTGGACAAAACAAATAATGCCAGCAGAGTGAAGGGACGGGAGAGCAAATAAAAGCAGAGTATGATGAAAGAGACATGGCACTTCAGAAAAAAAGAGACTAGCACTTAATGAGTTTTGAATTTGTATGGCTTTAATACCAACAATATGCCTAAGTCTACAACTTGCTGGGTGGCCAAAGTTGTATAGAAAAACTGAAGATGAATGTCTGGATGACCCCTAAAGTAATTTAAAATAACTTAACTAAAATTTTAACTGCCCCCCTCCTGCAGAAAACATAAATTTATCAGCTTGATTTAATCCAAATTAACTGTCTACTAAAACATAAAAAATATTCTTTTGAGTCCTCTATGAAATATCTTTCACAATGACAAGGATGCAGTCCCAAGTTACTAAACACATAAAGAAATAAGAAAATAAACCTCTTTTCATAAGAAAATAATCAATAGAGACTAAACCTAAGATTATCCTGACCCTTATAATTAGCAGATAAGGATTTTATAGGAACTACTATGAGTAAGCTCAATGTAAAAGAAAATATGTCCATAATGAATGAAAAGATAGAAAAATGTGCGGAGAAATATAAATGATCAAAAACACCAAGCAAATAGTCTAGAATTATTCCCATCTCAGACGTGATCTTCAAGTAAATCTTCTTTAAGAAGAATCTTATATACTCAAATGTCAATAGGAGCCCAGCTGGAAACATAAATGAATGAAATACTCAGAGTACTACACAAAAGATACTGACAGGGCTTGTGGTGATCTAGAAAACAGTGCCTCTATATAAAGGAAATATTCGCTATTTGATTTCAGCCAATTATTGCTTCAAGTAGGAATTAGCTTGTGTGTGTGTGTGTGTGTGTGTGTGTGTGTGTGTGTGTGTGTGTGTGTGTGTGAAGAGCTAGATAGTAAGTATTATAGGCTTTGTGGACCATATGATCTCTGTTACAACTACTCAACTCTGCTTTCGTACTGTAAGAGTAGCCATGGATAATACATACCTGAAAGATCGTGGCTATGTTCCAATAATACTTTATTTACACAACATGTAGTGGGTCAGAGTTGGCCTGTGTGATAACAGTTTGCAGAACATGGTCTCATAGAAATTTAGGTTCAAGTTTACCTAACGTTCTCTATTCCAAGAAAAGGTGAGCCACCAGGTCTGGAGTCCTGTCCTAGAACAAATATGCATAAAGTTCTGAGAGATAAATAATTGTTTTCCAGTCCACAGAAATGAGAATGGGATGTTAACCCATGCAAAAGAATGTGGTTGTGAAAGATTGAAATATATGGACAGTGCAAGTAATTTGGTTTAGGTGCAGGACAAAAATTGTGTGGGGTTAAGTTACGAAAGCCAGATGGAATTTGGTGTAACCAATAAGTGACACTTTTTTCTCGCTGAGTTAGACAACAACTAAGACATGTGACCACAACAGTAACAACAACTACTAGGGGCAAAGAATGCATTCAGATGGATCCCTATATACTGGCATTTTATCCAGTAAATGCTGGGCTAGAAGACTTAGCTTATAAACTCAACATTGGGCATTTTAATATTTCTTTCACTTTTTAAAAAAGATTTTATTTATTTGTCAGAGAGAGAGAGAGGGCATAAACAGGGGGAGCAGCAGGCAGAGGGAGAAGCAGGCTCCCTGCTGAGCAGGGTGCCCCAATGCGGGGCTCAGTCCCAGGACCCTGGGATCATGACCTGAGCCAAAGGCAGCCACTTAACCCACTGAGCCACCCAGGTGTCCCTATTTCTTTCACTTTTATAATCACCTGGGCACCCTACCTCATACCCCCCCAACACACACACACACACACACACACACACACACACACATTAATCTAGACTTTGAAATGTTTGGGATGCAGAGCAGAAAGCTCAGAATCTCTACCTCCCAGTTGTCAGGGAGGGATAGAACATAGAGAACATAGCTGTAAACCAAATCCCCTGCCTTTGGTATTTGGGACTATCTCTGCCTATCAGAGAAAGATGCACAGTGACTACCTACCAACAGGGTGATTTCTTTTCTCTTTGGGAAGGAGAAACAGGTGGAACAATAGGACAGAAATGTTTAGGGAAAATCTTTCTTTCATACTCAGAAGAGAAAATAAGTATCCCTTACACTCAACAGCACACAGATTCCAAATATGAAATCCCTTAAGTATACTGAAGAACTTATTTCTTGCTATACTCAACATAGCAATAATCCTGAAGTAGAACATCAATTACAGTAAATGATTTGTATTGCTAATTCCTTGTAGCATGGCTCTCATGACTTTGTTTTAAATCTACTACAGAACTTGCCTGACTTATGATGAAAAACTTACCATAAGTTGAAAATACCATGTCTATAATATACTTAATACACCTAACCTACCAAGTATAGCTTAGCCTAGCCTTCCTTAAACATGCTCAGAACACTTAAATTAGCCCACAGTTGAGCAAATCATCTCACACAAAAGCCTATTTTATAATAAAGCGTTAACTGTCTCATGCAACTTATTGAATATTGTGCAGGCAGTGAAAAGCAGAATGGATGCGTGGATGCAGAATGGTTGTATGTTTTGGTTCTTTAACCTCATGATCGGGTGACTGATTGGAAGCTGTGGTTTGCTGTAGCTGACCAGCATTACAGGAAATGATCATAACACATATCACTAGCCTGGAAAAAGATCAAAATTCAAAATTTTGAAGTATGGTTTCTACCGAATGCATATCACTTTCTCACCATCATAAATTCAAAAAATTCTAAGTTGAGCCATCCTAAGTCAGGGACCATCTGTAATACAATCCACATTACTAAATATCTATCCAAGCTGTATGAGCAGTAGAAAATGCCTTACAAAAGTTCCACACCATCTAAAATGATTTAAAAACAAGCAGAATCATCATAAAAGATCTGAGAGTTACTATTCTCTTAGACGTCCATTTAAAGTCCCCAAGGGAAGCTTTTAATTTAATGCTTCACATTAAAAACTAGCTTTGAATTGTACATTTGCCTCTGAGCCACGGCAAATAAATAAAAAAAACATATGCCATGCATCTTACTCAAATTTTCTCCATTACCAAATGGACCCAATACCTCAGCCTTTTTGTTTGTCCCCTGGATTCCAGAAGTATTTGTTATATCTACTTCCAATAATCTGATTGAAATTCTGGAGGACTGCAGCAAAGTATACATCATAAATTACTATATATATATTGTTTTTTGCTAGATTAAAATCTTCTGCCAGTCAACAAATTCTAGTGATGAGTTTCCCTCAAAATGCTAAACTTTCCAAATCCTTACCTTCTGATACAAAGCTAATCAGAGAATCTAACAGCTCTGCATGGCTAAAGTGCAACAGAGAAATCACATATCTGACATTTTGCAATAGGCAACAAAAGTGTTTATTATAAAATGATGATCCATTGTATAGGAAATGTGAGCATAAATACACTAGTGCTTGTACATTTACTTGTTCATTTACCCATTCATCAAATAATTTTTTGGTGCTCAAATAATAACAGACGATGTTATTCATATATGTTTATTTTAAAAATATGTTTCATTTATCAAGCAAAATCAAGCAATAGTTGATTTAAAGCCTAATGAATTTTGGAAATATTCATTAAAAGAAAACTATATTTCCCAGGTTTATTCCTTTTATTCTATCTCTTTTTTTGTAGTGTGTGTATATGTGTGTGTGTATATATATATGTGTGTGTGTATATGTGTAATTATAATATATATGTATTTTATGTATAATATATATGTTATAATATATATGTTTATTCCTTTTATTCTATCTCTTTTTTTGTAGTGTGTGTATATGTGTGTGTGTATATATATATGTGTGTATATATATATGTGTAATTATAATATATATGTATATATATATAAGCTTTTAGCACATACTGTTTACAGGAACAAAATCTCATAAGAGTACTTTTAAACATTTGGTTTTAGTTTACTTTCCCCAGCCTGAATTCCTTTCTAAAAGCATTGGATTCCTCACTTATTGTTTAAAATATGCCCTTTATTTTAAGAGACCTTGAAATCCTCCCCAGAGGTCCCTATCTTGGCCTCAGCTTCTCTGCATCCTTGTGTAGGGCTACAAATTATCCTCCAGGGACAGGGGAGATAGGTCATGTGATCCAGAAGAGAGGAAGAGCAGAGTCTTTGAGGAAATCTGTAGCAATAGAAAAGGAGTTCTATGACAAAGTGTCATCTCAGGAGAGAGGATTGTCTGTGATGTTGTGGGAAAGCAGTTTCCAGAAGCTGGAGCTGCGGGGTAGAGCTTTAAAGTGGGCAGTCAACACTTGGAATGGGAAGTGAAGTAATCCTCAGAACTTGGGATTCCAGGCAGAAGAAAATATCCCCCCCCAGAATATTCAGGGAGCTGGTATTCCATATGCTGAAATGATAGGGGACATCCTCAGGTTATACTCCCCATGCAAAAGTGAATTCTTGATGCCAGAAGCAGACTCAAGGCATCATTTCCCTCAAGACAGCTTCAGTGCCCACAGGTTTACCGCATTGCCCTACCTCTTTGTTCTTCTGGATTCTACTAACTTTGCCCTTTTTTCCTTGTATTGCAATTATCTATGTGTTTTCCTTTTCCAGATAAATGAGGACTTTCTTGGGGTCTAGGTCTGGGTGTAATTCTCATCAACTCCATTCTCTTATTCCATTAAGCAGGAAGAAATTCCAAAAATGTTTATAGAAGAGGTAAATACACTTTCATTGATAGTTTGGATTTCGAAGAGTTGAGCATAAGATACTATTCTTAAAGGTCATCAACTTTGAGGGTACTTCATCATTTATGACTCTTTTACACATTAGTGACAAACAACAATAACAACAATAACAACAAATTCACCCACACAAGCTTAAAAGAAAACAGGATTTTTATTGACTCATGTAGCAGATAAGCCCAGGTCGAGGATGTGACTTGGTGTAGGAGTTCTCATAACATCGTCAAATCCAGTTTCTCCTTATTTCCCACTTAACTAGTTTTCAAGTTGGCTCTATTCTCTTTTCATTGTGTAAAAATGGCTGGAGAAGTTCCAATCTCACCTGCCCAAAATTGGAAATCAGATGATTGTATATCATGGGTTCACCATGAACCTATCACTGTAGGGAACCATCATTAGGTCAATGGGAGAAGGAATGCTGAGGAGGTAACCAGCATACCTTCCCATGGGTATAGAAAAATAACAACATTTCTAAATGGCATATACCATCAGAGCCCTCAAGCTTCTTTGCAATTTTCAAAAAATTCTTTCAACTTTCTGCAGTTGTGGGTGTTTTTCACTAATGATGTTTTACTGCCAAATTTGCCATATGTTGATCTTCTCTAACAACTACTGTTAAGAAAAGGAGACCCAAGGGGGGCAGGCAGGAGTCACTTAAACCCACTTACACAGAAACTGGATACTTTACTGTCACTCAGCTGACACTGACATATGTAGTAGAATTCCTTCCTGAAATGATGGAATTGTTTTGACAAGTCTTAAAGTTAAGAGTAATTTTAAGACTCCAATGGCTATTATTCCTAGAACCCATTATTATGTGCACCTTTCTGTATCTCTCTTGACAAAAACAGAAAAGCTCCAAAATTCAAAAAACAAAAACAAACCAACCAAACCTCTTCATCTGATTGTCTCTATCTCAAACTTTATATACTTACACTCAGACACTTTTGTTAACTCCAATCTTCAAATGCATACCAAGCTTTAATAAGCTATTTAACACAGATATTATAATGCCTTGTTCCTGTTGAGTACCTGCATTTTCTTCCTCCCTTTTCAGTTGCACACAATCCATGTAGTGGCTTCTCAAAGTGTTGAAGTTCTACTGTCTGCGGTCAACTCATGTGGTTGTCATCTTCTCTCAACTCATGTGGTCGACTCTAGGTCTTCGTGTGTCCATTGTGTTCATCTCTGTGTTCTTGATATTTGGAGAAGACTCTTGTAGTCATGGTTGGGAAATCTTTGTATCTGGTGTCTGATAGAGTTGGTTTCTATTTCCTGCCTTGTGATTTATTGAACCTATTTTGAGCCTTCAATTTGTAAAACATGAAATGAGGATAATTTTTTATATATATATATATATATATATATATATATATATATATATATATATATATATATAATATAAAGCATCAGAGTATTAGTTTTCCTGTAGTAACAAGCTACAAAATCCTCTCAATGGCTTATCATAAGAGATGCTAACCACTTGATCCTACTATATGCCTATCCTGGGTTGGCTGGGACTGTTTCATGTTGTCTTCATTCTGAGAGCCAGGATGATGAAATAGCTTCCATCTAGATTTATTAGAAGGGAATAAAATAGGATAAATAATATGCTTTCTCTTAAAGCTTCAACCCGGAAGTGGCAGGTGGCATTTATGCTGCTATTTCCTTGACCGAAGCAAAGTACAGGACCAAACGTAGCATCAAGAGAGAAGTGCCCCAAATATATCCTTGGTAGAATTAAAAGTATCTGGTGAATTATGCTGATAAGTCAGCTATTTCTCTTAAAGGATTTTTGAAAATATAATTTAATTTTTACTAAAAGGACTGCCAAATGGCAAATACTCAGATTTATGAACCCTTAAAACATATTTTTCTGAGGACCAGTTTCCTTCTTTTTGAGATGAGATTAGTACTTCTCAGTTTGTCAGTTTCAGATGTTCTCCCTCCAAAATAAAAATAAACCTTTTCCTTCCCTGCCATCTTCATGTAAAATCATCTACTACAGGAGTTTCTGCAATGCATTTCTAAGTGGGCACCCATGTCTGGCTCTTGACCCTTGTTCTAACCTATTCTTCATACAGTGGCTAAAGGAGTCATTTCTAAAAAGCAAATCTGATGACATCATTTGCCTGCTTAAAAGCATTTGGTGTCTTCTCATCCCTTTGACAATAACATTTAAAATCATTAGTTTGAGTTATACGGCTCTGAATAATCCGGGGTCTACTTTTCCTGCCAGCATCACTTCTAGTTGTTCTACTATCTCTTACTCTATCCTGGGTTTCCCTTTCTTTCTCAAACTAGAACAACTTATTTTGACTTCTGGGGCATTGTGTATTCTATTCCTTCTGTATAGGAAGCTTTAACCACACTCTCCATCTAGATTACTCCTTACCATCATTCAAGTTGCAGCTGAAAGAGTATGATTGTAGGGATGCCTTCCTTAGTGTTTCACTGCAGCATGAATTTTTCTTCCATCACGCATATTCAACTGTGATGACGTATTTATTTATGTAGCTTTACATGTTTGCTTGCTGCCACTGCCCTTGCCCAGTCTTCATGGTCACATCTATCTGGTCCAGTTTGAATCCCCAGTTGCTAATACAGTGCCCAGCATTTATTAAATGTTCAATAATTACTTATTATCTAAATGAATGAATATATGAATAAAATGAAAAAGCAAATGAAATAGTTTATTTGCAAGGGCTTTTTTAATGTAAAAGAAAATGTGGAAATATAAGGAAGAACTATGATTATACCAACAATAATTATAAGGTAAAACAGGTTTTGTTTTACATGAGATTTTTTAATTATTTTTTTCTGAGCATGTTTAAATCTTTCTAAAGATAAGGGTAAGATAACTAGAAAGTACAGTTTTGAATTTTTCTCATGAATTAAGATGTTGAAATGTTTTTGTAGAAGAAATGGAAACCCTATTTTCATGAGAATGTCCTAAATAAAAGAAAGGGATCATGCAATTATATTTTTCCTTTCCCAAACAACAGGTTTATAGCTAACTTGTTATTTTTTTTTAATTGAGTGTCTACTATGTTCTAGATGCTAGACGAGGGTCTTTTATAAAAAGTGTAAACACATGTGACAAAGCACAGATGGGACAGAGAGAGCTTGGTAAGATGAGGACCCAAGAGACTTCCCTGTAGCAGGAGAGTAGAATATAAGACTTTTTTACAACAGGTCAGTGAACCACATGCTTCTTAAAAACATGAAGGAACAGAGAGGAAGCTGAGGGTGTTTCATAGTTTTATGGCTTGAGTTATCCTGTGTGATTAAAAATAGATCTGAAGGGGCAACCTAAATGCACAACCTACTTCGCATGGCAAGTGTCAGCCATATAAGACTGAAATGCACACCCCAGGATCTGGTGGTGTCTTGACTCATTTGTTAATCTTGATTGTGACTGACATCCTGGTAGGCTGGCAGCTACTATATCTGTATTCATTCATTCATTTATTCATTTATTCAACAATCATTTGTTGAGCATCTATCAAATTCCTGATTCTCCCATAGACTCTAGAGATAATCAGGGAATAAAGATGTGCTGGTTCTTGGCCCTTGTGCACTTTGAGATGAAGAATGGAAGAGCACATAAGGGAAGGAGACTGTCCAGGAGGACAGTCCATAGACTAGAATGGGGAAAAATGAAGGACTTCAGAGGAAAGATTCCTCTTGGCTCTTTCTAAAGATCTTTCAATGTTTGAACAGAACCCAGAGGATCTCCGTGCCCCAGGAGATGAAGGACCTAGTTTGCTATCTAAGAGTCTTGCAGCTTTATAGCCAACCAGCAATTAGTTCTTAAGAGACTAAGTGCTCTCTTGGAAAGGTACAGGACAGCAGCAGCAATGTCAAGGATGGTTCTCTGATTTTTTTGTGGGCAGCCAAGGTCACCTTGGGCAGGGTGGGGAGGAATAAAATGCCTGGGCATACTTTGCAGAGGACTTGTGTGGCACTCAGGATATTTCCCAGAATACTGGGAGAAGTCTTTGGAATGTGGGTGAAATTCCTGCAGTGAGAATGGGTCAAGGGATTTGGATTGCAGTTATTAACATTGTTAGAAATGTAAAGACACAGTGAGAGAGAAAGAGAGTAGTGATAATCCCCAGATCTTAAAGTCAGTGTTTGCATTTATAAATATTTCTCTCCATGTTTCTCAACATAAAAACACGTTTACTACCATGATAATTTTAGGGGCACCTGGGTGGCACAGTTGGTTGAGCATCCAACTCTTGGTTTTGGCTCAGGTTGTGATCTCAGAGTCGTGAGATCAAGCCACACTTGGGGGCTCTATGCTGAGCATGGAGTCTTCTTGAGATTCTCTCTCTCTCTCCCTCTTCCCCTGCTCGTGGTCTCAATCTTTCTCTCTCAAATAAATAAATAGTTGAAACAAAACAAATCAAAAACACCATGATAATTTTGAATTGTGCCTTTTTGGCTCACCATTATACAAAAAAAAAAAAAGTGTTTATGGTTTACTTGACTTCACAATTACGATACTGGATAGCTGCATTGTTTTCTCTTTTAAAACAAATAGTAACTCATTTAAGGAGTGCTGTACTCTGAGACATTTTAGCCACTTCTATTTTTCATCATTATAATCAATAACAAAGTAAAATTTAATGTGCATATTACTTCTTTTGCAATTACTTGTAGTAACCTTTCCTAGAATTTAATTCACTGGGTCAAGATATATATATATCTATATATATCTATATATATATCTATATATATCTATATATATATATAGATATATATATATATATTTTTTTGTAAGGCAGATTGCTTGCCAATGATGTAGGCTATTTTTAATAGAGCATCTTTACCGATTAGATGTTAATTGTTTGAAGTTTGGCAATTGAATAGATGTTAAATGGAATTTGGTTATTGCTAAAAACCTTTATTATATAGCTTTGCTAGTGGTTACGGAATATAAGCTGTCTTTCTCTTAAACCTTTGGAACCTGATGAATCTCGAAGAAATCCCAATTTGTCCTTTTTCTGAAATTCCTAATCTGACAAAATTTAACTCTTTTCCCTGGTGGACTATGTAACACAGATCATTTCAACTCTCATTACTTTACCTCTGAGATCAACCCCATACTACCCCAATAAATGGAAAGATACTAGAGAGGATGAATCCCTCGAATATTTGTCTCTAGATTGTTTTTCTCCTTTCTTCATTTGGCACATTTGCTTTTACATGCACAGCAGATGGTCATGGTAGAAAGAATACCCAGCTGAGAAGGGAAATAAGCTATTACTGCTGTAGGCACCACCCCTACATCGTTGTGTTGTATTTGGCAACCAATAACCTCTTTGGGTCTACCTGGGCCTCAACTTATTTATCTATGAAATTAGATAGGAAATCTATTTGAATTTTTTTCTTTCTTGAAAATCCATATTTGCAGAAAGTTTTTTGATTCTGATGCTTTTTTTTTTTTTTAGTGTTTAATATCTGTGAAATGAAGACAAATCTTTCCATAGATATCAAGAGCCAATACCAAGGAGTGAGGAGTTGATATTGCTAGCACACGAACCAGCTTAGTGTTGTATACAGGTATCTCATTAGCTGATCATCTACATGACTGAGACAAGATGTGGCATTTTTGTGGTGATGCCCCATGGAGATGAATTTTAATTTGATCTTAATTTTTTAATTGTCCCTTAAAATTCACTTTACCCTATTGTATTCATGATGTGAGATCGAAATGACAATCCTTTTGTGAATAGATCATTTTCAGTCACATGTCAGGCAATGTGATGGAAGAAAATAGAAACTGTCAAAGCTCTCAGAATAGGTTAGAGACTTCAAAGAGAAGACAAGTTGGTCTGAGCAATCCGTACCATCAAGATCTTACACTCATACTACTTTAAAAGCTTCCAGCTGATCTCAGAGAAAAGTTCTTCAGTTTTAAATGGCATATAATTCAACTGAAGAAAAGACTAAAACCATGGACTTAGTTACAAATGAAAAACAGATAAAAGCGCTGTCTCCTTCTGTATTCCTTAAAATGATACCATCAATGTAAGAGTTTTTGAAGATATAAGAAACAAGTCTATAAATACCACAGAGAGGTGTATCTACCTGCATATTAATGTATAATATAATCAAAAGTGAATCAGAAAAAATGGTGGTATAAATTAAAGGTGGTGTAAATATGATACTTAAGAGAAAAGTTAAGGGCAGTTCATGAATTAATCCATTCATGGTCAGTAACAACAATAAAAAATAATAATCAACAGTATTCTATTTTTTTTTTTCTGAAAACTTACTTCCTTGATGTTGCATCTTAAAAAAGAAATACATGATTCTGTCTCCTCAAGCATTCTAAGTATAATTTAAATTCTTTTATTTTTTCAAGGATCTCAATTTATTTATTTTTGGTTTTGGTAAATATATAGAACACTTTTATAGAATCTAAATTCTTGCATTCCTTTTCCTGTGAAAAGAATATTCAAATATTCTGTGAAAATATTAAGAGATTAAGGACCTTCAAATTAATTGGGACAGATAACCATTTATGTTGTCTGGAAGTGATGATCAATAAGACCAGGGCAGAAGGTAATGCAGTGAAGGGTCCTAAATAAAGATTAGTTACTTCCAAGTGAACTTGTCTATAAAAGACCAATGGTAAATTGTTTTAATAAAAGAATATCACTGAACTATTTAATGACTCGTAAAGGGAAGTTGGGAAGTCCTTATAAATCTTATCGTTATTATGCTTTTCATCCCACTTTATCCTTCTCTGAAACATAGGAAATGTTAAAATGAGTCTAAAAACATCACCCGGTTGTTTTTGCAATTTTCCCAGATCCACTGATCTTTTGACACCACGCCCAGTGCTCTGTAAGTGGCTGCCTCAGACCATGCTCAGTCTCCTGGCCACTATAGTTTACAAATTCCTACTCAAAAAAGTCTGGGTAAAGCTCACTCTTCTCCTCATTTGGCTTTTAATGTGAGGACCTCTCTCCAAGTTTCTCTGAGAAGATTCTCTGTGCTATGGTAATTAGAGTAGTGAATGTGCTAAATATATTTTTGGCAGGGAAGGACTCTGCCAGATAAATAAAACAGCCCAGGTGTAACAGAGGAAGGGAAGGAGATATTGTAAGAGGTGCTGCTGGCTTTGTCTCCCCCCTTAGAATTTTAAGTCTGTTCAAACCTTTCCTTTACCTGGACAGTGACATTCACAGTGATTTGGAAAATTTAATTGGAGCAATCCCATGAAACTGAGAATGATTCAGAAGACTCACAAAGAAGTAAGTTTAGATTGGAGAAGTGTAAGCATGCCAATGCTACTCAATTACCTGAAAAATATATTGAAGACTAATTTAGCATTACATTTCCCCACAAGTATGGCTGTTAAGAAATTCACTTTAAATGTAACTATCCAAAAATGCTAAAATTGGGATTAATATTTAAAATGTAAAGCCACAAATTAATACAAAAAGATCCAAGGAAATGTTAAGATTAAACAAAATGTCTTATTGGATTTGAAAATGGCTTTAAATGTGTCCAGAGGGAAGCATCTTAATCTGCCATTCTATCATGACCTTTTTGAATCATGATTTGGTCTTCTTCACCTTTATAAACCTCTGGAGTGGGAACCTATGATATTATGTGCCCAAAGCTCCCTTCTTCCTACAAGTAGTCACTTTCTCTACCAGGCTCGTATCAAGTAGCCCCAACCCCTGGTTCAAAGATCAGCAGATAATCCAAGTTGAACCAAAAGATACTTACCTAGATACTTGGAATGGATGAAAACAGCAACTCATTCTGACCACATTATTTTGAAGATCACACAGACAATGAAGTACGATAACAGTAAGAAGAAATGTGATGGTGTTTTTGTCCCAGGATCCAGGTTTTCCTGAAATAAAACAGTGAACTTACTGGGCTCTCTGAGACACTTGAGTACCTTTAGGGGAAAATGTTTAATTAACTTAATTTTGAAATATTCTGCTTTTTGGGGCACCTGAGTGGATCAGTTAGTTGAGCATCCAAGTCTTGGTTTCAGCTCAGGTCATCATCTCATGAGTTGTGAGATCCAGCCATGAGTCAGGCTCTGTACTCTGTGGGGAGTCTGCTTGGTGATCCCCTCCCTTTGCCCCTCTCCCAACTCGTTCTCTCTCTCTCAAATAAATAAATAAATCTTTAAAAAATACTGGCTTTTCTTTTAAAATTCAAATTCTAGGGTGTTGAATAAGCCCAAAGCATAGATGTGTATTAATAACTTGCAACTCTTTCTCATTGCAATTTAACCACATGTTCTAAATTATCTCTTAAATGAGTTTGAGTTTCTGTCATCTGAACCCCAGTTTACTAATTAATTTGCACTGACACCAAGTACATACTCATTTAACATTTGAAAATAATTGAATGAATCAAGTAAAGTGTTAATATGCTGAAACTTATGCCACATGTCTGAGTCTCAGAGGAGTACAGCTTTAGGAAATGGGCATAGTAAAAGGATATTTCAGATGAAGACATCCTGTCAGTCAAGATAAGAGAAGATGGATGTAGATCATGATGGCAAGAGGCAGTTTAAATGGAGAGTGAGATCAGATAAAAAGATGGTAGGATACAAGAATAGATAGGTCGTTGTGGGTTTTTTGTTGTTGTTTGTTTGCTTATCTCGGGGGGCGGATTATATTTAAGAGAAAAGGGAAAGCAAATGACAGTTCAGAGACTTGGGAATGATGGGGTCAAAACTGTAGTTTAGGACATTTTGGAACCTGTGTCTAGCATGGTAACTTGAACAGAGAGTAAGGACACCAAAACTAGTTAAGATTCTCTTTGAACTGAATAGTTCAGTTATAACTAACTCTGAATTGTTCTGAGCTAGCAATAAGAAATTAGATGGATAAATCTCTTTAGAAAAGGAATCTTTAAATTTGGTGACTGAAGGTGGAGAGAGAGAAAAACAGTAGATTTGTAGAGGATTCCAGAGTCTTATGGACAAGTTGTCAGTCCACAGAGGAAGTCAAAGCAAATGCCATTTTAGAAGAAATGTATGTATGTTGTAAGACCCATTTTAGACACATCAAGTTTGAAATGTCACATTGGAGGTGACTAATAGGCAGCAGTAACCCATAAATGATGTTTGATAAGAAGTTGTCGAAATATAAAATGACAACTAAAATTCTAGTATTGAATAAATTAGACAGCCATTAGTTATTCCATCATTTTCCAAGATACTGTAAACCTAGTACCTTTTTATAGGCTATGTTTCTGAACTTCAGAAATATATACATGTTTCATTTAGGTTTATTTTTACTGAAATATGACATAACAAATCCAAAATTTCCTTCACTGTAATAATGTTATTCATTACTGAAATGATAAAGAACAATAATTTTATTGTATAGGAGGTAAATTTATGCCTCTGGAGGTAGATTTTTCTTGAAGGGTTCTCTACAAATATTTGTCAGATGAATGAACAAAAGGCTAGAACTCTAGGAGAGGGGAGACTGGTATCTATTATGTAATCCAGAGTCTAACTCACAACCAACCTTTAGGAAATGCCCACTGTTATATATATTCTTCCATCAAACTCAGTCTTAGGCTCACCTAGGGCCAGACTAAGACTAATAAGTGCCCTGACTAGTTAATAATTTGGCATCTGATAGGAAAACACGCGTACACACAAACATGCCCATATAAATATTCATTCTCTATTTATAGAACTTTACCTGTTTCAGAATGTTTGTAATTCATTCATCTTTTTCAGCCACCTCTCCCCAAATGTCCTTTCCCCAAGAATATCACCAAAAGGATTACCAAAAAAAAAAAAAAAAAAAAAAAAAAAAAGATGATGAAGGAGGGAGTTCTCATCCAACAATGTATAAGAATTCACTTGAAAACCATTTGAGCTCCATCTGTCTTCTCTGTATGCCCCTCTTATAAGCCACTGTGTATCCCTAGATATTCTCTTCCAAGAGTTAGCCTTCTCACTCCTGGCCTCTCATCAGAAAATCCCCCACCTCCACCCATCCTTCTCACTTGCAGAACAAGTTAACTCTGTCCCCATTTCTATCACCAAAATTGCCTACTTCCTCTTACAACATAAAAAGTCTTCAAGTGTGACAATGACCAATACTCAGAAGATAATGATACTATGATCAGCAAAGCAAAGAACCTCTAGCTGGCAGGATCTGCTCTTCTTAAAAAATGAAAATTAAAAATGACAAATAACTGTTTTTCTCTTGACTAATATTCAAAATATTTCAAAGGATTTCTTTTATGGCATGAAGGAGATCGAACCAAGTTATTTTTCACCAGTTATGTTGGAGTTGTGTATAGAAACTTGAATCAATTGACACTATATTTCAGATTTATTCCAACAGTGTTTTATTTGCCCTACTAGCCCATCTCTCAGTCACACTATAGGTTCAGTTAATAAGCAATTCCGAATTGCAGAACATGTGGCTGAGGAACCCATAGTGTCAAATAGAAGGAATGTTGTTCTGATTCCTGAGTTTTTAATAGCATGCATTTATTTTAATGTACTTATCTTCTGCATCACAAATAAGCTAACAACTGTGTAGAATAGAACAGGGTTTACCAAATAGGTAGCAACATACCTCCATCAACTGATGAACTCTCATCAAATTAGGAAAAACATCCATTTCACAGTCTCAAAGCACAACTTCATCTTTAAAAAATATTTTCTCGGGGGGCACGTGGGTGGCACAGTCGGTTGAGCATTGGACTCTTGTTCTCGGCTCAGGCTGTGATCTCGGGGTCATGGGATGAAGCCCCCCATCAGGCTCCATGTTCAGTGCAGAGTCTGCTTACGTTTCTCTCTCCCTCTCCCTTCTGCCTGCCCCCCTTTAGGATAAGTAAATAAATCTTTAAAATTTTTTTTTCTTGGAAAATATGTACTTCTAGTAGTTGGCATCCTCCTTTTCCCCCCTTCCTTCCTTTCTTTCACATAAATTTGTTTTCAGAAAATGTAGAAAGATGTGTTACATCCACTAGTTAGGCTGATAGATGAGGAAGTGAGATTATCATTGTGAGAATATATGAGGTTTAAGATTAGAAAAATTTGGTAATACAATAGTCCTAGAACCAGGGGGTCTTCATATCTGGAGATGCTGGGGAAGGACATGAATCCTTTTTATGTGGCACTGTATTCATTCTTTCCTTCAACTTTCACCTATAAAGGATCTACACTAGGTCAGGTGTTGACTAGTCATTGGAGAATAGATTATCTCATAATCTAGTAAGAGAAAATAAAAAAATATGTATAAATTAATGTTGAGACAGCCTAAAGGGTACAATAATGGGGAGATTCCAGTGTAGGCCCTAGGCTTACCTCTAAAGTTTGTGAGACCTAAAGCAAGAGTACACATGGAGGCTCATGTACCTAATTTTTAAATATTTCAGACTATTAGTCCAGATAGCAACTGTTGAATAAAATATTGAACCTTGAAAAATATGTAATCACAACACAGGTAGAATGGATGCTTCCCAGCTTGCACATTTTCCTCTCTCAATCTTCTCATCAGTTGGGAAATTCACAGGACAGAATTCCACTTTTCTTTTCCCCTTATTTCCATTTGGAGGGGAGGGGAGGGGAGGTTCATTTTATGTCTGTCCAAGGTTAGCCTTGGTGTCCAAGACCACCTAACAGTTCTCTCTCCCCTACTATTTTTGGGTTTCTCTTCCTTGGACCCAGTCTAAACCAGGGTATATCTGTCCATAAGGGGCCATAGTCTGCATCCCTCTTAGGAACCAGAGGCATAAAAATGAAGTTCAGATTAGAATTCTCATATGTTGATGGTACAGGAAAAACAGGTGCTTGGCCCATTCTGCTTCTCTTCTTGTCTCTAGTCTCTCCCCACTTATCTACTGGTCCTCCCCTCATCTCTGTACAACCAAGAGTACAATCAGAAGCTCCAAACCCCTACTCAGATGGCAAGAATTTCCCTCCAGAGGATAGACTTGAGGAAATAGCCAGCACAGGCCTCGGAGGCACATTTGGGTCCATCTGGACATGAGATTCTAGGGTCTTGGGAGAACGGGAAGGAGAATGGGTTCCAGGTGGGAATGTCCCCTGAGCCATCAGACTCTCTTCCTTTTTTTAAAAAATAATTTTTTATTATGTTATATTAGTCACCATACAGTATATCCTTAGTTTTTGATGTGGTGTTCCATGATTCATAATTTGCGTATAACACCCAGCGCACCATGCAATATGTGCCCTCCTTAATACCCATCACCAGCCTATCCCAGTCCCCCACGCCCTCCCCTCTGAAGCCCTCAGTTTGTTTCCCAGAGTCCATAGTCTCTCATGGTTCATTCCCCCTTCTGTTTACCCCCCTTCATTCTTCCCTTCCTTCTCCTACCGATCTTCCTGCTATTTCTTACGTTCCATAAATGAGTGAAACCATATAATTGTCTTTCTCTGCTTGACTTATTTCCCTTAGCATAATCTCCTCCAGTCCCGTCCATGTTGCTGCAAATGTTGGGTAATCGTTCTTTCTGATGGCTAATATTCCATCGTATATATGACCACATCTTCTTAATCCAGTCATCTGTTGAAGGGCATCTCGGCTCCTTCCACAATTTAGCTATTGTGGACAATGTTGCTATGAACATTGGGGTGCATATGCCCTTTCTCTTCACTACATCTGTATCTTTGGGGTAAATACCCAGTAGTGCAATTGCTGGATCATAGGGTAGTCTATTTTTAACTTTTTAAGGGACCTGCACACTGTTTTCCAACATGGCTGTACCAACTTGCATTCCCACCAACAGTGTAAGAGGGATCCCCTTTCTCCACATCCTCTCCAACATTTGTTGTTTTCTGCCTTGTCAATTTTTGCCATTCTAACTGACGTAAGGTGGTATCTCAAGGTGGTTTTGATTTGAATTTCCCTGATAGCTAATGATTTTGAACATTTTTTCATGTGCATTAGACTCTCTTCCTAAGGAGAAGCACTGACAGAATGAGACCTTGTGAGGCCAAGACCCTGTACATGGTCTAAGACTGTGTAGTCAAATACAGAGTCACTAGCAACATATGGCTATTTAAATCCAATTTAAATTGATTTAAATTAAATTAAATTAAAAATTCAGTTCTTCATTTCACTAGCCACTTTTTAAACACTCAATAGCTACAAGTGGCCAGTGGCTACCATATTGGATAGTGCAGGTATAGAATACCTCCCTCATTGCAGAAGGTTCCGTAGGACAGTGCTAAAGCAGGCAAAGCTCCAACAGCTTGGTTGGACGTGAGTGCTACTTAAATATTTCCTCTTAAAAAAGTTAGAATCTTATATCCACAAATTATTGATTTAGAATAAGTTGTCACACCAAAGGGAATTAGGAAAAAAATTAACAAAAATGTAACATGTTAGTAAGACAAGGAATTTTACAATTCATCAAGATGTTTGAACTTTACAGGAAACTCTAGACTTACTACCATATCCCCTGAAATTACCACTTAGCAGATGAACATGAAATAGCCAATGATGTAGCTGAACTTAAATAATGCCACAGGGATGGTATCAGGTGGTCAGAATCACACCGGCTCAGGAAAAATAATATCCACTAGAAGTTTGGTAATGAGGGGCACCTGGGTGGCTCAGTCAGTTAAGCATCTGACTCTTGATTTCTGCTCCGGTCATGATCAAGCCCCATGCCAGGCTTTGCCGTGGGTGTGGAGTCTGCTTAAGATTCTCTCTCTGCCTCTCCCTCTGCCTCTCCCCGTGCCTGCCCTTCATGCTCACTCTCTCTCTCCCTAAAAAAAATAAAAAATAAAAAAATAAAAAAAACTTAGTAATGAAATAGAGAAAAGAAAAACATGGTGTGACAAATAGCTGTCAAAGTGTAGCCAAGGGCAAGGGGAAGAAATCTCATTCTGCCCCCACGATGACTTAAGAGTTAAAAGTAATCTTACACCTTTGAAAATACAGACATGTAAAAATAATAAATTTATTTATTTTAATACTATTGAAGTACAACTGCATTTAAGTGCAAGGTTATTGTAATTGAGAGCACACAGATTATGTTGTTTAACAGAAAAATATGTAGAGACTGGCTGATGCAAGGACTCCAGTACAGCCAGAGGGGCGTTGCTGTGTACTCTAACACATAACTCTCTTCCTTGAAACTGTTCAGCCACCTTCCATTGTGGTAGAGTGAATATGAAAGGCCAAATAGCTAATAAGGTGAGGAAACTCCTAAGTGTCCGTAGTCTAAGTCTCTGAAGTCATACCTGGCCATACTCTTTCTTCTCGTTATTCCAGACCTCTTTCAGGACCACAGACTGGGATGTTTTCTTGGGGTCTGTGTTAGTTCCTTTTATGTGTCAACTTGGCTGGAGTATGGCATCCAGGTGTTTGGTCAAACACTAGTCTAGATGTTGCTATGAAGGCTATTTTTTAAAATTTTGTTTATCTTACTTTTTAAGATTTTATTTATTTATTATTTATTTTCACCAATACCTTGAGCAGAGTAGACCCTCAGTATATGTGTGATGAGAAAATGAGTTAATTAATGAGTAAATCAAATGAGCAAATAAAAGAATGAGTAAATGGCAGGATAAGAAATACAGACAAAAATATCACAAAGGAAACAAAGATTTTGCTAGAATATTAGCGGACTGAATTTGTAAAAGAAGATCAAAGACATGATCACAGATAACAGCTGTGAGATAAGAAAATACTGATGTGGCAGATAGAAATTCTCATTACTGTTGTTACCTAATGCCTACTGTGTCCTTAGTACGTGCAGGTACTGTTCAGCACTTACACAGGTATTAGGTAACAGAGGCAGGATCTGGCTGGTTCCAACCGGTCCCAGTGCCTGTGCTAATAATGACCTCATAAATCCTTTCTGGCCCCCTAAAAGATAAAGATTCTTAAGGAAGTCCTGAACCCCACATTTTCTTTGTCTCCAGTAGTAACCTCTGAATGTTTGTTTTTTCTTTCCTGTGTTAACTTAGGCTTTAACTTCCCAGTTCCTTTTCTTTTCCAATCAGTTTTCCACCAGTAAAGCTTGCCCTTCGTTCTATAATCATTACCATCCTTTATGGTCATATACATATGAGCTTACCTAAACAAACCGCGGCACTCAGTATATAAGAAGTTGTTCTCAGGTAAATTGAAGGGGAAAATGTCTGTTTATCAGGAAATCTTTATCAGTGTGAAATGGACTGAAAGTGGGTGTTATTTAGCATGAAATCATGTTGAACGGCCCTGAAAGATTTTAAAAAGTAATCAAGAACATTCCATCTGTGCCTACTGATTCATAATAGCTATAAGTTCACCTTTCCAAACAAGAAAAGAAATTTTGAATTTAAAATATATTTCTGTGACACATACCGTTCTAAAAGATTTGTGGCCACCAAGTAACTCAAAATGGGTAGAACCATGCCTATTTTAAGATTTCTTCATCATTAAAATAGATTTTAAAATTGCATGCCTTGTTGAGGAAATGAGAAAGGGCTGTCAAGAAATATTATTTGTGAGAATGACTTTATAGATGCATCTTTTTTAAAAAAAAATTTATTTATTCATTTGACAAAGATAGAGACAGCCAGTGAGAAAGGGAAGACAAGCAGGGGGAGTGGGAGAGGAAAAGGCAGGCTCCCAGCAGAGGAGCCTGATGTGGGGCCCGATCCTGGGACTCCGGGATCATGCCCTGAGCCAAAGGCAGACCCCCAACGACTGAGCCACCCAAGAGCCCCTATAGATGCATCTTGTATATAATAGAAAGTACCTTGATTATCATTTTGAATGAAAAAAATAAAACCCATTGTTAAAAATTAATCTATTTCTATCACTTTACTAAATTTACCTAAATATGCATTTTATTGATTAAATAGTTAAATGTACACAGCCAAAACTTAAAAAAAAAAAAAAATTGAAGTAAAGGTGAATATTTAGCTGATCTCAAGATAGTAAAGTTTTGGGGTACCTGGGTGGCTCAGTCATTTGAGCATCTGACTCTCAGTTTCAGCTGAGGTCATGATCTCATGGGTTGTGGGATCAAGCCCCACATCATGCTCCTCACTTAGTAGGGAGTCTATGTGAAAGATTCTCTCTCTCTGCCTCTTCCTCCCAATACAAATGAATAAATAAAACTAAAAAAAAAAGTAAAGTTTTGCTAAAGCATAAAAATAATGAAAATAATCACAAAGTAAATAAAACAAGGGTAAACTTATTAAAATATAAGCAAAATTAAAATGCAGAGCACTGATTTACAATATTAGTAACAAGTAAGACCACAGATTCAAACCTTTAATATATAAACATTTGCTTCCATCGATAAGACAAATGTTAACACCTAACTACAAAAGTGGGCAAATGATATGAGTAGAAAATAGATAAGCAAAGAACTATAAAAGATGAAAAAGTACATCATTAAAAAGCAAAATCACCTTAGTAGTCAAATAAATTAAATTTAAACAACAGATAGATCCATTTTTACTTATCAAATTAGATAAGAAAAAGAATATTTGAATTTTCAAGATCATGTGCTGTAATGAGATGGAGAAGTCATACATTGCTGATAGCACAAAATAGGTTTTAATGAACATTAATAAAACAATATATATCAGAATCCTTAAAAATCATCATACCCTTTGACTTAATAGTCCTACTTCTCTGATTATTTTTGGGGGGAGGATATTAGAGGTGCTGAATAACTATGCATGTATGTCCATTATAAAATTTTTATAACAGCAAGAAATTCAAATCAATAAAAAAAATCCATTATTAGGAGAATATTTATAAAAGTAAGTATTTATATTAGAGCCCTCTTTAATAATCTATCCTTAATTATCTGAGGTTGACCTGGAGTAGAGTTCGGGAAAGGAACAATGAAAGCTGGTAGCCACTTGTTTATGGGGAATTTTCCACTAGGTGTTACTATATTATGTTATTTCTTTGGAAAATAAGCCCCTGATTCTGATGTAACAAACACACCCAAAACAGTGGCACCACTTCAGAGAAAGTTTTCTCCAAATAGATGAAAGAATGCTTAGTTCTAGTTTTTATCAAGTAGAATTGATTTTTGTTTAACAAAACAAATTTGTTTGGCTTGAGTTGTAACTCAGCCCAAATTATTATGGGTTGAAAAACAAACCAAGTAACCAAAAGAGAGAGACAGAGGGAGAAAGAAAGAGAGAGAGAAAGTAAACACAAACAGTTAACTGTGTTCCAAAATGTGTTATTACTATCCCATTTGTTACTAGTCATGCCTTTCTGATGAAAAATGCTCACTGTGTGGGTTACCTGGACTGGGGCTGGAGCAGGGAAAGATGGAAGACTGCTGCCATTTTTCCCTTTGGCTTTGTTAAAGTCTGGGGAGAAGATGCTCTTGTAGCTGAACAATGGGAACGGGCGAGGAATGAATTCTGATAACTAGCCCTCAGTGTTTTCCAAGATAGCCCTGCAACTAATGAATAGCATGTAATCAATAAATTATGTTTTCAAACAATGTCCAATGACGGAGTTTTCTTAACACACATACAAAAAAGTCTTAGTGTTGCAGCAATGTCCCTTTCTAAGTCCTTAATATTGATTATTTATGGAGATTCTATTTTCCATGCTCACTGCATTCTTCCAGGCTTTTTTTTTTTTCCCCATTTTGAAAGTTCTTGAAACCAATTCCCGGTTTTATTGATAGTCTTTATTTTTTTCTTTTTAAAAGTTTACTAATATTCTTCTTATACAGTTACTGAACTCATAGTAATTGAAATTTAGACTGGTGTTCTCTGATTGCCATCTTAAGTTGAATGCTTGTCATTAATTTTTGATTTTTCCTCCCTAGTTCACATTTAAGGCTATGTATTTCCCTCTAGAAATTGCAGTAGCCGCAGTATGCAAAATTTAATATGTTATTTTATTGTGATTGAAAAATTTTAATTTTCATTTATGTATTTCTTTACGCTTCCAAAAATACACTTTTTAAAAGATGTTCTCATATTGATTTCTAATTTCCTGTTCATTAAGATATTCTCTGCAGCTTAGTATTTAATTTTTTTTATTGTGGATATATAAAAAATATATTCATGCATTATTTGTTTCAGCATCTTATTGGATTCAGGTTCTTAACTGGTCATTTTAAGACATGTCAATTCGATATGAGTTTGCTGTAAAAATGGATTTGCCAATTTCTCTTCATAATTGTGATTTTTTTCTCTATTTTGATCAAATGATATAAGTTAACTGTATTTTTTCCTTGCAGATTGTTTACCTTTATCATAAGCCATTTCCTTAAAATAATCATTTCTATAAATTATAAATAGGAAATATTTGGAGAACTTCAAGTATATGGTAGATCTCCAATTACATGACCTCAGCTATGGGTATTTGTTTAGAAAGTAAGCTCATAGGTTCGGAATACTTGTTTTTTCTCTTTCAGTGGAATTGAATCTCCAGTCCTGTGGTACTTTATATTCCTGAGTGTAAACCAGAGGTTTAAAACTAAATAAGGATAGAAAAGTGATTGTAAAGACACAGACAGAAAACTTAAGTCACGTCAGTTTTACATTCTGTGTCAAATTGTTCTGTGAACCTCGCAGAGCTCTGTCTGGGAAGTATTTCTTTGAGTGCCTTTTCCCTCTTCATTAAAAAAAGACATTAATGTACTCGAATACTATCAATCCATTACTTTTTTTCACTTTATGCATTATTAAATTTCTTTTATTTTTTATGGGATTGATTTCATATAAAATGTTCAATGAAAGGCATTTTCATTGTCTGCATTCCTTTGCTAGCCAGTATCATTAATATGACATTGCATACCTATTACTGAGAATAATTTTGTGGTGTAGAGGAGGGGGGTTGTGAAAAAAGAAAAAGTGATGCAGTGTGTGACAAATGTGTTAGGTACAGCACTGGTTTTTTGTTCCTGTTTGTTGTGTATTCTGACTCTCTTGCAAAGAGTATTGTTTCCTCTTCTGGTGTGTAATTATAGACTCTAAACTCTCTTGAAGAGAGAGTGGTGTCTTCTGTGGAAGCCTCTGGTGCCCCGTGTTCTAGATGAGTTTATAAAAAACAAGGCTTTCTCCCACCCCAATCACCGTTCCTCCTTCTACCTATCCACTCATAGATTTATCACTCTGGCTGCCATTTCCCAACTTCTGTAATATTGTATCAAATGTTGCTTTGTGTTTGCAATAAGCAAGCTCACATCATAACCTCTTAGGATAATATGATGTGGAGCTTCTGGGAAAAAATTTGCACCATTAAATATTTTGTGGGGGGGACAAACAAGCAGTTTACAAAATGACGTATGCAGTGGCCTATGGGTACTTGTGTGTGTGTGTGTGTGTACGCACGTACTTGCATGTGTGTGTTTTGGCAAAGTAAGAAAGGATATAAAACACACTTGCACAAAATCCCTAGAAGATATAATCATGTGGAATATTTATCTTTCTACAATCTATAATTTCTATGATACAAATATATTTTATGAGGAGAAAAAATAAACATGAAAAATATAGGAATATATTTCTTTTTGTCTCTTGGTCACTGTTTCAAGCTAAAATTGCAACGGTGCTTTTGAAAGAAGAAATTTAATTTGTTTGGGTTTTTCTTACTGGTACAAGTTAGAAAAAGAAAGAATTATGGTCTGAAAATACAGAGAAAAAGTTAAATTATATACCTTGGTGGGAATACAGTTAAGTTTTAAATTAAGACTTGGAGAAAGGTAAAAGGACTCTATTTCCATCAGTTATGTAGGAAGCAGCTAAAATCCAGAGTGAGGGGAATGATGGCAAGGTCAGAAGACCCCAGTAAGTCCCAAAAGGAGGGAACTTGGGTGTGGCCAGAGTTCTATCTAGTGAGGTGATGATTCCTTCGTTTGGTTGAAATTGAAGTTGAATCCCCACTCTGTGCCAGGCAATCTTCTAAGTAGTAGGGATTTAGCAGTAAAAACAAGCAGGAAAAGCAAGCCCTGTCTCATGGACTTTATCTTCCAGTGGGATGAGAAATGCCCATGGGAGGGAGTGGAGGGCTCCACATGCAGGGCAAGGGAATTCCAGGAGGCTGCAAAGCAAGGGCTAGAAGTCATGTTCCAGGATATGTGCCCTCCTGGTGAGGCTGACCCTAAGTTTGGCTCTGCAATGCAGAAGGTTCTGGCTCCCATAAATACTGGGATGATGAATAAAACCAAAGTGTAAAAGGTTCTGGTGCAGCAATTTATGCTTCTCTGATTCCTTAAACCTACCTCGAGGAGACAGATTTATCAGCCCCTGACTGATGCCTTTAGCTACTCTGAGTGCCTGAGGAAGACACACCCAGCTCAGCTGAGTGGGCTCCTCCTTTGTGCAGTGGCTTGCTTTTAATATAAAATATATATATATATATATATCTCCTTGGTAAAATGGGCTGAAACTTAACCGAGTATTCCAACGCCTGTGAACACATTACATACAAGAAAACATAAAACAAGCACCACTCTCCTGGGTGCAGGAACTAACCGGCATCATCACAAAATGCCACAGATATCAGAGCATCTATTTTCAATTTTAACAGGAAGCTTGGTAGTCAGCCTCACTATATGGGATATCCATTCCTTTACTCACTCATGCGATGAAAAATCTTATCCTTAGTACATTCTTATGAATTTTCAAAGAAAGTTTAAATAATACCTCATATTTTTAATTTGTGAGGGGATAGAATAATGTTCACTTCAGAGAAATATGATAAAGATTAAAACCAGAAAATGTAGGCTTATTAGTAGTGTCATCATTTTCAATATTCCTAAGGGTATTCCAATTTATTAAAAATATATATCCCCTTAAAAATATAACCAACTTGTTAATTCCCCACTATATCTCAATATAGTGTATATATTTCAGGTTAAATTGTCATTCACAGGGAAATATTGAGGAAACTTAAACTCATTTTGTATCATACCACAAATGTGTCACTCATGTGTTCACACTTATATACCTTTTGTTTCACATCCTGGCACTCAAAACCAAAACCAAATCACAGAGCAAAAAGCCACCATCTACATCTTATTACTTCAATGCAATGTAAAAGGATTTCGTGATTTTTGTTAACAGATCCAAATAGACCCCAGTAAGATGTGTTGACATTCAGATTCCAGCCAGATTTTCAACTTTTCAATAAATGCAAAAAATGCTATGGTCTATTTCAGTTCTCCAAATGGATTCAAAAATCATTCCTGTGAAAAGTGTTACTGAAATATATTTGAAATTCCCTAATGTCATTAATATAACCTAACTTACCATGAATAAAAGCTAGGGTCCTTTAATAAAAATTGAAGTACTATGGACAATTACTCTAGTAACGATCCCAGCAAGAAAGATATTTAATTATGTTAACAAAGAATATTCATTTCCCCTTGTTCCCCTTTTTTCAAACCGTTTCACCATTTTGTTCACAAAAGTCATTGGTTTCCTCTTGCCCTGCCTTGGAAATCATTAGTATTAACTACTATAGGTCAGCTTGGTGGGATCCACTCAGCTATTCTTATGCTCTGATTTCTCTTTCATAGCCTAGAGAACTGACCTTTATTGAATTTTAATTTTAGCTAAAACTTTTCATGCTTTCCGCAGCCCAAAAAGCGAATTCTCTAAGTGAGAGAGTCAGAACAGCAGTTCCTGTTGCAGTTTTGTACTTTTCAAAGCAATCAAAGAAAATCAACCACTGTCTGGGAGCAATACGATGTTCGTTCTGAGTCTTTATCTATGTATTCTTTACTTGAAAATGTCAATCCCTTTGTATCCATTCAGTGTCTTCTGTCACGGCCATGAATGATCAGCAGGTGCCAATGAGGAATTGCAGAGCTGAAAAGTGGAGATTTTTACTGAGACAGATATTATCCTACATATACAAAGCCTTTTGTGTTTGTTTATTTGTTTACATTTTGATTTTGTAATCATGGTCAATTTCAAAAAGATAAATGGATAAGAGCCATAAGCTCCATCCAGAGCAAATGCAGCAATTTTTTTGGTTTTTTTTTTAGATTCAATTCTTCCACTACTGTGGAAGGAAAAATAAGACTTACAGGCTTTCAGGGCCGGTGCTATGATGGAAGTCTTTCTGAGGGGTGTTAGCATGCTTATCCTCAGCTTAGTTTTGCCTAAATACCAAATCATCCTTGTGTAAAGGGAATTGAGAAGCAGCTGAGTTACAGAGGCACCGGCAAGAACAGTCACACCCCTTCACATGCATATGCACAGACTGGATGGACCTCGATGCAGACAATAGCAGAGGTTAAGTTGAACGTTGCATTTACCGCAAGGTTTAAATTCCCATTGTGAACCCAAAGACCATCCAAGAAAGCAAAGAGCTGATAAGTGACAACAGTGAGATTACCTCTCAGGAAACTATTTCTGGGCCTGATAATTTGAACTGCTGGCAGTGATGAAGTCAAGTGGGAGAAAAAACTACAGGAGCATCCCCTTTCTCACAAGAGCATTAGTGTTTAAATTCTCAAGAAGAAATGACAGTTTATGTCAATATTTCTACACACATATTTTGCCCCAGAGATTATTTTGACAAAAATCATGCACCATGGTCAAATCTTGAAGAAATGTTTCTTATTATACCCCCTCTCTTGGAGAGTTACTATGTGCATTATCTTATTAAAGACTGAAAGAAGCCCTATGGCTCACTTATCTCCTTAGTTTTGTTCAAGCAGCATTTCCTAAACTTAATTATCCACAGAACACTATTTTCCAGGAATACCTATTAACATTCTATGAAATTTATTCTTCTGGTGTTTACATTCTAGTAATAAAATTAAGGAGATGGACTAGGTGAGGTGGAAGGACCCACCCAATTCTCAGGACCTCGGCTCTCAGGGACATGTGTTCCTCCAACACTTTCCACTGCTAACCAGTTTCAATTTTTATCATATCCAAGAGGAGAAGCTCTTCTACGTAAGACCTCAGTCTCTTCTGCTTTAATGCAAAGCCATTCCTCTTCTTTAGATACTTTTTGAATTTTGAGAGCCACTCTGGAGGCAGCACCTTTACCAGAAACAACACTTTAATTAGTTAGAAAACCACAAATATCACCTGTCAGGGTTCTCTAAACTTTCTTTGATTCTTCCCTCAAAAGATGTATTCTTCCAGCTTGGTATTCTAATTTTCTTATTATAGATAATAGAGCTGAGGGCTCTGAATATTACAATAAAAAGGACAGAGAATTGAAGAAATAATAAATTTATGGTTGAAAAAGTCAAGGAAATAATATGACTCCTGAATAACCTTCCCAAATCATAACTGTTTCAGACCCTAGGCTCTTCCCCATTTTCCTTTCCCTAACCTCTGACCTTACCCCACATGGTGGTCCAGCTTCCATTCACTCCCTCCCAGCATTGCCAACCAGTAAGAGATAAGTTAGCCACCAGCAACACTATAGTTCATAAAACTCAGGTTATAGAGATGGAGGGCCATGTGAGATGGGACCTGATATATAATAATAAAACCTGAACCCATGTTGCAACTCACTAAACATTCCCAAGATTTCTAAACTTTTTGCATGTTACTAATTCTGTCCCATCAGTATGATCAAAACTGATGTGTGGGGGCGCCTGGGTGGCACAGCGGTTAAGCGTCTGCCTTCGGCTCAGGGCGTGATCCCGGCGTTCTGGGATTGAGTCCCACATCAGGCTCCTCGCTATGAGCCTGCTTCTTCCTCTCCCACTCCCCCTGCTTGTGTTCCCTCTCTCGCTGACTGTCTCTATCTCTGTCGAATAAATAAATAAAATCTTTAAAAAAAAAAAAAAAACTGATGTGTGTCACTTGGAGATATGACAGCAAAATGTCATGAACAAATCTCTAGTATCTCTCTTCCTTTGCTGTGATGACTCAAGTTTCAGCTACCAGATTGTACAGCCCTGTCAGACTTGATCCCTGAAAGACTGCGTGGAGCAGAGCCTTCTATTCCTCCATGTAGGACTGGTAGGATAAGTGAGAGATATCTGTTGAGTTAAGCCCTCATAGCTCTAGTTATTTATTACCACAGCCTAGCATGATGCTACATTCCTTAGTACATACATCCCTCATTGGTTAAGAATTATAGCCAGCTCCATAGTGAGAAGGAGCAAGAAATAAATCTCTGGACACATTAAATGCCATGGAGAAAGAAAGGCTGATTTTTTAGTACAGAGAGGAAGCAGTTTCCAGTGCCCATTTCTAAATATGCCTTTAGCTATTCTCAATAGACCCATTACACATTCATAAAGTTTCATATTAAGGAATCCTCAAGTTTGTATTACAGATTCCTCACCTTGAGGCCTCACCTGACCATCAAAGTCAACATTTTAGTGCCCAGAGTGGCTCAAATAAGGGAAGCAACACCCCCTCCTCTTAAATAATTCAGTCATAGCAAGCCCTATTTCAGTCATACTATCTTTATATAGAATCACACAACTAAATAGAAATGAAATCCTAAAAATACATGCTCTGATTTCTCAATAGGAAATTTGCCAAAGCAATTTCTAATCCCTTTATGATTTTACTTACTATAGCCATGTTCTAATATACTCTTCCCCAAGAAAAGATAACAAAGGCCAAAAATATATTTTTATCTAAGTTGTAGCTAATAATGACACAAAAATAAATTTTTACTTTTATTCCATCTTCCATTATTAAACACTTAAAGTAAATCTATTCTATTAGAAAATGTAAAAATTGTTTAAAATAATACAGAGCACGTTAGCTTAGGTTAGCCATGCTATTACTATGACTAAGCTCGTAAGTGAAAAAAAAAGAAAAAAAAAAAGGCCTTGTCCCCTATTTTGACAAGAGCAAGTAGAGTGTAGGTGAATACAAGGGGGGAGAAAAGACATATAAATAACAATCTTTCAAACTTCTGTTCATGAATATTGTTTTTTGTCATCACAATTGCACAATGAAATATGAAAGTTCAATTTCCTCTTCATTTCCTTTTAATAAAACTTCTGTTCATTTCATTTCTGAGAGAAGATTGAATCTAAATTACTTTGACTTCTCTTGGCCTAACTTTGGTGAATGCTACCAGACATGAAAACAGAGGCCTTTTTGAGCATCATCCATAGAAATAAAGAGGTATAGCCTCCGTCTCTGTGTTCCACTCTGGATCTTCCTCTCTTGCCATGTGGATCTTCTCAATGAGCAGTGAGTGCTGGCTGCACATTATATTGTAATCCTTGCTCCATTTCTTAACCAGGTCATTTACAGAGAAAGAAAATCTACAGAGGGCCCCATATAGGCTTTTTTTCCCCCTAATGATAGGAGAAAATGGGGTTCTCTTTGGTGAGGTGGCATTTGAATTCACATATGATGTTAAAAATATTGTTTATGGAGGGGCGCCTGGGTGGCACAGCGTTTAAGCGTCTGCCTTCGGCTCAGGGCGTGATCCCGGCGTTATGGGATCAAGCCCCACATCAGGCTCCTCTGCTATGAGCCTGCTTCTTCCTCTCCCACTCCCCCTGCTTGTGTTCCCTCTCTCGCTGGCTGTCTCTATCTCTGTCAAATAAATAAATAAAATCTTTAAAAAAATATATTGTTTATGGAATCCATACTGTGGTTCACATAGTGTTCTCCAAAATTCATATGTTGAAGTCCTTAACCTCCCCCCCCCCGTCGTACCTCAGAACATGACCTTGTTTAGCACTAGGATCATTGCATATATAACTAGTTAAGGGAAGATGAGTTCATACTGGAGTAGGGTTGGTCCCTACTCCAGTGTGATTGGTGTCCTTATGAAAAGGGGAAATTTAGACATAGAGACACACATATACTAGGAAAATGTCATGTGAAAAATGGAGTTATGCTACCACAAGTTAAGAAGCTATCAGAAACTAAGAGACAGTCCTTGAACAGATCCTTCTCTAGCACCTATAGAGGGAACATGGTCCTACCAACACCTTGATCCCAGACTCTCAGCCTCTAAAGCAGAAAGATAATGAGTATCTGTTGTTTAAGCCACTCAGTTTATGGTATTTTGTTACAGCAGTCCTAGCAAATTAAGGCAATTCAGAATACCACTCCCAATTCATTAACTTTTAATTGTCTCTTATTGTCTAAGAAAACAAAGAAACACATTATATGGCATGGCTTTGAAAAGCTCTTGTTACCTGACCTCTGTGTACTTGCCCAACCTAACACTTGTTTCACACAATTTAACCTTTAAAATATCAATCTTTATTTTCCTAAAATTGCCTCCTTCTTCCACCTTAGGCCTTTGAATATGGAATTCCCTCAAAAAATGGTGGACAATATATGGTCTAACCTTCATACAATTTTTACTATATTCCAGCACTGGTATATTCAAGGGAGTGAACTAATGATGGGCTTTGTCTTCTAAATTATGCAAGGATGATAATGAAAACATGAAGGGCATGTTCAATGAAAAATTATTATGGTAAATGGGATTGGAGGTTTCAAGAACTTTCAAGACCTTTTGGATTAGGATAATAGAATAGTAAGATAGAAAAGTGGAAAGTAGTTACAGGAGAGTTCTTATTTGAAACAGAGACTTTATAAATGATTAGTAACATCTCAGATATGACCAGGAAAATATGTCCCTGAGGTGGGAAATAGTAGGCTAATCTAAGAATGAGTTCAAGGACTCATGAAACCAGGGTATTGAATAAATGGTGTATGTGAATGTTGAATTTTCTAATAAGGAACAATGGGTGAGTACTATATAGGAATGTAATGACTAAAGTGTTTAATGAATGAGAGGAAGTGACCAGAAAGCTAATGAAGAGGTAGTGAGTAGAATTACCTGATCTTCTGTGTTTCAAAGGAACACAGGTTGCAGGGAGGAGGGAAAGTAAATGGTCTGAATCAACAGTGAAAGACAAGGAGGACTGTACCACTTAAAGCCCCTGTGGGAATCATGGGGTGGAAGAAAATAACAGTTTCAAATTCTCCAAAAAGTACACAAAACAGACAGAACAGCTAGGTTGCAAAACCACAATGAACAGATAACATTTACAGCAAAACTAGGTGTGACATCTCCTCACAAACACTAAAATTCAAGTGAGTGAGTTGATACCCTGTGAACTTCCAAACCTGAACTCCCAGCATCCCTTCTTGGAAAGAGCCACACATTCATTTTTTATTCAGTCAACTCTATTTTACGTACACCCCAAACTCTTATACATTGTCAGCTCTATGACCATGCAAAAGACCACCCAGAACCTTCTAACTCAACCTTCTTACTATATGCTTTTCTCCTCCTCCAAGATCTATTTTAACTTTGACATTTTCTGTGATTAAATTGATTTGGAAGAGAAAGTTTAAGGCACTGGGGAATGGAATTCAGGCAATGCCTCCAAGTTTAATTACATTTTGCTTATTAAAAGGAAACCAGACCAAAGGCAATGAACACTAAGGAGAGAACAAATCACTATCAAAGGTTGCATATCAGATGAGAATCAATTCAGGACTGGTATCAACATTATCAATAAGATTTATCCTTAGGTGCAGGAGGAGAGCTGATCCACAGTAGAAATGACCAGAATGAAAGCCCCCCAAAATCCCACTTTCTGACTTCTGGGAAGGCTTTTGGTATATAAGATCTTCCCCCAAGATCCCAGGGATCTTTTAAAGCCCACTTTTTCTGTACAGTGTAGGAAGCCATCAACAAAATGAAAAGGTAACCTATTGGATGGGAGAAAATATTTGTAAATCATATATCTTATAAAGGGTTAATAGCTAAAATATATAAAGAGTTCATACAACTTAATAGCACAAAACAAATAATCCAATTTAAAAATGGGAAGAGAATATGAATAGATATTTTTTCACTTTTTAAAAGTTTATTTGTTTGTTTATTCATTCATTCATTCATTCATTCATTCATTCATTCATTCATTTATTTTAGTAATCTCTAAACCCAACGTGGGGCTTGAACTTACAACCCTGAGGTCATGAGTCACATGCTTTTTCAACTAAGGCAGCTAGGCACCCCTGAATAGACGTTATTTTTAAAGACATAGAGATGGCCAACAGGCACATGAAAAGATGTTCAACATCACTAATCTTCAGGGAAATACAAGTCAAAGCCACAATGATATCTCACCTCATACCTGTTCAAATGAGTATTATCAAAAAGACAAAGAATAACAAGCATTGGCAAAGATGTGGAACAAAAGGAACCCTCGTGCACTGTTGGTGAGAATGTAAATTGCAGGCACTGTGGAAAACAGTATGGAGGTTCCTCAAAAAACTGAAAATAGAACTACAATTTGATCTAGCAATTCCACTACTAAGTATTTGTCTGCAGAAATGGAAACACTAATTCAAAAAGATATATCATCAAAGCATTATTTACAATAGCTAAGATATGGAAACAATGTAAGTGTACAACAATGGATGAATGGATACAACATAAAGTAGTATAAGGGAGTCTGGATGGCTCAAATCAGTTGGTTGAATGCCCAACTCTTGGTTTTGACACTGGTCATGATTTCAGGATTGTGATATTGAGCCCTGAGGAGTCTGCTTGAGTTTCTCTCTCTTCCTTTCCCCTCCCTCCACTCATGCTGTCTTTCTCTCTCTCAAATAATAAATCTTTTTTCAAACAAATGAGGTGGAGGATGCCTGGGTGGCTCAGTTGGTTAAGTGCATCTGTCTTCAGCTCAGGTCATGATCTCAGGGTCCTCGGATCGAGCCCAATGGTGGGCTCCCTGCTCAGTGGGGAGTCTGTTTCTCCTTCTCTCTCTGTCCCTCCCCCCATGCTCATGCTCTCTCTCTCTCTCTCAAATAAATAAACACAAACTTAAAAAAAAAAAAGTGGTATATATAGACAATGGAATATTACTTAGCCATAGAAAAGAAATCTTGTCATTTGTGACGACATAGATGAACCAGAGGGTATTATGCTAAGGGAAATAAGTCAAACAGAAAGACTGGTACTATATAACCTCACTTATATGTGGAATCGAAAACACGAAACAAATGAACAAACAAAACAAAATTCATAGATACAGAGCACAGAACAGTGGTTGCTAAAAGAGAGAGGAGTTGGATGGGTGGGCAAAATGAGTGAATAGAGTCAAGAAGTACAGACTTCCAATTAAAAAATAAATATGTAACGGGATGTAATGCACAACCTTGAAAGTTGCCAAGAGAGTAAATCTTAAAAGTTCTCATCACAGGAAAAATAATTGTAACTTTGTATGATGACAGATAGCAACCAGACTTATTGTGGTAATCATTTCATAGTGTATACAAATATCAAATTTTTATGTTGTACACCTGACACTAAAATAATGTTACATGTCAATTATACTTCAATAAAATAATATAATTAATTAAATAATTCCCAGGAAAGAGTAGATGTTAAAAGATATATGTTGACTGACTAATGGAATGATGACTAGGTGAATGAATGAATACAATATCCATCTTAAAATTCTGAAATAAAATATGAGGTTTTATCTTCAAAAAAGAAAAAAAAAGACCTCGATGATTGTCCTTGTATTTATAATCATACCTGTATCTGTCTATCTGCCTGTGTATCTATCTATCTACCTATCTATCCGAAGCCTAGTATGGTGGGAAGGGCACAGACTATGGCATAATACAGTATGGGATTTAGAACCTAACTTTCCCACTTCCTGGCTTTGGACAGGTTGCTTATTTTCATAAGCCAACTTTTTTTTTTTTTAACTTAATACCAATAACACCTAGGAATTGGCATGAGGATCAAATTAGAGAATACAGATTCCTTTCCCATGATTTAGGAATCCATAAATATTAGCTATTTGTAATATTATTACATAAGCTTTTATGTTGTATGCCTTTGTAACACTGAGTTCATTTTTCAAACTATATTTTGTCTCATGTTCTGGCTTCCATAAGGGTCCTAATGGAGAATATGGGAGAGAAAACATTAAGATCAAAAATATTTCAGAAAACACAAGAGAGGGGGCCCTTGCAGCTTTGGCCCTTGACCCACCATCACTGGCTCCAGGACTTGATGCCTGCCTCAGACATTTGCTGTAATTAGTACTGAAAGGGTCCCTAAGGGCTTGAAAAGGAGGCTTCTTCCCCTGAATCCACATTTCCTGTGTGGCTGGCTTCCCTGAGTTTAGGCCTCTGGCCAAAGGAGGCAGATCTGGTGGGGCACATGCTTTTCTCAGGATGAAGTGAGCAGATGAAAAGAAGAGAGGGGAATGAATGTCAAAGGATTTCCTAATGAGATCTCCCCTTGTTGTGAGCCCTCTGGGCTGAGGAATTAGTGTGCAGATCATTTGCTAATGAGCATGGCCATATCCATAGAATAACCTTTAAATGCTCAAAGAATGTAGAGTAATTCTGCTGAGTTCTTTCCTTGTCTGGGTGTGCTGAGAAACAAGATTATCCATTTCCAAATGCAAGTCCTAAAAAGGCAGTGATATACAACACAAATTCTAGTAAACAATTCTAAGACATATATCATTAATAAGTACTGCAGGTCTCCACCCTTTCTATGTGGGGTTTAAGGAGATAGTGCTTTCTCAGGAATCCATGATGGGCAGCTGTCCAACTCAGGTCTAACTGTTCTTTCTTCACCCCACCCCCAGCAATCAAATACTGGGGAGGAGTCTCCTCCTTAATTCATGGGAGTACAGTGCTCATTCCTTCCACCTTCCTTTTTTTTTTTTTCTTTTCTTTTCCTCCTTCTTTTGAATTATGTACAACCTAGGAGCACTAAATACATAGTGGGGGGGTTGATTTTCTTACTTTTAGATATTGTATAATAGGAAGAAGTAAAAAGTACTAAGGTCTCTAAATGCCTGTCCTGATATTGACTGACTTCTAATTAGAATTGGATATCTGAGCATCTTATTTCAAATTAATTTTTCTTAAACACACATGCACACACACCTACACTTTGACCTTTTCAGCTCAACCTCTTTGGGAAAAAGGAAGGCATTTTTCATGGCTCCCCAAGTACATACAAGTTTATCAGCAAGTCATGCACATTCAATCACATTCCCTAATGAACTGCTGCTGTCAATTTAGTTCTCATAAAAACTCAAGTGAGGCAATGTGAAGAGTGGTGATTCCTGAGCTCAGGTCTGTGATGCCCCGGGGTGTCTCCAATTATTTCCAGGTGGGGGTTGAGGGTGTCATGAAATTCTCCAACAAAACTAATTTTATTTTTTTTTAAGATTTTATTTATTTATTCGACAGAAATAGCCAGCCAGCGAGAGAGGGAACACAAGCAGGGGGAGTGGGAGAGAAAGAAGCAGGCTCATAGCGGAGGAGCCTGATGTGGGGCTCGATCCCAGAACACCGGGATCACGCCCCGAGCCGAAGGCAGATGCTTAACCGCTGTGCCACCCAGGCGCCCCAACAAAACTAATTTTAATCCACTTCAATTTGCAAAATTGCAGGCCACGCAGCATTTTGATTAAGAAGGACATTTCAGAAAATCAAGTGAGTCACAATGGGGTATTGCAAATGGAAAAACAAAAATCTTTAGTATAAATTCATAGCCAATTATATTTTTCCTTCTTTTGTCCACATAGCAGGTGGTGGCTCCTATTGTGATCTCAATACTTGGGTAGATGCAAAGGAGAAGAAAATAAGAGAATCCAATATTTATTGAGAATTTGCAATGTGCATTTAATTGTAAGAGAAGCTTTTGCCTATTATATTTCATATCATGCTCACAACATCATTATGAAGTAGAACCAATATGGACTACTCTACAGAAAAGAAACTGAGAGCTTAGAGACACTAAAGATTGGCCCAAGGTCCAAATCTGATAAACATGGGGCTGGAACGTGAACTTTGATCTTTCTAATTCCAAAACTTACATTTTTCTCATTAATATGTTTTCATGAATAGGATATGAGAACCCACAAAAAGAATATGGTATGGCTTGGAAGAAAAACCACTTGAGAACTCAAGGACAATTAAATAGACATAAGACAAAATAGGAGTGTCAAATTTTATGGTAAAGAAATAATATGTGGTGAGATATCAACTTGGGCTAAGGGAAATTGAAGGGGGAAAAAAAAGGTTCCATGAACTAACATACTCAAAACCCCGAAGAATGAGTGAAATTGGAGAAAGAGTAAAACAAAGAAGAGCAGAAATAGGATTTTTAAGTAAAGGGAAAGGTGGGAGCATTAAGTGGGTGTGCCCATAGTGGCTAATTTGGGTAGAGCAGTAGGGGGGGGGGATCCATTTGGTTACATAGTGTATGGCGAGATCTCAAGGTAAACTGTTAAGCCTTTGTGGATGCTGCTCTTTGCTTTATCTGGTATTTTGTTTCATTTAATGGATGTATTAACTACCTACACTGGGTTAAGTACAGGAGGAGGCCAATTAAGAGCTCTGCACTATTTGGAAATTAATTTCCTAGGAACTAGGTCTATCCTTCCTCTATACCTATGACTTAACAAGTTCCTGAGCCTCACTTAATCCAAGATGTCTTCATACCTTGAAATGAAATCATAATGCAATATTTATATGATTGCTAAAATTGCCATTGATAACCCTGATCTCTTGACAGATTTCCAGATCTTTGAATTCAACTATTTAACAACTCCACTTGGATTCAAACATAGCATGCCTAAATAGAACTCTTAATTTCACCCCTTCACAAAAGAAAACAATGCAAAATATAAAGCAAAACTTGATAAGGATGAGGATGATGGTGATGATGGTGGTTGTGATGTTAGTGCTGGTGATGATGGTGATGAAGATGATTTTGGCTTGTACTGCTACCTTGGCCATATAATTTTGGTTTCTTCTTCCAATTCTGACTACCTCTGACCAATGAATTCTCCAAAACATAGCTGAGGTGCCCTCTTAAAAAAACACGAGGGACAATCTTTAAAAGTCTTCAGTGTGTTTCTGTAACTCTTAGAATGAAATCTAAGTCTTGTTTCCTTGGCCCCAGGCCCTTAAATGGTTTCCTCTCTGCCTTTCTGCAATTTCATTTATCAATCCATTTCTTTTCCCTCTGCCACACTGAATAGATGTTCTTCCCACCGATCTTCGAGTTTTTAACATTTTCTTGCTACTCGGATATTAATTCAAAATGTCCGCTGTTCAGAGAAGTCTTCCTGACACCCATTCTAAAAGGGACACCCAGTTGTGGTCTGTCACCATCCCCTTCAGTTCGCTGCATTGTAGTTACCATTATGTAAGATTTTTCTCAGATTACTTTTATGTTTATTTTCCCTCTGATCCCACTAGCATGAAGCCGCATGAAAGCCTCTTTGTTTGTCATTTTATCCCTGTACACGGCTGTGTATGCGGTACTTGGGATTGCTCAATACATATTTGCTGTGTTAATAAAATAGTCAATCAATGTTTAGATAGATGTTTGACACAAAGAAAGTACAATTTAATGGGCAAGTGGAAATGACACGTAGGCTTATTTGAATAGAGGATGACTTGGATCTAGATCTCATCTTGGTGGCTATTATCAGGAAGAGGGAGCAAGGGAGTTAGTACATTGGGGACAGCTAGAATGGAACAGAAAAGGAGAACCAAAGAGAAATAAGGGTAATTTGAAAATGGTGATTGATTGCTATGAAAGGTTTGAAGTATATAAACCTTCCTGCTTCCTAGCCAGAGACCTCCTGTAAAATACAGAAACTATAAGGTAATGAGAATCCTTTGGCAAGAGTACCTGAACAGTGGTGCCCCTTAGGAATGACATCATACATTCAAGGAAAGATACCTGGTAGGCAATTGACTGACCTAACATGTTGGGAAGACCATAAAACTTCAATGTTGGCAAATGTGGTAGATAGCGCTACTGTTGAAAAAATATTTATCCCTTTCCACGATTCTTTGTGGGGAATGGGACTTCTCTGCCCCTTAGTTTTGAATCCAGTCATGTGACTTTTTAAGATAATATGAGACCAGATGCAAGCAGTTTTGGAACGTACGTGGGCTGTAAGGCTTTGCCTCCCATGCTTCTGCTCTGAGGAGCTTAGCTGCTGTCCTGAAGGAGAATGAGAAACACATGAGAAAAACTGGATTCAGCCCATAGCCTGAACTGAGCCCATATGAGTCCAGTCTAGGCCAACTGAACCCCAACCAAAATGAAGTCTTGGGAGCAAAAATAAGAAATTAGTTTTGAGTCATTGAGCATTGAAATGGTTTGTTATGCTGCATTATGGCAATTTCTGATAAAGAATTGTCAGGAAACTTAAGGAGCTGAAACTAAAAAATTGAACTTGCTGAATGAGTGACTATAGAAAATTGTAAGCAGATGAGTAATGATAGAGTACTGAAAGATTTCTTAACTTAAAATATTTACTGTGTCTTCATTCACCCCAACATAACTCTTTCTCTCTGTAATAATATTATTTCAGTTCATTCACTGATTCATATATTTATTCAAAAATACATATTGAGCAATATGGGCATTTATATGCAAGGATTATAGGAGAAAACAAGGTAGAATGCACATTACAACTTTGGTATCCCAAATTTTTAATAAACTTCTGCAAACCCTTCTAAAATGTATAGCTATATGCTGAGACTGTTTACCATACTCCTGATATATATATTTCAAAATGTCAGCATGACCTCTGAGATGTCCCAAAGGTATCTTAAATTCAACATATCCAAATACTAGTTTATTAACCTTCTCACTTTTCAACCAACAATCTACTCCTCTTCATGTATTTCCCATCTGTAAATCTATCATCAATTCACTCAAGCCAGGAAATCTGGAATGTTCATTTCTTTCTTCTTCTCTTCCCCCATTCCCAGTGAATCTTGTACTAACATCAAGTCTCTCTCCTAAATGGCAATGGTTTCTCTTCTCTCACATGTCATCACCACTCTGAATAAAGTCCCTCCCACTCTCTCTAACAGTCATTTTCTGAGACATAAATGATGGGAAAAATATGGAAGGAGCCTATACAGTTTCCAATATAAGTATTTCATTGGTTTCTCTCTGGCTGCAAAATTCATGTTCATCTGCTAAAGGACAGCAGAAATGCCATCTCTATGTTGAGAATGAGTACAGTCAGGCATTTGAGTTGGTAACTACTGAGGCCTGAGGAAAAATAGAAATACTTCTCATAGCAGTTTATCCTATCAGCCAAGAAAAGGGGAGGAGGGAAGGAAGAGACTCAAACAGAATACTTGCACATAGGACCAGTTTTCATTTGAAAACCTTAATGAATAACCCAGAAATAAGAGCATAAAATGGGTGTTTTGTTTTTTTTTTTTTTTAATTCCCACCAAATATTTTTAAAAGAATTACCTGACAGACTGGTTTATTTGAAAAAGGAAACACCAGACCTTCAGAACCTCAATTTTCCTTATTAAAA
Organism: Ursus arctos; assembly: GCF_023065955.2. NCBI lineage: Eukaryota > Metazoa > Chordata > Mammalia > Carnivora > Ursidae > Ursus > Ursus arctos. The sequence goes on from NW_026622863.1 coordinate 20,207,653, forward strand.
TAAATGAATTTTGGCTTTGTTTGTGCTTAATCTTGGCTGGAAATTTACATTACCCAATCAGGAGTTAACAAGCCCCGCAGGGGAAATCAACTGTCGCATAAAAATTCCACAGGAAATCCACCAATAAATCAGGGCAGGCAAGGCTGTATATATGGAGATTTCTATCCCTTCTAAAGTCTATTAAAAACCTTTAAATCCTGCTTTAGACAAAACATAAAGGAGGGTTGGGAGCTCTGTCATTCCTGAGAGGCCCTTCAATTTCTACATACTAATATTTAATCATTGAAAATGTCTATATATCCAAAATTAAGTCATTTAGGCTTGGTATATATAACACATTAATTTTATATAAACTCTTATTCTGACATGAAGTGGTTTACATAAGAGGGAAATAAAATCCTCTGGAGCTGAGCATAGAACATTCCTCTTCTACCCATCCTTTATCAAAAGAGAGTCATGATGGTGGTTTGAAATGGCATTTGGAAAGCACCTCTTGATGGCATCTTTCCCACCTCTCTGCCAAAATACCTATGAAGACAACAATAGAGGTGAGAAATCACATTTCTGAAAATTAGACACGGCTGTCAATTTTACAACTAGAATTTGAGAGGATTTGAGGGGTGCCTGGGTGGCACAGCGGTTAAGCGTCTGCCTTCGGCTTAGGGCGTGATCCCGGCGTTATGGGATCGAGCCCCACATCAGGCTCCTCCGCTATGAGCCTGCTTCTTTCTCTCCCACCCCCCCCCCCCGCTTGTGTTTCCTCTCTCGCTGGCTGTCTCTATCTCTGTCAAATAAATAAATTTTTAAAAAATCTTAAAAAAAAAAGAATTTGAGAGGAATTGCTATTCACCTTAAGTCTAAAGGCAAAAAAAAAAAAAAGGGGGGGGGAACAGTAGGACTAGAGTATGCCTGTTCCCCTAGAAAGTTAGTAGGAAGATCCCTAATTGCTTCCCCTCACTCTTTGGTCCTATTTCACAAGTTCACATTCTGTAAGATGTTACATATTGGACAAGCTGTTACCCACCTCACTCCCAGCATTGAATGCCAGTTTGTCATCATCTGATTGTGTGTGTGTGTGTGTGTGTGTGTGTGTGTGTCTTCCCAAATGCTGCTACTTTGAATCTTCCTCCTCCTGAGAAATTTTCCTTTTTAACGTCAAAGAGAGTATGAAACTCCATAAAGACAACTGGCAAGAAGTAAAAGGGAATGGTGGGCAGTTGCTCTCCTGGAGATAGAAACCACTTATAGCAAGCAAAAGTTGTGTCAGGGTCTTGGCGATAAAGAGTTCTTACAGCAGTTCATCCAGTTATAAAGTTTCATCTTCTCCAACTATTCAGAGTATGAGAGGACCAGGTTCTAAAAACAGGAAACAGTCACTTTTTATATAGCAGAGTTGAACCCTGCATTAGGAAAGGTCCCATGGACTTGGAAAGAGAGGCTGACCGTACTTAAGTGAACAATGAGGCCAAAATAAATCCTCATATTCTGTTTTTGGTCAAGTACCAAAAACAAAAGCAAAGCAAACAAACAAAAACAAAGCAAAATACAAAGAAAACAAAACAAACAAACAAAACAATAAAACCCATTCTGGGGCATCTGCACGTATATGAAAGAATGAAGAAAATAGGATATTATCCTGAAGAGCCAATGAGAGGAGGAGTAGTCCTTCGTTTCATAAAATAGCCTGCCGAAGCAAATAGACTGTATCTACCATGTGTGCATTTGCACTGAGGCCAACAATGGGCAGGAATAGATTGTGCCTCACTCGTGTGGTTTTAAAATATACTTCTTATACCCTTAACCATTTTTACAAATGACTTCAAGCATATTAAATTATTCTATGTTTTCTGACAGAGAATGGAAAATGAGACTGTCTTAATTCTCCAAACTAAGGGAAGTCCTCTGTACTGAGAATTAGAAGGTCGGAACAAATGTGACCTCTCTTACCTTCCTAAAATTCTTACCTTACTGCACAGTTGTATAATTCCCATGCTTCTCCTTTTTTTTATTTCCATTGAAAATGATATTTAATTTTTCTTTTCAAAGCTGTCAAATTGGAACCTAAACTACAGAAGCTTGACTTAGCTGTTACATAAGTAAGTCCCTTATTTCAGGCTGCTCCATTAACTTCTCTCAGTCCCCATCTTCACAACTTTAGGAGAAAGTGTTAGAAGTTAACAGGTGGTTTTAATCCGTAGTCTTTGGAGTCGAGGGACTTCTAAGGTTGTACTTGGGACAGAGATGATTGTGCAGGTCTCCATTCCCTGTCTTTGCTTCAAACAGAGCAGCTTAGCATTCATCTGTTTTACATGGTGATCTTCTACATAAGAATGGATCCTACTTTAATCAGAGTTCTCCAGAGAAATAGGAACAATGGGGAATATAGAAAGATGACAGATAGATAGATAGATAGATAGATAGATAGATAGATAGATAATAGATAGATAGATAATAGATAGATAGATAGATAGATAGATAGATAGATAGATAGATAGATAGATAATAGATAGATGATAGGTAGATAATACATAGATGATAGACAGATGACAGATAAATACATGATAGATAGATAGATAGATAGATAGATAGATAGATAGATAGATGATAGATAGGAAGAGATTCATTATAAGTAACTGGATCACATTACTATGAAGTCCAAGAAGTCCCACCATCTGTCTGTGTATGAACTGGAGACCCAAGAAAGCCAGTGATATGGTTCAGTCCAAGTCTGAAGGCCTGAGAACCCAGAGCACCAAGGCAGGCAAGATATATGTTCAGCTCAAGCAATCCCACAGGAAAGGGTGGATTCTTCCTTCCTCCAACTTTTTGTCCTATTTTTAGGTCTTCAAGGGATTGGATGATGCCCACCCACATTGGGAGGGAAAGTTGCTTTCCTGAATCCACCAATTCAAATGTTAATTTTTTCTAGGACAAAATGGCTAAATCATTGAATATTTTTATTTGCAAAATATATTGATTCTGATTCAACTCTTACAGTTTGTTTTCTTTTGGTGAATTCTCCATATTCACAATTTTAAGAAATGGGAATAATTTGTTCTAACATATTTAACCTGTTAGTGTAAAAATGTAATCCAGAACAAATTTCTAATGTTAGAGACTTGGTGATGATAAAATAAATTCTTTTTCCTTTTTCCTAATTTCAAATGTACTAAAATGAGTGTGCTGAAAATGCAGGATACTGATAATGAGATTTTTTAAATTTGCTTCTGATGCTAGTTATGCAGGAAACTTCCCCTTGCCTTAGACTTTGCAGAATAAAATGTGGAAAATCCAATTCTATTTCTCTGACTTACAAAAAAATGACATAAGACAATTAATTGGAAAAATCAACTGTTGAACAATTTTGTCATCAAGGCTTTTATTTAAACCAATGGAATTCAAGGACTTTAGACTTTTCTATTTTTATCATAAATTTTACTTTAATGTCTGGATATAGCCGATTAGGAAATGTAGAATGTAGTTCAAAAGAAATACAGCAGCAGGACGGGTCTATTGAAAGATCTCCTTGAGATGTATTAGCTAACGCTCTATCTAGACCACTCATAAATTTTTAGAGGAAAATTGATTTTGTTTTCTCTTCACTGCAGCAGTAAATAATTTTATAGCTTGGAAACAATTTCTATGCAAACTCTTCAGTATGTATTTTTAAAAAGAATAGAATTTGTTTCTTGCAGAAGTGTGATACCACTCTCACAACTATAATACTATATCTTCAATTAAAATAAAAACCTCTCTAAACCATTTTGGATGATACATACATTACAATAGAATTTTATTCTGGAAGGTGTAATATAACTAAAATAGAGAGCAAAATAAGAAAATAGACAGTTCTGTGTAATCAAATTGCATCCATCCATCCACCCATATCCATTCATTCATTCTACTAACATACATTGTTATTACATCTGCTCTGTGTCCAGCCCTGTGCTGACTGCTGAATACATAGACATTAATTCTACTTGTTTTCTCAAGGAGCTCATAAAATCATAAATGAGTGGGCACAAATATTGACACCCATAGTATAATACATGATAAATAAGTGATGCCCAGTAATATATCTCTTTGAAGTACAGATAACTAGAGAAGTCTAAGCTGGCAAGCAGTTTGCTTTGAGTTGTTAAAATGAGAAGCAAAATAGTACTGAATAGAAGGCAGTGGGCTTTGGGTTACAACACATCTATATTATAAAATCCAAATTTTGGCTACTTGCCAATTGTATAACTTTGGACAGATTCCTAACATCTCACAACTTTAGACATGTCTGGTGTGAAAATAGGGAGAATGTTCCACTCAAAAATTTTGTGAGTATAAAGAGATACAGGAATAATTATGAATATTTCCAGGCATACAGGAAATGTCTAACAGACATTATTCATTCTCCCTTCCTCTTTTTTATAAATTTACCAGTTGAAGAGGAGACATCAGTGGATGTAAATGCATCGAAGTGTGAATGAAAGATGTAGCAGGATCAAGGATCAGTTGCATGTTCCCTGTGGTGGACAAGCACGCTTTCTAGGAGTCAACAGCCAATGTAGGGAATGGGGGTGCAGATCAGACAAAGGAGTTAAGGCTGAATTTTGATGGACCTTGTGGGCTATGCTCAATTTTTATACTATGTTTGTTAATCTACTTCAAATATAGTAATAAGATGGCGTAAATATCATGAAAAGATTTTATATGCCAAATATTTTCTAAATAGCAACACTAAAAATTAGTATGATTTCTTGTGTAAGAACATATATTAAAACGAAATCCAACTAAATAGAATTACTAAATGTGAAATTCAAAAAGATATTTTTTAAAATAAGGAGTAAGTATAGGTAACTAATCGTGAAGGAGCAGGGGTAATAAGCAGTAAAACATCATGAGAAAGTAAAGGGTGATTTAACTCAAGACTTGAAAATTTTTCAAATACTGAAAAAATAAAAATTGACTCAAAGACAAACTGAGTGGAAAAAGAACAGATCTACATGTATCAATACATCACTAAGGAACTGTTTGATTAGCATTTCTAGACTATGCACATATTCAGCCAGCATTGTGTCCTTCTTCAAGTTCAAACTAAATGTAAAAAGGAAAACCATTAATGCCATTTCTATTACTCCAAGATTACGAGGTGCCATAGGAGCAAATGTTAGTTTTTTAAACTGAATGATGGAAATATTTTCATGAAAAAAAAAGCACAGAAATAAGTAATCAATGAATTTCTCTGATAATACTTGGTAGGTAGAATGAGATGTTACATATTTATCAAAATGTATTGCCACTATTTCAGGGTCCTAATGAAGATCAAGTTTTCTACGTACTGTCTTCCTTGGTTAATTTTGAACCTCATTATTGACGCTGATCCTAAAAATAAGAGAGATGCATTGGAATTAATGATTCAGAAGCAACTACCATTTATTGAGCATCGACTATACCTAAAACTGTGCCGGCTCCTTTGACCCGTATTTTATTATTTAATTCTTAGAGAAACCTACAACACAGATATTTCCATTGGAATAAAAATGAATAAACTGAAAAGTAGAGAGAGAGAATTAAATATGCAATGTAGTTAAAAGGAATTAGTTTCTGTATTCTTACCCAAATTCTCAAATCTAACATCTACTGACTTCCCACATGATTGCTTTGGGAAGATTTAATTTGTGACAAAGATTATACAACAATGTAGGAGATAGATAAAACCAAAGAACCCTTCCTTTCAAAGAAAACAGTTACCCTCAATGAGCTGATTTGTTCAAGCAGTACCTTCACTTTCTGTCTCAAAACAGGTAACTCCTGGGGCACCTGGTGGTTCAGTGGGTTAAGCATCCAACTCTTAATTTTGGCTCAAGTTAGATGTCAGGTTTGTGACATTGAGCCCCACATTGGGCTTTATGCTTAGCAGGGAGTCTGCTTGAGATTCTCTTTTTCCCTCTACCTCTGCTCTCCCCCCCCCCCCCCCCCGCTTTCTCTCTCTCGGTCTCTAAAATAAATAAATAAATTTTAGGAAAAAAAAAAAAAGGTAACTCCATCTCTATGAAAATCTGTGTTTCACCTCTATGATTTAACCAAATTAGTCATACCAGGGATTGAGAGTCTCAATCTTTGTTGCAAATGAGAATAGTCTGGAGGGCTTTAATTTAAAAAATAATAGAGTCTAGGTCTATCTCAGAGATTCAGACTTCTATACTGTGGCATGGGGCCTAGGCATTGGCATTATCTTTTTCAAGTATCACCAGGTGATTGTAATATGCAAAGTTGAGAACCACTCTTCTAGATCCTTGAATATTTCAACAGCAGTAACTGGTTTTTCTGAACTATTTTTCATGTTAAAACAAAAACACAAACAAAAAACTGATTTAATTGCACAGTTTAAATACAATCGCAGGTTACTTCTTTTTTTTTTTTTTTTTTTTTTTTTTGCTTGAAAGTATATGAAATCACTGTGGTTAGCTCATGTTGGCAAGGCATTCTGATTGAAAGGTATGTCTCTGATTAATAACCATAAAAAAGCAAATGAGCTATTGATCAATGCAGCTAGTTTGGTAAGCAAACTCAGATGATGAGGTTGATAGAAAAATAATAAAAATAGTACTTTGATAATGAAAAACTTGGAAACCACCTCACATGTAATTGTAATTCATATCCCAGTTTACAGGTCCAAGCAGTCTAGGGACTATTCTCTGTTATAGAATTTGCAGAAAATATTAAACAAAAATAAAGCAAATTCATGGAGAGACTTTGAATTTATAATTATATATTTGATAAACTGAAGAATTCTGAAAAACTTTTGAGCAGGTTTCTCAATACTCCTCTGCATTGCCCTTCACCCTCACCCCTGGATATTGGTAGGTTGTATTTTGGTTTGGGTTTTTTTTTAATTCCATGTTCAAATATATTGGAAAATTCTAAGTTAAAGAAAGATAAATATTTCTTGGCTCTAGGGCTTGTCAGAAACTTTAAGATGATAATATATAACTCTCCAAGAAAAATGCAATGTTTCCCAAATATATTACACCATGGGACTCCTTTCCTGCCACATTGTAGGACAAATAACTGTAGATCCCCACATCATCCTGTAAGCAACAGTGATATCCACAAACCTCACAAAATATACCCAGGGCCTATTAGGTGCCAAGGCTGGATTTGAAGTATCTCATAACCTGGATCCAGCTTAAATGTGACTTTGACTTCTGGATTTCACAACGGAAGGGAATGTTCAATAACGGCAAATTGATAGGTTCTGTTCTGGCAGATGATGCTACCATAACTATTCAAAGTCGTGAAGCAGGTTAATTCAGGACATTAAGGCGCTCAATTTTACAGAGCAGAATAGGATGATTATATTCTTCAAGATTGACAGAGGTGTGATGGAAGGAGAGAAGGAAGGAAGGAAGGAAGGAAGGAAGGAAGGAAGGAAGGAAGGAAGGAAGGGAGGAAGGAAGAATGGAAGGAAGGACAGAATGGGAGACTATCCGTGTTTCCTGGTGGAATTATGGAATGTGAAATTACTGTCAGAAGTACAATTGTCTGGGTGCCAGTAACTCATGGTTCTAAAACGTTTTCTTTACAACACCATTTCTAAAGCATGGTTCAAGATCATTGAAGTCTGAGGTAACTATTATCTCCTCTCCTCTTTGAGCTCTTTTGTAGAAAACAGTGGTGGGAATGAAGACAACTGTGGCTCACAAAACTAAGAGATAAAAGAGATGGCTAGTGGGAGATCTAATTACCCTCCTCCAAATTCACATAGTAAAATCCTGTGATAACACTGCCACCAGAGAGACCAAAGATGGAATTTGCTTTAGTAGTTACTAATAAAAATTAAACTAACTAGTATGTACACAAATACTTAACTACAGTGGACCATGTTTACCCCTGTATCTTTCCTTGACAAGCAAGCAAACTGATGTCATGGGGTTGATAGGAAAAAAATGAAACCAGTACTTTGATCATGAAAAACTTGGAAACTACCTCACACAAAATAATTCATATCCCAGTTGAATCCTTGAACCATTCTGTATGAAAAGTAGCCCAGTTATTTCCATCCTATAGATCTGAGGATTAGAAAGATGAAATCACTTACTCAGGAGCACTCAGAGGGGCTGGAAAGAGAGTCGGGTGTTCTGACACCAGATCCTGGTCCTGTTCCTTCATGTCCCCTTTTGTGGGCTTTTCCTTTACTATCCTTAACTTTATAAGGTCTCAGAAGACATTTATCTAGCTCTCTCTCATATTGCTTCAACATTTCCCAAAATATCTTCCCAGAGCATTACTTCTTTCAGTAAGTGGCTCAGTCAGTTGAGCCTCAGACTCTTGATTTGGGCTCAAGTCATGATCTCAGGGACGTGAGATCGAGCCCTTTGTCAGGCTCCACACTGGGCATGGAGCCTGCTTAAGATTCTCTCTCTCCCTCTCCTTCTGCTGCCCCCACTTCCTCTCAAAAGATTTTTAAAAATAAAAAAATAAGAAGGTGTTCCATGAAAAAAGAGATCTATAATCAAATCCATTTGGGAATGCTTTGTAATATATTTTTGTTCTGTTAACACTGCTTATTAGCATACTAAAAGCTCTGAGAAGTCCTGCAGAGATCCTGCAGTCTGAGAAGTAAGGAAAGCTGTTTGCATACTTTCACCATAGCATTCTTGGAACTTTTATGACTGCGGGGAGCTTTTTTGTAATTTCCCCACTGCCATTATTCACACCCCACAGAACCAAGTTTCTACTTTATTGTTCTACCTATACATCTAATTACCCAATCCCTAAATAAGACACAGGCATTGAGACGTTGAGGATAGTTTTCCATGATTGCAATTTTGTATTTTCTGCACACTTTCATTAATCAGGATGTGGTAGATTATCTCCAAAGAAGACTGCAGACATTACAGAGGCTGTAGGTACCTGTAGCTCCTCCCATCAAATGATTGAGTCTATTTACCAAGGCTTTAAGTAACTAATAAGGATGTAGCAGAAATAGCATTGCTCCAGACCTGGGACTAGCCCTTAAGATGTCTGAACAGTGCCAGCTTTTGCTTTCACATAAAATTACTTGGATCCCAGATAACTGAATAAAGAGGTATCAAGAAAATACCCACATGGAGAATATCTAAAGCTCTCCAGCCAGTAGCCACAACCAAAGGCCCAGACCTAGGAGATGTCCAGACTGTCCTAGCCCTACAAGCTCCCAGCTGAATGAACCACACAAGTAACCTGAGCCAATGGAGAAGAATCACTCTGCTCGACCTCAGCATCATGAGCAATAACAAATTGTTGTTTTTTTAAGCCACCACATTTTGGAGTTTTTTTTTGTAGTAAAAAGTAAAACACATAGGATGTCACACAGCAGGGAAGAATCCATGGGCAAGCCTGCATTTGTACCTTTCTACTTTTCAGTTTAGACCATACATGGACATTGGAAAAGTGGATGACATGGGGTAAAAATTGTGCAATCACAAGAGGAGGTGCCTCCTTCCCCTGAGCTGACACACACAGCGTTTGGCACACGCTTACTTTTCAGCAGTGGTTAAACAATGTCGTGTCTTAACCATAGCTCTTCCTAAGAACATACTCACCAGAATGGATAGCTCCTGCTTCTGCAAGCAAGCTCTGCCCTTGTGCCCTTGTGCCCTTGTGCCCTTGCCTCTTGCCAGCCAGTCTCCCATCTCTCCTATCAGACGTTTCTGTTACTTTCTTGTGAGCTATATGCCAATAAAGAGCCCAAAGTGAGAACTATTCACCCCATTGCAGACTTAGGCACACAGAACACGATTTTGTTATTGTTGTTCTTGATTTTGCTGTTAACCCTGAAATGCTGAACTATTTTAGGCAAGATAGATATCCAGGCTGACAGTGGATTTGAAAAATAACTTGTCTCAATAGCTATCTTAAATGGGGGGGGTGCCCAAATTATGAATGTACAAAAATAGTTTCCAGAAAACTCTATTTACGAACTTATAAAAATAACCTTTATTCTATCCCTAGGCCTCACTAGGATAGGCATGTAGCCAGCATTTGAAAAAATTCTCATTTCTTTAGAGGAGACATGTACGTTCCTTCCCATTCTAACCCACCTGACAAAATCAACAAATCTCCAGTCTAAGCTAGTGGTTTGTGGCCTCTTTATCTTCTCTTCTTTTGCCCTTTAACAAATATATCCAAAGGGCTATAAAGATAAATTTTGTTGGAGTATGGAGTTATAGACACTAAGAGCTGGAAGGAACCATAAAAGCTACCTATGTCACACCAAAACTGTGGCAGAAATGACACAACGTGAACTGTGCTCCACTCTAAAAATGTTCAATCAAATGTAAAATCAACTAAACCTGAGTCTCCCTGTGCCCCTCTTCCATCCCTAACCAGGTCCCAGATGCCTATGTAAATAATCCCAATTAGAAATGCATTCATCACATAAAAACTCACCAAACGAATGCCTACAGGAAATAACACTCCAATAAATCTCGCAAAATGTCTGCTATTCACCATCTTCGAAGTTATGAGCATATGGAAATGAACATAATGTTTGCAATTAAAAGACTTACTTCACTTCAGGTACAGTAAAAACATGCCTGAACCTTTCAAACATATTCCAAGACTATGAATAAGGCTCCATAAAAATTGGAGTGTGCTTTATTATACAGAGATTTATCATTTATTTCTCAAAAATTGTATTCTTTCAGTGACTTGCTTCCTCCATCAACATGCTTTGTATGCATACATTACAGAGATGAAATCTGAAATTCTTCCATGTATTTCAAAAAGAACTAGGTAATAATATTTTGTTGATGATCATGAAAATGACTCTGCAGTAGCTATTATGAAATGTTAAACTTGGAATATTAATGCCTCCCACTCGTGATTATTTTAATGAGATAATCCATAAATCCTCCATCAAACTATAATTCCCTTTATAGTACTTATTTATAAGGGTGTGTTTCTACAAAAATATTTTTGGAAATTAAATCATTTTCTTCTCCATTGCTTCCAAATGGAGATTTCTGTCTTAAAAGTCAGCAAGGCTAAGTCAGAAATTTTAACCTCTCAGGGTTTCAATTTGCACACTTGAGTTTCTTCTACAGCAGGTATTAGTACATTTTTCTTTAAAGAGATAACAAATATTATAGGTTGTTTGGGTCATAGAGTCTCTGTTGCAACTACTCAGCTCTGCTTTGTAGAGTTAAAACAGGCATAGACAAGACAACGTGTAAATGAATTGATGAAGTGAATCCCAATAAAACTGGAAGCAGGTTGACCATAGCCCAGGGCCCTTAGTTTACTGACCCCTCTTCTACAATATTCTACTCAAATGCTTTTCCAAGATCTCTTTGGATCCTCCAGTGACTGGGATCTCACTATACCCTATTTTTTTTCTTTAATTTGAAGATAAATCTGACCTTTACAAAGTAACCTTAATTTATTGAAATAAATATATTTTCAAACTTTAAGAATGACCGAAAAAAAAATTTTAAAGGTCCTACTTTCACAGGATGCTTCTTCATATACCTCAATTCTACCCACCTATTCTGCTATTCATTTTCTTCTCTGAGCTCCAGTCCCTCAATATTTCTGTAAGAGTATATTTTTTAGTACCTTTCCCCATTCTTGCCAATTCCCTTTGAACACCATGCACCCATTGGTCAAAGTTCATTTAGTGTGGTACCCAGGATGAAAACCAACACTTGGGGTGGGGGATGGCCACTGTCACAGAGTAGAAACCTCTTCTCCCTCACGTCAGACATCATTTTCCCTTAGCACCATTCACAGAGCTAGTGTCTGACCACTCAGGAGCTAACTCTCTATTATAGTTTTAGGGAATAATTTAAAAAGAGAGATTTAGCAGGTAAGAATAGAAATGCCATGTAAAATGAATATTACAACAGAAAGACATGTGTTTTTTGCCATGCAGTTTTAGGAAAGAGGATTAAATTAAATCCTAGTACATTGAGACCAAAGGAATCTCATGGGGTAAGGAGCTGAGACAAGAAGGAGCTAATACACCCTTGTCCATACACCAGGATGATGTTTTCTTGGGCAAACTGAGGCCATACCCTGTGTGTTAGGGTTATAGCACTTGTGTTGCTCAAGAAAAGGATGGAGAGATAGCTTAGATACCCATAGGATTTGTCCTCTAGCTATACTTAGCTGTGGAGATTAAATCAAGGTCACTCTTCGAGTGATTGTTTATCTTTATTTTTGTGAGCTCTAGCACTGGGGTTATGTTCATCCATCTCTAAGGCTAAGACAGGACTATGAGGTTAGAGTAAATAAATACCTGATTTTTTTTTTTCCTTGCAAGTGCATGCTTCCTTCATCCTGATGTGAGCCCTCCTACTCTCATTGAAAAGTTCACTCTCAAATGCAGATGCCCAGCCCATAGTGGCTGTGGGTGGATTAGGAACACTATGACTTGCCCACAGGAATCCTGAGAATGAGAGTCCGGGGTTAACTGAGGTCTTGGGACAACAACAAGAAGAGGGCAATGAACAGAGCAGAGGCTAACTGTAGACTCTCCGGCATCCTTCACATCAGCTCAGCAAGGTCATAGGTTGTACAAAAGGATTGCACAACATAGCCTGTGAATGGTCTATCTAGTTTCTGACAGCTTCTGTGCATTTTAGACCACTGTGCTCGCTTGGTTTACATCAGTTGTACTTAACCTCACTGCAGCCTTCCCCACTCCCTTGTCTTTCATTCTTAAATATGTTCTCATATCTCTTATTAAAAACCACTTGACGGGTTAGTTATTAAAATTGTAGCTATATCATCAGTAAGCAATGAAAGGTTTATTTTATATTTATTTTATTTTATTTTCTAAAGAATCCTAAGAATACATGAAGGGTTGTCAAACTTACTGTCCCTTCTATTTTTTTTTCATTTATTTGTTTTTGCTACCTCAGTCACTCTTCCGTCGAAACTTTTGTCTGTGACTTTGGAAAAAATGAGGAACCTTGTTGAAATAGACACATGCACATCATCACTCACATTTAAGTGGTTCCAGGTCTTTGCTTGGATGTACACAGCGATGATAATTCTGTCTGGCACCCAGGTCTGCAGCACAGTCTTTGCAAGTTGTGTGAAAAGATGATACTCGAGCACATCAGATTCTTAAACTTCAGTATCAATCCCTTCATTTGCAACAACTGGCTCTTGATTCATCCTTTCTATCACAAAATATTGTTGAGCTCCCACTACGTGCCAGGCACTGTTCCAGATGCTAACACTTGGGACAAAACACTGTGAACACTTAACACTTAATGTGCGCTTCCGTCACATCAATCCTGGAAAAGGTCCAGTGTTCACTGAAATTTTTCCTCACTAATATCTCCAGTGTGAAAAGATCCATGGAAAGATTTTGCATGTTGTAAATGTATAGTTACCTTCCATGTGGAGGCCATTCCTTCTTTTTCCAGAGCAACTTTTTCTTTAAAAAAATGGTAGTGAAATAATTATGCTTATCCCAGTCCTTTGAGCCACAAAGACCTTCCTAATAAAAGGATGCAACTTCACTCCAGCCATTGTTGTGTTTATCCTGGTTTTGACTAATGTGCATTTAGTATATTTAAGTATTTAAATATATCTGCTATACACAATTATTTCTAAGTCAACTAAACTTGTTTCAGTTGTAAAGAAACACATTTTCATTTTGCTCATTTGAAAAAATATATACAAGTAATTATCTAGCTACAAGAAAGTCACCTCACTTCTTCAAGGAAAAGAAAAGCAGTACTCTCTATCAATTTATTAACAAAAGAAATACAATCAATGATAATTGAGAGCACATCTTCCCTTGAAGTTGACTATGTTCACTGTGGTAAGCAAAGCATCCTTTGATTATGATGAATGGGTTTTGCAGCCTTTTCATGATTATGCAACATATAATCTGTAATGAAGCTGTGAGGTACTCCTTTCTTAGGGAACAATTCTGGAATTTACCCAAGCTTAGCAGGGCATCACTGGTATAGATCAATCCATGTGTGGCAGTGTTTTTATGCTTCTAACAGAAATCTCTGATAAGCTTGAACACATCATTGTCTTTTCTTTTTAAATACAATGGTTCATAACACAAGCCTTGGTCTGTGATCACTTTCTCTTTTATGGACTCCACAAACACTGACAGCTGAATGCACTTATCAGCTGCTGTTGACTCATCAGGTTGAATACCCTCTTTTAAGAGACATATCTTGGTTTCTTCTATAACCTGTTACAGGAGATCCTGGCTCCTTTTATTAATTCTAAAACAAGCTATTCCACTTGACAATGGAATAGTGAGAATTTCTTTTGTTTGTGATGTACAAGTTACACCACTTTGCCATTACCAATGTAATTTTTCAACTATACTATAAAATCCTCCTTCATGTACCACTCCTCTCTCTCTCTTGCTATATATATATATATATATATATATATATATATATACACACACACATACACACTATTAATATTATATATTATTTATGTAATACATTTATATTATTAAGTAGATTATAAATTACTATAAATGTATATCACAAAATATTATGAATTATAGTATTTATTTAATATATTTATATATTTACTAATGCAGTATATATATAAACTCAGTACTAATGCAGATTCTTATGTTTGGATGAAATGAAACCAACTCAAACTGGAAAAAACAAAAAAGCAACTTTATTATTTTTTATTTTTAATGATTTTTTATTATATTATGTTAGTCACCATACAGTACATCTCCGTTTTCCGATATAAAGTTCGATGACTCATTAATTGCGTATAACACCCAGTGCACCATGCAATACGTGCCCTCCTTACTGCCCATCACCGGTCTATCCCATTCCCCCACTCCCCCTCCCCTCTGAGACCCTCAGTTTGTTTCTCATAGTCCATAGTCTCTCATGTTTCATTCCCCTTCTGATTACCCCCCCTTTCTTTATCCCTTCCTTCCCCTACCGATCATCCTATTTCTTATGTTCCATAGATGAGAGAAATCATATGATATTTGTCTTTCTCTGCTTGACTTATTTCACTTAGCATTATCTCCTCCAGTGCCGTCCATGTTGCAGCAAATGTTGAGAATTCATTCTTTCTGATGGCTGAGTAATATTCCATTGTATATATGGACCACAACTTCTTAATCCAGTCATCTGTTGAAGGGCATCTCGGCTTCTTCCACGATTTAGCTATTGTGGACAATAAAAAAGCAACTTTATTGACTTATGTAATTAAGAAATCCAGATGTGGGGGCGCCTGGGTAGCGCAGTCGTTAGGCATCTGCCTTCGGCTCAGGGCGTGATCCCGGTGTTCTGGAATCGAGTCCCACATCGGGCTCCTCCACTGGGAGCCTGCTTCTTCCTCTCCCACTCCCCTGCTGTGTTCCCTCTCTCGCTGGCTGTCTCTCTGTCACATAAATAAATAAAATCTTAAAAAAAAAAAAAAAAAGAAGTCCAGATGTGAGTATGATTTCAGACTCGGCAGGATATAGGGGCTTATTCCATCTATCTGGAATAAGGCTTTTCTTCACCATTTTACTCTCTCTGTTCACCTCTGTCCTGTTTTCACCCTAAGAAGTTACCTTTACATATTGTCTACCTTCTCACCCTCAGAATCTGAAGACATGATCTGATCTTTGAGTTAAATAGAAAATTATGTCTTTCTTTAAAATTAAAAAAAAATTAAAATATTATTAAGAATGTTGACTCAGATTACTCCAGTCCAGGCTATCTCTCACTATCTCTGAATCAAGCTTTAAGGCCTGAGTTAAACAAGATACTAATTGACCAAACCTGGTTATGTGTTCGAGTCCTGGCACTAAAAAACAGCCTTATTATACTCAGAAAGACTAAAAATAATGTATCCGAAATCTGAGTATTCTTACTGGAAGAAAAAAGGTTAAATACTGAGGAGGTAGAAACAATAAATATTCTTTATAATATTAACCATATGCTTCCCAAGGATATCCCCAGTCACCAAGTCCCACGTGTCCTCAAGTTTCTGCTGTCATCATATCGTTATCTGATAGATTTCAATGTGTCAAGGTCATATTCAACTTCACAACCACATCACATTTCAGTTCAGGTAGCATCTATGGTTTGAGACTGACGTTTAAAAATAACATGTTGCACAATATATATTATACACACTGAGTTCTGTCCATTTTATGTCATCTAAGTGTGTATCTACTACACTCAAATATAGTCTTCACATTTGTATTCCTTCAACATGACAAAAACAAGCAGAAATGGCATTGGGTTTTGTTGTGGGAGTGTTCTTTTTCCAACAAAATTTGCATAGTCAAATCATCATATTGGTGCACATCAGAAAAAAAAAATCACAGAATTGTGGAAGATCAGATTTAACTCTGGCTATAAAAATGAAATTGAGGAAACTTCCCTCTACCTAGCTCACTATAGCTCCCTCACTAGAGTAACCAGGGTACTAAAAATGCCAGCACAAATTTATCTTAACATACTCACCACTGGTGAGTTGTAAGTCTCATGTTTACTGTCTCAGCTTAATTTATATCTTTAATTATTTGACTTTTAAATGAATCACCTATGTCTCCCATTCCAAGAAACAGCAGCTTCCGCCCTTAGTTACCAAGCATTATCCCACAGTCTGAAATGCAACTGTATTCATGACCCACATTTGTATCAACAGGAAGCCATGGACTGAGTAGAGTATACAACAGTTGCCATTAGAATTAACCAGCATCTACTGTGATGATGCAACAAAGTAATCAGAAAGACCAAAATGACACTTTCTGCTTCTCATGACTTTCATACTATTCTCCCCTCTTTCATCTCTATCAGAACCAGGTATTTCTTACCTATTTGCACATCAATTTCTGCCAAGCACTCACATATCCAAAACATGCATCCCACTTTACTCTTTCATGGAATCAAAGAATCACTACATTGAATGGAACCTTTAGGGTTACCTGGCTCTGTGTTTAATTACCTTTATAATATCCCTAACAAACAATTTATGGCTAAGTCCCTGCTTTATAAAGGCAGAGGTATTTGGAGTGGTCCAAATCATGGGTGTTGGGGACTAATACCTAGGATTTCCAATACCAGCTCCTTCAGAGGAGTAGGCAATCTTGGTCATTTACTTCCTCATCTAAGATCCAATTTCATCATATGGAAATAATGATGGAAATAAGTGTACCCCCTCCCTGGGGTTCTAGCAAGAAATGTATGAGATAATGTTCATGTAATGAGTTTAACACAAAGCCAGGTATAAGCTCAAAAAATGGTCATATCTACATCTCTACAGCTATCTATATGTCTATATTGATAACTCTATATTCAATATTCAGTACAGCTTTATTTAAATATATAAATAATATATGTTCAAAAACATTTTGGATAATATGGAATTAAAGAACAAAAAAAAAAAAAAAAAAACCGTACAGGGTTTCTGACAAGAGCCAAAGTTTGTTAAATTTGGTGCTTTCCGCTCCAAGCTTTTCTCCTCTGCATATTTTTCTTTTACATGGTTGAGATCATATTATGTATATACTTTGGAAACACATTTTTAATATTGTAATGCACTGTTCTCCATTTCATTAAAATGTTACACAAATGCCATTTTAAATGCTTGACTAAGTTCCTATCATGTGGTCTTTCTCTAGTTTATTTACCCATGCCCCTGTTCTTGAACAATGAGGACAGACATATTTTTTAAGCTGTATTTGTATAAAAACATGAGAACTATCAACTTGGCAGAAGGTTTGTTGGAAAGGAAATAGGGTAATATATGCCCAACATGACCAAGAGGAAAGGAATATGGGATAAGACACCAAAGATAGTTTTTCTTCTTCTAATTATTCATTACTTCGATACTAATTGTTAACACTGTTACCAATAATAAAACTTATTGAGTGCCTACTATGTGCCAGAAAGTTTGCATAATTTAATTCAGTCACTTCAAAAGACTCATGAGGTAGCTTTTAATATCCTGTTTTACGAAGAGGGAATGAAACATAAGAGACACAATAAGCATCTTCCAAAGTTCATGTGGCTAGTTGTTGAGTCCGCATTTTAATCTGAATCTGATTGCTTGCATTGTCCTTGTTTTTCTTCACAAGAACAGATGGTCAACCTAGTCTTGGTCTATCTGTGATTCTCACACTAGTGTAAGGTAGTATCTGTTAGCAGCTATTACCCAGCTAAGATTCTTTGTTGAATTCCAAGAGAACACAATGCAGATGCTAGCAGAGGTAAATCCTCCCTCTAGAAGGAAATGCTGCTCCAGGAAGTGAACATAAGATAAGCCTAGATGTTATTCTGGTTGAATTCTTTAACATCCTAAATTTCATACAACATGTTTGGTTCAGCCCAATTATGGCAATCCTATTCCTTTTGCCAATGATTAATTTACGAATGGATAGGTGACCCAATTGTGGCAAATAAATGTTGGGGAAATTTCTGCTAGAAAGGAGTGGAAGGGAGAGTGGAATTTATGTGTTTCTTCAGGCTGAAGACAGAAAAACAGTGAATAATGATCCTTCTTTGTACTCTTAACAGTTTTGTCGGATATTGACACCTGGAACCTCCACAATCTCTTTGTTAATAGACGGAGGACAAGTTAGCATAAAGGATTTGAGTGTGGAGACACAACACAAACTTGAGTTACTAATGATCTGCCATATCAACCTTCCTCTTGGACTGGCCATTACGGAAGATAATGAGTGTCCCCATTGTTTAATTCTGTTTTAAGTTAGGTCATTTGTTATTTGCAACTGAAAGCATTCTATCTGACTCCAAAAGGATCTCTAGGGACCTAAAACCCTCAACTCAATCCATCTATCAATATGTTACACTTATTAAGTATATAATGATTGTTACCACATTTCCAAACCTATCATCTAAAAAGAAACTCATAATTCACTGCTGACGGTTTTAGGGCAAATATCATTATTCCATTTAAATAATCAGAGATCTGAAACTTGAAAAAAATTAGGTATTTTGACAAAAAGTAGTTTAAATAAGCATTGGTATCAGAATTTGAACTAAGATACTACATCACTAGGACCCATGCTCTTCATGGTGTATATAAGCTCCCGTTTGGTTGCTATGTTATGGCAGGCTTAATGTTTTTGTGGTCATTATGCTACTTGATCTTTGACATAATCCTACCATTTGAAAATACAGTTTTATGTGTTCACTCTTGAATACACTGTAGTCCAAGAGGGCAAGCAAGCTTTATAAGGTCATAAAGCAAGGTAAGAGACATAGGCAAGATCCACCCTTGTGGATAAAAGAGAACCACCCCTACTTTAGTCTCTCTCTCCGTAAAATTAGGGCCCGGTGGCTAGTTCTGAGTAATGGACTGGGGGGGGGGGGCAGAATTGGCTTGTGTTATTCTTAGTCCAAGGTAGTTAGGAAAGGATCTAAGTCTTTCATGCTCCCTTATCTCTTTTCCTTATTTACATGGAAGTGAAGGGCACCAAGATGTCAAAGTCACCAAAAGGAAGCAGCCAAGATCCAGCTTGGATCTCTAAGTTGATGGGGAAGAGAGTCTCAAACCTAGAACTTATATAGGACTTGACATGAGTAGGAAGTTGAATCTGATGGATTAAGCCACAAAAATTTTGGGAATGTGTGTTACTGCAGCACACATATCCTCTTCTAACTAACTCAGCTGCTATATAGTTGTCAATGGCTTATTGGCTTACTCAGTACCTAAGAAGAGGTTTGATTTAACTTTGAGTAGCCAGTAGACCATTTCAGCCTGTAACACCTTTCTAGGTTTTCAGCTTCTGCTTTAAAGTCCTTGGATACAAAGTGCTGGTGCTTTTTAAAGCTCCTTTTTCCCTTTGTTTTACATGGGTGAATAGTTGCTTTATTTATTATGCAGTTGATGGTGGTTATGGAGAATTTTTCTTCACTATGCTTGAGATTTATAGAGCTGGGCTGCCCTTTTATTAGGCAATATATTCAGTTTGGCGTTCTTAGGTGCCTAGAGAATTTGGCATAGATATAGTTTTATCATAAAAAAATCCTCATAATGATTATTATTAGCATACCCTGTTGTTTATCAACCCATGGAACAAAAAAAAATGCACATATAGCTCTGAGAGGCTAAGTCTTTTGGTCTTTGAGTAGAACAAAGAATGGCATAAATATTTCTGAGGCTTGGTGAATATACTGGCCAAGAAATACATGATGTACTAAAATTACAAATAGGGCATCACCTCTGGCATCCTTGAAACGGAGGTTTCCCCACTGTGCAATGGATTTAATACACCTGAAGTCCCCTTTTTATACCTCCAGGCACAGCTACCTTTTATTTGAAATTTGAAACCATCAAATCCTTACTGACTGCTTCTGGGAAAAAGAGAAAAGCTCAATCTCTCACCCCTAACATTGTAAAGCCTGAAAAAAAAAAAACATTGGCAATTACCTAATTGAAAACCCTTAAATTATAGGTAAGAAAAGAGAAGAAGAGAAGGAGAAATGATTTTCAAAAGGTAGCAAAGCAATTCAGGGCCTAGCCAAATGTGTTTCTATGTGTGTTGTATGTCTTCTTCCAGACCTCAGAAGAAGGGACAACTGGCCACACCATGTGTCCTTAAACATGCTCCCTTTACCAATAGTCATCCTGATCTGCATCTGGGACTTAAAAACAGAAATACATATAAAGCTTTAGGCTGGACATAATCTCAAGGCTTTAACTACTGCTACCACCATGTGTTGAACACCTGTTAAATGTCAGAAACTACGCTACTATCTGTAATTCTCACAACAGTCCCATGAACAAGATATCCTCTTAAGAAGCTTCAGAAAAGTTAAGTGAGTTATTACTACAGGTTGATAAAGTAAGTGATAGTAAATGCTAAAGACAAAACTTCATGTCAGGTCCTTCCTGTCTGATGCTCCTTTGTAACAGTGTTTTCAGGAACAAAATATGATTATCTCCATTTTACGTAATGACAGACATGGCAAAGGATGTTAAACAAATTATTTAAAATACCACATTGGATTGGTGATGAAGTTGGAACCAACTATACCAAAAGCCATAATGATCAGGGATTATTTTTCTCTAGCTAAACCTTTGTTTTCTGTGTTGAAGTGAATGTCATATGAAGTTAAAAATATGAAACAAGTATAGTCTGAAAAAAGATTCTATTATCTTTCCAAACTTTTGTTGTCCATAGAAAGCGAAGTCCCCACATAGCACGTGCATTTCACACCTTAAAATGTATCTGAGAGTACTGTTTCATTTTTTTAGAAAGAAAGAGAAGAGGTTATTTGGCACATAATGGCACTGAGCTGATGCTCTGTCGTCATCTGTAGAAAGAGGACTATTAACCACAAGAGCCAAGCAAGATCCAGACACAGACAGATTTGGGAATATACCCTTATCCTCACGCTTGGTGATAAACTTCATAGGAGTCTGCAAGCCTCAGCTGCTAAAAAAAAAAAAAAAAAAAATTCCATTTGAAATTTATTTCAGAGCTTACTTACTTCTGGAATCAGGGTAGGTTCCCGAAAGTCACAGAATTTAGATAATTAAGGTTCTTAGAAATCAGCAAGCCTGCTGCCTCCTTTTACAGATGGGAAAGCTGTGGCTCAGAGAGGGCAGTGGTTTGTCAAGGGCCATGCTGCTAGATTTGTAACAAAGTCTAAACCAAAAAGCAGGTTGTTATAAATCTCACACCATGGTTAGCCGAATGCCTGAAAATTGAAGGTATAACCTATAAACAAAGTCATGATGACCTGGAGGCAAAGAAACCTGGAAAGCAGAAAAAAGTATTTGTATTGGTGACTCTGAGCCAACAAGCAGGGAAGAGAAAGAAAAGTAGATAAAGAAGAAATTGCTCCGTATTTAGTAAGCCAGCATTTATTAGTTTCCTCCTCCGTGTAAAACCCTGGTGCTAAGGGCAGAGGGTGAAAACAATTACATTGACCCTGTCTTTAAAGGACTCACATTGTATTATGAGAGAGTAGACCTTAGTTACAAAGATTGGACGAGGTAACTTTTGGAAGAGAAGTGCAGATAAATGGTATTGAGAGTCAAGGAACCAATAGAACTCAAAGGTGATCAATGATCTTCAGCCTACTTATCTTGAAGGAAATTTATTTATAATTTGGGAGTCTCACACTGTTAGAGCTCATACAATGTCTCCAGTTTAGGAAGCCTTCTGAAAAACTATAAAAGATAGCTGGTTAAAATTAAAAAGAATGATGCTATTCCTTCTCTCCTCCACCTCCTTCTATCCACACATCTATTCAGCCTGCCCTCAAATGATCCCTCCTTTCATACCAGCCTCTGTGTTCACCATGACATGATTTCTCACTTTTGATGTCTATTGTCTGATGACCACTGAGAATGCTACCAATGTGCATTGCATCAATTGCCAACCTATGAGATAGACTGGTGATGTACTTAGGGTTAGATCTAGGGTTAGATGGGAAAATGCAGTGTAGAGACATTAAGATGCTTTGCCCAAAGTCACAACTTTTCTGGATTCCCATTCTGAAACCAAAACTCTAACCATAAAAGGGGGAAAAATCAACTGAACTGTAGTAAAATTAAAAATATATATCCATAAAAGACATTATTAAATCTATATATAGATCTGTCTAAATGATAAACATAATTACTTCTAACCTAAATATCTATCTATTATCTCTATATCTTTTCACCCAGATGAAATGGAGAAAGAGAATTGCATCGTAAGCTATGTAGATTTTTTTCTTCCCCATACTGGATACTGGTGATATAAGGATACTATACTCAAAAAGTTCTGCCATATTAGACAAGTCAATTTCCCTTCCTTGAGCTTCAGGAAAAGCAAAAGCTGATTAAACTGAAGAGGCATGTAATGAACAAAATTAAATATGCAGATGACAGCTTCAGAGCTTTCTGGCTGCAAATTTCCAGGTTCAGTATATCCCTAGTTCATAGACTAGTGGCTTCTTCTCTCTGTAACTTAGTTTTATCATCTGTAAAATGGGAAAATGAAAAAAAAGGGAAAATTAACTAAATATTTTACACAATTATGCAAACATCAAAGAAGATCATGTATTTAAAATGCTCAATACAGTGCCTAGCATCAGAGAACCAAAATTGACAATTTTAGATTTTTTGATGTTTTACACAAATGAACATTTCTAATTAGAATGTTATCCGCTTCCTTTTGTCTGTGAGTTTAAGGAAGGACAGAGCATCTAAGTTGTTTTTTTTGTTGTTGTTGTTGTTGTTGTTGTTTTGTTTTAGAAGTAAAAGCCTTGATCATTACCTGTGAGAGAAGAAAATAAGGAATTTAAAATGTATCAGGAATAATAACCAGTTCCATGTGTGCTGGCTATGCAAAGAAGCATACATGGGTGAACTGAAAAAAATAAATAAAAGGCAGTAGTGATTTTAATTTTGTCTCTGATCCTGATTAACTTGAAAACCTGGTACTAACTTTTACTTATATAGCAATTCTCCTTTTAAATGATACTTCTTTAGAGAAGTCTTCCTGACCTCCTTGAAAAGATTAGTCCATTTGGCATATGGATTTCTAAGACTCCATAGCTCTTCTTCATAGCATTAGTTTTCTAAGAGCTGGCACTTCTTTTTCAGATCATCTATCATGTTAGTTAGCACGTGATCATTTCTAATGGCCTCTTTATTTCCTGTCTCCACCACTAAAAGTAAGTCCAATGGACCGATCCCACGTTGTTCTTGGTTACCAACTGCCCTCACTTCGCCTGTGACGGTACCTGGCACAAGTAGCAGACAAAATAATAGAATAAACATGAGCATAGAAATGAAAGAAATGAAAGGAAGGAGGGAAGAGACAGAAATGTGGGTGAAAGAGGCACCTGGGTAGTTCATTCGGTCAGGCATCTAACTCTCAGTTTCAGCTGAGGTCATGATATCAGGCTCCTGAGACTGAGCCCCATGAACGGCTCCAAGCTCAACAGGGAGTCTGCTTGAGATTCTCTCTCCCTCTTCCGCCGTCCCTCCGCCTGTGCATGCGCTCTCTCTCTCTCTCTCTCAAATAAATAAATAAATCTTAAAAAAAAAAATGTGGGAGAAAGAAAGGATGCTGGGATTTGAGGCAAATCTTCTAAAGCAACTTGAGCTTTTCCATTTATTGTACTTGACTCCTTCCTTCCTTTCCTTTCCCTCCTATTTTTCACTTTATTTAAAAATACAATTTAACAAAAAGAATACAGTTCAGATTATTATGTGGTTGGATGCCGGACTTCCATTTCAGAAATTCTGGGGGAAGATTTCTCACTGTTGGGCTTGCTGCTTTTGCTAGCACCATTAAACACGGGCAGTGGAGTTGCTGACCTTGGGTACTGCAGTCACCAACTCACTTAGCAGAGCCCACCTAAGGTAGAGCTGGGGAAGCAAGGTCATTAGCTGCCAGCACCTGATGTCAGTCCTCTCCATGAGGTTAGCAGATCTACAGCACTGTATCAGGTGCGTGAACGTGTATCTTTAACTGACAACACTCTCTGCCCTGTATCTGCTTCAGTCGTTGGTCATCTTTACCCTCCCCTAGGTTCAGGTGTCAATTTTCTAATTTTTGGTTTCTGAACCAAGCACATCTTTCCAGATGATTGAAAATAAAATCACTTCTAGCAAGGAGTCCTGATGAAGTGACATCCTTTTATACCCAGCATTTTCTCATGGTCTTGTTATTGGCATCCTGTTTTAGCCATCACCCCTGGTTATCAGGAGTCCAGCTTCTTTTAGACCCTTACATTAGTACCCAGGACACCGACTCAAGGAACCTCAGAGACAGAATCATCATCGTTTTCCCCCATTTCTTAATAATGGTTGAACAAAGGCCCAGAGAGAGGAAGTGACTTGACTAAGGTTTCACATTATGACCCACTTTGGCAGAGCTACTAGACACAGGTATCCATGACCTGGATCTTAAGGACCACCACAGGAAGACACCTTTCAATCTTTCTCTCTTACTTGCTTGGTTGTTTGAATGCATTATAGGTATTGGGGCAAGCCTAAGTAGCTGGGCTCTTTCCATGACCAAATATCTAGGCCTTCATTCTGCATCCCACTGGTCCTCCTCAGACCCCTCCCTCTTCCACTAAATCCACAAGAAAGAAAAGAGGCTGCTCCTCTATGCTTCCTGTTTTCACCGC
The DNA here is from genome assembly GCF_023065955.2 of Ursus arctos. NCBI lineage: Eukaryota > Metazoa > Chordata > Mammalia > Carnivora > Ursidae > Ursus > Ursus arctos. Next base: position 20,232,747 of record NW_026622863.1, read on the forward strand.
CACATACATACAAGCCCAGGCTCTGGAGAATATCCCCCAACACACACACACACACACACACACACACACACACACACACACACATCTTGATTTAGACTAAGACCTTGTCTACTGAATAACCCACTAAATGCAGGCACACACAGGATGCAGACTGTTTAAATCTTATTATGGTTCATTTTAATGTAAATTTAGTGATCACTAAGAGGTGCCCCAAAGGCAATGACTCTGCTCCCCTGATGCAACTCCCCCCACCAAACATCTTGGAAAAATAAACAGAAACAAGATCCACATTTTTCATGTCTGTTAACTTTGCAACATGTGGTAACCAAGTAGGTTACTGTAATAGGAAACTGCTATAATTAAGCCCTTTTCTCCCCGTGCCATGCTGAAGCTGAGAGTCTGCCGGGAGCGATAAGAAAGTTCTGTTCTACTGAATGTTTTGACGTTGTCTTTTGAAATTTACAGCTGTAGAATATAAAACCTTTTTTATTTGGGTTGTGGGAGACTGAAAACCATATAAACAATTACATATGAATTGGAAATGCAATATTAAATGTTGAACAAAGGGTATATTTTCTTCTAATTCCAATGAAGCCGTGTATTTCTAATGGACTCCTATGATTCAAACATATTTAAATTGAAAAAAAAAAAAAAAAAAAAGCCTTCAATCTTCCAGTCAGTTATAAGACCCTGGTGTACAGAGAAACTTTAGAACAGCATGGGAGTTTATAATCCCCCAGCAGGAGGATTCGAAATTTGCAATGAGAGAAGTCCTTAATCTTGCACTTACATAACTGCACAGTTTTTAGATTTAAATCGTACAAATCAAAAAAAAATGAAGATCATTTTGTTCTTTTCTAAAGGGTACTCATAGATAAATGATGACTGGTTAGAGCCTATTGAATGTTTGAAACATTTGTAGAATGTAATTTATTCATACCAAATACATCAGAAAAGTAACTCTAGTGTTAAATTACAGCATGAAGAAATTAAAAGGCAGAATTGAGCAGTTGGGTTTAAATGGATGCTCTGAGGTTTGTAGAAAATGTCAAAAGAGTTCAAATGTTCATAATGTGAAAGTAAATATTTGGGCATACTGTAGGAAGGTTTTATCCCAGTGTAAGATAATACAGTTCTTGGGATATGTTATAAAGAGAAGACTGTTTAGTCTAGCTCATTTAATTTCCATATGTTTCATTAATAAACAGTTCTGCCCAAAAGGTAATGTTCTTGTTCCTCCTCTTCCTCATTCAATCCTATGCATTCTCTCATAAAGTTTAGCCCCAGTGAATGGAACCAATCATGATTTTCCTTTCTCTTGCTGATTTTGTTTCACTTGTCAGAAAGTTTACCAGATCAATACGACATATATCTGTGGAGGCTTGAGGGTGGGAGGCTAATAAGGGACACTGGGTGCGTTGGATCTAAAAATACCTAGACATTGTAGTCATCTGTCCATAATTCCTCTTCATTGTTTGAGGGAAGATATAGAGCCAAGAAGGCAAAAACAGGTAAAGTGTTACTTTACACAGGGCTGGTGTTGGCCTTCCTTAAATTTAGTACGCTGAGGGGAGTGATGTGGAGAATTGTTTTGCTGTGGTTTGAATTTTTTTTTTTTAATTATTTATTTGATAGACAGCCAGCGAGAGAGGGAACACAGGCAGGGGGAGTGGGAGAGGAAGAAGCAGGCTCCCAGCAGAGGAGCCTGATGTGGGGCTCAATCCCAGGACCCTGGGATCACGCCCTGAGACGAAGAACACAGACGCTTAACGACTGAGCTACCCAGGCAGCCCTGTGGTTTGAAATCTTCAATGGTACCTTTCTTTAAGCCCAGACTTACTTCTTGGAACTTACTACTTTAGTAAGTGTAAAATAACAATATTTAACTATAACAGGAACCAAGATATATATACAAAATAAAACAAAAACATTGAGTCAAAGAATAGAATCAAAGAGAGATGTTTAGTCCTTAAGGGAATAATGAAGATGCCCATAATTCTATGAACATATTTACCTAATGTCCACATTGCTACCTAATAAACGTCCAGGAATATAAACAATAAGGTCAGTACACTTCCTTTAAACTAAAGCAGAAGAAAGGTAAGCAGAATGTATCCATGGCTTTGAGGGCAAAGTTTTCTTAACTAGGACACCAAAAGCTCTAAGCATATGGACAACAAAAGATAAACTGGACTACAATAAAATTTAAAAATGTGCATCCATAAAAAACACTTTACCTATTGTTAAAAATGATTAAAGAAGACAGTTTAGGTGTATATAAATGAATTTTATTTAACACTTTATGAAGCTTACAGCCACCTTTTGGAGAACTGCAAAACTGGGGAGAAGTAAAGAAGTTTTTATAGGATAAAGAATATGGAAGAGGGGGCACCTGGGTAGCTCTGTGGATTGAGTGCCCAACTGTTGACTTTGACTCAGGTCATCATCTCATGGTCCCAGGGTCAGGTCGGACTCTGCACTCATCAGGTAGTCTGTTTGAGGATTCTGTCTCCCTCTCTCAATCTCTTTGTCTCTCTCTCTCTCTCGAATAAATAAATAAACCTTAAAAAAATAAAAAAGAATAAGGAAGAGACAAAATTGCCTGTGGTCATAGTCAACTTTGGAGTGAGAAAGCCCAGAGTTGGCTTCAATATGCTGAGTCGAATATACTGTGTTTTTGGTCCAGTGGAGCATTTACAGGAACTCTAAAATTATCTAAGTTCTGGTTTGCTGGCATTGCAGCCCTGGCAGGAGAGGCCCCATCTTGTTCATAGAAATTTATTTCAACAATAACTACCTGGATGAGAGAGGGGGAGAGAAGAAGCATTGGTAGTAATAAGCATTACTACTTGAGGAATCTGAGTAAAAGATAATCAGTAAGATTCTTTCTTCAATGCTTTGAAAAGCATACTTACAAAGAACTCTTATTTATAACATATAAAGGACTCTTATGTGAAGGACTCCAACAAATCAAAAAGAAAAACAGCAAAGAATATTTTTCAAATGGCAAAACATATGAACAGGTACTTAAATTCACTAGTAATCAGGGAAAGACAAATTAGAGCAACAGAGTTATACCACAACATACTCAAAACAATAGGAGAGAGAGAGATGAAGGGATGAGGGAGGAAGGGAAGAGATAGGAAGGAAGTAGAAAGGAAAAGAAAGAGGAAAGGGGAAGGACTAGACATCCCAAGTATTGAAAAGGATTTAGAGTAATCAGAAATCTTATACATATCTGGTAGAAATGTAATATGGTATAACTGCTTTGAAAAACTGCTTGGCAATATTTCCTCAAGTTGAATTATCCAGCAATTCTACCCTAAGCTCAAAAGTGTGTGTTCATAAGAACATTCACATGTTCACTGAAAGACATGTACAAAAATGTGCATTTTCAAAAATGTAGCAACACTATTTTTAGTAGTAAAAAGCTGAAAGCAATCTAAATGTTCACATGCAATGCAGTAGATAAACAAATTAGGGTATATCTATACAATGGATTACAATATAGTAATGAGGCTAAAGGAGCTCCAGTTACACAGCAGAAAACGAATAAATCTTATGAAGACTAAGGAAAAGCAGTTCAACATCAAAGACTAGATACAGTGTGATCCCATTTAAATGAAGTTTAAAAATGAGGAAAACTAATCTATGGTGTTGCAGGTTCCTATACGGGGTTAATCTTAACCATAAGCAAGGAGGGTATTGATCGAAATGGGGTAAAAGAGAGATTTTGAGGGGAGGGCCATGCTGGTCTTAAAGATAATGACTCGCTTGTGCTCATTTCATGAAAATTTACTAACCTTTCTGATATACGTGGTTTTCTACATATATTTTATATTTCATTGACATTTACCTCAAAAATGTAGTTAAAAATTTTAAAGAGAACTTTTTCCCAGAAGACTATTTCCTGAGTTTAGATATTACATGGATCATTTTACAATAGGGAAAATATTTCTATTTAAACAAAGGTCTAAGGACTTAGTTTGTTCAGAGAAACCAATGTGAATAATATTTAAGAAAATAAAACCTTAGCATAATAAACATGTTTTTAATTGCTATAATCACAACAAATTATAAATTTTATTATCCCAAGTTGTAAAATCTATTTTTTAGCTATAAGTGTATTTGTTGTATATATGTTTGTATATATATTTAGGTGTGTGTGTGTGTATATATATATATATATATATATATATATATATATATTTAATCTTATGAATCTTTTGGTCTCCAGTTCAAGAAGCACTAAAGAGGCAGACTAGGATACACTGTGTAAAACTAAAAACACTGAAGTTAAAAGAATGAGTTTTATTTCTCATTCAGAGCTCATGTCCATTATGAGTCAGCAGGTGACTCTGCTCTAAATCACCTTATTTTAGGGCATAGGTCATTGGAGGAGCCACCAGTGTTTCTGGTCAGTTTGGCAGAAGGAAAGAGAGAGTATGGTAAATCATTCATCACTTTTAATGTTTTCCCCTAAACAAGTGATACTCATCAGTACCTCTCACATTTCATTTCCCAAAACAAATCAAATGGACACAACCCAACACCAGTAAGGAGGAAGATGGCAGTTATTAGGTGAACCACACTGACTTTTCAATTAGTTCTCACATCACATCAATTAGTTTTCACATCTATAAGCCTCATCAGAGCCTTAACAGCAGTGTGTTCAAATGACACTGGGAATACCTCTCAGATACATGTGGGTCAATTGCAACCACCTACCACTTAAGTGCCAATGTTTGGCAGAGTGCCTGACACATGGCCTATGCTTCCTGAATGTTTGTTGAATGAATGAAGATAGCTGAGGGTATAATCAATTCTGGGCAAAGGGCATAAGTATCAGAAAAATACCCTCCCACCCCAAATAGTAATCTTTGAGGAGGGTTGAGAAAGCATCTGTCAAAGAGAAAAAAAAAAAGAAGAAGAAGAAGAGAGAGACAGAGACAGAGAAAAGCAGAAAGGAGTGTCCAAGGGGTACTATAAAGACAATGACATGTAAAGTACATGACGAGCAAATTCAAATATACATAATAGTCAAGTATATAATGTAAATGAACTAAACTCCCAGAGATAAGACAATAGGGAGGGGTAGAGACTTTGGCAAACAAGAGAATTCCTTCTTCATTTACAGAGTTCAGACATTACTTAGTTCTACCTAATTATTTCCAATATAGGAATGTGAACCTACTGTTTTCAGACTTTCCCCATTTTTTTAGAATGTTTTTAAAGTTCTAGCTTTTTAAGTAAGATATCCCAGTTTTCAAACACCAAAAAGGTCAAACGGAACACTTTGACTCATTGGATTGAGTCTGTGGGCTATTTGATATGTAACTACCTCTCTCTTGTTATAAGTGAAGTTTAGGGAATAATGATTGCCTCGGGCACAGTGAAAACACTGGAACTGAAGGTTGAAATCTGATTGTGGAGGACTTCAAATGAAAAGCCTTAAATATTCTCCTTTGAAATTTACAGAGATGTTAATAAAATACTGATGCAACTTGAAAACTTATATAAAAATTGATTTAAATTAAATTTTGACCCTGGTTTCAAAATTTTCCAAGCAGCCATTGCTTCCTTCAACTATAAGACAAAGAGAAACACTATTGCTGATCTTGTGAGATAAGAATCCAAGGGTATTGACAACAAAAAATGGAATATGCACCACAAGTATTTTGTCATTGCTGCTGTTGTTAAAATATTCAAAAGGATTTGGCTTTCATCATGATCAAACATTTATTGGGTAGATATAATGCAAAAAGTTTCAGCCCAAGTTAAGCAGATACAGTAAGGTCAAAATGTTTCCATAACCTAAACATTTCAGAACCAAGTTTAAAAAAAAAAAAAAAAAGAATGCCTCTCATTAAGTATTTAATTTAATTATTTTTCTGCGCTTGGGGCTAATAGTGCCTGAGCACATAGTTCTCCTTAATTTCATTAGCAGGCATTTATGAGTCCCTGCGGCGGGTGGATATGGAAGAAATATAAACTTTAGGGTATTTTTCTTTCTTATTAAGATAAAATGCAAAACAATTCATTGTAATTTTCAGGGTCAAAATAGAGCAATTTTTTGTGGCTGCTTCTGGGGAGCATTTGCCACCGTCCCCATTCAGCCGAAGAAAGCATTAGTCCAAATTTCTAAAACTAAAATTCATCCAGAGGACATACTTTAATTTGAACACGTTCTCAAAAATTTCTGGGATATTAACTCCTCTATTCTAAAAAGAGCTCAAAAGTGACCACTTAAGCCTAAATTTAGAATTCATCCCCATTGGATTCAAATTGTTCTCCATATCCACCAACAGTTGAAGGTATTGAAAATGCTGGAATGAAGTCAGCAAGGAGAGAAACCTCCTTTTCTTCTTTACAGGATTTATATAATTGTACATTTATTTATAAATTGTACATTTTACAGTCTTTTATTTTATTTTAATGATTTTATTTATTTATTTGACAGAGAGATAGAGCCAGAGAACACAAATGGGGGGAATCACAAAGGGAGAGGGAAAGGAAAGGCCCCCCCATGAGCAGGGAGCCCAATGAGGTGGTGCTTGATCGCAGACCCCTCGGATCAGGATCTGAGCTGAAGGCAGACGCTTAACCATCTGAGCCACCCAGATGCCCCTGTACAGTCTTCTAAATTGTGTATTCCTGTTCCATTGCACATGTCTAGGGTTCCCTTGATCAGAAAAGCACATCATGGCTATGAATGGAGGGTCTAATCCTAATGTCTCATTCCGAATTTATAACCCCTTCAACAGCCTACAAGGCACTTAGCCAAGCAGAGGCAAATTCCATTTCCAGTGGGAAATCTGTGGAAATTTCACCTGGTTATGCATATAAACCTCACTCAGAGAAACAAGGAGGGATATTGATCACAAATGACATGAGAGTGCCCTGAAGTGACAAGCATTTACTTAATTCAACAGTTTACTCACATCCAGATGTGCTATATACAGGCTCAGTGTGGTTTAACGAGCATGGATAGATGTACCTCATAGGTAAGGAAATGAAGAATAGACCACTGAAGGGCAAAATTTTCTTTAAAAAATCCTGCCTATCCTGTCCTTACAGTGAGTAGAGAAATCAGAAGACTGTGATTATGTCTCCAGTTCATTTGGGCTCTAATGTCAGACTGAAGGGGACGAATACCCAGCTTCATCATGTGGTTAGTTTAAATGACATTGTTTGAATCACTTAACTGTATGTGAATTTCATCATCAGTAAAGAAGGATTATAACACTACTTGGCTTGTAGTACTGTGGTGTTATCTGTCAAAACCTGAAATGTATCACATAGTACTTGATACAAAATAAGAACTCAGCAACTGCTGTGATTATCATTGCTTTTATTGTTGTTGGTGGTGATATTATCATCATTATTATTATTTTCTGTTTCCAGAATAGGGACAGTTTCACCATAACTGTGATTTAACTTAAACTGCAGGATTCCCTTTAATATTTGTTTTCCCATTTTTTTCTTCAAGAAATGTAGGCTTCTTTATCCCAATCTTCAGATACTCGCACAACTAACGGAGACCATTCTAAGTCAGTCTTCTGGCTTCTATAGGTTTTCGAACATTGGGGCATTGCTTCAATATGTGCAGATGCACACACACACACACACACACACACACACACACACACACACACAGAGCTGCAGAACCATGATTCCTTTCTTTTTTTCCCCAGTCATTTATGCATTCATTCCACAAATGCTGATTTGCATGTAATAGTTCTGTTACTGTATATCAAGATAGCGTTGGCTGCAATCTATAGGAAGGAAAAATTTATATATCTTAGATACATGTTGTGTGTGGGGCAGGCAGTGGGGAGGGCATTCAGGGGATATAATTTCTATTTATTTTTCAGTTGGGGGAACTGCTACAAAGCAAAGTTAAGTGAGTGAAGGCTTTCGAAAGTTTGCCCTCAGGGCAGAACCTCAGGCTTTCAGCAGGAGCTGTCTGCAAACAACTACTTTCCCCAAACATCACTCTCTCTAATCATGCCAAAACCCCGGCTGCCAGTTCACTACTCTTGCCTTTTTTTCCCCCACTGGCCTGCTCTAGTTTTAACCAGACATCTCTGTGTAGCTTGATGATGGGCACTGCCCGCTCCTTGGGCTTCACTCCTGCCACACTGATTGGCATCTGGTCTTCTTCCTGAGATTTTGACTGACAACCCATTCCTGAGTTTGGCTTCAAATGCTTCTCACAGCAGCATAAGAGCTCACCCCAGCCCCACTTATCTTTCTTGGCTGTTTTCTCTTCACACAATTAATTGCCAATCAGGGACCACTTTGCAGTGTTTCTAGGTCTGTGTGTCTGAAAATCCTTCACTGGACAGCAGGAAGCTCTGGCTCCTCCTTCTTTACCCTTCCTCCCCTGTATAAATTTCCCTAAGAACAATTTGGGTCTCTAATTAGAGGAATCATATTATTCCATAATTACTGGCCTACTGGATGTACTAGCCTTCTCTGGAGCTCATGCCCAGAATGCTGTTAGCTGAGTTTAGTTAGTGACTCAACAGTTAATTGATCAAATTTCACCAATTTTCATTTTCCATAACCCACTTTTATTCAGGGTTGATGCGTTTTAAAAAATGTGAAGTGATTATCATTTAACAGCTGTTGTGCAAACCATTTACAAAGAACTGTTTTCAGTTTTCATTACCAAAGCACGGCTCTCCTATAACATCCTCTCATATCATGTCTCTGAACCTGGATGTTACCAACAGCCTCAGTATTGGCCTACCCCAGTCACACAAAACAAGCAGGCAGGGCAGTGCAAAACACACGGGCTATGTAGGCAAACAGATCTGGGTTCAAATTCTACTTCAGCTCCTTATAGATTGTAGGAACTATGTAGGCAAATAGATCTGAGTTCAAATTCTACTTCAGCTCCTTATAGATTGTAGGAACTGAGGCAAGTCTCATAGCTTTTGGGAGTCTCACATTATTCATCAACAAATTAGGGATATTGTCTATATTGCAGAGTTTCATTGAATGTTAAAGTATATCATATATATATATATATATATATATATATATATATATACACACACATACACACACTATACAAATATATGACATTAGATTATATTGTGTATGTGTGGAATCTGATCCCTGATAAATACTCGATGAAAAGAACAGCTATTGTTAATTACTTTTCACCATGGAAAAGGAAAATGTGAGATTTCCTTGGGCCAGAGAGTAATGTGACCTTAGGTTTAAGGCAGCTCCATCAGCTGATGTTAAAAAAAAAAAAAAAAAAGATCTATGAACTTAATTTTAAAAATTCTTGAGACTGATATATACAAACCTATTGAATGCCCAGCCTCTCTAAGACTGCCTGGACCCACCGTCTGGGATCTTTTGTGCCTCTGAAATTGACAAAGTCCATGCTGTCCCTTGAAACTGTGTATCCAAATCAGAAAGGAATCAGCCCTACAGCTTGGTTTTCTCCCTCTGCTCCTTCCCTTCTATTTATAGAGTCTACTAGCTGCAGCACTTGAAATTCCAGTCCTGGAGGATTTTGGTCAGATCTTGTTTGTCGCTATAATGTTGCTGCCAATCTCCTGCCCCTAGCCAGCTCTGTGGAGCTGTACCATCAAGGCTCCCACTTAAGTTTACCTCGAGCCCCACCAATGCACTAATGTACTCTATCACTCACCCTCAGCCAGGGAACTAAAAATAGCCTCTGGCTTCAATTGCTTTTTTGGGAAGGAAAAACAAAATTGAGAGTGAGAGAACAGTGGGGATGACAGTTCTCCCTTCCATTCACTGTACCAAAGACCTTCTCCAAGGGAAACACAGTCTTTCAATTAGACTCACCTGATTACATCACCTAGACTCCGCTGAGATTTGCACATGCTGGTGGGTAGCCTGGCTTCTGCCAAATTTCTGTTCTCTCCTACTTAATGTCCTTCTATGCCCCAGAATCTTTTCCTGTCAGATGTGAGAGTCTAATTCACTGCCTCTCAGGGAAGTGGCAAGAGAAGTTTTCTGACAAGGCCTTATTAGGGGGACCTCTGGTGAGACCATGCAGTTCAGAGAGCCAAAGTGACTGACGGACTGGGTTTCAAGTTAGACACTTTCTACACATGTTCCAGAGCATGTGTATACTTCAGATTGCGTAGCATTCATGGGGACTACCATGTAAAGGTGTCCATGTATCCTGATATTCAAGGAACTAAGTAACTGTGCCTAAAGCCATTTTAGCATCTTTTTGTGCCACCTCTACCTCCAGCCCCCAATTCCTTGAACAATGTTGTCTTCTGGCCATACCTAATTTTCTTGACTATCCCCCACCATGCATCACCACTTGCACAACTAAATTATTGTGGATTTCTTGTTTCATTTAAAATTCTCGAAGGGCCCAAATATCTATATCCTCCAATCATTTTTGTGTTTATGTAATACGTGAACATCATTCTAAAACAGCATCTGCTTCAAATGATTTTCACTGAATTAAAAAAAAAAAAAACACAACAGAAGTTCTGAATTTGTTCATTTCTTATGGCACAAAACCTGTTAATATATATTACGATGGTGATGATAATGATGATGATGGTGGTGATGTTGATGATAATAATGATCGTTTAAGTTCATGTCTTGTTTTCAACATTAAACTGTGAAGGTCTTGGGGCACTTGGGTGGCTCTGTTGGTAAGCATGTGCCTTAGGCTCAGGTCATGATCCTGGGATTCTGGGATCCAGTCCCGAGTCTGGCTCCCTGCTCAGCAGGGAGTCTGCTTTTCCCTCTCCCTCTGCCCTTCCACCCCTCATGCTCACTGTCTCTCTCAAATAAATAATTTTTTTTAAAATGGTGAAGGTCTTAATGTTCCTGCCTCTTCAATGTGTTGAATGGCATATAATGGGTGCTTGATAATTTTGCTTGAATTAGATTGACTAATGCATAGAGGAAACTCAAAGCAATTGATGTTCTTGGTATATTTGGTGTTTGAAACTTCTGAGTTGTTTTCATTTCAATGACTTTTCTTTAGACCTTTTCTCCATCTTTCAAAGATAGATTGTATCTTTGGAAACTACCAGGGTAAGGGTAATTGAAGGCTTGCAAATGCAAAAGATATAGTCTTTACATTTTGAACAATTTCTTTACATCAATTTTCTTCTACTATTTTATGGCTGGGATCTCTTATCTAAACCAAAGCTAAGAGCATATTAAGCTGAGATTATTCATGGGTATTTTGAATCCCATTTGGCATTCAGAATTCTGATTACTTCTATTCTATCTGGCACGCTCTTTCTTTAAAAAAAACAGTAAAATAAATGTAGCAAGAAGCACTCTTGTAAAGAAAAAAAAAATTATAGTGGATGTCTAATGATAATAATTGTGGCCGTTAAGATGTCCATTGTGCTATATCAGTTGGAACTTCCTTGAATTTTGATCCCTAGAAAATTAAAGTACAAGAAGGGCAAGAAGGGTAGGTTATTATTTCTCTGTGCACCAGAGCATCCCTTTTCCAAAAGCAGGTGGAAGGAATGAGGAGCCAGCTGTGATGTCACAGGAAAGTAGAGAAGGAAGAATGGCTATGGAAACCGCCATGATATGATCAATAAGATGAAGGATTTCAATGGTAAGAAAAGGTGCACATGTGAATTCTACCCCAGCCCACAAAACAGAGAAGTGGTTTATTTGGGTTTTGTTTTTGTTTTTGTTTTTTTTTTTAAATCTATGGGACTTTAATAAATATACTAAAAATTTCTTTCTGGGATCTTATGCTCCGATAACTTAAAGTGATTATGTGTCGGGGTAGGCCCATACAAGAGGCATTTTGCGTTTTGGAATAGATATTAAGAGGATTTTTTGGGGGGGAGGGTATATGCTTGTTTTGAAACCTTTGTGAAGGAATGGTTATGTTCACCCTTTCTCTCATCCTCCACCCGACCTCAGGGGTACCTATTGTACCTGGGGACCAGATGGAGTAGTACCCACAGGTCAAGTGCCATGTTTTGTCATCGTACTCAGAGGAAATAAGCTAATATCTAAGCAGCTCAACCAATCCAGATGTGGCACACTTGATTTGACTTTTTTGAATCAGGATTATCATATAATCATAAAAATAAAATATTATTACAACATTTATATAATATTAGATCCAATCAACTATTTAGTAATGTAACCTGGGATCCACCAGGTTGTTTCTCAGCCATTTGAAGGTGTGTCTAAAAGGTTTAGATAAGTAATTCTCAGCCAAGATTGATCTTCTTCTCCCCAAGCGACTTTTATCAATGCATGGGACATTTTTGATTGTCAGATCTTGGGGCATACAATTATTATCTAATGGATAGTGTGAGAAATGCTGATAAACAGCTCACAATGCATAGGACAGTGCCTCACAACAAAGAGTTATCTAACCAAAAATGTCAATAGTGTCCAGGTAGAAAAATCTAGTCTAGAATCCTTCTATTCGGATTGTGTTCTGTGGACTAGAAGCACCAGCATCACCTGGAAGTTAAATAGTTCAGTGTCCCATCTTGCCCCCAAGACTGAATAAAATCTTGATTTAGATAAGACTCCAAAGGGTTCCTATGCTCATAGTTTGAGAAGCACTAGGCCAGAGTGGTAGTTTTTCAAACACAGTAGGTCACAGAATCACATGAGCACTCTATAGTAACCCCACCACCAAAAAAAAAAAAAAAAAAAAAATCATTTACCCTTTGCCACACCCTTGGAAATCCTGATTCATGGGCCTGAGGTGGTGCCCCTGGCAGCAATAGTTTGTAAAACTTCTTAGGTAATTTAATATGCCACCAAGATTCAGACTCACTGGTCTGGTCTAACTTAGAGGGGAGAAAGTATACTTAGAATGAACACATGTCTTGGTATGTCCAGGATGATTCAGTTTATGTCTTTTGTCCTATAATATTATGACATAATTTTTGATTATCAAGTGTGTCCTGATCTTGGAGTAAGCAACAATTAATTTAAATTTAAAGAAACCATTAAAATTGTGAAAAAGCCAGCCACAGAGTGGAAAAATACAAGTACATATATCCAGTGCATAATTTGTGAATGGTGAATACATAAAGTACATATATCCAGTGCATAATTTGTGAATGGTGAATACATAAAGAACTCCCAACAAATCAGTAAGGAAAAAAAGACAACTCACTAGGAGCAAAAGACTAGAACAAGTGCTTTATAAAAGAAGCTATGAAAACAGATGATCAAAGTATTGTCATAGAAATACAAATTTGAACCAAAATAACCTATCAGTACAAGCCAGTCACCTCAGACTGATGATACCAAGTATTGCTGGGATGTGGAGAGGTAGAACCCTCTTGCCTTGCAAGTGGAAGAGTAAACTGATGGCACCACTTTGTTGCAGGTGCTTACCAAAGTTCAACACATGCATATGTAGACCTGTGATGAATGCTTCTACACCTAGATATATAACCAAATAATAATAATAATAATAATAATAATAATAATAATAATAATACATATGCTTACCAAAATACATGTGCTGTATTAAATTTCTCATGGTAGCATTATTGGTAATAGTCCAAGACTAAAAGCTATCCAAAAGTCCAGCAGTAGAATGAATAAGTAAATCACGATACTTTCACAACAATGAAATATTATAGAGCAACAAAAAAGGATGGTGAACACAGTGATGTGAATGAGTCTGTGTTAAGTCCTACGTGCCAGACCAGGGTTATAACAATAGGTCGTTAGCCTCTGGGAACAAAGATCATACTTTTCTCGTTTTATGCTATTATCTCAGTGCCAAGCACTGGTACACAGAATAGGCCTCTGAAGAACTCTGGAGAACTTTTAGGGAAAGCAAGGGTGGAGAAAGTATTTTAGATGAAACAAGCAACACCATGAAGGTGAGAAGCTACTTCTCGTATCATCAGAGTGAAATGACTATCTTCTTACCACAGGGCATAGTAACCTCAACAACTCCAGAAATACTAACTGCAACTCCAATAATAGCAATAATAATAACAATAACAATAATAATAATAATAATAATAAATAATTCTGTCAGAAATGATGGATTTTGCCTACCCCTTTTTTTCTACCTCAACATTTTATCCTCGGTGCTTAGTACATCCTAGAGTTGGTCAGTCAGTATTTGTCGAATAAATTAATAATCGAACAAGTGAACGAAAATAATCTCTCAGGAAAAGAAGGCTGAATTAACATTTATTGAATACCAAATATGTTCCATCCCCATGCCAGGCACCTCATGTTCTCATGCTGTTTAATAGTCAAAGAGCATTGTCAATGGTGGGCATGATTATCATCATCCAAGTTTAAATAAAATATGAGACCCAGAGAATGTGAGGAATGGCCCAAGGTCACTGGGCTGTTTGGCAGAGTCCAGATCTAAACCCTGATTTGTTGTAGTTCAGCGCCCCTGCTCTGGGCATGGCTGGCGCTCCACATAGCAGCAGGACAGTGATGAGCCTGGGACATAATCCATCCAGGCCCATCTGGCCCCTGCTCTCCTCTGAGGCAGAGTAACTTCCCCACAAATCTCCCACCACCAAGTCTTGCTTTTCTCTCATTGCACATATTTATAATTCAGCATCCAATTGTCTATTAAAAACATGCTGATTAAGATATGATAGAGATGCCATTATAGAATCAGAGATGTTTCCATGGAAACTAAATGGAACCCCCTCTCCCTAGCCCTGCGATTTTATTTGAGTCTCCTGTGGGGGAAAAAAAATACAGAATTTCGAGAATTGCCAGCTCTTGTTGAAACATAGCTCAGAAGTGCCAGGAGAAAAGTGCTTAGAAAACCCCATGGCACTTGCTGGATCTTCCCACCCTCCCCACTGTCTCCATCATTGCTCTCCTCTTTTTCTTCTTTTTTCCTCCTGTTTGGGCCCTTCCCTCTCTCATAAGTGTTTCTCCTCTGACCATGAATGCAGAGCATGTTAGTGAAACCACAGTCCTCAGAAGTCACTTCCAACTGGCTGGGGAAGTTATGGGTTCCAGAGTTTTTATGGAAATTTTTAACTGTTCACTGGTTACAGATGTAAATAAAGTTTTTACTTAGAATTGTAAATCCAATTCATTATCTGGTTTCCTTTGTACTATATATTCTTCTTTGCTTAACTTCTCTATTAGACTAAATTCCCCAGAAGAACAAAAACAATAAAATAAGTAGGTAGGTAGGGTAGGTAGGTAGGTAGATAAATAATACAGATATAAATAAGAGGATGTATATACACCTATCTATCCATCACAACTTTCGTTTTAGCAATTTAACTATCATTTCATTTAATAATGTTACCACCTGTCTTCTGAGAGTGTGTCCATTGGCTTCAGCCAGATTTTCTATTCTATCTCTCTCTCCATTACAGAATCCAGAGTCACCTCAACCCCCAATTCTAGACTATCACTGAGACAGACCTACAGACCACTTTCATTTCCTTTTGACCTGACTCACTGAAATTCCCAAGGTAGGGATAGTTCTCTTCCATCAGTATCTCTTATGAGTAATTCTTAAAGGGTTCAAACCTTGATAAGTTCCACTCTAAGTTGGTAGGGACATGATAGGTAAATAGCTGCTAAACAGATGGGTAAATGTGAAAGAATCTGCAAGGTTGCTCTATGTCCAAATTGTTGAGAAGTACCAAGTATCATACCCTTCTTGGAACTTTATGATTTATTTTATTTTCTGTAATGCATAGTAACAGTGTAAGAGCTCTGAAAGATATCTATGCATTTCCTCAGTGAATATCTATCTACTCAGGGCCATACCATGTGTAAGGCACTGTTCTAAGCTCAAAACAGATACTTATATATGAAATATCCCCTGCTCTCATGGGGCTTGCATTTTAATTGGGGGAAATAGAAAGTAAACAAATAAGTGTCATCAAGATAAATAAAACAGGCAAAGACCCATAGTATTGAAGAATATACTATTCCATAAAAGACAGTCAGAGAAAAAATCTCTGAAAAACATATACTTGAACAAAGGTCAAAATGAAGTAGGGAGCAATGTATCATAAGGGAGAAATCCAGCAGTCCTGAAGTGGGAATATGGTTTGTAGGTTTACAAATGAATGAAGGGCTGTGCGGCTAGTGGGAGGTGGGAAAAGATGTGGGAGAGAGAGAGAGAGATAGTAAGAGGCCAGGTTAACTACTGTTTTAGAGGCCAGGGTAAGAATTGCTGGACTTCATTCTGTGTGAGACAGGTAGCAGTTGGTCGGTTTTGAGAGGAAAAGTGACATAATCTGGTGGCATTTCAGAAGGACCACTCAGGGTGGCTTGTCCATGGCTGGCAGGCAGGAGTTGAGTTCCAAAGTTACCATACTTAACCCAGATGTTACAAGACCAGGGTTGGATTAAATGTGCAATGGTAAAGGTGAGGAGAAGTGAGTAGATTTTCTAAATACTTCATTGTCCAGTGAGAAATGTATTGAGTCTCTCAAATGTACTTGACCATTGGTCTTCTCTCTAATTGGTTCTCCCCTCATTTTTTTTTAAGTAAACCATCCAAATATAAATTCTTAAGTTAGTACCTTAGTCTCTGATTAGTGAATACTGTACAGTTTATAATTGTGTCTGATCTCTTTCTATTTCAGATTATCCTTTCATGTTTCCTGTGTGTATGCAAGTAATCCTAGGAGTGGTAACATACGAATCTACCACTAATAGCTTAGGTGGATTATTTATCTCCTTTCCATGTGTGAAAATCTGTGAGTGTATGCTCCTCTTACTGTGGATTTAAGGTCTCTGTGTGGGTGCCTCCAGTATTCCTTGTGCCCAGTGTAAACCTCTCTATTCAACCTTCAGATTCCTGCTCATCTTTCATTATCACTTCCTCTGCGAAACTTCCTGAACACACATGAAGATGCATGTGCCCCCTCCAGGGCGTCTTCAGAGAGGCCCAAGCGTGTCTCTGTTCTAGCATTGCTAGCTTCCATTGGTATGCTCTGAGTCTGTGCACAAAGCTTCCCATTCAGGCTTCCCGAAGCAGGGACTGTGTGTAGCCCTCATGGCACCTATAGAACCGCCCACATACATGGCACTGGTAGGAACAAATAGGTGATGAGTGACTGAAAAGGTTCCATTATTTATTTGTTTAAGAAAGATTAATTTAGGGGCTCCTGGGTGCTCAGTTTGTTAAGCGTCTGACTCTTGGTTTTGCCTCAGGCCTTAATCTCAAGGGCTGTGAGATGGAGTCCCTTGTTGGGCTCAGCACTTAGTGGGCAGTCTGCTTGAGATTTTCCCTCTGCCTCTCCCCCTGCTCAAGTGCACACTCTCTCTCTCAAATAAATCTATTAAAAAAAAAGATTAATGTATTTGTTTAGGAAATATTTATTTAATGCTTGCTAAACTCATAGGATCTAATACTAGATATATTCATCAATATATATATTCATCAGTATATTCATAAATATATATATTTATCAGTTGATAGAGATGATCAAGTCAATAGATTTTTATAAGCCATGATGCATACTATATAAAATATAAATTGTTGATTCAGCATAGAAGGAAGGGTTTTAGGCAAAAATAATTCATTCAATGGAAATTGTAGCAGAAGGAAAATCTAGAAGTCAGGAATGTCATGTATTTTCAAGACAAGTAGTCCAGAATGATTGGAAGTGCTATGGGGTGGGGGGAGGTGGTAATAAATAAAGGAAAGGGGTAGAGAGTTTGGAACCTCTCCAATGGGTACAATGGATGTAGATAAATGTGGCTTTAAGAAAAAAAAGTTATTTGTCAAATGGTAGTATTCAATTTATTTGGGTTTTCTGCCTAATTTTTCCTATGGTTGCCATTGAGTATAAAGTCAACATTTTCTTCATCCAGCATAAGGAAAAGTATCAGAATATAAGTATATTGGGGGAAAAAGGTGCAGAGCATTCATCAGAGAATACTGAGACCCATGTGTTTAGGAAACATGAGATCTGTCTCATGAAGATGATACCAGCACAGGAATTGATGAATTGTATGGTGATGTCATTTAGTTGGTAGATGGGATTAGACTGAATTAATGCTGGGAAATGTTATATATGTTCCCAAATTTCTCTCAGTTGATTTACCTGAAGTTCTTGTGTTACTGTGAGGGGAAAAAAATGATATCAGATACAAATGGCAAAAAGGAGCAGCTACAATTTGTACGTGGATAAATCGTAATTATCTTTATCATAATTATCATCAGTGTTCCTTTGCTCAGACAATTAAACATATTTCACATTTCTTTTTCTCTTTAGACCTAAAATTCAATACAACAATAGCAGTGAGCCTATGCATTTAGGGAATACATTAAATATAATAAAAATGATTTATATTCAAGTTAATATCTATAGTAATAGCTAAGCTTCTTCTGTCTTACAAGAAATGCCTTTTGAATGGTATTTTCAGGTTATATTTCTCTCTTTTTTAAAGCAGTCCTATAAAGAAAATCTTTGCCGTATGTGGCCAATAAGTTTTGAGGACACAGTGTGTTCTATTGTTAATGTCTACCTGAAACATTCATTAAATAATTGAGCATCGGAAAAAAGGTTTATCTCCATATGGACTAATATGCTTTCTGTTTCTATAGGCTATGTATTCATCAAAACATTGACTGCTCCTTTGGCCTTCATATCTAGGAATCCCAAAACTAGATTTACTGCTAAAGTCACAATATTAATTTTTTAAGGATATTTTTTCCTTCCATTTCAATGCTGTTTTTCTTTATGCCTGCTATTTTATCATATGCCACTTCAAATCAGCCCTGGAAATGGATGGAATATAAATGAATATATTAGCAAGCAACAGCCTAAATAAATGGGAGACGAGAGAGAGTAATATGGAAATTGTAAGAACCAAAAGGATAATTCTTCCTGCGTAAATTACAATCAACAAATAGAAGCAGTGCTCCACAAGTAATGCATTGTTCTGAAACAATGATTTGAAAATAGAAACAGAGATATAGTACTTACAAATTAAGAGGTGAGGGGAATGGGGGATGCATTAAAAATTTAAATGAAGAAACAGTAGAAATCATTAAGATGCCATAATTTACTAATATCTCTCTGGCTATGCATGAAAAAAGTTGATAATGCTGGATTTTGACCAAGTGGGAAAACAGTCACTGCTTTACCTGGTTAGTTGAAATGAAAATTGGTACAACAATTTGCAAGGCAATTTAGCAATATCTGTCAACATTTCAAATGCATATATGTATATATATTTTTGAAGACAGAATACATTTTTGACCCAGCCACTTTTATAGACATCTGTACACTATATTCACTTACTCAAGTGTACAAAGGGTATCACTCAAGGATGTTTACTGAAGTTTTTGCTGTAATAATAAAGTTCTAGGAAGAACATTTTAAAGGATTCTCAGTAGTGGACCAAATAAATAATGTGATATCTATAATGGAATTGTATGCAGTCAGTAAAAAGGATGGAACAAAACTTTGTTTATAAATATGGGAATTTGCTAAAAGTATATCATTTTAAATGTTGCACAATATGTATTTACTTTTTGATATATATGCATATAACAAGCCATTATTCCTAGTTATATATAAATTATGATATAGAGATGGGCCTATATAGGCAAGATATTCTTAACAAAGGTGCTTCTAGAAACTGGAACTGGTATAAGGCATTGATAGAGTGACTTTTATTATTTAAGTGATTTTCATTTTAATGCATTTCATTTTTTCATGAATATCTATAATTATTATAGTACTTACAAAAAGAACCCAACAACCTAGTTTTAGAAAAAAGCTTATAAAAAATAAATGTCATCTAAGACAACAAGGGAACTACCTGTTACTTCTTCAACAAAGTCCAGGGTAGAAAGGGCTGATTAATCAAGAGAGTCCCCACCACATAGATTTATATGTGCTAATAATGTTATTGCAAAATGTAGAAGAAAGTGTTTACCCTGGTTCAGATATAAGTTATAATAGCATAAGGGAGAAAACAGTTTTTTTAACCAACTCTATTTCTGTTATTCAGGGTGGACACGGCTTTGTCAACAAAAAACAGATGCTTGCAATGGTGCTGGAAATGCTTGAGACTAGGGGTTCTGTCTGAAGGAAAGTCCACAGCACAAACCTGGGATAGATCTCACTGTATTCCCTGGTAAGTCTCTTTTTCTTTTGCATTCTCTTCCTCTCTCTCTCTCCCCACCTCCACCTCCTCCTTTCTTCCTTTCTTCCTTTCTCCCCTACTCCTGTGCCCCAATTTATATTTCAAAACTCTGGCAGTTTTATGATTGCACAGAGCTTAAAATATTTAGCATCTTCTTTTTTATAGATGAGAAAAATAAGATCTATAGAAAAAGGAAAAAAACTTAGCCAGTACGGACAAATAACTGATAGGTTATAATCATCTACTGACTACTGACAACTTATATATGTATTAAGATAGGAATGAGTATATATGTATTTTTTTTCTCATTTTTTTTTCACTGTTTGAAACATGTGACAGTTTTCCAGTATCTGGAAATTAGGAGAGAGTGTGTTACCTGTTTCCATTCTTTCCTCAATCTCAATAAAGATGAAGAGTTAGAATTTCCCATAAAACAGTGATTCAAAGGAAGATGTCTGCCCCGATTTAATTAACATTATTCCACAGACCAAGGGCTTTGAAAACAGGCAGATATGACATTCGAACCCAATTCCTTCACCTATATACCCCTAGAGACACAGTTTTGCCAGTGCTAAAATGAGGATAGTAACATCTAACATGTGGAGTTGATTAATGAAAGAAATATTATATTAAAAGCCTGGCTCCATTTATGCACATATCCTGAGACTCTTAACCTGGAAACCAAAAACCCTTCGCAGGAAGTCATTAGATGAAGTTGAGGCCTATGTAAACCCTTTGACAGTGTGTTTTTCTGCATGTGACCATTCTTTTCCTTGGTAAAAAGTCCCTAACTTTTATCAGATTCTAAAAGTTGTCTGCATTCCCTATGATTTTAAGAAAACCAACTTAAAGAGAACTGTAATTGCTGGTGATAATAATAATAATCATGCCCATGATAACATTGCTAATATTTCACTACAAACAAATGATATTATTATGATTATTAATATTCAATTCCTTGAACATGAGCCAAAATTGGTGGATGAATCATATTTAAATCATTGGGTACTTTGCTTTTACCAGGTAGACTCTTCAATTTTCTCATGTGAGCCCTTGAGATCTTATTTCACTCTGTTCCAACAAAAAGGAACGCATTTCCCCCAGAAAGGCAGGCTAACGAGCTCTACTTAATTTATAGCTGGGTCCATTTACGTGGTCTCTTGGTTAGCAGAGATGTCTGTTTAATTCAATAGAATCCTGCACATGCATGGTCCTCGTAGAAGACATTACAACCTGCATCCACTCCACGTCCATTTATTACCCTAATGCCTCCAACATACACAAACAACCATGTTTTACAAACTGCTTAAAGATTTGATTAAGTCACATCATGCATTTTGTTGTAACGAGAAGGGTGATTTAAAATCATTAGGCCTAAAATGTAGGCCTCAGTGTGCTTTGAAGTCAAGGGGAACAATTTGTCAACCGGTTGATCTTTTGCTTCTAAAGCTAGTTAACTGATCAATCTAATGTCAAAGGAGCAGAGACAAATGGGAGAAATTTTACTACATGGAAAACTGTACATGAAGATAAATCCAACATTCTAGTTCATTTCATTTGCAGTTATCTTTGCAGTAATTGCTTTGGAACACTCAAGGTGCTCTGTGCATAAAGCAAGTGTTGGAAGCTTTAAATCATCTGCATAGACTAGTAGCTTCTTGCATTGAATCTTGCGTTGCTCCATTTTTGGGGAGGGAGGGCCATCATCTCTCACTGTAAATGCACACTTGGCAATGAACAAAGGTTGGGATTCTTGACTAGTTGTTTACTACATAATCAATTCACACATTTCTGAAATTTCCTGACATGTTTGCAAAGTAAATCTATTCCTTAGCAAATTTATTTGATTTCTTTTGCTATGAACATAATGATGAAACTGGATCTAGAATAAAAGCTTCTCTATAAATAGATTTAGTTATTCCAGATGTTTTAATTATCTATTGCATAAAGACAAACAAAAACCAAAACAAAACAAAAATTACTCCCAAGCTAAGTAAGTGGTTTAAAACAATAGCCATGGTTTGTATTTCATAAATTTGTGGATCAGGAGTTGAAATTGGGGGACATTCGTAAAGGCCATTTACCGGTATTCAGCTAGCAGACTCTAGGGTCCAATATACCTTTGCCCTGGTATTTGGTGCTTTGGGACCAGGAGGGGAAAGTGACAGAAAGCTGGGCTTAGTTGGGACTTCAGCCAAAGCACCTACATGTGGCCTTCCCAGCAGGCAGTATTAGGCAGTACACCCTCTTCCTTGGCCACTGAGAGAGCCAGGGTTCTCTGAGAGTTCAAAGGCTCCTGTTGCAAGTTGCAAAAGTTCTATAACCTAGTGTCAGAGTCTTAGAACATCACTTGCTACTGGTTAAACAAACATCTAAGGTCATCTCAGACTCAGGGTGAGGGAAACTAGACAATACCTTATGAAGAGAGGAGAAACAAGAGTCCATATCTGCCATTAATCTACCACACCAGCACAATCTGATTCTTTGCAAGCTCCATTAACAAATCATCTTGCTGTCATCACCTCAAGCTTCTATGCTTTGTGCTAGAATTTTCAGCAAGACTGTGGTGGGGAGAGGGGAGATGATTGGTTAGCTAGCTATTATCCACATAGGCTACAATGGGATATGCATTCCCTTAACTGTCAGCAATCTTGCTGCTTTAGGAAAATCAACAAGTCAATATCTTGCCTTAAAAAAGCTTTGAAATTTGGCAGAGGAAATTTATCACAGTCTTTTTTGTTTGTTTGTTTGTTCCCTTTGATATCCCCACCTCCATTTTTAGACTGACATATTGCTTTGGACAATGACAATTTTCCCCCCATGGCTCTGTAAAAAGAGAATTATTTTGGCAATTTTTGCTGATTTTAAATCCTTTTTTTTTTTTTTTCCCCATCTTTTTCTTCAAAGTCTCACTTGGATTTTAGATTTCAAGCCATTTGTGTGTCCATCATCTTGGGAGACTGGGTATATTTTAGAAAGCACTGGACACAGAACAAGTACTCCACAAATAAATCCATAATCCAACACCAATTTATTAAGCAATTGGTAGGCACTCTATGCAAATGAGAAAAGCAAATGAGAACAAATGAAACACAATCTGATGAATCTTTTTGTTTGTTTTAGTTTACTGATAACTATATAATATATGTAATATATATAAGTATATTGCAAAGCAAAAGAAACTTTTTATTTTAGAGGAATTTGATTTAAGTTGGAATTGCATTTCTACTTATTTTTATTTATGCTTTTATTTATTTATTTTTTTTAAAGATTTTATTTATTCATTCGACAGAAATAGAGACAGCGAGAGAGGGAACACAAGCAGGGAGAGCGGGAGAGAAAGAAGCAGGCTCATAGCAGAAGAGCCTGATGTGGGGCTCAATCTCGTAACGCCGGGATCACGCCCTGAGCCGAAGGCAGACACTTAACCACTGTGCCACCCAGGCACCCCTATGCTTTTAGAGGAATTTGAATGAGTTAAGTTGGAATTGCATTTCTGCAGCTGGCTACAGGAGCAACTTTGGGCAGTTCTTAGAGTTTCTATTTTCCGGTCTCTGAAATAAGGGTGATGTTGGGGAGGAAGAAATTCTTGTACCCTTCAAGGTACTTCTAGCTGGACTTAGGATCAAATTGACATGAGTTAGATTAACAGGAGAAAATCAAATTTAATAGCATATGTACAAGGAATCCACACAGACTTGAAAATTCCAAAGACAGTCAGGCAATGTAATGCTTATATGAGCTAAAGAGCAGGGTAGGATTCTGGGGATACAAAGGGGAAAAAGACCATTAGCAGGAAGGTGAGAGATGTTTGGAAAACAAAGGTTGCCCTGTTATGCAGATAACTTTCTTAGGTAAAGAGGAATCTCTTAATAGCTCTCTTCCTGATAAAGCAGGCAGTTGAAGGGGAGGTAAAAAGATCTTTCTGAATCTGGTGGTTTTGGATGGCTTTTAACTCAAAATAACGTTGATGCCAATGTGGCCCATCTTGGGGTAGCCTGCCTTTGGCCCTTACAGTAACAACTGGCAGAGTTATTGTCAATCTTTAATGACAAAAGTGATGTGAAACTTTGCTTCTTGATTAAGGTCTCATGTGCCTAAAAATCACCTGCAATCTTGTACAAAGGAGGAGGGTCTGTGGTTCTGCATTTCTAATAAACTCCCAGATGAGACAGGTGTCAGAGGCCCATGGACCACAGCCTGAATAACAAGGCTGCAGAGCATCTAATAACAATACACAGTCAGAAATGTAGGTTCCTGGTTTCCACTCTCTCCAGTTTCCCTTTAGAAATTTCCAGAAGACAGGAATGGATTTTTGTATTTGCTCTGAAGCTGCAGTTTGATGGTTTCTCAGTTGTGCTCTTCATTTAAAATATTATGGTTCCTGCACTTTGTTTAATTCTGCTTGACAGTCAGTGATTTGTGATTCTCCTCTTTCCTGAGTATGTTTATAAGATGATGACCTTGGGATTGGAGACTCTGCCACCCAGACACAGGGGATAGATTTTCTGTGGGAGACCTGTGAATGGACATTTTATTATCCTCGTTTATTTTCTGTTTTTCCCCTTTTCTTATTTTCATTTTTCTTTTTCTTTCTTTCTTTCTTTCTTTCTTTCTTTCTTTCTTTCTCTCTCTCTCTCTCTCTCTCTCTCTCTCTTTCTTCTTCTTCTTCCCCTTCTTCCCTTCTTCTTCTTCTTCTTCTTCTTCTTCTTCTTCTTCTTCTTCTTCTTCTTCTTCTTCCTCTTCTTTTTCCTTTGTCTTTATGCCAATAGAGTCGACATCCCCATTTGCCATTATAATGTTTCTTAGGAAGCTTTATTTCAGATTTCCTATGGTTTTTATGCTCATTAGTCTTCTAGGTGAATCAGAGATTTCCTGCTATAACACCACAAGGTTTTTCAATAAACCCTCTTGGCTCCTTGTTGAGTCTTTTGAACGACTTTATTATAATAAAGTTGACTTGGAGCCAGAGGAGGCAGAACTCCAGTGCTGGGCTTTCTTTTGGGTTTTATGGGTTTTTCTCAGAAGTCTAATGCCAGTTTAATGAAGTTTTATAGCTATTAATACTCCACCACTCTAGCTGCTCTAAGAAATATGTAACAAACAATAACTGGAAATAGGTAAATTCATGATTAAGTTGCACTAAAAACTAATGCCTCTCGGTCATAGTTCATAATTTCCAAATGCACATCATTTAGAATGGTAACTTCAGCCTTGTAACTCTTTCAAGGAGAAAGGCTATGAACTTAAATCACTACATTAAGCTGACAGTGAGACTCATATTTTCTGAGCTAAAGATATATTTTTATGGTCACACAGTGGACTCTGTTTATCACTCATCATAAACCATAGAAAACCATTTTTGTTTTAAATTAGGTGCTCAGGCTTTTGTCCTGTAATCTGTTTCTTTATTTCCCCTTTTCACTTTTGTTGGTCCATTTTCAACAGCTCGCAATTGTCTTCCATTTCCTGAAAATGGCTCATATTTTATAACTCAGCTTCTTTAAAGGTATTTCATCCTAGTTGAGGTCACCTTAATTTACACCTTAAATTATGGCTCTAAAGCCAACTTCAATGCTGCTGATATTGAGTAATCCTGCCAAAGAGTCCAATTTTAAAATAAGGAACAGTCTTATCCTAAAATGCCAGGCATAAGAAATCCACGAATTTTGCATATCTCTTTAGTACTTTTACTTATTGAATTACATTTCTCCCCTTCCTTTGAGCCACTTAGTCAATTATGCTTTATTTTACTGCCCACTCTGGTTCTAGAGGCTGTCCCTTCTTAAAGACCATAAGTAAGTCACTTTTTTCCCAGACTAGGCAACATCCCCATATCATTTGAAAGTCAAATGACTATGGGATTTGGGACTTAATGATTTTAAAGCTCTCTCCTTTTCTCCTCTCTCTCTCTCTCTCTGTCTCTCATTCACCCCCTTTACCCCACAGATAGATCTCCTCCTGCTCATGGAGGCCCATATTTTTGTTGCCTGATTTTACACACTTGGATCAAGGATATATATTGGGCAGCTGCCACTGCCCCATCACTGGGTAGGGGGTAGGGAAAGTGATGGGTACAGACCTCTCCTTGATGAAAAATACTGTACCTTTAATTCATATGGAATTATTAAAATGTACTTGGCAATCTATAAAAAGGAAAGCAAAAAAGAGCAAGTAAACATACTTAAAATGACTTTTGTCTTCATAACTCCTAGGGCGATTAAAAGAACACTCTGGCTCAATATCTCCTTACATAAATGAATAAGGAAAGTGGGCTTATTCTTGATTATCACAGGAGATAGAAATCTGCATATTTTGCTGCCGAATGCTCTTGAAAGGTAGGTTTGACCCTTTTCCCCTTTATTTCCTCACTCACCTCTATCCATCTTTCTAGTGCTCTTATCTGTCTACACGCTTGTCTTTTCTTTCTAGACCTGAACTGTTTAATATGTTAGCAATTTGCTACATACTGCAATTGAGCATTACTGGAACTCTGGCTAGTACAAATTGACATGTGGATACTGGATTTCAAAGATTTGGTACAAAAAACAAACAAGGATGCAAAATATCTTAATGACTCATAATAATTACATGTTGAAATGAGACTGTATTGTATATATTGGGTTAAAATATATATTAGAATTAATATTGACGGTTTCTTTATCTTCCTAAGTTTGTAAATTGTATATGTGGCTCTCATTTCAAACTTCCATTTTATTTCTGTTAGACCTGTTCTAAACCGTAGCCCCTCAAAAGCAGGAATTGAGTCTTATTTCTTTCCACATATCCAGTGAGTAGATCAGAAGTCACTTATGATTATTAAATGAATCTGTGGATATATTGACTATTGTTATTATTTATTTTAACTTATACTTCACTCCCTAGTATAGCTAAATGCTTCAGGTTCCATACATGTATGAAAACCATTTTTGTGTCCTAGCTCAGAGCTTCCCAACTTCTGAATTCTGATATCCCTGAATGGATTGCAAATAGCCAAAAGATTGATTCTGTCATCCCTAGATCCTGCCAGATGGGACATGGGGCTGTCTGGGCTCCCATATCCAGTGCTTTCCACAGCAAGCAACCTCATCTATTTAATCCAGAGTATTGTGCAAAAATGATCATATTCTCTGTTTATCAGAGACTGGGAAATATTTTCCATATTTTATATGATAGAGCCAAACTTTTATGTTTAAAAGATAGAGCTCAAAAACTAATTTACCCATGAACTCTGTGCTCAAATCTTTTTCTTTTCTTTCTTTTTTTCTTTAAATCATTAATATTGTGGTTTATCAGTGAGGGTCAATCTTACTTTAGAATGTTACAGCTTCAGGATTATTTCAAATGAGTATAAAGTTTCCTTTCAAACCTTTCTGAATGTGGTAGGTATAAAATAGTATTATTTCTCTGGAATATATTCTCTGGTTTGATGAAACACAGCCTAGGCAACTGAGATCCAATTTATTGGGCAGCATAAGACAGTTCAGCATTAGAACTTTTGACATATTCTTATGCCAACCTGATAGGACATTATGAGACTATTCTGCAGTAGATGAAACCTACTTTTGCCTAAATTCACACAGTATTCTGTAATATTTTTGGACATCGAGTCTCAGATTGTTTGTGGCCAGTGCCTTTATCATATTTCCTCAGTGTGTTTCTGAGAGGAAAACAAGCAAACTAAAATTAATTACTGTTCTAATTTGTTGAGATACAAATTTGAGTACACCCTCCTTGTAGTTTCTTTTCCCTTTTTATTTCCTTGCCTTGGAGACTTTGTAAAACAGAAAACAGTTGCTTGCATCCAAAGCTTACTCCTAAATAGTGAAAAGAAAATGTGTGTTCTAAAGGTGAAGCAGGGAGGAAAGAGAGTGCAGGTTACCCAAATCAGGAGATAGGAATAGCCTGGACTCTTGGGGTCCTAGGCTTGCTTGGGATACTCTTGCTTTACAGTGGATAAGAAGGCAGAAAGGGCCACACCTGAAAGCAAGTGCACCATTCTTTGAGATGGAGGAAAGACTGTGTGGTAGATACCATAGTCCATGGGGTTTTCTCCAATGTTGGGTGTGATATTTGTGATTCATAACAGGAAATATATAGTCTTTGTCCACTTTTCTAGCTCAAAGTTCCTAAAACTCTTGGAATTTCCTAAGTGATGAGAACAAGAAAGGTGTCTTTCATTATGTTCATGGAGTGATTATGAAGCCCACCTAAGGATGAGGGCTGGTTACCAGGAGAACCAAACATGTGATTAGAGGGCTGGAATTTTCAGTACCACACTGTGACCCCTGGGGAGGAGACAGGGGCTGGAGGTTAAATCAGTCATCAGTGGTCAATGATTTAATCAGTTGTGGTATGTAGTGAGATCTCCATAAAACCCCAAGAAACTGGGTTTAGAGAGCTTCCAGGTTGGTGAACACATGGAAATGGGGGGAGAGTGGCATGATCGGAGAGGGCATGGTATCTCTGCATCCTTTCTCCATACCTTGTCTTTCTCCATACATCTCTTCTGATTGGCTGTTCCTGAGTTATATCTTCTTATAATAAACCAGTATCTAGTAAGTGAAATGGTTTTCTGAATTTTGTGAGCCTCTTGAGCAAATCAACTGAACCAAAGGAGGGGATTGTTAGAACCTCTGCTCCATAACCAATCAGTCAGAAGCACAGGTGATAACCTAAACTTGTGTCTGAAGTGGGTGGGGACAGTGTTATCCTGGGTCAGGGACAGAGTGAGCCCTTAACCTGTGATATCTGGTGCTGTTTCCAGGCAGATAGTGTCAAGTTGTGTTGAATTGTAGGACACTCAGCTGATGTCAGACAGTTGCTTGTTGGTGAAAGAAAACCCCACACCATAGAATTGGTATCAGAATTATCCTGGGATATGACAGGGTCCTAGTGCAGGTAGAGATGAGACACCACTGACACAAACACTTCCTTTATCCTACAAATCTTTCATGCATCCCAGTCACCTCTTGCACTGACTTCAAAGCCCGTCTAGGACCAGTCTGAGGGAATGGAATGGGGATCGCAATGGGAGCCAGATGATTAGAGCAGCTCCTCTTCCATCCAGTGGGTTCCTAGCTTGGTTAACTGTCCCCACAGTTGGCATTCTAGCAGAACTCTGCAAGATGCTGCTCCCTCTCTGAAAGAACAATATTTCCTATTTGGAAGCAAAGGTATAGAGGGAGGATGGACTTTTCTATTCTCAGGAAATGCCGTCCTTTTCAAGTCTGCTACATCTCTCTTTGTGCCCTCTGGCCTACACCAGTGCTTTGCACTGTTTATCAACCTCAATCAACATGAGTGACGGAAAACCTGATAATAGACAAGGGGCTGGCACTGCTGGTGGGGGTGACCTCTTTTGAAATGTCAGGCCTGAATAAGCTGTATTTACATTTCTCTGGGCTCCAGCTTTTAAAAAGATTTTCATCTTCTACATAGGAAAGATGAAAGTAAAAGTTATTTTGGTATCCATCCAAAATTATATCTTAGGACAGTGTCGCAAACGGTCTGCACCTCCTCCAAGCTGAGAACTCCTGTGTCAGGATCAGCAGCCGTCACCGGCAAAGCAGCTGCTATAAGCGTCACATACCTTCAGTCTCGGAATTATTAAAACCCATTAAAAAACAAAGGGCACAAAGGTGTGTTTTAATTAGTTCAAAGATCCCACCCTCCCTATGTTTAATGTAAACCGCAGGGGGGATTATAGGTCAGAACTGGGTTGTACCCCTGCTCTGTTATTTTTCGCATTTACCTTGGGGAAGCCCTCCTAATCTGTCTGAGGATAGTTCGTGGTGGATATAAAAGAGAAAACAGCACATTGTTTCGGTGAGAACTGAATGAACAGATGTCAGAGGCAGAGCCTAGCACAATTCTTAGTACATATTAAGGACTTCAGAAACTTTATCCCCTACTCCTTCATTTTCTCCTTACCTTAATTGGGACCCTCTCACCAGAAGAAAGAAAAATTATCCTGGAAAAAATGAGTTCACTTCAGCATGTTCAGGCCAAAGTATGATTAAGTAATGTGCTCCGACTGGCTACTGTGATTTAATACTTAGCTTCTCAAAGTGTGGTGCTTGGCCCAGCTGCACTGGATCTTATTAGAAATGACAGACTCTCAGGCTTCATTCTAGACCAGAGTAACCAGAGTCAGCAGTTAAACAAGACCCCATGTGATCCCTATGCATATTCATGTTTAGGAAGTGGTGCTTCATGGAAAGAGCACTAATTTAGGAGTCAGGAGACTGGCCTTCTAGTCTGCTTTCCTTAAAAACAAATAAGAACTCTTAATACTATAGTTTTCTTTTCTCTAAAGCAAGTGTGTTTTCACCTGCTGTTGCTGGAAAGGTCAGATCTGATGTGGAAGAACAAAAGCAAACCCTGGTCTTAACTGTATATCGCAAATAATACTCATATAATGCTTTTCGGGTGTCAATGAATTTAGATGAAACTGCAAAACTAACCTAAACACACACACACACACACACACACACACACACACACACACACACACAAATTGTCAGAAGCTTTGTCATGCAAGCAAGATGAGAAAGCAGCAAACTTCACCCCCTCTGACACTTCTTGTAACGTTTATCACCTTGGAGATGTGTTTCTCTATTTTCTTACTGAAGGGGTTCAGAATACACCTCTCCCAAATGTGACAATTTGGCATGTGGCTTATTTTGAGCCAAAGACAAGAGGTCCAAAAGTCCTAGGAAGAACTTTTTACCTCCTCCTTGACAGTATGTAAGAATTTAGATTGGGGGACCAGTCCAGGGAGAAAGCTATCACCAGAGATAGGTACAGAGAGAGGGCTAAGTGTAGTAAATGGAGGGAGTTCCTCAGGGCATATCTATTCAAATTGTTCTCTGTGTCCCATTGTCTCTGCAAGGTATGACAACAATTTATTTATCAAACACCTACTCCACGCATCTTACCGTGAATTGTCTTCCTTTCCTTTGAAGCTCCAGACTTCTACCCCATTCTTAACTCAGGATGGCATAGAAGCTTCAATTGGCAGACTCTCTTGGAGCCTCTTATGTGGGGCTCCTGCATGTACAAAATTAAATTTGTTTTTCTCCTGTTAATCTGTCTCATGTCAATTTAATTAATAGAACAGCTAAAAGAACCAATAAGGGTAGAATTAAAAAATTTCCCTCCCTTACACTACCCAAGAGAATATTATTTGCAATTTTGTGAAGCTGCCCTTCATCCAACACTGCAAGGGCAGAGAGGTAGAAGAAAGGGCATTGAGTCTAGTCAGTGCATAAGACACTGGTTTAAATCTGTAACCAAGTCATGTAATTGGGACCTATTTGCAAACACCACTGCTGTTTGGGGATAGATGTTATTGTAGAGGACACTTTTGAAAAACCGGTCCCCGGAGGACAGACTTTTATCATCTTAGGATTTGAGATGCTATTTTGCTTCTCATCTTTTCTTATTCGATTCACTTTCATTCTTCATTCTTTCAGGGTTTTACATTATATATTTCCCTCTGTGGTCAAGATAGCTGCACTCCTCCTAATTTAAAGATGTTTCATCATTAAAAATTATATTAAACAGTCGACCATCCTCAGGGAAGACTTAATTTCCACTTTCTGCTACAGTCAGCATGGTTGAGGTTCAATCTTTCCATAAACTTGGAATCTATTTAAAGCTATTTCCATAAACCTGGAGTCATTTGATACCTCTTCATAGTCTTGCTAACCAACTAACTACCCAGTTTTAGGAGCCAATAAAATTGACCTGATTTCAGCTAAAAGAAAGAAACACATTTTAAATTCTGCAGAACTGAGAAATTATAGAAACAGACTTTATTGGGTGAAAGCAATAAAATTGCAAATGCAAATATTTGGGAATGTTAGACTATTGATGTTGGATTTTGAAAGGAATCTGGTTGAGGGGGGAGTCGCTTCCCCCCAAAGCAATCTTCATAGTTGCTTTAAAGCCTTTAAAACTCACTTGTGACTCACATCAGCATTTTTTTCTGAAGAAAACATATTATTATTCCCGTTATTTTGCTGTTTGTTAAAGTAACATGTAGTCAGTAGAGAAAACCCCTAAGGTCTATGAAGAAGGGGAAAAAAACCTTCTTTAATTAGAAGCAACATTCATTTCTCTGACATGTTTCTCTTCTATTTCTGTTACTTGAATAGCTTATACCCCTCTGCTACTTACAAATGTTAATTTATGGAATTAAATTTAACAGAGTGGTGGGAAATGCAGTGTAATACCAATATCTTTGTCTCTGGGTTCCCTGAGGGTCTCTGAGAAAGTTTGAGTGACCTGACTTGTTTCACTCTCAGAAAAGAAGAGTCCTAGTATTTCCTCTCCCTGTTGACCCCACCATTCTGGTTGTTCCTCCTTACAAAATGGCTTTGGGTATGTGACAGAGAGGATTCTATGACAAAGAGAAATGAAGATTGACTTTTGATGAGCTGGTCAGAGTTTATCTTATGGGTAATAAATGAGACCTGAAATATAATGCAGCCCCCAAAATACAAACTCTTGACAACCACTCCAGGAACATGCCTTTTCAACACCTGCATGTTTAAACCAAGCCAGTGTAGACCTGCACATACCATGTATGTCCTTGAGAAGTGTTTGGGAATAGTTGTGGCTCAGAAACAGAAATTTCTTTCCAGGAGAGCAGGTCTCAACTCTGACTGCCAGTGCACTTTAAAATACGGACACCTGGTCTCCCCCCTAGTCAGTTATATCAGAAAACATGGTGGCAGGGAGGGGCTGGACATCAGCATTTTTCAAAGTTCTCCAGATAAAGCTAATGCAACGAGGTTTGAGAAGCACTTCTGCAGGTGTTCACCAGTGGGTAGAATATTTAAGACAGTAAACACATCAGTAAGCAAAGAGTTATCTATGGAATACTAAGTATGTTTTTGGAATTCTGTGAGGAGAAAAAGAAAAAGAATCTTCATAACCAACTTCCTGTATTTTATGGAAAATGAAAATGAGGACATGGTAGAGCAAATGAACTTGGGCAAGGTCCTCCAAAATTAAGATCACATGGGTTACTTTCTACTCTTTTTCTCTTGAAAATCATCATCATCACTATCATCATCTTCATCATCCTTATCATCCCCAGGCAAGGTCAAAGCCAGGCATTTCCACTTCTAACCAAAAAACATGTAAGAGGAGCTGTTACTGTTTTTCAAATTTCATGAGGGTTTTGGCCCCAAATGGTTCTATTATGCAAATAACATTTGGACAACACTAGAAGAAATAGGAAAAACAAAAACAAAAAACCCACAGTATCACCCCTCCTACTTTCCTCAGTTGATTTGTGGACAGTTTCCATCTTTCTGTATTTCATTTGAGCCCTTCTCTATATCCATGCACATTTTGCATAGTTGTATACATAATATAGGTATAATTTTGATTTCTTTTTTGACTAAAATAGTCTATAAATATTTTCAATGTTTCCATGTAATTTATTATGGCACCTCTAGGTAATCAATAAAGTGGTTAAAAGGTTTGCACTTTATCATGAATACAGTAAGCAACCACTGACATGCTTAAAATAAGACAGAAAATGGTCATATTGAAAAGATTACACTGAATGAAAAGCCAGTGTAGAAGTAGACAGATAAGAGTAATTAGGGCAGAGAGATTTTATTCATTCATTCATTCTCCAAATAGCTATCATTTGGAAAATATAATTCATTATAAAAATAAATAACTATTTATTTTTAAATATAATCGCTAATTAGCTATGTACATGGCACTGTGCATAATTCTTAAAGAACAAAATAGACTCTACTCAAGAAACTTGGAATTTAGTGAAGAGATTAACAACAACAACAACAACAACAAAAACAAATGAGTAATCACAGTTGTGTGTACTCCAAAAAAAAAAAAAAGGAATGTGAAGATGGCAGTGGGTAGGAGTAGGAAGTAGGGAGTTTGATGCAGGCATGGTGTTAGAGAAGTTAAGGAAGGGGAGAAGCCAGGATGGGAAGAGAGAATGGCACTCTTGGCAGAGGGAACAGCATGCTCAAAGGAAGTCTAGAGGATGGAAAGGAATAGAAAGAAGACAGAGTAACCAGGACATTGTGAGAAAAGAGGGATATCAGGAAATGAGTTTGAAGACCAATGAGGGCCAGATTATGCTGTGGTTTGTGGGCCACAATTAAAAGCGTGGGGTTTGTTCTAGATGTAATAACAAGCCAGTTTATGCAGAAGAACTTAGCACAGTTTATGTTTTATAACGATCCCACTGTCTTTAGGGTGCTGAATAAAAAAGAGTCAAAATAGGGTGGTCGGGGTGGATGCTATAACAGTCTTCCAAACAAGAGTAGATGTGGCTTAAAGCTAAGGCAGTGGAAGAAGAAATGAAGAGAGTTGGTCAGATCCAAGATATATTTTGGGAGCAGAATTATCAGTGCCTTAGGAATGTAAGCCATAGGGCAGGTGAAAGAGGTTAATGGTTAGTGGGTCTTGTCAAATGGCTTTTCAATTAAAATGAAACCACCACATTTTAAGTATAGATATTTCACAGTAACGTTGTCCTTGTTTCTGTTAATATATAGATATAGATACAGATTATGCATTTAATGTCTTCATTATACATTTCTATGGATATCTGGACAGAATATATCTGTTACATCTAAATGCATTTCCTCTCATGTGAATTTTACCTTTACTTTCTATTTCTAATTCTGTTGGGGATTTGATTTTTTTTTTCCTTCATCAGGTTGTGTGACTTAGTTTCTCATCAGATATGAAAGTCATATTATGTCAGTTATATTCGGTGTCAGTGTTTTTTCACTTTGTATTTTTAATTTTTTATCATATTATTGTCCCATACATGAATGTTTAATATTTGTGCTATTAAATTCATCTCTTCCTTTCTGATTTTCCCTATTGATTTAAAGCTTAAGAAGTTGTTACGCTTAATAAAATCTGACTAGTTCTATTTTATTATGTATGAATGTGTGTGTATGTGTTATACACATATACTTAATGAATACATATATTTAATGAATCCATTTATTGTTTGTTTTGGCATATACTGTAAGATGCGGATATTAATTAACTTTTAGGAGCGCTTGGCTAGCTCAGTCAGTAGAGCATGTAACTCTATCTTGGGGTCATGTGTTCAAGACCCACATTGAACATAGAGATCACTTAAGAAATAAATAAATAACTGATGAATTGTTGAACACTACATCTGAAACTAATGAAGTACTATATGTTGGCTAATTGAATTTAAATTAGAAAAAAAAACAGAAAAATAAATGAATAAATAAATATGTTAGAAACGAGAGTTCTCCACTTTAAAAAAAAAAAAAACTTTTATTCTTTAACCAGTAATCAGTTTGCCCCACATCATTAAGTGATTGCTCTCATCCCCATTGCTATGAAATCCTCCTCCATTATATATTAAATTCCATATATGTTATCAGATATTTTCCTTGGTTTTGTATTTCTCCTTTGATCTAGATTCTTGTAGTTGAAGGAGGCACAACCCCAGTCTTTATAGCTATCTATCAGCAAAGGATTTCTGCTGGAGATTTCTTTATCAAAATGATATTTGATAAATACATTTGTTGATTATTTCAGAAGAATAAGCCTCTTGTATTTTTGTATTCATTTAATTAAATACGCAAGTATTTAAAATTATACATCTCATTTATTCATAAATTTTATACTAAAGATTGCAAATTTTAAACTCTGTGGGGACCCCCTGGATTTCTCCCCCTGAACTCAGCATAAGATATGGCATCTATTAAGGACTCAAAATATTTTATGAATGAATGAATGAACTGGTACGTTTTAGTCAACCACATCTATGTCTGAAAAATTAACCTGTAAAAGCAGTCTTTATGTTGTTCAGCTTTCCCATGTGGAAACATTGCGTGTTTCCCTTTTACACAAGACTCTTATTATATATTTTACTTGCAAATATAGGTCACGGATATTTTGTTATGTTTACTTTAAAGTTACTTTGCTTTCGGCATTGAAGGTAGGATTTAACTTTTTGTTTTTATCATGTAACAGATTACTGCTCTTTACAGAAAAACAATTGATTTTATTTATCTTGTACTCAGCCAGTATAATAAACATTTATTGATTCAAGTGACATTTTACTAAAACCTAAAATAGCTTTTATTGTAAAATATACCATTGATTTAATAAAAACTTAAAATATAACCATATTAAATAGACACATGATAGTAAGACCCATTCAGTTTCAGATTTTTTCTTTTTTAATGAGACCTAGTACTGATGTCATCCAGTAGTTTCTATTTAATTATTTGGACTGTATGCAAATAATCTGTAGGACATGATATCTGTAAAACATAATATCTTCCTTTTCTATTATATTTTTGTCATAGTTTATGATACCAAAACTTCAAAAATTGTCTGAATAAATGTTTCCTCATTTAAAAATGACAAAATTGCTACTTTTTCATTTAGCAAGTATTCACTGAGTGCCCACCATAGGGATATAGCAGAAAAAATGTCCTGAAGGACCCTGAATACTGAGCATGGGGAGAGGGACATACTAAGACCTAGCACTGAGAGCAGAGCTGTCCATGGTGTTACTTCTGTGTGAATTAAACGGGTAATCTGGTGCCAAACTCAATTAAGGTTGAAAAGAAATATTTTACCCTCCCTACACATGAGAATCAGCTGGGCTCCTAAGTTTCACAGATTTGGGCTCATTTGTTCCCAAAGGGGCTCACACATGTGTATGTTCTTCAGGCTCTCCAGGTGTGAGAAAATGAAGTCAGAGCTGAGTTCCACATTGCTGGTGGATATGCTGTGCTAGTAGCGATGTGTATGGAATATCTGCATCCCAGGGGTTCTCAGAGCCCTTAGTGGGCTAGAATACATTTTATTTATTTTTATTTATTATTTGCACAATGCTATTACAATACTATTGACTATATTCCCTATATTGTACCTTTTATCCCCTTGACTTCTTCATTTCATACCTGGAAGCCTGTATCTCCCACTCCCCGTCACCCATTTTGTTCAGTCCCCACACTCCTCCCCTTGGGCAACCACCAGTGTGTTCTCTATATTTAGGGGTCTGTTTCTGCTTTTTTGTTTGCTTGTTTGTTCATTTGTTTCGTTTTGTTTTCGATTCCCCGTGTAAGTGAAATCATAAGGTATTTGTCTTTCTCTGTCTGATTTAATACCCTCTAGGTCCATCCATGTTATTGCAAATGGCAAGATCTCATTCTTTTTATGGCTGAGTAACATTCCATATATATATGTATGTATGTATATATATATATATATATATATATATATATATGTATATTTATATATATATGTGTATATGTATATATGTATATACACATTCCATACACACACACACACACACACCACTTCTTCCTTATCCTTAGTGGACACCTAGGCTGTCTCCATATCTTAGCTATTATAAATAATGCTTCAATAAACATAGAGGTGCATATATCTTTTTGAAATAGTGTTTTTGTTTTCTTTGGGTAAATACCCAGGAGTGGAATTACTGGGTTGTTTGATATTTCTATTTTTAATATTTTGGGGAACCTCCATACTCTTTTCCACAGTGGCTACACAATTTTGCATTTTTATCAACAGTTTACAAGGATTCCTTTTTCTCTACATCCATGTCAACACTTGTTTTTTTCCTGTCTTTATGGTACTGGTCATTGTACATGACAGGTGTAAGGTGATATCTCATTGTGGTTTTGAAATGCATTTCCATGATTAGTAATGTTGAGCATCTTTTCATGTGTTTGCTGTCCATCTGTATGTCTGCTTTGGGAAAATGTCTATTCAGATCCTCTGCCCTTTTTTTTTTTTTTATTCAGATTGTGTTTTGGGTGTTGACTTGTATAGATTCTTTATGTATTTTGAATATTAACTCCTTATCAGATATATCATTTGCAACATCTTCTCCCATTCAAAATTTTCATTTTGTTGATAGTTTCCTTAACTGTGGAAAAGCTTTTTATTTTGGTGTAGTCCCAATAGTTTATTTTGATTTGTTTCCCTTGCCTGATAGACATAGTATAGTATAGTTTCATGTCATCTTCAAATAGTGACAGTTTTACTTCTTCCTTATCAATTTGGATGCCTTTTATTTCTTTTTCTTATCTGATCGCTCTGGCTAGGACTTCCAGTACTATGTTGAATATGAATAGTGAGAGTGGACAGCCTTGTCTTGTTCCTGATCTTAGAGGAAAAACTCAGTTTTTCACCATCAGTATGATGTTAGTGGTGGGTTTGTCACATATGGTCTTTATTATGTTAAGGTATATTCCCTCTAAACTCACTTTGTTGAGGTTTTTATCATAAACAGATTTTGAATTTTGTCATATGCTTTTTCTGCATCTATTGAGATGATCATATGATTTTTATCCTTCATTTTGTTAATGCGGTCTATAACTTTGTCTTGTGAATATTGAACTACCCTTGCATCCCAGGAATAAATCCCATTTGATTGTCATGAATGGTCCTTTTAAGGTATTGCTAAATGTAGTTTTCTAATATTTTGTTGAGGACAGAGTGCATTTTAAATGCTCAACAGAGATACAGAATTACTAGACCATTTCTGCTCATATTTTTTCATAGCCTCCCAGTTATAATTTATTATATAATGCTAACTGATTACAATTTGATATTTTATTTGTAAGTAGACTAATTTGTCTTTCCCACTAGAGCCTAAGCACTATGTGAGTAAGAGCCATATCTAATTTTATTCCACATCATACCCCCCAATAGCTAGTTTCCCAAACAGAATGGACCATGGATTTTTTTTTTTTAAGTATCTCATGTGACTCTTTTTCCAAAAACCAAATTTTTGGAAGATGCTCCTATAAAACGATTTCCAGAGTTGTTGTTCTTCTGTATTTCCCAGAGTCCTCTCACTTTGGTGGAGCTGTGAAGCTTCTCCAAGAGCCAGATAAACAGAAAGGGGGAAACCACACTCATATCTGAAGTTGAGATTTCTCAAGGAGCTGATGAATGTATAATTGTCAGTACACAATTTCCAGTTCTTAAAATAATTGACTACTTCCTCATTTCATGAACAACAATGAGAAAGCCTTTACGACATGCCAGGCACTACGCTTGGTGCGAGTCATCAAACACAAATAAATAAATGTCTATTAAGGGCTTGTCACATGTAAGAAATTGTGATTGATTCTATAAAAGCATTGATAAGTAAACAGTGCATGGGTGGTTCCTGATCCTCTGCAGCTTGCACACCTTCAGAAAGCTCACATTTCTATGAAAAAGACACAATACAGCTTTTGACACCATTAATCATCCCCTATCCCTTCAGTCTCTTCTCCTCTCTTCCATTTTCTTCTTTTAAATTTCTAGCCATTTTGCCGTACTTTTCTAAGACACGATTTCTGAAATGGGAATGGTATCCCCCAGGGCTCTGTTTTCTTGCTTTCTCTCTCTTTCTCTCCTTATCCTTTTCTTTATTTTCTTTCCATAATAATAGATAATTGCATCCATTCCTCATGAATCTTTATAGTTCATAAACTCATGTCAAGCATTTATTGAGTCATCCTGTTGCCCACCAATAGGTCTTTTCACGTAGAAGATTCTAAATGTTTTGAAAGAAATGACTTACTTAAATGCTCATTTACTGAAGTATGCTTCATGTCAGAATTGTGTGCTAGATTGATGAACAATGAGTCTTTGCCCCAAAGAGTTCACATTCTGAAGGTGAGGGGGAAAGAGAAGTCAACACAAAATTGGAATCACTAATGCAGATTTGAAGCATAGGTTTTCTAGGGAAGTAGGCACAGGTAAGAGTAAAATGCAAGGTTGATAATAGATTGTAAAAAGCCTTGGAAACTCACCCACTTCAATATCTACCCCCACCTCCAACCAGGAAAACTTTGAGAAAATCATTGCTCTTTCCCCATAATTTGATTTCATTTGTCTGATTGCTTTGGGAAGTTGAGAGAGTAAAGTACCTGAAACACCCAGACCCTCACTTTCCTGCCCTAGCACCACTTCAGGTAGACTGTTTTCTGGAGTCAGAAAAGGGGAGGTGGCTGTCTGCCCAAGGATGATGAGGCCTGGAGTCAGGTCCAGCAAACACCATTTATTTCCAGATCCAATTTTCCATTAACAAGGTCTCGATGGCAGCTCCTTTTCTCAAGAGTAAATATATGCTTTTTAAAATTAATATCACTTGTAATAACAACTAGTAAGTGAACTTTCTCCATAGTCAGGACTCCAAATTCTAAACCACACAGTCCCCATTCACTCTTGAGCATAGCATGGACCTTTCCTGTTGAGACTGCATGCACCATTGCCCAATTACCTCCACATCTCCTCCTCAAGCACTCCCTTCTAATGGTGCAAGCCAGACAGGAATGGCTTCCCTTCTGTTACGGTTTCCACCACTTACACATGGCTTTCTTATCATTATATTATTAGCATGATGGAGGAGGCTGGCTGTTGCCTGGGAAACAAGGAGAGGTGCAGCTCTGCTTAGTTTTTGCTGAGAACTCATTACTACATGGAGAGACACCAACCATGCTCTTGTCTCAGCTCTTGCACATGATGGCAAGAATGCAAATACTAGTGACTTCTCTTTTTTCTTCTTCTCCTTTCCTCCACTTCATCCCCCAAATTCTTCTTCTTCTTCCTCTCTTCCTCCCCTTCCCTTGTCATTGTCTCCTTCTCCTTCTCCTCCTCCCCCTCCCCTTTCTCCTCCTCCCCCTCTTTCTCCTCCTCCTCCTTCTTCTTTTGGTTGTTAATACTCCCAAGCTCTCTTTGAACTCTAAACTTAATATCTAAACTCCTTTTATAAATGTCAAACCAACATGGATTCCTTTGCCTCCCTCAACATAATAGATCACACTTTAGGTCAACACAATTTGGATTACCCAGCCAATAGCTTTAATAATTTTATTTCAAGCAACTCTTATTTTTTACTTAAATGGCATTAGTCTTGTTCTAAACAATAATTTCCATAAAATTGCA
The DNA here is from genome assembly GCF_023065955.2 of Ursus arctos. Classification (NCBI taxonomy): domain Eukaryota; kingdom Metazoa; phylum Chordata; class Mammalia; order Carnivora; family Ursidae; genus Ursus; species Ursus arctos. Next base: position 20,273,814 of record NW_026622863.1, read on the forward strand.
GGGTTTGTGCTGCTTTATATTGTTCTAATATATATATATATATAAATTAAAACCTGCTCATCCAATTTATCTTATAGCTATCCCCCCAAATGTATCTTGTATACAGTAATGATACCCTTGAATAGCCTGCTTTAAATATGTTTTTTTTTTCCTTCCTCAGTTTCAGGAGCTTTCCTTAAGTAAATATTCCTCTTCTCATGTTATCATTTCTTTCACACACTGATGAAGTTGGGGAAATGCCCTTTATTTATTTAGGGAATAAAAATTCTAGACCTTGTACAATTTACTCCAGTCATACTGAACTGCCTCTGGGTCCCTGAACACAAAACTTATTTCATTATATAGTGTTCTTATTTATTCTGTTCCCTCTTCCTATAATACCCTTCCAAATTCTGTACTTTATTTGTGATCTTTCAAAATGGATCTCAGATAATATCAGGAAACTATCCAGAGGCCTCTATCTAGTTTGATTTAGGGAACTACTCTGAGTCCTCAGTGTGCCTTGATGCACATCTAAGATAGTGACTATAAAATTACATTCTTATATGTATGAATACTTTTTATGATTAAATCAAAAAGTGCCTTAGGAATCCAGAACTTACCCAAATTTTCCCTGTGTCCCTAGGGCCTATTATAGAATCTGCCACAGAGAAGCCACCCGACAAGTGTTAGTAAATGGAAGTAAAATGAATTCTGTTTCAAGTTCTTGCTTCTTCTTACGGTGTTTTCCCAGATATAAATTGAAGGTATCCCTCTTAACAATCCCTAAGCTAGTTCCAAGTACAGTCCCCACATTCCCACTAACACCACTTTCCCTGTCCTGCCTCACTTATCTTCTTAAGTCTTCAGCATTTAACTATTTGGACTTAGATACAAGGCGGATGTATGTATTGAGGAAATAGCTGAAAACCCAAAGAAATGTTTCTACTTTTTTCCTCCCAAACAGATGGCAAATTGAGAAGATTCACATTCAATATACTAAGAAACATTTTCTCCTCATGAGGACTTAAGTTTGCAATATTCATTATATTAGCGCTTTCAAGAAAAAAGAAGCAGATTCTCAGTTCCTTATGAATTTGCTGACAGAGTGAGAGCAAGCGGGAGGCCCTGAGGACCCCCATGGGACCTGGGGTGTGAGTTCCCGGCATCAGCTGTTTGAGTCACTGGAGGTCTACACTGGCTCTGATCTTTTTAATTATCTGCCAAAAGCTCTGACTTAAAGCATAGCTCTTCCCTTCTCCTCCTTGCAACAATGTGCATACAATATTGCTCCATAAGCAATACCAAATGGTGACACCTTGAACATTTTACTGTTTCTCAGACACACACTAGCAGTTCAAGCATTGCTGCCTCCACCACCTTTTCCTGTCCCCTTTCCACTTTGTTAGTCCAAAATTCCTTGATCAACCCAAGAGCGGGAGTAAAACCATGCAGTTATATGCATGGGCTACATCCTGAATTCAAAGTGCAACCTGGGCACTTTTAGCTGTTATTTAACTTCTCTGTTCCTCAGTTTCAATAATACCTAATTCAGAATACAGAGTTGAAAATGAAAATATGTTCATTTATGAGCCTTGCTCAGTTAACATTATCGTATTTTCTATCTTCCTATATGTTGGTTAAAAAAAAGATGGAAAAGGCAGCATTTATTCTATCAGCTACTCTCAGGTTTATTGAGGCCTCATTATATTGCTATGAGGTAAATTTATTATTCTCAATCTGTAGCAGAAGAAACTGAGGCTCAGAGAAGTTGAGAATTTTGCCAAAGTTAGTAAAAGCCACAAGTCATGATTAAAACCCAGGTGTTTCTGAATCCAAAGCTGTGTTAGTTTTCTTCTCAGCTTCTAAAATGCCTTATGCATGCTTCCCCAGTGGCTGACACAGGAGGACAACTATAAATAGTTATTAAATAAGTCAGCTGGTAAGCCCCTCCCTTTCTCAAGCGCCTCTCCACTAAGCACTGTGGTACTTTTCTGTTTTCAAGAATGCACACCAGACTATATCTGGAGGCTTCACTTGGGGGATGCTGTTTTTTAATGAGATATTGGAAGACAATCAGAACAAAAATCAAGGAAGAAGAATTAAAGGTGTTGACCTTTGCTTTGGCTTCACTGTGACTTGCCCCCTTCCAAAGGGAAGAGCAGAGGGAGCAAAAGCTCACATGCCTTCACTTGGAGCAAAGATGGCAGGTGGGACCCTCAGGCACAATCTACGTTAGAACTCTGCCTTTGCCACTTACAGCCATGTGCTCTTGGGTGAGCCATTGGCCTCCTGTGAGCCAGTTTTCTCATCTGTAAAATGGGCTATTAACCTACATTACAGATTTGTTATAAACATAAGAGAGATTCCAGCACACAGCAGGCACTCTATAAATACCTGTTCCCTTAATGATGCCTTCTCTACCACTTTATCCCCAGGTCCACAAAGAGGTTCAAGCTGGGTTAGTCCTCACGATTGAATGCTCCAAGCATCTTGGGTGTTCCAAGATTAGAACTTTTACTCTGTATACTCTGCATACTCCAACACAGCCCCCACAATAGCCCTGGGACAACCTCCTCCATTTCCCTAAGGAGCATTTCACTGTCAAACACAACCCACAATGCTAAATCCCCCCTCATACCCACCCGTTGGTGGGGGCCAATGATCATAATCTAAAAAGACATATTCAAAGCCACACAACATATTAGTATCTTTCTTAAGAGAAAATGTGCCTTGTTTATAAGATGAACACTTAACACACCATCTATTACATGTCTGACCCTCCAGTGGCTGTCTTCAGGTCCATGAACTCCTTTAAGGCTCATAATGACCAAAGTAGATAAGGTTATTATCTCCATGTTATAAATGAGACCATCAAGACTCAGAGAAGTTCTGGATTTACGTATTAATTTTACACATAGTCACTGAAGGCCTTCCTTATAGCCAGGGGTCATACAGGCAATACAGCTCTGGGCTGGTGAAGAAGGACACCACCCGAGTTCATATCCTACTGTGTGATCATAAGCAATGTACTTAAAGTTGCTGTGCCTCTGTTTTCTCACCTCTAACGTGGAGATAGGATTGTTTTGTTTTGTTTTGTTTTATAAGATTTAAATGCATGAGGTGAAGAATGAAAAGCATTTAGGGAGGTCTGCCATATAGCAAATGATCAGAATGTGTTTGCTATTATTAATAAATAATAAGAAAGAGCCCTGCCATGTGAGAATAGGAAACAGTTAACAAATAGCTAATTTCCATTTCACAATAGAGAAATTAACGAGTCACTTAATGCACAAAGAAGGAGCTAATCAACTGCCAGTAGGAGGGAGGGTTCCAGATTGAAGTGACTCCTCAGTTAGTAGGCATCCAGTGCTCAGGGATACATGCTACCTCCAAAAGAGTCATAATTCCCAACATAGCTCTGCTGTTAAGGATTGCTCTGTAAACACCCCTCAGTAACTATAGAATCAGATAAATCAACAATATCTGTCCAAAATTGTGTCCAGTAAAGATGAAAACATGCATCAAAGACATCTGCATGTTTTCATAAAAACTCAGAAGACCCCTTCTTTTTTTTTAATGTTTTTTTTATTATATTATGTTAGTCACCATACAGTACATCCCTGGTTTCTGATGTAAAGTTCGATGATTCATTAGTTGCGTATAACACCCAGTGCACCATGCAATACGTGCCCTCCTTACTACCCATCACCAGCCTATCCCATTCCCCCACCCCCTCCCCTCTGAAACCCTCAGTTTGTTTCCAGAAGACCCCTTCTTAAACAAAATGATTTATAAATGTGTAAAACTGAGTGCACCACAGATAATCAGGGACAGGAGGCTCCTGCTCACAGATCCAGAAATGCCTTGACTGCTTGCAAAGCTCACCCAAAGTTATACAGAGGAAAGACAAGTCTAATCATCAGAAATATCAACTCAAACTCTGAATTCATCCTTCAGTTATTTTCCCTCTCAAATAATGCTCTTTTGGGAGTATTTGGAAGAATCATTTCTCCTGAGAAAATATCACTGACTGACATTTAGAAATAATACAATTTCCAGCTATGAACCATCCTTTGCATTGCCTCTGTTTTAACAAGAGAGAGAGAGACAAGGTAGGGAAGGGAGTGATAAGTAGTGTTCATTTACAAGAGGGGGTGGGGATAAAAAGAGTTTACTTTTGAAAAATCAAATGGGCCTACTCAGGTACTATTGATAAGAAATACCAAGTGTGGGATGCTTACAACATAGCAGCACTAGGTGGAGTGCCTTATGTATTTGTTTTTGTGGTTGTGATTGTTGTTGTTTTTCATTGAATCCTTACCCCTGGTGAGATAGATGTAATTTCCCCTGTTTTTCAGACATGGAAACTAGGACACATATCAGGTTACTTGAGAAATAACTTGGCCAAATCTCATGGAGAGTAAAATGCAGAGTCAGAATTCAAATTCAAGTCCCTGGATTCTGCAAGTTACATCTTAAATCACTATGGTGTTCCCAACGGACTCAGATTCACCCAAATTGTTTCAGGCTTCAGAGTTAAGGACCTACTTGTAAATCCCAGTATGGAAAGTGCAAAGATCCACAGTCTCCTCCTGGGACATAAACCTCAGTTCTACATAGTGTTGGCTAAGGTTCTGATTTGTCTTCCCCACCCTTAATGGAAAAAAAGGGGGAGATGACTTTTAATTTGGTTTAGATAAAATGTTTCTTCTGTCAGTGTTGAATAGATAATTGGCCTTGTCCTGGCATGCAAAGTGTGATTCTGTTATTGTCAGATGTCTTGAGTGTGATTAAGTTGTCTTTTTTCTGTCAAATCATCTTCAGAAAGGTAGTAGGGCATGGTCATTGCTGTAGTGTACTTAGAGTGTGAGGACTTAACACAGAAATATAATAAATAAAAGGGACGATGGTATTTACATCCCAGGCCTATTTGTTGTAGGATTAAGGCAATAGTTTTCAGAGCTTGTTGAAGTGACTGGCACATAGTAGGAATTTTATAAATGTTCTTCTCTTTCTTTGTTACAGAGAGATAATGATTATCATAGTCATTTGTATAGAACAAAAATGAAATAGACTATGCTGTTGAACACTATATTTAATTTTAAAAAATCTTGTTAGGAAATGAGTGGAAAATGTTTCTGCATTTGCAGTAGAGCAGAAAACAAGGCAATTACGGATATCAAGAATTGACTGTAATCACCAGTCAGAGATGCAGAATTACAACACAGGCTCCTAAAGGGAAGAGTAGTGAAGAAGTTTGGATTAGAGGTCAAATACATTTCGGGAGATGAGAAAGAATATGAAAACTGTCCTGTGGTTATTTCAGTAGGATAATTAACTTGGGTGAGGGGAAAGAAATGTTACATAAAGTTTCCTGAAACAGGCTGGAAAAATCAGTGGATAATCTCAGGGAATATTTCACCATCCACACTGCCATCATCGCTGTCAACATCAGCGTAAACCAGCCCATTGATTTTTTTGCCCCAAATATATAAAACTACGCAAATAACAATTACCAAGTACTTACTGCGTGGTAGACACTGCTAACATGTTAGCCAATGTACTCTTCACAGGAACCATTTAAGGTAAATATTATTCACATGCTACAGATAAATAAGTTGAGTCTCAGAATGGAACACTCATCTCCACGGGCTTATGATTGAAATGTGGAAAGTACGGATATTACTTGATATATATTGAGAAGCTAATATGCACTGATTACTTTGTTTTCCTTGTCTCATATGATCATCACAGCAATCCATGACTTAACCATCATCACAACCATTTTACACGTTAGAAAATTGAACTTCACAGAGTTTGAGAAACTTGCCCAAAATCACAGTTATAAATGGCAGAGGAGTAGAATCCTGGTTTGTCTGATTCTGCCATGGCACTACATGGGAAGCCAGGTAAATACCCCGTAATTATAGATAGATATGCTTAGTTTAAGACTGTCAGTCCCAGAGGAAAATCAATGATCAAAGTCATGCCTAATGGCACAGTCCTTTTCTTTCAACAAAGCCTGAATTTATTCATTTATGGTCATTAGTCGTACATAATCATGGCCAACCTGCCAGGTAAACAGCTAATTATTTTGGTTGTGTTATAAGCAAATAAATTTCCCTGTCTGCAAAATGACAAATGAGACCAGATCAGCAGAGAAACAATTGTTCCAGGGTTGCAAACTCCCAGGAGTCTAATGAACAATGGCTTACTGAATGAGCAATTGCAAAACAAAGAGATTACATTAATGTGGTTTCTTTAGAAACAGAGAGCAATCCATTGGCTTTAATGCCTTTGCAATAAAGAACTTTGGCAGCTGTGGGTTGGGTGGCTGAGAAAGTATACAAGAAATGCTCTCACCTTCAGCGCAAGGGTCTAGGAACCTACAGTACTCCCTGGGCAGAGGTCACCAACAAGCACCACCTCCAGGACTGCATGAATCCCAGAAATTTCACCCTGAACCTGGTAGCCTAGCCAAGGGTAACACCACCTGTAACCAAGCCAAAAGCTTTTTTTATGAGCACATATGCATGCTTGCACTCTGTGAATGTCTGGAGCACTCGAAACAGAAGGCAGTGCATCCAATGGCCCCAAAGATGAACTTTGGACTGGATCAGATCTGGATTTGAATCCAGCCTCTTCTGCTTATTAGCTCTGTGCTTTTGGACAAGTGGGTTAACCCTTTTGCAGCCAAGGCATCTTACCTACAAAATGGGGGCAACAGTTTCTCACCTTCTCTAAGAATCCTTACAAATATTAACTAAAACAGTGGCAAGGCACCAAGCTGGAACAACTTGCTTCTGTGTGTGTGTGTGTGTGTGTGTGTGTGTGTATCTGACTCTGACATTCAGAGAAATCAGATCAACATAAGTAGCAATGACTTAGATATCCAGGCAAGTCATGCCCTAATCAGGACTGTGTTTTTGGGCTTTGTAATTTTTCTGAAATTTTTACAAGACAAGGAACTGGGGATCAACCAAAGAGCAGAGTAAATACAGTTAAACTGCTTTGAACAGATTCAGCTTATGTGCTTGTAAGTAGCTTATTCACTCTAGTTTTAGGAAAACAGGAAGTAATAAGATTAAGGATCTAAAGCTCAAATGAAAACATAATGTCAGACCTAGTCCAAGTAGGATTTGGGTTCAGGAAAGAGATTGAAATACTCCATAAAATTAAAGGGCGATGAACAGGCTTACGATAAACCTGATGCACATACTGTCTCTGTATTTTGTAAACTCCTAATGGAGCACTACATAGAAAAAAATAAATTAAGAGGGTTTTTTAAGAAAGTCCAGTGCTGAGCAGGAAATAGGGGCCAAACATTTTCAGAATATGAATACTAATGATTTGTATGCAGGTTTTACCATTAGGAACTTAGCAAGGGATGGAGAAGTGGCCTGCAAACTTTTTGACCACTGTGCACTCAGTAGAGCGAACACCTCTAGCCCTACTTACGGATTCATCCCTGTTTGAAAGATGGTTGTTACAACAACAGTTGAAGGAAATAGCCCTCATTGTTTACAATGTCTATCATAAGGTATAGTTGGGAAAAAAAAAAGATGTGGTTGTGTATGTGGTTTTAAACTGCAAAACAAAGTGATTCAGGCTTTAAAAGAATCAATTAGCTTTATTGATCATGTGACACAAATTATTTAAATAGTAAAATTTCAGAAGTAGCCCATTAATGAGAAATCACTGCACAAGCATATTTAGGATAATTATAGGCATCTGCTTTAGAAATGGGTATAGATAATAATATATTTAAACTGCTATGGGTATAGATAATAATATATTTAAACTGCTAATAAATTAAATAATATATTTAAAACTATGTTTTGTTTTTTTTTTTTTTAATAATGATTTTTTATTATGTTAGTCACCATACAGTTCATCCCCGGTTTTCGATGTAAGGCTCGATGATTCATTAGTTGTGTATAACACCCAGTGCACCATGCAATATGTGCCCTCCTTACTACCCATCACCGGTCTATCCCATTCCCCCATCCCCCTCCCCTCTGTAGCCCTCAGTTTGTTTCTCATAGTCCATAGTCTCTCATGTTTCATTCCCCCTTCTGATTACCCCCCCTTTCTTTATCCCTTTCTTCCCCTACTGATCATTCTAGTTCTTATGTTCCATAGATGAGAGAAATCATATGATAGTTGTCTTTCTCTGCTTGACTTATTTCACTAAGCATTATCTCCTCCAGTGCCGTCCATGTTGTAGCAAATGTTGAGAACTCATTCTTTCTGATTGCTGAGTAATATTCCATTGTATATATGGACCACAACTTCTTAATCCAGTCATCTGTTGCAGGGCATCTCGGCTCCTTCCACGATTTAGCTATTGTGAACATTGCTGCTATGAACATTGGGGTGCATATGGCCCTTCTCTTCACTACGTCTGTATCTTTGGGGTAAACACCCAGTAGTGCAATGGCTGGATCATAGGGTAGCTCAATTTTTAACCTTTTAAGGGACCTCCACACGGTTTTCCAGAGAGGCTGTACCAACTTGCATTCCCACCAACAATGTAGGAGGGATCCCCTTTCTCCACATCCTCTCCAACAATTGTTGTTTCTTGCCTTGTCTATTTTTGCCATTCTAACTGGCGTAAGGTGGTATCTCAGTGTGGTTTTGATTTGAATTTCCTTGATGGCTAATGATTTTGAACATTTTTTCATGTGTCTGTTAGCCATTTGTATGTCTTCATTGGAAAAGTGTCTGTTCATATCTTCTGCCCATTTTTTGATTTGTTTATTTGTTTCTCGTGTATTGAGTTTGAGAAGTTCTTTGTAGATCTTGGATACCAGTCCTTTATCTGTAGTGTCATTTGCAAATATATTCTCCCATTCCGTGGGCTGCCTCTTAGTTTTTCTGACTGTTTCCTTGGATGTGCAGAAACTTTTAATCTTGATGAAGTCCCATAAATTCATTTTATCTTTTGTTTCTCTTGCCTTTGGGGATGTGTCATGAAAAAGGTTGCTTTGGCTGATGTCGTAGAGGTTGCTGCCTATGTTCTCCTCTAGAATTTTGATGGATTCCTGTCTCACATCGAGGTCTTTCATCCATTTGGAGTTTATTTTTGTGTATGGTGTGAGATAGTGGTCAAGTTTCATTCTTTTGCATGTAGCTGTCCAATTTTCCCAGCACCATTTATTGAAGAGACTGTCTTTTTCCCACCGGATGTTTTTTCCTGCTTTATCAAATATTAGTTGCCCAAAGAGCTGAGGGTCCATTTCTGGGCTCTCTATTCTGTTCCATTGGTCTATGTGTCTGTTTTTGTGCCAGTACCATGCTGTCTTTGTGATCACAGCTTTGTAGTACAGCTCGAAATCCGGCATTGTGATGCCCCCAGCTTTGTTTTTCCTTTTCAACAGTTCCTTGGAGATTCGGGGTCTTTTCTGGTTCCATACAAATTTAAGGACTATTTGTTCCAGTTCTTTGAAAAACGTTCTCGGTATTTTGATCGGGATAGCATTGAAAGTGTAGATTGCTCTGGGTAGCATGGACATTTTAACTATGTTAATTCTTCCGATCCATGAGCATGGAATATCTTTCCATCTTTTTATGTCTTCCTCAATGTCTTTTAAGAGTGATTTATAGTTTCTAGAATAAAGGTCCTTTACGTCTCTGGTTAAGTTAATTGCAAGGTAACGTATGGTTTTTGGTGCTATTGTAAATGGGATGGATTCCCTGATTTCTCTTTCTTCGTTCTTGTTATTCGTGTACAGAAATGCAACTGATTTCTGAGCATTGATTTTGTATCCCGCCACGTTACTGAATTGCTCTATAACTTCTAATAGTTTGGGAGTGGCTTCTTTTGGGTTTTCCATATAGAGTATCATGTCGTCTGCGAAGAGAGACATTTTGACTTCTTCTTTGCCGATTTGAATACCTTTGATCCCTTTTTGTTGTCGATTGCTGTTGCAAGGACTTCTAGTACTATGTTGAATAATAGTGGCGAGAGTGGGCATCCTTGTCGTGTTCCTGATCTTAAGGGAAAGGCTTCCAGCTTTTCCCCATTGAGAATAATATTTGCAGTAGGCTTTTCATAGGTGGCTTTTATGAGATTGAGAAATGTACCTTCTATTCCTACACTCTGAAGGGTTTTAATCAGGAAAGGATGCTGTCTTTTGTCAAATGCTTTTTCGGCATCGATTGAGAGGATCATATGGTTCTTGAGTCTTTTCTTGTTGATATGATGTATCACGCTGATTGATTTGCAAATATTGAACCACGCTTGCATCCCAGGTATGAATCCCACTTGATCGTGGTGGATAATCCTTTTAATGAACTGTTGGATTCTATTAGCAAGTATCTTGTTGAGGATTTTGGCGTCCATATTCATTAGGGAAATCGGTCTGTAATTCTCCTTTTTGAGGGGGTCTTTGCCTGGTTTGGGGATCAAGGTAATATTGGCCTCATAGAATGAGTTTGGTAGCTTTCCTTCTGTTTCTATTTTTTGAAATAGCTTTAGGAGAATAGGTATTATTTCTTCTTTGAATGTTTGGTAGAATTCCCCAGGAAAACCGTCTGGGCCTGGAGTTTTGTTATTTGGAAGGTTGTTTATCACTGACTCAATTTCTTCATAATTAATTGGCCTGTTTAAGAAATCAATTTCTTCCGGTTTCAATCTTGGTAGTTTATAGGTTTCCAGGAAGGATTCCATCTCTTCCAGATTGCTTAGTTTATTGGCATATAGCTGTTGATAAAAATTTCTAATAATCCTTCCAATTTCAATGGTGTTCGTCGTGACCTCTCCTTTTTCATTCATAATTTTAATAATCTGGGTCCTTTCTCTTTTCTTTTGGATAAGTCTTGCCAGTGGTCTGTCAATTTTATTGATTCTCTCAAAGAACCAGCTTCTAGTCCTGTTGATCTGCTCTACTGTACTTCTGGTTTCTGCTTGATTGATTTCAGCTTTAATTTTGGTCAACTGCTTCCTTGTGCGTGGATTAGGCCTGTCCCTCTGTTGCTGTTCCAGCTTCTTGAGGTGAGAATATAAAAACTGCATTTTAGATTTTTCTATTCTTTTGAGTGAGGCTTGGATGGCTATGTATTTCCCCCTTAGGACTGCCTTTGCAGTATCCCATAGGTGTTGGACTGTTGTATTTTCATTCTCATTGGTCTCCATAAATTGTTTAATTTGATTTTTGATTTCCTGGTTTATCGAGTCATTCCTGAGCAGGATGGTTCTTAGTCTCCAAGTGTTTGAGTTTCTTCCAAATTTTTCCTTGTGGTTGAGTTCCAATTTCAGAGCGTTGTGGTCTGAGAATATGCAGGGGATAATTTCAATCTTTTGGTATCGGCTGAGACCTGTTTTGTGTCCCAGAACATGGTCTATTCTTGAAAATGTTCCATGGGCATTAGAATAGAATGAGTATTCTTTGGTTCTGGGGTGTAGTGTTCTATATATATATCTAAGAGGTCCAACTCGTCGAGTATGGCATTCAAAGCCTTTGATTCTTTGCTTAGTTTTTGCCAGGGTGTTCTGTCTATTTCTGAGAGTGGAGTGTTGAGGTCCCCTACTATTAATGTATTTTTATCTATATGTCTCTTTATTCTGGTTAAGAGTTGGCTTGTGTATCTTGCTGCTCCCCTGTTGGGGGCATATATATTTATAATTGTCATATCCACTTGTTGAATACTTCCTTTAAGAATAATATAGTGCCCTTCTGCATCTCTAACTATAGTCTGTAGTTTAAAATCCAATTTATCTGATATGAGAATTGCTACCCCAGCTTTCTTTTGAGGTCCATTTGCGTAAAAGATGGTACTCCATCCCCTTACTCTCAGTCTGAATGCATCTTTGGGTTCGAAATGAGTCTCTTGTAGACAGCAAATGGATGGGTCATTTCTTTTTATCCAATCTGCAACCCTGTGGCGTTTGAAGCCAGAATTTAAACCATTAATGTTCAGGCTGAGTACTGAGAGATATGCTTTTAATTCTGCCATGTTCTCAGTAAAGTCTTTGTTTGTATTGGCTGTGACTTTCTGTTTTGTATCACTCTTGGGGCCTTTTTACTTTTATAGAACCCCCCGTAATATCTCCTGTAGGGCTGGTTTCGTGGTTACGAAATTGGCTAGTGACTGTCGATTCTGAAATGTCTTTATTTCTCCATCAATTCTGAATGACAGCCTTGCTGGATAAAGGATCCTTGGCTGCATGTTTTTCTCTGAAAGAGCTTTAAAAATGCCCCCTCCCCCAGCCCTTTCTCTCATTCCAGGTCTGTGTAGACAGGTCTGACGTAATTCTGATGCCTTTGCCTTGGTACGTGAGAAATTTCTTTGCCCTGGCCGCTTTCAATACTGTTTCCTTGGATCTCATATTTGCGATTTGCACTATGACGTGACGTGGTGTAGGTCTGTCGTGGTTGAGCTTGGGAGGGGTCCTCTCTGCCTCTTGGACACGAATTTTTGTTTCCCTTGCTAGATTAGGGAAGTTTTCAGCTACAATTTGTTCAAATATCTCTTCTAGACCTCTGTTTTTCTCCACCCCCTCGGGGATGCCGATGATTCTAACATTGGATCATTTCGTTGAGTCAGTAATCTCCCGTAGCTAACATTCGTGGGCGTGGATTTTTTTAAGACCATCTTCTATTTTTATTTTTTCCTCTATTAACCCATCCTCCAATTCACTAACCCTTTCCTCCGCTTCCGAGACCCTGGCCGTCAGAGCCTCTAGTTTTGCCTGCATTTGGCTCATAGAATTTTTAATTTCTGTCTAATTCGCTCTCATTTCCGCCCTTAGGGATTGTATATTCTCAGTAATATTTTCCTGAATACTTTTTTCAAGTCTACTCATTATCTTGACCATTGTTACTCTGAATTCCATTTCTGATAATTTGGTTACATCCATATCCGTTACTTCTGTGGCAGAGGCCACTGACTCACTGTCTTTTCTTTGCTGGGGGGGGCTTCTCCTTCTTGTCATTCTGATGAAGAGAGGTTGCGGGGTTTCCAGAGCCCAAAATTATTGACTGGGTCCCAGGCCGTGCCCCTTGTTTTATAGGGATCTTAGAGATGTGGGCTTCTTCTTTAAAGATTTTATTTATTTACTTATCTGAGAGAGGAAGACAGACAGTCAGCAAGAACGAAACAGAAGCAGGGGAGTGAGAGAGGAAGAAGCAGGCTCCCAGCGGAGGAGCCCGATGAGGGACTCCTTTCCGGAACGCTGGGATCACGCCCTAAGCCGGAGACAGGCGCTCAATGACGGCGCCACCTAGGCGCCTCCGGTTGTGGGCTTCTTGATTTTTCAGCCTGCCTTCTGTGTTCTGGGGGAGGGGCCTGCCGCGCCGATACTCAGGCAACCCTGTTTGGTTAGAGTCTCCGTGTCCCCTGCGAGGGAGGATGGGGATGGGCACTCTCTGAGCCGGTATTTCCAGGCTTTTGTTCTCTGGCGGCTTTCCCTGGCGGCCGGCTATGCCTCTTCTGAGGGTCAGAGCAGCAGAGGCTGCATTGTCGCAGAACAGAGGGATTGCGGCCCGTTCTCCACTGATGTTCTGGCCACTTTAACTCTGTTACTGTTGGTGCTGCTCAACCCTGCGGCGTCCCGGGATGTGCGCACCAACTCGGCGACCCTGCCCTCACTTCCAGGGCCAGCGCGTCTCTGTCCTTTGTGTTTCTAATGCTGCCAGCCACCGGCCGCCCCGCGCGCTCCCGGGTCTCCCGGTCTCAGTCTATGCCCGGTGAGCACACCTCGATTCCGGAGTTTCGTGAGAAGCCTGGTGGCGCGCGCACCCGGTTCAGGGTCTCAGTCTGCTGTTTCGCGGGTGCCGACCGCGAGTCCGCCCGCTCCCCCGTGCAGGTGGCCCGCCAGCCGCCAGCCGCCCCGTGCGCGCTCCGGGAGTTCCCGGTCTCAGTCTGGATCCCCTGAGCACACCGGGATTCCGGTGTTCCGGGAGATGCCTGGTGGCACGCGCGTTCATGGCTCACCGGTCTCAGTCCGCTCTCTCGCGGGTGCCCTCTGTGAGTCCGCCCGCTCCCCCGTGCAGGTGGCTGCCGCTTCCCGGAGCCCAAACGCGGCGGCTCCCTCCCCCTTCCTTTTATCTTCCGATATCCGTGCACGGTTTACAGCTCCCCTCTTCGTACCTCAATACTCAGCGCTGGAGATGTTCATTTGTAGAGATCCAGATGCATCATCCTGCGTCTCAGGCTGATTCCGTGGTTATTTAGGCTGGTCTGGTACCTATCCAGCTCGACTCAGGGGACCGGCTGAAAAAGGGGTCCCCTACTCCTCCGCCATCTTAACTCCTCCCCCCTAAAACTATGTTTTAAAGTCCAGTTAAAATAATATTGCAAGCATGTTTTACAAATATGCATTATTTTCCTTCTAAGGACAACTGAACACAATAAATTGCTAGTAAAGAAATTAAATTTATAGTAACTTGCTGTGAAAAGCAAAAACAGCAAAAATTCTCTCACCAATTCAAGGCAAACCTGATGATATATTAGTGAGAAAGCCTTTCTGATCAAGTTGTAGAATTCTCAAAGTCTGTTTTCTAAGTATGCGCAGTATAAGCTTTAGAACTTACAAAGAACTGCATGTTAGTCGAACTTCTTTAAAAAATACTGAAGACGCCTTAGGAAATTCTAACTTCTGTGAGGCATTTCTGCTTTTATCGACCACTATTAATACAATAAACGGGTTACTAGCAAATAACATCTAATCACATATTTAAAATTAAAAAATACAAAATAATACAAAAATAAATTTAAAAAATTAAAATACAGTAAAGATCAGTTATCAGTGCATTAGATAAATGTACTCACAGATTCAGGACTATAATAAATGAATGAATACATAAACACCTGCTACTCATGTAGCATTGATTAGGAACCACATACTGTTCTAAGTACTTTGTGTACATTTGTTAACTATCACATAAACCTTCAAATTCCTCACTTGTATCAAGGGAGTAGATACTAATATCAATTCCTTCAAAGATAAGGAAGCTAAGGGATCGTATTCCCTAACGTGGATTGAAAAGTTCCTGGTTTCCAATTCTGTTTCTTCCACTCATTTTCTGACCTTCACAAATCACACAATTCCTCTGGCCTCTGTCTCCACCTCTGTGAAGTATCTGGGTTTTAAACAAATAACACGTGTACAGTTGTTTCACCCAAGTGCATACTAGGTATTAAGTGAATGTTAATCTGAATCTGAAATTGAATATGGCAAGAAAGAAAAAGAGATGTTCAGATCCTTTACTCTGTTGCTTTTATATTTAACTAAATCTTAAATACAATTTTCTCATATGTGTTTCTTGAGACATTTTACATTATGCATTGCAATATCTCTATTTTACTAGCAAGCACTTAATATCTAGATATTAGTAGTCTATACTACTAAAGTATATACTTTAAATGTAAGGAAAGTACTTCTCCTTATTGGATCATATAAAGAAACTGGATAGAATTTAGCATTGATTCACTTACAGAGCAAAGTATTGTATATTTACTTTTATATTCACTGTGGGAAATCCAAGGGAGATGTTTATAGATGTCTGCATGTGATTTGAATGGTATTAACTGTCACTCTGAAAGGTGGATAGTATTCGTGATGTTGCCTTTAAAGGAAAGTCATAAAAATCATCCGGGACAAGGTGGTTGCTGAGACAAGAAGCCAGATAGGGATATTGGTGGATATTGGTGATTCTCACCCCAAAGTTGGCAATAAACCATCTTAGTAGTGCACTCAAATATAATCAGACTCTAGAGGACTGTCTCTCATTAACCAAGTGCCTAAAACACTGACAGAAAAAAATATTCCATTTTATTAACTTAAAGTGAGAATTATCATTGCCAAGGGGTCTTAAATGCAGGCATTTGGCTTAGTAAATTCAATTATCTGATTATGGTAATTCTTTCAAATAATAAACAATAGGTATATTAATTTATTCATTCATCAAGACATTGAGATATGTACCTGGGATACAATTTTAGCACAAATAGATATCCTCCTTAGTGCTTGGCCTTCTAAGATTTACAGACTAGTGAAAATGATAGGTGTACATAAAAAATTACACAAATTATTATAAAATTGCATGTAAATGTACAAAAATTAGTACATGACATAATGCTCTGTGAGCCATCACCCTTTATAGTCAAGCAAGTATAAAGGTGTTGACTTCTCTACTACAGAACCCTTGTTCATTTATGCCTCCATTTTCATAGATAAAAAAGTCCTCTGGTCAGTCTTCCTTTTAGCTGGAGGAGAAAGAACATTCCCAATTCTGCATATATTAAGCACATATTTCTATATTTTCTGCAGTGACCACTCCTTTTCTCTTATCATATTCCCAGTTAAGACGTGAATGAAATCAGTTAAGCTAGAATTTGAGAGTCACCCCCTGGCTGTTCCTGCCTCATTAGTGTGTCTTTTTAAGGTACTGTTTAAAAGATTTTATTTCTTTCTTTATTTGAGAGAGTGTGGAGGTGGGGGGCAATAAGGAGAGGGGCAGAGGGACAAGCAGATACTTGGCTAGATCCAAGAACCCAAGATCACAACCTGAGCTGAAGGCAGACGCTAAACTGACTGAGCCACCCAGGTGCTCCTTCAGTCATTTTCTATAGATAACTATACTTGTCCACCAGATTATAGTTTTACTGGTGTTGGCGAGGTCATGCTCTTTTGGCAAATCTTCACTAACTGTGTACATATAGATATGATGCTGAATATGACCTCAGAGTGGAGAAGCATGACTATTGGTCCTTCAACTTCTTTTAGCTATGCAGTGAGTAGTTTGATCACAAAGGGTTTCCAAGGACCATTTCATGGAATTTTAAAGGCAGGTGCTCATGGGGCAATTCCAAGGACTGTTTCCTGGTGTGCAGCACATTACCTGAACCACCACGTCAGGAGGAAAAAGAACACATGGGTGAGCAGGTAGCTAAAATCCAATGGAATTTTTAGAAGAAAACACTTGCCTTCCTCTCTTTTTTGTCTAAGCTTCTTTCAGTGTGGTCTGTTCTGAAAAGTCGCAGTGGAATCAAGAATGACAAGAGATGATGTCCCCATGAATGTATTCTCCTACCAGTGGAAATGTTTGCAAAAGCTAACTGTAACTTTGAAGGGGGGAGGGTGCCTGATATATTCTTTAGACCACACTCTTACAACTATCACTATGGAGCCAGCTGACACACTTCTATTGGCCGTCATTGTTGTAAAGGTATTTTAGACCACCAAATTTAAGATATAATAAGTTGTAGGCTTTGGGGAAATTAGTTCATAATTTGGGGCTTGCTGACCATATGGCATATGCAGGAGAGCAAGAAAAAGTTATGTCTTCTTTTACAAAGATCTAGATACTTGAAAAGTATCCCTTGCTGAAATTCATCATGGAGCCAGCCATGCCGTTCTAATTAAGTTTACAATGTCTATTGTTAAAAAGAATAGTTCTTACTGTGTGGAAGAAATTATACCCAGCAATTCCAGCCTATAATAGTCTGCAAAAATAACTCCTAATTGACTGTTGAGAGTAATGATAACACGATTTAAAACTTAACGTCGGCACCAGAAAATTTAGTGCAGAAGACTACTCCGAGGGTTAAGCTGTCAGGAAAGCAGCCCATTGAATTTTTCTAGGCTAATTCAAATGAAAACGCTAAGATTCAAAGTGATAACACAGTGCCAATGAGATAAGAATTTCTGCAAAATTAGATTACAGCCTTCTTGTGGCCATAAAAACCATATTATCTTTGACACTACTAAATCAATCACTGCAAGAAAATTATCTTCACAAGTTCAACTAGTGCTTCTTGTTGGAACCTAAAGAGTTTGGTCTGTTTTCCTGCTGTTTGAGAAACAGAAGTGGTGCTTTTTTTTGTTGTTGTTTTACATATTTCTTGTCTGAAGAGAGATGGATGTTTCACAACTGGCTGTGTGACAAAGAAATCACACCATTTGCCTTTACTATCACCAAAGATATCATTTAATTTAAAAGGAAAAAAAAAGTCTGCAAAGTATTAAATTGTGAAATGCGGTAACTTTTACAACTTGTTATTTAGGTGCTTATTGGCAACCACTCGCAACTTGTTAAAACATAAGTTTATTTTTGTGTTCGTCCAATATAGGTAGCCATTTCCTGATACTTCTGTTCATTTCTCAGCAACTTCAGACATCTTTGATGAATAGGTTTCATTTAGCATACTGTTTTCCCTGTTCAGTGAGTCTTCATTTTATTGAGAACTAGTGGCCCTGGCCTAATTCTTCAGCACGACGACAGAGAACAATAGGATACTCTTGCACTGATACAAAAAAGGCTAATCACACAAAACAGGTAAAGGGCCATGACATCCTGAACATTGGCTGCTCTGGAGCAAAATGTAGATAATAAGAGCACAGACTCAGAAATTAGAGAGAACCAAGGTTGAATTCCAGCTACATTGCATGGTAGCAATATGAGCTGAGAAAGCTGCATAATCTCTCTACCCTGAGTTGCTTATTAATGAAAGTGATATAATAATTATTGTAGGGCTGGTATGAGAATTAAATACAAACTATGATGCCTGACACATAGAAAGCATTTGACATACAAAATTGTTATTATTATTATCATCAGTATTATTTGTACATCCAACTTATGTCATTTGAAAATTATTAAAAATAATGTCTTGTTTCAAATCACATCTCCTGGAGCGTGTCATTTCCTTTGTCTGAAAAACCTTCAGACTTTCATGGTGACCTGGAAAATACTCATCAACTTTGAAGATTTATTTTAAATGCTTAACAAGTGGTGGATGAATGGAGATGATTGACAGATAACCTCCAATTATTCTAGCAGACTGATTGACACCATTGTTCTTCTACCCTCTGCTAGCGAGCTCCATTTTGAGTTAATTTTTCTGAAGGGCATGTTATGGGAATGGTCTTCCCAGAATTCGCAGGTTGAAACTCTAACCCTCAGTGTAGCTATATTTAGAGATAGGACCTTGTAAGAGGGAATTAAAGTTAAACGAAGTTAAAGGGTGGGGCCTTAATCCAACAGGAATAGTGTCCTTATGAGAAGAGGAAGAGCCACCAGGGATGTACACACAAGAAAAAAGCCCATGCAAAGATGGTGCAAGAAGTAAGTAGTCAGTAAGCCAGGGAGAGAGGTCTTAGAAGAGTTACATCTCTCAACACCTTGATCTTGGACTTGCAGCCACCCAGTTTGTACAATGGCAGCCCTACTGACTAATGCAGGTTGTAAAGGTTGTTACAAAAAAAAAAAAAAAAAAAAAAAAAAAAAAAAAAAAAAAAAAAAAATCTGTGTCTAGATTTTGTTTGGGTTTTCTTTTTTTTTTTACTTTTTTTCTCCACCTCCTCCTCCTCTTCCTCCTCCTCCTCTTCCTCCTCCTCCTCTTCCTCCTCCTCCTCTTCCTCCTCCTCCTCTTCCTCCTCCTCCTCCTTCTTTCTCTTCTTCTTCTTCCTTCTTCTTCTCCTTCTCCCTTCTCCCTTCCCCTCCTCCTCCTCCTCCTCCTCCTCCTCTCGTCCTCCTCCTCCTCATCCTCCTTCTCTTTCTTCTTCTCCTTCTCCTTCTTCTTCTTGCCTGTGGATGTCTTTTCCCAGCACCATTTGTTGAAAAGACTGTCTTTTCTTCACTGCATTACCTTTTCTACTCTGTCAAAGGTCAGTTGACTATATTCATATTGGTCTCTATTTCTGCACTCTCTATTCTGTTCCATTGATCTATCTGTATTCTTCTGCCAAGATCACACTGTTTTGATTACTATAGCTTTAGAGTAAGTCTTGAAGTGGAGTAGTGTCGATATTGTGTTGGATACTCTAGGTCTTTTTTCTCTCTTTATCAACTTTAGAATCAGTTTATCAATACCCACAGAATAACTTGCTGGTGCTTTGGCTGAGATTGCATTGAATCTATAGATCATGTTGGGAAGAACTGGCACCTTGACCATATTGAGTCATCTTCATGAATATGGACTATTGCCCTATTTATTTACTTCTTTGATTTCTTTCATCAGAATTTTGTAGTTTTCCTTATACAGATATTGAACATATTTCGATAGATTTATACATAAGTATTTCATTTTGTAGGGTGCTAATGTAAATGGTATTTTGTTTATAACTTCAAATTCCATTTGGTTATTGCTGGAGTATAGGAAAGCAACTGACTTTTATCTGTTAACCTTGTATCCTACAACCTTGCTCTTCTTACTTACTAGTTACAGGGGGCTTTTGTTGATCCTTTGGATTTTCTACATAGATGATTACATCATCTCCAAACGAAGACAGTTTTATTTCTTCCTTCCCAATCTGTATATCTTTTCTTTGCTTTTCTGGTCTTATTGCATTAGCTAGGACTTCTGGTAATATGCTGAAAAGTATGTTGAGAGCAGACACTCTTGCCTTGTTCCTGAGCTTATCAGGAAAGCTTCTAGTTCCTCACTACATTTTATTTTTTTATAATGATTTTACATGTGATAATCAGACTCGACCATGGAAAATGTTTCAAATTAAGTTCATTGCTAGTGTTTTAAAGGCCTCTGTTTAGCCAAAAATTGCTACATATTCCTACCTGTCATGCACTTAGGAAGTACTACCTCTGTCTTCGATAGAATCTTCTCCCCAGTCTGACTAAAATTTGTTCCAGAAGCGGAGCATGTCATAATTTTCTTTACCACTTAGCTTCATAAATTCTTGGTTTTAAAAATCTGGTCATAATATTTACATTTTATTTTAACTCTCCCTTTGGTCCTGTCCATTCTTCCACAAGAAGGGTAATACATACAATCTAATGATCTCCTTCCCCCTTAATTCCGCCTTTATCAAAATGTAAAGCAACACTACATTAAATTATAAATTAAAATCTAAGCTGTTTAGGCAACAAGACCAAAAAAGAGAGGGAGAGAAATTATTTTGATTTAAATTCCAAGGTAGCAAAGTAAATCGAAAAATTCATAAATTGTTGTTGAGTTCCACATATTAGATTTGGCATTTAATCTCATTTTATTGTATGCAAGTCACAATTTGGAAGCTGCAGTCTGCATTACTTATAGCCATAAAGGGATTGATCATGTATTCTATCTGTAGTAACTAAAATATTTTGACAAATGTTGTAAGATACTTTATTTTTTTTAAGTACAATTAATGATATGCCTAGATAACAACTTGGTTGTGTTACTAAAAAGTATCAAAAAGACTTTATACTAAAACTAATACAACTCAGGTAAAGATACCAAATTAGAAACCTAGGAAAGTCTTTCTTGACTCTAATTTGGTTGGTTATATGAGAACAAGAAAATGTGCGTAAGCTGCAGAATGTGAGAAGAGCCTCCAATTTTTATTTTAGAAAACAAAAGAGCCCATGAAAAATTAGCATTTTTTAAAATTTTTCATCCCATTTTTCAAGTATGATTTTCAACCCTATTAGTCTTTAAAAGAATGGTGTTTATTTCAGATTCATGCATGTATCAGGAAAATATAAGAAAATAGCCCCACGGTGGTTAAAATATTGAAGGTATTATTTGCTCTGAATGTTTCCTTGTGTTCATTAAACTTTACTAGATAGGGTAACCTTGAGCAGTGCCTGCATTTGATTGCTTAGAATTCCAAATCTGATCTGTAAAATCACCTCCAGTGTGTGACTGAGTTTACTATGTAATTTTTCTTTCCAAATATACCATTATTGTAGTCTTTCACCTAAACCCTAAGAATGCTGTTATTAACTAGCTTTTAAGGTCCTCAATAAAGCAACATTGAGGATGTACATAAAAACACTGCATTTTTATTAAACAGCCCTAGAGGAAGGAAAGGTTATTTTAACAGTCACATCAACAGTATGGTTCTATGGTTCTATTCAATTAGCATTGGCTTGCCAACCTCCTTAAGTATTGGCACCAGGTCCAAGTGTGCTTATTAATAGATTTTTCTTTTTCTACATTTTACCCAATATCACAAAACTTTGGTAAAAACATGTCCTAGATTTTTCAAGGCAAGTAATATTTCTATCCTCAATCTCTTTCCTCCCCCCACCCTCTCAACCTCTTCTCTTCTCTTAACCTCTCTCCCTTAACCCTTAAGTCCTCTTCATTTCCTCTCTCCCTTAACCCTTAAGTCTGCTGCATTGTGAGGTTAAGACACAGAGTGAGAGAGGAAAAGAGATGATAGATACATAGAAGATAGATAAGAATGATAGAGGTGATAAATGGAACCATAAAAATACATGAGCTAGGGAAAATTTAATGGTGACAGAAAAGACAACAGATTTGAAAACATTTTTTTTAATTTAAAATGTTACTGAAGTGAGCAAATGTGAGAAGTCAAAGATTAGCAATATAAAAGAATTAGAGGTTCAAAGGAGATATGGTTAAATATAGTAGCTAGGTTTCATTTAAGATTTAGTATGTGTCAGAGTGCCTGGGTGGGTCAGTCAGATGGGTGTCTGCTTTCAGCTCAGGTCATGATCCTGGAGTTCCAGGATGGAGTCCCGCATCGGGCTCCCTGCTCAGTGGAGAGTCTGCTCCTCCTCTGCCCCTCACCCTGCTCAGGCGCGCGCTCTCTCTCTCTTTTTCAAATAAATAAATATAATCTTAAAAAAAAGATTTAGTATATGTCATGAAGTGTATGAAATGTATTTTCATATGCCGTTCCATTTAATCCACAAAACTTCTTAAAGATAAGGAAACTGAGATCCGAGAAGGGTAAGAAACTTGCCAAAGGTCATATCTATAATAAGTGCTGAGTAGAGATTCAAGGACAGGCATTCTGATGCCAGAGATCACCCTGTTAATAAACATCACCTTTGGGCATGCTGAGTTTGTGATGCCTACATTCATCTAGGTGGAAATGTCCAACAGTAGGTTGGATATGGGACTCTAAATCTCAGAGGGGGTAGGTTTTGGCATTTGGTAGAGTTAACCAAGGGACAAGGCCATGTTTTAAAGTAGTGGTGCACAGATACAGTGCTGGGAAATATCAACATTTAAGGAGGAGAAAATGCAGTAATGAGACAGAGAAGTAACATTCACAGAAGGAGAAGAGGAGTCAGAGAATCAGAGAATTTAGAGTAACCAATGTCAAGGGTGATAGATAGTTTTGATAAATAGAAAATGGCCAACATCAATGCATACAGCAGCATACAGCAGAGCAGTTAGTTGTAAGAAAGGAACATCATGTTTATTGGGTGCAGACGCTTAGAAACCCCTTTCCAATCTACTCCAAGGACAGTCCTAGTAGCGGATTGGAGAAAGTTGAAATTATAGTAGGTGGGAAATGGATTGACAGGAAGAATCATGGGGTTTTAGTGGACTAAGATTATAAGAATGCCCAGCACCTGCTTTTTTACACATAGTGTGATCATCATAAGCACTATTATGTTCATACATTTTCTTTTTTACTGTGGAGACTGTGCTTAGAGTATCATACAGAAATTTCATGCAGAGATGCTCCAAGAAATAATCTAGACTGTGACCTCTAAATTTTTAGCAGTGGGGGCATGTTTTAATGGAATCACATTTTGAAGATTTTTTTTTTTTAATTTAAGCCTCAGAATATGCAAGAGATATATTTAAGTCCACCAAAAGAGCCTCATTTGGTAAAGCAAAAATGCCACAATCTTTTAAAACTGGTACTTTTTCTAAAACTGAAAACTTCACACATTTTACATTTCATTTGCTAACTTTCACAGCAGGCCTCCCCAAACCCAACTTCCTACTGAAGTGTGTTTCCAAGCAATTTAATTTGGAAATTGAGAGCTGTCTTGACCTTTTCATGGATTTTAAACTCTGTGTCCTAAAAGACTTCAGAGACAACACTCCACAGGTGACCAAACATTCCAGAGTAATAGCATTCCTATTTTTAGATAGAATTTGCTATAACTAAAAATTAGATTATTCCATCAGTTCTCTTTTAAAAGCCCTTCTGGACAAGCAGTTTTTACATGTGAGTTTGCATGACATTTACCACTTTGTGTGTTGATTAAGTATTATTACAAGGCCTTTTACATTTACGAATACATGGCACTAAAAGGGAAAACTCCTGTTGTCCCTGGACTCAAGGCTCTGAGTCAAAAATCACAAAACTATAGAAAGATAACACTTTAAGATCCTCTGTGCTGCAAGGAAATTTAGCCCTTCTGAGATGTTTGCTGAGGCTCCGTTCAGAGTAAAATAAGTTTTACCAAACAGTAAAGATTTGAGCTGGGGAAACCATTCATCACTTCCATATGTTTTATTTATTCAAGTTTTCCAGAACTCATTTTTTTAAGAAAGAGTATTGTTTTGTAAGTGGTTAAAAAATATGGATCTGGATCACTGGCCTCATTTTGCAGCTGAAGGCAAGTGATACCTAAAGATGTAAGATGACCTGCCCAAGGTCACATCATCAATTAGTGGCAGAACATGTTAATAAAAATTATTTGAGCTGCAAGCTAAAGAAACCAATTTTAACCCACTCAAGAAAAAAATGACAACTCCTTGGGAGGATACTTGAGTAGCCCACAGAACCAAAAGAAAAGTTTAACAGCCAAAGTGTAGTGGAAAGAAACCAGGGTAGCTATAGGAACAGCAGTTGTCAGATCTTCTTTCCAGAATAAAGCCATAAAGAGACTCTGCTTTTACAGCATCAGCTGATGTGGTCCACTCTCCACTTAAGCTTCGAGTTCCCACAGGGGAAAATATGATTGGCTGAGCTTGATTGGCAGGTCTACATCTCAAGTCTATGGCTTGGGATTAGCAGAGCAATGGCCTCTGTCCAGATTCTTCTGTGTCTCATAATCAACTGTGTTTCATGCATGGAATGGTGTCCACATTTCCTGGCTTCGTACTCACATTGTCTTTGCTGTCACTTGGGGAGCTTTTAAAAAATATCAGTACTTAGGCCCTTCCCCCAGACGTGATTTACTTACTCTGGGTAGGGCTGGAACCTGTCCATTTGTCTGTGATGATGCTGCCTTCTGCAGAAGTTAAGGGAGAGGAAAGGAGTAATGACTGAAAGAAGACAATATCTCTTGCTTGACAAAGAACTCAGAGACCATGCAGCCCCTTTATTCCTATACTTGAGTTCAGATCAGATTAACCAAGGGAACCTGTTCTAAAATTCAGATTGCAAAACCCCATTCCAAATTCACTGGAAGAGTGAATATGTAAGAAGCAACCCCTGGAACCTTTATTTTTAAATCTCTCCTTGGGGGTTTCTCATATAGACACACCTGCACTAGACCTGTCATTTTGAGGGCAAGATCCATGACTGTGATCATTCTAGGCCAGTGATTCTTACACTTGAGCATCCATCAGAATTGCCTGGAGGGCTTGTTAAAATACAGCCTGCTGGGCCTCACCCTCAGGGTTTCTGATTCAGTATGTCTGAGTTGGTGCCTGAGAATGTGCATTTCTGGTGAGTACCCTGGGGATTCTGTGCTGCTGACTCAGGAACCACATTTTGAGAATCATACCTGTAAGAGATTAGAGCTTATTCTCTCATGGAACCCTGATTGGAAAAGTCTTCTAAAGGCAAATCCATGATGGTTATCCTGGAGGAAAGCAGCAATAGAGAGCTCCTACAGAGGAGGAGGAAGAAGCAAAGTCAGTAAAAAAGGAAATGGTTGGTGCATGTTGAAAACACAGTTCTATTGCACAATGTGAGGCATTACCGAACCCATAGTCTTCTTCTTATTTATTTATTTTTTTTTCCCGAACCCATAGTCTTCTAATCAGACATGTCTTAAATGGACCTAACATGGTCGGTGTTGCTAACACTTGGCACATTTCTTTTGAAATGAGTCTTAGTACACTGTCTTTTATCTTTCTTAGATAGTGTACTAGGACTCATCATACCATCTCTTTCCATATTTCTCATTATCTGAATGGACAGATTGATTAAATTATCCTAAATCATTAAATTAATTATAAATATAAATTACCAGGAATCATTCATTAATTAGCCATTTTTCATTGTTTTGAATGTTGATTCTACACTGTGCTGGGCACTGAGAAAACAACACGAAAATGAGAGATTTTTAAGGATATATCACCTAAATAAATACACACTTACATGGTGTACACATATATTTATATACTAGTACAATGAAGTATAAAGGAGTGGTCAAGACTACAGAAAGATGTCACGTGTCAGGGAAGGTCAGAGAAGCTTTCATATAATTTAACACTGAAAGGTGTGTAAATTGACATAGTGATGAAGGGAATTGTCCTAAAAGAGGTAGCAGCAAAAATCAAGTCATAGAATAAAGAGAAACCTGTGGTCAAGCAGCAAAGACTGTTGCTTATCTATGAAGAGAAAGAGGATGAGTTCCTATATTTGAGGTCCTCTTGGGCCATGCTAAGGTAATGGACAGATACTAAAGGATTGTTTGCAGAGGCTTATATCAGTGGCACTTGGCCCTAATATCAGCATCACTTGGAGAGCTGCAAAACAAAACCAGCACATAGGCCCTACTCCAAATTAATGAAATGGGAATCTCTAGAGATGGACCCTGGTCATCAGTATTTTTTTATAGCTTTCCTGGTGGTTCTTCTATCCAGTGATGGGTGAGAATGGACAAATTATAGTATCATGTTTGCTAATAATAGTCAAGATGGTCTGGCATCCCAGCTCAAGGGCTGATTGGAGTGGACAAACTAAAAGCAGCGAGGGCAATAAGCAGGTTGTGCGAAGTCCTGAACTTGATAGTTTCAGTTGACGTGGAGAAGAATGAGCTATAAGAGCAATGTCAAAGAGGTAGGGTTACAGAATGAGATTTCTGATTGAAAGCATTGGACAAGGAGCTTAGAAGGGACCAACAGAATCCCCAAGTCCCTGCCTTGGCCACACCTCATTTAGCTTTCCCTTTTTTTCAATTCCGTAGTGTTTTCCTGGACAAGTTCTATGAACCACATACAAATTGAGCAAGACATTGCCTTCTTGTATTCCAGGCCTGGTCATCTCCCCAGAGCAATCATCTTACTACTGAAGTCCTGAGCAACATGTCATA
The DNA here is from genome assembly GCF_023065955.2 of Ursus arctos. NCBI lineage: Eukaryota > Metazoa > Chordata > Mammalia > Carnivora > Ursidae > Ursus > Ursus arctos. The sequence continues at coordinate 20,300,729 of NW_026622863.1, forward strand.
GAATTTTCCTTCCAGTTTAAAAACCACTTATATTTTTTATGGCAAATAACTACTTTTGGCAATCAAAGCATTTACATAAAAGTGAGGCTACCATGGTGATTTTTCCCCTTCTATTTTAAAGTATGTCTACATCTGGGGGAAAAAATTGCAAGTAAAGTCCTTACTGAAATTTAATGCATGGTTTAATACCTCTATTTGTCAAAATGTCAGCTGCCAAACACCTAGCACAGGCCAACATTGTTTCTAGGGACTGGAGAGCTTGGCAAATTGGAAGACAATGTCTTTAAAGGGAGTTCTAAATATTTAAGAGTGAACACATTTTTTCTTTTCTGTAAGTTGATGTCTACTAAGATAAAGGCATAGGAAAAAACAGAATGGGGCTGCATTGTCTTGTAATTGTGATCTAGCCATTGCAAAAATGGACTATGATTCTCCCATTTTCATGGATGATGCTATTAATAATTTTTTTCAGAAGTAATGAGTTTGAGTAGATATACAGGTTAATTCTGATATTATAGTAATATTGTCAAATTTTACCCTCACAAAAACCGAAGAGGTAGACACATAAGGGATTATTATCTTTTTTGAATGATGGAAAATCTGGCTCATCCAGCATCACAAAGCTGGGAAACCAAGAACCAAACCATAGGTTTCAAATTCTGAGTCCTAAAAACTTTTGTTTGCTTGCCCCTTCGCCTCCACCTTTAGAACCATCAGTAGCCTGTCTTCACATTAGGGCTGCTAGAACATGGACTGAGTGGCTTATAAATAAGAGACATGTGTACAGTTCTGGAGGCTGGACATCTGAGCTCAGGAGTCCAGCATGGTTGGATGAAGGTGCTCTTCAGAGTGGCAGACTTTTCAGCATATCTTCAACTGTGGAGGGGCGAAGGATCTCTCTGGAGTCTGTTGTATAAGGGCATTGATCTCCTTCACGAGATCTCCACCTTCCTGACCTAATCACCTCTCAAAGGCCTCATCTCCTAATACTATCACCTTGGGCAGTAGGATTTCAACTTGGGAACTTTGGGAGACACAAACATACAGACCACCATGGGAAACATTTGGAGTTGAAATCAGAAAGATGAGTTGAAAACAGGACTCTTCCATTAGTGTGACCTGGAGCTCCTTACTCACCAATCAGAGCCAGTTTGCTCACTTTCAAATTTGGAAGAAGCTATACATGTTGTGGGATACTTTTTGAGACAGAGTGATATATCTGATGTTCTGGCACCCCCAGCCTTTGTCCCTCCATGCGCACACTCCATCACTTATGAAATTCTGGCAAAGCAGGGATTTTGCTTTGGTTCCTGTTGAGTCTGCCATGTCTGGAAAGGACATCCTCAATGATGGAAGAAATGAATTTGTAAAACACTTATCACATACCTGAAAACTGGTACGTGCTATTTCCTTCCTCCTTTATATTTTTATCTTTTACATACTTAATTGCAGAAGTCTCTAAGGACCTGATTTTATAGTCTACTTTGTCTGGCAGACACAAATCTCTCTAGCAACCTCAACAGAAATCAAACACATGGGTTGACTGCACATCCATGGGGGACAGCTGGTATCTGAGGCAGTATGTAAATAATAAATTTAGAATTTGAAAATCTCACATAGGTCTGATTTTATTAACCTAGACAACTTATAATAATTATGATAAACAGACATTGTCATTAAATATAGCAGCCATTTGATAAGATTAATCATAATGCAATACATCTTCCTTTCCTCCCGATTCAGTATAATAAATTACCCTTAGGCTCCTAAATGAAGCATTTTATAATTGAGCAAAACATCGATTTTTAGGGGTCCTTATTTATATGCAAAACAGACTTTTTGAGAATGGTAAACTTGATTAAAATCTCTCTAAGTGCAAATCACAAATAACTTCTTCTCGCAAGCCATAACTATCCTATTAATGTATAATTTACTGCATACAAGGATAGTAAAATTCTAATGTGCTTATGATCCAGATGGAAGAAAGAGTTAAATAGAGAAAATAACAAACCATATAAAATGTGAAGAAAATGGAATTGAAATTTGACAAATATTGCACAAGATAGTATCCCAGCTGGTACAGACGATATAAGAAAACAGAGACTGGGATAGAATATTGCAGTCAAGTCAATGTCAGGAGAATTTAAAGAGGGGTAAGGTTGCATGGAAGTTCTAGATTTAGAGAGGAAAATGTCCTAGATCAGATAAAGCATGAATAATACATTAGATGTGGAAAACAGCTTTGCAAATGTGGCCTTTCTTTGAGTCTGGTTGTACCTCTTCAAAATCCCTTTGGCCACTACCCAACAACTAAAAGATGATGTTCTAGGTGACTAGACATTTTCCCAACTGCATATCATTTACAAAAAAGGAAATATGTAGCTTTTAACCAAAGGACACATGAGTAACAGGATTAGCCCACATATCATTCAAAGGCAAGGCTCAATTTATGTCAGTCATGGCCTGTGCAAATACTCCCATTAAACCAACATGGTTCTTCTGGATCCCACCTAAGAAGTGAATCCAGGGGTGATGGTCTCCTGGGAATAAGACTTAAGGATTCAAAATCTCTGATTCATGGCCTCTGACCAGCCTCTTCAGGGACATACATGTTATACTCACGTAAAATTAATTTTATTTCCTATTCAGAAATAAGGAATACTACCAGCAAGTGTACCCAAAAGGACCTTCAGATTCTCCCACCCTTGTGGGCATATGTTCACATAGTGGGATGGCTCCCAGTGTTGATTTGTCTCCTTGTAGGTGTAAAACTCTTGCATCTTCACAATACAACATTTATCCATTTGCTCAAAAATGCTTATTTGTCACCAGTATATATGGCTTTTCATCCTGTGTGCTAAGAGAATTTTTAAATTGTTTCAAATAGTTTTAAATTATGAAAGATTTCAACTATATACAAAGAACAAAAAATTATAAATAATACCCACAGTTTATACAAGTCTATTTTTTTAAATATGTATTTATTAGGTCTGTGCAATGGGTGTGTGTGGGAGACTCTGCTCTGGGGATGCAGTGATGAGCAAGATGGGCACAGACCCACCCTTAAGACAGACAAGTGAAGAAGATGGGTAATAGTTTCTTCTAAGTGACATGACAGTCAAAGCCCAGGGCGATGGGACCATATGGCAGAGTGAAGGAAGGCTGCCTGGAGGGTGACATAGGAGTTAGTCAAGCTAATATATTTTTCTTTCTTCTGGAGTCAGCATAATAAATTACCCTTAAATTGCAGAATGAAGCATTTTATAATGGAGGAAAACAAATCAATTTAGAGTCTATATTCATAAGGGAAGTAGGATTTTTGAGACTGTTAACACTGATTTGGGGCTATTGGGCTTGCTCTGGGAGGGGGGAATGAGGTATGCAAAGGCCAAGCCATTGCTCTTCTCACCCCAAGATGCCTCAGGTAAACAGCGATGGAGTAAGTCCTCAATGTTCAGTGTGGACAAGGAACCCCTATACAGAGAGGGTACAATATGGTTCAGGTGCTATCAGTCTAATCACTATTGGTTCTTTACATTTTTAAAAAGATTTTATTTAGTTATTTGAGAGAGAGAGAGAGAGAGAGAGGGAGAGAGAACAGGGGGAGGAGCAGAGGGGGAGGGAGTGGGAGGTAGGAAAAGAATCTCAAGCAGACTCTAGCTGAGCAGGGAGCCCAACCCTGGGATCAATCTCAGGACCCTGAGATCATGACCTAAGCTGAAACCAAGAGTTGGCACTTAACTAACTGAGCCACCCTGGTGTCCTACTATCCTTTCTTTTCAAATGAAATACCTTAAAAGCATTTCACCTACTGACAAGCCCAGAACAGGATATTTTGATAAGATGTATCTATTTAAATTTAGATGTTATCTCAGAACACTCATTTTCCTGGTTAAGCAGGATTGTTAGATCCATTGCTACTATTTTGATAGAAAGCAATGGAGAAAAAGGATGCTTGATACTACACACATTTAAATAGTTTCGCAGCTTTCTGCAAAGGGCAGGTTGTGATGGTGTCAACAGGTAGATGTAGGAGGCAGAGGAACAGCTGGATCTACCGTTGGAATGCTGGATTTGAATTCTCAGTGATGTATTTTATGTGGTCTTTCATAGTTACATTCCAAAAGCTTAGTTTTCTCACTGGTAAGGTGGACATAGAAATGTGTTCCTGCCTGTGGAACACCGGACAACAAGAGACCGATAAAATGTCGTCATGCTCTAAAAGTAGTACAAAAGTTTTGGATGATTGGGTTTAAGTCAGAGTTCCTGAGAGAGCCGGATTTTCCATGCTAATTCACTGAACTGTAAATTTGCACTGTGGATGACTCCCAGTTGAGGCCATTCTGCAAAATACCTAACCAGTCTTCAAAAGTGCCAAGCTCATCAAAAACAAGGGAAGACTGATGCATTTTTATAGGCAAGAGGAGCCTAAGGAGATGTAATGACTAAATGTTCTGTGGTATCCTAGAGGAGATCCTGGACCAGAAAAAGGGCATGAGATAAAAACCAAGGAAACCTAGCACAGACTTTAATGATAATGTCTCAATGTTGGTTCATTCATTGTAGCATATGGTACCATAACATAAAATGTTAATAATAGAGGAAACTGGTTGCAGAGTATATGGGAAGTCTAGATCTTCATAATTTTTCTATAAATCTAAAACTTTTTAAAGTATAAAGTTTATTTAAAATATTTTTAAAGGGGCATCTGGGTGGCTCAGTTAGTTAAGTGGCCGACTCTTGGTTTCGGCTCAGGTCTGGTTCTCAGGGTGGTGAGATCAAACTCCGCATGGGGCTCTGTGCCCAGTGCAGAGTCTACTTGTCCCTCTCCCTCTCCCCTTGCCCCTCCCCCTTCTTTCTCTCTCTCAAATAAATAAATCTTAAAAAAAATTCTAAATAGCATTATGGAAAATACCTATTCATTGATTTAGCCAACAGGTATGTAGTGGGTGACTACATGTGACAAACATACTGTTCTAGGAGCTGGTGATTGAGTTATGAGCAAGTAAAGTTCTAGGCCTCCCTGATAGAGTTTACACATCAGTAAGGGAAGGAAAATAAAATGTAAATATAAATTATATTGTGTGGTGCTAAATGCTATGAAAAAAGAACCAGCACAAGAGTTATGGGGGAGAGAGATTGACAAGGTGGGCAAGACCTCTTAGAGGAGGGTCCCTTGAGCAGAGAAGCACAGATGGGTATGTGATGGGCTGAGGATGCAGATGGCTATGCAAATACCTAGGATGAGAACATCCCAGGCAGAGGTAAAAATAAATGTGAGAGATCTGAGACCAGAACAGGTCTCCCCTATGAACAGGAAGGAACCCACTGAAAAAAAAACTAGTATCAGAATGTAAGCAGATGAAGTCAGAGAGACAGACAGGTGCCATATTGTGCAGGACCTTACAGTCCAAAATAACTACCTGGGATATTATTCTGAGTATACTAGGAAGACTTTAGAGGATTTTGTGCAGGAGAGAGAAATGATATTTCCATTTCCCACTATTTCGCTATGAGAAATGTCAATCATACCAAAAAGTTGAATAAATTTTACAGTGAATACACAGGTATCCCATCACTTAGAGTCTATAATTGTTTTGCTATAGTTGTTTTAGTACATATCTATCTATCCGTCTGCCCTTTCATCCATCAATCTATGTTATTTTTTGATGCACTTCAAATTAAGCTTCAGACATCAGTACAATTCCTCCCAACTACTTCAGCATAATATCATTAACTAAAGTTCAACATTTGTTTATGGTATTTTGTATTTGGAATAATTTACACATATTAAAATGCACAAGACTTAAGTGTATCCATTCCATAAGCCTTGACAAATATATACACCTGTGCACCAAACCCCTTTTAAGATACAGAATATTATATCACCCCAGAAAATTATCTCAGGCCCTTCTCAGCCCACCTTCATCCCCACCCACTTTTATTTTGTTCCAGATTTATTGAGTTACAGTTGACAAAATTGTAAGATATTTAAAGTTCACAAAGTGATGATTTGATACACATATGCATTGTGAATTGACTCCCCCATCGAGTTAATAAACACACCCATCACCTCATTATTTATCCTTTCAGTTTTTTTTTGTTGTTGTTGAGAACATTTAAGTTCTATTCTTTTAGCAAATTTCAATTATACAGCACAGTATAATCACCATATTGTACATTAGCTCCTCAGACCTTACAACTGAAAAGTTCATACCTTTTACCACCTGCTCCCTATTTCTCTCACCCTCCCAGCCTCTGGCAACCACTATTCCAGTTTGTTTCTATCATTTCAATTTTTTTTTCCAGATTCCACATATAATTGATACCATGTGGTATTTGTTGTTCTCTGACTCACTTATTTCACTTAGCACAATGCCCTCTGGGTCCATCCATGTTGTGCCAAATGGCAAGTTTTCCTTCTTTTTAAGGCTGAATATATTCCTCTGTGTGTGTGTGTGTGTGTGTGTGTGTGTGTGTGTGTGTGTGTGTGATTTTCTTGAACCACTCATCCATCAATGTATACTTAATGTATTTCCATACCTTGACTATTGTGAATAAAGCTGCTATGAACATGGGATGCATATATCTCTTTGAGATAGTGATTTCATTTCCTTTGGCTATATACCCAGAAGTGTAATAGCTGGATCATATGGTAGTTCTATTTTTAATTATTTGTGTAATCTCCATGATGTTTTCCATAGTAGCTGAACCAGTTTATAATCAGTGTAAACTGACAGTTTAAACCAGCAGTCCACAAGGGTTCCTTTTTTTCAGCATCCTCACCTGCGTGTGTTATATCTTATCTTTTTGATAATAGCCATCCCAACTGGTGTGAGGTGATATTCCTTGGTGGTTTTTTTTTTTAAGATTTTATTTATTTATTTGTCGGAGAGAGAGAGAGCACACACACACTAGCAGGGGAAGCAGCAGGCAGAGGGAGAAGCAGGCTCCTTGCTGAGCAAGGATCCCGATGCGGGACTCAATCCCAGGATTCTGGGATCATGACCTGAGTTGAAGGCAGACGCTTAACCGACTGAGCCACCCAGGTGTCCCTCCCTTAGTGGCTTTGAATTGCATTTCCCTGAAGATTAGTGATGTTGAGCACCTTTCCATTTACCTATTGACCATTTGTATGTCTTCTTTGGAAAAATGTCTTTTCAAGTCATTTACCCATTTTTTAACTGGGTTATTTGTTTTTATTTTGCTACTGAACTGCATGAGTGCCCCCCACTCTTTAAGAGGCAACCAGTCATTCTAACTCTAGGTATTTATCTAAGAGAAATGAAAACATATCCGCAAAAAGATTTGTCTGAGAAAGTTTATAGAAGCTTTATTGATAATACTCCAAACTAGAAACATCCCAGTTACACATCAACAGGTAAATCAATGGGGGAAAAAAAAAAGTGGTGTATTCATACAATGGAATGTTCATAGCATTAAAAAGCAACGAACTACTAAAGTATAGAATAATGTAGATATATCTCAAACACATTGTATTCAGTACAAGAAGCCAGACACAAAAGAATACATGTACTGTATAATTCTATTGCAATGAAGTTCATGAACAAGAAAAGCTAATTTATACTAAAAAATAAATTAATTAATTAGAATTCCACTTTAAAAGGACCTTTTCCCTGCTTTGGGAAGAAATGACTTCACTCCAGAGAAATGAAAGCAAAAGAGCTTCCTGCTCTTAACCAACGTCCTTGATTCTGAAATATGATTTTCAGTGATTATAGAAAGAGTAAAGGAAGAGCTAAGTAAAATGACCTAGGAACTAAGGCATTCTTCTCCGAAGATGGCGCTCTTTGAGGTGAGCCTACCCTTCCATCCTCAGGCAGAAACTCTCCAGTCTGAAACCCTGAGGCAGCACCTATGCACTGCCCTCTTTCTTTTTTTTCCTTTTTTTTTCTCAAACCTTTACCCAACACTTTTGTCCACTGACCTGTAACACATACTAATTTCCAGGCAGTGCTTTTAGAGACATCTTATTCATCTCTGTCCCAGGCACAAACTAACTTATAACACTTTGTATTTCACAGAATGGATTGGACTCTGACTGCACAGGGAGTCCTTAAGGTGGGTGTCAGGGATACAGGAGATCATACATGATCACTCCTAGAGAAGGCCATATGGGGAGAGGCACAAAAATGATTATGTAATAACAGTCTGGGGAGAAGTAGGAACAGAGGCATCTAAACCAGAGTGGAGTAGGAGCATGGAGATAATCAGATAAGCCTTTCATATATTTAGTTTGGGGATCAGCACAAAATGTATTAACATCAGTTAAAAAAATATGATATCCACTTAAGAGTCTGACAAGGAAGCATGCAAGTCTCCTATTACAGGTATTATGGGAACCCAATTAGAATTACCCTTTGTGCATCTGTTCTATCTAAGATTACATGGTAGGTTCAAGCTAGATTAGATCTTCCCCTGTTCTTAGAGTAAGTGGAAAAGTTTTATTAAAAAAAAAAAACTGTTCATTTGTATGTAAACAAAATAATCACATATAACTTTACCACCCAATCATGTATAACCGCTGTCAACTTTTAATATCCATATATACATTTTTATTATGTATATGAGATTATAGCTATAAAGTATTTGGGGACTTATTTTTATATATAATTAATACCACTCAAAATTTCCAAGTCAGTTAATATGTCTACCTTTTCACTTTAATTGATTACACACTATTCTGCAGCATGAATTTAATATGATTTATATCATCAATCCCCTATTGGTGAACATTTAGGTTATTTCCAGTTTTTTTACTTTTATGATATGGACTTCTTAATTTTGCCTGGAAATGAGGCTTAACTAGATGATTGCCCCTGTATTACTTTCAGAATGCCATTTAAACAGGTTTTTTTTGTTGTTGTTCCCCTCTAATGGAAGGTTATAAATGGCACTGCTTAGTGAACAGAAAGGGTTTCTAAAAGCTCAGGTGCTACCTAGTAGCTGATGCTTGCAGGATTTCAGCTAACCTAATGCAGAGCTCATTAATCAAGGCATAGGACACAACCCATGAAAAAGCAGTTAGAGGAGAAAATCACTTGGACTGAGTACAGGTAACCAGTTATTGTTAGCTCTGTGACCTTTGGTAAGTTATTTAGCCTTTCCAAAACTTTATTTCCACATCTACCAAATGGAAATGCTAATGCTTGGTTCTCATGTAGTTGCTGAGGGAATCATAAAATAGGGACTGTGGGTAAGCTTAAATGAATTTCCCAAGGCTATTTATTTATTTATCTATGGCTTTGTCCACACCTCCAGATATTCCTGAGGCTATCTACCTACCACACACAGTAAAACTTTTGGCAAATGTTAAATTGTTTAATAAACAAAAATCCCTGAAACTATAGGACATAAATCTAATGTATTAACAGGCTTCATATAGGTGTTAAGGTTTTTGTAGGGAACTACAGCATGCAAATGCTGTTATACACGGAAGCTTTTCTAAGCCTCATTCACCTCCTGTTGTAGGTTAGGCCAGGTACTGGATGAGGCAGGCTTATATCTAAGTCTCTAAGGAAGGACCAGACATCGACAAATAGAGAGGAGACCATTTGAGGCAGGACATCTGAGCAAGTAGGATGTGCCACGGTGCACTCAAGACAGAGAGCTTTTATGTCACTCTTACTTTCTCCTTCTTGGCTCTGCCCATCATGGTAATAAGACCACTCAGGCTTACTCAGTTAACAAATTGGATTGCCAGAACTAGAATGGTGGCCAGACAGAAATTAACCTTCTTCTGTCCACTGCCTTAAACTTAGCACCTAGCTAAATGAATAATGATCGAATGACCATGTTTGATGAAGCTTGCTACAACATGGTTCTGGGACAGTAAAAAGTTTTCCTTACCGTTAATTTACTTGCTTTTTCTTAGAGCTAGCTTCACACGTTTGGCAAAAGAGTGCCTTATAGTTTATAAAGAATAATTCAGACATTATCTCATTTAATCCTCACTTTGTATAATGACTGTGTTATTGGATTCATTTTAGACATTACAATATAAAGTCCAGGGTGCATGTACCAGCTGGATCAGTTCACTGGATCATAGCCCAGCACTGCTGATAACTTTTCATACTATGTATGTGGGAGAATGTGATACAATGATCCTGTACGAGAGCAAAAGTAATTTTCCCTCTACCCTTCTAGATTCTTGACTAAGACTCTTCTGGAACAAGATAGATTAATAGGAGAAAAATTATCTTAATTACATGCAGACATATTTACGTATGTACATATGGGGGCCCCACAAAGACATGAGATGCAAAAGGTGGCTAGATATTTCAGGTTTATATACCGTACCGGAACTAAGGAAAGCTATAAGGATCTGGGACTTCAAAGGGTAAGATGAGAAGAGGAATGGTTGTTAAAACAAAGTTTGCCATATCATGCTGCTGAGTCTTTCAGGTGAAAAATGTACTTCTGGTAATAGCTGTCTTCCTGGTACAGGCCACCTTTCTAACATAAATTTTCCTCACAAAAGGATAACAGCTACTCTGTTTGCAAAGCTTCTGTGTCTACAGTTTCTTGAAATAATCCTTTTGCCAAAGAGGTCCATCTCGGGGGGTGGCATATACTAACCTTCAAGTTTCTGGAATCTAAGTGAACACATAGCTATCAGGGAGACATCCTGAGCCAAGCCCGGCCCCAAGCACTGGGAATGAAGTAGAAAATTAGACATAGTTTCTACTTTCATGTGGAAAATGTCCCTACTTTTACCGCCCACCACCCCCTAAATTGAGGACAGTCCTATCTGGGTCATGTTACTTAGTCTGTCCTCCCTCTCCTTTTTGGTGGACACCTAACTAAGATATAGCATGGACCAGAGGTGCATGATACGGCCTGAAGATGAACACACAACAAAGACCAGGACAATCAACTTCTGTCTTAGGAAATCCAACCTATGAAATGCAGAAATCATGTAATTATCCAAGAGAGAGCTGCCCCTGAAAGGCCTGGCTAGGACAGTGAGGCCTCAGGTGTGAACAACAGCTGTGTAGGAGGAAAAGCATGAGAGCAAGAAAATGTGGAGAGAGGAAAAGAGGCTGAGCTCAAGGAAGAGCCCCAAGGGGAAGGTCTACACCTTTTAGTTCCTGAGGTCCTGTGAGCAGCTTTCACTCCAAAATTAATTGTTCTAGGGGAGAGTCCCTACAGTTTCTGAGACCTGAGTGTTCAGCTCTTATATGATTCCTCAAAATGTGTATACTGAATTTAACGCCTCTACTTATCACATGAGGTAATTTAACTGGATTTCAATTTCTTATAAACAAAATAACCTGCTAAATTATCTACTCATGGGTGATTGCAACATTATTTGTCGCATTATTTGGAAACAACTTAAATGGCCATCGTTAGTGGGCTGGTAATATAAACTCTGATATTAACTTTCTATTGAATACAATACAACAGTAAGGAAATTGTGGTATTTTCCATATAATTTCCATCATATTTTCTTTTACTGTTGCCATGTTTTGTATTCAATAAAAATTACATGTGTATGTATCAATATGCAAATGTATGTTATATATGTATTAATTTATAATACTTATTTAGTTTTGTGTATATTTGTATATAAATACATACAATGTAATATATATTATATTCCATAAGAATATGTTACACATATCTCACACAAATATATGAGATATATGTCTATGAGTATTGCTAAGTGAAACAAAAATTAATGTTTCAGTGCACACATAAAAAAACTTTATGTGTATTCATATGAATTTATATGTATTTTTATTTATGTTTTTATTTATGCATTGATTTATATAATTCATATGAGTAGTTTGGAAAGACATGTATTAGATTGCAAACAGAGGTTACCCTGTGGCAGAAGGTTACATTTGTAAACAAAGAGTTAAAGGGGATGAACTGTATGTGTATTTCTTTCTTAATTTCTTTTTGCAATTGAAACTGAGCCCCCAAAAAAAATATTTTAAAAGAAAATCAAGCAAGTGAACCACATATTACCCATTTTATGTCTTGTTTCATTTTGTTAGGTTTTCCCTCCTCCCAGCCACACTGCTCAGTATGTGGTGAGTAAGGTCACTTGGTGTTGAGTTCTCACCTCAGTGTTCTAAACTAAGGGGTAAAAGGAGAATATTCAGTTACCATGAAGGCTGTGTCTGCTGAGATTTTTTGTTTGTTTGTTTATTTTTAATTTTGGCAATATAGATATGGATAAAAATGCAATCTAAAGCTTGAACATTGGAGTTTTTCATAAAATAAAATCAGAGGATACTTTTTAAGCCATTTAGTATAATGACCCAGAAGATACTTATTTTGTCTTTTAAATATTAAAGTAATTTTTAAAATAGTCTTTTAATAAGTCCCTTAAAAATAATGGCAGTATAAATCTATTTTGGTGTGTACTATGTATCTTTGTTGTGAGAGTGTGTTTGCCAGAGTCTTCATATTCATGAAAATATCAACATATTTTAGCCACCAAAGGAGAAATCCTCTGGGTTCAGAATGTGCCAATTTAACAAAATGTTAAATTTAGCAGTTTAAGTATGTTTATTCTTGTGTAAAACCCTATATGCAGGACATCAGGCTTTTAAAAACCCATCCGGTGTACATAGGATAAGAGTTCAGATATTCGAATAGGTGTGCTATGTGTCAAATATGCAAAGGTCAGGGAATTATAGTATGGATGCACATGTGGAAGAAGACTTTTATCAATAAGGACATTACAGATATCTTGGACTATTCCCCAAGTCATTTGGGAAAAACAGAGTTCTGATTGACTTGTACAATAATGGGGTCCAAATGAGGGCCAGGGAGATAACAGGAAATGGGTAGAGGGCCCAGGTTCTGGCAAAACAAAGGCAGAGGACAGGACCTGTGACTGGCACAGGGAGAACCAGGTGATGATCTCAGAGCTGTCTTCACTGGGCCTACAAGTGGAGAGGAGAAGTCAGCATCATGAGAGCCACAGCCATGCTTTAGGCTCACTATTTTCCAACCCATCTCAGGTCCATGGAGAAAAACGTCAAGGAAACAAAAATGCTGATACCAGGATCACACACTAATGTGGAAGGAGTTGCTCACGTGTCTCCTTCTCTAATTAGTAAAATTTTAATAACTGGCATGGGACAGGCCTTGATGGGGGGGTGCCAAGTGGGCACTCAATGGGAAAACTTTCAGTTTTGGGGATGCAGCTAGTATTTTTTATATAGATATAATACCTGTCTCAGTACTTTTTATATTTATATTCATTGAGATGGCCTGTAGCCTGGTCTGTATTAAAAATGAAACTCAGTCTAATGTAGTGTCATCATAATGGTCCCAACTGTCTTCCCCTCAGAGTCCCCCCAACTTGCAAGATCTCAATTACCATCTTGCAGAGCTTCAAAGGCATAACTTCCTAATGTTAAAAGAGGAATAACTAAAGTCCAGAGTGATTAAGAGACATGACCTGGGCCACACAGCCTGTGATGTGAAATTCAGAACTTGGATGTAGACCTCAGCTCCCAAGGGAAACTTCCTTCCATTCCACTTTATCACCTTTTTGTGGGATTTTTTTCTATCACCTCCCTCGTTCAGTTTAATATACGTCTGCACCATGTTGGAGGACTCAGCTTACTGTTGATACCTGATTATTTTTCTACGGGAGAACAATGATCACCCAACACAGAGAATCCACTTCCTGACACTCTGTCAAAGTGATCTGCCTCCAATGTGATATTTACAAAAGCTGCCACACTGCATAGGTCACCAGAGAAATCTAGTGTAAATACCCTTGTGGAGATAGGCACACTCCCACCCAAATGCCCAGCCCTTGTGTCTTGTTTTTAAAAGGCACTTAGCCACAAGCTTCTCGTTGACCTACATGTTTTTATAGCTGTTGGTTCATCTACATCTGAGATCATTCTTTTTGAGTCACCTCTTGTATGTACTGAATATTATTTTTTGCAGCTTCTGGATACCTAATGAACTTGCTTGGGGACCAGGTGAAATATATTTTTGGAACACGATCACCCTGCACTTTGCAGGTCATGAATTTCTTTATTATTTGCCATGGCAGGCGTTGCTACCCAAAAAGTTATTATCTACTCAATCTCAGTTCTAACCTGCAAGCAGATCTGTCTGAGGAGCCAATTTATTACTGATGTAACAGCACTAGGGAAGATGAGTTTGCTTGTTTAAAGAGATGAGCGGCATTGGCAATGCTATCAATTTTCACATGCAGAAATCCTGTACATGGGATTTTTGTAGTTATTAAAAAATCATGCATAGCAATGTTTCTATCCTTCATCATGCATTTGCTGGAATTGCACATCCATCATAGCTTGTGCCTCACTAAATGGGCTTGTCTTTCAGAAATTGGTAGCCTTGCAGGGTTTTTGCCATGCAGTAAGTTGTGAGACCAGAAAGGTCATGATGCCATCTACATTTGGCTCTGTGTTTTGCCATGAAGACCCCATATGTTGCCCTTTGCATGTAATTTAGCCTCTTTATCAATTTCATATCCTTCACTCACTGATTTAATTGCATTAGATGTACCCGAGGCTCTCCAAACTGGGAAAGGATGGAGGGTACAGGATATAGCATTGTGGAATATAGATCACTGTAATATGGGCAAAAATCGTGCACACACACACACACACACACACACACACACAATTAAGCACAAAGCTTACTAAGAAAGACATGGATTGTAAACCTGTTTTCTGTTCACTTGCTGAAAGAATTTGGGTATGTCATTTACCTTCCCTGAATTTATATTTTGTTTAATCTCTAAAAGGGATTAATAAAACTCAGCTTATAGAATGTTTTAGTAGTTAAGTAAGAGAGCATATATATATATATATCACTTAGCACAAGTTATGGCATATAATAATTATTAATTACAACAATATTAATGATTACCTCCTTTGAAAATAGATCATCTAATATTGGACAGAAGGAGGGCACAGGTGTGCATGCAGTTAACCATAAAACCGGTCAGTAAAAGGGAAAATCTCGATAGAAGGGGAAGAAAATGTATTCTGCCAGTGTCCTCTGGCTAAAGAGATCAAAGGTGATATGAGAAAGTAGAAATTGAGTAAGATTTTGAAGGATGGCGTATTCAGGACTCTGACTTGCAAGTGTGAGAAACTGAAAACCAACAAAATTAAGTCAAAAAGGGAAATCTCAGGTTTGGCTTCAAGTACAATTGAATCCAGGTCCTCAAATGAAGTTTTAAAGGTTCTGACATCTCTGTTCCTGAGTTCTAAATCCTTCTGTGTGTCACGAAAACCATGCCATACTTAATTCCAAAATTTTATGACTCAATATTCCAAAGAAAAGAGAGATTTTCTTTGCCAGAATTGATATAGTGTATCTTAGACAAGGCTATGATTGGCCCTTCCTGGGTCAGGTGTCTTCCCTGGAGCAATTGCTATGGCCAGGAAAGATAGAGTACTCTGATTGGACAGCCTGGGTGATTTTCCTAGCTCTGTGGGGTAGAGTTGTGTCCTGTGATTGGCAGCCTCACCAGGGCTACCTGAAGTGATGGCAGAATAGTTTCTCAAAGAAAAATGGGGTTCTTCAAAGAAAAAGATATAGGAGGAGGAGATAAAGAAAGCATAAGATTAGGAATACTAAAATCATAGATTTCTATTGTAATTGAGATCATAAGACATGTAGAGATTCAGAACAAGGTGAATGTATGAGGGAACATTACAAGGAAGGCTACTGTGGAAGAAAATTTTGCATATAAGCGCAGGCAATGATTTATCATATATTCTGCTAAGCTAGACATGCACACCTACTTTCTCTCGTTGGATCAAACAATGCTTCCTTCAGAAACAAGACATAGTAAATACTTACTTGCTCAATGAGTGAATACGTGAATGGACACATAGCCAAAGGCATATGTACATTTTTCACCTTAGAAGTGTATTATTCCCATATTAAAAATACAAAGCTGAGTTGGAAAAGTTTAGTGGCTCACTTGAGGCCATGCAGCTCAGAGCTTTGACAACTTGGTTTTTATCTCAGTCAGCCCTGGCTCCAAGCTGAGTTTCTTACCACCCTCCCACAACTTTCTTTTCTTCCATCTGTTGCTATTTCTCAGGCTGACTCAGACACCTGTACCCTTGGGACTCATTGGCCAAATTTTATTTCCAGCACATTTCTGGTGTTCCTCAATCTCTTACTTAAGGCTTTGGACTAAATTATGTTTGTATCCTGGTAACTCACGGACTTCTAGACACTTTAGTGTTGGAGGGGACCTTGGAAACCATCCAGTCCAAAGGACATACAGCACATAAACTGTAGTCAAGTGACTGTCCCAATCACAGAATGAAGAATAGAAAGCCAAGTTCACTCTTCTCTGTTTTCCAGGGACTGAGTTACTGCTCTGACTATTCGAGTGATTTCTTTAAACACGATTCTAACAAATGCTCAACAGGCTTTCACTTGAATAGAGTTGCAGAAATTCAGAGAAATAAGAAACAGCAAGCCTCTCCTCCTAGTGCAAATACGGAACACAGTTCCCCTGGGTACAGGGAAGCTGCCGCCCACTAGGATCCGACATATGGAACACCCACATTTAAAAATAACAAGACTGAAGACTGCCGTATTGCTTTTACTGCCCCCATCCCAGCCACCTCTTCACATCCCTTTATCCCCTTATCATTTAATAAAGACAGCCACCTGTTTGGCTTAACAAAGTAAGCCAGCTGGGCCGAAGGGGAAGAGGGGGTGTGTGTGGACAGGGAATCGCTCTGTGTGTGGTCTCTCCTATTCCACTTTCAGTTTATGCTTAAGGCAGAGGCAACCTGCTTCTTCTACCTCCCCATCCTTCATCCTCGGTTTTAAGGAAATCTTCACATCTTTGCTTCTGGTCATGAATGGCATGATTCCACATCTCCAGCTTCAAATGGAATGTAGGGTAACCTTGTGTTCTTTCTTAGAAGCAGTGTTTATCCAGGCATCACATGTCCTTTCCCTTCCATCAAAAACCCCTGGGTGCTTGTTAAACATTCAGACTCTATAACCCCTGCCAAATTTACCAAAATATAATCTTCAAGTATTCTAAAGTATTTTAGAACTCCCTGAGAGATTCATATACCAACTAAACTGAGAGATTCTTAGCCCCCATCACCTTGCAATTTCTTCACTTCGTATGAGCCCTCTCATACAGCAAAACAGATGAGAAGAAAGACCTGGAGAAGCAGAGTGATAGTGAGACGTGTGTCCAGGGGAAAGGGAGTATGGAACAGGTTCTTCCTTCAACCCCTGGTGTAAGCCTGAGACCGAGGATAACTTAAAGTCAGTTGTGGTGCAGCCTTGTTCATTAGGGTAGGAAATTTTGTAGGGATGTTGGGCTAAAGCTTAGATGTAATGGGCATTTACCTGGAATGTATCTGGAATGTATGTTGATCTCGAGTAAGGTTTTTCAATTTGCAGGTCAAATTGATGGGTATGAAATCAGTTTAGTAGATCATGGACATCTTGAAATAAAAATAAGTCATAATTGAATACTTTATTTTGAATATTTAATAATGGAATATCACATTTGGAATGAAAAATATGAGAATGCATTTTGCATTGTGAGAATAAGGGTTGCTTTCTGAAACCTGTGTTTCAGAGTTTATCCTGAGTGGAGATGGGCTATCATCAAATTTGAGCATCACTGAACTAGGGAACCTAAGGTACCAAATGATTTGTTAAAAATTTACAATTATTAGCTTATTACTTCCATTTTATAGATGGGAACACCGAGGCTGAGATACAGTAGTAAAGAGAGAGAGACAATAAATACTGTCTCATTGTCACAGGTCCACCTAGGTTCTTACTTGCCGTTTAGCTCTATCATTTAAATAACCATATCCTCTAACCTTGCACTCCTCATTCTGGCCTTTACCCTGTGGTGTCCTAAATATATCATTGATGAGCAGTTCTACACTGTAAAAGATCTGCACATCAATTGCTATGCAGTGTTGTGCTTTTAATGCTGTTTGACAGGAACTTGTGAGGAGTTGATAGAGTCTTGTTTGTTTAGCTTTTACCGAAGGTCAGAACCAAGATTCACTGCCCTCGCTGGAGAACTGGCATTAAAATTCAGATCCTCTCTCCAATATCAAAGGCTCCTTGTTAAGGGCTCTTCCATAGGCCATCAATGGCAGCTTTGTTTACTGCCTTGAGAATCTCTTCAACAAATTAACCAATACCTACTTAACACATAAGACGCGGTTGGTGGCAAGTGACAGAAAACTAGACTCAAACTGGTTTGAGCAGAGAGAAGAACTCTATTTTTTTCAAGTAAATTAAGCATGAGGGGGAGAACTGGCTGGATTCAGGTTTGGATGTGACTGGGCACAAATGGTATAATCAGAATGGGATTCCTTCCATGTTTCATCTCCGTTTCTCCTATGTTGAATCCACAATGGGAAACGATCTCCTCTAATGGCTAGAAAGGGATTACCATCACTTCCCTATTAAGACATGAGAATCAGATTCTCTCTGGGAATCACTGACTTTAGTTGAATGACCTATGCATTCCTAAACCAATCACATAATCACTGGAACCATGTAGCATGTTATGTTGATTGATGGAATCCCACATAAAGACATTACAGTGAACCAAGGGGGATTTCTCACCCCAAATTAGGAAGCAGTTACCAGGCTAAATAAGCCCTAGGTGTGAAAAGTCAGGCCTTGTGCTAGAGAGTCTCCAATAGGAACCTCTGCCCTTGAAGAACTTACATTGATGGGTTCAATAATTTAGGGATTACTCGTGTGTGTGTGTGTGTGTGTGTGTGTGTGTGTGTGTGTGTGTACATGCACACACACATGTTCCATATTCAAATTCAGGTGCTGAGCACCATGAGAGATCTCTGGAGAAATGGCAAGCATTCTTCATAAGAGATTTGCAATATAACAGCAAAGAAAAAATGTGTATACATCATTAATAAATGTAAAGAGGAAAAATGATAAATTTCCAATGTTCGTCAATCTGGGGTCAGTTGTGTAAGGCAGAGCACAGGTAGGATTTGGATATTAAGGAAAGATGCATCTGTATGGATTGAACAGGTATGTTGAAGGGAGTGGGGAACAGGAGGCTATGACACTTGGTACCTACAGGGGGACAGTGCTAGGGAGGAAGAAGACCTGAAAGGGGAGGAGGAGCCAGAGTACAGAATGCCAGGCCTCGATGTTTAAGTTTGGGATCACCTGTGGAGTAAGTCCATCTTTACAAGAGGGGACATACCAGCTCTGTATTTCAGAAGTCACCCTGATGGCAGTGACAATGATCCTCTTGAGGGGAGAATACTGGGGGAGGAGGGTTATTAATCCATACTAGAGATTATATGAGCATGAATTTAACAGCTGTGACAGACCTACAAAGGGGAAATGGTTATAAATATCTCAGAGACACATGACAGGACCTCATAGTTTCTTAGGTGTGGGCAACATCTAGAAAGAGGGTAAAAGCTGAGTTTGATGTCTATCTTCTTTGATTGCAAAAAGCATGGTCCTCTGAGTGGTATCCTCTTGGAAGGAAGGCATTTGAGAGTGGACATCTCTTCTAGGTTTATAACTAGTCATCCTGGTTTGTTAGAAATTGATTTTTCGTCCTGGAGGAATGCTAGAGGAAATCTGCAGGCATCGTGGGAGGACTGCTCCATATGTAAGTCAGCTCTTTGAATTGGCAGACTCCTGAAATTTGGAAATCATCAGACCTGAGTTCAACCCTGATTCTTTTGGACCAGCCATCTAATAGCAGTTTCCTTCTTTGAAAATGAAACCAGCCTCCTGGGATTATTGTGAGGTTTGAATGAGAAATGCGTAAACAATGCCCACTCAATAAATATGAACTCAGTAGTATTTATTTAGAGCAATACCAAAATGAGGCACTGACAATAACTTTATTTGAAAGTATGTGAAAATAAAGGAGAATGAGACATTCAAATTCTTTGCAGCTAGCAAGTGGCAAAAGTAGAGTTCAAACCAAGTGCATCTAAGTTAAAATTCTGAGTTCTTTCTGTTGCTCTTGGAATATTGCCTACCTAAGTTATATTTTCAAACATTTTACAATGGACTCTAAATTGCCAGTGGAAATTAGCATGATACGTGTATTATGGTCAATAAATTATGTACCCTACATATCTTGTAGGCCACTTATGGTTTTTTAAACATAACATAAGCCTCAGCAATATTACTTGATTACCTTAGTGGATGTGTTATTAGAATGGCAACTCTTTCAGTAGATGTCAATTAACATCTTTGTTACACAGATGTTCCAGGATTGAAGAAGAAATATACTGATTAATATCTCTCTCAAATCCTGGGATAAAGATGAAAGTATTATATTATCCACTTGCTGGCCAGCACAACAAATGAGATTAAAGAAGAAATTAGAAGCCATCCTTCCAAGCTTAATGAAATATGGGTTTAGCAGAGGAAGCTGGTTAGGGCTGAGCCTCCTCAAACAGACATCTGTTCCCAAACAATGTTTTTGTTTTGTCCTGTCTTCTTTCTGTTATGATTAACCTTGATGGTGACCCAACCTTCTTGCTGTTGCCTTTGGGTTCTAAAGATGTAAAACAACAAACATAAAATAGATGTCATCCCAATGACTAAACTATGCCAAGAGAGGGGAAGATAAAGTTGGGCCAAGTTGTGGACAGGGTGCAAACTCTTAGTGCCAGAGGGAAACGTGAAAAAGATGCCCGTAGCCTGGGGGAGCAAAGGCAGAACACAGCATAAGCACTCTCCCAGGAGTTAAAGGCTTGGGAGGCTTTCTGCTTTCTTATAAATGGCTAGAGTTTTTCTCTGCAAAGAGAGTTCACAACCAAGATTGTATCTTCATTAGTACTTGAAAGACATTCATGGGTATTGGTGTTAAAATGCAGTCCTTTGTCTTGCTACAAATACGTATAATAAATTCAGTTCAAAGCATCATCTGTGTATCTACCCTAAAAGTCAAACTTTCTTACTTAAAGGGTTCATATTATCCTTTTACTAAATAAAATTGCATCAGAAATTTTTTATGATGGTCCATAAGGCTGAATAGCCTGGCTTCAAACCACTTTTTCTATTTAATGTTGCCCCACTTTCCTGCTCATTTACCCCCCTCATCTGACCTCCTTTTACTTCCTTCCACTACAGGACATTTGCACATACTGTTTCTGACATCTGACCGTTCCTTTCCCCCATTGTTTGCCTGCCTTTCTCCTCATACAGACACTTTGCTGAGATGGCTTCCGTAACCATCTTCTCTAAGCCTTACTTTTTTCCCAGTCTTCATTCCATAGACAATATTCTGCATCCCACAAAGCTGTGCACCTCTGCTGTAAAATTACTGTTAGGTATGCTTAATCTGTTTCCTTTTTAAGCTAGCTAAAATTGAACACTTATATCAGCAATTTGATCCTCATTACACCAGCATAAAGTTGATGGCATAATCCACACCTTTTCCCTAAACCAAGTAACAGATTTACCAAAATTGGTTTATTTACTGACACCTTATAACCGTAGAAGGGTCAAGATTTGAACCCAAGAAGTCTTGATCCAGAGTGTACGCTCTTAATTTCAGTCCTATATGCCTCCCACCCTATCTATTATTTCTCTTTCACAACTGAAAATAGACATTTCAGGAATTATTGTACTGCATGCAGTATTTCAGTGCATCCTTTAAATAAAGCTTATACCTACACACAATGTTTCACAATATGAATCATGGCTTTTCTCAATAGCTAACATATATCTACAAACTGACATACAGCTACACACACACACGCACACACACATACATATAATGAAATATATTTTTTATATAAAACATAACTATATATCAGGCACAGTTCTGTTCACATTAATATTCATAACCCAGGACTCAAAGTCACATAAAAAAAAAGAAAAAGAACAGAATTCACTGAGGAGCTACAAATGACTATAAGCCCATAAGCAAATGTTCAGCCTTACTACTCATTAATGAAATAAGATACCATTTCCTACCTCTCTAATTAGCAAGGATTAAAAAATAAATAATACTCACTGTTGGCAGGAGTACAGAGAAAGGACTTTGTCATACATTAGTGGTAGGAGGAAAAAAATGTTTATAGCCTCAGTGCAATGCAAATTTGGCAACATATAGCAAAGGATTGCAAGTTTACCTTGGCCTTTGATCCAAAAAATCCACTTGTAGTAAATTAATTTTTAAAAAACATGGAAAACCAGACCAAGATTTGGGTGGGAAAATTTTCACTGTAGGGCTGCAGCTATGTATATGCATGTGTATGCATGTAAGCAAAAATAAAATTGTGTTAAACTCCAACTACAGTCAGTTAGCAAACAGTCACTGGGTACCTCCTATGTGCAAGGCCTTGAGTGAGGTGCTGGGGATGTGGTGGTAAAGGGGGGAGACAGGGGTGAGGTCTTCACCTCACTGAAGTACAGCCTTACCTGGGACTAAGTACATACTGTTCAGTCCACAGTGAGGAATGCTAATTAACTATGGCAATGACGTTATAATGAGGACGTCCGAAAGCATGGTTTTGGTGTTTAAATACTAATAATTAAAGACCCGTGAGAAAGAATCATGGTAAAGTTAGATAGTGAATGAGTCTAATTTTGCATAAGGTGGATAACATATAGTGCCTGTGGCTGGATACGTACACATAGGCAGAAAGAAAACCTAGACAGGAAATCACCAAAATGTTAAAGGTAACTATTACTAGGAAATCAAATTAAGAGAATGTTTCTTTTCTTCCTCTAAGGTTTTCATCATGAAACGTACAGATATTTTGTTGAGGAAAATAATACTATTGATACCAAAAAGTTCCTGTGTAAAAAAAAAAAAAAAGTGACTGATGACGTTCTGTAGAACTTTCCTTTCCCAAGTCTGATTCTCTCTATGGGAAAATAAAGAGAAGTCTATTTCTTCTGCTGCTCATTGGTTGGCAACTCATCCCTCTGAATGCAGTCAAAACATAACCACTTCCTAAAACCACCCCAAAGTCCTACCTATCAGACACAATTAGGTCATCTCATCTCCTATCTCCCAGACTCGATTTGAGTTGGTTTGTTCATACTATTCTCCTTCACCAGGAGCTCCCGAAGGGCATGAAGAATCCAACTTATAGATGGAACTCAAGAGTTCATGGAATTAATTATTAGCTAATTAGTTAATTAATAACATAAAAGACTTGGGCCAAGGAAATGCTGGTAATTAATACAAAATAGCACATCATTAAAAGGGAGACAGCTCTGTATAATGGAAAAACACGTGTTCTCTTGAATATGTCACACCTGGGTCCCAACCCCACTCAGCATTTTATCTGTGTGACTTCAGGCTCTTGGCATCTTCACTTCCTCCTATACAAACTGTGAAAGGATGGTGGGACTATCCCAGGAAAGCAGGAGTCAAGTATTTGTCTAGTGGGAGTTTAAAGTGATCTGGTGGAATGTTCTTTTCCAGTTTATATTCAGTTTAGGATATGGTTTAGTATCTTTTTTCACTGCCTCCGTCTTTGATTTTTAACTTCCACATTGACTCATGGGTACTCATTTGACAGTTTAAGTCTGTGTCTCTAAGAAGTTAGTGTTCTAGACCAGCTTTTAAATTACAAAATAGCAAAGGCAATTTCAGAAAGAGAAGTGTGTGTGTGTGTGTGTGTGTGTGTGTGTGTGTGTGTGACTTCATTTGTTCATAACGCAGAGTTCTCTTGTCAAATAATATTTTGTTGGAACCAGGCTCCTTTGTTTATAGGCAAATAAGGGCAAGAATAGGAAAGGAAAAATAGTGAGAATTTGCTTTTATTTACAAAATGGTGTTCCAGATATTGTGCTAAGTGCTTCGCTTTTTGTAGCTTAATCTTTATTAAAATAGCACCTGAGACGCAATGTCCTCCTCACTTTTTCCCTAAGAGAAAACCCTGAAAGCTTGGAGAGTTTCAGAGGCATTGCCAAAGGGTCTGAAGTAGTCAGTATTAAAGGTTGGATTCAGAATCAGGTCTGAGCCTGAAACCAGTGTTAGGAGAAGGGAAGTGAGCTGTGGTCTGTATGTCCCAAATTCCAGTCTTAGGTTGGTCCCCAGCCTCCTGCCTTTGCATAACTTTGCAGCAGCGAAAAGAGTAACCTGTGACCCCACTCTCCACCCATCTGCTAACAATCCTGTTTGGAGACATCACTTCCATCTATAACCCATTGTGAAGGCATGTCATTAATGAGACACTGGGAACAAACAGAAATCGTGCTTCTTCTCACAGCTCTGCTACCAGCTGCCTAATTAGGATTTATGGGTGGCTGTGATAAAAATGTCTGCATAGGAAAATTCTGAGATTTTTCTTGAACTCTTAAATAATAGCCAACCAAAGCCTTCATGACTGCGGGGATAGGTCAAATAGACCTCCATCCTGCCAAGTGTGTTGGGGTGGGGAGGTAGACATGTATGTGTCAGGGAGCAGGAGAGGCAGGTTGTGTACATAAATTAGGCTAATATGAAAGTCTACAGCTTCAAGTAATGGCTGTTCTTTGTTAATTCAGACCTGAAGTGGATTAAGTTCAAGCCTACCACCCAATGTCGTTGAAGAGCCAAATTCATGTGTGTAGAGCTTGGTGGTTTGTTTCCCAAAGTACATCCTCATGGTGATTGCAGAGTCTGCTCTATTGCCTTTGGAGGCCAGGACAAGTGGCCCATCCCAGCTGAAAGCCACTCTCCCCTCTTCAGTGAGAATGTGAAGTAAGAACAATGACAGTGACAACTGTGGTGCATCATCTCTGACTAGGGCCAAATAGGTATGACATAGCCTTGTATTAATTAGATTTTGTATTATTCAACTACCCAATAAGGTGCCGAGAAATGATCTCATTTTGTAGCTGAGAAGAAGTGCTCAGCGAGTGGGAGCTGTCAGAGAGCTAAGGCACAGCAGAGCCAGAATGTGGACAGCGTTGGTTTCTGTAACAAGCCTTTCACCATTACTTCAGATTTTTAACCACATGCATTTATTAAGTTCTTTTTTTTTTTTTAATGTAGATACAGAATGAAAAGCATCAAGTAATAGGTGGGGGAATCTAGAAGGACTCAAAGGAAGAGAAAGCATGGGAGCTTGGCCTAGATTGCCCAGGAGAATTGAAGTGATGGTGTAGGAGAAAGTGGCGGGGCGGGGGGAGGATTGTAGGCAAGCATGTGCATGACACGTGGAGAAATGCCTGTGTTGCTAGGGCTTACAGTATTATTGATGCCCCACCCCCAAACCACCCTTCCTGTTCTATGGATGTCACCATGATCTCCTGGTCACTCAGACTAAAAACCACAGGAGTCATCCTCAATTCCTCCCTCTCCTTCTCAGCCCACATCTGAGCCATCACCACCCATCGCTAACACCCTGACCAGTCCGTGATCGTTTCTGACCTCCAGGACTGCACAGCCTTCTGTCCCCTCTCCCCACCTTCCACCTCTACCCCCTTGCCTCACACGCCAGCCTCCACAGGGATTCCAAGCTGACATCTCTACCAGGTAAACAGATTAGTTTATTCTCCTGCTGAAACCCTTTTAGTAGAGTTGATTTCATGACACACGTTTTGTTCATTAGAGGTTTAATAATGACATTAATGTTACGCCTGAAAAGGAGTTGTATTTAGAACATTTCAAAACAGGAGGGGCGCCTGGATGGCTCAG
Source organism: Ursus arctos (assembly GCF_023065955.2). Classification (NCBI taxonomy): domain Eukaryota; kingdom Metazoa; phylum Chordata; class Mammalia; order Carnivora; family Ursidae; genus Ursus; species Ursus arctos. The sequence continues at coordinate 20,326,368 of NW_026622863.1, forward strand.
TTGGTTAAGTATCCGACTTTTGATTTTGGCTCAGGTCATGATCTCAGTGTTGTAGATTGAGCCCCATGTTGGGCTCCACTCTGGGCATGGAGCCTGCTTATGATTCTCTCTCTCTCTCTCTCTCTCTCTCTCTGCCCCTCCCCTGCCCCCGCTCATGCTTTCTCTTAAAAAATTTAAAAATTAAAAAAGAATTTAAAAGGAATATTTCAAAATAGTAATATTTAAAGATGATATTTTAGTATGCCTGGAATTTGCTTCAGAGTAATCTAGAGTGAAGAAAGTGAATGGGGATATGAGTAGACAAGACTGGCCTGGAGGATGCCTGGGTGGCTCAGTCAGTTAAGCATCTGCCTTTGGCTCAGGTCATGATCCCAGGGTCCTGGGATTGAGCCCCAGCCACATCAGGCTCTCTGCTCCATGGGGAGTCTGCTGCTCCCCTTGCTTGTGCGCTCTCTTTCTTCCTTTCTCTCTCTCTGTCAAATAAATAAAATCTTTAAAAAAAAGCCTGGGAAAGCAAGGTGATTCACTATATTAACACTGGGTAACTTATACTATTTTATCCACTTACCTTTGACATTGTGCATTAAAAAAGTCTAAAAAAAACCAAAAAACAAAAAAAACCTCCTAATGGACTGCCACTGAAACCAGAATGAAATACAAATTTCCCACCATAGCTTGCAATGTCCTGCATGATCTGGCCCCAACCTGCTTCCGACGTCTCTTTATGCTCCTGTCTCCTTATTGTTCACCCTGTTCCATCTTCATGCTCCTGGCCTTCACAGACACCACGTTCTCCCTGACTCTAAGGGCTCAGAACTTACTTCTACTTGAGATTTTCTTTTTCTTAACCTTGACGTGGCTACTCCCTTTCAATATTAGTTCTCAACTCAGTGCAACATTCATGGAGAGCCCTTTTCTGATCCCTCCAGAAAAAGCATACACCACACCCCTTTGCTCCCCACTGTATCATCCTTTTCCATCCTCTACAGCATTTAAAACTGCTAAAAGTGCTCATCTGTTGCTCTGCGTACTTTTTTTTTTTTTTTTAATCTACTACAGTGTAACTCCCTTCAAGGCAGGAACTCTGTTTTGTTCGCTCAGATTATCCAGGATTACAAGACTTCCTGGAGTTTAGTAGTTGTTCAAAACATACTCATGGAATATTTATGTATTGCTTACAGTGATGTTCAAACTGAGTGCTCCGAGGAGATTTTGTTGTTGTTCTTGTTGTCACAATGACTGGGCAACACCACTGGTATTTAGGACCCAAGGAGTCAAGGATACTGAAAGTTTTGTAATGCATGGGGACAATGTCTTGCTCAGCGAGGAACTTCCTGTACCAAATTCCAAGAAGTCCTCATTAAAAATCAGGGCTAGAGAATGGCAGTCAGAGGTGGTGATTTGGGGAGAAGTTTGACATTGCTGGGAATAATAACAGAATGAAGCAATAGAGAAAATCGGAGCTAGGCCAGGACAGGCCTTCTTAACACTGTCTTAAAGAATGTGAAATTTATTTTTTTAAGTTGCATTTATTTCCATTGGTAATAAATTACCACAAACTTAGCAGCTTAGAATAACCCAGACTTATGACCCCAAAGTTTTGCCAGTCACAAGTCTAGGTGAACTTGGTTGGGTCTTCTGCTTAGATTTTTCTTTCTTTCTTTCTTTCTTTCTTTCTTTCTTTCTTTCTTTCTTTCTCTTTCTTTCTTTCTTTCTCTTTTTCTTTCTTTCTTTCTTCTTTCTTTTCTTTCTTTCTTTCTTTCTTTCTTTCTTTCTTTCTTTCCTTCCTTCCTTCCTTCCTTCCTTCCTTCCTTCCTTCCTTCCTTCCTTCCTTCCTCTTTTTAAGATTTTATTTATTTGAGATAGAGCAACTGAGAGCGAGAGCAAAGCAGTGTCACCTGGGCTGGTTCTTTACCTGGTGGTGCCAGAGAATGATCTATCCTCAAGTTCATTCAGGTTGTTGGCTAAATGAAAGTCTTTGAGGTTGTAGAACTGAAATATCTCTTTCCTTGGTATTATCGGCAGGGGCTTTGTCTTTGATCCTTGATGATGTCCGCATTTTTTGTCATGCTTTCCAAGCAACCATCTCCAGGAAGAGAGGCCAAGTCCCTCTCATGCTTTGAATCACCCTGACTTTTCCTTCTACAAACCTCTAACTCCAGCTAGAAAAAGTTCTCCATTTTTTAAAGACTTATGTAATTAGATTGGAGCTACCTGGATAATCCAGGTTACCTCACTGTTTCAAAATTCAAAGTAAACTTAATTATATCAACAAAGTCCCTCATGCTATTAAGGTAACATATTCACAGGCTCCAGGGATTAGGGCATGGACATATTTGGTAAGCCATTCTGCGTACCACAGGAGTCACTGAATGTTTTTAGAGAGGCAAATTAAATTACCTACACCTGTTTAAATAACATTCCTTTCTCTATGGCTATCTTTTAGCAATAGGCTCCCTTCTCCTGTAGGAACTATGACAGTGATGCCTGCAGGGACTCTGCTGGGAAAGCCATTACAAGCCAGCAGCCACATGTCAAGCCAAGTGGTGCTATGGCCCTAACTCCAAACAGATAAAGTAGGAGAAAGGGAGTGTGCCTGCTTCCACAAATGGTGGGGCTCAGCTGCGTCCCCATTTCTGCGAGAATTTATGAGAGGAGCACATGCCAGGGGGCATGGAAAGCTTCTCTCCCAGAAGCAGATGCTGCTGATCCCCACGCAGAAGCCACCTCACTCTCCAGCACTCCCAGACACTGCCTGCCAGATGGCCACAGCTGAATCCACAGCTGAATAGATATCTGCTGTTGGCACCAAATACACCTCTGCGGGACTGGTTAAGGACCCGAGGTGGTATGGCAGGGCATCAAATACACATGAACAGTAAAAATGCTTGGGATGTGCCAGGCACTGTGCTAAGCACTTTGCAGGCATTAACTCAACCTACACAATATTCTCAAGTGGATGGTGTGATTCTTATGCCCGTTTTATACAAGGAGAGACCAAGGCTTGGAGAGGTTAGGTAGCTTGCCAAAGATAATAGAACAGTAACCAGCAGAGGTGGAATGTGAATGGAGACAAAGAGTATGTGATCACAGTCTCCAGAATCTATGACCTTAAATCCTATACTATCTATACCTGATACTATGGACACTTTAGCCCTCTTCCCTGGGCTCCATTTCATCTAACCTCACTTTGCACCAGCTCAGATATGCCCACATTTGAGCAGGAGCCGTCTGCTGAGCTGCCCTCATTTACAGGTCACTGACCCAGTAATATCTGTCTCCTGTGAAATGGCATGGAAAGCTGAGGAGAAGAAAATTGAAGCTGACACCAAAAAGGATATGTATTGCCAAGAAAAACTGGAAGACCTGAAGCCAAGTTTAAAATGACCCCAGGAGAGGGTGAAAAAATAGGAGAAAGCAATGTCTGACTCAAGACTTACCTTGGGAATACTGAGTACTCAGGGGAAGTTGCACATGAAGGGCAGGCGTCATCATCCTGAGCAGGTACTGAGTACCTGACATACACTAGGAACTAAATTATACCCATTGCACAGATGGACTCATCTAATTCTTCCATCGCCTTTTTGAGAAAAGTTATTACCCCAGGATTATATATGGAGAACCTGAGACTGAATGATGTTGAGTAACCTCTTTCAGGAATCACAGCTGATAAAAGGCAGTTTGACATGAAAAATGACTTAAGCCCCATATTTTCTGTTCTAAATGTTACAGGTTATTTGTCAAATAGTTCTTTGGGTGTTGAGTTGACTCAGGGAAGAAACACAGTCTGTCTTAGCACCACGCTGAAACTGGAGTGAGTCAAGAGAGCATATGCTTCAAGGAATGATTCCCACAGGTTAAGAGATGTTCTATTTTCTACCAATATACCAAGACATAGGATGCATTTCATAAATGATTATTGAGTGAATCAATTGAATCAAACTGAAAGAATAAAGGCATTGGAGATACAAGGTCTATTGTTGGACTGCCAAATCTGAAAGAGAGAAAATCATGATAAGCATATGGAACATAATCCAGATGGAAAGGTAAGGTTTTATCTTGAGATCAAGGTAAGGCAGGTCCAAGGTACTATTAAGTGGAGACATGTAGGTGTGAAATGTGGCTGTGACTTGGATCTCTCCTTCAATTTGCTATCAGTTATATATACAGATGCCAGGTGGTGATACAGAAGTACCTGGCTGGACCCTATGACCAGCATCTCTCAGGTTGAAACAGCACATGTTTGAGGGGATGCAAAGAACAAAAATACCAGGTCTTCTCTGGAAACATAGTGACTACTATGGTGTGCACATTAAAGAGACACATCTGTGCAGAGTACATGATAATCATTGCCAACAGAATGGGAATTTTAAAGAAATCTATTGTTTCAGGAATGACCAAGAAACATGAGTTTCCTCCCGGTAAATACTGGACACTGAATTTATAGCAACACTGGCAAATGAAGGGCACACATATAAAATCCCTACCTGAAAATGGAGATAATGTGCTATCCCCATAGAGTTGTGATAGTTAAATAGAATACACTTAGAAACATGCCTGACACGAAGGAAGTAGGATTTATATAATTTGAATGGGTTAATAAATTGCGAGTATCTCCAAAGGAACATAGTAGGCATAGATTAAAAGTTGGTTTTCTTCTCCTCCTTTGCCTTTTCAAATTATTCCCTGTCCCAGTTGCTATGGCTACTTTGTAGAAGCTAAGGGTGTAAAACAACCATTTATCATATTCATCGATTTGTACTATGTACTGTATGTACTATGACAACTCACAACTGGCATGGCTTGTTTCTGCTCAACATTATCAGAACCTTGAAGGCTAGGGCTAGAATCAATCTAAAAAAGCTTTGTCACTTACATATCTAGCTGATATAATATCTGTATCAAATATGTTATCTAGTAGTTTATGCATCTAAATTGCATATAACATCTAGCGCTAAATCATAGTACTGGCTGTGGACTGAGGCTATATCTCTTTATGAGACCATCTATACAATTAGTTGGAACATCTGCATGTCACCTCTTCATGTGCCCTGTGCTTCTTCACATTATGGCGGCCATGGCAAGCACCCTGGGAGGAAGAGAAGTTGAAGCTGTACTGTTGAATGGCGAGCAGTCCTCTCCTACTGAGATTCAAGGGAAAGAGAATGAGTCTTCAACTATTGATAGAGAGTGGCAAGGCTCTGGAAAAATATACAGAACTGCAAATATTGCTGTAACCATTTTTGGAAAATATAATCTGCCATGCCCTCTGATATCCAAATCCCCATGGGTATCAGTTATCTGATTTATTATAAAAAGAAACTAGAAAAGGACTTTTTTTTTTTTTACATTAACCTTGTGTCAGTATTCTAGCATATCTAAATCTTGACAAAATTATATGATGAAATTCTAAAGAGAGTTTGGGTTAAGAATATGTCTTTTTTGCTTCCCATTTCAATGTCATATACATTGCCCAACCTTTCGAATTAAAAATTAAAAGTGTAGATTTTTATTAAGTAAGAATAGTAAGCCCCCAGTGAATCAGTAATGTTTTTGCATGATACAAATTTTCTCATTCTCCCATATGTTTGGATATTTACAGCTCTCTATTTCTTTCTAATTCAAACATAGCATTTAGGGAAAACATATAACTGGCCTCTCTTTGGCCCAATTCCCTCAACTGTCAAATGGAAAAGAATGGGATACAGAAACAATTCACAAAGTACACTCATTGGCATGCTAATTATGATAACAAAGAAAAAGTACTGTGATCAAGTAATTTAAGCGGAGTGTGATAGGATTTTTGTTGTGAGATTTCTCAGAGCCTTTCATATTTATTTGAAAACTTTTTTTTTTTTTTTGATCATGGACTTTTGTTTTTGCAAGTTTACCTTAAAGGGCTAGAGGTCCCTGAACTATTCTTTGAAAAATGCTGAGATGGGCCAGTCATTCTTAATTTGTATTTCTAAACAACACAGTGGTATAGAGAATGGTATTCTTTCCCCCAAAGCATAGAGAGGAGAAATTGAAAGAATTTACTCAATGTTACATGTTGGTCTTCTTCTTTATTTCTAACCATTCTGGCACCGGTACATCTTCCTTTTTCTAAGATCTATTGAAAGATGGCATCTTCCCACATTTGCTTTTTTAGTAATAGCAATTACCATTTATTTAGCCCATATCATGGGTTAGGCTCATATCAGTCAGTTGGCATGACTGGCTTCATTTAGTTCTCTTAACCTTAAAAAGTCAGAACTGTTACCCCATTTTCCAGATGACGAAACTGAGGGCCAGAAATATTAAGGAACTTGTCCAAGGTTAGAGGTAAGGAGCAGAGACAGGATTTAAAACCAGGTCTTGAGAAGTCCAACTAATTGTGTTAATACCTGTCAGTCTGGTGTTTTTATCACACAACTGCCTCTATAGAAATAATGGTTGAGACTTCACATCACACAGATTACTTGTGTTTTTAGTAACTAATCTCATGTCCCAGTTCATCCTGCATGTGAATTCCTGACCTATTTCTAACCTTCTCAGATTGTGGACCTTTAAACTGCATGATGAGGAAACATGATGGTTAGTGGCTGCAGCTGCTGCTGCTGATAATGATGATAGCTTATTTATTCATTTGTTATTATTAACATCATCATCATCATTATTATTATTATTATTATTATTATCATTTTATCATTGGCTGTAGAACTTGACTTTTGACATGGCTTTTCTTGCTTCATTTATGGCTTTCTGCCTTATCTAAAATTTCAACAGCTTCTCTTGTCGGGGGCATTTTTGCAGTTCTGGGTTAATAACTCATCTCAGCCATCTTAACCCAGATTTCCTCCCAGTGCTGGTTCTCCACTGCGGTGCAATTGTTTTTTAGGTTCAAATTAGTATATGAGCATGGTGTTGGTTCAAAGTCTCCATGGGGCAACTGCAGGGTGTTTCCACAAAGAGTTCCATCAAGGTGCATTGCCATGAAAACAAGGTTGAGAATTGGCACCAACTGATTAGCTTAAATATTTATTGAGCACTTACCATGTGGTGAGTCCTGACCTGGGGATACAAGACTGAATAAGAACAGAACCAGTCTCTGCCCTTATGTAAATAGCCAACTAGTAGGAGAGACTGACACCAGTGCCATGCTCATGAAAGTGGATTTAGAAAAACAAACTGAGATAAGCAGACTGAAGTGAAGAATAGGAGTCTATGATCCCGTAAACCCAACAAGCCTAATTTTCTCTAGGGGGTCAGAGAAATCTTATTTGAGAGCATGATCTTGTAGTTGAGATCTGAAAGGCAAGTAGGATTAATGAGGTAGAAGTTCGAGATATCCCAAAAGAGGAAGTGGCAGCATGTGCAAAGATCCTGGAGAACAATGAAGCATGGCTCTCAGGTGCTGATGCTGATGATAGTGGCTAGAGAACAGGGAACGTGGTCTGGCTCCTATGTCCTTTGACATTTGGAGCCTCATAGGCTGAGAAAAGGATTTTATTATAAGAGAAATGAGATACCACTGAATTCCCAAGCAGGGAACTGAAATTAATTTATGTGTATTTTTAAGAAAATCACTGGCTATAGCCACCAGAGAGAACTGGAGGGGCCCGGGTGGGCTTAGGGAGATCAGAGAGGAGGCTATTACTGTAATCCAGTAGAAGGCTGTTGACTGCTGATCCCTAAGGGCTTTTTCTGCTCTTATATTAGGTAATCTTATGTTTATCCAGCAGAAATTATAGACATCATTGACCTGCATTTATTTGAAACAAACACTAAGATTTATTTAATTTTTATGCAATTCCTTAGGAGATGTATCTTATTTTAAATTGGGCAGCTTACGCTGTCAAATTGTCTCTACAGGTAGGGGACACTTCACTGAGTATGATTGTTAAAGAAGCAGACCAACCAATCAATTTTTTAAAAAGCCAAACCGTCTGGTGTGTGGTGTGTGTATTCTAGTTAATGAGAGAGGAATGTCCTCGAGGAGATATAGAATAGAGAGGAGATATATACATTTGGAGAGGCAATGCCAGCTACTCCTTCACTGAATAAATATTAATCAAGAATATTTATCGAGCACTTACTATGTGTTCAAAGCTGTTCTAGCCTCTAGAATAAAGTATCATGAAACAAAGTCTCTTTCTCACACTATTTCTCAACTTAATTCTATTGAAAGAACTCAGGGTTTTGGATAATACAGATAGGACTTTTGATTCCATCCCCACAACTGTGTGACCTTCATGAAGTCACCTTTCTGGGATCAATGTCCTTTATCTCTAGTATAAGGAGAATAACACCTAGTGATTTTAAGATTGACATCTAAGGATTTTCTAAATTGCGATAACGTGGGTCAGTCGCCTAACGCAGTATCTGGCACACAATTTCACGATTAACGTAAGGTTCCCAGATTGAGATTCTACTATAATTGCTTTGGGCAGTAATGTTCATGCTTGGCAATAATTTTAACAACCTCACCAAAACATTATACTCTTGACTGGGAGATGCTTACCAGTTTGGGATATTTTATTACTTTAAAAATTCTCTTATCTGGGCAAAAGTCTCAGCTTATGATTCTGAGTTATGATACAAAGGGCCTTAAATTATGCCGACAATGTGCTCTTTCTCTCTTTGTAATCTTAAAGACTATAGTCAAAACTACATGTGTATGAATACATATGCGAACGTATATACAAATATACACATACACACACACACACACACACACACATCAGCAGGGTGTGGGGGACACCTTTGATATTTGCAGCAGTTTACATTTTGAATGTATTATCAAAGTACTGAAATAATTTCTGAAGCCTTGAAAGAGTAGTGCTGCTGGCAATTTAATCCCCACTTTATTCACTACTTCTGCCCCAGGCTGCAAAAATACAGCATTGTTCATGGGTAATTTCCCACTCCCTCCTGCTGCTAACAAAATGGATACTTCCTTTAAACTAGAAAACACACTGCCTGGCATTGCTCACTTCAATTGGCAATGGGTTCTATATGATCAAAGTCATAGCCTGCGGAGAGACAGCTCCCGTCTCTTTGAAAAAAGGCTTAGCGGTCTCTAATTCACAGGCTTGTACCTACTGAAGTTTCCATACTTTTACTTTCACTACAGTAGGGTCAGCAATAGCCCTTATGCCCAAATATAAGTCGATCTTCTGTTTTCCCAATGTTGAAAATCCAAAGAGGTGTCAAACATCAACCTGTTATTGAATGAATTAGTTTAGTTACAGGTTCTTATATCATTCATATGAACATCAATTCTTCTCATCTTTCTGCAAGATCAGTGTTTTTGCGTCATTTAACCCAGTTCTTCAGGGCACTTAATTTTCCCTTTCTTCAAAGTTACATAAAGGACAGAGATTTCAGGCCCCTGTGTGATGATGTCACTTGCTTCCAGTGACCACTCCTGTCATATGCTTTACTGTTGTCTGTGTTTCTTCATTCTTCCTCATAGCGTGTATTTCTGACCTCCACAATGTAACTACTTACTCTATTTCTTTTTAAAAGTCATCTTTAAGAGGATTGTTTACAACAGCATCTAAGCCTCCAATTATGAGTAAGAGCCCCAGGAATAATTGCTAAATTGTGTTAAATTCCCTTGCCTTTTTAAAAAAAATTTTAAAGCTGATTCTGCCAGTGACCTCTTTAAGCGATCCAAACTAGTATTGATTGAGGTCCTTTCAGGCTAATGTGTGGTGCTTTGTTCAAGCTACAGTAATTGAGAAAGTGCTTTGTAATGTGAGATATTTTATTACGACTCAAATAGAAAACTTCCAGTGGAGTAATGTTTCTTGGGGGACAATAAAGCTTTATTTTGTATGTAAACATGTATGTTTCATTGCATAAATGCTACTATGCTCCCTCCCTCCTTGCCTTTGAAAAAGATGTGTTTTTGTTTTTGTTTTTTTACAAATGATGTTTTAACCTTTAAATATGTATTTGTTTGAGAAAGAGAGAGAGAGAGAGAGAAAGGGCACGTGCGTGAATGGGGAGGGACAGAGGAAGAGGGAAAGAGAGACTCTCAGGCAAACTCTGTGCTAAGCATGGAGCCCAATGCAGGACTTGATCTCAGGACCCTGAGATCATGACCTGAGCTGAAACCAAGAGTTGGGCACCCAACCTATGGTGTTATAACAAAGAATGTTTTTAATACTTCATGGTATTCTTAAGTGTTGAGGCCAGCCTCTGTGTTTCACACATTGTTCTGTAGACAACCCATTTTGTAAGACATTCTGATTCTTGCTTTATTGTATATATTTAGCTGTTTAGCATTTACTATGTGTTAGGCATTGGGATAAGTGCTTTCCACTTATTTTTTTCAATTCTCACTGGGTACTCACAACAAACTATGAGGCAGATATTTCTGTTCTCTCCATTTTGCAGATGGAAGAACTGAGGTTTAGAGAAATTAAGTAACTTGCCAAATATCACACCTAATCAGTGGCAGAGCTGAGCCTCACACCCAGGTCTGTCTGAGTTTAAAATTGTGTACTTTTAGTGAATAGAATGTTTATATGAGCACTCCTACCATATGTCTATGAAAGTAGTTTTAGACATCTCTTACAGGGAGAAAGATTGTCTTGTAGTTAGGAAAGGTATAATTTAATGGCACTATTCCTGTATTTTAAAAATCAGAGAATGACCCTGCAGTTTTAGTCCTAGATGTTTAAATAAATGGAGAAATGAAGCATATGTTCACACCAGATCTTGTACATAAATGCTCATAGCAGCTCTACTCATAATAGCCTCAAAGGAGAAACCACCCGTATATATCTGCAAATATCCACTAACAGGTGAATTATTTACAAGTTGTGCTACAGTTCAATAGAATACTATTCAGAAATAAAAAGGAAAGAGCCACTGATAACTGTTACACCTGAATCTGAGAAACATGTTGAACAAAAGCAAAGCACAAAAGGGTATATGATGAATGATTCCTTTTATATGAAGTTCACAAACAGGCAAAACTAACTTATAGGAATAGAAAGCAGATCAGTCATTACCTCAGCTGGAGGTTAGACGTGACTACAGAGGGGTCCTAGGGAACCTTCTGGGATGATGGTAATATTCTGTATTTTGATTGTGGTTGTGCTTACATGGGTGTGTATACTTGTCAAAACTCATTATAATGTGCATTTAAATGGGAACTTTTACTTTATATAAAATATATCTCAGTGTAGTTGATCAAAAAATTAAAGAAGGAGATTTATGATTTAAACTAGAAACATTTAGGCATTAAAACAATAAAGACAGGCTAATTTGAAGACAAAGGTGTTGAGAACTGGAAGTCAATTAACAAAGACAATAATGAAGAAATGAGAGATATTTGACCTTGATGGCAGATGACTCAAGGGTATATGTAACAGGGAAGAAATGGGAATAACCATTAAACATGGCAGGGGTGACAACCTTGGTTCAACCTAAGGAAACCTTTCTAACAACTACAGTTACCCAGTGAAATAGACTATCCTTTGTGGTGGTAAACCCCAGCAGAATTACTCAATAGAAGGTGGGTAAACAATGATCAGCAATGATGTTCATGAGATCCTGAAAATAGATAAAAGGGCAAATTAGAAAACCTTTAAATAAATATTCCATCAATGAGATAAAAAAAAAAAAAAAAAACTTCTTTTCAGTTGTCTGCAAAGTCTAGTTCAATTCAAAAAGCATGTATGAGCACATCTAATTGAGGGGCAGCTGTCCATGTACCAACATTTGGAATGGTTCATTAAATTAAAATGCACAGAAAATTGGCCTTAATTCTAAGAAGGCATTTGGGCCTCCTTATAAATGAAATACATTTATTCCTCCCCCCACCCCACCCCCCCCGTCTGTGAATTGCTTCATTTCATCAGATTTTGTGGTGCTCCTAATAAAAGCTGGGAAATGTGTTCCAAATCACGGGGAATACACATATACACACAGAGTGTCAATGCCAATCCATTTGTGGGGGAAAGGTCCATATATAACTACAGGCAGGTATGAACCCAAAGAATACCACACACCAGTTGCTCTAGAGGTCAGAGCCTGTAAGAACCTAACTATTTTCCACTCTACCCATTGCTACCTTCACCAAGATATGAGAATGGCCCCTCAAAATCAACATGATGAAAACCCAACTTAATGTCTGCTCAGTCAGACTTCTCTTCTTTTACACCCCACACCTGAACCTGGGATACACTCTTGTCTCTCATTCACACCCTGTTCACTCCCACCACATCCAATTGCTACTTTGGCTGCCCATTAATTTTGCTGATTAACCTCTTTAGCATTTCTCATATCCCACCCTTTCTCTTCATTCTCACTGCTACTCTCTTTCATTAGGCACCCATACTTTATTCCCTGGTTTAATGAAATGGCTTTGTAAATACCCTCCCATGCCCAATTCGCCTCTTTTGGGCAGGGACAACATTGCAGCAAAGTATGTAAGACCCTCTGGGATCTAAACCTTGTCCACCTTATTATCTGACCTAATCTCACACTTTCTTTCCCTTTATACTCTGCTTCCATAATAGTTGATTAAAATTTCTATTATTGGTCTGGTTTGATTTTGGGGCTACTGTTTTGCTACTTTTAACTTTTCCCACATTTAATCTGGAGTCTCCTACCATGGAAACCTTAAGCAAGAACAGCCAGAAGAAAATAAATTATCCCTTTAGTGGTAGTTGAGCCAGGAGAGTAGGATGTGGTTTGATATCTCCTACACCTTCTTCCCTTAGCTCTAGGACATTAGTTCTAGATAAATCCTTAAAATCATTAGACAGAAAAGAAGCAGTGAGAGAGCATTTACTCCAGAAATTCAAAGTGTGCCCTGTGGACATTAGTTCTGCTGAGTAGATCCGTACCTAATTTATTCAACCAGTTACAGATGACTAGAAGATGAAGCAGAGAGAGACCTGGCCTTAGCTACTTTGGCAGGAAGGAGACATTGAAGCAAAGGTAGGAACACAAAAGTTTTGTTGAGAAGTCACACATGTGATTGAAACAGGCAGAAGCAGAATTGGGCAAGAGGGGCCTCAAACCAAGATGCAAACCTAATAGCCCAAAAAAGAAGGTCTGGAACTGCATTGAATGGAAATGGCTATGCCGTTGTCACCACCCTTTGCTTAGTCATTACTTGGAGAACACTCCAAAAAGAATGTGATTTCAGCTCAAAAGCAGAGGTGGACCCTGGAGGAGTTAACACATTGGGGCTGTCAGCTAACCTAAGGCTGTCAAGTCCTTTCTTGAAGTGGAAGCAGAGCAGTGCATTTCTGAAATTGTCGTGGTTTACCCCTGGTGCTGCATGACTCTTTTGCAAAAATATCCAAGGATCTGGGGGGCCTGTCTTCTGGAGAAGACTCTTAGAAGATGGAGGTTGGCCAGATGAATTATAGCCCTTATTGCTATAGTCCATCTCAGGGCTATAACTGACACTCATTTTCTCCTTCCTCAACTAACCATTCTAAATTCCCCCTCTTGCTCAGCTACCTGATAAATTAAACCTCATTCCTGAGGAATCTGAGCTCCTGGTGATTATACCCTTCTCAGGCATAGTCATTGCTCCTGTCCATTATCAGTCACAAATAGGCAAGAAGAAACTAAGAGGCACCCAAATAGGTCATCTGAGTTCCACAGATGCCCCTCATAATCCCATGGTGTGTCAGCAGCCTACATCCTGTTGTTGATCAGGTTCAGTTACCCCTGACAAGATGATTATTTTTCTTAACGCCTGATCATCCATGGACACAATTAGCCCAAAGTATCCAGGTAAGAGCCATACCTTGTATGGCAATGTGAGAGTTGTTGGGTCTCATGGGGAGAATCTGTTCTCCTTGGTGACCAGGACCTCTTGTAGAGCTCTGAATTTCAGGAATGAGAAGCACAGAATCCCCCAGTGGGTCATTGAGAATGATGGTAGTAAGTACATCTGTTTCTACCCCTTGCTCCCAAACCCATGTCATTTCCATATAGAGATCACAAGATAATAATAATGGCTTTAATTTGGTGGATAGACCACATTCTGGAGGAAGGCAATCCATCTTAGCAGAGTACTTCCCCATGAAATTGTTTCCTCATCTGTACAAACAGGTGGACAGATTCAGTTATATGAAAGTTCCCTCCTTCCTTAACTCAATTTCTCTAAGATGTTAAAGAACTCCCTTGAGAACTATTTGAAAATTTGTGAAGTCTCTAAAACAGTGTGATTTTAATGAGTTTTCTTGTACATGGCATACATCTACATACTTTATTCCCATATAGCTACATGTTGCAGTGAATTTTGTATTACTTTTGAATCTCTTCACATGTGAAACAACCTCTATGTGAAATCTTAGCATTTTCAAGATTGCCATTAGAATTCAAAAGAAAGTAATTTTCCTGCCAAGATTTCTCCCTTTGTTATCTCATCTTTCCATCAGAGGCTCCATTCAGTCTATTATAGAAGTCGGGCAGTGCTTAGGGTTGCCCCCTTGCATGGAGTATTAAATCATTGACCATCTCTTCCAATGTATTTGCACACAAAGGCTTTGTATAAAGGTTAAGAATCCATCTTGATATTATCACTTGGGTAATCAAAGAAGTAATTACAAAAATGCTCTTGGAAGAGAAGCAGCATGATTCAGTCTTGGAAAAGCAATTTATTTGATGTTTTTTTTAAAGGCAGATTTGGCATAAGTCCATGATTAATTTAACATTTACTCAACATAGCAATGAAGGGGGACCTCTTTTTATTATAGACAAGTTATTACAATCAAGTTGAGAAATGATTGCATATTTAAACATGTGATTATATCATAGTTCATATGCTGAATATATGAATTACTAATTAAGACAATTTTAATGCAGGGCATAGCAAACATACCCAAGTAATATCCCTTTGTTTCAAATTTTTCTGATTAGTTACTTCCCACCAAATCATAAATCCATAAAACCACAAGACTTGAAGGAAGCTTTGAGACCATCTACTCCAGCAATTTTCAAAGTGTGCTCTGCGGAACCCTAAGGTTCCCCGGAAATGACTCAGGGGAACCACAAGAAAGAAAAGGAAGGCCAAGTAAGTGAAGTCCAAGTCCTTTGACCAGCTTCAACTTGGACAGCCCCTTTTATAAGTTTTTTTTAAGATTTTATATATTTATTTGACAGAGAGAGAGACAGCCAGCGAGAGAGGGAACACAAGCAGGGGAAGTGGGAGAGGAAGAAGCAGGTTGCTAGCGGAGCAGGGAGCCCAATGCGGGGCTTGATCCCAGGACCCTGGGATCATGCCCTGAGCCGAAGGCAGATGCTTAAATGACTGAGCCACCCAGGCTACCCAAACAGCCCCTTTTATAAGGTTTTAAAGCTAATTGTGTTTAACTAAAGATGTTCGAAAAAAATTTTTTTTTCTGATTTAGTTTTCTAATATAAATCCCTTATGTCACCTTCCCACCACATGACTATCTCATTTTCCTGGAATTGCTCAAGTGGAAGTACTTTGAGGCTGTCAATTCTATTCTCAGACAGGTCTTAAGAGGTCTTTGGTGATTTGGACAAAAATATGTGTCTCTACAATGTACATTGTCTATTGGAATTAGTTGTTTGGAGTCATTTACAAAGATTTCATTCTGTGTGTAATAGATTGTGTTCTCCATGGAAGTGACTCAGAGATGGAGGTTAGTTTGCAGGATATTGATTAGGGAATGCCCTTGGAATTGACACCCAAGAAAGAGTGGGAAAGGATTCAGAAGAGGAAGAAATCACGCATGAATGAAACTGGCCCACAAGGACCTCTGGAACTAAAAGTGAACAAACTCCTTGATCAAGCAAACTCAGAATCCAACTCTATATATTCTACCCAACTTTTGCTATTGTTCCATGCTTGAAGTTCCTCTAGGGAATAGCCTCTTGCTTCTTTTAATAGGCTCAGCATATCTAAAGCTGGACTATGAGGCAACTTAACCTAGTTACAGATCTAATGTCCAGGAGGGGAGTGAAGGTACATCCTGAGGGACCATTTTATTGTTTGGAGGAGAGGTCTCTGAATTGCCTTCAAAGAAGGAGGATGTGCTAGTTTTAAAGGAGAGGCGTCAACACATCAAAATCATCCAAAGTGCATAGTTTACATTAGAGTTCACTCTTGGTGTTGTACATTCTATGGCTTTGGACAAATGTATAATAGCTCGTATCCATCATTATAGTATTATACAGAGTATTGTCACTGCCCTAAAAATCTTCTGTACTCTGCCTATTCATCTCTCCTCACCTCTAACCCCTGGCAACCATTCATCTTTTTACTATATCCATAGTTTTACCTTTTTCAGAATGTCATATAATTAGAAACACACAACATAGAGCCTTATCAAATTGGCTTCTTTCACTAGTAATATGCATTTAAGTTCCCACCATGTCTTTGCACAGCTTGATAACGCATTCCTTTTTAGTGCTGAATAATATTCAATTTTCTGGGTGTGCCACAGCTTATTAATCAACTCACCTACTGAAGGATATCTTGGTTGCTTCCAATTTGGGGCAATTATGAATAAAGCTGCTATAAACATCCATGAGCAAGCTTCTGTGTGAACATAGGTTTTCAACTCCTTTGGGTAAATACCAAGCAGTATGATTTCTGGATTATATAGTAAGAGTGTGTTTAGTTTTCTAAGAAACCACCAAACTGTCTTCCAAAGTAGCTGCACCATTTTTTATTCCCACCAGCAATAAACAAGAGTTCCCATTGCTTCACATCCTTATCAACATCTAATATTGTTAGCATTTTGTGGTATCAGCCATTCTAATAGGTGTGTTTTAGTATCTTTTTGTGTTAATTTTTAAGTCCCTAATGATATATGATGTGGAACATCTTTTAATAATCTTATTTGCCTTCTGTATGTCTTCTTCAGTGAGCTCTCTCTTCAAATCTTTGGTTCATTTTTTAATTGGGATGTTTGTTTTTTTTATTGTTCAGTTTTAAGAGGTTCTTTTTTAAATGTTTTGATAATAGTCCTTTTTCAGATATGTCTTTTGCAAAAATATTTTCTCCCATCCTGTGGCTTGACTTCTATTCTCTTGATATTGCCTTTCACAGAGCAGAAATGTTTAATGTTAATGAAGTGCACCATATCAATTGTTAATTTTGTGGATGATATTTTATCTAAAAAAGTCATTGCCATACCCATGGTCATCTAAGTATTTTCTATCTTCTAGGACTTTTACAGTTTGTATTTTACATTTAGGCATATGATGCATTTGAGTTCATTTTTGTAAAGGGTGTGAGATCAGTGTCCAGATTCTTTTTTCTTTTTTTGCATGTGGATGTCCAGTAGTTACAGCAGCATTTGTTGAAAAGACTATCTTTGTTCCACTGTATTGCTAGTTTTATGTTAACCTGCAGAATAAATCCTGGTCCCCTTGTGTTGCTTAGCTTTCTCTGCTGTCTTATTACAGGAAATGCAGACCTCTTCGTACACTGCCAAGGATGCCCTCTGGCTTTCATACAGACTTTCCATTGTCCATTAATCACTCTCAGCTTTTTACTGTATTTGTTTAGGAAGAGGAGCTTACCATCTTCTCCTGTCCTTACGGTTACTATATCCCCTACTTTAATCAGAGCCCAATACACTGCAGGAGCTAATGCATTCCTTTTTAACAGTGTACAATCCATTTCACCATGACTAAAAGTTTAGCAATTGGACCACCACTTCGTGCCAGGGGCTATCTGTGTTCTGCTTACCACCAGTAAGTTCTCACTGCCAGGCAGGCAGCTAGTGATCTCAGTCCAAAATACCACTTTATCAACTGCTATCTCAGACCACTCCTGTTACCAACTTTGTAGGTTTGTTTCTCCAGGAAGACAGTTTTTGTTAGGCAATGCTCTTGGCATCAACAAATGTGAGAGAGAGAGGAAGGAAGCAGGATTGGGCAGACCGAGATGTCAAGCTGAAATGCTGGCTCAGTGTCAGCCTTGATGAACCTCATTGGAATTTCTATAGTTAAAATGGCCCATTAGAGTTGTCCCACACTGGGCTGAAATAGCCTAGTCTTTATATTCCCATCTCAATGAGACATTGGATGTGAGCCACCCCAGGAAGAATTTGACTATGAGCAGAGTTCCTCTTTGCAGACATTATGCTGGTTGCTTTATCTCATTTAGTCCACACATGGAGAATGAAAGTTTTCTTTTCATTCATTTTTTTCATTCATCTATTCATTTATTTAAAAACCTTAAATTTATGAATCCATTTTATGTAGTGAGAACCTAGAGGAAAATGACCTATTTCTGCTTACAGCTTCTGAAAGGAGATGACAATTCAGCTGAATCTTGAAGAACAAGAAACCTATACAATATCACTACCCTATCTACACAAATATTGAACAGATATCTCAAGCTTAACAAGTTCAGATTGAATCTTATCCCCTCCCTTATCTCAGTGATGACACCACCTACCAATTGCTCAGGTCAAAATCTTTGGAATGATTCTTCATTCCCATCGTTCTTGTGTGGCCCACATTCCTTCTTCCTGTAATCATATTGGCTCCACCTTCAAAATACAGCAGGAATCCATCCACAGCCCACCACATTCAATATCATCACCCTGGTCTGGGGCACCATTATTGTCATCTAGATTACTTTAGCTCTCCCTGATTCTATCCTTAACTATGTACAATCTATTTCCAATACATCAGCTAGAATGATGATTTTATACTCAAAAATCATCATCGGTTCCCCATTTCACTTAAAGCATAAAATTAAAACCTTTCCCATGGCCAAGAAGGCCCAGATGATCTACTTCCCATTTTCTGTGTGACCTCATTATCAAATGCCCTCTTGCTTGGTCATTCCATTTCTGCCACACAGGTTGGAATAACACATGTATGGATCAGTGGTGAAAAATTCGGCCAGTGCTGGATAAAACAAAGGAGAAAGGGCTTTGTATGATATAGCAAAGTGGCTGGATGTCTGTCTCTTTAAAAGTAGAAGAAAACCTTTGAAACGTTTCAAGCAAGAAAGTAAAATGATTAGAAATTTGTTTTGAAAAGATAAGCTGATAGCTCACATCAAAGATGGACTAAGGGAGTAAAGTATAGGAATAACGGAGGATATTTAGAGGTGTTTTAATCACACAGATGAGCGAAGATGAGAGCCTAAAAAAGAGCCCCAGCAACAGAGATAGAGGAGACAATCAGATTGTGGTGTGGTCCCAGCTTCAGATATACTTAACATGTATATAATTAGCCCTTTGAGTAATTGAATGATTTCTTTAGAAGATGAATAAGAGGGATTTCCAGAATGCTGGATTGCACAACTGGGAGGATGTGAGCACCATTCATTAAGATAAGCAATAAAGGAAGAGGAACAAATTGGAGAACAAGATACTTTCTATTGGAGATGTGTTGGCTTGAACAGACCAGCTTATCAGCAAGTGAGATATTTTACAAAGAAGTCAATCAGGCATTTGAAGTTACAGAACTGAAATTCAGGAAATAGATCAATGCTGGGCATAATAGGTATTGGGAGTCAGCATAGGTGGCTATTGAAATAATGAAGAGAGGCTTGGAAATATCAACATTTAGGTATAAAAGTAAAGGATCACAAACTCAAAATTGACAAGAAGAAGCTGTTGAAGTTTGGATTACAAATTAGTTACCTTTTGTCCTCCCTAGATTGTAAGTACTAGAGAAAAAATACAGAACCTATGTAGGGATCAATAGATCGGCATTATTTATGTTTCAATAACTCCTAAAACTTTCTACTCCTTAAAAAAGTTGTGTTTACCTAAAACGCTACCCCTGGATGTCTCCTGTAAACTGTTTTTCATGCTACCATGCCATTGGGTTTCTGAGTGTATTTGTCAATGGTGGAAGATTGAAAGGGATAGGTTAGGGGCATTTTATGAAAACAGTCATATATCCCCAGTGGTTCCAGCTTCTAACTGAGTACTCCTTTCTCTATGGGATGAGGCAGCCCTGTCTCTGATTTTAGGTCCCTCAAGAAAGGCTCAGCTTCTGGGTTCCGTTAATATACCCCTACTCTCTGTCCCCTTTAGCCATACAGATAGAAGCAGCTTCCCTTATTTTTTGACTTTTCCCCATGCCCTAGTTGGCTTCTCAGCTCTTCATCACCTGGGTAACCCATTAAACCCATATACATTCACCTGTACTCATTTTGAATTACCTAGAGAGTTCTCTGTTTTCTTCACTTAATGTGACATTGACTCACATATTTGAAAAGCATATATGGAGACTAAAACCAAAAAGGTAGAGGTCTCCTACTAGCTCTCTATCATAGACAGTAACCCCAAACAAAAGCAGAACATATTCACTATTTTTAACAAACTTGAACTGTCATACCTGGAAAAAA
This sequence comes from Ursus arctos, assembly GCF_023065955.2. NCBI lineage: Eukaryota > Metazoa > Chordata > Mammalia > Carnivora > Ursidae > Ursus > Ursus arctos. The sequence continues at coordinate 20,346,685 of NW_026622863.1, forward strand.
GAAAACAAGCAAACAAACAAACAAAAAAACCTCAGGAAAGGGAGGAGAGAAAACAGGTCTATTTCCCACCTGAAGACTAGAAGCACAAATTAAGGCAGTATGTATGGGTAGAAAAAGAGCCATGGACTTCCTTTCTGGGCTAATAAATTATCCTCTGGTAAACAAAATCCAGGGTCTCAGCTATCTCCCAAATGAGATAAGACATCCCCAAGGTGAGTGGATTAGTCCTGCAGGCCTTTCGTGTGAAGGACTGAGTCACAGAGGAAGGGGGTACTTGATGCTCACTCTCACCAGACTATTTTTGAAGGAACAGAGCAGCTAGCACTTTCCCTTTATTGAAAGCTATGGTCTGGAAAATTAATTCTTTCCTGAAAGTAACTAAGGAGACAGGAAAAACTGGTGTGGCTGAGTCCAAAGAAAAAGTGAACTTCAATAAGAGGGAGAGATCAATAAGATTAAATGTTCCAGAAACCTCAAGTTAAGATAGCAATTGAAAATTAGTTATTGGATTCACCAACTAGGAGGGCTTTGATGAGTTTTAATGAGCAGCTTCGGAGATATAATGGAGGCATTAACCAGACTCCAATGACTTGGGAATTGAATAGTGAGGAAGTGATTCCAGTGTGGCTGGACATTTCTTTCAAGTGGTTTAGCAGGGAAGGGTACACAAGGTTGAACAAAGGAATGGAAAGAAGGATAGAGAAGGATAGAGAGGACTTTTTTTTATTATTAAAAATCCTTGTGTATGTTTATATGCTGATAGCAAAGAGCCCATAAAAAGAAAAAAGTTTTAAGATAGAGGGAAAAGAAGTTTCATTGATGAAGCAAGATCACTCAAGGGCTAAGAGAAAATAGAATGGAAAATATCGTAGACAGATAAATCATGAAAGGAACAAACTTTACTCTTGTCTTGAGACACAGTAGTGAGAGGTAGAGATAAGTATAGATGCACATACATTTGTTGAATTTAAACATCTTTAATCGTTTTTTAAAATTAATTCAAGACATATTACTTCTCATCAAAGATCTTGAAGAGTATTCAAAATCAAAATTTAAAAAATAATAACATTAGTAATGTTTTCTCATTGATTTGGTAGAATTCTAGCCAAAGGAAATATATTCCCAATTTCATCCGATGGATGAAGCCATATCCCCTTACTGTGTCTCCCACCTTGCACATCTCCATCATTTTCTACTGTTGACGGTAATCCTGAACCAAGGTAGAACAGAGAAATTTGTTTCATTGGCGTATATATTTAACCAGCAGTTTCCATGATGTGCATATTAAGGAGTTACATTAGGGGCGCCTGGGTGGCTCAGTCATTGAGCGTCTGCCTTCGGCTCAGGGCGCGATCCCAGCGTTATGGGATCAAGCCCCACATCGGGCTCCTCTGCTGGGAGCCTGCTTCTTCCTCTCCCACTCCCCCTGCTTGTGTTCCCTCTCTCGCTGGCTGTCTCTCTCCCTCTGTTAAATAAATAAAAATCTTTAAAAAAAAAAAAGAGTTACATGAAAAAAAATGGTTTCACAAGACAATATTAAATGGTTTACTGCATATTTTATTACTTTATTACTGACTGTCTCAGGAGAATTACACAAAATGCAATTTTTGTTCTCCACCACCTCTGGACTGTGGAACATTCTTATTGTGGAGATTGCAAAGGACAAATGTTGCCTCTTTAGTGAAGTCATGCAAAGTGTCACACTTCTCCCTTCTGGGGCCTTTTTATGTGAAAACATTCCCAGTGATGTATACCACTGGGCCCCAAACTCATTTCTAGGGATGCCATAAAAGTGCTCATATTGTAATGACTTTGGCACACTGTTGTCAGCTACCAGACTGGAAATGGTGCCTTGAGCACAAGAAGTGTTTCACACCCATTATTCCCTCACTCTTCCCTAGTCTCTACTTTCAGGATCTCTAGAAAGCTGTTTATTAAGTGGAAAACATCCCAAGAAGGATGACTCTCTTGAAAATAGCAAATTCTATAGCTGGCCTCATGACAGTGTATTTTCCATGCTAACTTTTTAAGTTAAAAATCTTAGTGAAGATACCCTCATAATTTTATGATGAGCTTGGCCGATTGCCCACATAGCTTCAAAATATCAAAGTTGAAAAACTCTTTATTACAACATTTCTCAAAACGTGGTCTAAGAACGCATTTGAGTAGGAATTACCCAAGCTGCTGATTTTGAAATCAGCCCTGCTCAGGTCCTAACAACAGTGTTCTCTGGAGATAGAGCACTAAAATCTGTTGTTTCAGCAAACTCCCCAGAATTACTGTTTGTAAACTAAAGCCTAATAAATACTGTTTCTTAAATTCTCTACTCTGATGCCCATCAATTTTTTTTTCAAAATTTTTTGAGAAATAACATATGCATGAATTTCAATAGATGAGTACATCAGCATAACCAGGATTTCTGTCTGGACACAGAACCAGACCAGAACCCCAGAAGTCACCTGTGCCCCTCCCTTTCTAGCCTACTCCTATGGAAGACACCCAGCATCCTGACTTGTAACATCATCAGTCTGTTTTGCCTATTTTTGAACTTTACATAAATGAAATCAAATAATGTGTACTTAGGAGGGACTGACTTCTTTCACTCAACATTATTTGGTGAGATCCACTCATGCTGTTGCGGTTAGTTGTAGTTTGTCACCAGTCTTTCTGTGAAGCATTCCATGGCATGGGCAAACTGAATTAGCTATCCTTTCGATTGTACATAAACACGTAGGTGGGTTTGAGCTATTACAAATAATGCCGCTATGAAAACTTTTGTACGTGTCTTTTGGCCCACATATGTACACATACCTAGGGATAAAATAAATTGCCAAATCATAAAGCATGCTTCTTTTCTTCAGCTTATTTGTTTGTTTGTTGGATTTCTTTCAAAATGATTACACCAAGTTAAATTCCAACCACCAGGGTGTGAGTCTCCAGTTGCTCCTCATCCTCCACTCCCCTCATTTGGTTCCATCTGTCTTTTTCCATTTTACCCATTGTGGTTGGGGTCTACCAGTATTACATTGCAATTTTAATTGTATTTTCCTAATGACTAGTTAAACACTGTTTCTTATGTTTATTGTCTATTTTAATATCCTCTTCTATGAGCTGCTTGATCAATTAAGACTTTCACCCATGTTTAAAAACTGGGTCATCTGCCTTTTGCTTACTATAGCAATCCTTTCTACATTTGGATTCACGTCCATTGTTAGGTATACGTGTTGTAAATATAGTCTCCGACTGTGTGGATTGCCTTTTCACTCTCTAAGAGATTATTTTTTAATGGAAATTCCTAATTCTTAATTTTAATGTAGTCCAGTTAATCAGTTATTATTTTTATGTCTTTTTAAAAATTATTAGAATTATTTGTTTACCACAAGTTCATGGAGATAGACTCCTACATTTTTTTCCAAAACTTTGATTGTTTTATCATTTACGTTGAGGTGGGCTATCTGACAGGACTTTATTTTATTTTATATGGTGTGCAACAGGTATCTCCTTTCATATATATATGTATACATTTATATATATGTATATATATATATGAAATATATGCATAATGAAAAATATATAAACAATATATGTAATGGAAATATATAAGAAATACATTAATCAGTATTTCTTACATATTTATTAAAATTATTAAGCAATTTAATGTGCATAGTTTGTTAAAAATAATATACTTTATTAAAAATTAATAAATATATATGGCATATGTAAATATATATATCAAGTGAAGCCTAAAGAGAAGGCTGAACTTGTTGAAGATTCCCCCTCTAGTACAGAGGAGGCTGGATGTAGTGTTAATCTACTTTGCTACCTTCTTTCTTTCACTGGCAATAATGTTAGTTCTTAGCATTGATTCCTCCAGTCAAAACAGCCTCACCAAGTCAGTTAAGGTCTTGTTTCCTGACCTCCATTCTGATCTAAACCACTTCTAATTCCCCTATTCTTTAAACTTCTTATTGTATTCGGGGCAAAACAGAGATGTCAAAAGAAGTTCAGTCTCCTAACCCAGGGTCACATGTATAATACATGTAGTATCACTTTTATGACATGATTTTAAGTCATGGGTCCAAAATACCCTGGTTCCTCGCTAGTCTTTGTCATTATTTGATTATCTAGAAAGAGTATATTTACCTCTGTTTTCTCATCTGTGAAAAGAAAGAGTAGGATGAGATTAGCTCTATATTTCCTTTTATTTCCATTAAAAAAACTTTTTAAAAAATATGATCCCATTACTTTATTTTCAAAATACCCAATCTCTTGATAATTATGGCAATGTAGGACACATTTTCTCCTTATTCATTCAGTGCAAAATAAGAATGTCTGGATATTATTAAAACTTAAGGACATTCTGTGAAAGCAGCTCAAAGTATTTAAATTCTTGCAATCCATAAAAAGTATCTTATCTCCGTATTGCAGTTTGCCAAAGGATTTCCATTTTAAAACCCAACTCCAGTCTGACACCTTCATTAACCACGCAGATGTGTTGTTTGATGTGTTATTCCCTTCTAAAAAATCCCAGTTTCCAACCAGACAGGAAAGACAGATTGAGAGTGAGGCCAAAGAATGAGTTTTATTAATGATTGCTGCCTGGTTTTGTATACATATCTCAGCTCATATCCTGAGAAATTCTTTTTCACTCAATCTATTTCTATTACAGTCCTGTATTGTGTTACCACCTCATTATCTGTCTGAGAGACTGATTCAAAGTGAGGTTTAACATGCTGAGCATTTGGACAGCAAAGAGCAAGAATTTTTCTTTTCTTTTCTTTCTTTCTTTCTTTTTTTTTTTCCTAGCAGGAAATTCCTGGGAGGTCTCTGGCCACTTTCTTTTTATCGCTGACAACTTGGTTTTGATATTTGAGAATGTAGAGATCAATACCGACTTAGCTGTCAAAATGACTTGATATAAGAGACTCTCTAATATTGTGCCAGGAATAATACCTCATATCTCCAAGACCCATGCTATAAACTTTGCAACAATTTCCAAGTGTCCCCAGAGGGGGATCCCCTGGAATAACTTCAAGAGATTTAAGGAAAGCATCCTGACCCAGTTCTAAACCAGAACAACTCATAGCCTTCAGATCCAAGTGTAGACTCCATTGAAGAGAGTATTAGGAGTCTATGAAACTTTTCCACTATTTTAAATGGCCTAAAAATACCCGGGCAATTGGGCTGCCCAAGATAATTAAAATTTAACCCTTTAATCTTTGGAAAATTTTAACAAGTCATTTTAATTACAAGTCATTTTAATTACACTTAATCTCTCACCCAGATCAGAAGCTGCAATTGGAAGATAACTACTAGGAATAATAAATAAGGAATGAAACAATTGTCAGTGTACAAATAGGATTTGTTTAAAAGTTAGTCCTCATTGTTCTGTCCTGATCGCAGTGGTGATTACTATGGTGGTTACTAATGGTTGTATCTAGGCATTTGTCAAACCAAAAAGAATAACTGCTGTTGGACATAAATATAAAAATATAATTTTAAGTTAACCCTTTTAAAACAAAGTAGGGGTGAAAAATCATTTTCTCAGATGGAGTACAGAGGGCTTTGTCCTAAATAAAGCAAAATTGTGGGGAGAGAATATCTTGATTGGGACTCAAGAAGCCAAGAATTTTGATGGAAAGAGGTACACAGATGTGTTAGGACCATGGTACTGGGGAGATAGCACTGACCATCATTGGTCCTTGGAGAATCCAAATGAGATAGATAGGAAGTCAGGAAGCAGAGATGGAAACCTGAAGAGTCATCAGGTGATTCTTCAGGTACTTGAGGTAGAGGTGGCATGAGACTACAGGGGCACTAAGAAAGAGCATAGCCAGGTAGAAGCAAAGCTTAGAGCTAAGGTCATAAAAGGAAACCAAGACAGGTTTTGTTTTACTGTATTACTTTAATGAAGCCTTCAAGTCAAGGAGTTTTAGCTTCGAGCTCTGCACAAGGGGCAGTATGAACTTGCTTCTTCTTTCTGGAGTTCAGTTTTCTCATTGCCAAAATGGTAAGGCAGGGATGGATCATCCTGATCCCTTCTAACTGAAAACGTCATGTGGACTCAGGGTTTAAGTTGGGATCTCTATAACTTTTGTCTCACATACATGACATACAAATATTATAATACAGGCATATAAAAGTCTCGTGTGTGATAGAAATAATAGCTCTCCACTTGGTTTTTACTCTTGAGCTCCTTAATCTCTTTTTATAAAGCAAGAAGAGATGTAGAAAAGCCAAGCATGTTTCACATAGGTCAGCTGTGATTAGTTCTCACCCTTTCCCCCTTTGCATTCTTCTTGGTTAATCTTGGAAGTAGGAGGGAAAGAGTATGGATACAGATGGGCCCAGGTTATGCATTTATGAAGATTAGGCAGTGGCATGGTCAGCTGCCCAGGTTTATATGGAAACCATCTAACTGGGAAGGGAGGAAGCAGTTGGTTGAACAGTTGCTTCTGCTAGTCTCTGTCTCAAGAAAATTCATGCTGGCTAGTTCATTCAATCCCCTCAGATGTTCCTTGGGGTAGGAAGCATTAGAGCTATGGTTCAAATGAGGAACTGGAGGCTCAGAGTCTTGAAGTTATTCTTTCAAAATCTTTCTGTGTCCAATGAAACTGGCGCTGGTTCAGAACACAGCAATAAGGTTGTGGAACTCTCCTAGAAAAGCCCATAGGCACGAGATGAGGTTAATGGGTTTGAAATAAGGATCAGATCCTCAGATGGTCCTCAGATGTACATGTTCTTAAGAATCGTGGGGAACCTTGTGAACTAGGTAGATCCCAAGCACCCCCACACAAGATATTGGGGGTAATAAGAATGGAAAGAAGCCCAGGGTTCTGCATAATTCTGATGCAAGATTTATGATTTTGGGTGAGGATGAAGAGGCCATTTAGTTCGGTCAGAGGTAGCAACTGTGACTCATTGAAGAAAATGATAAGATAATCATTTGGAGTCATAGGAGGTGACATCAAGAGAAAACTTTGAATAAAAAATCTGTACTGCTACTCATCTACTAAAGTGGAAACTCCAGAACACTGAAAACACCAAATAGAAGAATGTGGAGCGAAAGGAGATCTCATTTATTGTTGGTACTAAATGCAAAATGGTATAGCCACTTTGGAAGACATTTTGGCAGTTTCTCATAAAACTAAACATAGGCTTAGCACACAATCAGATCTTTACAATCTCAGATATTTACTTAAATGAGTTGAAAACTTTAATCTATACAAAAGCCTGTGCATGAATATTTATAACAACTTCATTCACAATTACCAAAAAGTGGAAGCAACCAAGATGTCCTTCAACAGGTGAACGGATAAACAAACTGTGGTTAAGCCATTCAGTGAAATATTGACAAGAAGAAGAAGAAATGAGGTCTCAACCCCCAAAAAGACATGGAGGAATCTTAAATGTTTGATGCTAAGTGAAAGAAGCTAATCCGAAAAGGCTACAAAATGCATGATTCCAATTATCTGGAGAGACTAAAAATCAGTGGTTATCAGGGGCTGTAGGGGAAAGAGAGAAGGATGAATACATGGAGCATCAGGGATTTTTAGGGCAGCTAAACTACTCTCTGATACTGTAAAGGCAGATACATGACATTATATATTTGTCAAAAACCATAAAATATACAACAAAAGAGTGAACCCCGATATAAACTACGGACTTTAGTTAATACTATTGTATAAGCATTGGTTCTTCAGTTGTAGCAAATGAACCACACTGCTGCAAGATGTTAACTGGGGAAACCATGCTGGAGTAGGAGGGCCTGAGGTTATACATGGGAACTCTGTGTACTTTCCTCAGAGTTTTTCTGTAGACCTAAAGCTGTTCTAAAAAATAAAGTCTACTAATTAAAAAAAAATAAAAAGTAAGCATTCATTAAGATTATGAAATAATAAATCTCAGGTTTCCTTTGAGCATTACCCTGGACTCAACCCACCCTTCTCTTATGGGGGACCCAGCCCAGGAGTGCTGTTTGAATGCAGTGGAAATGCATCTCAAAAATTTCAAGTTGGTAAAGCTCTGAGTTCTTCAGGTATCATGATGTAAACCTCCATGGATTAAGTTACTTCACCAAGGACACTGAGCTTTCTTAGGGGTTAGCAGACATCGGCTAAATGTCTCTCCAATACCCTTCTTCATGGCCTGGGGTTCTGATAGAGCTATCTTCCATGGAACCTTTGATGAAATTGATTGCATATCTGGACCCTCCTTGCAGGCCTGGTCCATCATCGTGCTTCATCCCTTTCTTTGTGCACGGAGATTGTCCAGGGGGGTAGACGCTGACCTAAGCAGGAGTCATTTATAAGGTTCTCTTCCATTAGATTGAATACAGAAAACTGAGAGGAGAAGAGGGAGAGGCTAAAAAGGAGATGGGGTTGAGGGACATAAGCTTGGGGGAAAGGAATGGGAAATGGGGAAAGAGAGAGGAAAAGGGAAAGAGGGAGCTCTCTTATTGAGAAAAAGAGCTAAAAGAACATTGAAAGCAAGGAGCTACCAGGTTCATTTTTCTGCCTATATGGGGAGTCTGAATGAGAATAAAGCTAATGAGAATGGATAAAGGATGGGGAGGAATGAAGAAAGGTATTGAGAGGTATTGAGAAGGAGAGAAGAAAGAAATCATACAATTTTTGTCACTCTGGATTTTTTAATTACATTAGCCAATACATTTTTTTTGGTCTGTTAGTTTCTAGATTTGTGTTAGATCATTTGCTGTAATCTGCCAACACAGTGGGCAGCACTTGATTCCCTGTGTGCATCGTTACCTAAATCCTTCCCATGTGAGATCCCTGCATGAACTGGTGCCTGATTTCATTCCAACCTTCTGTAGACAGAACACTCCCCAATTTCTGCCTCCAGCAAAGTGGAAGAAATGTGTGCATTATGCCTACTGGGAAGGCATGTGCAGAAAAAAGTTTACCATATACAGGTTAAGCAAATGGAATAATACTGTTACCACAAAGAAATGAATCAAAAGAATCATGAGAAAGTAAAAAATAGAGAATTCAGGCAAAACAATGCCACGGCTGGATAGCCTGGCTTAGAAAATAAATTAGCCTGGTAGTTGGCTGCATAAAGAGGACTTTCAAGGGGGAAATACAGCTAAATAACTGGCAGTAAGATACGGAAGTTACACAGAAGGGAAGTGAAACTAATGCAGACCGAGGGCCCACGACCATTCGCTTCCAAATGCACTTTCTAATTTTATTTTTAAATTGCTATATTTATGGATGGTATAATCCCTGTTTTGCAGATGATAAACTAGAGGCTTAGATAAGATAAATAACTTGCCTCACCAATAAGTGGCCAGGTAATTTTCATCAGGTTTATCTGAATTCTAGCCAATACATTCTTTACTCTACCAATGCAGGGTGGAGGTAGTTGGTAGGTGACCATAAGTATGTGTCCTGTGTTTATGGACTCATTTCATGAGATGGACAGAACCTACCTGGCAGTATTATCTCTTGACCAGCTCCTGTTCTTTCTCTCAATTTTTACCCCTTTGCATTCCCATGCCTATAATTAACAAACATTTCTAAAAAGGTAGAAACTACTATACTTCAATAAGGTGTTGAAGATGCACAAGAAGAAGAGGAATATACTGGCTGGCTCTGCCCTGAGGGATGCACACTCCACTGGGGAAAACCGTGGTGAACAGGCAGTTGCAGTACGGAATGATAATGTGCAATAATGGAAGCAAGATCAAGGGCTGGGGGACAAAAGATTCACTCTTCTTGGGGGTTCTACAAGTTATATTTGAGATGAGTTTTGAAGACTGATGGAGAAAGAGAGACCTCATGGATGTATAGTGTCAGTTAACCTCTCTATAGGGGTGAAGGTTTTTTGTTTGTCTAACATATCATATATATCATATTCTCTCTCTTTCCTCCCTCTCCTATTTGAAAAAAAAAAAAACTTTCCTTTAGAAAACCACCCTCTTCTTTTCTCTGTAAGTTTTATTTGTCTTTGACCTCTGTCTAGTAAAACAGAGTAAGACATTGATTCATTTAGAGTTTGAGGCATGACCTAATTTTGACCAAGTAAAAATCATACCCATAATTTTTGCATTAGTTTTTTTCTCTGAAAATAAGGACTTTCCCATGGCTTGTTATCTAGGAAGACGTAAGTCTACAGGGGTCATTCCCATATATGTGCCACCAAGTGGACAGGACTTGCCTGAAAATGAAGTCAATTAAAGCAGGCACAAAAGAAAGAGTTTGGATGACTTTTTAAGTACCCGTATCTATCTGTGCCTGAAGCCAGGAATACCTCTCTGTTCCATGGGTAAATTAACCAATTAAATTAAAACTTGATAGATACTCTACACTAATGTAGTGAATTCTACTTCAGTAACATATTTGAATTTTATCTGGGACCTCCTAGAGGTCCTTATGCATATTAATGGTGAGAATTTTGTACCCAAAATAGGCATTCAAAAAGTATTTGTCAATCAAATCATCAACCGTCAGCTATGGGGCTATTATGTATGAAATACTCCTGTTTAGCCTGGGAATAAACAGAGCCTTTCAAGAAGCTCACAGCCCACTGGTAGAGACAGGCATGAAGCAGTCCATCACAATGCCACATGATAAGATGAGAGAAAGTTTAGTAGTAACAAAAAGGAAGGAGAAATAATCTTTCTGGATGAAGAGAAGGAGAGCTTCCTGGAGGAGACCATATCTCTGACATAGGAAGAGGAAACAAGAGTTCACAGACAGGCAAACAGAATGAGAGCGTTCCAGAGACAGGATCAGCTTGCTATTTAGATAAGACATAACAAATAGTGTGTTCAAGGAAGAGGAGCCTTTTCTGTACTAGATCAGAAAAGCATCGGCTGGCAAGATTGGTTTGAAATGCATCTGAGAAGGATATTGAAGTTCAATGATGAAGAAATGTTTATGCTGTGCCCTGTGAAACATAGGAAGCCAGAAAAGGTTTTTAAAGTAAGAACGGAATTGCTCAGATTTGAATTTTGAAAGATACATCCAGTAGTAAGAGGGGAGATTTGTTAGTAGGCGGAGCAGAAATTGAATAGGGATAGGGATATAACCATGAGTGCTACTATCATAGACTCAGAGAGAGATGATAAGGCAGACCTAAGGCAGGTGTAAATGGGACAAGAAGAAGGAAGAGAGGAGAAGAGAAGAAGAGGGGGGTAAGAGAAAGAATGGCAGAATGTTACATGGAAGACTGGGGGACACAAGTTTACCTGTTTAACTCTCTTTGCAAATGCAGATCAAACTCCAGGAATTAGTGGGGTTCTGGATGAACTTATCCCAGATCTTGAAGCTGCAGACTTTGCAATGGCAGGTGTTTCCAGGGCAAGCATTTAAGTGACAGGCACATCATTGGTAGGCAGTGTTTTTGGAGTAGTTCATGGGGAAAATCTCCTACATCTTTGAAATCCTGCATCTACCTTAAGCAAAAGTCTTTCCTGAAAGCCCTGGCCAGCTATGGTTTTTACCCTGAAATCACATACCCAGAAGCCATCTGCCAACCAGGCTCCATTGAGGTTTGCAGAAGGTAATCATCATCATCCTCAGTCAGCATACACATGTTATGGGCAAGATGGAGGATCAGACTGGCTTCCAAAGCACAGTGAGGGGATTTCCTCATGCAATTCTCACAACTACTCCATGAGACAATCAGTATTATTATCTCTACTTTCCAAATGAGGAAAATAAGGCTTGGGATAATTTCTCTCTCTCTCTCTCTCTCTCTCTCTCTCTCTCTCTCCTTCTATTTAAGTCATCTTGCATATACACGTTGGTATTTCAGAGGAAAAAAAAAAAGATCCTGAGTACATTTCCACACCCTTATAAAATATTTGAAACATAAGGATTAAATAATATTCAATCAAAGAGATGGTAGATTTATCATTTATTTGAAGAAATGTAAGTCATTTTCGTTTTTGTGGTATTGTAAATAATGCTATGACAAACATCTTTATTTACAAAAAAAAACACCAAAAACAAAAAAACCCCAAAAAACCTCTGATTTTCCTCTACAATGAATCCTAGAAATAAATTTACTAGTATGAACATATCTTAGTCATGGCATCATTTTCTAAATTTTGGAGTTTCTAAAAATACTGTTGCCTTAGTGATATTGTAGGCTAATCATAGTTTTAAAACAAGGTTTACAGGAAGGGTCACTTGGTTAATGAAAGAAGAGCTGGTAATAAATTCAGTTACATTTCTTGCTGATTCCATTGGCCTTTTCTTCCCATCCTCACCTGACCATAATCCTGTCTTACACAGTGAATCCTATTTGAGAAACAGAACTGTCCAAGGCCATAAGTCCATTATTTCGAACTCCTTTTTTCTTTAATTGAGAATCCCTATTTATTTTTTACTTATTGACAACATGTTTTAACTGTGAAAGTTTGATAGCTTTGTAGATAAGGTAAATCATCTTTGGCAAGAAATCATATAACAATGGAAGCATTCTCAAAATTTCCTATCCATAGTGTAAGTTTCTTGCAAAAATCTTATCTCCATTTCTTCATGAATGAAAAATTGTATACTTAGAATGAGGTTTACCAGAGATGCAGAGAATGATGATCTGTCTTTCAAATCATTTTCTTAAAAAACTCTACTCATAGGAGCAGATAATAGAAAAGTGGTTGCAGGGGTTTAGGGGTTAGGGATATAGGAAAAGGTTAGTAAAAGGGTATAAAGACTTTCACTTATAAGATGAATAAGGTCCCGGGATCTAATGTTTATTTTTTTTTAAAGATTTTTTAAAAATATTTTTTATTATATTATGTTAGTCACCATACAGTACATCCCTGGTTTTTGATATAAAGTTCGATGATTCAGGGGCGCCTGGGTGGCACAGTGGTTAAGCGTCTGCCTTCAGCTCAGGGCGTGATCCTGGCGTTATGGGATCGAGCCCCACATCAGGCTCCTCTGCTATGAGCCTGCTTCTTCCTCTCCCACTCCCCCTGCTTGTGTTCCCTCTCTCACTGGCTGTCTCTATCTCTGTCAAATAAATAAATAAAATCTTTAAAAAAAAATTAAAAAAAAAAAAGTTTGATGATTCATTAGTTGCGTATAACACCCAGTGCACCATGCAATACGTGCCCTCCTTACTACCCATCACCAGTCTATCCCATTCCCCCACCCCCCTCCCCTCTGAAGCCCTCAGTTTGTTTCTCAGAGTCCATAGTCTCTCATGCTTCATTCCCCCTTCTGATTACCCCCCCTTTCTTTATCCCTTTCTTCTCTTACCGGGATCTAATGTTTAACATGGTGACTATAGTTGACAACACTGTCAACTGATTGACATAACTGAAATTTGCTAAGAGGAGCACCTGGGTGGCTCAACCAGTTAAGCATCTGACTCTTGATTTTGGCTCAGGTCATGATCTCAGGGTCATGGGATCAAGCTGCATCAGGCTCTGAGCTCAGTGGAGAGTCTGCTTGTCTTTCTCTCTCTGCTCTTCTCCCTACTCTCCCTACTCTCGCTCTCAAATAAATAAATAAATAAACAAATATTTTTAAAATTTTAGAAAAAAACTTTTCTAAGAGAGGAGGACTTAAATGTTCTTACCAAAAACCCCCCAAAAAACAAACAAAAAAAACCTAAATACATGAAGTAAGGGATTTATTAATTAACTTGATGAGGGGTATCTTTATGCAACATATACATGTGTCAAATCATCACGTGGTACACTTCAGATATCTTACAATTTTATTTGTTAAGTGTTTCTTAATAAAGCTGGAAAACATAGAAATGGATCTAAAATATTTTGTCTAGATATCTGTGAATATATAATTAAGGTCTTCAAGAGGAGAAAAACTAGGAAAAATGACCAAAAGATAATAAATAATTTTCTTTGGTTAGAATTTTGAATGTCGTTATAGCTAATTGGCATTTATTCTCATTTCCAGGATTTTTAGTTTATTTTATAACTACTGATTCATCCTTAGCTCACCTTGAATTATTTTAATAATAGTTATTTAAATAATAATTTCGGAATGATCTGAAATTTACAGGAAAGTTGTGAAAATAGTGCAGATTTTTCCTGTTAAACTCTCCACCCAGTTTATCCTACTGTTAATTATGTATACAACCATTTATCAAAATTAATAAATTAACATCAATACAATACTATTAACTAAACTACAGACTTCATTTGGATTTCACCAGTTTTTCTGCTACTGTCTTTCTTCTGTTTTAGGATCCAAATAGTACTAAACAGTACATTGCATTTAATCTCTTTTTGGGGTTACCTCATTCTTCAATGACATGACCGTGTTGTTATGTAACTTGAAATGTGGCTGATGAAGGCTCATCCTCAGAGTAGTGGTTTCTCCTGCTTTCTTGTTAGTATTATCTTCAATACATGTTTTCTTTTCAGGAATTTTAAAAATCTCCTTCCTTTTAAATGGATTCATTTAGTCAAGCCCATATTATATGCTCCATAAATATAATTAACTGAGCTGCCCTATGCTGCAGGACCTCACAACACAGTGGCAGTAGAGCCATTGCCAGCCTTGTCTAGTTATGGAATCCCTACCCTTTCATGGGATGAGTCAAACATTGTTCAGGATCTGGCACCAGCTTCAATCAGTGCCAAGTAATAGAAAAAACATATTTTTTTCTTTTTTTTTTTGGTACGTAAATGTAAGTTCTATGCAGATATATGAATAGAAAAATAGATTCCAGTATTTACTCCCCATATCTCTGTAGATTTGCTTCCCCCATGGGAGGATTGTGTCACCTAGGAACTGCCTGGCTTCTGTAGATTTTACTGATGCTGGGAGGGGGTAGTAGTGCAGTGTGGGGGCTGGCCCACTGTCACCCCCTCCCTACAGTCTTCCTTTTCAGTCCTCACCACTCAGGAATGCATCCTTATTAAACCAGGCTCAGAAGCTCAATGTGTCTGCTCTACATCACTGAAAATGCTCCTGAAATATGACATCTGCAGTGTTAGGGAGAGCAGGACTTTGTTGTGTGGCATTTAAACTTTCAGCAGGATCACAGAACATCTGTTATTTCAAGTTGGACTTGATTATTTTTTTTTTAAACCGCCAGACTTTCAGACCATACAATACCAGCTTTCTTCAAATGTAACTCTTAAGTTCCTTTTATGGTAAAGTTTAATACTGTGAACATATGGAGGGTCTGAACGTCTGCCAAGTGTTTTAAAAGACAAGGTTATAAATACCCCGGCAGCGAGCTTTGTTCCTTAATGTATGGCTCTGTTACTCGGAGTCAACGTGGAAGATAAATCAGAACATAGAGCTGGCTTGGGCATTAACTTGATATTTCTGGCAAGTATTCATAGTATCTCATTTGAAAGAGGCAAAGAGAAGTGGTTTGTCTGAGGTAACATTACCAGAATGAAAAAAAAATGAATTTTATAAAAAAGCAAAAAGCAGAATTATAGCTTAACTGAAATATCTAAAATGCAGATGCACAGTCCAATTTTCTTAACCAGAAAATCAAACCTTGAAGAGTCATCATCATAATGCCCATGGGATTGGAGATTATACTTTTTGGCCCCTTTCTTCTAGATTTGGGAAAGATACCTCTAATTTCCTTGGTAATAAATCTCCCTGCCCAACCTAGACTCAGTTCTTCAGTAGTCCACAGAGTCCTATTCTCAAGTGTCTGTCTGCTCAAATTTGGGCTCATCCCCACCCAACACAGTTTTGGACCCACCCTATCATTTCTCTGACTCTACTCTTTCTCTGGAAACAGAGATTTGCTGACCCGCCTGGCTGGTCCCATCTGTGGCTGGGCTGGCGGCCTGAAAGGGACCTTACCCACTTCCGCAACATAAGAGGCACCATGTCAAGACTAGCCTACCATCCTTGAGACAAGGCCTCTTAGGTGAATAAACCTCAGCATGGTGTAAGGAAGTCTCTTTGCATGAACTTTCCAGGTCACTAGGATAATGTTCAATAATTCATGTTCTCTGCACAGTAAGTGCACTTAGTATCCTGATGGCTTAATGTAGCTTCCAAAGAGTCTAGGAACTGCCTGGACGTAGCTCATTTATGTGGCAGGATGTGATTAAGGGCAGGGAGCTAAAAAAGGAATCAGGAGAACTTCACTAAGACTATTTTTTCCACTTCCTGAATGAGGATTTTTTTTTTTCTTTTCTTTGCAGCATGCCAGCTGAGCCTGAACTTCTTTTTCTCTAAAATGGGAGTAATAATCCATCTGACTTTCTTAGAACATTGATATGAGACTCAAATGACAATATGCATGAGAAACTCATAAGAGCATGAAAAGCACTTTTGCTATTTGTATTAATGAGCCTGGTTTGGCTGGTATCACAAAGAAACTCAAATCTCAATGGATTACAACCACATTTTTATCTGTCACACATGCTTCTTGTTGTCTACGGGTTGCTTGCCAATGGAAGTAATTGAACATAGCATGTGCCACATTTAAAGCAAGGTTTTAAGTGTGTGTGTGTGTGTCTGTGTCTGTGTCTGTGTCTGTGTGTATGGTTTGACTTTGCTTCTTGCATACCTATCCTCAGCTATAGGAAGAACATACACTAAATAGACCCTGTTTGTTTACCTCTCTGTCCAGTCAACCTGGATAACTAGTTCACTCAACTGGGACTGAAACTTCAGGATCTCCTTAGCTCATCCAGCCATGCATTTCTACCTGGCTTGCCTTTACCCTCCACTAGGATATTGAGCAGCCATCAAAACTTTCTTTTATAGGCCATTTGGTGTATAGAAATAGCCAAATTTATCTACATTAAAAAAAAAAAGTGCAGTGCAATCCCTTCCCAAACACGAATTCTATTTGAGTAAAATTCTAGCATAAAAAAACTGGAATTTGGGAATAGAGAAGTGTAGAAAAATAGGAAGTTGAACAGATTTTAATTTTGACAGCCTCAGGGGATAAAAAGGGAAAGTGATGTGGGTATCGGAACTCCCTCAGCTGGCACATGAAACCAGAATGAATTAAGTGTTTGATTGAAGATCCGTATCCCAAAATGCTTTTTACTGGGTATATTACCTGTGACAAAACAAGACACATTTAGGTATATTTCATTGAGACGAAAGGGGAAGAAGGTCTTAAAAGTCTCCAATGAGCACAGGACAGTAGAAGGAAATTTATTTTTTTTTTCATTCTAGAAGGAAATTTATAATATAGCACCAAATATTTCTCTTAATGTAATGTGTGCAAAATGCATATAAAATGTATCTACTTATATTATTTCACCTCAACCTTGTTTGTTTGGTTTTCCCATAAAATTTTAAAATTCTGAGCTTTGTCTTCTCAGAAGGCTATGAAGAGCCATACCCTACTGACTGGGGCATTTTTGTTATATGTCAGATTTCCAGAAGCAGAGCTCAGCACTTAGGTTTGGCTTTCCCATACGAGTTCAAGTTCTGATGATCTCTATTCCTTGATATCTGAGTGCGTTGGGGCAAGTCAGTTCAACCATTCTAAGTCCTTGTTTCTTCATCTGTAACATGGTGATGATAGTAGCAGTACTAATACACGAGGTAATGAAATCATTATGAGTTAAACTTAGCTGCCTAATACCTGGCACTTGGTTTGGTATTCTTTCTTTATTAATTATATTAAATAATAATGCTTTTTCAATTTAAAATCATTGTAGTCTGTATTTGTTGAGATTTTTGGTTGTAAGCAGCGGAAACAGAAGTCAAGCTTAAACTAGAAAAGTAAGTTGCCAGCTTCCATTATCAGGAGGGTTGTAGGTGTTCAGGAGTTCAGTCACAGGAGATGAAAATATGACTTCTTCTCACCAGCATCTCCATCACCCTCATCATCCTCTCATGTTCTTTCCCTTTCTCTCCCTTTCTGTCTCTCCCCTCTCCCTGTTCTACCTTTCTCCCCTTCCAAGTCCTGTTCTCCATCACTTTATTACAGGTACTCTCTGTCTCTACTTCTGATTAACTATCAGCCTATCTCCTGCTTCAGATATGGTTTCTTGCTACAGCTGGAGAAATAGTTGTTGCCAGCAACAAACCCCTGTGCTCACATTGATGAAGGAGAGGGAAATGCTACCCTTCCATCCCCAAATAGATTCCTTGTTTCATGGAAGTACCTGCTTACTTCTGAGGTTCACCATGTGTGCTCATCATCTCTGTGGAAGGTACTGCAAGGCAATGTGTATGCAAGAAGGAGCATGTGAGATTGAACCTTGAGACCCAAGTTGGGTGGCAGGTACAGCTCTTACAGGAGCAAGACAAAAATAGCAGATATCCCCTGAGAGAACCTACCATACGTAGTCATCGTTACTACAATGTTCTCCTCGTGAGCAATAAGAATTTCTACACCAAACAAACTTCAGATGACTTTGGGGTAGAAACTGTCTACTTCTCTTGCCTTAACCAATATGGGCCTCCCACTCTAAAACTCCAGATATCTCAGGCTTTGAGGAACCCTAGATTATATTCTGTCACCACAAAGTTAAGGAGGAGTGGGGGGTACACTTTATACTGTGGTTTGATTGTCAGCATGACCCCAATGGGGCATTAGTTCTTAAGGCTAATAGAATATCACTTTAGTCTTTTCATTTCCCTCTGCCCTGGCCACCATGGGAATTACAGAAACTATTATAATTTCCTATATACAGTAAAAAATTAAATGCAAAGTAAGTTAGGTTATACTGCAAGTATTATGGTGAGAAAGTTATTTTTAAAACACATCAGTGGCTCCCACACAGTGGGACCTTAATAAATGTTTAATAATGGCTATATTAGTTTACTTCCTATAATTGTTTCTGCCATTAAAATCCACTTCCACCTTCTGGAGGAAAGTGACAAGTGATGCCTTGTTGTGAGCATATGAGGAGGGTTAAGATATTGGAGCAGTATACCATTAAGATGGTGCACAGAACATTTTCCTAGCCGGCACAAAATAGCTCAGGAATTTGCACTTCTGGATTCCCCCTTTAATCAGGCATATTTTGCATATGTAAACTGCAGGATTCACCCAGTGGCATTCACTGCCATTTTATTCCCGTTGTTCCTAGTGTTGTGTTTGAAATAATCAGTGAACAAATCAATTCACCACACATTTTCAGAATGCCCCAGTGAACAAATAAAGGTGTCAGGTGATGTGGGCAATGCAGAGACAAAAGTGCTGAGAGTTCCTGATTTGCTGGGAAGGAAAGATTTTTGTGAAGTTGAATGTAAATCAGATTATGAAAATGTCTGATGTGATTGCTTTGTGATTGTGTGTGCAGATGTGTGTGTGTTGGTTTTATAAAGACTCACGTTCTTACAGCCTAGAGAAGCTATGCTTTTTTAAGGCATACTAACAAACATTCATACAAATTAATGTTCCATTCTAAACTTAATCACTTGGTGAGAACAACAAATTCTGACACAGTGTGTTAGATAATCTATTAAATTCCTCATCTAAAAATATCTAACGTGTCATTGTACTTTTGGGCTAAGCTGCACAGACAAGCAGTCAGCTTCTCTTTTTCTTGTTCCTATTTTCTTAACAGCAACATAGCTGACATTCTGAGAAACAACAAGTACTAGGAATTATAAATGGTCAAAGAAACAAGGAAAACGAGAGAAATCTTTCACACCTTATCAAGCATTATTTACTATACCACCTATTCTTGTATTTCTTCGCCCACTAAATGTGAATGTGTGATGTACTCTTCTGTCTCATTAATATTATTGCCATCCCCAGAGGCACACATTTGTGGTATATGTTATTCTCCATCCACATTACTGGTAATTAAGCTTTCTGAGACACAAGTATGCAGATCTGAAACTGGACCTGGTCTTCCAATCCTTGCAGCCCCAGTGTTTGGTGTATTGGAAGAACCCTACAGACTTCTCTGTATCTGGTCACACCGATGTGTAGGGGGATACCTGAGGGGCAGGAATTATGGACAGCAGCCTGTGTCAGGAGCTTTCCACATCACTTCCTCATGTTAGCTATGGGTAAACAATAGAACATGCTAAACACTGTTGGGATTCCGTGTGTGTCTTAGACATACCATTGATGATCATCCTGTGGACAAGACAGATTAGACAAGATGGCTCAGAAGGCAGGAAGAATGAATATAGGGAGATATTTTGCAAAAGCCCAGACTAGGGTGTAGATGGAAAAGACAGAAAGTTTGAAATTTATCAAGAGGGCAAACACTACTGCTCTTATGTTTGATTATTGGCCCAAATAGACCTGATTCAGAAGTGGGGGTGTGGAAGTTACCTATTTATTACACTTGTGGTCAAAAAGCCAGCACTATTTTTCTTTAAGCCAGCATTTTTTGATTGGTAGTAATGATATAGCCAAAACTGTCTGTGGCAGAACTGTTCTTATTTTACATGAATTTACATATTTGATCCTTATAACAATTTTATGAGGTAGGTCCTATTAGCATTAATATTATGGATCAGACTGACTGATTTCCCATAAAAAATCTTGCACCGAAAAAATTGCTTGTCAAGGAACAATTTACATGTGAACTCAGACTTTAAGGGTCTGACTAAAAATGAGTTTGCTAACCTTAGGAGACAGGAGGGTAGAGGGGCTAGAAAGGAGGAAAGGTGGGCATCAATTTTATTTCTACTTCAAACTTCCAGTTAGATGTGGTGACTCAAGGGTTTTTTACTTTGGGTTTCTAATAGGAGAAATTAAGAAATTACACAAAATACTCTCTAAACTTTTTTTAAAAGATTTATTTTTAAGATTTTATTTAAGCTGATGAAACGATATTTGCTAAAGCAAGCTGGTCATTTGTGACGCTCCCTAGGTCTACATTCATGTCGCCCTGCCCTAATTATGTACAGCACTTTTCTGCTCAACCAAGGCTTAGACTCAGGATCCTTCCCAACACAAGGCTTTAGTAACCATTGCTAACAAAGCACAATGGCCATGTAAGATGAAATTTACCTTCCACCTAAAGGGTACTGTGTCTATCTTGTTGAAAATGAAACAAACACCATTTAATAAATTATCTTATTTACGGAAATCTAAAACTATAAATGTTTCTACGAAGTTTTAGGAACACCTGCATCAAGCCCTGAAGACGTGCTCACGAAATTCATTATTTTCTGCAGTTCTCTCTCCAGATGTAGCTACCTCAACACCCTTTGTCCTGACACAGTAAAAATATAAAGACCTGAGAAAATTCTCTACTGAGAAAATCTCATTCAGAAGCTGAAGGTCTATTTATAGGATGGGGGAATTAATAATAATGTTACGTAGGCAGTAGATGTTAGATTAAAAAAGGAAGCCAGTGTTTGTATGTGTTAATGAGTCAACAGACTGACTCCAGGATCCCCACCTGGCACTTCCGGGCCTGCTGCTCCTCACCGGGGGCCATGCAATATGTTGGAAAGCCAGGAAAAGAAGGATTGTGACGTCATTTCATCTCTGAGCTCAGAAGAGGTAGCGTGGGGCATGCAAAGAGCCTAGATATTGGTTAAAAACTCTCACTTGCCCTTTCCCCCAACAAGAATAAAAGTGTGCTTGTACTCTAAGAGGAAGGATAAATTCATAAATATCACAGACAAATATGAGAGGTACATGGCACTGTAAAAAATGTAAAATTATTGACCAGATACCAAAGGAGCTGAGATTTGGGTGGAGGCTTGGGGGATGGGAGCTAAAGATCACAAAGAGGGTTTAAAAAATCTTTATTATGGAAAATCTCAAACATGGATAAGAATAAAGAGAATAGCACAATGAACCCCCCCATATACTCATCACTTAGCAAAAAAAAAAAAAAAAGAGTCTAAGAATTGAAGCCAGATAAATAAGAATTTATTTATAAGGACTACCTTGTTTATTAATAAGGACTACCATGAGGTGCATCCCAAACCAGAAAATAAATTAAACGGGCTGGTGTTCTGTGAGGGAGACTGAAATGCCTGTCTGAAGGTTCATTGGTATTCACATGTCTGGCTGCCTCAACACCACGACTGGATTGTAACCTGGTTGATAGGAATAACTCATTCAAAGGCAGAACATGCCCATCCAAAAAGGTGGGCGGAAATGATGTACCATGAGGACCTAGAAAGAGAGTCACAGAGACCCATGCTGCCTGTGCACGAAAGTATGTCTACAAGAAAAAGAGCCTTAAATGGCCTCTGTCTTAAGATTTCGGTGATCAGAATAGCTATTCTAGATTCATTGGCCTTCTTCACAGCCATTCAGATAACATATTCCAAGGAAATGAAAATGTCCCTAAATCCATAACTGGTCTTTTTTTTTTTTTCCTCTCTCTCTCTTAAGTCCAACTTGTACCTTTCAAAGTAGGAACTTTGAAACCAAAATATCTAATCATGAATAAAAGGCTGCAGCTCACCTCTTGAAGAATTGCCCTGACTGGGTTGTTCTAGCAGTAAGAACAAATTCTTTTTATCAATACTCTTGTCTAAAAGCCAATATTTTATGCTGAGGAGGGCAGGAGCACTTTGAATCCCAGAGGAAATTTTTTGACTTTAATTTTTAATTAAATTGTTTCTTGCCAGCAATAAAATGGTTTAGGGAAAAGTTATCCACAATATCTATCGATCGATCGATCAATCTATATGATTTTAAGTGGAGCCAAGAGAATAAGAAATGTTTAAATTTTTCTCTAATTTCCTTTGCTACTTTTAGAGAGTGATGTGTGTTTCATTGAAAGAAATCAACATTTACTGAGCACCTACTGTGTCCCAAATACTGTGCCATGCGTTTAATCATTGGTGACCATCTCAAAACCCCCATGAGATGTGAGCCTAATTATATCCCAGTTTTTCAATTGAAGCCACCAAATTTGAGTGGCACTGAGTAATGTGGTTATAGACCCAGAAAAGGGGAAGACCTGGGAGTGAAACCTCAAGTTTCGAAATTCAATGCCCAATTTTTCCTTCTCATTGAAGGAACAAACAAAAGAAACTTGGAAAAACACAACACAAACCATCAGTGATATATATACCCAGAATCTGATGGAAAGAAACTTAAGTCCCTAACCTATGTCCTATAAAATATAACAGTCAGCCCTGCCTCTCTTCTTAAGTTGAAAACTATAATCCAGTGGATTAATATAATTCTTATTTCACGGATATTTGATATGTACTTCTTTCTCAGTAAGTTTATTACTTTGGAGCACGTATGTGTATGGGAATATGTGATGTTTGCTTCTAAAGCAAGAGGGTCCAGGGGCGCCTGGGTGGCTCATTTGGTTAACTGTCCTACTCTGGATCTCAGCTCAGGTCTTGATCTCAGGTTTGTGAGTTCAAGCCCCATGTTGGGCTCCACACTGGGCATGGAGCCTACTGAAAGAGAGAGAGAGAGAGAAAGAGGAAGGAAGGAAGGAAGGAAGGAAGGAAGGAAGGAAGGAAGGAAGGAAGGAAGGAAGGAAGAAAGGAAAAGAAAGAAAGGAAGCCCTATTTCTTCTCCATTCAAATTAGACATGGTGAAAAACTAAAGTGATGAATTCATGCATATATGCAGGCATTTATTCTTTTAATATCAGTAATAGTGTAATCAGTTAACAAGGCAACACTGGTAAATTCTTTGTTTTGATTTGAGATATAATTAAATCTTATTATTCTTTCAAAATGGAAAGAAACTTCACATTACTATGGATGCCATTTTTGAGTTTATGTGGCAACCCATCTTCCATTTATAAAGGAACTTCTTCTGGGGCAGAACTGCATAGCACTCTAGAAACTTAAAAATGAAATTCTAAAGGAAATTAAAATATTTATGGAACTTAGGAGAACAAGCTACATGATTATGTGATTGTAGTGGTTTGGGACTACTCTGTAACCTTGTAAACACATAATATATTAATAAGATCATCACTGTCCCTACTCCAACTGGGTGCTCTATGTGAATTGCTCTTGTAAGCCAATCAGGATCATAGTTATCCTTAGGAAATTAAAAAAAATAGTAACAATGCCTAAAATTCCTGTAGCGCTTCCATATTTTTAAGAGTCCACAGTTTCATTAGTGCTCACAAACACCGAGGAGGGTAAAAACTGTCCTTGTCCAGGGAGGAAAGGCAGACCCAGAGACTTACTCTGACTGTATAGTTTGATTCTGCTGGTCAGTAGAAGAGCTTTAACTCACAACATGCTCATTTTCTCATAACCAAGTCTGGTACGACGACTTCATCCCACAACTGCCCACAAAAAGCCCCAACAGTTTGATCCCTTGACTTCATGCTGGCTCATAGTTCCGCATATTGTTTATTCCTTTACTAAGCAGACACATAAGTGCCCAGGACAATGCTGGGCACTGGAAATGCTATATTGAGAAAGCATGTCACAGTCTCCAGGGGTGACAATGAATATTAAGCAACCCAACCCCAATAATATCTCCATAAAAACCGCCTGATTATAGAAAGATGGTCAGATGAGAAGCTGACTAAAGGTTCAGACAAAACAGGTCTAAGGAACCAGGAAGAACAATTCAGAACAAATAAGAACAATTTAGTAGTGATCTGAAGAATGCTCAGACATTAACCAGGCAATATATATGTGTGTGTATTTGATCAGCATGTTCTAGGGCAAAGAGACCTTTGCAAAGAAGGTGCAAAGGCCCTGTGACATGAGTAGTATGAGCTGAGGATGGAGAAGTTTTTAGAGTCAGACCATAACCAGCCTTTCATACCACGAGGATTTACTCTATCTCCCCGGATCAGCGGGCAGTGATGGAAGGGTTATAGCAGCTTGGGCAAGGAAAGGGTGGTGTGACTGCATAGTAGACAAGCAATCTGAAGAAGACTCTAATGAGTTAGATCTTCTGAAGGTAGCTAATGATATCTCCACCAAATTTTCAACTAAAATTTGCACCATAAAATTAAGCAATGCCAGATAAAAAGAAAAAAGAAACTTTTTTTTTTTTTAAATAAAGACACAAGTGTCATGGTAGAAAAGGCTGCGGTAAGGCCACGACACTTACTGTCATTTCAGGAGTGGAGATAATGTTAGAAAAGCTTGAGTCCCAGCCCTTTGCCTTATAGGCATGGGAACCAAAGGTCAGGAAGTGAGTTATCAGAATTCACAGAGCAAGTGAGAATCAGGAGGGGCAATTTCTCTGGCTGCCTTTGCACTTTCCATTTCTAGGGAGATGTGAGCAAATTTCCAGGGGGATTAATCTTCCCTCTTCATTCTGCACTGTATGCAACCAAGATGATATGGTACCTTCAGATAACAAAGAGCAACAGCTCTCAGTCGACTGGCAAATATCCATTTCAGAAGCAGTGAGGAAATTAAATGCAGAAGGCACGTACACATTTATGTATTTTCCATATCAGAAAATGACCTTGTTAACTGTCATCTTCCCATTGAGGCATCTCCCTCAGCACAACATATATTAAATTTATGGATACAAGGTATAAATATAGTCACTAACCATTCATTCAGCCGGCATGTACTAATCAGTTGTATGCACAGCACCATAATTCAATTAAATGCAATTCACTTTTACAAGTATTTGGAAGGTAGGAAGAGAAAAGCACACCAGATGCAGTTTTGAATCATGGTTTCAACACTGACTAGCTGTAATATCGGGTGACACATATAACCTCCGTAAGTCTCCGTTTCCTCATCAGTAAAAGGAGGACAATACGCAATAATGACCTCACTGTGTGTGGGAAAGAGTAAATGAGGTCATGTTATATGTAGCGTCTGGCACTTAAGTGTTTAATAAATGTTTCCTAAATGCATGAATGACTTAAAAAACACTCTGAGATTTGTTTTAATTTTATTTATTTATTTGTTTGTTTATTTTCAGTTACTCTCTTTCTTCCTGCAGGTTCTTTGGTTATTTCTCTACTTGAAGATCTATGTAAAATGGAACCCGTCTATTCCTTGAATGCAGCAAAATGAACCCATTACTGTGAAATCGCATCAAGGACTATGAAGTGGAGTCACAAAGGTGGGTTCTATTTTGCCAGGTGTTGGAACACTGTCCCAAGCCGGGGTAGTCAACACGTCTTCCCCGGGCACTGGGAGATTCTGCTAAACCAATTCTATGTCCACCACATGCTGAAATTGACTAGAAGGCTTTTTGTCTTCATTCCTGATGCACTGTGCGTTGGCCCATCAGTGAACTGCTACCTGACTGCCCGTGGCCACAGAATTCAGCTCAGCTGGGGAAGAGGTGATGTCTAATTACATTAGTCTTGAGTGTCAGTGACAGAATGGCAGAATCCACGAACTGCTGGGAGAGCCATTTGTGTGTCATATTTCTTTGAGCTTGTGGCTGCTTTCCACTTGTGTCAGGTTCTCATTGGAGCCTGGGATGTGCCTGACCATGCCCACCTTTGAAATGGGGGAATAGCTTATATTTGATCACTGTGCTTGCCATCTGAGCAAATATATGATTTCTTTATGCTTTTAAAATATGAAGAATAATGCATCGTGGTATACACGTAACACACACAAACACACACACATGCCCTATGTACTTATACTAGGCTTTTTAAGTCTGCAGATTGATATAATGGAGAAGACATGAGTTCAGAATCAGTTGGACTTGGACTTGATCCCAAAGTCAACCTGTTACCAGCTCAATGACTTTGAGCAAGTTATTTTGCCTATCTGAGCAGGGCCAAGATGGGGCTGGTATAAGGATGACACCTGGGGTGCAAAATTTAAGGAGGCAAGCATGACCCTGAGAATCTCTTTGAACTTTGCATCCTAGGCATATTGCTCACCTTTCTGTCATGCTGGCCTTATCGCTGAGCTTCAGGATCTTATGAATTGAGGAATTAAAACACCCACTACACTACACAGCACAGACTCCTAATAAGTGGCAGCCTCTAACCAGGAAATTGCACAAGTATGGGAGCAGGTATGCTTGCTTCAGCCAGAATCACATCTAGATGTTACATGTGGCCCCCTTCCATGCTAGGGTGAGGTAGGTGTCCATGACCACCCAGGGGTCCAACAGAAGGCAGCCATTGATGACAGGGCAGGGATGCTGGGACCCAGATGAAACAGCAGCACGTGGTGCTCCCGGGGCAGTCCTGGAAACCCAGTCTGCCCACACTCCACATGGAGCCACCCGTACTAAAGCAAAGGAATTCCAAAATAACATTTGAAATACTTCTCCTGCTCATGTGAGTTAATGTTAGGGAACACATGAAATGCAAAAACAAAAACAAAACCCAAAAACCAACATTCCACAACAGAGAGTCACTGTTAATTTCTGGGGTAGTTTTTCTTCCCTTGGTTATACGCACCCTCACATCCTTGCATAATTTGGATTGCATTTGGTGTAAGGATTTCTCTTTTGTCTCTTACATAAGATTGCATCATTACTATTACTCCATGCCATTAAATGTTCTGACACTGTATTTTTATTGGCTTAAAAGAAGGTCATTTCATAAGTGTGACATAACCAATGAATTTTGTTTTGTTGGGTTGTGCATTAGGCTCTTAGAGGCTAACACATAATATTTTGGTGAAAATCTTGTCCCCATTTATTGGTCCACTTATTTGTGTATTAATATTTATTGATGTAATTATGGACTAGAAGCCACAAATACTTAATTCTCTCCAGGAAAGTTGCACCAGTTTACATTAGCCACAGCTAGTGCATCAGTGTGCATATCACAAGAGGACATTTGCACCTTACGATGGTTGGCAGTCAAGGGAACGGACTGGTCCTTAAGTTACTGAACCAGGGACAAACCTTCTCATGCCTGAGATGGCTCTCCTCTCAGCTACCAGCCTGTTTTCCTGGTCACTCTACTTCCGTTCCATCCCTGGGGCTATAGTGCTCCTAGATCTGACCTAAAAGCAGGGAGTTCTGCATAGTTTTGCTTCTCCATTCTTCTCTCAAAAGCAAACCAGGGCATTAAAGAGTGAGTAGGTTGTACTGGGCACAAAGCAAAGAGAAAGGCATTATAGAAAGTTGACCTTATGGGTGAAGATACAGCTGCATAAAAGGACAAGAACGTCCCAGGGATTAGTGAAATATGGAAACAAACAAAGAAACATATTCTGTATTTCAGAGAGTAATGAGAAAAGCGGTTGGAAGGATTGAGCTGAGGCTTTTATTTAAATTATCATAAATTAAGTGCATGTATTTTACTTCATTAATTCTTATTGAAATATTATACTATGGGCAGGTGTTATTATCCTCATGTTAAGGAGAAAAGAGGTTCAGGGAAGTTTAGAAATCATCCCCAAAATAATCAACCAGGGGACCACCAAACTTGGATTCAAACCCAGCCTGACCCTGTGATCATCTTCTTTTTCTCAAAATGTACCTTGGCACCAGGCAAAGTAATTTGGATGATTGGACTTAACAAGTAAATATTTTTAAGCCTTTGATCTTGACATTGTTTTGAAATCGCGTTTTTATTCCTCACGTTCTCTCAGAAGTTTATTTGGTCCAACTCCATCTGAAAAGAATAACTGGTAGCTCAGTGTTCATGCTGTTCCAGGCCTTTTTTTCTAAAAGCTTTACTCCTAGAAGAGCATTTAAACCTCAAACACCCCTACAAAGTAGATTACCATTACTATTCTCATCTTCCAAACAAGGAAGCAGAAGCACAGAGAGTTGAAGAAATTGGTCTGTGGCTGCACAGCGATTGCATAGGATAGTTGGGCTTCTTTATGACCCTATCCTGTTCCAATGGTGTTTGTGGTAACACGTCACTTCCCATTGTGGAGGCCATGAAAGAGCCTCTAAGAGCCACCTGGACCATGCTTGAAGCACAGGGGCACTAGGTGAACCCCCACACCCACCCCAGGCAGGTGGTTATCAGCACTGGGACTTGAAGGTTATCAAATAAGAAAGAAGTAGCTACCCCTGCATTGCTTTGCACCTAAAATAAAATATACTCACACTCATCCATCTTGCTGGCTGCTTCGCTATCTTTCCTGTGCCGTATCTCACAAGTCTGACCTTTAGACACATACAATGCCGGCATGCCTATGACCTACACCTGGCCCCTATTTGAGTGGGCACACGCTCAACATTAATTGCCTGAATGACTCCAACTGAAGAATGGCAGATGAATTTAAGCAGCCAACCATCCAACAAAGAAATTTCCATTAATATTCACAGAACTTAGAGTGCAGTAGAGCAAAGATTCAAATTCATGCCGGCTTTAATCTGGTGGTGAATACATTCCTAAGCTCTTTGTGGGGGGAGTGGAGACAATTCCTTCATGCAACCAAAATACAGTGATTCCCCAAACTCTGGTGTGAACACAGCCAAGTTCCATCAGCAGCATGACCTTTAGATTAAGGTAAAAGGCTTTAACTTCTTTAAAGACTTGGATACGTTCACATGCGTCTGCAGCATCTGAATGGAAAGTAAAAACTACGGTGCTTTTTCCAGGTATTTTCTCCTTGTTGAGCATATAGATGTTTCAATATCTTCAGGTATTTGGCATCAGAGAGCAAAAGAAAAATCCAGGTGATAGATTACATTTTCCCCTTTACATCTACACATTTTTGTGGAGCGTATCAAATGGTGTGCTGCAGGGATCTCTTTCAGTCTGAATGAATAAACTAACCCATGAGCATTTTGCTATTTTCTCCAGCAAAATAAAAAATAGCCGTACACCACACAATCTCAGGGCTTGATATTATATCTCACCTTGCCATGAAAAAGATAGGTATGTTATTTAGCAGAAAGAATAGAGGTTGTTTGTAGGGTGGGTTGCTGGGGAGGAACAGTGTTATTTCTTTTTAATATGTAGAACTGTGGAAATATTTGAGAAATGGAAAGAGCAATTGGAAAGCAGGAGGACTTAGGAGTCACACAGATCTTCCATCTACTAGCTGTGTGACCTTGAGAAAATTACAAAAAACTCCCTGAACTTTGAGTGTCAGAAGGTAAAACGCTCTCGGTTGCTGTAAGGACTCCTAAGACGGCATTTGTAGAGTCTTCCCTAACACTAGGTAACTGTATTGGCCCCTCATTTTATAACACTGTCCTAAGCTTTTATTTATTTATTTGTTATTTATTTTATTTAAATTCAATTAGCCAAGGTAGAAAATCATTAGTTTTTTATATAATGTTCAATGATTCATTATGTCCTAAGCTCTTTATGTGAATTAACACAGTTTAGCTACAAAATAACCCTATGAGATAGGAACTGTGATTTTGCCGGCAAGAAAACAGAGTCTGAGGGAGGTGAAGATGTTTGGCTTATAAATAACAACACTGGGATTTGATCCCAGGCAACTTGACCCAGAAATCAGCATTCTTAACCATTATACAGTACTGTCTCTAAGATGTCACCTCATTTTAACTTAACTACCTCTTTATTTATTAATCTTTCTTAATTACCTCTTTAGAGACCCCTTCTCCAAATACAGTCAGTCATATTCTGAGTTCCTAGATGTTAGAACTGTAATATATAAGTTCTGGGCAGGGGGCAGGATCAGCGCAAAATAGTAAGCCACATACATACCAAATTCCTGTGGGTTAGGGGTCCTTCAGAATGCTGAACATTATGGCATTTAGGGCACTCAACCTTGGAAGTAATGGCCTAAATAGTGATTCGAGCAAGAGTTTGGACCCAAGACTCTCAAACTAAGAGAGTATCACATTAATGGTTATGGGGATGAGGAAATCCTACTATTTGAATGGGTGGAGGTCAGGGAAGCAATGCAAGAATAGTCCTGTACAATCAAAAATGACATTGTGATCCATATGATGTTTGAAAGTCCACCACGTATTTAGATAGACTAAAAACCCTTTATAATCATACGCACCTAGAGTCAAGCCTATTTTACATATGAGCATACAGAATTTATCTCATTGATTTAAAATGCACTGAATTTTCAGGAATACAACTTCTGTGTAAATTGGGAAAGATAGCTTTTTAAAGTTTTACCAAGTCAATTACACCTCAATTTAAAAAAAAAAAATCTTACCAAGAGCTCTGTACTTTTTTGGAAAGTCATATCAGTTACAGAAATACCCCTATTTTATGCTGCCAGTATAATACATCTGTTTCAGTCTGCATTTTTAGCCATTCCATTCATGGTGATTTTGTGTATGGATGTAGATGTCTTACTACTTCATTATACCTTCTTATAATGTCATGTCATGCATTAAAACTTTACTTATGGGAAGTACTTTTTACTTTATTATAGTCTATTTTCTTTAATTTCTCTTCTGTATTACAATTAGGGCATTGCACTGATTTAAAAAAATTATCTATGTAGATAATTTATACTATCTATGAATTTCATTTCAGGATAATAAAGAGAATAGTATAAAATATTTGTTATAAAAAGAGGCAGTGGATCAATAAAATTCAAAATAACTACACTCATCCGTGCCCCCATTAGAGAGGCTGCAAGTGGCTAGTGGATTAAACATTGGACCCTAGTACTGAATCCAAACCATCAAAGCCCGAGGGGGAAACTGAGTCTAAGAGAGGCCAAGTGACCTGCCAAAATCACTGTCAGAGTTGGAACGTTTGTATCGTAGTGATGTACATGGTTTTAGTTTTCCACACTGGCTTACACAGTTGCCCAGGAAGCCACCATGAGCACAAATAAAGTTGCTCTGGGTTTAAGCAAGGAAAGCAGACTTGAGCATGCAAAGTTCGAGCACCCTAAATATGTGTCTTCTATTGGTTTCCTTTGGGGGGGCAGGTTATTTTGTTTGTTCATGGCCCTAATATAATTTTTTCAAAGGTTACTCATTCAGTTTGGAGCTCTATGAAGGAAGAAGATAAAACAAAGTAATTAGCTTATTGCCCTGCAATTACTAAAAACCTATGATGGCAGTCGCCATGGGACTCGTCCCTTTGTGTAACACTTTAGGAAGGAAATGTTACCTTATACTTAGCTTGGCTTTCACTAGTTGCATGGTAAGTCACATGATTCTCCTACCAAACTGTGAGTTAGGACAGGCAGCAGCACCCTCCCCCCCTTAGTTTAAGATGAATGAACTGAGTCTCAGTTTCCCAGCAATCACCATGGTTCACAGAAACATGTCAGGAAATTTAAGCCATTGATTGGCAAAACAAATCCTATCAACATCTGCAATGATCCTCCAACACACAGATGATAGAATCCAGATTCTTTAGAATGGCCTTTGAGCTCCACCCTATAAATGATTTCCCCATTTCTTCAGCCTCATCTCCCATCCCATCTTCTCTAAACCATGTCCAGCCTAGCCTCACAAACTCTAGGAGATCCATTCCCCAGAATGGCCTGCCATCCAAACTGTTTCCAATGCTGAGTTTCCCAGGCTACTTGGTGGATTTGCACTCAGTATCATATATTATAAATATATAAATATTATAAATATAATTAGTGAGGAGCGTCCTATCTCATTAGCTTTCTTACCTCTTCCCTTTGTGTTCCAGTGTGTCCCCATTACATCACCTGTCACCATGGGATGTCATTAATGATGAGCCTATTTCTGTAGATCCCCACCCAATCAGACGGTGACTTTTTCAAAGGAGAAATACTTTTTGTGATTATTTTGCACTGCCAGAGACTAGGATAGCGTTTGGGACATTGCAGCTTCATCATGTTCAGTGAATCGAATAGCTTATGTATACACAGTATAGAGCATCTGCCCCCTTTATATTTTCAACACTGGATGAAGCATTTTCTCTTTTTGGGCTGCCCCTTTTCAGGTGGAGCCTTCCCATCCTTCCAGGACTAGAGCCCAGATCTTTTTAAATACATCACATATGAATTGAAATCTCTCTATTCATCTGCATGTAAGTCGAGCCATAGGTTTACTCATATGGGTATCTATCTCCCTTATGGATTCAGCACTTCACGGGAGGAGAAGGAGGTATTACTGAAGAACTGGGGACAGTTTACTGGTTTCGCTTGCGGAATCTTACAAGAAGTGGAGTTTCCTTAAGGGGTATAAGCTGGTAAGCAACCCTGGTTGGGGCAAAGGTTTCTGAGTCTGGGGCAAAAGCCTTGAGTGGAAGGCTTCCAGTAAGGCCATCATCAGTGCTTTACTACTGGCTATGGCACTAGATTGGCCCCCCTGCTTCCCGATGAAGGCACCCAGGCAGCTACAAGAGCTATAGGAAAGGAGCTCTCTCACACACAGCTGGCAAGAGCAAAAACTGGCACCAACTTTGTAGGGAGGGACTTGTACATCTGTGTGTAGAAAATGTTATTAACAAAGATATGAAGATAGTCACTCTAGAATTATTGATATTAGAAAACTAATGAAGAAATTAAATGTTTAATAAAGAGATTAATTTAAGTAAATTATGGAATATCCACATGATGAGATATTATGAACCATTAAACACTGTATTTGTTAATTCAAAATAATAATAATAACACCACCAACAAAAAACACAGCTAAACAAGTTTTAAACATTAACCAGTTTCATCTTATTACCAAGTTTATGATAGAGTCATTATCAATCTTATTTTACAAGGAACCTAGACTGAAAAGAAAATGTAAAGTCTTGCCTAACATTGCATAGCTAGGTAAAGCTGGGACTTAAAACTAGATGTGCCAAATTAAAAAGCCCATGTTCTTCCAACTTTATGGAATTGCTTATAATACTTCAGTGACACAGCGAATGCTCAGGCTAGAGTATTACATGACAAAGATGATCAAGGATACATGAATTGCATTAAGACCATGAAGGGAAAAGAGAAAAAAAAAGAAGGAGGAGGAGGAGGAGGAGGAGGAGGGGGAGGAAATAATCAAGTTGTGGTTTGGTTATATCCATCTTTTCTTTTCCTTTTATTTTTCTGCTCTTCCTAAGATTCTACAAGGAGCACACCTTACCTATATAATGCAAATATTAAAATAATATAGGACGAAGAAATATTCTAGCTTCATGATAGATATCCAATATGATGGCACCCACCTGTCATTTCAGGCAGAATCCTCATGTACCTACTGAGCAAAACTAGGCAGGAAGCCCCTTTCTCAGAAAGAGACTTTAGTGTTGCTCATTCCCAGCAGGTCCTGCTGCATTTTTAACAGCATTACATGAACTAAATAAAGCAGCGTGGGTCGGGAGGGATGGGGTGGTCAATGTGACAAATGATCCAATCTGGTTGAGGGTAGTAGCAACAAAGAAAGGCCATTAGATTTGGTGATTAGAAGGGTATGGGCAGCACGTGCCAAAGTCGGTGGGATACCAGGGCCAGAGCCAGACCACAGGGTGTGAAATGAGACAGAGAAACGAGGAAAGTGTCAGCAGGTACATTGCCACTTTCAATCAATGGGAGAGTAATAGCATGTCAATTGAAGTGTGCCCGAGTTGATATGAAGGTTGCCCATTGTGATTCAACAATCACTGCAAATTTCTCAACTGCAAATATTCGCACACATTTGACAGGAGGTAGAAATTGGTGTCAGTGGGTTCTAAAGAAGGGACTACGACTGAGCCATTTTGGATTGCCAGTTTAGTACTCTGCTAATTTCTAGAGTACAGTGAATTTGCTAGTGGCTTCAGCTGAAACATGGGGCTGTCAGTGCAGGAGGAGATCTGGTGTGGATTAACTACTGATCTGAATTTTTATGAACTAAACGTTCTTGCTCCATGTAGCTTT
This sequence comes from Ursus arctos, assembly GCF_023065955.2. NCBI lineage: Eukaryota > Metazoa > Chordata > Mammalia > Carnivora > Ursidae > Ursus > Ursus arctos. The sequence goes on from NW_026622863.1 coordinate 20,381,136, forward strand.
CCAAGAAAAGGATACTATGGGAAAAGCAATTGCCATTAGCTCAGCCTGCCCTGGGAGAATTTAATGAAGAGAAGGAACCTGGGGAGAAAATAGAGCTTTTCAGATAAAACCTGGATACCTCATTTCCCCCGGCTTCCCCATCCTGACTTGTCTGAGCTGGATCCATTTTTCTCCTGAGCCCAGGAAAGTTTGCCAATCTGCCTTCCTTTCTTTAAGTGGCCGCCTCCAATTTAACATACTTATTGGTGTTCTCAAGTGAGCCTTCAACAGAACTGAGCCATTTAAGGGTTTGCCCTCGTCTCATTATAAATTAGTTTTGAATATCTCTCAGTATGCACAACATTCTTCAGCTACCCAAGTCAGAACTCCTTATTAGACTAGGAAGAATTTGCGTTTTAATTAGTTTTACCTCTGGTGTACGAAGCCCACTGAGATTACTACACTTAGTAAAATTTAATTAACTTGACAAAAGATCCTAATTGTTTTCGTGCCACTGGTCCTTTGCAGGGCTAAAAATAATGCCCTCCAAATTAAGTGGCCACCAGAAAGCTTCATTCTGACTGCCCTATATTAAAAAAAAAAAAATCCAAATTATAATTCACAGGGAGTTTTTCTTTGTCAGACACCAGGATTTGGGTGCATAAGCAGAGATTTAGAAACCCCTCAGGAAGAGCTATCTAGGGGTGGGGATGAATAGGAAGAGCACAGGGAAAAGATCCCCCCCCTCCCAATCCCTTCCCAACTTCATTCTTGTGGAAAGCTTTATAGAAATGAGACAAAGAACATATTGATTTGTTGAACTCCTCAAAGACTCAAGCAGATATACTATATCATATGAATTAATAATGAAGGTTTATAAATAAAAAATGCTGAATGAATCATTCATTCATTCATTCATTCACTCATTCACTCATTCATTCATTCATTTTTTATTTTATTTATTTATTTGACAGAGAGAAAGAGCATAAGCAGGGGGAGTGGCAGAGGGACAAGCAGATTCCCCACTCAGCAGAGAGCCTGATGCAGAGCTCGATCCCAGGACCCCGGGACCATGACCTGAGCTGAAGGCAGACACTCAATCGACTGAGCCATCCAGGTGCCCCCATTCATTAATTTTTTTAGTGTCTATTTCCCAAGTGCCTTTGGGTCAGGTGCTCACAATGGACATATCTGATCTTTACAAACCTTAGGCCTTTGGAATGCCCTTCCCAATGTGCTGCTTCCCTTCCCTCTCTCCTTCCAGCTAACCTTATACAGCCTTTAAGACCAATAGCATTGTTTGCTCACTCCTTTGTGTTCTTAAAGCATTCTGTCTTCCTATCCTAATAGTACTAACTGCCTTGGAAAGAAGCATGGCAACATTGTGTGTTACTGTTGCCGGCTTCTGTTTGTTTGTGACACTGTACCAACAACGGGGCTAAGCTTGGACACTCTTTGATGTTGTACAAGAAAATCTTCTTTTTATTTCAGTTTGCTCTTCTGGATGAAGAAATGATAATAAATAGCCTCTCCCTGATGGAAGTTCTGAAGGATTGAACAAGAGAGTTATATAAAAAGGAATTGCACACAGTTTGGCATAGAGTTGATGTTCAGTATTATATTCTGAATGTCACTCCTAAGAGCCACATCAGTTCCCTGGACCCCGATTCTACCAGATAACTTCCTTACCTCCAGTCATGGGTCACCATATGGTTTGAGAATGCACAGGCCTTATGATTATGCCCATCTGACTTATGGTATATTTTTGACCTAAGAATATCATCACCATCATCCTCATCATCTTTATTTATGTAATGAACACATGACTATGCCTGTAGCCAAAGCTGTACCCATCAAGTTTGGCTTAAAAATAAATAAATAAATAAATAAATAAAACAAAACCGAAACAAACAAAACAAAAAAGTTGATGTTGAGGATGGGCTGCAGCATTTCAAAGGGTCTTAGTTTGACTTTGTTACGGAATTAGACGACTCTAACACATGCTGGAGTACTGTGGATATGCCCAAAGCTTTATTTTCTTTTCTCTGTTTCTATCCTGCTAGCTTCACTGAGTTAATGAGGACTCTGAAAAAGTTGTTTACTTCACTGATCAGTGTGTGGGACTGCTAAAAGAATCTTTCCCCCATTTCTAACGTGGCAAAATCCTTTTCATCTTGTGTTTTGTTAACAGCCTCTCATTCCGGACATCCCTTTTGGAACCTGCCTCTCCTCCATTTCTTAATGGTGGTTCTGCTCCAGCTGCCAATCACAGTATCTTTGTGTGTGTACACGTGATCGAGATCTGGACCCTTGAGTGCACACATGTGGCCCAGATCTGGTCATTCAGGGTACCCCATCCCTCTGGCCACAGTGACTGCACAATGATGAGTCTGTCACCAGGCTGGATTGTGTATTTGTTTTGTTTTGTTTTTGTTTGGTTTTGATTCGGTTTTTGTTTTTGTTTTTGGATTGTGTATTGACTAACTAAGCTCTCCACTTCCTTCAGGCTCAGAAAGTTAAGCCAGCATAAGCCTGGAGCTGGAGCTGCCTGCACTTCTCTTGTGCATTCTCCGAAGAATGCCTGACTCTGGGAGGAAGGACTGAGGACAGCCTACTAAGACAATCCAAGCTAAGTGAGACATGGAGAAAGGGAGATGAAGAAGGAGAAGAGACGTGGAGGGAAAGAGGGCGAGATGGCAATATTCATGAAGTCTCTGGAGATGTTTGGCTCCAACCTCAGACTCTCTCATTAAATGAGAAAGTAAATACTTTCTCCCTGCCAGGTTAGTCTGAGTCAGATTTCTTCTACTTGCTACCAAAAGACTTTTTCTGTGTTCCTTTGTACTTTCAACTCCTTTTATCATGCCCTCTTTCAAATTCCTGATCTTTCTTCAACAGTGAGATGACCAGCTCCAAAGATAGGGCTGCCCCCAGTGCACAGTTGTATGGGAACATACGAAGGTCAAATGCTGAGTGCCCATGAGTGCTGGCTCCCTTCACCCCTGCCACGTACATGCTGAGCACACCAGATGGGATGCTGTTTCAGGGGCTTTCTGTGTGCTTGCTGATGAATTCCAAGGGGATCAGCCTTGGAGAATTGCAGCATCTTTCGGTGCCGAGGCCTTTGCAAATTCAAAGGACAGCCAGAAATAAATTAAGCCTCTTCCAAACCAGTGGGCTCCAGGAGTCAGATTTACAGCTCAGAAACAAGCTTCTTCCTCCAGAAGCAGGTAGACCATCTTGGCAGTTTTCTCTCTACAGTATAAGAATAATGTTGCACCATATTTTAAGTGAAACGAAGTAATCCTTGTTATTCAAATACCATATATTCCTAAGGTCAGTCATTAGCGCAGGATTCATCAGCTGTGACAGGCACACGTTAGCACAGGAGAAGAAACATGTACGTGATTAATATCCGTATCCGTATCCGTATCCGTATCCGTATCCGTATCCATATCTACATCTCTATCCATGTCTGCATCTTCTGTTCCTGTTCTAAACTTCCTTGGGATCAGATCTATAACCCTTGTTATCATGGAAAATTAATTGTCCCCAATCTTGTCTAGTCTATCCACAGCTCATTCAACAAAGCCTTAATGATCACCCACGGTATACTGACACGAGGTGCCAGGAACACAAGAGTACGTGAGACAAGTCCCCGCTCTTAATTTATACTGTACATGGCCTATTTCATGGTCACATTTTATGTGTATACTTTTTCTTCTCTCTTCAGGACCCTCTGTCTCCTCATGTGCATTTGTCCAAATTCTTCCTGAACTTCACAGCCTATGAAGTCATCTATAAGATATCCAATGTAGAAATGGTGTTTTCTTTTCTCTAACAGCTTATTAGCTCTCTCTTTTGACCTATAATGCATTCGGTCACTTAGTAGTTATTGAGATGCACACCATCTCTGCAAATCACCGGCCTGTCACATGCATGCACACATAGGTATGTTACCTGTGATGTACACATGCGCATCCTAGGTGTGTACATGCTAGGTAATACCAACTATAGGGTAGTACTGAGTCTGACACATTGTAGGTCTTTAAAAAATAAAAGAATGCTTTATGACCATACAAAACACTGACTTAAACTCCTCTTGAGTGTAGCATCCTTCCCACTAAGAATTCCTCATTAGAGAAAGTGATTCTTTGAGGTGGTTGTATTTCCCAACTAAAATGCTGAGATCTGTTTGCACTGGACAGAATTAATTGCTTCCCTCTGACTCAAGCATCTCTTTGAGGGGTAACATAACAAGTTCCTTAACAACCACCAAAGAGGATGGTATTGATCCCTGAAATTGGCAGGTACATGTCCTATAGGTGGAATATTCATTTAAGAAAATTGCAAGGATCGAGAGCTAAAAGATCATCAGGACAGCTGACAGGTTATAATTTCAATATATGGTCTGACACCGTAATGGGAAAGGGCCCATTTGTCACATCTGTGTGATAAATCTTCTATGTGCCTCTTTATTGAGCATAAAGCCATGCAAGCTGTCAGCAGCTGTGGCCTGGGCATCCTAATCTGAGAAATGGGGTAAAGTTTACTTTATTTATCAGAAGTACTGTCCACAGGGAAAAAAGTGAAAGCAGCATTTGTTAAAAGCATGAAGCATGCATCAAACTTGGCAAAGCACACTTTCACAAATGCTATCAACTCTGAGTCACAAAAGCCTCATGAAGCAGACAATGTCATTTTTGTTTTCCAGATGGAAAATCTGAAGTCCCCAGGGGTGGCACGGCCTAGCAAGGTCCTCTAGGTGTAACTGGAAATTGGGATCAGAACCAGCATCTAACGGACTCCGGGGCCCATAATCTCACCACTAAGACGTACAGAGTGAGGACACCTTAGAGGAGCAATTGCTGACTTCAGGCAACTCATACTCTCGGCCTCAGCTTCCTCATCTGTGAACTGGGAATAAATGTGGTGGAAAGGTATGTAAGCACTGGACGAGTCTTAAAGCTTATATACATCCCTTTCCAATGTCAGAGCATTTTACTCACACTTTCAGACAGGGAATACTTTTACTGTAAAGATGAGGATAATGCAATATACTGGAGAGAGCTCTTTCTTTCTTTCTTTCTTTCTTTCTTTCTTTCTTTCTTTATTTTTGTTATTCATCTATCTAATTCATTTAGGATCTAGTCCATTAAGTTTAATGTTAGTACTGGGAATATAACCTTTCCTCCATCTCATGGAAACAGCAGAATTAATCTTGAATTCTTGGTTCCCTAAAAATCCATGCTTATAGTACCCCTTACCTTCCACTTGCTATGAAATACATAGGCAAACAACAGATAGCCCAATGTGGGGCTTGATCTCACAACTCCCAAGATCATAAACACAGCTGAAATCAAGACTTGGATGCCCAACTGACTGAGCCACCCAGGTGCTCCAGGAAGTATGATTTTTACCCCTATTTTATATGAAAGTAAAATGAGTCTCATAGAGGTTCCTCACATTGCTTGAGGTCACACAGCTGGTTAGTGGCAGCACTAAGGCCAAACTCAGCTCTGTACTATCGAATACTCCATCAAACTGGATTACAGAAAATAACATTTAAAAATAAATGGGTCCTCCAAAGAACACACATAAATGGCCAGTAAGAACATGACAAGATGTTCAACATTACAAATCATTAGGGAAATTCAAGCCCAAACCACAATGAGCTATCACCTCACACCCAGTAGGATGGCTACTAGCAAAAAACAAGCCAAGCAAAACAACACAAAACAGAAAATAACAAGTGTTGGCTAAGATATGGAATAACTGCCTATTGCACCATTGTTGGAAAGGTAAAATGGTATAGCCACTGTCGAAACCAGCATGGGGTTTCTCAAAACACTAATCAAATTACTTTATGATCCAGCAATTTCACCTCTGGATATATACTCAAAAGAATTGAAAGCAGGGTGTAGAAAATATATTTGTACACCCATGTGTATAGCAGCTTTTGTCACAAAGCAACCCACGTGTCCACAAAAGAATGAGTAAGCAAACTGTGGTGTATACGTACATACATACAACAGAATATTCTTCAGCCTTAAAAAGGAAGGGGATTCTGACATGTACTACAACGTGGATGAACCTCAAGAACATTATGCTAAGCGAAATCAACCAGTCAACAGAAGACAAATACAGTGTGATTCCACTTCTACAAGGTACCTAGAATAACCAAGTTCAGAGAGACAGAAAGTAGAAGGGGAGGCATGAAGAATTATTGTTTATAGATTTTCAGTTTGGGAAGATGAAAACAGTTGTGGAGATGGTTGCCTAACAACGTGAATACACTTAATGCCGCTGAACTATACATTTAAAAAATGGCTAAGATGGTAAATTTTATATGTGTACTTTACCACAATTTGAAAAAAATGGGGAAAAAAAGGGATCCATGACTAAACGGAAGACACTGAAATTGATCATATTCTCCTGTTGAGCTTACACGTGCTTGATATTTCCTTTGTGAGTATTTCACAAAAGCCTGAGAGGAAACGATATTAATTTAGCTGTGATTTGAATGTAGCTGCTCAGAGAGGCCAAGTGACTTGCCAAGGGCACACATCTCTTCATAGGCAGAGTTGGAGGATTTTATCAGATGCCATGTCAGTTTTGGGGAAGGTATTCTATATCCTCTGGAGAAACATCTGTGTTGCCACCATGAGTCGGCATCAGAGTCGGCACCACCATAAAATTGTGGATGCATAAAGAAACTGAGTCTGGGAGGGGAGGAAGTCGCTAGAGTTAAAAAGGAATATGGGGAAATGGGAGAAAAATATCTGCCCATCAGAAGAGGCAGGAGATTGCATCTGGGCCCGAGCTACGGATTCGGAGAAAGTTTCCTTTCAGTAAATACTTGTTAAATAAATGAAGTTTAGGTTAATACATGCACAAATGATTAATACATGCACAAGGAACAGTTTTTGGACTGTCCTAGCAACATTCCAGGTGTTCCAGTATAGGCGGCTTCAGGGGACATGAGGAGAATCCCCCCTGCAAGGGAGGCCAGCAGGAAGTGGGAGCATCAGATACTGAATCCTATACAGGGACACAGAGCTGCCTCCAGTGTATGTCAGAACTCTTAAGATTGAGGCAAAAGAAACCAATCTCTGCCCCCAGGGGTGTTTTGACAGCACCTGCAAATTGTCTGGATTTGTAGAACAATAAAAAGGCAGAAGACAAAAGTACCCAGGAGATGCATTGGAAGAAGACAAGAAGAAGGAACTAACACACTGAGCCCTTGTTTTATGGGAGGCACTGTGTCAAGCATGTTGCAAGCCTTGCATTGTTGATGTGTGGAGACATCAGAAGGCAGGGTCTATGTTTTTACAAATGAGGCCACTAAAGTACAGAGAGAGATTTTTCCCATTCCCCCAGTGCATGACTGAGAAGATGGAAACCCAGGCGGTCTGACATCATCCATGTGCTCCTTAGGGCTACAGACTTCTTGGAGCAGAGATGTCCTTGCATCCCAGGCCTTGGTGCTAACAGACTGCCCTGGCTTTTAATTCTTTGTGGATTGGGAAGTGACTGAGACTATAACCACACTGTGTTGGGCTGATAAGATGGGAAGTGGGCATAGGAGACCACCTGGGCCTTTGTGTGTGCTCTTCTGGGCAGAGTGGGGAAGGAGGTGGTGTGGTCAGAGGCGAGGGCTGGCATTGCTGAAGTCTAAGGGCAGACATGGTCTCTTTATCAGGCCTTGTCATGTGGTTCCTGTCTCCTGGGGCCTCTGCCATGGACATCGCTCCGGAAGTAGGGCAATGCCAAAAAAAGGCCTTCTCCTCTGATCTACTCTTTTATTTATGGATCTTCTCCCACTTTTGATCTCTCTGACCATGCTGGGATGTCCGGCTCCAATAACAATGGATGGTTACTGCTTGTCTTCCCTTTCCGACTTTGCCTCTGTGATAGCCCTCCTGCATTTCTAAGATGCTAAAATATTGTATGTCACAGCATTTTCTTTAAATAATAAATTTATGGCAGCAAAATTGGAACAGCTTTCGAAGCACATTTTTTGAGATGAACCTTGGCTTGATGTATTACAACATTTAAAGCAGGAATTCCACACACAAAGGACTCATCAGGACCTGAAATGATTAGATACATATGAAAAAAAAAAGCAGTAATGGGAAAGGCAGGCCCCTCTCTGACCTTTGCTTCCCACAGTCAATACTAATCTTGTTCCTTTTTAATGACACCCACAGCTCTTGCCTAATGAAAATTTTCCCACTATGAGCTTCTGTCGGAAGAAGAGTACACCAGAACAATGCACATGTCCACATCTGGGTGCATACAGGGATATGTTAGCCCAGCTGAAAGGACAAGCCTTCATAATGACACAGGCTTCTTTTCTAAAAACTGATGTTAGCTATTTCCCATTTGTGTTTATCTCAAGGGCAGTATAAATTATGGCAAGTTGGTATAAAGAGTATGATTCTTTGTCCCTGATTTAATAATGCAGGGGCAACTTCAGAGGTATATTTCTAAATTGCCCTTTTAATTTATTGTAATGCATTAGTCAGACGTGGGAAGGGAGTGGACATAATTACCACCCTTTTTGGAGATCATACACAGCTTGGTGGTTGACACTTCAAAATCAAGGTGGCCCTTTTGGATAAATTATGATTTCTTAATTTTGTGCTATTGCATTTTAAGTCACCTTTGAAATTTTGTAATAACCTATAATTGATTAGCTTAGTGAACTGCATCATAATTGAAACATATGTCTAAAAGCTATTTTAATTAGCTGTTATACAGGCATTTAGCAGACAGGCTGCTGTAGACACAATGCAAATAAATACATAAAAAAATAAGTACGTAAATGATCTGTGTCCATCAGCTCTGTCTGATGACGACGTTCTGCTTCAGAGCACTGAAACGTGAACCAGGGCTCGAAGGACAGTTGCAGAAAGACTAAAACCAGCACCTCTGATTGGACTTAGACTTCGGTCCAGGGAAATGGCTGGTTTTTCATCCTAGTTTTCATACCCCATTGAATTTCCTCCATCCATTTGCCCAGCTGCTGTTTCAAAACCAAGGTCTTCTGGACAAGGATTAGTTTAGATTTGGAATCATGGGTTTCTTGCAGAGAATTAAAGGACCATATTTTACAAGTAATTGTTCTATATCATTTATGGGAAGTATACAAATAATGCTTCAAAGATTACTTTAAAAAAAAAAACTTATTTCTTTTAATCCGGGTGGCGATTACAGCGGTATACGCATGTGTTAGAAGTCACTCCACTGTACGTTAAAGTATATTTACTATGTGTGATTTATACCTCAATTAAGAGTAGGGGCGCCTGGGTGGCACAGCGGTTAATCGTCTGCCTTTGGCTCAGGGCGTGATCCCGGCATTACGGGATCGAGTCCCACATCAGGCTCTTCCGCTATGAGCCTGCTTCTTCCTCTCCCACTCCCCCTGCTTGTGTTCCCTCTCTCGCTGGCTGTCTTTCTCTGTCGAATAAATAAATAAAATCTTTAAAAAAAAAAAAAAGAATAAACAAGTATTAGAAAGAAAACAAAAACCCAGTCCGCCTACATTCCTAGTCCGCTTGGCTATTTTAACATAGTATCTGCTGATTAAGAGAACCACTAATTGCTGGTGAGGAAACCAAAAGCTAAAGGTTTTGTTTGTTTGTTGCCACTTCATGTTTAAAGAGTTCAGTATCATATAGTACCTTCTGTAGTCACAGCACGCAATTTAAAATGAACCAAAGTGTCTCAAATTTTTTGGAAAAATTCGAAAAACCCTTCCAAAAGGGCTTCCAAAAGGAAACCCTTATGATGCTGAAGAACATGAAATTGTACAATTTTAAGATGGGGGGAAAAGGAAGGAAGGAAGGAAGGAAGGAAGGAAGGAAGGAAGGAAGGAAGGAAGGAAGGAAGGGGGAGGGAAGAAAGGAAGGAGGGAGGGAGGAAGGAAAAAGAAGGAAGGAAGGAAAATCGAAGGAAGGAAGGAATAGGGAGGGAGGGAAGAAAGGAAGAAGGGAGGGAGGAAGGAAAAAGGAAGGAAGGAAGGAAGGAAGGAAGGAAGGAAGGAAGGAAGGAAGGAAGGGAGGGAGGAAGGGAGGAAGGAAAGGGAGGAGGGAGGGAGGGAGGGTGGGAAGGATGGAAGGAAGGAAGGAAGGAAGGGAGGGAGGAAGGGAGGAAGGAAAGGGAGGAGGGAGGGAGGGAGGGTGGGAAGGATGGAAGGAAGGAAGAAAGAAGAGAAGGGTGGGGAGTATAAAGCTGAACCTGTTTATAACATATTTAACCAGCCAATTACACTGTTAGCCCACAATGACAAATTTCTCTCCGAATACAGCTTAGCTGTTCCTTGTTCATGGCACTAATTTTCTTCCAATTTGCCACTGTTTCATAAAGTTTTGTCAATCACAAGCATTTTTATAGAAGACTGAAATGGCGAGTCAATGGTTTACTCTAAAAGAGAGAACACCGGGCTAAAACAGCTGCAGCATTTACACATTGATGGAGAATGCCAATGTAATGAAGGAGCAAGCTGGCAATTAAAGGGAAGGAAATGCTCACGGAATGAAATTCTAATGTGGGGAGTTCGCTAATTTGTAAATCTTTTGAGGATTGTTTAAATACGTTCCTTTTGATCAATAAAAATTCTAGTGGCCGTTTGCACTCCCTCTGAAGGTCCCCACACTGGCATCTGCAAACTTAGCAAAGTGGAGCACAAAGAAAGTCAAGCCGGACCCAGAATGCCAGTGCATGTGCCATTCTTATAAAACTCTGAACCTCTGAACCGAAGGAAACAACGGCTGTGGGTCTTAAAGATGGTGAATTGAAACGATAAAAGAAAGTAAAAACTGTCTTAGAAGAATTCTAGTCCAGAATTTACCTGCCCCACGCTGCCTTTTTTTTTGTCTTCAAAATCTGGAGAAAGATGAAGTAGGATATAAAAGCTGAACACGGATATGTAAGTCCCTGCATTTAGGAACTTGACATATCCAAAATAGATCTGGGGAGAAGGGTGTGTCTGCCGTGAAGCATTTGCCAAAAATGGCTTTGCGTGCTCTCAGCTTTTTGTTTATTCTGAATCCTTAAAGTTATCAAGTCTGTTCCTGACAGCATCCCATAAAAGACCTCCTCTGATACATGTTTACATTAAATGATTTCTCTTGGCTTAACCCCCACAGTATTTCCAAACCTTTGTCATTCTTCCCATCATTTGATGGCATGTGTGTGATCTTACTAACAATTTTCTTCTCAATTTTGCAATATTCTGTTGTGATCTCTTGCTACACTTCTGCACTCCGATTTGAGTTCCACTCAATCCCTTTGCCTTTAGTGCTCCTGCTTTTGCTCATATATGCGAAGGAACTTTTTCTGGTTTGTGAATCAGAGAATAAAACGGACGCAAGGACTAGTGAAAATAAAGTGCCTTCACATCCTCTTTGGAAGTAAAGGGAAGATGGGTCGAAATGAGTGGGTTAGGAAAACAGGCTTAGCAGACAGCTAGGAAAAGATGAAGTTGAGCAAGACAGCAGTGAGCACTAAAGCTGATGATTTTGCGAAGAGGGGCTGCAGGAACCCTCTGATCGGGACTGGAAGCCAAGGCAGAATGTAGCACTCCTTGGCCCAGAGTGCTGGGACATCCAGAGCTGTCCTCATGGGAACGTAACCGTAAAGCTTATTATTCTCTGCCATGGAGGATAGATGGGAGCTCAGGACTGTGGGTAATTTCTGTAGTTTATTCTTTTAAAGAAGGAACTTCAAAAGTAAAAGATTACCAGATGAGCACAATCTCCTACAGACTACAGACTAGCAAACAAAAAACTCTTAGCTGGCACTTTACAAATGGGAAAACTAAGAACAGATGAGTCTAAATGAAGGGGCTTCTATTACACATTACATTACATATGTCCACATCAATTATTAACACAAACATGGGCTTTTTTTTTTTTTTTTTTTTTTTTTTTTTTTTTAGAATGCCCTCTGCACCAGGCCCTGTGCTAGGTGCTGGGCAAAGTGAGAGAGACTGCCCTCATGGACTTTGCAGGCTACTAGAGTAGACAGTCCTTAGAAACTAATATACGAGGAGTTTGGTTTTGTTTTGGCCACTGTGGGGAAAGGAGTTTATTTTTATTTTCAGATTTAAAGAGTGTGGTTATGTTTGCTGTTCATAGAAGCAATACATGCTCCTTCATAAACATGGCATCACACCATGCATGATGGTCTCTAAACTGCTCATGTAATTCATCAACAAACACGGCACATTTTCCAACATCAAAATAGGCTTCTTCATTTTTTTTCCAGTGTTTGCATGGTAATTCACTGGATGAATGAACCATTTCCCCTAGTCTTCAGCTCTTTATCTCAATCATAACACCCCAGTTTTTAAATATGGTTCTTTGTGATTTTACTCTATGATTTGGAAGCACATTAAGCAAAATGTTTGACAATGTTTTGTAAGCTATGAACACACTGCAAACCCAGTGCAAAAAAAATTATTTTTCTTTCTTTTCTATTTTGAAAATAGACTGGTACTTTTGCTTCACATAAACTAGGATCAAACCTGGCTCTTCCAGTCAGAAGAGATTTTTTTTGAGGGGCGCCTGGGTGGCTCAGTCGGTTAAGCATCTGACTCTTGGTTTTAGCCCAGGTCATGATCTCAGGGTCCTGAGATTGAGCCCCACAGCAGGCTCCCCACTCAGCAGGGAGTCTCCTCCCCTCTCCTTCTGCCCCTCCCCCAACACATACACACTCTCTGTCTCACTCTCAAATAAATAAATAAATCTTTTTTTTTTTAAAAAGAGATTTTTTTTGTTGTTTTATTTTTACTTCTCTGAAACATTATCTCCTCATTTTCAGAATAGGGATGCCTGCATCTCAGGGTTCTTCCAAGTTCCAAGGGTCAATTCAAGTAAAATGATTGGTCTTGTACTTGACACAGTAAATTGCCGATACACATTAGGTATCTTCTTTACTGCTTTTCTCCAGTCTGGGATCTCATCATCTCTGGTATAATTTCTTCCTATCTGGACTCTCCTTGTTGTTGGGTCAGGCTCTCCTCAGCATAAATGGGCTTGCAATGCTCATAAGCACTGTGTGTGCATGAATTCAAATAGTCTTCCAACAGCCCTTAGGCAGGTACCATGATCATTGTCATCTTATGGGTAAGAAGGCTCAGAGAAGTTAGGCAAATTGTCTAAGATTACTCAGCCTATAGATACCTCTCTGAGGTGCTATACAAACTAGAGAAGGGAAAGTCATAGTTGAGGCCGAAGAGGTAAGCAAGGGCCATATAACATAAAGCACCTTTTGCACTGCAATAAGAAACATGAGTTTAAAGAGCCCAACTCCAGTATAAGAGCAGATAACGGGATCCAACTAGAGGTAATCCAAGAGGGGCTGTCATGTAAATCAGGTGAAGCATGGAATGATTGAAACTTATGGTTATGTCCCTAAGCCTCAAACTGGCCTGACCACAGTGATAATATCATTTAATATTTATCAAGCATATTATATACTGTCACTGTTTGAGTCGGAGATGTCGGAGATAGAGTCAAGATCAAATATCAGGATTGATCAGGATTGCAAAGCGCACCATCTTTTTGAATTAGCCCTGCATGAATGGGACCACATTTGAGATTCTGAAACAGAGATGTCCAGTGTGGTCTCTTTGATTAGAAAATTCCAGCAGGAGCAGAAGAGAACAAACCAAACTATTAGTCATTTCTGTTGTCCACATCTAAATTCATGAAGTTGTTCAAAAAAGTAAAATTATCTTCCAAATGTATCATTTGTTTCAGAACTCTCTAAGAGAGATGAACATTGATATAATATAGTCATACTGAGTATCTTGATGTATAGTAAGGGAAGGACTATATATTATGACAGATGACACCATGCAGAGGAAAATTCCTTTGCCACGTGATAACTTCTACTTTGATAATACATTAAAACCCAATGAGGAATCTCTAAGGAATGCGGTTTGATGGGTTGGGGTAGAGGAAAGCCCAGAATAAATAGCCATTTGTATATGAGATCACACAACAAAGAGTTATTTTCACTAAGACTGAAATGACTAACCACCAGCCCATCAGGCAGCAGGATAGAGTAGACCCTTCATAATGCATGTGCGAGTAGGTATGTCTCAAGGGGACCCCCATGATAATGTTGTTGATGTAGTTTCCGAGAAGGGTGATACTACCTTATCCTGGAGAGAGCCTGAGTTACAGAAACCCAGATTCCCCCCTTAACCCACACTCATTATCATCAAGAAATGCCCTCTTATTTGACTGTGTTTCAAATGACAGGTTAGACCTGAGATAAAACTTTTATAAATTATTCTGGTTTATTTTATGTTGTGCACCAGTTGGCAGAAAGGCATTCCATTAATCTGAAATTGCTTCCTTAAAAAAGATTCAAAAACAAAAATCAAAAGGGTCATCTTATCCTGGTATGGAACGATGGGCCTTGCAATCCTGTAATTCTTTACCCGGTATTATCCATGCCTGACACTAAAGCTAATTATTGTCCAGAAGATCCAAAGAGAAAGGTTAAAATTCATTTATGAATTCATTCATTCAGCAATTTAAATATATCCTTTTCCAAGAACTATGCTAAGATCTAGGAATCCTAGGATGATTAAGACTTTGCTCGTGCTCTCAAGAAGTGAAAAGACCCATAAATCAACAGTTATGGTGCAATACGATTAGTTCTATAGTGTGTGTGTATGTGTGTGTCTCTGTGTGTGTGTGCATATATCTGATAAGAATGGCAAAGTTTATCTTAAAAGGCAAAGGATAAAAGGAGGTAAGATCACAGATGATGGAGCTACTGAGGTTTTGGCTAGAATGAACCAAACTTCAGTACATCAAGACGAGGATGCTCAATGGAAATAGTTTAGAACAGATAAAAGAAAGGCATGTGTCACAAAACAGCTAGCAATGTTTAAGAAGATTCTTTGCTCTAAAATATGATGCTTCCTGAAAATAGAAAAAGCTTCATAAGAATAGCACCTCCTTCTCGAGTTGTTGCAAAGATAGAAGGAAGCATGTATAGGACCCAAGTCTAATGGGTAGTGCATGACCAGAACCATTTACTTCATCTTCTCACCTGGGATCCCTCAACGTATTCTGCTATTCACACAGTGAAACTAAGTCTATGAGGTCTTTATTCAAAGAGAACTAAGCTCTTTAGTGTTTTCCAACCCTTCTGACATTTTAAATACATAAAGATCAAGTTACATCAACAAAAAATCCCTTTCAATCTTCGTAGTCTAAGCCTATGTCACCACCTCACCATGTCCACCATGGAGAATTACTGAGCTCTGAAAACCACCCTTGCTAAAAATGCAAACTCTTTCTACTTCTCTACGCATCAGCTTCATATGTTCAGTTCCTATAAAATAGCTCACCTCTCTATCAAATTTGTAAAATTGATGGGCCCTTCAGTTGGAAAAATACCATGTGCATTTGATCAGTTTAACAACATTATTAGAAGATTCTTGCTTCTGTTGAAATGAATTTTGCCTCTCCCAGTTCCAACCCCACCTAGAATAAGTGTGACCCCTCTTGATCATGACACACATTCAAAGTGGGCATCATCCTCCCTCTCCCAACCCACAGAGTATTATTTGAAGGAAGGTGGCTTACTCTTAACTATTTCTGGGAGAAGAGGTTTGTGGAGAAGTCTAGGGGGGAGAGAAGGGGTCAGGAAACACACTGGAGAAGATAGTACTTGAACAAATCTTAAAGGAAGAGAAAAAGATTACAGGCCTTTTTCAATTGTTTGGGTGGAGAAACAACTCAACTACATAATATGATTTGTCAGCCCAGGACAGATATTACATGGAGGTGAGTTTTCCTTACAGGAATAAAGTAACGAGAGAAATAGGCATTGTTCAGGGAAACCAAGTGTTGATATGGATAATGTTCCTCCAGCAGGCGCATGCACTTAAATTTCTTTCTTCCTGTGCCTTTCTGGTCTTCCACACATAAATGTTTAATTCTCCATTTTGCCGTCAATCAGCTTGCTGCTCTGGGACAGGTCTGTGGATAAAAGCAGCCCAGTGCGGTCTGCCTAGACCTCCACATGCTCTCAAGACACCCGGAGAGCTTCTAACGAGCTGATGTCAGGATGGGCCCCTTGATTAATGCTTCCCTGGGACATTCTGACACCCTTGCTTGGACTGGAGAGATAAGAGCCCGGACAAGGCTGTCAGAAAGCCCTGCTTTAGAGGAGTGAGGCCAAGGTCAAAAACATCGGGGAAGTCCTCTGTGAAACACAAGGCTCAGAGTTTCCTCTGGGGCAGTGTGTTGGCCTGCAAAGGTCAGGAAGAGAGCAAAAGATCATTCTGTCTACTCAAAGACAAACGAGAGACAAGACAGATGGTGTTAAAGGGGAGAACAGAGACAGGAGGAAGAATCCACAGATAATTGAGGCAGAAGGCGCCTGGGGATTTGTTCTGGAATGCATGATTTCATTTATCAGAGGGAGGACTGTTTTGTGTCACCAGCTGTTGGGTCTGCTTACTTGGGAGGGGGATAATCTGCTCAATGCAGGAACACCTCAGATTACAGAACTTTGGGGTAACCTGCAGCTTCAAGTTTTCAAGAGCTGGAAACAATATTCTTCATGGTATGTGTCCTCACCAAGGAAGGCCCCTCTGGTCCCTCACTAAAGAGTACACCACAAGCTGGGCACTGTGCTATCACTGACAAACCCAAGGCACAATCAACTCCCCAAAGTGGAGGCACAAGAACTTTGCCCCCTTGATTTCATCTCTGGAATGCCCCACCTCCCCACCCTACATCAGAACCCTTCCGGCCGTGCTGCCTTAGCCTAGGGCTTTGTCATACAGCTTCTCTGTTACCACAGTGTATCTCTGGATGGTCTCCGTGGCATCTGTCCTAGTATTCTCAACGAATCTGTAAAACAGTAACCCTCAGATGTTAACAAAGTGTATGTATCAGAGTGGGTGAAGTGAGTGACTGAGAAGATGGGGAAAGGAAGTCAGCATCCAAGGAGCATCCTTTAAATGTGAACCAGCTTAAAAATGTGTGTGTGTGTGCGTGTGTGTGTGTATACATGTACACATCTCTATACGCATATGCTATAAGGATGCATAAAAGCACATGTGTCTTCACAATGACAGAGACATGTGTGTTGATGTAAACATATAGAAAGTATTTATCTAGTTATCTAGCTATCGCTCTAGTGCACCCTGTGACTTAAGATGCTTCTCGCCATCATTCTTAGACATCTATAAAAACAAAGGTCCTGATCATAGCATTTCTTAAAGGTCCCTCCTAGCTATATCTCAGACCTTTCGTCTGTTTGAGATTACATACTTCTCAGAGGGAGAAAACGTTGACTTTTAACTTTATTGTCAGAGGACTGGAACTATAAGCAATGTCTCTTCATTCATTCATCATGCAATAATTATTTGTTTACAGATTAGGCACTGCGTGAGATGCTAGAGTTACAATTATCAAAACAATTTAATGTCTGTCCAAAAGCTTTACAGTTTACTGGAAGAGATAGGCAAGTGGATGGGCTGATCACTGGGGTAATTTTTGCAGCAGAGAGGTACACAGGATACTTATTTCCCCACCCCCACAAAAACAAACAAACAAAACATGTTCTCTTGTATATGCCAAAAGTGCTATCAGAAAGCAGAGAGTAATTTTAGGAAGTGGTTTTGCTCAAAGAAAACAGGCACTTAAAAAACCAGGTTGTAGCAGCAGATAGTAAAAACTGAACAATTAAGCGTCGCTTAATCTTGCTTTTGAAAAAAGGAAGAAGAGGAAGACACTAATGAACTCCTGCCTTGGCCCCTAATCTGCTGAAGTTTGGAGAGATAAGACATTCAGAAGCCAGAGGGAATCACAATCAAGGTAAGAAGAAACAGCTGAAACCCCATTCAGTTTCATGGTCTGTAAATGGTGATGGTGACACATATCTCTTGCCGACCCGTGCAAAAGTGAAATGGTAACGTGTATGATGCCCACTATCACATGATGCTAAGAATAGAAGTTTGATAACCAGAAAAAAAATAATATGTGGGTTTAATAAGGTTATAGGATGCAAAGATATCAAATTATTTTACATGTTAGCAAAAACAAGTGGAAATATTTAAAAATACATATACAATAACACTAGAAAGCAGGAAATAATTAACAATAAGTTTTAAAAAATTGGTGCAAGATCTGTACCCTAGAAACTATAAAAAAGAAAGAAATGAAAAAATACCTAAATCAATGGAGAAATAAATCATATTCAATTTTAAAAAAGGTTTGGTAACTGATAGCCCAGCTCTCTGTGAGGATGATGTTTTACTCTGTCTGAAATGGTCTTGATGTTAGATTTTTAAATTGGATTGTTTATTTTTTTGTTATTGAGCTGTAGGAGTTCTGTAAATATTTCAGACATTAACTCCTTAACAGATGTATGGTTTGCCATCAAAAAACTTTCTTACTCTTAGTTCTTTAGTTAAATCCTTCAAAGGACTTGAATATTTTTATGACTCTTGGTGGTTTGTGTACTACTTTCCAAAAGGTTTCATTGATTTTTCCCATCCCCCCTGTAGCATGACAATTTACCAGTTGACCACAAATTTAAAACAACAAATTACTTTGTTGTTGTTGTTGTTGTTGTTTTCTGTTTTCTGGTTGTATAGCACATAAAAACATTCCATATGTGTCCTCATACCTGCTTATAATTTGTTCTTCCTCACTTGAGAATTTTTCTCTACTAACATATCTATTATAATCTGGGATCATTTTAATAAAATATAAATTCTACAAGTATTTTAGATATCACTTTCACTGATGATTTTAAATCCTTTTTTCTGAATCTGATTTTTTATTGTTTTATTTTACTGTTGAGAAAATTTTCATTTTATGGGTGATAAAATTGTTGGATTTTTCCTTTAAGATTTACCACTTCAATATTTACAATTATTTTCTCCCAGAAAGACCTCATAAAGTGTTAATTTTATTTTACTTTTCTATGCTTGGGGATTATTTTATATATAAACCCTTTACCCATCAGGAATCTGTAATCACATGTCAATGCAAAAGATTTATTGACATTTATACCCCTCAAAGATTTGCCAGTTTTACCAACATCATTTATAAAATGGTCCCTTCCCTCCAATTACACAATGATAAGTTGAAGTCATTTGGGTAAGTACATATACACGTTTTCCCTTCTGTCTCGTTGATCCATTTGTCTGATTGTGTACAAGCACCTTGCTGTGTTAATTTTTGCTGCTATATAGTATATCTTTATATCCAAAAAAGCTAGCATCTCCTAATTCTGTAAACCATTACTTGACATGTAAATGTCCAAATATATTTAATAGTAACTTCCCTGTGTTGCAGGGCATTTCCTTTTGATGTTTTATTTAGGATTTTATGAAATATATGCATTAACTTGTAAAGATATGTCAAGCAAATGGCTTGGACTCTTTATACTGAAATTTCATAATTTCCCAACACCTCTTAGGAATCAAAGGAAAAGGTGATTACTTTGTGTCTCTACTCAGGACTTAATTTTGATAGTGCTCCCTTCGTCTGAGTTTCTTGCGTACCAGAGGTCTATATGTGTTACAAGATTTTTATTTCTACTTCTTGACTGTGACATTCATCAAACAGAGCAATAGCAAATCAATGACTGGCAGTGAACTTCGATTTTACCTGCAAACAAAACCAGCAGTGCCATGCTGAGCTCGGGTGCACAATCTTGCCTTAAGAACAGGAAAAGGGTCAGGTGATTATGCAGGGCAGTCAGGTTGGGGTACCTGCCTTTTTTTTTCTATGCTCAGTTCAAGTATTACTGCTTTTAAATGTCAGCGTATCACCATTGTGAGCATGTGTACCTATTGAAACTTTTCTTTCCTGAGACATTTCAGGTGGACACCTTGGAGAACGTTATACATTTGAAATTTTAATCATTGGGGCGCCTGGGTGGCACAGTCGTTAAGCGTCTGCCTTAGGCTCAGGGCATGATCCCGGCGGTCCGGGATGGAGCCCCACATCAGGTTCCTCCACTGGGAGCCTGCTTCTTCCTCTCCCACTCCCCCTGCTCGTATCCCCCCTCTCGCTAGCTGTCTCTCTCTGTCAAATAAATAAATAAAATCTTTAAAAAAATAAATAAATAAAAAATTTTAATCATAACTGCAGGAACAGTGAAGCTTTGGTTAGACCTGGATAGTTGACAAGAAAAGAATGAACCTTCATTAAGGTCCTGCCATAGGTGTGGCCCTGTTAGGCACTGCACATTGAATTCTCATGAACTCTCCGAGGGAGGGACATTTCTAAATCCTCATTTTATGGCTGGTGACATTAAGTTTCAGAGTTGGGAGACTGAAGTGCCCATAACGGACATCTAAGCCACTGTTTCACCCATTCTTCCTCTCTGGCATATCTTGATAATGTTGTAAAGAAGTCTTTCTGAACACACATGTCTTAACACCTCTGAGGACAAGGAAGTCATGCCTCGTCCTCCAACTATGGCTTGGTTCGTTCTGGGTCAACTCTGGTCTGACCATTTAAAAACAAACAAATGAAATGACACTCTTTATATTAAACTAGATCCAGTTTCCTTACCATTTCTGACCTTAGGCTTTGTTTGAGTCTTCTGAACTCAGGGAAAGAAGTTCTTATCTCTATGCTGAGTTACAGCACAAAGGGATTAGAAGGGCCAACCATTCCCCGTGAGAGACAAACTCAGCATATTCAAGAGACAGGGAAACTGGTATCACTTCCTGTATTCTCACAGTTAGGAAATTTTTCAAAGGACCACACCCCTCATACTGGGGGTATCAAGCAAATCTGGTTTTCCCCCAGCTGTCGGGGCTTCCACTGAAAAATCTCTGGACCTCATCCTGATCCCAGGGTAAGCTGTGTCCTCAACATCCATTTCTAAGATCGGTGTGTTCAGGAATATGTCACTTTTCCTTTTCCAGAAAGTGGAGAGAAGCCAGAATTTTAAGTCATTTTTCTTTTATTTCCTTTGCAACCTCTCAGGTGATAGCTTTTCAACATCCTGTTTGATCTACCTTTGAGTTCCATGGAGAATGGTTGGGTGACTTGTCCTTTAGTGAGTCTTCCTGAAATCTCATTTTTTTCAGCTCTGCTTCAGAAAGGAGCTAGAGATCAGGCCATTCAAGGTTATGGCCTCTAATGAGGGTCTGGAGTAACAGGTTCCGGGTATGGAATTTGATGTCAAAAATGATCAACATCCAATCCGTATGAAATTATTTTCTGACTCCAGCTGACCATGCACTTTCCTTTGCAGCTACAACTTCATTAAGTGGGGGAGTGAGTTTCCAACAAGAAAAGGTCAACATTTCCATTCGGGCATTCAAACATCTCCAAGATGGGCTTGAGGCTTTAGAGTTCTATTGATTCTGCCATCCCCATGCTGAGTACAGAACTTTGCCCAAAATAGATGGGCTGTGTCAATCAAAGCTCACCAGTGGGGCTATTTATTTTCTGTTTGATTCACAGGGCCATCAAATATTGAAGTTGAAGGAGTCCAAAGTAATTCTACTTTAGTATACATTTGCAGATGAGACTTACTTTCACAACTGATACATTACTGAAACTAAAATTCATGAAGAACACTTTGAAATGACAAACTTTTCTTCTGCATAAATTTGGTCTATGTTTACCAAAAACCCGTGAAATGTAAAAATGCTAAAAGTTGGGATTTCCAGAGCAGATACTGAATCTGTCTAAAAGAAATTATTGTGATTAAGTGACTTAGAAATATAAAACACCATTGATCAGGGAAAGGGGGTCTTGGTTTGGAACGTAACAGGTACTGGTGGCATTTGCACATGCAGAGATGAAGAATATGTTCCTGAAAGAAGCGATAGTCCATCTGGGAATAGGTTACAAACTACATTAGTAACGATAGCAGCTTCTCAAATTAACTGTATACTTTTTGTATACTTTTAAGACAATTAATAGTGTCCTGATAATGTTTTTATTTAAAAAAGATCTATATTACACATGTAAGCTTTTCTTCTCAACAGCGTAAGCTGTACAATAGATGTTCATCAGTTCTTTAATGAGCCCCATATTTTTGAAGCTTTATCATTCCTTCCTCTGAATGGATCACATCCGCACCTCCTCCCCACACCTAAAAGATATCTTGAAAAGCTTTCTTGACATCTTGAGAAGTCTTTGTTTTCCAAGTCGGCCTTTGTCTTTCCATTCCAAGATTACCTGCTTTAATTTTAAACACTAGCAGTGACTGTATCAAGTCAACATTACATAAAACGATCCAATCACCTATAACCATATCACCCTGATCCAAGGGATATTTACGAAACTTTTAATAAAATGCCTTCACTTTGTTTTGTAACTGTATCTAGATCTCCAGCACTTCTTACATCTCTAGCATCTTAAGTTCATAGGTTTCATATTTTACCTTTTTTGCTTGTTAAAGAGAGATCAATTTTTCCCACTTTAAGCTTTCTTATTCTTCTTTGCTTTGAACTTTTCTTTATAGGTGGCCAGATTCTGACTTTCCTGACCCAGAATTTAATACCTATGTTTAATATAAACTATATGTGAGTCATCTCTTTACATAAAAAATGTATGAATATCCAGTGGATATATAAGGTAATTGTGAGAAATTACTAAGTCTATATATGTGGAAGTCCTGCAGTGGGGGGAGGAGAGGAGCCAGAGCAGAGTAGCTCTTCTTGTCTCTATTATATTGCTATGTGACATGAGTTACAGTGATCACAGCTCCTTCCCCCCTTTATGTTTGGAAACTGGTCATGCCTAAGGCAGTCATGAGGTATTCTTGATTGGTCCCCAAGGTGGTGCTTCAGGTTTGCTCAAGAGCAGGTCCCATGGCCTTTTCTGTGGTTCCTCATTTAGCTGACCTTAGCCCACTCTCTGGCAGTGACCCTGAAGAAGTCACCATTTGCTTGGGCAATGCTGTGTCTTGATGGTGAGTCTATGCATATCCCCTCTTTGTGCTCTTCTAGCTTCCTTTCCTCTGGTCCTGGAGTGGGCCCCTTCCCTGAGATCCACATAGGGCTGCATAGACATGGCTAGCAATGTATGTGAAGTTATACTGAAGGTTTTATAACAGTGGAGTAAAGTACAGCCTACTTTTTTTTTTTTTTCCTCCTCAGGATACAGGCCACACTGATTGCCTCTACAGAAATAAGATTTTCTCATTCTGGTTCTTTCCTACTCAAGAGGGATGACTTCTTCCCAGGCCAATTGATAGCTGGAGTACCTATTCCCTTTAAGAAACACTGTCCCATCCCCATCGCCAGAACCACCTACAGAAGTGTGGTCTGGTTGTGACTACTATAGTCCCTAACATGGTGCACAGACATCAGCACCTTTCTCAAGGTATGAGTTAGTCACTCAGTCTTAAGCCTCCACACATGAGATGACCTGAGCCTACACTGGTTCACTTAGTCTCTCCTCCCTAATGGCTTCAGAAAATCTTTATTTTTATTTATTTTTTTAAGATTTTAAAATTTTATTTATTTGAGAAAGAGCCAGAGAGACAGCACGAGCAGGGAGAGGGGCAGAGGGAGAGGGAGAAGCAGACCCCCACTGAGCAGGGAGGCCAATGCGGGGCTCCATCCCAGGACTCCAGGATCATGACCTGAGCTAAAAGCAGATGCATAACAGACTGAGGCACCCAGGTGCCCTATGGGTTCAGAAAATCTTGATGCCAGTCGTCTCCTCATCATGACCAAAGAGAAAGCCAACGTTGCAAAATAAACTAATTCACTAACTTCATCCTGTCCCCACATACTCATCCCCAGCTTATCCTTCTCCCTGCATCCTTTCTTTTCATATTCCCATCACCTTTGAACATACAAATTAAATTCAGCAAACATTGTATGTATACCTGTGATGAACCTGGACTTGAGTAGGTGCTGTGGGCAGAGATAACTTCAATAAGAGGGATCAGAAAAAAGTTCTGAAGGAATATCCGTGAGAAAAGGGTAACCGTTTTGACTGGAGTAATGTGGGGAGTTGTCATGGAAGTGGTATCATAGAGGTTGGCTCTTGAATAAAGGTGATTATCTGAGAACAAGCACCCTTTATTACTCAAGTGTATGCCAGGAATATTCTCTATTTGTACATCACTGATGTGATTTTATTCCTTTTCATCTCTTGGGTGATACCCAGCAGCTCATTCCATTAATTCTTATCTAGAAACTCTGGCATACTCTCTCTGTGTCTTAATATTTATCTTTCTAAGAACTCCCATACACTGCATGGAAATATAAATTGATGCAGGAATCTTGCAAAGCAATTTGGCATTAATGGATCAAGATCTTAAAAATGTTCATACAGGGTTATTATGATCTAGCAATTCCACTTCTAGAAATCCATCCAAATGAAATAACCTAAGACATAGGGGAAAATAAATATGCATAAATGTATTTGCAGAAATATGTTTATTAAACCATAGTTTCCCATCCTGTTGGTATAACAATAAAAAACTAAATAGATAATAAAAGAAATTATTAAGTGAAAACACATTCATGTGATGGACTGTTATGCAGCCATTAAAATGGTGCTTCTGATGTATTGTGAAGAGAAAGATGCCAGATGCATCAAATATGATCTTGAGCAGGTTAAACTTACATACATATGAAATAGTCTAAAAGTGAAAAGAAGTAGGGTGGGGGAAAGGAAAGGGAGCAGAAATGTTGACCGCCAGATTCTGTGTGGATTGTTTTCACACTTTTGTTTCTACTTTACTGAATATTCTAAGTACTTGGAATGGACAAGCATTATTTTTTTAATGTATAATATTTGCAGTAAATTTGCAAGAAAAGCTTTTTGTCCAAAGGTTTATATTCCTCTTTGCCAGGGCCATGTTTTTTGCATAGAGGCACACAGCCCAGATGTGTCCATTTGCTTTCCTTCGTTATCAGACTTGGGTCCCCATAAATTTTACGTGTGCTTGGGTCTTCTCAGCCCACACACAAATGCAACATCAGACACCAAGGCCAACTCGCTCCCTTCCTGGTTAGGGTCATTTCCATCCAGCCCACCCACAGAGCACGGAGAGTCTGGCTATTTTAATATACAATAAACATACTTATTTCTGTAACTTGTCAGGTGATTCTGACCCTTGCATTGTGCTAAAGAGACAATCCCAATTTGTTCAATCCAAACTCTGCTCTGATCCAGCTGTTACTCCTACCTGCCCCTCTCTCCTGGCAAGCCCCATGGTTTAGTTTCCACAAGTGCAAATACCAGCTCTTTTTGAAAGGTCTTTGCACCTTATACTGCAAGCCTTTCTGCTACCCCAGAAAGTTTTGTGGCAAGATTTCCATGAACTCCCACAATCTGTGTTTAACAATGCCAGTGCATTCATTTTTCCCAGATTATATGATGCTATACTTATTGTTGCCCAGGTCTTCCACTGCCTTCGCCTCTCATGTACCTCTGATCATCAAGCATGACATTTAGTCCAGGTAACTAAGTGAGATTGCCCAGTAGCCTCCTCCACAGTTGGATATGCTGCTAAAACATACACAACCTCATGGGGTCTCTTTCTTACCACTTTCTCTCCTTCTTCAAACCCTCTGGAAGATCTCCAGCATGGGCACCTCCACTTCGTATAATTAATCAATAAAAAGACATGTATTTAGTGCCTGCTACTTGAAAAGTATAGTGCCATGCATATGGGAAATCGAGAGAAAGAAAAATAGGTGTCCTTACCCTCCAGGATCAAATAGTCTAGCAAGAGAAATAAGACAGTTTTGGTTAGCAACTAAACCTAAAGTATAGCAGATAAGACATGCAGAGGAAAGATGGAAGGAAGGAAGGAAGGAAGGAAGGAAGGAAGGAAGGAAGGAAGGAAGGAAGGAAGGAAGGAAACTAACATTTATCAAGCTCCTTTCATATGCTAAGCACATAAAAATCTGTTACAGAGAAATTAAGTCAAGGGTTTGAGAGAACTCGATAAACACTATCAACTACATTTATTTTCATAGAAAGAGCAGAATGATATATGGAAACTGAGTGTGTTGGGTGAGGGGTAAATTTGGAATCCAAGCTTAAGAGATAGAAGTTTATATAGATAAAATCAAAGTGATAAGGTAAGCAAATAGAGATCGTGTATGGACAAAAGCATTCACTCATTCCCCAATTAGGTATATTATGCACTTGTTATGGGAAGAAAATAATTCCAGGACTTCTAAAATTGTGGAGTAAGTAGTTCAGTGGACTCATTCCCCAGCAAAAGAACAATTTAATTGGTGGAAATTATAAAAAAAACAAACACACACACACACACAATCATTTAAAGTGTGTAGAAATTTTCTTAAGGGCATACTCATGTGAAAAAATATATATTTGAGAAAATTTACTAAATTTCAGTACAAAAAATGAGAGTATCTAGTATTTGTGCCAGGACTTGCTTCCTTTTCCCCTAGCCCCATATAACAGAAACTCTCTCCTGAGCACTCTACACTGGACAGGTGCCCCCAAGAAGATAGAGTCTCTGCCTTCCCAGGCTCACAGTCTGGGGTTACCAGCCCAATTGGGAGGGGCAGGCTGCTTGTGGTTTTTATCCCCAGCCCATGTCATAAAGCTCTGTGCTATATTCCAGTCAATAGTGACTGAGAGGTATAAGGCTCCTTCCTCTACCTATTCTTTACTCCTGGGGGGAAGCTCTATTTCAGGTGGATGGGTCAAGAATGCTTCCCGTCCACACCACCTTCCATCAACTACTCCCCATCACCTCTACCCTACTGTAGTCCTTAGAGAGGGGGTTCCATGCTGGGAGAAGCAAGCTGAGAAGACCATGGGCTTCCATTTTCCCACACTGCTCACTAATAGAGCATTGGTGTCATTCTATGGAAAGTGCGTCCCATCCCCAGTTCCTGTGCAGTGCCTAGAGGAAAGGCAGGAAGTATGGACAAGAGCTCCACACTCTGCTTCCCTGCCTATGGGTGCTGTGGTCTGAATATCTGTGTCCTCCCCAAATTCATATGTTGAAATTCTAACCGCCCCAAAGTGATGGTATTAGTACATGGGGACTTTGGGGGTATTTAGGTCATGAGGATGGAACCTTCTGGAATGGGATTAGTGCCTTGTAAAAGAAAATCCAGAGAGATGTCTAGCCCCTTCTACCATGTGAAGACACAGTGAGAGAGTGATGGCTATGAACTAGGAAGAGGGTCCTTCCCCAACCATACTGGCACTACCCAGAGCTCAGACTCCTAGCCTTCAGAACTGAGAAATAAATGTTTGCTGTTGATAAGCTACCCTGTCCATTGTATTTGTTATAGCAGCCCGAAAGGACTAAGACAACGAGTGTTGTGGAAAATAAAGGAGATCTTGGTGGGAAACAATTCAGAGGTGGCTGGTGGTTCCATGATAAAAACAAAATGGCAGAGCTGACAGAATCTTAATAGAAGGAATCAAGGAAACTGACAGAATGGAAGATCATAGTCAGTTCTTTCTTTATTTTTATTTTTAGGAAACATTTTCAGTTGTTATTCATAAACTTATTATTCAAAACAGCAAAAGTGGATTTAGAAAGCTACATTGTCAATAGCAAAACAGGAAGGAGATGAAATGTTTGGCAGACATCTTGAAAAGTTTCAAAGGAACACACACCAGGCTAAAGGTCTACAGTTAAACTGTGCTTGCACAACAGGTTACATTCACTCCTGCATTTTCTCAATAAGTTCTCAATAAGTTCTTCCTTATATTTCCTTTTCTCTTTTCCAACCTGTCGAGATTTGGCTTCACATTCAAGAATTTCTTTCCGATCTTTGTCCAGTTTAATCCTGGTGATAATCACCTTGCTCAGGTGAATGCCCAGATCATAGTCAATTCTGGAAGTCAGGAAAGCTGTACACCTGTGCTAGGCTAAACCCACTCAGGAGCAAGCAGGAAAGAACTTGAAAGAATTTTTCAAACCATACACTGACCCATCCACACAGAGCAGAGAAGCCTCTCTGGCATGTGAGGCTTAAACTCAACCTCTGACCAAACGCTAGGTACTTTGATGCAGAGGCAACTCCCAAGTAACCAGGCTTACAAATGAAGCCATGCTCAACCCTGTCAGTCTGGAAGACTGTGTGCATGCCAACGGATGTACATTCTCAGGAGAGATCAGAGAGGGAACCTCCCATCTACCAGTACCTGGTTGAACATGGGCAAAATGCCATAAATTCCTTAAACTCTGGTAGCAGCCTCCAAGCCATACACACATACCGTGGTAAAAGGTAAACATACAACTGGCCCAGGGCGCTTATGCACAACTTTTGATCAATACATAGTTCATGCTGACCCAGGGCAAGCACTAGCAGCCTGTCTAAAGATTCAAAAAAGGGGGGGGCTGGGGAGTCTGAGCAGAACATTGGAAACTGCACACTACTGGGGAAAAGACTTTACAGAATCATTCAGCCAAGTCACAAAACAAATTCATGACCAAGCAAATGAGCAACCACAATAACCCCCTGGGAGAGATTAGTTATCAGAGTTGCTACAACAGATTATTTAAAATGTCTAATTTTCAACCAAAAAATTACAAGACATGCAAGAAACAATATATTGCTACAATACGTTATCTAAATGTCCTATTTCCAATGAAAAAATATGAGACATGTAAGAAATAATCACAAAGGACCATATATTATATGAATTAATTTATATGAAATGTTCAGAATAGGACAATGCATGGAGGCAGAAAATTGATGAGTAGCAGGAGCTGAAGTGGGGCTTGGGGCAATGGGTTGTGACTGCCGATGGATACAGTGCTGTCAATATATCAAAAAACATTGAGTTGTACACTTTAAATTCATATCTTATGATATATGAATTATATATTAATACACTTGTCTAAAAAGTAGGTTATAATTTGTGCTGGTGGCATTCATTAAAATGTGGCTACATAATTCCCTGGGGGTAGAGCTGGGACCTCATGTTTTGGGGGAGAATTGATAAGGAAAAATAAACTCAAGCAGAACTTTTAAATGACCTTTTCTTAGCATTATGATGTTCTTCTGGAATGAGGGGTTTGAGATAAAGAGAAGCTAATGTATTCCATAATGTTCCATTTAGGAGAAATACTTTTCTAATATTAATTTAGTCCAATGTCCTATTGTATTTATGCTGTGGGAGAGAGGCTCGTCAGAAACTTAGGATGCCAAAGAAGTATAGAGGAGAGATTCCAGAAAAGAGATGATGCCTTGAAGTGAAAAGGAAGGAGTAGCAGAAATTGGAGGATCAGGTAGACCGTTAGGAAGAATGTTCCAAGCAATGGGATCTGGATGCCCAAAGACAGTGAGAAGCAGTAAATAGAGCCTGATCTTGTTTGAGGACTTCCGGTAGATCAGTGTTTCTTGGTGTTTGGTGGGAGATGAGTATGGAAGAGGTTGGATTTAAATCATGGAAGCTCTCAAATACCTCTCTAGAGATTGGTTTCTATCTCGTTCTGTAAACCGTGTTGACTTTTAAGCAACTAGCAATCTTAATCAGATTTGCATTCTTGAAAGATTTTTTGAACACTCTTGTGGGGAACGGATTAATGAGACTAGGTAGTTAGAGAGATGGTTGGGGAAACTATTTCAAAAGTTTCTTCACATTAGACAGTGATGGCAGTTGTATGGAGAAGAAGCAAGAAACATTTCTAAGGTAAAGCCAATATTTCAGTGGCCAGTTACTGGAGAGTAAGAAATAGGGGAAAGGCAAGATATCGACCAGGTCTAAGGCAAAAAGTCCATCATAGTTGTGACTGGAGCTCAGAGGTCTGGTAAAATTTAGAACAGAACAAGAAAAAGAATTGAAAGCAACAAAAGTTGAGTAACCCAAGTTAATTTCAAGCCAACTCAGGTTTTTTTCTGACTTATCTTGAATGTCGATCATGGCAATGGAAGCTTGAGGTATTACTTTCTCTTCTGCCCATTTTCTTTACGGTGTAACTTATCCCCCTGTCTCTCTCTACCTCTCCCTGAACAATCTTTCTCCTGGTCCCATCCTGAGAGCCTCACTTGTATTCTGTCTCCTATTCTCCTCCTTACTTTGGACCTCAAAAGCTGCAAACAACCAGCTTGGCCGTGTAGGCTCTGCCTCTGAGGACAGGCGAGGTAAAGAAACTGAGCGAGCAAAGACAGAATCCATGTAGCTGGGATAACCAGCTTGATAGTTGGTTTCGTCACACAGTTTTCTGGACTTGAGAATTCGCTGAATTCTTCCTCCCCACCCTACCCCACCCCCGGTATTCTTTAGTATTTCTAAGGCTCTACAAGTTCTGCTTTGGTCACTAAGCGAAGTCCCCAGACCTACCAAAACAATGTATTATTTTTTCTTTAATTTAAGAAAAATAGCAAGTAAGATGTGAGCACACAGATACCTGTTTGAAAACCCCCTCTCTGCCCACAACAGGAACAGTCCTTGAACAAGGACTGCTTGGGGCAAGCCTGGAAGTCTGGAGAGGAACTGCAGGAAGGGATGATGGAAATGACATTTATCGGTCATATTCACAGATGCAGTCACCTTTCTGCACCTGCACGAATGCCAGATGGGCCTATGAGTGATGAATGGATATATTAAGAAAATGTTCTGTCTCGTGCAGCCTCACGGAGCCCTCCCTAACTCACCAGAGGTGTGGCACCAGCATCTTCTATGGCCCATTTTCCCAGTTTGAGCATTTAAGCCAATTCCTCTCTGGGAAGTGTTGGCCTGTCTGTTGCTTAGTCTACAAAGCAGATGGAGTGCACTTAATAGTTCAATCAGGAATCCAAATTAAAGTCATCGCCTTGTTCTTAATGGGATTAATGGGAGTTGAGGAATCCATGCTGGCAGCTTGAGAAGCTGTCATGCGTTGACAAGAGGCCCAGCCTATGTTAAGTACACATAGGTATGCCAAGTGGCTGGGTCTTGACCTTCTAAGGTTTCGGATCTGGACCGCAAAGCCTGCTAGGAGGGCCGCACAGGGTGGAGATGCTCTTATTTACTACGGCCAACAAGTGTTGTAGCCTAATACTTTTTCCCCCATTTATTTTATTGAGAAGTAGTTATGTGCAGTAAAATTCACACTTTTAAGCCATAGTTCTGCTCATCTTGACAAATACAGTCATGGGACCGCCACTGTAATTAAGACATAGAAGAAAATTCCCCCATCTCCCTCGGCAGTCAAGTTCTCCCCCAGCCCCCAACCCTTGGCAAACACTGGTTGGCTTACTTCCCTATAGATTTGCATTAGCGAGAATGTTATATAAATGGAAACATGAAGAATGTAACCTTTTGAGGCCATCTTCTTTCACTGAGCATAAATGCTTTCAA
Organism: Ursus arctos; assembly: GCF_023065955.2. Lineage (NCBI taxonomy): Eukaryota > Metazoa > Chordata > Mammalia > Carnivora > Ursidae > Ursus > Ursus arctos. Next base: position 20,412,389 of record NW_026622863.1, read on the forward strand.
AATTCATCCATGTGAGTAAGTGTATCAATAGTTCCTTCTTGTTATTGGATGTACCACAGTTTATTTACTAATTCTCCAGTTTATGAACATTTTAAGCTCTTTCCAATTTTTAGTGATTGTGAATAAGGACACTGTAAAAATTTCCATATAGGGTTTCATGTGAACATAGGTTTTATTCCACTTGTTTAAATGCTTCAGAGTCAGTATGTCTAACTACAAGAAATTGCTTAAAGGTTTTCCAAATTCATTGCACTATTTTGCACATAACCAGCACTATATGAGAATTCCAGTTGGTCCTTGTTCTCACGAACACTTGCTTGGTTATTGTTGTCCGTGTGTGCTTTGTGTCACCTATTCTAATAGGTGTGTAGTAGTGGTTTTCATTGTGGCTTTTTTTTTTTTTTTTAGATTTTATTTATTTGACAGTGGGAAACACAGCAAGAGAGGGAACACAAGCAGGGGGAGTGGCAGGGGGAGAAGCAGGCTTCCTGCTGAGCAGGGAGCCTGATGTGGGGCTCGATCCCAGGAGATCATGACCTGAGCAGTAAGGCAGATGCTTAACGACTGAGCCACCCAGGGGCCCCTCATTGTGGCTTTAATTTGTGTTTCTCTAATGACGAATTGTGTTCGGCATCTTTGAATGTGTTTATTTTTCATCTATGCACCTTCTTTGGTGAAGTAGCTGTTCAGATCATTTATGCATTTTCAAAAATCTGATTGTTTTATAATCATTGCATTTTAAACAGTGTTTAGGTTCTCTGGATACATGTCCTTAAACAAAATATGTGAGTGTGAGTATTAATTTTAACCAGTCTGTGACTTGTGCTTTCATTAAGAGCAGAAGTTCATAATTTTGATGAAGTAAAACTTGTCCAGATTTTTTCTTTAAACAAATCTTTGTCTAACCCAAGGTCACAAATATTTTCTCCTATATTTTTTTTCTTGACATTTCGTAGTTTTAAGCCTTAACATTCAGATGTATTAACCATTTTGAATTAATTTTTGTAAAAGATGTGAAGGACAGGTTGAGGTTCTTTTTTTTTACATAGGGATATTTTCATTACAATTGAGCTCTTGATCATTATTGTTGCTCATATTTTCAATTTGTATATTTGAAAATATGTATCATTTAATTTGTTCTTTATTTAACATTTAATTTTACTGTTTTCTTCTCATCTTTTTCTTCTTCATCTTTGTCTCCCCTCCTCCCCCACCTCCTCCTCCTAATTCTTTTATATTGAAATTGCCAATACTTGGCTATTTTGACCTATAAAAGCACAAACTGAAGCTTGTAGGTCCCTTCTTAACAAATCGGTTTTTAACATTTCATATGTGTTATAGATTTTTGTGTCTGTTGCCTTCCATTTCTTATTTTTCTCAAAAAGTTCTTATTGTAAACGAGTAATATGATTTTAGCATTTAACAAATGTCAGGACTTAAAGGTACACATTTTGGAAGAATATGTGAGAATTAAATCCACGAGAGACCATCATTTAGTTGCACAACACCACCGACTCACTTCTGCCCATAAATCATGGGGAGATGAAGTCATTGAATAGTTATGGGTCCAGGCCTTATGGAAAAACAATTTGAAATTAGCTTTCAAATGTCCCTATTTTTGGCAATTTTTTAAAATGAGCAATACCTTCTGAAAATGCAAGGTTGGATACTCAAATATATTCTGCAAGAAAAACAAAAAGGCAAAGCATTAAATATTTTGATATTAAAGTTCCGTGGGGTTCTTTTTTTTGCAAAGGAGGAGAAAGGCTGGATTTTCTTACAAGGGGGCTATATAAAAATACTCATTGTTACGATCAGAAATATCGGTGTTTAGGCCCTATAATACCCCCTGTATAAGCCTCATAATAGCCCCACCCAACCCTAACATTCCTGGGCTTGGTAAGAGTATTTAGAACTAGAAAAAAAAGTAATAATTAAAAAAATAAAAAGGACCCTTATGTTCTCTCCTAATCCTGGACAATATGAATAAGCAATACTCCTCATGAGTGATTCTATAGCTTCTCTTTAAATACTACCAAGAATGAGGAGCTTATTGTTTTCCAAAGACATAAATTCTATAGTCCTCACTCCTTCCTTACACTGAGAATATGTATTTTTTTATTATTATTGCTGCCCATCAACCCACCTAGAGGAAACCCAATCCCACCCCACAGGATAACCTTTGGGATTATTATCAGTCCTCACGTCCAGACAGGTCTATTTTCTAACCTAACAAGACTCTGACCTTTCACCCTTATCCTCTTGAAATGGTTTGAAAATCTTTTTACCACTTAGATGTCAATTTGTTAGTGTTTTTTTGTTGTTTGTTTTTGGTGTTTGTTTTTTGTTTTTTGTTTTTGTTTTTTTTTTGATAACTGGGTTTTTCATGTCTAGAAACAATTCTATAGTTGTGGCATGAGCAGGGGAGACAAAAATCTATTATCTTCCCCTTTATTCTTTTGAACAAATAAACGTCTGTATTTGGAAAATAAAAAGATTACAAAGAGAAGACAGCAATGCCATAATGAAAGTTCTGTGCAGCTGGCTTCAACGAGCCAGGACTCCAGGCTCCTCAACAGCACTGTCTTGTCCTCCTTCTTCTTGTATCATTTTTCTCCAAGAAAGCCATTTCATATAGTGTGACCAGGGCTTCCACTTCTCCCACCCACTGTGTGATGTGGGCTTCTCCATAGTACCCTGACCTCTGCACACTGGGATGGGTCAGGAATTGCCGTCTTCTCCAAGCCAGTCCAGTCTTCTGTGGGATTCTGCTGGAACTGTCATTTTGTTTTCTAGCATTATGGACCTAAAGCATTATGTATACCTCGAGCTATTACAGGCTGTGATGGTTAATTTTATGTGTCAACTAGGCTAGGTCACCCACCATACCTAGATATTTAATCAAACATTATTCTAGACATGTCTGTGAAGGTATTTTTAGATTCACATTAAAAAACAACAACAACAACAACAACAACATCTATTAATTTTAAAGATGGAGGGAGAGAGAGAGAGAGAGTGAGCAGGGGGAGAGGGAGAGAGAATCCTCAAGCAGACTCCCTGCCAAGCAGGGAGCCTGACGTGGGTCAACCCTGAGATCATGACCTGAGTTGAAATCAAGAGTCGGTCACTTAACTGATTGAGCCACCCAGGCGCCCTGAGATTCACATTGAAATCAGTAGACTTTGAGCAAGGCACATTGCTCTCCATTATGTGGTGGGCCTAGTCCAATCAGTTGAGGAACCTAACAGAAAAAGACTGATGTTTCTACAAGAGGGAATTCTGCAGGCAGACTTCCTTTGGATTCAAACCGAAACTGTTCCCTGGGTGTCCAGCCTGCCAGTCTGCCCTGCAGATTTTAGACTCGCCAAGCCTAGACATGCAAGCCAATAAATCTTTCTTCACTATATGTGTGTGTGCTTCTGTGTGTGTATGTGTGTGTGTGTATCTACATCCTGTTGGTTCAGTTTTCCGGAACAACTCTGACTAGTAGACAGGCCATCATTTCCTCCACATGAAGAATAAAACACATATAAGCACAAGAACATGCACATGTGTGAACACGGTTTATAAGTTTAAACTCTAATCAATATATGCATATAATGGTGTGAATTGACTCCACCCACTCCCATGTAACATGTCAAGACCATCTGTCACGTCACCATGTTACTGAATCACTTCCGAATCATCAGGTTCAATAGCTACGTGTTACCTCATTAAGAGAACGTGCCACAATTACTGAGTTCATATCATGCTGCTGGACATTTCGTTTGCTTTTGATACCACTGTCCACGCTTGTGAATATATACAAGCATCTATTTTTCCATGATTGGGTGACATTCCTGGGTAGATTTCCAGAGGTAGAATACCTGCTCATGACAATTTGGCTTGTAGAGACATTTGCCAAATTAATTTTCCAAAGACGTATAACAATTTACCCTTCCATTGTCATAACATTAAGGTATTTATTTCTGTGAATTCTTGCCAGTATTACTATTGCAATTTTAACATTTTCTGTTTTTAGCTTGTTTTCACTGAAATAGAGCACTTTAAATGCTACCTTACATTAGTATATATTTATTTGATCACTATTTGGGGAGATATATGTGATTTTTCTGTTTTGTTAGTTTTAGTTCCTCTTTTGTGGTTTGTTCAAAAGCTTTACTCATGTATCTATTAGTATCTTATTGATTTATGTGAGCTGTTTGGATGTTAAATATACGATCCCTTTATTTGCCCTCTTTCACATAAATATCTTCCCTTCTCTATCTTTTGCCTTTTCTGGTTCAGTTGCCTTTGCTCTCGCTGTTCCCACGGCTTGAAATACTCTTACACCAGATGTCTGTGTGATTAGCTGCTTAGCCCTTCAGGGTTTTCCTCAAATATCACGTTCTCATTGAGGCCCTCCCCAGACAGACTATATAAAATTTGAGCATCTTGTCTTCCACCTGAAAATTCTTTCCACTTTCCCTAGTTTATTTTTTTCTCTTTACCCCTTAACACTGTATAACTCTATATAACTTTAGCTAAAACTATAACTATATATATATGCATTTACTGATTTATCATGCTTTCTTTCTGCCCCCTCCCATCACCAGAATGATATAGTAGAATACTTTTGCTAAATATTAATCAGACTTGATTCTCCTTGTATTTTCTTCCCCACTCTATCATATTTTAAAGAGGCTGCCAAAATGTTTTCTCCTTCTGGCCTCAAGGATATTTGCCCTGGAGAAAGCAGACATAGCCTAAAGCCAAATATTGTTTCAAACTGTTGTATAAAAGATGAAACCCAATGAAGAAATAGTAAAAGCAAGCAGGGAGACATTAAATGTTTCACCTCCACTCTCGACTAAGACAAAAAGGTGTGATGTTCATCTAACTGAGCTGACCTGCAGGTTACCCTATATCATGATCCCAAGGAATGGGGCATAGGTCAGAGGAAATGGGGTACAGGGTGAGTAAGGAAGTGAGACCCTGGACAGTAGATATTTTCTGTATTCTTGAGAGTCAGGACTCCAATTCCTCAGACCAGTGTGGCTTGCACAAGCAAGATGTTTGTTGAAACTATGTAGAGGTGAAGATCAAAGGTCGTTGCCCCCTTTCAAGAAGGGATTCCAGTGCAACCCTGAGTAGGAAATTCAGGGGCAACCATGGCTGGGGTTCAGTTCCTCCACTTTGGCAGAGTGAACATACCCCACAGAGATTAGATAGATTTAAAAGAAAAAGGGAAAATAGTATTTCTTGCAGGACTAAAGTTGTGGTCTGAGATATAAAGCTATACACTATCGCAGTCAGAGTTGGCGGTTGCAGCTCGACCCACCCCGGGCTAAATTAATCACACCAAAGCAACAGAGTTAAATTGGTACTTATTCCAGGCAGGATGTCCTGCCTGCAGACAGCTATCTGAGAGGAACCTTTTTATCCCAAAGTGGAAGGCTTGACTGGGGACCTAAGGAAATATTTTAACAGGATATAAAGTAAGGCAGGCAGCCAATGGTATGTCCAAGCAACTGCATTCGGGTCACCTTCTGGCAGGATTGATATCATACCCTGATCAATAGTAATGGCCAGAGGAGTGTTGGACATATAGCTGCTGACTTTTCACATCTCAATTTACTTAATGGGGAGTCCTGTGGGTTATGAAATGACTCACCATAGATAGCTCCCTTGTCCACTTTACCTTTACTCCATGTGGAAGGGGATTGCCTTCAGTGGGATAGCATTCTCTTTGGTTCTGTGTGCATATGACTTATGTTTTAGCTTATACCTTTCAGAATAGCTCAAAGCTTTGTTACTCAGATTTGGCCTCTATGCCAGGAGCAACAGCAACACCTAGGAGCTTGTTATAGACATATAATCTCCAGGTTCACTCCAGCCCTACTGAGTCAGTTTACCAACAAATCCCCAATTGACTCACATGAACATGAAAATTTGAGATGTGTTGGCCTACACCAGTCACTGGAGCAGCCTTTCTCTGAGGGCACTAACCTACCTGAGTTGCTCAGCCTTTACCACAAGGGCATTAGAATCCCAGTGGTGAGGAATTGCCCCTGAGACACTGGCCTTGGGTACAAAATTTAAGGGAGCACCAAAAATTCAATTATCAAGATAAATAAAATCTAATCCAAATTTGTTAAGAAAATCAAAATTAATGCAAAAAATGCACGATGAGAAAAATAACTTTTAAAATACAGTTGGTATTACTATTTTTTTTTTCCTTTTACTTCTGGCTCTGTTACTGCTAGATAAGGCACAGCTTTAAAAAAAATACAGATGTGTGAATACCATTCTACTCTGAATCAATTGGTCTTGGATAAGGGCAAGACATGATCAAGAACAGCAACAACAGTAAAGCCAGAGGAACATTTATTAGTTGGAGAAAGCAAGTCCTACCCAGTTTCCTATCAAGTTATATGCCTGTGTCAGGACTTAATTATCACCTGATCATCCCCAGTAAACTTAATCCATGCAAAGGCAGGGATTTGGTCTATTTCACTATTGTTGTTTTCCCTGGGCCCTGATGAGTGCCCAGATTGTAATAAGGTGTTTAATAAATATTGCTAATTTAGTGTACAAATAAGTGGTGATTCATCCATATAATGTAATATTGTATAGCAATTTAAATAAGGGTTTTTTAAAAACCCCTTTTGTGATATTGAATATTCCTTCTATGTTAAATATGGGAAGCATAAAACTGTATAAACAATATGAAACCAATATTCTTTTTTTCCCCCTAGTATTTCCATATCCTGGGGAAGAGGGTTAAGTTTATATATTTTTTAATCAACCTTAAAATTTTAATCTACAAAGAGAAGTTGATAGGCTGGAGTATTTCTCTAAAATGAGTGACATCAAGATTTATGTTCCTTTTCTTTTCTTTCCTTCCTAGAGTAGCTAATCACATTTCTGCATTTGTAAGAAAAGTCTCTCCAGGTCTTTGGAAACCTATCACGCTGTCAACAAACTGGGACAAAATTATTGGTAGGAGGACCATAAAAATGATTACCCATAATGGGTCACTTTGGAAAATGAAAGAGGGCACTATTCAAAATTACTCTACAGCTACAAACACGAGGACTGTCTTGGGAAGAACCAGGACATGTGGTCACCATGGTTATTAGTAATACCCCACATGAGTGCCCTGCTTCTACTTGTTTCTAATAAGCCAACAAAGAAACAAAAGAATGGCTAGGAAACATTTGGATCTTTAGGACTTCTGTCATCTTGCTGGAAATTTAAAAAAAAAAAAAATCCCACATAATCAGTGGTATCTAAAGTATATTCTTTATTTGGAATTTTATCAATAATGGCAAGCAATTGAAAGGGAATTGCTGTGAATATTAAACGGCTCCAATTTCTAGAACAGAGTAGGCTGCCAATAAATTGTCCATTTGATCTCTGAGTGTGAGAATCATGTGCATGTTACACACCATTACAGGTAAGAGCAGATGTTAAATATTTAGCAGAATGACTAGCAACTATTTTAGCTCCCTTTCTGACAACTAGTCTGGGCTTAATAATTCATCATAGTTAAAACAAAAACCTATCTCACTAACTAGAAACTCACTTCATGGCGAAGCTCTCCACGTCCTTTTGGGTCATTAGAATGGGATTTTGACACTTTCTTTCATTTAGACATTGGCGCCCTGAGCAAAAACAGCCAGAAGATCCCTTTGTGCAACTCACATAGGGCTGTATTCCCTTCATTTAGAGTCTCTTCTTTGGCACTGGGGATGGCTAGCTTTTGGTGCTGTAGCTTTTCAGATGCTATAAGAGCTAGAGGGCAACCCTCGTATGGGGTTAACAATTGCAGATCAGCTACTACCTGGCAGTATCTGAAATCCCTGTATTAAAGGAATGATGTGGTTATATCCTTTCTGATCCTCATTTGATTGACATCATTGCTATTAATAAATAGGACTGAAAGAAGAAGCTGAATGAAAAATCTCACTCAAAACTACAAATTAAAAGCCTAGTGTTGATAATGCTCATCATTATTTATTGATTCATTCAACAATTATTTATTGAGCCCCAGCATATGCCAGGCACTGTTCTGGACTCTAGGTTTACAGAGATGAACGGCGCAAAGCCATTGTCCTAAATGGGACTGTGACTACAGCGGGATGTGGGACACAAACAGTAAACACGTACACAGGCATTCGTTATAATGTCTGGTAGTGGTAAGTGCAGAGAAAGAAAAAAAATGAGATAAATAGCTAGAAAGGGACTCAGTAACAAGGACTCGGTGTCATTTTATATAACCTGATCACTGAAAAGCTTTCTGAGGAGGTGACATCTAAGTAGCGATGCTGGGTATGCAGGGAAGGTCATTCTTGTATCTGGGCATTTCTTTCCTTTAGTAAGAAATGACTTGAAGGCTGGTAACTCGTTGGAGTTCAGTCTTCTAGAACTGAGAATGAGGTCACAAGTAGGAGAAGTGCATTTTCTTTCCAGATCCTGTTCTTGGTGCTCTGATACTTGAAGCAAGTTAACTTATCTTCTAGGACCTCAGTTCTCTCATCCATAAAATGGGTTGGCTGGATACCATCTTTGTTGTCCACACTCCCAGGGTACCAGTGAATTCAACATTGCCCTTCAACAGCCACCCTCTGCCCAATCAGCATACCTGAGTAACAGATGTGCTATTTTTGTAATATATATTTATCTTAAGTAGCTTCTCTTTTTTTCAATCTGAACAGATGTACTTTTAAATGTTTCTGCAGCCAATTCCAATGTGGGGACAGGAATATTATCTCGTAACAAGCAATCTATGGACAGCAGCTAAATGTCCTACTCAATTCTGACACTATTCTGACTTGGAGGTAGTGCCAGATTCCACATGTTAAGGGCTCAGTCCAGTGAGACTGTCCCCACTCCACCCCACCAACGTCAGATGTCAGCCACAAACCCAGGTTGTCGCCTGTGCTTCTGATTGACAGGCTATAGGTCAAAAGTTCCAGCAACCCTCCTCCTTGGTTCCGTGACTATGCTAGAGCAGCTCACAGAACTCAGAAAAATATTTTACTTACAAAATTACTGGTTTATTATAAAAGGATATAACTCAGGAACAGCCAGATGAAAGAGATGCGCAAGGCAAGGTCTGGGGAAAAGGCTCAGGAATTCCGTGCTCTCTCTGAGTGGCCACTCTGCCCAAATCTCCATGTGTTCACCAACCTGGAAATTCTCTGAATCCTGTCCTTTTGTTTTTTTATGGAGACTTCATTATATAGGCATGACTGATTACTCATTGGTTATTGGTGATTCAATTTCCAGCCCTTCAACCCTCCCTGGAGGTCTGGGCAGGGGGCCTTAAAGTCCCAACCCTCTAATCAAATGGTTGGTTCTCCTGGCAATTTTCCTTCATCCTTAAGTGGAGTCCAAAAGTCATCTCATTAACTGAACAAGCCACCTTGGTTGTTTTCATCACTTAAGAAATCCAAAGGGTTTTAGGAGTGCTGCCAAAAAAGGGAAGAAGATTAAACATAATATTTCTCATTATAAATTGCAGTATCACAATTTTAAAAGGAAACATTGTGTTATTGCTATGAGTGGAAAACTCTCCATAGTACAGAAGGTAACTGCACAATAAATACATGGAAAGAAAACCATTTTATTAAATTTCTAGCTACAGATTTGCTGCTGAAGACTTTAATCTTGAGGTTTTATTTCCCTTTCCAAAAAGGGAATCTACAATGGTTAGACACACAACTTCAAACTAGCCCTTATTCCATTAGAACAAGCAATAAAAATTTAACCAACACGCCTAGGAGGCCAACAATTATTTATTGAATATCTACAACATAGCAGGCTCTATTCTAGGCCCCAGGATGCACAGTAAAAAAAGATAGAGCCCTAGCTCTCCATGAAGCTTACATTCTAGAGAGTAAATACATTTATGGAAAGTAAACAATGCACTGAAAAGGTAAGACTATCAGAAAACAATATGTGATCTTGTTAAAGAAAAAATTATTCATGATACTTGTTAAAGACGGTAAGGCACACTTTATTCAAGTAGGGCTACTACAATGGGGTTTTCTAGTAGGGGAGAGAACAGGGACTCAACTCCAGCTTAGACAGGGACAAGTGGGGATTTAGGTCCCAGAAGTAGATGGGGGTCAGTGGATAGAAAATTACTAAGAGGAGGGGCACCTGGGTGGCACAGCGGTTAAGCGTCTGCCTTCGGCTCAGGGCGTGATCCCGGTGTTATGGGATCGAGCCCCACATCAGGCTCCTCTGCTAGGAGCCTGCTTCTTCCTCTCCCACTCCCCCTTCTTGTGTTCCCTCTCTCGCTGGCAGTCTCTCTCTGTCAAATAAATAAATAAAATCTTAAAAAAAAAAAAGAAAATTACTAAGAGGAAACATCTAAGTAAGGAGGATTCTTGCTAGACCTACTCAACAGGATTCTTGCGGAAGGTAGGCTAGGATGATTAAGAATGAGAGTAGTGAGATACTAAGGGTAGGGAATTTTCACTACGACCACTTAGCAGGATTCTTGCGTGAAGCAGATTCTACAAAGACAGAAGAATGGCCAAGTTCAGGCCTATAGGGACAGAGGACTCAGAGGAGCCTGACTAAAGTTTGGTCAAAGTAGATAGTCTTTGTCACTCTTCAGAGAATGACAGGTGGGCAATATGGTGGACGAGATTTAGGAGGTGGCTTTAGATTGGGTGGTCATGGAATGAGCCACCTTAGGGGGAAGTGGACTCCAGACAGATGGAGAATTGTGTACAGATGATGATCTTCTTAGTAATTTAAAAGGAAATACCTTTCTTCCTTTAAAATGTATTGTTATTCAATGTCACTTTAAAACCATTTCTTCCAGCCATAAGAAATGCAGAAATGCACATTCCATACTTGGAAAACAATGGACCACTGGGGATCAAGAGCCCTCATAGTCTGGGCCTAGGAGTCACTATTTCCCTGCTGGTGCTGAGGCTGCTGGGCTGGAGGAACCCCCGGGCCATAATCCTTGCATGGCATGAGCCATTTTAAAGCCTATTCTGAGGCCAACAGATCAGGTCTTCCAAAGAGAATTCAAAGAGTCCCTTTGAATTTGCTTCTGGATCTGTGGTTCACTCCAGAAGCTTCTGGATCTGAGGTTCACTCCTGAAGCATTTACAGATGCTGGAAAGATCCAGTTTATAGTAGGAAAAAGCCCAAATAACAGCAAGTACAGCAACAATAAACTCATTCGTCTGTGCAGCAATTTATACATTTAGGTAATTTCCTATTCTAGGTCATCCTTTTCTGGAATTCTTGGAGCCAGATCAGACAGAGATCGCATATTCCTATCATATAAAGAAAATGAGACCCACAGAAATTAAGCAAATTTTTTCAGGTCTTGCAAGTTAGATACATCACCTGACAGCACTTCCGTCTATTCTGTGCGTTGGACCCAATTGATCTGAGTTGTGTTTTGGGTGACTGTCCTGGGAGGAATATTAAGTCACGTAAAATCTATATCCAAATCATTATAACGACACTATCAAAACATGGGAGTGGGGAGCAAGGAAGGATACCCAGATGAATTCTCTTATCCATTTCTAGGAGTTTAGAATTCTATAAAACCTAGAATGTGAAAGGAAGAATTTATTTCCCTTTATCCATCCGTCACTATATCCCTGTCCCTAATATTACTTAGTGCCTTTTCTGTGCTGAAAATCCAAAATGTAGAAAAGAAAAGGTGGGTGTCCCACAGGAGGGCTAATCTAGTTTGCTGGGTCAGGATCATCAAACTGACCACCTCATTACTAATTTGTAACAGAAAGTTATTTGAAAATTATACTTCCAAGCTCTACTATTTCTTCCATATGCCAGTTAGTGTTTGGGAAAAAAAAAAAAAAACTTAAGGAGAAATTTACTATAGCATCAAATAATTTCCAATTTTCTGAGTGCTAAATGAAGTAAGAAGTGTGGTTAAATTAAACTCATCAGAGCTGTTATGAAAGAAAAGTATTCTAATGAAATTATGTGTCTTTGAATCTAAATATTTTCAGAGAATTATGTCTATAAAAAAGGAGCACCATTGTTTTAACAAATGAGCAAAAATACATCAAATATGAAATTCCTTATATTAGAAATGTCAGTTTTTGCAATCCTTGACAAGTTCCTCCAAATTTCAAATACCATATGATACATAGTTTCTATCCAATTAAATACAATTCATAATCATGTGAATTTACTTATTGTCTTCTAGTAAAATATTTAAAAGCTATTTCACATGTTGCTTTGCCAGTGTATGCTACATATTGCAATCAAACAGAAGTGAATTCATTGATCAGATAGTCTTTTTTTTTTTTTTAATTGGTGATAGGAAACTTGCTTGTTTTCTGCCTCAACCAAACTACCATGTGCTAAGCTATGTTCTGTTGTTGGCTCAGGAGGGAGACAAGAGAGTAAATTGATTTTGAAATGGGAAACATGAGGTGGCAAATTCTTCCTTTACCTTGCCCTGAAATCTGGAACAGGGAAAAGAATATGGACACTAACAATAAAATGATTCCCTTCTACTGAGTATTTCCCCTGTTCTAGGAACTGGTAGTGGCTCTAGAAACAGTAGCTCATTGATCCTTTGCCACCACTTGGCAATGTGGAAATTATTTGCATTGCATATTTGTGGAAAATGAAGTTCAGAGAGGTCAAGATGCCTGTCTGAAGTCACACAGCTAGTCAGTGTTGGAGCCATGTTTTACACACAGGCTTGTATTGAATGCCACTCCCAACAAGAGACATGTTGCTTTTACTCTTGAGCTGAAGATTGGAGCTCTGAGCAGTGCAAGGGGAGCATTTCCTCTGTGAGCCTGTGACAAATAACCAAGTAGTGGCAGTTTGTTAGTTGATTAAAGTGACAAAGAACTATAAAATCATGTTTAAAATGTATGGACACTTGGAATGAAGAAGGCCCTTTGGAGATGGTAGCCTGTGGTCATTAAAAAAAATGATTAGTTGAGTTAGTCTGCAAGATAAAAATTCAATTCTCATTCCTAAGCCATTGGGACCTGATAGAGGCTCCCAACATTGACTTTTAAAACAAACAAAGAAACAACAAACAAACAAACACAATTTTAATCCCAGAGGATGAAATATCAAATTTCTGTATGAAGCATAATACAAATAGCTATAAAATGCCCAATCAGTTGTTTTTTTATATTTGATTTCCAACATTCACATTGTAGAAACATGAAAACCCCAGCTGAAACAATGCGTGGTCTTGTCCCATCTATCAGTTTGGACACGGAAGGCGGGTTAGGCAATGAGAGGTCTGACCAGATCCCATTGTCCACCTCTGCGGCCAAATGCTGTTCAAAGTAAGAAGCCAAACCCATGGAGGGAGGAAGTGCATCCCATCTTTACCGCCACTGTCTCTGCTGAATCACTGATGATGAAGAATAACGTTGTTGTTGGCTCTTTAACCTAAGTTTAAACAATAAACCCCTGGACTGAGGTGGAAGAAATGGGACCCCTTCCCATCCAGCTTTGACAACCACTTCCTGTGATGCTTGGGAGAGATGCTTAGCCTCTCATTCACCAACTCCACCAGTATAGCCCATACTTCGCCTTCTCACAGGAATGAGATCACTTTTTCACATCTAATATGTGCTCTCCCACACAGCAAGAGCTCAAAAAAAGCCTCACTAATTGAAGAAAAGAATTAGCGAATTAATTAATATGTCCTTCTTATTTTTCAAAGCATTTGACATACATGGATAAGGTTTATGCTTACTAATTATCCATATTAATGAAACTAAAGTCAATATTACTCGTCAGCACCAGAGGGATGGACTTACTTCACCATCGAAATACTCCTTTCAGTTGACAGAGAACGGTAAACTCCAGTTACAAACATGGTCACTTTGGAGATTTTCAGGGCCCTCTGATTACTTCTACTATACGTGCTCAACACACCTGTGTAGGGAGCTAGTAGCAAATCCCAATTTCCAATGATCTACTTGACAGTCCTATCTGTCACACAAGCACCTCCCAATTACAAGTCCAACCCAAACTTAATTCAGCTTTTTCCCCACAAACCCACTTCTCCTTTTGGATTCATCACCACAGACACCAAGATCACAATTCAATCATTTCTCAGATAAAGAAGCTTAAAATTATACTGGCATTCTCCAATCATCCATCACACCTGGATAATCTGCCTTATTGATGTGCCATCATTCATTCAAAAAATATTGCTTGCACACGTATTGTGTTTCAGGCACCATGCAAAGAACTAGGTATACATAAGAAAATACAATCCCTGCCCCCTTGGAGCCTACACTCTACTGTGGCAGTCAGACCCACGCACACAGGAAAAGCTAGTAAGTAAACTAAGTTCAAGGAGTTGTAGCTGATACAAAGGAAACCAAAAAAGCATGTACACCTTGGATGAAAAGCAGGCCTGTTTTGTCTGTACAAGGAACTGATGGATGGCTAGTGTGGTTGGAGCATAGTGTGCTGGAAGGAGAATGGGATGAGATCAAGTTGTACAGGTTTGCAGGGTCCTAGTCATGTAAAGCAACAAAGTAAGGGAGTTGGAATTTATTCAAGACTTTTGGAAGCCAGTGAAGAGATTTTGGTTATGGACTCATGTGATCTGAGTTGTGTGTTAGTATCTTTCTGGCTTCTTTGTGAAGAAGAAGTTGGAAGTCAGAGAGAATGGCTGTGGGTTTGTCTCAGTCCTTCCGGGGTCAGAGGTGAGGATGGTCTAGACCAAGCTAATGGCAGTGCAGAAGTGGAAAATCCTCACCTCCTTCCCAAACCCCTACTTACTGGATTATTTTAGGGCCTCATTGTATCTTATCTTAGCTTTCATAAAAACCCTCTTGGACTGCGTGTAGGTGTAGATGTTCCTAACCTATCCTCCATACTGCCTGCTACATAGATTTGGCCACTCCTGTGCTCAGAGATCCCAGTTCACTTCCTACCTTCCACTCACCACCACTGTCCTACAGAGGCTCTCAAAAAGAGGTGAATTATACTCACAATTACCTAGGAACAACTGAAAACATTTTGGACCAGGTCGCACCTGCTGTGCACAGTGATACTCTCTGGGCACCATGAATGTGTATTTTTAGTTAGTTTCTCCAAGCCACGTGGATCATCTGCTCTCTTATCCTCCCCGCCATCCCCAGGAACACTAGCCTATAAGATACAATTTGGCTAAACACAAGATCTGTCCAGAACTGCTGCACTGGGCCTACCCTCCTCCATACATGGTCTATATCTCACCATCTCCTGTTGTATCTCTTATATATTTTTTTTCCCTCAAACTTCAGGGAGAGAAAGCATCCTGTTGCACTGTCTGGGAAGGTGGGTAAACACAGAGATCAATAGGTGATTACAAGACAACAGGATAGATGCTTTGGAACAGGGTTGGGAAGGCCAAAAGACATCAAGGAAGGTAGCAAGATTCATTGTGCATCCCGAAGTCACTAGCAGGGTCTACCAAATAAGACTTTGATGAATGGATGGATGGATGGATGGATGAATGATGAATGTAAACAAAAGCCACTACTCAAGGGCAAGAAGAACAGAGCAGTGTTCCTTCTTTAGCTGAATCGATGTCATAAAGCAGTAATTACTCTATATCGAAATAAGGAAGAACCACTTAAACGAAGATTGCTTTTAAGGCAATATGTTCCAAATGAAAGAGGACTCCACTAGTCAGGAAAGACATTTTATTTCCAAGCTTCTAAGAGGGTTCTACAAACAATAGAGGCTTAAAGTAAAAAAGAGAAGATAAAAAGAAAAAAAAAGAAAAACAAGTATTTTAACTATTGAAAATTAGACAGCTTTTTTTTTTTAACTTAAACATAAAAATGTAAAAATGTAGTTGTCAAATCTAATCTAAATACATTCCTAGACAAAAAGGATCATCCATGGTGACGGGGTTACTTACAGCTGTATTCTTGTTTAAGTGCTATTCATATTCCTTTTGAATTATTTCTTTATTTCAAATTCAATTGGAGATCTGTGCAAATCTAGCAAAATATTCTTTGGATTACAAAAACTATATAAAAAATGAACAAAACCTGCAATTATGGAAGTATTGAGAATGTGCAATCCTTCATTGAAATGAAAGATTCCAAAGTGACATTGTCCACAGAATTTATTCCACTGAAGGGTTCAGACAATTTGATTTAAATGCAAAGGAAAATGAAAGTGAGCACTTCATAAAAACATTTCTCTTTTTATGCATTTTGACTGAGTCATAAAAATAGGATGTAGCAGGGTATCAAGAAATGCTTGAAACAAACTTTCACAATAAAGTAAAAAAAGAGAGAGAGAGAGAAATCTAAAAATCGTCTGCAATCCAGGAGAAAGCATGTGCCCTGTGTCTAGGGGGAAAGAGGGAAAACACTTGTAGCCTGACTTTGTGTGATCTTTCCCCGAGTATTGCTACATTTTGACCTTTGGCCCGACTGAACAGGTGAAATGTCCTTCAAGGAAGTCCCAATCCCCAGGCAGCTAGATGGGACTTCCAGAGACAGTACGCATTACTGGAATTGACCCTCAGAATCCACTATGGTCTCTGCCCTCATTCTGAGCTTATTGCCCAAAGCATATTTTAAGATAAAGGTTTGGAAATGAATTGCTCTTTCTTTTATCAAAATTGAAAATGCCTCATTATTTTACAAGGAGTTAGATTCCCAGGAGGAAAAAATAAGACGTTTCAAGTGTCAGAGTCAGTACGGTAGCCTGGCAAAATCAAAGTAGGGGAAAATAGAATAACATGGGATGTCTGATAACTACACGTGGCAAATTTATATTTCTGACTTTTCACTCCCCCAACCCCCAAATGCTCAGTATGGGGCATAAACCCACATCTTGGAGCTTTCGAGTTCCGATCAGTTCATTCCTTCAGGGATTCATCTCTCATAGCCACTGAATTACTGATATGCAAGATCAACACCTATTATATAGCAAGTATTGCAAAATCAGAGACTGACCTAAATCTTTAGCATTCTTCTTTTTCAGAAGATGTATGTGGAGGGAAGCCAGGAAGCTAACACTGAGAATGTACAAGAAAGCTTTACACGGTGTTACAGAATCTTGTCTGAAAAAAACATTTGCAAAACAGATTTGATTTTAAATAAACAATAAAAGCAGCAGACTACAACAGCTCATAAATAGGGTGATGAAAAGATCACAATTATCTTAAATTAGAAATATAAATGGTTCATTAGAAATACTTAAAGTTTTCAATGTTAAGAATGAAACCCGGAATTAAAAAAGAATCTGTTTTTATTTCAAAGGTTGCTTCTTATATTGAAGCTCATATTAAAGCAACAGTACAATGTTCATAAAATATAAGTGTGATGCCGTAACATTTCTTACATGTCAGAATACTGATATTTGTATGTATACTAAAATAAGAACTTTAAAATTGTACAAATAGATACATTAAAAATGGCATAGAAATAGGGAGCCTCTCACTGAAACAAGACAGTTATATCTGGCACGTATTAGTTTAAGATGAAAGTAGAAGCAAAAAGATTTACAAGAATCAGCAGTAACAAGATTGATGCTTAAGAGACATAATTGTACATTGTATTGTACATACATTGTATGGGCTTAAGCTGGCTGAATATTATATATTTCAAGTTTAAAAATGCACTACGTACAGAGTGTCCATAGTTTAAGGCGAAATTACAGCTCAGAACTGTTGTCCTTTCTAATTTTGTGGAAGCTTCTTTGACAAATTAAAAAAAAAGAAGAAGAAGAAGAAAGACTTCGATATTCATAACACATAAACAATTTCCCTTCATTGTAAGTTCACCGTTAGACTTCTCCTTCACTTAAATATTTTGTACGCCAAGTGGTTTTTCTCTAGAGAAGTTGATACACAACTTCAATATTTGCCTTTTTGCAAGAAAAGGTACTTCACAGTATTTACCACTTTGATGTCCTTGCAGTTTTATGAAATGTATCCTCTCTGTAAAACTTTGCTTGTTTTAAATGAGCCTTTCCTTGATTTAAAAAAATACCTGTTTACATATCTTCTAGATTCTTCAGAACGCCAGACACAGTTCTTAAGGCCAAATTTGTATCGTTATTGTTAAGAGTCGTCATCAAAAGTGTCTTTGGAACCATACAAGTCTGCTAGTTTCTTAAAACGAGGTCCCCAGTTCTGTAGGTAGTCATAGTCCAAGTCTGAATCTGTTGTGGCGGACTCTAAGGAGCTCAGGGACCCAGCCACTGAGCCCCTGCCTTCGTAACCATAGATTTGGATGGAATCATAAGGAGGGGCAGTTGGGTCATTATCTGCCTCCTGTATTCTCGTGTTGATGAAGTCATCGACATCCACACTGTTGGGTGCTGGCCGGAGCCCAGGTCGAGGCATGTACTGATACTCAGGTTTTATGTCTTTGCGAGGGATAAATCCGTTGATCCCATCCGGATTCTGGAGAGTGGCAATATCAAAGGCTTCTGTGTCTTCTTCCCCACCCCCTTCGTCATCATAGGTAATGATGTTCTCACGGACGTCTTCTTCCTCAAAGACGATGAGTGGTTCTTTCTTCTGCCTTCTCAGGGTCACAAACAATACTACGATGACTACAAGGAAAGCATAAGAAAGTGAGCACAGGTTAAGCCCAGTATTCCTGGAGTTTTAAGGAGAACGCTGCTTACCGTACGCATGAGGTGTGGCTGCTCAGAATAGGAGCCAGTGTAGGAGTCTATGTAATGAGAGCTTTACCTGGAATCCCCAAACATGTATAACACCGCCCTCCACCTGGCTCTTCCTCTGCAAAATGCTGCCAGGAAAATATGATATCCAAACAAGCCGGCAAGTTGGAACTATTTTGAGCTTTTTACAAATGAATCTGACATTATTTGGAAGTCATCTCTCTAAGAATTAGGAAGATTCTAAATAGACTGGTCTGCAGCCTCTTAAAAATGGCCTATGTTGGTTTCTTTTTCTGAAAGAAGACAGCTGTCTCTCCAAAGCTTATGAATGAGGATGTTCCAAGACCTCAGGTCCTACCTTTCTAAAGGAGGTGATGCTCATTCCCGCTCAGAGAACTGGGGGGTGGGGGAAGGGGGAGGAGCAGTGATGCTACTCTATCTAGTAAGAAATCTTATCACAAATGTGGTTGGATTCTCTTCAAACCACTGTAGGGAAGAAGGGAAGTTTATAATGACTCTCAGGAGACAAATCTCCTCTATTTATTTAAACACAGAAAGTCAGAAACAGCTGAACCCAGAAGAAGCAGCTCTATCTCCTCCCTGAGAGCGCTGATTCCACTAGGCTCAGGCAACCTAGGATGAGTGGGCAGAACCACTTACAAGGAAAGCTGAGACACTGCTTAATTCTTCATTTTCCACCTCCCCACAAGAGGCTTCTACGATATTCCATGAGAACACTCTCCCACACGTGGAGCTGGACTAAAGACAACATTTGTGCCTGAATCTGGCAAGGGGTCTGAGAGCCCCTGTGGGTCCACCATCACTGGGAGATGCAAGGATGAGGGCTCCCTTTATCCCCCAGGGCTGGACACAGTGCCTGGTACCCAGATAATTCTCAAGAACTCTCTGTTGACCTGAACTCACTGGCTCTTCCCTATGTAGCTGGGCCCCCTCAACTCATTCAGTGGAGAACCAAACACCATGAAACAAGCATAAATTGTGTGTCAGAATGCCTTGGGTTTGAAAGCTGATTTTTCTCCTACGTGATCTCCTCTTCCTGAAGCCCAGCAGTGGTAAATGTTATTAGCATGGGTACACTGCCATTCTTACAGAGATGACATGAAAGTGTAGGAAAAGGCTCCTAGGGGTCCCCATAAGCTGAGGCTTGTACCCAGATATTACATTTGTTAATCAGAAGTGGAGTCAAGATCCAGCTTGGCCAGGCCAACTTTCGTCCAGTTCCTTGAATACCTCATACCATGTCTTTGGCCTCATGATTATTTTTTCTGTCCCTAACTCTTTTCTTTCCTCTTCTAAGGCAAAACATTGCTCATATACGAGGCCTCTGCCTAAATTCCTCTTCTGCAAAACCTTGTCAGATGTCCCCCTACAGCACCCCCAGACGGCTGCTGCTCTGCGATGGCAGCACTGTGGTCATCATAACCTTCCCCCAACTCTACTCAGAATGCTTGTTAAGTGTCCTCCCTGTTTCTCCCATACTAGAAAGTGCACCAGAGCAGGCCCCACCTCTGCCTTGTCTCTACTTGTAGCCACAGGATATGGCATAGTTCTGGTAACCAGCCTGCACTCCAGAAATATATGTGTTTCAGGGATGGGCATCGGGTTGCAAAACCCTTCCCGCAGGGGACAGCGGAGTCCTCTTACCCAGGAGAATGACGATGCAGGCAAGGATGGCAATCAGTGCCCCCGTGCTCAGGCCAGCGTTCAGGATGTAGGCCTCGGCATTGCAGGAGAGCAGTGCACCGTGCACATCGCACCCACACACCTTGATGGTCAGGGTGTTGGTGCTGCTCATGGGCGGGATCCCACCATCACTGATCACAATGGGCAGGAGGTACAGATCCTGCTTCTGCCGACTGAAGCCTCCACGCCGGGCGTACACCCCTGCTGTGTTGTCTGTTGGGAGAGCAGAGACATTTCCTCTCAGAGCAGGGCCACTGGAATCACGGCATGAATCTTCGTGCATTCGGCTTGGCAGAGGTGAGGGTGTTCTTTCTCGTCACCAAAATCAACAATCAGAATCCTTAATCTAGGTATCTACGGAAGCCACAGTCATCTGGCATTGCAGAATGCTGTCTCCATATTTTGGAACCAACTTAGAAACTGGCTCTTTTTTTTATTTGGTAGATACAAAGGCCCCCACTGGGAAGCTCACCACACTGTTTTCTGTTTGGGTGTCCCCTTCATCAGATACCACAACGAAGTGTGGGCTTGGACCACATACCCTATATGAGTATGGGAGATAATTAAATATATACGTGTGTGAGAAAAAACAACAGAAAATCTTTTTCATGTTTGTACTTTCCTACTTTATGATAAGCCTTTGGCCAGTTTCTCTGTATGTGTTTAAGAGATTTCCAGGCCACACTCAAACCTTGCCCAAACTGTAAACCCACTTTGAGTCCTAAAGGAAAATATTATCTTTAAAGGGAAAATATTTTATAAAACCAGTAGCAGGTTTATAGTTTCTTTGAAATTTAAGCACCATCCACCACCTGGTTAAACATGTCATGCCTCCTGCTCAAAGTAATTCCAACTTCTCTCCATGGTCCACACAACACAGCCCCCCACTACACAACAAACCACTAAATTTTTCCCTCATCTGAAGACTTTACTTTGCCTTCCAGGGTTACATCCCATCTGTTCCACATGTCCCAGTGCAGCCTGACATGCAGAACTTTCTTCTGTTTCCCAAGCACACCACGCTTTCCACATGCCTTTTTAGCCACTGCCCTATGGCCCTAGGAAGCTGTTCCTGGTAGCATGACAGGTAAACTCCTCAAGCCTAAAAATTGAACCCAAAAGTCATCACATCAGGGAGGCCTTTCTTGACTAGACCAAAATGCCAGATGTTGACTTCCATATATTTCTCAATCTTTTGTCACCTAAGCCCCCAAGTACTTCCTCATCATGTTTTCTGCGATCTGTACCAACCAATATATATATATATATATATATATATATATATATATATATATATATATTTTTTTTTTTTTTTTTCCAGACTGTATGCTCTGGGGGAAAATTATAAAAGAGGTGAAGTTTTTAGTATGTTCTATCAAATTACTCACACACACACAGATTCTTAGTGTGGTCTGCCTCTGCTTGTGATTACAATCAGTAACTTATAGCAATATGAATGTTATGACCAACATTACAGCCCAATAGCTAGCAGGTTTTGAATGGATTGACAGTACCCTGAATTAGCTCTTGTCATAAGAAGAAATATCTTAGACTCTCAAAATTAAATCAATATATATTAGGTGAAAGGACATGTAATGCATTTTCTGTGAGATAAAATATATTAAATATAAAAGGTAGATTCAGTCTGATTTAGGGATGAGCAGATATTCTGATTATTGCAGAAGGTAAGGTGTGTGCATGCAGTGGTTTTTGGCAAGCTGTATAATGACAGATTCTCTGCGCTTCATTGCCAACATCTCAAACAAAACAAGGCAGAACACCTAGCCCTCATTTCTGTATTTTCTGAATATTGTATGACTAGAATATATTGTTCTTATTACTGGAAAAAAGTATACATACTATGGAAAATCATGAAAAAAGATAAATAACTTGGCCAAATAGACTGTTTACTGAAAATTCAGTCTCTTGACTGTTCTCTCCTGCACCAGGCTATCCCATTGTTCTTATGCCTAAGGATTACAAAGATAAATAACTAAGGATTACAAAAAATTTACATATCTATAATAAATTATTTCAAAATATGTTATTTTTCCCTTCTCATACATTTTTTGAGTTCAAATAAGACTTTCAGAAATTAAAAGTGACAATATCTACCCCGTTTTAATAATATGAAATGTCACTAATGCCACTATGAATAAAAGTGAAAATTAAAAATCAAAGAGGAAAAGCAAATTACTTAAATTGCTTGGTCAAATACACTTCTCTGATATGAACAACATCCCCATTGGATCATTTATTTAGTTTATCTATTTGGTCACACCCTGTCACCCAGGGTGTTGGTTTGGAGGGCATGTAAACTGAGTGTTTTGTTTTTGTAAACCTGTAGAAGACATAATTTCAAATCTATCCTTCTGTGTGTCATCCACGAAAAACTGGACCCCAGATCACAGCACGCGGCTTACATATGACAGTAACTGAAATCAAACACTAATGGAAACATGGATCTGAGCAGTACTTGAGCCTATGAATGCAGGATGTCTCATATTCTGAACAAGCGAGTCCCCTCAGACATACAAACTATTACATAAAAGCTCATCAAAGTACCCAGATGACTAAAGCATTTACAGTTTCTCAGTGATAGACCTGTAGAATCTTGAGAACTTTTAAAAAAGTTCCTCTAGCCAAACGTGTTTCACATATGAATTTTAAGATTAGTTTAAAAGGTGGGAAAGAAATGGGCTGAGCATCTCTTCCTGGGTGTATACTAATTGCATGCTTTCAAATGAGTCATCTGTCCTGTCTAGAGCCTTACTTGTTCATCTTTAAAATGAGGACACTGGTTGATGTCAAATAGCATAATAAAAGTCATGGTTATCCCAGGGCTGAGGGAATCCTTCTACCAGAAAACTTTACCCCCAGTAATGACATCCTCCAGGACTGCTGACCTGGAGAAGGGTAGACAGATGTGGTAGACTAGAAACGTGACTAAGCAGCCTAGCTTGGCACTTAGGTGGCTGATGTTGTTTGAATGAATAAAATATTTCCCCTCTAGATCCAAGTGGCTCCAGTACCAATGGGAGACTGAGCTTTCTTGGGGGATGGCCATTTTAGAGGAGTCAGTGCGGCGTCCTGTGATGGTCTTTCTTGTGGTTCATTCTAATCAATGATCTTCTACTAACAAAAAAAGCCACCACTATGGGCAGGAACTTCATAAAAAAACACATCTAGAGAAACAAATTGAAAAACAAATGAACTAGCCACAATAACAAAAACCTCTATCCTGAAAATCAATTTTGCATCCTAAGTTTGACTACAAATTTTCTTTCATCCAAATTAGCAACCACTGCCTCTCTGTTTTTGAGAGGGTCCTCTCACTTTGGACATATAAATTCCTCAGGCTTAGGGTGGCCCATGAATACAAGAGGTTCCATGAGGACACATTTTCAGGGAAGTGTCAAACTGGTTCCATGGTTCATAAGATGAGGCAGAACAAGGCAAATGTTCTCAATGTTTAAATTTCCATCAAGAGATTTCTCAGATCCTTCTCCTTTATAAACTGTCCAAAGAGCAAATCTCTCAGTATTTGGGGTCAAAGAGGCCTGGGTTTGAATCTTGAATAGTCTACATATAAATTGCCTGACTTTAGTCATATTAAGTAAATGTCCTGTTCCTCTATTCTCACCCAGGAAACTAATAATTTTAAATGTTAAAATGATTCCATTCATAAAGGTACTCAGCACAGCGACAGACTGTTGGAGATGCTCAGTAAATATTAATTCTTTCCTGGAAGAGATCCTCTTTGAGCAATAAACTAATGAAGAAGAGAAACTTATTGGCAGAGAGAGGGAAGTGAATTCCTGGAAATGTCATTGCAGCTTGGAAGGCACCTGCCTCCGCAGAAGGGCTCATCATCCAGGGGTAAGAACATAGTTCATGCTCTTCAGTTCTGGGCAATGTATTTCCCATGGTAAGAAAATGTTTTTCAAGCACCTCGCTTTTTATCCTGACACCCAGTGTTCTCATCCTTGGCCACAAACACGAAACCAGCTTCATTTTCCCCCCACTTAGGCCAACCTTGCAAATGGGGTCATTAATTACTAGTATATGTCATGCACAAATTGTAGTGCTTCTATTAATGGAAAATAAATTCAGGTTTCAAATTTTTATGTCTACAACCTGGACTCCTAATCACATGCTGTTTTTACCTGCACACTTTGTCATTATACTCACAAAATGTAAAAGGTACCTGATAATGATGGTCTCCATGGTACCAGTTTGGGGATGCAAACATAGGGTTATGATGATGATGTAGCCCATTGGAGGTATACATACAACTGACATTAAAAGGGAAAATTATGATGGGTAACCGGTCCTCGATTGATAGACCACACTGGGGTCTATTTTCCCCACACTGAAAGCAGTGTTTTGTTGTTTTTTTTTTTTTTGCCGATACAAGATTTTGCAAAACACTGGAAACAGTGTTTTTTTTGGCTGATACAAGATTTTGCAAAATGGGCAGCATACGAGCATAGACCCTGCATGTTAAAAATTTGAAAAAGAGAAACCACTGAAGCAAAGGATTAGTATGTTGTGGTCTCACCATGGTGTCAGGGGAAAGGCTTGACCTACGGTGAGGGAATCAGTCACCTCAGCAGCTTCACTAAAGCTCTTAAGATGCCCTTCCTTGGCCACTCTGCTTCCTCTGTCCTTCTGTCATTGTTCAACCTGATCAGATGAGGGCCTCTCTCTGGAGACTCTTAAACATCTGGATAATTAAACCCAAACCGTGCTCTTATTTTGTTCACTTCTGACCCAAATCTACCTACTCTATGCTAACTGCTCACACCTGAGACAAAGTAGGTCTCTCTATCACTTAAATAGCTCCCCCACACTTGAAGACAGTTATGCAGTCACTAGCAGAATAATCATTATTTGATTACTTTCCTCTGGGCCCTCTCCACTTTCCCTAGAAATGTGGCAATAGTTCTATCAGGATAATGGAAAAAAAAAAAAAAACATATGCATGTATGTGAAATTAAATGTGTATATATCTATATCTATATATAGGTATAGATATATTATGTGTGTCAGAAGTCTCACTGAAGTTTTAAACTTTAATACTTTTGAAGTATATATGCTACACAATTACAAAAGACATCACTGGAAAGTTTAATTATTTAGATTTAATTTTTTTAAAGAAAAGTCTACCCCCAATGTGGGACTTGAACTCACAACCCCAAGGTCAAGAATAACATGCTCTAATGACTAAGCCAGCCAGGTGTCCCTAATTATTTAAATTTTTTATACTCATTTAGATTTGTGATTATTCAAAACTTAATTGAAATTTTTAATGCCATATTTGCCATCTTCAATCTGAGGGGCTGAAATAATAGAAATTTCAAATAAAACTTGTAACGTTTGTAGCATTTATATTTTTGGTATTACTTATGCTCAAAGATGACCTTAATAGCTTGTGTATACATATTAATGAAGAAAATTGTCTAACCCAAGACTCTGATGGTTATAACGTCTTGCAGCTGAATTAAGGAGCTGCACACTAAGAGGAGATCATCACAATCTTTTAATTAACACCTTTGATACTGAGGGATCGGCGAAACACGAATTATAATAAATAACATTGTAGGAATAACTGTCTATGTGTATGTGCGTATGAGACATCTAAGTGTGCACTGTTGGTTGGTATTAATAGATTTTTCTTTGTTGTAATTTACCACTTCCCTTGAAATTAATACTTCCTCTACTTTTGTATGAGGATAATTCTCTCCTCGGTGATAGGGAGGGAAAAAGAAACATATTGCCTAAGAATTTCTTGGTTTAAGACAAGGAAAACTACCAAGGAATTCAGTGGGATATAAACATTTAGGGTCTTTTAGTGAGTTGAGAAATCCCAGGAGTTAGTTAAATCAGTGACCAGAGGAAACCCTGAAAGAATAATATGTCTCTTCCACCAAAATGACCTATCTTTTTGTTGTTGTTGTTGGGCTGGGGAGGGAGTGAGCTCCCAGATAAGCTGTGTTGTAATGGGCAAACTGCTGCAATGAAATTCAGGCAGAAAAGGAACATAATTATTTACACAGAGAAAATGGCAGCACATTAAAAGACATCTGCCATTTTGATCTGCCAATAGAGCATCTTCCATATTGAAGCAATTAAGAGGGGAAAAAAAGTTCCATAGAAAGCTATTTGGCTATCTTTAAATAATAAAAGTAAAAAACCAGAAGCATATTTGGATGCTATCTGATACTGCTCATTAAAAAAAAAAAAAAAAAAAAGTTCTAAGCTTAGGGGAAAAAAAGGTGGGGTGGGGGAAAAAAAAGACGTTTGCCAATTGGTCTAATCGGGGTGAATCTGCTTTGGATATCCCAATTTACTCAGCCAAATCTGCTTTTCATGCACACTTTTTGTTATTGTTTTGCTTTGTTTTTTGCATTTTTTTGAGCACTTCAGACTTTAATTCTGAATGTATCAGGTATCAAAGCTCATCTAAAATAATATATGTGCAAAATAAGCACAGTTCAAAGCCATCTCTTCCTGGATCCAAACCCTAGATATCCAATTTAACTTTGTGAGATAATAAATAATGAACGGAAAGAGGAGGTGGGTTATGTGCTATTGACTCCCCAGAACATTCTGACATTGTAAGGTGGGTGTCTTTATAAGCCTGAAGCTTATGTCATAACATAATCATTTTCCTCTAATAATAATGGATCCCTGAAACTTCTGAAGCACATCATCTATTTCCCCAGCCATTCTTTCATTTTAATCCTTGCATTTGGTCAACCCACTATTTTAAGTGCTGGGACACTGCCCCTACGGAGCTCATGTTCTAGTGGGAGACAAACAGGGAATGAGTGTTTAGAATAGCAAGGTAAGGAAAAATAAGAAAAGCTATGGCAGTGTTCCTTCCTCAGAGGAGGAAGCACTCAAGACAGGCCTGGGATACCCCGCAAAGCTTCGCTTCAGTGACTTCATTTATGGGGAGACCTGAAAGAGGAGGAATAGGCAGGAGGAGTCCATTCCTGGCAGAGCAAAGTATATGAGAACAGCTTATTTTCCCATGATTATGGAAGATGGAAAGAGGAGACTGTAACCGGGGAACTATGAAATTACCTGGTTTTTGACGGAAATCACACTGACACAAAATATGAAAGAAACATCAAGGGTGAAGAAGGTCAACTGAAATAGGGAAGCTGCTTCGTAGTGTTTAAAGGGCTGCTCTGTCAATTTGTTGACTTGAAAATCCTAAGAGTATTTTTGTTGGTGTTAAAATAGGAACTTATTGCAAGCTCCTCAAACAGTCCTCTGTTGCTCAAATGACTCGGCAATGTTTCTGTAGCTAAATAACCCCATGATCTGATAGGCCTCCAACTTGAGTTGAGATGACCTATTGGAGAGCATGCAATCCTGGGGTTCTCAGAATCTGGGATGTGTTCCAACTGTGCCCACCTTCCAGTGATTTGGTGCTTTCCTCTCTCAAAACAGCAGCACAGTCTATGAGTTAGGATTGATGTAATAATTGACAATTTTTAAAAAATAAAACAGTAACAGGATTAATTATGTGTCAAATATTCACGTTAGGATTATTCCCCTTCTAGTGATAAAGAGTAAAGCCAAGCATTTAATCGCTAACCCTCGCTCTTCCTCTATATTTTATCAAATGATCACTGTCTGGAGGAAGAGGTTTGGAAATTAAAAATATGAGGTTTGATATTAGGATATTTCAGTTTAACTCCTTCAACAAATCATTAGGTCAAAGGACAAAATCATACTCCCTCCTCTGGTTAGAATCCAAAAATTGTGATAACAATTTAACATCCAATTTTTTTTTTTTTAAGTAGGCTCCATGCCCAGTGTGGAGCCCAATGTGGGGCTTGAACTCATGACCCTGAGATCAAAACCTGAGTGAGATCAAAAGTTGGATGCTTAACCGACTGAGCCACCCAGGTGCCCCTGAACATCCATTCTTTTAATAAAATAATAATGGAAAGGAAATTTCCTAAAATACGCACACACACACCCCACAACACAACTCTTAATGTTAGTATTACTACCAATATTATGCTTAATGGTGAAACTCTAGAAACTCTTAAGTAACAAAGCAAGAATGGCTATTATTCAGCAATGTCCACAATACCCAAACTATGGAAGGAGCCGAGATGCCCTGCAACAGACGAATGGATAAAGAAGATGTGGTCCATATATACAACAGAATATTACTCAGCCATCAGAAAGGATGAATACCCACCATTTACACTAACCTGGATGGAACTGGAGTGAATTGTGCTAAGTGAAATAAGTCAAGTAGAGAAAGACAATTATCATATGGTTTCACTAATTTGTGGAACATAAGGAATAGCATGGAGGACATTAGGAGAAGGAAGGGAAGAGTGAAGGGGGGAAATCAGAGCGGGAGACGATCCATGAAGGACTACGGACTCCGGGAAACAAACTGATGGTTTCACAAAGGAGGGGAATAGGGCTATGAGGTTAGCCCGGTGATGTATTAAAGAGGGCACGTGGGGGCGCCTGGGTGGCACAGCGGTTAAGCGTCTGCCTTCGGCTCAGGGCGTGATCCCAGCGTTCTGGGTTCGAGCCCCACATCAGGCTCCTCTGCTATGAGCCTGCTTCTTCCTCTCCCACTCCCCCTGTTTGTGTTCCCTCTCTCGCTGGCTGTCTCCATCTCTGTTAAATAAATAAATAAAATCTTTAAAAAAATAAAAAAATAAAAAAAAAATAAAGAGGGCACGTATTGCAATGAGCCCTGGGTGTTACATGCAAACAATGAATCATGGAACACTGCATCAGAAACTAATGAAGTACTGTATGGTGACTAACCTAATTAAGAAAGAAAGAAAGAAAAAGAAAGAAAGAAAGAAAGAAAAGAAAGAAGAAAAAAATGGCTATTATTATTACTGTTATTTAACACATTCTAAAAGTGCAGATCTATAGAAATAGACAAAAAAATGTTAAAAAAAAGACAAAGCAAATTGTCATTATTTAGCTTTTATGTAGTTGTCTCCTTAGAAAATCCAGGAAAATTAGCTGAGAAGTTACATCACTTTAGAACAATGTCCAATAATAAACAAATTAATTAAAATAGCTATAGTTTATACTAAAAATACTTAGAAAATACAACTTAAAAATCCACTTCACAACAGCATCCAAATATAAAGTAGCTAGCCATCAGCTTAATAAGAAATACAGAGAAGAAAACTACAAAACCTTCCCGATGGCAAATAAAAAGAGAATTGATTCAGTAGAAAGTCAGATCATGCTTCTGTATGGAAAGAATATTTAAAATTTTTTTGTTCTTAAATTAATCCATAAATTTAAGGTAAACTCAGTAAAATTAACAAAAATACTTATCAGGCACCAGAAAAATAATTTTAAAAATTATCTGGAGGAACAAAAAAGTCAAAATTTAAGAGTAATAAGAATAAGAAAATGAAAATAATGTGGAGAAAGCATCCGTCAGGTTTTAATATATATGTATATGACATATTAAAGAAAATTATAATACCAGCACTAGAGTAAATAGATAGAATTATAAGAATTAAAAGTCCAAAAAAATCTAATACAGTTGACCCTTGAACAACATGGGGAATGGGCTACCAATGCCCCATGCAGTCGAAAATCCACTTATAACTTTTTTTTTTTTTTGGATGTAAAGTTCGATGATTCATTAGTTGCGTATAACACCCAGTGCACCATGCAATACTTATAACTTTTGACCTTCCCAAAACTGAACTACAAATAGCCTACTGTTGGCCAGAAGCCTCACTGGTAACATTAACAGTCAATTAACACATATGTTATATATAAACATGTATTATAATACTATATTCCTACAATAACTAAGGCGGAGTAAAGAAAATATTATTAAGAAAATCATAAGGAAGAGGGGCGCCTGGGTGGCTCAGTTGTTAAGCGTCTGCCTTTGGCCCAGGGCGTGATTCCAGAGTCCTGGGACTGACCCCCACATCAGGCTCCCTGCCCCACTGGGAGCCTGCTTTTTCCTCTCCCACTCCCCATGCTTGTGTTCCCCCTCTCTCTGGCTGTCTCTCTCTGTCAAATAAATAAATAAAAATGAAAATAAAAAATCATAAGGAAGAGAAAATACATTTACAGTACTGTACTGTATTTATCTTAAAATAATCCATGTGTAAGTGGACCCATGCCATTCAAGCCTGTGTTTTTCAAGGGCCAAGTGTACTATGTAATGTAGTAACACTTCGTAACACTATCTTACGAAGCAGGTGGGAATGACCGATTATTTCTTAAATGATATTTAGGTAATGGCCAACAAATGGGGTCTATACATTTATTTCACATGGACAAATGGTTGAAATGGGAAATAGGAATGTGTAAGAAAGAAAAGATAAGTGAATACTGACATCTATTTTGGATGAGAAAAGCCTTGCTAACAATAATATTAAACAGACAAAAACTGGTACCCAAAGAGCATCATCTATAATTATGAACACAGCACAATCAGAATCGAAAGGGCATGGAAACGCTGAGAAATTCTATGCAGTAGGTATGACAGGTCCAAGGTTAATAACATTAGAAGACGAAGAGACTTTACAAATCAGTTGCAAAGTGGTGAATATACAATTCAAAAAATGGGCAAAGAACATGAATAGCCAATTTACAAAAGAAAAGGAACAGAAAAGAAATGATCAATACTTACTTAAAAAATCCTAGGTTTACTAATAATGAAAGGCATTGACATTTTAAAATGTAATTATATTTCACTTATCAAGTTGCCAACGATTTGAAAAGAGTAATAATATCTAGAGTTGGCTTGAATGTGAAGAAATGAGACCCCACTTATTTTACTCATAGTATGATAAATAGTTCTGGTGGTATACATATTTCTGGTGGTCAGTTTGTCAATTAAGTATCAAAGGCTTTTGATCCAGTAATTCTATTCTAGAAATTTATCCTAAAATACTATTTAGATATGCAGCGAAAGTGTGTGAAAACAATGTCCTTACACAATGGTCAACTGAGATCAGACACCTTTACAGTAGAAATTAGGAAGATATTCAGGAAAATGTTGACATAAGCATATTGATGCTGATAAGTGTGTATCACATATTATTAGGTGGAAAAAAGTGGTCATGAATTTTATCATTGCCTTTTTTAGAGATCATATATATATATATATATATATATATATATATATATATATATGCTAAGAAAAAGTCTGGACAGAAATAAAAACTAGCAGTGATTATTATCAAGTTATTTTATTATTGATAATACTATCTCTGCTTGTTTGTATTTTCTAACTTTCCTACAAAGAATATGCGTTAATTATGTAGTAGAAGAAAATCACAAAACTCTTTGCAAATATATATTACTACAATTATTATGGCTGTGATTTAAATTGAACCTGACGTCCCCTGTTCACTTTCCCCTGGAACCTTAGATTGATACATTGAATTACAGGTTTTTCCTCTTCTGAAGATTGTTATTATTTGAGGACAGGGTAAACAGATTTTTTTTTTTAAGCATTAACTAGAAAAGACATGAGCTTTATATTCATAGTATAGTGTATGCACCTGATGGAACCCTCCAAGTACCCAAGCTTGTTCGTTATTTCACTGAAGGGCAATGTGACCATGGGCACATCTCTGGAGCTCCTGATATCTCATACTCCTTCTTTATCCAGAAAATGGGGATAAAAATATTCATGCTGAACCTCGTGGGGCTATGTGAGTAATGACGTGAAACAATGGCCAGGACAAAGTTTTATAAATTAATGAAGAGCTAGGGTCTCCCTCATCTGAGAAGGGTTATTCTCAGTCCTTTTTTTCTTTGCACTTTTCCCCACCCATTACACACTTCTTGTGTTTTTAGAGATGCCATAAGGCTGATATTTTCAAAGTAAATAGCATCTCAAAACTGGGGCAGGCCAGCTCTTCATCTGCCCAAACCGCACCATTCTTGATATTAACAGCCCAAGATGGACTTAAATGTGGAAGAGTCATCCAGTGTTCTACTCACCGGCTGCCTTCTGGGTTGTCTGTGAAGCTGGGCTACAGAATGGAGTAAGGGAAAAGGAAATAAAAGGCTTGGGTGTATTAAAATGGCTTCCCTCCTTGTATTTCTAAAGATCCGTAATGCTTATGCCGAGTTTAGGCAAACACAATCCTGATTATTTACATGGCATAATGGAAGTAAACACTCAAGGAGAAAGAAACCTGATGCTTTTACTCAGCGTGATATAAACCATTATCTCATGTTTTCTATGGAAAACAGTCTCAGCCGAGATATTTGGTAACTCAGTAGGCTATTAATAGGATGTGGAATGTGATTACTCCTTTTGGATTACTTCAATATGTAATTACTTCTAGGAGCTAGCAGAAAGAGACTCTATTAAATGATAATTATAGGACTGTATTTGCTTTAAGGTTTTGTAATAGCTCTAAACATGGGAGTTTTCATTAACTGTTTGCCATAGTTAATAAAGTCATTTTTCTTAAAAAGTAGCAATTCCCTGCAAAAGTGGTGGCTCCGCATAGGATTAGACTCTTACAGGGAAGGGCAGGCGAGACAGACTGTGTCCTGGGCTGGCTCATCCATGGTAATAGAATCTCTGAAAATACGGATGGCATTCCCGAAGTGTTGTGACAAAGTGAAATACTTATAACTCCCTAGAGAACACTATGTCTTTGTATAATGTTCTCAGAGGGTTAACAGCAACTAAATATTATTGCACACATAAAAACAAAGAAGACACGGCAGGTGATGGAGGCGAAGTTGGCACAGTGAGAAAAACCTAGAAACACCTGCTGTGTCAGGTGTTTCTGACCTGCTGACCACAAATATTTGAGTCAACAGATCATAAAAGAGGGGGTGGCATAAGACACATGTGAGAAAAGCAGAGTTTTCCAGACAACGGAGTCAGTCACCTCGCTATTGATAAAACTAAATGTATGCTGAGTTATTTTGTAAGAAGTATCTTCTTCATCATAAAACTAACAAAAGCCTAGGCTTACATCAACGTAGCAATCTATCAACCTAGGGTAGGGTCCCAAAAGAGCTTGGGGATTAAGAAAAATCCAAGAGTAGAGACAGGGATTTTCATGCACTCGAAGTGTACGTCTATCTTAGAAAGTAGTATGAAAACATTGTGTATGCTACCTTCTTCAGTTCGGCTCCGGAAACACTAAATGGCCACTACATGTCAGGGTCTCCCTGTTCTGGAGAAACGTACCTTTACAAAAGGAAGTTCCTATATTATACACGTGTAGCACTAGAGGTATGTGAGCTCCCAGTTGAGAACTACTCATCTATCTCAGTGCTGAGTAGAGTTATCTCTTAAAGGTGCTTAAGGCACTCACAGGTGCCCATCAACCAAAGCCAACAAGTAAAAGAAAAATCCTAGATGAAAGAGAAAATTAAAGCGCTCCAAGTACTGTTTCTATTTCAAAATGATAGGAATCATTTACAAAGTGAAGGACAGGTTGTTTTATAGGGTTCCTTGAAAACACGGGTCTCTCCTATAACTACCTTCACACCCAGGCTCTCAAGAGCACGACCACTGCAGAGGGCAAGGCATCAGGAAAGAAAAATCTGTCATGGCACCTAGGACATTTTATCCCACAGTCTCATTTGGTATGTGCTTGACCTATTTTTTTTTTAAGATTTTATTTATTTATTTGACAGAGAGAGAGAGCACAAGCAGGGGAGCGGCAGAGGGAGACAGAGAAGGAGAGGGAGAAGCAGACTCCCCACTGAGCAGGGAGCCCGATGTGGGGCTTGATCCCAGGACCCTGGGATTGTGACCTGAGCTGAAGGCAGGTGCTTAACCAACTGAGTCACCTAGGCAGCCCTTGATATGTGCTTGATTTTAAAAAGCCATAATTAAATGCTCAAATGAGTTCCAGAAAGAATAATAAAGTATGTTATATCATATTCCCTCAAATCCAAGGAGCATGGGGAATTCCTTTACTTTAATAATCAACCCAGTAGAGCCAGTGGTGAGGGCTGTAACCTCTAGCCTCTGAGAGCCTAGGTTTAAAACCTGGGTCTAACTCTTAGGTGGCAGATAGACTCTGAATAAGTTACTTGATGATTCTGTGCCTCATTTTCCTCATCTTCACATGGGAAGGATAATAATCACCCTGACCTATGGTGTGTTGAGAGAATGAAATTAGAGAGTGTAGGAAGGGTCTGGGTATGGTGTCTGGAGCATAGCTGCTGGGATTTATGATACTGATGATAGTGATAACAGTGATGGGAAAAGTGATGATACTTATTAGGTTAACTTAAGCTCCTGTAAGCCTGATCTCAGTCACTGGGAAAGCAATCAATCTATAACCTAGTGCACAGTGAGCGTGTGGCTAATGAAAGCCTATGTACTCAGGAGGACCACCTTTTATTCCTATGTCAAATGATGGCATTCGTCTTCCCATTTCCACAGACCTGCATTGTCACTGGTTTATAGGAATAGCTGCAGACCAAAATACCCTGGCCACAAGTCAAGAAACTAATTTTTTGATCCTGGCTTGCTACAAACTTTGTCAAGGGACTCTCTATCAGTTTGGTCCTATACAACAAGAACAACTACTTCAAATAATTTGGGAGTCTAGAACGTCTCCAATGAAATGAGAAGCAAGAATGATATTAAATTTTGCCATGTTTACAGTTGCCAAATGATGCTTTGTCCATGCCCTTCAGGCAATAATTCTGCAAGCACGTTTAGATTTCAAGCTCTGTACCCAACCATACTGCATTAATACCATGCTTGGAAGGGAAGGCCAGCTGAAAGATTACATTGCCTTACAAAGTTGAACTAATCTCTTTTAATGCTTTACTTGATATCAATATTCATAGAGCCATGCTTCCCCCCAAGGGTTTATCAACCTCTTAAAAAAAGATAAATGAAGTTGTTTGCATATTGACCCTGTAAGCTTCCCCACTTGGTTTTCCCACTGCTTCATGAATATCAAAGCCAATGAAAAGAGTAAAATAAAATTAGACTCACTTATTCATATGCACCAAATGAGCCCACATGTCTCAAAAATAAAGGTGGCATTATTATTTCTTGTTTGTTCTTCAACAGAGAGGCATTATTAAGATTAGGGAAAACACTTGTGCTCTGCAATATAAAAGCCATTCATTCTCCATTTCTACTTCTCTGAATGCATAGGAACCTTGGTACGAACCTCTGTTGTCTCTGACTGTGAAATTTGGATTGTGAATGATTTCAGGGGGTAGACTGAAGATAAATCTTGGTCCATTGGCTGTGTCATCCTTGTCATCTGCACTAATTGTAACAATTGGCTGAAAGAGAAAGGTGGCCCATAAATAAATCATTCTGACAATGACACATCATTTATTCAAAAATTCCTGCCTGGCTGAGAAGCCTGGGTTTAACAAGAGGACATAGCTACAGTGCTAAAGAAGGCTCCGAAGCCCTCTTGGCAGTGGGAAGTAGCTCTAGGGGAAGCTCTCAAGACCAAACTCTGTTTCTAAATGCCTTGTTTATAGCCAGGGAGGGGGAAAGCATCATTACCTGGTTAGAAAGTGGCTTGGTCTGATCACTCTCACAGATGAAGCCTTCATAAGGGGCGGCAAACTTGGGAGCATTATCATTGACGTCAAGGACCCTAATGGCCACTGGAACTTTGGCTTCCTGATGCCGGTTGTCTGAAGGAAGAGAATTCAGGCAGTAAATGCAAGCCCTCCACAACATTCCAGTGTGTGAGCAAGTTTGAGAACCACTGGCCTATAGGTAAATAAGTACCTACAAATCTTAGCTCTAAGCGTTCTGCTGCTCTGGGTTTAAACAACCCTGCGTGGCAGGATAAAGTGGGGAATCCTTCCGTGATGGCTATGAGTTTCAAGCAGCTGAGGGCTATCAGCTCACTTGCCAAGACTATACCCACTTCTGCGAAAAAAAAAAAAGAAAATAAAAGAAAAAAAGAAAATATCTCTCTGTGTTTATATGTTATCTTCGATACATGACCAAGAATAAATTTTAAAGTTCGAAAAAATATGCTTAAGACTAAAAAATATATTCTATCTCAGCTGTCTGTCATTTTCCAGAATATATATAGAGTCTGATGGAATAAAATTTGGTAAAGTAGAATCAAAACCCTTAGGAGAATACTTACGGATTTCTGCCGCAAAAACGGATATGTTGAGCCAGGCGGTTTCCTCTCTGTCCAAAGGTTTTGTGGTTTTAATAAAACCGTCCTCTGGATTAATAGTGAAAAACCTGTCGAGGTCAGTATGACGATCGATGGAATACCTAAGCAGAATGCAAATGAAGCAATTAGACAGAGACATTTCGAGCAGCTTAATATTTGAATATTTTCTCCATGCTATATTTAAAACAACTTTTTCAATGAATTGTTTGAGCTAGGTTTCCTTTATAATCAAATTTACTTTTTAAACTTCATACATGAATCTTTTATAGAAATCATTTTGCCACATTGGAATTCTTTATTCAGTACAATGAATGAAGAGCTGTTTAGCATATATTTGATTGAGAAACATAATGACATGTTGCATATTTCTTCATATTTACTACAATCACCCACCATCTGAATATTTATGAAACTGCATTTGGGAAGTGGGATTGCCTTGTTCCCAAACTACTCAGAAAGTCACAAATGTATCAAACCTTTATCAGCTTTTTGCAATATTAAATATTAAATAGTTTTAAGCTTATCTAAATGTATCATCAAGGATCATTTATGGTCCTAAAAATCAGTTTTCTCCTTATTTAAAGAAAAGTGCTAACTCTATTTTGAATGAACTCATTTAGTTTATTTATTTGGTTTTAGGGGATCCCAGGGAGCTTGGTTCTGAATTCCATGGTGAAATATGCAAAACAGCCTTGGTCATTCATTTGTAGAGCATTCTCCCCACACTTTCATGATGGGCTGTGCCTAATAGCATAGCTGGAAGGTTTTAGCTACTCCAGTCCACTAGAAAATTTGCTTTTTTTCTAACAAAAGACAAAATAATTTCCAGAATATTACTGGATCATATTTATGGCAAAGGGAGGCAGGAGATGGGACAAGAAGAATGGCCTATATTGAGGTGTGGTAAGGTAAAATATCTTGCCCAGGATACCCAGAGTTAAAAGTACTGGAGTGCTGGTTTTAATAAGTCTATTGAATTCCAAATCCCCTTTCCTTTTCACTCTGCCATACTGTCTCCAAAACGAAAAGCAAACGTAGTTAGGTTAACTCTGGGAGTTATATGGGGCTTCATAATTGGGTGGTTTCCTGCTTTTGGAGGGCTTAGCTGTGCTTTCCTAATGTTTACAGAATACAGATGTCTGAAGGTGCTCATCGAGCGTCATAAAAGCCAAGGTATATTAAAGGTGGCAAAGACCCGTGGATGTCAGAGAGTTTAATCTCTTCAATTTACAAATGATGGGATTTGCAAATGGCCCACTATCTAATTTCTGGGGGAGCCAACATTAGAACCCGTATCTTCCAATTCTAGATCATGTTGTTTCCACAGAGGTCCCCCACATGGAGCTGCACTTCACAGTATAAAAGACAAGAGCTCATCCATGATATCATTAGGCTTTGAAGCTCCCTGTGGGAATGGAATGATGAATCCCCTGCCCCAGTCGGGAAACTGAAGATAAACCATTTACACCTTGTAAATGTCAGGAGAGGCTCAGTAACATAGCCTTCAGTAGATAGCCCTCTGTGAAAAGGAGGCAAAAATAATAGAATTTCTTTTTCCCCTGCCACCAGGGAGTTTACTATCTAGTTGACATGACAAGACACACTCACAGGAAGAAGATAATTAACAATGCAGTGTTATTCTCTAGAAGCGAAGGGCATGAATTTTGGTTGTGTAAAGTCCTAGCTACAAGTTCATGCTCCAGTACATATAAGCTGGTGATACTGGAAAAGCCACTTAAGTTCTTTGACTCTCAGCTGACTTATCTCTTAGATGGGAATATTAACAGTACCTAGCTTTTAGCTTCTCTGTAAGAATTAAAGAATTACATGAAATGATGATACATGTTAAGATATATAACCTAGTGCCTCTCATACTGTAAACAGTACAACAAAGCATAGTTGCTCTTCTTTTTCTTGTTGCTGGTGTCACACGCTGTGGACAGTAAATGGAAGTTCTCAAATGTCAATCTACAGAGTATGACCTTCATCCTACAGCCAGTGAAAAATCATAGGCGGCTTTTGATCAGAGGAACAAATAAGTGGAATTGGACCATGGGGATGCTTAATAAGGTAGGGTGGGCAAGATGTTCTAAGCAAGAGAGAGTGGAGGAAGGGCAGAGACATGGTTAGGATCTGAATAAGGTGACAGGGTACAGGAACTGGTATAGGAGTGAGAGTGGGAACAGAAGACTGTGTGGTGAAGAGAGCACCAGTAGGAGGCTGGGAGAGTCCTAGAGAGTTCCTCGCCTGAGTGTCAGAGGAGACATTGAGAAACACAAAAACAAAGTCAGTAGGAAAATGCTTCCACGTTAAGAGAGTAACAAGTCAGCTGTACCTCAGGTTTCACAGAATCAAGGTAGAGTCAGGTTTATTTATTTTTTAAATTTTTTTAAGGGTGTCACAATAAGTATGAGCCCAAAAGTAAGTTTAAATAAATGAGTGAGCCAGTGAGGGAGAAAAGCAAGTGTGTGAAAATTCACAGCAGACAGCAGGATAGGTACAGAGTAGAACTAGGGAGAAATATCAGCCCTGAGGCAGAGAATCTGGAGCGTTAATTCAACCATGCATGGGTAGAAGTGCTGTAGATGAGGGGACAGAGAGAGAGGTCCAAGTCAAAAGGATGCATCTCAGGCAGCCCCCACTGCCTGGACAGGGATCAAAGACTAGTGAAGACCCCACGGTGGTGCTGTCCAGACATGAATAGATTACTGCCAAGGAAGCTAAGAGAGAATAACTCAAAAAGCCAACAGTGAACAAAAGTGTATCTCATACTACAGAGTCTGAGAAGGAAAGATCTGTAAAATTTCCATGCAGCAAAGAGTCTGGTTGATGCTACAGTGTCCTACCCACATGTCCAAGGACACAAATTCCTGTACAAGCGAAGATAAACCATCAGGAAATTAGGTAGTGCAGACAGGAGGACAGGAGACAAACCACATAAAAAGATTTGAATGTTCTATAATTTGTTTGGAGACTGAGTGGGTAAGGGGGGGTTCAAGGGCGGTACTGAGCATCTTTGGATAATTATAGACACGGAAATTGCCTACATACACAGAACAGCTACCACTGAAAACATGACCCAAATAACCAATCGCAGATGTGGATCCTGGAGACATGAGGCACAGAGGAAATGAGCAGTTGTTCCAAGTACTTTTACGTCATCACTCTTCCAATGCGTTGCTAATGCACCTTGATATTCTAAGGCCAAAGCTGACTCATTTAAAATCCACACCATGGACATTTTTGAGTAGTTTAAAGTGTTGTTACACCAATCCTCAGTCATTATATAATATTTCTTCCTGCATAGAAAGAACACCGTACTCAAACCTTCTTGAGAAATTTTTTCATTGGTGGCTGTTTGGCTAGAGTAGGAAGCTCAAAATGGACTGAAGGCAGATCTGGACTGAAGTCCAGTCTTCAATACTGAACTGGCCATGTGACTTTGAAGACTGCATTTCACGCCTTTGAGGCTCAGTATTTCCATCTATTGCATCCTAAAGCAGTCAGAGCCTCAAAGGTTGTCTGAGGATTAGTTTAAATAACTTAGTGTCACACATTGTCTGGGGCTAAGAAGATGCCCATTAAAGGGCAATTCTCTTCTTTCTCCCAAAAGGGACAACATTCAAGGATTTAAAGGCAACTGACAACATTTATACACACACACACACACACACACACACCCATTTATATCACATTTTCTTTATCCATTCATCCATTGATGGATACTGAAGTTGTTTCCATGTCTTGGCTATTGGGAAGAATAAAGCAGTGAACATGGGAGTGTAGATATCTCTTCAAGATAGGGCCATTATGAAAAACAGTATAGAGGTTCCTCAAAATGCAGCTGGCAGCTGGATTTTTCCTGTGGGCTGTAACTTATCAACCCTGGAACCAGAAAGACATCCCTGACCCTCCTTGAGCCTACCAAGGACAACACATAACATAAGGAGTCACTGTGATTTTGCGTGGTGAGCACTGTGAGGTGGAAACTGCATCTGATCCATCAGTAGGGTGCTCTGGAAGAATTTCTAGGGAAGGTGATGCCCAAGTGGAGGCAGGAAAAATGAGTACCATGTAGCAAGATTGAAAGAAAAGGGAGCAGAGCTCCCACAGGGAGGAAGAACAGGCGAAGGCCAGGAATGAGGAGAGTGTAGGTTCTGCTTCAAAGAATAGGAAGTGGTCCCATTTAGCTGCAACTCAGAGTCTGATGCCAAAGGAAAGTAGACCGAAAAGGGAAGAGATGAGCAAGGCACAGCAGGAATCGGGATGGAGAGGCTCCAAGAAGAGCCTGACACTAAATAAGAGAGTTGGGATTATTCGGGAGGGAGCGGCAAGGGGGAACAGTTTGATCATTGATAACTGAGGTCTGAAGTCTGATATGATGTCTGGATGTGTGGTTAAAAATGCTCAGTCTGGCTATAGGACAACAGAAAGATGGGTGAGACACTGGAGGCAGAGAGACTAGGAGGAGGCAGAAGACGAAGTCCAGGTGAGAAGGGAATCAGCGTGGGGTGTCTGGATGGCTCAGGTGGTTAAGCATCTGACTCTTGATTTCAGCTCAGGTCCTGATCTCAAGGTCTTAGGATTGAGCCCTGCATCAGGCTCCACGCTCAGTGCAGTCTGCTCGTCCTTCTCTGTCTGCTCCTCCCCCAATCTCTCTAGCTCTTGCTCTCTTGCTCTCTCTCTCAAATAAATAAATAAAATCTTAAAAAAAAAAAAATGGAATCAGTGGAAGGGCCATGGACGAGCCCAGACCAGGTTTCAGGCAGCTGTGCAGTTCTGTCCCATCCACATCTCTGATGTGTGACCAGCCTTCTCTGGCTATCTTCCTCCCTTCTCATCTCTATCATCTTCCTCATCAGCCTCATCGCTCATTAACACAGATTGGGGAGAGGCGGAGGCAGGGTTCTGAATCACTTTTCTAGTTAGGTTTTTTAAGTCACAAAGATCGATTCATAATAATAAAAACAGCCTCAATTTTTGTGGCCCTTTGTTATCTCTTCAAAGTGCTCGATAGCTATTAGCTAGACAGAGCTTGCTTTCCTAGCCCCCTGTTCACGGGCTGTGTCACTCT
This sequence comes from Ursus arctos, assembly GCF_023065955.2. Classification (NCBI taxonomy): domain Eukaryota; kingdom Metazoa; phylum Chordata; class Mammalia; order Carnivora; family Ursidae; genus Ursus; species Ursus arctos. Next base: position 20,453,939 of record NW_026622863.1, read on the forward strand.
GGCCAAGTCACTTTGCCCCACGGAGAACCCATTTCCCCTCAAATGAAGTGACAACAATTCCTATAAAATAAAGTTGATGGGATACATTAGATCCTATGTCTAACACACGTAATAGAGTAACTGGAGCATAGAAATAAATTGTAATTACGATAATTACTTCATAATCCTTATTCCTACTCAGCACAGCTCCCTGAGACAGGCCCCACTGAGAGCTGCATCACTGGCAACACATTGGCAAGCCCACTGCAGACAGAAATTAGGTAGTTTGAACGAGCTGATCCAAAACGTTAGTGGCAGGGGAGGAGTCAAACTCACATCTTCTAAATCTTAATCTTGTTTACACTGCGTTGAACTGGATTAGCTTGGACCCTGTTTCAAACTGAAGAATGTGCTTCCCTCAGGGCTTTCCTAAAACCTCGTGCCTCGAAAATTCCTCATCCAGGCTTTTAAATAAACGTCTGTACCTGATGGGGCTGTTGGCAGCATCAGGGTCTTTGGCATGCACTCTCCCAACCACCGTGCCAGCCGCTGCATTTTCTTGGACTTCATGGATGTAGCTTGGGGCCAAGAACATGGGGGGCTCGTCAGCATCTTCCACTGCAATCTTCACCGTCACAGTGTCCTTGAAAGGCCCGTTGCTAATGAACTTTGGGTCGATGTGCACGTTGGCTGCCTCTACCTTTAAGCTGTACGCTCTTTTGGTTTCAAAATCTACGGGCTGGCAAGAAAGAAGAGAAGATTGACAACCAATTCCTTGAAAGAATCATGGAGGAGAAAGACCACATCGTTTTACAGGGCAGAGTGAATAGCTCCTCAAAGGGAGAAAATCAGTGTCTCTTCAATATCGAATTACCTGAGCCATTTGGTCAGAAAATCAGACAAATCAATTGCTGAAATCTGGACTGTGCTCCATGGGTAATTCCAGGAGCACAACAGACACAGAAGGACCACATCATTGAAAATGAACTTCTTTCTATAATAACAACACTAAGGCTGTCCAAATCACTCACTAAAATCATCTAAGGAAAGGAGTTAAAACACTGCAAAAAGTAAACGATGTAGCCCACTCTGTAAAGTACTAAGAATCTTGGTAATAAAAATACCCACTGAATTTCAGCACAAGTATGTCTTGCTAGATGACTGTTCTCTTACACACACACACACAGCTGGCATAATCATATTGAAAATCTAATTTTTAATTTTCCGACCTGTAGCATCTCCCAAATTCTGGGACCCCGACCAACAGTGGCCCTTAAGATGACTTCAGGTAGTTTATGGGTAACTTTGGTGGATGGATTTGTTGAATGACATTCACTCACTTATTAAGTTACTTACTGACACTAGTATTCCTTTTCTAATTCTTCTATTACCAAACAGCTCAAGGATGCATCTGTATACCTGAGTATACCATATATGATATGCTTCCTAATCTCCTTTTGAGAGACTGGGATACAACTGTCTAGCTAGAATGTAATGACATCATTTTGTTTGATTGCATTCATTTCTAGGTTACCTTCCATTTATGGCAAGTGATATAGGACAATTAGAATAATGCTTCCCTGTTAAAAGAATGCATATATGTTTAAAAGAAGCCTGATTAAAGAAAAAAATTATCAACAATATAGATTTCACACAGATTCAGGAAAAATTGAGAAGTAGTATTTGAATGATTGCAGTTATTGAGAAATTGATGAAACATTCCCTGTTTCGGAATGAGAAGAGGTACAATGAATCAATCAGCCAAAGGTGAAAAGTACAACTGTGGCAGAGAAACAAGCCCGAATGCCTAGGAAACAGAACTTTCTAATTAGCACTCGGGATGATGCTGAGCTACCAAATGTTTGGAAAGAGTTAGGTCTTTTAAGGTTAGCATCTGCCTGCCATGCTGTTGTCAACTGCCTGGCAAACACTTATTGTGAATGGGCATATAATCATAGGGTTTAGTCCTGACCTAATTCTACAAAGCTCAAAACTAAGGATGATTCCAGTTTCAGGAAGGAGAAACACATTCAAAGTTTTTCCATCATCTTCCCACTCCCAACACCACAGATTCAGGGAACACTCTTCTTCCTGCAGGAAAAATCAGACACGGCCAATCCACCCTTCTGGGACTCAGCAGCTCTTTTGTCCTTCTCTGGGTTACTGAGCAGCAGAAAGGAATGTTATTGATGGGCTGCAGGTATGAGATTGCTACAATTTCTCAAAAACTCTCCAGTTATGACACAATATGAAACACTGGAATGTGATAGTTCTGAGAGCAGGGAAGGAGAAACTTTCTAGTCTCAGGTAGCCTGTTGATGCTCTTAGAGCACAACTTTTTGAACTCGGTTTAGGCACACAGCTAGGGACCCAGAGCCCAGAGCCATGTTCCCACTGGACAGCACTGTTGATGTTGAGGCTACTATAGTCACACTGCCGTCTGACCGATACTTTTCAGATTCCAAGCAAAACTCCCCAAATCCTTGCAAACACTTGTCTGGAATGTCCTTTCTTGTTTGGTGGGATGTGACTAAGTCTTCTGGTGGTCTTCCCAAACCTCATTGCCTTGTGAAGTCAACTTCCCTGAGCTGCCTTTCTGCAGCCCCTTATTCTCAGTCTTGCTAGGTGGGTGGGGAAGGGGGCATCCCAAAGGACTCTGGTAAGTCTTGTTGATCTTTGCTTCCTTGCTCCCTGGGATTGACTGTAACAAGTGAGGATCTACAGTAATTGTTTTGACCGAATGGGGAGCAGGGTTGATGGATGAATGACCTTTATGCATTTACCTACAATTTATACCTTGACTCCTTCCAAAAAAAGATTTAAGGTAGTTTCCCCTATGAACATTTATATCCATGTTATGAGTAGTTGAAATAAAGCTAAATGAGGCAACACACTACATAAACCATAAAAATCTTAATACCCCTTAGTTTACTAATCCCACCTCTGAGAATTCTCCCTGAGGGATTAATCCAACAGAAAACCAAAACAAACAATATTCAAAAATGCATGGTGTTTATCAGATGTAATAAAGGGTTATATCTAATCAGGGGAAATATACACACAAAACACCAAATCCAACTGTGAGATTTTATTAAGGAAATAATGGTCCATCAATAGGATGAGATGTTATGTAGTCATTAAAAATGATTATGTATATTATATAACAGCATGTAAAATGTTTTTGATGTGACATTAAGTTAACAAATCAGATCACTCTATGATTGCAACTGTGTCAAATGTTATATACCCATATGTATATACATGTGGGCAAAGAATATAAAAAATACTCAGACATAAAAATAGTTCTATTAAAATAGGGGATATTTAAAACATCTTCTAATGCTGCTCTCACATGCTTTATAAGGAGTTTATTTGGTAGAAAGGAAATAGCTCAGAAACTGCGCCAGAATCTCTGTGCCATAAATAGGAGCCCACTCGATCAAGGGCGTTGAAACGAACAGATTGGATTTTCCTCCCCAAGTCCACCAAGCCACCGACATGTTTCATTTTTATTTCACACTGGTTCTTCAGCTAACCACACAAAGACTGTCTGAATATCCTGAGGGCAGGTTCTCTCTTATGCACCATTACACCTCTGACACTTACTGTGTCTGACACAGAGTCAATACTCAAGAAATATATATTGCTTCCTAAGCTATTTGATACATGAATGACTCTACCTCTCCTAAATATCTCTTAAATTCTTCACCCTAACCTGTTGTGCCTTCTTCAGTTCTTTGTGATTTCACCCTTGGATTCCAACAACAGTGTTTCAACTGGTCCCACGGTATCCATCTCAAACTCTCAAGACTGAATTTCTTCAAGTTTCTTAAATGTGTCCTGTTTCTACAATACCAGCCCCTCAGGAGCTCTTTTTTTTTGGGGGGGGGGGGTGCTTCCTCTCTTTACCTATCTAGTAAATTCCTACTTCTCAAGGATTAAATTCTTGCTTTGTAAGAAGTCATTCCTGACCCATATTCATAGATTTTATCACACTTTATCACAGTTGGTTCTCAACTGGGGAGCAATTCCGCTCTACCTCACGCCAGGGATATGAGGCAATGTCTAGAGCTATTTTTAAATCATCACAACAGGTGGGGTGCAGTAGTGTGTGTGCTCACATCTCACAAGGAGAGGACAGGGATGCCGCTCACCATCCTAAAATGCACAGAAAGGCCCCGGACAACAAAGAATCGTCAGTCCTGAAATGTTAATATGCCCAGATGGAGAAAACCTGCTCTATTTTAATTGTCTTTTTACTTAACTGTCCTGTTAAATTCTGACCTTCCTATAGCCAGGATTCTGTCTCTTCAACTTCAGATGTCCAGCCTCTCACAAGGGGGCCTGTTTACAAAGAATAAGAACTCAATAACTCTTGGTAGAAAAATGGGTGAATGAATTAAGAAATGAGTAAAAATACTATATTGAAGAATATATAAGAGAAAAATAGTCCATGATCTCTCTATACTCTCTTATATTATTAAATCATGTATAATGACTTCCATAAGGTCCATCATTCCATACTATTACGTTCACCCCTCAAAATTCTTCTTTCCTGGTGGACATTTAGAACTCTGTGCTACAAGTTCAAGCAACATTCTTTTACAAATGAGATAACATCATACTGTGCCCTAAACTTAGACTTCAGTGCTTTATAGAAGATTATTCCTTTGCCTGGAATAAACACACTGAATTGGGGGAAAATGTGCAAATTAATCATATGCAGAGAGCTCATTTGTGATGTGTGAGTTCCTTGGGGTGATTTAAATGTTTCAGGATCTTAGAGACACAGTATGTGTTTATACCCTGAATACATTGAAAACAGGTGACAACCTTAGCATAACCAACTACCCAATTACTTGAACAGCAAAGGGCGGGAGGCAGGAATTGCTGATGTCAGTGCTCATATGTCAGTGTCAAGCAGAAGGGATAGTAATATTAATTAACAAGGTAAGCTGACAGCTCTATGCTAACACACAAGTCACTCAGCTACTTTTCTAGAGGAAAACCAGAGAGAGTGATTAGCACAACCCTCTGTGGTTGATTAGGCTGCCACGGCCACTAATATCTTTGTCACTAATGCTGACTTTTCCAAGTATCCAAAGTTTACCTCAACTTCCATATTCTTTCATGGAAGAGTCACCTCCTACCTTCTCTTGTTTTGTGTCCCATATGATATATCCCAAACCCAACAATGTTTGCAAGTATTGCAAAAAGTCAGCTTCCAAGAGTACATCTTTCTCTGCTTCCCTAACTGAAAGATTCCTCCCAGGAATTTCCCCGACTCTACTCCTGTCTGCTCTCCAGCTACTGGCCTCTTTATTGATTCTTCAAATTAATTTTTTATCAGTGTTACAGTCCAATCTTTCCCATCACACCAAGGAGCTTAATATTCATGCTACAAAACCAAGTTGAAAATGAATGCTTGATTAAAACCACGGTAATCCCATCATCCAATTCAGATTTAATGCTCCATACACTTTGATGATGGAGAGGTGTTGATTTCTCAAGTGGTAAATCAGGGGGGAAAACCATTTTAGAAAATACTGTAACTATTTCTTCACTTGAAAGTGAATCCTATCTGGCTTCCTTTATAATCCTTTTCTGACCCAGCTGTTTCCAAAATGTCTTGAGTAGGAAGTTGTTGCAGAATACCCTAGGTTTGGGGGTTCCTGGGTGTCTCAGTTGCTAAGCGTCTGCCTTTGGCTCAGGGTGTGATCCCAGGGTCCTGGGATCGAGCCTGCATCAGCCCCTGGGAGCCTGCTTCTTCCTCTCCCACTGCCCCTGCTTGTGTTCCCTCTCTCGCTGGCTGTCTCTCTCTCTGTCAAATAAATAAATAAAATCTAGAAAGAAAGAAAGAAAGAAAGAAAGAAAGAAAGAAAGAAAGAAAGAAAGAAAGAAAGAAGAAAGAAAAGAAAAGAAAAGAAAAGAAAAGAAAAGAAAAGAATACCCTAGGTTTGAATTTCATGTCCATGAGCTGCTAGCCGTGTGACTATGACAGGATCCAATTATCTAATCTGTCTGAGCCCCAATCTCCTCATAATTAAATTGAGATATCATTGTCCATTGGGACAATACTATCTATTTTATATGATTTTTCTGAAAAATAAATGGTGGTAAGATGCTCAGACTTCATTTAGCCTATATTGAGTATTGAGTAAATTTTAGATTTTTAAAATAAAACCAAGACAATAAACTCCTCTTTGCTGTGAGTTAATTCCAGGACACATTTTTAGGGACAATTAAGCTGACTGTGGGGAAAGGTCCATCGCTGCTGTTTCTCAGGCTCAATTTTGAGAGAAAATCAAGCAGAGGATTGGCTCAAGCTTCACAGAAGGCCCAGCAATGCAGTGACCCTTGGATACCTCAAGGGAAATGCTCTGAGCAGCCAGTATGAACAGAGTTAGCTTGGCAGAGCCAAAGGAGAAACCCCTTACATGCTCAGGGCTATTTGTCTAAAATCTAGATTTATCTAGCTATCTACCCTTCCGTGTGAAAATGGTGCCAAATCACAAAAAAACTAACAGGCAGTTGGCTGGCATCCCCAGCCCCTTTGCTAGCTCCCTCTGCAGTAACAGAAGGGGATACAGTTCTGTTACGGCCCCAGAACTGGGAGCTGAACTGCAAAGTCAGATCAGCCCCCAGTTGTCCATATTCTCATTTCTTAGCCTTCCACTCTGCGTCCCCTTCAGTGTTGCCTTGGCAGGGCTGACCAGCCTGCTCACACACTTGCTTCTTCCCCCTAACTCACCTTTTTCAGTTTGACCACGCCCTCCTGTGTCTCATAGTCCGTCGTGATCTCAAACAAGTCCATACCGTCTCCATCAACAATATTGTATGTGACTAAGCCATTTTCTCCAATGTCTGGATCTTTTGCCTTTACTCTTCCTACTTCCTCCCCGGGGACAGCCGCTTCTGACACAGACATCTGGTATACGCCTAGAAGAAGAAGACATCTATTTTTACTTTCCCTTTATTTGGCAGCTCTAAGACTTTAGATTTCATTGAATCCCAATAAACTTCTCAAAGGGTTTGAAATTGAACTCTCTATTGATTGAAAACATGAAAGAAGTGAATGGATGGGAAGGAAGATCCCACATGGCCTGCTTGTCAAAGAAACGTGTTCTACAAAGGATGATGAAACAGTATCAGGTCCAGGGTGATGTGGTGGGGTCACCTGCCACATGTGAGAAAGGAAAACAATACTCAGTTACATTTCCCATCAGGAAGTGATGGAGAACCATGTATGTCTTTATATGTTCAAAGAGCAAAGACTTCTTTTCATGTCTTCAGGATTGTCCACAAGTTAATTCCAAGGCACTGCCAGGTACCCAGAAACACATCCTTCTCTTTTAAAAAAAAACTTGCACAACTCCATATTTTTTTAAAAAATCAAAAGCAAATTTTATCCTTCAAGGTTATGACTCTTCTAACTCTATAGTTGACTCTCTTCTTACATCACCCTTCACCGTTTGATCAATAAGGACTGCCTTATCTTGAAAGGTTTCCCACAGTGTGGTCTGTCCATATATATTTATTTAATATTTACTGGGAACCTAATGCATGCCAGGTGCTGCTCTAGCCCCTGGAGACCCAGTGGTGAATGAAATTATCAAGTTTCTTCCCTTACTGAGGCACACTGAAGAGAAAAAAGAAGCAAATGTATGCCTACTCTGATGTCATTGCCAGAAAAAAGAAAAATAAGGTAGCCTAAAGGGTAGAGGGTAATGAGACAGTGTGTGACTGTGTGTGCGTATGATGGTTTGTGGGGGGAATGGTGCAAGTGTGAATGCGCGTCTGGGTGTGTGTGAGTGTCTGGTACGCATATGCATGCATGAGTGTGTGTATATGAATGTGCAATGTGAGTGTGTACACTTGTGTTAAATATGTGTTTGTGAGAAGAAGAAAGGAGAATCGAGACTGATTTGGAATTAGTTGGTCAGAGAAGATATCCCTCAGACAAAGGCATCCGAACTTTCTTGAAGGGAGTTAGCAATCAATCACGTAAATCTCTGGGGATAAAAATTACAGACAAAGCAAAGAACAAATGGCAAAAACCCTGAAGTGGGCACATACTGAAGATATACAGAAGCAAGAATTCAAGTGCAGCTGGAACATTCTGTAAGATGTGAGGGTACATAGTTAGGCTGGGCCCATCTATGTAAAAAGGCCATTGTAGGAGATGGGAAAGACTTCAGGTTTTGTTTAAACTTGGTGGAAGCCACTGGAAAGTTTGAGTAGAGAAGCCAAATTTGAGATTATCTTATCTGTGTTTTCACATTTTAAAAATATTCTGTGTGAAACAAGATAGAGAAACAAGGGTTAGAAACCTTGTTTCTACCACTTCCAAGTCGAATGGTTTTGGACAAGTTTCTTAAACTCTGTAAGTTTTAGGTTCCCTTCCATGGATTTTATCCGTTTCAGTACTCTGTCTATATTTATCTATATCATGTGGCTTACAGGTTGACCCATATTCTGCTTAATCACACCATAATCTGCACAGTCAAGGACAACTGGGAGGTGTAGTCTTCACTGATAACTCTCTGTCAATAATTAGCAATTTACACGAAAATTGACAGAAACCTGTTCTGAGCTGGTTTTCTCCAAATCTCATTCGAGTTCATGGCAATGAAAATAGTATCTGCACCGAAGCAATTGAACTTTACTATGTGGTCGCATTTAAGCAAGGGCATCAATGGCTGCCTGGTAATAATCCTGTATGCTTTTTCCTTCTACCCACCAAACAATTTTGTAGTGTGGATAATGGAGCATGCAGTCTGTTAGAATGCCATATGAGCCTTAAGCTTATTGGGGGTGCTGAACCTTATGCCTAAGCAGGCAAAGCAGTTTTTCTTCATCTCTTCTGGGATCCTGTGAGAACTGTTTATTGCCTTGTAATCCTATCTCAGTATCTCCCTTGGCAGACTGTTGTCCTTGGATTCCTCTGAATGACCATGGTGCCTTCCTGGGACCATATTTGTTTGCCTGCCTTGTTCCCAGATTTGCAAAAAGTGCCATCTCTCTGACAATAAACTCCCAGGCTCTACCAGCTACTCTCCTGATCTAGTGATGAATCCCCATGTACTAGCAGCATCGGAACATTACAATCACACTGTACCTTTATCTATATCTATATATACATAAACAGTTATGTTCAAGTTCTGGCTTTGCTACATTCTTTTTTTCAAATTTGATTAAGTTTTTAATTTTAATTCCAGTGTAGTTAACATACAGTGTTATATTAGTTTCAAGTGTACAATATAGCAATTCAACAATTCCATACATCGCTCGGTGCTCATCAGGACAAGTGCACTCCTTAATCTCTATCACCTATTTCACCCATCCCCTCACCCACCTCCCCTCAGGTAACCATCAATTTGTTCTCGTTAGTTAAGAGTCTGTTTCTTGGTTTCTCTCTCTCTCTCTTTTTCTTTTCCTAGTTTGTTTTGTTTCTTAAATTCCACATGAGTGAGATCATATAGTATTTGTCTTTCTCTGATTGACTTATTTCGCCAAGCATTATACTCTCTCGATCCATCCATGTTGGTGCAAATGGCAAAATTCATTCTTTTTGTGGCTGATTAATATTCCATTGTATATATATATATATATATATATGTGCCACATTTTCCTAATCCATTCATCTGTTGATGGATATTCAGGCTGCCTCCATAATTTGGCTACTGTAATAGCCAATAATGCTGCTATAAACATAGGGGTGCCTGTATTCCTTTGAATGAGTGTTTTTGTATTTTTGGAGTAAATGCCCAGTAGTGCAGTTACTGGATCATAGGGTAGTTCTATTTTTAACTTTTTGAGGAACCTCCATAGTGTTTTCCACAGTGACTGCACCAGTTTTCATTTCCACAACAGTGCAAGAGGGCTCCCCTTTGTCCACACCCTCACCTGTACCTGCTGTTTTTGATTTTAGGCTTTCTGACAGGCGTAAGGTGATATTTCATTGTGGTTTTGATTTGCATTTCCTCGATGGTAAGTAATGTTGAGCATCTTTTCATGTGTCTATTGGCCATCTGTATGTCTTCTATTCCTGTCTTCTGCCTATTTTTAACTGGATATTTTTTGGTTTTTTGGATGGCTTTGCTACATTCTTTGGGCAATGTATTACACCTTTCACAGAATCCAGTTTTATCTGTAAAATGTAGGCTTTTGTAGAGATACTCAATAATAGTTACTATTCATTAAATGATGGTTTATAATCTTACAAAATCCTTTCTTCTATTTCTCTTAGCAATCCTATCAATTTTGTAGAAGGACCACAGTCCCCCAGATAATAATACTGTTGTTGACAACTTATGCCAGATATCATAAGATTTTATATTATCCTATTTAGTTCTAACAACATCCTATTAATTAAGAGCTGCAGAAGACTGTATTCTCTAAAAATGGCCCAAGCTTTATCTCCCATCCCACATGCTTTTCCTTCAACATAACTTTGACAGTCTTTTTATTGAAAAACAGGGTCTATAAGAACTCTCCTTAAATTTGGGCAGTCTTATGATTACAGTGGAGATGATGTCATGTGATTTCTGAAGTTAGGTGACAAGAGGCAATACAGTTTCTGCTTGATATCCTTGGGGCTCTCACTTTCAGAACCCATCCAAGCCATTCCTTGGTGAGCCCCATGTGGAGAGAAACCAACAGTCAACACCAGCTCATCAGCCATGTACATGAGCATTCTAGGAAAAGGATCTTCCAGCCTCAGTCAAGCCACCCTCACTTGATGCTATGGAAAGAAAGACAAGGGGTCTCCTCCAAGTTTTGTCCCAACTGCAGACTCATGACAAAAATAAATTATTATTATTGTTTTAAACCACAAAGGTTTTGGGCAGTCTATTTTAAAGCAAGATAACTTATTCAGGTATTATTACCTCCAGATTAGAAATGAGAACACTGAGACAGAGAGAGGCTAGTTAATTATAAATTGCATAGCCAGTATCTAGTGAAATACCTAGCAAAATAGATTTTCTGTTTCCAGGATCATAGAAATTTTAGGTCCCCTTTTCCTCCTACTACCTTTATTCCACCTTCACTTTTTATGTTGCTGTTGATTTGTTTTTGTTTTCATTTTTTGCATGAATGATAAAAAGACTCTGTTCTTCTAGATTTCTTCTTAAAAGCTGGGGAAAGCAGGAACGGGTCAGAGAAGGGCTGTCAGTAGCCCCATTAAAATGTGAAAGCCAAGCCCACCTACTTACTCTGCGGAAACTTTGGTGGGTTGTCATTGACATCAGTCAGTGTGATCGTCACTTTGGTTGTCCCTGAGAGTCCACCCATATGTCCCCCCATGTCCTTGGCCTGGATCACCACGTGGTACTCCTCCTTGGCTTCCCTGTCCATGTTGGGAAGGGCTGTTCTGATGATACCTGGACAGGCGAGTGGGAAACATCACACATATTCATTGATAACAACATTAAAACAAAAAAAGTTTTAGGCAAAGGGAAACAAAGGAAAAAAACAGAACCTGCCCTTACAGAAGAGTCACTTCAACATGATAATTATAACACAAAGTAGCCATACTTGTAGTACCATGTAGATAGATGTCTTTCTCAGCAAATTGTCACAATTATTAATACAGCATTAAAATTGTATGTGCTTTATGTGTTGCATTGTAACTGCAAGTAATAACCGCATTATTCTCAGGCATGACACTTCAAGATCCTAAAGGCTGAAATACTGGAGGGTCCATTGCATGGATATTCATGACTAGAGCCACGCTTTTGAAATGCCAGCAGAATCTTTTGAAAGTCTATCCCAGCATACAATTCTTAGAATTTAACCTAATATGACTCATATTAGGTTAAAAGTAGGTGGCATGTATTCTATGCAATATGTTAAAGTGTAATTATTAAATTTTAAAAGAGTGAGCCAAATGAGTTAAAAATAAACTCAGTGCCTATACAAATACGTAGTGTGTACTATCACCCATCACTGACAACAGTGGTAAGTGAATGATTGTATTCTGCATGAACCCTGGATATTAGCACGTGATTTGTATGAAAATCATGCTCACTTAAATCTCTTGGGAACATGTGCAAGCTTTTCCTCTCTACAGATATGGTAACATTTATAGTAGAAATGTAAAGAGAGCACCCTTGTCCCTCTCTTAGCCCTGATGTCTGTATTTCTCAGCAACACCCCTGAACACACTGAGTCTTGTTTTCCTCATCTGTTAAATACTTTGGTAGATTCAAATCGGTGATTCCTAACCATGAGTCCTTGAGAAAAACAAGGGTTGCAACTGGAATTCCTCCACTAGTGCTGAACCTCTCAAAAATGTGGATGACATCCCACATTTATCCTTGGTTAATCTGGAAAGGCTAAACAGCAAATGCTTTGATGGAATCATAGCAAGTAGCCCCATAGCTTGTGTTCTGAAGCAAAGTGGCTACAAATAAATAATTACATAGGTCAGTGGAAATGATACCCAGTAAATGGACAAAATAACTGATTGGCAGACTATCTATCTATCTATTCATATAATTTAAGTATACCAACAAATTTGGATTATTTGTAAATATCTTTCAAATATATGGGGCATACTGTAGAAAAAGAAAGCAATTTAGGGGATTATTGTAGACTAGAAGTTTCACAGCATTTCAGTGTATATTCTAATAAGAGGAGCCTGGAATAAAGTTTGGTATAAATGAAGTGGAACAATTTGGTTTTGGTGATTAGATTTTTCTACTCCTTTGCTTTGCTATTCGTTTCCTATAAGAGCTGTGCAGAGCCTTCTTTCTGGATGACGCCTGTTGGGAATCTGTAAGCACAATGGAGGGAACATGCCACCTCCCAAACACATGTGAACATTATTAACACCCCTTCCCACCGCCCTGCATGGCGGGCTTCAAAGCCAGCTTTGAGAGCTGGCGGTTTTCATGTCAGCCCTGAAGTTCCATGGCGTCTTCATCGCAATCCACAATTCATACTTAAGATTAAGTATTTTAAGAGAAGCTCTTAAATTTAAGTTGAATTTTAAGATACGATTTTAAGATAAAAGTTGTATTTTAGGATTATTATTGTGGCATGGCAGAAACAATAATAAATAGGGTTCATTGGAAGCTAACCACACCCAGGTGCATGCAGTGTCTACGCCTCTCAACCATCCTGTGAGGTGGCCTTTCTCATACGTGGGAAGACTGAGATTCAAGTAGGTTTAGGGAGTAGGCCTGGGCTGCTCACTCACAGTGTGTCACAGATCACAATGACATTGCACACTACCTGTCTGTGCTTCTACTGAAAAGTAGGGCTGTCCTTCCAGGATGCTGTATACTAACTTGGCGCTGTTTCCATAGGTAGGATCATCGGCATCTGAAGCGGTCACCTGGATGACCGATGTCCCTTAAAAATGAAATAAATTCATTAGCAACACCCTCTCGGCTTTTTGAATTATATTCTAGTTAACAAAGTTCCATCCTAAAATGAAAAACTGAGAAAAGCCCCACAACTATGTAACATGCTCGCTTGTCTGAGGTTAAGATGTAAAATAATCTTCCTCTCTTCCTCCTTCTCTTTCTTCCCTCTTACCTTCCTTTAAAAAAAAAAACTCCCATAGCTTAAAAATGAACTTCCTAAATTCCTAGTACATTGTGCTATGCTTAGCAGTTAAAATAATATGAACATTACTGCAAAAACAGTCTAAGACCCATGCAATTGAAATGTTCAGTATATCAAATAATTAAATAAAAATCCTCCCAAAGAGTATAATAAAGGATAATTAATGATGAATTGCTTTTCGTAAAAGGACAGAGAGCAGTCTTCCATCTGTAGCACAGCAATAAATACATCATTTTATTGTTGCTTTGCATGTAATAAAATAGCTCCTAATACTACATTTTAATTAATTTATGGCTATAAATATTGTACAGAATGTTGTTCCCTGGTGACATGAAAATTGCATCTTCCCAACTCTAACGGGTCTGGTAGTCATTTAACCGAAACTACCCATAGAGGTCAGTGGGTCCGAAGGACAGGAAACCAGGGAAAGGAAGGAAGACGGGATTCTGCTTCTCCTGGCAGAGCCTCTCTTCTTTGACGGTCACAAGGACTTGAGGGCACAAAGGACTTGAGGACTAGAGAACGGGGTGCGATGCCAGAGGAAGAGAAAGGGTATTTAGTGCCTCTGTGCCAGGCACCGTTTCGGGCACATTCCATGTGTTTCACCAGCCTCACTCTGCTCATTTGTACATCAGCTACATTTTGAGAAACTGGGTGCGAGGGCTATGAACTTTTGCCCTCTATTTTGCAAAGTGGGTTATTGCCAGAGCCAAGAGTCTAACGCCCATGCAGCAGCCAACTTCAAACCCACTATCTCTCTGTGACGTTTCTGGCAGAGGGGCAAGGTTTTGTGTGGGGGGCAAGAGAGCCCGTTTACACAGCCTCTGTCAACCCTTTAATTTACAATTGTCAGTGATTTTCATATGGTGTAAATGTCAATCTAGCTTTTTTCTAATCTCTCTTCTGCAATTCATTATTTCGTGCAAACTTTTCTCGAACTCTTCCCATACAGTCAGGCACTATTCTAGGTCGTAGGGGTTTATAAAGGAGAATAGGCTGTATTCTCTACCGTCGTGGTTGAGCTAAGGAAATTATTAAATCTCTATGCTTCATTTGCTTCTGGAACTCCACTAAATCCATTACGACTCCTTGTATTTTCCATCCATGTTACTTAACCCTCATCACAGTTTACATTATCCTCACTTTATAGATGACAAAATGAAAACTGAGAAAGATGTGACAAGTTGCCCAGGTTCAGCTGGCTTATGGGGGGCACGGCCCCAGTACTGTGACAACAGATTCTCATCTTGTAAGCTGTGATAGAGGTCTGGGTGCTAGCCTGAAGCATCAGGGGGCTCCCCGAGGTAGGGGCAATGTACATTCCTCTGGAGTATTCATTTTGATGACAGGCCTTTCCTTCTGGCTCAGTTGCTGATGCTACAGTCCCCTATTTAACGATCTGGTTCATGTCCGCTTTTTTCTCATTAAAATCCCTAGACAAATACCAAGAGACTAAAGGACTGGTCATTTCCAGGGAAGAGAAGCAAGAAATGAAGCCTGACCTTCATAAAATGTGAGAATTGCCTGACTTTATCTGGAGGAGAAAAAAAAGAGACTTTTTTTTTTAAATCCCAAGTTCTACATGCAAAGTGGAAAGAGCTTAGGGTTTGGGGGTCACTTCCTTATCTAACTTTTTTGAGCAGGTTGGTACCTATTCTTGCTGCTTGGTTTTCTCATCTGTAAAATGGGCAGTTTGGCCTAGATGATTCCTAAGTCCATCCGGGCTCTAAAATCTCTGATTCATATAACCAGACTCATTTCCTGATCAGAACAGTCCTGATCACTGTCTGAAAGACAAACCCTTCTCCACATGAGGCATGTTTCTCAAAAGACCACATCTGCATGTGTTCTATAAAGCCAAACAAAAGTTACCACCAGGAGAAGGTGGCCACATGAAGAAATCCTTTAGAAACACATCCTTTAACAATGCAGTGTGTCTTTAAGCCTGATGAAGAGACATATCTACTTCTAAATTATTCAAACAGAACATGACATAGTGTCATGACTAAGTGTGGATTCTGGAGCCACTTAACAGCTCAGATGACCTTGGATAAAGTAGTTAACCTGTTTCTA
Source organism: Ursus arctos (assembly GCF_023065955.2). Classification (NCBI taxonomy): domain Eukaryota; kingdom Metazoa; phylum Chordata; class Mammalia; order Carnivora; family Ursidae; genus Ursus; species Ursus arctos. Next base: position 20,469,566 of record NW_026622863.1, read on the forward strand.
GCTTGGGTTTCCCATCTGCAAGATATGTCAAATAGGACCTACCTTACTGTGAAGATGAATCTTTGCAAAAATTAAATGCAATAATGCCATGGAAATGATGAATTAGCATAATGCCTACGTGCAACAAATGTTACCATCACTCTGACTTCCACAGACATCAATGTGAGCTAGTAAATGAACATATTGCCTCTAAAATGGCAAGACTAGAAGTCGTTATTCCATTTTACAGAAAGGAACATTAGACCTAAGAGAGATGGAACTGGATCCAAGTCACATAGCTAACGAGTGCCAGAGCCAGGGTTCCCTGGATTCGGTCGTGTTCTTGCCCCTTGGCCACACTGCCTTATGTTTTCTAAGCTTAGGTTTTAAAATCTCGGGTCCGTTTTAAATATTTGAAACTTCAACCACACAGATAACATTTTGTTGTCATTATGCCAGAGAAGAGGCAGTGTAAATTTGTCTTTCCTGATTCAGGAGAATGAGCACCAGCCCCCCGCCCCCCACAGGGACACCAAGCCTGTAGATGGAGCAGGTCTCCCCTGCTGTACGCACCCACGTTGGACCTCTCAGGCACGTTCGCATGATAGGTCTCATGCAGGAACTCAGGAGGGTTGTCATTAATGTCCTGGACCTTGACAATGAACTCCGATGGTGGCTCCAGCGGCCGGTTGGTGTCCCTGTCCACCGCCTGGGCCATGAGTGTGTACTGGGCTCTCTCCTCTCGGTCCAATGTCTTGGTGGCATGAATGTTCCCTGATTTGTCATCAATCACAAAAATGGTTCCGGCTCCTTCACCTGAGAGAATGTATTTAATGTTCCCATCACCAGAGTCAATATCGGAATGAAGCTAGGAAAAGAGAAATCAAGATTTTTAATTCCATGAGGGAGGCAATGGGGAGATAGAGTCTCACTTGCACATTGTTTGCTGTAGTACACTGTCCATACACACTCAAGCAGACATGCAGAAACACACATACACCGTGAGAGGGAGATGCTCTCACCTGTTTCTACAAATGAAGAAATGGAATCTTAGAGAAGATAGTTGCCTTGGCTAAGGTCACACAGCTGGGTGCAGTGAACCTGGCGTTTAAACTTGAACCCTGAGTTTTTTAAATTCTGAGATTCATGCTCTCCCTCACAAATATGCACACATACAAAATAGATACACATATTCACACAAATATCACCCAAACAAAATATATACACATATGCACATATATTAATAGACTTATTTTGAAAGAAATATGTACATAACATAAAAAATAAAAAAACAAACATTTATGCCATAAGTAAGTCTTTTCAGTTCTGACTCCCACTTTTTCAATTTCTCTGCTCACACAGAACAGTTGTTACCAGTTTCCTGTGAATCCTCTAAGATATATTTTACTCATATGCTGGAATGTCTGTACAGTGAGATACATAAATGTCCCAGCTTATTTTTATGCAACAAAGTGCTGTAGTGCACACGTCACTCTCCACCTCTGTTTTCCTGTAAAAGTACATTCCGGTGGTCTTTCGCCCTGATACGTACAGATCGACCTCACCCACTGGATGGATGTCATCACCTTGTTCTAGCTGTCCTCTTCCAAAGGACACTAAGGTTGCTTCCAGGCTTCTGTTGCTACAAGCAATTCATTGATCAGACCTTTCCCAAAGACCCTCTGTGAGGCGCACGAGATGTGAGGGTCTGGGGATGTGGCCTATCTGGAAGAAGCTCCCATTCTAATCGTAGGCATAGTGTGGGTAAGATGGGTTGATAAATATTTATCAATACACAGCTTCTTAGACAATAGAGAGAACCTTAAGTATCTTTAGGTTTTTTTCCCCTCCTTTGGCAAAGCCAAGAGAAATGATGGTACTGCCTAAATCCACACTTGGCTGGACTGGGGCAGGATCCAGTTGTCCTGACTACCCACCCTGTGCCTTGATTCTGCTCTATGTTTCAGAACGTGAAACTCACCCAAAGTCCACGTCTGATTTTCCTGTAGCAATAAAATCCTCACCTTCCCTTGATGTCACCTCAATGTCTGAAGCTTCCATCTTATTCTGAGTTCCTCTGCCCCCATTATGCTGTTTGTTGGAAGAGATAAACATTGCTTTTACCATTGCCATAGGCCTCAAGGGTAGCCGAGGGGCTAAAGAGCCCTTGGTTCTACCTACTATGTAAGAAACCCTGGTATAAACCAAAATTTTATTCAAATGGCATTGATAACAAAAATAATATTTATTATCAATGACATTTTAATACTGATATTATAAGTAGTGCCATTTTAATATTATTATTAATGCCATTTTAATTATTATTGTTATGAAACCAAGGCCAGGAGAGCTTGTTCAGAATCACAAAGCAAGGTTGAACACACTGCTTTTTAAAAATGTTTGTGTTGTTTCCATTTCCCAAAAAGGATCTAATTGATTTGCAGCATCTCAGTAAAACACCAAATATTTCAGCTCAGGGGAATACCTGGAGTCACAAAGCAGGAAGACCATTTTGATTATAGTTCACAGTGCTTCTCAGGAAAATTTAAAAAAACAAAAAACACATCTTTCTTTCAGAACTTGTTTTTCATAACCAGCTACATAATGTCATGAAATGACGGTTAATACATTTCTCATGAATAAGGCGGTTTGTGAGTAAAATATGAAGCTATTGAGTGGCCTCCAAAGGATGAACAGAACTGCCCCAATCTTCATAGGATTTCCACAGTGCGGGCGGGATCCCTGCCACCATTCCCCTGGCTTCCTCCCTAACCCCCCACACAGTTTGTTATTTGTTCGTTTTCTCTGCCTCAGACCTGGCAAAAGTTAGGGGCTCAGTCTTATGAATGAGAAACCAAGGAAATCAATGCTTATTTTAATGGGAGTGTCTAGAAGGGAAGTTTCCAGGGGCTTTCATGGATTACATGTGAGTTTGGCCAAGTCTCTTGAGAATTACACAGATTCTAGTTCTGATCAACCAAATAACTGAAAAAAAAAATGTAAAAACATAGCACTCATTATTTTCCTCTACTTTGTTTTCAGATTTGAAAGTTGGATATAAATTCCTTCTTTTTCTCTCTCCAACAAAGATGACCTATACAACTGACAATGATATTTATTAGGTTCCACACAAAAAGCAGTTTGGGAAACCATTCAATCCTATCAGGGGATCCAGTTGCAGAGGCTTACACAGCCAATTCCTAATGCCAAAGACTGATGGCTTCCCCCTCCGCAGAGCACAGCATGACACAGACTGTGTTTCCTGCAAGAAATCGGAAAGTCCATTGCTTGCCAAATTCTCCTTTTTCAGAGCATCGTAAAGCACTCAACCTTGAATGTTGTCAAATCAAAGGTCATCTAGTCTATCCCCTCTATTCACGGGGAACTATATATCCGCATTATCTCAAAAGGAAGATCCCTAGGATCCAGCACTTTGTTCTTTTTCCCCCATCCAGTCTGACATCTCACACTCAATCCCATGTGCCTATATTTTAAAGACCACTCACTGCTTACTTTTCTCCATGTTTTCCCCTATGTTCCCCTTTTAGTGAGCATGCCAACCGCTTGCTCCACAGAGATAAGGAAAGGGTTCTCCATGTCCCGTCTCTTCTGCAGTCCCGCACCCTAACACACCCACTGTTCCCCTCTGAGAAAGTCCCGAAGGTGGAGGTTCCGTATTCTTAGAACAATTCACGCACGGCTCCCCATGTTGTTCAAGCTGCAGAGCCCCTGCCATGACTGAAGTCTCGTCTTCCTCTCTGGGCACAGAGCCCATCTCCTCATGTAGGGAATTCACATGCCAATTACTTCCCTGAGTTCCCATTTCGCCCAGACTACTTCTATTTTGGGTATAATCTTTCCATTTTCGGGTATACATGAATGAAATTCTTTTGGTACATCTCTTTGAAAAGGCACTTTCCCAACCCCCAACAACGTTATTGAGATGCTAATATGAACCTCTTCCAAATATGTCAATTACATAAAAATGCATTGCTGTTCTCCTGTTAAAGAACAACTAAAATAACTCATTGGAATATAGGAGGCTTACAAATTAGCGCCCCTCAAACCTACTCTTGGCCTTTTCCCCCTTTCACGGGATAACTCAAGTCCTCTTTCAGGTCACAAGTTATTACCATGTTCTCTATGAAACCTTCTCCCATCTTTCCCAAATATCCCCATGTAAATACATAATCACTTCTGTTGAATTTCTTCATTATCCTGTTCTTTGTGTGTGTGTGTGTGTGTGTGTGTGTGTGTGTATGTTTTAATTGCTTAGATAAGTGTGTCTTTTCCGCTAGTCTCTAAACTCTTTGAAGTCAAGGATAGTTTACCCTAGTTTACCATTTGTCTAGCTCTTCGCCAGAGCACAGTAGGCTTTCATTTTTATGCCGATGAACTCCTATCTTCTTGTACTTAATGCCACTATCCTCTGAAAGATGGCTGCACATTTTAAACTAAGCGATAATGGGCAATACAGTTTTTAACATATTTTGGACTGCCTATCTTTTGCACTTTCTTGGAGGGGGTACGCAGATAATGCAGTCCAAGTACTGCTAGGACTCTCAAATCATCCTAACTGGATGTTAGGATCCCTAAGCCAAAGAGCATCCCTAAGCCATCCCTAAGCCAAAGAGCATAAAATCTCACCCATTCTTAAGACACATCCGTCTCATCAAATATTTACAAAGACCTCCCCAAAACTGGGCTTAGTGCCAGGACCTCGGGACACAGAATGACACTGGTCTGGTACAGTGAAGGAGACAGGCAAATAGATAGACACGTGTAATACAAAAAGGAAAGCTCTCATAAAGAGCAGGGAGGGTTCTGAGAACACAAGCAAGGGGCATCCATGTTGGGGACAGAGTGTGGTTAGGGAAATGCCCTCCTTTGGACAATGGTTAAATAAATAATGGTTCCAGCTCAATACACTATTGTACAGTCATTAAAAATGGAGTTTAATGGTATAATATTAAGTGGAAAACAGAAGTATTCTTAACATGGATAAGTCTATGAATTGAAAAAAAAAAAAGGCTGAAATGATGTTTGAACAATGATTTCATGGTTCTTATTGAAGGGCCGTTAGTGTTTTGTTTTGCACCCCCCAACCCAGAAATTTTCTTTCTTGGCCATATCCTATGACTGGAACAGTGGAGAGGGAGAAATAAGCACTGCAGAGCAGCGGCCTTACCCTGCCCACGAGCACGGGGTCAGGCCCGGTGTACTCCTCTATCACGAAGAACTGGTTCCAGACCCAGCCTCTCTTGGAGCGCTGCAGCACCTGCCCCTCCTTGCCCTTCTCATGGTGCCCGTGGAACGAGGGTCGCAGGTGGCTCCGCCGCTCGGTGGTGAAGGCCTGGCTGTGGCACAGCACGCCCAGGCACACCAGGGCGGCTTGTAAACAGTAGTGCTCCTTCATTTTTGGTTACGTGGTAGGCACAGGAGAATGTGGCTGTCACCCCTTTCACCAACCCCGTGGCGGCCTGGCCGATGGTGGCCTCCCAGACACGTCACGCAGACCTCTCTTGGAATGGAATGTTTCTGCTTGCTGAGCACATCACGTCAGGGCTGCCCACTTCCCCAGTCGGCTTCTGCAGGAAGAGGGAAAGGTCAGATTAGCTGCAGGCTCCGTCCCCAATTTGTTTCAATCCCACTCCATCAACAGTGGACCCCAGGAGCGCTTCGTTCTGGGTAGTGCGGGGTCAGGCTGAGCAAGAAATAGTCCCTGCTCTCTCTCAAACTTATCATGTCGTCAGTGGAATAAACACATACACAAAGATGACCCTCAAGGTCTATACGAGGAAGAACGTGTGTGCTGTGGAATCCAGCTGCCAAGGTCTCAGTTTCCGTTTTACCACTGACTAAATACCTTACTATGGGTTTGGGGTAAGACAATAGCTCTTAGAGCTCAGCTTGCTCATTTATGAAATGGGGATGCTAATCATCCTTGCTGCAAGGTTGACACCTCTCGTTTCCTTAGCAAAATGTCTCATACACAGCAAGCACTCCATATTTTTGTTATTGATCATAATTGTATAGGGTATGTTTTCATACTAGGGAAACTTAGGGCATCATGGGAGTCCAGGAGAGGATCATCTAGCGGATGGAGATTAAGGGTGGACATGGCAGAGAGTGGGGACAGTTATGGGAGACTCCCTGAGTGCTGGATGGCTGCGCTCCACCCTGAAGTGAGTTACTATGATCAGAAGAGAGTGGATGGGATGACCATACAGAGGGAACAGCGTGCCCCAAAGCCGAGAGCACCTCATAAGCACAGCGTGTCCCAACACTGGTCAGCATGACTGGATGGTGCAAGGAGGAGAACGGCAGCAATGGACCCTGCCAGAGAAAGGAGGTTGAGGAAGATTCCGAGAAACCACTCATGGCCACTAAAACACTTGTGAGTGAGATAATGGATCCAGTCCTCATGACCGATCAATGAATGCTATGGTCTGAATTTAATGAATAAGATTTGCTCTTGTTTGATCAAAGGTCCACCTAAGAACCTGAAGATCCTTCCTTAACCTGGCAGTCTTAAAAGGGATACTTGACAAGCTTTTTCCAACCACAAGATGCAAAATAAAAGAGCATACCCTACCAACTGGTCCAAAGGTCTTATTCCTGGCACCCAGCCATGGCTCAGCTACTCATCAGTAAAAGGATGGCCCTTCCACACCCCTTGTAGGTTTCTAACCTACAGTTACTCTGCTCTTTAATTTCTGCCTTGGTTTCCTGGACTTCTTCACTAAACTGAGTCTTGCTGCTGCTGGAAACTTAATTATCCCCTATGGAACTTCCCTTGCTTGTTCCCCTCTCTTAGCACCCTGCAATTTCTTCTGAACAATTATCTTCTTCCCTTGGTGTGCTACCCAGACTCCAGCAGGAGCTCTAGCTCCCAGAACCAGGCAATCCCCATTACCATGCCCACCACTGATGGGAGAGAATCTCAGAAGACTGTTGGGCATGGAGGGTAACGCTTTGATACTGAGGATGACACTTCATTTCAGCACTGATGGGTCTACATGAAACTGGTGAGCTTCTTAAGCGTCATAGAAAAGAAATCACTGAATTCTTAGTTATCTGGTATGAATGTAGAGGCAGTGGGGGGGAGGTAAACATAAAGGAAGGAGCATGAATCTTGGCATAGTGGAACGTACCCAGATGTGGAGATCAGAGAGACCTGGGTTGGAATACAACTTCTGTTATCTTACAAAACAGGTGAAGTTGGGCCTATCAGTCACCTCTAGGAGTGGTCTCATTTGAACCATGAGGATAAAAAGAATTGCACTCATATGGGGCTGCATACAGAGTGGGGGCCTGGGCACACACTGGGTCTCTTCTTCTCTTCCTAGAGAGCCACTGTCCAAGCCCACAGGTCTCGCTCAGTAGAAGGAGGTGCTTTTGCCTTACAGATGGAGATGCCCAGAAAAGGACGGTGAGGTACTTTCTCTAAGAGAGGAACTGAGGAATAAGAGTTACATGGGGATACCACAGCCTTCTGGTTTTAGTAGTATAGAAAATAAGGGAATTGGTGAAATTCTAATTTATTGGAGCAGAACATTCTTCCTTCTGATGGTCTTCACCAACCCAAGCCTTTCTGCTTCCTTCGTCATATGGCAAAATGTATCTAGGGAGGCCACAGATGTGCAGATAATGTCAGGTGTCCATCACTGCCCCCAATACACTCTATGATGTATTCTGTTTGTCTCTTTTCAAGGAATAGTGAGTCCAGTGTTTGGTGTAGACAGACATCTCAGGGAATGGAAAAGGCTGTGTGGAAGAGAGAGAGAGATTAAACAGACAGTGCCATCATTCAATAGCTTCACCCTCAGACTCGGGCATGCTAATAATACATCAAATGCTGTTTCTTGCCATCCAAACTGATTGTGTGAGAAAAAGCACAGAGGGGGACCTAGGAGGAGTCAGATCCTAAAATGAGTCAATGTGAAGCAATAGGAAGATCACTGGGCTTAAGTCAGGAAGCCAGATATATGGTCGAGACTCTGCCAGTTGCTTGTCATGAGACCTAGTCATTCCTATATTGGTGCATTCTCTCCAAAATGAAGCCGTTGGGTGACATTTTCTACAAATGGCTTCCAGTTACATATTCATGGTTGGAGCACCAGTGAGAGATTGTTGGGGATTTCTTCTGATTTATACACCGTCTCTTTACTAAACCGGATGCATCTTTATGATGGGGATTATACATTCTACATGATATAGGTCCAGTGTCTGTGCTTTTGAAAGCAAGCCATCAGTAAAAGCTGAATGTATGATTTGAACCACATACTTCAAGTGTAAACTTGATGCCGCCACCACGGAATCTCAAGAAGAAGAAATAGCAAAGACCATATGGTGCGACAAGATCCCTGCCCATTTTACACCATGCCAAGTATTAAGTGTTCATTCACATGGTGATAAATTATTCTTGCATATAAACTGTGAAGTGTATTTGAAAGAAAGGGTTTAATTAAAGTTCATATTTCTGCACCTCTTTCTTCTGGCTGCCATTTTGCTGTAAAGCACAATTATTTCTGACACCAGAAGTGTTAAAACTAGATGACAACTTTTTTCTCTTGATAAAAAAATTCTAGCTTGATACTAATGAATTTAAGAGTTTCCACATGACCCAAAAACAATGAGCCCATTATTGAAAAGATGAAATTATCTATTTTCTTCTCCTGGAAAGAATAGCAAAACCAAGTTGCTTTTAAAAGTAACTCATTGGACCTATTATTTGAAAGGACTTATATGACTCTATGTACTATATAATGTTATTTTAATGATTAGCCTCAGGTATGTATAAGATGAATTTTAAGACATAATTTAAAAAATTACTCACTTTCAGAATGAAAATTCACTTAGCAAAAGCTTTTTCTAGCTACTGTTCTAATAACTTTACAAATAGTAATTCAGCTATTTATTTCTATATCAAACTTATGAATAGGTACTATCAATATTCTTATTAAAAAGGAAGAGGAAGCTGGGGCCCAGATAAATGAAGCAATTTGTGCAAGGCTATGCTTCTGGGAAATCGCCGAGTTAGAATTTGAACGCATGCCATCTGGCTCTGGTGTCTGTGTTCTTAATCAGTGAACAATACCAACCCCTGCCATTTGTTTCTGTCTGAATTCATAAGGAAATGATATGGTTACTATGATATGGATCCTGTAACCTAGAAGGCACCTGAAGTAAACCAACATTAGAACTTGGTATATCCTAAAAATATGACTGATAAAAATAGTAATAATAGTTACTATTCATCCAGGGTTATGATCTGCCTAATGCTCTTCTAAATGCTTTCCATGCGTGAGTCAACAAGTTTTCACAATAACCCTACACAAATAATAGTATTATTGCCATTCCCACTTTATAGGTAAGCAGTCTGAGGCATAACAAGATTAAATAACTTGTCCATGGTTATAGAACCAGCAAGTGGAGGATCTGGGACATGAACCCTGGATATTTGGCTCCAAGAGCTGCATCCTTCCCTACAATCCTGTGCCATACTGCCTTTCTAAGAGAAGGCGGAAGAGCGAATATAGATGCACATTCTGATACACATGTAACAGCCTTAAAATGATAATAATTTAAGTTTTGGTGGCACTGGTGATGACTAAAATACTAAAACCAAACCAGAAAGAGGAGGATAAAGCATTTTATAGCAGAGACCAAAGTGAAGACGAGCAGGAAGTAATTACATCAGTCCATCAACAGCACAGTACCACCAGGCTTTTAAACAACACATTACACAAAAGTTAATCTTTGCTTTTTATTTTTAAACGCCCTGTTTCAGAATTTCTAAATGTATATGTTTCAAAAATGTGTTCAGAGAGATTCATTTTTTTTAAAGAAATGCTTCTAAAATCTAGAGATCTGATTGATGTATTCAATGGTAAAGAGTTTGCAGGGAACACACATGGAAATTAATAGGAGGCGGCCCTCCTAAGAAGACCTTGACATTGGTAATAATTAGAGAAATATATCAATGTTCTAATTGGTTTTAAGAAAGACCCCTGAGGCAACTCTCAAACAATCTTTCCATTAAAGTACTTTCTAGCAGTATGCCAGGATGTCTAAGCATTGGGGTTCCACTAAAACATATAGGCGGACTTTATTTTATGGTGGGAGCATATTGCTTGGAAGGAAAATAAATGTTGTTGAAAGTCACAGGAGTAATAACATGACAGGAAAATGGATTTGCAAAACCACCAGCTCTAAGTGGAAGGCTCGCCCCTCTATCTTGAGAGCAGATAGCCCGTCATAAGCTATTGCGCCTTGAGCATAAAACCCTCTTGCTGTGCCTGCTTTTGTCTCCGTAAAAGAAAATGACATATACGGGTGTTTAAGTATATTTGGACTCCTGCTGGAAATTGTTATCGGGTGGAGAAAGAAAGACGAAAGCGCTTAGAAGAAAGCAAGTGGCTTTGGTTTCTCAGCTTTCTCCTCCCCACAGAGCTGGAAGGATCAGACAGGCTGACCTGTTCTTTTCATTTCCAGGGAGCTAATTTACAGTTAAAGACAGGTTATCATTACATTAAGAATATTATCGAGGCCCACACCAGAACTCAAAACTCCATTCTGGATGTGCAGTGTCCCCTTGTGGGGGAGCTCGGGGGCTCTGCTCTCCACTTCAACAAACACAGCTTTGTAACCAATCGGATTCTATTATGCAAATTAATTCAAGCATATTTTATTCCCCGTTCAGATCTCATCACTCAGCACTGAGCTGGTCTCTAGTTTCAAATCAAATCACAGGAATTATGCCATGTCTGTGGAAATCACAGAGAATGGGGAGAGGAAGTATGATAAGAACTATTGAATCATATTTCTTCTTCCCTGATTTCTACACTTGGAGCAAAGCATAAGCTTGGGCTAATAATCACTTCTGTTCAGGTGCAAAACACACAGGAAAGACTGCAAAAGGGTCTTCGTTGTTCCATGCTCTAATACTAAATTCAAATGTCAAAGTAGGCAGCAAATGGGGCCCCTTATCAATGACCATAACGTTCTCTAGGGGTGAGTGGAAAATTTAAAACTGCTGCAATGTAAGTCTGATTCTCTGCTTCTAGAGAAATAGAGAACCATGTGAGTGTCAGCTTTAAAAGTGAAAAGATCACTCACTGCCTGGTGTTGGGCAGGCCTGTGTCCAAATCCTGATTCCATCACTTACAGGCTTCATAACATTAGGTAATGATAGTAGAGATTATCCTTGAATAGGTGCTCAATCTTTCTAGTGCTGGGCAGTATACTCAGAACTTGGTACTTATTATTTAATTGTATCGTTACCACAACTTGTATGTAAATATCACCCAAATCTTATCTACAAGGAAAGTGAGGCTCAGAGTGGTTGAGTAAATCACCCAAGGGTACACCCTAAATCACTAGCAAGTCTGCAATTCAAATTCAAGTTTATGTGACAGCAAACTTTCGCTTTCGCTTTACCTGACTCGCAAATTCCGGGAGTCCCTTTTCCTCATCTTCGATATAAGGAGAGTGCATGATCCATCTTCGAGGATCATCTCAGCTCCAAAATTGTATTTCATATTGAAAATAATCTTTGTTAGATATGAATTTCATTTATTTTTAAAGTATGTACAATCAGCCTTTATATTCTCAGGCTCTCATGGCCACAAAATATCATTGGACTCCAACTTCAGTTCCCAGACCCCAAACATGTAGGATCATTCCATGATTATTTACTTATCTCTTCAAATAATTAAGTAAACTTCCATTAATAAGATGATTAAATACAATGTGTGCAATGAAAAACTATTTGTGCTCTACTCAATCCTTAAGACAGTCTTTTTCTCACTGTAATATTTTAAAATGTTAATCATTAAGATGAATAAAATATATCAACACGTGCAGGAAATAATGTCAGCTGTGTCATCTCAGATTGAATAAACACTGTATATGAATGTGTGGAAAGAGAAAGATATTCTTTTCTTTTTTTTTTTTTTTTTTTCACATGAGCTAAAATACCTGAGGGAAAATTAGGGCAAAAATGGCAATGATAAACAGATGCTCAACATGATGTAACTTCATTTGTGGTATCAAAGGCCTGTATGTAAATCTCCCTTTGTCTCAGAGCAGTAAATATCTATGAAGCTTTCTTTATTTGCCAGTTCCTTATTCCAGTTCAACAATAACTTTTCACAGTGCCAGGCCTGTGTTGGACCCCAGGGATATGTAGGCTGCTGTGTATCTCCGGTATGTAGACTGTACTCGAACAACGGTGAGACAGTCATCGAAGCAGCTGACTAATGGTATGATGCGATCGTGCAAGGAGGACTTACGTACGCAGCACCAAGGAATTGGGCAGCACATCTCTGCAGATGAATTTTTACCATATCATTCCGGTCTTCCGGTCCTTGCCCACTCCTGCTTCTTCCAAGTAAACACCTATCTCCATGATCTCCACCACGTGAAGCTTCCATTCTCATCTGGAGCCATGGCTGATTGATCTACATCTAGTCCAGCAATAACCAAATTTTACACTGATCACTGACTGTTTTAACCTGTGTCACCTGGCTCATAAGGACAAGCTGGGTGAATAAGATCCACCTGGAAACTTGAATGAAAGAAAACAGGAACCATGTTTCCATGTTGGAAGGTGTTGGGCTGCCTGGGGGATGAAATAGTCATCCTCCATCGCCACAGATTCGGTGAAATCAAGGTTATGATCAAGCCAGTTAGTAACCAAACAGAAACAAACATGGTCTCTGTCCCCCAGCCAGGTAAATGGCACAACACATGGCCCTGTTCTCTGAAAATCTTGGCAATCGAGGACTGCCCTCCACCTGTTGTCTCCATGGGCCCCACCGTACTGATCTCTTGCTCCTGAATTTTCATGCATTGAATGACAATAGGTCTCCTATAAGTGAACCAACTTGAATGCTTTCGCTTATCCTTAGACAGCAAACCTAGTAAACTACAATAATCAATAGGAAAAGGTTAGGTGGTTCTTCCAATAAAGGGTGAAGTATTATAGCTGTGGAGATTATTTGTTAATACATAGAAAATGCCTTCTTCATTTCTGAATATCCAAGAAACACTGGAACCATAGGGGGATTTTCACAACAAAAGTCAAAATGCTGGTGTTCTAGCAAAGATTCTGTCGTTGAACAGTTATGTAACCTTAGAAAAAAATTCTTCTTCCGGAAACTTTCACCCTCCCATAAAATAGGAGGCTGACAATGGCTTAGTAAGGTCTTCTGTGTCTACCGGAGCCTATGAGTCTGTGTTGGGCTGAGACACTGCAACCTTCCCTGGATGGAGGTTGCGCCTAACTTAGAAAGTCTGGGTCCTAGCTAGCAGGACTGCCCCATGCACACCAGGAGGCTGCACTTAACATCAGATATAATGGCAGTGGGGTCCTCTGGGACTAGGCAATGCAGACCCCTGTTAATGTGACAGGCTTTGAGTCCCAACATTAGGAATCAGAGGTCACCTGATAGGCAATGGGAATCCACTAAAAATTCTGATCCAGAGATTGATGGAATCCAAGCTGTCAGAGGTATACGGGAGAAAGTGGCATGAGAAGTGAGAGTTCTGACACAATCGTTAACAGCATGGGCTCAGCAGTCAGATGGGGTTAGAGGGTTAGAGCTCAAGAGCTAGTGCTTGTTCATTAGGTGTATGACTCAGCCTCCAAGAAGCTCTATGCCGCCATGTTGAAAATGTGAAAACAGGAGGACCAGTCTCAGAGGGAGAGTTGAAATGAAAGGAGATGATGCATGGAGAGAACCTTGTATGAACTTGACATGACCTGGCACACTGCAGGTGATTAGGAGGATAAATGAGGAGTTTTGTTCCTTCAACAAGAATATGTACTATAAACCCTGGATAAGCTGATATGACATACCGTATGCATACAACATGCAATAAAGTACAAGCCTTACAGAAGGCTCTAAGAGGCTGCCCATTAAGGGGAGCTAAACAAAATAATACTTAGAACAGGAATTGTTAAATACAATGACACAAATAAATGAGGGAAATGAGATAAAGCAGACCAGTGTTGTCCAACAGAAATATAATGTGAGTTAAATGTATAATTTCAAATTATCTAGATATCACATTTTTAAAACATTAAAAAAATGGGCACATCCATTTTAACAATATATTTTATTTAATCCAGTATACCCCAAATGATATCATTTTAATATGTAATAAATATATGAATTATTGAGATTTTTACACATACATACCCCGGTTATTATTTATTTATTTGATTTTGGTCCTAAGACTTCAAAACCCAATGTGTATTTTAAATTTACAGCACAAGTCTGGACGAGCCACATTTCAGGAGCTCAAAAGCCTTATGTGGCTAGTGGCTACCACAGCACAGTAGAGGATTCTAGAATATCTGGAGAGAGAAGGGATGTGGTCAACAGAGACTCCCTGGATTCATTACAGTCATTCAGGTAGAGCGGTAACATGGCTCTAAATAGGAAAAATAAGCCTCTGGTAGAGGAAAGGGGGCCCTTCTGGAAACCATGAGGATGTGGAGGGCCTGGGGAACTGGGCAAACCGAGAAGGACAGGGCATGAGGCTGTGATCTGAAGATGGCGCTGCTGCTCCTGGCCACAATGGGAGAGGCTGGTTTGGGGATAAAGCACATGTGTTTGGTTTTAAACATGTAAGTTTGTGAAGCCAATGGACTGGTGCTCACATGAAAAGTTTCAGAGTAGAGCTAGGTTTCTGAGTTCTTCCGAGAGTAGGTATTACCAGCGTCACCGTTTCTGTTTCCAGTTTGGACATTCTGCTGCATTATTACCGCTAGAGTCTCAGACCTGGATGAAACCCTCCCTTAGACTTTCCACTCTTGTTCTTTCTTCAGTGGACAAATAGGAAAAGGGAGACACAGAAATGACAAGCAACTTGTGCAAAATAAAACAAAACAAAACAACAACACAGTGCACAAAACCTAAAGTCCTCACTCTGTGGAGGAAAAATGAAAGAGAAAGCATCGAGCGGAAGATAATTTATACAGCGTCTACCCTGCCCTCTTGCTCCCAAACCCGGCATAAAAGCAGTCCTCCCTTGCAAACTACTTCTTTGGAAACAACCAGTCCATATTCTAAAAGGGAAAAAGACATTCATAAATAAGGGCCTGGGAGCTCTCTTTAAGGACTGTCAGTGGAGAACAGGAAAAGGGAAAACAATCTGCATATTATCGCTGGAATCTGCAGGGAACCACTTTCCACAAAGAATGTTTTTTCAAAAGTATAAACAAGAAAAGGAGGAATTATCCCAAGGTGGTCTTAATAACTGACAAGGGCTTGATGTGGTTTTTCTGAAATAATTACTGAAACAAGGTGAGAGAGTGCCTTAAATCACCACTGCCGAGTCTTCAGAATTCTGCGACATCCAGCCTGTGACCCCAATCCACTGTGGTCCACATGCATCCATCCAGCGTAATCAGCCTCCAAACAGAAGTGAGGAATGCAGAAAGTCAAGCTGCTTTCAATTATCGGAAGCTTGATTCTTACCAGAGTGTGGGTGGGCTATTCTGGAGGTCTCTTTCTAATGCACCTCCCCAAACATACTATCACACTAAGAGTAGACTAAACTCTGCCACATTTTTTAATGGCTTTTTTTTTTTTTGGTATCTCTACATATACCACAGCTTTTCTCCCCCTTCCCTTATTTTTAGAAAGCAGACACCAACAATAGCCTCATAATGATCTCATTGTAGTTTCAAATAATCCAATCTTTGAAGCCCAATTCTTTCTTTTCAGATGTATTAACGTCATTTATCAAACGTAATGGGATTTTTAAAAAAGTTAAGCATCAAAGAAAAGTAATGGGATACAGCAAACCAGTCAAGTGCCTTGTACGTGTGCAGAGCATTTTCTGAAGCACATGCTGAACACTTTCAGACAGGCAGGACTTTCAAAGGCAACTTTAAGTGTCTTTTGTGGGTCTCAGATAATATGGTTCACTTAATTAGATTTTCCATAATCCCAGGTTAATCCTATTGTGAGTTTTGACTTGCCTGGCGGAAACATCTATTGCTACAAATGCACTTCTGGAAAAAAGTATATATACCTTATTTATAATTCATTACCAGAATCATTACCATAGAGACTACCTCTTCTTCTCCCTCGCCCAGGTAGAAGTGACCATTTCCATTCCTTTGGACCATATTGGCCTTTTAAGCAATTTAATAATATTTTTTGTCCTTGATAATGTCTCCCTCTTCCCCAAGATACATGAAGTTCTCTAAGAAACATACCTAACTCCTCACTGAATTCCTTGCAGCTGAGTATAATGATGCATATAGCTGACATGGCCTTTATGAAGCTTAATATTTAGACTACTGTCTCTAGAACTTGTTTGCACATTAGAATTAACTGGGGAGTCTTAAAAATCCCATTGCCAGGCCTTTTTCAACACCAAGCAAAATCAATGAAAACCAGGAATCGCTATTTTTGAAGTTCCCAGGTGGTTGTGGTGTACATTTGAGATGAGAACCCCTGGTCTAGAGCTACACTATCCAATATGGTGGCAACCTAGACACATGTGGCTTTTTCAGTTTAAATTAATTTAGATTAAATAAAATTAAAAATTTACTTCCTCAATGTACTAGCCCCATTTCAAGTGCTCAGTGGGGGCATTTTTGTCATTGAAAAGAGTTCTATTAGTCTGTACTGGTCTTAGTCTCTAAAACATCTTCATCTGAAGCATAAAGGGTCTGTTGAACGAATGAAGGTATACAAAGAACACTGTACTAGGCATTCCAAAGTCAGCCACAAACTCATTGTGCAATGTCCGGTGGTCTAGACTTCTGTTTTCCTATCGGTGAAATGAAGGGCTGGATAGGATGGATGGCTCTCCAAAGATGGCCAGCAGAATGTCCCAAAAAATTGAGAGGGAAGGGGCTGCAATAGGTGGGGACAGCTGAACCGATTGTCCCCACATCCCACAGCAAACAGAAGCACAGCCAGATTCAGCAAAATGTGTCCTTAAAAAGCAGTTTGGCTGCATTCAAAAAATAAAGGAAGAAAAGAAACCACTTCTGAGATCTTGATACCGAACAGACTCACTGTCTCAGCCCATCAGCGGGTTAGTAAATTCCTGCTTCAGCGCCCATGATCTCCTGTGTTAGGGAGGGGGCCCCAGCTCAGGGAACTGTGGGGCCACTGACGACAACTCACTTCACCTCCCTGAGTCTGTTTTCTCTTATGACAAAAATAGTAGGAAGATGTCTGACCTCCCTGGCTCCCAAGTTAATTTGAGGGTGGAAAGAGATAATAGGTAGGGAAGCTCTTTGTAAAAGCGTAACATCCGATGCCCAGGTGAGGGGGAAGATGATGAAATGCTGACAGGAGCAGCAACTTCCATTTCTGTGGGTCATTTTTAAGGTTTGGCTTTTAGTCTTTAGTAGCGTAGGTTGCAGATAAATGCAAATGACCTGTTAGCATTACAGGAAGGAGATGTGATTACATTCCCTTTCTCTGATGGGGATATAAACTCTGTCAGATGCTGCAAATGGGTTCCTTTCTTGTACCTGGGCACCCTTACTGTTTGCTCCTGGACCCAAAAGGATTCCGTAATGCTGACTTGTGAAGACGTGGACTCTGGGTGTAGCTCCTTGGCTGGGGGACAGTGTGTGTGGTGGCGAGAGGAGGGATGGCCGATTCCAACAAGAAAACCTGTGAAAATAGATAGCCCCAGACTCAATAGGGATCCAGGCCAGAAGGCTCTCTGCAGAGACCAGGGTCTTTCAATGATCCGTAATAGGGGATGGGAATGGAACAATCATGGGAAGTGTGGCCAAACCTGCCAGGAATTTGTCACATGAGATGGCATGGGCTTTCCTGGCTGGAGAAGTTCCAGGAGCCATCCTGGCAAAGCACTCATTCTCCATTCAGCCTCTGCTTGGGGGATAGGGGCATACTTGAGCACCTAGAGTGTGGCAGGTACTGTGCTAGGTGCTTCACATACATTCTTTATCACCTCTTTCCCTCCAGCATCTTCAGGAGTTTTGTGTCATCATGTTCATTGTCCAGATAAGGAAACAAGGGCTTGGGGCACTTGACTTCCAGAACACTCACTTTAGTTCATATGACCAGTTAGCCCCGAAAAGGGGACTTGAAGCTATATACGGTCCATTTGGAAGCTCTTGCGTACTGCCTTTCATGGTGAACTTCTCTGTAATTCTCCTATGGAGGTCTTAATTTTTTTTTGGGGGGGGGGATGGATGGTCAGAACTCAGCTAGATTTTATTCCACATAGCAACCATTTAAGAAGTATTTGTGGGGACTAGGATTTTTTGCAGTAGTTAAATGCTATGAATTTAGTGAAACATGTTCTTTGCCCTCAAGAAACACATACGTGGGGCGCCTGGGTGGCTAAGTCGTTAAGTGTCTGCCTTCGGCTCAAGGCGTGATCCCGGCGTTCTGGGATCGAGCCCCACATCAGGCTCCTCCACTGGGAGCCTGCTTCTTCCTCTCCCACTCCCCCTGCTTGTGTTCCCTCTCTCGCTGGCTGTCTCTCTGTCAAATAAATAAATAAAATCTTAAAAAAAAAAACTGATACGTCACTGGGAGTTTTAGAAAGTGGTATTTCACCCAAGGGTCAACCATCACCAGCTCCTTTGATGTTTCCGTAGAGGATTTCCCGCCACCCCTGATGTTCTCCAGCCTTGCCACACTCTTCCAAATAGTCCTTGAATGAATGAAGCATGAATTTTAAACCTCTCCCTCATAATGTTTTCCACATTAGAACAAAATTTTGCTCTACATCCTTCACCGCCTCAACCTCCAAAGGAGGTGCTAATGATTAATAAAAGGCAAGTGGTGCAGGGAACCGTGGGAAGGCAGCCAGACAATAAATACCTTCTAACAAAGGAGCCAGCTCAACACGAGGTAGCTCTGTGAGATCTCATGAGCTAATCGTTGTTAGGAGTGGGTATGTCGCTCAGTGAAGGAGGAGTTACATGGTGGTAGAGGCAAGTCCCACACATCAATATTTCATCCGAGGGCATGAAGGTGAGGCCCGGAATTACTCTCTGACAGGAAGAGTGGCTGTTACCCAACCAGGACTCACACCGCTAGTCAATTCAGTACCCACACTGCAAAGGAGATTCAATCCTATTTCCAGTCCTGTTTTCAACAGGAAAGGAGGTGACACTAGCTTATTTCTGTTCATTTGTTTGTTTATAAAATTACATAAACAAGCAAAATAATGTAAAACTTTAATCAGTTTATAGAGCACCAGTGTGACTAAGTCCAACTGGACGTTTCCCCAGGCAGGCACTTCTCCCTAAGGAGAAGCATGTGCAGCCAGGAATAAGTTTTGCCATTGCTCTCAGGCATCTTACACTGATCGACTATGTACCTCTTTCCAAAAAGATTTTACTGGAAGGGCAAATTTGCAATCCATGGTACCATTGGTAATATAGAAAGTGCTCTCTAGAATCACTCAGTAAGGGAAAGGCCTTTTAGACCATAGCTGCCAAGGAGCAGATGAACAAGGAACAATGAAGCAATTGCTCTATGCCATGAACTTTGCCATCAAGGACTTACTGCCTTCTTGGCAAGACATCCATGACGGAAATGCCCACCTTTGCATCTCAAGGATGGCTGCCCATAAGGTCACAGAAATAGCGTTTGGTCTCCTGGTTCAGAACCTGTTCCTGCTTCTTAATCCAACCATGACATTGGGTATCCTGGTCATAAGCCCTGTGCACCCCCAAGGTCTTAGTTCCAATCTTCCATCTACTCCACACCTACACATTTTTGGATCTAAAGTCCAGCAATCTAACCAAGCCCGCCCAGCACTCACAAGGTAGGGGTCAGGGAGAGATTGCAAATTTTAAAGCTAGCTGATTGGACAAATGAACACACTCAGAATATAACTAACAGATCCAAATCAAGTTAACTCATCAAAATCAATGATAAATATAAACATGAAGAGGGGTCAAGATATACTCAGAATGGCATGGCCACTTCACAAAGGAGACAGGACCTAGATCTGGATAGAAAATGGGTAGATTTCTGCACAGTAGAAATGGGAGGAGGGCACCATAGCCTCCTCTCCAGCCCTCCTCTGAAGGCAAGTTTATACCCCATTTCATGGGACATTCCCTGTCTCGTCTTCCCCGTGACTGCTGCTTTGCTGAGAATCCCAGCTGGACTGCCAAGGGCTTTGAGGTTCCACCAAGGCCATGCCAGGTTTTTCTCCCTGGGGTCTGCCCCTGCCTCTGGAATGTTTACCTCCTGTTTGAGGCCCCATTACTATCTAGACAGAGGAGACAATAAACAATGCTGCCTCCTGCTTGTATTTATGTATTTCTGGCAGTGACTGTGCTCCTTCTCCAGATGGACCCTCTTTGCACCAACCCAGATCCAGGACTCTGGGGTCTCAATAGTTTCTACTGCCTTAGAGCTGTCTTCTCTACCGACCCCCCAACACACTCACACATACTTATGCCCCGCCTCCCTTCCCTTCCTCACTCTGCAGCGGAGATATTCCTACAGGCCTGAGGGCTGAGTCTTCATAAGGTGCTGCCAAATCCTGTTTTGTCCTTTTTGGAGTGAACTGAGCGAGCCTTTGGTTGATACATAATTTATATCCTTTTCTTATGTCAGTATTTTACTAGTTTGCTCATGGGCTCCAACAGATGCCCAACCTTCAATGCTTGGGTCCACGTTAAGATCTTGCAGCTGAGGACCAAAGGTTTAAGAGATACACAGGACAGGACTGTGTCTTGGTGATTCTGTTTCCACACAAAAAAGGGAATGACTTTTCAAACTGAAGAGTGATGCCACCACAAAGTAAACAGAGTATAGGTTTTTTGACAGGAGAAGGGGATGGAGGTATCGTTTTGGGAACATTCAAAGTGAAACACCAATGGGACCCAAATCAAAAGCCAGGAAAAAAATGTTCGTAGGGTCATAAGAAAAAAAAAAAAAGAAAGAAAGAAAGAAAGAAAAAAGACATTTCATTGAACGTACTTAAGAGTAGCAAAGTCTTCTTCAAATAATTACAAATCACAAATTTGGCACAGAAATTGAAATGTGTGCATAAAAAGATGCATTTTTTCCTGCAAAATGTAATAAAGATGTGATTTTTTTTCCCCCAGAGAAGCCATCTTGGAAAAGAAAATCATGATAAAAAGGGGAAATTCAGATTACAGCAGAATAGTGGCAATTCTTTCCTTATAACTGGCTACAGAATTTTCTATCAGTCCCTTAGTCAGTATGGGAAATTGAAAGGTTATAATGAAGACAAGTGGACATCACGTACGCTTGCTAAAGGGATATTTTAAATTGTGTGCCCTTATTCCATCGTGTGGCTTTGGTTCTCCTCAAAACAGATCCTTGGTCACTTTCTCATTATCCTATACAACAAAAAATCCCTCCATTTTTTAAGAGAAGACCAAGCCTTAATGGGAACTCACCTGGCATTTGCAGGCAGGCTTGTGGTGTGATGAAGTGACAAGACTACTTTGCAAGTTCCCTGAAAGCTATCTTAATATGGCTCGTTTCTCTTGAGTTGTATCCCATGTTAAACCAACGCTTGCTTAGCTGAGATGAGATGGATTTCTAGGAATAATCATCTCAAGCTTGCAAGAAGCACTTTGTGCTAAAGTAGAAAAATTTCCACTCTTAATCATATAACTTAGGACTGAATACTCATTTAAGACTCAGAAAGTCTGTGTGTTTCAAACCCTATAATTCCCATGATGTCAAGTCTATTAAATCATAATGGCACGTCATTTACTTTTGTGGGAACTAGAGGTACCAGATCTAGCAAATAAAAATACAGGACACCCAATTAAATTTGAATTTCAGATAAATAGCACTTGTTCTTAGTAAAACTATGTCCCATAGAATTTTGGGGGACACACTTATAATAAAATGATTATTTGTTTCTTATCTGAAATCCACATTTAACTGGAAGTCCCCTATATTTGTCTGATAAAGTGGGAAGTCATTTGTAAAAATAAAAAAACTGGACAGGGCAAGCCAATCTCCAAGCCTCAAGTTATTTTTTTTTTCTAAAATTCCGGAATCATTTTGTCTCCAAATATCTTTTCTGTGAACTCAGAATGCTCTTGCCTAGTCCTCAGGGAAGCAACATCACTGGGCAGACGAGATCACATTTGGGGAAATGTTGACAGTTTGGGATCTTGTAATGTCAGTGTAACTGAGGTCAGAGAAAACCAAGGAAGGATCTTTGATTTTCCCAGAGAAGATGGAATAGGCCCTTGGATATTGACAGATGACCTACAATGTAAAAGGCCTAAGGATGATAGGATTATCTACAGTGCTAATTGATCGAGGAATTAGTAATAATGTTCTCTTTCATCCTGAGCTGACACTAGTTCTCAGAAAACAACCAATACCCAAATCTTGGAGCCACGGTCATTTATATTAGGAGCACATACCCTGTGTGATTAGTAGGCAACTTTCAAGAATGCAGCACTCACAAACGTTTGTTCACACACACACACACACACACACACACACACACACAAAATTGGTAAAAATGCAGCCACCAAATATGCCCAGAGCATGACGTGGGAAGCCGTCTGCTTAGCTCAGCAGACGCAATGATGGGAAGATGCTGCCATGGTGCTCACAACTCTGGGAGTGTCATGGTGGGTGGCAGGTGGGAGGCAGCCCAGAAAATGGTAACCATGTCATGAAAGGTGCTTTGATGTGGGCATGAGGTGCTGAGAGAGCTCCGTGGAGACTCATAAACCAGGATACAAGTACATGGTTGCTCAGGGAAGACGATAAACCTGAGTGAGGTCGTGAAGGGAGGTATATGAATGGATGAGATGCTCTAGTGTAGGAACAGCCATCTAGCCAATGGGAACAAGAGGAGCCAACATCTAAGACAAGAAATGAGAGTCTGTGTTCAGGTAAGGATAGGAATTTGGGACAGTAAAAGTGCAAAGGCTGCTTGAGAAAGAAGAAGTGGTGGGACAGGAAATGTAGGCAGGGGGTAGACCACACATATGCAAATAACAAACAGCACTTACAATAATAACATTTACTCTCTGGCCAATGCTTGAATTCATACCTGTCCTGCTGCATGCATAGTCTGAAAGCAAGGAGCAACTCAGCAGCCCGTGCAGAATTAGCCATGTGTCCACAACTGCGGTGCCACTCCGTCAAAATAAATGGGCGTCTGCTTCAGTTATCATTTTCCATCAGGATGTGTTAAGCCTTAGAACTGAGAAGCAGCTTAAGACTCAGAGTCAGCATAACTGCGTGACTGCTGTGGGGGCGGGGGACCCAAAACAACTACTTGTCTTCCACTTTCAAGGGCTGGTAGGGGGGAGCGGTGGCAGGGAACAAAGAGAAAGAAAAAAACACTTACTACCTACCTATAATGTTAGACTGTGAACGAGAACGATACTCCCTACAGTCTTAGGAGGCACAGATAATGATTCCTACTTGACAAATGAAACAAAATCAGAGAACTTAAGTCCTCACGTTCTGACATCAGATAAAATGGCGTAACCTACATTTGACCCCAGCTATAGGAAATAAGCCCACGTGCACGTGCCAAATGTTCTCCAAATCCCCAGCAAAAACAGCTAAGGCAAAGTGGCTCCTGATATAACCGAGGTGGTGCCTATGCAAAGAAGGAAATTAATTTCATTTTGATTTCCCCTGATCTGTACTGTAGGTACCAAATCAGAGCCATCTTTGCAAAATTAAGGGCATTAGTTATCTCCCCATTCAGTCGGAGTAGCATTACACTTGCATGCAGACGTTCCCGGCTAAGCGGAGGAATATCAAGTTTCTACAAAATCATTCATCAAGAGGTGAGACCTAACCCTGATTAGCGTTTCAATAAGAAGCCTAAGACTAAATAGAGAATAAGTGCACGATCACAGTGGCAATTAGGCACCTTCTCGACAGCCACATTTTTCCTTAGACCAATCGAGTTCGAGCAAATGAGAAATTTTTCCCTTTCTCTCTCTTTTTTTCCCCTGATGTGAAGTGAACTGCCTTAAATAACTGAAGAGGTGACAGCAAGCTTGTTAAAGAAAACGTCTGCCCATTAAGTGAGGCTTAATTAAACAGAGCACAGGCGAATCGTTCCTCCATCTAGGACGTGGAGCACCCTGGTAAAATCACCCTGCTTGCAGCAGTTGGTCTGGGAGGCCTACGAGGACACCCGCCAGTAAACAGGGGGGAAAAAATAACAAAACAGTTTTAGACTTCAAGAAATCTCATGTCACTCTGCCAAGCAGTGGATGAATTGGAGATGTGCACATGCAAATAAAGTTAATCAAGATGACTTTTTGTCTCCAATTATGCTGTCTTTAGATTTACTCAGAGGGATGAAGCTACATTCTCTTGTCCCCTTAAATGAGCCATTTGGAATTGCGGATAAGAGGTTTCGCTGCAGGGGCGCCTGGGTGGCACAGCGGTTAAGCGTCTGCCTTCGGCTCAGGGCGTGATCCCGGCGTTCTGGGATCGAGCCCCACATCAGGCTCTTCCGCTATGAGCCTGCTTCTTCCTCTCCCACTCCCCTGCTTGTGTTCCCTCTCTCGCTGGCTATCTTTCTCTGTCGAATAAATAAATAAAATCTTTAAAAAAAAAATCTTTAAAAAAAAAAAAAAGTTTCGCTGCAGTACCAGGAGGGTCTAGTGGTAGAAATTCTCCAGGAGTACATCATCAGTGCTCCACAACAATGGTGATCAGGTATGTTCCACTCATCACCTTATCTTCAGCAGGTAGCATGATACTGAGCACGTGGGAAGCAGAGCTGGGATGGGATTATCATGGAATGATGTCTCCCAAAAAGATGCTGAAGTCCTAACCTCAGTCCCTGTGAAAGTGACCTTATTTAGAAGTCAGTTTTTGCAAAGGATGAAGTTAAGATGAAGTCATTAGGGTGGACTCTAATCCAGGATCACTGGTGTCCTTATAAACAGGGGAAATTGGGACATGGGGTGGGGGCACCATTTATCAGCCAAGGAATGTCTGAGGATATCTGAAGCCAGGAGGAATGGACGACAGAGATTCTCCCTCGAAGCCCTTGGAAGAAGTCAACTCTGCTGACACCTTGATTTTGGACTTCTGGCCTCCAGAATTGTGATTCAATAAATTTCTGTTGTTTAAGCCACCCAGTTTGTGGCACTTTGTTCCCCTGGCAGCCCCGGGGCACTAACATAGGTGGGGAGGGCAGAGTGCATTCTGAACTGGGTGATTTCTCAGTTCCTCTCTGACACCCCTCTTCTAGGACACTTGTCCCATGCGAGCTGGCCCTACTGCTGCCACCAAGAGCACTGGGTTGAAAGCTGACCTCTGCTCTTCCTCATCTCGTGGGCTCATCTGAAAAATGGGGGTACTGGTATACCACATTTCTCCTTGCCTTGTTGTGAGGATTCCATGAGATAATTCTTGGGACCCACTGGACACAGCGTGTGGCATAGAGTGAGTGCTCAATAAATACTACCTGTTCTTATTATCAGTATTAAAACCTTGGTCCCAACAACTTAGTGTTAAGGTCAATTTTACATTTCTCTGGTTGTCCCTGAAGCAATGTGGACATGGCTGTACCTGTACTGTCCAAGTGGAGTCGGCTGGTAACATAAGGTCCTTGGAGGCCAGACAGGCCCCTTATCATTGGCCGGACATGGCCCGGGTGTTCACACCCACTTTAAGACATGGTCTCCCACTCCCCACCCCATCCCCTACCACAGAGATGATTATCAAGAGGAGGCATTGGAATTTGCACAGGTCTGGCCCCACTGGAAGCGACCTTGGAGGCCTCAAGGTCAGCAGGGCCAGTTAGGTGCTGGGAGGTGGGCTGCTGAGCTGAGGTGGCAGTGATCTCAGTGAGCCTACAGGGAACCCAGCAGAGGGCATGGGCTCTAACCCCAATTAGCATTTCAATGTGGCGCCTAAGGGGCAAGAGAGAACACCTGTCCATCAGACAGGCAAGGGGACTGCAGTTAGGAAGTTTCCAGGTCCCCTGCATTAGGTAATACATCCAAAGCTTTGTGATCAGTATCTTACTGACTGTTCACTACAAGGCAGTGAGGCGGGTATTACTATCTCTATTTTACAAAAGAGGGAAGTGCGGCTCAGAAGACCTTTGGTAACTCAGGGCAAAGTCACAAAGGGCATCAGCTGCTGGTACGCAAGCCTGGTGGGAGGGGAGCTGTCACAGCTAACCACGGTGCCCCGCTGCCTGCTGGCATGTGCTGCACTGTCCCTGCTAGAAAGTCACTCTCAGTGGGCGGTTACCAATATTTAAATCAGATTGAAGACTGTATTGTCAAACCCATCTGCTGATAGTTTATAGCTATATACTTAAAAAGGCATAAATGCTATTTGAATGCCAGTAGTACACGTCCTTAATTCTCTGCATTGTTTATGAATTGCCTGGAATAGAGCAATCACAATAATAACTCATACTTTATCGCACTTTGTAATTTACAAAGGGCTTTCACAAACATTAGCTCGTTTTACACATCAGCCCACAAAGGTAAGGGTTATTATTACCCTCATTTTATTGATGGGAAATGAAGGAATAAGTCATAGTCTTTAATGTTTAGGGATGCTAGTGCACCTGAAGGCTGCGATCCTGAGAGGAGGGCTTAGGCTGAATATCCTACCCCAGGAAAGGAAAAAACATTTCCTGGTGGGAAACATAGTTTCCATTTGGGAGTGGACAGCTCCAAAATCAACCCCAATTTCAGCCTCCAGTCGGATGCTTCTCCTTCAGAAGGACACAGCTGATTAATAGCCGCCCATGATGAGGAGGCTCACAATGACCGGGTGCTTGTTCCTGCTCAGCACTGAGCCGAGCACTCTGCATGCTTTCTTTAGTTAATCGGCACACAGCCCAGTGGGGTTAGAGGTGAAGAAAGGGAAGCTCTGAGAAGTCACTAACCCAAAGTCAAACAACTTGTGAGGCCCCCTGACCATCCAATCTTAGAGGTTTAACTTTTAATAATTTGACTTTAGGTGTACTACCCCATGAGTACAGCCTTTTTCATGGAGAAAAAAATTCTATGGTGTTTTGTTTTGTTTTGTTTTGTTTTGTTTTGTTTCTCCACTCCCAGAGCCTCTTGACTTTCGCCGTGACTTGCTCCAGGTTGGAAATGCGATGTGCACTTGATTCAAGGCTTGGCTTCCTTCTGCTCAGGACTCTTAGAGGCGCTGGACCTAAAACTGCACCTGCTTGTAAGGTACCTATGCTCCCCCTCCGTAGGAACTGTGGTTTGCAGTTAAAGAGATTGATTCTGTGCAAACACCTGAACCCATGCATCCAAAAGTCCTGATGGAGAAGCTTCTGAGTTCCAAAAGAATTGCAGATCCAACTCATTACAGCCACAAACCCACGTTTGGTGGCATAATCTCCTCACACCCATCTTGTCTCTGGGTAAGTTTGACGAGCTTCCAATATTCTCCCCAGACATACTCTTGCCATTTCTAAAATGATTCAAAACACAGACATCCCCCGCCCCCCACCGCCAAACAGCTCCAGAGGCATCCTGGGTGAAGACAGTCAGTGCCACAGGTTGGGTCCAGTGCCCTGCAGGAGGTTAACTCTGAAGGCAAGAGGGATCACTGGGATGCTTAAGTCTCATTGTTTGCGAACATCCATCACTCAACTCTCTGCCCAAAATAACTAGGAAAAGATTGAATTTGAGATGGGAAGACAGGGCTGAAAAGAAGGCTGGGCAGATGGTGATGATTTTTGCAAAAATTTTGGGTGAAAGAGAAAACACTGCAACACAATATCCCATGGCCTTAGCTTTTGGCCCATTAGAGAGAGAGGGAGTGGGCGCGGGGGCTGCCCCAGTGGCCTGCAACGTGCACGGTCACATGGAGAGCAGACCTGATCGCTCAGGCGGACGCAGGGCCTGCTGTGACAGCCAAGAAGCTCCGTTTTCGATTTGAAGTATTAATTCAATTTCCCTTTCCTCGTGCCACTTACCAGCTGTGAGGCATCAGGCAAATTATTCAATCTTTCTCAGGCTCTGTTTTCTCATTTGAAAAGTGGAGATAAAATGCTCCCCTGCACAAGGCGGAGTGGTGGAATTAAATGACAGGATGATGCGTCTGACACACAGTAGGCTTCTTCCCCTTTCCATGTTTTTCCTCTTCAATCCTTGATCCATGAACGACGTGACTTACATAGAAGAATTCAGCCCCCGCCGGAATCTTGGAAGCCCGAGTTCAAATCCTCACTTGTCTGCTTATACACTCACTACAGGATGTGCCCAGTGCCAGCCTCCCAGATATGTCATTGCAGAGCCTGGCCTCGGCCAGAGGCACCCACAGTTAGGAACCCTCATGAAGGCTCACGGCCGCAGAGGGTGAGAGTTGTTTCCACTGCTGCTATTTTGCAACGGGCTGTTTTCCCTGAAAAGCCAGTAAGCATACCTTCATACCAACTTGCACATTTTTTTTTTTTTTTGGAGTCACCTCTGCTCAGTTGCCGTAGTTCATAGATCTTCAGTGGAAGTGAGAACCCCAGAGTCCAGCCCCTCGCCCTCTCCTCATTTACAAATGAGAATGTTGAGGCTTAGAAAGGAGGCTTGCCTTGCCCAAGCCAGTCCTGCTGCGGGGCGTGCTCTGCAGACAAAACTATCTCTGCGGACTGGCTTCCTTTCCAGACTCAGATGGGTGGAAGCCTCCAGCCATTGCCAAACAGGGACACGGCTCCCGCCAGAGAGCAGAATCGTGGGACTTACAACGGTGGTGATCCCTGGCTCGCACCCGGAGGTATGCAAGCATACGGCATCAGCACTACTTCTAAGGAGGAGCATAAACATTTGCTGAGTTAGGAACCTGTGCTGGACATTTTACATGCATTATTTCATTTGATTTTTGCAACAGTCCCATGAGTAGGAATAATGTCCCTTCTTCAAAGATGTCCACACACTAATTCTCAGGTCCAACTTGGGTTGCATGGTCCAACCTGTACGGTAAAGCGGACTCTGAGGATGTGGTTAACGTAAGAACCTTGAGATGGGCAGATTAGTCTGGGCTCCGTGTAATCACAGGGTCCTTATAACAGGGAGGCAGGCGGGACAAAGAAAGAGATGTGGTGAGAGAAGCAGAGAGTGGTGTGAAGGGTTTTGAAGAGAGAGGAAGAAGCCATTAGCTAAGGGATGGATGCAAGAGGCTCTGAGACTCTGAAATAGACCAAAAATAAGATTCTCCCCTAGGACCTCCAGAAGGAAACCAGCCCTGTCAATAATCTGACTTCAGGCCATAGGACCCATTCTGGACTTCTGATCTCCAAAACTCTCAGGTAATAAAGCTATTTGGTTTTCAGCCACTGAATATGTGGTAGTTTGTTACAATAGCAATAGCAAACTCATACACCCATTTAACAGATGAATAAGCTGAAGCGTCTTGGGGTCAAATCACCTGGCTGCTGTCACAGGTAGCCAGCTCACAGGAAGCAGAAATGATGTACACAGGGTGACTCCAAGGCTCGTGCTCTTATATGCTGGACTACATTGTGCTGGGGAAGGACAGCGACAAGTACAGTGTCACAACCTAAAAAATGCAAGGCCTTCTTCAACCCTGTGGATAGTCAAGAGAGTCACGGTGTCCTGTTCCATTAAAAAACAACAAAACCATTAGCGTAAGAGAGTAGCTGTTCCATTCAAGGCCACGGATAGAGGCAGAACTGAAATCCTGACCCGGTTGGCTGTCTCTTTCCACAACACCACTCCTGCCCCACAAACTGTGCTGCTTCTGTATTCTGTGGGGCATTTGCAGAGCTGCGGCCCTTCTGCAAGGAGAAGCAAGCACCCTGCCCGTGGGAACCAGCATGCGGGGCCAGCAAGCCCAGGGGAAGGCCTGCCTGTTGCCACCTTGACTAGCTGATACTGGGCCAGCTCCGCAGGAAACCGGCTCTCCCCATAAGACTGCATGCACACGCTTGAAAAAAAAAACCTGGCTATCACCTGGATTCCATCAATCGCTGAGAACCTCTGTCTACACAGCCCCATATTTGGAAACACCCGGATATTCGGAGTTGTATAGACTCGTGCATCACCACCACCTGGAGTCCTGCTTGGGGAGCCTTTCTGGGTGACATATGTTGGTCTCAGTGCATTAGAGGTAATGGCCCCTTCGGTTGTCACAAAATCGCTATAGAGTAGACACAGATTATTGGATGATATCATAATCACCCCGCAGTTGACAAATGAGCCGAAAGAAGCCCAAGAGCTGTCACTTTCCTGGCAAGTGGCAGGCAGAAACAAGATCAGAATCCAGGCCTTCCCACTTCTGAGTCAACCTTCAATGAGGGAAAAGAGCAAATACTCTGAAATAGGCAAGGATACATTGCAGGAAGTATTAACCTTTAACTGGTATGATTGTTATTATTATTACTATTATTATTTTACTGCTCTTTGAACTCCTTTAGAGATAAAAAAAAAAAAAAGGGGGTCAATGAAATGGGAAAAGAGGATGTCAGCTGCTTAAGACTTCCCTTTCGTAAATCCCTGTTCCTCCTTACCGCGAGAGGATCTAATTTTATTTATGCTTCCTGAATGCAGCCAAACAGCAGGGACTGCCGGGATTTGGGCTCTGGCGGGAGATGGCAAACAGAGCTTTTGTTTTGATCTCACTGCTTAGGTTAATGCATCCTGATTCCTCCACAGCCTGTCTCCCGGGATGCTGTTTTTCCACTGTCTGCTGGGGAAGCAAATGTCCCCGTGAAAATGAATTAAATGCAGCAGTATTTACAAATCTTGAGTCAGATTTCCATCCTGTCCAACAGGATGAGAATTTGACCCATTATTTACACTAGTAAGCTGAGAATGACATCAAAAGCTCTCTTATTAACTGCAGGGGAGATAATGACTTAAGTGGCTTTAATCTAGACATGTGCTTTACAATAGAAAAGTGCATCTGCTCCTTCTACAGAGGAGAAAAGAAACAGCATTTATGTCTCTACTTAACGGACAGGATACCTAATTCCAAGCCCTGTCTCTAAACATCCGTGGATCCCATATCGCTACGGTCTCACTTAGACATTCTGCTTGCATTGGAGAAAAGGGATGCCCGTACAGGTCCAGGGAGAGACAGAGACCTGAGTGGAGGCAGGAGCATTTTGAATGCCTGGAAAGGGGGGGGGGGTGCAGTGCTCTTTACACAGCCTGGGAAAACAGGCTCAGTTTCCTTGCTCTCAGCCCCCCCTTTTCTCCTGAGACATACCCCACCTCTGCAGTCACAGGCACACCCATGCCTGATGATCCTGAGGGATGTTGTAAGAACTGAGGAGAGAGAAAATGGGGAGGAAGCTTTTGCTGAGGCAAATCAGTCTTATCATGGCTGCCATTCATGTTACGACTTTATTCCAGGATCTATTTTTCTGGGCACCAGCAAGGTGGGGTGGGAAGCATCAGAAAGCCTGGAGGTGAAGTCCCAGCCCCATTATTTGCCAGCCATGTGGTTTCACGGGCAAGGCATGAACTAATCGGATTCTTCATTTCCTCATCTGTAAAATGGGTACGTGCTTCCTTCCTATCAATGTTAATCAGCCCCACCTCCTTTATCTATCTGAACTAATTCTGAGTATATAACAAATTTACTATAATTCAGCCGTGTAGAACTTGTAGAATACTTTAAAAAACAATAGTTTTCTTGGGATAAAATTCAGATATCATAAAGTAGACTCTTTGAAAGTGAACAATTCAGTGTTTTTTTAGTGTACCTGCAAAGTTGTGCATCAGTCCACCGGCTAGTTCTAGAACATTTTCATCACCCCCCAAAAGCAAACTCATAGCCATGAGCAGCTACTGTATTTAGAACATAGTTTGCTAATCAACATCTTGCTGTTCTTCAAGGTCTAAGAAATCTCTGAGGTCCACACTGCATTACTCCTGGACTTACAGTCAGCACCAAAGCATCAGGCGTTTGATGTATACCCCTCTGGGGCTCCCAGATTGACAGCTGAAATCTCCCCAGCCTTTTCAAATAGACGGTATATTCCTGGAGTTCAAAGGCCATGATTCCTGCACTTTCTCCCCCCCCCCCCCCGCAACACCTCTGCTCAGGGCTGAACACTCACATAGGTGCTTGGTAAATGCATGGCTTCTGACTGATCGGCCAATCGTCACTTCTTCTGAAGACCCGCGTGTTTGTCATCTCTCTGCTTCCCTGAATGCCGAAGCCTCCACAAGCTGTCATGTTCCATGATTATTCTCCCCAAAGCATGTGCTGTTAATTTTTCATCTTAATGAACTGTCCAGTCGAGTTTCGCAACGGGAATAGTGATAGTAGCACAGGAAGAATGTCTTCTGCCTCGCTATTGTCAGAAAGCTTCTCCCTCCAACACCGGCGCATAATTGAAATAAACTATCTCAATGGCGACAAACACCATTTGTCAAGAACGACGTGGAGTAAGTGCTATTTCAAAAATTCATACTAACGAGCTTTATAAACGTGGATTATTGGAATGTTCCTCTGATTGATACCTGCTCAAGCGTTTAAGAGCCCGGCTATTATTCTCCGTGTTTGCTTGAGTGAAACCACTCTGGGTACCAAACTACATGTCAGCCCTAATTTTCCAGAGTATTACGGATGCACGTTCTTTCCTGATGGGAGATGGGTCAGGCAAGCCGGAGCAGGCCCGAAAGGCCTGTGTTACTGCACAGATGCACACGCAGGGAAGCCATTATGCAGCTGTTGGCTTCCCAAGAGTGGAGTGCTCCGGGAACGGATGCCACTCAAATCTGACTGATGGCCCACAAGGAACTGAGAGACAGGGACAGAGAGAGAGCGAGAGAATGAGGGGTAGAGAGATAGGTCTGCAAATTCTGCTCAACTCAGCAGCGTGGAGGAGCCCACGCTCCACTCCTTGGTCTAAAGCAGGCACCCCAACCGTTATATTCCTGTTAACCCACCAGGGAAACATTCAGAACTTGGATATGGGCTTAGTCCTTCACTTAAGAAATACTGACTGAACTGCGACTAGTGTGAGCAACACTGCTTGATGGTGAGGATATAGGGTGGGCACAGCAGACCACGTCTCTGAAGCGCTGGGGCTTAGAATCTTATTGAGAAAAAGGCAGCCCTCACAGATGGTGATGGCTGTTTCGAAGGATTAGACAGAATGATGAAATGTGCATGAAATGTCGGGCATGGCCACTAGTGGGGCGGAGAGGGGGGTATTTAAGCTGGGTCCTGAATGATGACAAGGGGCCAGGCTCATGACGAGACCCGGAGGGAGCGAACACAAAGTGCCAAGCCCCTGAGGCTGTAAAGGGCTGGGCCAGTTCAAGGGACAGCGATACGTGGCTGAGTGGACCAGGTGAGGGTGCAGAGGTAGGCAGCGATCATGTTAGGGGCAGCACTGATGGCACATTTAGGGCCTGCGTTTTGTTCTGATTAAGGAAAGACGAAGGGCAATGGCAATCACTGTCCAATCCCTTACTCCACTCTGCTGCAAATGAAATCTAGCCCTACATCCCCTCCACCTTTTCTTTTCAATTCCGCTTCTGATCTTGACCTTGATTCCTGCAGGCCTTCTCGTGTGCACCTCTGTCTTCCCTCTCAATACTCCTTCTGGGCACCCACTGCAGCCCTACTTCCTGTTCCGGCTCCTGCCCCTAACCTAGACCTCACTCTGGGCCCTCTGAAAGGGCCAAGCGAAAGGAGCGGGGAGTCTGATCGTGGGCAAGGAGAAGGCCATTCACACACTCTTGGAAGCAGGATTTATTCTGCAAAGCAATCAGCAGGGCTCAATGGGAAACTTCTCTTGCCCTCCACCTAAGTGCAGGGGCAGCCAGAATGCTCTGGCAGAAGCACGATTTAAGTGCAGAAACAGGATTAAAATCCGTCTTCAGAGTAGAAGTAATTTAAGTTCCATGTCACGAGAGGTCCTTTTCTGTCTTGCTTCCCACAGTACCTTGGTGCGGAGCACAGTGCTAAGCATCCGATGAATACACATTCAGCAAAAACAATGAAGGTACAAATGAATCTGGTGTATTCATGCAGACACAAGAGGCCTTGCTGCAAAATATTCCATAGAGTTTCTGCCAGGTTAAGTTCGCTGAGATGGAGTTTCACATGGGGATGCTTATTACGGGCTGCCCTTGAGAATAGTGTGAGGGAAGGGTAGCAGGAGTGGACAGAGGGAGAAGGTGAGATGTGAGGGGAGGGGCCTGACCACAGCCTCAGGTAACCCTGTGTGGTGCTCTGGGCAAGGATGGCCCTTTGCAATGATCTCGAGGAGAGCCGAGATGGCCGAACCCCTACTGATCCCGTCATCAGATGTGGGCTACCCCCGTAGGGGCCACGATCATGGCTGAAGCGGCCACCTGAGGCAAGTCCGGAAGGGGCTGAGAGCTGCGGGCTCTCTGCCAAAAGCAGACCCGCTAGCTGGGACCGCCAGTCCTCCAGTGAAGAGAAGACAGGGAAGTGCCCAGCAGCGTGGAGTTCAGCAATTCTACCTACTGAGATCTACTGTTCTTACAGGTCCTGGTATGGAAAAGGAAGGGGTGGCAGTTTGGATTGGTTGATGTGTAGTGTGATAGAGCAACGGCAGGAGTCCTAGGGGCAAAAGGGACTTAGCATCATGCTCCCACCATATACTGTGTGTGACCCTGAGCAGGGGACAACTCTGTTTCTTAGACTCTGCTTAACCTCTCTGAGCCTCGGTTTATTCTTCCAGAGAATGAGATGGAGAATGTCCATGCACAGGGATCAAAGTGGGTGATGCACAAGGAAGGGCTGTACCGATAGTGGGAAGGGAAGACACTGTCCCTCATGCAAATGGACTTGGGACAGTAGGCACGGCCTTATCTGGGAATGCCAGCCAAAACTCTCAGCAGCAGAGGGCCCAGGAAGATGGAGACCTTGTCTCCTTCCTATGAAAACCTGTTCAACGAGCATGCACACATACCCCGCCCGCTGTGATAGAAGACCCACCATTACACATCCAATTTCCTTCCTCAGAGATCCCGCAGACTTATAGACAAATAAATACCAATGAGGTCACAAAAGAATGCCACACTGACTTCTTTAGGCACCGTGGCCTGGCCCATGATACTTCAGGGACTACAGGAATGTTTTTGTGCCTGTTTGTTTTTTTAATTGAGATATAATTGGCATATAACATTGTATTAGTTTCAGGTGTACAATATAATGATTGATATTTTTATATATTGTAAAATGATCACCACAATAAATCTGGTTAACATTTGTCACCACACATAGCTATATTTTTTCTTGTGATGAGAACTTTTAAGATCTGCTTTCTTAGCAACTTTCAAATATGCAGAACAGTTTTTTACTATTTAACTATTAATTATTAACTATAGTCACCATGCTGTATGTTACAGACCCAGGACTTACTTATTTTTATAATGGGAACTTTGTACCTTTGGATCACCTTCACCTATTTTGTCCACCCCCCACTCCCTGCCTCTGGCAACCATCAGTCTGTTCTTTGTACCTGTGAATTCGGTTTTACTTATTTTTTTCCCCCTAAGAGTCTACATATAAGTGAGATCATACAGCATTTGTCTGTCTTCTCTGACGTATTTCTCTTATCATAATGCCCTCAAGGTCCATCCATGTTGGTGCAAATGGCAAGATTTCCTTATTTTTTATGGCTGAGTAATATTCCATTGTGAGTGTGCGTCTGTGTGTGTATACACAATACACTGTCTTTATGCACTCATCTGTCTATGGACATACGGACTGCTTCCATGTCCTGGCTATTATAAATAATGCTGCAATGAACAGGGGGGTGCATATATCTTTTTAAGTTAGCATTTTTGTCCCCTTTGGGTAAATGCCCAGGAGTGGAATTACTGGATTGTAGGGTAGTTCTATTTTTAATTTTTTGAGGGACCACCATACTGTTTTCCACAGTGGCTACACCCATTTACATTCCCACCAAGGGAGCACAGGGTTCCCTTTTCTCCACATCCTCACATAGCAATGTTGTAATTTCTTTTAAAGTCAGAAGGGAAATTAATTGGCCTTTTAGGGTAAAAGATTATATTCATCTTTATACCAAAGCAATCATAAAATATATTTATTTTTTTATGGTAAATGGAGCTCTCGAAGGTGAAGGTGCCTGGGGCCCATGGAAGGCATGTTGAGACCCCCAAGGAGTCAAGGCACTCGGGGGAAAGCAGTGACAAGCTGTCTCATGGGGCCAGGGAACCCTATCTGGAGGACAGGAGCCTTCTCTGCACATCCAGAGAAATAGGGACAGAGAAGGAAAACTCATGCAAGGGAATCTGGAGGAAAGCATCCCAGCGAGTCCCAGGGCTGCCAGCAATGAGCTATGGATAGAGTAAATGGGGGATGACACAGGGGCTTCAGGAGATGACCGGGAGTGGAGGCTGGACACTGGCAGTCTTACAAGCAAAGCACCCTATAATTTATCCTGCAAGGGACTACGGTCTTCTGAAGCTTAAGGTTTTAGACTTAAGCAACTTGATACAATTTGGATTTTGGAGAAATCCTGCAGCAGCTTGGAGGAGAAGCGCTGGGGAAGCGGGCGCAGAGCTGGACGAGCTCCCAGGAGCCAGAGCGCCAGCCACCCGGGCCGGCCCCGTGTGAGTACAGGCTGCTTGCTGCCTTTGCGGGTCCCGCTCCAACCCTTGACGAGAGTGAAACCACAGGAGCGATAAAGGCTTTTTCTTTCTTTGCCCAGAGTCTGATGTAAACGGGTTAGGGGCAATGAATAACAATTCTCCTGGGTCCATTTTTCAAGTGGAGATTCTGAAGTGAACCTGGGGAGTGTTGAGAGGCCCAAACAGTACCTGTTATGGACAGGAACACAGTACTTGGGGAAACTTACGAGAGAATCATTTAGAAAGGCACCTTCTCACCTAGCCCTTCCTTGCAAGTCTATGGCCGAGTTTTTTACAATTCATTTTCTTAAAAAAATGTATAAGAACTGTTGCTGTGGCAACCTAACAGCATTTGGAATGGTGCTTAGATTCTAAAACTCAGAGCCTCTTGAAAAGATGAACTCACTGGCCCCTCCACCATTTTTCTAAAGCTTCCAAATAGAGGCATCTGCCAGGTGTCAGGCTGCAGCCTTCTAGATCCTCAGCAGACACCATTAATTGGTGGCAGATTTTAGTATGGCTTGTTACCTTTCCTCCTCTGCTCTCTCAAGCTTCCTTGAGCTCCGAGTCCCCCACAGGGCACAGGGTAATTTGCCTCCGGGGGAAATGGTGATTCTCTGGCTTAGGAATCACATGAGGCCAGGGAGGGCTGACAGGCAATGGCCTGATTTTTGTCCTGGAACAGTGGGAGCAGCTGAACCTTCCTGACAGAACATAAGGAAACAGGTAGAGGGAGCTCAGGGGACACCCCCTCACTGGCATATGAGTTCCATGAAAATAGGAACAACAATGGTCTTATTCACAGGTGCACATGTTGGCATTAGGGCAAAGCAAACAGTCAATAGATACGTGTTTAGTGTATGACTGAATGGGTGGATGGCCAGGAAGTCTTTCCTCAGAGATTCTACCCCATCACTCTCAGGTTCGCCTGCTTCCTTCAGCTGAGCTATGTCTGTATGTCTGCCACCCCACAGATCACCATCACACAGTCTGCAAAGAGCATGCACAGGTCTTGATACAAAGCATGAAAGAGTGCCGTGAAGGCTTTCAGTAATTATTTGATGAGTGAATGAATGAATACCTGAAAACTATCCCCCTAGGCCCAGAGCCCTTGACTGCAAAACCATCTCGCACTGTCTTCTTGGGTTACTTCCTGCCTGTCACAGTATTCAAAGTTCCTCTCACATAGAATACAAACTGTCCCTTGCCATGTAATGCACAGAGGAAGCACAGAGATAACTTGAGCAGTGCTCAGGGGCTTTGATCTTTGAAAGGAGAGAATCCTACACCAGGCTTGGAGGTTACCATGTTGAAGCTGACAGAACAGAACAGAAGAGTCACTATCTAAATGGCCGGTTGTCGGAAACGAAGTGATCAGATTTTAATGGGGCTGTGTGTCCCCACCCTCGACTCTGGGCCCAGAAGACAAGTGCAGAGAACTTGCTCACCTGCCCGAGAGACACTCACCTCTTGCTGAGGGAGCACTTGACAAGACAGGGCAAAACCTTTCCCAGGAGTAGGATTACTGGATCCAAAGCTGAACACAAGGTGGGTATCAAGTGGCCCAAAGAAGGGCCCTTCCTGACATCTCCATCCTGGAGGGGGATTTGCCGCTCATGGCATCTCAGAGCAACTGACATGGAGCGGGACGTGTTCTAGATTTCAGGTTGTACCTGGGGTGTCTCAGGAAGTAAGGGCTCTGGAGAGGAAGCTCACACAGGTCTCTGGGTAACTGACATTCAAGCTATACCTTAATTAGGGATTAGATCTGTACAGTCCTTGCACGGAACATAACAAAATGATAAAAAAAAAAAAAAGTCAGTGATTTCAGATGAAGGGTTTATAAGAATTCATTGCATTATTTTTGCAACTTTCTGCGGGTTTGTAATTTTTTTAATTTTAAAAAAGTTTAAAATCTAAGGAGAGCAAGTAAAACAAATAAGGGGGAAAACAATAAAATTTTCTTTTTCTAGAACAGTGTGCATAACAGTGTCTATAGTTAGATACCCTCTACATCTACAGGTGTGGAGAGGGTGACTCCGTGGATGTGTGGGGTTGTAACCATCCAGAAAATCTCTGGACAGGCACATAGGAATCCAAAAACAGTAGCTGCCCCAGCGAAAGAAATTCATGGATGAGCTAATAGGCACTGAAGAAGACTGAATTCTCGGCAGACCTTCTATCACCTTTTGAATTTCAGACCATCTTCATCTATTTAACTGTCTTTTCTACTTAAGACATTAATAAAGAAGAAAACAAACAAACCACCTGGTCACGACAAACACTGGCTCAAGAACTTCTATACTGCTCTCTCTGTTGCTCTCCCGAACTTCTGTATTGCAAAATCCTTCCTGATCTTTTCCTGGTAAACTCCTACTCATGCTCCATGTCTAAACCCAAAGGTCACCTCCCGACTGACACTTCTCCTGATTTCCTCCATCAGAGTCAGCCCCTCGGTGCTCCCATGGAAGCCGAGACCTGTCTAGAAGGAGCTATGCACCACGGTCGTTTGTCGGCCAGCTGGGCTCCATCACAAGAAGGGAGGGTCTTCAAAGGCATGACTTTAGTTTCACTGTTGTATCCCCAGAGGCATGTGCATTTGACCCACTGTTTTATTTCCAGTACCTAGTGCAATGGCTAAAACAAGAACAGTTCTCAAGCGACGGCTGTAAGTGAACAGTTCCAGGGTTCTCTTTGCCTCTCCCGACGTGCTACCTCTCACTCAGTGCACACGTTCAGCTGAATACTAACGCATTAGCCGGAAGCCGCTAGGTCTCCTTTGTAACCCAAGTGGAGATGGAGCACACGGCCATACCAAAAGAATGATAACGTAAGTGCCCTCCAGCTTCGCTAAGACTGGAAGGCAAGCTACAAAGAACTGGAGGAGTCGGTGCTCAGGAGGAGAGACCCTGGCTCTACACATTGTTAATCATGTGTCCCTCAGCAAGTTGATTTTAACCTCTCTGAACCTCAGGGTCCTCATCTATAAAAGAATCATGATGACTGCGCATACCACCCAAAGTTCTGGTGATGTCCAACGAGATCATGGATGTGAAGCACGTAGGCCGGTGCCTGCTCATGGACTTGCTCGTTAAGTATCAGCTCTCACTGTTATTATCAGAAGCGGCCTCTGCATTTTGTTCATCATTAGTTAAAGAAAGCAAGATTACAGAACCACAACTGTGGTTGAAGTGTTTCCCTTCGGTATTGATTCAGGCAAGGGTAGGGCACTCGTGCTGCCTGGCACATGAGAGCGTCCTGTAATTCTTAGTTGACTGCAGGACTGACAGTCACATCGTACACACCGAAGATCTGCAAAGGAGTCAGCGAGCGGACTGACGGTCTGTTTTTTTATGCAAGTGACACCAGCTATAGACTGATACTTGGCCTCTTTCTCCACAGTGGCCTACATCCTGAAATAGGAAATGTGCCTTCACAGACAGACCCAGCAGGCACAGGGGTTTGGAAGGCAGGCTGCCAACATTTCAAACTGTCAGGGACAAAGCAGAGCCTGGTGGCTACTTCAGCACAGGTGAGCTGCCCCCCCAAGTGGCTTTTTGGGATTGATTTTTATGCAAATGAAAGATAATTGGGTGACCTGTGACCACTAGCCCCTGCTGATGATCACTCAGGAGGATCTCGATGTGTGGAAGCTTTTCATGAACATAAGTGCAAATACTTTTCACTTCAAGACATTCCTCTCTGTGCCCCAGTGCCCTACTATGAAAGCCCAGCGAGGTAGCAGGGCTGAGAAGGCCTATCCTGTGGCTAACCCAGATAATTCCTCCCCTGCGCTGAGGACGGAGCCAAGTGAAACATGTGCCAGGGATGAAGCTCAAGTGGGTCTCCCTGGAGGTCAGCCCGAGAGCTGATCGTGCAAGCGCAAACCACTTCCCTGCCGTTTGTTAAAAGCCTTTCTCTTTCTTTACCCCTCTCTCTACCCCATCACTCTCTTTTTCTTTCCTGCTTGGATTTTGAGCACTTTATACAGAGCAACTTGACTGTCAGCTCCTCGAGGAAAAGTGAAGTGCCCCTTTGACTCTGGCTCTGGGCATAGCACGCCACAGGTACCTTCTAGAAACACTGCCCTTGGGCTGCCTGGTTAAGAATCTGCCTTGGCTCGGGTCATGACCCCAGGGCCCTGGGATCCAGCCCCATGTCAGGCTTTCTGCTCAGTGAGGAGCCTGCTTCTCCCTCTCCCTTTGCTGCTCTCCCTGCTTGTGCTCTCTTTCTCTCTCATAATCTCTCTCTGTCAAATAAATACATAAAATCTTAAAAAAAAAAAAAAGGAAAAGAAGAAAGAAAGAAAGAAAGAGAAAGAAAGAAAGAAAGAAAGAAAAAGAAAGAAGAAAGAAAGAAAGAAAGAAAGAAAGAAAGAAAGAAAGAAAGAACTGCTATTGTGAACTGACAGGATCAAAAATCCGAGCCTAGAGCCTAAGCTATTGGTTAATTTTGTTTTTGTCTTCCAAAACCTTACCGTATAATCATGAACAAGTCTTTGCTTTCTTCAAAAAAATCCTCTCTGTAAAACAAGAATCTTTGCCTGGGAGATCAAACGGCCATTCTGTCTGTACCATGGTGTGTGTGTGTGTGTGTGTGTGTGTGTGTGTGGTGTGTTTTCAAGGGTGTTACAAGCACTAGAATAGTTTACCTTCTTCTCCTTGCAAAAAGCTAAGCAGAACTCTTCTAAATAGGCGTTCTTAATTTCTAAGTAGAAAAAAAATAGAGCAGGTTTCCTAGCAGATAAATTAAATTCAAGTACTTTCTATTTAACTTCTGACTCTGCTTCGTTGATACCTCATTCTAATTGTCCCTATTATCTAGAAGAATAGGAAATGTCAGTCGCATGTTCTATGGAAGAATTCACAGGGTCGATGAAACGAAGAGACCCATTCGGCTTGGCAGAAACGAAATGATCATCACTCACAGAGGTGTCTACAGGAGGGGTGCGTCTCACCTGCTGAGCCAGGCTTCAGCAAATGAGGGCAAGATATGCTACTTTGAGGGGAGCCAGTCATACACTGCAGCTCTTAGGGGTGCCTCTGCAGGGACGTGCTGCTCTTGAACAGAGCGCTTTCATTCATTGGTTTATTGCCATAACAAACATGGACCAGAACATGGGAGAAAGAGCTTGGGGAGCTCCCCAAATTGAAGTTTTGTCCTCAAACAGATTCACATTCACATATGAGTGTACAACACCTGGAAAATAACCAAAGATTCATAAGTCTAGTCACAGGGGACGACCATCTATGTCACAAAAGCTCACGTGGGATGCAGGAAAGAAGTCCCACCTCATGGGCAGGAACTGGTTTGTTGGTTTGTTTGTTGGTTGGTTGGTCCATAACAGAGCAGATTCATTCGGGGTAAGAGAAAAGAGGGGAGTGGTAAAATCCATTAGCTCTAGCTAAAATCAGATTTCTCAAAGATAAAAATTTCCAAGGATAAAAATTATGCCAATATGGCCAAAGGCGAGTTACTTATCTTTTCCAAGACTCGGTTTTCTCATTTAGCAAATCTTGGACATTTATAGTACCCACCACATTAGGATTTTGCAAGGATTGTGGGAGGCGATGTCTTTAAATATCTTATTTGCCTGACGTGTACTAAGCACTCGATACCCGTTAGCTGCCATTATTATGACTTTTCTCTGCTGTAACATTAGTTCCCTTTCCTCATATTCTATTCAAAATACACTTAAAGTCTCTATTCATATGTTTGATAAATATTTATTGAGAATCTACTTTGGGCCAGATACAGCAGTTGCAAGTAGGAACACAGTGCTCCCCAAATAAGTCCTGCCCTCAAGAACCTCCAGGTCTAGCCGGG
The DNA here is from genome assembly GCF_023065955.2 of Ursus arctos. Lineage (NCBI taxonomy): Eukaryota > Metazoa > Chordata > Mammalia > Carnivora > Ursidae > Ursus > Ursus arctos. The sequence goes on from NW_026622863.1 coordinate 20,511,921, forward strand.
AAGATAGGTAATTAAATAGACAATTACAGCCCACTGTTGAAATCACAGTAAATGGTGTAATCTCTGCTCAGGTGTTGTCTAGGAGACACCCATAGCTCCGTCTTCAGTGATTGGAGAGAAGTCCTTATGGATAGTGAGGTCCAAGCTAAGATATAAAGTGAGCAAGAGTTGGCTTGTGAAGAGAGAGAGAGAGATCATGGGGCTTTGGGGAAGTGACAGGTGTGCCCTCCAGTAGATCCCACAGTGGCTGTGTCTAGTAAGGGCTGGGTGTGCAGACAGAATGGCTGAGAGATGAGTCTAGACAGCAAAACAGTAGCCCTATCCCTGAAGGGGTCCTGGACACTTATTACGGAATCAGATCTCTGACACTGAAAAGATTAAGTAGGAAAGTAACATAATACCTGGACGTAGGGACATTGTTTAGTATTTGTATGGAAGATGTATCATGCTGGAGATGAAGTAACCCCAAAGGCACAATGACCTGTGAGGCGGCAACTGCAGTAACTCCAGAGAAAGAGGACCCGGCTTATGTTTGGGGATGGCAGTGGGGAGAGAGAGAAATAAAAAAATATTTCAGAGATAATCAGAGTAGCACCAGTAGGAATCAGCAGGGATAAACTGCTATCGGAGGTAAGGGATTGAGAGGCATATGGTCCCCCTCCCATGTTTCTGATCTGGGTTTTTGATGCTGCCCTGAAACACGACACATAGGACAAAGTGAAGGTTGAGAGGAGAAAACCATGACTTGATTTAGCCTCTGCATTTAAGGCACCTGGGGGACTACCACATGGAGATGAGCCATAGGCATATGGATAGATGGATCTAGAACCCTAAAATGTAGGGAGTCATGCTAATAGAATCAATTCTTACATTTCTATCTGGATATTTGGATGTCCTATAAAAATAGCTTTAGCTTCCACTGAGAAGATAGAAGAGATAAATGGATTCATAAAATCCTAAAACTTAAGAACTGTTAATGACCCTAGGTCCAACTACCCTGTGGCCCAGGAAGGAGCTCATTAATCTAAGGGCATAGGGACAGTGAATGGTAGAGCTGGGCCTGGGAGCTGAAATCAGCCTTTTGGCTTGTGATCTTGTGCCCTGCCTTTTGAGGTCTAAAAGGTTCAGCCTCTTGGCTGTGGGATATAAGCCACCTTGTTCATATTTATAGAATTCTCTTCAAAAGAAGAAAAGGAGGAAAAAGCAACATGGCAATTGTCTTAGTCTGCCCAGCTGAGTCTTTGCTAAAGAATCCCTTTTAGTTCCTTCTGTCTCTGAATCTTCTATAATCATGCCTCCCCCACAAAAAAACCAAATAACCACCACAACAAAAACGATCATCCTTGTACTAATACATAACAGGTGTTCGATAAAGAAAACCCAAGTACAACAGTGAATAAACATATTCCTCAAAGCCTAAGTAAGTAGGCCAACTTCCCTCTCAGATTCTGCTTTCGATTTGGTGCACGTTCAAACAAAGGCAGGTTGGAGGAAGGGGCCTGCTGGGTGTCACTCCCATCTCCACATTCATAGTACAGTAAAGTAGCTCCATCTTACCTTCTTCACCCATTGGATACTTGCTGCCAATTTCTATAACACAGTTCACCCATCTGATTGGTCGCTCAGCAAATGACAACCGGAACGCGTATCACGAGGCCACTGAGCCGAAAATACAATGATTTCTGCAAAAAGTGAAAGGATCATTATTAACCTAGAGGTGACACGAATCAATAAAATGACACACTCCTAGATACTGGGGACACACAGTTGTGTGGATAGACTTTTCCCTTAGAGGAGAAGAGTCCCAGTGTGAACAGAGAGTTGTAAACAAATATCACACTTGTGTGACAAGTGGGAAAAACTTGCCATGGGTTTAGAGCTACGAAAAGGTGGTGCGACTCACTATATGTGCCTTTGGTACTTTGACGAAAAGATAAGAGCAGCCATCCATCCAATTTCTTACTCCATGCTACAGATGTCACATACATTTGCTCCGGCACTAGCAACAAACCTGTTGGGGGGATATCAACCCTTGAAGCCAGTTTCTGAGAGAACCCACATTCTATGTGAGTCCAAAGTAGGTACCTTCCCTCCACAAGGGAGAAGCACTGTTCTGGTGCTGCCGGAGCCTCATGGAATGACAGTCTCAAGGGCAAAGAGTGACAGGGGTGGCGGCGGTGATAGGAGATGTCATCCCTACACCAGCAGAGCTGAGCACTGAGCTGACAGAGCCGCAATTCTTCATCAAGACCACATTTCTCTCTGCCCCCTCCCTCACTACAGAACACTCTGGATTTCTGTGTGGGGGCTGTGTTCTGCCTGGATTCTGGTCTGATTCATCTTCATATCTCCCAAAGTGTCTAACACATTTCCTAGCCCAGAGCAGCTGTTCAGTGTATATCTGTTCAGTGAATGAAGAGAGGAATACGGAGCGTCTGAACAGCTGTCGTCTTAAAAAACTGAAGCACTGAACCAAGGAAGGTGGTGGCTGGCGTAGCTTCAACACAATGGCATAAAGGATTTCTTCAACGTCCTTCATCTCTACAGCTTCTACCTTCTAGGATCGACCCAGCTTGCATTAGGAACTGAAACAGCTTCTAGGGTGCCTGGGTGGTGCAGTCAGTTAAGCATCCGACTCTTGGTTATGGCTCAAGTCATGATCTCAGGGTTGTGAGATCAAGCCCCATGTCAGGCTCTGTGCTCAGCATGGAGTCCGCTTGGGATTCTTTCCCCTCCCCCCACCCCCTCCTTCTGCTCCTTCCCCTGCTCGCTTTCTCTCTCTCTAAAATAAATAAAATATTTAAAAGGAAGAAATGATGCAGCTTCTTATTTGACTTTATTTATTAAGCTTCCTTTTTGTTTCCAAATACACTTTTCCTTATCTCATCTTGGTTCCGTCCAACAGCTCCTCCTCACACATGACATTTTCCCCAAACAACAGCAACAACAGCAACAAGCAAAAACCCTTCTTGGTGAAGAACTGAAATAAATTATAAGTCTCAAATGTGTCCATAGCATTTTGATTCGGTGACTGTAGAAAGAACAAGAAAATTTCCTACTGTGTGCTATTCCCAGGATGCTGAGGACAGAATAACAATGGGATTATTCCCAGATGAACATAGAGTCATAGAAAAAAGTCACAAGGACAATTCATAGAGCACATAATTGATGAAGAACATTACTTTGCCACCACATTACATATTGAGCTGGTCTCCAAAAATGCCCCCATCCCAAATGAACCATACCCCCAGATATCCATGCTCCAGGGCCCCTTCTATGTGAATCTGAGCTGTCCTTGGGTCACCAATGAAACATAGCAAAGGGACACTCTACAATTTCAGAAGCTGAGTCATAAGAAACTTTGCAGCCTGTCTTATGCTCTTGGAAAGCTTCATCTGGGAGAAGTCAGCTGTCATGTCAAATCTGAATACTCTAGACCTGCATGCTGTGAGGAAACTCCAGCTAACCATGTGGAGAAGCTGCATGGATAGAGAGAGACACCCAGCCATACCTAGCTATTCCAGCACCCAAGCTGAGGTGCCAGATGGTGAGCAAAGATGCCATCTTGGACATTCAACTCAGTCAAACCTTCATGTGACCAGCCATCTGACTACACAGCATGAGAGACCCCAAGTAAAAATCACCCGGATGACTTCACTAAACTCAACTATAAAAGGTAATAGTGATTGTTATAAACTGCTAAACTGGGGACAGTATGTTACTCAGCAGTGGATAACTAGTACACCATAAATGGAACAGACATCTGCCACAGGCCTCACCAATGCATATCACCACTCTGGTTGCCATGAACCCATCTGGGTTTCTCACCCCACTATTCAAAGGGTAAGACTCTTGACCAAGGTGTGCAGCCAGTAACACCCAAGGTGGGACCCGAGTTCAGCAATGCACACATGATAGCCTGTGCTACTCTTTGCATTCCCCAGTATTCAGTCAGTTAATAATACAGCTATATCTGTAGCCAGTGTGCTTTTAAAAGTTTACTTCTCAAATCCATAAAAACTAATTGAACTCCCACTTTGCCTCACATTGTTTACCTCCCCGCAAATTTTCCCCTGTAAAACTCCTTTCACCAAAAGCCTGCACAGACAATTAAGAGCTTTGGAAGGAAAGCAAAAATAGCTGGGTGAATTGTCTATGAATTCCGATAACTGCAAACATTCAAGAGAGAGAGGATGTAGATTCTGCGGAAAACGTTGGTATACAACTGCACCATGCTTCTTAGAAAAGAAAACAACAACATAGGAAATCTTAGCTGTTTCTGTACTTTCAGCAGAGTCGATGGGAGGAGAGTTTGTTTGGTCTGAGAGGCCTATGCTTGTATGTTGCCCATCTTCTCTTTCTGCACTGAGTTCCTGCCTAGAATGTTCATTTTCCCTCTTCTTCTCTCAAGACTCCCCAAGACCGGGAATCATGTGTTCCCTTCTGAGCCACAGAAATCCAGCCTAGCACTGTGACACTTACCCTTACCTACTCTCAGAGTGTCTTCCCTTCCTTTCCCAAGGCCTGTGTGCTATGACTGGCCCACTCCCAGTACAGGGTCACTGCCTTCTACCAGCTCCGCCCAGTGCTGTGCTCAGCCACCCGTAGCACTGAGCCTCCTAGGGGTGCAGACGCAGCATGCCATCTATGACTGCGGAGAGATCAAGAAATCAGGAAAAAAGAATTCTGTGAAGCCAAGGGTATCAAGCAGGATGGAGAAATCCTTAGCGAGCCTACAAAAAGCAAAGAGAAAAGCCAGGGAAGGATGGGGGTATGATTGTGGCAGATATCTCTTGCCAAGTGCTAAGTGTTTAGAAGGCTCAGTATATGCAAGTCCATAGGCTTCCCTTTGACCCACGAGTCAGCCTGTTGTCCCTCTCTGAGGATCTCTGCTCCAAATCAAATGCCTAAGCTTATCGATCTACATGTATGGGTCCTCTTCAAGAATGTGAATTCAGCCAGGACAAGCATGGGCTAGGATCATTGTTAAGAGTACAAGGGAACAAAAACAACAATATGTAGTTCTGGGATTGGGGGAGGGTAAGGGCTGAAAGTATATATGCATTCGATTAAAGCAGTCCCCACCTTACTGACCCCATCAACAGGACCCTGGGACACTTACTGTGTATGCGGTGCTGGTGTAGGTAAGGCCCGGGGGTGGTGGGTGAAAAGGGAAAGAGTCCTCACCGAGGGGAGCAGGGGAGCCCAAGGACACAGTGACGGCTCCATTTTACAGACGAAGAAGCCAGCTAAGTGGTAAGTGCCCAGTGCTTAGAGCAAGGAAGCAGCACGGCTGGACTGGACAACCACCAAGTCATTCCTCTCCTGCCAGATTTAGGAACCCACAAGGAGATCTACTTCCCGGGGTAAACCATGCCTACCCCTCCAGTACATCAGCCCGGAAATCTTCTACTTTTTGCTAAAACAACACAATGGGGAATTTCCAGTACTTTGGGAGGAAGCCGATTGAAACAAACTATGATTAAATAGATTACTATTAAATAAACAAATGAAATACCAGGCTTCTGAGACGGCTATGTGTTGGCAAAGAAGTCAAGCAAAGGCCATATGCTTTTCTGTTGTAATGGAAAGACCAAGTTGTTTTGCTGATGTCGCTGTGTCCTTTTCTTGCTCTGTGGGCGGGAGAAGGGGTAGCAGGCAGGCAGCTGACCCCGGGGACCCTGTAACAGGGGCTTCTTCCTACTGTACGTGTCACGTGTTCCTGACATTGCTGAAGGTATGAATACACTCAATTAATAATTATCACTGGGTGTTTCTTTTTTCCTGTTATTGCCAAAGTTCCCAAACCATATGGTGAAACATATTTTGTAAGATAGGTTTATAGATTTTGAATTTTTTTGAAAAAAAAAGGGGGGGTGAGCAGTAGGCTATTGAATGTGAGGAAACACTCGATTTAAAATCCATGCTCGGGGGCGCCTGGGTAGCGCAGTCGTTAAAGCGTCTGCCTTCGGCTCAGGGCGTGATCCCGGCGTACCGGGATCGAGTCCCACATCGGGCTCCTCCGCTATGAGCCTGCTTCTTCCTCTCCCACTCCCCCTGCTGTGTTCCCTCTCTCGCTGGCTGTCTCTCTGTTAAATAAATAAATAAAATCTTTAAAAAAAAAATAAATAAAATAAAATAAAATCCATGCTCGGCCTCTTCCTAGCAAGTTGACTTTGGGCAAGCAAGAACTCCCTGAGTCTCAGTTTCCTCGCCAGAAGATGGGGGTAATAACAACTATTTTGCAGGATGACTTTGAAGAATAAATGCACTACCCCACTCAGAGTAGACACTCAATAATCAGTAGCTGTGATTACAAAAAAGATATAGACTGTGCTTTTTCAACCGTGCATGACTTAAAATTTAGTTCTACCTTTTATTGTATATTTGCTATTCATAAAGCCCTCTGGTAGAGGTACAAGCATCTCTATAGAACTCGTATTCATGTATTTTGCATATATAATGTATAACATATACTGAGTATTAATCTGTAAGCATTTCCCACACCCGTCCTTTTCCGATGGAGAAGCTGTGTCTCAGAGAAATTCAGGGATCCCTCAAAGTTCACCGGCTTGGCTTGGACTTCTGCTCCCACTGAATGTTGAGGGCTGCCAGCTGCCTGCAGCTCGCGCCTTCCTGCAACATCTCCAAGGCCAGCTCCTCACCGCCTGCACAGGGATGACGCCCCATGTCTGACCGTAATTACAAGAAAACATCCGAAAAGACGTCCTGGGCTCCAAATGGATTTGACACAGTGGCCCTTTAAATCAAACTCTTAACACGATTATCTTGATTTCTCTTTAGCAGTTTTTCTAAGTAAGCCATGCCTTTAGAGGCACCTAATACAAAGTGACAACCCTCACCATTTTCCAAAGCGCCGATGGACGGGCGTAGAGAGAGTCCATTGTCACCATGGTAATTACCGCACAATACCTGGCGGCCAATGGACAGTCAGGAGGCTCAGGCAGTGGCTGAATCCGGCATTGTCCGGGCCCGATAAAAAGATTAGAAGCCCTGAAAAGCCGGGGAGCGGGATCTCACAGCTCTTTCGCTGGGCCCTGAAAGGACCATTGTGCTACCACCATAAATTCTGGGTTCTCCGGGCACTTGACAACTGAAGCCGGGGACAATAGAATTCTTGTGTCCAACAAAACACTCCTTGTCCAATGCCAGTCTTATCAGCCGCATTTACAAATGTCTTTCGTTGTACCCAAATAATTCCCTATTAGAAGGACTATTGGGAGCAGAACTAAATAAATATTCACAGCCTTTGTAATATCGTTGGGAAATGAATAAACAAACAGTCATCTAGCATATGAGCAAGCCTCCTGCTACTCTACATTTTATCCCTATTTCTTGCCCAAATGATGTTGGCTGTTTCGATTTCTCTCCATTAACACATCAACAGTTGTGATACTGGAAGCTTTGGTTTTATTGGCCACCTACTACATACCCCCCATATCCATCGCCTCGGTGCCTCTACATGCAATTTTCTTTTCATTAGTTTTGCCAACAGCCCTGGAGGGGGCTCGTGTTATCTGGTTCCTACCTCCTAAAAGAGAAGGGAATGCAACCTCAGAGAAGTTAAATAACTTACCCAACAAACCAACGCTAATTACTAGCAAAATAAGAATTCAAACCTAGATTTCCCCGGCTCCTAAGACTCTGCCTTCTCGCTATGCCTTGGTGGTTTCTCTGCTGAATAAAAAAGGAATAAAACATCAGAATAAGGGGAAAAATCTAAGCACATCCACTATAAAAATCACAAATATACATGGAGTCTGTTTATGTACTGTTACAGAACCTGAGAACACTTACAATAGAAGGAGAAGAAAGAGGCTTTCTTCAAGAGAGTATATTTTATTTTTGCCCTAGAATGCCAGCCGTTTTACATTTTAACCTTTTGAGGGGAGGGCGAGGTGGCAAGCAAACAAAAAGGAACACAGCCCAGCTTGAGGAAGATTTCAGGGATGTCCGTATAGTCAACTGGTAAAATTTTAGAGAGAATCGCTAGGATAAGCAAGCAGAGCACATACAATCACACACGCCCAGAACAACATTTGCCTCCTCCTGCAGTTTATTTTATTTTGCTTCTCTGTCTCCTTGTTGTGAATGAATATCTCAGCATTTGACAGTAATGCACACGGCAAAACAGAAACTCCTTTCTTGATGGAAGCACTTCCTAGAGGACAGCAATCTTTACATAAAAAAAATCTGACAATATTAAAACTCAAAATGATGCCCTGTCAGGTCAGGACGTGTGTACCCCGGGTAACACAGCTTATGCATTTCTTCCCGGTCTGCCCCCAGCTTCACCTCCCGCCCAGGTAAGGCCTGCGATTCCCCGATCCCAGCAGGCTGTGCACCTCTGTTCCTCTAAATTTCTCCCCCAGGGAGAGCGCTTTTTTATTATGTCTGCCTGCCCCTTCCAATGTTATATCCAAGGAAACGTCGAGATTCTTGAAGACAGAAAGATGAGATATAATATCTTATACTCATTTTTGTCTGGCCTGGGTCAGTACACGGCTAACCCTCTACAGAGCTCGGCTTATTGGACAAATAGATGAATGGTACTAGTTAAATGGAGAACAACCATAAAACTGTATTTTAAAAATTTTAAAACACAAAAATCTACTCTTTGTATCTACCGGATGTCAAAGTACACGTATAATTTGTAATTTTTTTTAAAGACTACAAAGATGTCCTCACTTGGCCCAAATTATGCAGCCTTGATAAAAGCAATGTTGGGCTGTTTTGGTTTGTTTTCTAAAATAGTTAACATCTATACCTAAAAATAGACTATCATTTTGCAAACAATTGACTACTAACAAGACTGGGTAACCAATAGGTGCTTCCTGACTGACTGATGGTAAAGCCATGTGTTTGTGTAAGAACTGGGTTTGAAAAATGTCGTCGATATTTCCCAAATACTCCAGATGCCAAGTGAAGCATTTAATCATCTTTGAGGATTTAAGGGCATGGTTATCGTCATGTACACACGATGCGAACTATTTCAGCTCTTCTATACCCCCAGGAGACAGGTGTTATGTAGACACAATTTAATCCAAACAGGCAAAGATGATTTCTAATGTTTACCGAGAGTTTGTCATGTACTAGGTCCTGGGCTAATATATATAATATAGTATAATATAATATAATATAATATAATATAATATAATATAATATAACAATCTTATACATCAGGTACTATGATTTTCTTTATTTCATAACTAGAAAATTGATGATAAGAACGGTGGAGTAAAGTGGCCCTCATTCACAGAGCTATAAAGCAGGGAAGCCAGGATTTGGACACAGGAGTTTAAACCAAAGCAATTCATCCAACAGCCATACTCAACTGCTCTCTGCAGACATAAATTAGGGCACTAATTTAGAGAAGTAGCCCAGTGATTTTTTTTTTTAAGTGACCAGTGACTATATCATTTTACCAGACTACTGAACTATCCAGAGAAAGAGAGAGAGAGAGAGAGAGAGAGAGAGACAGGGCAACCACTGACAAGGCACCTCCAAAAAAATGATGAGCAGTATATAACCCAAGGCCTGAGACTTTGTATTTAAACAGTTTATCAAATCTGGGGAACTTCCATACAATCAAGAAATCAACTCATTTGCAAAACACCATATTCATAGAGTCAAAGAAGTATTCTCTCTCTCTCTCTCTCTCTCTCTCTCTCTCTCACACACACACACACACACACACACAGAGCAGAGTTTTTGCTGTGGGCTGGAAGTAGTCACGGTCTGCTATTACCTCTCAAAGTAAGAAAAGCAAGCTGCACTATCCATAGCAATGTGAATGATTTATGATATAATAGGAAAATGTTCTCTCTGGGGCCATTATGCTTAGAAAGAAACAAAACAAGTTTTCTCAAAATTAAGTGGGACCATCCTTTTGCAATGTAAAATTAAGCTTAGAAAAAAAAATGCCATTTTGTTATTTACCTCTTCTGAGACACGGATTCTGAAGATACAAACTGCACACATTCATGACATTCATAAGCATCACAAAGGAAAAAGCATGTATGTTTTCTTGCCCATTGCAGATCCATTGGGCAAAGGCGCACACTAAATGCTCCCAGATAGCTTTGGAACAAGTGAGCTGCGAAATGAGGAACTGTGTCCTGGTCCTGAGGTCTGACCTAGGTGCGAGGGTCTCTGAAGGCCCACAGTGGCTGGTGACTTATAATTTTCTTCAGGCACAAATGCGAATTTGGCCACAGAGGGGCTGACACGAGCCAGCGAGCGAGTCTAGCAGGCACTCTGCATCCTCATTGCACCCCCTTAAATACAGTGGATTCATTCAGGGGCGGCCGGGGAAGGGGCCATTAAAATGTTTCAGTTATAGTTTGCTGCACTTTATTGGTGGCATAAAATTCTTCATTTGTATGCACAAATTTTGACATTCTTGACGATCTGGGGAAAATTCACACACCAATATCAAGAATTTAGCATCCCCGTAGAAAGCTCTATCTAGGCTGTTCCCCCAGAACTCACTTCCCAGCCTCATAGATGCACACGCACTCTCAGGGTTTCATTTCTTTCCTTCTTTCGTTTTCATCTTTTTAAAAAAATACTCAAATAATTACAAATAAAGTCTGCTTTTACTAATTCCATTATTAAGAACCAAGAATAAAGACAAAAATAGCATTATCAACAGCTGTGTAGAGTTGGGTCATCTTTCCAGACTGGGCTTGGGTCAATGGTGTGGAAGTGACAGGCAAATGTCCTCTTACTAGTACTCGAATCAGAGGCTTTGGGACATATTCTCTTGTAGCGTCCAAATATTAAATCTCTATCTTATGACTTCATCCAAGAAAATCAGGCTGGATTTTGAAGCAGGTTTTCTTTATGCCTTCTTGGCTTTCATATTTGTGGTTGTCTGATACTGTAAGTGTGTAAAGTTATACACACACACATACTATTCACTTGTTGGTTGCTCATCTCTGGAAATATTTAAAACACATTTCTTACCTGGCAACTTATTAAATGATTTTTGACAGCGGGTACTGGGGTGCGTTTGATGGTCCCAAGTTTCTTTTCTGTTCTGAGTCTACAGAATTCTACAATCAGGGGCGCCTGGGTAGTGCAGTCGTTAAAGCGTCTGCCTTCGGCTCAGGGCGTGATCCCGGCGTACTGGGATCGAGTCCCACATCGGGCTCCTCCGCTATGAGCCTGCTTCTTCCTCTCCCACTCCCCCTGCTGTGTTCCCTCTCTCGCTGGCTGTCTCTCTGTCACATAAATAAATAAAATCTTTAAAAAAAATAAAAAGAATTCTACAATCGGAATAATTAGTTCCCTTCCTGAAAGCATCCCACCATCCTCCTGCAGAGCTCTGACGACACCCGGGGAACACTGAGCTAGAGGAATCTCTGGGAACTACTCCCTCTCCAATAGTCTTTTATGGGCCCAACCTGGAGCCATGATAAAGACCATCTTTATGAGGACATTTCATGTGCAGAAGACCATGAGGACACCAGGTGTCTCCCTTTAGCTGCTGGGGTGAAGAGAAGCAGTGACAGCTAGGTTTCATAGTCCCTGACAAGATGGTCTGGCCATCTCGAAGAAAGCCAGAACACCCCATCCAGGGGCCAAACCAAGTTGTTACATCAGCAAGCAAACAGAGGGAGAGCCAAGCAAGGGAGTTAGACCGATGGAGGGAAGCAGAGCCTCTGCTAGGGGGTGGAATCCAGGTCCAGCAGGCCCGTTCCCATTTGGGAACCAGTTCCATGACTTAGGACTCTTACCTATAAAATGGACATTCTTTGGACACACGAGAAAATGCACACAAATCATGCTATTGTTTCTAGCACAAATTTGCTGTTCACTGAATATTATTAGTCAGCATCACCATAACCAAAAATGTACCAGTTTTCTGCTATAAGGATTCGATATAAAGAAATATTAAAGAAATGAGCGCAATGCCTGACAAGATAGGAGCCCCACAAATTACTATGATTATTTTTGGCATTAAATGACGATGAGTCAGGATGTAGGCAATTCTCTTTCGACTGGGATCTCAACAAAGAGAAAGTCTCCGTTTGTAGGAATTCCCAAACAAACCTCTCTATAGAAAAGGTAGTCTCAGGTTCAGAAAAGATTCAATTATATTGTTTCTTTTAATTATATCAATTTTGGGGCTCCTCTCCATTTATCGCAAGAGGTACTAGTTTACCATCAATGATAATGATATAATTTTCTTCAAAAATATTTAAAAACACTGAATGAGTCAAAAGCAAATATTAAGTAAATAACTGTGGGGGTGGTTCCCCAATATTTTGAAGACAACCATGAATGACTTAATGATTATTTTACAGATGGAGAGACCGAGGCCCTGAGGGGGCAGTGCGTGACGAGGAGAGCCCACGAGGACCCTGCCTCCGGCTGCCCACGTCTCTGCAGCATTCTCACCCCTACCTCATGCCGGGTCAGGTGTGTTCAAGACCATGAGGAGTGACTATGGTCCTCTTCCAAGGGCAGTAGTGAAATTCGAAGGAAGTGACAAATGTCAGTCGAGACCTGATGACAGAGGCTGGAGCAGAGTCTAGTAGCTCTCCAGGAATCCAGGTCTTTGTGGAGAAGAAACGAGGTTGAACACTCACAGGGCACAGAATCCACCTCTGTACCTCTCCCTATAATTCACGGCACTCATTTTACAAACACCCGGTTTTATCCCACTGGAAGGTTAAGGCTGCCTGCAAAGATGTATGCCCTAGACAAACATACAGCACTGCTTTACCTAATACAAGGGAGAAATGGGAAAGGATGGCACAAGATAGCAATGTGAATGAAGGTTCCTAAACAAAGCTCAGGCAGAGAAGTCATATACCTGTCAAGGCTGTGTCACACATAGGGACAAGGATGCACAACCAGACACAGGAACTCAGAGCCCATGAAGACAGAGTGGTCTTCAGTTCCATCACAGCCATTCCAGACACTGATGCCAGACAGTTCTTTATCCCATTGTTCCCACCCAGAAGACCCGACCCTGCCTTAGGCAGGGAGTAGCATCCTTAGTGAACATAACTGAGCTAGAATATTTGGCAGCTTACAGCAGCACCAGCACAGCGAGGACCCTTGGAGACTCCAGCAGGTGAGAGAAGGAGGTGGGGGAGGGTGCAGGCAGCATCCTTCTCCCAGGAGGACGTGAGAGCCAGCCCATCCTTCGCACACTGCTCCGGGCTTGCTCTAGACCATGGATCTGCTAGGCCCGCTCCAGGTTTCAAAACACTGAAGGGCTCCTGGGTCTGGCCTCCTCTGTTTTTAACAATGACCGAGCCTTGCTTTGTGCTGGGTCTTGAGCTCAAATGGTCACATCCCTCACCTCTATTTGAAAGTGGAGAAACCTGAGACACAGAGGACGGGTAATATACCCCAGGCACCCCGCTTGTCAGGGTGCAAACCCAGGTACCCCCAACTGCACTCTGACTTCTGTCCCTCATCATCACCTGCCTTTCCCCCAGGGCAGGCCCTTCAGTAGGGAGCCAGCAGGCCTTCAGCCTCACCCGGGGCAGCCCCTTCCCGGAAATGACCACTTTTGCTCAACTTACCACACTTGCCCCACTCTTCCTAACTTTCGCTCCTACTTTTACCTTTGCACAAAATACATGTTCTCCTTCTCTTCTTCATAAATGTTCCTTGTCCTTTAAGGCCCTGGCCAAGTTATTTCCTCCTGATAACACAGCTTCCTTCTCCAACATCTCACACACACAAACATACTCTCTCTCGCTCTCTCTCAACTCACCATGGCATCATCTCTATCAACCACTCATCCTGTCAACCAGTATTTCTTGCACATCTGCTATGTGCCAGATACTGGTCAAGACACTAGAATAGCAGACAGACAGGTTGCTTTTCTTGCAGAGCGATCATCCAGTGGTAGAGTTAGAACATGAACAGAAAAGTAAACGGTCAACAATTAGGACACAGGAAATGTAAATGGTTAATAAAACAGAGACTGGATCATGCCTTTTTCCTCAGTCAGCACACGCAGGCCTGGCTGAGCGCGGACGCTCGGTGTTTGATAGGATGACAGGCAACACCTACAGCTTGCGGTCTTGATCAGTCACTCAGGCCTCAAGGCCTCAGACACCCTGTTATTCTAGGGAATCACTTTCCCAGCCACTAGTCAGCACCCCAATCCCTGTGAGCAGGTGAAAAGCAGAAACTTTGGCTTCACATTGGTTACAGCTCCTGCCATACCTACTGCGTAATTGTCTGACTTTACTGCAAGCCATAACCACAGAGACCCAGACTTGAAGTTTGAGGGACGTCACAAATCAGAAGACTGAGTTTTTCCGGGTACCCCAGAGGCTACAGCAGGGGCTGTGGTAGGTGAGGACAGTATGGGGAGGTTCTGGGATCCCCACCTTCTTCCTATTTTCTTCTGTTCACTCCACAGCTATGTTTTATCCACTGTATACATATTAGGGTTTGGAGTCGGATTTTATTTATAAAAATCTGAATGAAATCCATGGAATCAAGAGGGGAAAAAAATAGAACTAGTGGGTCTAGGAGTTAAACGGCTCCTTTAAATTCTTAAAGAACCTCATTGTGAACAGATGCGCACATTAAGGTATGGACAGATGTATACAAACTACAGACAGACAGCTAGACAGTGACAGAACACACAGGTGAAGTGAAGGGATTACATATGAGGGGTGGGGTACAAGAGCATGGAAAGAGGAGGATAGTAGATTCGTCGTGGGATATGCCGTCAAGGGGGGCAGAGGTCTTCCCAGCCCCACTGATCTCTCCCTGGAACTCTGTCTTCTTGGAGATCCGACCCTTCATTCATTTATTCTTCCTCTCACTTAGTCAGTTGTGACATGTAGAGTATTTCTAAGTGTCAGTCTCTTTGCAGAGAGAAATGTATGGAATTGGGGGCCACGTTAAGGTAAAATAGAGAAAGGGAGGGAGGGAGGGAGAAGGAAGGAAGGAAGGAAGGAAGGAAGGAAGGAAGGAAGGAAGGAAGGAAGGTGTAAAGGAAGGAAGAGAGGGAGGGAGAGAGGGAGGAAGGGAGGGAGGAAGTGAGGAGGGAGGGAGAAGGAGGGAGGAAAGGAGGGAAGGAAGGAGGATGATATAAGTGCAAGGTAAAGCAACCAGGTGAGCAGGAGATCCAGAAACGTCCTGTCTCCGCTGTCCTCCCCAGCACACGGGGTCTGGGAGCTGACCTAAAGCGAATGCAGAGTTACAAAGGAGGTAGGTGGGTGAGGAGAATGAAGAGAGCTCCCCAAATAAGATGTGACTAAAGAGCAGGCAAGGAGAGATGACAGCACAGTTGGATCTATGAGACTGTCTATTTTTAGTGGCCTCAAGAAGATTCTCTCCAGTGACCTTGCCAAATTATGATGCAAGCGGAGTTAATGAAAGCTCGCTCAGCCTCCTCTTCCAAGTCGGCCCATTACTAGCACCTTTCTGCCGACGCCACCCCTAAAACACGGTGACCTCATTAAAGGACTAATCCTAACAGGTTTGACCTGTGCGTGAGCGCACGGATTCACTTCAACAGTTTCCTGCCTCTGCTGTTGTTTTTTCCAGTAGAAACTTAAAATACCAGGTTCGCTTTCCTTCAGCCGTCACATTTGTACTGTTTCTGTTGCCCTGCCGGCCGGCTCAACAACACCCAGTTTCAGAAACGAGGAAAACGCTCCTTGCAATTAGGGAAGATGATTGCTTTTGTAAGTCATCCTAATTATTTAAATTATAAAAAAAAAAAGAAAAGCAAACAAAAAATTATGATATTGATTGATTCCAGGTTTCTCTATGTGCGTATCTCAAGTGTTCTTTTTTTCATTAGGGCAGTAGGGTGCGAGAGCTGTGGGAAACGGACTTCTATAGGATAACTGACTTAAGCACAGGGCCTTCTAGGTATGTATGGCCAATCTCTTATAATCCCACTCTGCTTCCCAGATTCCCAGTAAGAATAAAATCCTTGTATTCCTGTAAAGTCAAAAGTGCCTTTTTGTAATAGGAAAATGTGTAAGACAGGGCACACCCTGCATGGGATAGCAGTTCTTTCCCATACAAGTCACATACAAGTCACCATTATGGGAATTGTAAAGCAATGTGGAAAAATATGTTGGACCATCTCAACGTCATTCATTAGGAAAGAAAATCTTTACTCCAATTACAATAATGTAATAATATTCCCAAGCTAAGTACTGAAAGGGAGGAGAAAAATAAGGAGTATGAGTCAGAGTGAATGATACGTGGGTGAATTTCCCCCTTTCTTCTTCCTCACTGCTTATATAATTAAAAAAAAAAATTCATGTCTGTCCTGGACACAAATTTTTACTTTTATAAATTCTCATCATGCATCTGGAAGTGTCTCTTTTGCAGGGTAAATAACTGAGCCAGCCAAACACCCGGCGTGAACCCGTGCTGTGATAACTGAGGGCCTTCATCACTTTCCTGCACAGCCAAACAACCCCTCACCTCAGAAAACAAAAACCCCAAAACAAAACAAAAAAGCCAACACTAAAAAACTGCTCTGCTTCAAGATGCAAAAGAACCAGTTAATTTATTCCAAAATTGAAACAGGAAAACAGTTTACAATAGTAAATGACTGAATCGCTCAAGTGCCAACTGAAATACGGACACCATCAACTTGATTCTAAAATATTCTCTTGTGCGGGAGAAAGCAAAAAAGGAGGTTAGCAACTACCAAACAGGTAACACGAGATGGTTATCCCTGGAGGCCCCCTTCATGTCTTGCAGTTCCTTCATCCAAGGCGCACCCACTGACCGCCTGCAGTGTACCTGGCTGCGGCTGTGCTGGGAATTAGAAGCACAAGGATGAACACAGCTAGACACTTGCCCTTGATGAGCTGACCTCATCACCTAATTTCGGCTGCTCTTCACCTCAAGCCTAGATAGAGTTGCACAGAAGATCTCTTGAGATTTGCTACATAGCCTGAAATAAGTTAGCCAGGAACAAGCTAATGGACTGTAAATAACACAACTGGCCTGCAAGTCAGGGGTGCCGAGTTCAAGCCCAGGCTCTTACACTGGGACCACGGGCAAATCGCCCAATCACTCAGAGCCTCAGTTTCCCTATTGAAACAATCAGGAAGTGAATAAGCTGAATGTCTCAGAAAGCTCGAAGTTCCATTATTCTAGGGGGCAACACGCTCATTTGTACACGGCGTTTTCATAGACTTCAAACTCAGCTATAAACAGAGACTTCAAGCAGTAATATATTGTATATTTGAAAGGTGCGAAGAGAGTAAATCTTACAAGAGATTCTCATCACAAGAGAAAAAATGTGTAACTACGGGAGGTGATTGATGTTAACGAAACTGATGGCGGTGATCATTTCACAAAATACATGGATATCGAGTCATTATGTTATATGTCAATTATAGCTCAGTAAAACTGGGGAGAAAAACTAAGCCAGAAACCAGAAAGCATGGAAAGAACATAGGGCACTCTTCCTGCCCTCAGGAAGGAAAGAGGAGGAAGGAAGCAAGGAGTTGTGGCTGTAATCTCCGTGGGAAGGTTTTGAAGTCTGACGATCCTGGGTTCAAATCCTGCCTCTGCTTTGTAATTAAATGCATGTCAGAGCGCCTGGGGGCTCCGTCGGTTAAGTGTCTGACTGTTGATCTCATCTCAGGTCTTAACCTCAAGGTCCTGAGTTCGAGCTCTGTTTGGACTCCACACTGGGCATGGAGCCTACTTAAAAATATATATATTAAATGTATGTCTTTGAGCAAGTGACTCAAATCTACGAGGATCAGTGTCCTCATCTGAAAAGTGGCATCTGTGAAACCTAACTCACAAGTTAGTCAAGATGAGATATGCAAGGCACTCCGTACAACTCCAACACACAGAGGGTGCTCAGTACATTTTAACCAAACTAAAATGGTGAGTTAACAAGAACAGTATATACTGGAAGCCCCTGCCAAGCCTGAATCTTATTCACTTTTCTGCTTCCAGCACCTGGCATAGGTCAGTCACATAGAAGGTGCTTAGTAAAATAAATAAATGTTAACACTGATTAACTCATACTGATTAGAAGCTCTGATTGGCAATTATGTACATATGATTAATTAAAAGTGAGAACACAGATCAGTTATTACTTTATAAATACAGCTTGTTTGGGGGGCGTATCTTGCAAAATGCAAGGTAAAATGATGATGAAAAGGTCACGGACTCTGGGACACACCAACAAATCCAACTTCCCACGTGGCTTCTGAGATCAGCAGAGGCAAAAGCCAAGACGCCTGAGTCATGGCCCAGCAATGCTGCAGCAGGGACCCACTGGAAGCATGTGCTACCCCAGTAACTGTCCCAACTGAGCTCTTCATTCATTGAACAAACAGTTCAAAAAGTCCTTTGAGTAACTCCGTTGTGCCCTTTGGCAGAAGAGACGCAAACAGAGCTGACACCAAGAGCAGAAGATGTGAGAACCCATGCTCCAGAGAAAGTGCTCCAAGGAGAAAATGAAAGGGGATCAATTCAGGGAAACCAGCAAGCCCATTAACTATTCCATGCAAAGCCACAGGACTGTTGTCCAAAAGCAAAGTCCCAACATAGCAACAGAAAATGTCAGCCTTCATTTAGGCAACTGCCACACAGACACACACACACACACACACACACACACACAGTCCAAGGAGATAGAAACGACTCTAAAATAACAGAGTCCACTTTGAATCACAGTGAGCTGTTATAATCTATTTATTATGATGAGCAAGGGGTAACGTCGTGGTTCTCTGTAACTAGGTCAGGAACCAATTGGTAGTCAACGCCACAGACCTAGAAGATTTAATGAGGAGGAGACGAGACAAAGACGGAAGATGGAAATAGTGCCCCAAGCACGTGTCCCCAGCCTCCACAATCTGGCAGCAGGGCCCAGTCCAAGCTATTTCTCTCAGACCAGAACAAACTTTCAGAAACTCCTAAGATAGGCCCGATGGCCCATGCCAAGCTGCTGAGCCATGGCTCTGGCAGCAGCGACCAAGCCGGAATTAAAAGCAACCCCTGTATCGGATGGAGATGGACCTGATTACAAGTGCAGGAGCAGCAAACGCGCACCGGGGAATGGAGCGTTAGGGCCCAGGCCAGACATAAATAAAACCGCACGGCCGGTCCTAAAGCTGTGTCCACAGAGCCAGTGCGCGTTGCCGGGATCTCTGTGTCACCATCCCTGTCCCTTCTCCGGGCTGGGCAGTGTCCCTGGCACCTGCACTCAGGCTGGCAGATGGAGAGGCCAGGCTTGTTAAATCCAGTGCCTACTCACTCCACGAAGGTCACCGAGCAGCTGCTGGCCGCCTCCAGTCTTCCTTGAGAGAGGTAGGATCCAGGGTGACAAAAGGCCATCTCCAAAAGCCTGCTTTCTTCTTTGATCTTAGGGCATCTCCTGGGAGGACAGCAGACGCTCCAGGGCCGTGAGAGGGTGCAGCCTTGCTTTGTTCCAGACAGCCCGGAGCAGTGGCCTCCCAGGACAGCCAGAGGGCCCGCCCGCTCCCTCGCACTGCTGGCAGCCCTGTGAATGAGCCACTATGGTGAGACACACACCCACTGCTAATGAGTCCCACACAGACTCCAGCCCGAGAGGCAAGTGCGGGGACTGCTTCACAGTAAGCAGAGCAGAAGCAAAGACAGACACAAGGCGGGACCACCGTCGCCCACCTGCACTCACAGGTGCTCCCAGCACAGCAGCGAGGGTCCTGAGATGCAGGTCTTCCCTAGAACTAAAAGCCTCTTCTCTCTTCCTCTCCTGGCCCAGTCAAAAAGAAAATGGTAGCCAAAATTTTATGGATATTTCTAAAAGGCAACTACCATCATGTATCAACTCTCATGTCATTGTTTTAAAGAGCATTTTAACATAAAAAATGTAAAAGGGGCAGATTTTCAGAATTAAACTTGGCAACCTAGTACTCGTTGAAGAAAAAAGTGTGCATAAATTTGCTTTAGAACTTCGGATATCATGTAAATTCATTTTACACTGTTCTACGATCGATTTGTGAAGCCGTAAGGAGGGTAGACTCCGGGGGCAAGTTGCCTGGATCAGACTTGACTTCCTTCTACCCTTAGACAAGTTATCTCACTTCTGGGTACACCTCCATCTCCTCATCACTGAAATGGAGATTAAAGCACTACCTCCCTCATAGGGTTCTTGTAAACATTAAATACGTTAATGCCTGTAACACACTTAGCATCCAGCAAGCCCTCAATAAATGCTACCTGCTTTGATCACTGGCATTGTCGTTAGCGTGATGTATGTTCGGCAGCTGAGCTAAACGTGGAGCTTAAATGTTCAGGTTATAATGCAACATTCCTTGTGTATCATCACAGTTGTTGAAAATCCAATGATATAAATAGAGGTTATGCAGATCAAAATGGAAACAACTCCGTGCAATTTCACTTGCTGAGAATTTAGACTATTTAGAGAAAATGGAAACCAAAGCTCCCAGACCTCCTTCAGTAGTTTCCCCTGCCTTCTTCCCTCAAGGAACCAGAAAGAAGACTACAGATCTCCAGGTACCTTAAAAAAAAAAAACTCAGAAAGTGTTGTGAAAGTATTGCATTAAATATTGCTTATGGGATCCCTGCCTTGTTTGGCACTCTTAAATTTTGAACCTGGAGTGACTCACTCACCTCATATTAGCCCTGGCCCTGACTGGGAGGGAAGTCCTCCACTTTCCCAACATTCCTTAGAGAGTCTGCTCCCACTCTTAGGTCACCTGGCGACCTTCTTAAAATACAGATTCTGCTCCAGAATGTCTGGGGATGGAGCTGGGGTCCTGCATCTCCAATAAGTGCCCAGGTGATGGCCAAGAGGCTGCTGAGCCTTGCCACACAGGCAAGAAGAAGTCAACACCTGGGTTTCATTTTGGTGTGTCCCTTTAATGTCCTGGTTGTTTGCAGACAACTTGGCAACTCTTTCATTATTCATGGGAACTGCTGTTGTTACATCTGCAGCTAAGTCCTTGGACCCAGAGGCAGGGAACATTTGTTGTTTTGTTTTGTTCTAAATCAAACAAATAGAATAAAGCAAATACCCATTGACTCCTAGTGACTGCCCTTTGGGGAGTTCATTTAACTTTCTATTTCCCTTGTTCCTCTGCCTGGCTGTGAAAGCAGGAGCAGGAGTGTCACAGAGGATGGGCTGTGCATTGGTTAACACTGCAAAAACACCCAGGCTCCAAAAGGAGCAAGTTTTGGGGAATAAAACAGCACTGGTTCAATATACCTGAATCAGCCTTCTTTCACTGCCCTTCAATAAACTCCAAGGGACAAGCAAGAGCACAGAGCTTTGGACTTTAGGGACCTGGGGTTCAGGTGAATGTTCCTTCACTTACTCGCTGTGCTACCTCAAACAAGTGCCTTCACCTCTCTGAACCTTGGTTTCTTTATCTGGAATATGATCCTAATGGTGTCTACCTTACAGGATTGTTGCTCTGAGACAATTTCTATACCTACATATGTAAGATACATCAAAAATAACTTTTCCCAGGGTGCCTGAGTGGCTCAGTTGGTTAGGCAGCTGCCTTCGGCTCAGGTCATGATCCTGGGGTCCTGGGATCCAGCCCTGCGTCGGGGTCCCTGTTCAGCGGGGAACCTGCTTCTCCCTCGCCCTTTGCCCCTCCCCCTCTTGTGTGTGTGCATGTGCACTCTCTCTCTCTTTCTCTGTCGAATAAAAATAAATAAATAAAATCTTAAAAAAAAAAAAAAAACCTTTTCCAAGTCCAAAAAAAGCACCTGAGAAGTTGAGCATTAATGAGAAGCTCCCGCGATGTTCCCTTGTTTGTAATTTTTGGCCTTTCTCAGAATGTGTGTGTGTGTGTTCCAAAGAGTATTTTTCCTTATACGTTTTCCCAATTATTGTACAGAATACTGCAAAAATTATTAGGGAATTAGTAAATCATCTTCCATCCTTGGGTGGAAGAAATGGTTAATATATTTTTTTAAATGAATGTACCTGGGGATATTCTTAGAAAGGAATCAAGCATCCCTGTAGACAGACACACACGTGCAAGTGCGTGCGGCCCCCTGCTCTCCCCCCTCGCCACCCACAGCCCCATGTCCTCCACATGGTGGATCCTAGCTTGTGTGGCTGGTAATCTGCTCATCTCCCCACGACGTGGGGGTGAGCGTTGCCAGACTGCTCTGCTGGAGTGATAAAGGGAAGGGGAGAGAGGACTGAACACAATGGCTATCAGCCAGGCCTTTAATTTTCACTGTGGTAGGGGCAGAACATCAGACAAGCTTGCTTATCTCTGGAAGAGAAATAGCCACTCAGGCAGAGGATCACAAGAACCCACATGTGACAGTGGCCTCTTAGACGACACTGTCTGAAAGCCTTCTCCCCACTCTCCATGTGGGGCGAGGGGGACTCTTCATCAAATCCTACTTACAGGACATCTGTGTCCCTGCCCATGTAAACAAGCCCCTCGGCTCCCTTTCAAGCATTGTTGCAAATTTTCCTCTTCTGGACACTATTGCTCCAGGCTGTGGGCCACTGCAAAGAACCCTTCTTCCTCTAGGGATTTCTCTGTCTGAACAGGATTTATGATGATCCCTTGGCAAGGATCTTTGAATCACTGCCTTTCACAGTATAGCAAAGGAGTATTTCAGGAGAATCTACCTCGAACAAGCAATGCATCCCTGAAGATTTATCGGTTTTGATGAAACAGGCACAGCCCGATGCTCCCAGGATGCTGTCCCAGGGCAAGTGGCTGCTGCCACAAAGCCAGTGTAGATGACCTGGCATTGAATGGATTAGCTGTGTGACGTCGGAGCAGCTATTTAACCTCTCTGAATAAGCTGTCTCTAAGCTGTCGCTTCTATAAAATGGAGATGACCAGGTCTTATTCTTGGGGCTATGATGAAAGTTGGTTTAAAGAAAGGTCACTAAGGAGTGTGAAATGCTGTTGTAAGATAATTCATATATACAAATATATGATACATGAACGATGATAGTACTTTTCCCAAAGTCCAAAAATAGCACCTAGGAAGTTGGACATTCATAAGAAGCTCCGTGGATGCACCCTTATTTGTAATTCCCCTCCTGGTTTAATCAAGTACCTAGTGTACCCTGCACCTGGTGTATGGGCAGGACTCAACACACAGTACCTCTGATTGTGGGTAAAGGAGGTGTGATAAGAAGAAAGTGGCGCTGACTGCGACTGCCTAGCGCTCTGCCCTCGGGAAGGGCTAGAAGTCTCCGGTCCCAGGCAGAATGCGATTAGTGCAGCGGGGCCTCTGAGAGTCTGCCAAAGAGCTGCCTTCCCCTGCGAGGTAGAGTAATTGTGTTTCAGCAAAAGGAGCACAAATCCTGCCTCACCACTCCAGCACTTGTTAAGCTCAAATTTCTTTTGTACCAATTCTAGACAATTTTCTTTGATTTATCTCCTACAAACCCCTCTTCCAATTCCTGCATCCCAGCTTGAAAGGCAAGGCTTTCTTTCCTTGTTCTTTTCTCTTTCACAGGGTGATGCCGGCAGACCCAAAAAGAAAACCCTCCCTCTCTGAGGCTCGCTGGGCTGCTTCTTCACCTGGAGAAGCCATCAATAACCTCCATCAATGGCTCACAGCCTGAAAGAAATGGAGGACAGGTGGAGAAAAAGAGACAAGAACAGCCCTCGCTGATCCAGCCCATCCCGGGAGTGTGTGGTATTTCTCATCCTGTAGACACCTGGAAAGAGTTCTGGAGCACCCCGTTTTTTTCAAGGGGCAACGGGTTGCTTAAGAGTCTAAGCAAGCTGGCAACAGGCATGAAGGGAATTGTCAGGGACATAAATGGAACCCAGACCTGCCTGACCGCACGTTCTGTACACTTTTCACTGTACTGCGTTATTTGTGAGCGGGGGAAACGTCCCCTAGGCGCTCGAGCCTAAGCAAATACTCCATGCAAAGGTCACTAAGAAGTAAAGATGCCAGCAGGTGTAACTTCGACTCTACCATTCCAACCTCTGAACACTTGCAAATCACTTAATCTCTCTAAATGTCAGTTTTTCCTATTTGAGAAAACAAATGGGTATACGCATCTTTATTGATGATTACATGGGGATAACATGAGATGATGGAGCGAAGAGCCTGGCAGCTCATTTCAGGTGTGTATCCTCCTTTCTTGGTTCCAGAAAAAAAAAAAATTCTTTATTATAAGGCAGAAACGTAAAAATTTAATGTAAAGAGAATAATTAATAATGGAAATGAGGATATCGCCTGGTCTAATTATATAAGTGGTAGTCTAATGCGAAAGCACAATGGCAATTGAGAAAAGACAAAGGAAAAAAGAAAATTAGCGAAGGCTAAGTCTCACCCACACAGTCTCCTAACATGTTCTGTGTCGTCAAGACAAGGCAAAGTGAATTATGAGGTACCTTAAAAGGAACTGCACAGGTTTTACAATCAACACAATATGCGTAAAGGAGGAAATCCTTTTAAATTAAATATTAAACCATTACACAGCTACAGAACTCAGTCATATCAAGTTTCACAAATATTTGATGGGATATATAAAAGAGCTTTAACATCATACAGTTTGCTATTCTGTTCATCCTCAAGACTTTGCAGCATCTTACCTCTGCCTATCAAAGATAAAGCAGACTCTTTTCAGCTACTTTTGCTTCAATTTACGTTAGCCAGAAATGCATCTGCATGTTCTCTGTGTGCTTAACACCCATGTTGGCTTCATTCACAGATAGGGAAACGCGAAGATGTTTAGTGTAAGTGTTTCTGACGCAGAAGGTGGCAATTATGATGATCCTCTGATCCTCGGACTGTGATCATTTGCTCTAGCCGCCCCTCCCCCACCCCCAGGAGATGCATTATGACTGAAAGCAAATTATGGCATTGTCCGTTCATTCTTCTGGACATTTCTTTCCTATACATATCCGGACAATGCATGAAAGTCAAAACACTCTCTCTGAGGCTGATAGTGAAATCTAGAGAGCTAAATCTGTGATGGTGTTTGTCTACAAGACTTTACAATTTCTAGCTCTCACACTACTGTTTTCCTGGGTAGAAAAACAGTCCGCAGATCCCTCCTAGTGAGTCAACATGCATGTATTTATTGAGCTCAAAACCTTTGGGGCACCTGAGTGGCTCAGTCGTTAAGCATCTGCCTTCAGCTCAGGGCGTGATCCCAGAGTTCTGGGATCCAGCCCCACGTCCGGCTCTTCCGCTGGGAGCCTGCTTCTTTCTCTCCCACTCCCCCTGCTTGTGTTCCCTCTCTCGCTGGCTGTCTCTCTCTCTGTCTGTCAAATAAATAAATAAAATCTTTAAAAAAACAAAAACAAAAAAACTCTGTCCTATGCTTGACCCATGCAATGCATTAATGTTCCTGGTGGCAGCAGGCACATTTAATGTATCCGTAGTGATAGAATATCTCTGGTATTAGCATCAGTGAAAATAGTACTTCGTGTTATGCCATTACTCTCATAAAGGCATGGAATCCCCAAAGGAAACCGTGGATTCCCCTATTAAAACGCAGTTGAAAAAAATCTCCCATCACACTGGGAGAAACTGATTTTTTTTTTTCCAGAAACTTTTTATAATAGTGTTATCAATCTCAAAATATAAATAATTCTAATCTAATAGACATTTTGATCAATAAGTCATCAAGCATTTATCAGGTGCTGCTTTCTGCTGAGCTTTGTGTAGTCTTGAAGCAGGTAAGAAATCGAGGTTCCTGTGGGGGGATCCTGGAATCAGCAACTCAGACTGAGTTCAGCCCCTCATTGCACAGGGGAGAAAGCTGAAGGAACCAAGCAGAACTAACACCGTTTGGGGAATTGGGGGCAGAGGCTTACCTAGAATCCAGGGCTGCTGACTGCCTGACCTCAAACAAAGCAGTCACTAACTGTTACTGATAGACAACAAATAGGAAGGAACAGCAGTCATAAGATAGTTGGTCAGAAAACCCTCTCCAACAGATTTATTCAAGGGTGAGAAGCCTTGAAGGACAGGGAAGAATGAGCCCTAAGGAAAAAAAAATGGTATTTTTAAATACATTATTTATTTTTCCTACCATGTTTTTCTTTGAATCTGGTCATAGAGAAAACATCAATTTTCCCCCAAGATGTTTTCTGAATATATATTTGTATGTATATATATATATATATATATATATATATATATATTATATGTATGCTTTTATTTTGATACTTGTATGAAATTTATCTCACCCTATGTATGTAGCCGCTGTGTATTTGTGTGTCTGTGTTTTCCAATCAAGCATTTAGCTGTGAGTCTCCCAGATTCTGTGATTAGGTTTTTGATGCTTAAACTTCTTAGCATGCCCTGAAAATGGAAAGCCTTTCACAGCCTGGAGTCTCTCACCTTTCTTGATTCAACTGAGCCCTCTGCCCTGCCGAGTGCACGGTCCAGTCACATCAGATCAGTCTCATTCCCTCACCATGCCAGGTATGTTTATGCTTCTATCATTTGCACAATGCGAAATGGAATGACCTTCTTTCCCTTATCTAAGAGGCAAATTTTATTTCAGTCCTTAAAACTCATCTCTTTTCTCCAGCTTTCTCTGCCTGACTCATCAAGTGGAATTAATTGATCAATCTCCTGGAAACCTCTCTTTGCTTTTTATAATTCTGACTTCACATTTCATTAGGATTATCCATACAACTCTTAGGTCCTATTTATTGATATTTTTCTAATTACCAGATAATGCATACTCGGTGTCAAAATTTTGGGAAGTGAAATGCAGAAATGAGAAAATACGCATTTCCTTCCGCTATTTTTCTCCTATGTTTACACATTTGAGATCTTTCTTCTATTACTTCTGACTTTGCCACTACTAAACATTCTTTAGGAATCCCACTTCTAATAGTAGCATAATGGCCTGTCAGGATGCACAACAAGCTATAGAACCATTCAATCCCCTACGATTCGGCTACTTGGTAGTTTAAAAATCCCTATTATAAGTAACAATGCAGCAAACTTAATTGTACATTAATCTCTGTCCATAAACCCGCTTATTCGCTTAAAATGGATGCTAAGAAGCAAAACTGCCGAGTCCAAAGAGGTGACATTTTAAACCTCTATGTACATATTGCAGATTAATTCCAGAAAAGACATTTTAATTAACACAGCCCACCAACATTATAATGGAATGCCCATTACATTCTCCCTGTCCCCTCATGATAACAATCCCTCCACCCACAGATTTTTTTTTTTTTAACAGGTAAAAAGGCATCACTGAATTTTCTTTCTGTGAATAGCAGCACAGTTGAATTCTTCATGGGGTGATGGTATTTCTCTCATCCCTTTACAAGAGCTCTTTATTCAAATACTAGAATACTTCTTTACGTCCTATTTGTTTTGAATATCTCCCAGATGTGCTTTTTAGTCATAATTTTGCTTACGGTATTTTTGATGTACAAAAGTTGGCAGTTTAATTTGTCTATTCCTTTTTCTCTGGGATTTTTTTTTCCCTTTAATGATTGTTTCTTTACTTGCCTGGCTCCCTGATGTACCATGACCTCCATTAGGACAGGTGTCCTACTTTATTCATCTTTGTGTCTACAGCATTTAATGGAATGGCAGTACCCGGAAAAGAATCATCGCTCCATAAATCCTTGCCAGATTGCAGTGTATTGTATTTTCTTACTAAAGTAATCTCTCAAATGATTTGCTTTTATACATTAAAATGCACATATTTATAATTTATATATATATTGAATATATTTAAATTGGATAATACTGCATATATATATACCTCTCTATATGTGATATTTCAATATTTCTCTTAAATACTTAAATTGATCCACCAAAGCACATATTCTGAGAATGGGTATAAAAATTTAATGGTATTCCAAGGACGAGCCATTCCGTGTCATGGTGATGATAGAATAGCTTTCACAAAAGATAGGTACGATCTGCTGTTGATTGCAATGCAATAGAGCCTATCAAATGGTGGGTTACTTTGGTTATCTATCAGTGTAGAATGTGATTTGTCAGTATCAGAACCCAGAACACTCCAAAGAGAGCCTGAATTTTTTTTTTGTATTCTTCAAACCAGAAAGACAGCATTATCACTCAAAAATCTTCACTCTGAATATATTCTGAAACAAAACGTATTGATTTCAAATAGCTATGTGCTCTACAGACGTGTTCTGAAATCCACTGAAAACACAGTGTGACTTGTAGTGAGACATAGAATGGATTCAATGAAATGTTATACAAAATCTACACGGAGAGGGAGGGGAGCAAAGGAGAGAGAAGGTGCTGACAACCCAATCGAGTCCATGTCTTGCGCCCAATCCTGCTCCAGTGTTACTGCTTCTCATTTCAGTCGGAGCTCACCTAAATAACAGTCTCTCACCTTCCCCACCCCTTGGAGTAAACCACAGAGCTGCTTGTTCATCCACATGCTTTTCAAGAGAGTTCAGCTTCCTGAGCTATACCGGGTTAAATTCCTCCCACTGGTGGAGGACTCACCTGAGCTCTGTCTGCCCAGGAGCTAACTAGGACTCTCAGCCTTGAACACGTGATAGCTATGTAGAGTGGAAGGAAAGAAGGGGCAAGGACCCGAGCCCCGCCCAGGCTGCTGTACTGCCCACAGGACAGGGTTGACTAGCGAGCCTCTCATCATGAGAGGGGGAGCAGCTGGTCAGAAAAACAAGGGCCAAGCAGTGTCTGAGCAAGGGGAGAAACATGCAGACTACACCCCTGGCTAGTCAGAGAAGCCAGAATGATTCCTGACACTCCACTTTCCCCCTCAAATCCACAACAAAGTCATGGCTCTACTCTTTCTTGCCTCAACCCAAATGTGAAATGCAAAGTCCAGATTGAATTGAATTCCAGGAGAGACAAGGCCCCTGGGAGGAAAGAATTATTTGCTAATAAACTTCTGGCATCGTCTTCTTATACCCATTTATTTAGTCATTCATTCATTTGAAGCTTAACATTCAATTAAAGGCAGAATGCTTCGTGGATAATAGAAAGGATTTTGGCATCGGGAAGGTCGAGTTTAAGTTCAGAGTCAACCCAAATCAGCTTGGAAATTTTGGAGAAACACTTCAAATCTATAAGCCTCATTTTCTTTACCTGTACAACAGGATATGGACACTGCAGGTGAATCAAATGCGAAGACACACGTGGGGCCCTACACGGCAGAGGAAGGCACACACCAAGTACTCCTTTAATAGAAGCTACTATTATAACTGGAAACAACATCGTAAATGTGTATTGAACATGTCTCCCATGAGCACCGTTTCCAAATGACGTGATCCTTAAAAACAGTTCTGTGACATCTTACTTTTCCTATTTTGACAGTGAAGACATTTAAGCACAAAACCTTGAATTACCCAGCAGGTACTTTCTGGATTTAGAGTTTGGGTCCAGGTTTGTCTCACTGCAAAGCCTGTGCTCTTTCCAAGGTACCAGCATGCCTCATTCGAATCTAGGCAGTGCAATGAAGGAACAGTGAGAGACGATCTTGCTTTCCTCACTCACTGACTAGTGGGAGAGAAGGGACACAGGAATCTGTTATAGCCAATTATTATCCCCCCACCTGGTAAGTTTCATACACAGCCTGAATAGTCTAGGAGTGACTGACTCCATGAAGTGGGGCCAGGGGAGCCAATTTGAAAAGTTGGGTCTTCAAAGCTGAGAAGAGCATGTCTAAAGCGCAAGAATGGAAAAGACAGCTATTAGATTAAAGATATCAGGAAAAGGGGAAACCTTCCCCATTCAAACCATACTGGAAACCAAATCATAGCTGAGGCAGGCTTCTCTTTACACGGATATTCTGACAGGTCAACGGGGAAGGGCTCACAGAATTGGCAGGTCAACACACTGCAACCCCTTATAAAGGATCTAGGCACTGGGCATCAATGGTGGCTAACATCACAAAAAGAGAAATCACCGACATGATGGGCCTCCAGAGGGAAGTACATGCCACCCCCTAAGAAGAAGACTTAGCAATGAATAAATAAAACAAATACAAAAATTGAAACTGAATCTGATTAAGACTTTCATGCAAGATCCCATTTCAGAAGATTAAGAGGATGGAAGGAAACTCTAGAGCAATGGTTCTCAATTAGAGGCAATTTTAGCCCCTGGAGACATTTTTGGTTGTCATGACTGGGGAGGGGGGTGCAACTGGCATCTAGTGGGTACAGACCAGGGATGCTGCTAAGCAACTTAAAATGCACAAAACAACTGCCACAACAAAACATTATCCTGCTCAAAATGTCAACAGTGCTGAGGTTGAGAAATCCTTATTATAGGATAAATTCTTCCATTTTTTCAATGACAGGGGTGAGGGACACTTAAAGATGAAAAAAACTCGGGGCGCCTGGGTAGCGCAGTCGTTAAAGCGTCTGCCTTCAGCTCAGGGCGTGATCCCGGTGTACCGGGATTGAGTCCCGCATCGGGCTTCTCCGCTATGAGCCTGCTTCTTCCTCTCCCACTCCCCCTGCTTGTGTTCCCTCTCTCGCTGGCTGTCTTCTGTCACATAAATAAATAAAATCTTAAAAAAAAAAAAAAAAGATGAAAAAAACTCGAAAGGTCTCTCTGACGATAAAAAGAGAAGAAAATCAGGCAAAACGAAATTATAGTGTTTGGGGCTTTGCACACTGGCAATGAGGAGGTGAGGGAAATGCTCACGTTCATTCAGAGGGAAGGCCCTGGGAGGGTTTCCGGTGCGTCGGGCAAGGTTCTACCTCCTCGAGGGGTGTGTGTTTGGGGGGGGGGGGTGTTCAAAGGTGTTCACCTGACAATAACACACTCAGCTGCACAATTGTTTTTATGTGTTTTCTGTATTATATCTAACAAGAACATAGTTTAAAATACTATTAGCAATGAAATAAAAAGCATCTCTCTCCTTACTTTGGCTAGGAGTTAACGAGCTTATAGCTACTGAATTAAAAAAAAAAAAAAAAGACCGCTGATTCATCCAAGTGCATAATTTCTTTTTCTGTATGTTCCACAGGTGCTTAAAAAATTATTTCTAACCTTGCCCATCCCTGTTGCTTACTGCTAGAAATTGCCAGCCGGAGTCGCACAGAGTTTAAAACAGCATAGCGGAATAATTAAGCACGGGAGCCCCGAAGTCAGATAACCTGAGTGGTCACCCAGTGACACTTTAGTCAATTTACTCCAGCTCTCTGAGCTTGAGGTGCTTCTTCTGTAAAATGAGATAAGTAACTAGGCCTTCCTCATTGGGCTTGTTGGGAATATTAGCCGAAGATTGTAAAACTGGATTCTGAAAATAGCTTGAATAATTGCTTACATAATCTATTCATCAAGGACTGAACAGGTGCCAAAACCAGTCCTGGAGGCTGGGGACCCAGAGAGGCCAGACTCCATCCTTTCTCTTTCATAGGAAAACCTCAGATTCTCTAGCTGCAGAGATGCACTCCGTTCTGTTTTGTGTCTGAAACTCACCACTTTTAGGCACGACAATTACTCTCAATTTAAAATGAGGGAACAAGACTACAAGGCATATCCATGGTTACATGTCTTATAACATTCTTTGGGCATTTGCTGATTACCAGGCCCTCAGCAAAGCACTTTTCCTTCCAGTGCCTCATTTAATGCTCAAAATCGCCATGTGAAACTATCATTATACTCTTTCTCGCATACGAAAAGGAAGTCTCCCAGATAATCTTTAGCTTTCCCAAAAGCCACACAGCTGGTAAATGTCAAACCCAAGATTCAACCGAACTAGCTTTAACGTAGGAGCCTGTCATCCAGTTTAAAACCCAGTAGGTCTTGTCATGCTATTTTGATGCTGCTTTTAAGAGACCAAACCATTATCTCCCTGGTAGGACCATTACCTGTTGTAAAGGCATCATTTGCCTGGGACATTGATTCTAAAATCTCTTCTGGATTCCTGGATCTCTTAGTATGTGAGATTCGCTAAAAGGAATGGTGGTCTGAAGGAAAGAACTGTCTTGTCCTTTATAGAACCCGGGAAGGTGAATGACCTGTGTAAGTGAAGGCATGTGGCTAGCTAGCACTGGAGACTGCAAACCAACACTTGAGACCAGCAGTTCTCGAATTTTACAAACCATCTGAATCATCTGGCTGGCTTCTTAAAACCACCCCAAGTGTTTCTGATTCCGAAAGCCGCATGGTGGGTGCCCTCAAAATGCATTTCTAACATAGCCCCAGGTGATGCCGGATGCTGCTGGTCCAGGGATCACAGCTTGAAAGTCAAGTCTAGACTCCTGTTGGCTCTGGGTATTAGGATGATTATTCACTCTTGCTGCAAATTCATGAGCCTCTGCCAAGAAAGCTGTTATGAAGTAAAGAACGGGACGGTGAGGGCGGAGGCTTTCTGAAAAGGAAAGCGAGCTAATGCAACACTTTGCAAACTTTAAAGAGCTTCACCATCACCTGGAAGCTTGTCATAAATGCAGCTTCTCAGAGCCCACCCACAGCTATACAGGCCTGGGTGAAGACCCTGGATGCTTCCTTTGGAAAAAAATGTCCCCAGGTAACATGGAAGCAGATGGCGTGCAGACCAGCTCTTACTAAACCTTATAACGCACAGACAAGTCCCAGAGCATGAAAGGAAATAATGTTCCACAACCCCTGGCTTTGAAGGCCACGGTTTTGTCTAGAGATTGGGTATCCCACAAAATTGTATACGCTTAGATATTCCACAACAGACTGTGCATTAAAGAGACAGAAAGTGCATTACAAAAACTTTTTTTCATGGAAACCTCTAAGTCAAATATTCGACTTTAGGATCTTCAGAGTGAATTTTAAATGAGAAAAAATGAGATCATTTGAGATGAAAGAAAATCCTAGACCAGCACACTCTGGAATCTTTCGGTTCAGAGCAGCCTTCAGAGTTAGGTGTGAATTGGAAATGTCCCAGAAGATAGGTACTGAGTAATCAGAGCTATTACATTTTGCACCTGACACAGTATCGCTTCCTCCAACAACGACAGCAGCGTAGCTGGAGCAATTTCGATGTCTTAATCACTTTCCCTTTCTTTCAGAATCCAGGGAATTTAGTCTAATTCTTCATATCTTCCCTTAGGAATTATGAAGTGTCAGCTACCATAGAGACCATGCAAGTGGCTTTGTATAAGAAATGTTTGCTGTAACTCAGAAGACTGCGTAATTGAGTTAACAAGCTGTGGGAAACACGTTTGCATCCTGGACTGGAACCGAGGGCCTGACCATGCGAAGGTATCAAGCAGCAAGGGCTGGATTATTAATGCCAATCATTCACCACGTGCTGCTGTAGCACGCAAATTCTGAATTCCGAGCTCTTAACACTTTGATTACAGTGGATAAAAATGATGGAAATTAACAACCCCACCACTGGCTAAACGTGGAAATTTAGAGTTTATATAAATCGTTGGCATTAGGTTCCTGACGCAGCCTGTTCCACACGGTGTTCTCAGGGCTGATCCACAATCACCATGGCTGAGACAGCGAATGTTGGTGAATTTTGCCAATCCTATTTAATTGGGTCCTTCTGCCAGGTAAGGACAATCTTGAGAGTGCAGTTCAATCTCCTAGAAAGTGTGCGGCAGTATCCTTTCATATAGCCACGATATCTGTGTGTGAGGTCTCCTCACTTTGACACTGATTAATGCTTTTTTTGTTTCTAATTTTTAGTGGTAATTAATCCTCAGGGAACAACATTTTGAAAATGTAGGGGTTTTAAATAAACTACGTAAAGTTGACTGACTACATAAACAAATGACAGGCTAACGAATGGACAATCTTATCACGCTATCACACTATCCTTAGTTACCATGCTGATTTATTACCTTCTAATTATTTTAACCATTTTAAAAAAGTGTCAAAGGAGAGATTGTGGTTTACACACAATTTTTTATCATGCTCCTGATGATAAATACTCTACCGCAAGTATTTTTCCCTATTATTGAGCCTCTTTTCCTAAATCTGATGAATGACTTCTCAAATTTAGATTGTATGATTGAACTGTCACTATTTAAAGATTTCCTCGAAGGGGTGATCATTTAGCGTGTTTTTATGCTTAACTCCAATAAATAAATAAATGTGATGAGTCATTTTTAATAGCTTTACCGAGGTACCATTTACATACTGTAAGAAATCACTTGGAAGAACATGTTTTCATGGTTCAATCTTTGTGTTTCAAAGTGTTTCCTAAGGCTAGATATCCAGAGGTAAAACGATGAAGACAAAGGGTTGGTAAATGTTTCATTTCAAGAAAAACATTGCCAAATGCCCTCTGGTATTAATTTATAATCCCATCAGCAAGGTGTTAGCGTGCTCATCTCATTCCACCCTGGTCAGCATGAATATTAGGATTGTTATTTAAGGTTCTGTCACTTTTAATGAAAAAATCAAGATGTCATCATATAGTTCAAAAATGGAAACTGCATTTAAGAATTTTCATTTTCACTTTTGATGCACTTTGGCTGTGTTTGTCCTTTCATCCTGTTTAGTTAAGGTAACATATTATTCAAATGGACTTCCCTTATTGAAATTCTCGGTAAAAATTAAGACTGAAGGTGACACTCTAAGCAAGTTGCATGCAGCCCAAATAACAGCCTTACCTAAGCTAAAAAAGCTGGACTCCAACACTGGGAGCCCAGTCATGAGCTATATTACCCCAGCTGAGGATTTAACATCTCGGGACATCTTGTTCCTCATCACTAAAAACACAGTTGAGACAGAAGATGTTCAAACAAAGGTTGCAAACACTTAACCAGACAACTAACATATCCCCGGGCCATTTTTTGAGACAGGGGTTTCGTTCTTAAGAAGGTATGTTACATTGACTTAACAGACACCTAGACTGAAGTCCTTTACGGAAGTCAGAGTTTGCTTTCAAAGTAGTGTCTGTCTGGGCATACCAAACAATTAAGTAACACGGTGTTGTAACAAAACAAAAATGATTTCTAAATGTTCCCTACCTTCTTGTTCCAATAGTCTTTCTAAAAACTTGTTCTTAAAACTATCAAAGAATGGCAAAATAACTAATTATGCATGAATTACTCTCATGACTTATTCCATTCTCCTGAGGCATGCTGTGATTTTTTTAAAAATGAAGGATTTGTAACTGTTAGTTATCAGCACTTCATGTAACTTTTGATTCAAGTAACAAATAGCATTTCAGCTCTATGTATTCATTATGCCACTAAATTGCAAAGGAAAGAAGCCAATTCTAATGAATTGTAACCATAGTTTCTTTTGCGTATTACATATTAGAAGTGGGTAGCACTTTAAATTATGGTACACAAAACAGCATATAATTAATTCTGAATAAAAGATAATGTATTCTTGCTAAATACGAGTTATTTTAAAATCTCTTAATGAAGAACTAAGCATATGCTGTGCTGCACTGTGCAAGTGTTTAGCATATGCCGTTAGAGCCAACATTTTGCATTTATTATTATATTTATTTTCAATAATAATATATTATTTTAAGTGAACACAAAAAAACTTAATCACTAACATTCCAAATGTGGAAAATATATGCAAATTATAGGAAACTTTTTGGCTTCCCATAAGTTGTCACTAAATAACTTTTTGATGACATGGTACGATTGCAATTTGCAACAGAATGAGAAAAATGGAAAAGACTGTTACTTTTAAATCGTAGAACATATGCACAATGAATTTTAAAATTCAGATATAGAGAGAAACATTTCTATTCTAAAAACCGACATGTTCTGAGTTTTCATGGAATAGCAAAGCTTAAAACCCAGACGTTAAGTTCCACCTGATTTAGTATTAGGTTTATAATTCCCTTTCTGACACTGTGCTTCCACTTTTTCAAAGATGTATCCTGAACGTTCTACACTCTTACAATGACCACATTGTAGCTTTGAACGGAGCATGAGCCCTATTCCTCCTTCTGCCTCCTACATACTGTCATCACCATTATCACCAATACCACCATCACCACCATTACCACCCAAACAACAACAAATCTTGAGCCAAATTCTTTTTAGTCTTATTCTCCCTATCTGCACCGTGATGACGCTTAATGTCCCTATAAACCAGTCATGTGACCATGGGAAATCACCCCTCATATTTAAGCCTTTAGAGCTCTCAGCCACCAAATGACTCTGCTAAGGTCCTTTTTATTTCCAGTAGACCTTCCAGCCTTCGCCGTGGCTCTTCCTGAGTGCCAACAGAAACACACAACAAAACCAGGTTTTCTCAACTCACATATGCTTTCTATTCTTGCTTCATTTAAATGGTGAGACCAAAAAAACAAAACAAAACAAAACAAAACAAAACAAACAAACAAAAAACAACTGTGGACAGTAAAAGTGAATTGCAATATCACAAAAGCTTAGAATTAAAGACAAAATGTAAAGTTTATTTTTAAAATCAAGGTTTAGCTTCCACTCCAGAGGAATAATAACTAATTCATCAGAAACAGATTGAACTAGAAGGAACTGCTCTTTCATTCTTTGTCAAATACCCCCAGATTCGCAGTAGTTTTCTATGTGCTTCTTTCTCAAGTACCAATGTGTGGTAATGAAAACTCAAAAAAGAATAAAATTTAAAACTAAACTAAAATAATTAATCATACCATCCCTCCATGATTGCTATTTTAGAATAATACCCTTCCATCCTCTGCTATGCGTGGAGAAAGTTGAAATCACGCTGAATAGATAATTCAGTGGCTTACTTTGCACCTCTTAACATTTTATCCTAAGCATATGTCCATGTAGCAACAAATTCTTTGTTAATATGTCCAGTGACAATTACAGCCCATCATAAAAATATATCGTATTTATTTAAACAATCCCTTCTTAGATATTTAAGAACTTTCTTTTTCTTTCTTTCTTTCTTTCTTTCTTTCTTTCTTTCTTTCTTTCTTTTCTTTCTCTCTATACTGAATACTTGATGCATGTAATTATTTTAACATTTTAAGATATGTCTTTAGTATCAATTCCCAAAAAAAATGAGATGAATATTGTAAATATTCAGCAGAAATGTCAGCAGACATGACATCATTATTTCAACATAATTTTGGTGGTTTATTTTTCACCTAAACACTCATCCTTAGCATTTTTTGTGAACTGCTTCATACTTACTCAAACCAGCCCCATTACCAATGTCCCAAATTATCCCGAATCCTTCCCACCACCACTGTTACCATGGAACAGAGATATTTATTTCTATATGCATCTTCTCCCTCCAGGCTAGGCTTCTCTTCAGGAAGATTCTAGGTGATTAAACACCCTAGTCTCAGCTCTCTGCTTAAGGTCAGGTACCTAGTAGGTGCTCAATAACATACATTGAATTGACTAAAAAAACCTGAAAATTATTGACCCAATCCTATCCCTACCCCGAGCTATAAATGCATCTCCTGCTAAAATTGCAAAGATCCTTTTCTATTTGCTTTCCTTTATTCATACCTCACACATTCCACAAAGAATTTAAGACAGGATCCATTCTGCCTTCTACTGCTACTGCTGGGATGGATTTGCAAAGAACAAAGCTGTTCTTTCAGATGTCATTTTGACTGTTTGCAAGAGTAAAGAGGAAGTTCAAGTA
The DNA here is from genome assembly GCF_023065955.2 of Ursus arctos. NCBI lineage: Eukaryota > Metazoa > Chordata > Mammalia > Carnivora > Ursidae > Ursus > Ursus arctos. Next base: position 20,549,379 of record NW_026622863.1, read on the forward strand.
ATGTCACCTCCTCAGAAAAGTATTCCTGCAACAATGACCTCTTTCACCTCTCTTTAGCAAGAAAGACCCATTTTACCTGTTTTTCTATTACACGACTCTGTTTATTTCCTTACAATAGCTATTCCAATCTGAGACCATCCCATCACGGACACTCTCTGCCTCTTCCAGCCGAACGCTCACAGATGGCAGGGTCTGTCCTATTCACTCATAAGTTTCTATTCCACAGCACTGTGAATGGTACACTGTGGCCCTTCAGAATTGGAATGTTTCTTAGAGGTCACCAACTTTAGCTCCATTATTTAAAAAAATATATATATGTAAACAGATGCCCCAAGAGGGATAGTTTTTTGTCCAAGATTTACATAAAATGACAGGATTGGGATGTGAATTTACAATTCCTAACTCCCAGGCCAGGGTTCCTATCAAGCTGCCTAATCTTGGCCATCTCCAAGGCCGGCGCAGAGAAGGAGGCCCTCACTTCCACTGAACCCACAGAGAAAACAATGCTTTGAGCCAAACTAATAGGACCTCTCTTGTCTTTGGCACTATCCAACTCCTAAGTATAATAGTGTCTTAATGCAGCCATTGGCACATCAACCTTAATAAAGATGAGGAAGCTATTATTATCTTCTTCCTACTGACAGAGAAACCTGGGACACAAAGGAGCTAAGGAACATGGCCATACCCACGTGACCAAGCCCACCAAGTGCCAGGTGTCCGTTCACCAAGTCCAAATGTGCATCTCCTGAGTTTTCTTGTAACAGTTCAAATCACAGGCTCCTTTTCTCATTCAAGCACAGACCCATGAACCGTGGTTTTGCAGTGAACAGTGGTTTCTTCTCACCTTGAGAGAATTTAATTAGAAGGAAAGAAATAAATAAAAAGAACCCTGTGTTAATGTCATTCCTGTAGCGATGTGATGTATTTTTTAACAGATCCATCAAACTTCCAGTAATGACAGCAGCAAACTGTTTCTCTTTTATCAAGAGTTCAAGGGAGGCCAAAGGCCAAAACCCATTCAGATGTTGTACCTGTTCAGTATTTATTTCTGAGACCCTAAGACTCTTAGAAGAACAGTGACCCACTCCCAGGTAAGTGAACACTAAGACCACAATGGAAAGCGTCCTTGTCTGAAGTTACTACAGGAGGCAAGTGACAGGTGCCCAGAACTCAGGGCTCTTTGTGGCTCTGGGAGTGGTGTGGTTCTGGAACATTCAGCAGCTCTGGTTCACTGGGTTATATTATTCTATTTCTAGTCCATATCACCTTGGCTCCTTCTGGCAGAAAGCCATGGGGCAGTGTGTCTAAGGAACAGAGAGAGGAGGGTAGGGAAGAGCCTAGGCTGAGACGTGACCTTACAAATTCCATGGAAGTGTCACTATCTAAGAATCTTGACCACTGAGCTGGACTTGTATACTTGGGCGCCTACTTGAATTCGCAACCCTAGAGATGCACCTGTATATACATCCAAGTATCTCTATGTAAACATATATGCTCCATGTGCACGTGTAGCTTTTTGTTTGTGCTTGGGTAATTGTCAACGGCCCTGGTCTCTTCATAAGGCTCCTTGGGAGAAATTCTACTGGTCTCGGTGTCAAGAAATATTTGTCTCACCTGAACACGACTGTATTATTATTTTGTGGTGGTCGTACAGCCCTTGGTGTTTCTCCAGTTGCTTGTTTACTAGGAAGAAATGTTCTATGTCATAAATTACGGTGTGTGCTTCAGTGAAGTCCTTTGTTCTTTCAACCTTACCCTTACTTTCCCTTCATCCTAATTTCTTTAAAACTTTCTTTTGTTGAAATCTTAGCACATTGCTGGTATTTATGAAGGCCACTTCCACACCTCTTGAGAACAGGAAAGGCCATAAATAAATGGACAAGTAAATAGGCCATACTGTTTGCGCTCTTCACATGGCCAACCGCTGGGAATCCAATCACCTTTCTCCTGGCACTCTGCCCAGAGCTTTAGTTAAACCCTAACAAACAGTAATTCCTTATTAAGGAAGAGTTGGTTCTAACATCCATCCAAGGAGCATATATTCAAAGAACAGTCTTCTAGCTAATTAATTTTGCTCTCAGTTATTCAACATTCAAGAGGCCTTTTTAATGTTTCTAAATGTGCGCATTATAGCATGTATCAGAACACACTGAAATTACCAATTTAATTATACCCTTCTCCTCCAGACTATTAGGACTTTGAAGGTAAGGACTATGATAGTTTTATCTCTGCGTGCCTAGTTCCTACCACTGTGGCTATAACAGGGTAGATATTTTGCTGGGTAAATGGATGCTTGCTAAAATAACTACATTGCAATGTGTGCATGTCTGTACACATAAACACATATATTTATGCACACATGTACCTATATTGCCATTCACTACGTGTCTCTCAAGCAGATCTCCCCAGAGCATGGGAGGCAATCTATTATTATTATCTGTAGTGCAGTTGAGGAATACACACATTCACAGAGCTCTTAGAGCAGAGCTGGAGTACGAGTCCACATCTGCCTTACTCCTCGCTCTTTTCAGTCTGCTGTATTTCTTCTCGGTGGGACATCATAGTGAGTCTCAAGACCAAATCACAAGTAATTGGTTGTACACAAAGATGTCTCCAAATATGGAGAACAGATGAGGTATGGCGAGATGGGTAGGGCCAACCATATCCTCATGCTGTCAAGAGAAATAGGCTCATTTCCATTACTTCCCACTCATTATACTTTCTGATAACTGAACTACACCATCTAAAATAACTTCTGGCGTAGAAAAAATTACACTTATTGGGCGGGGCAGTCAGCTTGATGTGTAAACTTGCCTAGGGGATCGTCCCTTGTTATACCAACACTAGTTGAGATATTTCATAGATGTCGTTAAGGTCTATAATCAGTTTAGGTAAAGAAGATGATTCTCAGTAGTCTGGGTGGGCCTGACTCAACCAGTTGAAAACCCTTCTGAGCAGAACCGAAGCTACTCTAATGAAGAGAAAAGTCCACCTGTGGGCTGCAGCTGCAGCTCCCATCCTCGGGCTCCAGGCTGCCCTTCCTGCCCACCTGTCCTGTGGACCTCAGACTCGCCTTGCCAACCCTCGCAAATGCTTGAGCCAACTCCTTTCAATAAATCTCCTAATACACGTGTATCCTACTGGTTGTGTTACCCTCAGTGTATCCCGACTGATACACGCTGTGTACATCAGCATTTACAGATGGGACACTTCAGACAACTTCATCCTCAAGGGAACCGAAGAGGCTCTGTTATCTCCTGATAGCAACCAGGAAAGCATTCTAATTCCCCTGAATGACAGTCCTCTTACTTAGGTCCAAAGGTCAAATTTCAACTGGTTCAATTAGAAGAACAATGCTTTCCAGTTTGCACATTTTTTTACAAGTTCTTGGAAAAAGTAATTCACAGTAGTTTATTACAAAGCCATTGTTGCAGAAGATCATATGGATGATATCTCTGTAAAGCCTCTTTTCATTAATGCCTTTATCTGGTTGTTCTACACAAAAAGCATTTTAGTTATGGAGAAAAATACGTGTCAGTTCTCAAATTATGATTTTTTTGCACTGGAGAAGTGATAATAGGCAAGAGAATATATTGGTGTAAAGAGTAAGGGTTTGGGTTCATGGGTTCTTAAATGAATGACTCTGGATGGATTCGTTTCTATGAGCCTCAGTTTCCTCAACTGTGAAAGAAAGATAAAATCTATCATACAAGTTTCTATGAATGGTGCTTGCTATGGCCCTTCAAGAATTAATCTTTCAGATTGATCTCCGTGCTCTAGGGCAGGGCTTCTGAATGTCAGCAGTACTGGGCCAGATAATTATTTGTGGGGGGACTGGGTGCTGCTCTATGTATTATTATAGGATGTTTAGCAGCATTCCCTGCCTCTACCCACTAGATACTAGTAGCACACCCCTACCCCATGGTAACAACCAAAGATGTCTCAGACCTTGACAAATGTCCTCTGGTGGAAAAATCATCCCAGGCTGATGACCGCTGCTCTCTAGAGGTGCAATTATTACTATTTTTTCTTTTTCTTTTTAAATTTTTCTTAAAAATTTAAATATAAAATATAGATAGAAGAGCATAGTTCTATGAATTTTTACTAAGGGAACATGACCCTGTTATCATCCCTGTAACAAAGAACAGACCACTGCGAGCTTCCCCACCCTCCACAGGGAGCCCCTGATATGCTCTCCTTTTGTAACTACTGGGGACTTTCAGTCAGTGAAATTGAGGCATAAATTTTAAATCATAAGAGGAAATTCAGAATATGAATCCATAAACTGGTTTCCTCTGTGATTTTTCCCAGGTAACAAAGCTGTGCTAGAATAATAACCTAACCAGAAATCTTCACAAGGTAGCAGGTAAGCCACCCAAACCCAGAGGAGGACTGTCTAGAATATTGATAGAAGAATGGCAACCCTTACGGTTTTTTCCCTCCAACCTGAAAATTCAGCTTGTCTGACTTAATGGAGAAAAGAAATTCTGTCAAAAGAGACCAAATGTAGAAGAGAGGGCCATGAGACCAGGCAGAGCAACAGCTGGAAGAACCAGCTTGGCCAATGTGGTATCTTCAGAGAATCTGAGAAATGTGACGTGTCCCAGGTGTTATGACATTCTTCTCCTTGTTATGCCTAAGTTCCCTGCACATGAGGGACTGGCAGACAAACATACTAGAGCTGACATATCTTCAGATGCTTCTGTAAAACAACCTTGGTCATCCAGTTACATGAGATATTCAAGTCCTACTCAGATAGCAAGGCAATATCGAGGCAGCAGGCCAGAGTGACACTCCTTCTCTGGATCTATAGTAGTCATGCTGTTGGGCATTTACTAAATTGCCCTCATTCACCTGGGAGCTGCTGAGAATTGGGGCTCTGCCTTTTCATTTTTACTATCCCCTAGAGCATCTCTTATTGGGCCTGGAATATGGGAGGTGCTTATCTAACGTGTAGTAGTTGAGAAAAGAAATTGTGTAAAAAAAAGTTCACCTCACTGGGAGTTAGAAATGCTGATACCCTGGTCTTGACTCCACTGTCATCATGTCATGTGATTTTAGGGGTAATCCTTAAATCTCTCTGAATATCAGCACCTAAATCTGTTTAAAAATGTAAAATGTAATATCAAATGTGAATGAATTAAATGCCCTTCAAGGTCACCTTCAGAGCTTTGATTCTAAAGGATATATTGAGTAGAGTTCCCAACGTTACAGAAATGCCTTATAAAAATATATCTATTTTCTCATTCATTCATTTATACTTTCAATAACTTGCTCTTTTACTCACCCATCCATGGACACCATGAATTGTGAGATGGTATCCCGGTCTAGGCTTCATGGAATCCACAGCCACTGAGAACCAACACATAGACAGCTTACCATAATGAACTCTATCCTGGAAGATGACATGAGTCTCTTCCCTCAAAGAGAGTAAATAGCACAAATGCAAACATAAACTGACTAAAACACAGTAAAGGTTGAGGGAAGCCAAAGTTCATTTCATTGATCCATTCATTTATCCACCCATCCAATAACAATTCTGAGCATCTATGTGTTAAAGAGGTTTTTGTTTTCTGTCCCAACCCCACTGTCAACCACAGGGATGAACACATGGCCCAAGTTGGGTCCTTAAGAGTATTCACAAGACATAGAAAATGGCCTCAGAAATGCGCATGCGGCTCAAGCAAGGCAATGTCCAGTTCTTCTTTGGAGTTTTCGGATGTGGAGGCAGAGAGAGAGCTCTTTCCTGCTCATGCCAACTTCAAGTATAAACATGTTCTCAGACTGCCAACTGTCATCATGTCATTGTTTGTGTCACATAGGAAAACCTCTCCGTCGCAAGAGAGTCTGAAACTAACACTCAAAGAGAAGCAGAGATAAGGAGATGAAGAGGTCTCCATGTGGAAAGGTAGGACAGATTTCTCAAGATTATGAAGCCCTGATTTTGTCCAACCAGAAGCTAGACCTCTCATGAACTCACCGATTACACAGCCCAAAACTTCTCCTTTCCCTTAAACTCTTCTGAGCTAGATTTCTCTAACCTGTCGCTGCTACAACCTGCTATATGCCAAATACTGAAGAAGCCGTAAGTGTTGGAGCTAAAGAAGGTTAGAGGGCTCTGAGCAAAGGCAGGAAGCAAGGAGGAAAAAGAAGAAGGATGAATCTTAAATGTCAAAAGAAATGACAAAGGATGAAACCGGGATAATAGCAAAATCAGAAAAATGGCCATATTGTGAGAGGAGTCAGAAATCAAATCAATAGTAATTGGCCATAGACTAGATGTGAGGTCTCAGAAATGTAAGGTCCCTTGAGACTTATGTTTGTCTTTCCATTTGCCTCTGCTTAGATACCTTGGTAGATAATGTTGGTATCACTGGAATATGGAATATGGGAAAATGATCATATTTAAAGGTTTGCTAAGTTAAGTTTGGAATGCAGTCTGGGGATTCGCCAGTGTTAGGATGGTAAGTGAAGCTATGAAGTCTGTGAATCATCCCAGTGAACAAGTGTGATGGGAGAAGGGAAGATGTCTGGAATAAAATACTAAAGAAAAACGCCCTAAGAATCTCTAATACTTAACAGAAAAGGCTGAGATGGGTGTCCAACCAAGGTAACTCAGAAAAAAAGTTTCTCTTTTTCTGAGACAGAGAACCATCTTAAGAAAAATTAAAAGACTGAATTTGGGGGAGGTTGAAGTGAGAGGACAACCAGAGGATATCCCACCACAATGGTATTTATTGGGCTGCCCAAGACGGGTAGGCAAATTGCTATGTTTAAGGCCCCCTGAGAAAACAATCTCACATGCTTCCCCTTAACAGCCTATACCTTTTATCAAGGGAGATTTGATGTAAATATCTCTTCCTGAGATGGATGTTTAGTCACTTTTTTTTTCTTATCACAGGTGAAAATCTGATTACTTTCTCCCCCAAAGCAATCCCTCAGATATGTGTGTGCTATATTCTATCAGGCATCATCTCTACGCTTCTATCCATTAACCAAAGGAGTTATGTTCTAATAATTTTATCTATTCCAACCATTTACTTGTACAAGCTTGTTCTACACATTCAGTGATTTCTCAGAACCCCCGAGATATACATACTACTCTCCTAATACATTCTCACCAAGAAGAAATTTCCCAGGAATAAAGGCAATGAATGCCCACCAGGAGACATGGATGTGAACGAGCAGGTACCATGACAAAGAGGCCCAGATTCTGCTCTTGGAAGAGCCCTGGACTCACCTGTGATGCCAGTCAAGGCCCTTTCCCTCTGTGAGGCTCCCGTTCAATTTTAGGGGATCCAACTCTCAGGATAGTTATTGGGATTTCCTGTCATCACTTATGAAGACCGTCAGCCATGACACTAATACTTTGTCCTCCTTTTCTTCCTCCCCCATCTCTCCCCCTTCCTTTCTTCCTTGTCATTTTTATTCCTCTTTCTTTCTTTTTTCCTTTCTTCCTTCTTCCCTTCACAGTCATCACTTTGTAGGCCCCCGATAATGGTAAATATCCTCACAATCGTCTTCCTCATTTGTACCAGCAGTATTTAGCTGGGATAGGCAGAGACAGTGGCTATCACTCTCAAATGTCAGTTACTTCCTAATACATCCCATTGTCGTGTTTTACTGATTACACTTACCGCTACTGAAAAATATCTTGTTCATTTGTTTATACTTTATTTTCTGCTCCCTCAAATTAAAATATAATGTCTGTAAGAGTGGAAACTGTCTACTGTGGCCACCCTTTTATCTCCAGCCTAATTAACTTATCAGTGTCTCATGAATATTTGCTTAATGGATGGATGGATGACACATTTTTAATGTAATGTATTTTGCTTCAGGGCCACCTATACTCACAGGTGTCCCACATCTTAGAGTCAGGTTGCAAGTTCTGAAGCTTGGGTCAGTGTTAGCTCACTCACACCTTTGAAAGCCTTGATTATCTCTGATTGTAGAGAAGAATGACCCTGTTTTGGTCATCCCCTTTCTATGGATCCTTCTGTAAGATCCAGCTTTGGGGCAGAGAGTCAGGAAAGCTGCAATAAAGCTAAGAAGACTGAAAGAAGGCGGCCCCTGCAGCTGTGGTTTAAAAGGTCCTGTGACTGGGGCACCTGGGTGGCTCAGTCAGTTGAGCGTCCCAATCTTGGTTTCGGCTCAGGTCATGTTCTTGGGGTCCTGCAGCCGAGCTCCGCATCGGGCTCTGTGCTCAGCTCTGAGTTGGCTGGAGATTCTCTCTCTCTCCTTCTGCCCCTCTCTCCCCTCTCTCTACAATAAATAAATAAATCTTTAAAAAATGGTGTTTTGTACAAATTGTCCTTTGAAAAATCAAGACTTGCACTATCTACACGGTATCTACCAGGTGCATAAGGCTACTGAGCACTTGAAATGTGCCTAGTCCCAACTGAGATGTCTTACACATACACATGCACCAGATTTCAAAGACTTAGAAGGAAAAAAGAATGAGAAATAGCACATTAATAATTTTATATTGATTGCACGTCATAATATTTTGGATATATTGGCTTAAATAAACTGCATCATTAACATTGTCACCTATTTCCTTTTTACTTTTTTAACTGGACTACTAGGAAATTTAAAATTGCATATATGGTTCACATTTGAGGCTTGTGTCACATGTCTCAAGGACAACATTTGCTTGGAGAGCTATCCTCCTGGAATTTCAATTATAAACATGTAAAAGCTCAAAAACAAAGGATTTGTTGGAGAAAATTGAGTTCTTAACATCTTCACAGTTACGCAAATATGATTCATTCTGGGAAAGAGACCACTATTCATGTCAATTTCTTTAAAAGGAAAGCATGAAACCTTCACAAGCTATGGAAAACTCGTCCTCATCAAATCCAGGGGAGGCTTGGGGCACGTGGGTGGCTCCATCCATTGAGCCTCTGGCTCTTGATTTTGGCGCAGGTCACGGTCTTGGGGTTGTGTGATTGAGCCCCACATCGGGCTCTGATCTGCTTGTCCCTCTCCCTCTACCCCCCTTCTCCCTGCTCATGCATGCTCTCTCTTTCTCAAATAAATTAAATATTTAAAAAAAAAAAAAAAGCCATGGGAGGTTTGTGGAAGAGAGAAACAATAGCTTAGTAAACTTGAGTGGAAGGAGCAGAGCAGAACTAACGGGTTTGGAGCCATTGAACTTGGGATACAAAATCCACATTGTCACCCCCAGCTGTATAACCAGAGTAAGATGTGCAAGCTCACTGCACCTTTGCTCCCCCTTTGCAGAGCAGAAGTAACAGTAGGCGTCTAGCTCACAGGGTTGTCGCTGACATTTATCAAGTACTCACTTGGCTTTGCACATGTCCTTGTCATTCCAATGGTGCAGATAAGGAAACTGAAGCAAAAAAGACTCATAAACGCCTGGCCACACTGCTCAAAACTGGTGATGGTGGAATCCGAAAGCTTTTAGTCTGAACCCCTTTAGCTCCTGAGCTTTTAATCACTCATATCAGGTTTCACTGCTGTCATGAGACCTGAGTGAGACAATGAATTTTTTTAAAGGGATTTTTTTTTTTAAGATTTATTTATTTATTTGAGAGAGAGAGAGCAAGCTAGCAAGTTGGGGGAGGGGCAGAGGGAGAGAGACAATCTCCAGCAGATTCGCCACTGAGCTCGGAGCAGGACTTGAGGCTCATCCCAAGACCCTGAGATCATGACCTGAGCTGAAATCAAGAGTCGGCTGCTTAACCAACTGAGCCACCCAGGCGATCCTGAGACGAAGAATTTAAAGCACATACCAAAGCCATAGGAAACATCCATGTCTATTGTTGAAAGGCACAACAGGGCACTGACAGGATATAGTATTCATGTCATTCTGTGCCCCATGGGCTCAAAAGAAAGACCCAAACAGATGAAGAGGAACCTAAGTGGACTTTGGAAACTCTGGCATATTGGTAGTATCCTGGAGCCTGTAAGAATTGTTGAGTGTTCTGGGGAAGTAGATTCAAAAGTCCACCCGGGAAATATGAAGTCAAAAGAATTCTGGCCTCATAGATAAATAAAAGGCTTAAAATCAGTTCCTCCAAGCTCAGTATAAGGAATCACTTACATATTTTCTTCCCAGTTCTTCCTCATACTCTGTTGGATTTCTGGGCCCACCTCTGTGGACCTAGCGTCAAGCCACAGTATCTTTTATTTAAGGTAAAGCATAAATTTCATAGAGATTGAACTATCTACATAAAACATTTTTGGTTTGGTTTTGTTTTTGTAAGGAGCCCAGCAGGGCACTGGGAATGAGACAGAGGCAGAGCCAGGTAATAGTGGAAGATTAGAGAATATTCCTAACCCGTGGAGCCACTGCCAGGAAGGGCCCCTAGGAGTTTCCCGAGGGGTGTAACTGGGTCCAGCCTGCCTGATGACCTCCATCTACACATCCCCACAACCCAAGGTCACTTCACGGAGTAACAGTCACATCTCAGTAACTATCCAACCTGGCACCTCTGTAATAGGCTTGATTATTTCTGACAAACTCATTTCTTGTCCAATTTGATATGAAAATTAAAGTTGTATTAGCACAATGTGTGCCACGTGAATGGCATCCTCAATGCTCTACTGTAGCAAACCCAACTGAGCCTTGAAAAGAGGTTCAACAATACAGGTAAAGTTACTGTTTCCAAAATAGCTCTGTTTTGCATCCAAATCAGCCCTGCCTGGGAAGGCATGCTCAGTGGGCCAAGCTGATACAATCAATGTAACTTTCTCGGAAGGAAACTATCTTCAGAGAAAATGTTAATCAAATCGTTTCCCATGCAAATGTAAAAATAGGGGAAACAATACTGGAGATAGTATCAATACTTTCAACATTAAGCAAAGACAGGCAATCCTTGAAGAGGGATGCTATTTCCATGAATTTAATCAATTCACATTCTTATCCACAAAGCTATTCTTACTTGCCTTTGTTTTTACAACCATTAATTTAAAGGAGTCAGGGGACAGGTTTTGGAAGCTCTTTGCCAGAACTGAGGACTAAGTCCTGAGTTCCCAACAGCCTATCATCAATTTGGTTTTCATTGTCCAAATAAAGATCTGAATCCCAGGAGCTGGGTTAAGAAGAGAATAATACATGTATTCTCTTGGTCAAGCTGGGTAGCCAGAGGTTCTTTTTATTATTATTATTATTGTTGTTGTTGTTGTTGTTGTTGTTGTTGTTTTTAAAACAGAACTAACTCAGCTTTCTTCCAGATCCCTCCTGTGGGGAGGCGATTTTCCATTCTAACCCTCTTCTTCTACCAAAAAGGGAACTTGAGCCCAGACAAGGGAAGCAAGCTTCCATCTTTTGTCTCACAGTGAGTTGGTTAACAAAGAAGGAATGGGTAAAGGATAGATCAAGGGGATATAGACATGAATATGTTCCAAGAATATTAGATCAGATAAAGAAATACCAAGCACAGAGGCCCTGTGGCCTTTGTCTCTCTGAACAAGACTTTGTCATGTTGGCATTCGCAATCTCATTCGTTAAGTCCTAGATTAGAGTGACAAATTTGAAGCCTCTTAAATTCCAGTGTAGGTGAATCTTTTATCTCTCAGAAGCCCGGGTCCTTATTAATATGCATCAGTGCAGATACAATGCGACTCTCTTCTCTCATCTTTTCCATACACTGTACCAGGTCATGGTGCCAACATGACAGAAATGGAGAGTACCCACTGATGGACAAAGGCTGGCTTTTTATAGGCCTTCTCTCAACACCCCCTAGAATTACACTGTAAACTCTGGTTGCAAAATAACTATTCCAAAATGACACTAATGGGGCATCTTCATCTATGCCAGGGTTGGAGAGGAACCAAAATTTCAAGAGAACACATGGACATTAGAAGCATAACTTCTTTTCTGTGTAACACATCTTTTCAAGTCTTTAAGTCATATGAACACAGGACAGAAAATATAACACTCTGTGTCATCTTCAAGTCATCCTGGGGAGGGAGAAAGCCAAGAACCCATCAATCCTAGAAACAATAGAAGAGTCACAGGAGAAGCTTTCTAGACCTTTCAGTCCTGAGTTCAAATCCTTTGCAACAATTTATCTCTGTGATCTTGGGGCTCCTGTTTACGAGTTTGGGAAGATGCGATGAGGTAATCCCTGGAAGGTCAAATCCAGGGCACTCTATGCACTTTACCACATATCCATCCCCACTCCTCGTCCACGATCAGTAACAAATCTCATGGACCCCTCAAAGCCTCTTACCTCTGTGTCCCTACAACAGAGCAGTGGAGAATATGGAATCTTTGTTCAAATCCCTGCTTGTCCACTTACTAACTGCACATCGGGGAAAGTTGCTTAACTACCCTGAGTCTTGGTTTCCATTTTATAAATGGGGATAATTATAGTCTCTACCTCACGGAGGTTGCAGTGAGGATGGACTGAGATAGTTTATGGGAAGGGCTGCGCACAGTGTGTGCATGTGGTAAATGCTCAGTGCACATCAGCTACTGTGACCTTAGTCCCTGCTTCACCATCTCTGCTGTAATCCCCTGCCTGTTGGCTTCCCTTTTTAGGGTCTCTGTTTTTTCTATCAGTAAGTCTCACTGCTGTTCCAGAAATCATTTAATAATGCATTCAACACATCACTCTCTTACTCCAAACCCTTCAAAAGTTCCCTAGGGCCTGCGGATTGAAGTCCAAAGCCCTGAATCTAGCATTTAGTGTACTCCAGAGTCCTAAACTTAATACCCTGCAGGCATACTCTGTCCACTATCACTTGCTGGCATAGTCTGCTCAGGCAAGCCCAGTCTGTGCCTTCACCTCCTGGTGTTTCTGTTCACATGGCTTTCTCTAGAATGCTGAGATGTGACAGTCGAAAAGCACCGCGCCAAGGGATTTGTGGAAGATTTGAGAGCCAGACCATTTTAGAGCTGGAAAGGACCCCAAAGGCCACTTTACAGATGAGGAAACTGAGGTTAATTGGCTTGCCCAAGGCCACACAGCTATTTATCAGCCATGTCAGGGTGGCACTAGTCTGGTCGGCCTCCAGGGAGGGAATCACCGGGCAGCCTATTTTGGGAAAATTTGTCATCAATTGGCAGCAAACTTGCTGACAGGTGATCTTTCTCCATTTGTGAGAAATGAGATGTTATGCAGCCAATAAGAAAAAGACACAAGGCATGACTCTTTAAGTGAAAACTGGGTGCCTCTCTGGCTTGTAACGTAGGGCACGACAGCAATGGGGTTGATGGGAGGGCAGCTGAAATAATTCCATAGGACCCATCCCTCACTTCAAAGACACATCCTCTCCGGCTGCATCAGTCTCCTGACTAATGCTCCCAAATGCACCGCTGAGATTTGCTGAAGTTGAAGATTCTTTGCGACGTTTGCAGTAGGAGCGGTGATGAATAAAACACAAGAATCACCAATGCATTATTTCGAAGGCAAGCGTGCCCAGCTTTAACTGCTACATTGCAATTTTTACTCTAAGATAATAATAGTAATAGTGACACTTCATTTATATACTGCATCTTAGGTGCCCAAGAATAAAATAACAATGAAAACTATATCTTGTAGTACAGCCGTGTCCCTATACGAAGGATATAGGGGAGCAAGCCAGTTCAAGAGCAATCTCCTGTCACTATTGGGATACTTTAGGTCAAAGTGCTGTGAATTGGAATTATTTGCAGAAATAATCTCTGATTCTTCAGCTTGGGTTTGGATTTTAAATACAGTTTTGCTGCTATTGCCAATGAAATATTTTATAAAAACTTTAAATACATTTTTAAATATTTAAAACCTTTAAATATGCATGCTTTAATAGATAATAGAAAGTTGATACCTACTAACACAGCTGCCCACCCAGCTTCACCTGTTTGGTTAGTCATCTGTGGTTTGTGGTCTGGATTTGTGTCCATGGTGACCAGTCACGGAGTATCGCATAGAAATTGAAATGCATGGCTCCAAGAGTCCCAAGCAGCTTGGTGATAATGGAGTCAGGTGTGGGAAAGAGGCTTCATCAACCACAAAATCGAAGCCATTCTATGTTCAACTACCTGGCTCGTTAGACAGTTCTGAAGTTCTGTGCTTGCCCCAAAGGCTTCCCTCTCTGGAAGGGTGATGCTGATTTCTTACAAAGGTGGGTGAGGAAAGTTGTCCTGGGATGGTATGAAGCCAACTTCAGAGGTGGCTTATACCTGTCTGTTCTCACTGCCCCAAATCACCCAGCTGTAAGCACTGATAAGTGTCACCTTATCGTTCTACCCTTGGGCCAAGACAGAGGTCATGCTGCCAGGACACTGTGGGAGCTGTCCCTCCAGAAGCTAGGGTATGACTTGGGGAGACTAGCCCATTCTTATGGCTGCATCTTTCACACTCCCATCCATGTTTGGAGAGTTTCTATGTATTCCTTCCTGCCTTCTCCAAGATGTTTGGCTCTGAATTAGGATACTCTTTACTACCTAGCTGCCTTTGGGTTAGGGATCCAATTTGGATTCTTGTCCCTGAATCTGGCCTTAGCTTCCCCTGGATAATACTTTCGGGAATTTTGCATTGGTTCCTTGGCCAGCATCCATGGGCCACTTGCCCACACAACCTGCCCCATCCCTTCCAACTGACCATTTGCCATCCATGTGACTAGCTCTTATGCTGTCTGCCATATCTTCCCAAGGAAATCCCACCTCATCTACTAAGCTGTATCAGTAGGCTTCGGTCTAGGTACTGACATTTTGCCTAATTCTTGCCCAAATTAAACTATTCAATGTTTAATAAAGGCTCCCTCTGTTCTACCCTCACACCCTAGCACCTAATTATCAATATTCTCTTCAACATTCGAAAGGAGCTCAAAAGCCAGATACCCACTCAGTATTGCAGTGGGTAAGACTTCTCACAACAGTCTTGCAAAAACATGCAGGGAAATGAAGCCTTTTGGGTTTCTTGGTTCAAAGCAACAGAATCAGACCTACGGTAGCACAATTCTTCCAGGAAGGCTAGAGAAGCAGGCTCGGAAAATGGAGAGGGATGTCAGGAGGCTGGGACAGTCAGATCCACAGACAAGACACTTTCACGGAACAGGTGGAGGAGGTCACGCAGCTGTCTCTGCTAGACAAGAGCGGGGACAGCTTTACTCTACCACCCGGGTGGCCCCAGAAATCAGATGCTGGTACAACCACCTCTGGAGTAAAAGGAGCGTTCTTCTCTCTACTGAGAATCCTATTGTGAGCTATTCTCCAAACACAGGAGGGGGTTCCACTGCTATGCAGCCAAACAAACAAACAAGCAAACAAGATGACAAATATGCACTCCCAGGAATGACGCGCATGTAGACTGCTGTACTCCAGGCTGTTGAATCACTGAACAGGAAGTGTCTTGTTTAATAAGATTCTGCCCCTGCTCCTTTTCTGGTTATTTTTATTGCTGTTGTTGTTTTGTTTTTACCAAGCAAGGTCAGTAACTAAGTAAAGCAACTCATAGCATGAGGCTATGAGGGATGACAGATATTCTGGATAACAGACTAAAGATTTAAACTTAAAAATGTTTTGGGAGACTGGATCCATGGACTGAACCTAAGAATATGAAATAGAACTGAGACAAGGGTAATAGCAATCCCATCCTGTGCACTGGTTTCAGAATGTTTATGTATTCATAGCGTTTAATACCAGAGCCACTCTACAAAGTAGACATTGCTAACCCAGCATACGGATGGGGAAGTGGAGAAATGGTTAAAGTGATCTACACAGCTAAGAAGTGACAAGGACAAAATTGGCAGCAGGGCAGTCTGACTCAGAGCCTGTGCTAACAACCACCGAAGGTACCTGTCATGTCTTATGTGCACAGGGACAGGTGGGGAAATGTGACTTAACAGCAGCACATAAGGAAAAACAAATAAACAAATAAACTGTGGAGCATAAGTCCTCTGGGTGATGTGACTGGCAATAAAAGCTAATGTAATGTAGCCTCAGGCTGCAATAAAAGAAGTGTGTGGAAGGAAGGGGATAGTCTAGTGTTTAGCTGCCTAGATTTTTGTCTTCAGTCCTTCCCTCTGCGGAGAGCTGGAGCAAAAATGAATGAGGTGTTCACTCTGGAGATGTTAGGGCTGGGGAGAAGGCATCCTGGAAAGCAATAAATACTGAGTAACAAATGTGGAAGAAGAACTACATCCATTCTGCATGGCATCAAAGGCTTGTATCAAAGAATGTGACCTCTGGAGAGATAGTCTGACTCCACCTAAGGAAGTATGTCTAATAAGGAAAGTTCCCAATGCCTAGACGATTTGCACCAGGGGTAATGCACCCCGTATCACTAATGATGCCCCAGCCATCATCAGGACATGGTAGCCACAAATGCCTTCCTTCCCCAGACCATCCTTGATCACTGTACGGGCTGTGACTCATTGGTCCCGTGGCCTTATTAATTTGTACTCCCTTTGCTGCACTTATGTTTGTAGCCTTGAGTTTTGATAGACAGACATGGTATGTTCTGACCACTGATACAGCAGCTCCCTGAGGGAAGGCCTTATGATATGACTATTTCTGTGTGCCCGGCCCAGAGCCTTTCATTGAAGTCAGTGACAAAGGAATGGGTTTGAAATCGTGTTTGCAAGAGGTGGCAAGGTGAGATGCCACTCAACTCTGTTACCTATGCAAACACGGAATGGAGATATTAATGATAGTGACTATAAGGTAGGACAGACGTGAGGGCCAAGGTCTAATAGTACAGTTTTCAAAATATTATCAAATGACATTGGATTGACTGACTATGATTTCCAAATAGAGATTCACAGAAAGCCCCATATATAGGTGTCACGACTTAACTGCCTAATAACATAACAGGTTGTATCTTTGTGTGGATAGATAATAGATAGATAGATAGATAGATAGATAGATAGATAGATAGATAGATGATAGATGATAGATAGATAATGGAGCTAGTGATAGGTTTAAATAAAAATCAGACCACTAGTAAATCTAATCTAAAAAAACCCACAAAAACAAATTTGCTTACAGACACTGGTAAGAGACTGAGTTAACAGCCAAGATTGCCCAGTTCTTGCTTTATCTGCCCTAAATGACCACGTGATCTTAGGCAAGTCGTGGCTCCTCTCTGCGTCCTTGGACCTTCATCTCTAACCGAAGGTTGACTGGAATAGCTGACAATTCCATTAATGACTTCACACATCTGATTCCTACTTGGTAAAGTGGAATGTCCACCCCTCACTCAGGAAGTAGCAGGTCCAAGTTCTCTGTCACCACTTTAATGAAAGGCTCTGGGCCTGCATTTTCCAATTACTGGTTTTTTGGAACACTGGGAATTTCTGAGTTTTTTGGTTTTTTTGTTTTGTTTTGTTTTTCTTTGTAAGAGCCTAGCAATAATCTTACCAGTTTATAGAGTCACTATAAGTCTCATATTATATAGAATGTTCTTAGCCCAGTAACTGAAACTAGCTAAATGCTCAATAAATGTTAGATTTTAACTATTATCTGATACTGATTTTCAAATATTTGTAGGGCTGTCAGGAGGAGGAAAAAGTGATGGAGAGCAGGGGCAAAGAATAACTATTAGGAGAAAGTTACAAAAGAGGGATATTTTAGGTCCTTCTATGATGGGGAATTTTAATGAACAGAGTTAACGGGTCATGGCTAGTGTGATGCGTTCCCTGAGAGGTAGGTAGCAGGCTGTCATCAGGACATGTACGAAGCTGCAGGATTAATGGCAAACAGAAAACATACTGAAAGAATAGTCAGACCAGAAGATCTCAGAAGCTCCTTTTATGATGGATAAGGTTTGGGATTTTATAGGGGCACAGGGTCTGAGCAGTCAGCTCAGCTCTCGGTCCAACTGTTTTTCTCTAGAAATCCAGGGAGACCCCAGTTTGCACACACAGTAGAAAGCTTCAGAGCATGTGGATTCCGGACAGACGGGGAAACCCAGCTTTCCTTCCTCAAGCCCCAGGAGCTTAAACAAGGGTCCAGAACGCTTCCAAGAGTCATTTTCCCCATTTGTATACTGGAGATGCTCATACCCTCCCCACAGGGTGAGGGCATAGAATAAATGAGGTGTCAGGTACAGCACCTGGCACATGGTAGGATATGAACAAGTTGGCTCTTCTTCCTTCCCTTTTCCAGGCAAACACAGGGAGATATTTCCTTTCCTTGCAAGGTGCGCTCAGGAGGGGCTTTGGGCCTAGGGTAGAAACACATGACACAAGAAGGCTGCAGATGGGACACAGCAGGACAACCTGGAAGGTCCAGGAGCCTTGGAAAGCCCAGGCTGACTGTGCCATTGAGTGTGAACACAGTTGTAAAACTATTAAGGGCTGGGGCGGGGAGGGGGGGATGAGGGTTCCTGATATTTTCAATGCTGTACCGAATCACTGTGCTTTTGCCTGGGCCTGAGGAAGACCACGGGCAGGGCAAGAGGCTCTTCAGCCGTAGTCTCTTCATCAGTCAAAATGGTCACTGCTCCACCCCCTTAAATTCCCAAACTACATTTACCTGAAAAACAAACAGGAATACGCTTGAAATGGAGACGATTTATCATGGGGCTAATTATCATTTAAGCTAGTCTGGAATAGTAATGAGCCCCTTTTAAATGAAAGCAAACCTTGTAATGAATATCTCAACATCGCATGGTTAGCAAACTTTCCCATTAAGATAGTACTTCAGGGCAACTTACCAGGGAACCCGTATGTAGAAGGAACAGAGAGAAAAATGCAAAGGTGGGAGAAGGAGGCAGGCACTTTTCAAAAGCCATAATTATCTCTAAAATCTCAACTGCCTCTTGAATATTTTAAATGGAAGAGGGATGGATCACTTAAACTTAGGAAATAATTCAAAAAAGGGAGGCACTAATAAACAATTCATCCCTAATTGGTAGAGGCCTCAATCTAAAGTGAATGCTCAGTGCAGGATTTTGGCCTCGTAATTATATGAAAGAACTGCTATCGTCTATAAAGCCGAAGCCCAGGTCTGAGAGGACAAAAGGACTGAACGTTTAGTGAGTGCTTATCATGAATCAGGCACTGCACTCCATTCTCACTTTACCATTAACAATTCTAGGACATGAGTGTTATTATGGTTTCCCTTATAACAGATAAGGTATCTGAGTCTTAGAGATGTTATGTTGCTTAATCTCAGTCATATACCCTCGAAGCATCGGAGCTGGAGATGAGATGGATCAAAGGACTTGGCAGGGCTGGAATTAGGGTGAGTCAGGTGAGGCACTGTCCTTGGGCACAAAATGTAAGGGCTTGCCAAAAAACTCCATAATCAAGATGAATAATATTGTAATGCGATATTTTATAAAATCGTGTTGAACGGAGAAAGTCCATGATGAACAAAATATCAAAATGTTAAACAAAGACAAGGATCTAACTCTGCACTTGCACACCTTGGCTTCACGCTCCTCACCCTATTTTCTTGCTGTCTGAATAGCTGGTCCAAGCCTGAGCCTCGGGGATGATGGAAGTAGTCAGAACGTCAGGGTGTGATCACAGGTAACGCCTTCCCAGAGATCCGTGGTGAGAGTGGTCGCACAGCACTGTATCCCATAACATCTATCCCTGTCTGCATCTGTGCTGGTTCTTACTGAGAATAAACACCACTGGTGGCGGGGATACTACTCGAAATTCTCACTGTTTGCACTCACTGATGGAGCCTAATGATGGCTGAAAAGAGATTTCATGCGTCTTAAACTAAAACCCTGGAGCAGACTTCACCACTTCTGTTGCTACGTTAGGTAACCATCATAGTGTGGAAGACACTGCACCCAAAGTCAGTATCTTCCAGAAATTCCTACAAATTCTTAATTAGTGAAATCATGCAAGTGCAGAGGACCACATCATGCAGTTTTCTGGCAAAGAAGGGAATTCGTGGAGGAAGCGAATGAAGGTTTTTCTTCACCTGCAAAACCCAGAAAAATTCGAGAAAAATTCACAGTATCCTGTGAGGAGTTCTCAGTGCCAGAAAGCAATAGAATAAGATCCCGGCCACTGTTTTCTGTGGCCTGTAAACCTGTTAGTGACAGCTTTCTGGATTCAGGACCACACATGGGTCTCAAGGAGAGAAAGGGAGGGGGACACCAGTATTTGGCCTACCATGAGGAACAGCACCATTAGACTCTCTCACACTTTTCCCCCCTTCCCTTATCTCTTTTCTTCCTTTCTCTCCCATCCTCCTATCTCACTTAATATCCTGGGTTACCAGATTCTCTGCCTGAGCTGAAATTTTAACCGGACAGACCATGAGAACAATGATTTATCTGCATAAGAATTCTGGAACTCTGCAACAGTCTGATGACTAATTAAACCCAATAACAATGAAATTTTGCCTCTAGTTCTAACAAACATGCATTATTCACAAGCCCTTACAATTTAAAAGCACTTTCTTTTTTTCAGTTAAATAAACTGTCCGGTGGTGAGTGAGCATTGGTTTACAAAACACTTTGTCTTACTTTCCACTGAGTTACTTAATACTCCTTCCCATAATCCATTTGCATTGATTCCTTCTTCATCAACGGCCTTTGCATTCCAACACACTCAGAGCTGCAAGAAACTGCACTGCTGACTCACCAGGAGGCAATTGTATTCAGTTTAAAAAAATACAAATAGGAATCCACTTAAGACAGTACTTATTTTTTTTTAATAGAGCTTTCCTCTTAATTATAATATAGCGTTAGTGTTTTTTTACATTATTCTTCTGAACTTTCATAATGACACTATCAAACAGTAACAAATATAAATTTGTGCAGCCTGAAATATGCAATTTAATCATAAGAAGTAATTTCCATATCACTGAGGGGGAAAAAAAAGTCAAATGATTAAACTCCAGTGCATGAGGACCAATCTTGAATTCAATTTTACTCTCTGCTAAATTTAGTTTTTTTTTTTTTACAGCAATATCAAGAATGGTTTAAAGGTAATAAATAGTATAACATTTACAGTTATATTAAAGCTCCATGCCCCAAAGTGTTTACCAAAGATCAAACTGCTATTCCTTTATTGCAAATTAGATATGTCTTGCAGATGTCTTCAAACCCTCTTGAAAGAATAGGCAATGATACCACAGCAATCTCACTAATATTTCTCTTCTTATTCATTCGCTTCCCCTCGGAGTCTCAAATGATGCTCTTTCTGGCAGGAAAAAAAAAAAAAAAAAGCCAGAAAATCCTCCCAGATCACAGCCTCTGTGAGAGCTGACCTGGTATATCATGCAGCCCAGCCCCCACGCATCTCCTGCTCAGACAATCTCAAGTTACAAGATTTTCCAACTTTCTAGTAAACTCCAAGATGGGAAGAAGAGGCTGAAGGTAACGGATCCACCGACTAGAAAGATGTTAATCCTGACAAACTGCTCAGGCGGTAGCCTGAACCATAGCTAGATTGAGTTCGGTCTCTCCTGAGAGGGCCAGACAAGGCTGGTGGTAACAAAACCGCTTTTCATGGTGCCCTCAAAAGCAGATGGGGCCCATGCAGAAAGTTGGAGAAGGGCGCCATTGCCCTCTAGTGGCCACAAGTGCAATCTTCCGCGAAGGAGCCCATTTCCGGAGATGCACAAGGCTCTCAATGTCAGGGTAAAATTATAGCAGAAAGATGTCTAATTATCATCCTGGAGTGTTTTCTTTAGTCCTTCCTGCCCATAGAAGAGGCTGTGGATGGCTATCACAGTAATCCTGATGGAATCCTCATGGATTCTTAGTACTACTGTTGTGCTAGAATTTGTCCAACTTTCTCCAGCTTTACTTTTTTTTTTCTTTTTAACATACCTGTTGATGTCTCTCCCCTAGCCCACATAGACCAAAGATCTTTACATATTTTAGGGGCAATAACATTGGATTGGAAAGGCTGACAACCCAAATGCTTGGCAGATCTAGAATGGGGGCTCCAGACGAACTAGGTAACTTTTTCTGAAACAATGACCATTTTTATAAGACGGGGGAAAAAAAAAATCCCAACCACATTTCAATCCCTTAAATCATTGGCTGGTGAATTTACACAGTGCTCAGATTTTCCAGGAAAAAGACTGAGGAATTCACAGTCATTCTGCAAACTTGACAGTTTAAGAGAAAATGTTTGCTACCTACTTTCAAACTCCATAGACCAGTGTCTTATCATTATTAATGATTAGGTATGCCTATGATCAAAGTGAAAAAAATACTGAAAATAAATAAACAAAATGGTTATGTTTCTTAAACATTTGCCTACATAAATAAACGTACTGAAAATGGAGGAAAACTAAAATCAGATCTGCAGATCTCCTTTAGATGGTTCTGAAAATAGATCTGAATATCACGTATCAAAGTTTATGTGAACTGTCAACTTCATAAGTCACAGACATTCACGGGCAAGGTTCCGAGACACACTAGGCTCATGGGAGTGTAGCTCTGGCATTGTAAATCAAGCCTTGAGGTCAAAGTCATAGCGTTTCCCATACGAGGGTCCCCAAAACCAGAATCTTTACAAGGCAGCCATGTAATTCTATTCAAAGAGGAAGAAAAACCATGAATTATGAAGACAAGTGAATTAAAGGAGCATGAAATTGATCTGTATTCCCCCAAATCATGGCATGGCTCTCCAACCCAGTCCCCCTCTCCTCTCACAAATAAACAAACACACATCCACTGCCATCCCTGCAAAGAGGAAACAAGAGTTCTGGGTCATAAAAAAATAGAGCCGAGACTTTTTTTTTTTTTAATTCTCAAATTAACAAAAGATTGCATCTTAATTGAAAATAGAATTTAGGTTTCTAGTAATTTTACTGTCTGGTGTTCTGATAAGAATACTGAACATAATCGAAGTTCTGAAGTGCTATCAAGATGGTCCACTGCTTCAATTTGAACTATGTTAAAAGCCTCTTTTTTCTAGTAAGCAATAAGCCCAGTTTGAGTAAACCTACATGTTTGGGCCTCAACAGATGATCCACAATCTCCATCCTCTTCATTCTCCTTCCCCATCCCCCACTCCAGGGGTGCCTGTGTGTTGGGAAGGTATTCCTTTTTTTCAAACAATGTAATAAAATGGCCAGCTTATGCAAATTACAACAAAAATGATAACAATAATTGTTATTAACAATAAAGCCTGGCGGCAACACATTTTTAATGCATTAATTTGCAATGTTTCAAAAGTAAGATGTAAAGATAATTCTCACTCAAACAAAAGTTTCCTGGCCTCTCAGATGCCCTTCCCTGGTCTATATTTGAAAACTACTCACATCTCTTTGTACTAGGCAGGATTTCAGTTTTGCATGGAGGTTCGAATTCCAGGGCCCACTGGCCAACTCTAAAACTTGGAATCAGAGCTCAGGAGTAAGAAACTTTAGTGACCAGGAGCTACAGGATCTGTCTGGTATTGACCACAACTCTGTCCCTTTGTTTTGCAACTTTTATTCCTTTGTTCTGCTGGAAGAAGACCAGGCTCCCTGCAGCTAGGGTTGGGCTGGGACTCCTTCTGTGTTCTGATGTCTGCATCTCTCGTGTATTGGAAAAATAATTTCAGGATTAATGAAATGAAGGTCAGCCCCTTCTCTTCTCTCCCATGGTGCTAGGCTCTAGCCCTCAGAGCCTAGCCTGGCAAATGTGCTGAAGCGATGCTGGTTGATCCTCGCTCCTGAGAACACTTGTACATTCCCATCCCGGGGAAAGCCAGACACCCCGCAAAACCATCGATGTCTGCTGCAAGCCCAAGTGATAAAGAATTGATCCATCCTCTTGCCAGATTAATTATCGTGTCTTCCCTCTGATTAAACCGAAAACTTACTCCCTGCCTCATATTAACCTGATAGGAAAGATTCGAAGAGGAAAACAAGGAAAGATTTCAGAACCACCCGAACAAGATTTCTTTTAGGGGTAAACTGGAGAGAAGACTTTAGACAGATCCATACCCCCCTATAGCAGGGTTTCAGGAACAACCCGCTACCCCCATCCCTGAGGGACAATCCGTCGTCTTGCAGGGATGGCATTATTAAATAATTAAAAGATGTAATTTCTTAATAGCAGTGCGATGGCCCGTGAAATTCCTGCTGCATTATCAGCAAAAGCAACAGGGCTTTTTCTAGCATCTAGAAAACCTTTCACCCGGGAGAGGGAGGCGTGAGGAGCACCCCCCTACACACACCCTACCGCCCCAGCGAAAGGAGGGCCTTGGCGAAAAAGGGATAAGGAAGCGCGACCCGGGGCCCTCCCCGACCCCACTTTCTCTGGGGATTCTTTTCTTCACAGAGCGAAGCTGGCCCTCCTTACACTTCTGCCCGGCTTGCGGGGGAAAAGGTCTCTCCTCGCCACCCTTCCCATCCTGCCGCCTCGCGTTCCGGGGCAAAGCTAAGGGAGGAGGGCCGTGCGTGCGGGGAGCGGGAGAGGCTTGGCGCGCTCTGGGAGGAGGCGCAGGCTTAGGGCAAGGCTTGGTTCGCAAAGTTAACGTTGACCCTGGCAGGCTTCGCAAGCCCCAGACAACCCGAGCCCGAGTCTGAGCCGCTCGCGGACCTCCCCTTGGGCTGGCGGGAGGTAACAGGCGGCCCCCGGAGCTCCCGAGCAGACTCCGACTAGAGGGCTGGAGCGCGCACCGCAGTCGGCCGCCCCTCAGCCGCAGTCAGCGGACCCAAAGACCGGCTATTAAAGTGCGGGGCCGCAGTCGACCCGAGCCGGGTTCCTTCCGCTTTCCAGGGCTTCCCCCGCGGTCGCCAAGGAGGGCTGAGCCCCGGGAGCGCTCGGCGGGGACCTGGGGGAAAGGGTAGGAACCCTGCAGAGCGCGGTCACGTCGCCGCTTTCGGAAAGAGGTGCAGCGCCGGCGGGCGGGCGGGCGGGCCGGCCCCGCGCCGGGGGCGACTTTCCCCAGAGACCCGACCGCGGGCAGTCGGCGCGTCCGGAGCGCAGCTCTGCAGCCTCTGCCCCAGCCCCGCGCAAAGCCCCTCTCCCGCGGCCTCCGCGCAGACCCCAGAGGAGGCCGGAGCCGGGGAGCGGTTGGAGCGCACATCTGGCGCCTCTGCTCTCCGCGCCGCCCGCGCCCACAGCTGGCTCCCTTCTCCCTTTTTGATTTTTAAACAAATCTCTTACCTCCGCCCTCCACCCCCCCCCGTTTCTGCGTTGCAATAGTGAAACCTTCTCCAGTCAGACCTCCTTCCCCCCACCCCCAGACATGCTCATCAAGAGACACCCCCCCACCCCAAGAAGCCCCATCCAGTCGAGAGGAAGGGACTGGCGGCGAACCTCACCTGGGGCCCTGGAGGGTGGGCGCGAGCTCCGGGCCGTCGGTCCCTGGCACAAGACGAGCGGAGCGGTGTCAACCCCGGCCTCAGTCCGGGTCCCATTCACAAGTCGGCGGCGGCTCCGAGCGGCCCCCGCGGCATCTGCTCGCGACGCTCCCCTCGGCTGGCGGCGGCCGCGGAATGAGCCGCCGAGCGCGCTAGTGGCAGGAATGAGAAACCGGGGGGAGGTGGCGGGCGGGGTGGGGGGGCCGGAGGAGGAGGGAGGCCGCTGCTGGGAGGGAAGGAAAGGGCGGGGGGCGGAGAGGAGCCGAGGCCGCGAGACGCGGCGAGCTGGGCCTGGCAGAGGCTGCGGGGGCCGACCCCGTCCGCGCCCCTCCCCCCGGGGGCCCCACAGATGCCGACCCCCGGATTCGTGGCCTGCCCCGGGTCGCTGCACTCCCGCTCCCTTGGGGCTCAGACAGAGTCTGGAGCGACTGAAGTTGGGCTCCAGGGACGCACAGCCAATCAGGGAGGGCGGCGGAGGGAAACCGGGGAGGGGTTGGGAGCCCCTTTTTCCTCCTTCGCCCAAATCCGCTCCAGCTGGCCAGGCTGGGCCCTTGCCCGGGAGGCCTGGATGGTGGGTTGGAGGAAAGCATCGCCCAAGCGGGGGAGGCAATCGGGAATTGTCTTTCCTCACTCTACCACCCCACCTTCCGAAAATCCCTCCACGTCGGCGGCTTCTACCCTGTGCCTCCCCCATTTCTCGCAAACTCTGCTTGGGGCACGGGTAGGGAAACCTGGGGAGGGAGACTTCAGACTTGGGAAGAGCCACGTCTCTCTGTTCTCTCTCCGTCCCCCCACCTCCGCCTTGATTCCTGTGCGGAGGGGGGCGCGGGGAACGTTTCGCCAGAGTCGGCCTTGCGCCCGCCACCCACCCACGAGGGTGCCTGGGCCCCCGCCTCAGGCAGGTACCAACGGCGCCCGCAGGCAGCGTCACTTGTTGCCTCAGGGACCCCTCGCCGCACACCCACCAAGGCTCTGCGGGAAGTGCGCCTCTGCGGGGGAGAGGGCCTGAGGGTGCAGCGCCCGCATCCTCCCTCGGCCCTCTCTTTTATCCCTCTGGGAGGACCCGTTAGAGGGAGGGAGACCCGGGCCGCTTCCTGCCCTCGCGGAGTGGCGGGGAAGAAAAGGCAGCCGAGGTGGGGGCTTCGGAATCACGCCGGGGACTGGGCGGGGCGCTCATGGTACCCGAAGCGGTGTGGGGACCCACACACTCCGCGGGCCTGATGGTGGAGGGGAACGACTGTGACCCGGTGGGGACCCCTGGCTGGAACAAGTTTCCAGGGTGGGGGGTGGCGGAAAAAGAAGAGGCGGAAGCACGGTGAAGAAGCAAAGGGAAAACGGGGGAAAGGAATCTCCAGGAGGGACAGGGATGAGGATGGGAAACTGGGGGAGAGGTGACGGGCCCGGGTAGGAGAAGGGTAAGCAGGGCGCGGAGGGAGAGCGGGGAGACGCGGAGGAGAGGAGCTGAGGAGTTAACGGAAAACGAGCACAAGTAAGAAGGAGAAAGCCTCGGACGGTCCGCGAAAGGGGAAGGCAGCAGAACGCCGGGCGAGGCGAAGGGGCGGCCGAAGCCCACCCAGCGGAGGAATGGGCAGTTTAAAGGCCACTGCCACACCGATGGCTGCGAGCGCGCGAGGATCGGTGGGTTTGCCCGGCGCCCTGCAGCGTGCGCGGGGGCGGCGGGCGGGGCGGGCTCTCCGGGCACGCCGCTCCTCCCCCTCGGCGCGCCCGCCGTCGGCGCGGCCTCCGGGATCCCACCGCGCCCTCAGCGCGCGTCTCGCGCCCTCGTCGTGGCCGTGGCCTTTAAACTGCGTATTCCTCGGCTGGGGGAGGGGGTGCTAGGTTTGCGCTGCCCGCTTCCCTTGCTCCTCTGCCCCCCCCGCCACCCCCACGTCCCAGAGGCCTCAAGGTGACAGGCCTCTGGGTGCTGGACACCGCGCTCCCCCGCCTCACTCGCGCCAGGTGCGAGCGAGCTACTGGCGAGGCCACGGAGGCCCAGCGCTTCTCCGGAGCGTGCGGGTGAGTCGCACGCGGTACCTGCCTCTGCCGCCTCCTCAGGATGGGCCCTGACCCGAGCCTCTCCACACTCTGGCTTCCTCTCAACCCCTTTGGTGCTGTCTTTTCATCTGCCACTCCCGTGTGCCCTAAGCCCAAAAACTTCCAGTGTGTCCTAGGCTGCCGCCGCAAGTCCCCTCACTCTGGCGGGGCGTAGGGACCGTGATGGGGTGCTCACACCGCGCCCCCTCGCTCATGAATGAAGTTACACTGTAGAGAAGTTACACTCTCCTTTGGAGTTACCTGGATTTTGCGCTTATTCTGCTACTAACTAATGTCAGCATTTTCTCATCCTCTCCTCATGGCATTAAAGGGACCGTGAAGCCATTGTCAGTCTAATTACACATACATAAAGATGACCAGCATCTGTGATAGCGAGGGCATCTCTTGATACATGAGAAAATTTTCAATTAATTCCGTTTTGGAGGCATGTCCACAGACGGAGCCTGGACACGTGTGATCTGATATTAGGTGGAATTTGCCCTCCACTTTCTGTTCAGAATTCACCAAATGAGAGCAGTTGTTTTTGGTTGGTTGGTTGGTTGGTATTTGTTTTTTGGGGACTTTTTTTTAGACCATCCCACTCATGAAAGGTAGTATCAGCTGATTTTAAAGGTAAGTTAAGAATTGTTTGGTAGAATTCCACTGACATAGCATATCTGAATCAGATGCAGCCTAGTGTCTATCAGTGTCAATAGCCCTTTGCACAACCCAAAAATTCTGTGCCTCTGATTCTGTTCAAGAGAGTGGAAAACATATCCACACAAAGCCATGTATCTGAAAGTTCATAGCAGCATTATCCGTAATAGTCAAAATTTGAAAATATCCCATATATCCATCAACTGCCAAATAAACAAATGTGGTATATCCACAAAATGAAGTAGTATTCAGCATTAAAAAGAAAAGAAATACTGGTGCATATTACATTATGAATGAATCTTGAAAACATGCTAAAAGCCAGATACAAAACCACATATTGTATGATGCTTTTATATAAATGTCCAGAAAATGCAAATTTATAGAGACAGAAAGCAGATCAGTGGTTGTCCTGGCTCAGCGTATGAATAGGAATTGACTACAGATGGGAATGAGGGAACTTTGTTTGGTGTTGAAAATGTTCTAAAATCAGATGGTGGTGGTGTTCGCACAAATTTACACATTTAACTAAAATTCATTGAATTGTTACTTTAAAAAAGGCCACCCCCTACCCTCAAAAAACTTTCTACACCTTTATTCCCTATGAGGAATCTGTGAGAGTCTGTGACCTGCATTTGAGCCCTAATTTGGTGGGGGGCGGGGGGTTGCAAAGCAATTTTGGAGAAAAATGAGTTTTGTTTTGTTTTTTAAGAGTTTTAGTTCTTACAGAAAGATAACCATACGTCTATTCAGTAAGTTCTATTTTGGCGCCTGCTTTGGAGAGTCTTATAAGTGTTAAAGCAAGTTAATTTCCCCCTTTCACTCTTCTAAGTGATTAATTCCTAGGAACTAGAGTTAGGTATTCCAGTTCGTGACATTTTAAACACACCTACACATAGACACAGTACAAAGTGCACATTTCAGAAGGGATTTTTTTTTATGACTATGTTAGGATCTGTCTTAGAAATCCATATCAAGCACTTGGGTGGAGTATTGTGTGATTACAGTTTAGATTAAAAAAGGAAAAGAGAGTGAGAGAAGAAAGAACCCACTGACAGCTTAAATTAAAAGATTCAGTTCATCCAGGCAGCCTGAAGTTTGGGTGTTTATCTTAACTTGCCTCACCTTTCCTTCACCTTGTTCTTCAAGGGAGGAAGCCAGGGTTCACATTGCTCTGGAGCCGGGATTAAACAGCCCCTTATGCTTCCTGCCTCTTCTAGTCCAGAGAGAGATGAGGCCCAAATGGCGCTTTTCTTGTCTTTGTCCTTGTCAGCATGAGGCTAATAATTTCCTGTTGGTTCCTTCATCAAAGGTACCAGGCTCTCCTCCCTTTGATGTGCCTCTCCTCAGACTCTGAAGATAGCCAGGCCCTGCTGAGTCAGTTCCTTGTTTCCACTTAGAAGCTCCAGGCTCCCCCAGGTCTTCTCAAAGCTTCCTGCTCCAGAGGCATCCTTTGGTATAAGGTGTAAAAAGTGAGGTAAGATCCAAGGAGGGAGATAGTTTTATCACATTGCGGTGGGCTCCAGTCGTGCCTTCTCTAGGCAGAGGGAGAACATTGAGAAAGATGGAACAAGAATGCTATTTGTGAACCAGCATTTCAGATAAAGGTTGCCACAACTGGGTCTGCAGAGCAAAGTAGAAAAACCACAGGCCTTTGATCAGTGTCCGATTCCTTGATTCTGCCTCTTACTAGCCTTATGACTTGGCAAAGACTTTATCTCCCTGACATTCAGTTTCCAATTCTATAAAATGGGGCTTATTCTCTGTGCCTAGATTGTTGCAGGGATTAAATGGGCCCACATATCTAAAGCCATCAAAATTGTGCTTAGAGTAGAGGCTCAATAAATGAAAGGCATCAATTACTGTTATTAATTATGAGGTCTAGTTATTATCATACCTTAAATGCCCTGAGCGAGAAAGGAGTCATGTTACAATTATGAATTATAATAATAGTGGAGATTAATCTTACTTTAAATGGTGTTAGTAATGAAACTTCTGGCTAAGAATTTTATGGCAGTTCAAAGTTTACTGACAGACCCATCTGAGGTCATATAAGAATTAGATGTGCCTATCCTGGGGACAGGTGTCCTGTCCTAGATTTGCCACGAATTCCCTGAGTCACCCTGTGTAACTCATTCCCTTTCTCTGAGCCTAGCTGTAAATGAGAGCTCACCCAAGAGAAGTTCAGGGGAGGATCCTTCCAGAGCTGACATTCTGCGGTTTTTAAGTCCTACTCTTCTTAAGAGTGAGAGCACCTCTTAGATGCAGTTCCCCTTTCCACCACTAGGAGTAGTCAGCCAATCATTTCAGGCTAAACCCTGACTCCAGGCAACCCCCTTCTCTGAAACAGACCCTTTTCAACTCTGACCAGTAGCATTTCTTTGTTTTCCTCCCTCACCTAGACTATAAGTTCTGCAAGGGCGGGGATGATATCCTTCTGATTTATGCCTGTATCCTCACCCCCGGTGTATTAAATATAGAAGTCCAATAAATATGTTTGGTTGATTGATAATGTCTATTAATAAATATTTTGATTAAATTAAAATAGTATATCAAAGATCTCCATAATAATACTAGGTTATGAATGACTCCAGCATACAGCAGCTTAAAATAACAATTATTTGCTCTCCTCTGTGGGTTGGCTGGGGTTGCCTGATCCAGACTGAGCTAGGCCAGGGTAACTGCTCACCTCCCTGTATTTCTCATCCCCCTTCTGGGACTAGTTTGGGCATATTCTCATGGCAATGGCAACGGCACAAGATGTCATGCAGATATATGCATGGCCTCTTGGGGTGCAGGCTTAGGACTGAAAACTGTCCCTTCTACCTCGTGCTTTTGTGGCCAAAGCATACCACATGGCCAGATCAAAAGATAAGGGGTGGAGAAATAAAATCTGCTTTTTTAGTGAGAGGAATTTCAGAGTTGTATGGCAAAGGGTGTAGATACAGGGAAGGAGGAAGAGTTGAGGCCATTAACACAATCTCCCACAGGCACAAACAGCTTTCCAGCTGCTTCCATGCTGGGTCATCTTGGGTTGTCAGATCCCATGGGTTATATCCTATAATCAGAAATACAATATTCTAGAACATTAGAGAATCAGAAGACAGTTTTAGCCTCATACCAAACCTTGTAACTATGTCTTTCCTTTCACTTTGAGGCTCAAGTTGTAAAGGAAGAAACAAGCAGAAATAGTAATGTAATAATAATAATCACTGGCTTATAAATAAAACTAGAAATTATCAAAACATTCCATCACAGTATGTATTATTATCCCTATTTTGCAGATGAGAGAATTGAGACAACAGGAAAATTATATGTACTGCCTAATACAATACAGCAGGTACATAGTGGAGCTGGGATTCCAACTTATGTGTGTTTGACTCACAGGTTATCCCAGCAGAGAAGCTCGTGCAACAGATTCTAGTTTTGATATGAATGGGGAGTGTGTGGGGAGAAGGGAGAACTTTTCTCTATGCACAGGGCAGAGGGCATCCATCAGATCCATAGGCACATTGCCTGGAACACAATAGGTACAAAATAAATATTTGTGAAACGATGAAAGAAGGAAGGGAGCGAGGGAGGGAAGAGCAATAGAGGCAGAGAAGTTAAGAGCAGAATTAAGAGGATACAAGGAAAAAGATATAAGCATGTTAATTTATTTGGAACACCATCCCTTCCATGGTGGGAAGAAATGTGTGGATTGAGTCTTCTATTCCTTGCCTACTGGTACTGAGAACAGTTGCCTCACGCAAACCTCCACGTGTAGTCTAGAAGGTGCATCGTGGGCTGATTCTTGAGTACCATACTGATCTTCCCACCCTTCCCTGGATCACTCAAGCCACACTTTTCTTTTTGCTATTGTTCAAACATAAACATTCTCCAGACTCAGGACCTTTGCATTTGCGGTTCTTTCTGCCTGAAGCACCCTGCCCCAAGGCTTTCTCCTGGCTTGCTCCCTCATTTTGCCTGTTTAACCAGGACTTCCTGGCTCTCCCATCAGCAGAAGCACCCACCCAACATTCCAGTCCTCTGCAGTCCATCTCTTTCTTTCCCCTTAGACTGCTTTATTCTTATTTGTAACATTATATCTACTTGAGATTGTATTGTATGTTTTTATTTATCTGTGTTTATCATCACCTTGCCCCACTAGGGTACCAGCTACCAGCTTGAGGAGGACAAAGGATATCATCTCTCTTGTTCATTCCTGTATCCTCAGCATCTAATACAGTGCCAGGCATATGGTAAGCACTCAGTAAATATTTGTAGAATGAATACATGAATAGCAAATGCATGAAAAATGCTCACTGAATGAATGAATCCCCAAACCAAGAGCAGATGGATCATCTGCTTGAATCTAAACATGGTACAAGTGTCCCTTGTTTACAAAATGAATTTAATGATGCCAATTATTCATATGACAAAAATTATTCTTCACTTTGCCGAAGGTTTCATTCAGATGTTAGTTAAAACAGCTACCTCCTTCAGTGTTTTTAGAAATATAATCCAATTTACAAAATGGTGGTATGCAGACAACTTTTCTGGAACATGTGAACTTCTTAAAATGAATTACAGGTATGCATAATGACAGTGGCGCTTCTGATTTCTAATTCTAGTTTGTTTGCTGGGTGGACTAAGAGATTGGCTTATTAAACGGACTCACAGAAGGCTATTTCAATGTTCGTATGTGCATACATTTACATTCTTTTTTAAACTTGTGAATAGGCGCATTTAAATGTGTTTGTGCTTCAGGAGAACCATTGGAAATGTTATTCAAGATTGGTACTGGCTTGCTTTGGAAATAGTCTATGGTTTGGACAACAGGATTTAAGAGAGCTCTGTGTTCCAATTTTTATGAACGTTGGAGCTTTGACTGTCTGTGTTGAGAAAGGAAAGGCAGAAATCATTGTTATCCAATGCAGAAAGCTTTTTACAAAAATCTTTCTTTAGTGTCCTCAGCTTAAGACAGATGAACGTACACAGCATAAGCTGTATTTCAGTGTTTTCCCCAGTTGTGTATGTTTCTCTCCCCTTTTCAGTGGCCTCTTTTGTGGCTAAGAGCTAATCATGGTGTTTCCATAGGTCAAAATGGAATGCACGGTGGCCTGTATACACAGATGGCTTCTGAGCTTTCCTCTTGGGGAGGCAATATTCCGGAAAAGTCTCTCTGTTCTGATTGATAGTCACCTTAGCTCTGGGTCTTACGCCGTGATTGATTTTCCATTGTGCGGAGTATTGTTTTGGGCTATGGATGGAATTTAAAAATCACAGTTTTCATAGCTAGTCACCGAATGCCTATTTAGTGCTTTAATTCCAGTCCTTTCAACTGTTCTGCAAAGTATGCCCATTTTATAGGCGGGGATGAGGAAGCTCAGAGAATTGAACGACTTACTCAAAGTCAAACAGTTTGCTAATAAATGAATAATTAAATGTGATGTAATTGCTCAGAGTTTGCAAGGAACTATCATTGGGAAACTAATTTATATGGGAGAGACTATAAGGGGAAGTGAGGGAAGCTTTCCTTAAAGGTGTTCTTTTTCAGCTGAGAATTAAAATATGCAGAAGAGTTAAGATAAGTGTAGGGAGAGAACATTCCATGGAAGGAGTAGATTGTGTAAGAGCATTGAGGCAAGATGGGATTTGGGGCGTTTGAGGACATGATGCTTACTGTACTCTGAGAAAGTACACAGAGACGAATAACGGGGGTTTTTTGTAGACAAGGAAATTGTACCCCAAATGCAATGGGCAATTTGATTTTTTTTTTTTTTTTTTTTTTTAAGCAGGAGTGATCTGATTGTATTTGTTGACAAAGAGTGTTTTGGCTGTGAGCCAGTGAAAGCAAGAATGAATGCGTAGCGATCCATTGCAGTTAAACAGGAGAGAGGGCTGCTGGCTTGGAATTTGCAGTGGCAGCAAACAAGGATGCATGCCCTAGGTGTGTTTTGGAAACGGAAGCAGGACTTTATGTTGAATTGGTTATGGCAGGTGAGAGAGAGAAAGATGTCAAGGATCATTTTCATGTGACGGACTCAACCGATTGGGTGGATATAGGTGCTTATTATTGACTAGGAGAAGTCTGCAGGATGACCAGGTGTGTGAGTATGAGACCAGGTGGAGGAAGTAAGATTCCCCAGCCTGCAGTTTTATGAACCCATTTTGGGTACTAGGCTGCTTTTCTTTCCTGTGCCCACAAATACACTCCTGGGTCAGGAAGGCAGTGTCACCTGATGTTTAATTACCTAAAAATATACATCACTCTGCTGTGAGCAGAGGCCTGGGTTCTGAACTCTGACTTTGGATAAAGACTTACCTCACTCTGAGCCATTTCTTTTTTGTCCAGAATGAGGAGGCTTGCCCAAAAGATATCTACAGTCCTATTGCTCTCTAAAAGCCCATGCTTACTGATTATGGTCACTCCAGGCACAGTTTTTCAAAACTATGTCCAAAGGATACATTTATATTGACTTAGCACAGTTGGAGGCCTGTCCAGAGACACAGGTGCAGTAGGACCTGGGGCAGTGGTAATGGCCAGAAGATATACAGAGGCATTCAAGTGACCCCAGAGCTCAGTGCAGAGGTAAGTCAAATGCCCTCATGTCACCATGTAGGGCCATTTGTCAACAATTCTTTGCTATTCATGGCGTCCAGGGATTTTCAGCGGCTCTCTTTCCTACCTAAAGGGTCCACAGCATTGCTCGCTCCAGGTTCCTCCTTCCCTGCTCTTCTCAGGGGTGGGAGCAGAATTCCACAGCTCAGTGAATGTGCTTGGAAGACGAGCTGCCCAAGTTTGAATCGTGGTTATGGCCCTTCCTGGCTGTGGGCAAATCTTTTACCTCTGTGAGCATCAGTTTCCACATCTATAAAGTTGTAAGGATGTCTGTACCTACTTCAGAGAAATATTGTAAGTTAGAAAGGTGACAACTCACAGTGCCTAAAAAATAGTAAATATTCAGTGAATGTGTTTCTCCCTCTGCTCCCCTCTCCTTTGCCTCCTGTGCCTTATTATCTTACATTTTTCAGAACTGAGCTAAGGGATCAAACATTTCTGAAAATATCCCCTGACCTTTCCCCGCCACAGAGAATCTTGTGTATAATTCCATCTTGCCATAGCGTATTATCCCGTTTGCTTGTCTCACCCCCATCTCTCCGTGAGAGTTATCTAGAGACCAATAATTATTGACACTTCATCACTGTATCTCAAGCATACAAGCATATGGTAGGTGTTCAATAAATGTGTGCTAACCTTTACTGCCAACGAAGATGTTTGTAGAAGGATGGCTGGGAAGAGGGATGAAAGAGAGGAGGAAAAAAAAAAATCCGACATGTCATGCCAGCTCCTCAAAAGAGATTTTGGTATAGAATATGAAAGAAAAACCGTAAAAGCAGAATCCATTAACTGGCCCAAATTGCATTAATAGTTCTCTGCGTTCTGACATATACTCATCATTTAGTCTTTAGTACAAGCAAGTCTTGATTGACTAAGAAATGTTTATCAAAAGGAGCAAAATTTACCATGTGTGTTTACAGCGTGAAGTGCTCTCCTCCTATCGCTTTGCTTGCATCAACGGAAGGGGGAAAATGCACCCAGACAGTCTGATTTCTTTAAGTCAGATGAGTCACGGAAGCAAACATGGAAAGATGTGCTACGAAATAATCAATCATCAGATAAAACTGTTTTGGATGTGGCAGATGTATAAAATGAAGTATGGCTATCTTTTTTTTCAGCTCAAAGTTTGTGTATTTACAAAAGATTCTGGTAGAAGACATAGAGAGATTTAGCCAAATCATCATTTAAATGGGGGCATGGTTTCAAAGCAGGAAAGCAGCTGAAAATAGTAGTCCTCCCTCTATCCTTTTCCTCCTAACACTGCCCCTCACCCTCATGCCAACACCCAGTAATTGCTTTTCCATGATAAACATCTTTTACTTTCCTTTTGTTAACAATGTGGCTTCTAGAATACTTACGTGTTTTATTTGGCCAATATCTGTTTTAAATATCGTGTTATAAATGGAAAATATCCATAGCAGTAAAAGCAGTAGCATCCTAATCAGTTAGTAGAACGGAGATGCCTTCCCCATATTATTGCTCAATCTTATTACACCTATTTTGGGAAACTACAATTCTAGGTGATAAGCTGTATGTCTAAGTTTATACAGCTTAGACATCATAGAGCTTCTGTGTCTTCACATAGCTTTCTCATTCTAGTACATGTGGGTATTTCTCATATGTAAACTGACAAAGCATGCAGTCTGAAAGGATGAATACTTCCTAGAAACTGGACATTTAACATCTTATAATGCATCTATATCCTGAAGCCAAATGCATGAAAACCTGTCAAACTCTGCCTGTCTCCAAATGCCCATAGCATCATTGTCTTTGTATATTCCCTTCCCCCTGCTTAGAACAAGCTTTCCCTTGTGTGCTTCAGCTAATTCCAATATATTCTTTGAAAATTTTCTGCTCAGGTGTCCTGTCCTCCAGAAATATTTTCTTGATTCTCCTTGCCCCTCCCTCTCTCCTGCCGACAGTATTAATTTAATATCTTTCCTTTATGTTCTGTGCACCATGTGCCTAATTCTGATATAATATTTGACTGGTCGTTTATTAAAAAAAAAATCCTCCTGAGGCTCTTATTCATTAAGGGTAGCAGTCATTTTTTATACATAATTTTGGGATACATATCCCCAGATATATATGTATCCTTAGAGCCAATCACATTGCATGTGAGGATAAAATAAGAATAATATCTAGCATTCATTTAGGGCTTACATAGGTCAGGCACTGTTCTAAGTAGTTTATATGTAGACTCATCTAATTCTCATAACATGAATATGATATTGAAACTATTGAAAAGGATCTTTTCTACTAGAGGTGGGAAGGGAGGGAGGGACAGAGAGAGGGAGAGAAAGAGAGAGAGGGAGGGAGAGGAATGTGTACAATAATACCTATACAGCTTACCTATGCAAACATTCACACATCATAGATCTGGATATTTTACTTAATCATACCCTTGATAAGTTTCAACACAAAGAGACTGCCAACCACAATGATAAACACCCAGCACAGATAACAGGTGCTTCTCTGTTCTCTGTATTCTGCCACAGACTGTGTTAGAGTTTTCAGTCCTGGATGTCACAATGACAATCAGGACATTGAAGGGCCTGGAATGTGAGCCCGATCAAGAAATGATTTGAGAATGTATAGTTTAGAGAAGAGATGCTCTGGGGGTACATGATCACTTTGTTCAAATATCTGAACGGCTGTCATAAGAGTGATTAGATTTATTTTGCTTGGCCCCAGGGGGTACAAAACTGAGACTAATGGATGGAGGCTTTGGAGAGGGAGAGCAAATGCTGCTCAGCCTCTGGAAGGATTTCTGGCCAGAAAAGGTCTCTGCCGCAAGATGTTGTGCTTGTCGGAATAGAGAGCTTTGGTTCATTTCAGGCAGAGGAGCCCAGACTGTACGTCCATCTGACAGATATTCTCACATTTCACAGGGACCTTGTGCTGTGGGTAGGGGAGAATACTACAGCACCACCATCTCTTTTCAGTACAGATTTTCATAGAAATTGTAACAGGTCCAGTTAGAGTACCATATGCCTTGAACAAAAGTTTATTTCTATTAATGTTAAAACTACTACAACCATTGCAATTACTATTAATAGTCTATAATAATAGGTGCCCTTTGGAGAGTAGCTACTGTGTGACAGGTGCATAGTCCTCATGCTAGACACTTTGCATTTTGCATACACCATGTCACTTAACTTGCACAGCAATCCTGAACGGGTGATGTTATCAACTTCATTTTGCAGTTGCAGGGCACTGAGGCTTTAGGAGATGAAGCGATGTTTACAGGGTTAACCAGATAATAACACTCCAACCATTGCGGGTCTGATCACAAACTCAGTTGTCTCTCTGTTTTAGGTCAGGGAGAAGAAAAGTGAGGGAAGTACAGAAGAAGAGAGGAAATCAAAGGAGGAGAATACTATATAGTAATGCTAGGTTTAAGTCAGATTTATTTTGGGAAAAGAGGAGACTCTGCTCCTGAAATGTTCTAATTTCTTGCGTGTCTAGCTGCACACTGCTGGTTGCATAGATTGCAATGATCAGTAACAGATTCATTTGTTTGATTCTTTTCCTAATGAATCCGTTGGATTCTGTGGTCACTTTCATGGGAAGAGAACAGATCAATTTATGTTTGTGGCTCATACACATCTTCTCAAAAAGGTAAATCAAGAGGGACTTAGGTAGGGTAAGAAGAAGAATTTGAATGGTATTGGAAGGTCAAAGATACAATTTTGAGATATTAACTGTATATCAAGAATTAAAAAATTAAGTATGTATCCAAGACAAATGGTTCTAAGCAATTTTGATAGTTTCTTACCCCAAGGTGCTTAAAGAACCCACGGTGGATGAGCTAATTCAGACAAGCAGCCAGCCTCATTGAAATCAATGTATAGAAAGCATATAAAAAGAGGTTGGGCCTTTTTTCTCGCATGTGTCGTGCTTCTGCTCACCATCTTTCAAGAGCTACCCCTACTATGCAGTCTGTATTCACTTCTCTGATTCCTGGGGTTTACTTTCAAGCTCCAAGAGAAGCTATCCTCTGCATCACAAATTAGATTCAGAATCATGTTCTATGTATCTACTATACTCTCCCATGCAAGTGGGAGGAGATGTACAGGGCAGGTTGCAGTCTCACTGGGGAAATGCCAGCTGTAGATCTTCAGATGACTTCACAGGGTAAACTAACTTTGACTTTGACCTTTAGCTTTGCAAGTCCAAGAATTCAGTCTTGTCTGAGTCCCAGGGATGATGATTGATCAGAACATTTATTGTACTTTCCTAACACTTGAGTTATCTCAATGTTAAGTGGAGGAGATCTGGACAAAACAAAAGCTCCAATCCCAACTACTCGTAAAGCAATGAAGACAATTTCATTCACCAGAATTTCTCCTAAGAGGAGTCCCATATGCGTTCCAAACAAATAAATAATATGTGGAATGAATAGGGAGCAGAAAGAAAATGTTCAGGTGGAGAAAAATTGTTCCCAGATTACTTTCTCAAGGACAGTATAGCTCCAGATTTGTTTTGTTTTGTTTTGATTAAGCATCTTGAATTGTTGAGAGGTGAAAAATTGGGAGTCAGAGTTAGGTAGATATAAATTGTACCTGGCTACTACATCTCACGTGCAGGTGGTACCACTGGTTTCAAAGCTAGGAAGTGACTATGGAGAAGAGGAATGTGTAATGGAGATTTTTTTTTTTTTTTCTGTATAGATGCAATGTAAGTCCTCTTATTTTCCTGCCAAACACCTTCAGTAAGGTTTATCATGTTTGATAATGCTTTTATGAAGCTGGATTATTTGGGGGGTGGTATTTAAAGGGACTGAGTTACGAGTCTGAGTACTTTCCTTGTACCTTATAAACGAAAGGAGGAGAGGATATTTGGGTTATACACAATTATGGGGTAATGATACCTAGCTTTTGGGGCTGTTAAGAAGATTAAACAAAAACAATATGTAAACTCCATGACAATAACACATACTCAACACGTTTTTACTATCTTCTTATGGGAAAGCCAACTTATATCAACTGCTCACAAGAAACTAAACCTGTGAATGAAGTTGGTAACAATGAGAAAACTAAGAAGTGTGTGCATATGTGCATGTGTGTTGGGAATTGCCTGAAAAGACTTGTTCTAATGACTGATTTGGGGAGCCTCACCGATGAAGGAGAGCACAGGGATGATCCAACTTGTCCGTGACCTCAGACTCATAGCCTGTTTGCCTTTCCTATAATAGGACTAGCCCTGTCAAAGGGGAAGGAGGCATGTTTGGCCTCTCTTTCCCACCTCCCCCCATATGGAACTTGCTGGGACACATTGTAAATCTGTCTCATCTCCTGCTCCTCTTGCTTTTGATAGCCATACTTCAGATATGTTCATATAAGCAGTCTTGCTATGGTCAGATCATTCTGTTGTCCAGGAGTCATTTGTCTCTTTGTGATGATCGTATTTATCATTTGTTTTAAGGTTTTTCATCTCAGCTTGTTGTTCTCGTTGCTATTGTTCTGAGTTCCAGAGACAGGAGACTGGCAATTTATCAAAACTCCAACTGTAGGCAACATTCCTTACACGAAGTATACGTTTTTTGGGCAAGGCATCTTGCTTTTCCCATTGTCATCATCCGTAGAATTTCTAGCACAGAACAAAGCACAGAATAGAAACTTAATAAATACTCAGATATTTCCTGGGGTCCTCTTAATGGAAGAGTTTATATTATATTTTACACATTTCTTACAACAAAAACTTGTGCCTTCAAGTCTATCATTGTTAAGTGTATTTTCTTAGGTTCCAGTAAATTAAAATTTGTAGCAACTTAATCTCTCTCTCTCCAAACACATTTGCAATGCTTGATATTCTTTATCCTGTGGTTTTCTGTATGTCATCTATCATTATACTGTGTTGCATTTCTTAAAGAGGAAGCCTACGCAAAGTGTATTTTTTTTTACAAAAAGCCTTTATTATTATGGCCTATAGCAATTAAAGCTTGAAATTAGAATTAAGGATTGTACATTTTGATGCAGGCGACCATATAGATGTATTAACATTGTGGCAAGGTTTTTCTTTGCAGGCACAAAGTTGTCATTAGGAAATATAATACTCATTTTTTGCTTGATTAATTATAGCAAAGGCATAACAAAATATATATTGTGTGTTGGAGCATGCACTATTTGCAAAATTGTAAATCATGGATAAGCTGAGGTTGGAATCCAAAACATTCTGTAAGAAACTCACACAGTAAGTATGAAATTTGTTTCATGAAATAGTTTTGGTAAAGAGAATTTATGCCCTTAAAACACGAAGAAATATACCT
The DNA here is from genome assembly GCF_023065955.2 of Ursus arctos. Lineage (NCBI taxonomy): Eukaryota > Metazoa > Chordata > Mammalia > Carnivora > Ursidae > Ursus > Ursus arctos. The sequence continues at coordinate 20,590,119 of NW_026622863.1, forward strand.
TGATAACGCAATTCACAATCTAACATAGTCTGAGTTCTCCTCCCGGTTTACCAAATCTACCATGGCTTTAGGTATGTGTAATTTTGGAAGACATTCTGATAATGATAATAGTAAATAATATAAAACACACTTTCTAATAGTAGCCAGACATCCCAAAGATGCCACATATCATGTTAGGTGTTCTCTGTGGCTATCTGATATAATTCTCACAATGCCTCAGCCAAGTAGGTACTGTTTTTATTGTTACTGCTTATATTTATTACTGTAAAACTTACATTCAATGATGTACACATCTTAGGTGTATTATTTCATAAGTTTTGGCAAATGTACACATTTGTGTAACCAGTACTTCAATCAAGAAGGTAACTGTGCTTCCCAGAGTCCAAAGTCTCTCAAGGTTTGTCTCCCTCTCTGATTTCTTCCCATTGAGTGTTCCCTCCCTTACCCTGTGGTCCTCTGCGCTATTCCTTATGTTCCGCACGTGAGTGAAACCACTGTGCTTGACTTATTTCACTTAGCATAATCCCCTCGAGTTCTATCCGTGTCGATGCAAATGGTGGGTATTCATCCTTTCTGATGGCTGAGTAATATTCCACTGTATATATGGACCACATCTTCTTTATCCATTCATCTATTGAAGGGCATATCAGCTCCTTCCACAGTCTGGCTATTGTGGACATTACTGCTATGAATCAAACTGAAGGTTACAGAAGGAAGGGGGGTGGGGGAATGGGGTAACCTAGGGTGATGGGTATTGAGGAGGGCATGTGTGGTGATGAGCACTGGGTGTCATATGCAACTAATGAATCATTGAACACTACATCAAAAACTAATGATGTGTTCTATGCTGGCTAATTGAACATAATAATAAAAAATAATTATAAAAAACCCACACACTCAAAAAATATAAATGTGATAGAAAATGTAAGAAAAAAAAAGAAGAAGATAACTATGACATTTGAAGCTCTAATTTCCAGATTGGAAAAAAAAAAAAGTAGGTTTAGAAGAGTTATGCCACATCAGTAGTAAATAGCAAAGCTGGTTATCAAACCCATGCTCCTTGCCGTACTATGCTGGGATACCCAAGACTTAGCTTCAGCATCTGTGGATTCCCTTTTGTTTCTTTTTATATTGGTAATGGTTTGCTTTTGGAGAGAAAACAAAGAAAGCTGAGTGATGTTGTGTCTAACAGTGTTTCTGACACTGTTTTTTAAAACTGATAATCATTAGAATATCCTAGCTTTGCAAGGACAGAGATTCAAGCTCCACCTTTAGAAGTTCGATTTAGTAGACTGAGGTGTGGACCTATAATCTGTATTTGTGTGTGTGTGTGTGTGTGTGTGTGTGTGTGTGTGTGGTGAGAATATTTAATATCTACTCTCAGCAACTTTCAAGAATGTAATACAGTATTATTAGCTATAATCATTGTAATCATTAGATCCCCAGAATTTATTTATTTTATAACTTGGAAGTTTATTTATCCTTTGACCACCGCCCCCCCCCCCCCCCGCGCCATTTTCCCCCACCTCCCAGCCTCTGGTCATCACTATTCTACTCTCCATTTTTATGAATTTGGCTTTTTTAGATTTCATGAGAATGTGGAGAACACTTGTGCCCTGGTGGTGGGAGTGTAATTTGTCCAGCCACTTTGGAAAACAGTATGGAGTTTTCCTCAAAAAATTAAAAATAGAACTATTTAGGATTCAGCAATTCCGCTTCTGGAAATTTATTCAAAGGAAATGAAAACAGGATCTCGAAGAGATAGCAGAACCACCATGTTTATTGCAGCATTAGTCACAATAGTCAAGATACGGAAACAGCTAACTATCCATCCGTGGATGAATGGATAAAGAAGGTGTGGTATATACATACAATGGGATATTATACAGAAAACCTCCTCTTTGCAGTAACAATCCAAGATACTCTATCTTTGACTCTGTCATTGAAATGTTTATGTCCTTACAGGAGGCAAGACAAGCTGAAGGTCATGCTCTCGCTCTTCAATCTTGGCCACATTCGTTGGTCAGAACTAATCACATGACCCTCTTGGAAGGGAATGGAGAAACATGGGGGAGAACATAGGTTTTCAGAGTAGAGTCAATGTCTTTGCCACAGACAAGTTTTGAGAATCATTCACCTTTAAGTTTCTTTCTTTCTCTAGAAGTCTGTGGATTTGATGCAGTGGAAGTAGATTTAATCTTCTATTATCCTAGGAAGTGATACCTTTACCACGATAACTCTCCCTTGGCATGGAGTGCTTTTCCTTGCCTTCTCTCTGACTACTGGTCTCATGAAAAGTGAGAAGCTATTATATTGATGCTGACAGTCCTGCCACGACTTCCCTTGGCTGTGCTTTCATTCTTTCAAGATAGCATTATTTGCATTGGTCCTAGCCAGAATGATTGTATTCCCACCTGAACTTACTGCCACCTAGATGTCAGCTTAACATCTGCTGATACTTTGAAGGCAAAGGTTTTAAGGTTCTAGCCTCTAGTGGTTATGGACTAACTTGAGTCAGCCTGGCTTCTGATCCAGCCTGGCTTCTGATCCAAGCTCTGTCATTTACTAAGTATGTGAGTTTGGTAAATGACTTAACCTCACTGAACCTAACTTCCTCTTGAGTCAAATGGGGGTAATTATAGTTTCTACCTCATGAGACTGTCATATATGTTAAAAATGATAATCCACGTAAGTGCTCAGTATAGGGTCTGGCATATGGAGAGCAACCAATAAACTTTGTCTATTCTATATAATGGGATGTCTTTAAGACCACTGATCTGCCAGTATCTAATACAAGGAAACTCCTCTGTGTTGTCTCACCCAGAGAAATGGATTTCACCATTGCAATGCTCAAAGAGAAGCCTTTTTCCATGCCTTCAAATTAATCACTTCCGGTTCTTTTCCTACCTTGTTGGAAAGCCAGCTTTGACCCTGTCTTTCAATTCTAAATAATGATCTTATGAAAGTTAAAATGAAATTAGCAAAATGGTGCTTTTCTGTCAATGAAAGTATGTCAGCTATAAAAGGGTTGTGAACAATAACTCACATTTCTCCTATTTATTCTACATGAAGCTGCATGTTATCTAACAGGAGGATGTTAAATCATGCAACGTAAACTTTATTTTCCCAAAATGGCAAGTGAGCTATTTTCAACGTCCTGTTGTGACACTATTCTTTAGATGGTGTCAGCAGGCCTTTTATCAATTTCCCTTTTCATAAGCTATGTGCATCTTCTCCAAGAGAGCTTATTGAGATCCCTTCCCCAAGATTGTGTAGCCATTTCCCTGGCTGTCCGAGTTGGCTTGCCCTTGAAAATGGTGCTTTCTTGCTCAAATATGAAAATACTGCAGGCTCCACCTACCTCAGAGATTCATAATATGTATGTCACATCAGGACACATTGGCACATCCAGCATATGTATTCCTAGACATTCTCAAGTAATATCTGTTTAGCTCTGTTCAACTGATCATTTACAAAACTAATTTGGCCATGAAAAATTTATTTTTACCAAAAGGGGTGTTTCAAAAAATGATATATTTGACAGGACCATGAGCCAGATTGATGATAACTTACGCTATGGAGCCTGGCCTGTTTCTCAGATTTAGAAAGATAATAATAAAGGAGCGATTGCTTGGCCTGATCTGGTTTTATAAAACCAATGGGGAACATTAGTACGTAAGTCTCATCTGCTTGGCCCGGCTGGGATTAGGGTGGGGAAAGTGAGGCGCTTGTCTCTAGTGTCACACTATCTAAAGGAGATACCAAAAAGCTCAGTAATCAAGGCAAATAATGTTTTGATGCATAATTAAAAAATAATAACACAAATTTCCTTTATTAAAATAATGACGAATTTTAAGTAAAGGCAGAATCAGTGTTACTAATTTTTTCTTTTGCTTTTGATTCTAATATGGCTGTGTACAGTTTGCGGGTGTACCACTCTTTTTTTTTTTTTTTTAAGATTTTATTTATTCATTTGACAGAGAGAGAGACAGCCAGCGAGAGAGGGAACACAAGCAGGGGGAGTGGGAGAGGAAGAAGCAGGCTCATAGCAGAGGAGCCTGATGTGGGGCTCAATCCCAGAACGCCGGGATCACGCCCTGAGCTGAAGGCAGATGCTTAATGACTGAGCCACCCAGGTGCCCCTGGATGTACCATTCTTGCTCCTTTCTTTACTCAAAATTGTTATACTTTGCCTATCATGGATTTTTTGCATGAGTTTTGATATTTTAAAAGAGTACATTGAAATACCGCGAGCCTTGATTGCTGAGATTTTTTGGAGTCCTTTAAACTGTATCCCCAAGACTCGTAGCCCAGCTACTTTTACTTCAAGCTCTGCTGTTTTATTCCTGCCCAAATGCGACTGGGGTAGAAAAGAAAACTTATTTTATCTTGTGCTGAGGTTCTGCACAAAGTGCAGAGTAAGAAAAGATGGCATATCCATGCACATAGTGGCCTTATTTACAATAGTCAAAAGATGGAAGCAACCCAAATGTCCATCAGCTGATGAATAGGTAAGCCAGATGTGGTGTGTATACACACACACACACACACACACACACAGGAATATTGTTCAGCCTTAAAAAGGAAGGAACGTCTGATACATGCTTTAATATGGATAGAACTTGAGGACATCATACTGAGTGAAGTCAGTCCCAGAAAGACAAATACTGTGTGATTTCTCTTCCACACCACGTCAAGAGTAGCTAAAGGCATAGAGACAGAAAGTAAGAGTGGCAATTGCCAGGGAATGGAGAGAGGAAATGGAGAGTTGTTATTTAATGGGTACAGAGTTTCGATTTTGCAAGATGAAAAGGTTCTGGAGATCGGTTGCACAACGTTAATGTAAATATACTTAACACTACTGATCTGTACACTTAGAAATTATTAAGACAGTAAATTTTATGTTACATACATTTCATCACCATTGAACTTGAACAAAAGAAGAAGAAGAAAGGACAAGGATCAGGGATAGAGAAGCACATGATCAAAAGCAGAACTTCAAAATGGAGACGGAGCGCTGTAATGCCAGGAATGGGAGGAGAGAAAATGAAGTGGGGTGAGTGGCCTGGGTGACTTCCAGCGACAACGCTTCTCAGTGGGAACAGGGTGCATCAGAAATTGGGCTGAAACATGTTCGTTCAACATTAAGTGTCTTTCCTGTCTCTTTTTCTTCTTTGACTACTTTCTAGGGAAAAAGAGGTATTTAAATATAAGATAGATTTTGATTAGAGATCCTGTCTGTTAATGTACACCTTCACAGTGCTGATGGACTGGCCGAGACGTGCGGCACATTTTGGATGCTTTTATAGAAAAGCTAAGACTTATTTTTCTAATAACTCTTTTATCTGTAGCATCTAGTTTTTCCATTAGGAAAACTAAAATAGCTCATGGAATTGCTTTTTGTCTTTCTACAATAACAGACACTGCAGTGAGCTAGTCACTATGGGCTATATGTAGAATAAGATGTGGATACAATGAGAAAAATCTCTCTTCGCTCCACACCCCTTTGGCAGAAGGACATTTTTTGACATCTTCTTCATGTTTCCAGGTCAGAGAACATCTTCCCTTGTGTGAATGGAAAAGAGATAATTTATAACAGCATATGCTGAATAATGGACTGTGATCTCTTTGAGGGCAAATAGCATCTATAAATAATTTTAATAACTCACAAAGAGCTTTGTTCTTACTTAGGTTCTCAGTAAGTATGGCTTTTTTGTTTGTTTACTTTTTCCCTCACCTCAGCATACTAGATGCTTCTTTTTTTCTTTTTTCTTTTTCTTTCTTTTATTTTTATTTTTTTTGGTGGGGTGGGTAGTCAAGGTAGACTGTGGTAATAAATGTACCCCAACCCCAGTGACTCAAAAAATGGATGTTTATTGCGCTCTCACATACTGCATGTTCCTCGAAGGTCAGGTGTAGGTCCGTCCTCTGTCATTGTCCCTCTGGGCCCCATGCTCATGGTGGGGTCTTATCATTGTCATGACCTAGCGTACAGCAAGGCATGATGGATCAAGTTGCTTTTGCTCAGAAACGACAGATCACTTTGTCCACATTTCATTGGCAAAAGCAATTCATGTGGCCCCTCGAGTTTGGCAGTGTAGTTTTGTATAGTCTTCTTTTAGAGAGGGCCCCCAAAATGACAACAAGAAACTGGCATAGTTGGCAAACAGAAATACGCTGTAGGTGGTTGAAGAATGAGAAGGAGAGCTGATATCTCTACAGTTCACCAGGAACTTTATATGCCTTCTCATTTAGCTGTCATTCTGTCTTGGCCACAACCTCTGAGATACGTATCATTCTCTTTTGTTATAGCTGAGGAAGCTGAGTTCAGGCTGACTCAGTAACCTACCTGAAGTCAGAGTTAACGTGTATTCAAGCTAGTGTTTGCATCTGTGTCCAACTATCTCAAAGGCTGTGCTCCCCCCAAGACAGCATAGTGACTCCCACATTCACATGTGGACAAAGTAAAGCCCAAAACCCTATTGTGCAAGTCATCTTTTTAAATAACGTGACCCAGTATGAACACTCATATTAACTGATTCGGCGGATAGAAGGCAGGGCATGGAAAGACTGATATAAATGGTTAAATTCTTTTAGAAGCAGAATGGTACTAAAAATAGCAAAGTTACTCCACATTATGCTTTTTCTAGGGGGAAAAACTTGTGAGTCTCACTGACCATCAAAATATGGGTGATCCAACCCCTTTAAGAAATATGTATATTTTAAAACATTATTTCTGTAGCATCAGAAATAAGACTAAAACGTGTATTTCTAGAAATGGCTAGGAATGGAGAAACCCATCAGTTCACTAATAATATAAGAAAAGCGTTTACCAAAGCAATGCATTTGCATCAGCATAAAGTTAAAGGCTGGCCAAGGAAACCCAGTGTTAGAGTACAAGTAAGTTTAACCCTTCTGGGAGGCAATAGTACCCGTCTTTGAAATCTCACTCAGAGAACTCAACCCCACCCCCATTCTATTTTTACTCGATCCCAAGGATGTTATTTTAAATAGTAAAAAATTACTTGGTACGAATGCTTTTCATCTTATTAACAAGAAGCATGAATAAAAGGTGGAAAGAACCTGAATGTCCAGTAATGGGCAGGTGGATAGATAAAATCTGACTCATGTGTTTGAAGAAAGGTTACCCTACTGTTAAAAGATTCGTGTACAAAAAGTTCAAAATCATGTGTAAAGATGATTTGGCTTTCATGTTAAGTGAAACAATTAGAATATAAAATGAAGTATATTATAGTATCTCCACTCCATAAGACAAATGAATAGAAAAACAAAGAGGAATGCATGGGTGGCTCAGTTGGTTAAGCGTCTGTCTTCGGCTCAGGTCATGATCCCAGGGTCCTGGGATCGAGTCTCGCATTGGAGGTCCTTGCTCCGCAGGGAGCCTGCTTCTTCCTCTGCCTGCTGTTCCCCGGTTTATGTGCGCTCCCCCACCCCCGTCAAATAAATAAATAAGTAAAATCTTAAAAAAAAGAAAAACACATACATGAATATGTAGGAAAATATAAGACAGAAATGCATGCAAATGCTAAATCTGCTCACATATGATGCAACTATTTGTGTATGTAATCTATATGACCATAAATTATAAGTACCTTCATTCATTTATTCTCTCAGTAGATATTTGTGGAAAGACTATGACGTTGTTGATATACTTCTAGGCACAGCAGTGAACAAAATCAACCAAATTGCTACCTTGTCCTCCTTATAATGAAGAACAGGGCATGTGAAAAATAAACACATAGTATGTTAGTTGATGAAACCCCTTTGGGAAAACTATATAAGATAAGGGAATACAGTGCTCTTGATGAGTTTAGTTCATATACATTGATCATGGGAGTTCTCTTGAAAAGACGATATTTTGTAGAGGTCTGAACAAAGTGGGGAAGCTATCCAGGTGGGTAAATGGCGCCAAGTATTTGTGCAGAAAGAACACCAGACACAAAGACCCTAGGAGTACTTGGAGTCTTCAGGGAAAAAAGGAAGCAAATGTGGTCTGAATGAGGTGAGAAAGAGGAGAGTATGAAGAGAGGCAGCCAGTGGGGGGTAGTTGGTGGCAGGGGGATTCATGTAAGCCTTGTAGACAGTTGTCAGGACTCTGGTTCTTTTGAAAGAGATAAAAAGCTATTGGAGGATTCTGAGGTAAGGTGTGGCATGATCTATTGTAAAAAGGGTCATTCTGGCTGCTGTGAGGGAAGTAGTTTGAAAGCAGGGTAGCCCAAACAAAATGAGATAAGAAATCAGTAGCTTGGACTTGGAGATGGCAGAAGGAAAAATGAGGAATGTTCAGATTTAAAATACTCCGGAGACAAATCTGACAGGGTTTGCTTATGAATTGGAAATGGAATGTGAAGGGAGAAGAAGACTCAGTTATGACATTCAGGTTCATGCACTGAGAAACTGTTAAGATAGAGTTGCCATGTACTGAGAGAAGATTGTAGAAGAAGCCTGTTTTGGCATGGGATGGCAAGAAATCAGGAATTTGGTTGGGGATGGATTAATTTTGAGATATTTAGTCAAATAAGCAGATAAACACGTGAGTTCAGCATCGGCTGAATGAGCTAACCTAAGGATTAAGTATAGTTAGCTAAGAAAAAGGTTCCAGGACTCAGTCGTGGGGCACTTCAGTACTACTTAGAGCTGGAGAGGGGGAGGGGGAACAGGGAAAGGAAACTGGCAGGTGGTGACCAGTGAGGCAGGGAGAGAACTGGGTGGGTGTTGTCTCAGAAGCTAAATTAAGTATTTAAAGATGAAGGGAGTTTATGTCAATGGCTGTTGATGTGACATGTGCAACGGGAACTAAAAAATGGCCCTTGTATTTGGGGAGGAAATAATTGACAGTGTTCCAGCAGAGAGGTCAGATTAAAAGCCGTGTTCATAGCAGAATGTCCACAATAGCCAAACTACGGAAAGAGCCCAGATGTCCATGTCAGATGAATGGATAAAGAAGATGTGGTATATACATACAATGGAATATTACTCGGCCATTAAAAAATGAAATCTTGGGGCACCTGGGTGGCACAGCGGTTAAGCGCCTGCCTTCGGCTCAGGGCGTGATCCCGGCGTTGTGGGATCGAGCCCCACATCAGGCTCCTCCGCTATGAGCCTGCTTCTTCCTCTCCCACTCCCCCTGCTTGTGTTCCCTCTCTCGCTGGCTGTCTCTATCTCTGTCAAATAAATAAATAAAATCTTTAAAAAAAAAATGAAATCTTGCCATTTGCGATGACATGGATGGAACTAGAGGGTATTATGCTAAGTGAAATAAGTCAATCAGAGAAAGGCAATTATTGTATGATTTCACTCATGTGGAATTTAAGAAACAAAACAGAGGCGCATGGACTAAGGGAAGGAAAAAATAAAACAAGACGAAATCAGAGAGGGTGACAAACCAAAAGAGACTCTTAACTATAGGAAATAAGCTGAGGGTTACTGGAGGGGAGGGGAATACAGGATGGGGTAACTGGGTGATGGACGTTAATGAGCGCACATGATGTGATGAGCAGTGGGTGTTATACACGAGTGATGAATCACTGAACTCTACCTCTGAAACTAGTAATACACTATATCTTAATTAATTGAATGCAAATAAAATAAAACAAAAAATAAATTACAGTGACCTGAAGCAATCAGTCAATGAAAATGAAAAAAAAAAAAAAAAAGCCTAATTGGAATTGGCACAAGGAGAAATGGGAAGGGGAGAAGTCAACACAGTGAATGTTCATCTTGTTCTAGGAGGTCTCCTGTAAGGGGAAACAGAGCTATTGGACAACAGTTTAAGGAGACTTTGGGATAAAGGGAAAGCTTTTGGTGAAATGGGAAATACTGCAGTCTTTTTGTAGAATGATGAGAATGATAGAATGAAACTTGAAAATCCAAGAAAGGAAGAAGATAACAGCAAAAGAGATGTCCTTGGTTAGGGGAGAGAGGGCCCAGGGCACACTGGAGAAGTTGGTGTGTGAAGCAAGTTGAGTTCACTCATCATAACAAGAGTAAACACACACCTCCCTGGATTTAGAGGCAGGGACTTGGGTGTCATTGGTGATGAATGCAGGTGGAAATTTCTCTTCTGATACAGCTTCTATTTTCTTAGTGAATCAAGAGAAATTATGTTATTTTCCCAAGTCACATAGCAATAATTCATAGAGACCTCTGAATTCCAGATTCCAAACTGGGCTCTTTCCATAACACTGTAGTGGTGGCTAATCTTCAGGTAAAAAAGCAAGACAAAGCTAAAACTTATCTGTATTATAGACATCCTCATTTGTGTTAATTTTCTGAAGAGAGGTTATCACTCAATCACCGAAGTTCATATAGGAACTATTTTTATTGGCTAGAGGCATCCACTAAACCTTTCCACTTGTATGATAGTAATCCCTTAGATGATTTTCCTAAAGTTTCTGAAGCTCAAGATTAAAGGTAATAACCTAATGTCTATAGCAAGTTTATGAGGTCAGTATTGGTAATACCACTTTAAAATGAGCAGATTAAGGCTCAACCAGACTAAGAAACTTTATTACCATTGTACACTCACTCCCAGCATGGTTAATCAGGCTAAGTATTTGGTGGATGAGATTTAGTAGATGTCTTGTGAATTTTATTACTCAATCACCTTTCAGTTGCAACAAACAAAAAACCCATCTGAAAGTGGCTTACTGACACTACTGTTGCTTCAAGCTCAAGGTAGTTTAGTTCAATGACTTAGAATCATCCCAGTGGGCTAGGTTTCCACCAGCTTCACATTTTGCTACCTTTAACTTGTAGCTTGTCCAAATAAGACAGCTTGGGCACATGAAGCTGGCAGTCTCGGGAGGCTGAACTAAGGGAACATTCCTGTCTTAAATCTCTTTAGGATCAAGGAAAACTTTTCTAGAAGTGCTCCCAGATCCTGACTATAGATTCATCTAGATCTTATACCTACACATACCTACACATTTGAATTGGCAAGATAAATGAGACCATCATGATATGACCTTAGACCAAGAAAGATTCAGATCATGAAATTGAGGCAGGCTCAGTCTCCCTGAAGACATGGCCATTTAGAGGGTAATAAAGACAGGATCAAGGTGAGCAAGGAAGAAGGGGGATGGGAATGTCTGTAGTAGGCAGCCCATCATTTTATGTCCAAATGGAAGGATTGGGATTTAAACCCAGATCTGACTGATTCCAAAGTCCAAGTTCTATCCTTAAGAAAATCATTTCTTATCATTTTTCTTCTCCTTTTCCTTCCCTCATCTTTTTACTTCTCTATCTTCCTCACATATACTTTTGCTCTGAATGTTGTAATAGCCTATGCCAATTAGTTAAACTTAATTCCTCAAAAAACACTTTAAATTATCCCATAAGTATCCAGATTCTTAAAAACCATAGTCCCAAGCACAGTACAGTTCATCTGTGATTGGTCTAGGGTCATCTCTGTCATAGGACTTTATTGATCTTGATTGAGAATTAATTATTTTATTAAGTCATTAAAGAATAGATTTTTTATACTAACATGAATTTACTTATGAAACTTAAAAATCAGATTTGCAGAGGTCAAGGACTCCATTACTAGCCCTCTCATTTATCTGATGATGGTTCTACATCAATGAGACAAGGAATGACCTATTGGTCAAGGTCAAATCTTTTTTTTTTATTAGTATTATAAAGTAAAATCTATGGAATGAGAACTGTATCAGGTGCTGTATACATAAACCAAAGGTTTTAAAATGGCCTTCAGGTTCCATCTGATGGACCCCTCCCTCATCTTGAAGTGCTGACCTCACCTGTTACCACCTGCTCTTGTTGGGGTTTCTTTTACATAGTTCATACTCATAGTGCCTCATGGCCTTTGCAATAACTGGTCTTTTGTCTGCAGTTAGTAACACCTTATTGTTATGAAACCATCCTTAACAACCATTTATAAGATATGTCCTCTGCCTTCTAATCACTAGTACTCTCTATCCCATGTCATGGGTTATTTTTCTCCACAGCACTTTACAATACCAAGCACACTATTTATTTTAAAAGTTGCGTTTTTCTTCGCCCACCAGAAAGTAGGTTCCAATAGGCTGGGTGTGTTTTTATTCTATTTTATTTCTTCTTATACCTTGATTAGGCAGAAAAGTGTTTAGTATGTAATAGATAATCAGTGCTTCTAGAATAAATCAATAAATCATCATCTGTACTTTCAGGAAGCTCCCAGTCTATTGGGAACAGCATGTAAACCAATGGACGAAACAACCAACTAATTCAGCAGCCATCCACCCATCCACCAAATGGGTCCCCCTGCAGTAACAGCATGAGATTTGAGAACACCATATGGGATTAGGCTGCTTGAGATCCACTTCCAGCTCCACTAGGGCAACCTGATGAGTTTAGGAAGGCTTCTTAAAGTCTCTAATACTTAGTTTCTCCATCAGTGAATAGTTTTTTGGGTTTTACTATTTTTTGAGGAATTAGATTGTCTCTATTAAATCCTTTATACGGTGCTTGACATAGAGTAAGTTCTCAATGCACACATGTACAATTTTATTATGTAAACAAGAACGACAAAAAGAGCTAGATTCAGTATGGTTACAGATTAGCTCTGCCTGGGGAGTTCAGGGAAAAAAAAAAAAAAGAGGAAATGGGCCTAAAACCCTGGTGCTTTGTACAAAAGTATTCATCATTAAATAAAGGGTAAGGGTATGTAAAGTTTTTAGTCCCTTAAAACTATTAGGTATATAGAGAGACATCATTATTCTCTTTATCTCTGATCATCAGTCCACGTTAAAATTGAAGTGAATGGTGTAGAAAAAGAATCAATTCCCAGGTGCTAAACCACTAGCAAGTGCGATATGCCTAAAGAAGTACATTTTGTCTTATTTTCTACTACAATTTTCTTCTCTTTCACATGCTAGTGAGCAAAAACAGAGAGGTTCAAAGTTATAATGCAAACTAGGTATGATATTATGTAATCAAATGTAACTAACATAACTTTGCCATCACATATTTTGCAAGTGATTTCTATAATATCAAGATTTCTATATTATTTTACTGGGTTTTTTTTGTTTTTTTTTTTTGCTTCCAAAGTAGAGATATGATGCATTCTTCTACTTTATCGTATAACGTATAGACTGATAGACCATGCTTAGCACAGAGTAGATACATAAAGAACATCAGAATTCAAAACTATAAACTGCCATGGTAATTTGTTTTTGCAAGTAATACCTAACTTGTGTCAAAGGAAGAAAAAAAAAACCACATTATTACACTTAATAACAATTATCTAAGAAATGTTGAGTCGTTATTATTCTTTATTAGTTCTAGTTGTGTTTGTGTTAAATGGATGAAAGCTGAATTAAAAGGTGACATTTGGGCTATTTCCTTAAAAAATGTGATTTCTTAGTCTTTAAATACATTTCCTTGGTTTGTGTTTTCATCTAGGCAACTTTGCTTCTTTAATGTTATTTAAAATTAAATTTGTTCTTTGGTTCGTTACAGTGCTTAGCAAGTTAATAAGTTTATAAATCATAATTACTACTTTCTGTTCTATCGCCCTTTTGAATTGCTTTCTTTTTGAATTTTGTTTTTGTTTTTCTTTTCCCATGTAATTTGCCACATGTGTGCTTCATTTTAAAGATGAGTAGACTTTATTTTTAAGGTGTGCTAAGTTGGCTTCCCTGGAAACATGTAACCGTGTCATGAGTGATTCACACATGAGTGTGTGGATGCATATGCTTGCACATGCGTGTGAACATACAAGTGTGTATAAAATCTTAACTGCCTTCCAGACAGCATTGTTTTTTAAAGATTCTCCTCTCCTTTGCTGTGTGCAATTCCTGAAACATGTTGATTCCAGAATTCCATCAGGGACTCTTTATTTCTGTACAATAAAAGGAAGTCAAATAAAGTATAATGAATTTTCAGACAGTTCAGCAAAGCTTTAAAATGTTCAAAGAGACAGTCAAAAGGCCTCAGTCATTAGGATTTTACTTAGGGACTGTGGGTGAGCTTCATTAGAATGAGAAACCACAGGAGGCAGAAAGAATTCCTGCAAATGCCTCTTTTTTTTCATTATATCAGATCATACAGATCTTCCAGAGTGCCTGGTCTAGAAAGAACTGTGATTTTAGCAAGAAGGGGTTCAGAAGTAAGTGGTGATAATTGCCAGGTCATAAGCATAACTGTACTAACATATTTGCATGTCCTTCCCCATCTTCTGGTGCCCCGTGCCCTCACAAGCATTCCTGTCCACCTGTATGCTAGCATACATATATGCTCGTCCATGTTGTTCTTAAACCTAAGACATTTATTTTGCTCTCCTGAATTTCTTCCTTCTTCTCTCCTGGTCATTACACCTTTTCCCTATTGTTTGCTTTTCATTCTTGTTGAAATAGTCCAAGTTTTACATTGATGCCCCCCGCAAAATATCAACAGTGATTGATGTCATACCACTTATGGAGTTGCTCCGGGCATTTTTTTACAGTCCTCTCATGTTTTCACAAGTACTATTTTTCCCTCTGAGATGTGAGGACAGGTGCCGCTCATCGTCTCCACGCTCAAACCTGCAGTGATGACAGTTCCTACATCTTGCACTCACTTCTTGGATTATTTTGTAGTTTTCTATGAGGCATGTTGCAAGAGACCATCTTGTCTAGTGACCTTTTGTAGCTGCCACTACAAATCCACAGCCCCTTGCATCTCCCTTACCCCTGAATCGCTGATGTCACATCTCCCACCTCGGGCTGGCCAGGCCAGGTCAGGACTTGTGTCCACATTCACAGAGAAGGATTTTTTTTTGGGGGGGGGGGGAAATATATATATATATATATTTAAATATATATAAATATATATATAAATATATATAAATATATATATATATATATATATATATATATATATATATATATATATATATATCTTACATCATATGGAGGACCTGCTGTGTTACATTGCGAAGGCGTGGTGTAGGAAGGGGAAGAATTTATCAACCTTTCTGTCATCGCCACACCACATTTCAGGGCTGACGTGAGAGTATTAGAGAAAATGAGGCATAAAATGCTTAGAAACATAGTACTCAGTTGGTTTTAGGTCTTATCACACACACAGGGATTTTATCTATCTATATTAATATATATATATATATATATATATATATATATATATATGAATATGATGACCCTCTGGATCCTCAGGGAACTCCACCAGATTTTACCTTCCACCTTTGTCTCTGGTTTTATGCTCGGTTTTTTGACCAACTAGTTCCGTACGTACATACTGATCTTCACAGATACCCTTACAACTGAGAATTCGCTCAAATCCTGTCTCAAACTTTTCTACTCCAACTTTGGTTTAAGATCCTGGCTTTTTCTTGTTTGTATATCATAAAATGGGTCTGTAATGTATGCCCGGATGATACCAATCATGGAAATGGTTTAAACGTAAATCTTTGTGCAAAGTGGGAGGAATTCAGCATTTTAGACCCAGAGAAACTTGAGATAAATGCTGTTAAAGATGAGAGAGAAATAACACAAACCCAACACTTCTCTAGAAAGTTCTTTCTACTGAAGTAGTCGGTTATGCTAGCACGGATGTAGAGAATACTGGGTTTTAGTACTGCCTTTCTCACACACCTTCAATAAGGAGTATTAAATAAACATCCTTCTCTCTTTGAGATTTAATTTTCACATTTTCAAAAGAAAGAAACGTGATTTAAAAAAAACGCAAAACTTCTCGTATCTTACTTCATATGGAGGACCTGCTGTGTTACATTGCGAAGGCATGGTGTAGGAAGGGGAAGAATTTATCAACCTTTCTGTCATCCGCCACACCACATTTCAGGGTTGACGTGAGAGTATTAGAGAAAATGAGGCATAAAATGCTTAGAAACATAGTAGATACTCAGTTGGTTTTAGGTCTTATCACACACAGGGATTTTATCTATCTATATTAATATATTAGAGCACATCATAAATTAAAAGCCTGCATAATACATTCAATATCTATTTTTACTATATTGATTTTTGAATAACAGTAAAACATTTCTTCCCTCCAGAGGCAGGATAGAGAAGGCAACTTCTTTGAAGTCTGTATTAGTCAGGTAGCTCACGTTTTGTTGTGCTAAGGAAGTGCCTTCGAATCTCAGTAGTTTGCAACCAAGGAGTATTCTCATCCACTCAGCATGACCATCTTGCGTTGGATGTGGCCTGTACCATGCCTCTTGTGTGCCAGAGCTCAAGCTGAGAGAGGTTTTTCTTGGGAATATTGCCATCCTTATGCCAGAGGGACCATGCACGTTGCGACCGTATGGTGACTTAGAAGTTTCTGCTTGCAGGGGCACCTGGGTGGCTCAGTTGGTTGGGCTTCCAACTCTTGGTTTTGACTCAGATCGTGATCTCAGGGTTGTGAGAGCTCTGCGCTCAGTGGGGAGTCTTCTTCCCCTTTCCCTATGCCCCCCCTCCTCTCAAGTAAAATAACTCTTTAAAAAAAAAGAAGTTTCTGCTTGCATGTGCACATGTTAATTCCACTCATATTTTATTCACCATGTGAATCACACAGCCAGACCAGAAGGCAGTGAGGCCAAGATACTGGACCATCTCTAGGACAGACATAGTAGGTACTGGAGAGTCCTATATCAAAGAAGGCAAGCATCTTGAAGTATTAGAGAAGATTAAAACATGTGCAGACATCTACTGGATGAAAATCACTTGGCACAAAATGCCACTACTCTGGTCCCTACTCTGTCATTAGTTAGCTATGTGATCATAAGCAGTCTGCTTAATATTTCTATGAGTGAGGCCATTTTTAATATAAAATAGAAATACCAGGCCCCTTGCATACTTTCTGGAATTGATAATAGGAAGTGATTAGGTCACTGAAGTGTTGAAGTGTTTTGCAAATCAGCCAAAACATAAATAAATAAAAGTCCAGAGGGACCCAGCTATCAGATCCCACCATTTTTCGTTCACCCCACAGTTCAGGGATTGTTCTAAATGGGGAGAACCTATATTCCATAACCTGGCAGTTATGGAGCAAGACGATCAGGAAAGACATACTTCATCCTTTGTATCTTGGGAAAGTACTAATAAATGGTATTGCTTTCAAAGAGATGTCCAAATATTTAAAAAGGGTATGATTTTATGTGAAAAGGAAGTCTGCTCTTGATCTGTCTCCAGACTTGAGTGGGAACTGGATCTGTTCTAAAGGAGAGGTCCAGCCATTAGGTCTGAATCAAGATTCAGCAAGGCCATGTTCCATCTCAAGATGCTAGGAAAGGATGTATCCTAGGACTTCTTCCCAGTTTCTGGTAGTTCTCTGGCTTGTGACAGCATACCTCCGATCTTCTCCTGGTGTGCACTTAAATCTCTGTGTCCAAAATTTCCTTTTTTGTTTGTTTGTTTTTGTTGTTGTTGTTGTTGTTTAGTTTTAATTAAAGGACACCAGTCAAATTGGATTAGGGCCCACCTTAATGACTTCATCTTAACTAATTATGTCTACAGTGACCCCGTTTCCAAATAAAATAACATTCTGAGGTGCTGCAGGTTATGACTTCAACATATGAATCTCTGGGGACACAATTCAACCCATAACAAGGCTTTACCTTAGTTCACTTTGTAGTTTTAATTAAATCGTTTTTACTCTCTATCGTTCAACACCGGTTTCTTTAACTTGATGTCTCTTAGCCAGAAAATGTCTGGAAGCACGCTCTGCTTCAAGATTCTAAATTCTTGAGGTACCAGACTCCACACGTATTTCACAGAGGATAAAACCAACCTAGGTGACCAAAGAACTATTTGACCTGTTAAGAATCCACCAGAGTTACTGTTCTCCCTCTGAAGATTTTGGCCTCAGAAAGGAATCATAAAATGACCAAACTGAAAGACCCTTTCATGGCCAACTGGAGGGAACCACCTTCCCTGTCAAGTGGTTTTCTTGCCTTTGCATCACTACCTCCAGGAGCAGGGAACTCCTTACCCCTAGGCTGTCTTCCTCATGTTAGGACACTTTGAGCTGGTCAGACAAGTTCCTTCTCAAGTTGGACCAATCCCACTCAGCCAGAGGTTCACATTTAAGCCTCTGTGACTAGACTGAGCTCATGTCCGGCACTTAGAGCCAATGGCCTCCCCTTTCCCTGCAGATGATACTTATTTTTGACACACTCGGGATAAATATTTGAAGCAGCAGCATCCAGGGAGAGAAGATGGCTTGGATGTTTCTGGTTCTTTATTTCTTCAGTCTTCATTCCAAGTTCTTGAGTGCTCAGTCTGAATCACACAAAAGCAAAAATAATGTCCCACCCTATCTAGTGTCTGAACTGCTCATTGAACCAAGAGGAGAATATTCTGTCTAGAGCTAGGATATTCTTTTTTTTAATTTTTTTTTAATTTTTTTATTTTTTATTTTTTTTTAATTTTTTTTATTTTTTTAAAGATTTTATTTATTTATTCGACAGAGATAGAGACAGCCAGCGAGAGAGGGAACACAAGCAGGGGGAGTGGGAGAGGAAGAAGCAGGCTCATAGCAGAAGAGCCTGATGTGGGGCTCGATCCCAGATCGCCGGGATCACGCCCTGAGCCGAAGGCAGACGCCTAACCGCTGTGCCACCCAGGCGCCCCTAGAGCTAGGATATTCTATCGGGTAAACATAAGCTGGGTGTTTTTACTGCAGCCGCTAAGGCAATTTAAAGAAAAAATATCTCCGCACTACATTTAGGAAGACAGATTAATTATGACATGCTTAGAAACCATTAATATGTGTGGATGCCTATCAAGTAATTATTCAAAACCCACACATTCACAAGAAAAATAGGAAGATTCTTGCTAGAAATTTACATATACAAATTTGAAAAGTTCATTTCTAAACTCTGCTATGATTTATACACCCACATTTTGATAATTTGAATTATGTATTAAACACATACTTTAAAAATACTTGTCATTATAATATGCTTTATACAACAATGTGTTATATTTCTTGCTGGGAATTCATTGTTAATATATATTTATAGGACACATTCAAATGTATCAAGAAATGTAGATGTATTTATTGGTAACAAATGAAATTAATGAAGCATCTGTGAATGAGATTTTAATTTACCGTTACCTGAAACTTAATAAAACCTTAAAGCCTGATTTATAAATTCATCAAGATGCTAAAAATGAGGGTTTTTTTTTAATGATAGGAGAGAAGGAAAATTAACATTTTTGTACTTTTCTCCTAGCACAAAGCACAGTTTACTAAAGACTTCAATATGAATATAACATTGCAGTGACCTACAAAATAAAAGCAGTCAGAATCTAGCCTGGACAACCTACTAGCAAAATTGTATATGTGTGTGTATGTATGTATGTATGTGTGTATAATTTCATATATATGAAATTGACTATGATATGATAGCTTCAAGGCAGCACATGGAGGCGAGACAAAAGAAAGATTATCAGAGAATAAAAACAGAGAGCACAAAGAATGTTAATTGTGGTATTATTTAAAATACCATATTATAAAATCTCAATGAATCCTAATGAATCAGAGGATTTATTTGAGCCTGACAATGGCTAAGTACTTCTTAAAATGAAATCAAGAGAGATTAGAAAAAAAAAGAAAAAAATAAAGGGTCCATCTTGAGCTTGAAAGCCAGGAAATGAGGAAACATTGCATGTAAGGTCAGTGGAGAACTTGAAAATCTGTTCTGATTTCACCAACAAATTTAACTCTCTCCCAAGTTGGGTCTTTGTTTCACAGTTAAGTCATTAGACTCCACCCTTGGCAATATTTTCTCAGCCCCTAGGTCTGTATTCTGTTCTTTATTTCCCTTTCTGCCACAAAGAAATGGAGACTTAATAAAAGCATATTTTATTTCCAATCTGCTATTTCATGGTTCTTGCCCTGATAATCATACTTCTTTTTATTGCAAAACAATTTCTTTTTTAAAGGCATGCATCTTGAATGACCATATTTATGTGCTGGCTGTTCCCTAAATGATAGCAAACTTCCCTTTAGCAACTCCAGCTCTTCTCTGTGGGTTGGGGACAAGGATGGATTGAATGATTGATGGACTTCATTGGTGAGAAAGGCTCCTGATTTGACTCCCTTAGGCCAGAGCTGCACAGCCTAAGCAAAGTGGAGAGTTGATAAATTATTCAAATATTTTTGCCCAAGTTACTCTTGAAGACCCACAACCTTAAATAGATCTGAGAACAGAGGGAAAATGCTGATATGATTCCAAAGAACCCAAATCGAGTTCCTGTGAAGCAAAATAATGTCTTCCTTTACCATCTCCTGTGGAAAATATTTGTGGTCACTATCAGTAGACTCGGGACCAAGTCTTTACTGTGAACCCCCTGTAACCTCTCTATGTATTTTAGTTTCCTCACCTGTAAAATATGAATTCAGTCTTTCATTTAATCACTGCCTAATGCATGACAGTTGTATTGCCCTGTCTCCATGAATGAATGAATGTACTACTGAGTAAAAATCAGAGAGATTTAATAATTTGTCCCCAGATTGTATAGGTAGCAAGGGGCTGAGCCAGCGTCGCAACCCATTTGGGAGGTCCCAGTACACAAGGTTGCTTCTCGAGGAGAATTTGGTCTAAGGGGTATTGCACCAAAATGTTGGAAGTCAAAATAACAAGACTCTGTCTGTCCAGGGCATTATATTCCCTTCTCTGAATTTTTGCTTTTTTACAATTCCTGGAACAATTCCCATTTATATTATCTGTACACATAGAAGTTAAACTTGTTTTCACAATATTTGCCTTGGTGCACCCTTAGCTGGCCATCCAGCGACATCTTATTTCTCTTGTACCTGCTGCTGCCTTGAGTTGATGGAGATGAACACAAAAGGGACAGACAAAATACAAACAGAGCCACATCTCAAGGATTACTCATAGAGAGAAGATAGAAGTCACGTAAGTCACCCTGGAGTTAGATTTTACTCTTCTATAATTTTTAATCCTATGTAACTAAACACACAATCATGGGCTTGGAACCAAGCTTAAGAGAAGCCACGAGTTTCTATATTTTTCTTCACCCCTGGCCAGAACTTCTTTTGATATCCTTGCCTTGTGAATCAGGTAGGAATCTCTCTCCTTTTTACAACACTTGATGAATCTCAAAGAAAGAACAAGGACCACAAAAATTACTGTGAATTGCTTTCCTCTCATATTCCATTGGCAAGGCTAAAACATCAAGCATTTCACATTGCTTAGCATTATAATAACAAGAGGGTTGAGAGAGCCTGAATCCCTGCTTTGAAAACAAAGACTTTTCTATATCAAATACTTTATCACATCTAGTTAAGAATATATCTCAAATGAACAAAAAACACCTGTAGTTCATATCCCTGTGATTTTTTTTTTTTTTTAAATCTAACAGGCTCATCAAATTTATTTCTGTCTCTGAGTTCCATACCTCCGTGAATAACCTCACTCCCTACCCCACACCGGGTACCGTTAGTGAGAAACCTGAGGGCCATCTTACCTTTACTGCATCCCACTGCCATTTTGGACCCCAGCATTGTCCGTCTCCTTTTTATCCATGTTGCTTCTCAAAGAGCCTCATGGAGCCAGTTTTAGCCATTTTCAGGCTTCATGTTGACAGAGAATGGTCTCTTTAAAATGTGATGTGATTATTTTCCTTGCTCGTTTGCAAACCTCCACTGGACAGTTTATCTCCCTAGCCTCATCCTTGCCATTCACTGGTTGGTATCCTCCACTTCATGGCCACGTCCCTGGAAGTGGTCTCTAAGTATAACAATACCTTTACTTATGCTATTTCATCAATCTGGCACATCATTCTTGCCCTTGTTCACCACCCAGGAAGGCCCTCTTCATCTCTCCAGCATCAACTCATGTCATCTTTGTGAGGTGATGGTTGTTTGTTTAGCACATCAGATAAAATTGCACATTTGATACCCCTCTCCAGACTCTATCAGGGCACTTCCATCACCACATGGCATTTATTTGTCTGGGATTTGGTTTTCTCCATTCTGCTGTGATCTTCAGGAATCATACCTCGTCTAACTTTGTATCTCCTGTGTCCGACACAGGGTTTGGTATTTAGAAAGTATCAAGTAAATATTTGTGGAATAAATAAACAGAAGCACAATTCATTTTCCCAATTTCCTGTCATCTACCTCAGAACAACCCTTTCAGATACTCTAGAAAATTATTTTCATTGTCTTAGATTTTGCAATAACTCAGACATCCTGTCTATAACACTTATTAATCATAATAACTTTGAAATAATTTCTCTGTGCAAATACTCAGGGTCTCATCCATAACTAAGTGAAATACAGTCTAAAATAATCAATCATTATTTTCTAAACCAAAGACTCTGTAATTAAGGAGTCTATCAATGTGCCAACAACTTGTGGGTCTAGAAATTAATTTTTGTTTGTTAAAGGACCCTAAAGATAATGTAATATGGGCCCATTGTGAAATGGATTAATAAATTGCTTGTCTCGTTCCACTTGTTCTTTTCTATTTAAATTCTGTGGGAAAGTAGGAAAGTCTTACGATTTTATTCCTTTAAAAATTTGACATGATGCATACTTTTTTTTTTTTTCAACGTCAGAAGACCCATCATTCCTGCCATTATCCTATTTACTTGTATTTGATTGTCAAATGCATGGAAGGAGGAATTGAACAGCTGAACATTTATGTCAGGTGATATAGATAGGTTATTTCATTTAGCTTTCTGTTGAGTTCATTCATTCAACAAACATGTATTGAGTGCCTTCTATATA
The DNA here is from genome assembly GCF_023065955.2 of Ursus arctos. NCBI lineage: Eukaryota > Metazoa > Chordata > Mammalia > Carnivora > Ursidae > Ursus > Ursus arctos. The sequence goes on from NW_026622863.1 coordinate 20,612,844, forward strand.
TCATACACACATTGCTAACTCTCTTGGAAATGATACAAGCTGAAGCCCAGAGAATGGGTCTGAATTGACTCTGGGCGTCACAATTAGTAATTGGCAGCATCAGGATCAGAACCCAGGTCTGTCTGACTCAGGGCCTATGTCCACTGTACTACACCCTTGGTTTATAAGCATTTGATTCAAAGCCCTTGATTTATTGTTTGAAGTATTTTCTTTGAAACAGCTGATGGCAAGTTGAAGGAAAGCCCAGGGAGACCAACATTCTTCTGAAAAGATTCACTTGACATGTAGCTAAAGCATTCCTGAGCTAAAATAGGACTTGACAATCACTTCATCTAGCCCTTTTGTTTGAAAGATGAATGAACACTGACTATCTTCTATGGTCCATTCATTTACTTACTAATTCAACCAGTATTCATGGAATACCTACTATGTGAGAAACAGGGTGAACATTTGTGTTAAAACATTAAACAAGATAGATTTGCTTGTAAGCCCTTATGGAAATCAAAATTTTGCTTAGAGCGATTGAATGAGAAACAGTTAAACAGAAGACCCTTAGTTGTTATAAATGTAGGGCTTATTTGATGATACTGATGTGTTAGGAAGATCATTTTTCAGACCAATGGAAGATCCATTTATAACTCACATTCACATCAGGAAACTATGCCTGTCCCAGAAAGAAGAGAGGGCTAAAATGCAGTATGATTTGGGAAGAATGAAAAGCATTCCACTTAGAGAGGTGGGACGGAAGGTCCCATATACAGTTTTCCTTCCCCAAGAAGTCCACCCTGACTTACCCTGTCTGAATCAGGTGCTTCCTTATACGTGTCTATTAACAACCTGTAATTATCTCTGCTGAGGCATGCATCACCCCTTTATGGTTGTAAAGTAAAACAACTGTTGCCTCTGCTAGGCTTCAAGCTTCCTGAGGTCAGGAATTATGTTTTGTTCATCAGAGAATATCAGGAACTTAGTATGTTCTCAATACTCATTCGTTGACAAAATGGATGAATGGATGAGTCAATGAAAACATTTCGCATACATTTTGGAGGGAAGTGAGTTTCCTTTGTATTGTTAAGTTACACAAAGAGACCATTAATGGGAACATTCGCTAAAGCCAGGGATGTTATGCATAATATTACAAGGGCTCTGATGCAATAGAGTGACCAGGTGAATGCAGATCAATGTGAAAAGGAACAAAGAGGAGTAAATAGAAGCAAATCAACAGAACTTGGGCATCACAAGAAAGTAAGTCCAGAAGACCTACCAAAAAACTTTTACAGGTAATAAATTAATTCTGTAAAATAGCAGGATACAAAATTAATACATAGAAATCTGTAGAATTTCTCTGCACCAATAATGAAGCAACAGAGAGAGAAATTAGGAAAACAACCCCATTTACAGTTGCACCAAAAAGAATAAAATACCTAGGAATAAGCTTAATCAAGGAGGTAAAAGACTGGTATACTGAGAATTTTGACATTAATGAAACAAATTGAAGAAGACACAAGTAAATGGAAAGATACTTCATGCTCATGGACTAGAAGAATTAATATTGTTAAAATGTCCATACTACCCAAAGTGATCTACAGATTGAATGCAATTGCTGTCAAATTTGTAGTGGCATACTTGACAGAACTATAACAAATAATTCCAAAATTTGTATGGAACCAGAAAGGATCCCAAATAACCAAAGCAAACTCGAGAAAGAAAAAAGCTGAGGGTGGGGGGCGCCTGGGTGGCACAGCGGTTAAGTGTCTGCCTTCAGCTCAGGGCGTGATCCCGGCATTATGGGATTGAGCCCCACATCAGGCTCCTCTGCTATGAGCCTGCTTCTTCCTCTCCCACCCCCCCTGCTTGTGTTCCCTCTCTCACTGGCTGTCTCTCTCTGTCGAATAAATAAATAAATAAATCTTTAAAAAAAAAAAAAGAAAGAAAAAAGCTGGGGGTACCATGCTGCCTGATTTCAAACTATAGTACAAAGCTATAGTAATCCAAATAGTATGGTATTGGTACAAAAACAGATGAACAGGTCAGTGGAAGCCTTGAGAGCCTAGAAATAAACTCACACATATATGTACAAATAATCTATGGCAAAGGAGCCAAGAACATACAATGGAGAATAAAACTCTCTTCAATAAATGTTGGGAAAACTGGACAGCCACATGCAGAAATGAAACTAGACCACCATCTTATACCACATACAAAAATTACCTCAAAATGAATTAAAGACTTCAACGTAAAACCTGAAACCATAAAATTCCTGGAAGAAAATATAAGTAGTAAGCTCCTTGACATGGGTCTTAGTGATGTCTTTGTGGATCTGACTCCAAGGGCAAGGGAAACAAAAGCAAAATAATAGGACTACATCAAACTAAAAAGCTTCTGCACAGCAAAGGAAACCATCATTAAAATGAAAAGCAATCTACTGAAAGGAAGATCGTTTGCAAACCATATATCCAGGAAGGTGTTAATAATCAAAATATATAAAGAACTCATATAACTCAATGACAAAAAAAAAAAAAAAACAACAACAACAGCATGATTGAAAAATAGACAGAGGATCTGAATAGAAATTTCTCCATAGAAGACACACAGATGGCCAAGAGGAAGATGAAAAGATGCTCAGCATCACTGATTATTAGGGAAATACAAATCAAAACCACAATGAAATATCACCTAACACCTGTTAGAATGCCTATTATCAAAAGAATGAGAAATAACATGTATTGGGAAGGATGTGGAGAAAAGGGGACCCTCATACTACTGGTGGGATTACAAACTGGTGCAGCCACAATGGAAAACAGTATGGAAATTCCTCAAAAAATTAAGAATAGAACTATATAACCCAACTATTCCACTTCTGGGCATTTATCCAAAGCATACAAAAGCACCAATTTGGAAAGATATATGTACCCATAAGTTCATGGCAACATTACTTACAGTAGCCAAGATATGGAAGCAACCTGGATATCCATCAATATATGAATGGATGAAGAAGATGTAGTATATTTATGCAATGGAATATTACTCAGCCACATAAGAGAATGAAATATTGTCATTTGTGACAACATGGATGGACCTTGAGGGTATCAGGCTAAGCCAAATAAGTCAGATGAAGAAGGACAAATACCATATAATTTCACTCGTATGTAGAATCTAAAAAAAAAAAACAACAAACAATAAAATCAAACTCATAGATACAGACTAGTGGTTACCAGAGGAGAAGGGGGTTGGAGGGTGGGCATAATGGTTGAAGGGGGTAAGCTACGGTGGTGGATGGTAACTAGACATGGTGATGATCGCCTAGTAGTGCATACAGATATCAAATTATAAAGCTGTACACATGAAACTTATTTTAAAAAAAGAAGAAAGCCAGAAGAAATTTCAATGAATACAATTGCCCCATGACAGTGTTGTTAACAGGGTTGAATAGTTCCCTAATGAATAGGGAATGAAAAGTTTATATCAGGAATACAATCAGCAACTCCTAGGGTGTTTTACATAATTGCACTTTAGATAATGATATAGTAAGCTGTATGTAGATCCTATCGCAATAGTCTTTAACTGTCTAATCAATAAATACATTTAAATTGTTTTCTACCTGGTAAACATGGGTATATAGCAGTGCTTAAGACTAATGGTTTAACTAATTTTTTAAAAAAGATTTAATTTATTTATTTGAAAGAGAGAGAAAGAAAGCGTGCGTGAGCACTTGCTAGAGCAGGATGAGGGGCAGATGGGGAAGGAGAGGGACAAGCAAACTCTGAGCTGAGTGTGGAGCCAGTCATGGGGCTTGATCCCATGACCCTGAGATCAGGACCTGAGCTGAAACCAAGAGTCCGAGGTTCCAGCTGGTAGAGACACCCAGGTGCCCCTAAGTAATTTTCGACTAAACATTTTATCACTGTTGCATGTATATGAATAAAGGAATTGCTCCAGATACTGGCAGAGGTGGGTATATGTATTGCCGGGACCCCAGACCACAGCTGGAGCTCAAATTGGACAAAACCAGTTAAGTCACCTTGTTTTCAGAACATTACCTTTGGACAAAGCCAGTATCTTGTCTGGATGTGCCAGATGTTACCATTTCTCATTTAATCTTCACATCATTTCTCCCTACGACAGCCAGATTTATCTTCCAAAGCTCATTTGCATTTTAAAATCAAGGTTTTATTTCTGATTATAAAAGTGAGGTATGTTCACTATAGAAAATTTTGAAAGTTCAGAAACCTTCATGACAAAGAGAAAATCATTGTTTACATATTGCTGCATTTCCAGGATTATCCCATTTTAAAAAATGTAACAAACTTATTAATATAAACCTTAGTATCCTTTTTTTAATTACTATACATTTTTACCTGTAAACATCATTCTTAAATGGCTGTACATAATAATGACACTATACTTCCTACTTGCTGGAAACTATCCTAATCCACCAAAGTTATTTTCTCTAATCCCCAAAACAAAGCTATAAAATACATTCTGCATTTTATTATTAAATTGTTTTCATTTTACAAATGAGAGAATTAAGGCAATGAGAATGTATAGAAGTTGCCCAAGGCCACACATCTTGTAAGGAATGGAGTCAGACTAAGAATCCAGACAACCTAGCTCAGAGCTTACATCTTAACCACTAGGACCCCACTGTCCCCATGTCCAATCTTCTGTTATTGATAAGCCCTGATGCTTATGCTAAATAGATTTTTGTAAAAGTGAAATATCTGCGTAGTTTCTAAAAAATCATGTAGTTCTCTAACATAGATAAAAAATTAGGAATTTTTTGCCCAAACTCTCCCCAGATTTATATCTTCTACCAAGAAACAACTGCTCTCAAATCCCTTGGTTGTTTTCACAAAGTATTCGTCTTTATACTTCTAAATAATATGCTCTTACTTAAGTTGTCTCTTTAGGTTGACTTCCCAGGGTGAAGATGAGATCCAATTCTTTTATATCCAGTTCCCCCTTGTCAAACGTTCCATTTCCCTCTCCCTCTCTCCATATTCTGAAACAATCTTTATATATTTCTCTTTGTGTTCCCCCTCCCTTCTTCCATTCACCCCTCCCTCTCTTCTACCCTCCTTCCTCCCTGCCTCCAACTCTCCATCCATCCATGCATCCATCTATTAATATATCTGTTTTTCCCTTTATGATGAGCTGGTCAGTCTTCCCAGTAAAGAACCCTCACATTTCCTACAATCCTGAAATTATTCTGGAGACTTACAGAAGCCAAAAAAAGGAAAGGGGGTTTGAAGTGGAGCCCCACTTTTCAGCCCACAGACAATCACATAATCTCTCTCTGTTTTTGGTATGTTGTCTCATTTAAATCCTCATCTGGGTCTCATGGCCTGAGGCTGGCATTTCTGATTCACTTTCTCTGAGTATTAACCTCACAGTCTTCTACTGGAGTTGGGGAATGGTGGCTCCCTGGTCCCACAGAGTGGAAGAGGTTAACCGAGGATCTGAGCAACCTCATAAAGACATTCACGAGGCCCTCCTAAGTTCTGTCTTGCAACTCATTACATCTTCTGAGACAAATGGAGGCATCCACTTTCAGAACCTGCTTCCATTCTGAGACACAGAGTGGCTTGCTTCCCTTTGCTCCCCTTGCTATCTGCATTCTAGTGAGTTTTCACTTTTCCACGTGCTTTCTGTCTTCCAAATTTGTTTCCATTTTCTTTTTCTTTTTTTCCTCCTTTGTTCTTCTTGCCATTTTAGACTTTAGCCTTTTTTAGTTTTACTGATTTTCATGAGCTATTAGGGATCAGAAGCAAACCAACACTTTTGGTCCACCATGTTTAGCAGGAAGTCCGCAACAAGTGCAGACAGCCCCTGTTGCTCCATTCCACAGAGGAGGCAATTAAGGAGACTTTGTAGTATACTTAAGGTATGAGGTCAGTGAATTAACCTGTGAATTAGGTGCTCTTCCCAAGGGACTAGCAGCCTTTGGCTTTCAGTCTGGGTCCCCAATATTGCAGTTTTTCTCCATTTCCCTTAGATTTAACTGAGCTACAGCCCTTTATTTATTAGTCTGTTCTAAACTCTAAAATCAGAAGAAAGATATGTGGTTTCCACAGCTTCATTCTCACCCCTCAACTGTATCCTTAATTTATTTCCTTGAAATCCAGATAAATAAAATATTATATATGAATGATGTAATGGCTTTAGGCCAGAGCTCCCTGTGATCCTACTACAAATCTTGGGTGGGTTGTTTCCATAAAATATCCCTGCCCATCCCTCAAAAACACATATAAGCCATCATCAGTCTCTCAACTTACGAGTTGTGTTATCATCTCAGATCGATGCATAAATTTTCGGGTAAGTGTGCGTGAAGACAGAGACCACCTGGGTGATGTGTCATGGTTTCTTTCTCCCATGAAAATATTTTGCAAAGATTCTTTTCTTCTTATCTTGTGGCACAACATTGTTATGTGAACCATAGTGAGTGCTTAAAAATAAGTTAATGAAAAAAATTGAGTTAATGCTGATTGTCAGAGTCAGCAGGGATCATACTGATTACTTAGTTTGTATTTGTGCAATCTTTGGTTAATCTTTCCTTTTCACCTTGCTTTTTATCTCCAACATTTTATTATAAAAATTTTTAAGTGTGCAGCAAAGTTGAGAGAATATTATAGTCACCACCCACATACCTACCACCTAGTTTGCACCCTGAACATTTTACTTGTTTTGAAGAACACATATCTGTCCATCTATCTATCCCTCTGTCCATCATCAATCCATCTATATTTTTCCATTTTCAAGTAGATGGTAAACACCTATACACCTCCCCTAACTACTTCAGTATGCACATTACTAACTAGAGTTTAATATTTATTTAAATTATTTTTTCATGTAAAGATTTATATACAATGAAATGCAAAAATCTGAAGTGTACATTCATTGAAATTTTATAAATGCATTTCTTTCCTCGTCTTTTATTTTCTCTGCTGGTCTCTGCATTTATTTAATTCAATAGATGTTTGTCAAACATATCCTTTGCGCCAAACATTAATAATAACATGTATTAATATGTATGCTAGACAGAGAAGACAATGGCTAATTCTCGCAGTGGAAATCTGGGAGTTAAGCAATAGGGAAAGGAGTGTTACAGAAAGCATTTGTCACTGAAGAAGCCTATGAACAAAAGCACGACACACGAGAAAAACACAGTGTTTTGGGGGCAAAATGAGTTGTCTTTTATAACCTGAGCCCAGTGAGAGTACGCTTGTGTGGCGGGGGTAAGGGTAAGAGACATAATTGTTTCAAAATACAAAATTCAAAACTATGTGAATGAAACAAATTGCCAAGAAATGAGGTGCTTAATGCTATAGCACTGGGCTTAAGAGAAGGCCTGTACTTCCTTAGTTGGTCATTCCTGAACCAAAGATGACATTTTGACAACTCAGATTTCAACCTGTTTTATTTCATTGGTAAACTGCTAAAATTCACCTTTCATATGTGTTTCATATAGGCCTAACTGCAAATTTGCTTCCAAAATATCTTATTAAAAATATGTTTGGGGGAAATGAATGAATGATTATCTAAATGTGAAAAGATCACTATATAAAATGCTCTCTTACTTAAATTGAACTATACATGCATTTGCTACCAACTGAGGGAAAAGGAGAAATGTGAAAATTCAAGATGAAAACTTAAAATAGTGAGAAAAAGGAAATAAACTCTTAGATTTGTGGATTTATTCCTTTGGATGTGACAGGGTGCAAACCTTGTCATCATTCATTCATTGACCCAACTTGCTCTGATGACAGATTCCTGATATGGCTGCTGTGTTTGGCCCTAAGTAGGGCACTATTTTCTTGACTATCCAGCTAGTTCTCTGATTTCTCTGCCATTATCCTAGTTCAGGATCTCATGTCAGGCAACCTGGTCTTCCTGCATCATAACTTTATCCATCCATTGTGAATGGTTTGTTAAAATGCAAACCTGTTTATTCATTCATTCATTCATTTATTTTAAGAAATTTAGTGACCATTTACTATGCACCTGCTGTCAACATGGCTTGCACCTTCTACGGTAATGAATATCTTATTGTATGCTATTGAATGTGTAAAAAAGGAAGACAAACTTCTTTTTTTTTTTAATATGTATTTATTTTAGAGAGAGAGTGGGGGAAGGTTCAGAGGGAGAAAATCCTCAAGCAGACTCCCCGCTGAGCACGGAGTCAGATGTGGGGCTAAATGTGGGGCTTCATCCCAGGGCCCTGCGATCATGACCTGAGCTGAAACCAAGAGTTAGATGCTTAACTGACTGAGCCACCCAGGTGTCCCAAGGAAAACAAATTTCTTAAGAACTGAGTTTGGGCCATTTTTCTTTAATCTTGAAGTCATAACACGTTCCCCTCTCAGAATATGTGATCAATGAATTTTTCTTACCTAGAATTCTGTTATTTAAGGCAGAGAGTATTAAATTGGCTGAGAGAATAAGGTAGATTTTTGAAAGACAGAGTTGTATAGGGGAATTCTTTTGGATCAGGAGGGACGGATGGGATTTGGATGGAACCAGAGCAGAGGCTAGGAAGTCAGAGGTGGAGAGAACTGCATATGCCGAGAAACAGAGGTACCCGAGCATGGTGAGCTTGACATCAGCAGGATTGATTCCCTTTGGCACTGGTGTACCTTATTTTACTTTCTTTTCTTCTTTCCAACCGAAGTTCCAGTTTTAACCTCATTCTTTCTCTTTGATATTGCAAAAGAAGGAACAGAGGGAGGAATTCAAGATAACTGGCCAGAGAGTACTGTTTTTCATCAAATGAAAATACCCCATGCTATCTGAAAGTAGAGATTTCCTACGACATCCTTCATAAGCCAGAATAGCATGAATCAAGGAAGTAATTACCACTAACTCATATGGAAAAACTTCTAGCATTCCCAGACCCAAAAAATAACCTCTCTTAGGTTTTTCTGATACCTTAAGACACAGCTTGATAATGATGTACAAAATAAATTGATATACAGCACAGATGCTCACAGACACAGTTCAAAGCTCTGGTGACTGGATGCTGAGATGCTGAGTGAGGTTCCCGGGGAAGGAGCTTGGCAGCGCCACTCTCACTGCTTGAGGTGTGCTGCCTCCACAATGGTCTGCTGCAAAGCAAATGCTGAATGATCTTTTTAATTTTCTTTTTTTCTTTCAGTTAGCAAAACCAGGTACTAATGTAGCACTTTCATAAAACTAAAGTGACAGAAAGCAAACTCTCAAAAGGTGGAAGATACCTGTATATCCATTCACTCATCCATAAAACCATCCATTTTCCCCATTTATCCCATCAAATTTTTTACCCATAAAGTCATCCTTTTATGATTCAAACTATTTTAATCAATCCATCCAAAAGAGCAATGGATACCTAATTCAGAAAAGAGTGAAAAATGATGTTTCCTGGCCAAAATGTGAATTGAGAATTGGAGAATAAAATTAGCCAGGCAATAAAAGATTGGGAAAAAGAGGTTACAGGCCAGCCAGTAAATGATTCTACCTATGGCAATGACAGTGAGCATATTGAAGGATTTGTAAATGGCTGTAACTACTGCCAGATCATTCTCTCTACAGTGAGAAAGGCACACGAATTCCAACTACTCTCTAAGACACCTCTCCCAGCACAAAGCCTATTTACATCTTTACTAGGCATTACTGATTTCCAGACACCATGTTTTACCTGGGAACAGAATCCATTATTATAGTGGCCATGCAGACCCTCTTTTAGGAGTAAAGAGTCTATTACCCAGCTACTGAAAGTTCCACTGGCAGATAGTTCTAAGCGGTGAGCCCTCTTCTGGAAGTGTCTTGACTGAAGAGTACTGCCTTGCTCTACTGGAGTAACCTATAACCAGTGTTTTAAAGACCTGTCTCTCCATTCCAACTTTCAAGATTCAGAGCTCCTCATGAAGTCGCTGAAATCCTTTGTTGAGACTACAGTGCACTTGACTTCTCCAGCTAGTCAATTCTGCTTCCTTTCCTGTCCTTCCACTGGTGATGATCCCAAGAGTGCTCCATAATAAAGTTCCTGGAACATTAGTCTCCATCTTAGGGGACCAAACCTGCAGTGGAAGTGAAGCAAATAGGTGGGCTACCCGTGGGAAGCTTGGATAGATGCAGGTGATCTACTGAGACTCCGCAGTCCCATCCTGCCCATGCAGGAAGTGATTCATGACACTCTGAGCTCGATCTAGTGGAAGCTACACTAGCAAAAAGCTTCACTAAGAGCTGAGTCACAGCCAGAAGCCCAGAGAATCATCATAGCAAGGTGAGGGTGAGCCTTCCACATTATTTTATCCAGTGTCTTCAGTTTACTGATAATTAAGCTGAAGTCTGTAGGAAATCCACTGATGAGGCAGGACTATATATCCTGTCATTGGTTTTATGGTCTTTGAACGTATCTTTTTGTTTTGTGTGGAGTAAGTAGGCGATTCTTACTCCCAGGATGGCAGAAATGAGGGGGGATCTGAGAATTAGGGCTTGGGTAGCACTAGGACCTTCATACCTTCATCAGTAGGAGATTAGCAAAGGCAGTTCTCCCTTCCTAGTCTCTTCCTAGGCTGAGTGATGTAGGAACTTAATTAAGTTTTTTTTTTCATATATTTGAGGCTTATTCTATAACACACACTGTGATCTGCTACCTATCCATATACGCTTCTTATCACTGCATCCATCCTTCTACTCACTTTTACAGCTCCTTCTAGATTTGAATATGGGCAGTGACTTGAATTCACATCAATCTCTTCTTGCTACCACATTCTTTCCCATCTGTTTTCCTCTCCACATATGTTATTAACAGCTCTTTAGGTTATTTTGTACAATTTGTTAAAAGATTAAGCAAGATAAAGACTAGGAGTAGGATCCAGGGCTTCCAATCCAGAGATTCTGACACCAGTAAATAAATGTGTAAACCAAAAGCATAGATATAAATAAGTAGTTAGAAAGGGGAGGGCTTGATAAAAAAAGAAAAAGAAAAAGAAAAAAAATAGTACAATTTTACATATACAGATGGAGAGAGAAGGTGAAACATATTGTAAATCATTTAAAATTTTAAAATTTCAGGTTAAAAATTATAAACTTAATTCAGTATCTGATAGGAGCCAATAAATGTTTCTGAAGATCATGAAAATCTGGTGGTGGTGTGAAATATTAAATAGAGAAGGGAAAGACTGGAAGTGAAAAGCAAGCCAAGGATATTGTTGCAGGTGTTTAGGAAAGAAATCATGGGGAACTACAGAGGAAATAGAAGGAGGAGAATGATGTTAGAGGTAATGGAAAGATTGAGTTTAAAGGAGATGGAATGGTGATATGAAAAGACTCTGGGTTTTGATGTTTGACAGGTAGGGGTTTATGACGTAGGTGCATTACTTTTGTTTTGGTATGAACTTAACATCTAAATCATATTTTCCTTAAGGGGATGGGTATCTATGACCTAATTCATATGATAAGTACTGGTACTCTGTAAATGCTAGTTCTAATACTGTGATTTGGAGAGGGGACAGTAGGGGTCTAGAACAACTTCCAGGTATCTCACTTAGATGAATGGCTTGGTGGAGGTGGCTTTTCCTGAGATGAGGAAACTGAGAAGAAGACCAGAATCTCAGCTCAGGCCACTATAACAAAATACCATGGCAGCCTTAAACAACGGACATTCATTTCTCACAGTTCTGAAGGCTGGGAAGTCCAAGATCAAGGTGCCAGTAGATTCGATTCCTGGTGAGGTTCCTCTTCTGGATCAAAGATGGCTGCATTCTTGCTGTGTGCTCACATGGCAGAGAGAGTGAGAGCTCTGGTCTGTCTTCCCCTTCTTATAAGGACACTAATCACATCATGGGGGTCTCACCCTCATGAACTCATCTAAACCTAATTACTTCCCAGATGTGCTACCTCCAAATACCATCAAATTGGGGGTTAGAGCTTCACCATAGGCATTTTGGGGAGACACATTCAGTCTATAACAACCATAATTCGGAAATTGCAGTTCATCTTTGAACAAGTTGATTTAGAGGTTTTTTTCACAGCACTGAAATGGAGATGTCCACTTGTTGGTTGGATGCATGAGTGGGAATTAGAGAAGCAGCATATCACTAATGAAACAAATTTAAAAGCTGCCCCATGAAGATAAATGAAACCATGAAAACTGACACCAAGATGGAGCAAGCAGAATAAAAAGATGTGTGTCCTGAATACTGCATCTCATGAAACAATAAAGATTATCGTTTGGGAAACAGGATGGGAGATTGCAAGGAAGAAATATAATGAGACTTTAGAGAGACTTTAATGGAACAGATAGGATGAATCATGAGGAAGCACAGAGGTCATAGAAAGAGTGCATAAAAAGAATGATGTGTAAGTGCATTGGGGTATATAAGGGTGTTGGGGATATATACTGCATAGCAAAATTTCCAAAAGTGGTCTCATATGGAACACCAGCCCCATGAATTAGCTCCTCGAAAGAAAGCTTATGTGGAAAGATACTTAGGGGATTGCTTCGAGCTCTGACATTCTTAGAGACTCATGAAGTAAATCACCTTATTAAAGGCTCTCAGAAATTTAGCAGTACAGCAAGTTGTTTCACTCAACATTTTTGAAATGTATTAGAATAACAGACTCAGTTACCCATTTTCCTACTCAAATATCTTTAATCAAATTAGTGTTCTTCAGGACAGAGTTTGGTGAATATGCACTGCATGATCAAATACCTCTGGAAGACAGAGAACAGACCAACTCATTGCTGGAGATCTCAAAGAAAATAATTAGAATGAATTGGTAGGAGGGAAATGAGATGGTAAGTGATAGAATTAAGGAGGGAGAGAAGCATGGGAAGCAAATGTAGGCTTTTTTTTTCATGGGAGGAAAAAAATGGGGATCATTTTTAGGGATACTGTGCTCAAGAGAATTTTTATTTTTTAGTTTTTAGTTTGAAATAATCATGGACAAACAGGAAGTTATAAAATAATGTGTGGGAAGGTCCCATATATCCTTTGACCAATTTGCCCCAATGGTGGCATCTTGTGTAACTATGTGCAATGGTCAATATAAGGAAATTGACCTTGATACAATTCACAGGGTTTGTATCAGGTTTTCCTAATTATATATGTACTCCTTTGTGTGTGTCTAAAGTTATATGCAATTTTGTCATGTGTGTAGGTTTGCATAACCACCACCACCACAATCAAATCAAGATGCAGACTTTTTCCATTATTATAAGGCTTCTTTCTTATCCCTTTATAGCTACACCTCTCCATCCCCTACCCCAATCCTACAGCCTGGCAACTACTAATCTGTTCTCCCTCTCTGTAATTTTGTTATTTTAAGAATGTTATATAAATGAAATTACATAGTATGTACCATTTTGAGATGCTTTTGTCACTCAGCATAATTCCCTGAGATCCATCCCAGTTGTGATGTGTGTCAATAATTCATTCCTTTTCCATTGCTGCATAGTACTTAGGGGACAGATGTACCACAATGTGTTTAACCATTCACCTGTTGAGGAGAATTTGGGTTGTTTATAGGTTTTGCCTATTATGAATAGAGCTTCTATGAACACTCATGTAGAGTTCTGTGTGAACATAAGTTTTCATTTCTCTAGGATAAATGTCCAAGTGCAGTTGCTGGGTTATATAATAATTGCATATTTAATTTTATAGGAAATTTCACTCATTCTGATGGGTGTGTAATGATATCTTATTGTGGTTTTAATTTACATTTCCCAATTAGCTAATGACATTGAACATCTTTTCATGTACTTATTCACCATCAGCATATCCTCTTTGGTGAAATATCTTCATGTCTTTTGTGCATTTTCAAATTGAATTGTTTTTGTCATTTTTTTTTTCCTCTTGGGCTTCAAGAATTCTCTTTATACTCTAAAAATTAATCCTTTGCCAGATACGTGGTTTGCAAATATTTTCCCGCAGGAGCTTGTCTTCATATTTTTATCAAGGTCTTTGAAGGGCAAAATTTAAAAATCTTGATGAGGTCCAGTTTATTGTATTTTCCTTTTTGGGTTTATGCTTTTAGTGTCAAGTCTAAATGTTTTTAAATATAGTCATAGATCCTGATGATTTTATTCTGTTTTTTCTTTTTTTCTAAAAGTTTTGTCATTTTACATTTTTCATTTAAATTTGTGATTTGTTTTGAGTTAATTTTTATACAAGTTGTAAATTTTAGGTCAGGGTTTTTGTTAGTTTTCACCTGTGAATGTGCAGTTGCTCCAGTACCATTTTTTGAAAAGGCTATTCTTTTGTTCCTTTGTCAAAAATCAGTTGGGTGCATTTATAGGGGTCTATCTATATTTGGGTTCTCTCTTCTGTTCCATTGCTCTGTCTTTCCCTCTGCCCATACCACACTGCCTGGATTACTGTGTCCATATAATTACCATTAACGTCAGACAGGGTGACTCCTTTGTTCTTCTTTTTCACAATTGTTTTACCTGCTTTAAGTCCTTTATCTTTCCGTATAAATTTTAGAATAAGTTTCCCTATGTCTCAGCCTACAAACAAACAAACCACAAAAACAAACAAACAAAAAAATCTGCTGGGATTTTGATAGGAATTGCATTAAGCCTATAGATAAATATTGTAAAAAAAAGAATTGACATCTTTACTATGTTGATTCTTTAAGGGAATGTTTTTAAATATTTTGTTTCGAATTGGGATAGTCAGTAGTTTTAAAGTAAGGGATTAAAAAAAATGTGTGTGGTTAAAGGTGCAACCATTAAGGAAATAAGAGTTGAGGCTGAGTGCTCAGATGCAAACCTCAGACCCCAAACCAACATAAACTTGGAGTCCAAGAACCTCAGGGAATTTCCTGACCAGCAGTGAGAAGGAGAAAGTCATACCTCTGATCTTGAAGCCGGTCCTCTAGATCCAAGGGAGATGAAAGTCCTTCTAGAAGACCACATCCAATTCTCACTTCCAACCCAGTGTGAAGAGGAGATGAGAATTGCTCTGGGAACCCATGTGGACCAGGCTCAGCAATGAAGGGGCAGCATGTCTGAGAGATAAAATGTTACAGAGAGAGAGAGGGAAGCATCTGGGACACCTGTTGCTCAAGGAATAGAAGTTTGGGTGTAGCCTCAGGCGCAGTTCAGGGTTCCCTCTCGGCTAGGATTTTGCCTGCAGCATTTGCTGCCTGTCTTTCCTGCCTGAGTTCGTGCCCCCCTAATTCTAAGTGATCATACATCTGGCATGACATATCCTCACACCTAGAGCCATTCTTCCTAACTAGTGGTCCCCATCTGTACTCACCTGGCCTTGCCTTACACAAGCTGCTTAGTTTTTTGGCTAAATTACTGATATGTGGATTAAAGTGCAGACTACATTTATCCATCAGGGTAACATACAGAAGAGTTTTGCAGACATGGCTGAAATGGAGATAGTGAGATACTGATCCAACATAAGTGTAGACTTTTTGGTGGGAACTCTTAATGGCTTTTTGTTTTGTTTTTTTCATTTTTACTGTCTGCATTGTTTACATCAAAGTCATAATCCTCCTACCCCCATCCTAAGTTATAGATTGCACTCTTCTGGTATCTCATTTTTCCCTGATAGGTTTTTAAGCTTGATGCTAACAACTGTTTTTCCTCCATCTGACTTTCTGGGTTTCTTATGAGAAGCAAATCATAGCTTTTAATGGCACTTAAACATCTCCATGTATACAGTAACCTTGCTATGAGCAGTCTCTGGCGAACAGGCTCAACTCAGGTTTTGAAGTGAGGCTCTCTGGTATGTAAATCACAGTTCCACCACTTCACACCTTTGAAATCTTTGTCACGTCAGGTCTCTGAGACTCCATTTCCTCATCTGTCAAGTGTAAACAAAAAACCTGCTTCATGGTATTATTGGTGGGATTCAGTGAGACGATGTGAAGGAAAAATTCTGAAATTAGATATTGTGAGTGTTCTGGAAAACACTTCATTGAATGCTTTAAAATGGTGAAAATGGTGAATTTCATATTATGTGAATATTATCTCAATTTTAAAAAAGTGTTATTAAGATGTATAATGCCATACCACACACTTGGAATGTATCCAGTACATCTCATTCCCTTCTCATCAGAAGGAAAGTTGTAGCTCCTGACAGAAACCTTGAGGCCTTTTGCTTGGGAACAAATGAGAATCGCTTAGAAGCAAGTTTTGAAATTCATAAGAGGACCAGAAGGGAAATAAATGGAAGCAGAGTGGGAAGGACTTTCCATGTCTTCTGATCGTCCTAACAGCTAGCCCCTCTCAGCTGCCAAGGCTCCAGAGGCATCTTTGGCTTGTACTTTCCCTATCCTTTGCTCCCTCCCAGGCTTGTTCCCGTCCTTAGGGTTCTTCCCTCAGAGATGGAAGGGTAAGGGGAGGAGGGCAGGGCAGACTATGGCTTTCAGACTTTAGTCTCCAAAGAGCTCCAGAAGCAGCTGGAATATTTCATGTGGATGGTGATTGTTCACACTTAAACCCATAAAAAATAAAATAAAACTAAAGCGTGGGAGAGGAAGGGTCAGTGAAAATAAACATCTTTTCTGGAAGACATCCCACAGCTGTGTGCTGATACAGCACAGTGTCAATGTTTGGGAGCTCTCAAAATGCATAGCTGTGGTTAGGAGAGAGAAAAGCAAACTCCTACCCGTATGTCCCCACCCTTTCATGGTAGCCACAACCCAAAAATTAAGGAGGAATTTCCTTAGCATTCAGATTTCTCAAAGGAACTCCTTTCAAAGATGGAAGGCTACCGAAGCAAGTTTGTGGTTTGACTGTGGAAATTGGAATCAGACAGTACGTTGGGGTGATAGGTCAGGAAGGTGTGTGTCTGAAATTGGTTCTACCACGCGCTGATGACCTTGGTCAAATCACATGACCTAATGTTTAATGTTTAATATCTCAATCTCTGAAATGGGATCGTTATGTTTACGTTGACGTTTTCTTGAGAATGAGAGACTGTGAATGTGAAGAACATAGTAATGTTTACCCCATATCCAACCCAGCAGGGATGCTGATCTTGTTGCTATAAGTTCAGCCCCTTAACTTTTAGTCATCTTTTGGGACTCTGTATCACGGGAATGTTCACGAAACAGCAGACTCATTTCCAATTGATGTTTATAGGTATTATTAACCAAGACAGGGAAAGGGACACCTGATATCCAGCAGGAAACCAGATAAAAAATACCTGCCACTTAAAGTTTACAAATAAACCTCTGTGGAATAATAACCACAATAATAATAATTAGGTTATTGTCAGTAAGAAGGTGGTACTTCACGATGCTTGTCATACTGCCCAGGACTTTCATTTTCGAAGAGAGATTATCAAAATAAATTTGCCAATAGTTGTTATACTGTACTTAAAAATAAGCCAGCCCTGTCTCAGTGATTTCATCAGCACCTCCCTAGAATACATCGCTGTGCTTCACCTTGAAAAGACAGATAGGATCCAAAGATTAAAACCATAGGCTATAATCATCTTTGGTGATACCCATCCTAAACTGGGACAATAGTGCAGGCTTAGCATTACTCAAGAAATAGAAATCTCCCCACCACCAAAAGTGGGGACAAGTTGAACTCTGATAGGCAGAAAATCTTAAGAAGAACCCCACATCTTAGAAGAGGTAAAAACAAGAGCTAGGTACAGGAACTGCCAAGATGAGAGGTCGAGGAAGCAGGAAGTGGTGAGGAATCGTGACTGGGAGCTAGCGAGCCTAAGTGAGATACATAGGGATATGGTTGTGAAAATCCAGTTCTGCAGTGAATCCTTCCAGAAGGTCTTTGTCTCAGACATTGGAGCTCACAGAGTAACACTATGAGCCTTGTATTTGACCCAGAACATGAAAAGAAATATCCCCTTTCATGTCTCTACCCTCTAACTAGGGCTTAGTGGCCTCAGCCTATTAGGCAATGAGAACAAGCACCATGTGCTCTGTTGGGGATGCAGAGATGTCTCTTAAGAATATGCTACTGCCTTCCAAGGAAGTGAAGTTAACAATTTGATGTGTGTTCTTCAAGATCCACAATATAGTCTAAAATTTAAAAGAACTATGTAGGGCATTAAAATTCCTGGGGTTAAATCATACCTCTTCACTAACAGGGTGACCTTGGGCAAATGACTTCACCTTCCTATATCCTAAATTCCTCATCTATAATATGGGGTAATATTGCTATTCCTTAGTGATTTTGTGAGAATTCAGTGAATGAATTGATCGATCCAGGTAAAGAACAAGGAGGCACTCAAAAATTATATAGACAAGGTGGCTATCTTCACATGCACGAATACAGATAGCTCCATTATATTTAACCACTTCAATATATTACATTGTATGGCAAGAGCTTGGTTCTTTAGCTAGTCTTAGATTTATGGATATCGCCATTACTTCCATTTTTGTTTTTTCAAACAATGCTTAAATAATCACTCATATCTTTATATCTTCAAGAAAATATTTCTGACCAGGGGTGCCTGGATGGCTTAGTCAGTTAAGCATCTGACTCTTGGTTTTGGCTCAAGTCATAATCTCAGGGTTCTGGAATCGAGCCCCATATCAGGCTCCAGCCCCACATCAGGCTCCTCACTCAGTGTGGAGTCTGTTTGGGATTCTCTTTCTGTCTCTCCCCACACTCACTCTCTTTTTTGTGTCTCTCAAATTAATAAATAAATAAAATTTTTAAAAAAGAAATTATTCCTGATTAATAAATTCCTTAAATTGTAGCACATATATCTGTCATCAATTTGTCCTCTAAAGTTTCTAGTAGGTGAGTGGAAGTTTTCTAAGCCCACAAAGTCATGTCTGTGGAGGGAAGGGCTGCCTTGAGGACAGTTTTCTAGATCATAGAAGGAATGTATAATATATAAAAGTGTGGAGATATATAAGAGCAAAGGAAGTCTTCAGCCCTAGAATTAAGATGAATCAGGCAGGGTTGATGGGCTGGAAGAAATCAAGAATCTAAATTTTATCTACTCCTAGGCGCTAATGACTGCTAAGCTCTTGAAGAGTTGTACCTTATCAAGTGAATATGTTCTGTATAGTACTAGCAGCTGTCCACTAGTGAAGGATTTCCCAAAGCACAGAATATAAGCCACTGACAGTATTAAAGATGATTGTTTGGGGCGCCTGGGTGGCTCTGTCAGTTAAGTGCCCCACTTTTGATCTTGGCTCATCTCTTGATCTCGTGACTGTGAGTTTGAGCCCCATTTTGGGCTCCACTCTGGGCATGGAGCCTTCCGAAAGAAAGAAAGAAAGAAAGAAAGAAAGAAAGAAAGAAAGAAAGAAAGAAAGAAAGAAAGAAAGAAAGAAAGAAAGACATTGATTGTTCATGGAGTATTACCACATGGCAGTAAATATTACAAGGTGCAGAAGTATAACTTTTCCAGTAATCAGTAAGTCCATTCAGCAGCTTTATCGGTAATTTTATTTTTTTATGAGATTTTATTTATTTATTTGAGAGAAGGAGAGAGAGCTTGAGTGGGTGAAGGAACAGAGGGAGAGGGACAAGCAGACTCCTTACTGAGTACAGAGCCCAATGCAGGGCTTGATACCCAGACCCTGAGATCATGACCTGAGTGGAAGTCAAACTCTCACGCAGCTGAGCCACCCAGGAACCCCATTGGTAATTTGTTTTTAACATCTATTAAAACTTGCTATCCTCCTGGGGCACCTGGGTGGCTCAGTCAGGTAAGCATCTGACTCTTGATCTCAACTCAGGTCTCAATCTCAGGGTCATGAGTTCAAGCTCCACATTGTTTTACTTGTAATGTATTTATTTTTATATGACCTTCTACTGGTAGCAGTCAATAAGTCGCTAGTGGTTTTCCACGTATGAGAGAGGCATACATTTACTTTTCAAACAAATTAAACATGTACTTCAATTTTAATAATGAAAATTTGAGAAAAACCCAGCTAGTCTGGGAGAAGGGTGGTAAATGGATTGTGCCTAATTTCTCCTGTATCAGCCAACCACGATGACTGCAACTTCAGTTTTACTTTTAAAATCACTAAGTGTAGTGATTCTCATATGGTATGCTCAGATATACTGAGCCTGAGTGGCTCAGTCGTTAAGCGTCTGCCTTCGGCTCAGGGTGTGATCCTGGAGTTCTGGGATCCAGCGAGCCCCACGTCAGGCTCTTCCGCTGGGAGCCTGCTTCTTCCTGTCCCACTCCCCCTGCTTGTGTTCCCTCTCTCGCTGGCTGTCTCTCTCTGTTAAATAAATAAATAAAATCTTTAAAAAAAAATCACTAAGTGTAGCCAACTCTATGCCTTGGTCTTATTCAGACAATTACAAAAATTAAACCAGCTTAAAGTACATGAGTTGGGACATGGAACTCACCACATGGAACTGATTGCTCTCAAACCCTCTCCCACCAGTGTCCCTGTGACGGTGACCAGAGCCTCAGATAAAGCCAGCCTGAGTTCTGGCCATTTATTTTAAAAGCCATTCCTAGACTAGGATGAAAATAACTGGAGCTGTTTTGATCATTGATATCCTAAATCCAATTTGGGAAATGGTTTACGAAATTCAAAGGGTTTCGCCCATCTTCAATTAAAAGGTTTGAAAATTTATGTTTGCCAGTGCCCTTTGGAAAATAAACCCAAGGATAGTTTTATTGCAATGGCAGTACAGTTCCAGCACAAACATGTGGCAGATGCTCGAAATTTGGAGATCGAATCCAAAAATTCAGAAGCACATCTTTTTTGTATTCTGAGAGGGAGAAAGTAAGCCCAGAATTGGCCTGATTTGACTGGTTAATTTTTTTTTTCTGAATCCCATAAATGGAACTGCATATTTAGGAATTTTATGTTCACATAGTATTTATAGGTTATCTATGATTCCTTGAGATTTTGAAGAGTTATAGCTCTGTATTAGGCTTACCAAGATTTTTTTTTTCTTTAAATGCCAAATAAGCTGAAATCTATCCTGGGAAACTGGGGGGTATTAGATATTTTTTTAGGTCATAAGTTAAAAGATTCTTAATACTCGCAGACATTCTATGTCTAGGAATGTTTGTTAATTTGAGCCCCCTCTCTCTCCATGTGTATCTTTAATCTCCCCACCAGCTGTCTCCCATAAAAAGATATTTCTGTTTTTAGTTACAAATCTGTTTAGAGATAAAACTCACTCATAAATACACAACCACATGCAAAGATTTTTTTCTGCTGACAGTATAGAAATAACTCCAGATGAAAAATATTAAAGTTTGTTTAGAAATAGAAAATGCATTCCGCTTCCCTTACTGGAGGCCCATGTTTTGTAGATGTTCAGGGTCTTTTTGTGACTCTCTGAGTGAGCTTTTCTTGGAGAGCACAATCTTCTGTTAACTCTGTGCTTTAGCTCTTTAGTGAAAATTGTTGGGTGCATTCCTAACTGAGGAAATGACTCCTTGCAAAGGCAAGTATTGGTCACCTAAGGAAAAGAAAGAAAGCTAAGAAGTGGGTTCTGTACATTGCTACAGATGTGCTTACTATTACTTGAAAGACTGAACACTTTACTCTTATTTGCTTGTGGGTTATGTTCCCTGGGAAGCAGGTGAGAGCTTATGTATACTTAGTTCTTCTTTTTCTATTTCTCTCAAAATCTAGTACTTTTTTGCCATATAGTATTTGATCAGTGCTCAGATATACTGTTTGCGGCTAATTAAATTGTTATAGTCTTGTTCTATAATGAAATGTGCAAAAAAGAAGAGTATTTAGATATGGCTTCTTTCTCGGTGATTTAGAGCTTTGGACTCTATCTCCCCCACATATCCATTACCAATTAACTCAGTTAAAGGGAATGCTCCAGTTCTGTTTCTCCTGGATTGGTGGTTGTCTTAGCAAGCCTCCATAATCATGCCGCACTTCCTGTTGAAGCTCATTCAGTAACAGCTGATACAATTTATTGTGACCATACTTTGAACAAGGGTAAATGAAAACAGATTGTTGCCTGTGCTACATCAACCATGTAAAGTAATTACTCTAAGCTCCATTTTATGGATGAGAAGATTGAGGCTTGGGGAACTTCAATTACTGAGGTTCCTAAGACTATGTATGAACTGTAGTCCCCATAGACTACAGGGCTGTTGGACTCCAAATCATCAGATATTCCATGACACGAGGCTGCATCCTCCGAACAGAAGGATGGAAGGAGTAACTTCAAGTGACTTCTTGTATATATCAAATGGTGTGGTGTTCATTTTACTAACTTTCTCTCGTTTGATCCTCACTAAAGTCTGATGAGGTCAGTATTGGTAGCCTTATGTAGAGTCAAGGAAATAAAGGTTGAGGCAATTTATGTAAATTATCTAAGAACATAGAACCAGCTCATGGATGCTTGTTGTAGAGAACTCACCATTTTGGAGGAAGGGTTGAATTTTCCTTTAAAAAGTCCAAACGCACTGAGAAGCCAGGTTTATCTATCCCAGGTTATGGAATTATTTCATCAAGCACGATTCTTCTTCTAGGATTCAGCGATGCAACATGCCCTGGAGCATTAACCCTGGTTTTAGGACATTTGCATATAGAACTTCATGGCTTAGATTCAAATCACCAACTTCCTTCCAAAATACACCTGCTGCTTGCTGACCAGGCCCCCTTCAGTGTGACTGTGGTTGCAGCAGAGGTCACACTTTCTCCCTCCACCCCAATAAAGTTCTGCCTTCCAATCTGCTAATCTTACAAAGGGTAAAACCAAGACCCTGGAGGGAAAGGCATTTGTTTAGAGCTTCCCTCATGATAATTTCCTTATCCATCCCATCACATTAAGTCAGCAAATGAAAAACCTGATCTTTCCCCCATTTCTTCTCACTTCCAGTTGATTTTTCGTTAGGATCACGTCCTCAATTTAATGGCTGTTTTTTATCCTCACTGATTTCTCTGTTTAAACAGTGTGTGTGTGTGTGTGTGTGTGTGTGTGTGTGCACATGCATGCATGTGCATGGGTAAAGGGTGGTAAAGATGTCTAAATAAGGAAAAAAATATGTGTATAAAATTTTAAAATCTGGATAACTTCAACAACTACCTCAAAACATCCTGATGTTTTGTTTACTTGTATCTACATTATCTTTTCTACACCTCACAGAGCCTACCAGAGTGAGAGTGGCATTTCATAAACATAATCTGATTGTGCCAACACCTCCATATCTATCCTACACATTCCGATTTCTCGTGGCTTTTGAGAAGAAGAACCCTAGAACAAGAAGGACTCTTTAATGTCTGTTCCCAACATCCCTGTCTGACCTTATTCTCCATCACCACCCTTTGAACTGCAAAGGCTCCAGCCACACTGAATTTCTAAATGCTTTCCACATACCCCAGGTCCTTCGGTTGCTTCTACAACTTTGCACGTGCCGTTCCCTCTCCTTGAATGCTCTTTCAGGGGCAGAGTCAGCTCAAAACCATATCTTCTGATGCCCAGTGAGTATTGCTTAACTATGGTGCTCCAAGCAATATTAAAAATGAAAGAGTCTGTTAAAAAATGTTCTGTGTGTACTAATCAGTGTTGGGGGCAGCCCAAGACCATTTGCCATTTCCAGAGTTAGATGCTGCAAGTGAAAAATGAGCTGACAAACTTAAAATTCTTTGCAGAAACCACTGGGGAGAGGATCTGGCAGCTGAGCAAGCCAGGTTAATACCTGAATTACAAGGTGTTCATGAGCACCCTTAGTTGCAGGGTTCTGCTGCAAACAGAAGCCTCTGAGGTGGGCCCCAGGTGCCTGCCCTGCTGCCACCTGACTGTAAGCAATAGACAGCCTGATCCTTTTTGGCCTCGTCACCCACTAGGCCCTGGGGAATCACGTTTTTTTCTATTTTAGTATTTTAAAAAGCTTCCATTGGGTCTTTCTCAAGGCTTTAGAGGGAATGAGAACAAAGGCTGGTAGCCAGTCTTAGTCTCAAATCTGTTTTGTTTCACAAATGAAAATTACTGTGACATCACTTTGTGGTGGTATGTCAAGCTTTGGGTTTATTAAAATAATAGCTGATTAAGTTATTATCCATGTTGTCATGGAAAACAACAAAAATAGCATCTTTATACTTCATAAGCTGGGCACTTTACATACATTATCTTATTTATTCTTCATCTTTTAAAAGCACACTTAATGTTCCCAGTTGAGGAAACTAGTGTTTAGAAATGGCTTGCATATGGGGCGCCTGGGTGGCACAGCGGTTAAGCGTCTGCCTTCGGCTCAGGGCGTGATCCCGGCGTTATGGGATCAAGGCCCACATCAGGCTCCTCCGCTATGAGCCTGCTTCTTCCTCTCGCATTCCCCCTGCTTGTGTTCCCTCTCTCGCTGGCTGTCTCTCTCTCTGTCAAATAAAATAAATAAAATCTTAAAAAAAAAAAAAAGAAAAGAAAAAAGAAATGGCTTGCATAATTTAATGAAGCCAGCCATTAGCATAGGCAGGATTTGAACCCAGGTTACTGTGATCCATGTTCAGCCCACGTTCTTCCCACTACACGAATTTTTGTGCCTCCATTGTAGTTTACTGCAACAATTCAGCACCTGTAAATTTTAGGCTTGCAGATCAGGGAGGCCAGAATATGAGAAATAAAATGATTGTAGATGTAATCCTGACTACCTCAGGCAGCCTGGGCAGCTTGTCCGAAGTTCAGGTTTCTCATCTGGGCTGACTTATAAAGCAGAAGATTCTATTCTTTAATGGAACCCAATCAAAATAACCTCCACTGACTTGCCAGGGAGTAAAATCTTAAACACACTGATGATGTCCAATATTTTTCAAAGGTTTGGCAAGAGAAGCAGTATTCTTGGAATATGGCCTGGAGTATATAGAGTCCATCTTTTCCTCTGAGGACTCTAAATCAACTCTAGATTAAGCCAGACCAAGCACGATCAACAGTGTACCTGCAGAGTATTATATTCTGTCCAACTGTCACCACCATGACGTGCTCTGGAAGTCTTCTCCTGGCCCACTCTGGGAACTGAGTGAAAGGCAGGAGCCAAGACCCTGATGACAGGGTTTGTAGTTGGGATGATGTCAGTGCATGTTTTGTTACTTTTAGCTGACCAGGATGTTTGAGTTGCACGCAATTCCCACCCCAGTTTGAGAATCAGAGAAGGCTGTGATAATTTGGAACATTTGGTTTCCTTGCAAACTCAAGGGTAATGTGAATGAAGACTGTGAATTGCATAATTGATGTGTTGCTGGCTTTTTTTTTTTCACATTGTGGCTGGAAAGTTAGAGCTAAATGTGAGGTCAACTTTAGCAAGTGTATGAAATCTTACTCCATTAAAAGTAAATGGATTTCCTCTATCCCAAGTAGTGTGCTAGCATCTGAGGATAATTGAATGCACAAAAAACAAACATGGCTTCCACGCTCATGGTGCTTGGAGTCTAGAGGAGGAGTAAGACATTAATCCACATATCATACTCGTGAATGTATAATTATCAATTGAAATAAGTGTTGTACAGGAAAGGAATAGTGTTCTGTGGGAGCATCAAAGAAGAAAATCTGGTATAAACTAAGGGCTTTCCTGTGGAAATGACACAGGAAACATAGGTTTCAGGTTAACATAGGTTAACAGGACAATTAGGGTATTGAAGATGGCAGGGGGGTAGAGGTTGTGCAATGAGAGTAATGGTAAGAAAGAACTGCATGTGCACAGGGCTTGTCCCCATACGGAGTATGGTTCACTTGAGATATGAGTGAAGGACACTGTGGTAGGAGCTTACGGAGTTAAGAGAGGGTGTACTAAACATACCTAAAGAAGAAGGTAGAAGCCAGAACCACATGGCCTTGCACATCAGGAGAAATAGTGTGTCTTCATCCAAAGACTGCCTGCTACGACCATAAGAGCAGTGGGCCTCAGTGTGTAGTCCCCAGACCAGCAGCATCAGCATCACCTGGAAATTTGTGGGAAAGGCCAATTCTCAGGCCCCACCCCAGACCTACTGAATGAAAAATTCAGGGGGAAGAGCCCAGCAATCTGGATTTTAATAAGTGCTCCAGGAGATTCTGATGCATGTCAAGCTGAAGGAATATTACAGCGGCACAAACGTTAGGCAGGGAAATGAATGTGGTGTGTCGCTGGGGAGAGGTAGAGATGGCATGATGAAGTTCATATCAAGAGAGGACCACACTGGCTGAGGGTGCTGGGGATCAGAGAGGTCCTGGGAGCCTCCAGGAAGCCTGGGGAAAATGGGTCCTCACATGGATTCATATTTGGCTTCATTGCATGGATGTGCCCTTGTCGCTGTTTCATTGTCTTAGACTACTTCCAAATGTATGTCTCCTTTACATACTGCATTTCATTTAAACTTCCTTAATCTGTTTTGGGACAAGGCAAAAGACAGATAAATCACATATGTATTTTTAATTAATAAAGGGAGGTTATGCATTTGTGAATTATCCTCTCCCACTTGAGGATAGCAGCCCCTTGCCATGGGGCCACTTCAGGGGGCAGGCTGGGAAGACAGTGGTCACTTATTGGCTTTGCAAAACTTTTCCGCCTCCCAAATACAAGCTGCATGACAATGGAACATGTCGTGGTCTTGCCAAACTAAATTATTAAATAAAAGCAAATGACATGATACTACAATTTTCAAAAATGAATTATTTTCCCAGTTTATTTCTGCTCTGGTTCATTTTAATGCAGTGGGCTTTTCCCTTGTTTTTAACCAGAATTCAGGACATAAAATACTTTGAATCCAGCAGATTTCAGAAAATAAAACATCCAGTGGTGGGGAAGAAGATAAAAGGAGCTATTGCACTGAAAGTGGTGCAGGTGTGGATGAGGCAGGCCGTCAAGCCGGTTGTATTGAGGACACCTGTCTGCACACTGATCCCTGAGCCCTATCTCCAGATTTGTGACTTTGCTGGCTTACGGTGTATATCAGGTATTGGTCTTTTTCAAACACCTCCATCAGATGGCTCTAATGTCAACCCAGGGTTAAGAACATCTGTACTAACTGATATTTTGGAAAAGGGTGGGACACAGAAATCTCTGAACATACAGTGTAGTTTGCAGTGTAATTTCTTTACAGAATGATCTGCTCAGCCAGTGGCCTGGCCAATTTAGCCTTCCAGAGGCTAAGCCTTGAACCTGAAATCAAAAATCTGGTTTCAGTATTGAGCTATTAAACTATCCACATCAGAATGCCATGTGGCATGTACTGGTCCCTCTTTGGGGCCATCCAGAAATAACTTTTCATAAAGAATTGGTTGGGGTTTCTCAGTGAGGTTCACCTGTATGTGAGTCATCTAAGGATAGTTACTGAAGAAGTAAGTCCCCAGACCTATAGAACCAGAATTTTTGGAAATGAAGCCTTTGAGTGTATGCTGCAAGTGATTCTCATACTGTATTTATTTTTATTTTATTTTATTTTATTTTATTTTGAGAGAGGGTGTGCACAAGAGCAAGGGGAGGGGCACAGGAAGAGGGAGAGAAAGACTCTTAAGCAGGCTCCACATCCAGGCTGGAGCCCAACACAGGGCTTGTTCTCACTACCCTGAGATCATGACCTGAGGCAAAATCAAGAGTGGGACGCTTAACTGACTGAGCCATCCACGCACCCTGATTCTCATATATGTTTAAGTTTTAGAGCAATTACTGCAGTCACCTGTGCATTCATTCATTCAACAATATTCATTAAGCACCCATTAGGTGTCAAGGACTATGCTTGGGTATGGGTATGGGTATGGATATGACATACAGTCATGGGTAAGGTAGCCTTGGTTCCTGACCTCATAGATTCTTCAATCTATTCTTTGGCTATTTTGTCTCTTCTTTCCTAGTTTCACAATATACACATAGATACATTTGATTTGCCTACTTTCTGTTAGCTTTAGCACTCTTCATATACTAGTTAGAACCGTAGGTTTGATGGAGTTTCTGGCATGTTAAAAATGTAATCTCATTATTCACCAAGTCCCAAGTGGTTGGGTCTGTCAAATGCCTATTCAATCACTCTTTCACTTCTTCGCTTGCTTAGTTTTTCACTTATTTATTAACCCATTTATCCATCCATCCATCTATCCATCCACCCAGTCATCCATCCATCCATTCATCCACCCATCCATCCATCTATCAGTGCTGGCAAAGTCTTCATAATGAGATAAAAATCATACCTTATTTGATTAATTTCCAGTCAATTAAGTAAATGAAATAAAGTATATTTTCCTGATTGTGAGGTTACACTGGATCTGTCTGCATTGAATCTATCGCTCTTGGATCTCATGTTACTTGACAACTCGATGATCACATCCCGGGGACAGAGATGCAAACCCCAACATGCCTGTTTATTTTGGATAGAGTGTTTTCAGGGGCCCCTGATGGGAACATGCTGCTGAGAGCATCCATTTCTGGGAAAACACAAGGCTTGCCTGCCGTCTCCAGTGTGATTGACTTGCTCTTGCTTAATGATGATTCCACCATTCCTAACAACCCGTACCCTGCCCAGCTCTGCTAAGAATGTCAATTTCCTTGAAAACAAGGCTCAGGTTTTATAGCCACTTATGTCTCCTAACTCCTTCCGTTAATGGTATCGGTCCTAATGAGGATTAAACGGTCTGACTCCTGGCAATGAGAGCTGTAAGAACCTTAATGGTGCTGCAACCATTTCATGCATGTCTTAGTTGCTAATGTTGCCGTTTTTGTGATTGAGACACTTTTGCAATGTACAGTGTGGGGGCCTTTACCACAGTGAGCTTTCCAATGGGAAAGAGCTTGAACCTACTTACACTAGGTATTCCCTAGTTCACAGAGAACTTTTACAGTCATGATCTAAATTACAACAGCCTTGGGAGGAAAGTGGAACAGGGTCAGAGGGGCAGGAAGAGGGGTCATATGTTTCGCAGAAGGCATGTGATTTTTGAAGGTCACACAAGAAAGAGAAAAGAGAAATGGTAAAGCAGACAATCCAGCTCACCCAAATTCAGGCAAGTGCTTGTTACCGCCTGGCCATTCACAGTGTGGTCCCTGGCCCGGCAGCAGTAGCATCATCTAGGAGCTTATTGGAAATGCAGAACCTCAGCTCTCACCCCGGATCTGCTGAATTGGAATCTACATTTTAACGAATAAGATCTGTAGGCCAGCTTACGTATGTGAAAATGTGAAAAGCATTGGTGTAGCATATACTACTGTTTCCTATTGTTTGCCCTTGACATGATCACATCGCTGATAGTCATCTTTGAAAATTGGTGGAAAAAACCCACCCATATCTAATCCTTGAATTACTCCACTATGCGGGAAATGTTTTTTATAAGTAAGGATGTTTTAAAATAATGTATGGTAATATAGATTGAGTAAATTATGGTGCCTCCATATATATTTTTGCTGTAATAGCAATGTTTTTAATAAAAGGTTTTAAATAACAAGGGTAAATGCATATGTATAATAATCGAAAAACAGATTATATAAGTACATATAAAATAAATAGGAAAAGGCACTTGAGGGAAATATGAAATAATTTGTCATTGTTCTTTTTATACATAAATTTTTCATTTTATTTATTTCTTTTAAAGATTTTATTTATTTATTCGACAGAGAGAGACAGCCAGCAAGAGAGGGAACACAAGCAGGGGGAGTGGGAGAGGAAGAAGCAGGCTCCCAGCAGAGGAGCCTGATGCGGGGCTCAATCCCAGAACGCTTGGATCACGCCCTGAGCCGAAGGCAGATGCTTAACGACTGAGCCACCCAGGCACCTCATAAATTTTTCATTTTAGAACCGTTCTAGATGTACCAAAAATTTGTAGTGAGGGTTCCCATAGAAGACACACCCGGTTTTCCTTAATATGAACATCTTGCATTAGTATGGTGCATTTGTGACAGTTAATGAAGCAATTACTGATACATTAACTAAGGTCCACACTTTATTCAGATTCCCTTACTTACCTATGCCTTTTATGTGTCCCAGGATCACTTAGGATACCATATTGTATCTGGTTACTATTTCTCCTTAGGTTCCTCTTGACTAAGACAGTTTCTCAGAATTTCCTTGTTTTTGGTAATCTTGATATTTTTGGGAAGTACCATTCAGACCCTTCCTAAAATGCTGCTCAATTGAGAATTGTCTGATGTCTTTCTTATGATTAGACTGGAGTTACGTGTTTGCGGGAGGAAGACTATAGATGTAAAGTACCACTTTTCCTGCCATCATATCAAGACCACGTAAATGCTCTCAAGATGACTTATCACTGTTGATGTTAATGTTGGTCACCTGACTGAGATAGTGCTTGTCAAGTTTCTGTGCTGTAAGTTATTATTCTTTCAATCCGCCTTTCCATCCTGTAGCCTTTGGGTGAAAGATTCTGTGCACAGCCCGTGCTAAAGAAATGGGGAGTTATGTTCCACCTCCTTGTGTGGGGAGCATCTACATAAATTATCTGGAATTCTTTTGCATGGAAGATTTGTTTCTTTTCCCACATTGACTTATTTATTCAGTTATTTATTAGTATCGGTATGGATTCATCAATTTTCACTTCATATTTATAATTTTAATCCAATACTACTTTATTTTGTCACTCAAATTGTTGAAGCTTTGGCCATTGGGAGCTCTTTCCATTGGCCCCTGTGTCCCTTTGACATGCCCCCATTATTGATATTTATTTTTAGCACTTCCTTACTTTCTGGCATTAAAGATGCCCCAAGTCTTCTTGTATATTTTCTGGTCATGTCTTAGAATAATCCATTTTACCAATGATCCTTGTTTCCTTTAGTTAGAGAATGGCATTAGAAACCAACCTCTGTGAGCTCAGTGTGCTCATTGTCACTGGGGTGTCATTGACACCTAGGCTCTCTGCACAGGCTGGGAGCCTGTCTAGGCTCTCTCGGGCAGAGCAGGGGGATGTAAGTATATATACTAAAACTGTGTATATACACATATCTATAAATATTTCTGTATAAAGCAACCTGTGTCTGTATTAAGCTAAACATGAATTCTTACTGATATCTCTAACTATAATCCATTACCACATAGATCATTCTGGCCTCCTCCCTTTGCTTCTGTGTAACCTTCCACTCAACAGTGAGAAACCTAGCTGCTACCATTCAGTGTGATTTACTTAAGGGTCCAAGTCCAGTGGTTGTATAATGGTATGAGAATTAATAAACCCTCTACCATGAAAATAAGCTTATTGATGAGAATGCAATATTTATGTACACTTCCATTTACCTTTATTTTCTAGACTCTACTCAGTTCCAGAGTCACATAGGTCACCATCTTTCCCCCCATCCCCTTAGGCATGGTTATTTCATAAATTTATAAGATGGTTAGATTCTTTTATCACATTATGCATTTCATTCTGGGATCCTGTGTGCTCCTAAGTGACATTTTTAAAATTTACATATGTTAAGGTTCACGCTGTGCTGTGAAGTTCTCTTGGTTTTGACAAATGCATAGGGTCATATATCCACCATTACAATATCATCTAGAAGAATTTCATCACTGTAAAATATCCTGTTCTTCATCCTCAATCCTACCCCTTTCATGCACTCCCTTGGCAAACACAGATTTTTTTTTACTGTCTCTATGGTTTTGCTTCTTAAACAACATAGTATAATTGGATTCATATAGTATATAGCCCTTTCAGACTGTCTTCTTTACCTAGTAACATGTATTTAGATTCATCTATGTATTTTTGTGGCTTGATCATTCATTTACTTTTAATATTGACTAAGATTACATCATACAGATTTACCACAGTTTATTTGCCCACTGACCTATTAAAGGTCATACTAGTTTTTTGGGAAACCGCACATATGCATTTCCTATTAATTTATTTTTTATGTGGGCATGGGTCATAGTTTCTTGTATCTTTGCAAGCATCATTTTTTGTTGCTGTTGTTGAAACCAGATATTTTGAATAATAAAATGTGGAAACTCTCGAATTCAGATACTCCACCTTCCCATGGTTTATTGTAGCTGTTTGTTGTGGGTGGTTGGGTTTTTTTGTCTAGTGACTTTCTAAACTATTTTTGTAAATTCTGTATTATTTGTCATCTGTGGCCACTAAAGTCTGTATTCCATTTGCTTGCCAGTCAGTCAGTGTTTTGACAGAGTTTCCTTAAGCAACAGGAACCAAAAACCAAAAAACAAAACAAAACAAAAGAAAGAAAGAAAAAGAAAAGGCAAAAAAAAAAAAAAAAAAGGAAAGGAAAGAGAAAGACACATTCTCAGTCTTTACAGAATGACTCTGTTTTGGGGCACTCCCAGTGCTTAAATGACCCTTTTTCAACTCTGCCTCAGTCTTCACTCCCTGCTCATGCAGAGCCTGAAGGTCAGCTAGAGGTGAAAATGTAGGGTGTTCTGGGCTTTTTCTGAGCCTGTGTCTGGCCCAGACATGTGCTTGGCCTTCTGCATTACCTGGTATATGAGAGAGTTTTTCCAAAGTCCTTCCTCTCCCATGCATCTCCTTTCCCAGACTCTTCCTCCCCAAGAATTCTGGTTTCTGCTACCCTACAGAGACCAGCCTTGCATTCTTACTTTTTCCAGCAATGACAAGCCCAATTCATCTTCCATGGCCCTGCATCTTATCTAAGGACGGTGGTTCCTTTCGTGGCCAGAGTTATTCATAATGCTTTCTACACTTTCCCATCTTTCAGACCTAGTAGGAGTTGATATGTGTCACATTTATTACAACACAAACCTTTTCATACATCTTTTTTAGAACAACACAAATTAAAATGGAAAAATAAAGCTGGGGGAGATTATGGAGCAAGTATCTCTTTTGTTAGTTTAACATTTAGGTAAGTCCCAGCTGTGTGTAGATTTTTCCAACTTGGAGATAGAAGGAAGAATTGTATGGACCTGTGATATGTTACCCGATCATCGAGAGGGGATTGAAACCCCACCACCACCACCTCTCTGTTATACTCCAAACTCCACTTCTCCCAACTCCCATCAGCATCTGATCCTCTTCTTAACCTCCTCCCTGTGCATCTCTTTAATCTCCCCACCTCCATTGCATCTTCTGCCTTGTCTACTATCTGGCAGTGACCACAGAAAGGAATGGCTTTGGGGACTCCAATTAGGGTTTTGCTGGCCTGTCTCTTTCTTGGTTGTATTTGTAGCACCTTGAGTCACTGTTTTAGTACTGAGGTATTCTCACCATCTTTTTTTCCACATCACAGATGCTCCTGCCAGCTCTTAGGCCATCCCCAAGGCCACTGTATTCACAAATGTTGGCATCTTAGCTGACCCAGTTGCCTCTGTCAACACTGTCTTTAACGCCATGTCCTTTCTCTCCCAAAGATGGTAGTGAGTTTTCCATTTCAGCCTTTGGGGAAAAAAAACTAAACTGAACTAAAATATAGCCCCAAGAGGGACACTCCAGGTTCCTATAATTTCTTTTCCTCCTTCTCAGCTTCTCTGCTAGTAAAGACAGCTTGGGATCTCCATTTTCTCGTTACTACTTGAGGACATTTATATTATACCCTGACTAGAGTGGGGTTAGGAATGTGGTAAGAAGTGAGTCACTTGAGTTTCCTTTTGTGTACTAGACTGAATTGTTATTCTTTTTTATTCCTATCTTGCTTAAAAGTGTGAACCTAGGGGCGCCTGGGTGGCACAGTCGTTAAGCGTCTGCCTTCTGCTCAGGGTGTGATCCTGGCGTTCTGGGATCAAGGCCCACATCAGGCTCCTCCACTGGGAGCCTGCTTCTCTCTCTCCCACTCCCCTGCTTGTGTTCCCTCTCTCTCATGCTGTCTCTCTCTGTCTAATAAATAAATAAATAAATCTTTAAAAAAAAAAAAAAAAGTGTGAACCGAGGGGCGCCTGTGTGGCTCAGTCAGTTAAGCGTCTGCCTTTAACTCAGGTCATGGTCTCAGGGTCCTGGGATTGAGCCCCATTTCAGGCTCCCTGCTTGATGGCAAGTCTGTTTCTCCCTCTTCCTTTACCCATCCCCCCACTCATGCTCAGTCTCTTGCTCTCTCTCTCTCTCAAATACATAAATAAAATTTTTAAAAAAGTGGTGACTTATTGAACCTCAGGTAGAATCCAGGCAAATGCTTTACTGGTGTTCTTTTCATAGATCACATGCCACTATTATTTTTTCCTCTTGAAGACCAGCCCTCTAACAGAGCAGAAGTCATCCCTGGCCCATGGGCTCAGCTTCTGAAGACAGGCAGAGATTTCTCTACGTGGACTAGTTAGTCCTGAGTTGCTGGACTAGAATTGTTCTCGCAGCATTGAGTGCAGGTCTTCTGTGGTATCTTTATGTTCACCCTTGCTTTCCAACAACCTGTTCTCTGCACAGCGGTTAGAATAATCTTTGTAAAATGTCACATCACATCATTCCTCTATTTAAACGCCTCCACTAGGTTCTCTTTTAATTCAAGGAAAAACTAAAGTCTTCGTCATGACCTACAAAGTCCTGCATAATCCTGCCCCCATTAACTCTTTGAAATTACCTCCTACTATTCTTACTATGTTCACTTCACTCCATATTGTTCCTTGACCATGCTAAGCATACCCTTCTATTTGGTATTTCCTTCTTCTAGGAACACTCTTCTCCTGTTTATCCACATAGCTCATCCCTTCATATCCTTTTGGTCTTTGCTTAAATGTTCCCTTAATATAGAAGCCTTTCATTACCACTCTATACAAAGTAGGGACCACAATTTGTCTTCACTGAATTTGAGGTTAAAGAATTTGTCTGTTTTGATCACTGCAGGATCTTCAGAGCCTAGCATATAGTAGACACTCAGTGTATATTTGTTTAATGTGTATATGAATGAATGGATGAATGCAAGTATAAATGAATTAATGCATAGAAGCATGAATGGTTCCCTCCACCTGGCTCAGTACTTATTGAGAGGTGCTTCTGTCTTACTCATTTCTGTACCTGCTAATATAGGGAAGGCAGTATGACTGCTGAATGTCACCTAGCAAGAGCCACCCAAACAGGATTGGGGGGAAAAAAAAGAGCTACCCCCATTGTCTTCCAGCTTAAGGCCTAGGGAATAACTTTCTACATTAAAAAAAGAAAATGTGATATTTTAATATTTACATGTGCTGAAATTAGAATCTTAACACTAAAGGTGCTGGCCAGATGTCCACACAAGGTATCTCTGGGCTGTAGGCCTGGGTGCAACCCTCATGACCCAGGGTCCTGCCACGGCATTATTAATTCAGAAACAATGTCAGGGCACTTAGAGGTAAGTGAACACTTAGGAATAATTCACACTGACTAAAATCACAACAGATCAAAGTAGAATTCATATTAATTTACAAAGATGTATTTGCAGGTTGTACCTTGCAAATAATCAGAATATATACATCAGTAATTCTAAGTAATCCACATCATATTTTGCAGTTATTCCACTGTGAACAGAAATTAGATAAAAAAATGATGATAAGATATCTTGCCTCTCAAGGTAGTGAACACCTCTTGAACTCTCCCTGGTGTCCAGAATATGCTTAATGCTATATATAGTGTCTCTTTTCCTGGACCATACTGAATCAATATTGACAAAGTGTTGTTCTTCCATTATTCTTCCTGGACGCAGAAATACCCCCCCCCCTTTTTTTTAACATACGTAACATCAGATTTAGTAGTACCATTGACCAGGCTACAGAATTCTTTTACATCCTGCCAAGCCTTGACTGAATTTCTAAGCACGTCTATTCTTGCTGTGGAATTGAGATAAATCTGTCATAAAGAAAATTACTTGAGATGACTAATCTCATGAATTTGGTGAGTTGACCTCTCAGGGGACAACTAAGTCTCCTCTTTTAAGACCCTGATCCTTGGCCACACATTGTTTAGTTACCTTGATTCTCTCCCTGAATCCATATTTCCATAATGTCTACCAACTGACCCAATTATATGGCAATTCATGAATAGTTCCTGATGATATAACCATTTTAATATGCTCATTAACCACCATAATGATTTCAAAATCACGTCCTGGGTTCCTACTCAGAATCAAGGTGTATACTCATGCCCTTCAGAAGTCTACTGCATACGGTCACCGTAGATTATATCCTGTAAAGGGATCAAACAAAAATCAACACAAAAATAACTTGAGTACTGGCCCTGAAACAGACCTTACTTTCTTTGGTAAATGACTACCTGGAAAATTCTGTGTTTCTTTTGGACCTTTGACATTAATAGTGCATTGCACTTGGGTGACACTTTGAATCAATTTATTTAATTATTTGCACTTTCCTTAACTTACTTCCCCCCCCCCCAATGAAAACTGTAATCTGTATATGACCAGTGAGAAGCATCAGTGTATAGTATGGAAAAAAAAAACATTTCAGTCAAATTTCAAGTCAATAAGACCTGGGGTACACATATTGCATTGTCTTTTATTGATTATTTGATCTTACTCAAGTGAATTAGACCCTCTAAATCTTAGTTTCCATACCTTTAAAATGTAGCACAGAAGCTTGTCCCTCACAGAATTATTGGAAGGATCAAGGGAGATGTTTAATGCACAGGGCCTGGTGCCTTGCCCCCAATGGATTCCCCATAGATGCTATTTTTTTCTGGTCTCCTCCCCCTGCTTAGTGTGGCATGCATATGTGACCATGAGTGCTCCCTCAGGTAGGTATCCATGGTTGCAGAATGACAAAGCATTATGTTTACAATGTACTCATTGTTCTAGAAGTCTGCTCACCAATATGGCAGGGATTCTTCCTGGGAATCAGACATGATTGTATCCCAGTGCCTCCCACAGCTCTTCACTCATCTCTGTCCTGCAACACCCACTGAATTCTCCCAGTCTCAGAATTAGCTGCTTACCTCCCTGTCTTCCTCATGAGACTGCCTCTCCCCCATCCCCCAGCTGGAGAGCTGTTTTTTTCATTTCTGTCTCCTGCACAGCCCACAGTGTGATACCTGGAATAAAGCAGCTGTTAATAAAGGGTAATCAGGTAGGACTAAGGCCAGAATTGGCCAGCTGTTTCATTGGCTTTCAGGCTCAGAGATTCAGTCCTCTTCTACCATTATCAACTTGTCGATATCTCAGTCTGATGGGTTTCCGATTCAAAAAACTTTCTCCTGAATGCCAGAAACTCTGTTACCTCATTTCATCCCTACCCCAACCCTGGGGGGTAGGTACCGCTCCTGATCTGCAGACGAGGAAACAAACTCCAAGACTTTACATGGCTTATCCCCAGCCAAGTCATTCTTCTGGAGTAGAATTGGGATCAAGGCTGATCAGCCTAACCCCCACCACAATAAACCTTACAGTGAGGCGTTACCATTGAATAAAGCCTACCGTGTAGATGGGTATCTCTGCTTTTCGCCTGGCACCGTGCTCAGTGACACACATTATTTTCTCATCTGATTCACTAGATCATAAGGTTCTAAGAGGGCAGGGATCTTGTGTCTGTCTTGTTCTCTCTTGTATCCCTAGCACCTGACACATTGCCAGACATAGAGTAGCTGCCAGTGACTATGCGTAGAGTGAATGAAACATTATGCCTTATGTCTCTGAGACATGCTGTTATTATGTCCATTTATTATCAGATAAATAACTGGAAACTGAGAGAAGTAAGTATCTTATCCATGGCCACACAGTTGTGAGTAGCAGATCTAATATTTTAAATGATGTCTGTTTGACCAAGTACTTAACCTCTCTGTTATCCTGCCTAAAGAAAGACAGGTAAATATTTATAAGCAAAAAAATACATTTCTTTCTTTAAAAGGTGGCATTATCATTCTCCATCTGCTCTTAGTATGGCAACAAATTCTTTAGCAGACAAAAGAACTAATGGGTCATAAAACACTTCTCAGTCCTGGCCCCTCACCTTCCTTTGTTTGTATATTGCTACTTTCAAAATCATTAAGCCTGTGACTGTTCATGGGGTAATTCTGGGCAGATGACAATTGCCTCTGAGTCAAAAGCTGTATCCCAACAGCTTAAATATAACAATGGTAGGTTCTTTTCAAAGGGTACATTTTCCCTCACAGCTGCCAGCTCTGCTTTCTATACAAACCTAAAAATAATGATCTTTCCATTATGGGAGCACAAGTATTGTTGCTTTCCCTCTTAGCTTATATTAGTGCTTAAATTATACACTCCTAGTCTCCAGGGGCTTAAACTTGGCCAGGAAAGTTTTCCCGAGGCCAAATAGTAGAGTTAGCTCTGAGCATGAGGCTTGTACCGCAGACTCCTGCAGTGCCTGGGGCAGAATTACAGTACCAAAATTTGCTTCCGGTTATCGTTGTTTGTCTGCTCTAAAGGTCACTGATAGTCTTTGTAGGCAACCCCAGCACACTTTATAATGGCGGAACCTCGCCTTTTTCTCTCTGCCGTACCCATTAAAACAAAGCACAAAGGGGACCTCTCCTCATTTGGCAAGGTTGCAAAGGAAATTTTTATTCAAATGCTTGAATGTAAGAGTATATCATTAAAGATGATAGGTACCCTAGTACGTTTTTTCCCCCCAAAAAAAACTTGAAAGCAAGCTTGTTGTAGTGAGGTCTGATTCTTGGGAGGACAGGGGGGTTGAGGGCTTGGATTCTGGTGGTGAGGTGAGCTAACCAGCGATAAGGCAATGGGTTATGGAGTGGAAGGTGAAAAAGGGAGGGGAATGTAGGGTAGTGGAGCAGTGGGGAGGGGAGAAAGGAAACTGTAGCTTAAGGGACTAGGAGAAGGGCTGGAGAAAGATACTCTGATAATCTAGAAAGTTGTCTCCAAATGATCTTTTGTCACACAATTCTCAGGTCCTGTGATCTAGAGCTAATATGGAGTAATAATGATTTTTTTCTGTAAAAATTACAGGGGAAAATGGTGGATTTATTTTCTTTGTTCCCTTCCTTTATTTTTTCCCTTAAACATTTGCACCTGCC
Organism: Ursus arctos; assembly: GCF_023065955.2. Classification (NCBI taxonomy): domain Eukaryota; kingdom Metazoa; phylum Chordata; class Mammalia; order Carnivora; family Ursidae; genus Ursus; species Ursus arctos. The sequence continues at coordinate 20,651,542 of NW_026622863.1, forward strand.
ATTGCCTGTCTACTGGTAGTACTGTATCATCGTGTTATTACACATTTAGGAAGGAGCTGTCGAACATTTTGTCACTGTGGAGTCTATCAGTCTGCACACACAGATCTTGACTCTGATGGTCAGTTAATGTCCCCTTAGCCTAACTCCCTGTTTATGAAAATCAATGGAGGAATTCTGTAATTCATTTCATAGAGATGACAGGATTAATGGAGAATGCTGGAACCATACTGTGGAATGAGAACCAGACACTGTATAATACACTGTTAAGTAAAGCATGATTATATACAACATGCTACTGATGGCATTCTGGGGATTCCTAATACTAATTTCTAATCCCTTTTATCACAGAATTGCTTAAAACAGAAGTCTGAAGATTGATATCCTTAGGTTATCCATCTTATAAGGATTCCCTTCTCTGTATTCCAGGTGACCCTCATCCATGTTAGTTGGTGCTGCAAAGGTTGACTTCTTCAATCAACCTTTATTTTTTAGCCCTCTACTGTTGTTGCAGGATTTCTCTGCCTTTAGTGCCTGCCATTCTTGCTCATGCCACTTGGAAGAATGAAGAGGTAGACCAGACAAAGAGTGTTGGGCAGTAAAGCAAAGTTTATTGAGCAATTGTACAAAGCTACCAGAGAGGGAGGGGACCTGAGAGGGTTGCCATCAGAATTTCTAAGTTTAAGGGTTTTTATGAGCTCTTTTGCAGAACTATCTTAAGCAATCAGGGTGTGCTGAGTTGTACCAATCAGGACTTTAGTTACATATCTGTCTACCTATGAGGTTAATGTCTACATGCTCCTGGTCTTTCTTGGCTGACATCTGGGGGCTTATATCTTAACTGCCCCTTGCCCATGATAGTGACAAATGCTTCGTGGTTAATTGCCTTATTTTCGGACATTTTGCAGAAGTCATTTCTGCAAACGTGGCAGAGAAGACTGCTAGTGCGATCCTGTCTAAGCTGTTAAAACAGCTGTTTTATTTTAGCTGTCCTGACTCCATATTTTCTTGTTGGGGACCCCAGCCATGACTACCTAACTGTCCAACTAACTCCTAACACTCCACTGTACAGACGAGACTGCTGCCACCAAGTCATCTTGGGAAAGGTCTGGTCTCTCTTGTTTCAGTCTTAAGGATTTCTTTCTCACATATGAGAACTCTGGATTCTCAGGTCTCTGGGTGCTTCTTTTAGCAACAACTCCAAAACTTTAAAGAGTAATTTTAAGATTGGATCCAATCCAGAAATATATCTTTCATTGGAAACACGTATGGGCACATGAGATTCTTCTGACCCTTAAATAACCCTTTCCACTGCAACCTCTCAAGATACTCTTGTTTAAATATTCCACGTCCATTTTCCTATGGCCTCCTTTAAAAAAAAAAATCCAAATAAATGCTCAATAAGGAAAAAAATATTAATGTAAAGAATGAGAAACTGTTAATTAGGATACATTAGCAGCTCCCCCCCCCCCTTTAATGAATGCATTGTAGGCAAAGAGCACAAATCATGGTTTCTTGCTGGGAATATTCTTAGTTTATGTGAAGGCATAGCTATGTAACATGTCTCAGTGTTCCCTAAAGACTGCCATGTGTTCCAGATTTTCTACCTCTTGGACGGCTTGGAGAATCATAGGTTTATGTTCTATTTTTTAAGATTGAAAATCACAAAATTTGAATTCTGTTCCTGGGTGTTTTACTTGTTTTAAGACCTTATATAAGCCCTCTGTCCTCTCCTAACTAGTTTTCCTAGGCTATGCAATGGGAGAGGCACATCGGAAGGTAGCCTCCCAGGCTGCCAGGCTGTGCTTTTATAGTAGAAGCTCTATCTCTGCTGTTACCATCACTGCTGTTACTGTTACTAATACTACCACGACTGCTGCCAGCCAGTGTCACCACTAGTGTGACCATTGCTGCTGCTACTGTTTCTACTCCTCCCAGCACCCGTGTAGCTACCTCTTATTTGCATACAGGTTTCACTTAGAAAGAGGGTTCCTCTATATTTTCTGGTTTAAAACTGCAAATCAGATGCAGCATGAGTCCTGAGGGAAGAGGTGAGCCGTTTCATAAGTGAAAGATGCTGCGTTTTCTTATCAGTAACATTTTTATTCCTCAATCAGCCATCACCTCAAGAAACTTTCCTTTGACTGAGTCAGCCCCTAAATTCCTACAGCTTTGTTCATCTTGATTAAAAATAAAGTTAATTTGATTCTGTTGGATTTCTGTGGGTCCAACAGGGAGAGAATTGACCGAATTCTGGCTATAGCCATTCCAGCAAAATAGCATGTTATTTTAAAATTTTATTGTTGTTTTACCAAATTCAAATATTTTTACCTGGAAATTGTTATATTTGAATATTTCCTCTGGGGGACAGATTTGATTGATGTTATTTGCCCTCTTGAGTATTAATGGAAATTTCCCCATGATTCCCCCCATTCATCAGAGACTGATGACAGGCTTAGCAACTAAGTTTCTGTGCTGCCCTATTTCCCACAGTAGCCTATGCCCCAGTGTCATTAGGAAGTAAAATGACTCTCGTTTATGTTGAGATCCAGATTTATCTTAAGCAAAAGTCTCTTGTATATTAGGTGTTTTATTTAGGATCATATAATCATTTAAAGCTCTAGTGTATTTATTTTTTTATTCCAGCCATAGTACTTACCGAAGTCATTAAAAATGTTAATAACAGTAATTAAACATATTTTTGGTTCTGAAGCAGGGATGCGTTAGGCTCATAGAACCTCAAACAAATTTATTAGCCTTATGGATGCCTATTGGCAACATGGAAGCAGGCCATGTGTAGTTTAACCCTGACTCAAAGGAGTATACTTTTCTAAAGTCCAAAATCCTTGGTCCCAGTGTAAGATCTGCATAACATTTCCCTGATTTTGGCTCTCTTCCAACACATAGCAATTCCAGTTTTGTGGCAAGAAGTTGGACCATTCCTGAGATGGGTAGGAGAGATAGAATGCAACCTTCGTTCATAATCTGAAGATCTCTGTCCTCAGTGATCTGATCTTTTTATTGTGGCATAATTAATTCAGGAATCTTGTAACATACAGTACAGAAATTGACCTGTAAGCACTGAAATACTTTCAGACGAACTCAGACATTCCTGAGACCTCCCCACCCGCACCCCCACCCCCGGGATGATGATGATTGAATCCCTTTTATTCAATGCACTTCCCACGGGCCAGCAACACTTGAACAAACAACTGTTTCAGTTGCGTTATTCTTCCATATCAAAATGGGAAAAGGCAAAGACAGACCATTCCAAGACAAAAGAGAATTGCAGTTATCATTGGTGATGCTTTCACCAACCACGAAATGGGAGAAATGAAACAATATACCAGATCCTGACCTGGAGATCAATAGGACAAAGATACTTGTCTAGTCAAGTTAGCCTGTGACCTCGCCTCACAGAGGTAAGAATCCAGGGTAGTTTGCACTAGTTTCACAAACGTCTCCTTTATAAGCCTGCCTTGTCAAAAATCACTAATATCATAAGATATTTGTGAGAAAAGAGAATGGACAACTGCAGTGGATGTCACAAAGAAAAGGCTGGAAAAGTAACTGCTCTCCTGAACAATTACCATGTTCAGGTCCTCCTGAAGACTATTCTCACTACAGAAGGAAGGAAGCAGCACTCCTTTCTCCTTGGGAAGTAGCCACATGGTCTTGCGTGGCATTTGGCCCATCAAATTTTTCGATTTGCGCACGAGGGAAGTTATGGCAAGAAGGCTTTGTTGATGGATCGTGGTAGGTTGGAGAGGAGGAGTAGAGAGGAAGACAGTAAAATGAAACCTTCCCACAGCTGTGAGTAAGCTCTGATTCTGGCAAAGCTGTGGAGGGCTTGACAGAGCTTTTCAGAAATGAAACATGTGAATTTTATGTGAACACCTGGAGTTGTCTCTGTTCCATGTGTCGCAGGGAGAAATCTCGTGTGCATGGTTTCTTCACATGTTCATCGAATACTGTAATCACATGAGGCTCACATAGCTCTGCGGTCTACTCCAGGACTCCACCTGAGAAGAGGGGGTTAAGGACTCTGATAGGATTATAAACAGATGTCTCCTAAGACCACACAGTGTGGTAATAGCAAATTTAGTTTTGGGGAGGGAAATTGAGACTCCCAGTTCAATGTCTTGGTTCAGGGTCCTTCTGCTTGATTCTCTACAATAGGTTTATGTTATTTCTTAATAAGCTCCACCTCCTTTCCCTCCCCAGTGAACACTGAGCTCCCTTGGGCACTTTCCTAATACAAGAATCATTCTCTCTTACATACTTCTCTTTTTTAAAATGTCAAATAAGAATATTGAGCATCTAGAGTCCCTAACATCTTTAGAGTCAAATGTGGAATTAACAGCATATAGACTAGTACAAAAAAACAGATGCAAATACTAATAACGGTTCTATCTATCTGTGTTATTTTTATATGTGTAATTTTTAGAGGAAAGTCTGCCTAGTCCTCATCAGTGTCTATCTCTAAAGAGCCCTCACCTCAGACCTACTGAGCAAGAATTTCTTGGTGCAGGTCCTTCGTATTTAAGAAGTCTCCCCGGTGATTTTCACAGCCCCTGTTTATTCCTGCCATGGAAGTTGCCCTAGGTTCTCCTTGAAGTTTCTGGGTTGGGGAAGGAGAGGAAAGGCCATTTATTTGTGTGTGTGTATGTGTGTGTGTGTGTGTGTGTGTGTGTGTGTATCACAGGTGATATAATTAGATAAGGAATGAATTCATTAGAGGCCTCGGATTCAGTTCATTAATTGCAAGATAATAATCACTACCGTGTTTGTAATCTTCCAAGGCTGGGAATTAGCTCTCCCTTTCTCCATCTCGCCAGCATGTGGCAGAGTGCCTGGCAGAGTAGGCAGTCAACCACGTGGAGTCCAAAGGAACCAAATCTGATTTCATCATCTCTTGCAAATGTAACCACGGATGCTTTCAATGGTGGAAAAATAAGAGTTAATAAGGCAATTCTTGATAAGTGCAAAAAATACCAAATTACATAGAATCTGATGACAATGATGACATCAATGACAATAAATTAATCTAACATTCATCGTATGCTAATGTCCAAAATCACTTAGTTAATTAATTAAACTTAGTTAATATATTAAGTGCCTACTACGTGCCAGGAAACATTCTGGGCATTTGGAATAATCATTAAACAAAGCAAAAAGCTCTGCCCTCATGGATCACATATTCTTCATGGTGGTGGAGAAATAAATAAGCATAGGGACGCCTGGGTGGCGCAGTCAGTTAAGTGCCCAACTTTTGGTTTTGGCTCAGGTCATGATCTCAGGGTTGGGAGATCAAGCCCCACATCTAGCTCTGTGCTCAGACTCTCTCTCCCTTGCCTTTGCCCTCAGCCCTCTCTTTTTCTCTCTCCCAAATAAATAAATACATCTTTTAAAAAAGAGAAATAAATAAGCATAAAAAAATAAATAAGTGTATTATATGGTATGTTGGAAGGTGATAAGTGTCACAGTAAAAAGAAAAAGTTGAGCTGGTGAGAGGGATCAATTGCAGAGGAGGTAGTTTCCAGTATTAAACAGGGAGCTAAGTATCTTATTTTTACTCACCAAATGATATGGGTATTGTCATTATTATCCCTATTTTAGAGGAGTGATTGAGTTTTATACAGGTCTGTGAGTTTTCCCACAATCATACTCTTGGAGACGGAGCTGGTTGGAAACCCGAGGAAGCCTTGCTCCACAGCCTGGACTTCTGAGTTCCAATTTACATTTTCTTTCCCATTGGCAAATGATGTATATACCATTTGCATTTAGGGTCAGCTGCTATGGTCTTCTGGGAGCTCCAGGGCGGGAGTAAGCAATTCCAACTTTCATAATCCCAGGCTTAATTACCCGGTGGGCACCGGGAGCCCTCAGTCACCCACAGAGTTTTCTGTTCAAGCAAGACACATGATTCTAATAAAGAATCAATAATGGAAAGGCCGTTGCATATTTTCTTACTTGCTGCAATGGGGAGGGGCTCACTGGGGGTATCACACTAGGGTAGAAGACAAGGGGAACACGAAGAGGATTACATGTTTATTTTTAGTTTCAATTAATAATTTTTGCTGAGCTATCAAGTTTGGGGAGACTTTTTAAAAACTTGCAGCATAATTACTTTCTAATTGCTGGAGATGAGTAGACATCTGAGTGCAATCTTCCTGTATTTTTTTTTTTAATTGCCAAATTATTGAACATTGTTTTATACACTCTGACACTTCTGTTATTACCTGAGAGAAAGAAAGAAAATGGTCTTAGGATCATGGATTATTTGTGTGAAAGGAGACCTCAGAGATTGCCTTTCCCAAATTCCTCATTTTAGAGGTGATGAGATTTAGAGGCAAGTGCCATACCCGAGATCCCTCAGACCGTGTCAAAGGAGACACACCACATTTAGAAAATCATAGATTATTAGCCTTGGGAATCCTCTGTTGCTTTCATCTCATTCTCTAGGTAAGGAAAATGAATCCCAGTGCAAGCTCATTATCTTTCTCATTGGAATCCTTCTCTCTCCAACACACCCGCTATACAATTCACTGACATTCTGTTAATGCAAATATAAACATGTCATTCACTTAAAACACTTCAGTGATTCTCTGTCTTCAGAATAAAGTTGAATTTTGTTTTTTGTTTTTTTGTCTTACTTGCATTTGCAGATACATCTCTCTCGACACTATGCTGTTGTTTTTGTTCTACCACTACACACCCTGCTCTTCTGTGCTTGCCCCCCACCTACAAGGTTTTATTTCAGGCATGCCCGTTCTGCCCCTCACTTTTCTTCTGGACAGGCATCCCTTCTCTGTACCTGTATCTTTAAGTTTGTACGTGCATGCCACCAATATTTTATTTATGTCCGTCTTTTCCATCCTGGAAGCACATTCAGGGCAGAGACTGTGATTTTATCAATCTTTGTCTATTCATCCTTTGGTTGGTACCATAACTTGCACATAGATAACCCAGAGTGAATACATATTGAAAAAATACATGAGTGAATGAATAACGGAATGACTTGTGAATTGATAAACACTATGGATCTCTAACAGTATTTCCAAAAGTATTTTCGAAGAAGAAAACAAAAATAAAAATAGAATTTTGGCCTCTTATTAAGAAGTCTAAAGTAAAGTATCTCCTCAAATTTCATAAAATAGATGTAGAATTATAGAGGAATGATTTAAAAAAAAGATTGCAAATATACTTTGTTGCTGTTTTTCTCCAAGCCTCATTTTCTCCCTGTATAAATCTTAGTTCAGTCGATCCCCAATGTTCCATACAGTTGTGACAAACTTTATGAAATTGTGCACATTGTGTTCTGAATCCTTCACTCATTTTTTTAGACAGTAATTGAACTTCTGCTAAATTTGTCAATATGCTCCAGAGAAGGACGAACAGATGAATAAAATTATAGGAGCTCATAGTCTAGAAAGAGAGTTAAGCACACAGATTTAGTTTATATCCAAAAATACTATAACTGATGGTCAAATGGATATGCAAAGAGCCAAGAGAGTTCAGAAGAGGCATAAGATTATTTCTATTTTGGGAAACTAGAAAGACTTTATGAAAAAGAATCATTGGAGTGGAACCTTGCAGACTATTGACAGGAAAAGAGTTCATAGATCATGTTAATAGTAGAAATTCTCAAAGACGTCTTGGATTTTTCTTGGAACTAGATAATACATGAACTCTCCTTGGAGCTAGTCTTATTATTTTACTAGAAATATTTGATGACCTCAGGAGTAATAAGGATAAGTATTATTTAACCTGAGTTGTCAGTCTTTCAAAAGATTATTTTAGAATTAAGGAGGTCACCAGGTGCTACCAAGTTAAATCTGCTTTGGATGGCAAGACCCGAACGGGAACTTAGAAATAATAAAAGCATTGACCGTAGTCTCTTCATTCATTCAATAAATATTTACTAAGGACATATTGTGGGGAAAAGTTACACTATTTTGCTGAATATGAAGATGAAAAAGAATCACCTCTGTTCTTAAGAACTTAAAGTCTACTAAGGAGTTAGCATGGAAACAAACAATACTAAGGTCGTTACATAATTATTTTTCTAAAGGTATGCATACTTGGAGGTCCTCGGAGGCTCACCAGAGTAGGTGTTAGCTAAGCTGATCCTTGGGAGATGAGTGGGTGTTTGCCAGGTATTCTGGAGCAGAAACTGATAGAGATGACATTTTAACAGGCACAGAAACAGGGAGAACCCAGTGAGTTACTGGACTGAATACTTTTACAGATTCAAATAATCTATTTGCTTATTGGCAACAGCCTCTTGTGTTTTCTCTTTAGTGGCTGGTTTAATGTTTGTAGTGGTTATCTTTTATCTTAAGAAAGTATTCTTCCATTTTCCCTTCCCTAGCCTTTGTGTTATGACTGTTTACATTTTACTTCTGTATGTTGATTTTTTTTAAATTTAAATTCCATGTAGTTAACATCTAGTGTATTATTAGTTTCATGGGAAGAATTTAGTGATTTGTCGGTTGCATATAACACCCAGTGTTCATTACATCAAGTGTCCTTCTTAATGCCCATCACCCAATTACCCCATCCCCCACCCACCACCCCTCCAGCAACCCTCAGTTTGTTCCCTGCAGTTAAGAGTCTCTTATGGTTTGTCTCCCTCTCTGTGGAAGGAAAAATAAAATAAGATAAAAACTGCTATATATTTATAAGCCACATACTATTTTTTTAAATTTACTTCAAAAAATCAAACACTTTAAAGAGATTTTTAAAAATAAGTGAAAACATCTTTTATATGTACCTATATAGTCACCATTTTAGGAGTTTTCATCCCTTTGTATGGTTTCCCATTTCCATCTGGTGTATTTCTTCTGTTTGAAGGAATACCTTTAACATTTCTTGTACTGCAGATCCACTGTTGATGGACAATGGCAAATTTTGTCTGAAAGTGGCTTCATTTTGCCTTCATTTTTGGAAGATATATTCACCTGATCTAGCATTCTTGGTTGACACACCCTCCATCCCCTGCACTCACAAGTAATTTCCCGGCATTACTCCATTGTTTTCTAGTTTGCACCGTTTGCGTTTCCATTCTTATTTTTGTTCTCTAGATACAGTGCCCTTTTCCCCCTCTCTGTGGATGCTTTAAGACTTTTTATCTTTAAGAAATTTGAATACAATGGCCTTGGTGTAATAGTCTTTGTGATTTTTATATTTGTGGTTTGTGCAACTTCTTAAAGCTGTAGTTTAAAAGTACTACTCAAATTCGGAAAAATTTTAGTCATTATTTCTTTAAATATGATCCTCTTCCCTTTTCAGGGCCTGCAATTACATGTATATTATACCCCTTGAAGTAGTCCAGCTCTGTTGTTGCTATGTGGTTACAGTATTTTTTCTCTTTTCATTTTGAATATTATCTGTGACTGTATCTTCAAGTTCATTAACCTCTTCTTCAGTGTTTATCTGATGTTAACTTCAAATACTGTATATATTTTTACCACTAGAAATTCAATTTGGGGTCTTCTTTTATATCTTCCACTTCTTTCTTAATATGTGCATATTCTCCTTTACCTTCTTGAACATATGGAATATATTTATTATACCTGTTTTAATGACTTTACTATTTCTGTCATCTGTGTAATCCCTAGCTCTGTTTCTGTGAGTTGGTTTTATTCTTCATTATGAATGATATTTTTTCTGCTTCTTTGCATGTCTGTTAATTCTTTGGTGGAAGAATAGCACTGTGAATTTTACTTTATCTGCTGCTGGATATTTTTGTATTTCTTTAAATATATCTAATCTTTGTTCTGGGATACAAATAATTTGCTTGAAAACAGTTTCATACTTTCAAGATTTGCTTTTTAGCTTTGTTAAGCAGGTTCAGAGCATGACTAAGGCAATATTCTTTCTGTGTATTCAGTGCCACACGTATTCTCAAGGTTTTGTTTTGTTTTGTTTTGTTTTGTGTTTTGTTTTTTTTTATTATTATTTTTTACTCTGGCTGATGAAAGAACAACCTACTTCTAGCCCTGTGTGAACTCTGGTGTTTGTTACAACTGTTCTTTCCAGGTGGTTCTTTCCTCAGCCTCTGAACATGTCCTCACATGCATGCACTGATCAGTAACCAGATGGAGAGTTTAGGAGGACCCTCTGTATGTCTGCAGAGCTCTCTTTGTACAGCCCTTCTCTCCATGCATTCATTTCCTCTTTAGTACTCTTGAACATTGCCTTGTAAATCCTATCTTTCTTGGTCTCTCCAAACTCTCAATTCTCACTCCTTCTCCCAGAGAGGCCAAGCTTCTTTTGCTTTCCCTCTTCCTTCACTTTGGCCTGGAAACCCTCTGAGCAATAAGCTTCAGGCAGTTGTAGAGCTTACCTCATTTGTTTTCCTACTCTCAGTGGTCACTTTTCTGAGCTACCTTTCATCCAGTGTCTAAACGATAGACACACACTGTTAGATGCTAGGTAGACCTAGTCCTTGCTTTCACTGAATTGATCCCTCTCAACAAGAACAATATAAAAACAAATGACAAGAGAATGGGATACATAAATAAGTTGAGCACAGTTACCTGTTAAAATTTATGTCTATTCCACACATTTAGGGATCAAACCATATAATGTATGGATATCTCCAAATGTACTGCCTGGTATAGCCTAGTTGCTCAATAAATGACCAAAGCATTGCATTGAGAGGTAGTAATGGTGAGAGCATCACTATTGAATGAAAGGGCATTAGTAAAAGTCTGTCTTTGTGGGGTATGTGGTAATCAACAAATTCAAAGCATTGGATATACATTAAGTAACAATTTAGCTGACTTGGCAAGAGCTTGGCATTTGATCTTGGAAATTTTTCAATGACAGATAAGCTCTTTGGCAAAAAGACATTTTGTATACCACACACATACCTGTATTACACACACACACACACACACACACACACACACACACATTTTGCCACTTTTCCTTAGCTTGATAACTTTTACAAAGTAGCTTTGATCAATCTCTAACCAGAAGTGTCATCAGTGAATAATGCCATGAGAGTCATATTAAGCATATCCTGTACAAGTATATCCGGAGCAAAGATAAAGTGTCGACAGGATGACTGAGTTCCACTTGCAAAATTGATTATTTTACTTCCCAACTCTCTAGCCTTTAATTGAAATGGATAGATTTGATGGAGCACCCTTGGCCTTGGCCATGGTGTCTGGCAGAGCCTGAAAACTAACACCCTGACTTCTGAGGGCACCGAGCCAAAGGTTTCTATAGGTCAGTTCTCCCTCCCCACTCTGTCCCATTGATGAGGATAGGATCAATGGGAAATTGGCCGGGTCGCCACTCTGACGCCTTCCATCCTCAGTGCAGGGGAATAGAGCTTACGTTACCACAACAGCAGGGAATAAAATTAGATTTTAGTGCACAGTCAAATGTTCAGCCACCTATCAAAATCACTCCCACTTGGGGAAAAATATCCTTGCTGAAAAAAGAAAAATCTGGGAATTATTCCTCCAAGATAATTAACTGGTTCCACTCTGGCTAAATTGGAAACAGTGAGTGAGTGCTCCTGACCTCAAAGTTTTGGCGCCACATTTTCCACAATGACAGTCTTTTAAACTACCAGGTGAATGATGCAGAATGGCCTAAAGAGTTGTATAGTATTCATTGAAGATGCAGAGACTAAAAAGGCCATTGCTTCCTTGTCAAGATATGGCCCATTCCGGAGAACCAAAGAGCTAGTTGGACAGGTTCCACTTGCTTGAAAAACCAACATTATGATCTACTATGGAGAAGTTTAGAACAGTGCACCTTTCCCATGAGGTTCATTGATGCACTTGTTTAGGAATTCCAGCTTAATCTTTGAAACAAGTGCATGTTACTGGCAGGATTAGCTCAGCTGCTGCACATGGGTAGTAGACAAAATAATTGCACTCCTGTTTCTACTTAAGTCTTAATAGAAGCTTACTGAGGAAAACCATGACGTGAAAAAGACTAAGTGTACATGTACACATGTATACACACATATGAATGATTATATTCTATTGCTCTAAGCATCACAAAGTCTCCATTATCATTGGGTATATACTACATTCTTAACATATTTGGAAAAACAGATCAAGGATGTGAAGAAGCCTATCGTTTGGGGAGTGATTACTCCTGCTCCTTCTTTAGCTAGCCTCTTTTCTGTTCTTAGAGGGCCTTCAAGACTGCTGATAGTTGAATGCTACCAGTTGCCTTCATCAACACTCTAAACACTGTCAGTTTTTTCCTTGCAATGATGCCAACGTTTTGATCCATCCTAATGATTTTGTTTGATGGTTGCTTTTTTCCTATGTTTTGGTGGAAAAAAAGAGTAATTTCTAGTTTTTAACCTCTTGAAATTTTCTCCCTCCAACAATTTAAAGAAAACTCTTCCTCAACATCGAAGCAAATTTCTGTGTTGCATCAACAGTAGACATAGCTATAGAAACACTGGCTTTCTAAACTCTTTTACTTGGAAAAATCAGCAATTAGCCCATATGTTTCCTTCTAAAATTCCCAGCATTCCTGAGGGGACTAAATATTATGCTTTCTGAAGTCCTGTGTGCAAATTTTTACATCGGTTGTATTTATAGTGGCAAAACATCGGGATGTGGGTGCAGCATACATTGCCTATTTATAATAAAATGATAAATAAATTACAGGGCATTTAATATATGGACTATTACATAGCCATTAAAATGATACATGAGAAGACTTTCTGATGATGTGGGGCAATATTTATAATGTAAAGCTAAGATAAATCAGTACACAGAACTGCCTGTTTGCCAACACACAATACACACTGTCCACTCATTTGTGTATTTCACGTAACCATAAAGAGAAGCATGTAAAAGTTAACATGTCACCAGATGTTTAATAATGGTTATTTCTAAGCTGAGAAATTATACATCCTTTTTTCCTTGCTACATTTTAGTATTCTATAAATGTCTGTGCATTGGATTTTAAAATGAAAGAAAACCAGAGCTATTTAAAAGCAACAACAGCAAAAACTTGTCTGAAGGAAAAGAATGGTAGGTGGTCCCTCAGTCAACAAATTCACTGACCTTTTTTCCTAAACCTTAGGATTCATTACTGTTATCCCAGTGTCTGCTGAGAGAGAATCCAGGGTCCTTAGAGGGTGAAATTACTTGGTGGAGTGAATCGGTGACTTGATAATGGGGTCAGTTCTGGACCTTGTCCACGAATGTGGACAGCTGCTGTGAATAGTTTGGGGTCTTCTGCTTCTGTCATTCAACCAGCTGCTTTATGTTTTGTGACCTGTGGCTCAACAGCAATTGTAAATACCTGTTTTGCTCTCCATGAGAGACTTTTATTGGAAGCATTAAGATCCCTACTGGTGTAGCTTACTTCATGACATTTCCCAAAGTCACAAGGAATATGACATGACATTTTACAGGGCTGTGATTTTGCAAACATTTCTATAAAACATCATGAAAGTTTCTCATTAAACTAGACTAATTTGAGCAGGACAACAGGTGGTTTGGAATGTTTCATCTTGCATCAAAACTAGGTACCCCTGATTGATTCATTTTATCCTTTGCACATCCTTTGCTAAATCATTGAGGCATATCTCCCTTAGAAGTTAATTCCTTCAAACTTCTCATTACATCTGAGGAAGGACACTTGTGCCAACACATACTTTTATGAAAGGAAATAAAAAGAGGAGAATAAAGTTCTTCCAGTCTAGAAAGTTCTTTAAAAATTTAAGAATTTAGAATCTAGATTTAATAATACTATGAACTATACAGGGAGGATTAATGAAATCATATATGTTTATAGCTAGATGTTTATCAAAGTGTGTCCTGTCGATATTAATAGATATCACACAAAAACACATGGTTAAGTGGACTTGAGAACTACTGAGTTAAATGAAGATATGTATATTTATTCACTGCAGCATTTCTCAGAATTCTTATTTGATTAAAAAAAAATGGTACTTCAGGAGGGGCCTAGTGGCCTGTGGTAGGAGGTGGTGGTGTCTTCCCTGTAAATTTGGTCTTCCTCCTCCTTCTGAAAGCTGATTCTGTCTCCTGAGCATCACATGACCATGCCTGGCCAATCACAGAGCCCATGAAATTTCTACAATAACAGTTTGTCCAAGGGTGAGCTCATCAACCATGACAGCCAATCAGAGCCTTCCAACCACTTTCCTTGCTGTAATTTTCTTCATGATAGCATTTGCCATCATCTGCCACACTACGTATTTTCTTGTTTATTTTGTTTATTGTCTCCTTCCATTCAGTAACATATGAGTCCCATGAGGGCAGGAATTGATGTCTCTTCAGTTCACTGGTGTATCCTGTGTGACACATAAGTACATGTTCCGTAAATACTTGTTGAATCTTGATCAGGAAGCATAGAGTGTATGGTGTTTCTCAAACTTACTTTCAAATAGAACCCGTTATCCATAAGGCATTGGACCAGTTAGTTCTCTGTGGAACATACTTTGTGAAACACTGTGTTGACAAGAGTCCTAATAAAGTATCAATTTAAACACGTTATTTTTTTATTTTAGTTATATTTCATTGTTTATTTTTTTGCATGTGGGGGAAATTTTGTATTTAGTTACAAAAGAAAATCTTGATGGAAGATGGACAAACATGTTATTTTTTAAAATGAGGAAACTGAGACCCAGAGAGGCTAAGTAATTGACCCAAAAGCCCACACACTGCACTTGAGGTTTCCTGTGTTTGAGTCCTTGGTTCTCCCATATCAGCTTATGCCTCCCTGTAGAAAATGCCCACTGTTATATGCCAGGCTCCCTGATGGGTCTGCCTCTTCTAGTCCCTTGACTCACTGAAACATCAATATGATCAAAGCAGTTGGGATGGAATCCTTCTTTTGTTCAGAAAGCTGAGGGTGTGACCTCACCAAGGCTGCACAGCTCTGTGCTCAAGTGGGAGTTACACTATTCCCCAGATGGCATTTCTAATGAAGAGGAAATATCACCTCCAACTCCATGCTGCCTGTTCACCTTCCAAAGGACCTAATTTCCCCCCAAGTTATGCAGAATGTACAGCTAATGAAGCAAAACATGTGCTGAAACAGGTGTAAAGCAGGTGTTATACATTGTACCCTCAGCATTCTTTCAACCAGTATGTGAGTACCTACTATATGCCAGGCACTATGTTAGGCACAAGTGATACAGAGCAGAAATGGTACCACCTCTGTGAAGTTTAAACTCCAGTGGAAGGAGACAAACAAGCACACAGGCTTTGATAGTTGTGATGCATGATATAAAGAAAGAAACACAACAGCAGATCTCTAAGGAGCTCAATTTTAGATGGGACTCTTTGGGAAGCTTTGCTGCTCTGCCCCTCAAAACTGGGTAGATTCCACATGTCTTGCTTTTACAGAGGAAGAGAAAGAAACTTCATCCATGCCAACCTACCCCTTTGGCCTTTAGAAACCAAAACTGTGATTGATTCTAGAGTTGAGTTCTTTCCCTTTTCCACTGAACAACTAGGCAGCATCAAAGAGCCCTCCAAAAGGACCTGGCCTTCCTACCAAACAGATTTTACGCTGAACTGGACCTCAGATTAGATGGAAAGTGCTGTCTTGGAGGCAGATGCCAAGTGCTTTATGCATGTAATAGCGCTGTTCTTCATTATCCATTATTTATCAGCCTGGGGAGATTGAAGGAGACAGAGCAAGACCCCTTAGTTTAATGTGAGGTCTTTATCTTTCAGCTTTTTGAGCTCAAACACACCAAGAAAAGCTGTTGAATTGTTGTCAGTGAACACACACATCATTGACCAGCTGGCTCTCATCCTGAAATGCCCCAGACCTCAGAAATGAAGCCACATGAAAAATCGATCAAGGTTCTTATGGAGTTGGTGTTGGTAGGGAATTCCATGGCAGAGCCATGGGAAAGGGGTGAGTGATGGGCTTATTCTAGTCTTTTTTTTTCATAAAACAACAGTTTTCAACCTTAGCAATGCATTGGTGTCACTTGGGAAGTTAAACAAAAATACAGATGCCTAAGTCCCACCCGTAGAGAGTGTGATTTATGTGATCTGGTGAGCGGCTTGAACATGGGGATTTGTCAAAGCTTCCCAGGTGATCCCACTGTGCTTTTAGTGTTGAGAACTGCCTCTGTAGATGTAGTCATGAGGTGATGAACAACTTCGGTGTGGGGCAAAGGTCAACTGTTTTAGGACTGTGTCAATCCTGTCTTGCCAGCCTTCACGAAAGATTAATTCACTCAATGCTCAGATCTTAGTCAATCTGATCTTGTGCTACCATTTTGACCATTTTAGACAAACTGATCAATTTATTTATATTTAAATCACAGAAATGGTAAGGTTTCCAAGGTCATTTACTTCATAAGTGGATTTTCTTAATGTTTCTTGTCTAAGGAGGCAGGATGGCTAAACTGGTGTAAGGAGGTGGTGAGGTAACTACTGTGTGTCTCACCTGGGTTTTCTGTGGAAAGGCAGCATCTCCAAAGAAGGTGGGAGCTGGGGAAAGTGGGAAGGGCTGAAGGACACTGATCTACGATGAATGAGATGAATTCCAATGCAGGAGTTCACAAAACTTTTCACCAAGAACCTTATCTTTTCCTATTATATGTCTGTAAATTTGATGCTGGAAAACTTTTCTTACAAACTGAATGCATTTTCCTGCTGAAATATTTCATCATAAGCCTTTCTGTCTGCTAAGTGGAGTTTCTCTTCAGCAGGATATAACCACTGATATAGTTCCAATGCAGAGCAATGAACCTCAGTTTCAAGTCTGTTCCCCCACAGGATGTTTGCATGAGTGCGTGTGTTTTGCCAAGCTTTTTGGAAAATGGAAAGTAGAGGACGGACTCATAGATACATTCAGAGACCCCAGGGGATCTGGGCCCCCAGAAAGAAGGAAGGGAGCCAACAGGTATTAATTACCCATAATGGGCCAGGCACTTTGCTGACAGATAG
Source organism: Ursus arctos (assembly GCF_023065955.2). Lineage (NCBI taxonomy): Eukaryota > Metazoa > Chordata > Mammalia > Carnivora > Ursidae > Ursus > Ursus arctos. Next base: position 20,668,470 of record NW_026622863.1, read on the forward strand.
GTATCACCACCCTCATTTCACGGCTCAGGAAGTTTGGGCTCCGAGAGGTCAGGTTACTGGTTCATAGTCCCAAGGTGGTAAATGGAGCTGGGATACAAATTGAGCCCTCCATCTCTCTGCGCTACTGTCCCCATACCACGCTAACCCCTGTGGGGACTTCTGAATTTAGACTTTCATCAGAGAGAAAGACTGCTTCTTGGCCCCAAAGGAAGACACTTTTATTGAGTCTTGGAGATTTCCTCCATCTATCTCCCAGAATGATAGGCTAAGCTAATAGGGCCAATTAGGAAGTTCCTCTGGCTTCGACCCTGGACGCATTAGAGTGTGTTGATCAAGAGAGGAGCTCTGGCTTTGATAGTCTGGGATTTAATAGAGCTCTCTCCCTCACCAGTCGTGCTACCTCAGGCAACTCACTAACCCTCCAAGTCTCAGTTTCCATCATCTAAGAAGTTGGGACAGTGACAGCGCCCACCACGTAGGGTCTTCATGAGGATTAAATGAGATACTCACGCCACTTACCGCAGCACGTCGTAAGTGCCCAGTAGATGGTAGCAATCCCTGTGATTACAATCCCCATCCTCCAGGGCCAGTGTCATCATTTTGCCTTGGACAAGTCACTGACTGTCCCCTCCGATATTCCTTTGAGTCAAGGACTTAGGAGCTCTGCTGGAGCCGTGTGCCATGTCCATTGGTGCTTCAGCTTCTGCCTTCCTCCACACCGTGGATTGATCTCGACTCCTTGCATCCCCGGCCTCCATTCAGATGGAGGTAATGCAATTGCTTATTTCAGAATGAAAGCAAAGAAAACTGACTCCTCCTCTTTGAAGAATGGCTGAAAACCCCTCAATTTTATACTGTGTTAATCAGGCCTGAAAGAAGTGACAGAAAGCCAATAGCCAGGCTTGGAAATCTGTGAGAAAAATACCCCAGGAAGGCTCATTGGTTTCTCATGCATGAGTGAAAGCCAAGTGGTTTCTGCAGAGATGCAGGAGCTATTGCTTTGATCACTGCCCAAACCAGACCTGGGTAGATGGAGACAGGGGTTCCAGCTCAGACCCTACTGTCTCTGCCTCATTGTGGAAACGGACAACTGAGTCCTGCACTCAGGTGGCTGGAGCTCGCATCCTGTCCCCTGCAACGGCTTCCCTAGCACCCACCCTACACACATCCACATGCCCTGGGTCCTATTTGTGTCCCAGCATTGCATTGCCTCTCAGAACACCACAATGGTTACATTCTACTTAAGATGTTGAAAGACAAAGTCAAGGTCACAAACATCCCCTCTTTCAATTAGAGGTTCTGTATAATAGCAATATCTGCATTCCCCATTCCCTGTGTAAAACACATCCCTGTTTATTATCTCATTAGTAGAAACAGCAATGCTGGGAGGAAGGTACTCTGATAACTGTCACCCAGTTATTTTTATTTGATTTGATTTATAAAATAAGAATAATAACCCCTATTTCACAAGACTGTTGTAAGGATCAAATAGGGACTTTTCTAATATATAGTAGCTATTAAATTATATGTCCATGGAATATGAACGAAGGGAAACCAACCTTCATTGGAAGCTCACATTCTAATAGTGGCAAAACCCAGACTTGAATCCAGGTTCTGAGTTCTGCTTATCTTAACCAGAGATAGAAAGCCTTGATGGGGTTTCTCAGGCCTAATTTGTATGGTATTTCTGTAAGGCAGCAGGGACAGGAGGAAAAGAAATGCATTACAGAACATCATGGGAAGTTAACATTGTCAGGAGTCCGCATGTCCAGATTTGAATCAAGTTTCACTTGGTACTAGCTGTGTGACCTTGGACAACTCCCTTTTATGTGGGCCTCAGTTTCCAAATATGTAATGTTTGCCTTACAGGATTTTTGCAGTGTTTAGTATAACCATATGTGTAAAGACACACTCGGTATTTGGCACATGTAGAACAACAGTGTGCCCTACTCAATAGTTAGGAGAAAAAATAAGGAATGGTAAGTAGGAGGGCAAGTGGAAATATACACATGTGACCTGCCCTCAAACCTAGTCGTGTTGCTTAGTACAACCAAGTCCAGGTGTTCATCAGATTGCAGGGACTGAGCCCTGTTCTGAAGTAGAGTTGACAGTGAATGTCAGAGAAGAGGCAAGTTGCTTCCTGGTTGACCCAGGCCACGTAGGTACAGGGCAAGTTCTGTGGTGATCTGATGGGTGAATGCAGTCTCAGTGCTGTGGGAAGAATTCTGAGCTTCAGTTATATCATTTATGAGGTAGAGGTAATCTCGTACCTCCTTCAGGGGTTGAAGGAGATAATCCACGTAGCATGAATAGATCAAGATGACCTCAGTGCTAGTCTTGCATGTATCAATGAATACATATTTTTACCTGCTTTGGGTAGATCCTGTGCTTAATGCAAACAAGTCTGCAAAAGGTTCTGTTCTCAGGGAATGTTTGTCTTAGTGAGGAGGCAAGACCCAAGACCATGCAGTTCGTGCTGAGGTCAGCAAAAGGGGCTTTGGAAGCACAAAGATGCAGAACCCTTCCCAGGAATGATGCATAGTGTGAGGTTACGGTTTATTTGGAAAGCATTTCAGAATGGGGAGCATGTGCTCGACCCAGGTTTGGTTTGAAGCACTGCCACTTAATAACCCTGGGACCTTGGCCAAATCACTTTGCCTCTCTGAGTCTCAATTTCCTTATCTGTAAAGTGGGTTTATTCATACTTACTTGCAAGGTTTGGGGGGAGGATTTAAAGTATATACAGTATTTGGAGAGTGGCTAGCATACCAAGAACATTAAAAAAAACTGCTGGCTGTGTTAATGTTAGTATACATTGGTGTGTTCAGATAAAATGCACTATTTGGGGAGGTATTAAATTTCCTATGGATGAAGCTTTTCAAACAGAGACCAGAGTTAAGCTATGGAGAACATCTTTATGATATTTCCCAGCCCATTTCAGACCCCATACAATCTGAGAATCAGGGGTTTTACCTGGAAAGTGGAAATCCTGGTTCTAGACTCCTGGAAGGGAGAGTTCTCAGGAAGATGATCCAGGCCCAGTGAGATTAGCAGAGGAGAGAGGAGATTTGCTGAAGCAGAGCTGAGGACCAGGAATCTTGTGAGTGGCCGTAATCTCTAAACCACACATGCATTAAAGAGAGCAGTTCTTAATGCTCACAGACATGGATTGGGAAGCATCATTTAAAATTAACATAGTTTGAAGCTAGAGCAAACTTTTGAGAAAATAGAGGGGACTGAATTGGAAGAGAAGGGGGACACATTAGAAGCATTATAATAGTCCAGCTGAGAGGGGCCTGGAGTGACAGTGGAAATAAAAAAATCGAACAAACAAACAACAAACAAACAAAAGGGAATGGATTACTGTTAAGATAAAAAAAATAATTAATTGGAAATTTCATATTGAAGAGCTCAGAATCTAGTAGAGATAGAAGTAGTGTGGGAGGGGCACCTGGGTGGCTCAGTTGTTAAGCATCTGCCTTCGGCTCAGGGCACGATCCCGGAGTCCTGGGATGGAGCCCCATATCGGGCTCCTCTGCTGGAAGCCTGCTTCTTCCTCCCCCACTCCCCCTGCTGTGTTCCCTCTCTTGCTGGCTGTCTTTCTCTCCGTCAAATAAATAAATAAAATGTTAAAAAGAAGAAGAAGAAGAAAAAGAAATAGTGTGGCAGATAGCAATGTCAGCTTCAACATCTAGAGTCAGCCAAGGCTTAGGTCCCATCTTTGATTTCTATTAGCCTTGTAGCCTTGGGTGAGTCACTGTAATCCCTTGAGCCTCAGAGTCCACATTTCTAAAATGTGATTAGCAATAATACATCTATCTTGAGGGCTGTTGGGATTCTTGCGCAGTACTCCAAGCAAATTATTTTACACAGTAAACATCAACATTTATAATTCTAATCATACCTCGTATATCTAATATACAATAACATGCCTTGTATACCTAATATACTATGCATGAGGAATACAGTAGTTGTTAATTTTCTTTCTAACTTGAACCAAGAAAGGCTTGAAGCCACCCTCTCATTAACCAGATAGTACTAATCGAAGAATCCCAGCCCCAAATATCTTGAGACATCTCAAAAAGTTGAGAAAAACAGGTGCCTATGACTTATCAGGTGTCAAAGAGAATTGGTTCATATCTGGAGGAAAAAGAAGGCACTTGATGTGGGTCTTAAATTGCAGTGATCAAATAATAATTACATCCCTACTGACAATGGAAGCCAAAGGAATTTTCCCTGATACCCTCTAGTATCACATAATGGAAATGGGGAAGCAGAAATCCACTGTCGTCTGGCTGCAGGGCCTGGCATGGAACAAGTTTGTCTAGGCCACAGGAAATCTTCTCTCAATTTCAGAGAATTCAAAGCACTGCTGAGCACACCCAAGGGGACAGAGCTCTCTGCACATCTGTAGAATCCCTGCAGGGTCTCACCACTCATCAGTTGCTAGGGCTAAACATATTTAATTGGCCCTTCTTGACCTCCATAGTGACAAAAACTGGTCCTCTCTGTTCACTTTTGCTTAAGATTCAAATAAACCCCTGCCTACTTTTTAAGGAAGTGTAGATGTTGAAAGGTGGTCTGACTTAATGTTCCTGATTTGTAGAAAATAATATTTTCCCAAAGCTTCACAGTTTGCAAAGCACTTAGCATATATAACATCTCATTCATTCCTTGTATGGATTCTGGGTGGCAAATGTTAGCAGTCAGGAAGGTGAGGAGGGAGCTTGCACATGACTGCCCGTGTCCCATTCCAGTGCCACCATGTTCAGGATGAGTGTCCCTGGGTGAATTCATTCATTTCCTCTTGCTTCAGTTTCCATATCACTGCAGGAGGCACTGGGTGTGTGATGGACAATGGTTCCTTCCTACATGAAGCTTATAGTCTCATGAGGACCAATGAGCCATAAATAAACAAATGCATAAATACGTAACTATAAACTGCCAAAGCCCTAAAAAGACAGCACATTGCTCTGATGGAGTGTAAAAGGGAAGGATCTATTTCGTGAGGGTCTCCCAGCAAAAAGGGCAATGTTAACGCTGAGGCTTGAAGGAGGAACTAGAGCCTGCCAGAAAAACCATTCAGTGATCCTAGCTGTCCACAGGTCCTTGGGGAGAATGGCCTTACAAGGGAAAATGTGCAACAGCCCCGAGCACCCCTCCTGATGTGTGGGGTCTGCTCAATAAACGGAGGCTGGAATCTGGAATTTATTTTGCAGCTGATCAAACTGAGACTCCAAGTCAACTAAGAAAATTGTCCAGGCTTACTAGCCAATATTGGGGATGGAGAAAGGGTTCCAACCCACTTCTTCTAAAGTCAGATCCTGCCTTCTTGCTATGAGAGCCAGGTGCCAGTGAAAATGTTACATAGATTGACAAAGGCAGAGTCACAGAGTGGGTGGGAGGACTAGGACCCCACCCTGCCTACATTTTTTCCAACTGCTGTCTCCCAGAGAGTAACCATCTGTGAGGCAGCTTACTTCTTGGAGTAATACCCCCACCCTTTTAAAAAAAAATAAGGCTTCTTTTTATTTATTATCTTTGACTCTTTCAACCTCAATATAATTTGGCTCGACTAAGTCGAGGCTGTCCTGAATGTGGGAGAGGAAGGCCTTCCAGTGCAGGGGGAGGAGGCCCTCTGGTGTGCTGGGTCTGGGGTCTTAGAAATATGGGTGAGGGGGCAGCTACATTGCAGAAGTCTGGGTGCCAAGTGTGATGCTGACTCAACCAGAAAGAAGTTGCTGCAGGAATGAAATATGTGTGTGTGATTTCATGAAGGCACCATAAACCAAACAACACCCAATGCTGTTATGGAGCGCCTTTAAATTTACAACCTGCTTTCTGTGGAGGGGTCTATCAGGTCAGGATGTAGGAAGAGAAAGAGTGGTGGTGGTGGTGTGTGTATGTGTGTGTTTTCTGAGAGGGGAGAGAAAATGAGACATAGTAAAACCGTGAGAAACATAAGGAACACCAGAGAGAGAGAGGCAAGGGAGAAGAGAAAAAAAGAAAAATATATAGTGAGTGAAGGACGAGGGGGAGAGAGAATGAAAAAGAAAAGAGCCTGAAACAGAAATAGAAACACAGAAAGAGGAAAGTAGAAAGAATGAATTAGGCATGAAAAGACGTGCAGACACAGAGGTGGAAACAAAGAGAGAAAGAACCGGTTGATGGGGAACAAAACAAAAACCAACAAGTAGAGCCAAAAAGAAAAAGGGAAAGGTTGAAAAGCAGAGAGAAAAATGTAGTGAAAAAGATGTTGGCAGAGACCAATGGGGGGGGGGGGGGGAGAAAACAGGAGAAAAAAAGAAAGAACAGACAACACCAGGGAGAGACAGAGAAACAGAGTGGCTAACAGAGAAACAAAATGACAGACATACAGAGCCTGCATCAGACACAGAGACTGGAATGGAAGCAAAGAAGCAGAGGCTCCCAGAGGCCCAGGGGGAGAGGGAAGGGGACGTGGGCAGCAGTAAGAAAGAAGACAAACAGAAAAGTTAGAGACAAAGGGACTCAGGCAAGGCAGGGAGAGAGAGACATGCGTGCAGAGCCACATGCAGAGAGGAACCCCAGACCACCCCGTGTAACTGGGGGAGCCAGTGATGACAGCAGGCCCTCTGGGTGGGCAGCCGCTGAGACCCCGAGTCTGTTCTGGCTTCTGCTTCTGCTAGGAGTGACCCAATGTGGGTTTGCAGTAACAGGATTCATGTAATGAAAAATCTCCAACTCATAAATGATAGCTGCTAAAAGGGTCTCTTTTGCTTTCTTGGAAATGGAAGTGGGAGTTACTTAATATTGCTTTTCTGAGAAACAGGTATATATGTCAAAAAATGGCCCTTTCTATCCTCTTAAAGAAAACCCCAAACAGCTCCAAACTCAGATGGTGATTTTTATTACGACTTGCTACTCTCTGAGTGGACGTGTTCCGAATGTCTGCTGCAATCCTTTTCCCATTAGATTTTTGGATGACACTTACCGCAAGGGAAATACAATTTCTTGGTCTGTGAATTGTTTATGTCCTCATCAAAATATATCTTTAACGACACCCAGGGAGATGATTTTCTAAAGAACTTTCCAGTCTGCAGACTTTTAAAATCCCCTTCTAAACTTTCCACAGTCTGTAGAGGGGCAAATAACACTGACTGTGGAACATTTAGCTCATAGCTTTCTGTGTTTTGTTTAATACTTATAATTATCTTTGCTATTTATTGACCTCTAGTCATGGCTAGGTGCCTTAGAGAAAGTACCAAATCCAATCTTTCTCACAACCCTGCAGGAGGGATTATTATCCCCACTTCATAGATAAGGAGATTGAGGTTCAGAGAGGTTAAATAACTTGCTGGAGGCCATGTTGTTAATAATAATGATATTGTAATTTATGCAATATATAATATGACGCAGATTCCATGGGTCGGCTTGTTCCCAGAATAGCTCGCATGCCTTTCCTGGTAGCCTTTTGTGAGAGCTCGGAGACTCAGAGAATTAAGATAAGTTTTCCAAGACCAATGAGCAAATAACTGGTAATCCAGAGCTTAGACCATGTCTGTTTAATTCCGCAACCTGTGCCCTCGATCTAGATGGTTAGAAAGCTCAACATCTCTCAAGCTTCGAGCTCAAGGAAGGCAAGGGCTACATTTTATTTTATTTTTTTAAAGATTTATTTATTTATTAGAGAGAGAAAAAGAGAGAGTGAGTAGGGTGAGGTAGAGAGAGAGAGAGACTCTTCAAGCAGACTCCCCGCTGAGCCCAGAGCCCGAGTCAGGGCTCGATCCCATGACCCATGCGATCATGACTTGAGCCAAAACCAAGAGTCAGACCCTTAACTGACTGAGCCACCCAGGCGCCCTGGGAAGGGCTACATTTTAATCACTAGTGTGTTTCCCCCGAAAGAATAGAAGTTCCATGAAAGCAAAGACCTGCCTCCCACCATGGGTATCAATGCCTAGCATCGTGAAGAGGATTGATAAATAGGTGTTGAATCCCTGAATCTTTGAACCCAGCACCTGCTCTGTTTGGCACACAATCAGTTCTCCTGGCCTGCTAGCCAGCCATCCTTCAAGTCCAACATTTGCCCTAAAGATCAAATCAAGTGCCTTTCTGGAACAATGGACAAAACAGAGGCTCTTAGGAAAATCCTCACTTGAGAAATTCTTGATTTAAAAAAATGGTTCTGTGGTTCCTCATCCATTCCTTCAGGCTGCTCAGACTTCAGCATCATTTTTAAGTTTCCAACGGAAGAAAGGGCTTTGATTCATGTTCACCACTACATAGAGAGGCAGGGATGACGCAATTGTTACTTGTATTAGAAGACTGCTCTGATCAAGCCCGATTTACACCTCAAACTTGCTCTGCCTTTGATTTGCAGAGCAAAAGTGAATCTGATTTAATTATATGAGGGCTTTGCAAACTGGTATCTAAGAACGGTATAGTGAATTTTGTTTCAGTGTTAAACATGAACACTGAGTCTATGGCTCCAGGAACACAGTGTGTGATGTGGTAGACTCCTTGAACCACAGGTACTTTCTCCTGAGTCTCTCAGAGCAACTTCTGCCATAGCTGGTGCCAGATGCTAATTGTTCTCCATGTATAATAAAACATAAATTTAGTTAGATATAGAGTTTTTATTAATATTTCCACAAAACTGTGGTTCCTAGATATATACCCTTCTAGATAAGAGGTTTCTACAGACATGTCTCCTTTGCTTCCTCCTCCAGCTGGTTTAGCCATGTTGGTTGAAGGCAAACCAGCTGACAGCTTGACTCACCCAGCAACTTGGGAAAAGTCCTTGACTTTTCTCTCTTGCATGCATTGCCCAGTGCAGAAGGCCATGAGTCTTCCCTATTTTCCACCTAGGTTTCCTTGGACACCATCCTTTACTCTCATTTCCTACTACGTTGCCTTATCATATTTCTCAGGGAAAATGTACATAGTCTTCTAACTATGAGTCACCTACACATGGAGTCTCCAATACAAGATTCATGGAGAAGAGGGTTCTTTCCCTAACTGAGGCTGCAGGTACCCTGATAGCGTAATGGGAACAACAGCAACTACCAGTTATTATGTATTTATTCTGTGTCAGGCCTTTTACTTAGTGCATGACATATATTAGTTCATTTAGTAATCACAAAACTCTGTGGGAAAGTTGCTTTCATTATCTTGATTTTCCAGGTAAGAGAACTAAGCCTTGGAGAGGTAAAGTAAATCTGACATTAGCAAGTTGCTTTGTGGTAGCAGCACAATTCAACCTGGTCAGGTAACCAATGGCCTTGACCACTCCCGTATTCTGTCTTACCCAATCTGTGAGTTAAATAATCCTGGTCTGGAAGACTAGCTTCAGAACATAATGACACTATGACCAATGTAAGCAATTTCAGTTTCTGAGCCTCAGTTTCCTCATTTTTAAAATGGGCATTATAATACTTATTTTGGGCATTATTTGCTGGGATTAAATGAACTAATGTCCATAAAAGTCATAGCACTGGGTCGTGCACATAGCATAATTTTTTTTTAAAAAAAGAAGGTTGGAAATCATCGGAAATACTTTACCTTTCCCCTAAAAGAAAGACTTGACTCCAGCTCCTCAGGTAGGAAAAAAATTATTTCTTGAATATCTATGTGTATTCCACATTGTCATATACATGCAGATAGATGCTAGGGTGAATGCTGTATTCATCAAAGGAAATTGGGATTCGAAACCACATTTCTTGACTCTTTGCTCTTCCCCCTATAAAATATGGCCTTTGTACATTAAAAAGAAAAATGACCAACAAAAGCTGTCTATGAAAAATCTCTCTCTATATCATCTCTCCAATCATCCCATTGATCCTAATGCCTTTGCTCAAATTTTCCTGCCCACTGCCTACAATGCAAAGTAACCAGCCCTCTTTGTTCTAACACCACATCTAGATGTTGGGGTTTCTTATGGGCAATTTGAAGATGGCAAATGATGATGGAATGTTCAATCACACACTGAACTGCCCTCCTGGAGTGAAATACTCCACACAATGCTTAACTGTTTCCCTGCTGGTGTTTACTGGGGAGGCATTAATACCTCAGGTTTAGAACAAGCAACAGAAGGTAGGCTGCAAAGACTAAGGTTTCCTGCTGCCTCAGGAAGCAGTGCGATCACTTTACCTTTTGATGGGTTGTTTTGTGCATCAATTAACAGGGTCACCATAAACCCCTGCAACCCAGAGCAATCAGCCAGCTGTTGTAGTGGAATGAAAGGTGAATACAATATAGGATCCTGGTTCACCTGGACTGCGTCCAGCTGTCCCTTCAGAAAACTGGAAACAAGTGTTGGAGGGAAAGGGGAGGAAGACTCAGAGTTTTTTAATCATCTCAGGCTACATTAGGAATAGGTCATCAGGTCAGCTTATGGAGGCAGCCTCCTTTCCAAAGCGATTGGTGAACCCACAGTAAAATGAGGAACAAAGATCCCAGTAGGTTATGGGCACTGCCCTACAAGAGATGCAATGATGAATCCATCAATGTTCTTTCCCTCAAGAAGTTCATAGTCTAGACCATGTTATTCTCTGAACAATGTGAGCACAGAAATGTCTACAGGGAGGAGAAGAGGCCAAATCCTTGAAGATACTGAACATACACTAATGCACTTCACCTTTCCATATCAAATCAACTTTTGAATGTGGAAGGAGAGCTAATGGGGGCCCAGAATTTGAGGAGTGAAGTGGTAGGAGCCCACAAAAACACAGCATGGAGGTATTGACCCAGGGTCAAGTATGGATGCATCTAGTCAGAGTAGTAGGTTGTTCTTGCTGACATGAAAATGACTCGGGGGGGGGGGGGCATCCTCTGTGATGAAATCTTGGAAAATCAGGCTGAGTGAAGAGGATGTGGACATGGAATACAGGGAGACACCGAAACAGAACAAAGGAAGCCAGACAAAGACTAGGTAGAGGAAAATCAGGCCTCAGACAAGACTGAATTCTCTGTCACTCAGTAAGTATTACTTCTTCCTCATCTAAATCCAAATAAAGCAGAGAGGAAGCAGGTGGGTTGGCCTATTGTTTGATATGGGGCTTGATTTACATTGAAGTCTGAAGCTGTAGAGTGAGAGGCAACAGTAGGCCCTGTTCATGGTGGCCCATGATGCAGGGTGATCTCAGGCTCTATCAGGCCATTCCCCATCCAGGGGTCTCAAGTGCTGTGTATGTAGGGACAAGTAGCAAGACAGGTGGTAGTGCCATAATTTAATACAATTGGGAATAAGATCCCAGGCAGAAATTTGGCTTTGATATACAATGCCAAGATACCTACAGTCATAGTGAGGAGACTAAGATCTGGATAGGTCCTAGGAGCAAAGAGAAGGACAAGAAAGCATTTGATTAATGCTTTCTCCTAAGACCTAGGAGAGCTAGGGCCCTTGGCAATAAGACACCTCTTGGTGTGACAATGATAATGGACCTGGTCAGGGTTATCTCAGAGGAAGAGCATAATGGAGAGCTCAGGTAAATACTATCAGTGATGGCAGTGGACCCAAAATGACATAGTGGAAGGCCAGCATAAGTAGCTATAATAATAACTTCTGGCTGTCTCAACATTGGAATAAATGGAGGGCTTGAAGTAGGCAGCAGAGATGATTATGGGAGAAAGAGCAGATGCAGGCTCTGCAATCAGTCAGACCTGGGTTTGCTTTCTACCTCTCAGAATGAGGATGGTGGTGATAATGATGGTGGTGGTGTTCGTGGTGGTGGTGGTGGTCATGGTGGTGATATCTTTATCTTTGGTTACTGAGAGCATTCAATGAGATAATGAATGGCAGATACTTTGAGCATGGTAAGCAATCAATATATGTCAACTCCTACTACAAAAAAGACCTGGAATGTTCTTGCAATCAACCACATTCCCACCTCTTCACATGGCAGCTGTTATCCAACACTTCAGTTCCAAGCCCCAGCTTCTGCCAAGATGATAACCACCACCACAGCAATGAAAACAGTAAAAATAGCTAAATATTATAGGGTGTTTATTACATGTCAATAATTCTAGCTTTTTTCTTAAATATTATTTCATTAAATTCTCAAAAATAGTCATTTTGAGGCAGGTACTAGTACTATCTCTATTTTATAGGCTTGAAAATCCAAAGAACAGAGAGGTTCATTGATTTATCCAAAGTCACAAATCCAACTCTCCACCATTTCTGAGGCTTCCTCTAGGAAAGTTTTGTTCTCTAGTGTATAGCTATTTGAAGCCCCCCAAAAAGCCCCTCTGTGTGGGCTATCAAGCTGCATAATTCATCTCGTTGGGTGGGAAGCATTGGTAGGGAATGCTGCATAAATCTCAACCTCATAACCTGGGAGCTTCTACTCCAAAGACATCACTCCACATCCATCAGGCTGAGGCCTGGGTATGTTATTAGGGAAAGCACTGGGGATAATTCCTTCCAGAAAAGGGCTCTTTGCTCTGTGATTCATTAAGACTTCCCCTCTCAGAGCTGCCTCTTGCTGAGGTGCCAGCAGCTCGTTTTCACAGCAGTGCAAGAACATTTCTTTGTCCTCCAACAACAGGGGTTCCAGTGAAGATTTTGATTTCCATTTTCCCCTCTAAGAGGAAGGCTCAGAAGCAAAATTCTCATTAAATATTTATTTCCTTCTCCACACCCCTTTCTCAGTATGTTAGACCCCAACAAACCTCCTTAATCACAGGGCAATCAAACCCTTAAGAGCTGGAAGTGCTGACTGAGAAGGAAGGGCACCAGACATACTGAGAAAAAGGGTGGAAGACAAGGAATTTCCTCTGGAATTGGAGAGAATCACACTGGCCAACTGACGATGAATATTGCTTGGATTTGAGCAGTTGGCAAATTTTGGGTAGTAGAACAAACTTCCCTCCAATAATTGGAGCTCACCAACACCATATTTATGTATATACCATCTCTTCCTGCCCTCTTACATTGTTCCCAAGTCAGTTGCAGATTTTATTCTCTGGTTCTGCTTGATCACATCTCTCATGGGGCTATCTAGGTTCTAGGTCTTGACTATCCCAGACAGTCCTATCAGTGTCTGTCCCATCTTAGGTGCTGCAGTGTCTGTCCCATCTTAGGTGCTGGGAAATCAGGGACCCATCCACATCTACTACACTGACTATGATAGAAACAACATCACTAGTGCACAAGAATGTTCTAAAGATTGCTTCCTCCTGGTCTGAAATGGGTATGCCTACTCTCTTCACCTTGGACATCCTAGCTGTGGACCTTTGAAATCTACAATTTACTTTAGCTTCATTGGTGTGATGGTCTGTGTAAAAGCTGGATCTTTGAGCTATTTGATTCTGGCTTCCCAATTGAACCTAAAATCTGGATCCTCTCTGTCTCCCTTAATTATAGGGAAAGACTTCCTCTGCCAGTATAGGTCTCATTCAGTTTCCCCAACATGGCTGTATCTGAAAAGTCATGAGAAATGAGCCCAACCATTGGTGTTTAGGAAAAAGCTGATTTTTGTTGAGGGGGCTAGAGATCTGGAGCCATATCCCCAAGGATGAGAGAGCAGTGACTAGACCAGGAAGCCCATATCTCTTGAGTGAGACCTTTACCATCTCTTACTCTTCTTCAGCTGAGATTTGATCCTGTTTACCAGGGCCTCATCCCTACTTTGAACCCCTCAGGAGTGAACTGGTCTTCACCTATTGCTGACCACTCCCATTCCCCAGGACACATTTTGCCTAGCTACTCTGGAATTAGATTGAGAAATGGATACTTCTAAGATTATGTTTTGGTATGGGGTAGTGGAGATTAATGTTCTTTCTAGCTCTAAAAATCAATTATTTTAACCTTAACAAAAGCCTATCAAGAACCTTCATTATAGGGGTGCCTGGGTAGCTCAATTGGTTAAGTGTCCAACTCTTGATTTTGTCTCAGGTCATGATCTCAGGGTTGTGAGATCAAGCCCCATGTTGGGCTCCATGCTGAGTGTAGAGCCTACTTAAGATTCTTTCTCTGTCCGTCTGCCCCCACCCCCAGTTTGCTCGCTCTCTTTCTCTCTCTCTCTCGCTCTTGCTCTAAAAAAAAAAGAAAAAGAAAAAGAAAGAAAGAAAAAAGAAAAGAAGAGGAAGAAAAGAAAAAGAAAAAAAAAAGAAACCACTGTAGACAGAAACATGGAAACTCAGAGAGGCGCCTGTCCTTACCCATTGAAACAGCGAGTTAACACAAGTCTAGAAATGGACTCAAGCCTTTTGTACCCCAACAAAGCCTTTAAAAAATTACTCTGTTTTGTGTTTTTCTCTTACATCCTGTGTTATCAATACTTTCGGAAAAAGTATCTAGAAAAAGCTGTTTAAGGTTGTGAAATCCATCATGATTGCCACCACCGTGGTCAGAAGAGGATAGAAGGGGCTCAGAGGAAAGAAGAGGCCTAGACACCAATTTATCACTTGTCCTGAAACTCAGGGCTACTAGAACCCCAGTGATTTAGGAATTAGTTCCCTAGAAGAGTATCACTAGGCAAAGTTACTTTAATGTTAAATAAATAAAATTTGCACATCAAATGATCACCTGTGACTTCTCCCTTTCTATGTATGTGTTTTTAACCACTCTCAACCATAACTAGGGAAATGAAGGACATAAAAGCTACAGCGTTTGGGATATAGTGCTAAGATTTACAATCCTGGAATTTAAGGCAGCAGCAAGACAGAATAGAGACATTTAGCCAGGAACAGCAGTAGAGAATATCCCCAAAGTGCCTCTTTAGTGTGGGTAGCACTGGCTGATATTCCAGGCTGATGAATCACAACAGACTAGTTGTGCGGGCTAGCAAAATTCTGCCCCACAGGGTTGGCAGCTTGTTGGGGCCAAACAGTGTTCACACAGGCATAGGAATAGAGGGTAGAACCTTGGTTATAACCTTTAATGGCTAAATCTTATTTCAAAGGGTTGCAATAAGAGGTGATAATACTCTTAGCCCAATAACCCAAGACAGTGACAGTGCAGCTGCACCTTCAGAAGACAATGGAGATTCTCTCTTTGCTAAATTAACAGCGGAGGATAATAGCCAGTTCCCTGGAAAGACTGCTAGGCAAAAAGATAAAATCACCCTAGATCTACCACAGATTCCCTGTGTTCCCTCAAAGAAGTCATCTTCTTATTTTGGAACCCTAGTTCACACCTCTGAACAATGAGGAGATTTGATTAATAGTATTTTCTCAGCTCTTCCAATGTGAAAATTTTATCAGTTTGTGAGAATGTAAGCTACCCTTTGTTGATACGTGAAGTCAAGTTCTTTGTCCTTGAAACATTGTCCGATAAGTCCTTCTAAGTTATGTAACTAGTGAAGTTTTCCAGCTTATCCTGAAAATTAAAGTTCCCACAGTCAGTAGTTAGTCATGGCACCAGAAACCGGAAAGCTCCTGGGCTTGAATCATGTGCTAGAATCTGTTCCAGAAGAACCCCATTGAATGACGTTGAGACAAACCTGGGGTACCCCAGGTGCTGACTCCATTCATACCAACTGTCTAGCAATGCCTGGATCAAAGACATAAGGAAACTATTGGGTTTCCCTTTAAAAATCTTTCTCCAACACAAGGTGAGCCCATAAAGGGGGATGATTTGAATTGGGTTCTGAGAAGTTAGAAGAATTTCTAATTTTTTTTTAAAGAAAACTTTCTGATTATAAAAAAAGACCCTGGAAAAATTCAAAACATTGTGTTTCCAATAATTGTAATGTGTGTAGTACATTTTTCTGGATGTACAGACTCCTTAGTAGTGATCACTCTGCTTTGTAGGTAACACAGAAATAATCAGAAAATATTTCCTGTACAACTGTTGATCTTTCTTAAAATGCAAGGGGAATTGGGCATTTGATAAGAGCATTATACTAGAAAGAAAGCTTCCCAGTTCTGTCTCTAGGTTGACTTTGGCTAAGCCAGTGACCGTCTCTGTGCCTGCATGTTCCTAGATATAAAATGAGGAAGTCAAAATTCAATGTGTCTTAACTTTATTTCTTTCATGCATCTCAGATTAGTTAGGGTGAGTGACAGAATCCAGCCCACTTAGTGAAACATAAAATCACTGGTTTAATGAACTGAAGGGCTCAGGGTAGATTTACATTCAGGCAGGGCTGATCCAGGGGACAAAGATGATGTCATCAGAGCCCAGCATCTCCCGCTCACCTGAAAGCCCTTTTTTAAGATGTGTAAATTTCTTTTCTAAACGCCATTGAAGGGTCAGATGAGCATATAAAGTCCAGAGCTTCCATCTAGGAAAACAAGCTTGTCTCTCTCAACAGTTGAACAGGGATTCTGTGCATGAATCTCATTATCCTGAATTGGGTCATATGGCCAGTCTTGTCCAATTGCTGGGTCTCGGAATATTTAAAACACCAATAGCCTCATGCCAATCATGGTCCTCTCAGGAGGAGAGGTCAAATCCATTCAAACCAAGGGGCTAAGTGTGAGGAATGGCCATTTCCCAAGGAAGATTATAAGTCCCCTTTTACTAGAAGAATGTTGAATCATAAACAGAAAAACAACAATGGTTTAACCACAGATATTCCCAAGAATCTGATGAAACTCTGAGCATTTTCCTAGGAAATCAGCAAATACATAAGCACAAAACCAAAACCAAAGGTTATATAGGAATCAAAGAAGTCAAAGATTCCATGAAACTTGTCCATGGACCCCATTGCTGCTATAAAATACTTCCTTTAGTAATTATTCTAAAATAATGCTTATATTGCTGAGAACTCACCTGGCTGGAAAATGCAAATTCTGGTGCTCTGTTTGGAGCAAGACATGTGAGGAGTCCCTCATATTTTCCCTTTTACCTGTAATGTCCTCCAATGTAAGTTTTCACCGTGTTCCATAGGCACTGCCTTGCATTTTGGCAGGCGTAGAAATAGCTACAGCCTTTTTGGAAGACAGTTTTGCAACACATATCAGGAGCATTAAACTGCCCTTTGACCCAGAAATTCCACTTCTGAGAATCTAATCTAAGGAAATCACCAGAAATACAAAGCAGTTTTATACATAAATACGCCGTCTCATTTGTATAAAAACATGAAAGTGAGCATGCTCATCAGTCGACAGCATGGTGAAGTAAATATGCATTATACATTTGCTGAGCTATCATATAATTATTAAGAACACTGTTTAAAGGCTTTGATACAACACAGGAAATATTAATATTTCAGTGTTGAGAGAGAAAATTAAGATATGAGGCTAAATAAACAATATATGTAATAGCATATTTGTACAGTATCACGCAATATAGTAGCTTGTAAAGTTTTACTAAAACATTTATAAAAAAGAATGTAATTAAGCTGTTCTTGAACTCAGGTACTGAGGTTATGCTTCTTTTCCACCGCTGTTCTCTCATTCTCCTGTGAGCACAGTTGATTTTATAATGAAAAAATACTTTCTTGAAATTAGGAAATAAATGATAAATGAGTGCATAAATCAATGTATACACAAAGGTCTATGGATCCAGGAGGTGGCAGTCATTGGGGGCGGGGATGGTGAAGAAGGCATGTACATGAGATTATTGGGGCCATTGGTGATATTTGAAGATGGACTGCAGATTAGATAATAGTGCCTTATCAGTGTGGAATGTCATTGTTCTTAGGAAATCCACATTAAATGTTTAAGGGTAAAGAGGCAAGTTATCTCCAAGTGACTCAAAATATTTAAGGGAAAATATATATATATTATAATCTAGAGAGATAGGAGGGAAGCAGAAAGGTAGTTAGAGAAGGAGGGGCAGAGGGAGAGGAAGAGAGAGAGTACAAGTGGGATAATATGAGGTGAAGAAAACCCTTCACTGAGTTTTTCTGTGTTGAGTGAAGACAAAGATCCATCAACATGGTACTTCCACAGCAGTAACTGTGCATGAAATAGATGGATTCAATGTCTCTTTCTAAATGTCCTCATCTGATACTAGCTAGGTGCTGGACTTAGGCAGTCATTGTAGAGTTTAATCAAATCAGGGGATGGGCAGTAATATGTATCTCAGATGGAAGAGTTTTGTCCATCGAAGGTCCAGGTCTCGGAATGTTTGTTTATTTGTTTTAGAGATGCTGCCTTTGCAGACATTCCTGTAGCCTTAGAGGAGGCAGAGTATGAGAACTAAAAGTGAACTCAGAGGACATTTTGTCCAGCAGGTTACATCACACATGCTTTTCTATATAAAATGCTTAACTTAGCAAATTAGAGAGTATTCAGAATGATCCTTCTATACCCAGAAACATAAATATCATCATTGACATTTTCCTCCATAGTGACCAACCATCCCAGTTTCCAGGGACTAAGAGGTCTCCCAGGACACAGGACTTTCAGTACTAAAACTGGGACTGTTTGTTGGTCACCCTTCCCATCAATCCATCACCTGGTGCTTCCAGCCTTAAGGTGCATCTCCCTATCTGCCCTACCACCATCTTAGTTCTCACCTCTCCTTTGCTCTACTTAACAGACCAGTCTCCCCACAACCTGTAATATTGTGCTCACAGCTTTACCAAAGAACTGGTTTTGGAAAGCATTGTCTGATCATGACAAAACACTACTTCAAACCCCTGAAAAACTTCACAATACTTGTAGGAAAAAAGCAGACATCCATTACATGTCCCATGAGGCCCTGTGTGCCATGTCCCTGTGTGTGCTAAGCCTCATCTCCTGCCATCCTCTCCCCAGGAATTCCCCCATAGCTCCCCTGGCCTCTTTTTGTCTTTCCTGTGTGCTCTGTAATGGTTAGTCTTATGTGTCAACTTATTGAGGCCATGGTTCTCAGGTATTTGGTCAATACCAGTTTAGATGTTACTGTGAAGATATTTTTTAGATGAGATTATCATTTATATCAGTAGACTTCTGAGTAAAGCAGATTGACCTCCATAATGTAGGTGGGCTTCATCCAGTCAGTTGAAGGCTTTAAGAAAAAAGACTGAGGTCTCCTGAAGAAGAAAGAATTCTGCCTCCAGACTACCTTTGAACTTTGAACTCATCATTTCTTCTCTGGGTCTCTAGTCTGCCAGCCTGCCCTAGAGTTTGGACTTGCCAGCCCCCACAATCTCATAAGCCGTGTCCTTAAAATAAGTCTCTTTTTCTCACACAACCATTTGGTTCTGTTTCTCTGGAGAACCCTGACTAATACATGCCCACACTCTAAGAAAAGGTTTTGGAATTTTTGGTGTTTTTATTTTGTTTTGCCATTTTGTTAGTAATGCCTGACCTCTCTGACTAGCTCAAACCTCCATACTATCCGCTACTCTGTTAAACTATTTTTATCTCTTAGACAAACAATAATAAAGATATTTATATGATTACTGACAAGGGCCTGTCTCCTCCACTAGAAGTTGTTTTTCGCTTATCCTAGTAGATGCTCATTAAATATTTACCTTATGAATGAGTGAACTTTGAATGAGTTATGTGTGTCATAGGGGAATAAACACTGAGAAACACTGATCTATTCCACCCCTTTTATTTTAACATCGGGGAAACTGAGGTCTATAAACTCAAGAATGTTCTGAGACTATATTAATTGGTTTTGCAATTATATCCAATTATTACTTTTGTGTTGTGAATTATTTTGAAAAATACGCACTACCTTGGATAATCAGTAGTTGTCAATCCTTACTGCTAAGCAATGTGAAAAATGTAATTATCCAAACTTATCCAGAATCACTGTCTTATTTCCATTCTCTCTTCCAGTAAAAGAAAAAAAAAATTAGAGTGTGGTCTAAAAAGGAAAAGAGAAAAGAAGGCTGATTAGTAATTTTTTCCTAGACTAAATCCTTAGAATACATATGAGCTTAAAAATCTATGTGATTGTCCTTTTGCTAGAGCTTGAAAAATGAATGCAGAAGTCGATTGCCCATTTACCCATGATATATACTCATTCATTCAGACAGGCATTAAAGCAAATAATTATAGAATACCTACTGTGTGGCAGGCATTTCGCTGGGCACCACGTGGGGAAGGGCAGACATGAATTAGGCAGTTACCACCTCTCAGTTGCTTATAATCCCTTGAAAGTGGTGATAGGTATCCAAGACAACATACAGTAGCACATTCCAATTAGAATTCCAAGTTTGTAGAGAAGAGGGAATTCACTTCCTGTGGGATGATTTGGGAAAGCATGATGCAGGAGGAGGTTTTGGAATGAGGCTTTGAAAGATGAAATGCGGATATGGGAGAGGCTATTTAATGGTGAAATGCTGAGAAAACAGAAAAAAAGCCTGGAGGCTAGAAAAAGCAACAGAAACAAAATTGCCTAGATTTATTCAGGTTTTGTTTTGTGTCCTAGAGTGTAATCCTCTCCTTTCCTTGTTCATTCATTCATCTGTTCATTCATTCAACAAATATCTATCGAGTGCTTCCTTTGTGCTAGTCACCAAGTTAGGTCCTGATTTTGGACAGAGGAAAGTACCATTTGTATGGTCCCTATTTCTAGAAATTTCCAGTCTAGTGGGCAAGATGGACTTCATTCGGTATTTTACCCTCTTGGTTTTTGTATAATTATATGATGATGTGAGGGCTGTGAAGTAAAGAAACAGATCCTTTGAGGACAGATGACAAAAGGACCTTGGCTGGTAGCCTCCATTGGGGAAGAGATCTCAAAAGTAGCCGAATAAAGAATTAATTAAATGAGAAAGGATAAGGGCACCTGGGTGGCTCAGTTGGCTGAGTGTCTGACTCTTGATTTCAGCTCAGGTCATGATCTCAGGGTCATGAGATCAAGTCCCGCATCGGGCTCCATGCCTTGCACGGAGTCTGCTTGAGGTTCTCTCTCTTTCCCTCTCTCTCTGCTCCTACCAGCCCCACCCAGCTCTCCCCCATGCATGAGTGTTCTCTCACTCTCTCTAAATAAATAAGATCTTTAAAAAAAATGGGGAAGGGTGGTGTTTGACAGAGGGAGGTGGGTAGGGGGATGGGTGAAATAGATAAAGGAAATTAAGGGTGCAGTCATCTGGGTAAGCATTGAGAAATGCATGGAATTATTGAATCATTATAGTGTATAACTGAAACTAACATAACACTGTATGCTAATTATACTGCAACTTAAATAAATAAATGGGGAAGGGTGGGTGGAAATTGCAAGTGATGATCCATTCAGAAGAAGGAGGTTGTGCAAAGGCCCTGTGGAAAGAGAGCTGGCCAAACAATGGCCATTACCTACCTTATTTATCTTAAGGATTTTTTTTTTTTTTTTTTTAGGTCTGTTTTTGGCTTTAGTGCTGCCGAAAATGGGTGTTTTTTCCACATAGCAGTGGGTTCCCCAACTGGCTACAGGTTAAAATCATAGTAAGGGGAGTGTTTATTTTTTCTAAATTTACCAATTTGTGACTTCTATCACAACAATTCTGAATTAATTGGTCTGAAGTGTGGCCTGAGTATTGCTATTTTTAAAAAGCTCCACAGAAGCTTCTAGTATACAGTTGAGTTTGAAACCCATCCAGCTACTAGGTTATCAGTTCACCTAGCTCTTGAATAGTTTAGCTGCTCAGGATTAGAGGAGAGCTCTTGAACGTGAAAGAGGCTGCCAACAGTCACTCTTGTTAAAACTCACCAGTTAGATTCTGTTTTGTATTTCCTGACTCTGTGTTCACCAGGAGGACTTGGTTATTATTCTCAAGTTAAATCTCTAGAAGTTGGTTGGCCATTAACAAATAAGCAGTCATGATAGGATTCACCTCTCTGACCTCTCTAAGAAAAGTGAATCACTTCCTTTTGTATTTCCCACAGTGCTTTAAGATATTGCTTTTGGCACTTCTGCATTTTAATTGTTCTCCCTCTTCCTCTCCTCATCCTCTCCCTCTCCTTCTCTCTCAGGAGTCTTGGCCCTTTAGCAATTAGAGTCCTTCTTGGTCTCCCTCATATCTCTTTCTGGAGCCCAGCACCAATTTCTGCATGTGATTAATGCTCAATAATTAGGGGAAAGGCAGACATTTTGGTGAAATCTGGGAATGGCAATTCTTTAACACGAGGAGCACACTTTCAAAGTAAGCCATGGTAGACTGGGAGATGCAGAGTTAGACAGGGACAGACCTGGGTCCATCGTCTAACTCTTATCTAATCTCTTATCTGCTGGGGGCCTCAGTCTCCTCCTCATCTGTGAAATGGGGACAGTCAAACTTAACTTCAGGAGAAACAGGGTATTTAAAAAGGCAAAGCATGTAAAATACTAGAGCCTGGCTGTTAGTAGGTCCTACCGAATGCGTAGAAAGAAATAGTCATTACTACATCCAGAAGGGGTCACACTAATCAATTTGTGAATCCCCCACAGCCTGAATTTTCCTCCAAGGAAACTTAGACTCTCCAGCTCCAGGTTCAGCGACGCTCCTTCATGCACTGTATACTTCAGTTTATTCATCTGTGTCCCCTCCTACCCAGACTGTAAACACTGGAGCTCTGTTTGTTTTGCTTCCCACTGGACCCCTAGCTCCAACATAGGGCCTGGCCCCATGATAAATACTTAGTTAATATACTTGCTTCATAAAATAGTGGCGATACCGCCACCCTAACTGATGGCATTCCTATCCCTGAAACGAATGGTAATTGGAGAGTCATCTGACCTTCCCCAACCTCAGTTTCCCATGTGTACAATGTGGGGTTGGATCATCTCTGTGGACCCTCCTTCTACACTCTGAATCATGATGATATAAGAACTATTCTTTGTATGCCTGATACCATGGATCCAATCCACAGAAGAGACATTAAAGACGAAATATTTTTGGCTCCATCTACCAGAGCAGAATTTCTTTTATGAAATTAATTTGAGCTCATCAGTTTATTCATTTTTACATTCATATATTCATTCATGCAGTATTTGTTGAGAATGTAATGTTTATTTTACTACATCTTGTAAATACAGCATAGTCCCTCCTTTCCAAAAGGTAGCAGTCTACAGAGGAAGACAAAAACATGAACCCATAGTTTTACTATAATATGGAAAGTGTTCTGATACAGATATTCCCAAGGTACTATGACAGACCTTGAGAGGAACCAAATTCTTCTTATCTGAAGTGAGGAGGATGTTATTTATCATGGAATATAGAGGACTTTCTAGGTAAGGTGCCATATTGAATCAACCTTGGAGAATGAATAGAAATTCTCAAATTTAAAGAAAGGAAGGAGAAAGACAGTGGTAGAAAGAAACATATCCAGGAGCAGAGAGCTAAGAAATGGAACAGAGTATTCCGGCCCCTACAAATATAGTTCTTCATGGCTGAACAGAAAATGAATGCATTGGAGGAGCAAGAGCTGAAGTGAAAAGAGTCAGCAGGGGCCAAATCCAAAAGGGCTCCTCACCCCTCCTAACCCTAAGTGGAGACCAAGCCTCCATCGGGAATCAGGAGCCATTTGGAAAGGGAAACACAATTTTCACCCTGGGATCTGTGCCCGCTCTCTCATACTGTGTGAGTTCCAAACCGGATTATGGTCTGTGTCCGCATTCTGATTTGGGTGTAGTCTTCTTTGTAACAGATTTCCCAGCTCCTTATCACAGCTCCTGCTTTTGTTATGGCAACGGCTGTGAATGTCTCCAGTGGGGTGGGTCATGCCCCTAGATTACTTATCACTGCTCCATTTCTCAGTGTTGTTTCAGTTGGCTGGAGAGTGCTGTCATCACAGGGAGAAGAGGATTGGAATGGTACTGTCAGCTAACCTTGTTCTTCCCTCACTAAGACTCCATGAACGAATATTAGCCTGCTTTAAGCTGAGGTCTAAGACTTGTGTTTGATTCCTCCTATCCTGGATGTCCAGGACAAATCAATAGGCACTCCATCAGAGCATACTAGAAGTTCATTAGGTGTAATTCCTGATAATGAGATTTGAGAGTCAGACAGACCTGCGTTCATTACCTTCCTGTGCCACTTCCTAGCTCTGTGTCTTTACAAAGTAATTATAGCTCAGCCTTGAACAGTGTGGGTATTAGGTGCATATAAGTTTTGACTCCCCCAAACCTTACCTACTAATAGCCTACTGTTGGCCAGAAGTCTTACTGATAACCTAAACAGTCAGTTAACATATTTTGCCAATGTATTACATACTGTATTCTTATGATAAACTAGGGAAAGAGACTGTTAAGAAAAGCATAAGGAAAAGAAAATACATTTACACTACTGTACTATAAAACATATGCATATAAGTGGACCTGTGCAGTTCAAACCTGTGTTGATCAAAGGTCGACTATAATTTATTTGGTCCTTAGTTTCCTTATTTGTAAAATGAAGACCCTAATACCTACTTCCTGAGCTTATTTTGCAGATGCAAAAGGGCAAGCACTTAAAGCACTTTGAAAGTAGTCCGACACAGGTGAAGTGATTAGTACATACATGCTTATCATCATCTAAAATAAAATGTAAATCATAAAATAAACCAAGTCTTTATGATACAAGGCTGACAGACACAAGCACCTTATTCCAGTCTTGGCTCCCCAAAAATTACAGTGGGACTTTGAACAAGTTACTCGACTTCTTCTGGCCTCCGTTTCTCGCAGTAATACATGAGAGGAGTACATTTGATGATCTAGCAATGAACATTTTTAGTTCTGATAACCTATGTTTTTTTGAATAAGACTGATGCCTG
This sequence comes from Ursus arctos, assembly GCF_023065955.2. Classification (NCBI taxonomy): domain Eukaryota; kingdom Metazoa; phylum Chordata; class Mammalia; order Carnivora; family Ursidae; genus Ursus; species Ursus arctos. Next base: position 20,692,995 of record NW_026622863.1, read on the forward strand.
TTTAGACATTTGGAAAGCACCCAATGTCTGGATAACCACCCAGTGACTGTGCTATAGAAACACAGAAACACTGTGTAGAAACATAGTAGCAGTGAACTTTATTAAATACTTGGAAGATTTCAGATTAGATAACAAATGTTTTTTCGTAACTTAAATTTTTGGAAAGCTTTCCCACTAGCAACTCTCCTCTCCATCTGGCATAGTGTATATGCGTGGGTTTTAGCTATCAGAGCACTTGCTGCATTCCACCATTAGGCATCCCTATGACCTCTTTAAGGAAGGGAGACTACTTAATTTTTTTCTCTGTTTTCTCAGCCCCTATCACATGGCATGGCCCATGGTAGATTATGTGCACATGTTTATTAGTTGAATAAGTAAAAGAATGAGTGAACAAGTCAATGAATGGATGAACACACACCTCTGATTGCTTCCAAGTTTAAATGGACTCTAAGAATATGGAGGTAAAAATTTCCAGGACACTGTAGGACCTCAGAAACAAAAAAGGATTTACAATCTATCCCTCTTGTGATGTGAAAAATCTTTCTACAGTATTCTAACAATGCTTGTCTATGTCAAGGGATGGAGAACCCAGTACTTTCCAAGACAATGATTTTCACTTGGGACAACTATGACCATGAGAATGTACTTCCTTCTATTATTGAGCCTGAGTCTGTCTTCTGTTGAAATTAGAAGAGGCAACAGGCATATAGACCTATTATCTAGGGAGATTAATTGGCTATACAGACAAAACCACTGAGTGTGTGTGTATGCGTGTGTGTATGTGTGTGTGCATGAGATGTCATAGAATGGGGTCAGCAAGGTCCATGGAACAGTGTTTACCTTTGTGATGGCATTCAGAACTGGCCAGACTTAGGAAAATAATTCATTTCAACCAACTTTATAGGCTTGATCACAGTTTATTTACTTTAACTGTAGAATCTTCTTTTTTTTATTTTTATGTTTTTTTATTATATTATGTTAGTCACCATACAGTACATCCCTGGTTTCTGATGTACAGCTCGATGCTTCATTAGTTGTGTAAAACACCCAGTGCACCATGCAACACATGCCCTCCTCACTACCCATCACCAGTCCATCCCATTCCCCCACCCCCTCCCCTCTGAAGCCCTCAGTTTGTTTCTGAGTCCATAGTCTCTCATGCTTCATTCCCCCTTCTGATTACCCCCCCTTTCTTTATCCCTTTCTTCCCCTACCGATCTTCCTAGTTCTTATGTTCCATAGATGAGAGAAATCATATGATAATTGTCTTTCTCTGCTTGACTTATTTCACTTAGCATTATCTCCTCCAGTGCTGTCCATGTTGCAGCAAATTTTGAGAACTCGTTCTTTCTGATAGCTGAGTGATATTCCATTGTATATATGGACCACAACTTCTTAATCCATTCATCTGTTGAAGAGCATCTTGGTTCTTTCCACACTTTGGCTGTTGTGGACAATGCTGCTATGAACATTGGGGTACATATGGCCCTTCTCTTCACTACATCTGTATCTTTGGGGTAAATACCCAGTAGTGCAGTGGCTGGGTCATAAGGTAGCTCAATTTTTAACTTTTTAAGGGACCTCCACACTGTTTTCCAGAGTGGCTGTACCAACTTGCATTCCCACCAACAATGTAGGAGGGATCCCTTTTCTCCACATCCTCTCCAGCAATTGCTGTTTCCTGCCTTGTTAATTTTTGCCATTCTAACTGGCGTAAGGTGGTATCTTAGTGTGGTTTTGATTTGAATTTCCCTGATGGCTAATGATTTTGAACATTTTTTCATGTGTCTGTTAGCCATTTGTATGTCATCATTGGAAAAGTGTCTGTTCATATCTTCTGCCCATTTTATGATTTTTTGTTTCTCACGTATTGAGTTTGAGAAGTTCTTTGTAGATCTTGGATACCAGTCTTTTATCTGTAGCATCATTTGCAAATATATTCTCCCATTCCGTGGGCTGCCTCTTAGTTTTTTTGACTGTTTCCTTGGCTGTGCAGAAGCTTTTTATCTTGATGAAGTCCCACAAGTTCATTTTATCTTTTGTTTCTCTTGCCTTTGGAGATGTGTCATGAAAAAGGTTGCTTTGGCTCCCCTGCTTGTGTTCCTTTTCTTGCTGGCTGTCTCTCTGTCACATAAATAAATAAAATCTTTGAAAAAAAAAAAAAAAAGAAGCCCACATCCCTAAGATCCCTATAAAACAAGGGCACACGGCCTGGGTCCAGGTCAATAATTTGGGCTCTGGACAACCCCGCAACCTCTCTTCATCAGAATGACGAGAAGGAGAAATCCCCCCAGCAAAGAAAAGACAATGAATCTGTGGCCTCTGCCACAGAACTAATGGATATGGATATAACCAAATTATCAGAAATGGAATTCAGAGTAACAATGGTCAATATGACGTGTAGACTTGAAAAAAGTATTAACGAAAATGTTAATGAGAATATAGAACCTCTAAGGGCGGAAATGAGAGCGAATCTGGCAGAAATTAAAAATTCTATGAGCCAAATGCAGTCAAAACTAGAGGCTCTGATGGCCAGGGTGAATGAGGCAGAAGAATTTATCAGCGAACTGGAGGATGGGTTAATAGAAGAAAAAGCTAAAATAGAATCTGGACTCAAAAAAATCCACGCTCAGGAATGTAGGTTACAGGAGATTACTGACTCAATGAAACGTTCCAATGTCAGAATCATCCGCATCCCCGAGGGGGTGGAGAAAAACAGAGGTCTAGAAGAGATATTTGAACAAATTGTAGCTGAAAACTTCCCTAATCTAGCAAGGGAAACAAACATTCATGTCCAAGAGGCAGAGAGGATCCCTCCCAAGCTCAACCACGACAAAACTACACCACGTCACATCATAGTGCAATTCGCAAATATTAGATCCAAGGATACAGTATTGAAAGCGGCCAGGGTAAAGAAATTTCTCACATACCAAGACAAAGGTATCAGAATTACGTCAGACCTGTCTACACAGACCTGGAATGAGAGAAAGGGCTGGGGGAGGGGGCATTTTTAAAGCTCTTTCAGAGAAAAACATGCAGCCAAGGATCCTTTATCCAGCAAGGCTGTCATTCAGAATTGATGGAGAAATAAAGACCTTCCAGAATCGCCAGTCATTGACCAATTTTGTAACCACAAAACCAGCCCTACAGGAGATATTAAGGGGGGTTCTATAAAAGTAAAAAGGCCCCAAGAGTGATACAGAACAGAAAGTCACAATCTATAGAAACAAAGACTTTACTGGTAACATGGCATCATCAAAATCATATCTCTCTATAATCAGTCTCAATGTAAATGGCCTAAGTGCTCCCATAATGTAGCATCTTCTTTTTACATTGCCAAAATACACCTATCTGCTATCCCAGGCTTGTAAGAAGTCAGCCTGAACAATAGAAAGTAGCTTAGTAGTTTAGTGTGATAATTTTTGAGACCTGTTCATTCTAGGCTCTTGAGAGGTAAGTGAACTAACCCTCCACCACATCAGAGGATACCTCTGAGGATAGAATAAAATGGGTCCTTTGGATCAGTTTCACTTCCACAGAAGAAACCCAGTACATAAATTGCCTTTGGTTCCCTATGCTGCTCTTGGTGCAGACCACATTTTGTCGCTTGTAGGATACAGGAATTTTGTACACTTTGTGCAACATGAAATACACCAGGACAATGTTTTATGCCCTTTCTTATTGTCAGTGATTGAGTTAGGTGTCTGACTCCAGTGATGGATCACCCTGTAATTTGTATTAAGGTTTTGAATATACCAACACAATTATGTCATTCTCAGATACACCCTAGTCATCTTGATAAACTCATACCTTCCCACATTTCCTTAGCTTCCCATTTCCTGACTTTTCCTTTGGTTGGACGTAATATGCATGATATCATTCATTATTTGAGGATTTTATCAGGATAACTGTCAAGGAGAGGGGCAGGAATAATAGGTTGGTTCTTTTAATACTCTTTCTGGCTTCCTTCTTTCTGTTGACTTTGTCTACTCTAGAGGCATTTCTCAGCCTCTCCTGGAGCTAGGGATGACCATGTGACACTGTGCTGGCCAATGAGTCATAAGTGGAAATCCTCCCCCATTCTTCCTTCCTCTCCTCTGAATTGTGTAGATTGACATGGTACTATATCCATTATATGATTTGGGTCCATGTTGTGACCTGGGAGGTTCCAGGCTCATCCCTCCTACCTTTGAGATCCTCCTGGCTTCTCAGCTGTACCTCAGCCTCTTGAAGCTCTGAGCTTCTGTCTCACTAGCTGCTGGAATTGTCATCCTATGTGATCTGACCCCACCCTCTGAGAGATTAACTCGGCAGCTATTTCTCTTGCTTAGTTACTGTTGGAAGAGACAGATATGTAAAATCACAGATCAGGAAATGTGGTGGCTTCCCATTTTGGCCAAAGCAAGTGGAAAGGCTCAAAAGATAATTCCATTCCAACAAGAATAGGCATACCAAAGAGGAGAATAACTTTTTAATCCTAAAGGCATGCAACTTTTAAGGTAGTTTAAAAAGGCAGAATGGTTTAGAGAGTGGTCTTCAGAGTCAGGTCAATTCAAATGTGAATCTTGGCTCCAGTACATACTAGCTGTGTTACTCTGGGCTGAGTACTTAACCTCTTTCAGCCTTAGTTGCCTCATCTATTAAATGTGAATCATAAAAGAACATAATTTATAAGTTTGGAAAGGACTCAATGAAAAAATATATGTAAAACAGTTGACAAACTGTCTGATATCCAGTAAAGTGCTTAATGAGTAATAGCTATAGTTATGATTACTGACCTATTAATGATTGCCAAGCTATTTTGATTAAGATATTAATGTTTATTAAGCTTAAAATATTTTATTTAGTAAAAAGTGAAATTTTATATTTAATACTTGATAAGTAATGGTGTCAGTGCCCAGTTAGGTTAGACTTAGAAGGTTGGTTTATTCATTAATAGGTTATAGTTACAAAGCCATGATGGGTAATTTCGTTGTCATTGTAAGTTTATTGGGCAAGAATGCAAGGGGCTAACTTTCTTCTTTACATCAGGTCCAGAATATTTGGCTATGTCCCTTTGGCTAAAGGAAAAGCCCATAACCTGTGTAAAGAAGGAGAGGGAAATGTTCTAGAAATTCAGCAGTCAGTCCCCTTATTCTCAGAGCTTCCAAGGGTCCACAGCCACTTGAGTTCCTGGCTACCCTACTGAGATGCCATGGAGCCCTTCCTTTCCTGTTCTCAATCATAAGCAGGATTCAAGATGGCCAGAGACACAAAGATCCTTAGACATCATCTGATCACACTTCCCTTGTTCCAGATGGGAACACGGACCCCCAGAGAGGAGACAGGATGGATAAAGTTTATTCATCCAGTTACTCAAATTATTTTCTTTTTTTAAATTTTCTGATTATTTTTTCTCCTGTATACTAAATGCTTACCTACTGATGTGACCGTTATCTGCTATCAAATGAGAAAATAGCTATTCCCAGTCAGGAGATGATTAAACTTGAGCCCCAGTATCCTGATGAAAGAATCAGAACAGTATAGGGAACTGGGTGTCAACAACAAAAATAACTCACTCATATGCTAGGACAAGAGATCCTGGAATTTCCTGTATAGCTCCTCAATACCAAAGAATTAAAGAACAAGAGTTGCCTTTGTATGAGGAGAAAATCTATGACAACAATAAATAAGATCTATACCCACTCTAAGAAGGACAGAGATGTCAGCCAGACATTCTTATAGCACCCATCACTGGGGAGATGTATCACAGTAGAAGGCAGATTTTGGAGTCAGAATGACCAGGATTTGAGTATCTCCTCCTGGCTCTGTGAACTTGGATATGTTATCTGACCTTCCTGTGCTTTGATTTTCTCATTTGAGAAATGAATGTGTAGTTCCAGCTGTTTCCCAAGATAGCTTGTTGCTCATAGAATCTGATTCTGGGTTTTTTTTTAAGCAAGTGATCCTTTTTTTTTTTTTTTTTTTACCCCCCTCCCCCAACAAAGGACAGCCATGTTAATGGAAAGGGAAGGATCTGGCCCCAACTTCCTACCCTCATGGCCACAACCACTTGGGTGGATCCTGGCTCAGCCTTGGTAGGAAGAGGTGTGTCTGAGGCCTGGTTCATTCTTGTTTGTTTCTGGAGAAAATTCAGCTTTTATTTTTGGCATTCCTTGGGCAAGTGTAGAGAGAGCTCAGAGGGTGGGGGAAAAACCCAAGTTTCTTAATCACTGGTTTCCGAGGCAATGCATCCATACATTCCTTTTTCAGTACTAGTGTTTTTCTCAAAATTGTCTACTGCATGTTGTTCTCTTCTGTCTCTAGTTCATCTTGAGATCTCTTATCTCTTCTCAATAACATGGCCAGTGATTTTATAATTTCTTTGTGAACCAGGAAAAGTACACAGAGATCAGTACACAAAACCTAACATTATAGATGAGGCAACCAAGTTTTGGAGGCCTGGTTTATCTTAAAACCCACCGTTCAGTTCATAGCAGAAGCAAGACATGATTTCTGGGAGTTCTACCTAGGTCTGTTCCCTCCATGCACAGATGAAGAGACCTCTGTTCTCAGTATCACTGTTATATTATACCATGGTTCCTGGGAAGTGACTTAGGGTGACACAAAAAGAATAAGCTGTGGTTTTGTGACTGGGCCACAGTTGGGGTTACAGCCTTGGCCAAATTAAGTTCTTTGGCCATTGTTTCCATCTGTGCCTTATTTAGGGTAAGAATGAGAGTCAGTAAGATCACTTGGGTCATATGGCAGACATTTACCCAGTGAGGGAGCCCATGGAGTGTTTTAAGGAGATTTGGTCTAACTGATTATTCTGGCTGTAGTGGAAAATGCATCAGAGAAAGCACTCAGAGAGATGCTGAACTAATCCAGGTGAGAGATAATAATCTGGACCATAGCAGATTCTCAGGGCATGGAGAAGAGTAGAGGGGCCTGGATAGGAACAGAGGGAGAATGACTGTGAGGTTGATGAGTTCCTCAGGCCTGATCTAACTGACCATTCTGCAGACTGTCTTTTATTCCCTGAATTAAAATCTTGGCATAATCTTTGATCTCCCTTCTAACGTACACTGATGCCTATCTCTTCTGTTGTGAAACATATCAGTTCTACTTCCACAAAGTTAATAATTTCTTATTGGGTATCTATTGTGTCAGGCACTGTGTGAAAAGATGAACTCCAATAAACAAGACTTCATGATGGATTCGATTGGGAGGATGAGTCAGGGTGTCATTAAAAACAAAAACAAAAAAAGGTTCTTTGGAGTCTGGCTTATAAATATTTGGTGGAGAAAATGTCAGATGACAAAACTGGGTCTGGTGAATGGACCCTGAGTTTGGTTTTTGTCATGTCCAGATGTTCAAGTGGAGATTTGAAGTAGGCAGTTATACAGTCTGGTTAGAACCCTGTGCTCTCAGCATGGCCTTAAATAGGACTTTAATCTTTCCAAAAGTCAGTTTCTCCATCTATACAATCTGTAAACTAGCCACGCTGCTTTAATGTTAATTAATTAATTAAATTGAAGTATAGTTAACATACAATGTTATTTTAGTTTCAGGTGTACAACCTAGTGATTTGACAATTTTATACATTGAGCTATGTTTATCAGGGTGAGTGTAGTTACTGTCTATCACCCAATAATATTATTACAATATTATTGACCATATTGCCCATCTTATACTTTTCATACCCATAATCCCACCTTTTAGGACTGCCGTTGGACTTAAATGACCTCTCTATAAAAGCATTTAGGGCAATAACTACAATCCTGTAAATGCTCAATAATTGGTACTACTGTATTAGTTTGCTAGAACTGCCATGACAACCTTCTCTGGACTGGGGGGTTTAAACAACAGAAATTTATTTTCTCACACTTCTGGGAGCCAGAAGCCCAAGATCAAGGTGTTGGCAAGTTTAGTTTCTTCTGTGACCTCTCTCCTTGGCTTTCAGATTACCACCTTATCACTGTGTCTTCGTATGCTCTTTTCTTTCTGTGCACAGGCCCCTAATGTCCTTTTTTATGCCCAGATTCCCTCTTCTTATAAGGACACCAGTCAGATTGGTTTAGGGCCTACTGTAATAGCTGCATTTTAACTTAATTGTCTCTTTAAAGGCCTTATCTCCAAATACAGTCACATTTTGAGGTACTGGGGCTTGGGCTTCAACATATGAATCTGGGGGAGAACAATTCAGCCCGTAACAGCTACTATTTCATTAGCCTCGAATAACAGGAGTTTGAACTCCACTGGTCCACTTCTCTGTGGAGTTTTCCCAATACAGTACAGTATTATACGTGTATTTTCTCTTCCTTGTGATTTGCTTAATAACATTTTTCCTAGCTTACTTTATTAAGAATACAGTATATAATTCTTGCAACATAAAAAATATGTGTTAACTGACTTTTTATGTCATTAGTAAGGCTTCTGGTCAATATTAGGCTGTTAGGAGATAAGTTTTTGGGGGAATCAGAAGTTATATGTCAGTTTTTGACTGCACAGGGGTTCAGCACCCCCAACCTCCACATTATTCAAGAGTCAGCTACATGTTATATTTTATTAAGTCACAGGAAAAAGAATTTGTGCTCATTTTCGTCTGTCTCCTAAACCTTTAGTCATGTCACACTCTCTGTGCTTCTCTAGTTGGAGAAGTTTGTGAAACATGGGATCACACAGTCAGAAAGACATGGCACAGAAGTCAGACATGAAAGGAATCACCACCACCGAGAAAGTCAGCCCAGCGCCCTGGGTCAGTTCTTCAAGTATCTCTCCTTTCCTTCCTTCTTTGCACTAAGCAGGAAGGCAAAGTGATTTTGTCACTCATACAACTTGCTGTGCCCCCCATTTATTCTCTCTTCCTCTGGTAATAGAGCTCCTTTTTTTTTACCCTTTGCAACACTCTCCTCCCTCATTCTTAATCTATGTGATTTCTGTGGGACTGACATCACTGCAGGCTGTAGGAGTAGAGATGTGATCCAGACATGACTTAAATGTAGAACATCTACCGGGATCCCATACTCAGAGTTCCTCCATATAACTCAAAACTTTGCAAACACAGGGGAGAGACACTGACCTCTACAGATTTTAGGCACTTAAGGAATAGCTAGGTCATGTGCCATCTTGACTATTTTGTAAGTAGAGTCCAGCTGGAAATGGAGCTGACAAAGAGGATATCAGAACCAAGAGAAGAGTAAGAAATATCATTGAGTGGCTACATCAAACCCTATCTGTTGCCATATGAAACCCCTTGACTTCCTGGGTATGTGACTAAATAAATCCCCTTTTTAGCTAAAAATAGTTTAAGTTTTATGTTAGTCACTTACAGTAGAAAGATACCTGACTATAGAATTTGGACTCTAATCTGAATTTGTTTGACCCAAAGCCTCAAGCTTCTCCAAGTTAACTGCAAAGGAAGAACAAATGATTCTGCCTCTAGAGGTAGATTATCTTAGGTTAGTTACTCCAGGAACAAACTCTGATGGAAAAATCTGGGTACATTCCATGGCAGATGATATATTTGACACAGGCGTGCAGACATTCAGACTTACCTCTATAAGAGATTCCACCTCACCAAGGTCCTGGGCACCTTGGTCATGACCACAGTACCCAGGCTCATCAAAGACATTCTGACTTTTGCGGTCTCACTGGAGCCTGGGAGGTCCTTGGCCTCCAGACCTTAACTTTTGGGTTATTTTGTTGAGGATCTCTGTTACCAGGAGAGAAACTGGGGCTCTGGATACCTGTTCTAGGTCCTTGGGTGAGACTTGGAAGGAGCATCTCTGGCTTCCACATTTTGTGGTTACAAGCTTCTCATCCTCTTAATTTTCCTGACAGTCAGGTCCCATCTTAAAGTGTCTTTCTGAAAGTGGTTGACTTGGTAGATGATTCAGGAAGCACTTTAGAAAGGAGGAGAAATAACTCAGGAAAGGGAAAAGAAGACAATAAAGACGGACTTATCTCCCAGTTTACTGCTGAGAGAAATCAGGATTCATTCTCTCTGGAGAACTTTCAGATACAATGTAAAATAGCCTTTGGTGTTATGTTCCTAAAGAGCAAGAAAGTTGAGATATTTTCCACCAGCTCCTGTTAGCCATTGGTGTAGGATTGCTTCCTTGGGCACTTAACTCCCTAGCACTTCTGACTTGCTGGACATACTTTGGTGATTGAAGATAATCTTTGGGCAAAGGGTTGCAACTGCGTGCAGTGGAAGCCATCAACATGGAGATGGTGAGTGTTGAGGGGAGTTAGGCAGGATAGAGACGGTATTAAGTGAAGTTATAGTCAGGTAGTTACCGGTGCCTTAAGATTTGGTGGATTCATGGGATTATGATGGGCATCAAGAGGGAGAGGGGATGTAAGACACAGTGAAAGAACAATGAGGCCATGTATGAAATTGGCTGGTGGCAGTAACAGAGAAGTATCCTGTAAAAGTGACCCAAACCAGCCAGGTTTCCGAGGACACAGATATAGCTCAAAACACAGTTTGATTCACACCGGGTATTACCACCTTAAAAGAGGTTTCATTCTCCATACTGATTTGGAGAAGGTTTTACTCTGGAAAGGCCCAAAGTAGAATCTCCCCAAAATTTGCCCATAAGTTTGTTGTAAAACATACTCTGTTTCATTGTAATCTTATGGTGCAGATTGTAGGCTTTCTGAAGACGGTGATCCTGACCGAATTCATCTCTGTATACATGGAACCTATTTCAATATCTATTACACAGACAATGCTTGAAGAATGTTTATGAAATAAAACAAAGGAATTTGGTTAGGTGATTCATAAGAACCCCAATTGTATCAAAGCAGTCTCTCATGGTAAGAAACTCCTTTAGCCCGTCAGTATGTCCTCTGTAGCCACTCACCGGGGGGGAGCTAGGGGAAATCCTACACGGGGCTCGTTCTCAGCCACAATTCTCCTGCACTTGCAGTAGTCACACTCAGAGTAGCTTATAGTAGAAATAAAGGGTGATGCAGATTTTTTATAGACATATGATGTCCCAAATGAGGAAGAATTTTAAGGCCATGACACTGAAAAACAACAACAACAAAGAACTCAACAAGAGGTTTTTCAGACATCTTATCTCTGGTAATACTCCTTGTCTTAAAGTTTACTTTGACTGGTATTAACGCAGCTTGAAATTTAGCTTTCTTAGGATTAGGGTTCGTACACATATCTTCTTTTCCATCCTTTATTTTCAACCTGTCTGGGTTTGTGAAGCCACACAATTCATAGTTGTTTGGGCTTGTATTTGAACCTAGGTCTGTATTCTCAAAGCCAGGCTCTTTATTTCTGTATACTTTGTCTTCCGTAATTATCACGTGGGCTAGTGGGATCATAGCAGGCTGTATGTAAGAATGTACCCTTCCTGGTATCAACCCTTCCTTGTCCTGTGCTATTAGCCCCTTTCTTCCCAGGTCTACAGGGTTTAGTACAAGAAGACACCCCAAAACTAGGGATGCACATATCACTCTTGCTAATGAATCAAAATTGCAGATGATGGCTTTTGGTCCATTATTACTTTCTCTAATAATGTCTAATTTATACATTTCTCACAGGTCCTGTAGGTTAATTTACCAGGGGGGGAAAAGTGAGTAAAAACCTATTAGTCTTTTTTTTTTTTTTTTCCTTCCTCAGAAATTATAGACTTGGATGTTTCTATGAGGCGACATTAATAATGCATTTATCATTTCAAGCCCTTAACCTCTTAAGTTCTTCAAACAGAATTAAAAGAATCCTGAACTACTAAATAATTGCATTATGTGGCTGAATGGAGAGAGCGAACACCTCTAAAACGACACTAATCTATTTATTCTCATCCTCACAGCCTCACCACTCAGAGCAGGGTGGATGCTGTCACACACTTTGCTTCTGCCTACAGCCTTTTTAGAACTTCTCCCCAATTAAGCACTGAAGCTTCTTCCCCTAGCCATCTCTGACTCGCATCCAGACCTGCACCTTTACCCTCCCCCATGCAGAAGCCTGCTCAAACAAGTGCCGCATGGCTAATAGCTCAGCTTCTCTTTGTAAACACATCACTCTGCTTTTTTCTTCTGTTTTTCCCCTCTTTCTGGTAATTGTTTACAGGCATGAGGACATATTCGTAGGGCTTATGCTTCAGTGTATATCATTGCATCAATGACTTTGTGGCCCAGTCTAGGCTGGTCAAGGTGGAGGAGCTGAAGACTGTCATCTTGGGGTCCTGTCCCACTCACTATTTAGACCAGTGCTGACCAAGGCTGAAAATACACTATGAGACTTGTCACTACCTTCGTTGCAGTCTGCGATTCATCTTGCTACCCTAGGGTGTGTGTCTAGGGCAGGATGAGAGAGAGCATCTTAACACTTACTCACATGCACTCTAACAAGCAGCTCGTTTTTTTTTTCTTGGCCTTGGTGACAACTTCCACCCCGATCTTATTTCTCCCTGAATACTGGTCTGCTTGGTTGGCACTCAAATTCCTAAGGAGTTACCAAGCCCTGACCAGCGAGGGACCATCTCTTCCGTCCATCTCACATTCTGGCTACTATAGACACTCTATTTCATTCACTCAAAAATGAAAAAGTGATTGAATGGATGGATGCATGAATGAATGCCACCCTATTCAGATTCCCCACCCAATGGTGGCTGGGTTCAACTTATGAATATAAGTACAACACTTCCTAAGGTACCCCCACTCAGAGGACAGGGCCCTTTCCTACCACCAATATTGAATTTTATTCTGCTCGTCACTTTCAGGGGAGCCTGCCTTACCTTGACCCAGTTCTGCCCATCTGCCCTCTCCCCTTTCCCAGGTGTCTACCTGTTTGGTGGCTGAGCCAACAGTGGTCATGATAAATTCTGATGAATCCTTTCACAATGCTGATATGTTTCATTAATATAGTGAAAATCTAATTAATAGTTGAAAAACGTTTTTTTCCCCACAAAAGATATAAAGGATGTCTACAAAATATGCCCTTTCATATTTCTCATAAATTAACCTCTCAGTCCATACAAGTCCTCCTAGATATATATCCCGAACTCCTCTTCTTTCTCGAATTTTACTCTCTTGCCTACTCTGCCACTGTTATGCTAGGTCTTATTCTATGCTTCGGTTTGTATCCCAGGGCCCTCATTCATGCTTAAAGAGCTACATCTTTCAGAAACTTCAGGCCGGAATAGCTGCCTGATGGACCCACCTTTCTGTTTTAAATGGGAATGGCCTCTTTGTTTTTGTCATAACAGTCTCTGTGACTTTATTCATACTCACCAAAGACCATCTCCACACAAGGCTTGGGGAGAGTAAAGGATAAAGGCATGGTTGAAGGGTATAGATCATCCTATTTTGTTTCCTTGGATTCTCCACCAGGAGACTTTATAAAATTTGCTTTGAAGAGTATTCAAGAATCGTAATGCTTTCTGTACACATTTTTCCCATCTTATTCTAGAATAGCTAAAGTGGATAGTTGGGAAGGATGCAGGGAGATTCTTACTTGATGAAATGGATACCATAGGCCAACTGAAGTCAGACATTCATCTGTGGTCCCATAAAAATTATATAATTTCAGAACACCAGGATTTCTCCCTTTTTTTGTGATTTATTTCTCTTTTTCTCTCATAGGCAACTTCTGCCGTGGGGCAAAAGTGGACTCCAATATAATCTGTCCCGGTGCTTCTTTCGTGGTAGTCTCAAATGTGCACACACCCACATGCACACAGAACTTCTCCTTCCTTTTTGTCTCAGGAAGAATGTTTCATGACCACAAAGTTGAGATTTGTTCCACCCTTGCTACTCCTGATTCTTAAACAAAGGGATGAGAAGTTCTAAAATGCATGCTCTTCAGTTCTCAGAGGTCTTACAATCTGAAAATGAGCTTTGTTTTAGTGAAGCCTCACCTTGTCCTGATAGCGTATCATTCAGTTTAACTGCAGAGTAGTGAAGGACATATATTTCTTCAGGAGCTCAATAACAGTTCCCATCGTGTTTGTGATCCTGTTTATTCATTATCTCAGTTGTTCCTTACAAAAACTCTCAGAAGTATCTTCATTTGACACACGAAGACACTAAGGGCTAAGTACGTTTATTGACTAGTTCAAAGCTGAAAACCTAATAAATAACAAATGAGCAATTCAGAATCCAGCCTTATTATCTGACTTCAAAACCAGCGTGTTTCCCTGATCTTCCTTAGAAAACAATGCTTCAGTTTTACATATTGCTACTCTTATGGTCTACCTTAATTTCACATCTTCTTCGTGCTACCTAAAGAACATGTAGAAAAAGCAGGAGGGGAAAGGAGGGAGGAATTTGAGAGAGAGAGAATAGAAGGGCTTCCCATAGTCTCAACTTCCAAACCAAACCACATTATTATTTTTAGGATAAATTAGAACTGCATGATCGGTGCTAAGTGGGACCACTTCCATTAGAAACCCAAGAGCAGTGATTGCAGGTGATTGGAGAGCATTTTCATTGGCTGCTGTGTTTGGATTGCTCTTCTGTCTTAATCATAAAAGATCTGACCATCGAGTGGTGAAATTCTACTCCTAATGTGAGCCGAGTGCCTCTCCTATTGGCATATCTTGTGAAGCGAATTAGCCATCTAATAGCTAACACGATGACATGAAGAGAAGTCAAATGTAGCATTGATTTCCCAGGAGGCTTCGAAGTAGATCAAGTAACACTAAAATAAAATTGTCAAACTAGAAAATGGTTCTCATCAGAATATTTTTTTCTTCCCTATAAATAAATGACTTAGACCAGTTCAAGAACTTCACTGGCTATGCAAGACACAGCTTAGTGGTTTCACAGAGCATTTGTTACCATTTTTTATACTTGTCTGTAACATGAGATCAGTCATTTGAAGGCTAGAAACTGGCTTAAGCTTGAGAATTCTCCCCAATCCCTGTCTCTTGCCCTTTCCCTTCCAGAAAGACAGAAATAACAATGATAAAATTGACTCCCAGCTTCCTGCAATTCTACTGCCTGGAGGGTGTTTAAGTAGCTTGTCCCCAAAACTTGCAAGGTTCTTTTTGCTTGCCGTCTGGTTCAGGGTTTCATAACCATAAAGAAATGGAAGGAAGAGCAATGGTAATAATTATTAAGAATGCATGCTGCTCTATTTCCTATGAGAGAGTTTTGCAAAACGTATGTTATCACAAAGAAAACAGTATTTGGAGTCAGATAGACCTGGGCTTGAGTTCTAAGCTGTGTGTGTTTGGGCAAGCCACTTCTCCTTTCAAGTATCTGTGTCCTCATCCATATCATGGGAACACAAAACTTGTGTGTCATTATTAAATACTTTAGATTTTAAAACCAATGTTTATTAAATGTTCCCTCTGCTTAGGCATAAGGCTAAGCACTGTATGCATATTATCTCACTTAATCTTCACAAAACTACACTCTCTTCATCCTTCCTTGGTTGTTGTTACTATTCTTGTTGCTTTTGCACATGAGAAACCAATACACGGAGATGTTAAGTCCATTTTCTAAGGTTACTGTGCTATTATGTGGCAGAGCCAGGGTTCAAACTTTCATATTCTTGCTGTGGAATTCTTACTTTACACTATTTTGCAATTAGTTCAATATCATTATTTTGCAAATGGAGAAGAGGGAGTTTAGAGAATTAGGAGAGGTGTAAGAGATTAGCTAGCTAATTCAGTGACAGAATCATGATTCTGGGAAGGCTGAGGTCAACTAGGAGTTCTGACCCTTGGGGATCCCGAAAACTAAGTTCTTCCTCTCAGTCTCAAAATAATTGCACACCATCATGACAGACAGGAGTCTGGTGTCATTAACTGGAATGCTGAGCTTTTCAATTTGGGAAAGAAGGATCTGCAGCTCTGAATTTCCTAAGATGGTTGGAACATCTGGTGTAAATGCATGTTGACATCACAAGGAATAAAACCTGAAACACAACAGAAATTATTCCCTTTGCAAAACAAATGCTAGAGGGAGAAATCACAGAGTAATTCCGCCAGATTTCTCAGCAATTCTCTCAAGATTGTGCATGTTAATTGCTTGTAGCTGCAGGTTAGTACTGCCAGTTCCTTTGTGACAGCTAAGTACCAAATGGCGGCCCCTTCAGTCATAGAATTACAGACTTTGGGGTTTGGAGACATTAGGAGCAGGTCAGGCTGCCCCTTCTCCACCCACATAGGCTGATCCCGAAGACCAGTCTTCACCTTTTTTTGCCTAGTTGAGTTTGAAGTGACTGAGTGATGGGGCTTCTCCAGGGAAGTCATTATAACATGTAGATTTGACTATGGGACAATGTTTTATTTGGTTCAAGTTATCATGTTATTTGTTTAGTTATACTCATTAATTCTAGCTCCCCTTTGGAATGCTTGATCTCTAATCACATGCATTAAGCTCTTGGCTTGCTGTCCCAAGTCCACCACTGATTTTAAGGGTGACCATAGGAGGGTTATTTCTCCTCTCTAGTCCTCAGTTTCCCTTTCTGCAAAAAGAAATGGAAGAATTGAAAAGGATGGTATTGAAGGTCTGTGTTTCTTCCTTTCCCTTTCTGTTTTTTCCTGCTTTCTTTCTTTTCTTTCTTTTTGTTTATTTCCACTTTATCTCTGCTCCTCCCTCCTTCTTACCTTTCCCCACCACTACCTTGAAATGGTCAGTTCTCCATCCCAGGACCCTTTGGTATACTGAAGCTAACCCTCACTACCTTGGAAGAGCCAACTGTGCTTATTTCTTTCCAGCTCTGTGATCAATGATATCTCCTTGGTTGCTCAGAATTGGCCATGGTGGACGTATTCACACTATGAAATTCAGCAGAAGTGACAGATCACCTGTTCGCTCCACAGAGAGCCAGTTGTCAAACCTTTACCAGACCACCAATGCTGTGACCACTTTCTAAATAGAGCATTAGCATAAATAACTTTCCCTTGTTTAAAAAAGAATTAGGTCATGCAGCTTTGAAAGAGCTCACCTATACTCAGCACTTGGAAAATAACTCATACTCAAGGAAGCTGTGTGGGGTGGGGGGAAGCGGGGGGGTGGAGGTTGGCAGATCGTAGGTTTTAGTCATCTTCTATTTACCAGAAATATTTTTCTTACAGCAATCGTTACCACAACTTTCAAAGATTGGTATTATCCCCATTTTACATATAGGGACGCTGAGGCTCAGCAAGATTAAGTAATATACCCAAACTCACAGAAATAGTAAGTGGCAGAAGCTCATGGCTCAGAAACAGACTGAAAGGTCAGCACCATTTATGTTTTTGCCCCATTCAGCAATTGTTGAAGGTGTAGAATGAAACCAAAAGTCCTTGAATTCAGGCAAAACCCACCCAGAACCATTCAGATGGAAAGAACTCAGAATACCATAGATGCAGCTTTAGAGAGGACTTCAGATAAGCCACCCTGGGATTTAGAGATAATCACTTTACAGATGAATGTAAAGATTAGAAAAGAAAATTAACTCATGGGCTTTACCTTTAAAGTACCCAAGCCTATATGTCTAGAATGGTCAGTTGGTTTTAATACCTTAAAGTAAATTAGACTCGTTTTCTTAATTATTCCTTTCTGTTTTTAAAAATAATGTTCAGTTCATTTCGGGTGGAGATCTTTCTCAAATGTCTCTGTGGACCTTGATGTAACTTTTTCACCAGCCCTAAGGCTTGGGGTCACTGCCACTTAGTAGAGCTTGAATTCAAACCCCACTGTTTGACTCCAGATCACATAGTTTTTCGTCCATCATGCTGGCCTGCTCTGCAGTATTGGGAGAAACGAGTGCCATTCTGGATGCAACCTCAGTAGTGTCTGTGTCCAAGACACTGTTGTCTGCAGCAGCCTCCTCCATCCTGGTATGCTTTAGCACATCCCAGAATAGGACATTAATGTGCTTCCTCCTTTTAATATATTGATGCTCTCCCCACTGTTAATAGAGAACAGAGGTGCTGGCCACAATGGGAGACCTCCAGGCAGAATGCGGATGGAGTCTTCAAAGGCCTGGAGAAGGGGGGCCTCCGGGACCCAGCTGCCTCCCAGATGGGGCTCGTTTTCCACACCACTCTCCCACATTGAAGGGAGGCCAGCAGAGAGCCACAGAAAATTAGAGGCTTGTGTTAGAAAGGCCAGATGTCGAGACAACGGGGACATCCTGTCTCCACTGGCCAGGCTAGCGGCTTTGAGTGCTCTTTGCTGTGGTGGACATGTGGGCTTATGAAGGTCATGTTAAGAAGTTCTGTTAAGTAAAACGTCAGGGGAAGTGGTTGTGAAATAAAGTGATAGCATCATTTCCTTGAGCCCCACCTGTGCAGGCATGGAGGGATTACAAAGAACCTTAAGACCTACTCTGTGTACAACAGTGCTTTGATACACGTTATCAATTCCTTGGAATGATATTTTGAAATAAGGACTGTTTTCAACATTTTATAAGCAGCAGTAGCAACAATAATATCCTATAACTCAAGGAGGCGAAATGGTATGGCTAAGGCCACATGGTTATAAGCAGTAACAGTGGGACTTGAACTTATGTAACCTTGATTCTGAATCTTTTCCTCCCTTTACACCAGTGCTTCTCAGGATGGTCCTTAGACCAGCTGTATCAGCATCTCCTACCCTGGGATCTGAGCTTCAGAGGTCCTCCAGGGAATTTGGATGAACTGTAAAGTCTGAGAACCATGGCCCTACACCATACACCATGCTACTGTCCTTTGAAGTAGCCCCTGAGACTAGCCTCTGTAGATTTTCTGGTCTCTTCCACTCCCTTTCAATTAAAGCAAGAGTTTCAGGAACAGAGAAACAGCCCTTCAGGAGTCTTCTGCACTAGACATTATGAGATTTGGCTGTCTTGAATGAAAGCAAATCCCAGTGAAATAATTTTTCACGTGGCTCAGCCTGACTCCCTCCGGTTCAGTGACTGCAGGTGGTAAGATGCAAAGAGGCAAGGGAGCAAAACATGGCATCATGCTTTGAGGTAACCGTACTGCTCTCTTGACTTCTGGAGTTCCTTATCCACTGAGTAAGATTCACATACTGTCTTCTCAGAAGGTACCATGGATGACCCTAGGTCTTAAAGAAACCATCCTTTCAGTAATATGCCACCCAAATGCATATTCTCCCTCCTGGGCCATAATCAACATACAGGCACTCATCCACCAATGTCCCAGGCCATCTCTATCTCTGTGATGGGCCCAGCTTATGCCAAGAAGTCCTATTTAGATTGGTGACTTCCTTACAGTTGTGTTAGGCCTTCATTAAAATGCCAACTTTAGGACATGGAAACTGGCAGTTTTCATAACC
The DNA here is from genome assembly GCF_023065955.2 of Ursus arctos. Classification (NCBI taxonomy): domain Eukaryota; kingdom Metazoa; phylum Chordata; class Mammalia; order Carnivora; family Ursidae; genus Ursus; species Ursus arctos. Next base: position 20,712,219 of record NW_026622863.1, read on the forward strand.
AAACATGGCAAATTTGATGTTAAAAAGTAATAATCTCTTCCAGAGTGTTCCAAAAAAAAAAAAAAAAAAAAGCATCAAATAAGGAAACTAGAAATTTGGGTTAAAAAAAGCTCAGGAAGTCCCAGGATACTAGCTGGTATCCAAGCAATAACCAGTACCAAATCCTATGAGAAAATATAAGTTACAGATTCATCAAACAGACTGAAGTGTAGGGAGATGATTTGAGGAAGATAGGTCATGAGGACAATGAGGCCTAGCAGGTGCGGTCCCAAGAGATGAAGTTACTCTTGTGCCGTTGGGGTAGACTTCCTGGGTGGTTGTTAAAATAAAGGCTGTTTACTGTTCTTACAATTTGTTATTTATCTGTTGGTATAACCCATGGAGTCACAGGATGCGGGCGTCGGGTTGGGGGACCTACAGTCTCCCATATCTTCCTGATAAGTGCAAGGCGGGTAGAAAAATAAGTGAAAGTGATAACCCCGGTCAGCTCACTCACAGTTTGACTGTGGCATTTTTTCTGAATTCCATGTTTTAAAAGGATGTTGATAAACTGGATGAAATCCAAAGACGGAAATTATATCTCATGAGAGACAATGGCAGGACTTGGACATGTTTTGACTGAGGAATAAATAGCATAAGAAAGATAGAGCATGAAAAATCCCCATCTTCAAATGCTTCAATCTTAAAGTATCTCTGTTATTAAAATCATAAGAGACATTTGACCAAGTTTGAAACGTTTGAAAATAGATGACGTGACTCTTCATGGTTTCACCATTCCAACATGAGGCCTATTTATATATTTGCATATTCCCCTTTAGTACCCCAGTACATGTGGCTTGCAATAAGCAACTAAGCTTAGTTGCAACCCACATGTACTTCCTTCTCTATGGCTCCAAAACTCAATCTGAGGACCACTGGTAAAAATTGCAGGGAGGCTACGTGTACCACATTACTAATAAAAAGGTTGGCAATTTGTAGTACATGACAATTAAACAAGGACCTGTCAATGAAAGCCATGTAGAAACGGAGTCAGATACCATGCTGGGGAATAGCTTCCCTTCCCCCATGGGATTATCTAGGTATGAACTGGAAGGGAGTCTATCAATAACGTTGCCAGGAGGCTTTCTTGATCAAGTCAGTGGTTGGTCGAGGATAGCTTTCACAGTCTCTTCATATTCATAAGTGTGCATGGATCCATGATTCCAACATAGCCGTTGCAGTTCCTTTCTTGAAAACAGATTTTGAATCACCATTTCAGAAAGTAAATGGCAGGAATGGAACTAACATTTTTTCCCCATGTGTCAGATCTGTGCTTTTGGTCCCTTTACATTAGCTCTCATCAGGACAAACTTTGTATAGTATGTACGAGTTATATCTTTGTATTACAGATGGGAAGTCTTAGGACACATTTTCTCCTAAAAGTAGGATTATAACCAAACTGGTCCAAAATATAGAAGATTCAAAAACTGAAGAAAAACTAAACTACAGAAGTCCTTGGCATGGATAGAGGCCAGTATGCCTTCAGGGACCTTAGAATCAGGAGTTGCTGGGTTGTTACTCTCCTAGCCCCCATTAGTAGGATTCACCTAGCAACTCTCAGGATGCTTCCTTAGTGTGAGTATTTGGGAGAGAGACACTTACTGGTTTAGTCCACAGTGGTTTGCCTTAGATCAAGTCCAGTGAACTGTGAGGAGGGCATATGAAGTCATTCCTGTGAGGTGCTTTGGTCTGCAGTATGTGCAGATTGTGGGTGGTGGCAGGGGCAGCCCTAGAAGACATGAGTAGGAAGATGTGAGTAGGGAGTAATGGCTGGCATCTAGGAGAGTGTTACATTGCCTAAGATCTCATAGCTACAGATCACAGAACCAATAATCAGAACAAGGTCTATTTGGATAGAGGCGTTGATCATCCTAACATACCTGGTAATGGGATAATGCTGACTCTCAGAGAAGTTAATCCCTGTCTAAGGTCACAAGGTTAGCAGGAAGAGGACAAGAGTATTGTTCACAGTAGGTAACTCAACGCAACATGGGAACACTAGAGAAGTGTCCCTTCAGACATTCGTTTCAGTTAGTATTAATAGAGTCAACAGAATCCAGTAGGCGATGATAAAGGTTTCATGATTAGACTTACGTGAGTTCAAGTCCAGAATCCGCCTCTTGCCAACCATGGAATCTTGGGCAAGCTTATTAATGGATGAACGAAGTACTGGTTCTGACATCTCAATCCCTAGATTCTAGGAACTCAATGTAGTAATCTGTAAATGAGGGCATTGAATTACATGTTCTCTCAAACCCACTCCATGTCTCAATTTCTGATGACGGCCTGGAGCAGGGATTGGCAGACTCTATCCCGTGGGTCAAATCCATCTATTTTTGTAAATAAAGATTTCATGGAACACAGCCACACACATTCATTTACATATTATCCATGGCTGCTTTTATGCTACAACCGCAGAATAGAGTAGTTGCAACAGAGACCATATGGCCTGCAAAGTATAAAATATTTACTATCTAACCCTTTACAGAACCAGTTTGCTGACCTCTGGCCCAGAGGAAAGTAATATTTTTCTGCCTCCAGCACCCACGTTCTTTGTGCCCAAATTCTTGCCTTCCTTTGATATTGTTCTTCTTCAATTATTTTTATGAGAACTTAGAGACCAGTCTCTGAACATATTCTGCCTGGGATCAAATCCCAGCTCTGCCAGTCACTACTGGTGTCAGTTTGGGCACATTCCATAAATTATCTGAGCTTCAGTTTTCTTCTCTGGAAAATGAGATTGGATAGAACTACCTCACAGTGTTCTCCTGAGACTTTAATGGGAACTGCTTAGAAAGTGCCCAGTGGATGTTAGCTACTGTTACAATGACTGTTTTTTTTCTTCATTCATCCCTCTGGGCAAATGTCCATCTCCATGTTTCTTCATTTAGGAGTTTGGCACTTAATAGCTGGTAATTCATACTGCAATAATTGATCTGGTCCACGGTGAGGAAATTAAAGTACAGGAAGATGTCTGGGAAATGAGAAGGTTGGCAAAATTATACTTGCAGCTCACCCCCTCTTTACATGGTGCAAGCCAGCCATGTGTCACACCCTACTTGGGGCAGGAGCCTGATGGCTGGAAATGCCAAGGAAGATGCCTGAGATGCTTTGACCCAATCTTTTCTCATGACAATGAGACCCAGACAGTGCACAGAGGCCCAGATTCCTGAGACAGCCCAGACCAGGCAGAGAGTCGGGTCGCCTGGCTGTCCTCCTTCTTTTAATCAGAAGCAGGACTGCTCTGCTGAATGGGCTGCTCAGGAGAGCATACAAATTCCTCAGCTGACAGGGTTAGAAAGTGGCCTCCATCAAAATCACACATCCCCTCCCCTTCCAGTCCCCCATCACGGGAAGCTTCAGGCTATAGGCCTGAAAGACTATAATGCATCCATTCCCAGCATTCCCCGCCCCCTTCCCCAGCCAAGGGGGTCTAAGTTTCATTACATATCTCAGGAGGGGTCTTTATTCTTTGTCAGTGAACATCTGGCCCAAGAGACCTCCTAATTAAAACCACAAACTAATTATTATCACCTACTCTTTCCTCTTATTGTTTATGATCTCTGTATACTCTCTACCCTGCCCCCAGTACACATGGATCCGACAGGAATGGTTAGTCTTTCCTAGTTTTCTTTCTCCTTTAATGAATCTTAGGCCCCAGCTATGTTTCTCGGTGGAGTTGGAGGTCTGGGACCCTGATTACTACCAGGGTTTCCAATTGCCTATTCTCCCCCCTGGCCTTTCTGAAAGGATCCATTGAGAAAGAGGTCATGATTAAAGCCCTTGGAACAGGCAAAGTGTAATTGAAGCAGTGCCTGGCGCCTCTCGGCTTAACCTCCCTCCCCATAAACCACAGCCAAGCACAGCAGGCTGCAGAGCAAAATGTGAAGTGTGAAGTGGGGGTGGGGGACGTCTGAAGTGTAGGAAAGCCAAAATTGCAGGGTGCTAAGAGGAAACATCCCTGACATGTGATGAAGATGTGTAGGGAAAGCCATACAAAAAGAATTAAGTCAGACTTGTCACAGAAAGAGTGAAATATATATTTATATTATATACATTACAGGTTCATACAGGCAACTCAGACATTAAAGGTTTGTTGGGGGAGGGGTCTCAGAAGGGTGCTATGACGTGGTAGAAGAAAAGTGGGCTTCTGATACCTGTCTTTGAATTCAGCTTCATATTTCCTGGCTGTATAATCTTGGGGCAAGATTCATTTTGAGCTCCATTTTCTTCTAAAGCTCTTCTTTGCAGAGCAGTGGTAGGGAGTCAAGAAGCTGATGTGTGTGGTGTCTGATACAGAGGCTGTTCATAAAAGGAGCTTGCTAGTTACAAATGTCTATCTTTTCTATCAAGCACTAAGAGAAGAGGAGGGGAGAGTGGGGAGGCGGGGAGAGCCGGGAGCCTCACTGTGCGACTCGGATCACCATGATCCACATTGTCATCAGAGCAGCTAACAATATACAGTTTTATTATGTGTCAGATGCACACCGCCCCCCACACTTTTGCAAACACACACATGCACACACACGTGCACACTAATCCTCCAACAATTATAAAACATATAAGCTAGGTACTAATATTTTTCTCGCTTGAGGAAACAATTACTAAGATGTGGTTCTTATTAAGAAAGAGATCAGGTCCTGCTTCAAAATCACTTCAAGACATTTAACACGTTACTACTTTTGGACTCTGATAAGTGAACTATATTGTATATAGAAAGAAGCTTATTGCCACATTACTTAGAGTCCCAAAGCAATAAAAACAATAAGGGAAATAACCCAAATATGTACCCATAGCTTAGGGGGCTGAATAAATTATGGTATACATATCCATACTATTTATCAATACTATACAGACTCTAAAACCATTTATAGTTGTGGTTACCAAGAGTTTCTGATGCTAATATGTTCATGATATTATAATTTTTAGAAAAAGCAAGATGCAGAATTTTAATTGTGCACAAACATATCAACTTTGTAAAAAAGAATGAGGCAAAAAGGAAAAAAGATTGGAAAGAAATGCATCACCATGTTAAGAGTAAATCGCTGGATTCTTTCTTCACATCTTCCTTCGGAAACTTTCACATTCCAGTGTAGTGTAGGGTATAGGGTTGAATCTGGGTTCTGATACTCTCAAGGCTTGGAACACTGGATAAGGAATTCACTTTCCTAACTCTGATTTTCTTCTTGTGTAATGTACAGTGGTAATGTCTCCAACATAAGAGATGCCGTGAGAGTTAAAACAGAAAGTGTATGCAACCATTAATATGGTCCATAATATTATAGTGTATTGTGTCTTGATATTAAAAAAAAACAAACAGTGGAGTGCCGGGGAGCAAAAGCCCAGCAGACACAGGAGAGTTGGGCTTTGTGGACAAAGGGGGAAGTTGGGTCCAGCCCTGTCTGGTGCTGACTGGGGGGGGGCTGGCAGCTGTGGACGGCCCCTATCTCTTTTCACAAACAAACAGAACACTCCTGGAGGGAAGTTCCCCACTGACCATCTGCATTTTCTCAACATCCATGTTCATCATTTTTACTCCACCATCCATCCCTTTCAGCCTTTCCTTCTCTTTGATGTAGACAACAGTCTGGCTGGAGCAGTCAAATGTTTTTAAGTGGGAGATTTCCACTGGAGTGAGGTCAGGGACACCTGGAGGAAGGGGCCTAGGTGCTGCCCTATGCTAAGCAAACAGCTTAGCAGGACACTGGCCAGGGAGTTTACACTGGAAATAGGGGCTGTGTTCTGGCTTTACTCAAACACATGTGCTGTCTCTCTCTCTTTCTCTTTCTGTCTCTGTCTCTCATATACACACACAGACACACACACAACCCATTTGAGTAACAGGTTAAACGTCACTCACTCAGAGTTCCTTTCTTGGGCGCCACATAATCCCAAGCATTCCCATTACCCATTACCATTCCCAAAGCACCATGCATTTCTTGAGTGCAAGATGGATCTTATTTTAAAATGGCTGCTAAAATATCAGCTTTCCCATATCAGTGAAAATTTCATCAGGGCAGGGGCTTCATCTGACTTATTTGACATTGTGTGCCCAGCACAATGTCTGGCATGGTAGTTTGATACCCAAATGAATAAAATAAGAGAATATTCCAGTATGGAAGTCTTAACTGAATATAGGAGGCCTAAGCAGATGGACTTTTGAGAGTTATAGGTTGCAGGACAGCCATTCGGTGGACAAGATGGGCTGAGGTTTCCAGTGGCCCATAAACCACTTAGTCTTTCCATCTCGTTAAGAAGTGTGCAAACTCAGGGCCCTGACTTGTTATTGTCTTTGTGTATATGTATGTGTGCTGAGGGAGACCTTTGAGCTCACTGCTAAGGATGAGGGTGGTAGCTATTCCGGTGCTCTCACTGAAGCTATTCCTCCCCAGTAAGTAATGTGTATTTCTGCAGTGCTCTGTTCAATGCTGGACATGCACTATGTGTTCAGTTATGTTTGTTGACTCTTAAAATATCTGAGCATACAAAGAAGACTTGGAAACTTCAAAACCTAGATTAATTTGCTTTCTGCTTTTATGAGTTTGGCTGCTTTAGATACCTCATATAAGTGGAATCACAGTAGGGGTTAGGGGGAGAAACAAATAGGGAGTTGCTGTTCAAAGCATATAAAGTTTCAGTAGTGCAAGATGAAAAAAGTTCCAGAGAGAATGCTGTACAAAATTGTGCATATAATTAACAGTTCTGTACATGTAAAAAATTGCTAAAGAGGGTGGATCTCATATGGTTATGCTTTTTTTTTTTTTTTTTTTTACCAAATTTAAAAAGCAACTAATTTGGGGGTTTTCTTTTAATTAAAAGAAAATTCTTGTTTTTTTGTGGGTCAGACCTAGGGAGGTTTAGTGAAGGTCCTGTCAACCTACGTGGTCTGCATGGTAAGGACCGGATGGCTACCTGGTGTCTTATGAGAACACCAGACAACCTTTCAGGTCTCCTGGGGGTTACCATCGTCTTTGACCATTGGAGATTAGCTTCACTGCCCTCCAAGACTGAGCTGTCATTATGAAACCGATCAGCCCCTCAGAACATGATCTCGCCGCCTCCAGACACAGCTCTGGACTCCAGCCGCAGCTATGTGACATGAATGCACATTCCTTTTCTTGCGCCTTTGGCTTTTGTTCTCCAGTTTCATGCTAGGAATTGGGATTTTTGTGGAGCTGACTCTCTGGTCCTTTAGAGACTCCCAAGCTTTGCAATAATGCCCTGGGATTCCCTTGGCCGTGTTTGTAATCAGAGTTACACAATCAAGGAAAAATCGAGCAGAGGGACTGTTGCTTCATATGGAAGAGCAGGAAAGTTATTTGTTGTGTCCAAGAAACGACACTGACCCTCCAAGAGGGCAGTAGCTCCTCTTGCTGCCTCCTCTTCCTCTGCTGTGCTCCCTTTGGGTTTCCTGCAAACGCAGCTGCTGTCATTTACACCTCCCCTAGGAGTTCTGTCCCCCCACCACAGGCATGCATTCAGCTCCCCTGGAAGTAACCTTGAAGACAGTGTCGATGATGGATTTGCACAATTTCACTTCTGACTTCTGAATACATTTTGGCTGCGTAACACCAGGGAGGGGTGAGGTGTGGCGGTTGTCTGCAGCCCCTTAGCTCTCTCTCTGTCTTCATTTAAAGAGCACTTGCCTGGTTGCATAGGAGAATCTGAACCCTTGGAGATCTTGCACACACTGGAGGGAGAAAGAAGATCACATAATAAGCAAAAATGCCTGCATCCCCCACCCTGAACCCCTTGCTCTATCCCTCCTCCTTTATTTCTCTTCTTGACCCTCGTCCTCTTAACACAAAACATATCTTTGCTTATTGCCTGTCCCCCATCCCCTCTACAACTTAAAGCAATACTTTTCCTCTTTCGTGTCCTGCTGTGTCCCCAGTGCCAGGAACAGTGCCTGGCAGATAGCAGGTCCTCAATAAAGATCTATTGAATGAATGAACTGACAGCCTGAGTTTGGGATTAAGTCCACTGCAGTGACAGTTCCGTTGCTACCAGCCAACAGCTATCTGCCCCAGCACCAGCACTTCCGCTCTTGGAGCCACAGTTCCTACATCAACATAAGGAGGGTTGTACTTCCCAGACTTCCCAGATATCTGGTGACATTTGAATAGGAGGATGCAGGTGATAGTGTTTATTAAACGGCAATATTCCTCTGATATGTGTGAGGCGTGATTTGTTTGGCTGGATTTTAATGTTTTGATCGCATCTTTGTCTTTTGCTGTAAGTTACTTAACAATCCTTTTGAAAGCCGGTAGCATATAAATGATATGGGCAGAAAAAGAAAGTAAATGGAGATATTTCACAAATGAGCATGGAGTATTAACAGGAAATTCACAAAAGGAAAAAAAAGCTGTACAAAGTGGTAAAAATACATAACAACAATAAGAATTAGCCCACTGATAAGGTGTATTACTGGAAGAACCAAACTGATTCTTCTTCAAGGCAGGCAAGGGTCCCACGAGAATGATACTCGTATGTTTCTGATGGAAATACACATTTTTGCAAAAAATAATTTAACGTCAAATATCAAGAGCCTTGAATTACCCATATTTTTTGATTGACTGATCTGTTTGGAATTTATCCAAAGAATGAATTGCAGGCAGAGTCACATGCACAAGACTGTTCAACACAGTGTCGCTTAGAGTAAAGAACTCCTGGTAATGATGTAAATCCCTGACAACAGGGAAAAATTCAATAAATGTTTCAATTGAGAATAATGCATCCAAATTCATCAATTAAAGATATTATGCTCTAAGAATATTTAATGTCAGAGGAAAATGCTCTCATTATAATGTCAAATGGAAAAAAAATAAACTGTATATATATGGCATTTCCCAGGTTTGCAAATAAAATCATATCTATATATAATAACAATATCAACGGTATACAAACATAGAAGTAAAATTGTCAGTACCCCAGCACACAATGATAAATACTGCATATTTGTAAATTTCACACATATGTGTACATAGTTACATGTAATTCATTTTTCTGTTAATGTGTTTTTGGCTTCTTCATGTTGTCCCTAGTAATAACGTATTGCTTTTGAAATAGGAAATCATTGCTGTTTTTCAAAGGTCAAATTTAATTTAAGCTCTAATTTCCAATTTTCATATTATATGCTAGTAAATACATATACTAGTCATATTATTATTAAACCTGAAAAGCTAATTATGGGATTTCCTACCCATGAATAAAACAGTCCTCAACTGGAGAAAGACCTGAAATAGCCAAATGAGGCCCCAGTTATCCCAGGGAGTGAGGCCAGCTCTGCGATCCTGCTTTTCACAAACCCTCGGCCCAGAAATTGTCCTTTCCCATTTCCTAACAGTGCTGTGTGGCCAGTCTTCTAAATCTCTGCTTCCACCCCCCTACCTCCACCTGTGTCTCTGTCTATCTTGCCCTTTTACTTGCTTTTCCCTCCCTCTGCCTTAAAAAGGCAAATCCTCCCTCCCTTCCCCCCACTTCAGAGAGCAAAGTCATAATCAGGGAAGAATCCTACATCAATTTGGAGCTGAAATCACAGATCCCATTTGTGCCTTCTTGTCTGTCTCTGTGTCCTTCCTGTAGAATTGAAACCTCCTCTAGAGCGCCTTCCCCCCTCTATGCACCTCAGAGATCCAGGCAGAGCCAGGTCACTGTCTTGGCTTTCTAGGGACATGTCCCAGGTAACTCACTGTCTCAGCATGCAGATTCTGAAATTGTTTTTCCTCTACAAAAAGGCAAATTTTAGAAAGACTCAAAAGTCACATGGATGTTAATTGGGCAAATTATACAGAAACATTGGATATAGAATTCCAAATGCCAGGCATGTCGAGATTATACTCCAGTTATGTATGCAAGGGTATTCCACACCTCTGAGGATGGGAAGCAAAGAAGTATGGGTAACAACCGAGGCATGAGAAAGAGGAGATTGTGGATTCCCTTCCTGTTGTTCAGAATTCTATTTGAGGTTGCTTTTATGTGACTTACACAATACAATTCTGTTATAAAAAAAAGTGATTCTAAGTAAGGAAATGGACGCAGAGAGGTTTAGCAATTTCCCCAAAGGCACACAGGAGGTAAGAGACAGAGCTAGGCTTCAAACTAAGGCCTGAGTCCACTGTGCTTTCTCATCTCTATCTCATGGCATTTCTGTGAAATGGCATCACAACCATCTCAAAATTTGGCACAAATGGTAAGAAATATATTTACTCAGAACCAGTAGATGGATCTGGTTAAAGGGGCTGGGAAGATCTTGGGGGGGGGGGTGCGGATAAAGAAAATTTTGCTAAATTGTGGCCTAGAAATTGTTCAGACTTTGGGATCAGGAAATTCACCTCATTCCCCTGCCTGCCCTCTCTGGCTAATTTAAAGCCACCCATTCTCTTAATAGTTTAAAATTTAATTTTAGAGCATGTGTATTAGTTGCAATTTTACATATATTTTTGTACTTCTTCACTTAGTGCCTGTTCTCTCCACTAGACCAAAAACTGTGAATTGCAGGGACTCTGTCTGCTTTTGTTCACTCCGTGTCCCTAGAATCTAGAACCGAGTTTGGCATGCAGTAGATGCTCAATTAACATTTGTTGAATGAATGTGTGGATGATGAATTTTCATTTGTCCTGGTGTTGGAGGCATCTTCTCCACTGTCTGCATTCCTCCTTCTCGATGAGCTGACAGCTGGAGAGCAAACCACTCCTCTCCCATCATCCCTTCCCCATTCCCAAGCAAGACCTTACAGGAATGATTAAGTCCCTCGTCAGCCAGGTGCAGGAATCATCCTCAGTGCTCTTTCTGCACTGAAGCCCCAGATTGAAGGCCAGGATGGAATCCCAAGAACCAACTCCAAAAGAAATGAGAAGGCTTTACAAGCCTGCAGGCTCTTTGCAAGGAGGCTTCTGCCCTTGTCTACCTTGTCTTTGCATCATTTTTAAACCCTGGCTTCTCTTTTCCTTTAGACCTGAGGTTCTTGAGTTCAGGGTCTCTATATATGCATCACTCTGTGCCCAGCGTAGAGATCCAGTCACCCATTCATTCTTTAATTTATCCGTTTCTTTGACAACTCTTTATTAAGTGTATTTTTCCAGTCATGGGGGAAACAGAGAAAACAGTGTCCAGTTCAGTCAGAAAAACAGAGAAAACTAAGATTCTGCCCCTAAGAATGAATGTCATGTCCTTGAAACCCCCCATGATTCATGCTTGAGGAATACGCTAATGGGTTAAAATGCAGTGTTTCATGTGTAAAGTCTCATATTTAAGATAGAAAACTAAATAGAGGTGGTATCGATGATATTTTCCCATTCCAGGTACTTAATTGACATTTATTTTCCTTTTACAATCCCCTCCATACAATGTTATGGAGATGCTTTTAAATTTATGTTGCTTTGTTGCTGAGGGCATGCTTATTTAAAGGATTAAAGAGTGTGTCTGGTCCATCAGCCAAATATCTGTTTCCCTTTGATTATATGGAACATGTTTGACTACCATAGCTTTGGCCAATTACAGAATAATTAGAATACTTTGTAATGTATATTTAACAAATTTCTAGAAGTATTTCCCAAACCTCTTTGCAGAGTTTTATTCATTCAGAACCCCACTCTCCTGTTTTTTTTTCCTTTCAATATGATTACCACTGAAAAGAATTAAATCTTGTAGTCTTCAGTTTGAGAAATAAGAAAGCAGTATACGTGCAAAACCATATGCTGCAATCCCTTAAAATAGTCCCCATTGGCATGGAGCTATTCTGACTAATCGATGATTATGGTAAAATGGAATGTCAAAATAGGAACTTCAGCTGAGACCTCAAGACAAGAGACATCTTAGAGTTGGAAAATTGGGATGATAGTTATTAAACGATTCAATTACACCAAAAATGATGTGAAATGAAAGGAGGCAGCTTTTAGAGAGAGCTGTTGGTTTACTGTGAGTCTCCCTGGCTTGCCTCAGTGGAAGGGGATGAGGGCATTTCCTTCCTTCATGTCTCCGTAGTAGGAGGACTTGACAGTGTCAGGCCTTGGCAGGACTACCCTGAAAATTTAATATACTGTCTCTTGAAATTTTGATGGCATGGCAGCCTGGTGTCTGACACCTGACTTGAAAACAACAACAACAGCAGTAACAATAAAGAAATGCTCTCTAGTGGAGCAAAGATGTATTGAGATGTATTGAGCCATGTATTGAGTGGCCTGAGCTCCTAAAGTTGACCTCGCAAGTGCTATAGGAGTGTTTACCACCATCTGGAAAAGCTGTCCTATGTTCCCCACATGTGAACGCACAAAGGGAGAGAGATCTGGCATGAGATCTTAGGTTGCTTCCAAATGGGACTGCCTGAAGGGTTGAGTGGATCCCAGAAGAGAACCTGGGTACCTAGGGACTCAGGAACGAGTCAGAGACCATCCAAAACAGAGGGGAAGGTGGTGAAAGAGCCCCAGCGATGGAGGCTGTGGGTCTTTCAAGAATCCAAAATATGCTTTTGGATAAAGTCCATTTTAAATAGGATATCACGGGCATGCCACACCAGTGCAAACCACCAACCAGGTAACAACTGTGCCAGGCCCCTTTCCATCCTCCCACCCTGATGAGGCTCAGGAACCTCAGTGGGCAATTAAGGGAGAAGGGGTCCTAGAACTTGGGAAGAAGAGAAAGAAGAGACTGGCCACCTGTGCCCTTTCTGAAACTGCAGTTCTCCTGTCTGCACTAGAGCCTACCTGGTGAGGGGGAAGAAATCACAACTTTAAAAGACAGTCGAAGTTTGATTATTCCATGGGGCTGGATATTATACTTGCTAAAATGAGATTGCCTTTGGGGGAATTGAATTCACCTGAGAACCGTTTGCATGGGCTAAGACTGACAAGAAAGGTTTGGGTGCTTGCTGTATTTATCCAGTGGCAGGGAAAGAGATTGCACTGGGCAGACAGATTTGGAAAGGCCACGAGAGACCAAGATGGAGGTCCCCTATGAGTCCTCCTCAGTCAGTGTGATGACTGCAAAGGACGCAGAATCAGTAGTGGGTCAGCAGGGGTAGGAATAGGGGCTGGTCTGACCTGAGGGGTCAGAGAAAGTGTCCTAGAGGAGAGATGTCTGGGATGAGTCTTGAATGGTGGGTGAATGTTGATAGATTGTGGAGGCCTGATTGTTCTTACTATAGAAGCATCGAGAGCCCAAGTGTCCCTCGTGAGCTAACACAGAAATCTGAGCCTAGAAATTTCCAGATTTCCTTGGATGCTTGATATTCATACTCTTGTCATCTCTGCTTAGATTCTCTCCTTTCTTTCTGCCTGAAAACACTTCACGTTCTCCATGTCATTCAGCCCTTTTCCGTTTTCCCCAAGGGTATCAAGGCAGTCCATTCAAGCTATTAGAGGTAATGAACAAGGCCTGCCACGCTGCCTCTCCTAGGCCCCAGCGTGAGCCCTGGCAGGAATCTGCATGCATCTCATCTCCCCCAGGTTCACCCTTGCTGCTTTCCCCTGCAAAACCCCCTTGGCATTCTGTGGTTTCCTGATATTGCAAGGAAACTGATATTGCAGGAGCCTGTGAGGATTGCCTTGGGAAAAACACATCAAAAGACAACACTCAGCTGTCTTATCTTGCCCCTTAGGGTAGTTATGCAAAGCATTCCCCACAGAAATATGAATCCATTAAAAAGCATGCTCCCTGACCTGCCAGTCACTGAAAGGGAGCATAAGAAAAATGGTTAAGGCCAGCTACCATTTACTGAGCACCTACTGTGCATCGGGTCTTTTGATAAGAAGTGCTTTGTGGATAGTATCTCTTGATCCCACCCCAACATGGCAAAGGAGGGGCCATTAAGTTCCATTTTGTGGATGAGAAAGGTGGTCCCAGAGAGTGAAGTGGAAATCTGCGTTCAGTGAGTGAGAGGTGGAGTAGGATTTCCACTAAGTCTTTTCCAGCCCCAGGGCTGGTGCCTACTGCTGTTCTATTTGCAGTAGGTGAGTTCATCCATTAACGTAATTCTCAAAGCAGCCCTGGCAGGAGAGCTACCCCCGCATCTGCTTTCGGCTCAGGGTCCTGGGATGGAGCCGCGTGTCGAGCCCTGTGTCCGGCTCCCTATTCAGTGGGGAGTCTCCCTCTCCCTCTGCACCACCCCCTCTGCTTGTGCGCTCTCTCTCTCTCAAATAAATAAAGAAAATCTTTTTTAAAAAAGATTTCTTTTTCTATCTCCTGTTAAACTGGAAGGTTCGCTAGTGCAGAGATGATGCCTTCTGTTTTCACTAGACATCTGGGTTAGCTTTGCATACAATAGGACTTAACTCAAGTCATTGAAAGATGGATGTATCATCATTAAAAATGAGAATTAGGCAACTCAGAGAGATGATAAATAAATAAAAAGAGGTCAAACAACCAGTCACTTTGGAGCCAGAATCTAAAATCCCTATCTCTTGACGGGACTTTGTTCCTGTATATTCAAGTTGGGATTAATAACATTTTTGTGATGCTTCTGGATGTATTGTACTAGGCTACCAAGGCAGAATCAGAAAGGTGTAAAGATACACACATAAGCATAGAAACATAGATCAACTATTCGTCTCCTAGTTGAGCTATGTGGACCGTTAACATGGCAATTCTCCAGCTAGCCTCACTGGTGACCCCGATTCTCTCTTTCTGTTTCTCTCTCTTTGCGATAATATTCCACCATTTCACAACTTTTATTTAACAAATACTTATTGAATATTTACCATGTTCTCTGCAATGCGGTGGATGCAGAGGATAAAAAAACACGTGTAGACTTATAACTTAAGCCTCTGAATTTCAGTGATGTGAAGGGAAAGTGCAGGCTGCTTTGAGGATGTATGATAGAGAGAGAGAGAGAGAAACATGACCAAGGCTGGTTCTTCAGAGCAAATGTCCCTGGAGGAGTGAAGACAGATTTGAGATCTGAAGGACAGATGATATTTGTGTCAAAAGTAAGTAGGTGAAGGGATAGGGTTCCACAAAGTGCTTGAGAAACTAAAGAGAAGCTGATGTAACTGGAACCCAGAGATCAAGAGGAAGAGCTGCGTGGGCACACTGGAGACTTGGCCAGTGGCCAGGCCATGCAGGACCCTGCTAAGATTATCGATATTCTGTTATTTACTCTAAATGCACTATAAAGGCACTGGAGTGTTTCAGCTGGAGAATAATACAGTCAGTCTTGAATTTCTCTTCTTGGTGTGAAGGGAATGAGTTGGAAGGCGATAAGAATGAATAGGTGTTGGGAAACCAGTCATGAGGCACAGAAGTCGTCAGGGAAGAGAGGACAATGGCATGTCTCCATAGTCTGTAAACATCCAGAGCCAGCTGTCTTGGTCTCTCTTTGTAGACAAGAGAAAGTTCAGTCCTCTGGTTTTGGCCATAAACTGTTAAAGAAATTCTCCCCAAGAATGTAGCCTTAATTATACGGCACCATCCTCCCAAATGTCCTTTCAAGGTACCGAGTGTGGAGAACATGTGTGCTGGGCTTTTTGGGTTTGTGTATGTTGAAGGCCTTTTAGATGCTACAGATTTCCTTTCTCTACCAATCTCATATTCCCCTGCGTGTGGCTGAGCTTTTCCTTCCCAAAGCTGGTGAAGACCTGATTTGAGAGGCCCACATCTGGGAGTAGCCTGAGTGGCCGGTTGAATTAGCTGTCTGGAAGTCCATGGAAACCAGTTTTCCACGTTGTTTGTGCCTCAGGTAGAGGGCAAGGGTGTCTTCAACTCCAGCCTTTCCCTGCGTTGTCTTGCTGGCACTCATACTCAGAGCTGATGTTCATGGAGGCTCGTCATCATCGTCTCCTCCACCCCTCTCCACCCTTTCCCTTCTCCGACCTCTCCTTCTTCTCAATGCAATGGGGGTGGAGGGGTGTGGATTGGATTAGTTGAGTTGACCTTGCTCTGCAATATCAGAATTGAAGAAAAGGAAAAAAGAAACTAGAGCATCCTCAGGGTTCTTTTCTAAAGAGTAGTTGTGCCTCTCACATGCAAAGGTAAAGATAATGCCAAATTAATGTCTCAGCCAGCCTGATTAAGCCTTTTTTTAAAAAATTTTAATCTTCTCCAAAACTGCATAGGAGCAAAAACTACCTCAGCCATCACTACTCTGAATCAGACCAAATAACAATGGATTTTCATTCCCTTTTATCATGTGAGATCTGGAGCTGTTCCCTGGGGCTCACCTAACATACTTCCTTGCATTTCACAGTTGGGAAAATTAGTAAATAAAGAACAAATTCAAATAAAAGAACAAATTCATTCATTCATCCAAAAATTCATCCAGCATCCATTGTGTGGTGGGCTTTGTGCTAAGATAGGGAACCAGAGAAAAGTGAGTAAAAGTCTTTGCTGTTTAGGAGCTCACCGTCTGGTAAACAAGTGAATTGACCATGGCCTGGTAAGGGCTCTAACCTTGCAAGGGACTGATAGTTCATAGTGAGGTAGGACAGAGTGGGCTGGCCCTGGCCCTAAAGGCTCCTACAAAGGCTAAGTTAAGAGTTCTATCTCTAGTGGAAAGTTTTTTGTTTTTGTTTTTACAGAAAATATCTAACTTGGTCAGCCTTGGAGTTAAACACAATTTTTTCTCCTTATCTTGTGTTTTTCAAGCTGGGAGTGTTTCAACTACTATGTTATTAGACAGGTAAATGTATATTTTAGTGCTCTAATTTGGATCCAGGAAAAGATTCAGAATCTTTGTAAAATTTATTCAAAGGCCACCAGTATTGCAGCCATTCAGTGTATTAAGTGCTAACTGTGTGCTAGGAAATAAGAGATCCTACCCTCTCATTTCTTGGCTAGATGGGATGTCTGATTAGCTCTACATTAACAAGCATAATGCAACTCAGACCATGCTGTCATAAGAGATACACCAATAGTGAGGATTTCGGGGGTGCCTGGGTGGCTCAGTCGGTTAAGCATCTGACTTTGGCTCAGGTCATGATATCGGGGTCCTGGGATCGAGCCCCAGGTCACTGGGCTCCGCACTCCACGGGGAACCCGCTTGTCCCTCTGCCCCTCCCCCTACTGGTGCTCACTCTCTCTCTCTCTCTCCAAAAAATAAATAAAATCTTTAAAAAAAATAGTGAGGATTTGGGGTGGCTTCATGAAGGACAGAACATTTGCATCAGTCCCAGAAGAATGGGCATGATGTTAACAAGCAGCTATGTACTGGGAAACGTCCCTCTGAGTATGACCCCTGATAAACTATTTCACCCATTTGAGTCTCAGTTTCCCCAACTGTAAAGAAAGAATGTTAATGAATAAGATCACCTGCCTCATGGTGTGAGTGCTAAATGAAATATTTAATACAAACCCAGTCCCTGATACATATAACAATAATGATAGTAGTGGTGGCGATCATGATGATGTTCGTGATGATGGTGATGGTAATGAAGATAATGGTGGTGGTGATAATGATGACAATGATCATGATGATGGTAGTGATGATTAAGAGAATGAGGTGGTGCTGCTGATGGTGGTGGTGGGATGATGATGATGATGATGATGATGATGATGATGATGAAGAAGAAGAAGAAGATGTTGGATGGTGATCAATTATGATTGTAGAGATAATGCTGATGATGGGATTGGTGGTGGCCATGGTATTGGTGATGAGGAAGACAAGGATAATGATCTGAGATGATGGTAGTGGTGGTGGTGCTGATGGTCATGGTAAACTATACTATTTACATAACTGTCATTGATAACCTTCAAACATGCTTCAGAGTTGTGCAACAACTCCATTCTTCCTTTCAGGGACAGATGTACACTAGTTAGAATGACAGTTTGCCCAAGGAATTTTCCAGCATTCGTGAGGCCTCAAATGATGGAGTGGCATCTCCCAACTGGCAAATAAGAGTACAAGCCACACCTACCCAGGAGTATTGATGCCCAACCACCCACAGGCAGAAAACAACTAACAGAAGGATTTGACATCTAACACAGGAATTCCCTCTTATCTTTCAACAGAAAGTTTATTTGCTGTGTGGGAGAGTTTGATGGATATTTCTTATTTCTCTGTTTTCTGTACTAGGCAGTAAACAACACATTCCATTTCATTCTTTACAGTGTTTTATCAATAACAAGATTGCCTCGATCTGCCTTTCTTGTAAGTACCTGGATTCAGGATCCTGTTGATAGCTTCTCTAATCAGGGGACTCCTTTTAGTCTGAAGAAGAATAGCAGAAGGCTTTAGAGGAAGAATTTCTGGAACTTTAATTTTGGCTTCTCCATGTATTTGCAGTGTAGCCGAGAGCAAATTTCTTGAATGAACCCTCTGAGTTCTATAATACCTAGTTCATGCTTTCTGTCTCCCTTCTGCCACTCTCACCCATTTCCTCTCTCTGGTCCAGTCTTTCTCACGCTCAATGACTATGATTTTAAGCCACCCAAGACGTCTGCAGTGAGCTTCCCCGGGCTGTCCGATGCTCTCCCTAGCTGGGTAACAACAGCTCTGGGCTGAAGGCCAAGCTCCAATCCCCCATGCTAGATGAGTCCTAGCGTAGAGATGCTGCTTGGCTATGTAGCGAGGACAGGGATTCTCAGGGAACTTGGGGTATGTCCATAAAATACCGACGACACCATATTGAAAGTGTGCATGGAGTTGTGCGTAGAGGAGCATTTCTTTTAAAAATAGCCCACAGCTTCCTCCTGCAGCTTGGCCCTTTCCTCCTCATTCTGATTCTGCTGCAGCCTGTAATCAAGCATGAGTGAAAGCAGGTCTACCTAACCTTGAGATAAAAGCTTTTTTAAAAAAGAAAAGGTAGTATTAAAAACTGAGTGCTCTCCAGAAAAATGGAAATAAAAGATGAAGCACTAATAACAGCAATGAAAATAAAAATAAGCGAAGTGGTTGAACATTTACTCTGTTCCTGGTGTCTCGCCAAACTCTTCATACGCAGTATCTCACTTAATCCCTTCAAGAACCTCCTGTGGTTTGTGCCGGTATTTCCCTAATGTGCGCATAAGGAAACTCAGTCCACAAGAGGGTAAAGCATTCCCCCAACATGTACAAGTTATAGATAGCAGAGTCGGGGTTTGCATTTGGCCCCTCTACCATATGCTTCTTCCCATCAGACATACTAACATCACAACATTTGTTTCCCAGATCTTGGTTAGAATGCTGATCTACAAAAATGGCAGGAGTGATAAATACAGAGGAGCATCAGCAGTCTTGGGTGGAGAATGAAGGGTTTCTCTGTCTCTGCACTATTGACATTTGCGGCCAGATACTTTTTTGTTGTGCAGGGCCTTCTGTCCATTATAGGTTGTTGTGTAGCATTCCTGGCCTCTACCCACTGCCTGCCAGCAGCCCCCCACCTCCAGTGTGACAACCAAAAGTATCTCCAGATGTTGCCAAGCGTCCTCTGGGACGGCACAACGCCCCAGTTAAAAACCACTGTGCTAATATATCCTGTCTCTCTGGGCCTTAATTCCATCGCAAGACTGAGTTTAGCTTTCTTGATCTGCCAAACAACTGGGCCTTCCTTCGTGTTTGGGTCCTTGTCCATCTAACCTTTCCATGTTGGCAGCAGTCACTCTTGGGCCCAGCTCCACCAACAAATAAAATGAAGATAATACTTCCCAGAAGTAATGTGTATTTTAAAGCATGACCTTCTTCATAGAGGACAATGTGAGATAATGTTTATAAAAGACCTAGGACATGATAATACCCAACAAATGCTAGTTAACTTCATCTTACCCATCTTACCTGAAATGCTAATGAAAACGAAAATGAATATCCTCTTCTGACCCTCGAATGAAAGAATCTAATAACCTATACTCTATGCACACTGCTCCCAAGAAGCGATGAGATCTTTTAAAACGTCAATTCCCAAATTTGACTATTTTATGTTTTTACAATAAGTAGACATTTGGAAACATCTGAATAAAGAATGACTTTCCTTAGTTTTTATTCATATGGTGGTGCTTCTCAAATACAACTAGGCAGTGATTTTAGTTTAACTATGAAAGCTTAAATGGGCTATGTATGGGACTCAGTCCATCAAGCCTTTTGTATAAAACAAGACCATGGTGTTGTAGATTTACATAACAATGCTTCAGATTTTGATGTGGAATAGAACTCATTTCACATCCCTGGCACAGACTTTTCATTTTGATTTAAAAAGCAGATTTTCTGTGTGTGTGTGTCTATATATGTATATGTATGTATATGTATGTATATGTGTGCATATATATATATACACACGCATGTGCATACAAATATATATGTAATTATACATTATATATATAATTCCATGCATCAGTGAGAAAAATTATGTGGCTGACATAGAGCCATCTGTATCAGAGGAAGAAGTAAAAAAGAAAGTTTAACATATTGGCCAATCTGCATAGAACACACATACACAAATACAGCCCATCTTGGAAGGCAAAAATGGTACTTTCCTGCCTCTAATGGCTTGATAATAGCCATTATCAGCAACAATGCAAATGAAAAGAAAATAAAAAGAGGCATTTTTATGCACTGCCCATTAAGAGCAGCATACATATAAACTCATGAACTTGGAAAATAAATAAACAGACCGGTTGCTAAACAAAAGCTTGATTTCATTTCCAGTCCTGTCGATGGATAGTTTGTCATTAAAAAGATAGAGCTGTTTAAGCTGTCCCAAGGGAAAGACTTAAAGTGGGATAAAAAAGAATCCAGTGGAGTATGCAGACCTGAGCCAATTTTAAATAATTGCCATTCCACCGTGAATCTAAAGAGATTGTGTTGAGACATGGCCCATCCGTCACAAGGAGCAGGGCCTTCCTTTGGGAGGGGCCACATGCCTGAGTTGCCACATTGTGGAGCCCCATGGACACAACCCTTAGGCAAAGATGGCGGAGTCCCTGCCCTCATTATAAGATAAAATTGCACATAAAGACCTGTATATTTTCCTTGCTGTTTTGCTTATAAATCTTCAGAATACTGTCTGTTAATCCTGGAATGGAACTCAAGAGGTCATTAGGAGTAGCTGCTTGCCTTAACCTCTCTAAATCAGCTTAGCTCCATAAGTCCCTTTTATATCAATCTGTAAAAAGGTACTAACTTTATTTCTGGTTGCATCAACTCATTAAATGACTTATATACACGAAGTGTATAATAGTGGCTGGCACACAATCGATGCTCGATATATGACCGTATCTATTATTCTTTATATATATATTTTGAAAGGCAGCCAGAGTAAGAGAAACTTTATTGACTTCAGAATTAGATAGAACTACTTTCAAATTATTGTGTGTGTTCATGGTTAAGGATTTAGCAACTATGACCCTCGTCGATGAAACAGGAGTAACGATACTTTGTACGTTTCATCACCGTTGTAAGAATCAAATGAGGAAATGCTTGCAAAAAGAGAGGGGCTTACTAAAGTCTGGGTGAAATCAGCTATTACTATCAACCCTACTGTTATCATTTGCATCTCAATAAATGACAATTATTTCTGTTATTCAAGCTGCAGACATCACTGGGATGGAGAATGAATGGTACTCTTTTCTGTTACTTTTGCCTTGTGGTGAAGTCCTGCACTCAGTAATCTTCTTGACTTGGAGCTGACAGGGTTTTATGGGGAAATAGGAAAGAGAATGAAGAGGAAGAGGATAGACAAGAAAACCCAGAGTGTGGACCCTGGGTGAGAAGGAGAGTCATCCATAGTCCTCCTGAAGAGTAAGAAAGATCCCAGATTGTTCATTCAAAACCTCACTTTCATACTGAACATGGACTGTGCTGGGGCCCCGGGGTGAAATAATAAACAAGCCTCGCAGGTGCCTGGTTTAGGGAGCCTAAGGTCAAGTGGGGGAGACAGAGATGTAAAAGCCCTTAGAATACAAGTGGCAGGTACTAGGATGAGGTAGAAACTCAGCCATGGTGGCACTTAACCCATACCTGAAGCAATAGGGAGGACTTCCTAGAGGAAGATGCATCTTGGCAGCTCTTAAATGGTTCATAAGACTTAGTAAAAGATGGGGCACCTGGGTGGCTCAGTTGGTTAAGTGGCTGCCTTCAGCTCAGGTCATGATACTGAAGTATCATGGGATCAAGCCCCACTTCGGGCTCCTTGCTCAGCGGAGAGCTTGCTTCTCCTTCTCCTCCCCGCTAATGCTCTCTCTCACTATTTCTGTCACTATCTCTGTCTCTCTCAAATAAATAAATAAATAAAATCTTTAAACAAGAGAGACTTAGGAAAAGATGGCGATTGCTCTGCCATTTATGAATTATCTTGTTTAAACTTTCTGAACTATAGTTTCTTTTCTATAAAATATGGATAAAAGAATATAGACTGTGATGACTGTATATATTATATATTATACATATAAAATGTGCATTAAAATTGTGTTAAGGTGCTTCATCAATATTTCTTACTTATTCATTTCTTCAGCCAATGCCAGTCTTCACTGCCAAGCTGAGGAGCTTGGGCCAGCTACTCACTAAGTCTTGTCCTCACTTTGCAAGCTTCATCTCTAAAATCCCATTCTTAGGCTGTACCATTTGATGAACAGAGCAAGACTTCTCTTTGGCAGATCTCTCAGAACCACCCCCACCCCTGCTCTCTCTCACTCTTGCTCTTTGCCATCCCTCCCTCTGTTACTCTCCAGTCCCTCCTTAAAAGACCTCAAGCCCTCCTGAGTGCAAGAGCACATATTAATGCTGGCACACACCCATTGGGGACCACTTCTCAGACCTCAGCTTCTCCCTCCATAATTGAAGTGGAGGCTTTGAAATGTTCAGTGCACTTTTCTCTGAAGTTGTAGCTGACCACTTTCTACCGCTGCTTCCCAAACCTTTAATTTGTCAGTAAAATTGTTCAGTTTTCTTATGACTGTGTGGGGTTTTTCATCCTCCTGGGGCTGTGGAAATGGTGCCCAGTGAGCAATGCCTATTTTTACGAGAACTCCCTTGCACAACACTCTGGCTATCTCTGGGAGCTGCTTCAAAGGGAAATGGATGAGTGATTTCCTTCCAGGGCACATAGATACCCAGGGAATCTGAGTTTCAGTTTTTATTTCCTGGAGGACTAAGGATATATGCTGCTTTTTCCTTAACGGCTGCAGCTGAACCACGATTCCAAGAGATGCGTTTTGTCTCTAAGTCATTGGCAAATCCCAGCTTTGCCCTTAATCAGCTATATAAGTTGGGTAAGTTACCTGAATTCTTTCCAAGCCTCAGTTTTTGCATCTATATAAATGTAACTTAAAAAGGCTGATTTGAGAATGAAAATTGCCAGCACATTCTATTTGTGTCACTAACATATCTCTGGTACAAATGTTAGCCCCTTCCCTTCCTTCAAGGGGAATAGAATCCAGTGAGAGTAGCGAGAAATTTGGATGGGATTTCAGTGCCTATGTCTCCTCCTCCATTCTGGATTTGTGAACCTAGGTACAACCACACACAACAGCAATAATTATGGAGAAATATAGTGTCAGTTATATTCTTAGCTCAGATATTACTCTGTGGCTCCCAGTTTAGAACTTTTTAGGAAAGAGTATTGGAGTTAGGACTGTCTTTATCTTTCCTCTTTGGATCTATAACAGCTGGGCTTGTGGAGTGGATGCTGCGTCCTCTTACGAGGTCAACTACATGTTTGAGGTGGGCTGGTCTGGTCCTTCATCTTGGACAGCACACTAATAGATATTCGTTACTTTTCAGCGCAGCATGACCCTATCCAGCAGTGAATCGTGGCCAACTGAATGTTAAGCAATTCCCTTGTCTCTCTTGAAAAGGAGTGAAGCCTGTGTTGGTGGGTGGGGAGGGCCTGGGGCATGGAGGGTTAAAAGTGTTGATCTGTTTATTTTCCCCATCACTTTTGTGAAGTGCTAAGATATGAGCTGAAGGACACACATGTAATACCCTCTCCTCAACCAAGCAGAGAAGACATATCTAGACGGAAATGGACAAGTATGAGTGCAACTTGCTGTTCTATAAGCAAGGGATAGAGAAGGGCTACATTTCTATCAGGTCAATCACAGACACCATAAACAAGACAAAGAATGAGGAAAAGAATCCCTGCTCATGAGTAGGAATCCCTTTTGAGAGAGCAGTCCTCTTTGCTCTTCCACTCAACACTCAATTCCATGTTCACGTCTCAAAAATTAAATTTGGTGAAGCTTGCCTGAGCACCTGTTATGCACAAAGCTATGGTAAGTGGAATGGGAGAGCTAAAACTGCAGCTCCCTGAATCCTTGGTTACAGAGGGTAGAGAAAGAGTTTTGTCGTGAGGCATCTGGGGAGAAGGTTTATTCTCCTCTCTGGTACTGACAAGCTGAGTGTTCCTAGACAAGTTACTTCTCCTCTCTAAGCCTCAGTTTCTTCGTCTGCAAAATGGGGTTGATAAAACCTACTTCTCAGGGCTGTTGATATAATCATCTGGCACACACAAGTTACTTAGCAAATGTTAGTTTCCTCTTCCTGCACTCCCCAGAGGACAACTCTGATACTGGACACTGTCCTTAGAGAAAAAGGGAAATGGGAAATGTGAGGATAATAAATTCCAACATCTGCCTGCTGGACCTTTTATCTGTACTTGGAGACAGGGTGTTTATTGAGACAAGGTAGATTTGCAGTGATACATTATTAATAGCTTGTGATACGTTCTGGGTGATGGATATCTTCCCCCCAGACATACAGCAACAGCTGCATTCTCTCTTGGGAAAAACAATACCATCAAGCCAGAGCAGATAGCTCCCAGGGAAAAAAGAACAACAACAAAAAAACCCTCCAGACCCAAATTATAGTACATTTTGTTTTACTTAGGATTACTAGAAGGGTTTCTCTCACCTTCCACCTCACCAATACCATGAATCTTTTGCTTTGAATTCACAACACTTCTGTTTAGAAGTTCTTCCTGGTATAGACAAGACATTGACAGGATTTACTAAATACCCCCATTTTGGTGGTTTTATGATAAAGCTTAAAGACCCATAGTACATCACTCTCTACTGTCTCTTCTGTGTAATGTGGTAAGATATTTGTCCTGAGGAAAGATTGGCTATCTCTGCAGCCCTTCAGGCAATAGTGATCCCAGGAGATAAATACATGGAGTTGCCTTGTAGAATCAGAACCTTTAAAGTGGACCAAGAGAGTGCAGACATCACTGATTCCCCCTGCCCCTGTTTTACAGATGGGAAAAAGATGAGGTGTCATGGTCCACGTCACTCGGGAAATTAGAGTTTGGAGAAGGGAGAAGAGCGTTGAGGTCTGACACTATGCAGTCATATTTATTCAGGCATGACTATTAATCTGTGTTTATGAATATGCAAAGTATGCATGATCTTGAGGGTGTAAGCAAGGACACATTGTTCTTCCACTCCACACTGACTCTTCATTAGCTCCCTGATTTGTGCAACATCCACTGCAGGCAGGATGCCTCTCACAGGTTCACACTGGGACAGGCTAATGTGGCACTGTTCTTGGAGCCCTGCTGGCTGTGCTGTTGCCGTCATCTCGGGAAATATACTTAACCTCTTTGAGCTTTGATTTCTTCACAGGTAAAGCATTTAATCATAATAGTTTTCCCCAACCTAAGAGTTAATTTTACTTCTGAGACTCATTCAACCACTATTTATAGAGGACCTACTAAATGCCCGATAATATCTATGTGCTGTCACATATATAAAGCGGGATAAAACATCATCCTGCTGGTTTAGGGCTTTGAATTCTAATGCTCGCTGTGCTTGACCAGACTCTAAGATCCTGGTTGTGTGTTTTCCAATGAGCTGAAATTCTGTCAATATAGTAAAGAAGATCTTTTCACATTCTGTGATGGCCCCAGTAAGGGGGGAATGCCCAGCACATCTTAAAAAATTAAATGTCACCAGGAAGCCTTGGCTTGGCTTTGTAGCAGATATTCATAGAAATCAGTTTATTGGGAAGGGCTCCCTAGTCATATTTGTGCAACTATTAGGATTAAGGTATGCAGGTTACTACCTCCATTAATATTCCTCTCTCCTGCTTACTTACTGATACCTACTCTGTGGGAAGCCTCAATCTAAGCATGGTAAGAACTACCAAGATAGATTGGCCTCCCTACTTATGAAGCTCATGATCTACATGGAGAAAGGTCAGATTCTCCTAGGGAGAACTGGGGAGGGGAGGACATGGAGAGTATCAGTCTAATCTAAAATGTTGGCATCTTCCACAACACGATAGGCAGGGCATCATCCTTTTATTTTTTTTTTTTAAGATTTTATTTATTTGGAGATGTCTGGGTGGCACACTCGATTAAGCGGCCAACTCTTGGTTTCAGCTCAGGTCCTGTCATGGAATGGAGCCCCACATCACCCCGTGCTCACGCATGTGTGCTCTCTCTCATAAATAAATAAAATCTTTAAAAACATTTTTAAGATTGTATTATTTATTTATTTATTTATTTGAGAGAGAGAGAACGTGAGCGGAGGAAGGAACAGAGGGAAAGGCATGAGCAGACTCCGTGCTGAACGTAGAACACAGGGCTCGATCTCAGGACCCCAAGATCATGACCTGAGCCGAAATCAAGAGTCGGTTGCCCAATTCACTGAGCCACCCAGGCACCCTGGGCATCACCCTTTTTAAGACAACAATCTGAGATAGTAGTTATAATTTGGTTGTAGTTAGATTGTGATCTTGAGGACATTTCTCCTTTACGGAGGTATTTAGCTTGATGAGTAAAATTTACTTGTCTAGAAGCCCATGTTTTAAAATAAGCTCTCTTCTGAAAGGTCCAGTGTTAGATAAGGACTTCCTGCGTGTGCGTGTGTGTGCCCATGCATGTGTGTACAGATATGTAGGGGCACGTTGTGGAGGCAGAGATTCACGGGGCATCACGCTTCTATCTGGAGCATGTTCCTAAGAACCACCCCCTACCCCTGTCAATCAGAACATGATGTTCTCTTGAGAGGTAACATATCACATGCTTGCTCACGACGGGGAGAATGTCCTCTGGGAAGGCTACGTGTTCAGTAGTGAAGATAATGAAGTTCACAGTTTGGTTAAAAGACCGGTCGGTGGTTTGGATGATGGTCATTTTGAAGAGAAAATGGTCTAACATCTCTATCTGGGGAATTTGCATCATTGGGAGGGATCATTTAGGGCCTTACGTCTTGCTGTAGGGTTAGGCTTAGGGGTCTCTTCTCTGTCTCAAGGAGGTTTCCTTGTCCTCTGCTTTCTTCTCGAAAATCCAGAGAGCCAATCCTGAGACTCCTCTACTTTCTCCATTTTCTAGTTATCATGGCCAAATCCAACACTGCCTCCTGATTTTCCTTATTCCCTGGGAACAAGGTTATAGACTCCTTTTTATCTGTTTATTTGTTTTTAAAGTTGGAAATTGGAAGGAAGAAGGAACTTAACCACTATTAATTGATTTTAACTCCTTTTCAAATATGATTTTAAAAAAGACTCATTGCTAAGTTATTCTTATGGATAATTTTGTTTAATATTCCTAATAACTCTATAAGTAAATGTTATTTTATTCCCAGTTGATAGATTAAGAAACTGAGGTACCAAAAGATTACAAGATTTGCCTAATAGTAAGAAGTTGAGCTTTTATATACTTTATTGCTAACATGGGTGGGGAGAGGAGATGAATTAGCAAAATGGCAAAAGCTGGGACTTATGAAAGTTACAGAATTCTTAAAAGATCCTCACTGAACTCTTTTTTTTTTTTTTTTTTTTTTGGTTTGTCCCTTTGGTATAAAGCTCTTCCATTCTTCTCTTCTTCATTATCTTTATGTCCCTATCCTTTACTCACAGAAGGTCAAATTATGTCATTCTTTGGCAAAAGTTATGCTGCTAAAATTGTTTGAAAATGCATGATATAGTTAACTTCTCGAAATAGTTCAAAGTTTTGAAAATGAATCATGCTTCAAACAGTCAACAGCAAGCCAATTTGCCTGGCATTAAGTGGTTTCCTAGATGCAGAATTTACCAAATGATTTCACTTTCTTCCATCATTTATTCCTGACAGCATTTAAGAATCACAAAGGAACTGAACATTTCTTAAGGAACTCCTAATGCTAGTAATCATGGTTGTCATTTATCAAACGCCTTTATGCACCAGGCACTCTCTCAAGGTCCTTATTCACACTATCTTATTTGACCATCACAGAAACTCTGTGAAGTTGGGATTACTAGCTCAAGCTTTCCCAATGAGCGTACTATGGTTCAGGAAGATTGTGTAATGTTCCTGAAGTAACAAAACTAGTAATTAGCAGAGCTGGAGTAAGAACAGAAGTGTCGCTGCTTTTAAAAACCACACTGATAGAAGTAGCTGAGCCAATCTTACATTTAGTGACTGTATCTTCCTGATGGAACAGGCAGATGTCATAGGATTAAGAAAACAGAGCACCTCTGATGACCTCCTAACTATAATTCAGACAATATCTCATCATTTATCAAGGTCTTAAGGGGAGATTTTCCTTCTAAAGCCCTAGTGAGGACTGCACAACCTTAGACAACTGGGACTGTTTTCCATCACCATAAATAAGATGTTGATACCAGTCAGTACACATATGGCTCAATCAACACTGGATACTAACTGGACTGTTCACTTTGGGACTATTTCAAAGACCCACAGGAGCACACCCACATGAGACACACAGCAATAGTATAAGTGTCAGAAAATTGCCTCATTTATCAAAAAGAGCAAGTGACCAAGTATTTCTGGAAACAGTCACATAGTTCTTTTTATGTTGTAGTCAAGATGTTTCTCTGCTTTGCATTCCTTTGTTCTTCTGTAAAAATAGGTATGTGATTTAAAGAGGTCCTTGGAACATGTAGATTTTGGGAAGATTATTTGCTTTAGATCTTCAATCTAAAATAAGATTTATTCCCCTCACAATTTTAAAATATAAACCCATTTGAAAAATTGTGTGTGTGTGTGTGTGTGTGTGTGTGTGTGTGTACATGTATAGTGAAATTGAGGATATGAAGAAGGAATGTTACAGAGCTCTCAAAACCTGGAATATTTATAATTGGAATATTTATAATAGTCATGTACTGAAGGATTAACACATGGTAATGTGTTAAGCATTTTATAAGCATTATTTCTAATAAAAATGTGATAGGATAATATCTCCACTTTATGGATGAGAAAACTGAAGCTTAGTGAGATTGAATAACTTGTTCAAGACCCCCATCTCAGAAGCCCACATTGGTCTGATGCCAAACTATTTCCTTTCTCGCTGGCACACTCCAGTTTGCCCTGCAGAGCACATACCTAGCCCACAAGAAATGTCACAGTCCTTTGGTGATGTTATCCAATATCGAGTATGTACTCTCTAAACCAGAGAAAGGGGCATGCTGGCACACGTTGGCTCCTTATACACGTTAAGCACATCTCAGAGCAACTTAATAAGACAAATAGTTGGGGCGCCTGGGTGGCTCAGTCAGCTGAGCGTCTGCCTTTCGCTCAGGTCATGATCCCAGGGTCCCAGAGTCTGCTTCTCCCTCTCCCTCTGCCATTCCCCCTGCTTGTGCGCACTCTTCCTCTCTCTCTGTAAAATAACTAAGTAAAAGTTAAAAAAAAAAAAAATAAGACAAATAGTCTCCCCATTTCACAGATGAACAAAGTGAGGATTTTAGAGGTAGTAAGGCTTCCACATGGTTCCAGGCTACATCTGAGATTCTGAACCTACCCTGTTTGACTCCAAAGCCAGTCTTCTCCTCTCAACACTGTTCCTCACTATTTTCTCTAGGGATTTATTATCTTTTTGGTGTCTCAAGCCAATACAGAGTAGCTCTCCTTTGGCCAACTGAACATAAACTCTGAAGAGCTCATTTTTGCCCTCTGGGAGGAGTCCTGCCTTGGATCTCAGATATAGAGTTTGGTTGCAAAGCTGGATCCATGTGTGATGATGGCAATATCGTTGCTGGGGAGGGGTGGGGAGCTCACTGGTCAGACGCCAGCTGGCTCAGGAGACTGTCTCTCTTCCCTTTCCCGGAGCAAGCAGCATTACGTCTGGCCATGCTTGTCTGCTTTGGTGCCCAATTCCACAGCCATTTCAAGTTTTTCCTCTCCCCAAAATGAACACTTACACTCCCATGGATCACCCCTTTGATATTTCTAACCACGTAGCTCCAGCTCAGAAAACAAATCAGGAGTGACATTCTGTTACTGTATTTTCAGCTATAGCTCATAATTTGGTGTAAAGCTTGTCATTGTCTAAGAAACATATCCCTGTGCAGAGAACCCATTGGACACCAGAATGAAATTGACTAAATAAAAGCAGTTTCACTGAACAATTTGCAAATATCACTGTTTCTTGCCAAGCCTTTTTGGCAAAACCGTCTTCAGTGACTTGAGAGCTTTTCCAGCCAGAAAGAGATTTGGGTTACCTTATGCTTTCCTCTCTCATTTTTCTGATATAAATACTTTCATTAAAGCCACATAAGTCTCAGACAATAGAAATGTCATTCAGGGAAACATTTGCATTTATTTTTCAGGAAACATTTTCAGTTTTTCCTTTTCACAGGGCAGGGAGGGGCCTTAATTTAGGGGCCAAAGTAGTATTTGCTAGAGACAGTTCTGCACTACATATTGGAGTGTGTGTGTGTGTGTGTGTGTGTGTGTGTGTGTGTGTGGTGTGGTAAGAGGGAGGAAGCTGTTACTGGAGCCATGTTTCCTGGGGAAAAACCTATCAGGTTCTCTGTCTCTCATGGAGCTTAAAATTGAGGAAAGAGGGGCTCCTGAGTGGTGCAGTCAGTTAAGCATCTAACTCTTGATTTTGGCTCAGGTCATGATCTCAGGGTCCTGGGATCAAGCCCTGCATCATGCTTCAATGCTCAGCTGAAGCCTACTTGAGATTCTCTCTCCCTCTTCCTCTGCCCCTCCAGCTCGTCCGCACTCTCTCTCTCTCTCTCAAATAAATAAATCTTTGAAAAAAAAATTGAGGAAAGGATGTGTTTGAAACAGGAAAGAAGTATGGTATGAGGGATAACTGTGAAATCCCTGACGTAGACATTAGTAGCCAACATGGATTCTCGTCCAAATGGAACGAGCAACTGGTAGCATGATCTTATAAATTAAATAAAACATATATAAAGCAAAATGAGGCTTAAAGATTGAGTGGTTTTTTTAAAGGAAAAGGAAAAATAGGCAAAAATCACAGCCCACTTGGAGCTTAGGCATGACATTTAGATTCTTTAAGCCTTAGAATTTTCATCTATACAACTGGGTTAAAAAAAAAAAAAGAAAAAGCAGCAACCCAAATTGATACTTATGTGATCATGTGCCAGACTCCACGTGAAACTTAAGACAACATGTCATTAGCCCGATTTTCCACTTGACAAAGTCAAGGTTCTTCTAGTTAATCATTTTTTGAGACATATTTTCATGACAGTTACTAAGGGAAGATGCCATTATGAGTAGAACAACCCCTTCCCCTTTCTTCATGGAACTTACACTCTTGTGACCAAGGTCACACAGCTGAAATGTGTGTCTGGACTAGGGAGCCAGGCCCCCTGGACTGAAATCTGGACACTTTGCAGTGTCCTGCTGTACCTAGGACAGTCCCAGTGGATAGCTGATCTTCAAGCATAATTATTAATGTCCTGTGTACTAGTTTGGACAATAAATTATATGCTTGCACTACCAGTGATGCCCGGAGTTCCTCTTAGGACTTATGGCTGGATAGTTTTTTTAGGACACCCAGGTGAAACTAGGGCAGGGCAGCAGCCAAAAGTTTCAGACCAGCAGAGCCTTAAAAAGTTTCTGGAATAAGCAATTTGTTGACCCATAAAGTTGGAATAGGAGGTAGGAGTCATTACTTGGAGGCATGGAAGTTTTGCGCTTCTAAAGGGCTCTTATGAGATCTAAGTCAGGACAGTTTACAGAGAAGCAAGGCCCAGAAAGGGGAGTTGACTCAAAGAAAGTTCAACTCAGTGTGAACATACAACAGATCCAGGACAATAACTGAGTTTTCTGGACACTGGTCCATTCTCATGTCAGTCTCCCCACTGTCTCTGTTTGGCTACAGCCCTCAAAGGGATGGGATTGCATTGTTAAAAAAAGGAGAGAGGTCACGGTAATAGAGGGTGGGACTCTGGGCAAGAAGGAGCTGGTGATGCTTTGAAGGTGTTGGTAGGTTGAGAAGAAACCTAACCTATTACTGAGGAATAGGACATAGGACTGTTTGACCTGTTTTCCTTCATTCTTTTAGGTTCCTTTTAAATTCTTATTCTTTTCCTTTTTCAAAAGCACAGTAGGATTTTTTGATAGTACGATATATACAAATATGTAATTATATAAATATATAATACATATCAAAACCCTAATTCCACCCCTACCAGATAAGCCTGATTAAACTCCCAGGGAGATATCCCTCAGACATTATCTATACATACATTTGTTTTCTATGTTACTATAATAAGATCACACTGTTTATATTATCTGGTGGTTTGTTTTTATATATTTGTTTTTTAACCCACTTAACTATATCCCTAACCTTGTTGGTAAAATTCTTTGAGTCTTCCAGAGATGAGTTGAGGAGGCTGGGAAATCCTTTCTTCCCACTCCTCCCACTCCCATCCCTGGAATATCACTCCCCAATCTCCTGGGATGCCAGGAACTCCATTAGAGAGCCACCGTGTTAGTACTGATACATGGATTAGCATGTAGATACCTGCAGGACAGGCATGATGCAAAGCACATATCAGTAATTGAAATCATAGCCCGAGCAAGCTGATTGGATTCTACTCCGTGGGCTGCCAGAATGGAGATTTCTGGCAGGGAGGAAAAAGGATTCCGGAAGGAGGGGGGTGCAGCATGTGTGTCGCTGGGAGGGAGGTGGGAAGAAGAGAACTCCAGGCACCACTCCCCAGGAGGCCAAGCAGGGAAAGGTGAAGGAGCTTGCAGGAGGGAAGGACCTGAGCTCAGAATCCTGAGAGGAGAGAAAAGGGAAGACTGGCCCTGCCCAAAATGCTACCTTCTACAGTGTCCTCATTCTCAGTATTGAAAGTGTAGTGATAATATTTCCTCCCTTTCCTTCCTTCCTTCCTTCCTTCCTTCCTTCCTTCCTTCCTTCCTTCCATGAAATCATTCTTTGCCATCGTTTATCGAAAGGCTGCCATATGCCAGGCACTTCCTGCGTGCTGGCTTGAAATGATGAGCACAATAGACATGGTCTTGCCCCTGTGAAGTTGACAAACTAGTGGTGGAGTCAGACTTTTAACACAGGGATAATTACATAATTAAATCTTGTTCGAAGTGCTAAGTATAAAGGAGGAAAATGACAGTGTTCTATAAGAGAGAATAACAGAGCAGGATGAAAATTAGTCTACAGGGTCAGGGATGGCCCACTGACACTGTGATATTTAAAGAAACTCTGAAGAATGAATTGGGATCAGGCAGTCGAGAGACAGGGAAAGGACTGTCCAGGGGGGCAGGGTTGGGGAACAGCAGGAACAAAGGCCCGGAGGCTGGAAGGGTAGAGAACTTTGGAAGATCAGGAAGTCTGGTCACTGCAGCTATAGTTTCTGCAGACCTAAGAGGGGTAGCCAGAGGTGAAGGCCTTTTGTGATCTGCTAGGGATTTTAGATGTTCAAAGAATTTTATGCAGAAAAGTGACATTTTCAGCTTTACTTTTCAAAATTTTCTGTCTACTCTGTGGCCAGTGTTATTCCATATATTTTTAAACATGTTTTCTTTATTACCATTCCGTAAGCAAGATAAGAAAATAAACACCCATTTAAAAAAAAAAAAGCTGAGAATATGAATGTTGTCTGTCCGAGGTTAGAGTAGTCTGTACTCCATGGAAATTTTCCTGAAGTTCTGAAAAGCTAGATCCATTCTCAGGCCAATGCTGTGTTTCTGCCTGGTAATCGCTCATGTTTTTTGAGTACTTATTATTTGCCATGCATTTCATTAAGAAATTTATATCGAAATCCTTTTTGCTATTTGAAAAAAAAAAAAAATCCTTAGGGCGCCTGGGTTAAGTGGCCAACTCTTGATTTTGGCTTAGGTCATGATCTCAAGGTCATGAGAACGAGACCCATGTGGGGCTCCTTGATGAGCGGGGAGTCTGCTTGAGATTCTCCCTCTCCCTCTGCCCTCCCTCCTCCCCCACTCATACGCACACTTCCTCTCTCTCTCAAATAAATAAATCTTTAAAAAAATTAAAAATCAAAATTAAAAAAATAAAAAGAAATCTTTATAGCACCTTTATGCAGGAAATGTTGTGATTATTTCTATTTGAGACTCACTCCTTCCCCAAATAAACCAGAATCGGAACCCTTTACCTGGAATCTCTACTGGTATGGAATTGGTCTTAGGTTACTGCCCCAAGGGGTCTGTTGGCTATAAAAGTCTCGCCCATTCCCCAAAATGGCTTAAATCTGGACCAAAGTATTTGGGGATAGAGATCAAATTGTGAGCATTTAAAGACAGCTTCTCTCTTGTATTTAGAAAATGTACTTCAGTGTGTTAGGAGAAATTTCTGAGTGTCTAGAAAACATTATCAGGATGGGGGGAAAAAAAGAAAAAAACCCAAACTTTTATCAGCTGCTTCTGTCTGCTGCTACGCGGCTCTGGTGACAACTGATGTCTTAAAAAGGGATAATGTCTGTTGGTGATTCTCACTGACAGCATCAAGATTGGCTGAGCTGAGATCTCAACCCTTGAGCTGAAGGGTCCTCCACAGACTGTCTGGTCCAGCCCTTTGCCTTCAGACTGGAGCAAACCTAATCAATCAACCCATCCATCAATGTATGGGTCCTCCTTTAAGATGCTCAGGATTTAGCTGTGAGGTAACATTCAAGCTCAATAAACGATTGGAGAATATTCTAGCATTTGTTCAGTTGCAAAGCAAACATTCTTTGGAGGCCCCAAACACAAGAAACAAAAATTTATAATATTAAATTTTAGGATAATTAGGAAAAATACGGACTGCAAACAATGCATTAAAAGGTAACATAAGAACTTTAAAAAGACAATTTTTAAGACATAACTTTTTTTTATGGCTCCCACAAGATCTTTTTGTATTCATTGCATATGTTCATACTGATTTAAAGATATGCTAACTGGATTTCAGGCTGACAGATGGTCATTTCTTTTCACTTCCACAAACTTTTCCCTTTTTTGTACATATCAGGTCTGGTGGACACATTAAACATATCGGTTCTTTTCTTTTTTTTTTTTTTAAGATGTTATTTATTTGAGAGAGAGAGAGAGAGAGAGAGAGAATAAGAGCAGGAGCAGGGGCAGCAGGAGAGGAGGAAACAGATTCCCCACTGAGCAGGGAGCCTGACCTGAGCCTAAGGCAGACACCTAACCAACTGAGCCACCCAGGCACCCCCAGGTGCTAACTTTTATAGATAATATTTGTCTATATTCAACTATAGTGTAATATCTACCAACTAAAGAAAATAGGGAAACTATAGATAGAAACAAACTTCTCCAAGCCCCTTGTGCCAAATACAAAAGACTTTGCTATTACGGGAAGTTGTAATTTCTTCTTTATAAAAAATAAAATTCAACTCAGGAAATTTAAAGATATAATTGGCTTTATTTAACGCTTGTTGAATCAGGCAGCATCCCATCTAGCATGTAGAAAAGAGCAGTTGGATTGGCACAAAATGGAAGACTTTTATAGGCCGAAACAGGGTGGGACAAGGAAGTTATTAGTACAAGAGAAGAAAGGATTATTTCAGGCAAGGTCACCTTCTTTTGAGGGAAGGGCAGCGGTCTATCATGCAGATTATCTCACTAGTGCTGATAGGGAAATTCCAGATTGACAGGTTAAATTCACATTGTTACAGTTAAGTCTTGGTTTGCTGTCTGGAGGCAAGTAATTCCATTTTGGGCCTGTTGCTGCTTCTAATTCTTTTTTTTTTTTTTTTAACAGTTCTTTACTTTCTTTGTAACCTTCGTTTGGTTGTTGCTCAAATGAAATACTTTTTCGTAAATTGAAATTTAGGAGAGTTTAAAAATAAAAACAGCAACTGGGCTCAAAAATACAAATAAAGCTATTGTAAGTATTGATAATATTTATCTTCTACGGCTATGCATTGTTTAATGTAGGCATTAAAACACCATGTAGGTAACCTTAATATTTGGCCACGTCTCTTAACATTTTTTTTTTTACATAGACACTATTCCATCTTATTACATTACCTTTTTAAATGTCATTTTAATTACTTCCTGTCTTTTCATCAGGCAGAGCAACTAAGGACTATGTTAACCACTCCCCTGTTGCTGAGAATTAAGGTAGTCTCTAAATTTGCATCTTTATAAATAATTCTACTAAAGTGATTATCTTTCTGTGGCAAATACGTTACACATGTATTACTTTCCAAGAGAAGGTTAACAGAAATGGAATTACTGTGAAGAAAGGAATGAGCATATTTTTACGGAAGGAGTTTTTCGGATTAATTTGCAAGTGAATTTTACAACTTTGTGAAAGAGTGATTCTTGTAAGACTTCCTAATAAGCACACAATATTATCGTTTTTAAATAATTGTTATTTTTCTAAAGTTTAAAGTGATTCACAATTCCTTGACTATTTTTGATTACTCATTGTTATGTGCCTGTTTACTCATAAATTATCTGTGTTCCTTGCCCATTTGTGTATTAGGGTCCTGTTGTTTTCTATATCAGCTTGTTTTAATATCTTTTTATGCTAAAAATAATCAGTCTCACTTAGGCCACCTGATAACTGCACACACACATGCATGACCTGGGGAGAGTATCACAGGAACTGCTCTGCTAAGCTCATTCCAAAATGCAAAACCGTGAGCAAATAATCTGCTGTTGATAGTCTAATCTATTTTTGGGTAGTTTGTTATGTTGAAAATGACAGACACAAGATCTAAACCAGACGTGGGCTTCAAACTCATTTGGATAGTGAATATTAGGGGGGTTTTTTGTACTAATTTTCTCTAGTTTTATTGAAAAATAATTGACATATATCACTGTATAAATTCAAGGTGTATAGCACAATGGTTTGATTTACATATATTATGACATGATTACCACAATAGGTTCTGCTAACATCCATCATTTCATATAGATGCAATAAAAAGAAAAAAAAGGAAGAAGTTTTTCCTTACGATGAGAAACTTTACTCTTGTGACGACTTCGCCTGTATCATATAGCCGCAGCGGCTGTTGTCATCATGTTGTGCATTACTACTACTTATCTTGTACATTGAAGTTTGTACCTTTTGACCACCTGCATCCAATTCCCCCTCCCCTACCTTCTGCTTCTTTTTTTTTTTTTTTAAGATTTTATTTATTTATTTGATAGAGACAGCCAGCGAGAGAGGGAACACAAGCAGGGGGAGTGGGAGAGGAAGAAGCAGGCTCCCAGCAGAGGAGCCTGATGTGGGGCTCGATCCCATAACGCTGGGATCACGCCCTGAGCCGAAGGCAGACGCTTAACCGCTGTGCCACCCAGGCGCCCCACCTACCTTCTGCTTCTGTTAACCACAAATCTGATGTCTTTTTCTGAGTTTGTTTTTTTGTTGTTGTTGGTTTTTTTGTTTGTTTTGTTGTTTGGTTTGGTTTGGTTTAGACTCCACATATAAGTGAGATCATACAGTGTTTGTCTTTCTTAATCTGACTTATTTCACGTAGCATGTCTTCCGGGTCCATCTATGTTGTTGCAAATGGTAGGATTTATTCTTTTTTTAATTGCTGAGTTATTATTCCACTGTGTGTGTGTGTGTGTGTGTGTGTGTGTGTGTATCCATCAATGGACACCTAGGTTGTTTAGACAATCTAAGATCTTGAGTATTAAAAGTAATGCTGCTATGAACATGGAGGTACAGATATCGATTCCAGTTAATAGTTCATTCCCTTTGGATATATTCTCAGAAATGGAATTGCTGGATCATATGGTAGTTCTTTTGAAGTTTTGAGGCTTCTCTATACTGTTTTCCACAGAAGCTGTACCAATTTACAATCCCACCTAGGGTACACATGGGTTCCTTCTTCTCTACAACCATGCCAGCATTTGCTAGCTCTTGCTTTTTTGATGGTGGCCATCATAACAGGTGTGAGGTGATCTCTCATTTTGATTTTAATTTGCATTTCCCTAAAAACTTGTGGTGTTGAGCACCTTTCTATGTTGGCCTTTGAATATCTTCCTTGAAAAAATGTCTATACCAGTCCTTTGCCCATTTTTTAATTGGGTTATTTATTTATTTATTTATTTTGCTATGGAGTTGTAGAAGTTCTTTATATTATTTTGCATATGAACCCCTTACCAGATATACGGTTTGAAAATATTTTTTCCCCATTCTGTAGGTTGTCTTTTCACTTCGTTGATGGTTTCTTTTGCTATGCAGAAGTTTTTAGTTGGCTATAGACTCACCTGTCTATTTTTTTATTTTGTTGCTGTGTTTTATGTCTCATATACAAAATATCATTACCAAGGAGCTTTATTCCTATATTTTCTTCTAGGAGTTTCATAGTCTCAGGCCTTAACATTTAAGTCTTAATCCATTTTGAGTTAATTTTCGTGAGTGGTATAAGATGGGGTCTAGTTTCATGAATATTAGTTTTAGTAATTTCAGCTTATTGTTTTAACTCCCTGAACTTCAGTTATCCATCCCCTGGATGGAAGTAATACTAACACCTACTCCTGCTCGTCAAATTGGGCATGCACCAAATGAGATTGTGCTTATCCAGTGTCCCACCCGGTGCTGGGATACAGTTGGCTCTTGCCAAAGCTTCCTGTGCCACAGCCATTTTACTTAAAGCAAAGTCATTAGAATATTCCTTTCTTTCTCACACGTGGTGTTAGCTAAGTCAGAGTCCCTTTGCAATAAAGAACATTGCAAATTAGGCTCATTCTGTGCAGCAAAAAGGGGATTTTGAACTAATGCCTCATCCATAAAAACTGCAACCCGAGGGTATGCTGCCTGATTGCTAGCTGGGACATTTTGACATAGCCTTCCAATGCCGTTTATATTTGGACTAATAAAAGTATTAGATTCCAGAGATCTAAATGAAGCCAAGTGCAGCTTTCCCCCTCATTTCCCAGTTCCTAGAAGAAATCCTGTGTGCTAGGCTGTGTTTTGTAGATTTAATGCCAGAATATAAGTATGTGCCTTGGAAACAGGGATCTGTGAGGATGTCATGGGATAATCAGACATTCCAGAAGACTACATATGGCTGGGGAGTAGGGACAGAGATAGCACTCCTTTCTCTCTGGTGGGAGGCACGCTGTGCAGAAACTGGCTGGTTTTGTTGTGATTGAGTAAGAACATTTAAAGACTGGACTGATTCTTTAAAAAGAGCAAGTGGAGATGTCCAGTTTTAGCCAAGATAGAATAAGTAATTCATCATATCCTCTCTCTCTTACTGATTATGACTAAAATCTATACAATGAAGGCAAAAAGCAACTACCTGAAGTCGCTGAAAAGTAAAATTTTGTAGGTTGATAGGGGAAGGAAGTGAGAATTTGAAGAATGAGCAATATGGCAGTAGGATTTTTTTTTTCTCCTTTCTCTCCCAGCGTTGATCTAAGGACAGAACAGCATAGCAGGTACAGACAGCAAAAACTGAGAGAAATCCTCCTTAGTTAGAAGAAAGGCCACTGCGATCCAACCAGAGAGTATGGGGTCACTGTGAGCCAGAGAGTCACCTTTTTTTTTCCTTATTAAAGTATAGTTGACATACAACGTTACATTAGATTCAGACGTACAACACAGCAATTCGACAAGTCTCTACTTTGAGAGCTACTTTTTATTCATCTTTTTGTCCTTAGTTTCACTGAGATGCCATCAATATATAAGTAAGTTTAGGGTGTATGATGTGATGGTTCGATACACATATATGTTGCAAAATAATTACCACAGTAAGGTTAAACACCTCCATCCCCTCAGACAATTACCATTTTTATTGTGATGATACTACTTAAGATTTACTCTTGTGAACACTTTCAAGTGTATAATCCCCTCCCCCCCCCACTTTTTTTTTTCTTTTCTCTCTCCTGGCTGTGCCCAGAGGCCAAGTTTCCATTGCTCCCTTGCTACATGGTGGTAACAGCAGTGTGGAGGTACGGGCAATTAAACTCCAAGAGAAAAACCCATTTCTGTAGTTAGATAACATGAGCTATGAAGGCCATAGGTGTGTGGGAAACCACATTGTTTTATAAATTTTTTCTCACTGCTTTGCCCAGAGGTTACCCCCAGGTATGTGGAAATGGCCAACAGCAGATAAATTCTGAGAAAAACACTTTTTTTTTTTTCTGGTCAGAGGAATAGGAACAGGGAAAAGGGGCTCTTGAGAGCTGGAGAGTGTAGGGGAATCATGGAGAGAAGAGGGCTGGGAAAGGAGATCTCCTAATTCTGTATATGAAAGTGTGTAGATGACATACATCCAAAGAGCATAGCACAGACTGGAAATTGAGCTGATATTAGAACCTCTGCCCACAGAAGGCAAGACAGAACCTGGGATTCGTACCCTAACCAACCCTGCCACAAACAGAATAACGTCAATATTCTCCAGAAGATTTTAACAGTAGTCAGAATCTCACAACATATTTAACTAGTCCAGGATGCAATTTGAATGAATTATCTAAAGGAACCAGGAAATTGTGACTAATTCTCAGAGTAGGCATTGACACACTATGGTCCACCATCCAGAACTGCCCCACCACCCATTTTAGTATGGCTTGTAAGGTCAGAAGAGAGTTTACATTTATAAACAGTTGAAAAAAAATCAGAATATTCGACAATGTGAACATATTATGTAATTCAAATTTTAGTGTCCATCAATAAAGTTTTATTGGAATACAGCTGCACTCATTAATTTCTCTGTTGTCTATAGTGGCTTTCATGCTACAGTGTCAGATCAGCCGTTACAACAGATATCATATGGCTAAGCCACAAAAGCCTGAAACAACTAGTAATCCAGTCGTTTTTTCCAGGGAAAAAAAAAAATATATGCTAACTCCTGCTGAGGGAAAACACAGTCTAAACAAAGAACAATTTTTGAGATGACCTTGATGTTGGAACTATCATTTAGAGGATTTATTACCATGGTCAAAAAAGTAAAGATTAGTACTCTTAAAATGAATAGAAAAATAGAGGAGATAAAAACTATAAAAACAAAACCAAATGGAAACCTTAGAACTGAAAAAAATACATCTGAAAGTAGAAACAGAGGAAAAGTCAGTGAACTTAAAGATATACCAATAAAATTATGCAAATTCAAGAACATAGATGAAAAGTTTGGGAAGGGGGGGCAACAGAGTTTCAGAAACCCATGAAACAATACAAAAAGTCCTGATACTTTTGCCATTGGTGCCCCAGAGGAAAGGAGAAAGAGATGGGGTACAGAAAAAAATATTTGAAGAAAAATGGCTGAAAATTTCCCAAATTTGGAGAAAGACATAAATTTGCAGGTTCAAGAAGCTCAGGAAATTCCAAACAGGATAAAGTCAAATAAAATTATGCCTAGACACATCAGGATAAAACTCAATGAAGGCCAAGAATAAAAGGAAGGGGTGGTACCAATAAGTTATTAAAACCTCGGGAGAGTCTATACTAAAGTGATAAAGAGGTCAGTTACAGAGAGAAGTTTGAAATCAGCATGAAACTTTATGGTTTTAAGAAGTGGTAAATACTGGGGGTGCCTGGGTGGCTCAGTTGTTTAAGCCTCTGCCTTTCACTCAGGTCATATTCCAGGGTCCTGGGATCGAGTCCTGCTTCTGGCTCCCTGCTCAGCAGGAGCCTGCTTCTCCCTCTCCCTCTGCCTGCTGCTCCCCCTGCTTGTACTCTCTCCCTCTCATTCTCTCTCTCTCTGTCAAATAAATAAATAAAATCTTTAAAAAAAAAAAAAGAAAGAAAGAAACTGTAAATACCGTGGCACTCTGAATATTTCCTCATACATGCTGTTTTTATCTGAGTAAAATGAAGGCTGGGAGGGTTGAATTACTTGGCCAAAGGAACCCTCAGGCAAGGGTTTTCAAAAAAGTAAGACCAAAAGACCAAAAGAAAGGAGGGAAGGAAAAAAAGAAGGAAGGGAGTAAGGGAAGGTGGGAGGGAGGGAGGGAGGGAGGGAGGAAGGAAGGAAGGAAGGAAGGAAGGAAGGAAGGAAGGAAGGAAGGAAGGAAATAAAAGAAGAGAGAAAAATAGTAATCTGTGCTGAGTGGGTGGAGTTAATAGGAATCTTAACACTGACTTATTACCATATGTTTTTCCTTGGGGGAAAGAAGAACGTGGGGATTTTTTTAATGAAATGAAGTGTTTTAGGAGAAAGCAGTGCTCACTGGAGCATCTCAGTCAGGGATTTGGGACATCCAGGTTTCTATTGGTAGTGATTATAGGGATGCAGCAAATGCTGGAAAGTGAATGTGGAAAGGAGCCAGGGAGATATTTTGCTTACTTGAAGATATTTGCTGAAGTCATGTGTAAAAGGGCAGGGGAGCAGGGGCAGTGCTTTTTTAACACAGGGCAAAACCTTTGAAAAACCCAATCACAAAACATAACTCATTTCTGTGCCCCCCCCCCAAATCAGATGAATTATTTGTTGGTATTATGTAGCCAGAAAAGGAAAAGTGAGACAATAGATTCTTGGCTAAACTCACAAATGCTTTGGCAGAGTACAGACATGGCTTCTTTTTCCCTTGCTCCACTTCTTCCTTCTTCTTCTCCTTTTCCTCCTCCTCATCTTTGTCCTACTTCCTTATGTCTCCCTCGAACACAGGCACACCCCTTAATGAGGATCCAAGGGATAGGCTTTAATCTTTATTTGCACCTTGGGAGCTCTGATATGCCAGAGATATCCAAAAGGAATCCAAATTTCATCAGAATCTACTGAGTCTTCTTTTTTTTTCTTTTTCTTTTCAGCTGTTTATTTTTTAAATTTAATTTTTTTTTTAATTTTTAGAAAAATTTTCAAGTTTTCCTTGAAATTATAGTTAGTTAATATATTTGGTAAAATTGGTCTCAGGTATAGAATTTAATGATTCATCACTTACATATAACATCCAGTGCTCATCACAACAAGTGCCCTCCTTAATGCCCATCACCCATTAGCCCATCCCCCTCCCACCTCCCTCTGTCAACCCTCAGTTTGTTCTGTATAGTTAAGAGTCCCCTTATGATTTGTTTCCCTCTCTCCCTTTTGTTTTCCCTCCCCTATGTTCATCTGTTTTATTTCTTAAATTCCACATATGAGTGAAATCATATGGTATGTGTCTTTCTCTGACTGACTTATTTCACTTAGCATAACACACTAGCTCCATCCACATTGTTGCAAATGGCAAGATTTCATACTTTTTAATGGCTGAGTAATAGTCCATTATATATATGTATGTATATACCACATCTTCTTTATCCATTTATCAGTTGATGAACCTTTGGGCTCTTCTCATAGTTTGGCCATTGTTGATAATGCTGTTATAAACATTGGGGTGCATGTGCCCCTTCAAACCTGTATTTTTGTATCCTTTGGGTAAATACCTAGTAGTGCAATTGTTGGGTCATAGGGTAGTTCTATTTTTAACTTTTTGAGGAACCTTCATTACTGTTTTCCAGTGTAACTGCACCAGTTTGCATTCCCACCTACTGAGTCTTCTTGAAGACATGTTGAAGAATCCCTTAAAACTACTGTTTAGGACCTAAATCTTCAGGGCTTAAGATAATGAAACAAAGAGAGAGGAGAAATTCTCTTTGAAAAGAGTACTCCGAGACCCCAAGATTCCCTCTAACACATAGACGGTTGAAATCTTGTCAAAGTCTCTGGGTGTGTGTCAAGATATAGAGACTGAGTTGACTTCCAGTTAAGACCCAGAGTCATTTATCTAATTTCTAAGAAATATCAAAGAGTGCTGGCCCTTGTTGGTAAGAGTAACCTCCACTGGTAGTGAGGAACAGACGCAGCCAGATCAGCATTAACAACCACGGGTCGTTATGTCAGGTTGGCATCAGCAGCCACCAGAATGCCATCTTCCACCGGAATTGTCAGGTGGCAAACACCACTCTGAGCAGGGAGAGAAAAAGTAGAATGGATAGTAGCTAGAGGACATCTTTGAATTCAGCCTCATAGAATGCTCCAAGATTCTCAGAATTCTTCCAGAACAACAGATGGGGCTTGGGATCCTTGAGACCCCTGAGATTTGACTTAGAGCGGAGGTGGTACACACTACCATTTGTAGCCCTGTTCTAAATCATAGACCTATCCTTGAGGCTGCTGTGGTCTAGAAAAGGAAGGATCATATCTGTGCCATTGTTCCTTGCAACGAGTAACTCAAGAAGCATACCTTACGGAATGTAAAGATATTTTGCGCAAGACCAGCATTTCAGAAAAATCCCTGCAACTTCTGGTGCTTTCCAAGCCTAGGCTGATCTGGTCTAAGTTTTCTGCATCTGACATTTTCCTTTGTTCTCTCTTTTTTGTCTCTAGACTCAATATAAAAAAATGTTGTTTTAAAAAATGAAATGGATGGCTGACATCTAAAGGAAAGACTCCAGGGGGTTTCTTGCAAAGGACGATAGAGGCCCAAGGATTGTTTTGAAAGCTCTGCTGCTCTGGCCCTTCAGGACACAAATTGGGAGGGGGAGAGGTGATATAAACTGATTAGAATTTGGCAGGAGAAAAAAAATTCCTGGCAGATAGTCAGATACATTTTATTTATATAGACTTGGCTAAAAAGTACTGTTTCTCCAGTTTCATTCAGATCTCCAATTTTGTATTATTGTATTTATGATGATTATGATTATGATTATTATTGCAGAGAACTGAGCTGGAAGGACTTGTCTTGAGTAATAGTTATGAGCATATAACAAGACACTCCTCTAGGTGACTTCTAGTGAGAAGAGCCTATATAATTGTTCTATTGACAGTATTTTGAAAGATGTGACTCCGAAGAATAAACAAGTCTAAAAATTATTAGGCGTGATTGCT
This sequence comes from Ursus arctos, assembly GCF_023065955.2. Lineage (NCBI taxonomy): Eukaryota > Metazoa > Chordata > Mammalia > Carnivora > Ursidae > Ursus > Ursus arctos. The sequence continues at coordinate 20,757,055 of NW_026622863.1, forward strand.
TGCCGATTAGATGTTAATTCATTGTAAATGGGGCGATCGGCTTCAAAGGAAGTTTACAGATGCATGGTGCCGTTTCTTAGGTTTTGTGCTCAGTATCGATAAAGGAGGATGGAGCTCAATGCCCTTGAGTGAAGATAGATTCAGGACTTTTGCAGCAGGCTTTGGGAATGAAGAGGCCCCAGGTAAAAGAGCAAAGGGGAATTCTAGGGAACCCACTGGTAAATCAGCAACATGTCCACAGGCTGCAAGGCTTATGGGTGGTGGGGAAGCAGGAATCCTGTTTTAAGTCCCAATTCATAAAAATGTGAACATCAGTAGCTCTTTTTGTAAAATAAATGAGGTGCCAGGGCTCACATCTTAATAAATTATGAGATGCTTCCCTCTGTCCACCTCTCCTTATACACTCCTTCTCTATTCTTTATTCCTATTAACTTGTGAGCTTGTTTCTGCCAAAGGAATGAGTAGAGATGGGAATGTTAATTTATGAAAGGCCATTCCAGTGCACATTGTTTGTAGGTCCTGGGTGTGTTGGTGAAACAAATGGGTGTGCATAGCACAAGTAACTTTCTAGAGCCTGGTGAGCATCACCTGTGGGAATGTTTCAGAGGCTTCATTCATTTCAGCAGAAGATATATTTTTCTACATTAATAAGTGGAGCCGCAAACTCCTGACTTCTTCCTTTTCAACTTAAACCTATTTACTGAGTATTAATTAGCTACTACTCTGTGTCAAGTATTAGTTGCTGCTTAAAAGAAGCAAATAAAGCAGAGTGTGCTCTCAAGAAATACAGTCTAAGATAGAAGACAGACACACAAACAAAGACATTGCCAGGCCAAGTGGTTAATATAGTCCTAGAAGCATGGATAAGCACAGAAAAGAGAAAAATGAGCTATATATAGTGATGAGATTAATGAAGGAAGGCTTTTTTAAATGCTTAAATTTTGAGCTCATTTTTGAAGAAGGTAATAAAATGAGTTTACATTTTGAACAAGGAGAACGGTGTGGCACTCCAGGAAGTGGCGAGCACTTTTGCAAGGCGTGGTAGTGGGAAATGTTGGGTGTTGTAAAAATCTAAGTAGTTTGGTATTGGTAGAGCACCAAGTTGCGTGTAAGCGAGTAATGAAGTACAGCTCTGCAGAAAGCCAGCAGCCAGCAGGATCTTCTCCAAGGAGAGAAGAAACAGTGGCATTTGGTGAACTCCATCCTCAGCTAGCAGGGAGGACAGAAGCACAGTGCAGCTTCCGGTTACATCTCTGAGATTATCAAAGGCCAAGAACCAAGATGGGTAAAGAAGTTGTCAAATGCCAGAACTTCTGTTACTTTCCCTTCTATGTTAATCCCTATTTGTTTCCTTAAAACAGTCATTAGTGAAACAAGACAAAACAAAAACAAAAGTGGGTCTTCAAGCTTTTTCCTTCAGAGAAAGAAAAAATAAAGGAACTGGGGAGATCCTGCACAGGTTGAGGTATAGATTTCCCTGGGGGAGAATGGGTCAAGACAGCTACAAAAAACAGTATGCAGGCAGGCTGTCATGGTGAACCCTCATCAGAGGGAGAAAATGGGCAGTGTGTGTGAAAACACCTGTTTTGAGTCTGAGAAAAGGCCCAGGGTTGTGTGACTAAAGAGTTATCATGGAGCGTTATTTTCTTTCACATATAAATCAAGCCAAAGCATGCCTCTTTTAGTTTGAAGAAGTCCCCTGTCCCCAGGAGAGGATATGAGGCTAGATCCAAACTCCATCTCAAGATCTAGAAGCATTAATGTGCCCGCGATTCTCTGCTCTTGGTGATAAATAATCCTGACTTGGGAATCTTGTCTAAGAATGGTGTGGGTCTATTCATTTTGATAGTGAGGAGAATTAGCCATTTTGGAAGCAAAGTAAGAATATACAACTTATTTTTTGGAAAGCAAAATGAATCTCTCAGAAAAAGAAGAAAGGAACACACCACAAAAACACATACTCAATCACTGGATTGGATCCTGGAGACAAGATACTGTACAGAAGTTAAAATCTAAATGTTGCTCAAGGCATTGAATGCTCTCCGGCATCTCCCTCAAAAGTGAGGTCAATAGAGTATGGTGGGCTCATATATAGGATGGAGCGTTGGAATGCTTTATCTGCAAAAGGGGATAACAGTACTATCATATGGGAATCTATTTACTGGAAATGTCTTCCTTCTCAAATATCTGACATCCAGTAACTTCTCCATATGTATGCCATCTGAGTAATAGTTGAACAATGTACAATGGCTAATGGACTCCCAGGGCAGCAGGGGAGGGAGTAGTATCCACCTCATGAAATCAGTCTCTATTTATACTCGTAGTGTTAGAATTAGTCATTTGATTGCAGTAAGATATTCTGGAGGTGTGAGATGTTGGATGTCTGTTTAATAATGACTGTGTGTTGGAGATAGTACAAAGGACCCAAATGGAGATTCAAATTCTTGTCTCTTCTTCACATCAACATTGAGATGTAGGTCTATTACTGGCTTCACAGATGAAGAAACAGGTTGAGCAATTTGTTCAAGCTCCCACAGCTACTAAGTGGGAAAGGAAAAAAAAAATCAATAATCAGGACTGTCTTTTCTCAAAAATCATGCTCTTTTCAACAAATGGTGCTGGGACAACTGGATATCCATATGCAAAAAAATCAAGTGAGACCTCTACTTCACACCATGCACAAAAGTTAACCCAAAATGGATCACAGCCTTAAGTGTAACAGCTAAAACTATAAAAATCTTAGAAGAAAACATAAGTATTTCATGACCTTTGGCTTAGCCATGGTTTCCTAGATATGATATTCTAACACAAGTGACAAAAGAAAAAATCAGATAAGTTGGATGACATCAAAGTTAATATTTTTTGTAGTACAAAAGATACTATTAAGTGAAAAGACAACTACGAGTCAATAATAAAGACAGCACATTGAAAAATTGGCCAAAGGATTTGAATAGACATTTCTGCAAAAAGGTATATAAATGACTAGTAAAGAAAGAAAAGATGTTCCACATTCTTAGTTATGAGGGATATGCAAATCAAAATCACACTGAAATACCACTTCAGACCCACTAGGATAGCTACACCCAAAAGGACAGACAGTAACAAAGTTGGTGAAAATGTGGAGAAATTAGAATCTTCATACAATCCTGGTGGGAATGTAAAATGGTGCAGTCACTTTGGGAAATAGTTTGAAAGTTTCTCAAAATGTCAAACAGAGTTGTCATATGACCCAGCAATTCCATTTTTAGGTATATACCTAAAAGAACTGAGAACGTATACCCACACAAAAACTTACATACACATGCATAGAGCCGTATTATTCATAATAGTGAAAAAGTGGAAACAACCCTAATATCCATCAATTGATGATTGGATAAATAAATGTTCATATATCCATACAATGGACTATTACTTGGCAATGTGGTATATCCATATAATAGGCTATTATTTGGCAATAAAAGATAATGAAGTACTGATACATGTAATAACAAGATTAATCTTGAAAACATCCTTAGTAAAAGACCCAGTCACAGAAGACCAAACATTTCTGATCCCATTTATCTAAAGTGTCTGGAATAGGCCAATCAGTAGAGAAAGAAAGTAGACTGGTGTTTGTCTAGCACTGGGGGTTGGGGAGGGGAAATGGGGAGTACACGGCTAATGGGTATGGGGTTTCTTTTCAGAGGATACAAATGTTTTAAAATTAGATTGTGGTTATTCACGGGGTCATACAACCCTTTGAATTTACTAAGAACATTAAATTTTATACTTTAAATAGTTCATGTATGAGAAGTGAATTATACTTCAGTAAAACTGTTTAAAAATATAGGTAAGCACAAATAAATAAGCAAATAATTAAAAAGAAAAACACAGAAAACCCATGCTGTTTTACCGTATGGTACATTGTGCTCCTGCAGTGTGATCGGGGTTCACACAACCTAGACCTATGTATAGTTCTGTCATTCATTTCTCTGTTACCTCTAGCAGCTTTTTTCTCTGCAAGCCTCAGTTTTTTTTATCTGTAAAGTATAAATAACTGTGGCCATCTCATGAGATCGTCATGAGGATTAAATGATATAGTGTGTGTAAAATGCTTAGAAGACTGCCTGATATACCTAAGTACTTTTTTTACTACCTTTTCCCCCCATTCTTCTTCCATTTTGCAAAAGAGATCCAGGCTTAGTCACGAGGTCTATTTTCTTTTTTTTTTTTTTTTTAAGATTTTATTTATTTATTCGACAGAGATAGAAACAGCCAGTGAGAGAGAGAACACAAGCAGGGGGAGTGGGAGAGGAAGAAGCAGGCTCATAGCGGAGGAGCCTGATGTGGGGCTCGATCCCATAACGGCAGGATCACGCCCTGAGCCGAAGGCAGACGCTTAACCGCTATGCCACCCAGGCGCCCCACGAGGTCCATTTTCTAACACCTATCAACAAGGCTCCCACCTAAACAGCAGTCTCAGTGTTTTATGACTTTGCTTATTGGTATTTGTGTTGGAACAGGTGTGACCCTCAGTGAAACGGCAGAACATAGTGGGAAGAGCAGGGACCTACTCAGGATAAAAATGGGTTCAAAATCTGATTCTACCATGATAGCCTATTACTTAATCTCCTCAAGCTTCTGTTTTATTAGTTGATAAATGAGTCAACAGTGTTTGCCTAGAACGGTTATGTGAGGATTAAATTAATAATCTATGGTAATATGGAGGACACCAAGCTCAGTACTTGGCACTGAATAGACACTCAACCAATATGAGCTCCCTTCTCTTCCCTTTGCTTTCGTGCATTCCACCTCAATAAAATGAAATGATCTAATAAGAGAACAAAAATGCACTTGACATGAAGGAGAGAAAAGCCCACCTTGGTTGATGGTTTTCTCTACCAAAAAATCTAACCCAGAGCTTCCTAAATGACTCCAATTAAGAGATATTTCTTGAAGGCACACACATGTATGCTGTTTTTATTCCCTTTTTCTTCAGTGATCAGGTTAGCTAGAAAGAAATAGGCAGACTACTTCAATTTCACATAGAATTTCATGAAAAATTTAAAACTCTAACCACTCCTGCTCCCCAAATTGGCATTTATTAGAGTTATGAAGAGAGTTTGCAAGCGAGAACTACATCAAAAAATATGCACAGGGCTCTTGGAGAGTTACTTTCTGCAAGTGATGATGTCTTACTGTCAGTCTTTGAAAGAAATATCAAAAAGGTAATGTGAGCTGAAGCTTAAGATTTCTCAATATGTCCATTTGAGTTACAAAGGATTTTTATGCTCCATTTCAGACATTATTTAAACATTGTTATTCCTGCAAACATGCCACACAGAGATAAGGTTTTGCTCTGAACCACATCGAAATGCAGATTGGTCTAGAAAGTCAGTTTCAAAGTGCCTTCTTGGAGGTAACTGTTTATTAAGCCTTGGAGGAATTTCAATTGCAACCCTTAGTGGAAGGAGGGGGAGTAGTAAGATTTGTAATATTCTCCTTAATCATGTGATTTGCACAACAGTGGTACAGTTATAATCTAAATAAAGTTCCTGGAGCCATCAGGGCATTATACTGTAGCTGCTTCATTTAATCTAATGGTCCACATTTAGGTAATTTCCATGCATTTTAATCTATTTAATGATCACCTTTCTTGGGTGATTTACAGCAGCTGGATGTCTGGGGCTCTGGTACCCAGGAGCCATGCACTGCACAATAGACTGGGAGAAAATACTACTGGAAAATGCATGTTTTGTGTAGATCTGCCTTCACTAAATACCACTATAATATTTGCTGAGGATGTCTATCTGCCTCTTAAGATTTGTTAATGGACGTTGTATAGGCACCTAAAGGAAAGAATTGGTAAGAGGTTATTTTGCTAAATAATGTAGAATATATTCAAATATTGGACCCTTTAGTGGAACAGATGGACAGTCATTTCCCTAGATCACAATATCTCAGAATGTTCTATGGAAGAGGATTACATATAGTAGTTTCCTCATACTGTAGAAGACTTGAAGTTAGCTGTATTCACTCATGCAAGGCTCTGAGAAGTCCAGCCAAAGGAGAATATATTTTATTTGTTTGTGTAATCTAATGGTTCCCAAATTAAGCTAATCACAGAAAATGTCCCACCTTGTCTCTCCTTTGAATATCATGTAGAATATACTTCAGAAGAGAGACCCTTAGTCTATACTCATTGTCCAATTTTCTTTGGAAAAAAGAAAACATAAATTTGCAGACAGATGCATCTGAGCTTTCATGTGGCTCTCAGAAGCATTGAGATCTCACATCATAAGCTGTTTCAGCAATCAGAGCCTTGCTTTCACCTTTTGAAAAGTGAGGATAATAGCAGCTACCTTGTAGAAAAACTGTGAGGTTTACATGGAAAAATCTATGCAAAGTGATCAGAGAAGTATCTGGCACATAGTAGGTTTAAATCCACAGAGCTCCTTTCTTCTCTTCCCTCTACGTCTTGCAGTCTCTAAGAAGCTGGCAATACAACCATGAGTAGATGATTCCTGTTTGCAGCATCTTAGATTTTTTTCAAATGGAAGTCTGGTCTTTGCTTTAGGTGGCCCTCTGGACAGATATTTCGGGAAACCAATAATGTAGTTCTCACCCTAACTGAGCACTTACTACATGTCAGATGTGGCACTTTGCTGTACGTCATTTAACCATCCGAGCACTCTCATGAAGGGAACATTTCAAATGAGAAAACGAAGTCTCCTGGAGGACTGTGATTGTCTCGAATCAATCAGTGGTAGAGAAAGGGGAAATAAACCCACTATTATCTCCTTCAAAAGAACTTGTTATTGATAACCGCTAGACTATTTCTTATCACTAAGAACTTGTTCTTCATCATCCCAGTATGGAATCCATGACCAGTCACGAAGGCCTTGAAGAGAGAGAGGGAGGAAAAAAGACAAGTAGGCAGATAATTAAGAGGCACAATTCACAGAGCCAGAATGTGAATGAGACTCGGGACAGTCGGGCTGTGTTTGACAGCCAGAGAGGCCCTCAGGTGGTTCCTTATGTCACTGCTTGGCAGAATTCTGCAAAATATTGTGAATTTGTCAGAGGCTGGCAGATGACATGCCTCATTAGCCAATGTAAAGTTCAAAGTGATTAATATAGATTAAAATACTGTTCCATTTGCCAAGATTTTGTCCATCAAGTATATACAAGAAATGGTAGAGATTCCCTTAGACTTCCATCCCCATGGCCTCAAATGGTCCTGTCATCTCTTCGGAATTTGTGGGATATAATTTAGACTTCTGGGAAACACCATCAGTAAAGGTGAGAGAGTTACAAGAGCTTAATTAACTTTGAAGCTGTTCAAGGTGACGAGGACATAATGTTTTCGTGATGTAAGTTTGAAATTCAGAATGATTTTGAGTAGATGAAGAAAAGCCTGAGTTCAGGACCCTGAGTTCAAATAATTTTGAAGAGTGATAAAATAGTTATCTTTGAATATTTAGAGTTGTGTCTTATTAAACGGGCAAGAAATCTGTACTTTTGAATATCTTTATCCATGGCTATAGCAGTTAGGAACCAATTTGGGAAGTTGGTTTGCACAATTTTAACTATGCTTATTTTATTTTTTAATTCAATTAACATATATTCACTCAACCTATATCTGTCATGTACTTACTAATGCCTGGAGCTAGGGTGGATAAAGGAGATTAGGGATGAAGGAGACCTGGACTTCTATTACATGGCTGTCTCTGAGAGAAAGAGATGCAAACATAATCTCAACTCAGTGAAGAGTAGACCATTGGTGTTGGGAGACTACAGAGTGCAAGGAGTAGAAGAAGACAATTCATATTAAAAGAGCATTTCATAAAGGGGATGATATTCAAGTTAAATGTAGGAATGGTGGGCAAAGAGAATACAAAGAAGAAGGATCCTTGAGGGCAAAGCCCAGAAGGTACGAGGTAGCTTGATGTGTTTCTTGAAGTGTAGCCAGTTTGGGATGCTCATAGCCGTGCTCCAGATGGGGGCATCATGTGAGCTCAAAGTGCTGGGTGAGGAGGGACCTGTCCTCATGGGCTTCGAAGGCCATGTCTAGGACTTCAGACATCATCCCATAGGGACCAGAAAGCCACAGAACCTCAGCGAGACAAGAAGGAATGCACAGTACATAGAACACCCCCTCAGTATCTCTATGGGGAAGACGCTGTGATTAGGTAAACCATCTCGTGAGATAGATTGTCATTACAAAATAGTCAGAAAGGGTCCCTCAGGCATCCAGATATGCAGCCATCCTCACTGAAAACCTGCCCTATGGGAAAAAGGACTTAGTTCCTCCATTCAGTAAGGGACAAAATCCTCCTATAAAAACTTTGCTCAATATTTCACATCCTGTAATAGAGTTTTGAATCACATTGCATAAAAGAGCATGTCTTAGGCAAACTTGGACTTCTGCATATTTTACAGGGTATATTTTATATAGTCAGAAGTTCATAGAAGAGGCATCAAAAATAATTTAATTTGCTCTTTCAGCTGATGCTTGAATCACTCCTGTCACAGGTTGTTCAGGCTCTGATTATGTATAGTGACAGGAAACTTACTATCTGACCAAATAAAAGGACTAATCAGTTCAGTGGGGACAAAAGAGGGACTGGGACAGGGCAGTGAACACGTGGATATTCAGCTCTCCAGTGGTTGAATGTAGGGCAAGTGTGTCCAGGTGGTGAGTAACCAGTGCACTCGGAGCTTGGGAAACTTGTGGAGACCTCAGTTTATGGGGGCGGGTTGTGTCTACAAAAGTGGGAAAGTAAAGAGGTCAGATTAAGTGTTAGGACAAAGGGAATGGTTGAATCAAAATATCTGAAGGTCCAGGCTGAGGATGGAGGGATTATGACTGCAGGTGGATCTCAGGTTGAGACCGCAAGTATGGGATTGATTAAGGAAAAGCTCAGGAGAAAGACCACAAAGGATGAGAATCTCAGAGCCTGGTTTATGAATGAGGTTTGTGGAATGAAGGTGTAGGGTTTAAAGAAGCAGGCAAGCCTGGACAGAGTCTGGAGGAATCAGGCACAGGAAGGAGTATTTGGAAGGTATAGCTTCATTCACAATTCCACATTCGATGAGTGACTCTTTATGCAATGCAGCATGCTAGGTACTCCTGCCTCAGCCTTCACTTCCAGGAGCTCGCGGGGCACCTTGCCTACTAATAGCACCTATGTCTGGTATTTGACAACATGCCACCTTGGTTTCACTTTAAACCCCACGGTGAATTCTTTCAATGTGGAAGTCCCTCTCATTTTCCTGCTGCTGCTTTAATTTTTAACATATCGTAGATGCTAAACAAAAATAAGCTGTCGACTAATATGAAGAAATTGCATTTTAGCAGTGTGGTGGGGTAGGCTTCTGTGTGCTGCAGTGAGAGTCGGGGCCAAAGGATGTCCTCAAACTGCTCTTTTTAGGAAATTGCAGAATGAAAAACAAAGGACAGATTTTCAAACTAGATTTCCTCTCTGAGAGAACATCCTGAGACATCGCTATTAGTCATAGATACATAATTTAAGGGTTCAAAAGAAGTGTCAGAAAACAATTTTCATGCCAATTTTTCAAACTCAAAATGGAGGGATGAAAAATATGGAAGGCACTGAGGTCGTGGACATGCATATTTTTCAGGCTTAATGCCCCCAATGTAGCAATTATAAAAATCTGGTAATTGGGCAGTTACTTTGTCAAAATACCTGCCTGGTTAAATCAACTTGGCAGGTGAGGATCTGTGAGCTTGATGTTGAGCATTAACTCATTAAATAAGATTTTTTAAGGCATATTTAATACAGGAAAACCAGATTCTTGTGTTGCTTATAGGAAAACTTCATGAAAACAAACCTCAGAGAAAACCAAGACTGATGCAAATCAACTTAAATTCTCTGCACCCCCCCACCGCCACCCCCGCTCACAAACACACATTCACATATGTGAACACAGTATCAGGAGAACTATTGTAGCTTTTTAAAAAAATATTTTATTTATTTATTTGAGAGAGAGAGCGTGAGCAAGAGAGCGAGCACAAGGTGGGGAGGGGGAGAGCGAGAGGAAGAAGCAGACTCCCCGCTGAGCAAGGAGCCCAATGTGGTGCTCAATGTGGGGCTCGATCCCATGTCCCTGGAATCATGACCTAAGCCCAAGGCAGATGCTGAACCGACTGAGCCACCTGGGCACCCTGAGAACTATTGTAGCTTTGCTAGCTTAACTAGTCATTGGAATCAGGACCCATGATGAGACACCAAAGTGTAGCAGCTTATTTGCAGACAGAAGGAAACTAAAAAGGAGAACGACCATCCAGCTCTTGGTATTCACTTGAATAGCTAGTGAGCACTTCACTCAGAACGCCTCTCAAACTTAGCTCATGTTTTTCTATCGCAACTCTTGTCACTTCCTGTTTTCCCAAACTTGGTAAATAGTACTAACATCCACACGTATCGACAGATCAGAGACCTGCGTATCATGCCTTATATGTTTTCCTTTCTCCCTCTTTCCAATGCAACGACTCTGTCCTATATGGTCCAGTAACTGAAATGCATTTCTGAATCTATCCACTTCCCCTTCTCTTCACTGCCACCCTTGATGACCATCACGCCATTATCACTCAGCCTGTCACTACCATCATCAGCTACAACATATCCTTCTTGTTCCCATTTGAATTCATATCCTCACACTTAAGCTGCCCAGTGAGCCTTGTTAAATATAAATTTAATCATGTCCCCCACCCTGCCCCATTGCTTAAAAACTCTTAATAACTTCTCATTGCTCTTAAGAAAACAACCAAAATCCTTAATGGACCTACACATCCCTTTGCAATAAAACAGTGACTTATCTCTAGACTTAGCTATGCCTCTCTTTTCTTCCTACCTGCAGTAATATTTGTTCTCTTCATAGATCCTTGATTTGTCTTGGTGCTGTGTCTTCAGGGCCTTCCCACATGTCTTTCCCATTGCGTGGAACTCTCCCATTCATTCCTTAAAGCTCAAAGTGATTTCCGTATACGTAGAAATCAAAATGATGGCCTCAGGAAGTTTTCCCAGATCCCCTAGACTAAATCGATCCCCTGGGATAAGCCTCCTTGCTAGCTCTTTTATCATTTTTGTTGAAATTATTTAATGACTATTTACCCTGTTGGAACCGTACGTTCCATTCATGCATGAAAAGATGTGTCCTCTTGACCAATGCATCCTCAGAGCCTGAAGCAGCATCTCAAATTGAGTACCAAAAAGGCATTTGTAAAATGGGCCAATGAATTTCTTGTGTGGCCTTTGCTTTCTTGGAATCACAATGAATTGTACCAGTGAGTCAGATGGACCCGAGGTAAATGTGAGGTTCTGAGCCTGGATCCCAAAATCCAACTTTCTGATTATAGATGGAGGAAAAGAAACTGAAGATTCTGGCTGAATAAAAGCATAATTAAAATGAATTCTTTCTGGGCATAGCTGCTCGAGGAGTGATTTTTTTCTCAGGATTTGCCAAGAGAAGTAGACCATCCAGAACAAGAAACATGGCACTGCTGTTCCATTCTGCACTGTGTAGTTGTTCCTGAAATATTTAGTTAGATCTGGGACCTTACACATTTGAACAATCCAGAGGTGAGAGAAGAGGTTGCTGAGGGGGGGCTAGAAACCATGGAAACTGCGAGGTATTATTGAAGTTGCTGGGGAAGTACTTTGGAAACTCTATTTAAAAATCTCAAGAACCTCATGCTTGTAATGAAAGTGTCCTAAGTGTACTAAAAGAGACCAAGAGATAGGAGCCTGTGGGTGAATTTTGGATGGAACCAGACGATGGCTGTCTCTATGGGAGAAGAGTTTTGAGTAACTTCCTGAATTGTGATACGGGCTCTGCCCAAAACTAAAAGAACACTCTAGGAATCAGTATTGCCAGGTGGAACAGTGAGCACACCTAGACATTTGTGAGGTTTCTGGTCAGATGTAGACCGGCTGGCCCCATGGTGCTGGCATTCCACACTTGTTAGGGATCAGCAGTGTGGGGGCACTAGGGTCCTATTTAACTGGCATTTATTTGGGAAGATATTATGTGCCTGGAATTTTGTTGGACTTGTTCACACATGCTGACTCATCTGTGCCCCACCATAGCTCCATAAGGTAGATACCTACTTATGTAGTCCCTGTTTAGTAGGGGACAAAGTGAGAATTAGTAGAGTTAGGGACTTCTTCAGAATGGCAGAGATGGTAAATGATCATTCTCAAATGCCCCCCCTTTTTTTATATTCCATAATCCTATGCCACTTTTTAAAGTTGATACTTGAAGAGCCTTCCAGGACTCATCTCTAATTCTATACCATACTGGGCTTGACACCAAACATGGTCAGCACACTGAAAAACCTAACCACAGTGAAAATCCATTTTCACAACGGAATAACAACAACAAAAAAAGGGTCTTCAAACTGGGTCATTTCTAATTACCAAATGTAGCTGAGATTGCAGAGAATGAAAAAAGGAAGTAATAGTGGCAGAATATTTGTGATGCCCATGATGGCTTTCTAATTTAATATTTTATTCATGTTTCCAAGAGGTAAAAGTTCCAGACTTGGCAACTAGGGAGCTTATGACTCAAGTCATTGAAGGGGAAACCTGGAAAATCATGATCAAAACTTCATTATGCTCATAATTAGGCTAAAAATAAGAGCATACAGCAGCTAAGGGAACACAGGAGCTGCAGATATTGGATTTCCAGTAGATAAAGTTGAAGCGGAATGAATATGTGAAGTCATATTATTGTAGGTGGAGACAGGAAAGAAATAGATGGAGTTAATAACTTAATGCATCTGAAGAAGTAGGGAAGCTCTGGAGTGATAAATAGAAGTAGGAGAGGAAAATAAATGAATAAATAAAGCAGAGAACAAATGGCCAATAATGCCAGATACTAAAATCCTAAGCTGCCATCAAAGATAATAAAAATACGGGAATGGATATGTAAAAAAAATAGAAAGGCAAGAATAGAGTGCATATGGCAAAAATGGGGATAAGAAATATCTCAAAACAATGTAAGAAATCTCTAATTAATTGGTGAGAGACATGTAGCTCATAAAACTCTACGAAATTAAAGTGCAGTAGGGTAGCCCCAAAGGCATCGATTAGACATTCAGAGCAACCTGAGAGAGTGCCACACATAGCAGAAAAAGAACGGAGATGTTATAGTCTAGGGATTTTTTTTCTCTTCCTGCAGGATGAAGAATGGGGAGGAGTATTTGAAAGAACAGAGATGGATTTGGGGACCATACTCTTGGGGTTAGAATCTTGGCATTATGATGTGGGGAAGGTGTGCCTTTTGCCAATTTTCCTAACCTCTGCAACCTCAGTGTTTCCTCTGTCGAGTGGGAATACTAACGCCCACTGTGTTGTACTGTGGTGAGCAGCAGATATGAAAACTGCATGTGAATGGCCTGCCAAAGAGCTCCCCACACGAAAGCTATTTTGATTGCAAAGTAGGGTGGTGTAGTGGAAAGAGCCATTATAAAAATGAACTTAGAGGGAAGGGAGGAAATTCACCTTGGTTGAGCCCTTGTGGTGTTCTGGACACAGGTATACATTCTTTTAATCCTCACAACGACTCTGTGACGGTAACATTAATTTCCCCAAATTTCAGAAGAGCAAATAGAGATGCACAAAGCTTAAGTGCACTGTCTTTGGTCTCTTCACTAATAATTGCTAAATCTAAAAATAAAGCCCCAATTTCTGATCACAAAAATCCTGTCCTTTGCATCATACCAGCTAATTAAAATGGAGGATCCATTTTCATCGGTCTGGCTCAAATGCCTGAAATCTGTGACCTTACTCTAACTATTTAGAGTCCCATGTTCTTCTCTTATATTCAAAGAGCTTTGTTTTCATGCTTTTCTTTTCACCTCCAACCCAATGAAAATGGAAAGATCTTCAGTTTATAAGGTGTCTTGGGAGTCCGTGAAGTTGAAAAACTACCCCAGCTCCAATTTCTCCATCCTAGGAAATAGGCCGGGGGGCAGAAAGTATCAGGAGGAGTAGGGCGCCCGGGTGGCTCAGTTGGTTAACCACCTGCCTTTGGCTCAAGTCATGATCTCAGGGTCCTGGATTCGAGCCCTGAATCGGGCTCCCTGCTCAGTGGGGAGTCTGCTTTTCCCTCTCCCACTGACCCTTCCCCCACTCATGTTCTCGCTCTACTCTCTCTCTGTCTCTCTCTCAAATAAATAAAGAAATAGTCTTCAGGAAAAAAAAAAAAAAAAGGGAGGAGTTACCTAGACTCCGAACACCATTGGAAACAGAGGAGAGAAGTAAAAGACTAGAATAAAGAACCCTGAGGAGGCTCAGTGCTCCATAGGCTACCCATTCAGCAAGTAGATCTTTAATTTAGATAGAAGACTTCTGCACCAGATGGACATGGGCGGCCCTTAGAAGTGTATTCTCAGTGAGGGAGGTGTCAGGATGGATTCATGAGAGGTATTTCATGCCTCACAAATCACCCTGAATATTTCATGTACATTAAAAGATTAGTAGACAAAACTGGAGCGGTGGCAAATAATTTACCTACACTTGCAAGATGTTTTTGATACAGAGCAGGGCAGAAGATTTATCTGTGGGCACATTAAGCTGCACTTGGAACAAAAGGCTCCACGTTAGTGCCCGTCGGAGAGGGTAGCAGAAAGAGCCGCGTTGTGGTGAGGCAGTAAATATGGGCTCAGCAAAGAGAAATATTAGCTTCATTTTTCTTTATCCTCTGCAGAGTGGATCGGTGAGTTTCTGCTCTCTGAAGGACGAGATAGCATTCCCCCTGTATGAATGAGTTTAAAAGGCATAAACAAGGGAGTCTGATGGCCTAATTTGGAGGGGTCCAGTGGGAATCTGCCTCCTTGTAGATAATGAGATCATATTTGGAATAGATATGCCACCAAGTGAGAAAATGAATTTAATAGAAATATCACTGCTATTTACAACTAAAGGAACATTGGTGAAATATTCTGAAAAGAGAATGAATTCATGGCCTGGGACCTTTTTTATGTTTGGAAAAGCACTTAGTATGTGACCCTCATCCTGTGAATAAATGTAACATGAGTTTAGAGTAATTCAAACCTCTGAGTTACATTTAGCTAAGGTTGAAAGAGTTTGAAAATTCAGCCTTGAGCTACATTTACTGGCAGTAGAATCAGTGTCTTGTATTCACTTTCCACCTTTCTAGGTTCTAAAATTCTCAAAGCTTGGCTCCAGTCTCTCTTTCTCAAGATGTGCCCCACAGTTGGTGCTACAAGGACACTGGTTCGTCCACAACTCTCAACAGTGACTCTGTCTTGATCAATGATGAAAAGAGTACTGTGTTTTCTGCTAACGGGAAATCATACAACCATGTAGGAGTTTAATTTTTTCTTCCTTTTGGCCCTTTTGGCTTTCCTACACACAGGTGTATGCTCCCTCAGAGACCTCACGTTGATGATAAATTCAGAATTGATTGACATATACTTGCAGCACACACAGATTAATCCCTACACATGAACACTAATGTAGGCGTGTTTGTGGAACAGCCCTGAACTGGAGGCTGCGTGCCCTCCCAGCCAGGTGAATGCTGGTCTCCCTGGAATCCGTTTACTTTGTAAACTTGAGGAACCAGAATATACAGTAGCCAGTTCTTTCTTATAATTGTAGATAGTAGAGGAAGTAGACATGGTGGACCAGAAAGGAAAGTAGGATGGGAAATGCTGATGATGGCCATTTGGGGCAGGCAATGATCAGTGCTCAAGAAATAGTCTGTGTTTTTGAGTTGCCCACCTTCCTAGGCCACATTCATTGGCTGTTTCATTTGAGTCACACCCCATATCTACAATGTTTATCTCCATTTTGCAGGAGAGCAAACTGATTCTTAGTGTTTTAATGACTTCTCAACGTCATGCTGTCATTTAATAGCAGAATTAGGATACCCATTTAGAGTTCACTAGCCACAAGCCCAGAATGCTCAGGCTCGGGGGCCTCAAGGAGGCAGTACCCTAGGAAGAGTCACAACCAGCCAGGGAGGCTTTAGGAATCCGCCCCTCCCTTCCAGGCACCTGACTTCGTATCTCTTCCCTGGTGAGAACCCCAGCCTCCTTTTATGGATGTGGGAAATAAAATGAGATGAATGAGCTGGAGACTTAAATAGTTATAAAACTATTAAAGAGAAAATCTGTCTTAAGTTATCACCTAAGGGGCCAGTAAAAATTGGTCGTCGTAGAGGTGGATTTTTAAATAAAGTTTGAACAAAATTACACTCAGATCCCTAGAGATCCTGCTACATAAGCTTTTCAAACAGGGGGTTACAAAGCGAGGTGACCTTCCTGCCTCACTGCCTGCAAGTTTTAAACCAAGATATCCTATGTCGAGCAAGCCTCTGAAGAATTCACATTCCCTCTGTGGATCCTTCTGTCTCTCGGGTCTTCTATTATCTTGCCCAAAGCAACACACTAGTCTTGGGGGAGGGGGCGTCAGTGCTTCCTGCAAAACTGGGGACTCTTCTGAAATCTCTATCCTTGAAAATCCAGTATCCTTTGAAGAATCTTTATCTCAGCAAATGTCTGCATATCTGATAATCTTTTAACATCCCATCTCCAATATTATCAGCCCCTTGCTTGAAAACCTGTCATGCTTACTCTGGCGTTCACGGTACCCTATCCTGTCTCTTACACCATTTCTTGACTCTGTGTGTTATTTTCTACTGGCCCCCCACATACGCCCATGGTAAAAACCACCTCAACAATTATTCCTAGGTTAAGATTTTCTAAACCTAGTGCAATAGAGATAGGGTTTTGCTTCTTTATGCCTTGCACCTGCCTTACCATCTACATCTGCAATATATATATATATATATAGGCTTGCAAAGCAAGGTTCTACTTTGACCCTACAAATCTACAATTACAGGTTTGTAATTGCCCATGGCTGAGTGTTTAAACCTGGGAGAATCTTGAAGGCAATCTGTGGCTGAAACATCCCCCCCACCACCCGCCTCCATCCCCATGCTTACAGCAGTTTTGACCCACTGTAAGGAGAGAGTAAATGTTTACTGAATGAAAAGTAAATGAGTGGGTGAGTGGAACATTTCTTCCAGAAAGGCAGGTGGAGGCTTCCCTATTCCTAAGCCACACCTGGTCATGCCCGCTTTGCCAGGCTGTATGCCACACTTCTCTGACAGTCTAAATCTTCCCAGGCCATCGAGACTCTGTAGTGTGCTTTCTATATAAGCACATCTCCTCTCCTAACTCCACCCTCTAGCGGCTTCGTCCCTGAGTCAACATTTGTGGGTTGTTGATGGGTGTGGAAACTGATGGGAAAGAGAAGCAGCTTCAGGAAGCTTTGCGTTAAGCTGAGGTAGTGTAGGTGGAAAACATTGTTCCTTCGTGACCTCACTTTCAGTCATCCAGAGCATAGTATAAGATGGAAAAGAGTGAGGATCTGATGATGTTAGAAAGGACATGCAGATTGGCGAGCACCAGCTCCCAAGTGTGGGAATCAGGCTGAGATGGATAGGATAGGTCCCAACCAACTCTGTGTCAAATGTGTTTCCCTACTGAGGGGCCTGGGGCAATAACCCCATTCACCCATTTCAGAGGAGCGGCTATTCTCCAGTATGCCATTTCTCAAACAGTGAGATGCTTGGGATTTACCTGAAAGGTGAGATTTACTCCCTCCTAGACAGCAAGAGGCAGCCACAGAGATTAGCCCATCATTTGCCATTGTCCTCCTAGAGGGAGATATTTCACATCCCAGAGAGTTCATGCTGGATGAAAACCACTTTCCAAAGCAGTCAGTCCAGGTATGCAAAGATGAATAAGACCCAATGCATCATTCTGTCTACACTTGCCTAAGAAGAAAATTGTTTCTAGGCTGCAGGCAGGATAATTGTTCTTAGTCTTGATACCACATTATATCAGGAGGGGGCTTTTGTCAAAAGCTCTCTATGACCATGATTCCATTAAGCTTCCTCACACCCTGTGATAGAGGAAGCATCTTGCTTCCGTCACAGATGGGCAAAATAAGGCTTAGAGAAATGCGATGCTTCTGCAGAGGAATTAGGGGGTGGGAGTTGATCGTGACCTCTGAGTCCTAGCTTACCTGGCAATCTGAGCTCAGCTTCTCTCTCTGCATCATTTAAAAATCTCCACAATCAGCCAAAAGATTTATATTTTCTTATTACCTTAGCAGCTTCTTCTGAATAAATCTTTTTTTCCCCGGCACAAGGAATGAATTTAAAGGAATATATTAAATATAAAAAAAAAATTGGCTTGCAAAGCAAGGTTCTACTTTGACCCTAATATCTCCCTCAGATTTCCTCTTGCACACGTATGTCCTTATCAAACACAATTCACCTTCTCTGAAAACGGGCTGAGATTGGAGTCATGGCCAAAGGCAGGAATGGAGGTGTGGGCATTATCATAGCAAATCACAAGCAAGTCGATGATGGCTGTGAGGGATTTCGGGTGTCAGACCACTAATTGCTGAGAGTTTTCCAAGAGTAGAAGAATTTGGGTAAATTATAATTTTTAATACAATTACATTGAGAAATACGTTTTGAAGAATGAATTTTAAAAATTGAGGTCACTAATGTTTTTGCATTTCACTCCCATTAGAGGGACTAAAAACAAGCTTATTAATATCATTGCCTCATGCCAGCTCATCCTTTTGGCTCTTTGAGATTTCACACAAAAGCCCACTGGACATCTGGAAATCAGCTCCATGAGCAAGTTTAAAATAAGTACCTATGTATCTAAATATACACGTATGATGGGCACACTGCTTTGGTTAAAAAGTAGAATACATTTCTTACATGAACTTAATCACAAAAGAAAGACACAGAAAAGCTCAAATAGGCTTTTTTTGGTGATATTCTAATTTGATTTAAAATCACTCCCAATTCAAATGAAAAATAACTTCTTTGAAAAAAGTACCTTTTTCCCTCTGATGAGAATACACAGTCACTTTGAGGAATTTGGGAACTGCTGCAAAAGTAAAGAAAACAAAAAGCGCACATTATCTCACATCTCAGAAGCAGGTGTTAATCGTTTGGTAAATTCTCTTTCTCTCTTTCTCTCTCGACTTCATTTATCATTTTTTTCCCACTTAACAGGTATCATAGTGCACATAGAACTTTATTTATTTTCTTATATTCCTTTTAAGATTCTCTGATGCTCATTTTCCCATGTTGATAAAAATCTTCAAAAATGTTTTTAGTAGCTATCATGTAGATACTTCTATTCCCTTACGTTATCAATTTTGGTTCTTTAAATGCATTTCTTAATGAAAGAAGGATATGAGCAAAGTGGGTTTGAATTTCATTTAGAAGAAGAGTATATGAAATCACAGGATTTTAAAACCGAAAGACGACCACCTTGCCTCATTTGGAGATCTGAAAATCCCAGCCTAGGGAAAGGAGACTTTTCTAGGGTTACACTGTGAATGAGCCATGGAGGGAAGGTTGGCAGTGGAAATCTATTGATCTTCTTCCCAACTCCTCATCCTCCCTGTGGAAGGCATTTTCCTTCAAGAAGGATGAAGCCTTGGTCCACTCCTTGAGGAAACTTGCTTCTGAAACCAGCATCTGGGGCCCCACAGAATATGAAGAGACTGAAAGACAAGTCTATATAGGAAAGGACACCTGTTGTTATTTCAGGTTTAGACAAGGTCTTCTGCCAAACCAAATCAGAATGTCACTCTGAGAACACCTGGAATAATGGGCTTAAAAAGTTTCAGGTTCTCAAAAAAAAAAAAAAAAAAAAAGAAGAAGAAGAAGAAAAGAAAAAAGTTTCAGGTACTAACATCAGAAAGAGTGCTGATGATACCATGTTCTGAAACTCCCCAAATCTCAGGTACTTCATATCTAAGTGCCTTCATCATGATGTTCAGGCAAAAATACTTAATAGTCTTACAACCTTTGTGGAGTGTGTAAGTGTGTGTCTGTTGTACCCTCCCAGTTAGGTAAGCAGTAGAGGAAAAGAGTTCCATCCTACTGGTGCTATGGAATCAGAGAACAGAAGGGGGAGGACAGAGCTGGGAGGACACTTCCCATTCAGACGTCTGGGACAGGGAGAGGAAACATAAGAGCTGCAGTTTTGTATTTTTTATTAAAATTAATTACTAGGCAACCAAGAAAGAGGCAGAATGGGTGGAGTGAGAGAAAGAGAGAGGGGTGGGTGAGAAAGAGAGACAAGGAAAGAGACATGGAGGGGAAAGAGAGTAAAAGAAAAAAGATGGAACATCTTTTTTATGCTGATCATGTTAGTAAGTACTCAAGTATATTGCAAAGGAATGCCAGCTTTCTTAGCTACTTATTCCCTGCAGGGCTTCCTAAAAGAGCAATTCAGAGAGCTTGGTCTGCCACCAGCCCCATCAGCCCCATCCTACCTGATGATACAAGAGGAAGACCGGATGCAGGTTTGCAGGGGAGTTCAGTGTTCCTCAGTGTTATTCTGTCCCCTTTTGTGGAAAAGGGAAGAGGGTGCTACCTCTCCCTGAAGCCAGAAAAAAAAAAAAATGGGGTGGACAAAGACAGTCATCAGTGAAGACTAGGAAGACTACACAAAAATCTCCATATTGAAGTCTCAGTAGATTTGCTGACCTGCCCTTCAGGTACCAAAGCAGGAAGCCAGCCACAGGCAGTGAGTATGTGGTATGCTGATACTTTCCAGTAGATGGGTATGGCTACCCTCAAACTTCCTGTCAAGTTCTTTTGTCCCGAAAGTTTTAGCAGGTGGATTCCACATGTGGTTGCATCCTGAGGTTTGGTTGAAGAAGCTAGTTGAGATGGATGAGTGGCTAGGCATGGGGGGAATGCAACAAAACATGTCAGTTTCATCATCTGTAAAATAAGAATAATATTGTACCCTTCTCTTAATGACATTTAAGTAGTAAATTGAGCTAAATAAAATATTTAGCATAATGTTTAGTATGACGTTTCATATTATGAGTAGTAATGTATATGTTCTAAAGAGATTTATTATAGGGGATTGGCTAACATGATTTTGGAAGAGGGCAGGTCATAAGATCTACAGGGTGATTCAGCAAGCTGGAGACCGAGGAGAGCTGATTATGTAGCTCCAGTCCTAATCTTAACACCTGAGACCAAGGAGATCCATCTAAAAGCCAGAAGGCTTGACATCCAGGAAAAGCTGATGTTTCAGCTCAAATCCCAGGGAGGAAAAAAACCAATGCCCTTATCCAAAGCCAGTCAAATATGAAGAATTCTCTTATATGAGGGAGAGTCAACCTTTGTTCTAGCTGGCCTTCGACTGGTTGGATGAGGCCCACCCACATCAGGGAGAGCATCTGCTTTACTCAGTCTACTGATGTAAATGTTAACTTCATCAAAAAACATCCTCACAGACACTCCCAGAATAATGTTTGACCAAATATGTGGGTACCTGGTGGCCCAGTCAAGTTGGCATAAAATGAACCATCACAATATGGTACCTGACATAGAATAAGAATTCCAAAATGGTGAATATTGATTATTCTTATCATTTTTAATATTTTGGATCATTTTATTTTGCTTCGTACTTCCTTTAATGAAAATGCAGATAATTATTAAGCAAATCCTGGATGATGATGGGAAGGCGTGGTTTTAGTAATACCTTAATTATAACCCGGAGTCTGGTGAGATTGAGTTTTGCAGGTTGCAACCATGAGCGTCTAAGCATTTTGTTTACAGAAATACCATACGTGAAAGCTTTAGAGAACTTTTATAATAAGATTCATCCATGAGTCAGTCTTTTGTAAAACACACTTTTAAAGGTGCTAGTTAACAACCTCTGTGCATCTTTATTTATAGATATGTGACTGTCCATCTAGGTCTGTATAGATATTCAAACACACATAATCCTAAAGGCTTTTGGTACCTTTGGAATAATTTAACCAACTTATGAATTTAATTAAGCTTTTCTTCACATAGTGTGTTGCAAGAGACAGCAGTTTATACAAAGACCATAATCTAGAAAAAAATATATTTTTCAGAATGGAAACCAGGTCCACAGGGCAACTGGGACATTTTGCTTGTCAGCAAAATAAATTTATTCTGAATTTATGAATTGATAATAAGCCACCTTCTCATAATGATTAATGGTAATTAACCTTTTAAGGCTCCATCACTTACCTAGCCATCTCTGGCTGACACCCCTGGGAGACAGGATAGAATGCTGATGGTGGAAAAGACCTTTCTCTGGACTCCCAAGGTCCTGTAATGTAGAAAACACCATCTCTGTGTGGAGATGTCACAAATATGATGCAGCCTCAGAGAATTTCAGACAAAGGAAAAATATACACATGGGCCAGCATGGTGAGATGCTTTCATCCTGAAAGGGCAGCTCTACTCTGCTTAAAGCTGTGTGACTTGGGTAAAGTCTTTTCACCTGTGTGAAGATGACTTCCCTCATCTGTAAAATGGATGAATAGTGAATACATTAACAATTAACATTTTAAACAGAGTCCAGTGGGCTTGTGTAAGACCAAAGGCAAGCCCCATTGTCAAGCAGTCAGCACCCCATGAAATCTGTCTTAAACAAGTGAGCACTTATTACACATCCTGACACTAACCTAGCTCTATGATGTGCCATGTTTGCCTGTTCTAGGCCTCCCCACCACTGACATAAGCAATATGAACATCAAGGATAGCTTGGAATTAGATTCTAGATGGGGATTTAGCATGTAAAATGTTTACCAAGGGGAGCACTGGGGAAGAGAGTGGAAGGAAGCAGGATTCAGCAGAGAGGGAAAATTTGAGCCATAATGATAGGTGTGGCTGATGCCAAGTTGAGCCCTGGAACTCGAATGGCCCCATAAGAGTTATATTTTTTTTTAATTGAGGTATAACTGACATAGAACATGATATTAGTTTTAGGTGTACAAAATAATGATTCTGTATTTGTGACCATCAGAGTTGTTCTGAGTCAGCATCAGTGGCCAAGTATGTATAATTTTGCAACAGTCAGTCACTGGATGCAGGCCCCCCCAGAGTCATGATCTTAACCAAGGTGGCACTCTATCTGTACCTGAGAGAATCTGTCAAGGGGCTGTGAGCTGAAGGAGTTGGCAGATAGCCCTCCAATCTGCTGCGGCCACCAGCCCTTCACGGAAGGGGACATTGGGTGGCCTACCATGGTGTCCTCCACACCAGCATCCAGTAAGCACTTACTATATCTCAGACAGGCTCTGCAGGGCTCTTGCTTTATCACATGTCGCTCCTGCCGCCACCCTTTGAGATGGGTATTAGTGTACACAATTCCACATGATGAAACTGGTGCCAAAGGTCTAAGAACCAGTAACTCGTGCACTTAGAATTCAAACCAAGTCATTAATTCTACTTAATGTTAACTTGCATGAGTCCAAAGGTTTGCGGTAAACTGTCAGCTCACACTAATTACCAATTCTCACCAGTACTTCTCTGATTTTTACGTGGGGACTGGTTTCATTTCCCCTCCCCATCCCTTTTAAATTCCCTATCTCTATAGAATTCATTCCAGACTATGACTCCATCTTTCCCCAGCTAGGTGGAAATAATCATTACCTGTTCTTTGTTCTCCATGTGTATGGCCAGCTCTGTTAACTTGGGGAGCTGTGAACTTGTCTTTCTGAGCCTCTGTTTTCCTAATCTGTATTATGGGAATGATAGTAACACCTATCACATCAACTATCTAAGAAGATTTAAAAAATGCATAGGTTTCATATTGAGAAGCATATAGCAAGGGCTGTCTAAGTATTTGCTAGTATTTTTATTTGCATATTCCTCTAATAAAATGCCAGTAATATCATTTTTGTTCATGTGTCTGTGGATTTTCTTGTTTGTAAACATCTTTTTTGTAAGTATGAAGTAGTGTGATCGATATTTATCGTAATATTCTTAGGTCTTAACGTAACGTCTCATAGCAGTAGGTACCCAATAAAAGGCTATTACCTTGAATTCCATTTTAACAAAATATAGTCAAATTTTATCAATTATAAGCCTTAATGTCTTTCAGATTGTTTACTTATCTCCATGCATCACGTTGTCCAAGTCTGTATCATTTCTTCCTTCTGATTTGAAGTCAGATGGATTTTGGAATCAAAGTCTGGCAGAAATTTGTTACTTAGCCAGCTTAAGCCTCTATTTCTACATTGGTAAAATGGAAACAGGTAGAGTGCCTAGTCACAGGGTTTCTAAAGAGAATTAAATGAGATATGTAAATAGAGTAATTATAGGATGTGGTGCATAGCAAACCCTCAGCAAATGTTTGTCCGATAACAGTAACAGGTGCAACAAGTACCACCAGTGCCACCACAGTTATTCTTCTAGTTGACTTTATTCAGGGCTTCTTAGCCTTCTGTGAGATAAAAGCACCCAAATTGGACAGTAGAAAGAGCATACCCGTTGGAATCCGTTTACATCAAAAAGTATCTTTTAACCTTTGAACAAATTAATCTGCCTTAGTCTTGGTGTTCGTTTGTTTTTATTTGCAGTTGGGAACAATGTCATGCATATATCATAGAGTTTTTAGGGTTAAGTGGGGTAATGCATCTGAAACATTTCATTTAGCGACTGAGATGCAGTAAGCACACATGAAATCTTAGCTCTGTGATTCATGGTAGCTTTGTGTGTGAGATGATGCACGGTGACTACGCAGAGTTACTGAGAAAGCATAGGAAACACCAGCGCGAAGTGGGTCCTCCACACACACTCAGAAGCATTTCCGTTACAGAACCCATTCTCCCCTAAAGGAGACGGAAGACTCCCCAGCCCCACATCCTGCACAATGCTCAAGAGAATGTTAAATGGTGGAGAAACGTGACAAAGTCTGCTCTAATGAGACATCCCGTTGACTCCGGCTGCTCCCAGGTCGAGCTGCCTGTGTCAGAGCAAGAACGCTAATGGACGAGGTGGCTGTGTCTTTCCATCTGACTGATCTCTGGCTTTTTAATGAAGCAAGCAGCCCACACGCCCAGGCAGTTTGGGTATGTGTGTGTGCCTGCGTCTTCAATGACAAATGATTTTTGTCCTAAAAAGAGAATGGAGAAAAACGACAGGACATGAAGGCTCAAAATCTCCTCTTATTTGCATCAATCAGAGAAAAGCTGACCAAGACCTTCCCACACACGCAGATGACCCTTGCACCAGGCAGGAAGGAATAAAAAAAACACAGGGCTTTTCCAGGGGGGCCATAATACCTTCAATAGCTTTAACAAAGGCTAGTGTCAGCTGCTTGACTTCTTAATGATGAATAATTCATACACATCAAAGCAGCCCTCAGAAAGTATTTTTTCCTACAGCCTCAAAGACAATGAAACAACAGCAAAAAGGCCAGAAGGGGAAAGTTTTTTGAAATCACATCATCTCTACTGTCTTCCCTACTTTATAATACCCATGTTCTGGTCTTGATTGAAATCAACTGCAATATTATTTTACAAAAACATTTTTTTTTAAATACTCTGATTTGCTTCTTAGCCCACATAATGGCAAACTCCTATACAGCCTTCAAAGCCCAGCTTAAAAGTCACCATGTTTTGAGATCAACTCTGCCACCCACCTTTCCAACAGGTCAGTCTAACCTTTTCCCATTATAGTAAACATAATCTCTCTACTACAGTCATTATTAAGACCTCATTCCCTTATTTTTTTTTTAAAGATTTTATTTATTTATTTGACAGAGAGAGAGACAGCCAGCGAGAGAGGGAACACAAGCAGGGGGAGTGGGAGAGGAAGAAGCAGGCTCCCAGCGGAGGAGCCCAGTGTGGGACTCGATCCCAGAACTCCGGGATTCGCCCTGAGCCGAAGGCAGACGCTTAATGACTGCGCCACCCAGGCGCCCCTCATTCCCTTATTTTTTTATTATTTTTTAAAAGATTTTATTTATTTATTTGACAGAGAGAGAGACAGCCAGCAAGAGAGGGAACACAGGCAGGGAGAGTGGGAGAGGAGGAAGCAGGCTCCCAGTGGAGGAGCCTGATGTGGGGCTCGATCCCAGAACTTCGGGATCATGCCCTGAGCCGAAGGCAGACGCTTAACGACTGAGCCACCCAGGCACCCCAAGACCTCATTCCTTTAAATCTTGGGCTCAGACTTAGAACGTCTTAAGGTTAGACACCCTATCTTATGTATTTCAGGATCATCAGCACCCAGCATGGAACCTGAGATACAATAGGAACTGAATACAAGCTCATGGAGTTGAAATGATTGGATTCTTGAAATAAACAAAGAACATACTTAAAGTGAAGAATTGGAATGCTAATATATGTCTATAAAAGCCAAAAGTAGATGAAAAGAATATTTTCAGAACCTCAAAAACATCATCGAGCGTTATTTTTTTTTATCATTTCGTGTTTACTAAACCCAAATCAAAGGCTTAGAAACGCAAGGAGTTGGGGGATCCATTTGGAAGGCTTATCAGCACTCTTTAGGGGGGCAAGCATTTTAAAGTGAGATATTTGTCAGCTCTGAGATAAAAATAAAATGGCAGACTCACAATCCAGGTTATTTTTATAGTCTGTCTTAAAACATAAACTCCTTAAACTCCCTTCCTTTTTGATCATCGTAAATGAAAATTTACTACAGACGTACACACATCAAAATGCAGATGTTACCCACTTTTCATATTTCTCAACTGGCTGGCGCTTCAACAAAATATCACTTCAATGTCAAGGGAGAACACATTTTTGCTTTTTGTGGGGCAAATGCTTGTTATCAAAGGAGAAAAGACGTATATTTTAAACTAAACTATTTATTCACTGACTACATGATAATGCTTATTGTGTGCCAGATATCGGGCTAATAACCAATGGGACATTTGGATGAGAAAGTGTGGATCTTATACTCAGGGACATCATAATCTAGCAAAGGAGAAAGATGCAATGAGATAATTGTTTTAAAATATGTTTTTCTACTTAATGTATGAACAGTTACAGTTTTACAGACGCTGCTGTAACTGATTCTTTCTGGAGAGTTAGGAATGGTTTCAGAGAAGAGATGATTTTTAATCTGATTCTTGAGGGGTGAGTGAAGAGATAGTTTCCAGTGGAAGAAAAGCAGCTGAAACTCATCAGAAGAAGTGAGCAGTGCTTTCAGAGATCTGGGGTTGTGGAAGGTTTTCATGGAAAGTTCCATATGGCTGGGTGCCTAATTTATGGTAAGGGATGAAGAAGCTGGAGAAACCGGAAGATACCTATTGCCAAGAGCCTTGAATTATAGCTTAATAAATATAGTGTTTATGTTTAAAGATGACCCTGTCAGCCTCTTGGGTAAGAATGGGGAGAAAAGAGGATGGGAACACCATTTAGCCATTTCTTTGCAATGAATGAAGTGATGACAGTTTGAAGTAAAACTATGGAAGAAGATGCAGAAAGAAAAGTCTAGGCTTTTCAAGATTTTCGTAATCTTTCTGAGGATATCAAATACATAAAAAGACCAGATATGTAAGGGAGGATGAGGAGGAGCAGAGGAAGACTGAGGGGGAAGGAGGTTTACACAGGTTGTCATGGAATTAGTTAAGTTCTATAACTTCGAGAAAGCTGGGAACATAGCCCAGTTCATTTTAAATGGATATGTTGGGGGGCATCTTGGTAGTTCAGTCCCTTAAGCGTCTGACTCTTGGTTTTGGCTCAGGTCATGATCTCAGGGTCTTGATATCGGGCTCCGTGCTCAGTGGGGAGTCTGCTTGAGATTCTCTTTCTCCCTTTGCCCCTCCCCCTCTAAAATAAATAAATACATATTTAAATATAAACAAACAAACAAATAAATGGATATGTTGGAACCAAAGATAAAATGACCATCGCAAAATGAGACATAGTGAGTTTTGGGTGAATGGGTGATGCCCGGGGCTATAGGGCCTACACCCAAAGATTGTGGTGGTTTTAGGGAAGGCTGAACTAGGGCAGGACTGTCATCTGTAACTAGCTTTGGGATCATGCATCTGGGTTTAAAAGGATGAGTCCTTATGGGATCATGGTGCAGGTATGCAGCAACCGTCTCGGATAGATGAAGAAGGTAACAGAGAGCATCCTACTTCTCTTCTTCCACCCTCCCCAGAAAACTTGGGTTCCTTACTCAATCAGCAATGAAGATTTTGCTACTCATGATTCTCTCTTTTGTGACTGCCAAAGGTGTCCAAAGGAAAGCTCTAGGACCTGGACCTCACCAGGCTGGGTATCCTTTGAAATCAGGAAACATATACCATTTTAGGTGGACAGCAGAGTGGGTATTGAGGGATAGATAGGTTAGAATTACATGTAGAGGAACTAGGGCTGTGACCCGAAAAGACACAGACATAGCTAAATTATTATGCCTCACACCAAGGCATGTCAGGAGAACCAGCAAAAAGTATGTGGCCAAAAAGATTTAGAAAATAAAAAACAAATGAGATAAAATGCAGGGTCAAGTGGGCAGTTCAGAAACCAGTTCTCCATTAATCTGGACTTCTCCTTGTAGGTAAAGGTTAGTCTGCCTTTGACTATTGCTACATTTATGTCTTTCCCAGCGTTTGCAGGAAAAGTGCAATACAGTTTTCTTAATGCTTGAATGATGAGGAAACTAAAGCCCTGCCTTTTAATAAACATATATAAAAGGCAGCCATTGGTTGTACCTAATGAATAAAGAATTCTAATTCCTTATCAGGCAACTAAAATTGTTTCGCATGCACTTCTGAAATGCAGGTTGCCAGATCTTCATTCATTAATTTGTTAACATATATTTACTAAGTATTTTCTATCTTCAGGCACTGTCTGCATGTAAGATAGTGCATGGATACATGAGAGAGAGCAAAAATGGGTATGATCCCTGTTCCCGTGGAATTTATAGTCTACTGAGGAATGACAGACATTAATTACTTAATCACAAAACTAAATAATTGAAATTGAGATTAAATCTCACAGAGAATAGAATAAATTTCTAAAAATGCAAATACAAGCAGATATGACCTTGACTCAGGGGTGGTGGATTAAGGCTTCTCCAAAAGATAAGACTTGAGCAGTGATCTGAAGGGTAAATGTGGTATGAGCAGTTCAAACAGAGAGAGCAGCCTGTGCGAAGGTCCTGTTGCTAGGGTCCTGAAAGATTTCTACTGTGGTTGGGGGTACAGAAAACAGGTAGAGGGAAGAGGGGAAAGTACTCTGGAAAGAGGCTAAAAGTCAAGGATGGAGCCATACAGATGCTTTGCTAAGGTTTTGGATTCTCTTCTTACTGTTTGAAGAACAGTGAGTTTCCATATACAAGTAAGTTCCATGATTTTGTTGCTTCAGTATGCATATGGCTTTCATTTCCTTAACCCTTCACAACAGTATGATCGGAGCTACGTATCTCGGTCTAAGAAAGAAACCAGAGATGAAATAAATTAGACAGTTTTGCAACTCTCAAGAAATCCACAGTTTACAAGAGAGAAAAGTAAACAGATAATTATGAACCGTGCAAACAATGGTAAGAAAAAGAAGAGCTAGGAGGGACTGATACGGGTGGGCTCCTGGCCAAACCTCCAGGGTAAGGACAGATTCCCAGGTTGATAGCATTTGAGCCCAAAGGACAAGTAGAATTTTCCTAAAATACTTAGAATAACAGCTAATATACATTAAATGTTTACTGTGTGCCCGGCACTAAGTTCTTTCCAACTATATTTAAGATAACAAAAGCCATATGAGGTATTTTCTATTGTTATCCTCATCTTAAAGATGCAGAACGAGAGCTTCAGAAACATTAAGGAGTTTTTCAAGATCACACAGCTAGGACATGCGAGAGCTACGATTTGAACAGAGATGCTTGAAATAAGGGCCAGAGTGCAGGGAGATTAAATTGAAGATTTCAGATCAAAATATTAAAACATGAGATGTGACGATTGAGAATGATTACAACCTCTCTGAGATTCTAAGCGCAGCATCGTTGCCCAAATTTGTGAATAACAGCTTAAGCCAAAATAACACTAATCGCCACCCTTAAAATAGTGGAATCTTTTGTGTGATGGGCATATTAAAAACGAATAATGCATATGCATCAGAGAACACATCAGTACTTAGACAATCCAAAAGGACCTGTTTTTATATCATTTGACTTTTCTTCTCTCCCCCTATAATTACTTCATTTCAGCTAAATCACACTGTATTATGATTTAACAACTGGAACAGTCACTTAAGCATTAATGTTTTGCAAGCACCTTCCCAGCGTTCCCACCAGCTATCCAGGCTTATAAGGGACAACAATGAGGGATCAATCAGTTAGTGGCCCAGATAAACCATGTAGATGTGCCCAGTGTTCAGTTTTGCTGTTGAATGCTGCCCTGGCCAGCAGCTACTAGTATTCTTATTATTAAACTCTGAGGTAGACTGATCATGGAGTGAAGCAGGAAAAGGATTGCCCCTCTTAAAGCAAAGTGAAGTTGGCATTGGGTGGGGAAAGGCAGGGATATTCTGACTATAGATTGCAACTTTGCCTACCCTTTCAAAATTCACCCCTCCCCTCCTTAGCCCATTCTACAACAT
Source organism: Ursus arctos (assembly GCF_023065955.2). Classification (NCBI taxonomy): domain Eukaryota; kingdom Metazoa; phylum Chordata; class Mammalia; order Carnivora; family Ursidae; genus Ursus; species Ursus arctos. The sequence goes on from NW_026622863.1 coordinate 20,787,483, forward strand.
TGTAAGTTTCTTTCTTTACCCAGTCACCTCCAAATGAAGAGACAGAATGCATCTTGAAGCTGTAAGATGAAATGCAGAACGCTAATTGTTTCCATGCTTCCTGCAGATTTGAAATTCCAGCCTGTGTTTCATTCCCATGCATTTCTTGGAAACTCCACACATGTGTAAATAATCAAACGTATCTAGTGGTCAATGGGTGTTTTCTCTGTAAAATGCATATTGACTAGGAGTAGGCAGAGCCCTGAGTACAAATAGTGACTTGTACTTGCAGATTTAGGGATTTTGAGTCCTGGAAAAAATCTTGAAGACTGCCTTCCAGGCCCTGTTTGATAAATAAGGGGTCTTGGGCACAGAAGGGGGTGTGACCTGCCCAAGCTTGCAGGATGAAAATATCGGCTTCCTGATCTGAAGAGGCTGTTTTTCTAACTACCTGCACGGACCTAAAATAGCTTTGCATTTCATACTAAGCTCTATGTCCCCTTAGTTCCTAATCAAAGACATAATCAATCATCATTTGCAAGGCACTCATTTTAAAAAAGTAGGAAATGAAATTCCCCAGTGTAGTTACATTTTAATTTGCAGGGAACCACTGATTCAGGAAGCGGAATCTCTTAAGGGGGAGGTCACCAAAATGCATGCAGGTATCAACCTTGCCGCCCAGACTCACCGTGAGTCTAGGGCAGTGGTCAGCAAACTTTTTTCTGTACAGGTCCTGACTCATAAATTTCTTTAGGCTTTGTGGGCCATATTACAGCAACTACTCAACCCTGCTCTTGTATCAAGAAAGTGGCCATAGATGACACATAAAGGAACAGATGTGGCTAAGTTCCAGTAAGACTGTAGCTATAGATGCTGATATTTGAATTTTATATACATTTCACACAATACAAAATCTTATTCTTATTTTTTTTTTATTTTTTAAAAACAGTTTCAAAATGTAGAAGCTGTTCTTAGCTCACAGTTCTACAAAAACAGATGGCAGGCTGAATTTGTCCCTCATGCCATCGTTTGCTGTTCCCTGGTGCAGAGTATAATACTTGTAACTCTTTCTCGGTATGGTTTGTACTAATGGCAAATATTCATTTGGCCACAGAAGAATTCTTTTTTAGCGTAGGTCCTGTTTTCCATTGTATTCCAAAACACAGCTAGATATTTCCCTATAGAGAAGTCTTCAAAATACTTAAAGGTGTAGAACAAATCTATTCTTTCTCCCCTAGATTATAATCCTCTTCACAAGAGTACTGTATTTTATTTGTCTTGAAATTATTGATATGTAGCAAACCACCACACCCATATAATCAGCACTTAATAAAGGATTCTTGGGGTAGAAAAAGACAGGTTCATGCCCTCATTAGAATCCTTCAAGGTTTCCTTCTCCCTGTAGATTTCATGATTCCAAGTTTTAGTTTCAGGTTTTTTAAACGCTCATTCATTCGTTTATAGAAGAAGTATTTCATGAGCACCTACACAGTGGCATTCAAGTCTCCCTATGATCTGACACGGTTGCAATGCTGACCTCCTCTCATGATATGCCTCCATGCATCTTCACTCACTTATTCCACAGATATTGACAATCAGCGTGCCAGTGACTGTTGTAGCCGCTGAAAGTAGGCAGTGACCAGGCGAGTTAGAATTCCTGTTCTCATGGAGCTTTCGACCTGCTGAGGATCCTCAGCAGACAAGGTATACCGAACTACTGTAGGAATAAATGAATAGAAACATGCGTGCATCACGGCGGCAGGCCAGCATTATGATGCATGGAGAGCTGCTCGTGGGAATGTTTATATTGTGCATTAAAAACAAGTCAGCCCTTTTCAGATACTTTCCAGTCCTCCACCCGACCCAACACATACCTGAATTTCAAAACAACGTCATTTGAAATTTCCCCTTTATTCCCAAAAAATCACCATGGGGGAGGAAGGCCACATGGCTTTGCTGTCATTTTTTTTTCAAGACTCTGTCATCCCACCCCTCTTTCTTCAGTGTGACACTACATTCAGCAGTTCCAGAAGATAAGTCCTCTCTTGTTTGAATGGGGCTTGGAAATCAGCCACATTTTAAGAGTCCAACAGAACCAGCCTAAAACATTACTCTTCATCAAGAGATGACACCATTTAATCCCAATTAGCTCACAACTTAAGTTCAAGGCTTCTGGTTTACTAACAGGAATCAATACCTTACTTTATCAGTTATGTAAATACAAACCAGTGACATTTGTTGGCAGTTTTTGGAATTAGTATCAAAATCCTGCCAAGTGGGGCTTCGTTGGAAGCCAGAGTATGCTCTTGTCTAGAGGTGTTGCAGGTTGATCTTATTTTGCTTTTTTTGTTGTTGTTGTTAAATAAAATAACAAGAAGTGTATAGGGGGATCCCTGGTGCCAGGAGCATAGTAAGTACTCGATAAATATTAATTAACATTAGTGTCACATCCCCCACTAGATATTTCAATGTTTCATGATTCCTAGTCCAGTTTAAATGTTCTTTTCAATTTTCATTCATTCATTCATTCATTCATTCATTTGTTCAATAAATATTTATTAAGCATCTATGAGGTGCTTGGAGCTGTATTACATCTCGGGGGAGGCAATAATGAATGGGCAAGACACAGACCCCCTTCTCGTGAAGCCTACAGTGTTCCCTATCCTATCACAAATATGTCACTTTTCAATTCAGACATTGAATCGATGTCCAGCTTTCTCTTACATAAAGAGTTAGTCTGCCAAGAATTATCCTCTGTGCTTGGCACATAGTAGTTGCTCAGTAAATGCCAATTGAATGAATAAATGTGAGCCGAATGAGTAATGGCTAATGGCAATGAATGTCTCTTTTGAATACTGAGATGAGTCAGAGGATGTAGACCCTTTTTTATCCTTTTTTAATGTTTTTGAGAAATTGTGTTGTTTGTGCATGCACGTGGTTTGCTTAATTTACTCTCAGTCAAAGAAAGTACCCTGTGGAGATTTTAGCATGTTTAGATTAAAATTCTGGAACTAAACTTTATGTCCAGTTGCCATGACAACTGTGTTATTGAGATAATTAGATACTAACCCGAGTGTCTGGAAGGGCCAGTCATTTCTGGAGTGGAATTTGATTGGAGAAGGAAAGTCCTGTTGAACTTCGGATCCTGCCACTCACAGTTATTTGTCTCTGAAGACCTTGGATCCATCAGCCGGTCTGTGTTCATGTGTTAGCACTGCCATAGCAAAGGGCCGCAAATTGCGTTTATTAAACAACAGAAATTTGTTGTCTCATGGTTCTGGAGCCTTCATCTCCAAAATCAAGGTGTTGGTAGGATTCCTTCCATTCGGGGTGGTGAGGGAAGGGTCTTTTCCAGGCCTCTCTCCCTTTGTGGATGCGGTCTTCATGCTCACTTGGTGTTCTATCTGTATGTTGACATCATCTTCCTTCAAATATGTCTCTCTGTCCAAATGTCCCCTTTTGATAAGGACACCCTAATGACCTCATTTTAAAACTTGATGACCTCTCTGAAGATCCTATCTCCAAATAAGATCACCTTTAGAGGTACTGGGAGTTAGGACTTCAACATGTGAATTGGGATGGGGCGGGGGGGACACAATCCAATGCATAACACCTTCTCACTGGCAGGGGAACTTGAGTCTTACTATCATGTGACCTCCCAAGGCATTATAAAGATCCAATCAACAGTCCCATTTCATTTAGAGGAAAGGGAGGCCCAGAGAGGTGCAGCGATTTGCATCAGATTATAGAGCTAAGAGAATTGGAATAGTCACATCATGTATGTTATCCCAAAATAGTAATACCCATTTGTTATCAGATCATGTCCAGATGTTTCATGTTTCCTTTATGAAACAGGCAGAATCTCAAGCAGAAGAATAGCTGTTGTGATTTTTAGTGTTCAGCTCCATTAGAGGAAGGGCAAAGCCTTCCAGATTCCCCCAATATTAACTCATAATCAGTTTTGTGCAGCTCCGGCAGACCTGACAATAAAGGAGATCCAAGGTGCATTTACCTTCCAGGCAGTGAACCTAGATAGCCACCAAAGCTGTCATCTTTTTGCCTTCTGAAAATGAAATGTTAATTTACCCACTAGACCCTCCACGGATTTAGTTTGTAGGCTAATAACAGTTCACCTAAAAACAAGGGAAATGCCATCCTTGTTCTGATGTATGGTCACAAAAAGGAATTATCTTTAAAATTCCCTTCAGAGGGGGCAATGTTTATGAACCCACTTTCAGTGGGAGATATAAAGGGATCTGTCAAACCCTGGTGTGATTTTAGGGTTACAGAAGAACAGCAGCCACATTCACTGAGCCCGCCCAAGTGGGAGCTCACAAATGGGGCTGGCTTCCTTCTGCAACACCAGCCCCAGGGTTTAGAGCTGCCTCAGTCTCCTGGACCTATTAGACCTTCTGAGGCATTATTTCCTTTTCTTCTTGCTAATTAATTAATTAATTAATTAATTAATTAATGTGTTTGTCCCTTGTGCTCTAGACTTGAAAAGTAAAGAACAAAATGGGAGACCTTTTACCCACATCACCAAACACAGCCCTGGCTGGACCTTGGCACCAGAAATGCCAAAGATACTGGGTAGTTTGGGTTTGTCAGTGGTGCTTTCCTTTCAAAGTTTATGCAGCAAAGGTGTCAACAATAGAGTTCATAGCAAGATCGTGCAAAGGCAGGAAGCTCATAAAGTGTCTTTATTTGGGGGGCTAGTAACTGGTTACTTGATATGTCATGGCCACTCTTTCATATTGCATCCAAATTTAAATTAGATTTTCTGTATCCATTTTGCTGATGAGGAAAAATGGGACCCTGGTAAGTCAGGTAATTTTGCCAAATTTATGCAACTCATTTAGATTCCATAGCAGGTTGACCTGACTCTTCCTACTACACTATGATCCCATAAGCTATAAAATGTCCATATGAACAAAACATCTGCTCATTCATAGGCCTGATGACTTGTTGCTGCCTTTATGGCTCTAAAATAATTCACTTCAGAAGTGATGAAATAGATCCATTCTCTCAAGAACACCATAAGAGATATAGCCCTGGAAGTGTGACTCTTTGTTAGATTTCCCCTTGTTTAAGATGAGGTTTACTGTTACTCACTTTAGACTCTTCAAGAAGTTCTGTGAATGTAATTCTCTCACTGAAGAGAAACTGAAGAGCCAATGTCCAGATTCTCATGGCTTTGGCTGCCATTCAGCTCCTGGAGGAGGGTAGTGTGGTGGGAAAGTACAGGCTTGCAAATAATGAACCTCAGCTCTTTGTTCTCATTTTGCCTCTGGCTACTTACGTGACCTTTGTGAAGTCCCCCAAGCCAATAAGACGTCCTTTGTGAAATGAGTAAAAAATGGGTATGCTATTTAAATACACACAAGTATGTGCATGCCCCCCACCCCCCACAAGCTATATACATATGTTTGATTACAAATGCTTGATAATTATTGGGACCCTACTAAAAATCAGCTTCTGTTCTAGAGCCCTTATATGCTTTAAGTATTAAAGTTGTTCCTATTTATCAGATGAGGTGATTGGGGGTCACCCAGATTAAAAGTTTCTGTGGTCACACCATGGTGAAGTTGCAAGTCAAACAGGAGTGTCTGGCTTCAAATCCATGCTCTTTCTACAAATGTATATTCCCCCTATCTAGGATCATCTGAAAGATTTTACTACAGTTCATATAGATGCAACTTTGAACATAATGTCGAATATAAAGGAAGCTCAGTATATGATCTGACATTCTCATGGCGTATCTGACAAGGACAACTAAATTTCAGAGGTGCTTCTCTGGGCCACAGGAGACCATTGGTGTATGCAGCCAGGCAAATGAACAGAGGGCTTCGTCTCCCAGAGATGCCATGACCTTGAAGGTGCCCAAAGAGAGTGGGGCAAGCAAGCGCCACACTCATGTACAGCATTTATGTCTATTCTCATGAGCAAAACAAGATATTTCAACCTCAACCACCTCACCTGCCTTGAAAATTTGGCTTGTTAGCCATCCACCTGCTACACAAATTTTCCAGTGCCCATTTGACTACAGTTCCACTTTTCTGGCTATGATTTCCTGCAGGGGGAAATTTATGACTTGACCTAAACAAACAACTGTGACCACAGCCTACCTTTGCTCTACAGCTGGGGAGAGTCCGTCTTTAAAGTGGGAAGAGGGCTGTTTTTGGCATCGTCCTCTAATTATTCTATTTCTGTTCCATTTTAGGCATATCTTTTGTTGGAAAACAAAAACAAAGTGCCTCACATCCTTTCTGGCAAGAGCAGGGATCAAATTGTTTAGGCACAAATAAATGTGGATGGAAGGCAGGTCCTATCACTACATTGGAACCACCAACACAAGACTCTTCAAGTAGTGTATTTCCGTAATTCTAAGATTATTTCTCCGTGAAATATTCGCCATGAAAATTTGTTGTAGACTTTGCCAGATGTGTAGGCTCTCCTCATCTCATATGGCAACTGGAATATTTATTCAATAATCATAAATTAAGCACTTATTAATGGTTGGATGGCATAATTAGTAGAATAGGGACTCTGTTAACCTCAGCTCATGGTATGAGGTCTAGACATGAAAAATGGGCTCTTTTTTATAATTATAAATTATAAATCATAATTATATTATGAAGCATCCTGACCACTTCTCTTGGTGGGATGGAGATGTGAATCTCAGAGGTAGTTCATTTTGCTTAATTTAATGTTTTCTTATCTTTTCTGTTACATTTCACATTTCAATTCATCCTGCAACTTAGATCATCACCTTTAAATTCTATACCAAATATTTATTTTCTCCAACCTCTCCCAATCTACTAATTTGCAAGTTGTCAAGGGCTCCTATTACATGTGGGATCAAGAAAAAATTCTAAGGATGCCCTTAATTCTGTAGGACCATGTTATACATCAAGACTTAACCTCCACAGTCCCCTCTATAAACTTCACACTACATACAAGTTGATTTCCTCCCTCTCCTTATGGTCATAGGAAAACCCATTCATACTGATAACCTGTTCTTTTTCCTCCTTCTCCCACCTCTCATGTCCTCTACCTGTAAATTCCAAATCATCCCTTAAGCCTCAGCTCTGGACTCTACTCTCTCCAGGTCTTCCCCAACTACGACCATGGGTCACCCTCACCCCAGTTCAGCAATTCCATTGCCCACCTCTGAGATGATGACTAATACCATCCCTGCTCAATGTTCAGTAGAAAGAGTGATTCCAAGACTTTTAAGGAAGCTGTACTCATTGAATTGTTCTTATCGCTAGGAATTTCTTTTTCTGCAGCCAGAATTCACTTCCCTGGAACAACTCTCACACGGGTTCTGCTCTGCCTTTTAAAAGAAAAGAATGAGTCTGTCATCTTTTTCACCAGCCTATCCTTCACATGAGGGAATGCCGCCATTTTTCTGCCTTCATCATCCTGCTCAGATCTCTTCTCCTGCAGCCCAAATATCCTAATGGCCTCACCTCTCCTGGGGGATTGCTGTGTTCTCTCAGTGCCCCGTTCAAATGCAATACCCCAGTGCAGCATATAACTTCGGCAGCAGTCTTTTTATAAAAGAAGATGGCTCACCTATTTCTTCTCTTCTTCATTGATTTTATTACTCAAACTAAGTTCATAATTGTTTTTTTTCCAGCAGCTATTTCATGCCAGTAGTCATTGTGAGAACAAGGTCAACTGAAACAACCCACTTTGTCTGCAGAGACTGCTATTTAGACAGTCCCTCTCCATCCGGTGCTTGAACAGTGGAATTTAAAACTTCATCTAGACAAGCCCATGCAGTTTCCACCCCGCCATGCTCTGCAGCCACAGAATAGTTTGCCTGTTTCCGTAGGATTCTAAATGCTGAAACCTTCAAAAGCACAAGCAAAATATCACAGGTACTAAGAGGTGGACTGAAATATTTAAACGTCATCTAATTCCAGCAGCCCAAACTGTCAGGAATAATAGTTAGGTTTTACACGTCAATGTAATAATAGCTAATAATGATGCTTTGTATTTATCCACTGCCTTTCCTCTGGAGACATTGGCAGAGTAAAGTAAATCTAACATAGATATTAAAAAATAAACCCCTGAATTAACACCAGCGTGATACCCCAAAAAACCAGAATGCATAATATAAGGTTCTCTGACAGCCTGCAAATGAATGGTTTTGCAAAGCCTGAAAATCTGGCCTGTAGGATGACAAGAAAGTAATATGTCACCTGTGACTAGTCCTAACTCCTACCTTCAGGGTGGGTGTTGGTTTAATTTCCACTCTGGAGAAAATCAGAGACGTGAAAGGCAAAGAAAACACAGTGAAGTTTGGGCAAGGCTCCCACCTCAGAGAAAAGAAGCTGAGAGTAGCAAGTTGGCTGCCTGAACAGAGGAGAAGGGACCCATTGAAAGGGAATTTTTGAAAGCTGCCCTGTGAGGGGTGTGAAGCAATGTCACATGCCTCCCTTCTAAGGGATGCTAAGTAAAATACATTAGTCTCTAAGGCTTTGGACATAAAGTAATGACTTCTGGGAAATGTAAACAGATGCCAAGTCCTGTAGGTATCAGCAGACTCACAGTTAAGACTGCTAGAAGGAGCAGGATTAAGAGAAGAGCTGACATCTGCATAAGAGAGTTATTAGGCATAAATTAGTATATGTAAACACCTCATCTGAAACACTGCATCAGTTATCATAAAAGTAATTTATACATGAGCCATTTTAAGCAGTAATAATGCCTTAAGCATAAGGAAGAGAGTTCTAATGGTAAAATTTTAAACATAAACCATAGACCAAATGTAGAGAAAATAAAGTACAGAACTTAATTATAAGTCTTTCTGTATCTGCAAGTAAGCCATGGAGTTATTAGTGCAAAAAATATTTAATATAAATAGATTAACCAATACTCCTTAAAGTAGGAAGTAAAATACAATTTAGTTTTCTCTCTCATTCTCTCTTCCCCACCTGAACTGCCAAATACCCGTATTCATTGAGTATTTAAGTGTGGAAGAAATAGAACATGATTCCTTTTTTTTTTTTTTTTTTAGATTTTTTTTTTAAGTAATCTCTACACCCAATGTGGGACTCGAACTCACAACCCTGAGATCAAGAGTCCCATGCTCTACTGAGTGAGCCAGTCAGGTGCCCTAGAACATGATTCCTAAACAGCTCCTGCTCTCAAGGCACCAATAGGAACCATCAGGGAGATGATGCATCAACAAAAAAAGCCAAAATCTAAGGAGGAAGGTGCCCAGTGACACAACGGGAAGGTAAAGGGTTCTGTAGGGTCATTGGGAGGAGAATCTAACTGGGAAGAGGGAACAATCAGGAACAACACCTTGAAGTTGCAGAAGGGGCATCCTAAGGGCACCCACAGCAAAGACATCCGGAAAAAACAGAAGATATAGTATTGGTGGTCAGAACACAGGTGCTGTCACCACCATTATTTAGTGGAAACCTGGGTTCCGTTGGTGGACGATGTCAATGTATTCATGGTTCTCTCTCTCAGTTTTTATCTGGTGAAACTTGGGCAATATCCAATCTGCCATGATAACTAACTTTTATTAAGCAGTTACTATATGGACCAATTTTATTGTCAGTGCTTTCCACTTTGTGCTAAATTGATTGTACTGTTGACCTTAATCACTGGCCTCCCTGTACCCATGTCCCTGTCCCTTTTTATAACTTTGAAACTCCCTTCTTTCTTGCTTTGGGCTTGCTTTGTGGCAGAAATGATGTTATCCTAGATCTGAGCCTAACCTCAATAAACTTAGAACCTCTCCCTCGCTATCATTCTTTCTGTGTGTGTGTGTGTGTGTGTGTGTGTGTGTGTGTGTGTGTGTGTATCTATCTTTGTCTCTCTCTCTCTCTTTCTCAACTCTGGCCAAACCACAAGAACAAGTCCAGGATAGCCTGCTAGAAAATAAGACACCGTATAGAAGAGAATCTAGTTGTTCTAGCCAAGACCATTCTAGACTAATATTTGAGCTATTCAACTCCCAAACATTTCAGAGAACACAGCCAAAATCAGGGAAGCTTCGTACCCATCTTGTAGTTAACCATGCATGCAGAAGTGATCCCAGCTAAGACAGAACTGTCTAATCCATAGACTCATGAACAGTAATAATTTTGTTTTATTTTAAAACACTGAATTAAAAAAAAAAACATTGAGTTTTGTTAGTTTCTTTTGCAGCAATAGCTAGCTGATACACATAGACTCCTCAAAATGAATTGTGAAGCAGGTACTAATATTCATCCCCATCTTACAGAGGAGATAACTGAAGCTTAGAAAAAATTAAACCACTTACGCTAAGTCACATATAATAAGAAAGTATAAAAGCCAGTATTTTAATTCAAACAGTCTTTTTTTGGAGCCAGAGCTCTTAACCACATTGCTGTATGGATTGCCCATTACAATTCAAATTTGGGGGTTAAATTTGAAATAGACAAAGTCAGGCACATACTAAGTAGCAAAACTAAGCTGCAAAGCCAGGTCTTTGTGACTTCAGACCCTCATGCTTTTGCTGCTACACTAGCCCTTCCCCCATAGAAAGGAAATACTTAGAAATGAATGTCCTGGTAAAGGTTGAGGTCAGAGCATGTGAGCTTATGCACATCAGGTGAAAAGAGCTGTCCCCATGTTTGTAGATGTTAAGTGGCCCTAAATTTCTCTAAACAGGGGCAGTGAAAGAACAGGTATCCCCTTAACAAGTTTAAGAAGCAGCAGGGGCACTTTCAAACAAGCCGTAACCCGGGAATGAATTTGGTATTTGGTTTTCTGCCAAGAAAAATATCTGTCTGTAGAAAGCGGTCCTCTCTTTAGCTTAAAAATAAATTCAGGATGGATAAACCTCAAAAACTTCAGGGGCTAGGTCAGAAAGGTCTCTTGGATGCAGAACATAAACGCCAACTTTATGCAAACTCAAAGTGTCCATATTTTCTTAAATCATAAAATATGTTGGCAAACTTTACTTCCTTAAGAAGAGGATAATCTTAATCCAGCACAAAAGAAAAATATTTACAGGAACTGAAGCTGGCAAGTTTCTCTCCCCTGTGCTATATGATATACTGACTACCCTGATTATGTGACAGTTTGATAGGCATAGTAGAAAAAAAATGCTCCAGAGTATAAATATTAATGCTTAGGCAGTGATTTGTGTAAACTGCATAGCAAAAACAAAAGTACAGATATAAGTTTTTCACATATTTTGCCTTGTCCACAGCATGTATTATTCACCCCACATGTTTTCCATCTGAACAGTTCTTCTGTGTGACTGGGAGCCCTATTTCTCAAATACTGAATTCTCATATAAGTTGTTGTTGGTTTTTTTTTTTAATCAGAGCAGAATCGAAGCTGGTTTGCAAACTGGCGTTTCAAACATCAAAATTGAGCCTTAAAAGTCTTTTGTGAGTATTATGTGGTATCAAAAGGAATTCAGTGTGACAATATCACACAGCATCAATGTATTTCTAAAAATATTTTTAAAGACCATTCCAAATGCTGCAGTCTACGTGGAGGAAAAATGTTTGAATCCTCTTCTGGGCATCGTCTGTAAGTTAGGGTCCAGGAGCCTTATTCTACTTGTTGAATTCTACAAAATGACCTTCAGGGGTGACGTGGGAAAAGAAGTTCCTCTGTTCTTTGCTAGAGGTAGAAAAGAAGCTGAGTTCTTCCTCCAGTACCCTGCATGCCACACCTTTCACTAATACCACCATGACTCATGTTTTTATCCTCGAGCAAGGCAAGTGTACGCATTCTCTGTTTCTTTTTTCTACCAATTATCCATTCTTAAGCTGCAACATGTAGCCAAACTGAGGAGAAACTTACTTCACTCCATTAGAGTCATTACTTAACCTGGCTGGTTCTGGTCAGCCCCAGTCAGGTGGGAACTCCTCACCAGGCTACAGCGCTGACCTTGTAGGGTGAGTGGCAGGTAAGGTCTGGGATGCCATGTTCCACTCTTAGAGTCTTTATCCAACTAATGGAGCACCTGCCTGCTGCCAGACCTTGGGCTTGCTGTTGGGCATATAACAGTGTGGAATGCAGCAAGACAGACATGCTCCTGGTGACTATGGGAGAGAAACAGATCACAGTCAGTGAAGAAAAATGTGAACAAAGTAATTTTTGGTTGTAACGTGCTCTGAAGGGAACACATATGGTGATATAACAGAAGGTTACTCTACAGTGGAGGGTGTCTGTAGGGTGATGGCATTGGAGTTCAGATCTGAGAACTGAGGCAAAGCCAGTCACATGGGGATGGGCAGGGGTACCTCCCAGGAGAGAAGAAAAAGGACGTGCAAAGGCCCCAGGATGAGACAGAGCTTGACGTGTTTGAGGAACTGGAGCAGGTGGGAGAGGATGAGGCTGGGGAGTAGGCAGGATTCAGATCACTTAGGCACTCGCCAAATCTAGCAAAGATTTGGGATTTCATAATACATGCAGTGGAAAGTTTTTGAAGGGTTGCAAGCAGAGATGAAACGTGGCCTAATTCATATGAAATCTCACTCCATACTCAAGATAGGGTCTTCTCTCTAACCTCTACCTCATAGAGGAGTTTCCTGTAGGGTGACTTGTCTACTTTCTGACTAGAGCTGGAATCTCATCATGACCCCAGGGATTCTGGTTGCTTCATGACTCCCTACCTGACTGCCCTCCTTCCCCTGGTGATCATCACTTTCTAGATATCTCTTCTTTCTAGATATCTCTTCTCCATTACCTCCCCAACCATCCATTTAACAAGCTCACATAATTACCCTGGCTATACCTGAATTTGCATTCTCTCTCTTTGTAACTAGTGGTTAAAGTACCGTGAGAGTCAGCCCCAGAATCTGTAAGGGTCTCTGCTTTTTCTGTCAGCATTGACCTGTGCCCCAAGCATGCCTTCTCAGAGGCAAACCCATGAGAGATATTCTGAAGCTTAAAATCCCCAAATAGAAATAGCCCAAACTAGAAGACTACACAAGAGATAGCTCGTAGGCTTTGTCTACTTCTGGTCTTCTGAATCTTCATTGTTAAAAATTGACAGATCGAATCCCAATCCTAATTAGATAATTAGTTCATCAGTTCCTTTCTCTTGTTTCCTTCCATCGTCCTTCTTTTTCCCTCTTTCCGTCCTTCCATTCCTCCTTCCTTCCTTCATATTTTCCTTTTTCCTTCCTTTCTTCCAATTTTCCTTCTGACTTTCCTTCTGTCTTTCCTTCCTTCCTTCCTTTCTTCCTTCTTTCCTTCCTTCCTTCCATCCTTCCTTCTCTTCTACCTTCACTCTTTCCATTCGTTCTAATTCAACATCTAGAAGAATGATGGAGTCCTTTAAGGGATTTATGAACATGATAATCCTGGTAATAATGCAAATAATGATTATGATGATAATAAAATAATCATAGCTAGCATTTATTGAATACTTAAATGCTCTAGGAATTGAACCAAGCCCCCTACATACCTATAATCTCATAAATCCTCACAACTCTAACGAGTAACATTAATATCTCTATTTTAAAACATGAAGACCTTGAAACCATTTAAAGGTGAAGACACTTGTCAAGGTTGCACAGAGGGCAAAGGACAGAACTGGAAAGTCCAAATGCGGAGGTCATGTTCCTCAACACACTGTTTTGGATGGCTTGTATAGTTTTTTGTTTGTTTGTTTTTGTTTGTTTGTTTTTGAGAAAGAGAGTGGTCGTACATGGGTGGGGAGGTGGCCAAAGGAAGAGGGAGAGAGAGATTCTAAATATGGGACTCAGTCTCACAACGCTGAGACCATGACCTGAGCCAAAATCAAGAGTCAGATGCTTAGTTGACTGAGCCACCCAGGTGCCCCTGGGTGATCCTATATTCCGTACTGAGAACTTTGTAAAATATATGCATGTAGAGACAAAGCATCTTTAACTCTCATCTGGAACAAGATAGGTATAATTAAATGAAGGGTTATTGGATCCAGCAGACAAGTTGTTCTAATCTTGGCCTCTCATTCCTTCTCCCAGAAGTGCTGGTAGAAACTCTTGACCATTGTATCGAATGGGAAAGGTCTGGCCCATCTGGAAAGAGCCGTAGTCTGCATGTGTGTGTGTATGTGTGTGGGTACACATGACATCACTACATGCCATTCTCTGTCCCTCAGTCTGAGGTCAGTCTACATCAGTAGGGTTGTATCTCCATCAGTTTCTGCATCCCCCAAGATATCTAGCAACTGCGGGCTGTACTTGTTTGGGAGTTCAGAGGTTGCTCTCTGTCCTGCCAACCTGAACCCTCCATTGTTGGTGTTGGGGGTAAGGATTCCCATTCATTTCAACCACTCTGGCTTAAATAGGAGCATTTTAGATTCTCTTCGGAGAGAAGATGTAATCCAGTGTGAAAAGGATGCCAAACCAGATTATCCATTGGGCAAATACAGCCAGCATAACCCTTCTTTCCTCTTCAGTCCCTTTAAATATCCCCTGTCACCAGGCTCAGCAGTGCCTCGGGGGTGTGACAATATAATCACAAGCCCATTAGTGGGTTGGCTCAGTTGCAGCATTTGCTTTCAGAATAAGTACACCTTTGAGATGACTTCTTTATAACAGAATGTAATTTAAAATAAAAAATCCAGCAGGTTTTGTATTTTAAGCTGTTGATCATTGAAGAAACTGGTCCTATTATCATTTACTTTGCTCTATCAAATAAGACATCATTGCACAGATGTATTTATTTGACTAGGCAAAGTACACAGAGGCATACATACAAAATCATTATGCACAATGGTCTCTAGGAAATTAGACTCTGGGATGAAATATTATTATGCTTTAGGAAGTCTCTGTAGCCTCAAGAACTGTTTCTAAAAAAGATACCCACGCTAAAGAGCTACCAAGTAATTTTTTGGTTGTCCTTTGAGTTGTCATTTTTTAATTTTTTTTTTAATCTGGTGATATCAACATGTTTGGCCAAATAAGGGAGTATACTTTTCCATATAAGCGAATTCCCCAGATAACTAAGACTTAGCCTCTACCCCAGTTGGAAATTGTTTCTTTTATAACTATTCTAAAGGGAAACCATTATTTAATGTATCACATACAACTTTGCTTTTTGAAACAGAAAATACAACAACCAGGTTAACCTTTCTCAATGTCACAGGCTACTATTATCAGCAGTTGTGGCAGAGGGAAAAAGTACTGTGTTTGAAGTTATTTGATACTGTGTACATGTTTATACTTTGCTTCTCTTCACAAAGAATTTGAAGCAGTTTACAAAATTATATGTAATACAAAGGAAAAGGACAAATAATTGAAGGCACCAAAATAACAGGAAAATAAAAACTTGCAAATACGAAAGACGGGAAATATCCATGAACAGGGACCTGCCTTAGTGTTCTGGCTGCAGTGAAGGAAATCCAGCTTGGAATTGTCTGGGGACAAAATGAGGAATTAATTGCTATGTATATAATATTACATTAGTGAGGGCTGATGGAAATGGCCTTGTGGTTGACCAGAATTAGCTCCTGAACACTGCCGGGACCCTCTCTATAAGTTTCTGATCTTTGTTTCTTTGTGCCCTGGGTCCTGATTCTTCCACTATGTAAAGGGGGTGAGGTGGTTTGGCTCACAGGAAAATGCATTTCTCTACCACTCCTGGGGGAAAAAATCTTGGAGTAAGATTCTAATTGGCCCAGCGTGGATCACATGGACATCCTTGGACAAATCTTTCTTGGTAGAGGGATTTTTATTATGATCAAACCAGTCTCATTCCAGTGCCTATCTCCAGAGTTGGGTAAGTGAGTCTGTTATCAGATAAGGAAAAGAGATGATACTCAGACAAAAGCAATAGCCATTATAGATGCATTCCACATGACCTTATAAAATACTCAGTGTTGGCCGGGTTTTCATTTAAGCTTCCCAGTGGGAAAACCAAAACAGGAAACATGATTGCTAACATGATTCTCAATTTCTGTAATACACTAGGAAAGAGGGGGTTGGGAGACAGTAGAAAAAGAAGAACCAGTTTTTCAAGGGACGTTAGCTCAGCATTCTCTTGCATTGATACCACAGGTACCTCTCACATGGGGGTGTCTGAGCTAGGGAGCCATGGAACACCTGAATTCAGAATGTAGGATTTTAAGGAGCTCCGGTCTCACACTCTGAGGTTAGAATTGCATTCCTCTGTGTGAGCAGTGACCATTGTTTTCCTTCACCTCTCAGTCTTCTACTGAATCCTGCTGGGGTCTGGGCAGCCTGCCTTTGCCAGCATTCAGAACTATCCCTGTTGCAAATAGCAACAAAAATAAGCAAATGAAACATCCTGGATCCCTTACCCATAGCAGGGAATAGACATCCATATCCTGGACACAGAAATTTGTACAGAAGGAGCCGCTCTGGAGTGCTTGGTTGTACAAAACGGCCCTAAGAATCCAGAGAGCTGAGTAACCCCAAGGAAGCCCTGGTCCCTGCCTCAAGGTGCTATTTTTAGGTGTAACAAAACAGTTCATATCAATCCAAGTGTAAGAATATTCTCCCACGTGCATGATCATGGAGATGTGGATTAATCTGCATTCTTCTGCTGGAGAAAACATTAAGTGGCCTTTTGTGAAGCCTACCTTTGTTGTACATGGAGGGCAGTCTGCACTTCGGTTTCTTAGTGATTCATCTTCTCTCCTGATAATTCCATGCCAAGCCACAACCTCACGGGGAAGTGGATCTGACTTCCTGAGTTGGAGATGCTACCCCAGGGCCCTGAGGGTACTTACTGGCTCAGCTAGGCTTGCATCTACTCAGTCCTCAGCCTGCCAGTTCTCTCTGGTGCCAATACTAACACCAGTTAGAGTTTTCCTGCCCGACTGCCGTTGCTTATTGCTTTACTGCTGGTCATTTCTGTGATTGTCTTGGAGGACAGGGGTTCCTAGTTCTTTGTATTTGGATTCTTTAAACTGGCAGGTAATCCGTCTCATCACCTGCAGTGTGCCAAGCAGTAAATGACACCTTTCTAATTGTTTTATAGGTTGGAAACCATGTAAGAAATCTTATTAGAATCATGTATAAAGTTAGAGCCCATGGGTGCTGAGTGAGTTCTAAAGTCTGTCTGGGGGGGGGGTGGTGTTTAAAAGCTTTTGGAAAACCATTATTTCTGCCTATCTCAAGCCCTTCTCACTTATTTCTAATTTCAAGAATAAATTTGGTTAAGTTACCAGAAGTCTGACATCTAAGTAAATGAAACAGAACTGTTCTTAAACATACCAAAGAGCCTACAAACTATATGCTCTGCATCTCTTCAATGACTGGTGGATGTGTTTTGGGGAATAGGTTGGAGACCCCAATAAAACTGTTGCCCTGCCCACAGTGAAGAATATTATCACTGCTCTTGTACCACATATTATTTGCAAAAAAAAAAAAAAAAAAGAGAGAGAGAGAGAGAGAGATACTCCTGGAGCTTCTCTTTTAGAGGGACAAGTGTGTTCTGTATGGACGTGGAGAGAAGCACAACCTTCCTTACACATTATTGCTCAGATGAGCCGCCAGAGTGCTCACATGTTCTGAAGAAGGAAGCAGAGAAACGCACGGATGGTTGCAAAGGGAGATTCATGCCTGAGCTGGGGTGGGAGTCATCAAAGGGCACAGCTTTCCTGGGGCTCCAGACAGCTTCTCATCAAGATGCCCCTGATCTCTCCCAGCTTCACTTCAGATGTTCCAAGCTCATTTTGGTATGTGCATTTACATCTTCTCTGCCTTCCTCAGGGGACGTGCTTTAAAGTGAGGAGATTGTGAATTTGAAGTTTTGGAGCTCAGCCTGCCAACACTCCTCTAGAGGAAATTGTAGGGCAGAATGACAGGATCACTCCCTAGGGTTTAAGTACAAGGAAACAAACCTTCCTTCCCATTCCTCTTCCACCCCCAACATCCATGCACCACACACACACACACACACACACACACACACACACACACACACACACGACTTCGGGCAAATTGCTTAATCATCCCAGACTTGTTTATTCACCTGTCAAAGGCGAATAGCGATGCCCAGACTCCATCAGTGTGGTGGGGGCGGGGGGTATGGCAATTAGGTACAAAATGCCAAACATGATGCCTGAAACATAGTCAGCACTCAATCCTTTTTTAAAAACAAATAAGAAATATAATTGCATGACTAGATACTTTAGAAGCCAGCTGAAATTATCTTCTCTTCATGAAGGTCTCGTCATTTTTCCAGCTGAAAGTTTGTGTCCATTCTCCAAGGCTCACTTAGCACTTTGCCAGTTCCTGGGCAGACACAGTCACCATTTATTTTGTATTTGTGGTATTTGATGTGTGTGTGCGTGTGTGTGTGCACATGTATGTGTATGTCCCAGTGTGTATGTGTGCGTTGTGTTTATGTCTGTGTTTCTTCTCAGATTTTTTGGTCCTTGCATTTACTTGTCCCAGACAGGAAATGTGGCTTCATCTCTTTCTCTCTGTGCTGTGTACATAGGACGGATTAATAACTTTGTGACAAGTTTATTTATTTACCACCATGTGAGAGCTATTATTGTGTTCCAGGCTACTTACTAAATAAGTTACTTTATACATGGTATTTTATTTAATCTCCATAACAGCTCTAGGAGATAGGTTTCATTAACTGCATCCTTATAATAACGATTTATATAGTCATTCAGACTATAATGACTTAGAACCCCTGCTGAGCAGATGACGAAACCAAGGTTCACGGGGCTTGAGTGATTTGTTCCATGTCACCCACCTACAGCAGTGGGGGATCTGGCACCTAAACCAGCTGTCTGTGACTCTCACTCAGGCTCTGAAATCTAATTCACCAGTGGCTCTCAAAGGGAGGCCTCCAAACCAGCAGCATCAGCATCACATGAGAAAGTGTTGGAAATGCACATTCTTGGGCCCCTGCCCCAGACCTGTTGTATCAGAAACTCATGCAAACTTTGTGTAACGAGCCTTTCATATGACTCAGATGCATGGTTAGGTTTGAGAACTCCTGCCCTAAACCATCAAATCAGGCCCAGGCCAGGAAGACAGGGCCAGGAGGGTGCACTGGGGGGTGCAGGGTCTCTGGCTCCTGACGGCTTTGAGTTTCAAGCCTGGCTCCTCTTTTTTCTAACCATGTGGCTCTGGCTATGTTGGTCATCATTCCTGTGTTCCAGGTCCCTCGTGTGCAAAGTGGCCGTAATGACAACACACCCAGGTCACTGTGAGGATGAAAAATATTGGTAAAACATTTAACCCAACACCTGGCACATAGTAGGGACTTGGTAAGTGCTGTATGTCGTGATTGTGATTTAAAGATTTAAGATAACTTTTCCAACATTGTTCTTCAGCATCTGACTCAGAGTTTGAATTGTTTTTTGTTTGCTTTTTTCTCTTTTTTTGATAAGAAAGAAAATAACTTGGGGTTGGCCTTGCTTAGGCTCCTGAACTTTTCTTCTTGAGCTATGTCAGGGTTCTAAGGATTGCCAGGTGTTTCCCTGGCAGTGTTGTTACAAATGGCAAGATTTCATCCTTTTTTATGACTAAGTAATATTCCATTGAATTTACATAGCACATCTTCTTTATCCATTCATCTATCGATGGACACTTGGGTTGCTTCCATATCTTGGTTATTATAAACAACACTACAGTAGACATAGGGGTGCACATGTCCTTTCAAATTAATGTTTTTGTTTTCTTTGGGTAAACACCCTGTGGTCTAAGCCAACATTCTTAATGACAACTACCTCAATGAGTTGTCAAGAGAAATAAGTAAAACACAGAATGGTGCCTGGCACATGAGTGAGTTTATTTATGAAATAGTAGTTGACGCAATGAATAATAATAATAATAATAATAAAAACAATCACCAATGGTACTAATAATGTGGCTGGAAGGAGAGTTTTATCATTTTTAAAGGTGGGATTTAATCTCCTGAGAACCAGGTGAAGAGATGTCTGTCTTGCCCGTGAGTTCAACCAGCATTTACACAAGATGCCTTGTCTCTCTTCCCCCCTAGTGAACTACTGGTGTCATTAAGAAACAGTGAACACACATCATCTTTCTTAGCTATTTTTGCTGCCTGCCATCTGGAGTGCCTCGGCTCTCTTGGATGTGTTCACACTAAATCAGCAGATGAAAGCATTAACTAATTTCTCCATTTCAGATCTGCTCATTTGGGTTACGATGACCTTTAAAACTAGTGTCATCCACCTCATAACCATGTGCCATATGTTGGATGTCAGATAATAAAGCATATTTAAACTTAGCAGGCTCTGTAACACCTTATGGCTGACTGGCAAGTAATTAATGACTTCCTTACCAGCATCTTCTGGGCTAAGGCTGACAAGGCGTTTTGTTTGCCACTTAGTGTCCGTTTGCATTGGAACCTTTTCAAACATACTCCAGGGAGATTTCGTTGTATACTGAGCTTCCCCATTCACTCTTGGCATTTGAGGCCAGGACACTTCCTCCCAAGACACTGATTTCCATGCAGAAGAATATACTAGATGTAGATTGCGCCACGCCGAGTGTTTTACACAGGTTCTCATGTACCGCTCAGGTATCTCACAGGACAAGAGTTTCTGTACCCATTTACGTCCACTCCGCAGACAGAGTGAGGATCAAAGAGGCTGAGCAGTTTGCCCACTTTGTGTAAGGGCTTAGATTGAAACCTAGATTGTTGGCTCCAGATGCCATGACTTTATTTTCATTTTATTTTCTTTTTCACTGAAATGCAAGATATTGTGTTGACTGTCTTCTTGTTATCATGCTCAGGGAATCAAGCTCTGCCTTTGTTCATATCCAAATCAGAATGGGAGGCTTTAAATGTTAATTCCCAATATTTCCAGTCTCCTCCCAGTTCAACCCTGGCACCACCCCCAGGGTCCATGTAGGGACAATAGAGCCGGGATTCTGACAGTTATCTTGCCCAGGACTTGTGTCTCCTCCAACAGCCATTCATTCACAACCTCGACCAGTAAGATATGGCTGGACTCCTTTATATACCATGAGATTTATCTGAAATCTTAAATCACACTGTTTTATTGACCACATGTGAGGAACAAAACTGTTCACCTTTTCTGAACCTTAGATTTCTAGGGGCTATACTAGATCCCCAGAAAAGTGACTTCCAGTCTTTGGAAGGTATACTAAAGTGATTACCTGGGAATGAAGGGGAACCAAGGGAAACCACACATATACTCAGCTGCCCATGGGTTCAGATACTTTATAACTCAAGTTAGACCAACAGAATTAGAATGGGAGAAGATGGGGCGCCTAGGTGACTCAATTGGTTAAGTGACCGACTCTTGATTTCAGCTCAGGTCACAATCTCAGGGTCGTGAGATTAAGTCCTGTGTCAGGCTCCACACTCAGCACTGAGTCTGGTTGAGATTCTCTCTTTCCCTCTCCCTCTGCCTCTCCCATGCTCGTTGTCTTTCTCTGTCTCTGAAATAAATAAATTAAAAAATTTTTAAATTAATTAGAATAGGAGAAAATCAGTGCCATATTCCCAGAATCTCCTACAAGTCCATGTCTTCAACTATGAAGTTAAACAGGGTTAAAAGGTAACAATCCAGGATCCTAAGGAACACAACCTATGTTCAGTTGTAACACAGTGAGAACCTGTTTAGGTAAGAGAGCCTACGGAGGAGCTAGGGAGGGCAGACTAGCCAAGCAATAAGATGACTAAGAGATCCAGCAATATCCAAGTCACCATATCCAAGGAGGTAGCACAACCTGGGCTGTAGTTCTATTATTGTTAATGCCCCAAAGATTCATTCCCTCCTTGTGGAGGGTGGCACAATACTAGTCCCAAATTTGTTCTCAGGTTAGAGCTCATTATATGCCCACAGACACAAAGTAGTAGAGAAAATATGGCACATATACCTCTGTTGTGAACTTTCCTTGACCGCTTGTAAAATAAATTCTGTTGAAATTAACAGGAATATAACAAGGAACAGTAACAACATTTGGGTTTTTTAAACAAAAAGCTTCCAAGTACCTTGGTCATTTTAGTGGGCTATTTCAGGCCACATGATGAGATCTCCCAGACCATAATTTTTCGTTTACTCTACAAGAGTGATAGAGAAGTTTGAAGAACCATGATGTTTCTCACCTGCCCCTACAAACCTACCTGAAATTCTGTCAAAAGGCCCTGTAGGTTTTTTGTTACAGAATTTGTCACAATCTGTATTTGTCTAGTATATTCATCTCTTTAGTTCATGGTTTTCGTCTTTCATCAAAAGTGTAAGCACCAGGCAAGCAGAGACCTTGCCTATTCTTGTGCGTGGGAACACAAAGAGACCATTTTACCAACAGCATCAGCCCATCTACCCATTTTAGAGTCCAGATAAAGAGGGTGTGCTGTAGTTAATTTTCTCAACTCTAAAAATGACATTGTCATGGCCATGGTCAGCAGCAAAGACAATTGGCAAGACGTTAGCCAGTGGTTGGGAATAAAAGATTAAGAGGACTAACCAAGCATGGCAAGATGAAGACTTTCAGACTAGGGTGTACCAACTTCGCCTGCTTACAGTTCTCAGTTGGCTTTGCTAAAGATTGACTTAGAGACAAGGTGGGGCAAGGCTTACTTTAGGGAAGTTCCCTAATACCTGTAGGGGATACCTGGGGACAGAAAGAGACTGACACTAAATATTAGCCTAAGCACCTGCTGGGATTTGATAGCGTGTAGGGGAAGGGAGCCTTGATGGTCAACAGGACTTGCCTGTTGTATCCTAGACCAGTTCATAAAAGGAAATGCCCACCCCACTTCCAGTGAGATCTAACTTCCTCCTGCTAGGTTCATATAAAGTATTTAATTAAATCCAATCAGTTTGAAATGTTGCATTTGAGATTCCACTTTTCACTTCTTCATTTACTTTCTGGTATAAAGACGCCCTGGGTTTTATTTAGTCAGATGTCTAACTAGAAATTGCACTTTTCAGAAAAGATAAAAAATAATGATCATCTAATTCCCTATTTTCTACAGAGCCACTTAACTTTCAAATGCTCAGTACTAATCAATAAAAGCCTTTCATCACAAAACCCAATAAGCAAGATCAAATTCAAGGGAAATGCTCAAAAGAGAGCATGGTTGGCACCCAAACCATTTTGTGAGGTCAGAATCACTTTTCCACATGAAGCTAATTCCTACTTATGGCCCAGAGCCATCCCACCTCCTGCTCTCTGATCTTTGCTTTCAAAAGCTGAGTCCACTGAGTGTCCTGCTGAAAACACAGGGTCTACTATGATCAGTATCAAGTGAAAACCTAAAACTGGAATTGATACCAGATACATTGTGTTACCAGCTTTGTGCCCAAATCAAGGGCTGCTTCTCATCCAGGAGAACTTGCAAGCATTGGTTCAGAGAAGAAAGCAGATAGGAGAAACAATGTAAAGATTTCAGTCTCTCTGACAATGTTAAGATACCATTTGGACCACGAATTTCTGGGCATGTTCCCAACACTCTCTTCCTTTTCCATACCCTCTTCAGGGAAGATGAACACATGGAGAACAAGAGAAAGAAAAGTGCAAGAGCCTTAATTTTCGGTTTGGCGCAGCCCCAGATCTCAGTACAGAAAACTCTGGTAATGGTGCGCCTGGATGGCTCAGTCGTTACGCGTCTGCCTTCAGCTCGGGGCATGATCCCAGGGTCCTGGGATCGAGCCCCGTATCAGGCTCCCTCCTCCACTGGGAGCCTGCTTCTTCCTCTCCCACTCCCCCTGCTTGTGTTCCCTCTCTCGGTGGCTGTCTCTCTCTGTCTGTCAAATAAATAAATAAATAAAATCTTTAAAAAGAAAAGAAAGAAAAAAAAAAAAGAAAAGAAAAAAGAAAACTCTGGTTAGCTGAGTTGCAGTTCGGGGTCAATATTAGCCTTTCCTAACCAACTTCAAACCTAGCCTTTGAATATTGTCATCCTCCATGGGAAGAAAAGAAAGAAGAATAAGAGAAAAAGCTGGCAACAAATGTAGACCAATCAGTTCCTTGGAATTTGCTAATTGATGTTAGGATTCAATTCTTACTTCTGTGAAAATAACTTTCCTGTAATATAGGTGGAACTTAATGAATACTTGTGAATGTATGTGGGCATGTGTGAGAAAAAGAGAGATTATACATATACAGACATAGTCCTCTCATAGGCTATTTTAACCCAAATTGGAAACATGTTACCACAACTAACACATTAATAATTCCTTGAAACATATCCAAAGCATAATTCATTGTTAAATAGATTTTTTAATTTATTTTCTGTATTGTATTTAAATATTACTACCAAAGGTTGTAGAATTTTGTTCTAAGTAAGGGACCTTATTATCCATGGGTATCATCAAACATACACATAGGTAGAAAACTGTTACAATATAAACAGCATCACCAAACGAACAACAGTCCACAGTTGAAGGTTAGATGTTGGTATAATAGTAAGATCAATATAGATGCTTGAAGAATTTTTTTAAATGTTTATTCTAAGAGAACTCAGGAATGGGTTTTTGAGAATTGCAATACAAAATTTATTGAAACATATACTGGTTCCTAGGCTACTTGGAACATTTTTCTTCTTCAGACCAGGTCTAGAAATCAAAGTAAAAGAAATCATTCCTGTCCAAAGACCATAGTTCCTAAGGCACTGCGTGCTTGGGAGGACGGCAACAGCCAGTGGCTTTGGACTGGACTCATCCATGTGAATCCACTCGCCACTGAGCCGCTCAGCCACTGCGAAGGAGTCTGTGGGTAGGACTTTAGTGCACCTTCAAGATGACCAATCCCTGATTGAAACCTAACACAAAAACTGAAATCGGTTTGGAGCCACTTGACTGCTTTCCTTTTAGAACCTGAACTTATGAACCAAATAACCAGTATTTTCCACAAAATTGATATTTCATAAAGGAGAACTCTTGGAATCCTGCCTGCAAGCAGTCAAAATAGTGATCCCTCTTACCTCATTGGCCTATTTATAATAGTGAGTTTGTAAGTTCTTCAATTAAAAAACCTCACCTCCCCAGTCATCCCCTGTCCACCAGAGGTCAATCAGAGGTTGCTCTTCTGACAAAGGGCCATGAAATTGGGTCCGCTTACTTGTAAAGAGCACCTCTATTGTGTGGGGATGGGGACTTTGCCTTCTTCGTTGGTGTCTCCTCCAGGTCTTCCCATGTATCCCATGTAGGTTAAGTGAAAAATGAATGAACAAGTGAATTGCCTTAAATCTGGTGGGAAGGGTAGAAATCATGGAAACAAAAAAGAACCGGCCCTTTTCTCAGAAAGACTTTGGCATCTTATTCTGAGGAAGTTTAGAGGTGGATGCCTTGGTTTTGTAACTTGGCTGCACAGTTTCCATCATCCACTGTAGAGAACTCTAGTTTTACCTGATCTTATTTTGACTTGAAATGTTTCATGACAGGTTTATGGTATTCATTTCCTCCTCTTGGGTGCCTGGTCCTTAGATGTGTTTTCTTCAGAGGATAAATCAACTTGCTAGGGCCAGATAGAGTATCGGGTCTGTGACCATAAGAAATGGTCTTCAGCAAACAGACGGTGAGGGATTGTGACCCACCGTGGAATATCCACCCTGCCAGGTTTTTATACTAGAAGCCACTAGAACACATAAGTAATCAGCTTTTAAAAATAAAGGAGTTTTAATTAAATGATTTCTCACAGCCGTATTGCTGACACCGTCACTTCTATTTCTAATGGATTTTGAGACTTGTTGTTCAGAAGTTAATCCTGTTAATAAGATTCGATTTTCTTTTTGCTTTAATAGCATACTTTGAAATACTTATGATGAAGCCAGGGCATATGTGGTGTGCAGGACTGTGGGGTTCTGTGTAATGCCGGTAAACGAGACCAAGAGGAGAACGGAGAGAGAATGGAGATAAAAAGGGGAAAGATGGACTCCTTTGCAATTTAGGAAAGACAATAGGCTGTTGTTTCCTTCTCTGAGTCCAGTGCAATCCTGTTCAATCTGGGATATAAGTGTTAACAGCCAGCAGCCTTCATCCTGAAGGGACTGGCCAACTCCCTCTATGCGATCTGGCTGATTAATAACTGCATAAATAGCTGTACATTTCATTAAAAAGAAAGACAATTTCCTGGCATAAAGCACGCCTGCCTATTCTCCAGATTTTCTTTTGGTGAGATTTCCCTAATGGACTTTAATATTCTTTTGTGTTTAAAACCTTTATTGTCTACCTTATAGATATAAAATCTATGGCCCCGTCTAGAATCTTGAAACACATTTGTTTTATGTACTCATCCATCATAGATATACTATTAAGAACCTACTATGTGCAACACAGTGGGTAAAGAGTTCAAAAACCAAACACAATTTCACCTGGCTGTTTGAGAACAGCAATTGAAAGGGAGGGCATGGCAGGCGAGAGCTGCTTTAAGTGAAGACAGTGTGATGTCATAGGGGAGTCAGGCTTTGAGGATGAGTGTGTACCAGGAACAGACAGATGCAAGACTCATGAAAGGGAGCTTCCAGAAAGCAATCTGAAAGTTAATCTAGGGCAATAAGGTAAAGCTCTTGAACACCAGGCTAAGGAAAGTTGGGCTTTATTTTGTGGACGTGAGAAATGATGCATTTTGGTAGGAAGGGGAGTACGGGAAATTTATTGTCCAGGCTAGTGCTTGAAAACACAGTGAAAGTTTTGAGTTAGGGAATATTTTCTGATGCTTTAAAAATATTGTTTCCTAACTTTCCCAGAATTATAATATATCTGGTTATTGTTGATGCTCCACTGGACTGAAAACTTTTATTAATATTTGTGGTTTCATTTTATAAAATTATCATAACTGATGGATTTACGGTTCTGAAACAGTAACCAAATTTTAATAATGAAGCCATTAATACATACCTTGGCTTGAGGGTATGATATTTGTGACAATGTAATATTTGCTCTGAAAGTAGGAATCCCCAAACTAATATATTTATATCTCCTTGTAAGTTGCACAAATGTCTCCCCAGCTAGCAGCACATTGTGTCGTCTTGACAGTCGGAGTTCTTCACTGATGTTGGTGCTTTCTCCCTCTTTGCAGGGGGAAAAAAAAGGATGTTTAAAATACAAAAGAAATTAATTATCAAGGTGATCTTGAGAGACTTAAAAAATAATTTAAGAAGGAATTTCAATTTGAAAAGCTCACTGTTCCTGGTGCTTCTCTGCAAAGGCTTCAGACTGTGTATGTGTATTTCCTAAGACTCGCTGCTGCATTTACATTTAAATGAAAATACAGACATACATGTTTGACAAAGACCATATACTTATGCTCCTTAAAACCATTCTTTCATAAAAGGAACGGAAAACATCCCGCTATGCCAATGCATCAAGATACCAATTTATTCTTTGTGGAAAAATAGCACGTTATGCGTCAGTCTGGGATAGTCGTTTTATTTATTTATTTAGGCATTTATTTATTTATATCGAATTTATTCATTATTTTGCTGGAGGGACGTGTACGCTGAGACTCAGTCTCCTGAAGAAATAAATGGCTGAGGTTTGTATTCTGGAAGCTGAGAAAACTTTGAGGTTTGTTTTGACTTCACGCTGCTCCCCTGACGGCCGCCATTTTTGTTTTCATGACACTGAGACCCAGATGGTCAGGTGACTTACCCTAAATTGTGCCCCAAGTGACAGTGCTGGGATTTGGAATTATGTCTCTTGACTCCTCGTCAAGTGCTCATTTCTTAAAAATTTTTTATTATGTTAGTCACCACATAGTACATCCTTAGTTTTTGATGTCGTGTTCCATGATTCATTGTTTGCGTGTAAAACCCAGCGCTCATTTTTGACATGTTTCTTGTATGCTCACTTAAGGTGCTTCTTGGGAGAATGACAGATAGCATCTGAAGAGGTTCTTCTTCAGAAAAGGATCTTACCTGTCCAAGATCATCCTGCTTGCTCTAAGCCAACCAGTGTCCTAGGTTGGAGATTACATGGACTGGGGGATGTGAGCAATTAGTACTGATAAAAGAACTAATTCTGAAAAAGTCAGAGTGTGTAATGAGTTGCTTGTCTAATATCACATAGCTAGTGAGGTTCAGTGCACAGATTTGAACCCAAGTTCCTCAGAAATCAAAGGCCATCATCACCTTTGTGATGTTTGAGCTAACTCTCCCTGCCCAAAGAATTGTAGCCCAATCTGTCTTAACACATCTGCTCACTACCTATCCCTGCACATGTCCCTTTTGCTTCTAAACTCCATACTGATAAAATGCAACAACTGATCAAAGCAAAAGGACCACGTACGATGGTAGAAGTACTTATTTCCACTTGGAACGTCTGGGGTCTTCGAGGTCAAGTATCAAAGCAAGACTTGCAGGCATTACACAGTGATCTTCCTAAAATGACTAATGCTGCAACATTGGTATAAACCACTTTGGGAAGCTCCCAAAGCTAAATTACTCTTGAGTCAAATGCCAAACTGTTTTTCTGGAGGGACTAAATTATAGTTGAGCAACTACTTATTTTCAGTCCTTTGGGGCCACGTTCACCCAAACCTCTTACTTTTCTAAGATGCAAAAATGTTTCCATGAACGTAATTTTCTCAGCTTTGCTTATTTATTCATTTATTTCTCTATTTATTAAAAGAAATACAACTATATACAGCACTGGTGAGGGAGACACTAGGATGGGAGAAAGCTGTTGTTTGTAAAGTATCTAGAACAGAGACAGATGTGTAAATGTAAATTTGCTCCCTGCCCCATCTCCTAGGGAAGGCACAGGGCTGACAGATTCTGAAGAACTGAACTGGAATTCCAGCCCAGCCGCTCTGCAGCTGCTGAGTGTCTTCAAACCAAAGCGAGAGACTTAGCAAAAGCTAGTTTCAAAGGAGCAGAGATCAAATGTCGCAGCCAGTGCACACTGAGATATAGACGCTGCCTAACCGGCACTTGGAGATAAACTTTTCTGTAGAAGTGTGGAAGCTAATATGAGTTCTGGACAAATCCATGACAGGTTGAGGCCAAAGAGGGAGGAGAAATGGAGCTGCCCCTGGTCGTACTCAACAGAGTTTTCGCAAGCACACTTGTTGCCCCTGGTTCTGTTTCCTGTTGAGCTGTCTTAAAGGCACCATTAAATGTTTAAAATTTACTAACTGGCAGCCATTTTTCAGCACTATTTCCCCCAAGGCTGTAAACTGCACCAAGGCAGAAAGTAAATCTGTTTTGTTCCTTGTCATGCCCCAAACTTAGTTCGTTGGTTGGTACCCGGCAGGTATGTCCTAGAGGCAATGGTTACAGTTATTCCTGAAGGTACTCTTATTTTTCAGTTTTCACTCACTTTTGTCTCACGGTTCTTAATGACTACCAGCACCTGATTCTCTTTTCCTGTTCTACACCTCGTATGACCCTCCTGACTACCCTTATGTCCTTGTGCAAGTCACACCAATGTCTGAGCCTCGTTTTCTTCCACAGGTGCTGGGTTGCTGGGTGACTGTCTAAGAATATGCGTGTAAATCACCCAGCACACTCTTCATGATGTGTTTATTCACTGCCACCCCACAAAGCTTATGACTAAGCGTGGGCTCGGTAAACTTTTCTGATGGGACTAGAGCTGTAGTTACCCTTACCTCAGCCTGGAGAAATGGGGTCATGAGAAATAAACATGTGGGGTATGATCCGTTGTATAATTTTTCTGGATTGTTTATAAAGGTGATTTCCAGAAATGAAGAGCTGCTGTGAACACAAGGCAAAGTAGAGATGTGTGTGGTACATGCTGAAGTCCACCCGTACTGTTTACAAATGAGCAAAAATTTCATTTGCACTCAAGAACAGAAAAATGGTGCAAAGCTGAAACTTATTTCACTGAGAAAGAGTTTTTTTTTTTAAACACAAAGGTATTTGGACAGACGCAGGCATAAGCAAAAGCTCGTGTTCCCAGTGGCCATGATGCTATGTGATTCATAAGGTCAGATTTTACAATTACAAATTTTGCATAGGTCACTCCTTTAGCTTGGAAGATAATTCTTTCTGAGATGTGCTCTCTCCTACCCTAGCTCTGTGTGGCCTGTCACACTCTTCAGGTGCAACATTGCAATTCAGCAGTGTAAGATATTCTAAATTTGACCTAAGCTTTGGCAAAATTAAATGTGCCCTAGCTAACTCCAAATCAAAGTTGGTTTTCCGTTGCCCCTTTACAGTATTTGCCACTTTATAGGAAAATGAATTTATGAATGAGTAAACTCATCTATATATTGCAAAATGAACTAACTTCACCTATTACCTAGGTATCTGAACATAATAATAGATAGCCTTAAGAGTCCATAACAAAAAAAGTAAGTGATGTAAAAAGAAATGTATGGAATCAAATTATATGCGATATGTATATACTAATTCAATCCATAGTTGAATAGCTGAATGTGCTTTCTGTAAAGTAGGATTTAGTCAAGCACTACAAACTTTGGCTCTCAAAAGATTAGACTAACCATATTGTTGAAAAACGGTCTGGCCCTGATGCTGAAAAGGAAGGAGAGAGATTTTAAAAATAGGGATGAGAGAAGAGCCTAGTGGAGAGAAAAGGCGAGAGTATTCCTGGCAGTGGCTAATCAGCTCATTCTTAGTGCTGCCCTCAGAGTGACCTCCCTTAGTACCTGGTGTTATCTGTTAAGGCCCCTATTCAGGAACCTTGATTTTTTTCCCTATAGCCCAAAGGAAAAGGGCAACCCGATAACTTGGCAGTCAAGATGCTCCCCAGCCGACCCCAGGCTCCCTGTCCATGTTTATTATTCCTCCTTCCCCTCTAAAATCCAGTACACATCCTGTCTTTTTTGAATCTGGACTCCTATGGGATTGAGCCACTCAGCTTCCTCTTCTCATCCTGGTGTCTGTCTTAGCCCCTCCTTAACCACCTGAATCCCACCCACCCTTCCTCCAAGGCTCAGAATGGGTCCTCCAGCTTGAGACCTGTCTTGCCCTGGACCCTCCCAGTCAAAAGCCTGGAACACCATATGCTTCACACGTTTGGGAGGCAAAATGGCTAAAACTCTGAGCTGTGACGTCAGCCACATCGTGGTGACTCCTCCCTTTCTGGGTGTGACCTTGGAGTACTAACTTATCCAGTTCACCCTCAGTTAGCACCGCTTGAATACCAGATGATAGTACTCTAAGTCTCATATCATAGTTGTGAAAATTAAGAGAGTGTAAACAAAGGCTCATGGCATATGTTGAGTAAAAGTATTCATAACTCCTTATCCCAGCCTTACATACTGGTTCTGAACTGAGCCTCCTTGAAATCCGCTGATACTTCTGATGAGCCCATCAGTGTTAGCAAGAAATACAAAGTTAGGGGCTCATGGATCACTCCTTTAAAATACACTTCAGCAAGGATTTCTTTCTGGAGATGGGAGGATGGTATGGGAAGTTTACTGAAAAGACAGATTGCTTCGACGTCCCGTTTCCACTGATCGTGTGTGTAGGTTGGAATAGGGTAGGTCCGGGAATCTGTATTTTTAACAAATACTCTAGCTGATTCTGATGTAGAAGTCTAGTGGATCACACTATGACAAACAGGACCTAGAAGAGATAATACTTATTCTAAGATTGGGAATTCAAGCCACTATTTATTTTTTAAAGATTTTATTTCTTTATTTGAGAGAGAGAGAAAGAGAGAGCATGCAAGCAGGAGGGAGAGAGAATCTGAAGCAGACTCCGTACTGAGCGCAGAGCCCAAAATAGGGCTCGATCCCATGGCTGCAAGATCATGACCTGATCCAATACCAAGAGTTGGACACTTAACCAACTGAGCCACCCAGGCATCCCTCAAGCCACTAATTTAGGGTTGCTTGACATATATACCTTTTATTGTCATACCATACCTTTGCATATGTGTGTCATTGTATTGATGCATAAATCATATAGAGAGAAATATACAAATGTAATATTTTACATATATATATATATTTAATTATGTGTGTGTACATGTGTCTAACCACTACTCAGATCAAGACAAACACCAGTTCCATTAATCCAAAACATTTCCTTATGTCTCTTCCCACTAATGTGGGAAGAGCTATTTTTACATTTATCACCATAGCCTAGTTTTACCTGTTATTGAACTATATAATGGAATACTACATTCTGTATTGTCAACATTACATTTATGGGATTCACCCATGATGTGGTGACATGATATACATTAAATCTCTCAAACATACTCTCTGCCTTTTCCCCAATGAAAGCTACCTTCCCCAGCAGTGTCTGGAATTGCCTGGAGGGACCGACCTTTCTGATTCTTGAAAACCACAGCACACAGCCCACAAGTTCCAAGCTGACTCACTGAACAAGTTTCAGATGTGACCTTTTTGAAATAATGCCTCTTCTGACACAAGCATATGTTTTCCTATCCAGGCCAATACTTTACATTCAATCCTGAAAGTAGGCACGAAGGGGAATACATGTCCTGGGCACCATCTATAATTAAAGATGACATTTTTCTGAACTTGGAAAATAAACAACAACCTGCTGAATGAATCAGGGCAGAGAGCATCACTGATAAAATCAGCAAAAAGGAGCAGCCCCTTTTCAAATCGTATACCCCTTGAATTTCATTAGCAATTTAGTGTGTCGTCTGTTATTCAGCCAATTTTATAGAAATTATAGAGAGATTCATTCCTAATTAAGAATAATCTGATGGCTGGTCTTGACCCAGTTAAATTCTTATCTTTATGACATCAATCTTTTATAATGCTTCCAGAAGCCTTGGCAAAGGCTCCAATTTTATAAGTAAAAATTAATTAATTGGGACATTAAATCTGAAAGATGCTTTTATCTTTTCCCTGGTTCATGCCTTCACAACAGAATGCAATAATTAACAGTTTTATTCAAATATATAAAATAATTCCTTGAGGATTTCTAACCACTTCAAGTACTCCAAGTATCAAATGATATAATGTCGAGATATCAAGACACAAAGGAAAGTGGATCTTTTGCAGATGTTTTATCGAGGGAGCTCTCTGTGGTAATCACTACGCTGGGGTAAAGACGAGGTGGCCTGATGTGAAGTTGACTTAGGATCAGATTATACTGCTGAGAAAAAAAATCCCAACATGATTTTTTGTTTAAAAAAAAGGTTTTGGTTTTTGTTTAGGATTTTCAAAACTTTTTCTCTGGAAAATCTTCCTAGCTAAACTCATCTAATATGACCACCCATCAAATAAATTCTTAACGTGCATCTTGAAATTAAAATTTTGAATCCATTGTCACAAAACTAGTATTGGATTTGCTTATCCATATGGGTTCCCTTTGTTTAGTTTCCTGTTCATTCATTCATCACTACTTCCTCAAGGATGGCACATTTGGAAGAGAATAGTTAGGAAGACGATATAAACTCCCAAGAGGCCAACAAGGACTCCTAGTGGACCAAGTAACTGCCTCTTAAGGGTTTGGTTGGCCAGTCTGAAAAGAGGCCTCAAATGGTGTGCCCCAGCGCTCTGACCTGTCTGAAAGTTTTATTAAAAACTTGGGAGAAGCTGGGGTGAATGAGCTGATCCTTTCAAATGAACTGACTTATTCAGATACCATGAAATGAATAATAACAAGACACAGTAGACAGGATGAAGCCAGCTTGCAAGTCTGAGAAGGGATGGTAGCAGGCATTGCAGTATACTTTTTCACAGATCCTACTCTTTTTCTCACCCCAAAGAGGGAAAAGGTGGGTTAGGAGGAAGATGACTTGCTCCAGATCACACAAAAGTACATATTAGAGTGAATGGCCTTCTGAGATAGGTCTGTGGGCCACAAATTCTTAGACACACCTCTTATTGATAGGTGGGGTCTATGCCCTTGGCCCTTGAATCTGGGTCAAGCTTTATGATCTGTCATTTGATGGAGTATCATGGAAGTGGTGCAGGCCTGGTTAGGAAAGGCCATGCAAGTTCTGTCTGGTTCTTTTGGGTTACTTTCCCTTGGAATCCAGCCACCATGATGTGATGAAGGTAAAGCCCATGGAGAGACACACACTGAGAGAAGCCAGAGTCCCTGGCCCCGACCCACAGTCCCAGCTATGCTCTTGGCTAACAGCACCAACCTACCAGCCATGTGAGCAAGCTATCCTGAAAGTGGATCCTCCATTCACTCATTGAATGTGCCCTGCTGAAGGCACATAGAAATCCTGAGTGTTCACTATCAACCACATGAGATTGAGCTCTAGGCCAATGGGGTTAGGGCCTGTAACTGGGATTTGTCAGTTGAATCCATGTTGTGATGGGTTAATTTGCCTGACCCAGCTTCTCCAAAGCATTTGTGATGGAAGTCAACTGAAGGACAAGCTCAGCAGAAAGTACATGTGTGGCTTTCAATGCAAGGAGGGCAAAAACCCCAACCCATCCTGACCACAGCCAGCAGAGTCTGCTCAGTTTGGGGAGCTATGGTCAGGGGAACCATTGAAAAAGCTGACCAGTATCCTGGAGAAGTCAATTAACTGATGAATGGTCTGCAGACTGTCCCGTGTAGAAGAGATGGTGGTACCATTAACATCTGTCCAGACAGAATCAGTGAAGTGTGGACCAAAGGTTAAGGACAATTGCCAAAAACCAGGGCAAAAACATGTTGACCGTGCAAGGAAAGAACACCCACTTTGAAGCTGGATGACCTGGCTGATCATCCCAGCTGTGTGGTTTCTGGAGAGCCCTACCCACCCAGAGGGTGAACTCGGTTACAAAAGAAAAGGGATGATCTCTACCTCCCTCATAGGCTTATAAGTACAGTGTTAGGATTACTGAAGGTAATTTATATAAAAGCACAGTGCACAGAAGACCCTCAATACTTATTTGCTATTAAACTCAGGAGTTTGAATTTTGGCTTTATTTTAAAAGAGAATGTCCAGGGGCTCCTGGGTGACTCAGTCAGTTAAGCGTCTGACTCTTGATTTTGGCTCAGGTCATAATCTCAGGGTCATAAGATAGAGCCCTGCATAGGGCTCTGCGCTCAGCAGGGAATCTGCTTGAGATTCTCTCCTTCTCCCTCTGCTTCTCCCCACTCTCACTCCCCCTCAATAAATGAATGAATGAATGAATGAATGAATGAATGAATGAATGAATCTATCTATCTTTGAAAAAAATTTTTAAAATAAAAGATGTCCGTCAATGAAATGCTTTACCTTAGAAAACAGCAAGCTCCCTATCTTTCTTAGTCTTCTTTCAAGGGCTGGATGATTACTCATGAGATATATTAAAGAACATTTTGCCATATGCAGGAGGCTGGCCACAGTGTCCTCTAAGTCCCCTTTGGTCCCTGAAGGATTACACTCATAGCTTCCTTCTGCAGCTCCAGTGCTGTCTCCCTTACTTGTCACCCCCATCCTAGAAGCCCAGTGTGGCCCAAATCTCAATAAGCATTAGCATTGCTTTAGCATAAGACAAAATTCTCATGAGTTCAGTGGCCAGGAGGCCATTCACATTCAGACTTTGAAGTTGTGCACTCAGCAATCCTCTCTCCCCTGCACCATGAGTATAGAGCATCTTGGTTGAGATTTAAAATATTTTCGCAATTCATGTATGCAGAAAATGTCTATCAGACAAATGCCTGTACATGAAAGGAACTATGAACATTTAATATTCTACACTAAATGTTGAAACCAAAATTCAAGGGCATTTTGTTCTTTGAATCAGAGATGTTGTCATGCCTCCTCTTCCCTCTTCTACTTTTGTGTTGAGAGTTACTGTTAAACAGGGAGCAGGAGCTGTTTGTAAGGGGACTTAGTTTAAATTTCAGCTTCATCCCTCACTAGCTCTGCAACCTTGAGCAAGTCACTTAACCTCTCTGAACTTGAGTCTCCACATACAAAATGAAAGTAATAGTAGTTACCTCTTGGGGATATTGCAGGAATTAAAAAACATAAAACATGTGCTAGTGCCTGGGGCAAGAAGTAAATTAATACATATTAATATCTTAATTTTTTCCCACTGGTTGATTTCTTTGGGCTGTTTCCATGAAATTGACAAAGAGGCATCATTTTTTCCTGTCTTTTCCTTTCTGCCTGAGACAGACATCTGATTTGTGCTTTATCAGAAGAAATGGCTTTTAGGGGGTTGAATCCTTATAGAGGAGGGAAATACAGCTCCCTTCATTTGCATTATTTTTTGTTTCTTTTAAATTTTTATCCTGGATACTGTGGCTGCTAGTTGCCTATCTCAAGGCACATTCTCTATAAACTCCTTAATATCAAAATCCCAATTTTTTGGTGGGGTACATTGCCTTCTTGGGAAAAAAAAGGGGGGGCTATGTTTCTCATCCTCCCTTTTATCCAAGTGCTGCCATGTGCTTACATTCTGGCCCAAGAGGTGTATGCAGAAATGATGTAGACTGATTCAGTCTTAAAGAGAGCCACATCAGCTAGGGGATGCCCTCAATTTGCTCTTCTTGCCTGTCTTCCTTCTTCCAGCCTGAACCTTGTCCTTGCCAGCTGTGGTATAATTACCAATCGTGGATCATAAAGTAACTTTGAAGACATGATAGAGAAGAAAGATAGGACCCTGGGTCTCTATGGCCCCAAAGGAAGGAGCCATCATGACATTTTGGACTTCTCAGTCTTCATACTTCTTCCACCTGGGGAGGAAATAAGGCTGTATCTTGGGTTCAGCCATTGCTATTGTTTTCCCCTCGTTTGTAGCCAACTCTAATGTTAACCAAGAAACAGGGTGTGTATGTGTATGTGCATGGGGGGCTGTTCCAGGGAGAAGACTGTTGGAAGTAAAGGATCCTGATCCACTCTCCATCTGAAGGAGTCAGGCAGCTTTCTTCATAGGAGGTGGCCCAGGTGGGAGTGTGGTGGCAGTATAGTTCTGCATCATAGAGCAGAATAGTCTGGTAGAGGTAAACAACTCATACATTCATCAAGAATTGTCACAGGGTGCAGAGATCCCTGTGGATGTTATCAGTGTATAGATCTGGAGCAATTACTCTAGCTTGGATTGAGGAACAGGGTTCAAGGAAGGCTTTGACGGGAGGGTGTCTGTGCTTGGTATGGAAGGATAATGGGCTTCAGCCACAGGAAGAAGGGACCTGCATTCCAAGGTCTGCAGCCCTGGCTGACACTCTCCACATCCCATGGCTGAGTACGTCATCATTAATAACTTCTCCCTAGTCTTGATGTTTATTCACATCTGCCACAATTTAAATCTGGCTCAAAGGCCACTCAAAATCCCAGCCACTCAGTCAGTGTTGGATACAGACAAGTGAACACTTTGGGAAATCTGCATGTGGTAATTACCAGTTTAATCTCAACAGCCTTGTGATTTGGGAAGCACTCTTCCATGTAACTGGCAAATTAGCTGGAGAATTGCTCCCATCCATCCAGTGGTGGGTAGGGGCAAATGCTTGGGGCATAGTGACCAGGCCGAAGCTCCAAGGGCCCTGCCAAGATGGCAGCCCAGCTCTTAGCAGGCAGGGAGAGTTTGAACGTGATTGCTCAGAGGGCTAGGGCCCTGAGAAGTACAAAAATGGGTTGAGTAGGTAATCAGGCAAGATTGTATCAGCTCTTTAAGACATAATAGATATAATTTTTATTGCTTGCCTATAGGGAATGAACAGAAACATCAGAGGAAGAAAGAGTTGAGGTTGACATTTATCAAACACCTACTATATGCCAGATTATTGTTATATGCATTTCATATACATTGTCTTACTGAGTCCTCACATTAACACTTTAAAGGATATAGTGGAACCCACATTATGTAAATGAGAATAGAAGGAGCATCAGCTATTAGGAAGGCTTACCCAGGGTCACACAGGAAATCAAGGATTCCTAGGATACCACTCTAGTCCACCTGCCTCCCTTGCCCAAACCCCACACCATCCCCTCACACCAGAGCACATTCCATACCAGGCTCTAATTCCAGGGGACACCATAAGGTAGAGAGAACACACTTTTATGAGTGAAGACAGGATAGAGTGGAGGCTAATAATGATGATGGACTAGCTATGTTTCTTGGTTTTTCTATACCAGGAGCTGTGGAGATTTTCCCTGGTGGAGAACAGCTACCTGACAAGGTATGCTTACCGGAGATGTTTTATATTCCCTTCCCAAAGGGACAAATGTAGCTTCTGGTCTCTAACTAGGAGAAATAATTATGTGTGTTTCCTATTTGTCCTCTACCCAATAACATTTGCCAAGCTGTTTGCTAATTACCCCAGAAACAACAGGTCCTCAACAGAAACTAAAGAGTGATGTATTGTCTAGGTACCTTTTCACTCTAGCACTCTGGGTTAGAGTAGAAAAGAGAAACAGACTGTATATCCTCAGTTAATGGGCAACCAAACAGATGACTTGGCAGAGAACAGGAGAAAGGACAAAAAATATCCTCTCTATGCCACAGGAAACACATAAACCAAAACAAAACTCAATATCACCGTCAGATGCTCCTGGGTGCTCCCCTGAAGGGACAAACTCACATTCCAGGTTTGGCTATGTTATAAACTTGAAAGCTTTCTCTCCTTTGCCCCTAAATTATCCAGAGCTATTTCATCTTTCTTCCTCAGAAGAATCTTGACAACCCCTTTGGCACCTGGGAGATGGCTGGGTACAGCAGGAAGAACACGGCATTTGAGATCATTAGACTGGAGATTAGATCTGGCCCTGCCTCTTAACTACCTTTGTAACCTTAGGCGAGCCATCCTTAAGAGTCTTGCAAGATTGTTGAGAGGAAACAAACAAGAAATATGTATGTGTAAGCATTTTGCAAACTCACAGGAACTCTATAATTTAAAAGAAAAGAGTAAACATTGGGTCATATTGTGAAGATATAGAATGCGGAAGTCACAGAAGAATGTTAATGATAAGTAGAATCATATTCCCCATTCACTGAGCACCTACTAATTTCCAAGTATTGTGCCAAAAACCTTTTCTCTTTCTGGAGAGGTGCTATTTGCATGCCCATTTCACAGATGAAGAAGCTGCCCTCAGGTATGGTGATTTGTTCATGGTTACAGAGCTGGTACATGGCAGTTAGGATGAAGATACTAGTGAGTCTGACCCCAAGACCCAAGCACCTTTCCACTGTACCACATTAGCTTTTTCATCAAAATTCAAATAAAAACTCAATGTCAGCTGACACCAGTGACATATTATGAAATAAATATAGCTGAATGCCATTGGCAATGCTCAACAGCTGGCTCATCTCCTGACTGGCATATCACCCAGATGGAAGTTGGGATTGATTGCTCTCGATTTGTCTGTCTCCTGTCTCTGCCACTCTTTGGAGTGAGGTCACCTCTGCTCCCTGGACACAGAAGGAAACTATCAAATGTATTGGAGAAAGAAGGCAACTTTTGCTTGAATTCTGAATTTTTCTTCTTCCCACATGCTCTGCAAATTGCTCCACTAAAATTTTCAGGCTTAAAATGCACGGATTTTTTACAGGCAAAATGAGTGCATGCAGAAATTGATGAATTTTGAGTCAGGTCTGTAGACTGGTTATTGTATTGTGCCAATATCAATTTCCCGGGTTTGACAATGCATGGTGGTTCTGTAAGATGCCACACTTGGAGGAATCTGGGGGATGCATGCATGGGACCACTCTGTACTGTTTTTTGAACCCAATATGTGCTTTTTCATTTCATGTTACTTCCTCTGCCCCCTTGTTCTTATCTGAGTGTCCCAGCCGCCTTCACCACTCTCATAATACCCCATATTTACCTTGATCTTGGCACTTAAAGCCTGCTTGAATTTTTTCCATTATCTTTTATATCCTATTGCTACACTCTGAACTCATAGAAGACAGGGATATTTCCTTTATGCCACTGTATCCCAGGAAACCGTATGGAGTCTGGTCCATAAATTTTTGCTGAATATATAGGAAAATGGATGAGTAAGCTATAATATAGTTAGCTTGCTAGTAAGAAACCTATGGATAACTCATCAGGGAGACACAAGGTAATGTTGCTATAGTTTCAGGGGCTGCCACATGATGCCCGGGGTGTTCCCGGAGGCCCCCTTCTGCAGGTCATTTCACTTACCTGGTATGTCAGGTGCATAATGGGAAGTACAAATGGTAGGAACTGAAAGTAAGTAAAAAGCCTTTCTCACACACATAGTTCCACCAGAGATTTGTGCAGCAATTTTCGAAGTGAAATAGAAGGGGAAAATTGATGAGATAAAATATAAAATCAGAGGGAAAAAAGTTTCCCTTTGTATCATATGGACTCTTGCAGTTACTGTTATTGCAAAATGAATGTTCCTATTTTCTTGGAAGAGTCATATGGCACTGGGCATGTCACCAAGGTGCAATTTGATCAGCATTAAGTGATGCTGTAGAGTTTGGGGTTCAGAATGGAATTTTAACAGAAACGATAAAACAGTTGTGATGCACCTTTTCTAACTTCATGAAGTTGAAATGTTGATTCTGGAGTTGAAAATATGACTTCTGGCTTTTCCTTGCACAGTTATACAGATTTCTACTGATCAAAATAAGCTCCAGACCAGTTGATGAGTCTCGGGTACATTCTACACCATATTTTTACTGTCTTTCAGTAATTCTCAGACACATTTGACTTACTTTTTTTCTCTTTCACATATTAACTTTAAAATCAGAATGCTACTGGCTTGGCAGGCAGAAATCTTGATGTAGTTGTCACTGCCTATCCAAATGTATTAGAAGTTGAAGGATGAGGAGCAATACCTTGGGAAATCCCCACTGCCATAACGCCATACTCTTTCAAGAAATGCTGTATCACCAGTGGCCATGGTACAGGGAAGACTAGGTATCAATAGTTCTCAATTGAAAAGCGAACCTGAAAATTTTTACTTTGAATGTGAAGATGTCTTATTAATACCTTAATTAATTTCACTTTTTTCAATAAAAGCCCAAGAGTTATGTGTGACAAAAGCATATGTCTAAGTAAGTCTAAAGGAGCTCTTTCAATGAGTTTTTTAAAAACTCAGAGTGATAAGAAATTACCGTGTCATAGTTTAATTGGAAGCAATTTTTCTTTTTTAGTTGTACCTATAATAATGATATACCTTAAAATTGATAGTTCCTGGATACAATGAAGTAAACTGTGTTCTGGGTACCAGTGTCAGAATGCAAGTTTATAAAACATATTCGCAAATTAATTATGTAAAACCAATTAGAGGAGTGACCTTTCTGCAAGCAATTTACTGTCAATATCCAATATTTAGAAAGAGAAAATTTTTTGAAGTTTCATTTCATTGAAAATAGAAATTCAAATGATATATGGCAAAAGTGGAAATTACCCATGTTACATTGAAGATCCCAATAAAAAGTTAATAATAACTAGTAAATGCATCGCTCGAGTCCCCTGACCACAGGGATCCAGCCCGCTACTGAAAGAAGTAGGATGTGGCTCCATTAACTAGAATCATCTTTTATTATTATTATTATTATTATTATTATTATTAAAGCTTTTTATTTCAATTCCAGTATAGTTAACTTATGGTTTTATATTAGTCTCAGTTGTACAATATAGTGATTCAACAGTTCTATACATTGCTCAGTACTTATAACAAGGGTTGTCTTTGAATCCAATCTTAGGTTTTCAAAAGTAGAAGGGCGCCTAAACAGAGTTCTTCATTGTACAGATGAAGCAATTTTCACAAGGTTGATTTTGGTGCTTAAATCACTTCTAAGGCTATGTTTACATGCCAGAAACATGAAAGGAAAATATACATTTTTTTTTAAATGATTTTTTATTATATTATGTTAGTCACCATACAGTACATCCCCGGTTTCCGATGTAAGGCTCAATGATGCATTAGTTCTGTATAACACCCAGTGCACCATGCAATACGTGCCCTCTTTACTACCCATCACCGGTCTATCCCATTCCCCCACCCACCTCCCCTCTGAAGTCCTCAGTTTGTTTCTCATAGTCCATAGTCTCTCATGTTTCATTCCCCCTTCTGATTACCCCCCCTTTCTTTATCCCTTTCTTCCCCTACTGATCATCCTAGTTCTTATGTTCCATAGATGAGAGAAATCATATGATAGTTGTCTTTCTCTGCTTGACTTATTTCACTTAGCATTATCTCCTTCAGTGCTGTCCATGTTGTAGCAAATGTTGAGAACTCGTTCTTTCTGATAGCTGAGTAATATTCCATCGTATATATGGACCACAACTTCTTAATCCAGTCAT
Source organism: Ursus arctos (assembly GCF_023065955.2). Classification (NCBI taxonomy): domain Eukaryota; kingdom Metazoa; phylum Chordata; class Mammalia; order Carnivora; family Ursidae; genus Ursus; species Ursus arctos. The sequence goes on from NW_026622863.1 coordinate 20,829,459, forward strand.
CTGTTGAAGGGCATCTCGGCTCCTTCCACGATTTAGCTATTGTGGACATTGCTGCTATGAACATTGGGGCGCATATGGCCCTTCTCTTCACTACGTCTGTATCTTTGGGGTAAATACCCAGTAGTGCAATGGCTGGATCATAGGGTAGCTCAATTTTTAACTTTTTAAGGGACCTCCACACTGTTTTCCAGAGTGGCTGTACCAACTTGCATTCCCACCAACAATGTAGGAGGGATCCCCTTTCTCCACATCCTCTCCAACAATTGTTGTTTCTTGCCTTGTCTATTTTTGCCATTCTAACTGGCGTAAGGTGGTATCTCAGTGTGGTTTTGATTTGAATTTCCTTGATGGCTAATGATTTTGAACATTTTTTCATGTGTCTGTTAGCCATTTGTATGTCTTCATTGGAAAAGTGTCTGTTCATATCTTCTGCCCATTTTTTGATTTGTTTATTTGTTTCTCGTGTATTGAGTCTGAGAAGTTCTTTGTAGATCTTGGATACCAGTCCTTTATCTGTAGTGTCATTTGCAAATATATTCTCCCATTCCGTGGGCTGCCTCTTAGTTTTTCTGACTGTTTCCTTGGCTGTGCAGAAACTTTTAATCTTGATGAAGTCCCATAAATTCATTTTATCTTTTGTTTCTCTTGCCTTTGGGGATGTGTCATGAAAAAGGTTGCTTTGGCCGATGTCGTAGAGGTTGTTGCCTATGTTCTCCTCTAGAATTTTGATGGATTCCTGTCTCACATCGAGGTCTTTCATCCATTTGGAGTTTATTTTTGTGTATGGTGTGAGATAGTGGTCAAGTTTCATTCTCTTGCATGTAGCTGTCCAATTTTCCCAGCACCATTTATTGAAGAGACTGTCTTTTTCCCACCGGATGTTTTTTCCTGCTTTATCAAATATTAGTTGCCCAAAGAGCCGAGGGTCCATTTCTGGGCTCTCTATTCTGTTCCATTGGTCTATGTGTCTGTTTTTGTGCCAGTACCATGCTGTCTTTGTGATCACAGCTTTGTAGTACAGCTCGAAATCCGGCATTGTGATGCCCCCAGCTTTGTTTTTCCTTTTCAACAGTTCCTTGGAGATTCGGGGCCTTTTCTGTTTCCATACAAATTTAAGGACTGTTTGTTCCAGTTCTTTGAAAAATGTCCTTGGTATTTTGATCGGGATAGCATTGAAAGTGTAGATTGCTCTGGGTAGCATGGACATTTTAACTATGTTAATTCTTCCGATCCATGAGCATGGAATATCTTTCCATCTTTTTATGTCTTCCTCAATGTCTTTCAAGAGTGATTTATAGTTTCTAGAATATAGGTCCTTTACGTCTCTGGTTAAGTTAATTCCAAGGTAACGTATGGTTTTTGGTGCTATTGTAAATGGGATGGATTCCCTAATTTCTCTTTCTTCGGTCTCGTTATTCGTGTATAGAAATGCAACTGATTTCTGAGCATTTATTTTGTATCCTGCCACGTTACTGAATTGCTCTATAACTTCTAATAGTTTGGGAGTGGCTTCTTTTGGGTTTTCCATATAGAGTATCATGTCATCTGCGAAGAGAGACATTTTGACTTCTTCTTTGCCAATTTGAATACCTTTGATCCCTTTTTGTCGTCTGATTGCTGTTGCAAGGACTTCTAGTACTATGTTGAATAATAGTGGCGAGAGTGGGCATCCTTGTCGTGTTCCTGATCTTAAGGGAAAGGCTTCCAGCTTTTCCCCATTGAGAATAATATTTGCAGTAGGCTTTTCATAGATGGCTTTTATGAGATTGAGAAATGTACCTTCTATTCCTACACTCTGAAGGGTTTTAATCAGGAAAGGATGCTGTATTTTGTCAAATGCTTTTTCGGCATCGATTGAGAGGATCATATGGTTCCTGAGTCTTTTCTTGTTGATATGATGAATCACGCTGATTGATTTGCGAATATTGAACCACGCTTGCATCCCAGGTATGAATCCCACCTGATCGTGATGGATAACCCTTTTAATGTACTGTTGGATTCTATTAGCAAGTATCTTGTTGAGGATTTTGGCGTCCATATTCATTAGGGAAATCGGTCTGTAATTCTCCTTTTTGATGGGGTCTTTGCCTGGTTTGGGGATCAAGGTAATATTGGCCTCATAGAATGAGTTTGGTAGTTTTCCTTCTGTTTCTATTTTTTGAAATAGCTTTAGGAGAATAGGTATTATTTCTTCTTTCAATGTTTGGTAGAATTCCCCAGGAAAACAGTCCGGGCCTGGAGTTTTGTTATTTGGAAGGTTGTTTATCACTGACTCAATTTCTTCATAATTAATTGGCCTGTTTAAGGAATCAATTTCTTCCGGTTTCAATCTTGGTAGTTTATAGGTTTCCAGGAAGGATTCCATCTCTTCCAGATTGCTTAGTTTATTGGCATATAGCTGTTGATAAAAATTTCTAATAATCCTTCCAATTTCAGTGGTGCTCGTCATGACCTCTCCTTTTTCATTCATAATTTTAATAATCTGGGTCCTTTCTCTTTTCTTTTGGATAAGTCTTGCCAGTGGTCTGTCAATTTTATTGATTCTCTCAAAGAACCAGCTTCTAGTCCTGTTGATCTGCTCTACTGTACTTCTGGTTTCTGCTTGATTGATTTCAGCTCTAATTTTGGTCAACTGCTTCCTCGTGCGTGGATTAGGCCTGTCCCTCTGTTGCTGTTCCAGCTTCTTGAGGTGAGAATATAAAAACTGCATTTTAGATTTTTCTATTCTTTTGAGTGAGGCTTGGATGGCTATGTATTTCCCCCTTAGGACTGCCTTTGCAGTATCCCATAGGTTTTGGACTGTTGTATTTTCATTCTCATTGGTCTCCATAAATTGTTTAATTTGATTTTTGATTTCCTGGTTTATCGAGTCATTCCTGAGCAGGATGGTTCTTAGTCTCCAAGTGTTTGAGTTTCTTCCAAATTTTTCCTTGTGGTTGAGTTCCAATTTCAGAGCGTTGTGGTCTGAGAATATGCAGGGGATAATTTCAATCTTTTGGTATCGGTTGAGACCTGTTTTGTGTCCCAGAACATGGTCTATTCTTGAGAATGTTCCATGGGCACTAGAATAGAATGAGTATTCTTTGGTTCTGGGGTGTAGTGTTCTATATATATCTATGAGGTCCAACTCGTCGAGTATGGCATTCAAAGCCTTTGATTCTTTGCTTAGTTTTTGCCAGGGTGTTCTGTCTATTTCTGATAGTGGAGTGTTGAGGTCCCCTACTATTAATGTATTTTTATCTATGTGTCTCTTTATTCTGGTTAAGAGTTGGCTTGTGTATCTTGCTGCTCCCCTGTTGGGGGCATATATATTTATAATTGTCATATCCACTTGTTGAATACTTCCCTTAAGAATAATATAGTGCCCTTCTGCATCTCTAACTATAGTCTGTAGTTTAAAATCCAATTTATCTGATATGAGAATTGCTACCCCAGCTTTCTTTTGAGGTCCATTTGCGTGAAAGATGGTACTCCATCCCCTTACTCTCAGTCTGAATGCATCTTTGGGTTTGAAATGAGTCTCTTGTAGACAGCAAATGGATGGGTCATTTCTTTTTATCCAATCTGCAACCCTGTGGCGTTTTATGGGATGGTTCAAACCATTTACATTAAGACTGATTACTGAGAGATATGATTTTAATGTTGCCATGTTGCCAGTAAAGTCTTTGTTTGTATTGGCTGTGACTTTCTGTTCTGTATCACTCTTGGGGCCTTTTTACTTTTATAGAACCCCCCGTAATATCTCCTGTAGGGCTGGTTTCGTGGTTACAAAATTGGTTAGTGACTGGCGATTCTGAAATGTCTTTATTTCTCCATCAATTCTGAATGACAGCCTTGCTGGATAAAGGATCCTTGGCTGCATGTTTTTCTCTGAAAGAGCTTTAAAAATGCTCCCCCAACCCTTTCTCTCATTCCAGGTCTGTGTAGACAGGTCTGACGTAATTCTGATGCTTTTGCCTTGGTACGTGAGAAATTTCTTTGCCCTGGCCGCTTTCAATACTGTATCCTTGCATCTAATATTTGCGAATTTCACTATGACGTGACGTGGCGTAGGTTTGTCATGGTTGAGCTTGGGAGGGGTCCTCTCTGCCTCTTGGACATGAATGTTTGTTTCCCTTGCTAGATTAGGGAAGTTTTCAGCTACAATTTGTTCAAATATCTCTTCTAGACCTCTGTTTTTCTCCACCCCCTCGGGGATGCCGATGATTCTAACATTGGATCGTTTCATTGAGTCAGTAATCTCCCGTAACCTACATTCGTGGGCGTGGATTTTTTTAAGACCATCTTCTATTTTCATTTTTTCCTCTATTAACCCATCCTCCAATTCACTAACCCGTTCCTCTGCTTCCGCGACCCTGGCCGTCAGAGCCTCTAGTTTTGCCTGCATTTGGCTCATAGAATTTTTAATTTCTATCAGATTTGCTCTCATTTCTGTCCTTAAGGATTCTATATTCTCAGTAACCTTTTCGTTAATAGTTTTTTCAATTCTACTCATCATTTTGACCATCGTTACTCTGAATTCCATTTCTGATAATTTGGTTACATCCATATCCATTATTTCTGTGGCAGAGGCCACAGACTCACTGTCTTTTCTATGCTGGGGGGGGCTTCTCCTTCTTGTCATTCTGATGAAGAGAGGTTGCGGGGTTTCCAGAGCCCAAATTATTGACTGGGTCCCAGGCCGTGCCCCTTGTTTTATAGGGATCTTAGGGATGTGGGCTTCTTCTTTAAAGATTTTATTTATTTATTTATGTGGCAGCCAACCAGCGAGAGAGGGAACAGAAGCAGGGGAGTGGGAGAGGAAGAAGCAGGCTCCCAGCGGAGGAGCCCGATGAGGGACTCCTTTCTGGAACGCCGGGATCACGCCCTAAGCCGAAGGCAGGCGCTCAATGACTGCACCACCCAGGCGCCCGGGTTGTGGGCTTCTTGATTTTTCAGCCTGCCTTCTGGGGGAGGGGCCTGCCGCGCCGATACTCAGGCAACCCTGTTTGTGTAGAGTCTCGGCGTCCCCTGCGAGGGGGGATGGGGTTGGGCACTCCCTGAGCCGGTATTTCCAGGCTTTTGTTCTCTGGCGGCTTTCCCTGGCGGTTTGCTGTGCCTCTTCTGAGAGTCAGAGCAGCAGCGGCCGAATTTCAGCCTCTGTCACAGAACAGAGGGATTGCGGCCCGTTCTCTACTAATGTTCTGGCCACTTTAACTCTGTTTCTGTTGGTGCTGCTCAACCCTGCAGCGTCCCGGGATGTGCGCCCCACACCCGGCGTCCCAGCCCTCACTTCCAGGGCCGGCGTCTCTGTCCTTTGTGTTTCTAATGCCGCCAGCCGCCAGCCGCCCCGCGCCCGCTCCCGGATCTCCCGGTCTCAGTCTGGATCCAGTGAGCGCACCGGGATTCCGGTGTTCCGCGAGATGCCTGGTGGCGCGCGCACCCGGCTCACGGTCTCAGTCTGCTGTTTTGTGGGTGCCGACCTCGAGCCCGCCCGCTCCCCCGTGCAAGTGGCTGCTGCTTCCCGGCGCCAGAACGTGGCGGCTCCCTCCCCCTTCCATTTATCTTCCGATATCTGTGCACGGTTTCATGGCTCCCCGCTTCGTACCTCAATACTCAGCGCTGGAGATGTTCATTTGTAGAGATCCAGATGCGTCTTCCTGCGTCTCAGGCTGATTCCGTGGTTGTTTAGGCTGGTCTGGTACCTATCCAGCTCGACTCGGGGGACCGGCTGAAAACGGTGTCTCCTACTGCTCCGCCATCTTAACTCCAACCCCGAAAGGAAAATATACATTAAAAATTGACATAGGGGTGCCAGGGTGGAGCAGTCCATTCAGTGTCTGACTCTTGGTTTCGGCTCAAGTGGTGATCTTAGGGTCATGAGATCAGGCGCTGCGTGGGTCTCTGCGCTCAGTGTGGAACCTACTTGGGTTTCTCACTCCCTCTCCCCTCCCCCACTTGCACACACACACACTCTCGAAAATAAATAAATCTTTAAAAAGAACATAAATAGTAGCTGGATTATGGATCATCAAAAGACCTCAGTCCATTTCAACATCCATTGAGTGTCTTCTTGTTGCTGGTAACTTACCTAGAGAATCTCATGTAAGTGAACACTGACGACCACTGTTGCCCAACCTCACGGATGAAGGAACAGAAGCCGAAAGGTTAAAGTGCTTTGTCCAAGGTCGCATGGCTAATGGGGGCAGTGGGAATCAAATCAAGTTCTGTGGGATCCACATATTGCTCTTTTTCTGTCATGGAACACTGCCTCAAGGTACATCCATGGAGGAAAACGTTGCACCCTTTTGAAACTGACACTCTCAAAGGAAAGAGCAAATATGACGATACAAGTTAAATGCATTTCATCTAGTGCTTCATAGGGGTCTGGAAACCAGAGGTCTGTTCTTCCATATTTTCGCGTAGAGCTGCAGTGGTCCCCTCACCCTATCAACCACCACTTTTTCCTTGGTTAACTCCTACTTTTGAATTAACCTTCAGCACAGACATTGGTTCTTCCAGAAGGACTCTTAAGACCTAGTTACTGGTTTCTTCCTCTCTGCTCCCCCAAACCCCATGTTTCCCTTTATCATTGCATTTATGTCATTTCATATCAATATCAAATGGGCCATTAGACAGTGAGCTCCCAGGGACAGGGAGCAGCCTTTTCATCTTTAGATCCCCAAGGATAGCACTGATGCAGGACTGTTGAATGAATACATTCATCGTGTAGATTGCTAAAATTTACTTGTCTCCTCTGTAAGGAGATACCCTTTGCTTCTCTACACCAATAACCAAAATTGAAATATTTTAAGTGGCAGGGCATATGAGGAAGAAAGGAGTCTAGATCCCTTTATTAAAAATTGCAGGGGCACCAGAGTGGCTCAGTCAGTTATGCGTCTGCCTTTGGCTCAGAACATGATCCCAGGGTCCTGGGATCAAGCTCGCATTGGGCTCCCTGCTCAGTGGAGAGTCTGCTTCTCCCCTCTCTCTCTACCCTCCCCCTGCTGGTGCTCTCTCTCTGTCTCACATAAATAATTTTTTTTTTAATTGTATAACTAATTCCCCCAAGCACATCATACGAACAAGGGGACAGTCTGTGGAAGGTGCTGAAAATCTGTGTCCGTGTGTCATGAAGCATAGAGAAAAAAGAAATCAGGAGTCTGGTAAACCATCACCAGTTCTGTGTCTAAAAATGCCCTATGGCTCTATTGTTTGTACTTCTGTGCATCACTCTCTTCCTTACAGAGTGTTCTAGGATGGCAGAGTGGGGCAGACTGTAGAGAAGTTAAGGAATGCTGAGGAATTGGTGAATGAATGGATGAGAATGAGTTCAGGAATCCAGGATCTTCTCACTTTCCTCTCCTGCTTCTTGCTGGTTTTCCACAGTAGCCCAAGATGTCTTTTAAAAACAAATCCCTCAACATGTCACTCCTAGCTTAGGGTAAACATCCCACCAGTACCTCCCAGGCCTTGCAATACTGCCCCAAGGCTTTTGCTATGGCTTCTTCCTCTTCTCTCGCTGCCCCCCAGCCACACTGACTTTCTTCCCTCCCTGAACAGGCCTATAAATTTTCTGACCTATATTCCTCCTTCTGGAACTCTTTACCCCTCTCTCTTTATCTGGCCAACTCCTCCTTCTTCAAATCAGTGCTAAATATGACTTCCTCCAGAAGTCCTTCCTGAGCCCCTCAGCCTAAGTGGGATCTGTTATCTGTTCTTGTTGCATCCCATAGTTCTCCACTGGAGCACCTATTACAGTTGAAATTAAATAATTATGAGTGTAATAATTGGTTGGATAACTGTCTCCCCCATTTGGCCACCGCCTAGGGGCAGAGACCACCTGTCTTTTTCACTACTCCCTCCTCAGCACATGACAGTGCCATTAATGTTCAAAAATATTTGTTGGACAAAAGAAAAGGATTAAGTGAATGAAAGAATAAATAATAATTCCTTTGGGGGTTAAATGGGTACCATGCAATACAAGATAACACATCCTTGTACCCTTCCCATCCTGCTAACCATTTTCCCACCCTGCAGCTGCCTTCTCAAAGAATCTCAGAATCTCTGCTCTTTCAATCGTGCAAGCTTGCTGTTGGGAACACCCACAGACGCTCTCTGCAAACACACACAACTCACTCTGAGTAATCATATTGATTCGGAATTAACGGCCATTCAGATACCTCATTGAAGATGCCATCTGGGATGTTATTGCTCTTCAGAGGTAGATCATATTCTGAGAAAATCTGTCAAAATGTAGAAATAACTCATCAAAATGGCCATGCAGAACCTCACTGCACTTCAAAGGAAAGCAGAGTCTGATGATGCAGGTTTCATTCCCCCGAAGCAAGATGCAAAAGAAGGAAGGGCTGTTTCTTTCCTCGGTTGTCAAGAGTCAAGAGAAATGGAAAGTTGAGGCGCATGCAGAAAATGGTCCTGGATTCCTTTGTTCATTCTGAGACATCTTGCAGAAAACAAACACTTCACTTCTCAAGATGATCGCTGGTCCTGAGGGGATGTGCTTAGGCAGGACTCAGTTTCGGTTCTTACCTGGCCACTTACTGTAGAGTTTGCCCATTTCACTGGTATAAGTACTCCTGTCATGTTCTGTTTCAGCCTACCAGCAGTTCAACAACTAGCTCCCCAAATTTCTGAATGTAGAACAATTAAATCTCGCAAGCCGATACAAGCCAGCTTCAACAAACCACAGAGGGAACATGTTCACAGCCTACCTGCCCTCCTTCTGGGTTGGTGCCAGGCCTTGACTGTGCCTGGAGAAACCCAAAATACAGGCCTCTCAGCAGATGCCCGCCCCCTCCACCATTCATGTACGGCACCTGCAGGTATCCCAGGTGCTCCCAGCTTCTGAATCATCTCTTTCACCTCCACGGAAGACCCACCCTCCGTGGGCAGCAAAGCATTGTCATACTTGGGAAATCCAGTATTATTCAACAGGCACTTTTGAATTGAAAATAACATTTGAAAAGGATTATCCTGGGCAAAGTCATCAACTGCTGTGTACTCATTGAACTTAAAACAATACAAGATTGATTACTTTTGTAGTCTATGCAAATTACAAATGACATTGGTATTAAATCCTCAGTATTTGACTTCGCCTTCAAGTGCTTCACAGTTACTGTTTTTAAATCAAAAAGCTGGATTTGTGTGTGTGTGTGTGTGTGTTCAAAATCAAATTCTATATGTATGTATACTCTCCTTCAAAAAACAAAAATGAAGAATCAAATCCTATCTGAAGTATACTAATAATCTTAAATGCTTATGAAAAAAAAAGCACTTTATGAAATGACCTCAGTTCTTAAATTTCTGACCTCCCACATGGCACCTATAATAAAATGTCATGCCCTTGGTGGTGGGGGGGTGTCTCTCATCTCTAATTGAAGGTTTTACCTTTTCCCAGTACTGAGCTGAATGCAACCCTCTTTCAGGGCTTGGCCTAGTGGATTTATCATCTTTGCATCCACTTTAAAGAATATCATGGATGCTAGCATTAATTTACCTAAGTGTCTTCAATATACACAAACACTCTTTAAGGAGATTGAGCTGTGTGACCTTGGACCCAGGGGTATGAGAGAGAATAATTCTTTAACATGGTCTGGTGGGAAAGGGGAGTGCTCATATTTGCATAGCACCTACTAAATACCCAAACAGTATTCTGAGCATTACGTAAATTATCACAACATTTTTAGAAGACTTATATTATTTCCCTCATTTAAAAAAGTGCGAAACCAGATGCTAAACAGTTAGGGAAACTTTCCCAGAGTGGTACATCTGAAACTGGACAAGGCAGGATCTGAAACTGGGTCCTCCTAGTTGAGAAGACCATTGTTTTCTGTGCGGCATCACTCTGCCTTATAAATCTATGCCCCAAGAGCTGCCTGGAAGCTTGTCTCATTCCCTCCATCTATTTCAAATCAAAAGCAAAGGCACCTTCTGTCTCCACCTTGTCTAAAAGTTGAACTTGAGATGATGTCATGGGATAGTCAAATTAAATCAGTACAGATTTATCAAGGTCTTACTTCATTAGAATTGCTGTGCTGGGTGTAAAATAACTGCAGAGTCCTTCCCAGTGGGAAAGTTGACTGCTCTATACAGAGAGATGTCGAGTATGATGAGACAGAACCTGATTACAGCCAGACCTGAGCGCTTCCTCTCATCCCTTGAGCCCTGCTTGTTCGGCTTACATCAGAGCCTTCTAGTTCTCCTCCCTCCTTGTATATTCTCCCCCCTCAGTTTCCAAGTCATGCGGAGCCTGCCTGTGCCTTAGCTCTAGATCCATGCATATCCCAACCCCACTCCACCATAACCCCTGCCATTACTCCAGCGCGTGGTTCTATTAACTCTTGCTTGGACTATTGAAACAACTTTTAAGCTGACTTTCCTCTTTATTTCAGCCTATACATCCAGATTAATCTTGTGTTTATGACTTTGGTCTTTATCATGCCACTCCATGTCTCCAAATGATGTGCAAACTTTAAAAAATGTAAGTAACATTTTATTTTTAAAAAAATCTTGCTGAGAAGCCTAGGAAATAAAACAGATGAAAGCAGATCAATTTTACTTTAGACTTGAGAAGTGGGGGAATTTGCCCTTGGATTCCCTTCCTCAGGCCTCAGAGCACTTCCAAGGCACCTCTATGGAACACTAGGGCAGCACAAGCAGTTTGAGATCACTGGCCTGAGAAGTAAATCCCAGCTCATTAGCACAATATTCAAGGCCCTTCAACCCTTCTGTCTGGCAGGCTTGAGAGCCACCCCATAGGGTTGCGGTAAGATTCGGAGTCAGTACGGTCAAGGACTTAGAGCACTGCCAGTACATGGTAAGTGCTCAATAAATACTTGTTTCTGATCCTTCACCCATTTGTGAACCCTAAGCTTTAGTTTGCATGAGCTTCTATGCCCTGAGTTTTCAATCCTCATTTGGCTATCCCTGAGTCATGCTCTCAAGCAATTTCCTCAACCTAAAATCTCTTAGCCTTCTCATTTCTGCATGCACAACCAGGTCCCTCTTCCGAGGCCCACTGCCTCCTGGATTACCATCTCAGACAGGAGCCATCCCTCCTACCTCTGGACATTTTTCACTTGTACCTGGGCTTCTCCCAGAACCTGATTGTGTCATCAGTTGTGCTATTCTGCTGCATATGTCCCACCCTAAAGGGCATGCTGAACCTGAGCCATCTTTGCCCTTGCCTCTATTCCTTTGTATCATAGTAGGTTCCCTGTAAATACAACTCACTTCATCCCTCGAAACGATGATGTGATGCCACACCTTAGCATTGCCTACTGCTGAGTTAATCAAGGATACCTGTGACTATGAAATACTCCAAAATGTTATTTGAAAGCTAAAATGTCATGAAAGGTGAACATTCCTGCTTCTCTGAATATTTCTGATTGAGTCATATAATGCTTACATGTCAGCCTCCTTTTGTTCCCGGGTATGTTTCATTCCTGTTGTTGACATGGAGTTTTCCTCCAGCAGGCACTGACCATCATGCTGCTCTTATCCCAGCCATTGGGTCATGACTCTACTGATTGAGGAATCCCAACAAGGGAAGTTGCCCATAGCTCTGAGCCTGCTTCTGTGTCATCTCCCACGTCTCAGCTCCCACCTCCCACCTGCCCAGATTGGGCCACTTGCCTCTCACACCTGAATTACTAGGGTCAGCCTTCTAAGCTAACCCTACTGTAGCTCTTTTCTTCTTGGCCATCCTTCAAGCCCCATGAGAGGGGTTTTATAAAACAGGGATGTGACCACATTCTTTATTTTATCCTTTCTTAAAAGCGGTAAATAGCCACGTTTCCCAAATTTTGATCCACAGGATTATCATCAGAAGTGCTCAGAGTACTTGCTAAAATGCTGACTCCTGAGCTCTGTCCTGGACTCAATAAGCCCAAGTAAACTGCAGTTTTCAGTAGCTTCAAAGGTGATTTCTGTGCACACCAAAGTTTAAGCAACCAAGACAGGCCAGTTGTCCATGTCAGCATCTCCCAGAAGCAGCATTGTCTTTCTCATCTTGGTGCCATGGACCCTCTTCACTTCTTCCATGGGCACACTCTTGCCCTATGAAATACCATTGCTTCCCTCCTGATGTCTAGGAGATGTCACTACTTCTAGAAAAACTCTTATTTTCCTATAAGGCATGTTCTGTTTCCCCCATCCAGGGCACCTTACCCCCGTGCTAAAGCACTGTTCTGTGAGCATTGATTTACATGCTTTCCCCCCAACCCCCGTAAGTCACCCCCATAAGTCCACCATAAGTTGGAACCACATGTGGATTTGAAATCAGTATAATACTGTTGTTTTTGAGCCACAGACACCTGTGGTGTGCTTCCTCTTGGTGGCTTCCGCACTCAGTGACAGCAGGTACGTCCATGTACCTCTCTGGGCCTCAGCTTCCTCATGTAGAAGACTACATCACTACCTAACTCCACCTTCTTGGGAATAAATGTGATAATGCATCTGAAGCGCTTAGAAGGGTACACAATAAATATTAGCCACACTTTTGTTGTTATTAATATTATCATTCTTTTATTATCTTATTGTCTCAAGGGTGAAACGAAATGTCTTCCATAAAGGGACAGTAAATCACTATAGACCTGACCTCCTTGTAACACTATTGGGATAAGGTCTACATCCTTAGTAGAAAAAAAGTAAAGTAGCATTAGCTTTCTTTTCTCCCTCTTACCTTATATAAAACCAATGTCCAGACTTTGCTGGCTTATATACCAGAGTTAAATCTATATGGGATTCTTGTGATTGCTGATGGTTTTTCCATGGTACAGGCAGAAGAGAGCCATAGTGGAGGTAGCAGGGACACTGTGTCTCAACCACATACCAGAGACCAGGCTCAAAGGTACAAGACTTTACTGGACGCTGGGTGAGAAGAGGGAAGAAAGAGCAATGATAATAACCATTGACATTGATTGAGCACCCTCTAAGCTCTTTATTCAGTCAAGAAGCATTTATTAAGCACTTACTGTGGGCCAGACAGTACACTATGAATGATACAAAAAAATGTTATACTAATGATTAGTCAAAAATTCCTGTAATTGGGTAGTTTACATCCCCATAGGGAGAAAGAGTAAATAAAAACAATGACGAGCATAAAAACCTACAGATTATGATATGTGCTAAGGAGAAAAAAAGGAAATAGAACACAGTAAGGAGAAATTATGTGTATTACCTCAGTAGCCCATCATTGAATAGACAGACGCTATATTATTCTTAACTGAGAAAACAGAAGCACAGGCAAAGTAATTTGCCCAACTAGCTAAGAATCAAGTCCGAATTTAACTCTAGCCATCTGACTTCAGAGGGCATGCTGCTAACCACAGTGTGCCGACAACCAACAGCACTAGTCTGGGCAAGAGTGCCGCCTTGCCTTGTTTGTGGCTACCATGTGGAGCTGGACAGTGGGACAACTGGCCTCCTACATAAGCACCATCCTGAGCGTGTCTGCTCCTCAGGGATCCAAGTCCCAAATGCAGTGAGGACCAGAGAGATGAAAATGATTTTCCTTCACTCCAGCCTAATGCCCTTACTCATTGACTCTGATCATACCTCCAGCCTCTTTCCAGGAAGAATGATAATGGCAATGTCCAATTCTTTCAGGGAAACCCAATCTCTCCCTGCAATTAAAATACATTAGAAAAGTATTGTGCCACCTCAGTACTTTATTTGTTGTTAAATAACATCACATTTTGCATCTCAAAGTATTAAATCTTTGTTGAGTGACATCAAAGACAGTCCGTTTGAGTTTTACTGCCTCTGTGTCCATGATAAGAGGTAACACGTGCCTACACATCCTTGTAGCAATATTTTACATCTCTAGCAATAGATTGTCCAAAGAGCACCCATAATTCTAAAGTAAACTGATATATATGTAATTCAAACATAGTTTCTTCCTCCAAAGCTATAGAATGGTCAGCTATACAGTTTTGTAGAACTTTCTCTCTGCCTAAATCACCTGCATTGAAGTGGGTCAGGGTTTCCATTTTCTCTAGGGTCTTTGGACGGACTTTGTTTAATGCTATGGTATCTAAGAGACCCTTGAGGTGATTTCCATGGAAAGAGAGACAATCTGCTACAATGATAAATGCAAAGTTAAGTCTGAGAGACAGAAAACAATTTAAATGTTTGAAATGGCAATTTTCATGTTTCAAATATCTTACAAACACTGTCATATCCAGGATTCTCTGTGATAAGTGCTGCAACCAGGCCATCCCAGAACTGGAGACTGAGAGAATCTAAATGGCTGACCCATCTATCAATCCATGCCAGAAAAGAGTGAGCTCTTCAGCTGTGGTGAAGCCCCCTCCAAGCAATCCTGTGGAGTGGCGCTATGGCTATACATCTCTTTCTAGCCACACCATACTTACACCCACTTCTTTGTGTTTGCTTCTGCTTATTCCCCTCAGAGAAAGTCATCCTGATTCTTTTCCACTTCCTAAAAGTCTACTCATGTTATCATGGTAGCTGGTTCTCATCTTGGCGGTGAAGTCCTTCAGTGAAAGCTTTGCCCACTTCTGCATCTCCAAGATTGAGATGCCCACAGATTGAGATAAGTGGTTCTCAACATTTTCATGTGAATTTACATTCTCCCTACTGCTGTCACATGCACTTGATAGAAATCACTGACTCTCTACCCATATATATTGAGCAGAAACTGCTTTCAGTACAACAGAACTATAGTGATAGAACAGAGCCAGTTGGACTGGTAACTGTTCTCATAGAGCTTTCAACAGAATAAGAAAGCAGCCATGTGCGCTCCACACACATGAGCATTATTTGCACTCAGTCAATACCTGATGACTGACATTGATTGGTCTCTCCTTACTCAGAAGCTATGACTTTGAGATCCTGTGCTATGTCAGGCAATGTGCTAGGCACTGCGATTTCTGGGTGAGCAAAAAAGAAAGTGTCTACCCTCATGAACCTTTGAACCAAGTTACCTATGTAAAGCTTAGGGTTAAGTCACTCATTTTTAAAGAAATATAGTTTGTAGAAAGACTTGTAGACAAATGCGTATTTTCACCAACAGCATCCAAACTAACTTAGCATCTACTCTAACTGCTTTTACTTGAAAGATATTGTTAAATTCACACAAACGCATGCGGTCGGTATGACTCTAAAAGTAACAACACTATGTTCAGAGAGGTTAAGTGACTTCAGCCAGGGAGCAAGTGGTAGAGAGCCTGGAACCTCACACAGTCCCCGGAGTCCAAACTCCAAGCACTGTCCCCAAACATCTGGGAATGATTCTCTTACTTTTGAGGACCAGAACTGTGCCACTGTTTTAAAAAAATCAACCAATATAAAGATGGAGTTGAGATTCTCATGCAGACTGTCAAGTATTATGGAAAAATAAATGAGTAATAAGGTTAGTTATGTCAGCAATCAGGATTTTCAGTATGAGAGAAAAAACATGAAGACCCAAGACTGAAGAGGTCAAGTAAAAACATTGCAGTCCAGAATTAGACATGATTTATTTTTATCCCCTCAAAAATTGTACCTCAGATCTAGTCTTTGAAAAGATCTAAAAACAGGTGGGGAGTACTCAGTTTTTCTGTTCAAAATATTTTCATTAGTTTAATCTCTGCCCAAAGATTTTTAAAATATTGGATAGGGTAATTTGTTGAAGAATAGACGGAGACAGGATTTCTCTCAATTATTAAATAACTTAGTTACGTTCACAAAATACATGGAGTAATGTAGAGGGAAACTTTACAACATAATGGAGTATCCTCAAATTACATCTACATTTCACAATTATATTAAGATCATACTTCCAAGCTCCTTATAGAGTCATGATAAGGTAACCCAAGTAGTTTTTTCTTGCAAACAAAAGAGATCTGTCTCTTACAGGATAATTATGTACTATTCCAATAAAAGATCCAAGACTTCTCCAGGCTCTGCCTCAACCCCATGAATAATAGCATCAATACTAAGTAATCCTTGTTTCGTTGCTTTGGCCAAAAAAATATCTAGTTATTAGTTGTGGCTCGGTTTGGTTTTTCCTTGGATTTCTAACTCATTCCTGAGGAAAAGAGTGCATTGTATTTTACGTTAGCAATATTTCTTGTTTATTCTCATAACTCCACTTAATGAAAAATAGAACTTGGTCTGGATTCTTAGTGTCTTGTGGCTCTTTGTTGAGAACTAATGGATTTGAGACACAAATCCATTGCAGTAGTGTGGGAAACCATCAATATATTTTAAAGTCAGCAGGTATAGTGGAAAAAAATAATGAAAAGCTGAAAACTCAGCTTTAGGTTCTAGCTTCCTAACTTCTTATAAGTAAACTTTGGAAAATTATTTAACTGCATGGAGCCTTTGTTCCTTCAGCAATAAAATGGGCTAACCCTCATAGGATGTTTGGAAGGCATGAAATAAGATCAAGCATGCAAAATATTTTGCATAAGGTATTACCCAATAAATATTATTTATTCCTTTCTCTATCTTCTGAGCTCTAATATTACAACTTTCTGCTAGATTTTTAAAGAGGAATTCATTGCATCTATCTATGTATTTATTTATATACTAAATGTATATTCCTATATATGCCTTATCTATGTTGATCTCTACTTTACGTGGAATTTTTAAGTCTGTCTCTTTCAGATTTAATGTCTTTAAAATTCACCTCTTTCTATCCACTTATAACAGTTCAACCTGTATAATATTCTTCTATAACTCACATGAGCAAAGCTTCGATGAATCATTGGTTGTCTTCCCTTTCACCTTCCCAGGCTCAGCAAGGTCCTTCTCATAATTAATCCACTGCCAGAGTCCTTGACAGACAAAGGGAGACAAACTTTCTCAAGAACAGATGGCTGTGTCCAACCTCAAATCCATATCCACTCCAATTTAAAAAGCAGTGATTCCTCCCATGTACTGTGTTTATGGACGCCACCAGCATAAATATTTATTTTGATACAGTATCGTATTAGTGATATCTTCACTATGGACTTTGTGTGATGCTGTCTTCTTAGGGAAAGGGAAAGAGAAGTCTTCTTTGCTATAGGCATCTTGGTGGAAAATGTCATGTTTCATGAGAAAATGGGCCTCTCTGGTTCCTATTCACACTCCATTTATTTATTCTTTCTTCTTTTCCTTTTTATTTTTTCCCTTTTATGCTCTATCTTTAAACAATTTTGAAGTATTGTGATATGCCAAGACCTTTGAAACACGTGGGTAAATAGACTATTCATTTTTAAAAGGTTAATTACCAAAAGTCGGTTTCCAGGTGTTTTAAATGTTAATGATTTAAAAGACATGAAAATAACATATAGATTGTAAATCACCATATTTTTGATGGTATCCATATAAAATTGTGGTTGGGGAATCATGAAATCCTGCTTTTTCTATGCTCTTTGTCTTAGAAATACTTCACAAGTGGTAGAAAACTTAAATAATGTTTTTAATAATTTATCTGGCCCCATGTGATGCAATAACCTCTTTGGGGAATACTTATTTTTCAAGGATTTAAGAAGACTACTTTATGTAGCCTTTCAACACCACATCAGTATGAAATCTAATACAAACCTGGCTTAGAAATTGAAATCGCATGTATGGATTTCCATTTTAAAAGATAGTCACAAATCAAATGACAAATTAGAAAAAAAAATTTTGCACCTGAAATTACACAAGCAGGATTAATATCCCTTATAGAGAAACAATCTTCTAAAAATAGAGAATAAAAATAACAATTCTATAGTAATACGGGCAGGAAATATAATCAGGCAGTTCACAAACAAAAAAAAGAAAAGAGAAGAGAAGAGAAAAGAAAAGAAATGCAAAGTCCCATAAATATGTGAAAAGATGCTTAACGTTGATCACAGAAATGCAAATTAAAACTACAATGAGATACTTTTTCTTACCTTTCAGCCTGGCAGAGATCCAAGCGATAACATTGTCTGTTGGCAACTATGTGGAGAAATAGGCATTCTCCTGCATTGTTGGAGGAAATGCAACAATGTGTAACTGGTATGCAGGAGAACTTGACAATATCTCGCAGAATTACTTAGCCATTTAACTTTGCCCCAGCAACAAAGCTCAAAGATACAGACAAAAATATAAAAGAAATAGGCAAAAGACCAATTCTTGCAGCACTCTTTATAATAGCAAAGGATGGGGGGAAATTGTCACAAAGATTGGACTTTGAACACTAACATGTATCCATATGATGCAGGTGTAATGCCAGTATGAGAATTATATGATATATAAAATGTACTTTCAAATGAAAAAGGAAAGTGACAAAAAGGTCCACAGTATATAAGAAAAGGAAGAGATACAAATACACAGATACATAATTTGATTTTTTTTTTTTTTTTTTTTTTTTGGAAAAGCAACAGAAGGGGAGAAAAAGGGAGAAGAGACAGCAATAAATCTAAACCCTCTCTGTATTGACCATGCCTTGCTGTATAGGCTTGACTTGGGAAACATATCACTATCTTAATAATTATGAAACAAAATTAACTCTTAGAAAGGACTTTCTAAAAGTGATATGGAATGTAAAACAAATTAAGGATGGATTAAGTTGTTGACGTTAGCACAGACAGGAACAATTTCAATAACTTCAAAACACAGTGGTTTAACTGGACATCTCTAATAAGATATACAAAGTTAATTCCAAAAAATCTTCACTTCTTTTTGGTAATCTTGTTTTGTGGTAATGTTGGTTTCATTATTATGAGACTGTTGCATATGGTGGGAAAATTAAGTGTATAGTGATACTGGGAATCAGGAATTTTAACATAAGAGTAAGGAGATAAAGATTCACTATTGAAGAAATTAAGTAAAAACTTTGGGGACACCTGGGTGGCTCAGTGGCTTAGGAGTCTGCCTTCAGCTCATGATCCCAGGATCCTGGGGTAGAGTCCCAAGTCCGGCTCCCTGTATCTGCTTATCCCTCTCCCTCTGCCCCTCCCCAACCTGCTCATGCTCTCTCTCTCTCTCTCTGAAATAAATAAATGAAAACTTAAAAATAATAAAAAAACAAAACTGTGTAGTCCTAAATTAAAATCCATAGTGTATTCCACCTATAAAGTAATGTATATTTTAGTTCTATTATTTTCAAAGAAGTAGAAACAATGGTCAACTCAATAGCAATGAGGACTTTAGGTATACAAAGTATGGTCTTTAAGTACTGTTTTCCATTAAAAAAAAAAAAAAAACAAGAAAGGTTTTTGGTACAAGATGAAGTCTGAATCATCTTATATACCACAAAACAAAGGAGCTCTCAAAGAGTTCTAGTCAACCTGTCATGGCAAAAGAACTCAGGAGTCAATTTGAGTCCACTGGTAAAAGGCAGTAAGATAATAAGGATAATAGTAGCAATGGAATGAAATACATCAAATACACTTAAATTCATCCATGAGACCATAATTATATTTAAAACACACAACACTTTGATTACTTTTGGATGGTGTTAGGGAACCAATTGATTTATTCTGAGTACAGGTAAATAAAGGAAAGGAATAAAGCCTTCCCTGTATAAACTGTATCTCAGGGTAATGAGGTAGTCTATAAGGAACAATTTCTCTTTGTAGAATATTTCCATGAATACGTGAATATGGAATGATGCAGTGCTAGCAATTTTTACCCCTAGTGAAATAATACATCCAAGAAATGATCATCAATGGCTGTTAATATCACAGAAAGAGAGACAATCAGACATTAAGAACCTCCCAATGGATTACGCACTACCTATGAAGTTGTCTTGAAAAAAAACAAAATCAAGCCTGAATCTTATCAAACCTCTGGATCTAACTTCCAACTTAGAGAACATGGAGGAAACATTGAATATGTTTATTCAATGACATCATGGAGATAAAATGAACAAAATCTAGAATGTGAGAAATTCTGTAGGACAACAGATTTCGTTTCTTTAACAAATAAATTGGAGAACTGGAGAAAGAAGCAGAAATGGAAGAAGAAATAGGATAGGGAATGGTGGAAAGAGAGAGGAGAGGGAAAGGAGGGGAGAGGAGAGGAGTTTGATAATGATATTATAGTTGTGCTTAAGTCATAGTTCTTTACTTTTAGAGATACATAATGAGATATTTACACATGAAATAAATTGTTGTCTGGAACTTGCTTCAAAATTAGCCAGGGCAGGAAAGGTCAGTAGGGATATAAATGAGGTAAAGACTGCTATGAGCTAATGTATTTTGAAACTAAGTGATGGATACATGGAGGTTCATTATATTATTCCTCCTACTCTTATGTATCCTTGATCTTTTCTATATTTAAAAAAGCTTTATAAAAAAATCATCAGAGACTGCATGGTAACATTTATGAATTTGAGAGTGACAGTTCTACGTTTAAACCTCTCAATGAGCTCCTCTGTGGTTTTCAGGTTGAATTCCAAACCATTTAACATGGGACACAGACTTCACAGACGGGCCATTGCATGTACTATCTGTTGCCTGGAACATCCTTTATATTTAGTTCTGCCTGCAGAAACTCTGCTCATCTTTCAAGACCCAACACAAACATAGCCAAATTTTCTTGCCTGCATTTCTGCCCCTGATTCAGGCAGAATTAATTACTCCCTCCTCTCTTCTCTTTTCATCACACTCTGTACATTCAGCAGTTATTTATTCACTTGATTATTTTAAAAATTGCTTTTTGAATGCCTAATGTAAGCCCAACATTGTGCCAGATACTAGAGATACATATTGCAATGACCTAGTCCTTGCCCTTGTAACCTAGAGTAGATGGAAAATCACTTAAACCATGAGGAATGTAATGCTGAGAGAGGTACTAGGAGCTAGCTAAGGAAATATCTGCTGGGAAAAGCTAATCTGGAGCAGGGAAATCCTCAGACCCTCTCACCCAGAGCTGCCTTTATGTTTGTATGTCTCTGTATCCCTCCCACTTTAGCTTGTAAACTCATTGGGGTTACCCTAAAATTTCTTGATGATTTTGCATGCTTTCTTTTCTAGTCCTACAACTCTTCAGGATGATAAAATTGAGGTTCAAAGAGGGAGGATTACTCCCATCTAGTAAATGTGAAAACATGGTCTACTAGATGTCAGGTTCTAAGTGCTGTGTAGTGTCCCACGCTGTCCCTGGAGAATGAACTTAAAAGTGAGAAATTTCCAACAGGCTAACTGATCCATATAAATGTCAGTGGTCAACATTCTCTGAGAAATAGAACTCTCCCTGTCCTAAGGGTGATCCTTGTGTTGGTTGGATGTCCTCTTTTCAGTAGGAAAACCACTCTAGATAACCATATTAATATCAAAAGGCCATGTGGAGACCATGGAGACCAAATGAAAGGAAGTGAATACCTAGGGCAGTGCTTCTCAATCACGGATAATTTTGCCCCCAAGGAAACATTTGACGATGTCTGGAAATATTTTTGGTTGTCACATATTGGAGGGAGTGTGCTACTGATATTTAATGGATAGAGGCTGGCATGCTGCTAGGCATCCTACAAATCACAGGACAGGACTCCCCTACAACAAAGAAATTTCCAATTCAGAATGTCATAGTGCTGAGATGGAGATCCCTGCAGTAGGGTAATTAGCTGGCACGTCCTTCTCCACTATAACATATGGTTGAGGCTGATGGCTGGAGCTTCTTTTTCTCCAACACTTGGGGAAGAATGAATGAGTCCAAGATACCATTTCCCTTCATTATATCCATTTAGTGCAGTCATTTGATTTCATATGCTTTTCATCAGAAATATGGGTTTTAAAGAATGATTTATTTTGCCAGAATTAAAATCTAATATCTAAGAAATTTGGGTGACAGTCCCACCAGTTGAATATACTTATTTTAATTTCTTCATGCCCTTGTCCAGTTCTTTCTTCTGTTCTCACAGAAAGGGTGATATGGAGTATTGGTTAAGAACTCCAGAGCTAAGACTAGAATACCTTAGTCTACTTACTCCCTCTGTCACCTTAGGCAAGTAACTTAATCCCTCCAAGTCAAAGTTCGCTTGTCCGTAAATGGAATGCTAACCTCATGGGACTGTTATGAAGATTCAATAGGGGAGTCAATGCAAAGTGCTTAATAAAGTGGCTGGCAATAAAGAATACTATATAAATGTTAGCTATTACTTTTTCATGTCTGTAATCACGGTATAGTTCCTATTAAATATTCTTCTTATTTATTTTCCACCTATTTGAATATTATAAATACTTTTCATGTTGCTACAAAGTTGTCATCATTAGAATGTTCAGTAATTCATCTAGGTAATGGATATGTCACCATTTATTTAACCTGCTCTGTATTGGATATTAAGGCTGCCTCTAACTTTAAATACACACACACACACACACACACACACACACACACACACACACAAATTAGCAATTTCCATTCATGCACCTTCTCCTGCATTTTGGATTATTAAATCCAGGAAAAATCCCTGGTGTTGATTACCACATAGGAATGTATCTATGGCTTTTGACAAATTCCTTCCAAAAAAAGAGATTTACAAAACTTTATTGCCATCAGAAATATAAAAGCAGGACCATTCCGATGCACCTTTTGTGTTATCATTTTCTATCAAAATAAAAGATACAAAATGATACCTCATGGTTCTTCCACTTAGCACTCTGTTTATTACTCAGGCTAAACCTTTTAAATGTTTATTCACTGGGTGGATTTCTTCTTGTGTGATGTTCAGTATTTCTGTCATTTCTTTATGTATCATTAGGATGTTCTTTCTTAATTATTTGTAAACACTCTTTATATATAAATTATATTAATACTTTTTATTACTCAGGTGTACTGTCTCCCTTTTAAAATCATGGGACAGAGTTATTTCTCTTCTTATGTATTAAAGGCAGGTGCATGTTGTTACATTCATGCCTGTGACCATGTGGAAAGTATCATAGCTGACTTTTGTTTCTCATTTCTAAGGAATCTGTCACATCATTTCTGATCTTCTTTCAGAGTCAAAGCCTTTTCATCTGAGTTCATTCTCTTCCACACTCCATTCCCCTGAAATTACACCAGAAACCCATGATCACATCATACCACCACCGATAAACTCTGTGCTGAGCGTTATTGTTCCTCCAGGCATCTGAAATGGTTCTGATGTTCACGTTCTGAATGTCAACGGGGACTGTGCACCCTTCACTCTCAGTGGATGCTGCGTTTTATGCCCACCCATTACTTTCTGTTCACTGCCACCAATTCATATAGTGCATCAATTTTCTTTCATTTTTGTTTCTCAACTCCTACGGCAAAGTTTAGCACCATAAAATATGTGACATAACTCGATGAAGCAGCAGCTTTCTGCTCAAACTTCAGAGCAAGAGGCACTTTTTTTGTTTTAAAGAAAGAAAGCCATCGAGCTACCAGCTGTTCTCCTAAAAAAAGATGTGGCAGCATTAACCATGCAGATATTCTGCAGTTGTTCCCTGGCCATAATGAAAAGGGGTATTATTTTTAAGGCTCAGTTGCATGTGGCTTTCAGGAACTGACCACAATAATGAGACATGTTATCTTTGTAATGGATAAACTGAGTCTAGGTGCCATACTCAGCCATCGTTAAGGTCAATCTCTTCATTTCTTGATTCCTTCTACAATTACAGGAAAGACATACAAAAATACAGACAATGGTGTTTTTTAAAAGGTTAAATGACATTAAAATGTGCTTCATTCTACTGTCAAAGACCAGTAAATACCACTTAAAAGAAGCGCTGCCCAGATTAGGCAAAGCAAGAATTCATTTGCTCTTTCTCTCTCCCTGTGCCCTGCTCTCCAACAATATTATCCAAGAAGAATTCTCAACAACTTGGGTGGAGAATTATACCGAGGACAGGTTTGATGCTAGGGTGAGTTGTTATTCTCCAAATGACTTTTATAGCAAAGACAAATGGAATCATTACTCCAGATAGCACATAGTAAGAATGGCTAATTTGCACAGAAAAAGCAATCATTTTGCATTTACATGTTCAATAAATGAAATCCTAAGTTGCTACCACCTGGTTTAAAAGCACCTCACCCAAAATGGTAGTCTATTCTCTCCCTAGTTTCCATAAAACTCACTCCTGCTATAAAGTTTGAAGTAGAGGAAGGATGGGGAAATGATTGCTGACGCAGGTGTTTTCCACTTCTTTTCCGAAGTTTTGAGCTACCAGGATTTATCATAAAAGTATTGAGACAATTAAAATAATTAGGGGGAAGGAAAGAGAAAGGGAGAGACCATACAGATATCATCCAGTGGTCTGGGAATTGTCCTTGACTTATTGCTCTCTGCCCCACCCCTGCAACCAATCATTAAGGCCTGTGATTTCTATTCCCTGAAAAATATCTCCCCAGTGTTTCCCTATCCAAAGGACCTCCTACCCAGTTTTTACAAGTTGGCTAACTGGTTTTCCTGTCTCCTGGTTCCAACTTACCTTTCAGTCTTTCACCCCAGGCACTGGTTGATGGCTCTAAAAGGCAAATATATGAAGAAGATGTGGTTCATATATACGATGGAATATTACTCAGGCATCAGAAAGGGTGAATACTTACCATTTATATTGCCGTGGATGGAACTGGGGAGTATAATGCTGAGTGAAATAAGTCAACCAAAGAAAGACAATTACCATATGGTTTCACTCATATGGGGAATATAAGAAACAGCACAGAGGACCATAGGGGAAGGGAGGGAAAACTGAATGGAAAGGCATCAGAGAGGGAGAAAAACCATGAGAGACTCTTAACTATAGGAAACAAACTGAGGGTTGCTGGAGGGGAGGTGGCTGGGGGGATGGGGTATTTGGGTGATGGGCATTAAAGAGGGCATGGAATGTGATGAGCACTGGGTGTTATAGACAACTGATGAATTATTGAACACTCCATCTGAAACTACTGATGTACAATCTGTTTGCTAATGTAATTTAAATAAAAAAAATTCCATTAGGAAAAAAGGCGAATATACACATTTATTTTATAAGATTTCTTATTTTGCAAAGCAGAACCTTTGGTTTATATTCTGTGGAGAATAAAACGCCAGTCTTATGCTGGAATGGAGGAGAGAATGTTGCCCAGCAGGGTGGGGGAATCAATCTGAAAATCAGGCTGTTTCTCAGGCACACATTTAGCAGTGGTCTTGCTCCTTAATACTATTATCTTCACCTGCATTTTCAAACGTGTTGTCTAATCCTGATCCATATAGGGGTTCTGTGGTCTAAATTGGGTTACTTCTCAACTTCCCCGATTACCAGCTTGATTCACTTTTCTCAGTACTATCAAGCCAATTACTATTTATGCACCTGCTTCCCAGCTTCCAAAATTTTGTGGATGTTGCCCCATCTTTCATTCTCTGTTTCTGATTTATGCCCTTTAAAGAAAACCTTTATTGTCATTTTAATTGAATTTTGAGGAGAGAAAATATATGTATATCTTCAATCTCCCATCTTTATTGGAATCCACCTGTAGCTTTTTCTTCTTTACGTAGATACAATAAACTAGTCACAGTCACACAAATTCATAACCACATACATACAGTAGTTATGTGAGGAGATGAAAGGGATATTTTCAAAATTAAAAAAAAATGTGTTGAGTCACAGTGCCGTGCAAAAATGAAATTGCTAGAAATCGTGTTGTATTTTAATATGGAACTTTAGAACATAGCCCTAAAAGAGATGATCAATTTTTATGCTCTTAGAGTGGTACAACACACTAATAAACATAAAACATATTAAAAATCCACCCATGGTGTGTTATCCAAAATCAAACTGTTTCTGTTTTCTTTGCAACTCTTGCATATTATGAAATATACAGTTTCACAAACAGTTTCATGTCAGAATAGGCTTTATAACTATCATTCTTAATTGTTGTGGAATGTTCTATTGGATTGACATGCCATGATTTACTAATTCATCTCCAAGTGCTTTCCTAGCATAAATAAAACTATACACATCATCGTGCTACAGCAGTGGTGATCCATCCCAGTTTTACCAGGAGTTCTATAACATCCGGCATTATCATTCTAAGACCATGTTTATTTAGTAGTGATAAGTTTGTTTTCATCACCATTTTTATTAATAAGTTTAAATATTGTATTTCCAGTGTTTACTGTGAAATTGTTATCTGTTGTGGGGAGGATTGATATATTCTCTCCTTTAACAACTTAGTTATTAGTTTTCCAACCAATTGGGATGAACTTTTCCTTCATTAGACACACGCCTACAGCATGTTGCAGGGACGTAGAAGAGGAAGGGACCTGACCATTGCCTGTTTTGAGTTCACAAGATAGTGCAGTACAGGCTGTAATGAGCTCGACAAGAGTGGTGTGGTCATGGCAGGGGCACGAGCTAAGGATGCCATGTGCCTGCCTAGGAAACAGTAGGGAGAGAACAGTCTAGGTAGATGAATCAGGAGACTCAAAGCCAAAGAGGCATATATTTAGAAAATACAAGAAATGAGGATACTGTCTAAATTGTCACATTTGCTGCAATTTTTCTCATCTTTGCCTTGTAAAAAATTATTGAATATTTTTAAATGCATATATATGATTTAATTTATTGATTGTATTTTTGGGTTATTTCTCTTAAAATGATTCCAGCAGGATCTGGGTCATCATGGTTGACTTGGACAAAGGCATAATAAAGCTGCCACAGCTAACACCTCTCCTTAGGGGCAGTTATGCAAACATTGTTTGTTTTTAAACCATCAGCAATCGATAAAGAAGTATTTGGTGAAGACAACACTGCATTAAGGCAGTATTCTCAAAGTGCCTCTCAGAATGGTTTTGGCTGTCATGTGTTATACTGGCAATCAGTATTGCCGCTATTATCCTGAGTAGAGTGTAGTCATTTGGCTATTAATGACAGATATGGGATGAGCCTGCAGGGACTGAGTCTGGCTCTATTCCTGATGCAGAAATAACGTTAATATGCAGGACTTTATCAAATGCTATGGTCTTCGCTACATCTTCTTGCATTTAGACATGGAAAGAGTCACATTTCCTACCACAAGCCCCTGAGGGCTTGATTATTGTTTGGACAATGCTTCTTCACTAAGATACATGTAAGTGAAAGGAATGTCAAAAATATGAGGGAGTTATTTCTTCTAGAGTTTATAGACAATTTGGGCTGATCATAGTACTTCGAAGACTACATTCAGTTACTACTTGCCTATCTATTGCTCACTAGAGTGTAAGCTCCTTGAGGGCAGGGATTATGGTTATCCATCCTTATATCCATAGTGCCTGCTATATAATGGAAGCTCTAGAAGCTCAGTGAACATGTATTGACTGGCTGGAAGATGTGCATGAATGGAATGTGTGCATGTTACAGCTCTAATCCTGTTGCCCTGTGTGCGTGGTGGAGAGAGATGTGAGCATAGACAGGCTGGAGAGAGGATGACCAACTGGAGAGGATGGAAACAGACTATTAGCCCTACGAGGCCCCCGGTTTGGGGGCTTAGCCTTTGGGTAAGCCCGGGGCATGCAGAGCTGGGAAGAAGGGCAACTCAGGCAGCAGAGGGAAAGGTAAGATTGAAAGTTACAGCATCAAATCCCAGCAACAGTGACCAGCTCAGACTGGCCATAATTATGGGTGTGCGGAGGAGAAAGGAGGGGAATCAGGTAGGAAATGCTATGAATAAAGTCAAGGGATGTTAGGATACTCTCAGTAGGTAATGGAAAACCATACTCATTGAATATATATGCATATATTATATATATAGAGAGAGGGAGAGAGTACTAGCTTCATCAGATTTGTGCATTTGAGAGCGCATTCTGGTGGCTCTGTGGGGAGAGAGAAAGAGAAACCTGGGTAAAGGGAAGGTAATTACTAAGCTTTTGCAGTAATATATATGCAATAATACATGTGAAGGTGAAATAGGGCAGCCTTAGTTGAAACTATGGACTTCATGCATTTATTAGGCAAATAATACATAATAACGCATTTGAGGGCTTCTGCATGGCAAACCTGTGCTATGTGCAGAAGCTATAATCCTAAGCAGACAGATTCCCTCACCTGCATGAGAACACAATCACAAACTTCATTAAGGACAACAAAATCTTAGCGGGGTGAACTATACACTGCATTCTGCATGGCTGAAAGCATGAGTGAAGGGATGCTTGCTGAAGGTGACTCCAGGGCTTGCCCAGATCAAGCATGACCAGCCAGCGTGAAGAGGTATTGAATTTTTTTTAATCAGAGGAAATGACACAACCAGATGTTTATTTTGAAAAAAATAATCCTGCTGTTTTCTGGAAAATGGGTTAACAAGTGTGAGAAGTAGTATGGAGATGCCATTTAGGTGGCCACTAAAGGCAATAGGTGAGGGTTGCTGCTCAGACCAGGGGAGTGTTAAATAAGTGGAAGAATTCCATAATTACTAAGGAGGCAGGTGGCCTATGGGAGATGAAGTTAACTGCCAGTGCCATTAACTGTAATCTGAGTCTCAACAGGTCCCAAAAGGACCCCAGGTTTGGTAAGTGGCATGGGGAAAACAATGAATTTGATTTTGGACATGGCATTTTTGAGATTTGGGGTAGGCAGGCACAGAAATAAATCTAGATTTCAAGATATGTGCAAATCTTAGTCATTGGTCCAGTCCTCAATGTTATCCATTCTTCAGGACATGAGGGAGGGCAAAAGGGAATATGCAGAAATGTGGAAGCAGACTGGCCTACCATCCAGGGGAGTCCAAAGAATGGAAGTCTCTGGGGTGAGTGGGGCACTGCTTCATATTTTTGAGAGTCCGACTACACTAGGAACCTTGCAAAACAGGTTTATTATCCCACTGCAAGGAAGACTGGAGTGGTGCCATTCTTGGAGGTGCCAATCATGGAGGTGGAGCCATTCTTCTAAGTCCACACAGAAAGGAGTTTCAGTGTGAGCATTTAAATCAAGTCAATATGTTTTCTTCTATATCATGGTTAATACTCCAGTACGTAACATCTTAGGAGATCAGAAGTCTTGCTCAGGACCACAAGTTAATGACCTTACACCAAGAATCTACCCTAAATATCAAATGCATTTTTTTCCTTCTTAATGGAGTTTACCTCCTGTGGTAGTGCTGTGGAACAAATGTTTGTGTCTCTTCAAAATTCACACATTGAAACCACACCCCACCACATGATGGTATTGTGAGCTGGGGCTTTGGGGAAGTACTTAGGATCAGATGAGGTCATGAGGGTAGAACCCTCATGAATGGGATTAGTGTCCTTATAAGGACCACTTGAGAGCTTGCTGCTCCTCTTTCTGCTCTTCATCACGTGAGTGTTTAAGGAGAAATCAGCAATGTGCAACCCAAAAGAGGACCCTCAACAGAACTTGACCATCCTGTACCCTGATCTCAAACTTCGTCTCCAAAACTGTGAGAAATAAATTTCCATTGTCTATAAGCCACCCAGTCTGTGGCATTTTGTTATAGCAGCCTGAACTAAGACAGGTAGACAGAATAAAACACTCCTGCCCCCCCAAGATGTCCACATCCCAATTGCAGGAAACTGTGAATATGTTACCTTACATAGCAAAAGGGACTCTGCAGATGTGGTTTAGGACTTTGAGATGGAGCGTTCATCCAGGATCATCCAGGTGGATACAGCCAATCACATGAGTTCTTACAAGTGAAAAACTTTTGCTGGCTGTGGTCAGAAGGAGATGTGACTATGGAATTGTCAGAAGGATGTAACATTGCTGTCTTTGAAGATGCAGAAAGAGAGCCATGAGCCAAAGGATGTGAGCAGCTTCGAGAAGCTGGAAAAGTTGACAACAGATTCTTTCCTAAAGCCCCCTGAAGAACACTGTCTTGCTGACACCCTACTTTTAGCCCAGACTAATCACCCACAGAACACTAGAATAATAAATTTGTGTTGTTTTAAGCTATCATGTTTGTGATACTGTATTATAACAATAACAGAAAACTGTTACACCTTACAGAAAGAAATCGACATTTAAGTTATGTGGTGGGCTTAGTAGGAATCATGTGACTCAGGGTAACCATGGAGCTGAGACCCAGGTGGCTCTGTCCAGTGACCCCAGCTCTGCCACACTGCAACAGCCAATTACCCTCATAAGAGTCAGGGTTCACTCCTTGGGCTTTTGCAAAAATGCCATTTGGTTTCACCTGAATGATACCACACCTGGAGCATAAGCACTCAAACTACATACCTTTATGAATAGATCATCAACAAAACAGAATGACCTGTCAGTAACTGTCTGAGTCTGAAGGCCTCAGACTCTAGGAGACCTGATGACGTAAATTATAATTCAAGGATTGGAGAAGGCCAGTGTCCCAGCATGAAGATAGGCCAAGAGAGCGCATTCTCCTTTACTCAGACTTTTTGTTCTACTTAGGCCTTTTAAGGATTGGATGAGGGCCATCCACATCAGGAAGATCGATCTGCTTGACTCAGTCTACTTATTCAAATGTTAATCCCATCTAGAAACCCCTCACAGACATATCCAGAATGGTGTTGAACCAGATATCTGGGTATTCCATGGCCCAGTCAAGTTGGCACATAAAATGAACTATCACAGATAAACCAATAGATATATCAGTAGGTTGACAGACAGACACGTGTAAAAGGAAATCAGAGGAATCCTTACAATTGAGATCACCTGTAATTTAGACTCAGCTAAGGGCAAAATTCCTGGAGACAGAAAGAAAAAAGCAATCGACAGTCACTGCTCTTTGCTTAATTATGGAAAAAAAGGAACTGCTATGGGCACTAGGGTTAGAAGGATATTCTAGCTTCACCTATTTCTGGAAAAGCACTAATTGCTGGTAGCCAATCATGAAATGACTTAGTGTTTAAAAGTGTAAGTAACTATTAGTTTCTTTCTTTTTTTTTTTTTGAGGAAGCCTATTTTTTTTTAATGTTTTTTAATTATATTATGTTAGTCACCATACAGGACATCCCTGGTTTTTGATGTAAAGTTCAATGATTCATTAGTTGTGTATAACACCCAGTGCACCACGCAATACGTGCCCTCCTTACTACCCATCACCAGCCTATCCCATTCCCCCACCCCCCTCCCCTCTGAAGCCCTCAGTTTGTTTCTCAGAGTCCACAGTTTCTGCCTTTTGTTGATGGTGTTTGTTTATTTGCATTCTTATTGGTTTTCATTGGTTTGGGGGAGGTGCACTTCCGGAGGCCACACGCCCCCTCCCCTTTCTAGTTCTCTGGTTCCATGTGAGGCCATTAGTGCTTTCTTGATATGGGAGGCTGGGGAGTTCTTGGTGCCTGAGATTTCAACCACCAGCAGGTGCCAGGTTCTTGACTTCACCCAAGAAAGAATTCAAATACGAGTTGGAGTAAAGCATAGCAGAAGAAGCTTTATTGCCAAGCGAAATTGCACACTCCAAAAAGGAGGTGTAGGAGGTTTCAGAGAATCTAAGTCACCCAGGGCAGATATGGGGCTCCGATTCTTACTGGTGGTTATAATTTGGCCACAAAATATTCATGTGGGGTTCTGGAAATAGGTGGGGATGTTCTAGGAACCCTACATACTATTGATTATGCATGCTCTGTTAGCTACTATGTGTAGGCATAGTCTGATTTTTCTCCTATGGATACTCCATAGAGAGTCAAGATCTACTAGGAGTCCTCTAGCGCCCCCAGTGGAGGGGTCATTCTCAGTCGTTGTGCACATGCATGCCACAGTTCAGTAGCAGCATCAGGATGCTTGTGGTCATGAGAAATCACAGGTATATCACAAGGTTGCTTGATCTCCACACACTGTCAGGTGTCACACTCAGTTCCCTGTTTTTGTTCCTCCTGCAAATATCCAGAGCTTCCTTCTTCTTCCTGCCTCACTCGCGTGATCAGTGATGGAGAGAGTACACTCCAAAGCAGTGCAGAGTCCTCCTGGATCTCATCCTGGGAAGGCATAGTCAATCAGTAACAATGGCAGACCTTACTGCATTTGTCTTCCTACAGTTCTTGGTGGGATAAACTGACTTTTAGAGTTTCTTAATGAGTGGATTAATTCACTGAAAAAAAAAAAAACCTATCGCTTCCTTTTTTTTTTTTTTAAAGATTTTATTTATTTATTTGACAGAGGTAGAGACAGCCAGCGAGAGAGGGAACACAAGCAGGGGGAGTGGGAGAGGAAGAAGCAGGCTCATAGCGGAAGAGCCTGATGTGGGGCTCGATCCCAGATCGCCAGGATCACGCCCTGAGCCGAAGGCAGACGCTTAACCACTGTGCCACCCAGGCGCCCCCTATCTCTTCCTTACATTGATCAGTTTTATCGAAATTGACGGGGACGTTTAGACACACCCCTCTTCACCAGGAAGGACAAAGCCAGTAAAGGAGAAGAAAACTCTGTGATACCACATATATAAAGATTTCATGTAAATAAATAAGAAAAACTATAATAGAGAAGTAAAGGACATAAACAAAATAATTCACAAAAGAGGAATTAGAAATGATTAATAGGCACTTTGTGGAGTGGGGAGAGGATTCTCAACCTCTCTAATAAAAATTAAAAAAGAGGCAATTGCAAAAATGAGACGCAGTTTTCACCTATCTAATTAACACACATTAAAAATTTAAAAGACAAGAGAGAAAAAATGATGCTTGAAAGAGTTTGGCTTAACTTCCTTTCTGCATTTCGCTAGGGAGTGTTAATTAGCACAACCCTTTTAGGAACATTTTAGCAATATGTATCATGTGCCTTTAAAACATTCCTACCTTTTGACCCATTAATTCTACTTCCAGGATACACATAAAAATGAACACAAGAAGTTCATGCATAAAGACCTTTATGGAAATTATACTTATGATAGTGATACACTGAAAATAACTTTATATATCCAAAGAATTAAATTTGTATCTATGAAAAATACCTTAAAAACAAATTTTGTTGTTGTTGAATTCAAAACTAAGTTTTTTAGAATCAAGACTTCCTTGAAATATGCATGTAAAGGAGCCATCAGAACTATAAAACTACTTTACAAAACCTTGAATGGAATCGTAAGTGATTATACTTATTTTTTCTTTTCTTTTTAATTATCCAGATTTTATACTGGCAGCCCGTATCATTGAAATAATTAGGAAGAAACTATTTAAAACAAAAGTGTAGAATCCATTGTGAAGTCCTCCTGTGATACATTGTCACGGCCCCAAATGAAGAGTCTTACCTGTGGCTTCAGCAGATTGGGCTGGAAGTGACACCAGGGTATTTGATGCAGCCACCCCAGTCACACTTACAGAGGTGACCCTAGACCTAGTAATTATTTGTAATATGACAGTGCCAGAGAGGTCTCTGAAATCCTTCACGTACCAGCAGGAGAGAAGCAAAGTCATTTTGGAGAAAACTAAATTCGTATTGGAAGAGAGCAAGTAACAATCATTGTCAAAGCAAACTGTGTCAGAATTGTAGCTGGTAAAAGTCCTATACTCCTAAAACCAGATTTTGAATGATTGGGAAGAGGAGGAATTATTTGCAATAGCCTATCAATTCTCCTTTCAAGGGATGTTAATTCCACGAGAGCATAATACTTTTGCCATTAGGTCCACCTTCCTGACATCCAATATCCGGTACATACTAAGTGCCCACGGAATACATGTTAACTGAGCAAATAAACTCAGGTGCTCAAGCCAGATCCTAGGAGCCTTCTTATCCCCAGCCTCAGTCCCTTATCCAGTCCATCCTTTTGGTTCTTTCTTATTGTCCCCTTCTCCCTGCTCCCACCATCCACCCCTCACTCCATGCCACCATCTCTTCTGTCTGGGGAACTTCAACAGCCTCCTGTCAGCTCTCCCATCTCTGGCCCTCTTCCTATGCATTCTCTACTGATCAGCATGATTGAAGATTGCAAAGCCCAAGCAGATCGGGTCATTCTGTGGCTTAACTTCATTTCTCCAGCTGCTCCTTTCATGTTCCTGAGTCACCTGTGTTGTCTGTTCCTTCCTCTTCCCTTCCAATCCTCAACTCATGCCACCTCCCCCTTGTTCACCATGCCACAGTCACATTGTTCTTCAAGTTCACTTAAGTTTCTTCAATAACCAAGCTCCTTTCCACCTCATTTGAATCTTTTTCCTCCTGCCTATAGCACACTTTCTTCCACACAGCTTTCAACTTAAATCGCCTGTCTTCAAACACACCTTTCTTATCCATCTCATTAATTAAAGATCTTGTTATTTTCCATATAGCTCTCACTTCTTCTTGCCTTGTAGAGCACTTATGATAATTTATAATTATACATATTTATCCTTTCAGTCTGTTTCTCCCACTCAATTGGCACCCCATGAGAATAGGGTTGGTGATCAGCCTTGTCTACTTCTGTATGCTCATGTCTAAGTGTACAGCTGGGCAGAGTGGGCAGTTCATGTCTGTTGGCTAAATGAATGAATGAGCTCCAAAAGGAAGAAGTGATTGAAAACACAGATCCATTGAATGAGTGAGGGATGGGGTGGACCAACATACTGTTGGGAAGCAGGTAAGAGAAAGGGACTAGCAATAAAAACAGCACTGAACTGTAATAGTCCATCCTGCCCAGTTTCACCAATGTCCCTGGAAGAAATGAATAACAGGGCATCATGATGAGGCCATGAGTACTAATGGAACATGATGTAGTCCTTACTACCTCTTTATAAACTTTATGTAACTCAGTAGTGTGAACTCTTTTTCTTTAAAAAAAAAAAAAAAAAATATATATATATATATATATATATATGTATATATATAGAGAGAGAGGGCTTATGCATTTGATTTCAGTAATTCTCACCAATTTTTGTTTGTTCATTAATTTTTGTGTGTTTTTGTTACTAACATAGTATCCTGAGTTTTAAGAAAACTATTAGACAAAATCAGAGTGAATCCTGGGTACCCAGAGTGAACAGAGCAGCCGACGCTCCTTTTTATGGCTTGGATATGAACGAAGCCTACTCACATCTGTGGGGCACGACCATCTCTTAAAAGAACACAGATGGCAGAGGACACACTTTGAGACTATGCACTGAACATGTTGAGATAGCAGTTATGAAGGGATTTAAGTAGATGGCAGAAAGGGAGAGGTTAAGTCTTGGTCCCTTCTGTGGTATATTAAATGGTAAAATGAAAAAGCTTTGGAACATCAAACTAAACTCATCTGGCAAATTGTTTTTGGAAAGAGATGAGCTTGTGCATTTGGACTCCTGTCAGCTGTGTAAACACCCCATTATCTAGCTGGTTATCTCCCCGGTTCCGTAAGCCCCATGCAGGCTCGCTGTACCTGCCCACGGGTGCAGCACCCAATGGAAAAAAACGCCTGTTAGAGGTGCCTGTCTGGGTGGCCTTGGCAGGTGCTGTCTCTACATTGGAGCACTTTGAAGCTGCTCATTTTAGGGTCACAATGACCCTTTTTGGTGGGAAGCCAGCCCTGGGAAGCACAATTTTCAGAAAGAATGAGGGGTTGGTTGACATCCCTGACTGAATGGCAGGATGCAAAAAAAGATGGTCGGCTGGCTGAATAGTCATTTTGTTTTCTTTTTAGGGCCCCCAATTATGTTAATTTGGAAACTGTATCTATTAATTGCCCAATTAGACATCTGGTAATCACTCTCTACAGAAATATCCCAAATCATAGTGGCAAGGGCTGGGTGCACTATTTTATTGTATCGCAAATAAAAATCTAATTTAGATTTAATAAAAACTAATTCCAGCTAATTTAATACCAATTGATCATTAACAGGGTGCATTTTGTGGTTTATCAAGAATATAAGAAGGGTATATAATTAACTGGAAATGGTGTCTGCAAGGTTATAATTAAATCCTTGGTAACTTTTAACTTTCAGCAAATGTTTTACCACTTAATTAACATTTCAGAAGATGATTTATAATATGACTTGTTAAACACCCATTGCACAGAGTGCTGGACCAACTAATCAGTGTAGTCATGGAGCTTCCTATTTACAAAGTGTTTTGACTTTCAAACTATGTAAATATCTTGTTGCAGAATAAATAAGATATGCATATACCCTTTTAATAAAAATTAATAACCAATTATGGGCTTAAGTGATTGGGTTTTTTAAACATGATGGTTGTAGGATTTTATTCACACTTATTTAATTTCTATTCAGTAGAGACCCAGAGACTCAGATGGAATAACAGAGAGTAATGGTTTCTTTGTTTGATTTTTGTTCGCTCCCCTCACTGGACTCTAGGTACCGTCTGCATTAGACTATGAGGGGTAAGGGCGCCAGAACCAGTCAAGAAGTGGGAGGTGGCATCCCCAGATGTTCACACATAGTCCACAACTGGCAAATCATGCCTTGTTGCTGAGATACAGAACTACTGTGAGGAGCACAGGGAGGAGGAGGCAACAGGGTTCATGATGTCTGCAATATCTAAGCCTTTTTCTATGTTCAAAATTCCCTTTCTTCTAAAGTTGGCTGCGACGAATGCTACATTTCATATTGACCTACAGTTTGGATGAACACATCAAATGGAAGTGCCATTGTGAGATTTAAATAAGATGATGCCTATTAAGCGCCTGATGGAGTAAATACTCAACAAATGTTGGCCATGACCTTTCTTCTTTGTGCCATGTATAGCAGTTGTAATTTCACATTGATTTGGATGATCTCCTGATTATTGTCCTTCTTCCCCCACCAGATCAGGAGGCCTGTGAAGGCAGCACGGGAGCTGGGTTTGCTCACCATTGTGTCTCCAGCACATAGTGGTAAAGGCGATCACAACATTGACCTTCAATGAACATTTGTTTAAGCAATGAATGGATGAATGAAGTCATTATTGTTCTTAGTTATTCAAAATGTTCAACGTCTTTGGCCCTTTCTTCAAGAGAAGAAAAGAAAAGCAGAAACTCAGTATGTTGCTTGCAAAGTGAACAATGGCATGGTAAAAATTGTGGCCGTTTGTTCTCTGTGGCAAGACAGGTCTCCACAGGACTCAAGCCACGGGTTCTGCCTTTAACCTTCCAGCAGACCTCCAGTGACTGTGAAGTTGTGATCTTCTTGCATTCTGTGCCATCTTTGTACTCCCAGGATGACCATCGGAGCTTATTGGAGAATCGTTTCCCCACAACATCACAATATGCTCTTACACCAAGCCTGGTCCTGCAGGGGCTGTCTCATTTGCATCTGGAGGTATCAAAATCTTGCTGAGCAAGTCCCTTCCATCCCAAGCATCTTTCGAGATGTGAGCTCAGCACCGTTTTAACGTGATGCTTCTCGCTTTCCCTGAGGCCTGTTCCAGGAAGGTAAGCTATATTAAACTTGCTGCTGTAATGTTTGGGCTTATTGATTTTTTTTTTTTTTAACTTGGCACCAAACATCCAACAGGCAGTTTAAAAAAAATCAAAAGGGGAAAGAAACAAGAAGGGGAAAAAAATGCACCCAACTGCAGCATTTAGCACTGTCCACCGTGCAAGGCATTTAAGGGCTTGTGCTCCAAAATGTATCAAAGTGAGGGCTCTTTCCTTGACGGCCTTCGTAAATGGAGGTGACAGTTTAAGGCTAGAAGCAACACCGAAGGACAGGGATATGAGTCCGTTGCTTTATATTGTCAATGTTTGGCTGGCTCCCAGAAGGTAGAAAACACACTTAGGTGAGGCTCCTTGCAAGTAAGGGTTCTCTTCTCCCATTAGTTCTGGCAACCTCTAAAATTTGACAGCCAGATTCATTATGGGAATCTTGAGGTCTGTAGTATTACCACAAATTCAAAGGCACTCTTCACACACTTGCCTCTTGAGGGTTGTAGGATCAAGTTTGCTCATCGATTATATTTGGCCTTTTTGAGCAAAACTGCAGGAAGCCTTAGGAGTGGATGTTTAACCCAGTCTAAGGTATGAAAAAGTCATCTCAGACTTACCCCCAAAACCAGCACTGAAAAGAAGGCTGGAGCCAGAGTAAAATCCATCCACCCATCCATCCATTCATAAACCCATTCATCTCTGCCTCCATCCCTCCATCTGTTCTTCCTTCCTTCCATCTGTCCCTCCATCCCTCCATCCATGCATCCATCCAACAGCTATCTGTCAAACACTCTGCTAGGCATCATGGATTAATAAGATGATAGAATTATTTTATATCATCAAGTGTGTCTCCATCTTCCAAATCTTTCATGCTCTTCTATCCTTCATACTTTTGCTCTTCCTATTACTAATCCCAAAATACCCTTTTCTACCAGGGAAATTGTTTCTCATTATTAAAATCCCAGTCCAAAGATACCATTACCTGAGAAACGTCTTTCAGATATTCGAGCCTGAATTGTTTATGCCTATTTATTTGCTTGATACTTTATGCATGTGTATTCACTAGCTGTTGTGACATTTTATTATTTAAAATAATAATAGCAAGAGTAACAGTGATAATAAATAGATTTTATTTAACAAATACTCACTATAACTAGGCACTTTTGCCAAACACCTCATATGTATTAAACACTTCATCTTTATACTAATCTTAGGAAGAATCTACTATTATTACCCTTACTTCACAGAAGAAACTTAGACATAGAGAAGTCATTTATGGGTCACTATAACTTCGCAGTGAGCTTGGGTTGGGAAGTCTGAGGGACACTCTGTACCAAAAAGTTGAGGTAATGTCTATCACAGAGGCACAAAATGGATATTCAAACAATGATTGGATGAATCAGGAAATAAAAGAATAGGTATAACTCAGAAATTCTAGGTCTAGTCTTACCTTCCTAAATAATTAGACCCAACTCTAATAACCACAAAAAAGCATAATGTTATCACGGTTCCTACACGACCACTTGTATTTGTCATGCAAGTGTGGATTTACTGTGAATTTTGGTGCAATTCAAGGGACTGTCACTGGGTGCTGAATATATATCAGGCAAACTGGTATGCATTTTACGTAGATTATCTCATTCAGGAACTTAAAACACTCTATGAGGTAAGGACATGTGCTATTCCATTTCACAGGTGCAGAAAAACCAAGGCTCAGAGATATTAGAAGCTTGCCAAGGTCATCTGGCTAGGAAGTAATGAATTTGGTGTTCAGAGCCCTGAAAGCTTTCTCCAGGACCCTCAAACCTCAACTATATGTCTCTGCTAAGAGGCACAGAGAGAGAGAGATAAAGTGATAAATGGGAAGAGAAAAAGGCAGATACAGAGAAAACAAGACAGGGACATCATTTCCTGAAAAGTATAAATACTTAGGCTGCTCTATCCCTACTTTTCTTTCAAGCTCATTGTTTTCAATAGTATCTATTCAAAGTGCCTTGAAATGCTAAGCACTTGAATAAAATACCCCTGAGAAAAGGCTGAACTTCTCCTCAATGACAAATTACGTGTAATTTGTAAAAATTTCTATTAATGTTTTTTCAAGCCTTTAGGTTCAAAACGATATTCTTAATTGCATAGCCACGGTGGTGTGGCTGACCATGAGGCCTCTTTCATTTTTATGGGATGTTTTCTGTTCAGGTTTATGAATAGATCCATATATACCACTGGCCTTGGAATTCAAAGTAGCCCTACTAATGCAATTAGTTCTTATCCTACCAGGAGTTCAGCAAAGCTGTGAGTACAGATGGTATGCAATCATTCTGCAATCACTTGCAATTGTTTATCTGTTCCTACCACAACCTTGAAATTCCTTTTTCAAAGATCAC
Source organism: Ursus arctos (assembly GCF_023065955.2). NCBI lineage: Eukaryota > Metazoa > Chordata > Mammalia > Carnivora > Ursidae > Ursus > Ursus arctos. The sequence continues at coordinate 20,868,953 of NW_026622863.1, forward strand.
AAATGACCCTTTTCTCACCAAAATTAATGGCCTCTTTTCAGTCATCATGTTCCTGGAACTTGCTGAACCATTTGATATCACTCATCACCCTCTCTGTGAAGCCCTTTACAGCCTTGAGCTTTCTTGTCTTTGGATACTGGGCGCCTTTTAATTTCACCATTTATTTATAATTCCGCTTTATAGCTTGCAGAGATCACCCCATTATCTAGCCTTCAGGGTCAACTTTTCTATTGAAATCTCAAATAAAAATGGCTCAAAACCTGTTCCTGCAGTATAATGGGAAAACAACATTTCACCGTCGTCCCACAGATTTTGGCCATCTATTTGAGAACTCCTATTTTAAGATTATCAGCTGCCAGAGCCAGTGTCCGAAACTCACATTGAAATAGCTCTACATAGAAAAGGAGCATAGGGGCGCCTGGGTGGTGCAGTCGTTAAGCGTCTGCCTTCGGCTCAGGGCGTGATCCCGGCGTTCTGGGATCTAGTCCCACATCAGGCTCCTCTGCTGGGAGCCTGCTTCTTCCTCTCCCACTCCCCCTGCCTGTGTTCCCTCTCTCACTGGCTGTCTCTCTCTCTGTCAAATAAATAAATAGAATCTTTGAAAAAAAAAAAAGAAAAGGAGCATAAACTGAGTTTTTCAAAGTAGATACAGGACAACTTCATTTCTAATCATCAGACTGTTGTACTTGTGATTTATCTGGCTTCTACCTGTTGAGTATGACAGACCGCATTTCATCACACACAGACTTTGCTGCCTGAGAAATGTGACAGGCAGTAAGTGAGAAATGGAAAGAAAATGCGAGCCCTCTTTAACTTATAAAAAGTAAGCATTCTTTCAAACCCTGTCTCCTGAAGAACAGTGAGAGAGAAATGGATGTTTACAACCACAAAAAACACCTATAATTGATACACAATTGTAGAAAAGAGTAAAGAAACAAAAATTATGTTTTTAGAAAGGTCCATTTACTCTTTGAGTTTTCAAGGAGTAAAAATTGTCTGAAGCAGAACACACACACACACACACACACACACACACACACACAATTAATGTTCTCAGTGCTTCAACACAACAAATCACCTGCAGTGATTTTGGTTGAACTGATATGAAAACGCAATTAGAAATATCTGCACTCACTTTTGAGCCGTTCACAAATAGTTCCTCAGTTGAGACAGCTATCAGATTCTCCCTTAGGAGTTTGAGGGATGAGGGCAGCATGGGGTGCCAAGTCTAAGCTTAACCTGGGCATCTGTTAGATAGCTACACATGGTATTCTAAGGGTAGCGTTCAAGCGTCCAGAACTGGGTTAATTTTTTTTTTCACCAAGCATGGCCAGAAAGGTCTAAGATGTTTTCCCTGTCAAAAGGAACATCAATTGTCAACTCAAGAGAATTTGAACTCAAATGTAGACTTTGGTTGCAAGGAGAACCAGTGAGTAATGCAGAAAGAAAACAAAGTAAGGACTCAGGAGTCATTGGGCTATAGAATTAAGGAAGGGCTAGGGGAGTTGGAGGCAGGGAATAGATAATACACATGTGTCTTGGATATGCACTTGGATGTCCTCGAAGGCCCAACGTGCCATTGTAAGGCGGCTGACTGAGTGGGGTATGGGTGGGTTGGTTTGGTTTCAAAGCACAATGTTGGCAAGGATATAAGCCAGGAGAGGAATAGCACATGCATATTTCTCAAAAAATATTGAATGAAAGAAGAAAATGTCATTGAAATGTTGTTAGGACCATGTCTTTGCCAATGAGAGGATAAATGGTACACTAATATACTTTGTTCTTTTTATGCTTTTTAAAGATGAGACATTATTGTAAGTATTTTATATAATAACTTGATAAACTAAAAACTATTTCTCCCACCCTGTTTTCTTTGTGGATTTTTAAATACCATTTACATTGACATGACAGACTATTTTTCCCATCAGTTGAGCCAGTTGGTATGGCAACATTTAATTTCTCGAAGAAATGTCTGTCAACATTATGGTGAAAAAAGTAGTACTGGTACAATGTACCAGCATGAATCATCACCACCTCCACCAATAACAATGGCAAAATATTACAAAAATGATAATAATGGTACTAATGACAACAGCAACAGCACCAAGGACAATAAATGAAGTAGAGAAAGCAGAGACTTGGCAGTTAGATATCTCAAGACTCAGATTTCTAAGATCTCTTCCTAACTCAATAACCTTGGGTAAGAAACCCTCTAAGTGGCAATTTCTTATGTAGAAAAGGAAGCTGATTATACATAACCAGTAGGGTTATACGCAGCTCATAGGACTGGAGGAAAATGAATATGTTATAAAATTAAAAAAGAAAGAAAACAAAAATGCCCTGCATTGTCTTTTAGGGCATGGTTGGCTTCTATGTGGGATAGTTCCCACATCCATTTTCACGATCCCAAACCCAGGTGAGTAACATTTGAAGGGTTGAAGAGTTTGAAGGAGAGAAAGATGGCACTACAGACAGATGAGCAAAGGTTGTCCAAATGTTTTTTCCCACACAAAACAGCATTATCCCTGGAACCATGTGGAATCTTATTTCCCATAAACTATTGTTAACTCCATGGCATCTCACTTGAGAAAATCTCTCTCTTTCTCTGACCTCACATGAATTCCTCCCTAAGCCATCAAGTGAGATACGTTGCTAAGTCAAAGCTGAGAGTAAAAGGCAGTGTTTATCCAGAAAGATGATGGTCAAAACAATTTTCAAAATAGTTAGTAGGAGTGAGGTTATACACAATAGCATATACTACATGAGAGGCAGTGTGCTAAGAATTTCATATATGAATCTTATTTAATCCTTAAGACATTGGAGGCAAGGAACATCTGACCTCCACTTTACACGTGAGAAAACAGAAATTTTAGTAGCCATTAAATCAACTGTTCAAAGTCACACAGCTACCATGTAGCTAGCTCAAAGTCAAATCCAAACAGGCTTTCTCTAGCCCACATGCTCAACCTTAAATTTATCCTACCCAGAGGAAAGGAAAAATATAGACAAAGATAGGGAGAAAGGCAGGAATGGGGAGACAGGGGCAGAGACAGAGAAATTTTTTTTAAATATTTTAAATTAAGAGCTATAATGATCTTCATGGAAGGGTGTATCTTACTCTGTATCCCAAGTCCCTAACCATAACTGGCTCATAAAATGCATTCAATAAATATTTGTTGAATAAAAAAATATTTTAAATTAAAAAAAAATTTTAAAAGGTAAATAAAGTTTCCTGAGGAGCACAAACAATTTAATTGCTTCCAAAAAAACAAACAAACAAACAAAAAAGAAACTCATGACTTTAACATTATCTTTCCCCCAATAACTCATTTTGAAGCACATTAGAATGTTAAGACCTTGAATCAAGTACTCAGAGAAAAGTTAAACTTCAGAGCAGAGGCAGTGCTTTTGTACATGTGAAGAGCACAATTTGTTTACGTGTCGTCTAGAACTTTATTCTCAGAAAAATGGTCTTATTTCTACAGCCTATTATTCAGGCTGGTTTGGCTGGACCTTATTTTTCTCCTCCGAGTCCCATTGGTGCAATGTTGTTTTCAGTTTGTATCTATGAATAGACCTACAAACACCACTGACCTTGGTGGAGGAAACCCATGCCACTAATGGAATTATTTTCAGACTGAAATTACCCCCAGGAATTCAACAAAACGTGGGGTAGTGATAGTGTGTTATCACTCAACAACCTTTTCAATTCTGTACGTGCTCTCTCTGTAATCTTTAAATTCTTTATCTCAAGGATTGCAAGTCACTGCCTCTTCCAAACCTAATGGCTTCTTCTCAGCCTTCAGTTATTTCATGAATTTTTTTAACCACTTGATATCACCTACCTCTTTGCAACATGTCTTCTAAACTTTTATGATTTGTTGACTTCATTGCATGTTTCTAGAAATGAAACTATTGTGATATCCGAATGACTGCATTCCCAGCTTTAAAAAGCGGATGACTTTGATACCACCCTAACTCCCCCATGGTGTCAAATGCTGAAGTCTATGTACTTTGGATGACATTGCTTTCCATCTGATCTCTAGTGTCAGAGGTGAACCCACGTCTCCAGGATCATTGGCCACCAGGTGGACTCCTTGGCCACAGTGATTGGTTCAAGAAGCAGCATGTCACCTTCTGTTCAATCCCAGGATTTCTGAGGTGAGATGTCCTCCTTCCTTTTGAATTAGAACTTGAAAAGATGTGAGCCTTCAAGTCCTGAAAGCCATCCTGCTGCCATGTGTTGTGTGAGAATTAATCCATCATGGAGGAGAACAGAATTAGATTTTCTGTTGGAGTCCTAATGGACCCTCCAATGTTTTCTGCTCAGGCCTGGGTCAGCTGACACATTTCAATCTCTGGTCTTGCTATTTGCTTCTGCACTCCCTGGACAGCTGTTCCTGTCCTCGCAGATCACCTGTTGCCCAAAGCTCACTGTTTCTTCCTGCTGCTGCTCTGTCCATTCCTCTGAGCCCAGGAGGTAGACATTGTCTCTGCCTTAATCCCCTATCGCACAGCTGAAACCAGGCTGTTTGAAAATAAGCCTGTGACCTCAGGACTTAAAGCAGACAATATAATAAAGGCCTATATAACTCCACGGTGGCCTGTGTACTCTGATTCTTCAGGTCCCATGCTTCTACAAGGGAATACCTCCTGCCCATCTTTCCACTCAGCCTCTGCCTGCTGCTGTGTTGCAGGAGCCAGATTAGACCCCCCTGGTGGAAGAAAGTACTTAATTGTTCCCCAACCCATCTCAGAATCTATACCCATAGTTTCCTGTAACCCTTAGAAGGGGAAATCTTTTTATTAGACCTACTTCTCCAGAGCAATATAGGAAAAATTAAAAATAGAAGTACTGATTTTTAAATTCAAATTGGGCTCCATTTGTAGCCATCAAAATTTTAGAAATACATCAGCCGTATAGCCACAGAATACCTAGTTGTATAATACACCTTTTATCTCATATTTGTAATAACATTAAAGACCCAGACATTTCTGTCTTCAGTAATTCAATTAAATGGGAAATGATAAACTGATCTTAATAACATAGATGTAAAAATCCTACATGTTAGCAGAAGGGATTCTAGATTGTCATGACCAGATAGGATATATTGAAGGATGAAACAATGGTTAAATGTTAGAAAAGCTCATGTAATTCACCATATTACATAATTCAAGGAGAAAAATTATATAATCTTCCAAGAGATACAGAAAAAAATAAATAAAATTTAGCACCTAGTCCTAATTTTAAAAATAAATAATACTTCTAGGAAATTAGCACTGGAAGGGAATTCCTTTAAACTGACAAAAGGTAAATGAAGATTTAGAAGCTTTTCTATTGAACTCAGGGCCAAGATGTGAATTCACATTATTACATCAACCATGTTCTACATATCTTAGCCCGTGAAGGAAGGAAGGAAGGAAAAAAAGGAAAGAAAAAAAAAAAGGAAGGAAGAAAAGAAAGGGAGGGAGGGAAGCCACTGAAGGGAAGAATCAAAAGTGTTCACAAATGATAATTGCCTTTGTTGAAAATGTTAGGACATGAATATTTACAGGTAACTTATTAGAACTAGTAAGAGTGTTTATCAGCATTGTTAGGTAATAGATCAATGTCAAAAATACACAAATTGAAAAAAAAAACTTTTTTTATAACTAGTAGAAACAAATTAGAAAATGTAGTTTTTAAAGATTCATAGTTGCAACAAAAATTTAAATACTATGAGAAATTTGTAAAACCATATAGAAGGACATGAAGACCTAAATAAAAAGTGAAATATACCATAACAATAGTAAATAATAATAAATGGGAAGATTTGATGTTTTAAATATACCAATTTTTCTTAAATTAATATGATGTGACTCTTACACTAAAACATATTCTTTACCCCATCAAATACTATCAAAATCCCAAAGGGTTTCTCTTGAGAACTGGATAAGCTTAACCCAAAATTAATATATATAGGTAAGGGACAGAGAAACAAAAAGGTGAGGATTAACAATTAACAATATTTAGTATGGACCATTATTTCAGAATAGTACAGTGCAGCAATTGACAAATAGGTCAGTCTACCTATACACCAGTATTACAGGATATAAATTATACTGCTGTAATTAGAGAGTCCCAAAACATTGCCACATGTAAATGGGTACTTGCTATATTTCACATTTTTAATGATTATTTATTTATTTATTTGAGAGAGAGAGAGAGAGAGAATGAAAGAGAAAGAGAGAGCACAAGCAAGGGCAAGAAGCAGAGGGAGAGGGACAAGCAGACTCCACGCTGAGCAGGGAGCCCAATGCGAGAGCTGGATCCCAGGACCCCCAAGATCATGAACTGAGCCGAAGGCAGATGCTTAACCAACTGAACCACCCAGGCACCCCACTATATTTTACATTTGACTTTATAATGAGTGAGCAGTGGATATAAATGGCATTGATTTGGGGGGGGGGGGGTCCAGACTGTCATCCATATACAAAATGAAATACATTTAGATAATTGCCTCACACTAAATACACAAATATAACCTCCAGAGGTACAAAATGTCAAAGACAGATGCCACTAATTGCCATGTAAAAAACATGAAACCGTCCAAAATATAGTTGTAGGGACATATATATTAAATTAAAATGTGAGAGCATTCATGGGAGGATGTCTCATCAATTTTAGGACCATGGAAGAAGGATGAAATGAGAGTGGTGGGTCTTCAGCTGCATCTCTAATATTTTATCTCTTTGCAAAATAATAATAATAATAATAATAATGTAAACATGGCAGAATAGTAGCAGTTTAAAATGTGGCCAATAGGCATAGTAATATCTGATTGTTATTTTTTAATACTTTCTTCTATGTTGAAATATACTATAATTAAGAAGGGAAAAGAAGCAGTTATAATAGGTCAGTCACAATGTATTCAGTCAATTAAATTCGCCATTTTAACAGAATAAAGGAAAAAAAACATATGAACATTTCAGTAAATGCAGAGAAAGTTTCCGTTAAAGTCAATACTCATTCATGATAAGTAAAAAAATCTCTCAGAAAATCAGGAATGGAGGTAAATAGCTTAATCTGTTAAAGGACGTTAGACAAACTATAGTTAACCTAATACTTAATAGTAAATATTGAGTGCTTTACTCTCTGTGCATAGAAATAAAGCAAATATGTTCGCTCTTAACCTCATCTAGTCAACATGGTATTAGAGATTCTAGTCAGTGAAAATGAGGTAAGAAAAAGAAATACAAGACATACCATTATAAAAATAAGAGTTATAATTCTTTTTATTCACAGATGACATGACTGGGTACATAGAAAAACCAAAAGGCAACAAATAAACTATGAGAATTAAATAAGTAAAATTAGTGAGGTCACTGCATACAAGGTCAAGATATAGAAACAAATTGTGTTCCTATATTCTAGGGAAAAAAATTTGGGAAATTAAAATCTCCAAACTTATTGAGACACATTAAAGGAAACATAATTAAATGGAGAGAGGTATACCATAATCAAGGATAGAATAACCTGATATTGAAGATATCATTTTACCCACATTGCTCTATATGCTCAACGAGATGGATGAATCTTTAAAATGTTATGTGGGGGCGTCTGGGTGGTGCAGTCGGTTAAGCATAAACTCTTGATTTTGGCTTAGGTCTGATCTCAGAGTCATGAGATGAAGCCCCACATCAGGCTCTGTGCTCTGCGTGAAGTCTGTTTGGGCTTCTCTCTGCCCCTCCCCCATGCTCTCTTTCTCTCTCTCTAAAATAAGTAAATAAATCTTTTTAAAAAAAATAAAGTTATTTGAAGCAAAATAAACCAGACAGGCCAGTAAATACTGTATGATTCTCTCTGTGCCCAAAGTAGGGAAGGGCAGTCTGATAGTGCTAGAATGAGGCAATCTGTCACGACAGCTTCGTAGTTCTGTGACAATTAATAACCTCATACTCTCGGTGGCTTAAAACAAAAATTTGTTTCTTACTTATGTTATGTGTCTATTGTGAGTTAACAGGAGGGCTTTGCTACAGTCAGGCTGAAAGAACAGCCGCTATCCAGAAGGGGTATTAAGAGCGTTTTGTACTGGCATTTAAATGTTCAAGCCACTGGGTGGCTGAGTCAGAAGAACATGCATCTCCTGATATCAGGGTCATGAATTCAAGCCCTATGTTGGGTGTAGAGCTTACTTAAGAAAATGAATGAATGAATGAATGAATGAATGAATGAATGAATGAATGCTCAAGTCTAGAAATGTCACAAGATACTGTCATTAAAACTCATCAGTAGGAATTTGCTCATGGCCCACTCAACACAAGGGAAGTTGAAGAGCATAGTCCTTCCATGTGCTCAGAAGGCAGAGTTAGAAGTATATGTCCAGTAGTATGAATGACTACCACAGCAAGATGGGTAGTAGGGGCTGGAAAGGAGACATTAATAATCTAGCGAAAGGTCTTACAAATACCAGGCTGCTGTAGCCAGTGGGAAATCTCTTGTAGTGGTTTTCATAACAGGAATCTCTACTATTCCATTATAAACTGTAGGCTTTGGTTGGTTTTGTATACTCCTCATCAAAATCTTCTACAGAAACACACATATACTTTTTTCTTTAATTTAGGTTTTATTTTGTGAAAATCAAAGGTAATGACATGGTGTGTAACAAAGAAGAAGGCTAATGTCAGTGCTCTGAGTCAAAGTTGGCAATGAGAACATAGCTCTCAAGGAATCTATGAAAATCATGAAGAGGCAATTGGAATTTCCTAGAATCATGGATTGGGGTCACATCTGAATTTATCTAACTCGTAAGGAGCAGAATTGCCCCAGCTAATGAAGTGATCAGAAAGGAAGAGAATCAGTGTTTTGTGAAATGGTCGCAGAGTGCTTAGCCTTGAAGCAATGCTCCATAAATATTAGTTTAAATGTAAGAAAAGAGCCCTATACCTGAGAGAATTATGTAAGCTCTGATGAGAAATGATGCTGTTAAAGGGTTACGTTGTGACCAAAAATATGACACAACAGCTTCGATACTGTCCTGGGGTCCATGGCTGGGTCTCCAGATACCCAGCTGCTATTTGTTTCAGAAGGACAGTGGCTTCTGTTATACCAGTGGGAACTCCACCCAGGCTGTGTTTCCTGCCTGCTTGTAAGGGTGACCAAAAACCTAGAGGAAAATTTCTTCACTGCCTGGTAGGGTTAGGGCCACATTTTCTTTTTCACAGTTAAATGTGAAAGCTGGAACTGAGGGCTATAAGCCAGGCAGGGGTCCAGGGTGGGGTCAGCAGTTAAGAAATGTCCCATCCACCAAAGAGGTGTCTTTGGCCTGATCCCCAACCCTAATGAAAACTTTGGTGGGACTTTCTAAACTGGCATTTTCACGTTTGTCATTTCTTTATCAATTCATTTTTGTGTCATTCTACTTCTCGAAAACAAATGTTTTAACAATAATAACTTTAAAGAAAAGGTAGACACCATGGTATGATGTTCCTTCTCTTTCTCTGAGCTTTACTGATGAAGTGCTGTTAATTCTGGCTCAGGGTGTCCTCTTCTGCCTACACTCTCTGGCCAGCCTTAATTCTATCCCTAGTCATCGCTTCCTTGGGGTTGTTCTGCCTTCATTCTTGTCCATTCCCAGCCATTTGCTATGCTCTCCAAAATCAAAGCTCTCAAATGGAGTTGAGCTTGACATAAGTGGTTTTAAAATCTTGAGTAGCACCATTATCTGACAGAGGTTACAAGGAGGGTCCCTGTGGGGGATGCTGACAGGACTCCTCTCAGGTTTGCGCAGGTCTTTTTGCAGTTTTTGCTTGACCCTCTCTTGGCTTCCTTGTGTTTTTGCCCCTACAGTTGGGATGGAACCTCTTCACCTGTAGCCCAGGGAGCACCTAGAGGTTTCCATCCTGTGGGAGGGCTGTAAACCAGTGACTCAGGGGCATGGAGTGTGAAAATGGGAAAGCAAGCACCCAGGTCAGGACCACTCCGAGGCATAACTTCCACTCCAAAGTTCCTCTGCAGGAGCAGCCTGAAAGCCCCTTCCCCAGGCCTTCCTTGCAAACACACTCCTGATTTCCCACCCCTGGCCTGCCCTACGTCATCCCCCATTCCCAGATTGGCTTCTCCTGGGAGTACCTTCTTGATAAACCACTTGCATATGAAACCTCATCTCAGAATCCACTTCTAGGGACCTGACCTAAGACACTCCTCTCCCCACGGGCCAAATTTAGATTTAAAACGTTGTTTGTCATATTTAATTTTCAAGCTGAGTATTTTTAAACTGCATTTACTAACCCAATTTAGTTCTTACCGCTTCCTTCTATTTTATTTTAGTCCTATTTTGTTTACTGACCTTCTTCGCCCAGCCCCTGAAAGCAATTTGAGTTTTTAATCCCTGACCCATAAGTTTTTAAACAAGATAGGGTGATTTAGGGTGCTTGACAGACTCAATCTATTATACATGTCTGGCTTCTTCTCCCAACTCCCTGTCCCAGGCACCCGAATTTCCTGCCACCACTGAATGCCTTTGTATCCCCCAGGCATGTAGGCACTTGCTCAACTCTGTTCCTTCACATGTGATTCTTGGTCTGAATGAAACTCTCCTCTACTTTAGGTCCACCTCACAAAATCCTATTCATCAAAGCTCTTCTCAAATGTCCCTTTCTCTGGGAAAGCCATTTCTCCAGACTTCCATGGGTTGCCCCAACACCTTTTACACATGTCTGTGATTTGACATACCATACCAGAGTAAAATCTGAAGGACATCTGGATGAACTTTTCAGAGGGGGAGCGTGTGAATCTGTTTTAGGCAGAGAAAGGGCAGGGGAAAGACATTGTGGTGGGCTGGGAGGGGGAGGATGGAGTGGAGTATCACATGCTGGAAGAACTGTGTCCAGACTGATGTCCAGAACTGCGTCTAGTGCTGGAGGCAGCTAGAAAGGCAGAGGAAAGGGTGCAAGGTTAAGGACAGGTGACTGGGAGATATAGTAGTTTCCAGTCTGGAATTCATGGATGAATGTGAGGGGATAGGAAAACACCCTCAATTCTATATCATGTTGGTGTATTTCTATTTTTTTCTGGGGACAGAGTTTATAGTTTCATTGCATATCTTTACTAAGAGTAAGAGACAGAAAGGGAGGAAGAGAGAGGAGAAAGAGAGGGATAGAGAGGAAAGGGAAAGAGAGAAATAAGAATTATTGAACATTCTACATATCAGAACAGCATCCAATCTCTTACTCTCCATAACAACATAATGAGGTCTACAGCTACCATTATTCCCATTTTACAGGGGTTAGATCTGAGGTTCAGAAGGGCAGATGCTCTCCAAAGACACAGCCTGTCCATGTCAGAGCCAAGATGCCAGTCCAGTTTTAGGACATGCAGGATCATGCTCTTTGCTCACTGGCTCCTGGACAAGAGAGATCAACTGGAGGTATCTCCAGAGGGCTTTTGTGTGACTTCGCGAGGCTAGGATAGGGAAAGCAGCAGGCAGAGGATGGCTGGTGGTGTTCCATTATATGCTCCTCTGCCCTGTTATCTTGTAAAACTGAGGTTGCTCAGGAACTGTGGTCATGGGGCCAGAGCTTGCCTAGACATCTTCATTTGAAAAAAAAAAAGTGTCTAATAATCAAAAGCTTGAGAATATAAGGAAAGAGATAGAAAATTAGAAAGCCATCCACTTTCTCACAACCCTGTGCATTCCTTTGATTTAACATGTGTTCTTTATAACTATCTACGCTTTGAAGCTGTGGTTCTCAAAGTGTGGTCTCAAGAATGGCAGCCTCAGCATCATGTGAGAACTTGTTAAAAATACAAATTCTTAGGCTCCACTTCAACCCACCTGATCAGAAACACTGGGGGTGGGCCCAACAATCTGTTTTAAAAAGCCCTCCAGTTGATTCAAATGCACATCTAAGTCTGAGGACCACTGATGTAAAGTGTGGAAAGCCCTCTCAGATTCATTATCTCGGTGGTTCTTCCTGGAAATGTTTAATACATTTTTCTTAGTTCCACTGTATATTTCGGGACACTGAGAATAAAAAGGAATGTGATTTCCTGATCATAAATCCAGATTGGTTGGCTTTGTAGGATAGCCCACTTTCTGTGAGTACATTATGTCTCCCACCATGTTTTCATGATACCCCCATGAGACACACAACCTACCGGGAGTTAAAAAGACAGCTTTGTCACCTTCCCTCTGAGCATTCATGTGCTTCATGACAAGCCAGTGGACAAATATCCAATGTGGATTGCTTGTAGGACCTGAACTGATGTGGGAAAATATATTCAGACCAATCCACTTGACTTCAGCTATGAAAATAATGTGGATGCCTAAGAAGACTTCTGATCCATTAGAGATATACGTTGCCCCCATAAAAAACAGTTGAAATAGCCAAGTTTTTAGAATCATAAAGTGCAATAAAATTTTAAGAATCACCACCCCTTTGATGAACATCTACTACACAACATTACTTTCCATGTGTCATCTTTTTCGGTCCATATAACAAGGTCTCAGAGTTGGTCTCTTTTTGCTCATTTTATTAAAGGAGAAAAATCAAGTTTCTTATGTAACTGTGATCATGATCACTCACCTGCTTCAAACCCGTCGGTTAATTTCCATCCACCTACAGCAGTGGCTCTCAGCAGTTGCCCACCGGAACACCTGGGGAATTTAAAATCATGATGCCCAACCCCTATTCCAGACCAATTAAAGTAGAACCCCTGGGAGAAGGACCTGGTATTTTTCAAAGTCTTCCAGATGGTTCCAGTGTACAACACAGTTTGAGAATCACTGATCTAGAAATTTCAGTCTCGTTAGTGTGGTCTACAAATGCTTAGATGCTTGAGCTCCTGGCTACCTGTTTAAAAGACATCTTATCTCTTCTCCCCAGAGTTCAACATCCTGGCTTCTTTTGGTTCCTCAGCTGTATTTCAGTGGCTTCATCACTCTCAGGCCTTTGCATCTGCTCTTCCTTCTGCCAGGATGCTTGTTTAAGCAGCTCTTCATGTGGTTGACTCACTAGCATTCTTTAGATCTCAGCCCAAATGCCTCCTCTTCTAAGAGCACTACTCATCTAAAGTTATGTTCGGTGTCATTATCACTTACCATCTGGTTTATCTCTTTGGAAGCATGTTTTACAGTCTTGGTTATATATTATTCACTTATGTGTTGTTGTTCTTACCCCATTTTAATAGAGGATCCAGCGAGCCCAGAGACGATGCTATTCTTATTCACTACTATCCCTCCTGTGTCTGTAAGGGGGTCTGGTTCAATGAACATTGCTTGAATAAATGAGTGAAGGAGAATGAATGAACTCAGAGGGTTTAAGTGATTAATCTTCAGCCCTATAATTGTATTCAAGTATCTGGACTCCACTGTTCTGAGTCCAGGTTCATTGATTTTTTCCAGTAAAATCTAACCATTTCTGCTTTCACTCTATTCACACATGTTTAAACCAACAAGGTTAGACGAGATATACTGTTCCTAATAAGGAACATGGGACTTGGTGACTTGGAGTTCACCTTCTGTGATGTGGCAAGGAGTAGGCGAGTGGGCACGGTACAAAACCAGCTGTGTAAATAGCATCACCTCCACTCCAATTTAAATGAAGTCGGTAAATTATGCCTCCAGACCTTAAACCATTTATTTCACCATGCTGAAGAAAGGAAAAGGAGAGTTCAGAGAAGTAATTTCTCTGCCCAGGTATTTCATTAAAAACAGAATGGAAGGGGCCCCTGTGGGAGAACATGGCACCTGATATGATTGTGGGAGACACTTTCGTACAGAATGGAATAATCAAATGGCGGTTCACCTACCCCAGTTGGTTTTCACCATTATCAATAATGGAGGGCCATAAGCAGGGATGAACTCCAGCCCGTAGTGTGCCCTGGAGGAGACAGAGTGCCTAGACCAGCCCTCAGCCAGCAGAAGCAATAACACCAGTGTTAATAACAAGTCTCACCTTTGTCAACTCTCTGGGGGATAGTGTGTGTGTGTGTGTGTGTGTGTGTGTGTGTGTGTGTGTGTGTGTGGAGGGAGGTGATCTTAATATTTTTCTCCCTCTGCATTGTTTCTGACAATGGAAATACACCTGCTGATAATATTTTATTGACTGAACGTGCACAATAGAGTCAGCTTTTGCTCATTTGCCACCACAATAAAACAACCTCATCCAGTATCGGTATCAGAGAAGGTTAAGTCTGGGCAGCTATGGCTGAGGGTTGCCTATTAGTATTTACCTAACTAACATTTGTTCATAGAGGATGACTGAGGGCAGGAGTGCAGAACTTTCAATAACTCGTTTTCAATAACTGCCATTTTCTTTGAGCTTTGTTATAATTCCAAGAACAAAGCAAGAGTTCTTGTTTCCATTTGAGAGAAGAGGAATCTGAAAGGAAGGTCATGCAATTTGCTTAAGATCCTTTAGTTACTGAGTCACAAAGCTGGAGTTCAAACCCAGACAAAGAACAATTTGTAATGCACAGTAGACTCGAGGGGCCTCTATGGGTGCTAATAATAATAATGGTAATACAAATACGATTAATATTAACACTAATATTTATTATTAATATTAGCACCTAATAAATGTTAAGTACATGCCAACACTATAAGTGTATTACACATATAATTTTATTTAAATTTCATGCACAGTAAGTTATTTAATTTTCACCACAACCTTATCAAGAAGGAACTATTACTTTCTTTTTCTAGATAAAAATACCAAGATTCAGAAAGCTTAATGGCTTGCCTATGATAGTCTAAAAGTGGCAGAGCTGCAATTCAAACACATGTATTTCAACCTCTTTTTGGTCTTCCCCGGTACCCCACGCAAACCACACCAGATACCACCAGGCTTCTCACAGCAACGATAATGAACCCAGAGATGTGAAACCTGGTTTGGCTACTAAGTCAGGGTGTGACCTTTGGATGAGTCCTCTCTCCTTTCCAATGGGCTGTGGGCCTGGCCAGCGTCTGCTCCATCTTGCTTCCTCCTGCAGTGTTCGTTCCCACTGCATACAAACGAGGACAGAACACACAAAGCCACCATCTGGTGAGCATTCCAGTTGAACTCCTTCAGATGCAGAATCACCAGGTTTAAACATTAATGGTGAAAGGAACTTTCCTCGCTGGACACAAGTGTCAGGAAGACAGAGCAGGGGCTGCTGGTGGAGGACGGGCAGGAGATGCTCCCATGTCCTTTTGCGATTGCTCCAGGAGGCTCATCACCTCACCTCATGCACCGTTCACAAGGGGCTTTGGGAAAAAAGAAAAAAAAAAAAAACACCACCTGGAGCTGAGAACATAATTACACGAACTTGAAAATAAGGTAAAGACCAAATTAAAGCAGTAAGCCTTAGGCATAAATACAAATGGATGACGATCCGTAAATCCCTTGTGGCAGCAAGTTAAAAAAAAAAAAGTGAGAGAGATCCTCTTGATATTAAAGTAAAAGTTGAGAAAAGTAAAATGTGGCAGGTAGCACAGAGGTGGAATCCAGGGGTTTCGCCTTCCACATAGGGCTCCAAATAGACGTGATCGTCATAGCAATAGAGGCATCAGGGGTGCTATGCTGAGCTTCATCTCACTGCAAGTTCGCTCAGTCCCAGGAGACAGGTGTTGTCAGTACTCTCATCTCACAGGTGGGCAAATGGACTCCAATGTTAAAATCTCATCCAGAATATACAGCTAGTTAGTGATACGGCCAGTATTCAGAGTCAAGGGGTCTCAATCTTGAGCTTTGCTCTTAACCAATGTGTTAGACTGTTTGGGGCAGAGTTGAAGAGCAGCCCCAGTCACTGGCTCTATTCCAGACCAGGGAAACCCGCTTTATTCAAGGAATAAGACAGTGTGTTCAAACCCAGTGGCCAAGTTTGCCATCTTGACTCTCTCTGCTTCTTTTCTCAGCCCCAGGCTAAGTACTGCCTTTCTTAATCCCCCCTGCTAAGTAAGTCATTGTTTTCTCTCCACATTATGTGTGATGTTCATTTCTTCCACTATATTCAAACTTCTTTATTTGGTTACTGATAACTTATTGATTGATTGGTTGGCTGATTCATGAGTCTTCAAATATCTTCTAGGGTATATACTTCAATACTAAGCTCCGTCGAGGTACCGAGCCATAGAGAGAGAGGTATGGAGGGTGAGGGTATGAAGTGCCGTGCAGGAAACCCCCTCAGGGAGCACACAGTGCAGTGAAGCCGGTGTGTTAGGCGAAGGTTCCTCAGCTGATAGTGGAGGGGGTGCAGCTGAACTGTCTGTAGGGGCTGAGAGAAAACACAGAAGGAGCCCCAAAACTCACCCAGGTGAGGACAATAGTTTCCCTAGAAGTGATGCTGGAGGTGAGGGGCTCTTCAGTCTCGCCCAGGACAGTATGCACAGGAGGCCAGTCATGCTCCAGCTCTGCAGTGCACGAAAAGCACCAGGAGACTGGTAAAGAAAGTGGAACTTGGACCTCTGAACCTCGTGAGCCATAGAGTCTTAGATGGCCATCCGGGTGGTGTCAGGAACCTAAATTGTTAACAAGTTCTCAAAGTGATTTCATTTCGGGTGGTCTGAGCAGCAGCAGGCAGTCAATTCATAGTTGCTAATGAAGACATACAAACACACATGCATACGTGCCATGGAAGTAGACAATGCATAGTTCCATATTTATTAGCTACTCCTCATGGACAGTTTTTCAGAATGCGTCCCCTCTCCTCCACGGTGTAGTTATTGCACAGTGTCACTGGATGAGAGAGTCCACTTTTCTGGAACGCCTGCAATAGCTGACATGAAGGATAAACACACTTAGGTCAAAATCATAGTAAGAGTTTTAATGAACAACAACAACACAAAAGTGTTCGTTGTCAGGGAATGTGATGTGAAAGTCTGCACTCAGACTCAGTTGATAAAGCCCAGTCCCCTCCTCTGCCCCATGGGGCTTCATTTCTCTCCAGTGCCCATTTCTACCTTTCTACCTCTGACGCTGCACTAGAAATCAGTCCATATTGAGTCTTAAAAGGTGCCACAGTTTGAGCTCTCATTGCTCCTCAGCACAGATGCTGGCTTTGCCTCCTCAGCTAATCAACCAGCCTCGAATCTCTTGAATTTTTATCTCCTTGATGTCTACGTATAACGTAGTAGCTATTGCCTGACTACTCACTCATCATCCAATAAAAACTTAGCTAATTATTCACGCATGTAGCAGGTATTTCTTGAGAACCTACTAGCCACCCAGCTCTGTTCCAAGTACCATGTGCCCATCTATGGAAAGGCAGACATAAATCTCCTGCTCAGAAAGAAGTTGGAAAGGTAGTCGTTAAAAAAATAAAGCAAATGCTTAACACTATGAAATGTTTTAAAAAGAAACTTGCGGGTCATGGAAATAGGAAATAACAGAGGTGATAGTGTCCATGAGTCTGAGGAACCAGAAAATTCAGGACGTAACATCCTGAAAAGTCTGAGTCAAGAAAGGACTTGGCACTTTCATGAAATTTCATATCAAGGCGAGAGTGGTGGGAAAGGAGAGGAACAGCGTAAGACTAAGTTGCAATGGCAAGATGGTCTAGGTTACCTGGCACCTTGTAGCCGTGGATGGTGCCTTCCAATGTAATGTGAAATGAAATGGAAAGCCATTGAAGGGTTTAAGCAAGAAAGTGACTTAATTTGTTAAGAAGAATGCCTATTGTGTGACTGTAACACATTTTCATCCATTCATTTGTTGATAAATATTTTGGTTGTTTCTACCTGTTGGCTATTGTGAATATGAATGTTCAGAGGCAAGCTTTTGTTTGAATACCAATCTTCAGTTCTTTTGGGTATATACTTAAGCACATTGCTGGGTTGATTAAATATTTAGCTTCTTAAGGAATTGCCGCAGTGGCTACACCATTTTACATTCCTACATCTGTGTAAGAGAGTTTTAACACACTCTACATGTTACAAAGTAGATGAATCTTGAACACCTTATGCAAAGTGGAAAAAAGTCAGACACAAAAGGCCATGTATTGTATAATTCCATTTATGTGAAATGTCCGTGATAGGCAAATCCATGGAGTCAGAAGGCAGGTTAGTAGTTGCCAGGGGCTGGAGGAGAGAAGAAATGGGGAGTGACTGCTGGCAGGTGCAAGGTTTCCTTTTGGAATGATAAACCGGAGTTCTAAGTTCTAGAATTAGACAGTGATGATAGTGGTTGCCCAATATTGTGGATGCATCTAATGCCGTTAAATTGTATGCCTCAAAATGGTGAAAATGGTAAATTTCGTAGTGTTTGTATTTTACTGCAATTAAAACAAACAGATGCCTCACAATTGCATGGAGCATTAGTTAGGAGGAGGACGTGAGGAAGGCTGTGTGGAGATGGCTTCAGTAGTCTGCATAAGGGACCACGGAGGCTCCGAAGAGGAGGGAGACCTCAGGATCCTGCAAAGACAAATGGAATTCCATTCACTTGATGCCTTGTTGTTCCTTCTTAATGCAACCTCTTTTTCTGTTTCCCATCAATTTACTCCTTGTACCCACTGATTCATCCCTATGTCTCTCCTCCCACTGAACCCTCTATTATACCGGAGGCATCTGTGTCTTATTACATTTGTTAAATAAATAAAATAAATCAGTAGCATCAGATAGCTTAAGGTTGTGTGTGTAAACCTGCTGAGTGGCTCTCCTCATTACACCTTCCTCCCCATTTTCCTAGCCCAGCCAACCTGGGGTCCTGGGTTGCACGGAAGGAAAAAGGCCCTGAAATCAATACAGTATTTAACAGGAAGGCGCTGAAGCGTGGCCAGCCCAGAAGCAATATGCTGACTCGAAACATCGGGAGGGCTTCTCAGGCCTGGCTGCCGCCTGCCCAAGCCGTGGTGGAAGCCCCAGAAAGACAAATTGCAGTCATCAATCCCAGGGAAGAGAGACTCGCATCCTACCTCCTGTATCAGCAGGAGGGCAAAAGAGTTGCATCCTGGTAGCTCTGTTTCTGAGATGGTAATGAGGATCCTTCCGACACTGGATGACAGTAGACTTGAAAGCAAGTCGGAAATCACCCGGTTTCCTGTTAGCAGCCTGACTTTATATGCTGCGGGGTCAGCACGGGCCAGGCCTGTTGGCGTGACTTTGTGGAGAAGGTGCTCTGATCCCATTAATATGGACTCTGCCTCCTTCAACCCTAACACGAATAAGCATGCTGCCATCCACTGTGCACAAAGATCAGGTACAAGGAGGAACGCTCAGAGCCGTGAAAAATAAACACAACAGTCTTGTGCGAACATCGTTAGCTATACTCTCTTCTCATGTAAGACCATCCTGTGCCTTATAATCCAATTATAATGGAGCCTGGTGTTGGGCATCATTACATTTCATTATTGAAAAAAACAAATTTACAGGCATCCCTGAGTAGAAAGCAAAGTGGTAAGGAGGTTAAGATGATGGCCTCTGAAGTTACACAAACCCGAGTTCAGCTATTGGCTCTACACCTCCTATTTGAATGACCTTGGTGGGAAGTTTACTTAGAGTCTTAAAGCCTCAGGGTTCTTCTCTGGAAAAATGGACATAAACAAAAATGGACATAAAATGGACATAATCCATTTTGACTTAATAAAGCTACTTGAGAGTATTTGATACATACATGTTAAGATCTATGATGTGGCGTGGGTGCTGCTGAAGGACTTGCACAATAACACAGCACCTACGTATAGCAAATGTTCAATACTTTTCAACTGTCATTATTATTGAAATCATCATTTTATGCAAAAGCAGAAAATTCCTTTGCTATACAGACCTACCTCACCTAGGATGAAGGCAGCGAATGTCCATAACTATAAATGACCAACTTACTTTTTCTTAATCTTTTGCTCATCAGAACCCATTTTCAATACCGATCAGAAGCCCTGGTTTGAATCTATGCTATATTTATCCCAGTTCTAGTGAGAAAGTACCTCCCTGAGCCCTGGAGAAGAGGCTACCCAGAGAAGAGAAAAGTGAGGTCACCCATGGGACACTGTGAAAGCAGAAGGGAATGGGGATTGGGGGAAGCTCGGTGCCTATCACTCTGGGTGCCCTCCACCCAAAAACTCTTTGATCTATTGCACATGTCCCCACCCAAGGGAGAAGGTTCTTTTCCAAGACTCTTTCCAAGGATGTGCTGAGTAAGATGTTCTCCTTCCATTTAAAACTCTTTGCTCTAGAAAGCTCTGATGACTGCCATTGGCATGATGACCTGTGAGTTTGTGTTGGATAGTAGGTGCTAGTGGGAGGTTGGAAACCACTTTACTAAGGTGAGGGGCTTTAAG
Organism: Ursus arctos; assembly: GCF_023065955.2. Taxonomy (NCBI): domain Eukaryota; kingdom Metazoa; phylum Chordata; class Mammalia; order Carnivora; family Ursidae; genus Ursus; species Ursus arctos. Next base: position 20,889,192 of record NW_026622863.1, read on the forward strand.
GAAAGCATTTGCTTCAAGTAAAACCTAAAGACTGGGACAAGTGAAAGGATGTGTATACCAATGTGATTCATAATGAGTCCAAACTGCAAATATCTAAATGTCCATCAACAGTACAATGATTAATGTGTTCTGTGATTTCATTTTTACAAAGTTCAAAAACAAGCCAAACTAGTTGATGGGTTTCAATATGAGAATAGTGCCTGCTTTGTGACAGGAGTGGCTGGGAAAAGGTGTAGAAAAAGGTGCTAGAATGTTCTATTTCTCGATGCAAGGGGTGGCTACACAGGTGTTTTCATTTTGCAAAACTTCTCTGAGCTCTAAATGTATGATTCATATACTTTTCTGTATCTATGTGATTCTTCTAAGAAAATACTTCACTCAAGTCTAAATCACTGGCTTCCTGAAGTCCCCAGGAGGCTTTGAGTGGGTTCAGAACACATACATTTACCCATATAAAGATGCCTCAGGACCGGGACCAGTACCCTCAGCACCACCCTGCTGGGGGTTTTGCCAGTGGCAGCAGCGGGATAGGACAGCGGCAGGATCTCAGCTCACAGAAACTGGGACACTGGAAGATATTATATGAGCTGAATAAATCACCTGGCGGAGCCCACAGATGTAGACATCCTTCACTTAAAAGATTCCCAGGAATTATTTAGGGAGGGCTTGGAACACCCTGACTTTCCTACATGGTGGGTTAGTGCACATAGGAAAAAAATGCCATTTTAGAAAGTTGCTGTGACCCTGCTTTTCCCCTCAGTCAGGTGACAGCTAAGCAACGTATTCTGAAATGTTTTGTGACGACTTCATCACAAAATGGACATAAGAAACTGTTGGAAAATAAAAACACAGGCCACGTTCATTCCTCTTTCCAGATCATGCCAAATTGAAGTCATTGAAAGTCAATAAAGTAATTTCCTCAAATTTAATATTATGAAATGAACAATCTAAATTTCTGAGCTATGGACACTTTTGCTTCTGGGTGAAAATTATTTAAGTGAGAATGTCCTTTCCTGCACCAAGAATGTTAATACAATATTAATGACTATCAAAAAACTGAAAAATGATTCACTCATGCATCTCTGTGCCAATAAATAAAACTGTTGTCTTTAAACATCAATCAGTGGGCATATTTAGTTAAAGCTTGTAACCACTCCTACTTCACTGAATATGGATATTTTCCCAAAACCTTGATGTTATAAATATCACTACAAAGCAATGTTTGTGCATCATTTGTTTTTCCCTCTCTTTTTGGAATATCTCCAATAAGTTATTGGAATTAATCCTATAAATAGAATCACTAGGTCTATAGATTTGGGCATGTTTAAGGCCTGTGACAAATACTTCCTAAGCTTTTCCTTATAAAAACTGTAAACTTTACTTCCCGAGTTTGTTGTTCGCTTCTTCTTTTGTTTTATTTATTTGTTTATTTTGGGTTTGTGTTGCAAGGTTATTTGGCAAGAGGGCAGAAATCTTTGGCCCTCATGTCCCACTCTGGCTTAAGTGAGCACTTTAGATTCACAGGGAGAGATGGTTCTGTGGAAGGCAGACTTTATGGTTTCAAGTGTAGCCAGGCTCTCAAAATAAGAACAGCCACATCAGGACCCTCTCAATATTTCTAAACCAACTGAAATCAGACTTCATATTCAAATCCTGTCTGGCTGAATTACTTCCAATCTAAAATGGCTTTGAAATTTTTCATATTAATGGATTTGGATATAAAAAGTAATAAGAGAAATCTATAGACCTATATAATTTTAAAGTTTTATGTGTGTGAACCTGGAAAATATTAGAAACGTATCTCAGGCTGGTGAATAATATTCGCAATCTAAGAAGATCTATGATGTGGTCTGGGTGCTGGGGAAGGATTTGTCCAATAGCACAACCATTTTCTTGAAGGGCACAAGAAGGAGTTTAAGGAAGGGAACATATTGCAGCAGACAAAAGAGAGAAGAAAGGATGCAAGCATCTAATTATCCCTATTTACCTCTAGCACGATGCTTCAGACCAGCACTCCTCTTCCCACGGACATCATACTGCACTCTCCAAACCTCATATTTTCATGTTTTGGTCCCCCAAAAGTTTTCAAATGGTTTATTCAGATGACATTATTGGAATTGATATCTACTTGTAGATGACAAGTAGGAATTGAAAGGGAAAATCATTAAGGGTAAAAAGGAAAAACATTAAGAGTAAAAAGGAAAAAAAAAAAAAAACAATTGTTAAGTGTTCCAGTGTTTCTGTGATTAAGCATAAAGTAAGGCTCTGAGCTCCCTGGTATCCAAGATAAAGAAGGAAACATGGTCTATTTCTTGTGACATTAGACATCCTCCCGATTCTATGACCGAGTCAGAAAGAAACTTGATTTCTGAGTAAAACTTCTTTTCTGGGCCATTTATGCAAGGGGCGTAGGGTAATATGAAGGTCAATATTATCTGCCAAAATTTTACTGCAAATGCAGAAGTTAAATTCATTCTTTGAGCTTTTAGCACAACCTTCAATTAAAGTTAGAGGAGCTGGCTGCCGTCCAAGTCAGTGATGGCAATTGTGTGAGGATAAAGATGATATATGTCAGGTTTGTAGTAGAAGTACCGCAAAGACCTATATCACATTCGGGTTTCCAGAGAATGACCCTTTAGCTCAGAGTCCATCGAGACAAAGGTTGTCAAGAGACAAGGTCAGTGTGACATTTAGAAATCGGAGTTTCACAAAACTGATTAAACATCAGAATCACTTGTGGATTTTTTTTCTTTTTTATTCATTGAATCAGAGACACTGGGGATAGCATTTAAGAATGTGTTTTTATTTTTTGTTTTTTGTTTTTGGATTTTTTTAAACTCACTCTCCAGATGAGTCAACAGCAGACAGTTTGGGTCAGCATTCGAAAACAAATGGTTTTGAGATGGCTCTTCCTGAAGACCTTTTCTCTCTTCTGGCCTTTAGCAGGAGCCACGTGGCAAAGGTCAGGAGACTGGGACCCCTTAAGAACATCTACCACACAGGTCACCTCATGTGGAAGACAAAGGTGAATCCTTCATCTTAAAAGCTGCTTATGGGACCATAATGGTTTGGGGAAGAAAGAACAAGAGCCCAGACCACGAATCTATCCTGGCATGCCCACCTCTTGCATTCAAGGAACCCAGATATTCCCTGCAAGGTACGAGGGCCCATTACAATCATTCTTCTAGCATGGCAATGCCTGTCTTCCCTGGCAAATTTTGATAAATGCAATGCCAAGTTGAACAGTGTGCAACCACCGCAAGCATTATTAATCAAAGAAGGGGCTGGTAGATCTCTCGGGTACTTCTGTAGCAAGAGGAAAACAATCATATGTCTGATTTCTTCAAATGACCACATTCTTTGGTTCATTTTTTTTTAAACCTAACAATCAGACTGTCTGCCATTTAATAGTTAGAATGGTATCACCAGCTAGTGTGTAAAAAGCTGTCCCCTGGAGGCCTATTCCTGATTTGTACTCTCTCCAGGTCCCTGAAACACTAAATAAATAAAAACGAACGGCTTTTAATGAAAGCCTTAGCCTCCTTGGTTTAGCTTTTAATTGTGTGACAGTCAAAGACACACATACGCATCACATCCTGAGTTGTTTATTGGAATTACAAACCCTCAGCCTAAATGTCAAGCTATGCCACAGAGAAATGTGAACAGCTCAGTTTATTAATGGCAAATTCAGTGGTTGGTCCCATCATTCATGGCAATGGGGACTCCAGCTTGCTCAAGCTCTTAGCTTCCAATACAGATCAACATGATCACAGGGTTGACTTAGAGACTAGAAACCCAAGGCACAAGAAGAGATTGATGAGACCCCTTTGCAGGCTCTGAGTCATCTGCATGCAGAAACTTGAAACATAAAGACAAGAGGTGCCTGCGTTGGCTTGGATTGAAAGACTTTCCAGGTTTGCCTGGTTTGTATCTGTTCACTACAGATTTGACACTTACTGAGAAAAGTATGAGCCTTCTTTTTCTCATCAGAAAGTGACCATCGTATCACCTGCCTCTGTAGGGTTGCTATGAAGTTTCGATATCACATATTTTAGTATCTACTAAACACATAGTTGGTTGTCAAAACAATGGTTACTAGTTTCATTGATACAAAAAAATTTTAAACATATAGAGCATGGTCTAATTTAAGTTGAATAGTTAATTCTTTCACTTTGGGAATTCGAGGAAGACATTTATGATAAAGACACATACGGATGAAGGTTTATGGTGTACATAAAATAATACGGTTGAAAGTTCAACACGAAGTCAGATGAGACACCTTATAATGCTGACTCCATACTCCTACTGGTACCTTTGAATCAGAACAGGTCTGTGTAGATGCAAAGCAGGAGTCACTTTTCCGGTTCTTGTTGTCATGTCATTAAGGTGACAAAATGCCAAAGGGGCAGGAAGCCATGGAGAAAGAACAGTGCCAGCAGCCAACAATGGGCCTTGTGGCTTCTGACCCTAATGCTACTGTGCTGGACATTATTAGCCTGTGGCATGTTCTTCTCCATGGAAAGACAGCAAAGAAAAAATTGACTAAAAGACATTACCTTAGGTCAATAAATAACTTCAACCCCATAGGCATCTCAGTGCTTACAAATCCCTTAATATTTTCATCCCGAGGAATGGAATAATTAATACAGGAGAAAACAAGCAGCCAAGTAAAGATGGGTATCTTCAGGTTTTGTTTTTTAAAGAAATTCCTCAAGGACAATTCATTTTCATTGATCTGCTACTCACAGACTGAAAAGTTTTGCTTTATATGGTTCTAGCACACATCCTATATAGATGTCATCTCCCCTTGAGTGTCAAAGGGTGGGAACCCATTTACCATAAGGAAGAAGAGATACTTGGCTATTACTAGTCAATTAATAGCAGCTCCTAAAAATGACTCCATTGAGTGCTTGTCCAATAAATTTTATCCGTTTTGAAATGGAAGCAGTGAAGGGTTATCTGGATGCCTTGGGGTTCCAAATATACCTTGATGACCTACAGTTGACTTTCCTCTTATTATGGCAGATGGGGAATAGGAAGGTCTTAAATGAAAACACTGTATGCTAATGTACCCCCAAGAATGTTCCATCAGCTCTCTACCATAAGTGCTTGCCCCAGACCTGGGCATCATATCCTTGGGGAGCCAAAGACATCTGTGAGCTAACACGTACTGGGAGCATAGCATCCACCAGCACTATGCCTACTACATGCATAGTTCATGCCTCACAACATTCCTCTCCCACTTTACAGATGAAAAAAACAGATTTAGGGGGGCGCCTGGGTGGCACAGCGGTTAAGCGTCTGCCTTCGGCTCAGGGTGTGATCCCGGCGTTATGGGATCGAGCCCCACATCAGGCTCCTCCGCTGTGAGCCTGCTTCTTCCTCTCCCACTCCCCCTGCTTGTGTTCCCTCTCTCGCTGGCTGTCTCTATCTCTGCCGAATAAATAAATAAAATCTTTAAAAAAAAAAAAAAACAGATTTAGACAGATGGAGTGATTTGCCCAAAGGCACATGGCCAGTGAGTAGCAAAACCAAGGCTTGAGCCTAACCAAATCCCAACTTCATTCTGCCTCCCTATGCACCACTGTTGGGATGTAAATGTCATTCAGGGAGTGAGAAGTCTTCTCTGTTCACTCCTATAACCTCATCATCCAGCAGTGGACCTGGTTCAAAGCATGTATTCAGTAAATATCTGATGAGGGGCTAACATCAAGGACAGCTGATGTCAAGGAGACTGGCATCCTTAAACCCCACATCTCTTTGCCTCTGTTTATGCCCAACACCAGACTGGGCATTCTTCATATATTTTTTTTCCTCTGGAGCTTATCCTTGTTTCACCATACGATTTTAGCTCTGTTTGCTCTCTGTACCCAGAGTCTCTCATTTATCACAGGACCATCCCTTATTCTCATACTCAGCATCATGTGTTTTACAACCCTCCCTTTCACTTCTGTTACCAGCAACTCTGGTCCTTGACTGATGTTTGATCATGAGCTCCATCTCCCCACCCATGAGAGGAGAAGCAGGTCATTTAGGCTAAAGAAGGATCTGATGCCCCTAGGGTGAGAGAATATACGGGCATTCAGGACAAATCTCTATTTGACAAGATCTTTTGCTTTGTGCATCTACATCAGGCATTAGAATGAATGACATCTTTTCAAAACATAACCTACTTATTTTCGTAAACTTACAAAGCTCCCCTATTTTGTGGGAGGGTTCACATTGTCCTTTCTTGGTCCCTTCCTCAGTGACCTCAGAGAAAAGAGGTAGAAGAGTAATCCAAGGAACACACAGGAGCATATTAGATGCCTCATGCTATACTGAGTTTTGACTTCAGAGTTCTTCATATATAACCAAATGTTTTAGTATAAATATATATCACCATGAAATACAATAGAATTGAATTCTAAATGAAGTCAAGTAGAGTAAGTGAGTTTCCAATTATATCAAGGCTCTTTAGGTGCCGAGGATTTCTTTTAGAACAGGAAGGTGCTTCTCAGGATGTTCCCAATGTCTTGTGCATGAAGAACCTGTGTTCTGCTGGTTTGGGCGTTGTGTAATATCCAGTGACCCTGTCTTCTTAAATTCAGTGTGGAGAGGGCATAAGACAAGAGCAGTCAACCTGAGTCAAGCCCCGGGCAGGACTTCTTGTGTACTCTTAGCTGCTCTGGACCCCCTGCAGCCTTTCTCTGATTGCTCTGTGGCTATTGATTGCTTATCCTGGGAATCTAATGACTGCCGTTGAATGTGACTTGGGAGAACTTCCTGTTCCATCCTGATCAAGCTTGATGGTGATCAACCTTGACCTCACTGTGACCCAGTTATAGAAGGGAAGGTGTGTGCGTGTGTGTGTGTATGTGTGTGTGTGTGTGTGTGTGTGGTGGCAGCGGCGGTAATATAAGGTGAGACAGGAAAACACAATAATTGGGGCCATTTGGTATTGGCTGGCACATACGACCAAGGAAAGATAGGGCCAGAAAAGCAAACTGAAATAATGGGTTTCAGATGACACCCTCTCCCTGCACCCTATCTTCAGGCCCAACCACTCACCTGCAACCTGGCCCCAATGTCTTAGCTCCCTACCTCAGCTTCAGTTCTTACCTTTGGCACCTTCAGTTTTGGGCACTTCTGTGTCCTCTCCACCTGAACATCTGGAATTTAGGCAGATATTCCAACTGAAAAACCTGCTTCTGCCCCCTAAGTATCCAAAGGCTCTAATTAATCTCTATTTACTTTTAAACCCACAACAGGTAAAACCAAGTTGAAGTAGATCTGCACTAATGACTTTCTGGGCAGCCCCAGGTACAGAGGTCCCAGCTGCATCCCTCCAACACCCATGCGCCTGCCAGCTCCATTCCCTTCTCTGTCTTATGTTTCAACAGTGGCTCAGTTATGGTTTCTGTTCACTCGGCTCCAGCACTATTTTTACACCTCTGTCAAAGCTCTCCCTGATCTCCGTCCTTTGAAAAGGACCCTTCTAAATCCCATCATAATGGCAGGAATTCAAGAAAGTGCAGGGGTGGGAAGGGATTGGGCACCGCATGGTCCTACAGCTGTTACCATTTTGGGATCAGAAAGCTGGTGACATTTTTTAAAAGGCATCCACACTGCCATATATCATACCATGTCTGTCTTTCACACATTTTAACCCTCTGTCTTCAGAAGGCCTTTCATGTTTTTCATCTTAATAAATACATAAGTAAAATTTTAAAAACTAACTTTTTTTTTAACCAAGCTCCATGACTCAGAACATAAGCCAACTAGAGTGCCCCATTTACTTACATAGCCCCTGTCCTCATGAGCTCACAGCTCAATTATAGGTATATGATAAGGGGAAAGGGGAGGTAGACTGCAGATAAGTAATGAAGGAATGACATACAGGGTGACACTTATCCCTGTTGATAAAAAACCAAAAGCTGGAGGAGCCCAGTGCCAGGGTTCTAACTCAGGTTTGCTAAATCCAATAATAGCGTCTGGAGGAACTAGTGTCTAGGCTGAAACCTGGAGGATGAGTGAAAAGCTAGATATAGAGGGAAAGGAGAGTATTACAATGACATGCTCCAGAATGTGCAAAGGCCCAGGGGCCAAAAATGGTGCAATGGAAAAAATCTGGTATTGTTGTTTGCTTGGACTCCAGGGAGACAGTGGTGAGAAATAAAGCTACAGAGGTGACCAGGACCAAATCATGAAGATTATTGATATCAGCTTCTAACACCTTCCTAGTCCATTCCATCCTTGAATCTGGAAGCCAGAGTCATTCTACCTCCTCTCTTTCTAGGCAATGGCGTTCTAGGCAATGGCGTACGTGGCGACTTAAGTTCTGAGCTTCCCATTACCCAGATGATAAAGTTCACATTCCTAAAACTTTTGTTAGATATCTTTAACCCACTAATTCCAATTCTCCATCATCATTCTCCCATACAACTTGATACCATCACCCCAAATTTCTCCTCATTTCATAACACTCTATACTCTTCTTAACACTGTGTATCTGCCTGTGGCACCCCCACTTCCCAGAATGGCCTCCTTGCATTCACTTTCTGCTTATACATCTCTGCCCAATCTTTTAAGGTCCAGCTCAGTGCCACTCCTCCAGAAAGTCCCCTGCAAGGATTAGCCATCCCTTTATTAACACTTCACAGAACAGTCAGCTTTCTTCTCTAGACCTTTGTTCATAAGAGTCTATCACAAGCTCTCAATTTCCTTGCACAGGGTCTTCTCACATGCGCTTAGATAAATAATACAAAGTACTTTTTTAATACCAAGAAATGACATGAGTAGTCATTCAACAAACTGCACAGAACAATTCATAATTACAATTGATAATTATTTTATGTATATTTGTGTTGGCTTGTTTGTACAGTCTGCATCTCCAAATAGACTGTAAGTTCTTTCCAAAAAGTACAGAAATGAGAAAAACAATACAAGCAATGAAATCCCTCTGTCCCCCAACCCATCCCCCACACCCCTACACACGTATACACTCAAAAAAAACCTTAATCCTCTTTAATTCCTTGCTAAGAATTCCTGGGTCAATGATTGAGGACAGCAGTTAAATATCCAAAATGCCTTTTTTGGGATGTCCAAGAAAAATTTAAGCTTTCTGTGGTGAATTATTCAGCCTAATGGAATTCAGCAAGACAGAGTCAGTGGGGTTTTACTCTTGACTTTACCACTGACCTTTGAAAGTCTCTCAACATACCAATGAGAAACTGCACATTTGCAAAACTCAGTAAATTAACAGATGACCAAAAAAAAAAAGAAGAAGAAGAAGAAGAAAAAGAAGAAGAAGAAGGAGAAGAAGAACCTTTTCTTCAATTCACTGTCAACTTTCCAATCCAGTGCCCAGATTGCTGCACACACCTTCACTAGAGAAACAATGAAAGCCAGCTTTCATCATCAGCTACCTTCTGCTGTCTTCATTTTTTTAACCCCAAGGTGTATGCAAAATTAAATGTCCCTGAAGAAAGAAAATGGTTTCCCAGTAAGTCAGTGGACTCCCACTTCTGCATCCCTGTGACATCTGAGACCATGTGCACTCCCTCCCGTATTTGCTGAACTTGGAACAGAGGTAAGGATGGTGTGTGTTCCACAGACTCTGCCTCTGTTTCTAATCTGGCCACAGGTCTAGGGAGTTCTAACCTAAAGTTTGTTCAAGGGTAATTCCTGAAATCATCACTGGAGTAGATTCCTAAGGATAGAGGCCTTTCTGAAGGTAAAAGCTTAAAAGGCTCAATCTGGGAGACCCTGTTCTTCTGCATGACAGAGAAGACCAGCAGGAGAGCAATAAGCTTTCTCCTAGTTATGGGAATTGAAAATGAACTCATGGATTTCATTCAGTTTAGCATCTGGTCTCAGTGACTTTTTAAAAAATTACTTATACAAGGATATTAACATTGCACCTGCTGGAAGCTTCCTTTATCAGAGGCCTATTTGTAAACAGAAAGCATTGAAGATTTATGGTAATTGTAACATTAAAATTATCCTAGTGTTTTATACAAATCTTGTAACTATTGCATCTTACTCAATTCCAATTGCATTGTGCAAATTGGCCTAATAATGAAAAGCCATACATTTTCATTAGTGCAGTTGTCCTGTCTGCTGATGGCTGACATACTAACTTTTGATAAACAGCAGGATTCTCTAAACTGCTGATTTTGCAACTCAGAACTTTCCACTAAGATGAAATGAAATTTAACTTCTGAATCTCACTGGTAAAAACTCCTTCTCAAAGATATTCTAAAATTATAGGCATGTTTTGTAAGACCACTTGAAATGGCTACTTCTTATTTATAAGCTGTCTTCTCCCATTTGTAAAATGTGCACAATAAGGCATTTCAGAGGGTCGTTTGTTCATTTCTTCATTCTCTGGCAGATATTTGCTGATCATCTACCAGATAACTCACCCTACTTTAGGGGTTATGAGGTTGAAATAACGTAAGTAGCCAGTGGCTGGTGCATAGTGACAGGGCCTTCTTCCCTTTCTGTAAGAGTCCAGGTAATATGAACAATAATGAGAGATTTCTATTATAGTCAACATTTTGGCCAAGAAATTGTCCTCTGTCATGGAAAGACTTAGGTTTTAAGAGTAGAAACACTCTTTGATGCCAAAAAGCTCTCTCCATACCCATATTGGGCCCTCGCCCCCAAAAAAACATACAGCCCGTGTTTACATATCTTTAGCAAAAGAAAGCTCAGAACCTACAAGGCAGCCCATTCTATGAATAGACAGTTTGAGCAATTGGATCTTAAAATATGCCTCCAATAGTGGCCCACCCATTCTTGGGCTTCTCTCAGAAGCAGAAAAAGGAAACATCTCGATTTTCTATATTTGAAGGTAGTTTGTTTTTGTTTTTGTTTTTTGTTTTTTTACTCCTAAGCCTTCCTCCAAACCTAATCACCCATTTTTCTTTAAATGATTGTTTTAAGTTGTTGATGTAGGTTTTAGCCTCTTCTCCCTGTTGTTCATCAGTCAATGAGCCTCTTAAAATAAAATATTTATATAGCTTTGACTCAAAGTAAATAAGAAGTAACATCAACGGATGGGCGTAGTGCTCACAACCACTGTGTTCAACTACTTGGGTCTTCACGAGCAGCCCTGCAAGGTTCCTGTTTCAGAGTTGAAGAAATTGTGATTCAGAGAAGACAATGATTGGCTTGTGGTCACACAGACACTGAAGGACAGAGTCAACACTCATAGCCTGGGGACTCACTCCCCAAAGTCATTTCATCTTTCTCAACTCTACAAATCCCTTGTAGCTGGAATTAGTTTATGAATCATTCTCATCTGTATTATTTACAGAAAATATTCTCTTGCTAACACTGGACCTAAAGAGAGAATATAGAGGCAAGATTTGTTTGGAGCAGCAGTTCTATATTACCCTCTGAATGAAACGTAAAGTGAAAGACAAGGAACCAGACAAAAGAGAATTATGTAGAATCAAGAGGGCTTTCGATGATATATGAAGGCATTAATAGAAAAGTGGCTATTCACAGGGTTATGATTGATTATGTATTTAAAATAAACACAGTTGCCTTTCTTTATTTTGGCTCTAAGAAGGGCTGAACTTTTAGCACCATAATGGCCCACTGTTGTCTACATGGCAGGTGGCTGGTACATAAATCCCCGCAAGTGGCAGACTGAGGGGCCAATGTATGGATTCGATCTGTGAATATTGCATACCCTGCATTTTTGCAAAGAAACAAACCAGCCATGTCTATGTTCCCAAGTCTCTGCCTCAGCTTCATGGGAGAAGCAATGAGGACCTACCTCCCTTTTAGCTTAAAAATGGAGATGACTAAGTGCAATTAAAAGTTAATTGTTGCAATTCCTTATGTAGAACATCTTTCCAGAGTATGGAAGGGGCATTTTCATGCACTCTGAGGTTACAAAAAGTCCTCTAGGGTTATCAAGTCCAATTCCTAATGGGATAGCTTAGGCGTCCTTACAAGAACTCAAAAGTACCATAATGTCTAGTGGAATATTTTAGGGGATACAGACTCCTTATTTCCCAAAGTGACCCACTTTTTCATATTTAAATACACATTGCTTCAATATGGCAACTCAGTGGAGCATCAAATACTTACATGACAATAGTCCCCTTTAATAATGTATATTCACTGGGGTATAGAAGATAGGAGGGACAACTTAAAAAAAATCTTCATTGAAAATCCATCCATGTGCCAAGGGCAGATTTGGGGGAAAAGGAAGAACTCTTAGAGCTGGAATTATCTCTGCAGATCACCTGGCCTACCATCCTGATGTACAAATGAGAAAAACAAAGCCCAGATAGAACAATGACCCACCAATGGAGAGCTATTTCTATTCTGCTTAACCAGTAATAGTCTCTGGCTTGATGTCATAACCATTCCATTGCCCTCGTCATCAGACACCTTTTTAGGCTGTGTCCTGCAGTGGTGAAAAATGTGTGTGAATTTCTCTCTGATTTCACACACACCCTGCCCTCTAATTGAATGACCAGACATTTGTTCAACAATTATTTTTAGAAACATGACTACTTCAACTGTGCCATCTCTTTTTATCCTCCTGCAACCAAAAAATGATAACCAACAAACACATTATGTGGGGTTTGACCCGATTTTACAGATGATTAGCATGAGATTTTGTTGTAAATTATAATTTTCTTCTGCTGGTATTAATGGCAATGGTAAGATAGTTAACATTTACTGACCTATTAGTATGTTCTGAGCATTATTCTTATATTATCTCACAATTCTATTTTTAAATTTTTGTAACAATAATATTTATCAAATACTAGTATCATACCCATTTTATAGAAGAGGAAACTGAGGTTACAAGAAGTTAAGTAAGTTCACTAATGCCACAGATCTGGAAGGTGATGAAGCTGGGATTTTAACACAGATAGTTGAATACCAAAAACCTATATTTGCACATTATTTAGGAAGGCAAGTGTGAAGAATATGCAGCAATGGGATACTTATATAGTGAAAAGGGGGATATAAGCATCTACCTTAAACACTTTGAAGAACTAGGTGAAGTGAAAAGTTGATAATTTAAAAAGTGAGAAAAGCAAAATATCTGATTGTGTGTGACTTGTAACGATAGTTATGCAAAAATGTATGTCCATGCAGGTAGACATTGGAAAGATTAAGTCATTAATTTCTGGGTAGTGAGACTTGGAGCATTTTACCTTCTTATTTAAAATATCCTTCCATTGATGACTATTTTTAATCAATATCAATTTTTAAAAATCAAACAGAGGGGGCACCAGGGCGGCTCAGTCAGTTAAGCATCTAACTCTTGATCTCAGCTCAGGTCTTGATCTCAGGGTCGTGAGTTCAAGCCCCGCCTTGGGCTCCACACTGAGCACAGAGCCTACTTAAAAAAAAAAAAATCAAATGGTAATAACATGGACTTTTCCATGTTGTCCTTTGGCCATATTCTCTAAGGCACCCTACAGGTTGGATGAGAAGCGTGACAAAACTTCCCACAGAACTCCCCGTTCTGGCCCCAGCACGTCCTCCTGGCAGCAGCAGGACTGCCCATTCTCCCTCCGTTTCTGTTGCATTCACAGATATTTTTGGGCAACTACTGCATGCCAGATGTCTGAGCCAAGGTTTGCTCTACTCTCAATGTGTTCTAGGGAAATAAGATGACCCTCACACAGAGACCATAACAGATGACGAGAAACACAAACAGAAGGCAGCAAGGTCTGGGGGAGGGGATACATTATCTGAGTTCAGAGCTTCACAAAGGTTATATCTGAGGGGAACCTGTAAGGATGATTAAGAGCTTGCCAGAAGAGGAAGGAAATACCTGAGTGTGGGGGGAACCGTTTGTGTCAAGGCGTCGAATTGCAAAACCAACTGAAGCAGATGGGTGTGGATGGATGTGCCTTGCAGGTGGGGTGACCAGAAATGAAGGTAGGTAGATACTAGTGGCCACTTCTTAGAGGGCTTTATAAGCCATGCTGAGGAGCTGGAGGAACCCAGATGCATTTTGAATAGATAAATGCCAGAACAGAGTCTAGACCTTCCTTTCACAGGGTTGTAATGGTTCCCATCCCCTCAGGCCACCCCACATTCAAAATAAAGGGCCACTGTGGAAATAAGCCGGCTGGCTGAAGGCTTAGGTCTCTGGTTTGGAGCACCTTGTGGGCACCTTCTCTTGAGAGGAAGTGCTGTGCTCCCATCAATAAACCTCCTCACAGACAGATCGACCAACACACAACGTCTAAAGCCCCTGTGTTTTTCTGCAGATCTCAAGAGGCCCTTAGTGCCCAATCTTGTGTAATGAGACCTTGGGACAGATTAAAACACCTACAAGCCCCTACATACAGAAGTCTTTTCTCTAGTTCGTGTTTTTTATTTTGTTTGTAAGAATCGAATCAGGAGCAAGGACCGTTCACAAATAATCAATTGAATTGGTATCCCAGTGTCCTGCTATGTTCTGCTTTCGTGTTTTAATAAGCTTAACAGTGAACACAACTCAATGTTATTAAAAAAGAAACAGCGTATGGCTGTTTCTTCCCAGTCATCCTATAAATGTGCTTCCCTCTGTTATTTCAAAAGTATTAAAAGGTAATTGTTTTATTTTTCAATTAAGGCCTGCATTTGCGAGAGTTTGTGTCCATATGCACTCCCAACACAATTGCGTTTTCACGGTGCCATGGCTCTCCCTTGGGTGACTGTTTTTCCATTTGGTGGTGAATGATGGGAATTCCAGCCCGGCTCCGGTGAGCAGTTGGCAGAGTCTGAGCTAAAACTCACCCAAGGATCGCACTGCCTGGGTTTTTGTCAGCAAAGGAATATGAATAATTGAAAGCAAGGAGAAGCAGAGATGCTGTTTCTGGAGCCTGGTTCGACTAACGGAGATAAAATGGCTTTGATTTAAGGGGAGAGAAAACCACACCATAATGAACTCCAAGATTTCATAGGCGAATTTTGCCATTTTATCAAGGGAACAGGCAAAACCGATGTAACTCAAAGTACTGATTACCTTGCTCCCTGGATTATGCAAGGTAGTAACTTCTGGGAGCAGGAGACAAATTGGAGCAAGTTTTAGGAGAAAATGATTGGGTTGTTCTCATTTAGAACCATCTCCCTTTCCCCAGGCCTACCCCGGCAAAAATGCAAATGGAAATTGCCTGGCAGTTCTTTCTAATCAATCTGCCTCCAGAGGTAGTAAATTCTTCCTGGCCTTCTCTTAACTGAGCTCTGCTCCAGCTAGAGCATGATAGATCCTCCGCCTTTTGCTGCCTCCATCTGTGACACTTCTGGGAATTAGAATCTGCAAATTCGCCACTAGGAGAGTGTGGGGCGCCCAAATACAAGCTCACCAATTTTATGTTGAATTGTTTCTCAGTGAAAAAACAGCTTATTAAGAGCCATAATGTTTCATTCAATTGAAGCTCATCAGAAATTATTCAGTAAAGGTGTCCTCTTCACCAACAACTGCAGAAAGCCTCTGGCACGTAAAGACTGCCAAAGATGACATAGATGGTGAGGTCTGGGGCACTTCTCCCGACAACATCATTATACTTCATCATAGTTAATCTGTTTGATGTCAGTCTTACTTGTGGGATTGTACGTCACACACTGACAGAGCCCAAGTCTAACTTGATCATCCCCCTCTTCCCCATGCCAGGTTAATGGTGGGCATTGCAACCTACGCAATCAGTGTGTCATTCATTCATTCATTCATTCATTCAACAAACCATGTGAGGGCCTTCTAGGAGCAGGCACTATACTAAACCCTTGGATTACAATGATCAACAAAACGGGCATGGCTTTGGACTCACAGAGCTCATGCTACATGGGGGAGACTTGAATTAGCAGATAACTGTGGAGAGTGAGAAAGGAAATGGACAGGCGCTGTGAGACACTAATGAGAGAAGGGAGCTCCATTCAATTTGGGGGCAGGGAAAGCATTTTTGGAAAGGTAGCATTTCTGTTGATACTGGAGGAGGGAGAAGGACCCAGGCATTGCACGAGAGAGGGGAGAGAACGTCAGGCATCAAAGAGGCCCTGCTATGTCAGAACTTGGCATGCTTGGGAAACTCGTGTGTTAGTCCACTAGGGCTGCCATAACAGAGTACCACAGCCCGGGTGGCTTAAACAACAGAAATTTGTTTTCTCACAGTTCTGGAGGCTGGAAGTCTGAGATCAGGGTGTCAGCAGGGTTAGTTTCTTCTGACACCTCTCTCTTTGGCTTCCAGATGGCCATCTTCCCCCTGTGTCTTCACATGGTCTTTCCTCTATACCCATCTGTGTCCAAATTTCCTCTTTTTAGAAAGACACCAGTCATATTGAATTAGGGCCTACTCAAATAAATGATCTCATTTTAACTTCATCACCTCTTTAAAGACCATGTTTCCAAATACAGTCACATTCTAAGATACTGGGGTTAAGGACTTTAACGTATTTATTTGGGGGGATACTGTTCAGCCCGCAACACTTGATGAAGACCAGTTGGGTTGGATCTTTCGGTCTAAGTGTAAAAGAACCATTGAAGGGTAATAAATAAAGAGTCCCGGGGCCCATTTGTTTTTATAGCCACTGCTTTGAGAGAAGTATGGAGAAGAGATCATGGTGTGGCAAAAATAGAAATGGGGAAACCAGTTAGGAGCTCTTGCATTTGCCTAGCAAGAGGATGGTGGAAGTGAGGTTAGGGAGAGGAGAGGGCCTCAAGATGAAGCTGGGAAACAGAATGCCATGCTTTGAAGGAGTGAATGAATGAAGGAGTGAATGCATGAGTTAGTGAAATCTATCGAATGAACAAATCAAGCCCCATAGTCGTTTATGAAAACCCTGTCTTTTCCCTACAGTCAATGAAATGAGACCTCTTGTCTTTCTGTGTCTGTCTCCTGCAGGAACGAGACTTCTCTGCCTTATGTGGTGCCTTTGTATGGGGGAGCCTCTTGCTCTGTGTGCAAAGGGAGAGACTCTCTGTTCTCCCTCTCCCTGTCACACAGCAGGCATTGCAATGCATTGTTTGAGTGAGAAGAATGCAAAGAAAGGGCAGTGTCCACCTCGCTGACACTTATTGGGGACACTGGTATTAGTAATTGTCATTCATCAGCCTTTCTGCTCTTTAGATAAGCCCCTGTCTTTGAGAACGTCTTTCCAATGTCAATTGCAAGGTAGCTTTTTTAAAGGAAAGTGGTTTTACTCAGTTGGGTTTGTGACATTAGCCAAGCACCATTTTCCACAGTATTTATAATGTGGGTTTTCTTCCTTCACCTCACACGTGCACACACAGAGAGAGGGAGCCATTTCTTACAAGAGAGGTCCAAATAATTGATTAATTAGTGCAATCAGGGATTCACAGAACCATTCTGTTGCAGCTCTGGATGGGGCCTTCATGGCATGTGGGTCTACGAACCCATCCCTATTCCATTTGGATCAGAATTTCCTCTAGAAAAGTTGGGACGGGTAGCCCAGTCTCTTCTTGTACCACCCCTGGAACAGGGAGCTCACCACTTTACAACACTCTCCTCCGTGCTACTGCCAATTTATTCAAACTGTTAGTTTTGACCTAAAGAAAAAAATTTGGTTGTCCTCCCCATGTTCACACAGCTCTACCCCTCGTTTCCTGTGGCAGCCATTCACGAGGTTTGCTTGTTTCATGACTCCAGTTCCTGTAGTGGATGCGCAGGGCGGATGATTTCAGTGCCTTCACCAGCCTGCTCGGTGATGTAACCGAGGCCCAGTTTGGTCATTGTCTCTCTTAAAATGAGCTGCAGGCCTTGAATGGAGTGTTCCAGGCATGTATTGGCAAAAAGCCTCTGTCTTCGTTGTTGGAAACACCGTCCCCCCCAGACCCCAATTTTCCTTTCCCTTCTTGTTAAAGACTGAATGTTTGTGTCTCCCCCACACCAAATTCTTATGTTGAAATCCCACTGTGATGCTATCAGGAGGTGGGACATTTGATAGGTGATTATGTCAGAAGGGTAGAGCTCTCATGAATGGGATGGGTGCCCTTACAAACAAGACCCCAGAGAGTCCTCTCACCCTCCCTCTGCCATATGAGGAGGCCATGAGAAGTTGGCAGTCTGCATCCCAGAAGAGGGGCCTCACCAGAACAGAACCATGCTGGTGCCCTGAACTCAGACTGCCAGCCTCCAGAGCTGTGAGAGAGAATTGTCTGCTGTTTATAAGCCACCCAGGCTGTGGTGTTCTGTTAGCCTGAACTGACTGAGACCGTTCTCTTTCTACATGCAAATCACACAACCTTGTGATATGGGTCTCTTAATTTTCCCTTGTTTTTTTTTTTTTTCCCCTTCTCTAATCTATTCACTGTTCTTCTCTTGCCTAAAGAGTACAAAAATCTCCAATTAAACTATAATCCTGTCTCCAGTCTTTTTACTCTCGCCTCAATGTTATAATACTTCCCCAAGGACTACAAATTGTGCAATCTGAGCTTGCCCTTTCCTTCTTTAAAGGCCCTTTGATGAGTGTGTGTGTGTGTGTGTGTGTGTGTGTGTGTGTGAGTATGTGTATGTGTGTGTTTGTGTGGTGAGGTGACAGGTTTCCAATGGCTTTAAAACACCTGAAAGTTGAAGCTCAAACTTCAGATTCATATTCTGCCCTTGGTGGTCTACCCATCACCTGACTCCCTAGCTAGCCCCATCTCCCTTCCCCCCTCCATACTGTGCTTTTTGAACACCACGTTAATCCTCAGCCTCATCATGTTCTTCCACCTACAGCCAATAATGGCCTTCCCCACCTCTTTGCTGGACAACACCTACTTGTCTGTCAAGAACTAGAGTTCCACCCCTCATGGTGCCAGTCCTGACAGCCCACGTCAGGTTAGCACACCACCCTTCTCTCACGAGGATTTTTTCTGGCCCTGAAGGACAAACATATCACAGTGGAGTGTACGTGTCTGGTGATTTGTGTATCTGTCCCATTAAACCACAGATCCCAGTTCATCCATGTCCTTGGTGTCTGGGACCACACCTAGAATGGAGGAGACACTCAGTGCATGTTTGTTGAGCTCAATTTTTATCCCGAGTGAATGGAGCCGTGAAGATTAAGACTGTCCTGGTGTCTCTGGGGAGGCCATATCATATTTCACATATTCATTTCCTGAGTAGTATTGGGCATGGGGAAGATGCAGTACCATTTCCCATACCATTTCCCACAGAGTCAACCTGAAACCCGAGAGTCACCAGGGCTTGGCAAAAACCCTACATCTAAGCAGTTATGATTTACACTGCAATGGGAACGCCAGATCAAAAACAGCTCAACAATGCCTCACGTCAAAAGATGGGAGTGTTTCATGGACCAAAGACAGCTTCAACCACAGTCACTAGTAACCACTTATTACTTTAGCCCAACAGTAGACATATATTAAATTGATTTGATAAATGCCCCATCCAAGTATTAAGGAAGAAAAATGCATGCACATTCTAATTAGTAATTTAAAAAAGTAATTTTATACATACTTTTATGATCAAACAATGCAATATAAAACAAATATTTAAAACTTATCTTTAAACATAGCTACCCTGATAAGCATAATTTAGAAACCTTTAATGAATTCACCTCAATTAGCCTTTAATTAAATAGCTCATTAAAAGCTGATTTGAATACTGCTCATGGAGAAATCCTTGTTCAACTGTTGTGACAGAGCAGGAAGTTAATGAAGTTAAAATTAAGCGCAATTTTGGGGGAACAGTCTGAAAGTCATAAAGCTACAAGAGGAAATAAAATCTCTGAACTTTGCCTGACACCTGAGACTTTTCATCATAACCAGAGGCTCAAGTCAAGGGTAGATTTGAGGCCCCAGGCAGGAAACCTGTCTTTCCACCCTTCGTTCTCAGCTCGGGGCTTAGGACATTGGAGGCAGAGGTAATGTTTGATGAATGAGACAATGAGTGAATGAACAGTCAGAACAGATACGCACACATTCTAAATTCAAGCAAAAGAGGAAATTATATAAAATAAAGTTACATTTACAAAGCACCTATCATGTGTCAAATGTTTTGAAGAAATTTTTAAAAATGTATTTCTCCTCATAGTCCTTCACGCGGGGGGCTAAATTATTTTTCCTTTTTTTTTTTTTTTTTTGTGAAGAAACAGAACAAAATGGTTAACTAACACAGGTAACAAATATCTGAGCTGAAATTTTAGTTCAGATGATAGAGAACCCCAAATATTTTAAATTTTTCAAGGCCCTTTTATAGACTTACCTGAAAAACAATTGCTTTCAGCCTTCACCTTCTTATGACCCTCCCCACTGCCAACTCCTTCCAAAGAATATATCCCCAAGTCGCTGACTTTTGTTGCCATAGCTCTGTCATTCTTGGGATGTCATCTATCAATTGATTATTCCTGTAAATGCTCAGTTGCCTCCCTCTGGGACACCTAAGCCCGATTTTAGCAAGGCAACACTGAGGGACAGGACCAAGCTTCTGGGGGGAGACTTTGGACCTCTTGCTCTTCAAGGCACTAGCACACCCTCTTGGGAGGGAAGAAAGAAACACAGGGTTACCCTTTTCATCATCTTCATCATCTGGGGACAAACCCAGTGGATTTTAAAGCAGGAAAGCACCAAAGGAACCAATTTGACCTGAAATTCCCAGATCAAAATCAGGTGTTCCCAGACCTACATGGCTGCCACCCAAGAGGCTTCCCTTGGGTGTGCAGGGCCCAGCTTCTGGGTGTGCAGCTGGAGTGAGCCACCTTGAATGGTCCAAGGTGTCAAAATCTTGGGTCCACAGCTTTGGGAGCAAGGCCCAAGGGACTATGAGGAAGACAGACCTGTGTCCTTGGTACAGCAGGAAACAAGAACCTGTTTGACTGGAGGGAGACCTCTGTCCAGGATGCAGCAGAACCACTGGGGGCATGGCCCAACTCACGGCAGCTGGTGCCACTCTCAGCAGGCCACTGCTGGTCCAGATGTAGGCTCGAGTGGAATTGGAGCTTCCAAAGACCCCAGGAAGCAGGGGGTGGAGACCCGAGGTTTTCTAGCTGCTCCATAGGGCTACAGTGAGAAGATGAGAAGCTACAGTGGGGGAAAAGAGGTGCTGACAAGCAGGGATCTGGTCCCCCACCCCCAGTATGGCCAGAACAGCCATGTTTTTCTCTTTTACGAATTAGGCTGTTGTAAGAAAAGTCTTTAGGACAAAAGTTTTCCTGACTTAAGGATAAAAGGCACCTGGAAGATGCTGATATGTCCCGACTCTGTATCCATCCAACCCCACTGATGTTTTTACAATTTCTGTTTAAATTCTTCAGGACTGGCTAGAAGTCCCTCTGACCTCTAAGAGCAGACTTTTCCATTCTCGGATAGGTATGACCTTAAGAACAACCTTCCTTGCATCACACCAAGAGACCATTCTGAAGCTTATAGCCTCTAGCCCTATTTATATTCTTCGTGGTGTCATGGAAAATCCATCACCTACACAGACATTAATTAGCATTTAGGGAGCACCAGCTATGGGGCCAGCCAATCTCTTTCTTGCACCACCCACCCCCTCAACACACACAAACAGGTTATATCAGGTAGGAATTCTCAATATTCCCATTTTGTAGAAATTAGTGAGGCTTAGTGAGTTAGGATAACTAGGTCACGTTGATGGTGTATGGCAGGGATGAGATTCTAACTGTGTCGCTGAGTCAATATTCCATGTTGGCAAATATGCTGAATACAGAGGGTGGGGAAAAGATGGCCTCTCTGATCGGCAAGGTCCCCTAAAAACTCAGGCTGGGGACACAAGAGCTTCTGTGCCGTGTGGCCTCTGGACTCCACATCCACCTGGCTATGCATCCTCTTTGTACCTCAGTCCCCACCCAGGACCTAGCACAGAAGGGTTAGTCAGTAAATGTGTGCCACTGAAAAAAAAATGAATGCAGAGGGTAGGAAACTCCTGGAGGTGCCTTCTATTTCTTTAATGCAAGTGTTCTCTGGACCTTGGTTTGTTAATCTATAAAATCTACTTAACTGGCTTTCTATGAATAAGTTTTGAAATATGTAAAACACCATGTACAGGAATCACTGTGCATCTGACCCCTACCCATTTCTCCAGCCTCGTGTCCTGCCAAGTCCTCTCTGCCTTTCTGTGCTGGTGCCTCGCCAGCATTGTGAATGGGTCCTAGTCCTCCACCTTGGGGTGGAGTTGGCATGGACTCCTCCCCGGCTCCTCTTTGGTTCCACCTTTACTTGCTACTTCTTACTCACCCACCCTTTCTTCAAGGAGCCTTTCTGTTTCTTTCCAGTAGAGATGAAGTGCCCACATGTGTCATCCCATGGAACTCTGTACTGTTTCCCTCTTTACAATATCATGATTCTATATATTGAACATCTTCAGCCTCCAGTAGGGAACTCTCTGAGAAGGAGAGACGGTGTCTCCTGCTCACCATGGGATTGCCACCACCTGGTACCTAGTAGATGTTCAATAAGTGTGTACGAAACAAATGCATAAATGAGTGAATAAAAGTGAATGCATGGTTCTCTGATATATGCATAGAAACAATTTTAAGACATAAAACAAATATTTAAGTGTTCACATCTGTGTAAATAGCTCACCCTTCTGCCCCAACCAGACAGCCCCAGGATGTTCACTGCCTTCCTTCCCTTACTTGCCAAGGTGTCTCTATCTACAAGCCCGGCCATGCCATGTCAGCATTTCTGGGACTTCTAGGAAGGTTGACGTAGAACCACAAGTACTGTTTCCGGACCATGAAGAGCATATGGGACGCAGCATCATTAAACTGAAGGTAATTGGTTGTGAATAAGTTTGCAATTTTTTCAAAGGTCCACCTGCCTGCATGAGAACGCTCAGGCTGGGTTTGCGTCTCCTTCCAAGTGTTAGCACATGAAAGAGCACATTCATATTCTCAAGCAGCTTTCGGTGTGGTAATACAGTGCAGGTGAGACTCAGACATTCCCTTGCACAGACCACTGGATTTCATCATGCATCCATCACTCATTCATTCCTCATTCAGTCCTTATTAGTTCATTGCCACCTTCAGTTTTTCAGTTGGACCCTAGCATGCAGGATTCAGCCAGCCGGCCAGCCAGCCAGCTGTTTGCATTTCTAAGTGTCTGGTTTTTGGCAAAGATCACGGTCTTGCCCCAGAGTGGGGCAGTTCTCAGGCATGTTCCATACAGTCTCTCAGAGGCCCCGAGCAGAGCTGAGCTGCAGTTGCCCACAGCATTAATCTGCTCCTTGACCTAACCTTTACTGGCTTTCCTCAATTCCTTGTCTCACTCCTCCACTCTCTCACTGAACTCCCTGAAATTACCTCCCTAAATAAACAATTTGTACCCAAACCATTGTCTAAGGGTCTATTTGAGGGGAGACAAAGTAAGAGATCATCACAGAAGCGTGCTCATTTCTTCCAGATCACCTAACTCATTAGTGATTATGCATGCATTACAGCCAACATTTGCTAACTGTCAGTCTCCCTCTTTAGACTGTTAGCTGCCTGAGAACTGGGACCCTGGCAGCTGTTACTTCTCCATTGACTACCTAGAGCCTGGCACAGAGCAGGTGCTCAATGAATCTTTCTTAAATGAATAAAAGAGCACGCCAGGCTGTGTCTCTGGGGCTGGAAATTAAACTGTATTGACTCAATCCCTGCTCACAGGCTGGGAGAAGCAAATTGAAATATTTAAAATATACTCTCATTGGAATAATTGTCATTCATTAGCATCAGATGTTATGAGGTCTTAGGAAAGTGTACTGAACCCAGCTAACAACGAGTAATCAGTGAAACCTTTTCAGGGAAGTAATCCTGAGGCCTAATCGCGCAGGGCACATAACCCAAGGGAAGAAGGGCACATACACCAAGAATCTGTGGGATCATTGAGAAGAGGCAGAATACAAGTTCATGGGCTTGATAGTTGGAGACGTTATAATACCCTCTAACTCAAAGTCTCAGAATGTGACTAATCGTATTGTAGCAAATATTAATAATGAAAATGAATAGCAAACGCGTCCGTAACAGCATGCATAGCGAGTGTGCACACTCAGATGTGGCTTTTTCTAGAAATTAGGCTGATCTAAAAATACTCTTGTGGAGGTGATCTCATTTTCTGGAAGCAGTGATTAGGGCAGCAGGGGGCTTGGTCCAGGGTTGTTTCCTGTCTACCAAAGCTTTGTCAGTCCCCAGGGGCCAGGAGTCTTGTTCGGGGGAGCAGATGCCTTCCCGGCAGAGTCTCTGAGCTCTAAACTCCGCCTCTGTCTTTCAAGATCCATACCTGCAATTGTCAGAAATGCTGTTTTCTTTTGCAACTGTACTTAACACTGGGAGGGATTGGCCAAATTATCGATCAACTGTGATTTCACGGAGTAGGATCCAAGTTTGTCTCTTGTGTTATGGTGCAGCTGAATGCTGTAACCAACAACCCCAGAATCTCAGGGGCTTAATATGCAAAAAGTGTATTTCTTGCTCACATGAAGTAAAAGTGGGCAATAAATGGGGGGTCTTCCAATACCTGTTATTTAGAGACCAGACCTCATCAGCTGGTGGTTCTGCCATCTCCTCAGATCTCAGAGCTCCCCCTGGATGCTCTGCACCCTACCAGCAGCCTGGGCAAGAGCCTCTCAGGTTGTACAGGGCGCTGCACTGGTTGAGCTGGTGAGGTTTGCCATTTCTGCTCACATTGCATTGGTCATAACTCAGCTCCAAACCACTGAAATGCAGGGGGGCGTGAGAGTTGTGGCCCAGCTGTGTTCCCAGGCAGTAAAGACAACAGGACTTTGTGGACCTAGAGTTCTCTCCCATACTTTTCAAGGTATATTTTGAAAGGATGAGGCCATGAGAGAATAACCAAATATGGCATTCTCTATCTGGCTCATGGAATGCAGCCTGCCCTCTTTCTTGATAAGGTCATATTTTCTTCTCTTTACAACTGATAATGAGGATGTGGAGCTGAGTCTGTTGAACCCATTGATCTAGAATTTGACTAATGAATGTGTTGATAGGAAGACTGATGGAGAATGTGTCCAAATCACCTTTTTCACTTTAGGAAATGCAAGGACCAAAAATTAGTGATGTTCAAGGAATGGAATGCCTCTTGACCCAAGAAGACTTTATGTTGGGGGAAAAGTTCAGAAAAACTCTGTGTGTGTGTGTGTGTGTGTGTGTGCATGAGCACGTGTGCAAAGACCTTGGGAGAGGTGATTTTTAAGATATACCAAGCGCGACTATATCCCCAATATCTGTGTTTTAGGAAATCTCTAAGTTAGAGTCAGAGGACCTGGAATTATTTTCTCCATATTAAGAACAGAGCTGAGTCTCTAAGGTCTGCAGCCATATTAGATTGTTAGAATCGACCCCATTTTAAAGGTGAGTAAACCAAGGCTCAGAGGCATTGAGAATTTTGCTTCCAAGGCTGTACAACAACTCATCGGTAGAGGTAGGATAAAAGCACCCAAAATCCTACGTGAAAGCCCATTGTCAACAGTATCTTTCCTGAAGCCTCTTGGAGGTATTTGCCCATTGCAGAAAAAATATTGCTTTCTAAAATGCATGTAACTCATTTGTGACCATTGTATACTCTACTGTCTAAAAACTTAGACTGAAGTAGAATAAACAAAAGTCCATAGTCCCTCTACCCAACCACATCCATGGGTAAAATTTTAGCAAAAATGAGAGCAAATATTTATTAACCACCCCTCTCTCTATATCCCACCTTCAGAAATCTTCCTTACTAAATTATGAACTCTGTCCAGTCCTTCTTTATGCTTTTAATCACCCTTAATATCTTCCCCTCTAACCATGAACGTGGAAAAGCCAAAAAAACCTCAGGGTCAGTCCAGACCGCTTTTACTGAGAAGTCTGTTTTCCGATGCAAGGTAGCAATTTTGGCGACTCGAAACTCAGGGATGATGTTACTCATAATAGATCCGTTTCAGAAAAGGTAGTATGGCCAGTGGCAGTGTCCTAGTGATGTTACAGTTCTCAGGAAGGGACCAAAGTCATGGCAACTGGATGCTGAGTTCACTGTTTCCAACATGTGTGCATTGTTTCCAAGTATTGTGACATCTCTCTTTTGCATCTTACTATGGAATAACAGAGATAATTGAAGAACATTTAAATAGAGTTCAATGAACATACCCATTCATTCCTCCAATATTACTTGGTATGTTCTCTGCACAAAGTGCCATGGCAGGCATGAAAGATACAACACAGATAAAATTGTATATTGTGGCATGTTTTCTACTTAGAGTCTGGGAAAAGAGCAATGAGAACTCAGTCCTTGGTCATCAATGTTATATTTGTTCCTCTTAAGAATGGGAGGTAGAAGGGACACTTCAATATCCTCATTTTGCTGAGGAGGAAACTGAGACCCATAAAGCACTTAGTGACTTACTGAGGGTGAAGCATAGAAAGGTAGAAAGTAGTCAGTCCAGAACTCACAC
Organism: Ursus arctos; assembly: GCF_023065955.2. Lineage (NCBI taxonomy): Eukaryota > Metazoa > Chordata > Mammalia > Carnivora > Ursidae > Ursus > Ursus arctos. Next base: position 20,915,552 of record NW_026622863.1, read on the forward strand.
CTATGTTTGTGATTTGTGATGTAAATGCGGGCATTGCAAGGAGTTACGAATGGTCATGTAGACACATTATACCTCAAATACCACAAGACCTGGCCTGCCCAATTTGCTTTCCTAACTACTTATTTAGAGGATCATGATAGTCACCTGTTGGAATGTTCTAGTTACAAGTCCAAAAACAGCCCATATTTCCTCTGCCTCTGGAATTGTGCAGTGCTTGGCATACATCACATAATCCCGCACTTGTCACATTTGAGATCCCGACACATTATTACCAATTTACCTACTTCTCAAATATGCGCCTACACCCCCACACCCCAGAAAAAAAATCAGGACTAAGCTTATTTTGATCCTTGAGACATTTCCATAAATTACTAAGGAAAAAGTACCAATTTACTAGCAAAATAAAATTTAAATCTTAGCACAAATCTGCTGTAACCTCAACATGTTTAAAAAGGTGGCTTTGTCCATTGTTTCACCCTTAACAGTTATTGCCCTTAAGTGCTGGGCTGATGTTTTTTAACAAGGAATTGATTTGAACTGAATAGAAGTAGGAAACATGGCACATAAGGTAAGCACTAAAAGGAGCTTTTCATTTTGGTCATATCATATGTGTATAAATTACCTTCAGCAGGGAGAGCTTTATTATTAATCATTTGTGCCAATAAATGTCTCATTAAATCTAACTTTCACTTATGGAGTATGCAATTGTCATTATATAAATATTATTTAATTACATAATGGCTCAACTATTAAGAAATCTGTATTTAACTAATATTCAAACCATATTCATAAAATGCTCTATCCTAGCGACTATTTGAGAATTCCATAATCTTTTGATTAAAGACTGTAGTACTTTACTGATTGTATTTGGATAAGCCATGTTGTCTTTATAATAAGGTATGTTGATATTAAAAATGATTAAAGATTTTCAAGGGAAGAGCCACTTCATGTTCACCCACCTTTCATCTCCATATTATGAATTATATATTATTCTTTCACTTCTATATCCTAAATACTTTTTTCTCTTTCTTCATAGGCAATTATACAATGACCCATCCATATAGCTCATGAGATTTCTCAATTTTTTATGAATGTCTGTAAATATGGAGGAAGTGAGTGCAAAATTTATAACCAGTTGGACCATATTAATTTTTTTTTTGTTGGAGGGGTATAGTCATCACACTGCCCTGTTTGAATTTAAGAGGAAATTATTATAGAATAGTATGGGCAGTGATGGATATTTAAATCTAGAAAGTTTTCTTAGCCTAGTATGTGACCAAGTTCCATGTAAGCTGAAGTTTTGGGAGGGCTAACTTGAATGCTACTTTGATGTATTTTCTGGGAGATGACAGGAGGTTCAGAGCCCAGGGTGTGATGAGTTGGTTTTGGCTACCAGCTACCAAGAAGAGGGTGAATGGAGGTGGGATTTAGTTGGATCAAGTTTAAGGAACTAATCTATGAAGAATGTCAGTGTCCAAGGAGGCAGGATTTTCAGGGTGAAAGTTGGTCTTGGCCTAATGCTAATATTCACAATAACGTAACATCAGGATTCTTCAGAGAGCAGCTGCACTTGAGATGTGATTAGTGCCAAAGTGGCTTGAAGCCTGTCCCGGAGAGGAGGCAGTAGGGAGAGCAAGCATTCTTCCCAGGAATTATGACCCATGATAATCCATGATAGAGTATAATCTCTATGAGGATAAGGCCCACACCTTTTTCATTCATGGTTATATCCTTGGCAGCCATCACAGACAGGGTTAGCCCACCAGTTTTCTAGAAATCTTTGCCAAATTGCAGATGGAGGGAGGATGCAGCCAGTGTTGGGGCACAGATAGAGCCTCAGACCTGTGGGCTGTGATTTAGTACGTGGTTAGAGACCTAAGGCAGACCACTAAGAAAAAGGCAAGGTATGTGGACTAGTCCTAGAGTAAAAAACATCTTAGGCTAGGGGGTCATAATGATGCTCAGAGCTCACTCAAGGAGCAATGGAACCAGTCTGTGGTGGGATGTGTTTCTATTCTTCTCACTTATTCATTCAGCAAACATTTATTGGGCAATGGCTTTGGTCCAAATAGCATGTGAAGCTTTGGGACACAGTAATAAAATTTCATGATGCCTGGCTTGGAAGAGTTTGTGCCCTCGTGGGGGAAAGGCATTCAAACATCATTACACAGTGGGCCTGCACAGGCTTTAAGAATGGCGTGTGCAGAGGCTCAGCATGGCTGCCTTCAGCATGGTGATGTGGATGTCCATTTTGAGGAGAAGTTCGGAGAGCCCAAATTCCCCTTCAGAGCAGGGCTTGAACATTCTAGAAACCACAAATTATACTTAAGGTGTTGTTACTTCATTTTAATAAGCACTTAGATTGAATCAGGCACTATGCAAAGGGCTTCACAAATATTAATTCACTTAATCCTCACGGCAATACTGAGGAATGGGTACTAATGTTTCCATTGTATAGATGAGGAAGCAAGAATCCGGAGGTTAAGTCATTTGGCCAAGAACCCACAGATAGGGGAATCCTGGATTTGAACTTAACAAAATTTCACTCCAAAATCTGTAATGGTGAACTCTACCTACCTCAGCTCACACTGATCTGCTTCTAGATAAGTGTGAGGTCAAGTTGGTGAAGGTGTGTGGGTGGAGGTGTCTGGGGGGGTCTTATGGAAAATATGGACTTGAGTTAAGTCTTCAGGTGGAGGAGAAAGCCCAGCCATTCTAGAATAGGTCTCCAGTAAAAGGGAAGGTGTGAATGTATAAATCTATTCAGTCACTGGAAAGACATTTATTTAGGATATGCAAAGCATCTAGGGCCTTGTGTGAGATGCTGGGCGTGCGGTGGTGAGCAAGGGGGCCAAGGCCTTCTTCCTCTCAGAGCTCTCAAGCTAATGAGGGATTCAGCAAGTCAACAAGTGATTCTAATAGGGCAAGTTCAGCCTACAGTGGGGACACAGAAGAGGGGCTCCTGACTTGTGAGAGGAGGCTAGTCAAGAGAAGACTTCTGGGAGAAGTGCCACACGGAGACAACAGCATTGGAAGAGTCTATAATGAAATTCGGGAAGCATGCTGAGCAACGAGGCAAGGGGTGTGGAGGCAAGAGGCAGCAAATCCAAGAGGATGCCGGGTTTAGAGAGACCAGCTACTCTGCAGTCACTGGATGGAGCCAACGAGGCCTCACCAAGGACAGCGTCTCAGTATCTCCGAGGAAAATATTATCGATCACACTTGGTTCCTCAAATTCAATGCAACTTTTCCCCTGCATCAGCAACTTAGTAGATTTAACTAAATTATAAGACATTTCTGTTCCAATCTGCTTTGTGAAGCGCTTATGAAAAGGGCCTTTATAAATCTTTATAATAATGAATTATGAACAACAAAAAAAGGGCTGCAGCTTCTCCCCCCTACCCCCCTGTTCCTCCAAAGGGGAAAGCTGAACCTCATTCATATATTCTGCTTCGTCTGGCCTTGTTTTCTTTTGAAGACAAGAGAACATCATAACCTTGAGCTATCTGGTAGAAATAAAAGATTGATGCAAACTTTACTGTGTAAAATTTGGGGTCTTTTCATCCAGATGTGAAGACAATTCAATATTACAAAAATGCACAGCCCACTCGAGGAAAACTTATTTTATCCAAACACCAAGAACCTTCACCTTGAGAGAAACCTCCTTCTGTGAAAATAAATAATTAATACATGCCTTCATGAGAAATAGATGTCTCTGGCAGTTGCAAATCTTGAAGCTGGAAAGTCCAACTGTCTCATTTTAACAGTACAGAAACTGATGACCCAGGAGGGGACATGACTCAGTTATGGTCACCAAACACAAATGGGCAAATTCAAACTCAGAGAGTTTGCCCCAGAGTTTCCTTTTACATCCACAATATGGTGTTAGCTGTCACTTTCCGCACCATGAAGCGAAGTCAGCTCTTCATCCTGAGAAGCTCCAAGCGCATAGACAAGAAGGAGCACCAGAACCCTCACCGGCTGAGCCCACAGCAGAGAGGCGGCCAGAGGGTGTGGAAAACACCTGATATGAGTTTGTCCTGAGACCACCTTGCAAGAGTTCACATCTAACTGTCATGCTCCTCACAAATGAGCCGTAGTGTGCCTGACAAAAGTGGTATGGGCAGAGGACAAAGCAGCCAATCTCCCAGGGCAACATTAGTCACAGCACCCAGTGCAGTCCAGCCCAGCCTGCACGACTGGTGTGTAGGGCCCAGTCCTGGTACTGTTCACACACTCAATGAGAAAGCAGGAAGGAGAAAAGAGCTGGTCCAGCAACAATTCATATGATAAAGATCTAATTTACCCCCAAAACAAATCAATGGCATGATCCATTGGGGAAAACATGCATAATTATATTATAATGACAACTGTTAAAACTTGAAAGGACAAATCCACAAACAAGTAAATCCCTAACATAATTTTAAAGTATATTATGAAAAGCAGAATATCCACTGTGTGGATAGAGGGAAGTGATAACTGCATGCCATTCTTCCTCAGATAAACTATCAGCAGCAGCATTATCATTAATATTAATAATAACATTATTATTATAATCATCTGCCATTTTTTTAGTGTCAAGCACTCTGCTAAGCATTTCAGATGGTTTAATTCATAATTCATCAATCTCCACAGCAACACTATGAGATGAGTGATTTTATCCTCATTTTACAAATAAAGAAAATGAGACTTAGCTGATATGCCCAAAGCCACTTGGCTACTAAATACAGAAGTACAGTGGTTCAGAGTTGATTAATTAGGGGGTTCACTGACATCCTCCACGACCCAAGTTCTTTCCACCTTTCTGTTCCACCGTCCCCAGTGGGTCATCTTGTCTCCTGCTGACTACTGAAGTCCCAGGTATTCAAAGCAGACAACACTATCTTAAGGCAGAAAGGGCTTTGTCTTCCCTCCATGAATCTCTTATTAAGAATGAAAAAGCCCTTCAGGAAATCTGCCATCATAGCTCATTGACCAAAAGTGGATCTTAAATAAATAATCCCCATGGGGATATATTGTAAAGCCTCCTCAAATGATTTCCCAAAGTGGTTGGACAACCACTGGTCAAGACTACTGTAGATTGACTTGCTGGGTCTCAGAGGGTTACAGACTTCCCTGAGATACAAGGTACCATATTGACCAACTGGGGTCATGCTGAAAAAGGAAGAAGGGGATGGGTATTAGTCAGCAACCCCCATCCCCAGCCAGCATGAGGGGGGGCAGTGATCCATACATTGAGGTTGAACTGAGACTTTCTAGTGGCCCCCTACTCTTAGGAAAGGTCCTATTACCATCACAAACCTCCAAGATTCTGGATTCCTTGCTAGCAAGGGGGTGATGGCCAAGGCTTTTACACATCCTAGGAAATCCTGTTGTATTGTAGGGAAATTTGCTGGGTGGCAGGAGAATGATGGATTTTCCATCAAAGAAGAGCCCACTGGGCAGAAAGAAGGCTGAATCACCAACTGGCTTTGCTTCCAGACCCTTTCTAAGATGTTCATCTAAGGCAAATGTGAAAGATATCTATAAGTTCTTTTAGGGACCAAGTTTAGCCAAGTGTTTTCCTTCCTTCCTTCCTTGTTCCCTCCCTCCCTCTTTCCTTTTCTCTCCCTTTCCTCTTCATAAGGTGAACTTGATCCTGGTCAGGCTGGGTCCTCTTGCCATGCATTCACATCGCTCCCTCTCCTTCTCTGTGAGGGTGACAACCTCCCACAGTAGAAGTTGAATATGTCTCACTTCTAATATCTATCGTTCTGGCCAGGGGCTGAGTCCCACAAAGGCAGACACTATTGTCCTTTGTATCTTCCCCCGCTTCTCTACAGGTTAACACAATGCCTGGCTCATACAAGGCTCAGTGTCTAGTTAGCGAGGGACCTTTGGGTCTTCTCTATCACAGGCTGGACAGGAGAGGCAAGCCCCCTGGGCTGAGGGAGCTGAAGCCACATGGATGCTGGAGCGGGCAGCACTTCAGTGACTGGGTGAACCTTGGGAACACAGGATTGCGTGAGGTTCAGGCAGCAGTGCCTCTCCTGCAGGGCGGGCTTCTGTTGGGTGGGGAGGGAATGCAGCTGAGGGCCTCCTGCCCTGACCATGCCTCTCTGTAGCAGCGGTCCTCAAACACTCCTCAGAATCGCCTGTGAAGCTTGTTAAGACAGACTGTGTCCCTCTCTACTTCTGACTAAACAGGGCCAGGATGGGGCCTGAGAATTTGCATTTCTGACAAGTTCCCAGGTAGGGCTAAAACTGCTGATGAGGCACTTTGACAAGCAATCCTCCAGAGCATCTCCTGGGGGAGTTAGTTCCATGTCTCGGGAATTCACAAACACTTCTTAGGGCTGTTGCGAAAGACTGAGTCAGCCCACACGTCTGTCTGGAAGGAGGCCACAGCTTTGCCAAGTCTAGGGGTGGATATCAAGTCCAGGGGCAGACAGCTCTCAGGGCCAGTGCCCCCTCATGAGAACCGTGACCTTCATGGCTGGGGGAAGAGGCCAGAGCGGTGAGCCCTCTGTGAGTCGAGGTCTGCCCTGCATCCAGATGGGGGCCCAGGGGAGACTCGGCCCTGATGATGCTGACTTCTGTCCCCAGGACTTTCCCATTAGGCCTGTTTCCACTGTCACTCCTTACGCAGCCTTTATCGGTCGGAGCATTTCAACACATTTCAGCTCCCCATCAGAATCCTGGGGCCTGCTCATCACGGGGCCCCCTTCTCTGACCTGTGCTGTCCATACTTGCGTTCAGGCTCTCCTTGGCCTGGCCAGGGTTTTCCTCTGTGTGTAGCAAATGGGCATGCACTTGAAAAAGAATTTTTTTTTTTTGGCAGGAATAATCACATCCTGCTTGATTTCCAAGCTAAAAATAGATTCTCAATGTTGTGGGGAAACTTAGAGGCCAAAAAAGTACAAGGCAACATCAACCCTCTCTCCAGAAGCAGGAACACCTGGAATGGCTGCTTAATTATTTCGGAAGCAATGACATGCAATTTAGAGGTTTCAGGAGCATCGTGAGGGAACCTCACGCATGGTTTTGGCAGCTGTCAATCACAGTGGGATCCAGACCCCCCCCCAGCTGGGGGTGTGCTAACTCCATCACTTATGAGTGGTCGTGACCTTGGGCACGTCGTCTCCTGTCTGGGCCCCGGCTTCCTCATCAGTACGCTGGGGGAAATTGTACTTAGTTTTCAGAGCCACTGTAACAACTCACTAACGGAGCATTTCTGAAAAGAGTCCTTCCTTCAGAGAAAAGGAACCACTTGGGGCTGAGGAGGACATCCCAGGGGAGATTAGAGCTCTGCTGGCGAGGATGCACAAGAGGCAGGGACCCAGAAAGGAAGAGTGGGGTTTGCTGACCTGGACAAAGCAAGAGGCTGGGGAAAAGGAGGCATACCCAGAGCTGGCGGAGGGCGGAGGGAGACAGAGACAAAATGCAGCTTGGGCTCTGATATAAACAGTTTTCTGTGGTTGATGGGGTGTCACCGGAAGCTTTTAAACAAGGAGGGACATCAGAGTTGTAGTTTAGAAAATGTGGGGAAGATAGAAATAGCCTGGAAGCAGAGAGCCCAGGGAGGAGGTTTTGGCCAAAAGAAAAAACAAAAGTCAAAACAGTGCAGAGGCAGTGGGGATGGAAAGTAGGGACGCACAAGATTTTTTTTTTGGAAGCCTAAAAAAACAGGCCTATTACTGATTAGAAATAGCTTGAAATTAGCATATGCAAATGGAGACCTCCCTCCTAATGACTGCCTCCTTCTCAAGCCGGCACTGTGCCCCTGGCAAAACCCGGGCTTCACATCCCACTGGCCTCCTCTCCCCCTTGTCACGCTCCAGGGTTTGGCCTATTGTCTCCTTCCAAGCCCATGCTCCGGGTTCACCCCACCGACTGCGGGCCTGGAAAAAGGACATCCAAATGGGAGGAAACCGCGGAGTTTTCTGTTTTCTTCTGCAGGAGAAAGCAAGGTTATTTTTGGCGCCTTTCAGTACAAATCAGATTTTTTTCCCCTTTCTCAAAGCCTTGTGTCTGGCAGGCTTCAGGCAGGGGAGTGGAAATTAGAGCTTGCATTTTGAATACCTTTGCATTTTTGCTGGGTGTCAGTTTTGTTTGTCTTCCTCTGCCTGGCTGTCTCCCCTGTCTCCGGATTGTTGACTTCGCTCAAACGCTGCTCTCAAGCCAAAGAAAGTAAAACCAAGTCCTCGTGCTCAGGATGGGGCGTTTTGGTTAGGAAGAAAGGACTAAAGGGAAATGTCCCATAGTTGTTTTCACACACATTCCATTAAGGTCCTCCTATTAACTCCCGGGCTGGGAATCCCGGATGCCCAGGCTGGGGTCCAGCTGGCGGGGCAAGATTTCCGACCCCAGGGCTACCTTTTCTCCAAAGTACACCTCTGCTTCCTTCCTGGGTTGTAATTTGTGGGTGTCCCCCTCTGCGTTGCAACCAGGGGTTGTGAGCCCAAGCTTGACCCAAACTGCTGGGAGGGTTGGAGCCCTGACTCAGCGAATGACTGAACCTCAAGAAACCTCAGTCTCCCTGGTTTGTGAAATGGGGATATTAACAGTGGATGCCGAGTAGATGTGAGCGTCATATGGGATGATCCATATGGAGAATTTGGGAGCCGCCCAGGGCATATTTAGTGCTCCCAAAGTGAGTGTGTGTGACTGTGGGAGTACCCTGAGCGCATGTGAAAACCACAACACCGTTTTCATCCAGCGGTCATGTGATTGTGTTTAAACCCACTGCTGGTGTTGGGCGGAAGTTGCAAATGAGTTTCGATCCTTTTCTTAGAAGATTCTTTTCTTTTTCTTTTTTTCCCCCCTCTTTCACTCGAGGCAGTTCAAGCTAATGTAACCTGTAAGGATGTGACAAATGGTAATTGGAAGGATTTTAATCCCATGCATCCCTCTGCACATTTGTAACCAGTCCTGTGGGTACTGCTGGAAACTTGTTTTCCTTCAATAAACACTGGCATGCATGCCCACAAACACGCAGTACACATGTGTACCGTCCCGGGTGGGGCTGTGCGAACACCCCCTTTTCTCATCTCCAGTTCCTCATTTTGAAAAGAGATTCATTCCTCTGCTTGCTTGAGGGGAGGCCCTCCAAAAGTTCCTACTCCAGGAAACACTGAATGACATTGGATTTGATAATGCTGGACACTTTGCTTATGTTAAACCAGCCTTTACAACAACCCTGAAATTTGTGCCCATTGTTTAGTTGAGAAAAGTAAGGCACAGGGGGTGAAGGATCAAAGTCAGTTAAGATAATGAAGCAGGGCTGATCATGGAAAGCAGGCCCATCTGGTTTCAAGCAGTGTGTTTGGTTTGGTTTTGTTTTTTTTAGCATTATACCAAGATGCCTCTCCTTGAGGACAAAGAGGAATGCCACCCTTGTTCTCTCTCGTGCCACGTATTTGTGGCACATACTTGGTCAGCAGTTACAAATATGTGTTGATGCCTGCAGAAACAAACAGGAACACGAATGCACACACGCACACATACGCGAAGATTGTTTTGTTGTTTTGTTTTTATGAGATACAGGTGGCTTCAAACCCAGGCTTCCGTGGCCTTGGAAAGGAGAAGTGGCAGGCGCCTTGGTTTTGGCAACTGGCAATTACAGTGGGATCCAGCCCTAAAGTTGGGGATGCGTTAGTCCATCACTTATGAGCGTTGTGACCTTGGACATGTTCTCTCCCCTCTCTGGATCCCCAGGTTCTCATCAGTAAATTGAGGGAAGACCTCAAAGAGCACAGGAGGGGCACCTCCCCAAAGGACCCGGCAGCACCGAGAGACTTTCCAGTCCGCCTGGTTTTCTGCATGTCACAGAGAGCACTGAGCATTCTGGAACTGGTCTCCATCTCTGAAAGAGAACCAATTAGTTCCTGATGTAAACGCATTGCTGGCACCTGGTTGCGGGCACCCCAAGTCAAATATTCTCAATTTTCCAGGTCTCCTCAAGCGCCAGCTTTTCTCCCCATTGCTGACACCCGCCAAGTAAATCCCATTAGCACTCGGTGCGCTGTCAGAAGAAACACGTGAATCAGGGGCTTCGCACCCTGACCAGAGGTGGTCATGTGAAAGCTTTTGACACTGACCTTGGGGCAGCCTGTTGTGGTCAGGTTAGGCTTTTCTGCAGAGGCAGGAACACTGCTACATTCAGGGCTGTAGTGTGCATACCAAAAGGGGCATTGCTGTGAGCTGTTTGATTCATTCGTTCGTTGAATGAAGGGCTGTTTCTCACTAGGGTGGTGTTTCCAGGGTTCCCTCTGAAGAACATTGTTCCTATGGTCTGCTATTAATGTTGGACTAGAAAACAGATGCAAAGAGGGAGGAACGGCAGAGAAAGAGATGGAACATTCCTTAGTCAAATAACTTTGGGAAATGTTGGACTAATGATTAAGCATACTTTTTTTTTTAATGGAGGATTCCTCAGCGTCTTTAAGAGGCTAAGATGCGTTATGAGTGCACAGAAGAGAAATGTGATCTCTTGTAATTAACATGTTCTTCTGACAACAGAATGATATCCCCCCCCCCCCCTGCCCAGCAAGAACATCCCAGGAAACAAATGTTCTGGACCACGCTTTGGGAAAAAGAACTTCCACAGAAAAAGAGGAATTGGAACCTGGCCCTTTATGCGATTTTTACACAGATGGAAGCCATTCCAGGTGATTCAGGACAGGTCAGTATAAAAGGTCTCAGGTGAGGGAGCGTCTCCTTATCCACGGCAGCTCCACTTTTGGTTTCCTCCTCAGCAGGCTCGCGGCCTCCCATGCTCTGAGCAGGTAGGTCTCTGCCGAGCCTTCAGGGTGTTCATTCTAGCCTTTGCAGAGCGGACACTAGGGCGTCCTCCTGAACAAGATGGAGAAGGGAGTCAGAGCCCAAAGGACGCAGCTCAGCTTTCCTTTCTGCTCTTTTCTCCTGGCACCCAGATCAGCTACAAACACCGTTCTCTGTGAAAAGCTTAGGAAAGGCATTTTCAGTTGTGTGAAGAGAGGTGCTGCTTGAGAGGCATGTTAAGCCCAGGGTTCCTAGGCTGAACCTGATGTGATTGTACCCCAAAGGGTCACCATTTGGGAAACCCTTGTGTAGGCTGTATGGACGCTATGATGGCGGAGCTGTTGACTAGGGGTGGCATATGCCGGGTTGACAATAGCAGCTGATGCGGGTATGACCGGGATGGTCCTCAAGGATTTGGTGGTCTAAGTAATTTCCTTAAGAGGAGTGGTTCGTCATGAATCCTTACAAGTATCCCTAGATTTCGTGATTGTTCTCAGTATCTTAATTCACAGGCTGGTTTTTAACTTCAAGCAACCAGTTGACTTTCCGAGCTGAGATTAGAGACTCTAGGGGGGCCCAGAGTTGGTGGGGTTTTGAGTCTTGCATGAGGTCTGCACACAGGAGTGCCCTGCCCCCACCCGGTAGGCTCTCTGTGAGAGGCAGCTCTCACTCAACACCCTCCCTAAGAGACTGGCTCAGAGCTGAGCTGATAAAGGGATTGTGATAAGAAGGAAGGGCAGGAATTTCAGAAATGCCATTGCCTCACTTTCCAGAAGCTTCCAAAAAATCAAACCCTGACCTCACACTATACCCTTGGTCTCAGAGTAAATGGAGAGTCAGGGAGCTTGCCTAAAATGGCTGCCTTGGTGCCCCTTTGGCTGTTTGGCTTGATGTATGGGTGGTTTCTCAGAAAGCGTTTGGAGATTTACATTTTCTTTAGGATTTAGGGAAGAGAAGTCTGTTACTAGCATTTGTTAAGTGATGACTGTATATGGGGAAGGCTCTGGGTTAAATCTCTGGTTCTCAGACTTGGCTACACATTGGGATCTGTGGGTGGGTGGTTGATTGATAAATACTAAATCCTGGGTCCCAGTCTCATATTCTGATTTAATTGTTCCAGAACGTGTCCTGGGCTTTAGGGTTTGTGAAGCCCTCTAGGTGGGACGAATGCAGAGCAAAGTTTGAGAACCACTGCTCTGGAAGCATCTCTCATTCCCAGTTACTCACCGACAGTCCTACAATGAGGGGTTGACAGCTTCTTTTGGCAGTTGAAGAAACAGAGGCCCAGGGAATTAGGGGCTTTCCCAAGTGCACACAGTTGTAGAGGCTAGAACACGGGTCCACCGCCGGCATTCTACCACACGGACTCACACGAGGCCATCGTGGGCCAGTGTTGGGCTTGAACAAGTTGGCGTCAATTGCAGTCATAAAGCTCACTCAATGTGCTCTTCTATGCTCGTTGCAAAGAGCAGGCAGTTGTAACCAGGCCCATGAGCTAAGTGACTTGAGCCCCACCGCTATTAGGCCCACCCAGGAGTCAAGATGGGCTAACACTAGGCCAAGTTTATTTTTCCTTCCCCTTCGAGAGTGATAGCCAGAGGAGAAGGCTACACGGGAAGTGCTGCAGACACATGTGGGCCCCTGAGGGTGTGGGATTCACAGTCCATCGGGAGCCAGCCAGGCTTGACGCATCATCCCTCCCTCTGCACTTACTCAGACATGAGGATGTTTGCATTCCCACTGGTATTCACGAACAGAGAATCGCCTTGGAAAAGAAAAAGGAGGCCAGAAAGGATGCTAGGGCTGGAAACCAAAAGGGTATGGTTTGTGCCAAATTGTTGAAAGAAGGTTGGGAGGTGGGGAAGGGCATAGCATAATGGAGAAAGGACTTAGGATCTCACTTCCTTAGACTTTGCATAAAGCTCCTCACCTCCATGAGCCTTAATTTCCCTATCCTTCTATCCGAGGTTAAAAATTCAGTTCCTTATCTATAAAGTAAGGATTGTGGTCCCTCAGAGTTAAATGTATACAGATAATTAAATGTGATTATGTGATATAACATGTATTCTGTTATATAACGCATTGTTATATGTATAAAATGATAGATACTATATTATTTATCGGTATATTTGCAATATGCATAGCTATAGGAAACAGCGCTCAGCTCAATCGGGAGGCTAAAGCTTGTATGTAACTATCAGAAGCTAGTTGGCGTGGTTATACAAATGATGGTACATTCATTGGATGGAGTTCTTTGTAGCTGTTAAAAATAAGATCTCTCCAGATATCCCAATAAGGAAAGCTGTTCAAGTAGACCAATAGAAGGAGAAGCAGTGTCCAAGGCCATGGGAAAGGATGCCCCTTTTCCTTGCTGAAAAGCGTTTACATATAAATATGTACATGGATAAAATGTAAAACAAAACCAGAAAGTAGATTTTAGCTGTGCATACTAATTTGCATCTCCTTGGGGGAATGGGTATGTTTTCTGGAGAAAATACATTTCTGGAGTAAGTACCTGTAAGAGTAGGATTTGGCAAAAGGAAAAAGGAAAAATAATTTTCCATTTCATTTTATACTTTCCACCTTAGTTCATGCTCCCATGAATGGTTTGTAGTGTGTGTGCGTGTGTGTGTGAGAGAGAGAGAGATTTTCAATAACAGAAACAAGGGATTTGCATTGAAACACAAAAGAAAACAAGGATAGGTCGAATCCTGGGCCTTAAGCTCCTTCCCTGTGTTCTGGGCCAGCCGGCAGACGCGGTTGTTTTTCCAGCTGGAATCATTTCATTTTCTTGCCTTCAGTCCTGAATGAGCCCGGATCTAGCAGGAGGCTGAAAAGGCCTGGGCGGAGGGAGGACAGCCACCCCCGCCCGTGGCAGGTGCTGTTGTTTTGATGTGTGAGCGTGCAGGGGGGTGGGGGGCATGTTTGGGGAGCATGCTGGGGTGGGGAGGAGCTGTACAAGCCTTCAGTGGAGAGGAAGAAACTGACAGTGCCTAATAAGGAAACCCATGTGGTGTGGCTCCAAAGTTTTAAATGTTTTAAAATAAAACTGGAAGTACAGTTGATTCAAAGAAAAATGCTGATAATCCATGCATAGAAGCTGGACTCCTCTACGTGAACAGATGCCAACTTTGGGATTGGTCCTTCCTTTCACCTGCTGTAATGTTTGGACTGGTGACCTCAAAAAGATAGGTCCATACCCCCATGTGTCTGGATTGCCCCAGAACCTGTGAACACAACCTTATCTGAGACAAGGTCTGCAGATGTAAATGAGTTAAGGATTCTGAGATGAGATAATTCTGGGGTATTTGAATGAGCCTTAAATCCAATGGCGAGGGTTTCTGTAAGACCCTTGGGTGAGTCTGAAGAGAAGACACAAAGACACAGGGAGAAAGCCACATGACCACGAAGGCAGAGATTGAAGTGATCCACCTGAACCTGGAGAGGTACAGAAGGGTTCTGCCCTGAAGCCTTCAAAGGGACCATGACTCTGCTGACACCTTGATTTCAGCCTTCGGCCTCTCCAACTGTGCGAGAATGAATTTCCATTGCTTTAGCCACCAATATGGCCATAATTTAGTGCAGCAGCCCTAGGGTACTAATACTCTTGCTAAAGAGACACGGGTGGCCTCGGATCAACTTCCCAGCATGAGGGGCAGACTCTGAGATTTGGGAAGATAACAGGCAGCCCTCCATCCCCCACCCGGGTTGCCACATCAAGCCCCCAACACCCTCTGTGCGCCCTGATGAGCCCCCTTTTCTCAAATAGCTTCTTCTGACTCTCTGTATTGGCTTATCTTGCCAAGATTTTTCTGCATGGGGCCTCTCATGACCTGTTATTGTTACCTATTTGTTTGATTTAATTTTGTGTAGTAACTGTCTCTCCCAGGGAGTGGGCTTCGTCTCTGCAGCATACCTTGGAGTCTACCCCTGGAACAGTGCTGGGCACATGAGGGTGCCAAGGTGATGAGATGTTCTTTGAGGAAGGGGGAGAGGAGAAGGGAGGGCGCTCTGACCCGGACCCAAGAGGGGGCGTGGGCTCTGAGAGGGATGTGGAGAGCTCTCCCACTGAGCCCAGTCTAGGCAGCTGGGCCCAGCAAATGCTGTGGAAGCTGTAACACAAGGTCAGAGGGGGAAAAAGGAAACAAGTTGTAAGAAAGGAGTGGACAGAGTGCTCAGGGAGTAGAGATCCTGCCGGCTCAGCCCCAGAATGGCCTCAGACGGGTCTCACAGCTGTGACTGAATCCCCTGGACAGAGGAGGGAAGGCCTCGTCCATGCCACCACCTTTGTGATAGGCAGTGAGGGGAAACGGGGAGGATAGAACCGTTGAGAGCACTGCGGAGAAGGCCCAGTGGGACCAGGTAGAGATGGTGCTGTGTGTCCACAGATGAAAGGGGCCAGAGGGGCTTCAAGCTGGAGGCTGCCCCAGTGCCTGTCAGAGGCCCTAGGGCACCTGTCTCCGGACACCAGCCTCTCAGACTCCAGGAGGTTCCTTTCCGTTCTTCCCAAAGCTCACAGTTACGTTATTACTGCAACTGTGCCCTGAGGCAAGATTGTGCTAAGATGCTTAGGTAGATTTTTAATCCTTTCCACACATTCATGGGATAGCATGATTATGCCCTTCCTCTAGATGAGAAAAGTGAGGCTCGGAGTGGTAAAATGGCCTCGGAGCCGGTCACTGGGGGATTCAACTTTTAATCCCGCGTCTCCTGCCTCCTGGCGACTGGCCTGTGCTTTCACCAGAGCCAGGGCACCTCCCTTACTGCAAAAGGTGCTGTGATTTCTGGAGTTGTTGGCACACAGGATCTCATTTGACCTGAAAGCAGAATTTGGGACTGTCTAGGGCAGGGATTGTTCACCCCATTTTATAGAAGAGAGAGCCGAGAATCCAAGGAATGGAGGGGACTTCCCCAGTGAGCTGCATCTAGGGAACTGCAGACCTGGGATGAAGAAAACCAGTGTTTTGCACTTAAAATCCATTGCTTGGGACGCCTCATGATCAGTGTGTTGATAGAAAAATGCAAGATGTGTGCTGCGGAGACAAGGGTGCAGCAGGAAGTGGGTGCAATTTTCTCCGGACCTCACGCCTGCTGAGCAGGACTGCTCCCCATGAACCCAGATCAGTGTGCAGCGAGGCAGCACATCTCCGAAGGGCCTTCCAGGGAAAATCGTACTGCCTGGAAGAGGCTGGATGCATCCATCTTGTAGGACAATACGCTATTTGCACGAGAGAGCTACAAGGCATAAATATAGATTTCAGAACATTTTTTATGAGCTGACATGATGGCCTCTGGTCCTCTCTTCACTAAACCATAGAAATCCAGACAGCCCATTCCAGAAACTGCACATTTACCTGTGTCCCAGGTAGAGCTGAGAGCCTGCGGCCACATGGCAGAAAGGGCCCACCTTCGGTTGGGGGGATGGAAATCAGTGGCTAGTTGTCTTGACAACCTTAGAGATGATTGAAGTTGTCACCAGGGGCCCCTCTCTGTCTCTCCTGCTGTGACACCTCTTTCCTTGTGCCCTATAACAAGGTCAAATCCTGGGATGCAGACCCAAGCCTGAGTCCTGTGCTCAACCTCCCTCAGCCACTGTCTTCCTTCCCATCTTCCCTGTGCTCTCTTTTTCAACCACAGGGCCTTTGCAGGTGCTCTTATTCTACTTGTAATGCTCACCTGTCCCTGCCAGCTGTGCCTACTAACCCTTTAGTTCCCAGACCTCCCTGAGCCCCCCTTTCAGGTTAGACCCCTTTGTTGTAATGTCTGCCCGGAACCAGAGCCCTTTCATTCTGAGTGTTTACCCCAGTTTGTAAGGCTCTGTGTGATTATTTGATGACCATCTGTTTTCCCCACTCCACTGTAGGCTTAATGCACATAAAGACGGTTTCTGTCACATCCCCAGAGCCTAAAAAGATACCTGGTCCATACTCAATTCTAAGTAAGTAATTAACGAGTCAATAAGTGAGCTGTCATTTGTCCCGATTAAGGGTAGTGGTGATACTGCTAGCATAGTGGAGAGAAGCCAGGGGTGCTGCTGAGCACCCTACAGAGAATCTTCCTTCCCACCTCCCAGCAAAGAACTGATCCTGCCCCAATGTCAGCAGTGCTAAGGGTGAGAAGCCCTGACAGTGTATTTTCTAGGGCTGCATTACCAAACCCCACATATTGGGTGGCTTCAAATGGCAGGAATTTATTTGGTTTTTGTTCCAGAGGCCAGAAGTCCAAGATCAAGATATTGATAAGGTTGGTTCCTTCTGGAACTCTGAGGAAAAGTCTGTCCCATGCCTCTCTGCTGGCTTGTGCTGGTTGTTCGCAATCCTCTGTGCTCTTGGCTGAGGGCCACATCACCCTAGTCTCTGCCTCTGTCACCTTCCCTATGCGTCTCTTTGTGTCTTTTTCACCTCTTAGAAGGACAGCAGTCATTGGGTTTAGGGCCCACTCTAATGACCTCCGCTAATTACATCTGTGAAGACCCTATTTCCAAATAAGGTTATAGTCACAGGTACTGGGGTAGAACACGAACCTGTCTTTGCAGGAGACACAATTCAACCCACTACACCCTGGTTTAATGGAAAAATCATTCTTACTCCAGCCAAAAAAAAAAAAAAAAAAAAAAAAGAAACCTGCCTTTCCTCCTCCTCTCCTCCCACAGTCCCCTGTGGGTTTGCAGTCACTCAGCCAGATGCCTGGGGTGGGGAGGGGGGTGTTCAGCCTGCCTTCCCTAGCCCTCCATCCCTCTGCCACCTGCACCTTGTCTGCTCTTTACCTGAGGAATCTGCCTCCATGTTAGAGATGTCCTCTACACTAGCAGCATAATATAGGTGCTTGTGTGCATTTAATCTTTGCACCCATCCCAGAAGCAAGGGATTCTCAATGCTCTGTTTACAGAAGAGGAAACCAGAGTTCAGAGGGATAAATGAAGTGCCCAAGATGACGGAGCTGGTAGATGCCAGAGCTTGAGCTGCTGATGCCACAGCCCATACATAAGCCCTGTTCTCTGAGGGTTTCTCCACCTCCTTCCTCACATCCTGCTTCTCTCGGGGGCTTTCCTGGCCCGAGCTCCTCCCTGGGCTCTCCTGATGTGAGAGACTTGCCCCTGCCACAGCCCTGTTCTCCTGGCTTCATTCTTGTTTATATTCCTTTCTGCCTTGGAGACAATGAGGGCATTCAGGGTGGATACGGTGTTGATTTCATGTCAATACCCACCCCAGGGCAGGGCACACACAACCAGCCCATGGTGGCTGGATAAATGCATGCATTCATAGCTTCCACCATCTAGTCTGAAGACATTACCTTTGTTTCTACCAGAAATCCCCAAGTTACACTGCCATGAAGACACGACAGCCCTGTGGCTTTCTTAGAAGTGAATCAAATTATAATCACAACAGAAAGGTTGTTCCATAATCAAATTAGCCTGGATCACTCTAGGGAAACCAACACTCAATGTGTTTTCTTACTGCTGGACATCACAAAGCGTTACTCTCAGGTGCTTTAGGAATTGCTAAGGTAGTCTTTCCCAGATATTGAGGATTCTTTTTTAACCAAGAAAACTGGTTTTATTTATTTAATTTTTTTTGAAAAGTCCCAAGGCATACTAACTATACTACAAAACCAAGTTGGAATATGCTGGAGTGTCCCCTGGCCGTCCTGGAGAAAGACTCTTCTTCCTCCGGGCTGGGGGAGGAGGAGGCTTCCCTCCAGAGCTGGGGATGCCATTACCCGAGGGCAGGGATGCTTCCTCTTGCCCTCCTGTCTCGGGTCCGCACCCACATTCTCCTGTAATCCTTTTCAGTCTTGTTTTTGGTAGGTTTTTCGCCAACTCCTCAGAGCTGGAGTTCCCTGAGCTGAAGATGAAAGTGGATGGCCTAAAGCTCCCTATACCTCATTAACCTCCACATTATCTCAGGGAAATTACGGCAATTATCACACCGGGTCTCAGGATTGAAAAGCCACCATGCCTGGGCTGACAGAGATGGATGCTACAGATTCAGGGAGAGGAGGGGCAGCTCCTCAGGGGGTGAAAGAATCATTTGTTTTGCCGGGAGAAACTTCCCTGAGGCAGACTCGCGCTCTCCTGGCCTCTTTCTGAACACCTCACATTTCTGAGGGGGCTTTGTTTTAATAGCCTGTATTGGTTAATCTTGTTTTCTATTGTCTTTTTTTTAAGGATTTTATTTATTTGACAGAGAGACAGCCAACGAGAGAGGGTACACAGGCAGGGGGATTGGGAGAGGAAGAAGCAGGCTTCCAACGGAGGAGCCTGATGTGGGGCTTGATCCCAGAACTCTGGGATCACGCCCTGAGCCGAAGGCAGATTCTTAATGACTGAGCCACCCAGGCACCCCTCTATTGTCTTAATAGAAGTATAGAGAAGAAACACAAACATGTAAAAACAGCCCATAATCTCCCTACCCAGTGATTTCTGTTGACCTTTAAGACCAATCAAAATGGAAGTAATACAGTATAGGTAGGTCTAGACTATTCAAAAAGTTCAGTAAGAAATTTAAAGTGCATGTCTTCCACCCGCCTCCCAAGCTCGGTGTCTCAACAGCTAATAGAAGTCTGTGGTTCCTCTAGAAAGAGTGTTCCTGGCAGAGCGTCGTGGTTTAGAGCAGGGGTTCTCTCACCTGGACGCCGATGTCACCTGGAGAGCTCGCTAAGTCGCGGGTCGTGGTCCCCTACAGTTTCTGGTCCAGCAGGTCTGACAAGGGGCCCCCAGACTTGTCTATTTAAAAGTTGTTAAACAAGGTTGCTGTATCTCAGATCTACCATTTCCAGCTGTGTGATTTAGAAGACCACCTCTTTTGTCTCATTTTCTTCTGTAAAATGGGGCTCATCACGCTGTTAGGTTTACATGAATTCAAATATTAAAATTTCCTGTATGTTATGAATGATGCCCTTTTGCTACTGTTAGGCATATACCAGCCTGTAAATAAGTATCCAGCTATCATCAATGATTTAATGTCAGCAAAAGGAATAAATCTATGTACGTGCCAGTATTTTACTTTATTTACGATGATGAGTTTTTCACCTACTTATATACAGATATGTTTAGTCCTTTTGAATTATCTTCACATGAAGTCATAGGTAGATGTACATTCTGGAGCATCTACTAGCCCTGAAGTCCACGCTAGTGGTTTCCAGGTGTGAGCTAATAGGAGCAGCGCAACCAGCGGCTTCCTCGCACATGTCCCAACACACGTCTTGTGAGCACGTTCATGGAGTACATTCCTACAAACGGGGTTGCTAGGCCAGAGTCAATGTGTATTTCACATTTTGGTAGTTGGAAAACTTAAATACAAATGCATGTTCTCGGGAAGGCTACGTTTATCTATAAACACAGGTCTGCCAAAACCCCTGGTGTAACAACTTAAGGGGAAATGGTGTTTTCTTATGGACTTTGTGGTCTTCCTCTTCAAATTGAGAATGAGAAAACAAATCGTGTTGTATATGGAGGGTCAGTTATCTCTGAGCTCCTCGGTGAGCACAGAGCAAGAAGCTGAGGATCCAGAATTGGTTAAAGCACGCTTTCTCTGCTCAAGGAGCCCTGTTCCGGAAGGGTGTCCCTCAAGAAAACAGCTGCATTACAGTCTGGTATGAGAGATGCATTTAGCGGGTAATGTGTACAGATCAAAGATTGCATAAGAAGTGACTCGGGATCAGGAAAAGGTTCTGCAGGATGAGGTAGAGTTTTTGCAAAGTGAGTAAGAATGGACAGGAGGGAAGGGCACTTGCAAGATTAAGGAGAACACATGTGAGAGCCCAGAGGTTCGGTAGTGCCTTACCTGCTGTACAGAGGGTGCTCAGGGAGTGTTAGCTGAACAGTCTCCGCCCTCATGGGGTGTATGATGCTCAGACACCAGTGCCTTAGGTTCTCTCTGATCCAACTAAAGACCAAGAATTCCTTCAAATGGGGCTGCTACATTCTAAATGTAATTTTAGGTTCATGACTAGCTTAGTGAATCCCTAATGAATTCACACAATCAAGAACAGATCTGCCTTCTTAGACCTCTAATGACTGGGTTGGAATATAAGTATTGAAATAACCTTTAGAGGAGTCCAGCCTTGCCTGCACTACCCATGCCCTGGAGAGAAGTGCCAGGACTGAGTGTAGAATGATCCTAGTCCCTCCCTTCCCCCAAAGACTCCATTCCCTGGTCAACGGCCAGTGGACTTCGCTTGAGCTCTGCTGCCAGCTCTACTAACACAACTGGAAGGTCTACTAACACAATCAGCTGAAACCCTGGACATGTATGCAATCTTTTAGTTTCCACTCTTGGGATCTTGCAAACTTTTTAGCCAAATGGTAAAGAAAAAAAGGACATGAATCAGAACTGTAGGGGACATTTGCTATCACTTGCTTCAAGGGGCAAAGAGTATTCTGGTCCAGGCTGCTCTTCAAATATGTCCCAAGGCAAACTGGAAAGCACACTTCAGAAAGGTGTGTTTCATTTGTACAGTCTGCAGGTGGAGTTGGACAAGGGTACCGAGACTGCAGTTGGTAAGACAGCATGGTCCACTGGCATGGAATAAAAGCAGCAGATACCGTCTTCAGGTTGACCCCAAAATATTCTAAAGCTATCATCTCATCCAAAAAAAAAAAAAAATGCAAGAAGATCAGTGAGGTGCTCTGATTAACCTGCCCCATTATCAGACCCTGAATGACAACAAGCAAGGTCTTTCATCCCTGGTCCCTGCTCACTTCACCAGCTTCCCGCCCACCATGCTTCCCTGCCAGCCAGTCCTGCAGCAACCCAGGCCTGGGCACAAAGTCTGACTGACTTCAATCCAAGCAATGGTCCTTTGCTGCTATACAACCAAAAGAAAGTCAGCTAGCCACTCTGACCTCCAGTGTCCCTATCTGTATCATGGAGATAATATTGAGAGGATCAAGCAGTAACCATTTTTGGAAGGGTCCAGCTCAAAGCCTCAATCACATGCATTTTTTTTTTTTTTACAGTGCCCTCTATGCCATGGAAAGAGAATTGCCATCACATCTGGATATTCCTTATCCCCTTTTAAGTTGGATGACTTATTAGCTCATCCCTTAACTCTGGGTTTCATTGGCGATCTCACATATGTGCTAATAAGAGTTAGGCAGGGAAAATAAAATGAATTGGTTAGGACTTTTTGTGCTTGCCAAGACTAAACCCAACTTGAGCTGGCTTAAGGAAAAACACAGATGGTGTATTAGCAATAGTGATGTTTCATGAAATGATAGGGTGGAAATTGCAACTGAGCCTAGCTATGGAAGGGTCTGTGAACCAGAACCGGAAGTTATAAGTAAATCTGATAATTGGCTCTCCACTTGCTATCCTTGCTTCCCTTCACGTGCTCAATTTATTGTTTCTTTTTTCCTTACAGCCCCTCTCTGCTCCCAGTTCCATGGTGGAATATGGGGCTCCACAGATCCTATATTTACCTGAGGACCAATCAGAAACGGACCAATTCTATTCTTGGTGTCAGTTTGAAATTTCTAGAAGATGGAATCTGATTCTTCTGGCTGGGGCCTATCTTTGCTCTAATCAGCTCTGGGTGGTGAGTAGAGTCATGAAATAACTAATGGGTATTCTGGGCTCTTGGGCATGAAGCATATAAGATGGGAGTCTTTCATATAGGGACAGATTGGTGATTTTAGCAAGAGAGGGAAAGGGGAGAGGTTTAAAAGGAAGTAGGAGTGGATAAATGTTGCTCAGT
Source organism: Ursus arctos (assembly GCF_023065955.2). Lineage (NCBI taxonomy): Eukaryota > Metazoa > Chordata > Mammalia > Carnivora > Ursidae > Ursus > Ursus arctos. The sequence continues at coordinate 20,938,010 of NW_026622863.1, forward strand.
CCCCACTTGCTATAAAGCACTATTGAATACCCCGATGTGTACAACCAGCTTTGGAGAAGTATCTATTTTTACATGAGAAAGTTGAACTAGATTGATGGTTCTCAGCCTTGGCTTATCATTTGAATAACACGGGGAGCTTTTAAAAATCTCAATATTTAGGCAACATTCCCAGACCAAATAAATCAGAATCTCTATGGGATCCTAATATCAATTGTTTTTAAAGTTCTTTAGATAATTACAGTTTCAGCTAAGGTTTGCAATCATTGGACATAAAAAAATGACTCACAAATCAGAATCTAGTGAAAGTGAATATTGTGATCTGATAGGTTCCAAATGAGGCCTAGGCTTCTGCAGGGCTAACGAGTTCCCAGGTGTTGTCAACGCAGCTTGTCCATAGATTGTACTTGGAGCAGCAAAACACTACATTATCCCTGAGTTCTAGTCCAGCCCCAAGACTTTAAGAAAGAGAATATTTACTCTGCAAATATTTATTTTCTGCTCTGCTCTGGACCTTGTGCTCAATGCTAAGGCACAGAAATCTAATAAGTTTCTACCACAGAGGGGGTCCCATGTAGCCCCATAGCTTGAGAGTGACTACAGAAAATATCCGTTGTCTCAGTTGTATTTGGAAGTCTGTGTATCAGGGATTTTTGTTTTGTTTTTGTTTTTAAGAAAATGTCCTTATTGAAAAGGCAGCTGGCTTCCCTGACAAGAGAGAAGCCAGTTCAAGGCTGGGGCTGAGGCCATTTGACAGAGAAGGAAGGAGGCTTTACATCTAGTCGTTGAGGGTGATAGGAGCAAAACATGGAGTCTGTGATGGAGAGAGCAGCCTGGCCCCGAGCAACAACAGACAACACGAAAGCTAGTGCCCGGGAATAAGACAATGACCTGTGTCTTATAAAAATGCTCCATGAAAGAATTTCTTGTTTTGCAGTGGATTCAATGATTAATGAGTCAAGGCCACTCTAAGAGATCATTAGAATGTTTTAGGGCATAGCTAGAGTCCCCAGTAATAATAACAGAACCAAAGTCATCCCAGTGCTTATGGTGTAAGTCTGCTCACGTTTCATTAAGCTGCTTTGTACCAGAAAGCCTGGAAAGGCACAAGTTATGATGCCTCATTTCCATATCATAGAGTGGGCATCTACACAGTAGAGGGGGGAAAGACCATAATAAATAGCCCGATTTCCATTCAGCACACATTCCAAATTGTCTCCTGTGCACCAGACGCTAAATTTAACCAAAGTTTCCTGTAGTTTGATGGTTATTCCAATGCTATCATCTTTTGATGACAAGTGCCAGCCGCTCACGGTGACATTTAATCCTCACCGAGACCCGGGATGGAAGAGTCAGGCTGGTGATGCTGTTGATGTGGCTGGTGGTGGTGATGGTGGTCATGTTGGGATACATTTCCTAGTGGCTGGTGGTGGTGACGGTCGTGTCAGGATACATTTCCTAGTTAAGAAAAATTTTAAAATGGGCTCCAAAGTGACAAAGGATTATAGAAAAGTCCCACCAGTGGTACATAGCCAAGCTGGGGCAGGAACTCAGATGCCCAAACTCCAAGCTTGGCTTGCTGCCCATTCAGTCATGCTGAGGAACCAGAACATTAGCCCATTGCTCCAGGTTAGCTCAGGGTTGACCATGCTAAACACAGGTGGAAAGATGAACAAAAAATCCAGGATCTACAAAACACTATGGCTCCGTGTATGAGTGAAGGAGAGCCTCGCAAAGGCGACTCCGGAAGTCTCGCTGAGTTTTCACTCCCAGCTCACATTCTTCTCTCCTGGCAAGGAAGGCTGGAATAAGGATTGGTCGTAAAGGAAACGTTTCACTCTGCCTCACGGATGCATTTCTGTGCCAAAGTTAGCTTCTGCCTTTATAGCTAATACACATAAAAAGAGAATATTTAGACAGGCACTTCACAAAAGCGTGGTTAGCTTAGGAAGTCAGAGGTTTATAACTGCCCCCAAGAAAGTGCCGTGCTTTTCAAACGGCTTCAATCTCGCTGGCCTTGCAACACACACGCTGTCTGGTTGTGCTCCAGTCTCGCCCCACGCCACAGCCAGAGCGAGTTTATCCAAAATGCAAATGTGATTGCCTCTCTGCGGGGCTAAAAATTCTCAACGGCTCCCTCATCTGCGGAAGAAAGTTCAGGCTCCTTAGCTTTGCACCCAGTGCCTTTAGTGATATGGCCATCGCTGACCACTCCAGCATTATTTTCCTTCTCTCCTTCCAGCCTTCCATAATGTTCTTCAGCAAAAGCAAATCACATGTAGCCACAGTCCCGCTTATTGAACTCACAGCGTGATGCTCTTATGCCTTTGATGACGCTGGTTCTGCTGCAGGAACGCTGCCTCTGCCTTCCTCACCCAGCGAACTGTTACTCATCCTTAAGGACTCACCTTATCCTAAACTGCATCTTAGACCGGTCTCAGACCAGAACAGAGGGGCTACCTCAAGCATATGTCTGTCATCATCGTCATCACCCCCCCCACACACACACGCACATGCAATCATTAAGGGTCTACTAGGTTCGAGCCACTATTCTAATCACTTTACATGTGTTCTCATTTAAATATTCATACAGCTCTATGGGATTTGAAATTAACAACAACAAAAACCTTAAGCTTCCCAAATGCACCAGTACCTGGAATATAGTAAGCATAGTACTGCTCAATAATTTGTAAAGCTAAATTGATAACTACTTATTCATTTTTAAAAATAGGTTTTATTTTTAGAGCAGTCTTAGATTTACAAAAACATTGAAAATAGAGTACAGAAAGTCTCCATATACTGCAGTTTCAGGTGTACAGTATAAGGATTCAACACTTCATACCACAGGAGGTGCTCACTACAACCAGTGCACTCCTAATCCCCGACCCCTACCTCCCCTCAAGTAACCATCAGTTTGTTCTCCATAGTTAAGAGTCTGTTTTTGTCTCTCTTTCCCCCCTTTTTTGTTTCTTAAATTCTACATGTGAGTGAAATCATATGTTGTCTTTTTCTGACTTCACTTAGCTTTATACTCTCTAGCTCCATTCATGCTACTGCAAATGGCAAGATTTCATTCTTTTTTCTGACTGAGTAATATTCCATCTCCTATACACACACCCCCACCCACCCACCCCATATCTGCCTTATCCATTCATCAACTGACGGGCACTTGAGCTGCTTCCATATCTTGGCTATTATAAATAATGCTGCTATAAAACAGTGGTGTGTATATCTCTTTGAATTAGTGTCTTTGTATTTTGGGGGTAAATACCTAGTAATGTAATTGCTACATCATAGGGTAGTTCTATTTTTAACTCTTTGAGGAACCTCCATGATGTTTTCCAGAGTGGCCGCACCGGTTTGCATTCCAACAGTGCAGAAGGGTTCCTTGTTTTCCACATCCTCGCCAACCCCTGTTGTTTCTCCTGTTGGTGATTTCGGCCATTCTGACAGGTGTGAGGGGATAGGTCATTGCAGTTTTGATTTGCATTTCCCTGATGATGAGTGATGTTGAGCATCTTTCCATGTGTCTGTTGGCCACCTGTATGTATTCTTTGAAGAGATGTTTGTTCCTGCCTTCTGCCCATTTTTTAATTAGATTATTTATTTTTTGAGTGTTGTTTTATAAGTTCTTCATATATTTTGGATACCAACCCTTTATTGGATATGTCTTTTATAAGTACCTTCTCCCATTCTGTAGGTTGTCTTTTAGTTTTGTTGATTGTTGTCTTTGCTGTACAGAAGCTTTTTATTTTGATGGAGTCCCAGTAGTTTATTTTTGCTTTTGTTTCCCTTGCTTCTGGAGACCTGTCTAGAGAAAAGTTGCTGCAGCTCATGTCAGAGAAATCACTGCCTGTGCTCTCTTCTAGGATTTTGATGGTTTCAGGTCTCACATTTAGGTTTTTAATCCATTTTGAATTTATCTTTGTATATTATGTAAGGAAGTGGTCCAGTTTCATTCTTTTGCATGTTGCTGTCCAGTTTCCCAACACCATTTGTTGAAGAGGCTGTCTTTTTCCCATTGGATAGTCTTTCCTGCTTTGTCAAAGATGAATTGACCATAGAACTGTGGGTTTATTTCTGGGTTTTCTATTATGTTCTGATCTGTGTGTCTGTTTTTGTGCTAATACCATACTCTGGATTACCACAGCTTTGTATTGGAACTCAAAGTCCAGAATTGTGATGCCGCCAGCTTTTCTTTTTCAAGGTTCGTTTAGCTATTGGAGGTCTTTTGTGATTCCATACAAATTTTAGGATTGTTTATTCTAGTTGTGTGGAAAATGATGGTGGTATTTTGAAAGAGAATGAGCTGGATGTGTAGATTGCTTTGGGTTCTATGGACATTTGAACAATATTTGTTCTTCCAACCCATGAGCATGGGTTGCCTTTCCATTTCTTCATGTTGTCTTTAATTTCTTTCATCAGTGTTTTATAGTTTTCAGAGTTAGAGTTGTGAGTTTTTGAGAGTAAGATCACAGTGGTAAAGTTGCATTTTTATCCTATCATATCAAAGGTACTTAGTATCCACATGACTTTTGTCTGCTGATATTGACCTGGATCACATGGCTGAGCTAGTATTTGTCAGGTTTCTCTACTGTAAAATTACTTATGCTTCTCTCATTTACGTATTTTTTGGAACAAAGTCACTGTGCAGAGACCAAGCAGAAGGGGTCTGGAGTTATCTTCCCCCTTCTTGAGGGCAGAGTATCTACATAATTGTTTGGAATTCTGCATAGGAGATAGGTCTCTTTTCTGGATATATTTATTTTTATCACTTATTTAGAAAAGCATGGACTCATGAATATTTATTTTCTATTTTGGGTTTTAACCCAACACTACTTAATTTTCTTGCTGAAATCATACCAGCTTTAGCCACTGAAATTTCTTTCAAGTGACTCCTGAGCTCCTTTGACTTCCCGCCCCCCAACAAGGCAACCTTTTTAAATTTCTGAGTACCTTCTTACTTTCTGGTCCAGGTGCGTCTTGTGTGTTTCCTGCCCTGGCCCTGGCGTCAGCCATTTCTCCTAGAAGCCCCAGTTTAGCAACCAAGATCAGGGTTCTAGATGTGCCCTTTGCTACCAGGTTGTTGTTTCTTTCTTTCTTTTTTTTTTTTTTTTAAAGATTTTATTTATTTATTCGACAGAGATAGAGACAGCCAGCGAGAGAGGGAACACAAGCAGGGGGAGTGGGAGAGGAAGAAACAGGCTCATAGCAGAGGAGCCTGATGTGGGGCTCGATCCCATAACGCCAGGATCACGCCCTGAGCCGAAGGCAGACGCTTTAACCGCTGTGCCACCCAGGCGCCCCCAGGTTGTTGTTTCTTTTAGGTCTTCTCAACTGAGAAAAACAAGACAAAACCTTATGTGTATCATGTAGGTATGTGTATATGCATTTATATACTCAGGTATACACACACATGAATATTTCTACTATAACCATCTGTGTCTATGTGAGGCTACACATGAGTTCATACTCCCACCTCCAGCTTTAATCCTTTACTACATGAATTGCTCTAGTTTCCTTACCTTGCTTATCTGTCAATTCCCACTTAAATGGTGAGAAACCTAGCTCCCATCACCTGCCGTCCATCTACTTGTTTCGTTCCGGAGTGCATGCACAGCTGTATCAGAATTGTTAACCTGTCGCCCTGTGGGAACAACATTAGCAACCTGAGTACAGTGCTTATGTGTAGTTCTTTTTGCCTTTAATCTTACTCCACTCATTTCCAAAGTTACCTCAGTCAGCACCTTCTCCTCCTGCCCCCTTCGGCAGAGCTCTTTCACATTTGTGATACAGTTGGATTCTCTTGTCACAGTCTACATTTCTTCGTGAGGTTCTCCTGATTCCCTAAATGATTTTTGTTATGTGTGTGCATTAGGGTTCATTCTTTGTGCTGTACAGTTCAATCATTCATTCACTTTTCATCATCTATTTATTCCCAGGTCCTTCATTGTTTATAGCACTCCTATCACAGACTCAAAAATAAGTTGAATTGACTGACATTTAGAAAATGTCTCTGATGGCATTTAAAGTAGAAGAGAAAGATTAAAATCTACAGAGGGGCGTAGAATAGATAAACCCTATCAGAGTTTAGCATGAAAGAATTACCTCAATAGAGAATTAAGGTGGCTTGGAGTCTCCTGGCTGCCAAGCTGATGAAAAGAAGTGTAGTGGGATCGGCTAGTTAGATTCTCTCCTGGCCCTGAACACTGAGGAGCAGCTGTAAGGGCTCCGTGGAAGGGTGAGGTGAACTAAGGTTGACTTGGGATCTACATGCAGACCCCAGATGGCAGGTGTTCAGATAAACCTGAAGTCCAGAGAACCTTGCATTTCAAATTCCTCATGGTTGCTCCAAGACAGTCTCCCCCAGAAGTTCATGAGAGTGCTTGTGATTTGATGCCAGCCTTAGATAAGAGCCTTCACCACCACCATCATCATGAGGGACATTTGAAGGGACGCATTACCCCGTCTTTACAGAATGCTTATGTGTGCATTTCCTCTTCTCCTGTCCTTGCCCACCTGGGAAGTCTCACCAGGTATATGGCCATCCCCATTTTACAGATAAGTGGAGGGTCAGAGAGCGTTTGATTTCCTGGCGGTGCACAGTGAGAACAAGGAACTCAATCCCAGGATCCAGCTTTCTCCCCACTCCCCAAAGTGATTCCTGTCATTTCTATCACCCTCAGTGACCTTGGGGACAGAACCCCAAATAAAGGTCATCTAAACCTGAGAGTATACATCCGCATTTCTGATTCCCATGAGAATCCACATTAGCGGGACTGGGATTTCATATATATGGACTTGACAGTTCCCCACAGGCAAGCCAGGGCCAGATGTATCACATCACTGCACATGGTCGGTGGCCTTCTGTGGCAAAGAAAGCAGATGTTCCCTTTTGTCTTCCCAGGTCATCCTTAGGTATCAATGTTTTCTCATATCTGACATCATTTTTTAAAATACTTCGAAACTAAAAAGTAAAGAATAAAAACTTCTGACCGGAGCAGGTAGTGTTCGCTCCATTCCCTCTTTATTTGCACACAATTATTTGGGGCTTTTTCACTCTTCTTTTACACAAAGAGTCCAAATGGCAGTCATTCGTTGATATCCAGGGGTACAGCATATTCAAAACAGCAACTGGAAGAGAGGCGAGTGGGTACTAGAAGGATTAGGCATGAAGGATTTAAAATAGGAAACTGGGAGGGGAGGACGTTTAGATCAGGGGCCCAGTGTCTCGAGGAGCCTCTACTTCCCCTGAGATGCTGGTTCGCTGGGGCACAATGGCATAATCTGTGCTCAGAAAAATGTTTCCAAATTATCTTTTTGGATACAGATATGTGAAATGTTTTTTTTTTAATTCAAGATGATTAGAATAAGTAAACATTTCCATATTTAAAATAGGTAAGTCTTAAATCTATGGAAAGCAAGTAATTATTCAGTATAACTCATTAACTCAATAAACATTTACTGTGTATAAACTGTGCCACAGGAACTGGGGATAGAGAAATAAATAATATTGACCCCTGTCTTCGGGAAGCTCAACATCTAATTTGAGAATCTGCCCCAAGGGGTCTGGATTGCTGAGGTTTTTAGGGCATAAAAGGCTGATGGTTAAACTTTTCTGCTCTGGGAGTCTCGAGGACTCCTGGAGGTGAGAACCACAGAATCAAACATTGAAGGTTTGAAAAGAAGCTACAAGATTCATATGATAAGAAAAGAGGGAAGTAACCCTGCTACCTTCCTGAATTTGGGCAGATGGGGAAAAAAAAAAAAAAAAAGTCTTATCCAAAAACTTCCACTCTGTGGATCCATGTAAACCTAGCCAAATGCTATAAATAAAAAGGTAATTTTTACAAATGCCATCCCTTCCATGATTTATAAGTTAGCAAAGTAGGTGTTATTATCCCAATTCTGTGGGGTAAGAAACTGAGGCCTCAAGAGTCTAACCATCATCGTACCCAAGCTTAGACTTGGACAGACAGGCAGGTTAGGGCTGGATATGAATCCAGGCCTGTCCCATTTGTGTGAAATCTCAGCCCCCTTCACTATGCAACATTGCCTTCAGCCACAGGACGTTGGACTGATCAGAGAAGTATCTACAATAGCATGCTACAAAAAGAAAACAAAAAATTCTTAGGATTCCCTTCACAAGAGAGGCACGTTCTCACTCCTCATTCATCTGTGACTTAGTATCTAATCCATCCCCTTGTAGCGTGGCCACTCTGGCGGTCAGCATTGCGGCGCATTCCAACTGAGTGACTTGAGAGTTTAATAAGGAGAATATTTACTAAAGACATGACACCATATAGGAAACCCACAGGACCTATGTACAGTAGCCCAAGCCTAATAAAGAAGCAAGGGGAGAGAAACAGCGACTGGGATCTGGAGAGAGACCTGAAAGCAGAGGGACCTCCTGACAGGAGCTGTGCCCTTCCTTTTGAGGGGGTGAAACCATCCATGGTGACCCACAGTGAGGGAACCAGAGGAATAAATGGTCCCACCTCAGTCTTTTTTCTCCCTCCTTTCTGTCTTCTGATGGGTTCCCCCATTGGCCTAATCTATCTGGAAGCTGGGAGTTGAGGGACCCCCTGAATGTAGACTGTAGAGGTCAAGCACAGAGCAGAATGAAAAGGGAAAGTAGATCTGGGGATGCAAATAAAACACATCCACCCCAGTCCCCCTTATGCGTTCCAACACAGAATCAACTTAGCTCAATCTCAAAAGATGTTTTCCCATTGGGATCAGAAACTATCTCATGATCTGTGCTCACTTCAGCAGCACATATACTAAAGATTTGAATGATACAGAAGCAATCTCATGATTCTTCTTAGCACAGCTCTCCAGGGAGCTCAGAGTGATTGATTGGAATTGGCCAAGAAGTTGGGATACATTTGCCATCCTTGCCCTGACCCAAGCCTGGACCTTGTTCCTTATTCTTCTTTGATTGGTTTGATCATTTTGATGCCAGTAAGGCCTTATAACTTTTTGTGATTCGCTAGAAACACAGCATAGATAACATTTTGTGGATTCAAAATACCCAAGGAGGGGCGCCTGGGTAGCACAGTCGTTAAAGCGTCTGCCTTTGGCTCAGGGCGTGATCCTGGCGATCTGGGATCGAGTCCCACATCAGGCTCCTGCGCTGGGAGCCTGCTTCTTCCTCTCCCACTCCCCCTGCTGTGTTCCCTCTCTCGCTGGCTGTCTCCCTCTGTCGAATAAATAAATAAAATCTTAAAAAAAAAAAAAAAAAAAAAAAAAACAAAATACCCAAGGAGACGATAATGTTGTCATGAAAGAAACCCTGGACTTGATTTTGGAAATCTCCGTATCACAAATCTCGGTATCTCACAAGCCATGTGCCTTATCAGAGTCTCTGATCTTGAGGAATGTCATCAAAAAGAGGTGACTGCCCATTGACCTGTGAGCTTGACTTGGCCACTCAGAGGCTCCCCACCCTCACCTCTGTCCTTGGACCGTGACTTTCCTGCTCCCAGAGGCTGTCCCAAGGACATAGCCTTGAGATTGTGACATGGTATTGAGAACATCTCATGGTATATGTGACTGAGCACAGTTAGAGCCTCTTTATAAACTTTTAAGATTTGGCCGGTAGGTGCAGGGATCCGTTCATCTTGCTGCTGCCCATGACAAGCCTTGCATGCATGTAAGTTGCCTTTGCTTATTAAAACCTCCATCTTCCAACCTGGAATGCCCTGCTCTCCCTGCACTCCAAGTGTGGGGGCCGGTTTCAGATTACATCTGGGAAGGTTGCAAACCAACAGATCTCACTGGTGTGAAATAGGAATATAAAGTTACTTCTCAGGATGGTACGTTTTTGGCAGTCTAAAAGTACAAAACAAAAAGCAAAAATGTGATTCCATCATACACAAGAGGTTCGTGATATTTCAATTTACTTTTTAGTAAGGCGTTATAGCAGTTAAGAAATCAAGCTCTAGGTCACAAATTAAGCCTTGAACCTGGGCTCTAGAACTTCTTAGCTGGGTGACAATGAGCAAATGCTATAATCTTTCTATACCTTAGTTACCTAATCTATAAAATGGTACTAAGTAAAGCACCCACCTTATGGGCTGTCATTTACTGGTTCATAAATAGTAAGAAAACCATGGGTATTCGTTATTGTATTGTCCTAGATGCTTTCACAGCAGTGACCTAGTCCATAGTTCATGTCATTCTTGAATTAAACAGCTCTTATTGTGCCCTGCTGTTCTTTAAGATGTATTATCTAGCCGGAGACAGACATCCGTAGTTACATCTGCTGCTCCTGAGACCATGGTCATAAACAGAATTGAACTCCTGAGTGCTCCTGCTTCTAGTGTTCTTTTTTTGTTTATCAAAGAGACCTTTGCTTTAGTTGTAAAATTTTCCATGTGAGCTGATTGAACTCACTGGCTTGGGAATCAGAGAGGTTGGTCCACTCCTGTTTCTGCTAACTTGCTGGTTGACCCTCTATAATCCGGTTAATTTCCCTAGGTCTCATCAAACTCTTTTGATAAACAAGATAGACAGGATTTACACTCGTAAACCCATTCAGTTTCCATTTCAAAGACTCTGTGGCTTCATCGACCTGAATTCTCTGAAAGCAAATTCATTTATTCCTGGAATTCCTCTACCACTCTTCACACATGGAAAGTATTCAACTAGCTCAAAAGAACACACAAATGTCAAGCACCTAGGATGTGCCTGACACCAGATATATACTTAATAAATTCTGGATATTTTCTGAAACAAACAACATTTTCCGTAATCAGTTCCTCAAACCAAGACATTCATCTGTCTCCCACGGAGTGGAAGTAACTCACACCTTTGTTAAATTCTGCAGTGGACCTAAAGGCTCCCACATTCCTTATGGATGCACATCGCTGTGCTTTGATTCATACTTAATTTCCTAAAATGGGAAGGGAGGATTAGTTGAATGAAGGGGCTGCTGTATAAAGAGCAACACATATATCTTCTTGGCTAATGTCTGTTCTTTTTCCAGTTATTAGAGTTAATGCCGTCACAGGAAGGGAGCAGAGTTGTTTTTCCCCCTTAGAACAACAGGGGGAATGTGCTGCAGATAAGAGGCTCTGGGGTGTTTGGGCTTTTGGAAGCGGAAATAGAATAGCTGTATACATGACAGCTTGATCTGGGAAGCCTGACAACCTTCCCCCTTCTCTCATCTTTTAATTCTGATTACTGCCAGCCTGAGATCTATCTATCAGTTCGGAATGCTCTTTACAAGAAAGGTTCCATTGTGAAGGAGGGGGGCTGGCCTTATTTTACCAGTAGAAGGCTATTATCTTGCAACAGCTGTTTACAGTTAACTGCAGCCCATACTTACAGCCTGAACGCTGGAGCCGTATTTAGTGCCTGTGGATTTGCGGTGAAGAGTCAGGCTTAACTCTTTCTTCCCCCTGGAGTTGATGACTTCAGTGGGGATTCGAGATGGAGAAGGTCTGTTAACAAAGAGCGTGGAAATAGATGGAGAGTTGCCCACTCAAGTGGAGTGAACAGTTCTTCCTAACAGTGCTAAGTCGTGAGGTGTTAGGAGATTTCAGGGATCTGTTGAGCACTTTGAAAGCATTATTTCAGTGAATTTTGACCTTCGGTGCTCTGATGTTCATAGGGTTGTGCCCATTTCATAGGAGGAGACGGAGGCTCAGGTAATGAGTGCTGGGATTCAAATCCACACCAATCTAGTTAGAGAGCCAGTGTGCTTACTCCCACATTATGTTGTTATCATGTTCCCCCTTATTCCAGAGACATCAGCTGAGGACATCCTATGTGCTCTGCACTGTGCTGCACTTTTAGGGATAGAAAGCTTCCACCCCAGAGGACTCTCAGGCTGGCCAGGAAGGTGAGCAAATACAGGTGATACACTGAAAATAAAAGCAGTAACAGCTCCAGAACTTCCCACTCTATCTAGGGTGGAGACAATAGATAAAGGCCTAGAGGAATTTAGGGAAGGGGCAGAGTTTACTCAAAAAAAACCAAAAAAAAAAAAAAAACCACCTAATTTCAAGAAGCAAACACAGCTGCAAAAAATATGGACTAGTGCACAGAGAGGCTGATTTAATCAGAGGATTGAGGGGGCCGGGGATACAACCAGAACCCCAGGAGCATCTTGGCTGCCCTGCCAGGAACTTAGACATGATTCTTCAGGAAATGAGCAACAAGGTAGTCAGATGTGTATTTTAGAAAGATCACTGGGGCTGCAGTGGGAAGATGTTTTGGAGGGAGCAAAGCAGAGAAGGGGAGAGTTAGGACAATTTGATGATCCAGGAAGAGGACAATAGCCAGGACAGTGGAAATGGGCAGAGGGGACTGGATTCAGGAGGTACACTGATGGTAAGAACAAATAAAATGGTGCTCTGCTTCCTTGCCTGGCTAAAGACTAAAAAGTGGTTAAATTTTCCAGCAGGAAGTTGGAAGGAACATTGCTCAAACCACTAACTCAACCCCAAATGACATACATTCCTGAGGGTTACAATGCTAATCAGTGGCATTTGGTGGTGGCGGGTGAGACTATGCCAACACACACACACACACACACACACACACACATACACTTTCATTTTCTCAGCACGTCTGGAATTTTTGTTCTCCTTTGTTTGACTCCAACATCTTTCCTGATGACAAAGAAAACCAAAGATCTTGCAATCCATTGTTAAGCACAAAGAGAGGCAAAGTCGGGGGTTGTTGGGGAAAAGTTGGCCGACTCCGAATTTTATTCTCTGCCGAGGTTCACAACAATTCACAGTGGGAGAGAGAGTCGCTTGCCAGAGGGCTCCATGTGACTGGGCTAAACTAGAAGAATATGTCAAGTTCAAGATGAAAAGACAGCCCTCGCAGTTGAAAACGGAGCTGGGAGCTAATGGAGCTGGGGAAGGGGGCCTTTACAAAGAAAAGTGCTTATTTGCAAACTCGTTTCTCTGCAGCAAATGCTCCCAGGACCTCTGGCAAAAGGAATTCCTGGACACAGGCCTTCCCATTGAGCCATTAGTGATCTGTGGTTAATTACCTCTCGCCAGGCTCCCTTCTGCAGCCAATCCGTGGGGCGGCTGCGGAGGTCTGGGGTGGAGGTTTCACCCTTTTAATTCCAACATTCAACAAAGTTAAAGTCTTACAACTGCAGAGCTAGAAGAAACCTTATTTCTCCTTCTGCTCTAAGTTCCTAATTGTTCCAGTGGCGGGAGTCATGGGTCAGACAAAGCAGGGAGAAAGGCAAGCCCTCTGTGGGAGGCCTGGGGGTCCGTGGGTGGGCCACGAGCAACGTGTGGCCGTCATGCTGTGAGGGTTTTCTAGGAGATCCTGTCACTCAGCAAGGACGATCTGCCCTCATTGTAGGAAGTGGAGTGTAAACTATCATTTAGGTCCAGATTTCACTGGCCCAAAGGGCTAAGGCCACTTCCAGCACTGCCGTTCTAGGCTCCCATTACTTTATATTAAAATAAAACAAACCTTTCCTGAAAAGAAAGTGCATGAGTCAGATTAGTCAGTGTTCTCCAAAGATAGGTGGATGGATAAATAGAGATTTATTTTGAGGAATTAGCTGATGTGATGGTAGGTGCTGGAAAATCTGAAATTTATAGGGCAGGCTGGCAGGCTAGAGATTCGGGTCAGAGTTGATATTGCGATCTTGAGAATTCCTTCATCACTGGGAAACCTCTCTTTGCTCTTCAGGTCTTCAACTGATTGGATGAGGCCCACTTACATTATGGAGGGTAATTGGCTTTACGTGAACTCCACTGATTTAAGTGTTAATTACATCTTTAAACACATACCTGTGTTTGACAAAACAACTGAGCGCCACAGTCTAGCTAAGTTGACATAAAATTAACCATCGTAGAAGGTATTCCAACAGTGTGCAAATGTGTCAACAGTCTGCATTGGGAGATCCTTGGGATACAGTCCCTGTCCAGGGATTTTTATTCTTCCTTCCCTGACTAGGGCTGAATACATGCCATTTTAGATCTACCTGAAGCCCCACCCATCTCTTCATCCTGAATGCTAGCATTCTACCCATTCCAAAGGTAAACGTAAATCATAAGACAAGTGAAACTCAGGACTCTGCTTCTAGATCACGGCTCTAATAACTGGCATGAGTCCTTGGCAGGGGATTGTGGAGGAGTTTAGAAACCATAGGGTTGTGTGGTGACTTTTATCTCCATGATTTATTCATTCCATAACTGAAAGCCTTTATCTTCCCTTCACCCATTGACCCAGCCCCCTCTCCTTTCCCCTATAGCAACCATCAGTTTGTTCTCTGTATTTATGGGTCTGTTTCTGCTTTTTGTTTATTCATTTGTTTTCTATATTCCACATATAAGTGAAATCATATAATATTTGTCTTTCTCTTTCTGACTTATTTCATTCATGTAGCCTGATACCCACTAGGTCCATCTATGTGGTTGCAAATAGCAAGATCTCATCCATTTTATGGCTTAGTAATATTCCATCGCATATGTATGGTGCTTTTTTTTTTTTTTTTTTTTTTTGGAGAGGGAATCCCAAGCTCAGCGTGGAGCCTGACACGGGGCTCAATCTCACAACCCTGAAATCACACAACCTTGAAACGCTGAGCTGAAATCAAGAGTCAGATGCTTGACTGACTGGGCCACCCAGACACCCCATACCACACCGTCTTTATTCATTCATCTATCAGTGGACACTTGGGTTGCTTCCATATTTTGAGTATTGTAAATAGTGCTGCACTAAATATAAGGGTGCATGTATCTCTTTGAATTTGTGTTTTTGTTTTCTTTAGGTGAATACCCAGTACTGGAATTACTGGGTCATATGGTATTCTATTTTTAATTTTTTGAGGAACTGACATTGTTTTTTTTACACAGCGGCTGCACCACTTTGCATTCCCACCAACAGTGCATGAGGGTTCCTTTTTCCCCACATCTTCTTTAACACCTGTTATTTCTGGTCATTTGGAATTTAGCGATTCTGACAGGTGTAACCTGGTATCTCTTTGTGGTTTGGATTTGTGTTTCCCAGATGATTAGTAGTGTTGAACATCTTTTCATGTGTGTGTTGCATATCAGCTTGTCTTTTTTGTAAAAAATGTCTATTCAGGTCTTCTGCCCATTTTTAAGTTGGATTGTTGGGGTTTTTTGGTATTGAGTTATATAAGTTCTTTATTTATTTTGTATATTAGCCCATTATTGAATATAACATTTGACTTTCTTCTCCCATTCAGTAGGTTGCCTTTGATTTTGTTGATGGTTCCTTTCACTGTGCAAAAGCCCTCCCCCGCCCCCCCCGGTGCACTCCCAATAGTTTGTTTTTGCTTTCGTTTCCCTTGCCTGAGAAGACCTATCTAGAAAAATGCTGCTAAGGTCAATGTCAAAGAAATAACTGCCAATGTTCTTCTGAGCGTTTTATGGTTTCATGTCTTACATTTAGGTCTTTAACCCATTTTGAGTTTATTTTTGTGTATGGTGTAAGAAAGTGGTCCAGTTTTATTCCTTTGCATGTTGCTGTCCAGTTTCCCCAGCACTGTTTATTGAAGAGACCGTCTTTTCCCCATTGTATATTTTGCCTCCTTTGTCATAGATTAACCATATGAATATGGTTTTATTTCTGGTCCATCTATTCTCTTCTATTGATCGATGTGTCTATTTTCATACCAGTACTGTACTATTTTGATTACTACAGCGTTGTAGTATATCTTAAAGTTTGGAATTGTGATAACTCTGTATTTGTTGTTCTTTTTCAAGATTGTTTTTGCTGTTCAGGGTCTTTTATGGTTCCATACAAATTTTAATATTATTTTGTTCTAGTTCTTTGAGAAATGCTGTCGGTATTTTCATCATGATTGCATTGAATATGTAGAGTGCTTTAGGTAGTGTGGACATTTTTAACAATATTCTTCTAATCCATGAGCATGAACTATCTTTCTACTTGTTTGTGTCATCTTTAATTTCTTTCATCAATGTTCTATAGTTTTCACCATACAGGTCCTTCACTTCCTAGCTTAAGTTTATTCCTAGATATTTTATTCTCTTGGTGAAATTGTAAATGGGACTATTTTCCTAATTTCTCTTTCTGCTAATTTGTTATTAGTGTATAGAAATGTAAATGCAAATTAGTGTATATTTTGTATCCTGCAACTCTAATGAATTGATTTATTCTAATAGTTTTTGGAGAACTCATTAGAGTTTTCTATGTATAGTATCATGTTAACTGCAAATAGTGAGAGTTTAACTTCTTCCTTACCAATTTGGATGCCTTTTATTTCTTGTTCTTGTCTGATTGCTGTGGCTACAACTTCCAGTGCTATATTGAATAAAAATGGTGAGAGTGGACAACCTTGTCTTGTTCCTGATCTTAGAGGGAAAGTTCTCAGTTCTTCACCATTGAGTATGATGTTATCTGTGGGTTTTTAATATATGGCCTTTATCATGTTGAAGTGTGTTCTCTCTAAACCTACTTGGTTGAGAATTTTTATCATGAATGTATGTTGAATTTTGTCAAATGCTTTTTCTGCATCTATTTGGGATGTTCATACGATTTTTATAAATCCTTTTTTGATGTGTTATATCGTGTCAATTGATGGGTGACTATCAAACCATCCTTGTATCCCCAGAATAAGTCCCACTTGATTGTGGTGAATGATACTTTTAATGTATTGTCGAATTTGGTTTGCTTATATTTGCTGAGGTATTTTGCATCTGTGCTCAGCAGGGATATTGGCATGTAGTTTTCTCTTTTTGTATCTTCTGTTTTGTGGTGTCTGTCTGGTTTTGCAGTCAAGGTAATGCTGGTCTTATAGAATGTATTTGGAAACTGTCCTTCCTCCTCTATTTTTTTGGGAATAGTTTGAAGAGAATAGGTATTAACTCTTCTTTAAATTTTTGGTAGAATTCACTTGTGAAGCCATCTGGTCCTGGACTTGTGTTTGTTGGGAGTCTTTTTTTTTTTTTTTTTTTTTTAATGAACGTTTCATTTCATTGCTGTTGTTGATGCTCTTTATGTTCTTTATTTTTTTAAACCAAGAGACAACACAAGGGGAGGAAAGGTCTGGGAAGAAACTAATTTAAAATAAAATCAAAATGTTAGAGCTAAAAAATTACTCTTATTCTTAAAAAAAATATGTATCTATATCTATATCTGTGAGATATATATCACTCTCTCATATTTTTTCCATACTGCTTTTGGCCTGAAGATCAGCTTAGGTAAGAGGAGGGGCAGCCTGCCCCTCGATTGGGAACAAAGATCCATACTGGGGTTTTTCAGACCTTTAGTGAGCATATTCTGAGAATCCCTATTTTTTTTCTCTTTTCCTAAGAAGGGGTCATGTTTGTAAATACAGGTGGAAAGTCATGGTATAGGTCCTTGACTCAGATAAAGGGTACATCCTGAGAAATGCCTCTAAAAATTCACATTCATGAATGCCTCAGTAGCATACAATTTACTCCCACATAATTCAGTAAAACATAGCTAACACTTGGAGTGACCCAACTCAGTCTTTAATAAGATCATTCATTATTACATGATGAGAAGAAAAAACCACTTGAGTTTTGGGTGTCCGTAGCTGGGTTTAGGGACATTTGCAGGTTGAAAGGGTCATGTGATTCTGCCAATTTCCCAGTAAGTATTTATGCACAGGCTTCAGAGAAATGGCAAACTATAGACCATGGGGCCTCATAAGAATGATCAAAATCTAATTTCCCTTAGTCAATGCCAAATATGTAAGACCTCTCAGATGCCTTCTGATAGGCATGCCCACTGGCTAACGCTGCCCTCAAATTGTGCTTCTCTCTTTGTAGCACTCCTTGCCATTGTGGCGAATAAATTGCTGGTTCGTTTGTTTAATATTTGATGGTCTTCCTCCTCTCTTGTGCAGCAGATTTCGTAAGGGCACAATCTGAGCCTAGTGTAATGATTGACATAACACTAGGTAAACTATAGCTTGATGAACACTAATCAAATGAATGACTGTATTGACCAACCAACCAGTAGCCAAGGTACTACATTCCTCTAGCGTGATTCACATGGTCACATCTACTTCCAGTTACCATAGATACAAATAGAACCTTACTTTTCCCTCTCTTTCTCCTTTCTGTTTTTGGAGTATAGACTTTGATAACTTGCTCCATACTTTCAGGAATATTTAGAGGCTACCACAAATTTGAGGCTGCCACCATTTTCTGGTACCACTACTCCCCATGAGATTAATTCTTGAAAAAGGATCATCATGTCAGTGCTTGTCAAATAACCATCTTCTGTCTTCCTTTCCTATAAGTTCCTGCAAAGCTCGAGGAAAATCTGGTGTGTTTGTGTTTCTTCCACATTTGGTTTGGTTTTTCAAAACGAACGTGTCTGGGAGCATACTTAAGTGGAAGACATTAGTCCAAATGCTCTGTAACTTTATTTCCCTCTGTTAATTTGTTGTGCTCATCCCTAGCCGCTTTCCACCATGCCCTGAGTCCCCCAGCCCACCACTGCATAGAGATGCGCATAGAGAAGTGATAATTAGGTATCAGGCCATGAGGAAAGTGCTGAGAATCCATGGAGAACAAGACAGACATGGTCTCAGCCCTCATGAATATACAGTCATTAAAAGATAGACTGAGGCATATTAGAAATTTTAAGAGTTTATTTGACCAAAAACCAATTCAAATGAGGCACCGTCAAACTGAAAGTGGTTAGGAGCACACTGCTGACAGGAGTCAGGGGACAGACTTGGACAGAGAAAGTGCAGCAGCAAAGAAAGGAAATTACGTGGTTGGCTACAGTGTAAAGCCTAGTTGGGCCGTTTGTGATTGGTTGTCCTTAGCATTTCAATTTTGTAACTTCGAGGCATTTACAGGCTTAGATTTTGGTTTGCTTACTTAGTCCTCCATGGATTAGGGACTCATCAGTCTCATGGCCTCCTTGTTTAATTAATTTAACACACTGGATTGGAGAAGGCAGGCATTAAACAAGTGTGTTGAGTATAATGCAAGTTAACAAAGAATTTTAAAAGTGTGATGAGAGCATAAACATAAGAATTTAACTGAGTCTCCTGTGTCAGGACAGGCCAACTGAGGAACATGACATGTAAGCAGGGAATTGAAAGAAATGGGTAGAAGTTAGTCAGTGACCAGAGCTGGGCTGGGAACACTGTTACAGGCAGAAGGAAGAATGGTTAAGAAGACCCAGTGTTGAAAAAGAACATGTTGTATTCAAGAAAATGAAAGAAGCCAGAACATTGGCAGAGAGGGAAGAGTTCTCCCACCATAACATACATATAAATTTGTGCCCTTCTATCTTCTTTATGTTTGCTTTCTCAATCTAGTGCATACTTGGTTCAATATTAATGTTCTAAAAGCTTGCCCAATGTCTCCCCTTATAGAATTACTTCTTCCTTGACAACTTTTCATTCAAACTCTTCCATGGTGCTCATTCAGTCACTATTCTGCTATGTGATTAATTCTTCTGACATGGTGGTGACCTCCATACACCTTATTCCCTGGATTTACACAGTGGCTGGTGCAGACAGAAACTCAGTGCCTTTCCCAAAAGTGAATTAAATTGTTTGATTCATCAACATTCATCAGGCAGAATACCCCCAGAAAACATCTCGTTCACAGTACCACCTAATACTGGAACACTCTCTTCAGCATTTCTAACTGACAACAGGCTTTCTAGCTAATTATTGCTTTAAGAAAGCCCAGAGAGGACAATGAATGTAAGCTTCTGAGTTTGGAAATATCTATAAGAGAACAGATTGGGAGAAAGGTTTAACTTGGGTAAGATTAATAGTCCAATCTTAAAAATCATTAAGAAGATGTGAAGGAGGAATGAACTTTGAATAAATAAAGCCATATCTAATGAAACGTTTTTTGATCTCAAAGTCAAGTTAGGAGCAAAGGAAATGACATCGGGTTTATAAACATCATAGAATCATGGATATCATGAGCAGGAAAACCTGTCATAGTAAGATGTGGCCGTAAGAATTAGGTTGGCACTGAAGATCTGAGAATATTCTAGGTGTTGCTGGGCTGTAGACTCAGAAATGTTGAATTCCTGCTTGTTCCTCAGACCCAGCTTACACCTCTTCAGCTGCCCTGGTCTCTGGGCCCCTGTACTCTTTTCTCATTGACAGCCCAACCCTACGGTCCCTTCCGCACTTGTTTTTCTTTGGGCTTGGAGTCCCTAGCATAGAACAATAGGAGCACAAGGGCACGTGTGGCATCACAATGATAACAGTAAAAAACGACAGCTGCAGCGGCAACAATAATGATGCAATATTTTTTTAAAAATCTCTTCACTTCTATGAGCTGCCCTTTCTCTCTTTCTAACACGCAGATCGTAACATTCATCCTGAATTTAGAGGGTGTTGGCAGCAAGGGGTTTAAACTGTAGTGAGTACACACAAAGGGTCACTGGAAGTAAAAGGGAGCATCATGTCATGATAGGAAAGCATCAGTTTCTACACAGATCACCTTGGCAGACCTACCTTCATTTACATTCATTCATTTATTCAATCATTTGTTCATTCATCAGCAAATGTTTATTCCACGACTGAAAAAATCTATCGTTAATATACCGTATTTGCTACTTACCACCAAACATGGCATCTAGAATCGTCAAGATGAGAAACTTTGATTGCGAGTCAAAGCATACAGCCTTTTGATTTAGAGCTTGTGTTTGAAATCACAGTGTATTTGCTATTTCATATGACCTTGCAAAAAGGAATTTTCCATTTGGCAGTCCTGGGGCATCTTGTTGTATCTCAGTGTCTATAGCTCAGAAATGCAGCGGTCTGGTTTTTTTTTTTTTAATGGTGCCCCCCTGGAGCCACCCAGTGGGAATTTGAGCTTTGACAAATAGCTTATATTTTATCTCAGACCGTCCCAAACCTACCTTCTAAATTGCTGGTCTTACATCCACAAATATTTCTGAAATGTGGTAACAAACAATCAGAAATGTGATTTTATTTATATGGACACTGTACTGGACCTTGAGCATGTCATCCTAAACAAGGGAGGCCCGGCACCTGTTCTCTTGCAGCTTGAAGTCTATAAGGGAAGACAAATGTTATGCAAGAAACCACAGTGAAATCTGATGAATGTTCAAGTAGGGGAAGAATACAGGGATATGCAGACAAATAACAGAACCTAACACCATGGTAGGGGTCAGTGACATTTCATAAATATTTATGAGTGCGTAATCTTTAGTAATTCAAAGGCAGAGGTGGGGTTAGGCGAGGAAGCAGTGGGGACCAGGGAGATAACTGTGCTCCAGTTAGCACAGCCAGATGGCATTTTCAGTGTGGCACCGAAGGCCTAGTGGTGAATGCCATATGCTAGGGTTCAAATCCTACCTCTGTAACTGACTATGTGACCCTGGGCGGGTTACATAACCTTACTGTGGCTCAATTTCCTCATTTGCGAAATGTAAAAATACAATGCCCAATCTTGTGGCATTATTTTGATACTCAAATTGATATATAAAAAGCTCTGAGAAGACTGCACAGCTCATAGCGAGAGGTCCATAAATGTTAGCAATTATGATCATGATTATAATCATGATTATTCTACTGTTACTAACTTAGCAAGTTCAAAAGAGGCAAACAAACTCCCAGAGCCTCAAGGTCCTCAGCCACAAAATGGGAATACTAATACCTTCATTGCAGGGGCATTAATAACTAAAATGCTAAAGGCAAAGCATGTATATCTTCTAGGCATCCTGTAGATGGTTAACAGATGCTACCTGGTTTTCATAGAAATAGCCCAAATATCTTGGAATGCCTTAGCCTTGACCTTGGACCTGGCTGCTCTTGACAGGCTATGTCCATGTGTTTGTCCTTATAGGTCTTCCTCCTCCAGGTCTGCCTAAGGCAGCAAAGGTCTTGTAGAGGACAAGTCAGGTGTCCCTCACCCAGACAGAAAGATGGGCCACCCTTGAAGTCTTCCTTGCCTGGCAAGGGCCATGTTAGTGAGCCCAACACTACCTGATGACTACATGCTTATTTTGTAAGTTGTTTAATATTGGTGCTTCAGACGTCCCCAGCTCTGAACAATTTTCCATGTCTTGCTCTGAGTGTCACACTCAGTGGGGGAAAGGTCAGCAACAAAGAGGAGGTGGACACAACGAGGAAACTCTTGTGCCAACACCTGTCAAAGAGAGATGCAATGACCTTTCAATGGCTCCCCTTGGGCTCTCCTTGATGCAAATCTGGGAGGCAGAAGACGGGCCTGCTCTCTGTAAAAAGAATCCATCACCCAGCCATTTCCCCAGGTCCCATTAAAATGCTGACACCATTAATCTGCACTACTTTACTTCTCATTATGCGGAAATGTGCTCTTGATCAAAAGTCCCCTTGCGTAGCAGCCTGATTCATCACCAATAGCTATGGGCCACACACCAGAAATTCATAATCGGTTGACATTATCCACCCAAATCATTCCCACGGTTTGAAAGCCCAAAACCATACCTGTCATTGGGAAGAGGCTGCCACATAGGACGCAGCCTGCAAACATCTGCAGAGAATGCGGGCAGTTAATGCAAGAAGACTACCTTTGCGGGAGTGTTAAATGAAGGAACAAACTATCTCCCCTGTCCATGTTTGGTTCATCTATTTTCTGAGAACTCACCCACATTGACCCCATGTGGGAACTAAACAGGCTAAACAGGAGGCAAAAAGGACCTAGGATAGGGAGATGAGACTCAGGGACACAAAGGTACTAGCTCGGGGACACAAAGCCAGACATTTCTACTATGAGGCTCACACTTCTGAGAGCAGTACCCTTCCTCCAACACCCAGATTTGAGGGTGCCACTCAGTAGTATGTGAGCTTGGTCCAGTCACTTCCATTCTACCCTCACTTCCTTATTCTGTCTCTCACTGCCTCACGTAAGAGTGACTTGGATTAACAGACCGTGAGTTGCAAATGTGTTAAGACTGAGTCTGTTCTCTGGATGATAATCTCTCAATTGACCAGCACATTTCTTGCAAGAAATGGAGTCCTAATCAAGCTTGTTGAAGAGCTAATAGCCCCTCTTATGTATCTGCACCCATATATGTGTGTGTGTATATAAGCACATAGATACACACATACACTCTCTCCTTGTGTGTGTGTGTGTGTGTGTGTGTGTGTGTGTATGAATTTCATATAAATCTACAAGTGGAACAAAATAGGTTGTCACAGAATATCCACATCTAACAACATTATTGGATATTGAACAATTATTCCCCCAAATCGCTGTACCAATTTATTAGCATCATCAATATATGGAATCATATACTTGACCTCAAAAAAATAAAGATGAGAAATTATATAGGTCACATTTCCTAATCACAATCCAATGAAACTCGAAATAATTACCAAAAAAAAAATTTACCTGAAAATTTAAAAGAGGACTAGATAATTGAATTTTAAACCTAGGAAGCAAGTAACGAGGTAAAGTGTTGCATACTAAAACCTACAGGAGTTAACACAAAACTGTACTCGGGGGAAAATGTAGAGCCACAAATTAAACTCATAAATTTTAAAAGGCATTCATTTCAGAACCAAAGAATAAGAACAAATTAAGAAATGGGATACTCAATAAACCAGAAAAAAGAAACAAAAGGAAGGAGGAATTAATAAAGTCTATAGTTAATAAAATTTTAGAAGTAGCAATGACAAACCCAAAATCTGTTTCCTTAAAAGACCAATAAAATAGATCAAGAGTTTTGTTTAGGAGAGATAAAGACAGAAACAGAAAGAAATATGAAAGATTCTGAGGAAGAAGACCTGACTGCAAACAGGAGATGCGAAGAATGAAAGGGACCATACCTACAATCTTATGACATCAGTTGGAAAACTTCAGGGAAATATGTGATTTCTTAGAAAAATAAATGGCCGAAATTGAACCAGGAAGGAAAAAAATAGAATATTACTCTAAATGATATTAGGTAATTAAAATTTATTACTGAAAAAGGCAACAAGACAGACTAGTACAAAGTTGACTTTCATCCATCATTCATAAAGTAACCAACTCAAATGTTACAGTAGCTAGTTCCAACCATAGCAGAAAATGGGAAACTAACCAGTTTTACATGCAGTCAGAAAAACACCAAAATGTAATGAAGATAATATAAAAAATAGAGTACTTTCACTTATGAATATATAAGCACAAGTAGTATAAAAAATGTCAACAAATCGATCCAGTGATATACCAAAGACTAACACCTATGGGAAGCGGCAAAGGTGGCAAGGGTTCATTTCAACTCCTAGGAAAAGAATGGATTATTTCAAAATGGCATTGGCACAACTGGCTATCCATCTGTAAGAAAACATCTAAAACTGTATACAAAAATATATACCATAAATCCTTAAAAGTAAAAATAAAATCCTATATAAAAACCAGTAAATAAACATACAAAATATAGGAGGTGGGGACACTTCTTGACCAAATCTGAGAACCCAGAAACTTTAATACAAAATATGGTCAACGCACCTGGCTGGCACAGTAGCTTAAGCATCTGCCTCTTGGTTTGGGCTCAGGTGGTGATCTTGGGGTCCTGAGATCAAGCCCTGTGTTGGGCTCCATGCTGTGTAGAGTTGGCTTGAGATTCTCTCTCCTCTCCCTCTGCCCCTCCTGTTCATGCTTGCGCTCTCTCTCTCTCTCTCTCTCTCTCAAATAAGTAAATACATCTTAAAGAAAAAATAAAATATGGTCACATTAGTTCAGGTAAAAATTGAAAGGAAATTTTATAGCACAATATAGTGTATACAAAGTTAATATGAAAAGAATACTTCCCTGTATTGCCTCTGTATTGCAAACAACACTGGGGTTATATTATACTATTCAAAGTAACCATATATATTGACAAAAGAAACTCCAAGGGAAAAACGTGTGAGGGTATAAATAAATAACACACGAGAGCAAATCAGAACAGCTCGCAAACATTTAAACATGTCCAAAGTCAGAATCAGAGGCATGCAAATTAAACTAACATCCAAGTAATAATTTATACCTATGAATGGTAATTTTTTAAAATTTAAAAACAGCTATTGTCAGGGATACAGGAAAATGGGTACTCATAAATTACTCGTGGAAATCAGACTTGTTAACTTCTATTATGAACAACCTGACAACGTTTGTTAAACCTAGAAATACACCTAATCCACAATCCAGCAATACCAGTCTTGGGAATTTGTTCTGTAGAAATAGAGCTCCAGGGTGGCAAGATATTTGTGTAATAATATTTTGAATATTATATTTGTGTATTTGGAATCAAAGTGAATGTTAATATATTTGAAATAATGGTGAATGGATGTACACGCATATATACACATAGACATTAAAATTATATAATCGTGTCCAGAAAGGCAGTCACATAGTACATATTTTTCTGCACTGTGCTTTTCTAGTCCAACAGTATCTCATGGATGTCTTGTCAAACTAAAAGGTATGCCTCTAACTCGTATTAATTCTGCAGATTATTTTTTGATGTGGGAAGATAATTTAGTGAACATTCCCACAGACTTGGGTGGCTTCACTGATGAACTCTACCAAATGTTTAAAAAAGAATGCATATTAATTTGTAGCAACTCTTCAAAGAAATTGAAGAGGAGTGAACGCTTTCCAATAAATTCTTTGAGGCCAGTATTACCCTGATACCAAAATCAGACAAAGACTTTATAAGAAAATGATAGGCCAATATTTTTCTTTTTTTAAGATTTTTTAAATTTATTTGACAGAGAGAGACAGCCAGCGAGAGAGGGAACACAAGCAGGGGGAGTGGGAGAGGAAGAAGCAGGCTCCTAGCAGAGGAGCCCGATGCGGGGCTCGATCCCAGGACTCTGGGATCACGCTCCTGAGCTGAAGGCAGATGCTTAATGACTGCGCCATCCAGGTGCCCCGAGAGGCCAATATTTCTGATCAACATAGATGAAAAATTCCTCAACAAAATGCTAGCAGACCAAACTTAGCAACATATATAAAGAATTACACACCAGGGCACCTGGATGGCTCAGTTGGTTAAGCGTCCAATTCTTGATTTTTGGCTCAGTTCATGATCTCTGGGTTGTGAGACTGAGCCCCACATCCAGCTTAAGATTCTATCCCTCTGCACCTCCCCCTCCAAAACAGAATTATACACCATGACCAAGTGGAATTTATCCCCAAATACAACTTTGATTTACCATCTGAATGCAAATTAATGCAACACACTATATTAATAAAGGATAGAAAAACATCTCAGATGCAGAAAAAGCACTTGACAAAATCTAACACACTTTCATGATGAAAACTCTCAACAAACTAAGAACAGGAGATGATTTCCTCAACCTGATAAGGGATATCTACGAAAAATGCACAGCTAACATTACACTTAGTGGTGAAGGACCAGATGCTTTGCTTCCTTAAGATCAAAAATAAGGCAAGGATAACTCCTCTCATCACTTCTATTCTACATTCACAGTTCTAGTCAGGGACCTAGCTAGGGCTTTTAGATAAGAAAAAGAAAAAGCATCCAGATTGGGTAGGAAGAAGTAAAACTGTCTCTTTTTCGAAGGTATCACGTTCTTATACATAGAAAATACTGAGGAATTCACTTTAAATAAAAACCTATTAGAACTAATAAAAGGGGGCACCTGGGTGGGTCAGTTGGTTAAGCGTCTGCCTTGGCTCAGATCATGATCTTAGGGTCCTGGGATCTAGCCCTGCCTAGAGCTCCCTGCTTGGTAGGGTGTCTGCTTCTCCCTCTTCTCTGCCTCTCCCCCTGCCCCTGCTCTCTCTGTCTCTCTCTCAAATAAATAAATAAATAAAATCTTTAAAGAAAGAACTAATAAGAGTTTAGCAAGGTTACAGGACACAGCAATATACATTATATCTCTATGCCCTAGAAATGAAATATCTAAAAATGAAATTAAGAAAACAATTCCAATTATAACATCAGAAAGAAAATAAGAACAAATTTAACCAGAAAAAAAAGTGCAAAGCTTATACCCTGAAATTTACAAATATTATGAATAGAAATAGAAAAAAAAAATCAACATAAATCGAGAGTTATCCCCTGATTATGAATTGGAAACCCTTAATATCATTAAAATGGCAGTACTCTCCAAATTGATCTACAAATTCAACACCGTCTCTATCCAAATTTTAGCTGGCTCCCCCCCCCCCCACAAACTGGCAAGCTGATGCCAAAATTTATACAGAATGCAAGGGACCCAAAATAACCAAAACAATCTTGAGGTGGTAGGAGAATCAAGTTGGAGGACTCACACTTTCCAATTTCAAAATTTATTACAAAGGAAAAGGAACCAAGATAGTGTGGTATTGGTAGAAAAATCGCCGGCTCTTCAATGGCATTGAGAACCCATAAACAAACACTTAAATTCACTACCAATTGGTTTTTGATAAGGGTGTCAAGACAATAAAGTGGAGAAAGATGAATCTTTTCAATAAATACTGCTGGGACAACTGGATATCCATAGGCCAGGAATGAAGTGAGGCCACTCCTTCATACCATCTACAACAACCACAGGGGATCACAGACCTAAAACTTAGAAGCTAAAGCATAGAATTCTCAGAAGAAATTGTAGGAATAAATCTTCATGACTTTGGGTTAACCAATGGTTTCCTTGATACGGACTGAAAGCATAAGCAACAAAAGAACAACTATACAGATTGGACTTCATCAAAATCAAAAACTTTATCAAGAAAGTAGAATGGCAGACACAGAATATGAGAAAATCGGTGCAAATCATATATTTGGTAAAGGACTTGTATCTAGAATACATAAAGAACTCTTACAATCCAACAATAGACAACCTAATTAAAAAATATGCAAAGAGTCTCCATATATATTGTCTCCAAAGAAGATGCAGAAACAATCAAGAATCACATGAGAAGATAACGATTAAGAACCACATGAAAAGATGTGCAACATCATTAGTCACTAGGGAAATGCAAATCAAAACCTCAATGAAATACCACCTCACACCCAGTGGAATGGTTATAATAGAAAAGAGAGTAACAAGTGTTGGCAAAAAGGTGGAGGAATTGGAACTCTTCTGCGCTGCTGGTGGAATGTAAAATGGCGCGGCCGCTTTAGAAAGCGGTTTGACTTCCCGCGCACTGTTAAACGTAGGGCTGTCCTGTGACTCATCAAATTCACTCCCAGCTGTATGCGTAAGAGAGGTGAACGCATATATCCAGACAAAAATCTCTACACTGATGTTCATAACAGCATATTCACAAAGCCCAAAAGTGCAAACCACTCAGATGTTCAAGAACAAATGGATAAATAAAATGTGATGTACTCATCTGATAAAAAATAATAAGCCATGAGGTTGTGATACATGCTACAATCCGGATGAGCCTGAAAACATTACGCTCAGAGTCAAGTCAGAAAAAAAAAAAAAAAAAAAAGAACCACGTATTGCATGGTTCCATTTATATGAAATGTCCAGAATAGGTGAATCCACAGAAAGAGAAAATAGATGGATAGTTGTCCAGGTTTGGGGAGATAACGGAGAGAGACTGCTGATGGACGTGCGGTTTTTTGGGGAAGGTGATAAATATGTTCTAAAATTAGACTCATGATGGCTGCACAGTTCTGTACTAAAATTATTGATTTGTGCACTTTAAATAGGTGAACTATAGTTATGTAAATTATATCCAAATAAAGCATTAAAAACAATGAAAGAATGGATTGAAAGTCCAAAGATGAATCAGACGCCCACATTTGGGGCCTGGTATTATGAAATATCTCTAATCACCTGTGAGACTCCAGGTTCTTTACCTGTTCCAATGTCTACTTTAAAGTGAAATAAAGAATTAAGCTTTTTATCCTTCCATGGAAATTATATGACATGAAAATTGCCATTCTGCTCCAGAATGTAAGGAAATATCTCATTGTAAATGGTATGCCTATCCCAAATGGATAGCTAGAAGCAGCTGAAAAGCATGTTCTGAAATTTTAGAAATAATGAAGTAGGAAAAGACATATTTATAACATCAACAACCTTAATGTCAAAATGAGAAAATTAATTACAAAGTGATTTGGTGGGGTTGGATCAATGAAAGAATTTTACAACCGTCAATATAATATACACTATAAAACCATATATATAATGTTCATGTATTAGTTTCTTCACATACCAAACTGCAAACTTTCATTCCAGAATGTGCTAGTTACAAAGGTGAACCTCAACTCAGTGGCTTCCTTTGTAGAGCTCCACTTAGTGTTTTTTTTTCGTTAGCATTCATTTGGAAACCAATTATTGACTTGAACTTAACACATATAGACTTTTTTTCTAGAAGTATTCTGGGACGTTAACTACTAATTAAGTATGACTAATACTGAAGAAGAAAAAAGGCACGTATCGGGCTGATTCACAAGTAAGATCTTTCTGGAGTTCACAATGGTCTACACGTGCAGTCATCTAGAGTCATCATCACAGTCTCCACAAAACGTGTGGTTACCCTCCTTAGGGCCCTTTAAACGAGCACAACAGGCCACCCAAAATCTTGTACGAGGCCACTAGAGTTTCTTGCTTTTGAAGCTTTTCCTCACTATCCTCTGTCACTGTGTCTTGACTCTCTCTGTCAGCTTTACTGAGTTAGAAGCTCCATTCCGTTCCATGTCTTGCCTTCTTAAGCTTAACATCGTGAGGTGAGACTGTAAACCCCTTGCGTTTCTGCTGTTGTATAGAGAGTTTCCAAACTGTCCATGCGTGTTATCTGTACCCCCAGAACCTTCTTCACCCTTCTCGCTGGAGTGGAGGTAATAAAAGTAATTGTTAAGCCCACAGTAGAAATCCGTTTTGATGTAGGTGCTTTATATAGATTACCTTTTGATGTTCACAGCTATTCTCTCCCATTGGGTTTCAATGGGAAATACTTTCAGTGTTTTGGGAACTTTCATACAATTAAGCCATGCAAATGGGCAGAGTCTGAGTATTCCCCTCCAGCGCCAGTGTTTCTGTCAGCCTGGTGGAAAAACACGTGTCAGGTCACCTGGGCAGTTTGTGAAATGCACAGATTCTCTGGCCCCAGCCCAGAGCCCCTGAATCAGGCTGGGCGGGTGGGAGGGGAAGGTGGATATGTTAATACTTCACAGTTTCCACTGGTGATTGTGATACAGGCAAATGTGAAATACAACTGCATTCTCTCTTGAGCGTTTAGTACATTTCAGCAATTTCCTAAAAAGATTCAATCCCCTCATGGCCAAAATGCATATTAGCGGCATCATTTCCACAGTGGATAGGGGAAGATTTTCTTACACTTCTCTTCCCAATCCCCATTTGTTATATTGTTCATGATACATTATGTACCGGAAAATCCAAAAGGAAAAAACCAAACAAACACAACAAATTATTCAGTGTGTCAGTGGCACCTCCTGACTAAAAAGATGAGCTCACAAATCTGGTTTTTATTAGTCATTGTTCAAACGTATGTCGAGGCCCCCCACCCACCCCTCGCATGGCTCAGCTGCAGGCTTATCCCACAGCTACTGAGCCCTCTTGCTTGTGACTTGAAGTTGAGTTTCCAAACACAGCCATTCTGCTCCTATTTCAGACCCAAGAGCCACAAGCATGGAGAAATGTGGATAGCCTCCCTACTCTAGAGAACACGGCTCTCACAGAGGTCGGGGAAGGGTTTTTTCGGATGCTTGGTAGAAAAGTTTTGTTTAGGATTTAGCTACGTATTGTCCATAATCGAATCTTGTCTAACACCCAGCACAATGCCTTGTTAATGGCAAATTGCTTCACACATAGGGACCAGATGAATGCGTCAAGGTACTAATCGTGTGTGAATATCAGACCTGGGAGAGACCTTTGATGGGGTTGGTCTGAATGTGTGCATCTCTTGTCATAGTCGAGAAAACATGACTGTCCGTCAGAACTCGACTTGGCTCCTTTCCCCACAGGATGAGGCCACCCCATTTCTTTCTCCATAGACTAGAACACTTGCTTTAGGGTCTCCTGTGCCATCCACATGAAGGTCTCTGTAGCGCCAACCTTTGACAGTTCTCAGTGACGCTCGTGTTTGCCCAAACGATTGTGACTTCGGGCAGTGTTAATTCCCCGCTCCTTCTTTAGTTAATAGCGAGACCTGCCATCTACCTGACAGTGAAAAATAAAAGGCACACATATTGAGAGAATATAACAAACAAGAAAAAGACGCTATTCATTAAAAGACACGCGAAGAGGAGAGGAAGGTGCAGCAGAGGGTTTCAAACACACAGTCCCGCTGAACTGGAAGTGCTGAGGCCTTAGAATACCCCCTTTTAGGGTAAAGTTTCGTTCGTACGGGTATGACAACCATTTTCCCAGCAGAGGAAGTTTAACACATTATATAAATACCCCAACACACATACGCACTGGTAGTAATAATTAGTTTTCTCCCCTTTCATCTCCGTTGTGTCTGCCCACACATATTTCCTATTTCGGGCTTTGGTGTAACAAATGCATCTTTCAAACTGGAAGCCCACGCCTTGTTTGCACAAACACAGGTCTCTTTATCGCCATGCGCAGTCTCTCCAGCTCATAGAACTGAACAATGAGGCATTTTCTTTTCTCCCTGGCCCCGGAGCTCTGACAGAATTCATTTAATTTCCCTGTAAAATGTAATCTGCAGATAATAATAGGTCACTCGCAGCAATATCATTCCCCCCGCCCCGATCACCCATCGTTGTGCTAATTGCGGGATAATGGAATAGACAGCTAAGACGCGGAGGCAGTGAGACTGGGCATTTTGTTTTTGTAGTGCGATGAAGAAGGGTGAAGAGAAAGTGTCCGCAAATGCCACAGACACTGTGCCCCTCTTCTAAACCGACTCCAGAAACAAAGGAAAGGCTCTCCCTGTGCAGGTCACCCTTGATATTCTTGATGTCACCTGCAAAATCCCCAGGATTCTGAAGTTTCAGTGGCTACCAGGGGGGCCACTTAACTGCTCTCCCAGGCCCGACGCAGCAGCTTCCTGGGAAGAAGCGAGAGTAGCTAAGCGATTGATTGCTGGGCAGGTGACAAGCACCCACTGATTAATCTTGCTTTAAAATATTTCTAATATGTTGGTCACAAACCTCAGATTCTTCTTCTAAGCCCAAAAGAGAGGCAGGGCCCATTTCTGCATAGCAGGGCTTTCCTCGGTGGAGACGCCTACATTTGCCCGTTGCTTGCTGTGTTCTTTCACTTCTGAGTTGGCCAAGTCAGGAACCGTCAGGGGCTGTGAGTGCCAGAAAGGGGGGTCCAAAGATGACTATACTCCACACACTCGTTGATCTGATTTCATAACATTCTTTTCTTATTACAAAGATAATTCATGGAGGTTGTAAATTATTTGAAAAAGGTGAAGACAGCAGAAACAAGGTCCCCTCCAGAGAAGCCCACAGTGTAGACGGTGCAGGTGAAGCGAACTGTTCTGTCTCAGGGGGGACAACAGCAAAAGGGGGCTTGTGTTTACAGTGAGGTTTGGAAAAGACACCTGGGAAGAGCGCGTGTACGTGTCCCTCTTAGCTGTCGGCGTCACTTTGTGCCCAGTGGAGGGGGCAGACGCGGGCTGCTCGGGCAGGGCCTTCCAGCTCCCCTCCTGCCAAAACGCCGAGGCCTGCTGGGTCAGCGTGAAGCCTAGCCAGCTCCAGGGCGTGGGGCCAGATCGTCAGGCTCTGGAAAAGGGAAAGAGCTGGCCCGTTCCCTGCACTTGTTCTCCAGTTTGGTTTGGGTATGTAAAGCTGGAAACTACGCCTTCACTCTGGAGACAGAGAGGAAGCTGGAGCCGGTCCAAACCAGAGAGAGAGAGAGAGAGTGTGTGTGTGTGTGTGTGTGTGTGAGAGACAGTCTAAGCCCAAGGGAGAAGGGGAAGTGGAGAAAGTGGAGGGAGTGAGAGGCAGGCAGAGGGGAGAAAGGAGGATGTAGAGACAGGCATGGGGACAGGGGAAGAACACTGGGACAAAGGGATGGAGAGAAAGGCAAGAAGGACTGAAACAGAAACGGGAATAAGAGAGAAAGCAGCAGGAGCGCCATATGACACACTGACGTGTGCGCGTGTGCGTGATGGACAGATGTGTGTGAGGGTGTGGGTGTGTGGTGGGGCAGTCAGAGCTGGAAGGGCCAAGCCACACCCAGGGTTTGAAAGCTTTCTCTGCTTTTACAGTGCCCTCCCCCACATCTACCCCTGAATACTTCCAGCACCTCTGTAAGCCTCAGAGAATTTGCTCTTTGTTCTGCCTCTCTTCCTTAAACAGCATCAGTCCTTCCCCCATTCCAGTCATTCTGTGGACAGCTTGGTGACTCTGGTTTGTAACTGCACAGCCTGAGACGTAGCAGGGGGTCATTTTGAAGGGGAGTCCTGTGGCCTGAAAGTGGTGTGGGGAAGTAAGCTGGGCCCACCAGGTGGGCGAGAGCCCTGATACAAGGGTGAGACACTGAGGGCTACGGCATGTCCTGGCTCAAAGGTCTGATGCAGGAGGGGAGGCATGAGGGTCTCACCCCTGAGCAGTCAGGTGGGTGACTACTCACCATCTGGGAGGTTGGCTGTGGGTGCAAGAGTGGAGCGTAGCAGGCACCATGATGGAGGGACAAGGAATGCAGGGCACAAAGACCAGGACGGAATTCTTAAGGCCTGTATGGGCTGGAGGCAGGTGAAGAGAAACTCTGTTGGCAAGGCCACGCTAGGGACACTGAGTTCTTTTTTTTTTTTTTTTTTTTTTTAAGATTTTATTTATTTATTTTATAGAAAAAGAGAGAGAGCATGAGTGGGGGAAGGGGCAGAAGGAGAAGCAGACTCCCCGCTGAGCAGGGAGCCCGGGGTGGGGCTCAATCCTGGGACTTGCGGATCATGACCGGAGCTGAAGGCAGACACTTAACCAACTGAGCCAGCCAGGGGGTCACTGAGTTCTGAGAATGAATGGAAGTGGAGGAGATCCCAGGTAGAAAGTGAGGTTTCCAGCAAACGTAGCTGGGTTTCTCCATCTCAGGTCACAGTAGGCGACTTGACTTAGTCTCCTAAGATGAAAGGGGGGGAAGCAGCCCACACCTTCTGCCTGTGAAAGTTGTTTTGAGTCCTGGACAGTGGTGGACCCACTTGTGGGGAATGAGAAGGTAAATGTGCTGCCTGTCCTATGGGTGAACACACACACACGCACATACACACACACGCGTGCACACACACACACAAACACACACATACGTACACACACACATGCACACATACACAAATGCACACACGCACACACACACCCACACAGATACACAAATGCACACACACACATTTCACGCACGCACACACACTCCCAGCCCCAAGAAAGGAACGGCGGTTTTACATGCTTGCTCCTCACAGTGCGGCCCAGCAGCATAAGCAGCACCCGGGTTGCTGGGAATGCAGAAGCTCATGCTGCATCAGAGACAAACTGACTCAGAATCTGTGCTTTAACGAGAGCACATAGAAGTCTCGGAAGCAGTCCTGCAGCCGGCAGGGGCGGGGAAGGCTTCTGAGAGGGCTAACAATTTCATGAGTTGGGCATTACTTTCTCTGTCTTGTAAGGAAGGAAATGAAGTTGGAAAGATTCTGTATTAGTAGCCCACGGTAGCATAGCTGTTAAATAAAAGCTAGTCTCAAACTCAGGTGTATTGACCCAAAATTAAATTTCTTAAACCGTGACTACCACTTAGTCTTGGCTACTCTGTGCCAAGTCCAGAGCTGAGTACTTTATTATATCCATTAGCTACTTGGATTCTCACAACAACCGTGTAAGATATATTTTCTCTAGTTCACAGAGCAAAAAACAGGTGGCTCAGGTCAATAGTTTTTCCCAAAGCCACACAGCTAGCAAGAGGCAGAGCTGGGATTCAAATGAATGCACACGTCTAACCCCTAAGCCTGTGCTTTATTTTTATGCTGCTCTGTATTGCCCAGTGGCTCACCACCATGCCTTCATTTTATATAGATGGAAAATCTGTTCCTCTGGTCTCAATCGCCATTCTCTTCCCCCCTCTGGTCACAACTGGCCACAGCAGTCAGGCCTGTGGCCAGCAGGCAAGAACCACTGGAGCCACATGTTGAGGGCAGGTAGCAGACAGATCTGGGCACCTGCTGATCAACAGCATTGAGCACAAGGACTCGGGACCAGACCAGCACTTGGAACCCCACTGTGGGATCAGAAATGGCAATTTGTGTTCTTTCTGCCTGAGCCACACAGTTAAGGTCTTCCCATGGCCTCAGGCTGGACCCCCTGGAGCTGCCAGCCTGGGAAAAGTTCAAGGAAATCAGTTTCCCGGAATGTCTTGAGGTTTCCTGGTAGCAGACGTCTGGCGGACACGTCTGCTCCAGGGTTTCTCTAATTATACGTAGGAGTCTTTCAACTCCCCCTGCTCACTGTTCTTCCCGTGCAAACAACAGGTGGCATTTCCTGTCCTCGCAACTCTTGTTTCAAGCGCAGGCAGCTGAGAATCTCTGCCCTGCTATACTGATCTGCAGGGCTGAGGAAAGGAGAGCAAGCAGGTGGACCTCCTCACAAGTTAGTTTTCTGAGTTCCAAACTCCCCAGCCTGTGTGTGAATGCATCTGCCGGTAGGAGGGAGCTGTCCAAAATGCAAACCACATGGGCTTGACGCAAGAAGGCTTGTGGTATTCTATTATACAAAGACTAGCAAAATCCATAAATACAGTCAGATCAGGTGACTGAAGGTATCCATGCATCATAACGTATCCCTCAGGGGCATCACCATTCAGAAGTCCCTGTGTCTCAATTCTGATTTTCTGAACTGCCTCTCTGAATTAGCCCTCTCGGACGCAGATCGCCCCCGGGCAGGCTGGAGGCCAGGGGCCCTGCTCAGTTGCGTCTGCTGGGTGGAACAGGTTCCTAATAAGGCAGATGTCAGTCTAGAGAGAGAATATGATTAGTGATTGTTTGTGAGGGAGGAAATGCTCACGGAGAGGCTGGGAAGGGGAGGTGATGGGCAAAGGAGTGTGCAATCCAATATAAAGTCCTCATATGCCAACAGGGCTGATGGGGACTCAGGAAGCACGAACACGTTGATCCTACCTCTGTGTTGGAGAGCAGGGAACTCACAACAGCAAGCAAGCCATCCTGTTACCGAGGTTTCGGATCATCTAACAGGTACAGAAATATTAAGGAAATCGTGGCCTGTCAGTGCTCACTGTGAAAGTATGTCGAGGCAGCCTTGGCGATTGTGGGAAAGTTACCCAGGAATAAAAACACAGCTTTCAGCTCTACAAATGCTTTTGAGATTAGAGGAGCCCCTTGGTGGCTTTGACTTTAAGTGGAGATTGTTCCCCTGAGAGAAATCAGCCTCAAATTTTCAAGCGCTCATGGGCATAAGGAAGGAAATCGGTCCAGCAGGAAGGCTTTTATCAAAGAATGTGGTGTGGAGTCAGAAGGAGAGACAGGCACTCGTCAGTGGGATGGGCTGCCGGCGCCCTCCGGTCAGAGACAGAGCCAAGAAGACACTGGTGCAAAGCCAAAGGTGACCCCTTCCCAAGGTGAGAGCATCTCAGGAGACCATAGATTGGCAGGGGGAGGGGGGAAGCGTGGGATTTCAAATCAAGACTCCTGGCTTGGAGAATCTGACCCAGTTTGTTTCTTAGCCTGTCTGACCCCAGAAGGATAAACATTGCTTTTCGTTTTTAAGTTTTCTAACTGAATTATCATTTATACACAACAAAATTCTCAGATTTGAAGCGTGTGGCTGACTGAGTTTTGGCAACGTGTTACCCATGCTACTACCATCCCAATTAAAATGTAGAATATTTCCATCACCCCAAAATGTTTCTTCCTGCTCTGTTCAGCCAACACCCACCCCACCCCACTTCCCTTTCATGGGCATTCACTATTCTGAACTCTGTCATCACAGGTTAGTTTTGTTTGTTCTAGAGCTTTATATAAATGGAAGCATACAGGATGGATCATTTAATGTCTGGCTTCTTTCACCCAAAAGAATGCTTTTAAGATTTATTTATCATTGCTGTTGTATACAGTAGAAGTTGGTTCCATTTCACTGCTGAGCGGTGTTCCATTATCCATTATAAGATTACATCACGGTTTGCTTACCCATTCACCTGTAGATGGACTCGGGGGTTGACAAGTTTTGGCTATTATGAATAAAGCTGTGAACATTCCCGGACAGAAATTTTTCTAGAGACATGCACTTGTTTCACTTGGATAATTTTCTAAGAGTAGGCTTTCTGAGTTGCAGGGTAGGTTTATTTTTAACTTTATAAGAATCCACCGAATTGTTTCTCAACATAGTTGAACAATTTCACATTCCCAAAAGCGATGTAAGAGTGTTCAGCATGTTCCACAGCTTTGCTACCCCTTAATATTGTCTGTCTTTTAAATTTTAGCCTTACTTATGTCTGTAAAGCAGTGTCTCACATGAGTTTGACTTGTTCTTTAATGATGACTTCGTGATGCGGCTTCTCATGCACTTATTGGCTAAGTATACATCTTTTGCCAGTGAGTTGTCCATTTTCTTACTGGGTTATCTTTGTTTTATTATGAACTGTAGGAGTTCTTTGTATATTCTGGATAAAAAGTACTTTGCAAATATTTTTTTCTAGGCTGCCACTTTTTTGATGGTACTTCTCTTCAAGAGCATGTGTTAAAGTCTGTTTTTTTTTTTTAAATTGTATTATTAGTGCTATTTGAGTCCTATCTAAGAAACTTCAATCTATGTTATGGTGTGAAGCCATTCTTTTATATTTCTTGTAGGAGTTGTCTAATTTTAGCTTTTATGCTTAGGTATATGATCCATTTGAAATTAATTTTGGTGAATGATATGAGTAAGGATTGAGGTCCCTCTTGGTTTTTTTTAATACAAATGTCCAGTTGATCCAACACTATTTCTTGAAGACTTTCTTCTCCCCACTGAATTGCTTTGGTATCTGTAGATATGAGTTTATTTGTGGACTCTGTTTTTTGTTCTAATTGAATTATTCATCTATCCTCCTAGTACAGCTGTACAAAGTATTGATTACTTAAATTTTTCATTAAGTCTCAAAATCAGGTACTATAAGTCTATCTTTTTTTATTAAGATAGGTTTTGGCTATCGTAGGTCCTTTGCATTTACATAGAAAATTTAGAATCTACATATCAATTAGCACAAATAGGCCTGCTAGGATTTTAATTAGAAACATGTTAAATCTTTAGAACAATTTGGGGAGGAATTACATTTTAACATCTTAACAATATTGAAATCTTCCAATCCATGAACATGGTAAACCGTTTACTTAGGTCTTTTTAATTTTTATCCGGACAGTGTTTTTAGGTTTTAGTATAGAGGCCTAGCTTACATTAAAAAAAAAAATCTACATCCTCAAATATTTTGTTGATGTTTGTTAATGTTTGTGAATGCTGTTGTAGATGATACTTCTTTAAAGTTCATTTTCCAATCACTATATTAGTTATCAACTGCGGTACAATAAACCACTCCACAATTCAGTGGCTTAAACTAACAGTAATCATTTATTCTTTCTCTATTGGTCCTTCTCTATTTGAAGCCAATTAGATGGCAAGCTCCAGCTCTCCTAAGGTTGCAGTGAAACATCAAACTGAACTGCAGTCATCTGAAGGTTTGACCCAGACTAGATGACCCCATCACCAGTTAGCTCACTCAAATGGTGTTGATTATATTCCCCACGTGAGGTTCCCCATGGGGTTGCTTGACCGTCCTCACATCAGGATAGCTGGCTTCCTCCACAATAAGTGATCCAAAACCCAAGGGAAAAGCTGCAATGCTTTTTATGCAGCACCTTGTAATGCATTGTTACTTATGACTTACTGTATTGGTCACTTAAAGCAGCTGTGATTCAATGTCTGTGGGGCCTACACAGGGAATAAACCCTGGGAGGCAAGGATCACGGGACCATTTTAGTGACTGACTACTAATCTAGTCTATAGAAATAGAATTGATCTCTGTGAGTTGATTCGTATGCTGTGGCCCTGCTAAATTGACTTTAATTTTATTCTTAGGTAAATAGTTATGTTATCTGTCAAAGATATTTCTTTCTAATCTCATGTCTTCTATTTTTTTTAGTACACTGGCTAAAATATGTGGTATAATGTTGAATAGAAGTGGTAAGAATAGACATCCTTGTCTTGTTCTCAGTCTCAGATATAACATGTTTAATATTTCATCTAAAGCACATGTTGGCTGTACATTTTTCCTGTATGTCCTTTATTAACTTGAAAAGTTTCTTTCTATTTCTAGATTCCTGAGAGCTTTTTTTCCTCTCTAGGAATGCTATGGGATTGAATTTTTGTCTAATGCCTTTTCCCCTGCATCTATTAAAGTAATCATATAATTTTTCTCCTTTATTTTGTTAATGTGGTAAATTACATTGGGTTAGCATGCCTAAGTCAATCAATTTTGCATTCTGGAATAAATCCCAATGATGCATTACCCCTTTTATTGTTTCTGGATTAATTTTTCTAACACTTTTTAAGGACTTTTGCATTTATAATCACCAAGGATATTGGACTATAATTTTATTTACTCATCATATGCTTATTAGGTTTTGGTAGCAGAGTAATATTGACCTCAAGAAACAGGTCGAAAGTGTTCCCTCATTTTTGGTTTTCTAGAAGAATTCGTGTTAGATTAGTGTTATTTCTTCCTTAAATGGCTTTTTAAAAATATGTATTTATTTATTTGAGAGAGAGAGAGTGAGTGCGCAAGCAAGTGGGGGGAGGAGCAGAGGGAAAAAAATCTGAAGCAGACTGTGCTGGGTGCCACGTGAGGCTTGATCTCACAACCCTGAGATCACAACCTAAGTGGAAATCAAGAGTTGGACACTTAACTGACTGAGCTGCCCATGTGCCCCATCTTCCTTAAATGCTTTATGGAATTTAATGCAGCTGGATTTTTCTTGTAAGTAGATTTGCCCCCAAATCAATTTCTCTAAAAGATAGATTACTACCATAATTATTCTTGTTAGTTTTATATGTTACTTCCAAGAAATTTGTCATTTTGTTTCAGTTGACAAATACACTGGCACAGAATTGATTTGTAATATTTATTTTTTTTAAAGATTTTATTAGGGAGCATACATGAGGGCAGAAGGGGAGGGGCAAAGGGAGAGGGAGAAACAGACTCCCTATTGAGCTGGGAGCCCGACAAAGGGCTCAATCCCAGGACCCCTGAGATCATGACCTGAGCCAAAGGCAGATGCTTAACCAACTGAGCCACCCGGGTGCCCCAATTTCTAATATTTATAAGATCTGTAGTTTTTCACCTGTATCATTCCATGATTGGTATAAAGTTAGTTTTGCAAGATTTGTAGGGTATTTAGCTGTGCCTAAAAAGAGTTAATACAGCAGGTCTGATTGCTATCATTTGAAAGGTTTGCTTTCATGGTTGACCCTTGGTTGGAACCAAAAACTTGGGTTTCAGGAGGGTCCTCACTGTCCTATATGGTAAGACTGGAGACATGTACCTAAAGTGTCAAACAATACGGTGTGTGCCGAATACCTGCTTTTCTATTGGGAGTCTGGAATTGTGGTATATGCTAGAAAGAGGCTGAGTACATGGCCAGTCCCCAGTAAAAACCTTGGACATGGAATCTCTAATAAGTTCATTAGACATTTCACATGTGTTGTGAGGGAACTAAGCATGTCCTTGTGAGGGAACTAAGCATGTCCTATATAACTCTACTGAGAACAGACTCTTAAAAGTTTGTCCCTGGTTTCCTCTGGAATTTACCCTATGAAACTTTTCCCTTTGCTGATTTTGCTTTTTTTCCTTTTATTATAAAAAAAAAAAAATCTCATCCATGAGTATGTTTATATGCTAAGACTTGTGAGTCCTCTCCAATCATCAAACCTGGGTAGTTTGGGGTCCACAACACATTATTTATTTCTCCTCTGTTGTACTGGTATTAGTAATTCATATTTTCTCTTCTGTCTTCAGTTGGCCTAAGAATCCTCTTAGAGAACTTTGTCCTCGTTGACTTTCTCTATTAGTCAACATCAGTCACTATCAGTCTGTTTCCTAGGTCCTGATTTCTGATCTCCATTATTTCTTGTTTTTTTTTTTAACTTACTTTGTAATTAATTTGTACTTTTACTTCATATGGTGGAAGCTTAGATCACTGATTTTTAAGCCTATCTTCTTTTCTAATGTAAGCTTTTAAAGCTAGACATTCATTTCTAAGTATTTCTTTAGTTACTACCCACAAATTTTGATAGGTTATGTTTTCACAATCAGTTATTTCATAGTATTTTTTTTTTTTAGATTTTATTTATTCATTTGACAGAGTGAGACAGCAAGAGAGGGAACACAAGCAGGGGGAGTGGGAGAGGGAGAAGCAGGCTTCCCGCTGAGCAAGGAGTCTGACGCAGGGCTCGATCCCAGGACCCTGGGATCATGACCCGAGCCGAAGGTAGACGCCTAACGACTGAGCCACCCAGGCACCCCTCAAAGTATTTTTTAACCACCTCTTTGATCTCTTCTAACTTCCAAGTGACTTTGGGCTTTTCCAGCTATCTTACTCTTATTAACTTCATATATTTTTCTACTCCTGTCAGAGAATATGCTCTCCATGATTCCAACTGGTTGGCATTTATTGAGATGTATTTTAAGGGCCAGCATATGGTCTTTCTTTATGAATGCCCCATATGCACTTGAAAAGAATATGCATCCTGCAGTTGCTGGATATACGTTCTACAAATCTCAGTATGCTCAAGGTGGTTAGCACTGTCTGCAAATTTTCTACATTGTTCATCGTTGTCCACTTGTTCTATCACTCATAATTGGTGTTAAAAATATCTGGTTTTGTTTGGATTTCTCTATGCTTTTACTTTGTCTATTTTTTCTTCATGTATCTTCATTGTAAACACTTTTTGGATTTTTAGGAATTGAGTAATTGACCCTTTAGTCATTATGAAATAATGTTCTTTATCTATGGCAATACTCCCTGTCTCAAGGTCCACTTTGCTTGATTGGCAATTACAAGTCTCCACATATATACCCACATAAGGTATTAAGGTTTTTTTGGGTTTTGGGTTTTTTTTTTAAAGATTTTATTTACTTGAGAGAGAAAGAGCATGGGAGAGAACATGAGCAGGGGAAGGGGCAGAGGGAGAGAGAGAAGCAGGCTCCCCAATGAGCAGGGAGCCTGATGTGGGGCTTGGTCCCAGGACTCCATGATCATGACCTGAGATGAAGGCAGACGCTTAACTGACTGAGCCATCTAGGCACCCCAGGGCACTAAGGTTCTGTTCATCATTTTTCTATAGTTTTGCTTTCACTCATCTGTATCTTCATATTTAAAATGTATCTTTCAAAAACAGGTACTTGTTTTTCCTTTATATCTAGTGACAATCCATGCTTTAAAACTTGAATGTGTACAAAAACACTAACTTGAAAGGTATATGCACCCCAAGGTTCATAGCCGCATTATTTGCAATAGTCAAGATGTGTAAACAACCTAAGTATCCACGGATGGATGAACAGATAAGGAAAATGTGGTGTATGTATAAAGTAGAATATCATATAACCATGAAAAATAAGGAAATCTTGCCATTTGTGACAACATGAATGGATTTTGAGGACATTATTCTAAATGAAATAAGACCAAGAAAGACAAATACCATGTGGTCTCACTTATATGTGTAATCTACAAAAAATAAAATTTTTTAAAAAGCTAATCTCATAGAGAACAGATAGCATATTGCCAGAGGCAGGGGTTGTGGGCAAGGTGGGTGAAAGGAGTCAAAAGGTCCAAACCTCCAGGTATGAAATAAGTAAGTCATGGCCGTATAATGCACAACATGGTGACTATAGTTAATAATACTGTATTGTGAGTTAGAAAGTGGCTAAGAGAGTAGATCTTAAAAATCCTCATGGTAAATAAGATATTTTATAAATTGGAACATGTAAGTCATTTGTATTTAATGTAAGTATTGAGGGATGCCTGGGTGGCTCAGTCGGTTAAGCATTTGCCTTTGGTTCAGGTCATGATCCCAGGGTCCTGGGATGAAGTCCCATGTAGGGCTCCTTGCTCAGCGGGGAGCTGGCTTCTCCCTCTGCCTGCCACTCCCCCTGCTTGTGTGTGTGCTCTCTCTCTTTCTCTCTGAGAAATCTTTAAAAATATATATAAGTATTGAGATAGTTGGGGTTAATTATAGCAGCATGTGATTCATTGTTCCTGTGCGTCAGTTCTTGGTCCTTTTCCTCCTCATTTCCTGTCTTCTCTTGGGTTAATCAAAGTTTTGGATTTTTTTTTTTAGACCTATCTCCCTCTATTAGCCTTCTTAAAATTTTTTATGATTACTCTAATACTGTTATTAACAATCTTATGTTATTAACTTATCACTTCACATAAAATGTAATAAACAACATATGAGCCTAAAACAGTGTGTTCCCATCCTGTCTTTGTGCTATCACCATATGTTTTTACAAAACCCTACTTCACCAATTTTGATTTTGTTTTTCATTTTGCCCTAAATAGTCCATTACAGTGTATATAATCGGAGGAAAGAAAATACAGCTTTTCATATTCACCATTTCTACTGCTCTCCTTCTTCCCTTAGATGTTTAATTGTT
This sequence comes from Ursus arctos, assembly GCF_023065955.2. Lineage (NCBI taxonomy): Eukaryota > Metazoa > Chordata > Mammalia > Carnivora > Ursidae > Ursus > Ursus arctos. The sequence goes on from NW_026622863.1 coordinate 20,981,502, forward strand.
CATTGTGGTATTAATATACAAACTCAAGAACTTCCTTTAGCATTTCTTATAGTGTCAGTTTGAATATATTTTCTGAGCTTTTGTTTATCTGAAAAATGTCCTTATTTTTTTAAAATATATTTTTATACTTCGTGGAGACATCTATGTAATAGTACCTCCCCACACTTCACCCTCTGCCCTGACACTTTAAGATGTCATCCTTTTATCTTCTGAGTCTCCATTGGTTTTTTCTTTCTTTTTTTACAAAAGATTTTATCCATCTATTTGAGAAAGAGAGAGAGCGACAGAGAGAGCACAAGCTGGGAGGAGAGGGAGAAGCAGACCCCCCACCGAGCAGGGAGCCTGAAGGGGCTTGATCCCAGGATCCTGGGATCACGACCCGAGCTGAAGGCAGATGCCTAACTGACCGAGCCACCCAGGCACCCCTATTTCTTTATTTCTTAATACTAAATCTGCTGTCCTTCCGTGGGTTCTACTGTACATGTCTCCCCTCCTCCCCCGGATGCTCTTAAGGCTTTTCTTTTACTTCGGTTGATAGCAGTTTGACTATGATATGCTCAGGTGTGGTTTTTCTTTGTATTTGTTCTGACTGGGATTTTCTGGGATTCTTGGATCTGTGCATTGATGATTTTTCAGGAAAATATGAAAAAGTTTGGCCAATACACTTCAAATGTGTCTTTTTTCTGCCTGATTCTTTCTTCTTCTTCTGGGGTTCAGTTACAAGGTCTTTCCCCCCACCCCCCAGTTTGCTTTCTCTTTCCTTTGTTTGGGATGAATACTATTAACATGTCTAAGTTTATGAACACTTTCTTTGGTTGGACACACTCTCTTAATCCCATCCATGATTTTTATTTTAGCTTTTGTACTTGTCCACTTAAAATCTCTTTTTGATTGCTTTCTTAAGCTTCCATATCTCTTCTGAAATTATCCATTACTTTATTGTAACTAACTGTAACATTTTCATATTGCTGATTTTATTTTTATAAAGTACAGCTGCTTTTTTCCAGCTTTATTGATATAATTGACAGGTAATATTGTGCAGGTTTAAGGTCTATAATGTGTTGATTTGATACACTTATAAATAGCAAAATGATTACTACCATGGTATTTGCTACCACCTTCATCCTTCACACAGTTATCATTTCTTTTTTGTGGTGAGAACATTTAAGATCTACTCTCTTAGCAATATTAAAGTTTATTATATGTGATATAGTATCAGCTATAATCCCTATGCTGTATATTAGATCCCCAAATTTATTTATCTTATAAGTAGAAGTTCGTACATTTTGGGAATAACTCCTTATTAGCCCCAAACCCTGGTAACTACCATCTACTGTTTCTTTTTTTAGATTCCACATATAAGTAATATACAGTATTTGTCTTTCTGTATCTGACTTAATTCACTTAGCATGCTGCCCTCAATGTCCACCCAACTTGTTGCAAACACAGGATTTCCTTCTTTCTCATGGCTGAATAATATTCCATTGTGTGTATATCTTGTATCTTATTTATCTATTTATATTGGACACTTAGCTTTTTTCCATGTCTTAGCTATTGTGACTAATGCTTCAATCAACATGGGCATGCAGCTATCTCTAGAAGATTCTGATTTCTTTTTCTTTGGATATATACCCAGAAGTGGGATTGCTAGATCATAAGGTAGTTCTGCTTTGGGTGGTTTTTTTCCCAACAATTCTGTGCATTACTCGGTGCTCACCATGATAAAGTATAGTCCCCATCTGTCTCCAAACATCATTATTACAATATTATTGACTATACTCCCTATGATGTACTTTTCTTCACTATGACTTTCTTACTTAGCAACTGAAAGTGTGTACCTCTTAATCGCCTCTTCTTCCACTCACTTCCCCTCTGGCAGCCACCAGATTTGATTTTGATTATTCTCTGTATTTAAGAATCTGTTGTCTGTTTGTTCATTTGTTTTTTAGATTCCATATATAAGTGAAATCATATGGTATTTATCTTTCGATGCACTTAGCATAATATACTCTGGGTCCATCTGTGTTGTTGCAAATAGCAAGATGTGCTTTTTTACAGCTGAGCAATATTCTATGGTGTGTGTGTGTGCACACATTCCATATATATATAAATATATACATTCCATAGCATATAGTGTCTATATGTGGAATATACATATATATACATATTCCATAGTATATTCCATATATATATACACACACATATACCAAATATTCTTTATCCATTCATTTGTTGATGCACACTTGAATTGCTTCCATATTATGTCTATTTGAAATAAAGCTGCAATGAACATAGGGGTGCATATATCTTTTTGAATTAGTGTTTTCATTTTCTCTGGGTGACCCAGTAGTAGAACTAGTGGATCATAAGGTATTTCTATTTTTAATTTTTGAGGAACCTCTATACTGTTTTCCCCAGTGGCTGCACCAATTTACATTCCCACCAGCAGTGCACAGGGCTCCTTTTACTCCACATCCTCGCCAACACTTACTTCTTTCTGATTCTAGCTATTCTGACAGGTGTATGGGGATAGATCATTGTGGTTTGGTTTGTATTTTCCTGATGATTAGTCATGTTGAACATCTTTTCATGTGTCTGTTGGCCATATATATGTTTTCTTTGGAAAAATGTCTATTTAGGTCCTCTGAGCATTTTTAAATTGGATTATTGTGGGGGTTAAGTTGTATAAATCCTTTACATATTTTGGATACTAACCCCTTATTGAATATCTCATTCATCACTGTCTTCTCCTTCTCAGGAGGTTTCCCTTTGTTTTGTTGATGGTTTCCTTTACTGTGCAACAGCTTTTTATTTTGCTGTAATCCCAGTAATTTTTGCTTTTGTTTCCCTTGCTGGTGGAGACATACCTAGTAAAACGCTGCTAAGGTCAACGTCGAAGAAATTACTGCCTGTTTTTTTCTAGGACTTTTATGATTTCATGTCTCACATTTAAGTCTTTAACCCATTTTGAGCTTATTTTGTGTATGGTATAAAAATAATGGTCCAGTTTTTCCTTTTGCATGTGGCTGTCTAGTTTTCCCAGCACCATTTATTGAAGAGACTGTCTTTTCTCCCGTTGTATATTCTTGCCTCCTTTGTCATAGATTGACCCTGTAAGCGTGGATTTATTTCTGGCTTGTCTATTCTGTTCTATTGCTCCATGTGTCTATTTTTTGTACCAGTACCATACTGTTGTGATCACTATAGCTTTGTAGGATATCTTGAAATCCAGAATTGTGATGCCTCTAGCTTTGTTCTTCTTTCTCAAGATTGCTTTGGCATTTTGGGGTCTTTTGTGGTTCCCTACAAAGTTTAGAATTGTTTGTTCTAGTTTTCTGAAAAATGGCATTTGTTAGAGATTGCACTGAATCTCTCTAATGCTTTGGGTAGTATGGACATTTTAACAATATTCTTCCAACCCATAAGCATGAACTATATTTCCATTTGTGTCATCTTCAGTTGCCTTCCCAGTGTTTTATAGTTTTCAGAGAACAGGTCTGTAACTTCCTTGGTTAAGTTTATCCTTAGGTATTTTATTTTGGTACAATTATATAAGAGATTTTTTTAAATTTTCATTTAAATGCCAGTTAACATACAGTGCAATATTAGTTTCAGATGTACATTATAGCGATTCAACAATTCCATACATCATTCGGTGCTCATCAGGACAACTGCACTCCTTAATCCCCATCTTCTATTCACCCATTCCCTCCCTCCTCCACCACCTCTTCCCTGGTAACCATCAGTTCTCTGTAGTAAAAGAATCTTGGTTTGCCTTTCTCTTTTTTTTTTCCCTTGCTGATTTGTTTTGTTTCTTAAACTCCACATATGAGTGAAATCATATGGTATTTGTCTTTCTCTGATTTTGCTTAGCGTAATACTCTCTAATTCCATCAGTATTATTGCAAGTGGCAAGATTTCATTCTTTCTCTGGCCGAGTAGTGTGTGTGTGTGTGTGTGTGTGTGTGTGTGTGTGTGTGTGTGTGTCAGTGTCAGTGGACGCTTGGGCTATTTCCATATCTTGGTTAATGTAGATAATGCTGCTATAAACATTGGGATGCGTGTATCCCTTTGAAATAGTATTTTTGTATTCTTTGGGTAAATACCCAGTAGTGTGATTGCTGGATCATAGGGTAGCTGTATTTTTAATTTTTTGAGGAAACTCCATACTGTTTTCCACAGTGGCTGCACTAGTTTGCATTCCCACAAACAATGCAAGAGGGTTCCCTTTTTTCCACATCCTTGCCAACGCCTGCTTTCTTGTGTTGTTGGTGTTAGCCATTAACAGGTATGAGGTGGTATCCTATTGTAGTTCTGATTTGCATTTCCCTGATAGGTAGGTGATATTAAGCATCTTTTCATGTGTCTGCTGGCCATCTGTATATCTTCTTTGGAAAAATGTCTATTCATGTCTTCTGTCCACTTTTAATTGGGTTATTCATTTTTGGAGGGGTGTGTTTCATAAGTTCTTTATATATTTTAGACCTTTATCAGGTATGTCCTTTGCAAATATCTTCTCCTGTTCAGTGGATTGAATTTTAGCTTTGTTGATTGTTGTCTTTGCTGGGCAGAAGCTTTTTATGTTGATGGAGTCCCAATAGTTTATTTTTGCTTTAGCCAATGTCAAAGAAGTTACTGCCTGTGCTCTCTTCTAGGATTTTGATGGTTATAGGTCTCACATTCAGGTCTGTAATCCATTTTTAATTTATTTTCATAAATGGTGTAAGGAAGTGGTCCAGTTTCATTCTTTTGCATGTTGCTGTCCAGTTTTCCCAACACCATTTGTTGAAGAGACTGTCTTTTTCCCATTGGATATACTTTCCTGCTTTGTTGAAGATGAACTGACCATAGAATTGTGGGTTCATTTCTAGGTTTTCTAGTCTGTTGTATTGATCTATGTGTCTTTTTTTGTACTAGTACCATACTCCTTTGATTACCACAGCTTTGTAATATAACTTCAAGTCCAGAATTGTGATGCCTCCAGCTTTGCTTTTCTTTTTCAAGGTTGCTTTGGCTATTGGAGGTCTTTCGTAGTTCCATAGAAATTTTAGGATTGTTTATTCTAGTTGTATGAAAAATGCTGGTGGTATTTTGATAAAGATTGCATTAAATGTGCAGATTGCTTTGGGTACTATGGACATTTGAACAATATTTGTTCTTCCAAACCGTGAGCATGAAAAGTTTTTCCATTTCTTTGTATCCTCTTCAATTTCTTTTTTTTTTTTTTAAGATTTTATTTATTTATTTGACAGAGACAGCCAGCAAGAGAGGGAACACAAGCAGGGGGAGTGGGAGAGGAAGAAGCAGGCTCATAGCAGAGGAGCCTGATGTGGGGCTCGATCCCATAACACCAGGATCACGCCCTGAGCGGAAGGCAGATGCTTAACTGCTATGCCACCCAGGCGCCCCCCTCTTCAATTTCTTTGATCGATGTTTTATAGGTCTCAGAGTACAGGTCTTTCACCTCTTTCGTTAGGTTTATTCCTAGGTATCTTACTGTATTGTGTGTAACTGTAAATGGTATTGAACCTAAAAGGCTTTGTTTTCTTAATTTCTCTCTTCCTCTGTTATTAGTGTATAGCAATGCAGTGAATTTCTGTATATTAATTTTGGGTCCTACAGTTTCACTGAATTCATCAGTTCTAAGAGTTTCTGGTGTTGTCTTTAGGGTCTTCTATGTATCGTATTACCTGCAAACAATGATAGTTTCACTCCTTCCTTACCAATTTGGATGCCTTTTATTTCTTGTCCAATTGCTGTGGCTAGGACTTCCAGTACTGTGTTGAATAAAAGTAGTGAGAGTAGACATTCTGTCTTGATCTTTAGAGGAAAAGGTCTCAGTTCTTCACCAGGGAGTATGATGTTAGCTGTGGATTTTTCATACATGGCATTTATTTTATTGATGATGGTCCCTCTAAACCCACTTTGTTGAGAGTTTTTATCATGAGTGGATGTTGTATTTAGCCAAATGCTTTCTCTCCATCTACTGAGATGACCATATGGCTTTTATCCTCTCTCTTCTTAATTTGATATATCACATTGATTTTGCAACTATTGTACTGCTCTTGCATTCCTCCAATAAATCCTATATTGTAGTGACTAGTTTCTAATGTATTTCTGAATTCAGTTTGTTCATATTTTGTTGAGGACTTGTGCATCTATGCTCATCAGAGATATTGACCTGTAGTTTTTTGTTTTGTTTCTTGTAGTGTTTTTATCTAGTTTTGGTATCAGGATAATATATGCTGCATAGAATGAATTTAGAAGCTTTCCTTCCTCTTATATTTTTTTGGAATAATTTGAGAAGAACAGATATTAACACTTCTTTAGTTGTTTTTGGTAGAATCCACATGAAACCATCTGGTCCTAGGCGTTTGGGAGATTTTTTATTATTATTTACTGATTAAACTGCATTACTAGTAATTGGTCTCCTCAAATTTTTTATTTCCTCTTGATTCAATTTTGAAAGAGTCTATGTTTGTAGGAATTTATCCATTTCTTCTAGGTTCTCCAATTTGGCATATAATTTTTCATAATATTCTCTTATCTTTTGCTTTCTGTGGTGTCAGTTATTTCTTTGCCTTCATTTCTGATTTTGAGTCTTCTCTTTTTCTTGATGTCTGGCGAAAGGTTTATCAATGTTTTTATCTTTTCTAAAAACTAGCTTCTGATTTCATTTTCATATTTTTAGTCTCTATTTCACAATTTCTGCTCTAATCTTTATTATTTCCTTCCTTCTACTGGCTTTGACGGTTCTTTTTCTAGCCCTCTCAGGTGTAAGGGTAGATTAGGTATTGAGACTTTTCTTGGTTCTTGAGGTGGACCTGTATTGCTCTAAACTTTCATCTAAGAACTGCTTTTGCTGCATCCCAAAGATTTTGAATTACCGTGTTTTCATTTGTCTCCATGTATTTTATTTCCTCTTTGATGGCCTGCTTGACACATTCATTAGTAGCATGTTATTTAGCTTCCATGTATTTGTATTCCTTCCATATATTTTTTCATAATTGATTTCTAGTTTTACACCATTGTGGTTGGAAAAGATAGTTGGTATGATTTCAACCTTCTTGAATTTACCGAGGTCTGTCTTGTGACCTATCCTGTGCTCTGTCCTGGGGAACATTCACTGGGCACTTGAGGAGAATGTATTTTGCTGCTGTTGGATGAAATGTTCTTTATGTATCTGTTAGGTCCGTCTGGTCTAAAGCGTGGTTCAAATCTAACATTTCCTAGGTGATTTTCTGTCTAAATAATCTATCCCTTGTTAAAAGTGGGGCATTGAAGTCCCCTATTTTTTTTTTAAGATTATTTATTTATTCATTTGACAGAGATAGACAGCGAGAGAGGGAACACAAGCAGGGGGGAGTGGGAGAGGAAGAAGCAGGCTCCCAGAGGAGGAGCCCGATGTGGGACTCGATCCCGGAACGCCGGGATCACGCCCTGAGCCGAAGGCAGACGCCTAACGACTGCGCTACCCAGGCGCCACTAAAGTCCCCTATTCTTATTACTGTCTGTCACTCAGATCTGTTGGTATTTGCTTAATATATTTAGACGCAGCATATATATTTATGACCTATCTTCTTGATGATTTGACCCCTTTATGATATAGCAACATTTTTGTCCCTGGTTACATTTTTGGCTTAAAGTCTATTTTATCTGATAAAAATAAAGCTACTCGTGTGTGTGTGTGTGTGTGTGTGTGTGTGTGTGTCAACTTCAATGGAATCTCTTTGCCATTCAATCGCTTTGAATCTGTTTCTGTCCTTAGAGCTGAGGTGAGTCTCTCTGGTAGGCAGCATATAATTGGGTCTTCCATTTTTCTTTGTTTTTTACATACATTCAGCTACTCTATGCCTTTTGATTGGAGAATCAAATCCATTAATATTTAGAATAATTATTGATAGGTAAGGACTTACTAATGCCATTCTTTTGGTTTTCTGGCTGTTTTGTAGTTGCATTTTTCTTCCTTTTTTGCTAACTTCCTTTGTATATTGATAATTTCCTGTAGTTCTATGCTTTGATTCCATTTTCTTTATTTTTGTTTCTCTATCGTAGATTTTCGCTTTATGGTTCCCATGAGGTTTACATAAAACACTGCAAAGATGTAATAGTCTATTTTACATTGATAATAATTTAACTTTGATCATATATCTCTATCCTTTTATCCCCCTATTACATTTTGGATGTACACTTACCTTTTGTGTATTATTTAAAAAGTATTGAAGTTACAATCTTTTTCATTAGTGCTTTCATCCTTTGACCTTTATTCTAAGATTTAGTTAACAAATCGCCATTTTACAGTATTAAACATATTGCCAGAGTGTTCTGTTTACCTTTACCAGTGTGGTGTATATTTTCATGTTACTATTTAGCATCCTTTTGTTTCAGCTTGAAAGACTCCTTTCAGCTTTTCTTTTACGGCAGGTTTAGTGATCATGAATTTCCTTAGCTTTTGTTTATCAGGCAAAGTATTTTGCCTTCATTCTGAAGAAGAATTTTGCTGGGTAAAGTATTCTGGTTGGCGGTTTCTTTCTTTCAGTACTTTGAATATATCTTCCCATTCTCTCCTGGCCTGTGAAATCTCTGCAGTAAAATCTGCTAATAGCCTTAAGGAGGTTCCCTTGTACGAGAGAATTTGTTTTTCTTCTACTTTTAAAATTCTTTGTGTTTGGTTTTAGACAATTTTATTCTGTGTAATAGAGAAGAATATTTCAGATTGAAATTTTCAGGTGACCTATTACCTTCATGAGCTTGGATGTCCAAAGCTCTCCTCATCTTTTTGAAGTTCTCTGCCATTTTTTATTCTAAGAAGCTTCCTGTTCTTTTCTCCCTCTCTCCTGCTTCTGGGACTCCAATAATGCAGACATATTTCTTTTGATGGTATCTCCTGTGGGCTTTCCTCCTTCCTTTTCATTCTTTTTTATTTTTCTTTTTGCTCTTCTAATTGTATAATTTCAGTTGATTTGTCTTCTACTGGGTAATCTGCTTCCTAAAGTCGGCTGTTGAAGCCATCTATTGAACTTTTTTAGTTCAGTTGTATCTTTCACTTCAAAATTTCTGTTTGGGTTCTTTTTAATGTTTTATCTTGGAACTTCTCATTTTGTTCTAATATTTTCCTCATATTGTTAAATGACTGTTCTGTGTTTACTTTTAGCTATCTGAGACTCTGTAGAAAAATCATTTTTAATTCTTTGTTAGGCAATTACTGGCTCTCCATTGTTTGGGGTAAGGTACTGGAGGTTTACTGTATTTTTTGCTGTAGACATATTTGCCTGATTCTTTATGATCCCTGCAGCCTCAAATAGTTGTCTGTGCATTTGAAGAGACACAGACTTTATGCACTAATTTTTGTTAGCGAAGCCCTTCATCTCAGATGGGGCACACTGGTTTGCTCTGACCCTGGGTCTGGTGATGTACGGTACCAAGTGCTGGGCACATGGCAGCACCATCTTCAATTGCAGTGTGATGTCTCTTTGGCTCAGGCCACTGGGGTCTACAATACTGACAACTGTGTGGTCACTGGCAAGCACGGCAAGGGGGAGTCTGCAGTGGCTGCATGGGCTATTGGGCTCCTAAGCAGCATCCCAGGACTGGTAACTAGGGACGAGGGCAGGCAGTGGTGGTGGCTGGAGCCATTGGTGTGCACACATTCAGCTGTAGGTGCCTATGTAGTGGTAGAGGTCACCTGCAGACATACTTGTAGTGATAGGGACCAGGGCTAATTATGGGCTCACTGGTGTCTGTAGAAGACCTGGGTGTCAGTGTGTCCTCATATGACTTTATACTCTCCTCCCAGGTATGCATACTGAGGTGGAGGCCAATGACAGGGGTCAAGCTGGGGGACATGCAGGTTCAAAGCTGGAGAGACTAGCCTATAGGTGGGCATGGTGGTGCGGGCCATTGGTAGAAGGCAAGACCTGACATGGACTTGCAAGCAGCTATGGGGGACCTGGCTATTGGTGTGCTCACCTCTGGCTGTACTCTCTTCCCCTGGGTATGCACACTGCACTGAGGGTCAGTGACAGAGGTAGGGCTAGGGCTTAGGGGTCTGCCTGAACTAAAGCAATCTATAGCTCGGAGTGGTATTGCTGACTAGTGACAGAGGCAGGGCTTGATCCATATCCACAAGCATCTGTGCGAGGCCCTGGATATTTGTGTGTTTATTGGTGGCTGCACACTCTCCCTTCCATGCATATATGCTGCAGTAGGGGGTCAGTGATGGGCATCAGGCAGTGGCAGGCAGGCGCATTGCTAGGGGCTCACCTCCAGCACAGGCATGCTGGTGGGGGTCAGCCCAGGTTGCTTATACTGGTATCCTGCACTCACACAGCTCTAGAAGCTATGTGAGCATAGCATCCAGGCCCTGGTGGAAGTGGGAAAGAACCAAAGTGCTGATTTCTTACATTTGCACTGTCACAAAGATCTTGAATAGCTACCAGTGTTGGGTCCAGGCTTTGGCAGAAGGAGTTTTAAGGGAGGGGATGGGAAGGGAGAAGGGAGGGACTGAGGAAGAGCTAGTATTAGCACTAGTAAATACCTGTGGCAAAGCTGCTGAGTTTGTCTGAGGAGCAGGTCTCTGTGAACCACAATCATTCCTGCTATGTGTTTGCTAATAATAGCCTGTTTTTCATCCTGTTCGTAACTGGTTCTCTTTGCCAGTTTGGGTGGGGTAAAAACTGAAGCTTGACCCCCACACAGTGCCTCGAGAGGCTACAGAAGCTCATCTCTCAACCCGTTCTTTCTTTCCTGGTGAGAGGAACTCTCACTACCTGGAAATCTCCTTCTTGGAGTTGAACAATGCTGGCTTGGGAATGGGCCGATGTGGTGAAAATAAACTTGTTTTTCTTCTCTTGTGTGAATATTCTCAGGGGTTTTTTGTTCCATGTTGTTGCTAAAATTTCTGAAGGGGAATCTAGAGCTCTTCTGGAGATGTGTTTGTTCATGGAGAGCTAATAATTACTTTTTATGGGCATATGGGGCACCTGGAATCTCCTACATCACCATTTTTTTCTAGAATGCCTGGGTTAAAGTGATTGCCTGCTAATTCCGACTTATGGTCATTTGGGGGGTTTACTTTTATTGACTGGTTTCCCCAAGAACAAGGGTCACATTGTCGTATTTTTGCCTACACCTATTTTTTATTGTGTGTTGGGCATCTTTGGTAATATGTCTTAGAGACTGAATCTTGCTAGCCCATTTGGAACTGGGATGCTTTTCTTTTTCCCCTATCAGTTGAGTGTATTATTTACAGATCACCTTGATCCTGGAGCAGCTTAGTTTTGGGTTTTGTTAGGGTGGTTGCTATGCTGGTTTTGCCCTTAGTCCTGGGACAGTCTTCTTAGTTCTTAGATATGGAAGTGAAGTCCAAGATATGAAAGTGAAATGCCAAAGATACTTACCAAGCACCTCTCACATACAGGGATTCTAACTTCAAACTCATTCCTCTGTGGTGAGCAGCAGATTAAATCTCTTCTTAGCTCTTTCATCCTTCAAGTTGTTAATATTGCCTCTGGGCTCCATCCTGTCTCATCTAAACATGCATAGTAAGGATTCAGGATAAAATTAGAGAAGAATTCATATGTGGATTTTTGGAGTTTCCTGTCTGTGTGATTCCATCTTTCTGAGAATTTTCCTTCTCAATGTTCAAGGATTTCTGGAAATCCCAAAACAGTATTCTGATTCCACAGGCCCCCAAAACTGTGTCTTCAGCTCTAGCTGTCATATTCTATAACTACTAGAGTATCCTCAAGGGAAATATAAATGTGGATCTTACCCAGTTTGGCTCCTTTTTCTTTCCCCCAAGGATCAAGTCCTTACTGGTTTAAGCCTATATTTGGTCACTCATCGATCACCTACTTTTGTTGTTGTTGCTGTTGTTTAAATTGTATTGTACCCATAGTTCTTTAAATTGCTTCCTCTGGAATGATCAGTTCAGTGCAAGCTGCCCTACTGCCTAAATTAAAACTCCTTGAGTAATTTTTACCTAGTTACTCAACAAGTGTTTGCTGAACCCCTACCACGTGCCTTGCAGTAGGTTAGACATTGGAGATGCACTGGTGAATAAAAACATGAAGGAAGGGAGGGAGATAATTTTTAAAAAGGCTATAATTCCCATCTTCATGAAACTTAGACTTTGAGAGCAACACGAAGGAAGGGAGGGAGATAATTTTTAAAAAGGCTATAATTCCCATCTTCATGAAACTTAGACTTTGAGAGCAACACACACAAAGAAATCACACAAATATATGTATAATGATAGCATGTGGTTATAAGAGCCTATAATAGGGCAATTTTAACTGATCAAGGAGATTCAGGAAGATGTCCCTGGGAAAGCAATAACAGTACTACCATCTAAATTTGCTGCTGGCACCTGGGAAGTATTCATGTGATTATAGAAGCTGAATTCCCTTTGCTGAGTCCATGGCCACAACCTTGAAATCAGTTGTCCAGTAAACCACTACCAGCAGAGGAGTCCAGTGATGTGCTGGATACTATGATGCAAAGATTGATCCTGGATTTCAGTTGTCTGGGAAAGCATCTGTTATAGAGCCATGGATCAGGAGACCTGTGATTGGAGGAGGGAGGGGAAAACGAAACTCCACCAGACATAACACTCCAGTGCAGGGGCGTGTGAAAATAAATGGCCACTTGCAGCACTTCTGAATAATTGTGAATAGATTTCAATGACATAAGTGGGATAGGATCTGAGAATTGCTTTTTTATAATTCAGTAAAGAACTAGACCAGACAAGAATTTCCTTTATGGATTAAAAATTCTATTGGTGACAAGGAACTGTGAGACACCCAGGATTTTGTCCATTTACGGAAAGCCTGGGAATCCACCCCTAGGAATTGATGTTGAGTCACCTGGGAGGTGGAAGGCAGGGGGCCACAGTATGAACTTAGGGAGCAGGAGGTGAGCACTTCCCCCACAGAGCATGAGAAGACGGGGAAGGTACTCTTTCACTCCTTCACTTTTGTCATAGCAACTGCTTAATGTTCTTTTATGAAGATTTATTCTGAGTCCTGTCAGCTGTATGGTAATGTTTTCTCAACTTATTTTATAATTACGAAATAATTATAAATGGGTGACACAGATACTTAGTTCCTCTTTTTCTTTCTGTGCAGTAGTCGACATTCTGCCTGAAATTCTATTCTGATTAGCCAACCCTTGAAATAATTTGCTTTAGTAAATCTTCCTAGTCTGTGTAAACATGAAAAATAACTGCTAGAGAGCATTCATTCTTTCAGTATCAGTTGAATTTTCATTAATAGAGGTTCCAAGTCTATGAAAAATATTTGAGAAAACAAAACAGAATGGTAGGAAGGAAGACTTAAAAATACACGTAGCCTGTTACTAAACCTTGGATGTTAGCAGCAATGAGCTTTAAGTGCTTCATGCCTGTTAACAGAAGCATCTGGACCCAAAACAGGACTCTCAGTGAACCTCACAGTGGCTGGGTAGATAAGGAAAACATAATGAGGCGGGAGAGGTTTTCTCTGGCCAAATCATATATATATCTATATCTATATATAGATAATCTTTAATGCACCTCAAAAGGCCATAAGATATAGATGTAGCCTTTTGAGGTGCATTAAAGATTTCAGAACTTCTATAATCAAATTCATAAAAAAAATATTCTTCTGCCTTCATCTAAATGAGGCAAAGGAGCATGAGGAGAGGCTGCTAGAAGGTTCTTGATTTCATCCTGATGAAAGTCAACAGTGACCAGGAAGAAGATGGTAGTGATGGAGAGGTAGAGATATTCACAGATTTAGAAGATATTTAGGAAAAGCACGTGAACAGGCTTGGTGATTGACTGGACATGGAATTTGTTCCAAGCTTTTCTTTCTCATGTACAGATTTCTCCTTATCTTAACAGTGTTGTATTGTGTACACAAATATTATACTCTGATTCTTTATTCTTTTTTTCTTTTATTTTAAAGATTTTACTTTTATTTATTTGAGAGAGAGCACAAACAGGGAGGAGGGGCAGAGGCAGAGGGAGAGGGAGAAGCAGACTCCCCGCTGTGCAGGGAGCCTGACTTAGGACTCTATCCCAGGACCCTGGGATCATGGCCTGGGCCAAAGGCAGACACTTAACCAACTGAACCACTCAGGCGTCCCTCTGATTCCTTATTTTTAACATTGTTATATACTGTTATTAAGTGATGTGTAATAACGCATTGACCTTATGTACCATAATTTAATCCCCTGTTCCCCATTGTGGGATGCAGAAGCTGTTCCCCAAGTTTTGCTAATACATGTACTTCTGTGATTGATATCTTTGGGCATAAAGAACCTTTGCTATAGCTAATTATTTATTTAGGATAAACTCCCACCAAAGGATTCATTGGGCTAAGATATATGATCATATTAAGATTCACATGGCAATAAACAGATATGCCTATAGTAACGTCATAATTATTTCTTTAGGGAAATACTCTTATGTCAGGTGATTTACGTCAAGATTCTTTCAGCATGGAAGAGATAGCGATTTGTCTTCACTGCAATAGATATATATTCTGGATATAGATTTGTCTTTCCTGCCCACAACGTACTATCAGAACCACCATCCATGGACTAGGAGAACCTTTTATTTGCCATCATGGAAGAACACAAAATACTGCTTCTGAATACAGAACTCATTTTATACCAAAATAAGTGTGATGGTTGGTTTATACTCATGGAATTCAATGATCTTAAAATATACCCCATTTCCGCTAAAAGCATCTAGTATCCTGGAATGGTGGAATGGTCTACTGAAGAGTCATTATAGTACCTACTGGGTAAAAACACCCTGAGAGTTTGGAGTTAGATCTTAAAATATGCAGTATATGCTTTAAATAGGCAACCAATACATGGTGTATTGTCCACATCAGAAACACAGGTGTGAGAATCAAGAGGTAAAATTGGGGAAAAACTCCTCTCATTTTTATACCCATTCATAGAATATTTGCTCCTTGCCCCTACAACTCTGAGCTCTTGTTTTAGTTCTCAGTGGAGAAATGTCTTTGCCAGGGGACACAATGTGCCACTGAATTGGCAGTCTCACTGACCATCTGCCCATTTCAGGCTTATTACATACACCACTAAACCAGTAAGGGAAGAAGTTACTATCCTAGCTAGATGTTTGTTCTTGTTCTTGATCATTAAAAAGAAATTTGAGTTGCTGATGCACAATGGGTCAGAAAGGACTATGTCTGGAACCTAGGGGATCCTCTTGGGTAGGTCTTAGAATCCCCAGGGGCAATACTAAGTTAATAGAAAGCAGAAGCAACCAAATGGAAGGCAGTACAACTAAGGATTTAAACCATACAGGAAGGAATCCATAAGGAACACTGTTTAGTGGGGGCGCCTGGGTGGCTCAGTCAGTTAAGGGTCTGCCTTCACTCAGGTCATGATACTGGGGTCCTGGGATTCAGCCCCACATTGGGGAATCTGCTTCTCCCTGTACCTCTGCCCCCTCCTCCTTGTTCGTGCTCTCTCTTTCAAAATACATAATATCTTTTTCTAAAAGCATTTAAAATATTTTAATAATTTTTTTAAAAAATGAACACTGATTAGTGGAGATAATGGATAAGGGGGGAGTTATCAATAGCAACCACTGCCTTATGAGCAAGTACATAAATGAAGACTAAAACATGTGTGTACATGCACACACACACGCACTTTTTTTTTCACTTATCCTCTTACTTTTCCCTTATTTTATATAAGACTTATTAATAGTGGCTGAGGGCATATGTGGCATCTAGTTCAGTTACTAGATTTAAAGAAAAATGTTCAATGGTTTTATGACGTATGCCAGGGCAAAGTAAATGAAATGACAATGTTCAGATAGTATGTGGGCCAAATCTAAGAAGGTACACTGCCTTCTTGTAGGATTGGCATAGAAAGAGACCCCTGTCCTTAAAGACCAATGGAGGACTGAGTTCAGCTTAACGTAAGACAGAAGTTTCTAACAACACTATGCAAGAATGAAAGGAGCCTCATTGTCAATGTAATAAGTTCCCTGTCACTTGGAGCCTAAATGATACTCAACGGGATTTGTGTATTAAATACAAGATTGTGAAACCAAATAGGGTATTACTGTTTCTGTTTTGCATTTGAGTAAAATAATTGTCAGAGAGGTGATAAAACTTACCTATTCTCATACAGCTAACAGGGGGGCTGCCTAATTTCATCTGATACCAAAATGTTTCTCTGCATTTTGCTGGTAACCCAACAGGACCACCGGGAAAGCTATGAGATTTTTCTTTCTTCCTTTCTAAGAGTTTCAGCTTTTCTTGGAACCCAAGAAGTTCTTTCTGTGTGTCAGGCAGCTTACTTTAATATATATATTCAAATGCATCATTAAATGATATTTAGACCAATTATTTATCCCATTAACCTATAAAGATTTATAGAAAACTGGCATAGCATTACACAACCAAAGGCGATAACTGTTGTATGTTTCCTCTGCTCCCCTTACTTTACCACCCCAGCCACGCCCGGCATACGGGTACACAAAATACACATACACACATTCACTCACACTCCAGATGTTTTCATAAGCATGTGTACTTGGTTTTAAACATTTCTCGTTTTGTATACTGATGTACTTTTTTTAAACTAGAGGGTGGCTACATTGCTTAGATACTTAGATATCTGTGTACAGAAAATGTCTTTTCCCAGTATTATTGAGATATAATCGATACACAGCACTATATAGTTTAAGGTACACAGCATAATGATTTACACATTGTTGTTGAAGAGTTAAAACCACAAGCTGAGTTATTATCCATCTTCTGACATACACAAATGTTTTTGCCTCGTAATGAGAACTTTAAGGATCTATCTTAGCAACCTTTAAATATAGCATGCAGTGGCGTTAACCACAGTCATCATGTTATACATTATATTCTTAGTACTTATTTTTCTTATAACTGCAAGTTTGTACCGTTTGAAAAATTTAATCCAATTCCCCTAACTTCAGCCCCTGCCTCTAGTAACAAATCTGATCTCTTTTTCTATAGATTTTTATTAAGATTCTACATGTAAGATCATACAAAATTTGTCTTTGTCTATCTGACAATTCACTGGGCATAATGCCTTCAAAATCCATTCTTGCAACAAATGGCAGGGTTTCCATTTTTATGGCTGAATAGTATTCTTGTGTGTGTGTGTGTGTGTAATACATACACCACATTGTATTTATCCATTCATCCATCAGTGGACAAGGTTGTTTCCATGTCTTTGCTATTATAAATAATGTTGCAGGAAACACGGATGCAGGTGGAGGTATCTCTTTGACACAGTAATATCATTTCCTATGAATACATACCCAGAATTGAAATTGCTGGATCATAAGGTAATTTTAGTTTTAATTTTTGGAGGAACCTCCATACTGTTTTCCATGTAACTGCCCCAATTTATAATTATACAACACAAGGTTCCCTTTTCTTCATATCCTTGCCAGCATTTGTAATCTCTCCTCTTTTGTTTTTTGTATTTTTATAATATGTATATTTTATTTTACATTTAAGAATGAAATTATACAAAGTGTATACACATTTATACTATTTCTACAGTTCCATTTAAATGGGGTTGCATTACACATATAAGCCATTTAAAAAAAATTTTTTATTATGTCACTATACAGTATATCCTTAATTTTTGATGCAGTGTTCTATGATTCATTGTTTGCCTATAACACCCAGTGCACCGTGCAATACGTGCCCTCCTTACTACCCATCACCGGCCTAGCTCAATCCCCCAGCCTCCTCCCCTCTGAAGCCCTCAGTTTGTTTCCCAGAGTCCATAGTCTCTCATGGGTCATTCCCCCTTCTGTTTACCCCCCCTTCATCCTTCCCTTCCTTCTCCTACCCATCTCCCTGCTATTTCTTATGTTCCATAAATGAGTGAAACCATATGATAATTGTCTTTCTCTGCTTGACTTATTTCACTTAGCATGATCTCCTCCAGTCCCGTCCATGTTGCTGCAAATGTTGGGTAATCGTTCTTTCTGATGGCTGAGTAATATTCCATTGTATATATGGACCACATCTTCTTTACCCATCCGTCTGCTGAAGGGCATCTCGGCTCCTTCCACAATTTAGCTATTGTGGACAATGCTGCTATGAACATTGGGGTGCATATGGCCCTTCTCTTCACTACGTCTGTATCTTTGGGGTAAACACCCAGTAGTGTAATCTCTCGTCTTTTTGATGATCGCTATGCTAACAAGTGTGAGGTGATGTGTCACTAGGTTTTGATTTGCATTCATCCACGAATGAGTGATGCTGAGCACCTTGTCAGGTTTCTGTTCACCATTTGAAAATCTTCTTCGGGAAAATGTTTATTTAGGTGTTTTGCCCATTTTTAATTGCATAATCTGTTGTATTGCTATTTATTATATTATGACTTCTTTATAAATTTTGCAAAGTAACACTTTGTCAGATATACGATTAGTAAATGTTTTCTCCCATTCTGTAGGTTGTCTTTTTAATTTCTTGATTGTTTCTTATGCTGTGTAGAAGCTATTTAGTTTATGTAGTCCCACTTGTTTATTTTTATTTTGTTACTTATGCTTTAGCTGTTCAATCCTAAAATCCATTGCAAAGATTCATCTCACGGAGCTTATTTTCTGCTCCTTCCAAGAGTTTTATAGTTTCAGATCTTACATTTAAGTCTTTACTCCATTTTGAGTTGATTTGTGAGTAGTAAGGGTCTAGTTTCATTCTTTAACATGTCAAAATCCATTTTTCCAGCCCCATTTATTTCTGCATTGAGTGTTCTTGGCTCCCTTGTCAAATATTTGTATACCATATAAGTATGGGGTTGTTTGTGGGCTCTCAATTCTGTTCCATTTGTCTATGGGTCTGTTTGGATTCCTATAGTATTATAATATTACTTGAAATCAGGAAGTGTGATGCCTCCAGCTTTATTCTTTTTTCTCATGATAGCTTTGGCTATTTGCAGTCTTTTGTAGTTCCATGTAAATTTTAGGATTGTTTTTTTACGTCTGTAAAAAAAAAAAAATGCCAGGGGAATCCTGATAGGGATTACATTGAGTCCATAGATGGCTCTGGATAACATGGACATTTTCACAATAAATTATTCCATATAAATATTCACAATAAATTATCCTAAACATAGGATGTCTTTGCATTTATCTGGATCCTCGTCAATTTTCTTCATCAAGGTCTTACAGTTTTCCATGTGGAGACTTTCACCTCCTTGGTTAAATTTATTCCTAAGTATTTTTTTAGTTGCTGTAAGTGTATGTATATGCTGTTGTAAGTGATATTATCTTTTTTCTTGTAATTCTTTGTGTATAGAAAAGCTACTGTGATGGGCATTAAGGAAGGCACGTGATGTGATGAGCACTGAGTGTTACATGCAACTGATGAATATTGAACTCTACACCTGAAACTAATGATGTACTATATGTTGGCTAATTGAATTTGAATTTAAAAAAAAAGCTGATTTCTGCATGTTACTTTTATATCCTACAAATTTACTGAATTTGATCTAACAGATTAAACAGTGTTTTGTGGAGTCTTTAGGATTTTCTTTTTTTTTTTTTTTAAAGATTTTTTATTTATTTATTAGACAGAGATAGAGACAGCCAGCGAGAGAGGGAACACAAGCAGGGGGAGTGGGAGAGGAAGCAGCAGGCTCACAGCAGAGGAGCCTGATGTGGGGCTCGATCCCATAACGCCAGGATCACGCCCTGAGCCGAAGGCAGACGCTTAACCGCTGTGCCACCCAGGCGCCCCGCCTTTAGGATTTTCTATATGTAAAATCATGTCATCTGTAAATAGGGACAATTTTATTTCTTCCTAATTCTAGTGACCTGTATTTCTTGCCTGATGCCTTTGGCAGAATTTCTAGTATTATGTTGAAAAGGAGTAGTGAGAATGGGCACCCTTGTCTTGTTCATGATGTTAGAAGAAAAGTTTTCAACCTCTCACCACTGAGTACATTAGCTGTGGGCTTGTCATATATGGCTTTTGTCATGTTGGCGTATAGTCTGTCTATACCTAGTTTGGTTTTTTTTCATTAATAGATGTTGAATTTTGTCAGATGCTTTTTCTGTATCTTTTGAAATGACATGAGTATCTTTCTTTCTGTTTATATGGTGTATCACATTTAATT
This sequence comes from Ursus arctos, assembly GCF_023065955.2. NCBI lineage: Eukaryota > Metazoa > Chordata > Mammalia > Carnivora > Ursidae > Ursus > Ursus arctos. The sequence continues at coordinate 21,001,641 of NW_026622863.1, forward strand.
TCATATGGTGAACCATCCTTGCATCCCAGGGAGAAATATTAATTGATCATGGTGAATGATCCTTTTAATGTGCTGCTGAATTTGGTTTTCTAGTATTTTATTAATGTTTCCATGTATATATTTCAGGGATGTTGGCCTACAGGTTTTTGGTTTGTTTGTTTGTTTAAGATTTTATTTATTTGACAGAGAGAGAGCCAGCAAGAGAGGGAACAAAAGCAGGGGGAGTGGGAGAGGAAGAAGCAGCTCTTGGCAGAGCATGGAGCCTGATGCGGGGCTGGATCCCAGGACTCTGGGATCACGCCCTAAGCCGGAGGCAGACGCTTAACAACTGAACCACCCAGGCACCCCGGCCTATAGTTTTTTCTTCTTGCAGTGTCCTTTTCTGGCTTTGGTATGAGGGTACTGCTTAAATGAGTTTGAGAGTATTCCCTCCAGTTAAATTTTTTTGGAAGAGTTTGAAAAGGTTTGACATTAATTCTTGTTTAAATGTTAGGTAAAACTTAGTGAAGCCATTTGGTCCTGTGTTTTTCGTCCCTGGAAGATTTTTGATAACTGATGAAAACTCCTTACTAATAATTGGTCTGTTCAGATTTTCTGTATCTTTCTAATTTAGTGTTGGTAGGTTGTATGCTTCTAAGAATTTATTCATTTCTTCTGGATTATCTGTTTCTTCTAAATTGTCCATTTTGATGGCATATAGTTTTTCATAGTAGCTTCTTATGATCCTTTGTATTACTGTGGTATCAGTTGTGATGTTTCTCTTTCATTTACAGTTTTGATATGGGTCCTCTCTTTTTTCCTTGAGTAGTCTAGTTAAAGGTTTGGCAATTTTCTTCTTTTCAAAGAACCAACTTTTACTTAGATCAATCTTTTCTATATTCCTGTTTTCTATTTCACTTGTTTCTTCACTAATATTTATTACTTCTTTCCTTTCGGTAACTTTTTGTTCATCTGTTCCTCTTCTTCTAGTTCCTTGAGCTCTAGAATTAGGTTGCTTATTTGATCTCTTGTTTCCTAATGTATGCAGTTTTTGCTATGAACTTTCTCTTACAACTGCTTTCGCTGCATCCCTTCAGTTCTGGTATATTGTGTCTCCATTTTCATTCATTTTAAGAACATTTTTAAATTTCTCTTTAATTCTTCTTTGGTTGGTCATGAGAGTATTCCTTGGTTTCCACTTATTCATGAGTTTTCCAGTTTTTCTCCTGCTAATGATTTCGTTTCATATCATGGTGGTCAGAGAAGATATTTGGTATGATTTTAATCTTCAATTTGCTAAGACTTGTTTTATGGGCTAACATAAAAAATGTTTCTTGTGTGCTTGAAAAACTGTATCTTTTGCTAGTCCAGACAGAGTATTCTGTATATGTCTGTTAGGTCCCTTTCATCTACAGCATTGTTCAAATCCTCTCTTTCCTTACTGATTCTCTGTCTGGAATGTATCCGTTGTTGAGACTGTAGTAATTAAAGTCTTCAACTATTACTGTTTTGCTGTTTACTTCATCTTTTAGTTCTATTTTTGTTTATATATTGTGGTACTTATAAATATTTACAACTGTTATATCTTCTTGATGGACTGACCCCTTTATCATTATATAATGACCTTCTTTCTGTCTTTTTACCCTTTTAGCTTAAATTCTATTTTGTCTGATACAAGTATAGTTATTCCTACTTTTTGGGGGGGTACTATTTGCTTGAAATACCTTTCCATATCTTTATGTGTCTTTTAAAGTTAAAGTAAGTCTCTGGTAGGCAGTATATTGTTGAATCTTCTTACCCATCAGATATTCTAAGTCTTTAATCAGACCAGAGAATTTAAGCCATCTACATTCAAAGTTACAATTGATAAACACTATTCCATTTAAAAAGTTATTTTCTGTTTTGTAGATCCGTTGTTCCTTTCTTATCCTCCTGTCTTGTTTGTGTGATTTGATGTCTTTTGGTATCTATATGCTTCAGCATCTTAGTATGCTCTTTTGTGTAATTACTGGGTTTTCCCTTGTGGTTACTATGAGGCTTACATAAAATATCTTAAACACCCTACTTTAAAAATTAGAACACCCTATTTTAAACTGATAACAACTTCACTAGATAGCATTCCTAAACTTTAACTTTTCCTCTTCCTCACATATTAGGTTACTGACATCATACTTTACATATTTTTATATTGTGTATCCAATAGTAGATTGTTGTAGTCATGGTGAATTTTACTTCATTTCTTTGAATTGCAACTATAGTTAAAAAGTTAATCACACACCAATATTACCACATGACAGAAGCTAACTTTGATTGTATGTTTACCATTACCAGTGAGTTTAACACAAGCATCATATGTTTTTATGATATTAATTTGCATCCTTTCTCCTTCACTGAAAGAACTCCCTTTAGCATTTCTCGTAAAGCAGATCTAGTGGTAATAAACTCCCTCAGCTTTTGTTCAGGGAAGTTATCTCTCCTTTTCTAACCTATGCTAGATATAGAATTCTTGGTTAACATTTTCTTGCTTTAAATATTTTTTTATTCTCTTTTTTTTTTTAATTATGTTAGTCACCATACAGTACGTCATTAGTTTTTGATGTAGTGTTCCATGATTCATTGTTTGCCTATAACACCCAGTGTTCATCTCAACATGTGCCCTCCTTAATGTCCATCACTGGGCTAACCCATCCCCTCTGAAACCCTCAGTTTGTTTCCTGGAGTCCGTAGTCTCATGGTTTGTCCCCCTCCCTTTCATTCCCCCCCTTCATTTCTCCCTTCCTTCGCCTAATGTCCTACATGCTATTCCTTATGTTCCACATATAAGTGAAACCATATGATAATTGTCTTTCTCTGCTTGACTTATTTCCCTTAGCATAATCCCCTCGAGTTCTATCCATGTCGATGCAAATGGTGGGTATTCATCCTTTCTGATGGCTGAGTGATATTCCACTGTATATATGGACCACATCTTCTTTATCTATTCATCTGTGGATGGGCATCTTGGCTCCTTCCACAGTTTGGCTATTGTAGAGATTGCTGCTATGAACATTTGGGTGCATGTGCTCATTCTTTTCACTACATCTGTATCTTTGGAGTAAATACCCAGTAGTGCAATTGCTGGGTCATAGGGTAGCTCTATTTTTAACTTTCTGAGGAACCTCCACACTGTTTTCCAAAGTGGCTGTACCAACTTGCATTCCCACCAACTCTGTAGGAGGGTTACCCTTTCTCCACATCCTCTCCAATATTTTTTGTTTCCTGCCTTGTTAATTTTTGCCATTCTGACTGGTGTGAGGTGGTATCTCACTGTGGTTTTGATTTGAATTTCCCTGATGGCCAATGATGTTGAACATTTTTCCATGTTTCTGTTAGCCATTTGTATGGCTTTCAGTATTTTGAATATATCACCCCATTCTGTCCTGGCCTGAAAAGTTTCTGGTGAGAAATATGCCCATAGTCTTATTTGGTTTCCTTGTATGTTACCTGTTATCTTTTCTCTTAGTGGTTTCAAAATTCTTTAACTTTTGGCAATTTAATGTTTCTCAGTGTTGCCCTATCAGAGTCAACCTGTTGGAGGTCTTTTGGGCCTCATGGATCTGGATGTCCAGTTCTCGCTCTAGGTTTGGGAAGTTTTTATCCATTATTGCTTTAAATATATTTTCTGTCCCTTTCCCTTTCTCTTCTTCTGTGATGCTCATTATTCTCTATATATTCTTTTGATGGTACCCTGTATTTCCTTTAGGCTTTCTTCACTTTTTTTCCCCTTTTGTTCCTCTCACTACATAATTTCATATGCCCTGTCTTCTGGGTAAGTGGTTCTTTCTTTTGCAGGGTCAGGACTGATATTGAAGCTCTCTCAAATTCAGTTCAATTACTGTATTCTTCAGACCTAGGAATTATGTTTGGTGTTATTGGTGGTTTGTGTTTCTTTAAACTTCTTGTCTATGCATTGTTTAACTTTGTTATTTGTATGTTCATAAAGTTTACCAAACTTCAAGAGAATTATTCTGAATTTTTTATCTGACCATTGTAAATCTCCATTTTGTAAGATCAGTTACTGGGGCTTTATTAGTTTCCTTTGATTGGTGTCATGTTAACCTGAATTTTTAATGATACTTGATTCCTCACATACCAATGTAACATTCAGTAACTGGTCTCTTTTCCATACTTTACAGGTTGACTTTGGCAGAGACAGTTCTCACTAGTCAGCTTAGTTTGGATTTCTTAATGTGTCAGCCGGTAATGTCCATAGGATGGACTCCTAAGTTGCCTGGATCCTCTCTCTGGTCAGGCTTCTGAGACCATTAGAGTTTGGTACCATATTCAGCAGGTGGTAGGGCTATGAATTGGCCCCCTTGCTATGGTAGGGCAGCAGAACAGGCCCCAAATACTCAACTCAATCCATGAGGACTCTCAACTCAAGCTAAACTGCATTGAAAAGCCTGGCCAGATGGGGCCACTGGTTTTCTCTGCAGATGGGGAAAGCAATGGGCTGTGCTCTGAATTCAACTGACAGTCTAGGCAGGGCTGTAGGATGCAGCTTTCTATGTGCTGTGGTTAATTTCACCATTCAGAAGGGTTGAAGGCTGTATTTAGCAGTAAGCAGGGTTATGAAGCAGTGGCCCTACATAGGCCAGTCTCCACAGTTGGCAAGCCTCCCGTTTGGGGATCAGATTAGGCTGACCTGTGCAGCAAGTTTCCTGTCTAACTCTGTAGGTCAGTAGGTCCACCTACTTAGCTCTACTCAGGTGTCACTGAAATCTGAGTTTCAGGATGAGCTACACAGGTCCCTGGGGGCTCTGTTAGATTTCTGGTTAGGCTGGGCTATAGGCTATGTTAAGCAGTATGCATTATTATAAATTAGCTTCCCTGCCTGGTTGGGCTACTGAACAGGCCCCAGTTCTGGAAAGTTTTTTTTTTGTATGTATCAGATTAGAAATGTGTGCTAAACTCTCTGGACAGAAGGGGCCACTGTCTTGGCTCTGAAGACACTGAGTCACTGGCCAGGATCCCCATTCAAATGCTGCTATAACCAAGACTGGAGAGTAGGCTACCAAGATTCCCAGGAGCTCTAGTTCCTGGCTGGCAGTGTTGAAGTCGGGATTTAGCAGTGGATGGGACTACAGATTACCTTTCCTGCTTGTGGGGAGGGGAGCCACAGAGCAGGCACCAGTATTGGCAAGACTCTGTGTGGGGAGCAAGTCTGGCAAAACTATGTATCAAGCTCTCTGGCCGAACTGGGTCACTGAGTTGGCCTGCAAACTAGCAGACCTGCTGGCTGAGGTTAGAGCTGGAGTGTTGCTGGACCAAGCAGTTTCCCAGGTCTCTGGTCAGACTTACTGGCCAGGTGGGGTAAGGAGCTACATTTAGCAGTGAACAGGACTATGAATTAGTTCCCCTGCCTGGGCAGACTGGCAGAAACTGCTCCAAGGCTGGGAGTGCCCTTTGGGGTCTTGACTTAAGCTGAACCATGTCCTAAGTTCCCTGTCAAACAGGGTCACTGGCTTTGCTCTACAGATGGTCAGTGCTGTTGAACTTGGGTAGTAGGAGTAGGAACTCAGTCTGCCAAGATTTGAATGCTGGTTGCTACAAGGCCCTCCCCTCTCTTCATCACAATTCAATTCTGAGTGGTCAAGTCCTACAGATTTCCCCACAGTACACATGAAGACCCAAATGAGCCTATCAGAAAGCAACCTACAATGCTGGGGATGGGACTGGATGTCTACCTGGGCTTTCTTTTTTCCCCCTGAAGAAGAGTGTAAGGTCAGAGGAGTCCTCTTACCTTCTAATGCAGTTCATCTCAGTGTCCATGGTGCAGGAGCTATGTTTCAGCCTCACCCCTGTGTTCCAGTGTTTTCTCAGTGGTGCCTTGTCCATGAATAGTTGTTATTCTTCTTGTGAACTGGAAGGAAGTCAGTGATGGTAACATTACTTCTCTCACACCAGTGTTTCTAGTTCCCCTATCCATCCCAAGACATGGAAGAATTATACTTCCCCATACCTTTGAAGTTCAGTATGGCCATGTGACTTGCTTTATCGAATGAAAAATAATTAAGAGTCATCCTGAAGCCTGGTATGGAGATGTTAATGTCATAAGATGTGGAGTCTCCACTGGATCAGATCCTTGCAGGACTACAGACAGCAGAGCCCCCTCTCAAACTTCACTGGCCATGTAGCATGCACAAGAAATACTTCTTTGTTGTTTTAAACCACTGAGAAGCAGGTTTTGATGGTTACTGCAGCAGGCCCTAATCTATCCTAACTGACACACATGCCTGCCAAGACCTATAGTAGAGGCTGAATCTGCAACACATCTCTATGCAATAGAAATTATTTCCATTTCCTAAATGAGGAGATTTAGCCTCAGTAATTAACATGCCTTAAATCACATAGTGAGTTAGAGTCCAAACAGTTGGGAGAGACAGTGGCCCTTGTTTCTAAGAAAAATAAGGCTTTGGGTTGGATGCTGGAAAGAGTCATTTGATTTCTTCAAAGGGAATCCTTTCCATAAGCTTTCACAGTCCCTTTCCTTAACAGCATTAATCTTTGGAAAGACAGACAGGGCCAGAATACGGAGCTAACTCCACATACAACCTCTCCAAGATGGAGTTCTTGGCTGAGATCAAATGAGAGTGACTTGGTAGAGGCAGGGGGTTAGGAAGGGATTACCTTGAAAATGACAATAAACTATACTTTCAGAAGAGAGGTCTTCTCTGAAAAGCAAAACCCACAGGAAAACACAAACCTATGCCAATAAGCTATAGCTGTTTCTAATCTGTCTGAAACAGTACCTGTTCAAATTTTAGGTGATAAAACATCAGAGTAGTGGATGAGGTCATACAGGTAAGTGTATAACATGAGGGAGAAAAAAGAAAAGGAAAGAATTCAAGGTACCAATTCTGGTAAATCAGGTGTAGAAAAGCCACATCATAATACTGTGGCTTCCAATCAAGGTATTATTGCACATTCTCTAAACTGTCCAATGTGGAATCCTGTGAAGAAGGACACATTTTTTGCTGTAGTAAGTGTATGAGCTTTTAGGATAACTAGCCCATTAAAACCCTTTCCTTACTTGATGGGCTATGATCTACATAAGCTTGCTTCTGTACACAGAGAGCAAGAAAAAGAAGATATCCAACTTCATCTTCTTAAAATGTTATCTCATCTGTAAAAACAAACCAACAAACTAATTATCCCTTTACCTGGAACGTTCTCCCACAGATGGAGACATATGGTCCTTAAACACAACTGCTATCTGAAAGTGAACTATATAAACATGTTGTTTTATGCTTTAGCAAAATAATGTTAAAAGAGGCAAAATGAGGCAAAGCTTGAGGTAGGGCAGAACAAGGAAGCCCTCTACTCTCCCTTAACGCTGCATAGAGCCATTCACTGGTCTTGTTTAATATGCCACCACTGAAATACTCAGATGCCCTCTTTCTCTGTCCTTCCTTCCTTGGTCTACATCTTGGCCACTGACCTTCACTTAGGACACTGATAACACCCCCAAACTGGTCTTCCTGCCTCTAGTCTTCCCTTTCCTATCCCATCTCCAGTAGATGACAGAATGATTTTTCAAAGTAACTATTGGATCACATCACTACGCTGATTTTAAGGTCTTCCATGGTTCCCTCAAATGTAATCAAAACACCTCGTGACTGGGAAGACCCTTCCCAATAAGGCATCTCTCTACTTTTTTTTTTTTTTTTTTTTTGGTCTTATTCCCTAGCAGGTGCTTATAAACCCTTTTCCTTTAAGTTCCACGGAACCACAGGGAGTTTCCTGAACCTGTATTCTCACCCTTTCTTTCCTTCCAAACTCTTACCCTTTAAAATCCAAAGTAGACATTTCTTTCTCCAAGAAGCCTCTCTAGACCTCCCACTTCACCCTAGCATCTTTGGGATGTATTTGATACTTGGTTGCAGTTCTGTCTCAACTTGACCTTCATCACCAGTAAATTCTGAAGTCCTTCAGATGAGGGAATCAGTCTCATTTATTTTGTATCATGAGACATAATACATGGTGGTCATATAAATACAAAAGAAAGGGAGAGAGGGAAAAAGAAGAAGGGGGGATAAAAGAAGAAAAAAAGAAAACTCTCATATCCCCAGTATTTGGGTCCATAATCCTTTCTCCCATTTCATGGCTATTTTGGCTACAGCTATGAAAAACAAACAACAAAAAAGTAACCATGTAGATATTTTGATAACTGATGAAAATTGTATTACTATATAGTTAATATAAAAGTAACAGAATTTCTATAATAATGTGTTACTGAAGAGGTATTTTGCAAGCTCAAAAGCTGATGTTTGAGGTTAGATGTTGAAATAAAATGACCATAAAAAATGACAATAAAATAGTTCACAGTTATCCAATCTTTAAATAACATTCATGGGTAATATCTTACGTGGTATTCAGGAATACTCAGAATGTTATGTTAGGCGAATAGTACTGTTTGCATCCTGCAGAAGAGGAAATGGGGGTTCAGAGCAGAGGTCATTCCTCAAGGCCACCTTCCAAGTCATTGGCATAACAGGAGACCATATGCAAACCTCTGGACCTCACATCATTAAACTTCACTTTCCATACATCCTGCTGAGCCACTTTGCTTTAAATAAAAAGGCAAGGAAATTTCCTTGCCTTAAATGCTGCCCTGGGTTTAGACTGCCCTTTGTTTAGGATTTTATATTCAGCTTTCTATGCAAGTTGTTACAACTCAGCACTTACCCAGTAATCTTCTCCAAGGGAAAGCGTAACAATAGTTTTCTTGGGCTTACACTTTTTTTCTAAGATCTCAAAATTACTATTTCCCAAATATCTTCCCCGAAGTTTATAGTGTATAAAACAAAAGTGTATAAAGAGAGGAAAGAAAAGCCATTGGTCCCCATGAAGCCAAGGACTCTTTTTTTTTTATAACCAAAGACCAACTTCAAATGAAGATTTGATTCCTAAGTTAAATTCATGGAGGAATTTTTGCATTAGTATAGGGAATTCATGCTAAAATATTTAAGTATCCTTGGGCCTTGGGACAAAATTATACTTTTATTGGTCCATTTAATTGATCATTTGGTAAATATTAAGGTCTTATACTGTACCAGGAATTTCTACATAGAGCTTGTTTATTTATAAGTTTAAAACCCCAATCTTGGGAGCATCTTAAATCTAGTGGAATCCTCTTCTCTCTTCCTGAATTTCATTCTTGAATTCTGTATTTCCATGCCAAGAGGAGTTTTGAATTGCTCTGATGTGAGTCTCATTACCTTTAGAGGTTCCTAAAGTTGAATAGGTTGCACTTCTGCTGGTCAGTTTTTGGGGCAAACAGATAATTCTCTCACCCTCGGGGAATGACAGAAACACAGGGAGGCCAACTCATTAGGAGATTTTGTAAAGCTTCCCCATGGTACTGCGTTGGACTAGCAGACTGCAGTCTCCTTTAAGACAAAAGAGACCCAACCATAATTAAATAGTCACAGAAATTCTTTGTGGGTTTCTGTCTATACACATTTAGAAGGACACTAATTAGGTGGGGAGTCCTTGTATGCCAAGCTCTCCTGAGGCACAGAGGGGGCCTACCTTGGAGGATTCTCTCTGACCAGCAGCAGTGTTTGGCCTCTTCATTGATGCTCTAAATTATGTTTGCCCCACTAATAAAGCCCTAACAGTGGGAGCCAGAAGGCTGCCTGCCTTTCACCATCCAGGGGACTCCACTTTCCCCCAGTGTGGGCTGCTGGGCATGAATGACCCCTTTGTCTTTATCTCAAATGTTTTGGCAGTGCTTCTAAAAACAGTGGTGAATGAAAAACCACATGGTTCTAATTGTTTTCTCTGGGATCAGACTGATTTCCTTAGGGTGTCTACCACACACACACACACACACACACACACACACACACACACGGTGATTTGGGATCAAACACTGTCCTTAGACTTCCCAGCTAATACTCCAAACTGTAAATATTTTTTAAAAGTACCAACACACACACACACACACACACACACACACACACACACACACAGAGTTGCTTTCAGAGAGAACATCATCTCTCTCCATTTGGTTATCAACCAGGTGAAAACAACGGGGTGTGATTTTTCTTTCCAATTAGAAGGTATGCTAAGCCAAGAAAAGCCACCTGTTTATATCAGAGAAAGTACTAAAACCTTGAGGAGAGGGTTGCAATTTCTTGAAAGAAAAAACATAAACAACTGAATGAAGAAAAGGAAGGGAATGGTAGAAACTGTTCATTCCAGAACTGCAAATATTATTTGGATATTTACCTTGTCCCAGTCACTGGGTCAGGGGACCTCAACTATTGAATTTTGGGCTGGATACTTCTTTGTTTTAGGGTCTGTTCTGTTAACTGTAGGGTGTTTACTAGCATCGCTGCCTCTATCTCCTAGAAGGCAGCAGCGACACCCTACCCCCAGGTGTGGCAATCAAAAATCTCCGATCCTGCCAAGTGCCCGCTGCGGTGGTGGCAGGTGCGAGGCAAAATCACCCCCGCCTGAGAACTACTGAATTAGAGGAGTCAAAGGGACAAGAGCTGTGGAAATGTTAGACTGGGTGCTGGAATTGGTGGCTGGGTAAGAATCCTAGCTCTGTCTATTCCTAACCTATTACTCACCCTTCCTGAAAGCCCCTTATAAAGTCATGAGGATTAAATGACCAACCACATATGAAGTGCTTAGCACAACGCCGGGTACGCAGTGAAGGTGGAATAACCGTGAGCTGGGGTCAATAGCATCCTCGTGGTCACCTCAGCCATTTCCCATGGACAACAGACATCTTGTTTGAGAACGAGAGATTCCACGTGTCTGCTGGGCTCGGTGCGGCTCATGGTCATCAATTCTGGAGTTTCCTGCCTCCATAACAGCACGGAGCAAGGACTCTGGCCTCACCCATGACCCTTTGGCTCCCTCCCTCCTGGGGTACACACATGCCAGGGGCTGAGAAAGAAAGATGTTTCCCATGGACAAAATAGCTGCTGACATTTTAACAAGCACATTTGGCAGGCCTTTGACCAGCCAGGGCCATAGGTCAGATTCCTGGCTCTCCCATTTTCCTTCGTCCAAAAGAGAAAAGGTCGATGGTGCTAATGGATACCTTCAGCCTCTGGTTACAGCCTGGGAGGGATAAGGTGTCCCCGCAACGTGGCTGTTAGAGATTTTCACCCCTCACACCGAAGCTCACACCAACAGCCCGCTACCCAGCGTGGCCCAAATCCTGCTCCCCGGCCCTGCCTCCTCTCTAGTCCTCATGGCTTCCTTTGCTTTCTGTCAGCCTCTCTCCATTCTCGCTCTTGTGTTCTAATAAGTCTCCCTGCCACTCCCTGAATTGGAGATTTGCACCAGCCTCTTCACCACCCCAACTCCAGGGCATCCTCCAAGCCACCAACGAGGATTAATCACTCCCTGCTTAAAAAAATCTTCCATGGCTCTCCTTTTCTTTTGGACTATTGTTCTCAGTAGGACATGCGAACCCCTGAATGTCCTGATCCTTGTCTACCTCCCTTTGCCTTTCGAGAAGTCGCTCTCCTCTGCACCCCCATTCACTGTCTGTTCCTTGGGCAAGTAACTCCATGCAATTCCCCGAAAATGGCCTATTCCTTTTTAGAACTGATGCATCCCCTCAACACTACAGACAGGGTGCTCAGGGCCAATGATACTGTCAGAAGGGTTTGAGGTCTGGAAACCAGATGTATTGGATTATATATCTGAAAAGAAAACTGAGAAATCAAAACAAACATTTAATTAAACATCCACGAACAAGTCAACTATAACTCAATTCATGTAATTCTATATAAATATTACGGATTAAATTCTACAAATACATTATTTTGCCCAAACTGAAAAATTGCAAGTGGAATGTGAGCTGTGCCTATGTATTTATATGTGATACAAAATGAGGCTGGGCCTCCTACCATGAGGAGAGGCTTGAATGTCAAAAGGTTTTAAAATGTCTCTTTCAGCTTTGGACCTTTGCATGTATTCTCTCCCCCCCCCCCATTTTATTGATATGATTTACATTCAATCCCATGTAAGTTCAAGGTGTATGGAATAATGACTTGACATATGTATATATTGTGACGTGATTACCAGAATAAGTTAGCATTTATTACCTCATATAGTTACCAAACAATTTTTTATTGTGATGAGAACTTTGGAAATTAGACCATACAGCATCGTGAACTGTAGTTACTGTATATTACATCACCAACACTTACTTACAAGTGGAAGTTTGTATGTTTTGAATATATGCACCTAATTCCCCCATCCCTACCCACTGCCTCTGATAACCGCAAATCTGATCTCTTCAGTTCTAGTTTTTTAACATTCCACACGTAATTGAGGTCATACAGTATCTGTCTTTCTCTGTTTGACTTAATTCACATAATGTCCTCAAGATCCATCCATGCTGTCGCAAATGGGAGGATTTCCTTCTTTATTATGGTGAATAATAGTCCTGTGTGTGTGTGCGTACGTGTGTGTACGTGTGTGTATGCACACTGCACATGCACGGACACACGTGCTACATATACTTTATCCATTCATCTGTCAGTGGACACTTAGGTCATTTCCATGTCTTGGCAATTGTAAATAATGCAGCAGTAGACATGGGAGTGCATATATCTCCTCAACACAGTGATTTTTGTGCCCTTTGGCTATATACCTAGGAGTAGAATTGTTGAATGAAACAGTACTATTTTTAGATTTTTAACTTTTGTAGGACCTGCATACTGTTTTCCATAAAGGCTGTACCAATTTACATTCTCACCAACAGTGCACAAGGGGCTCCCTTTCCTCCAGAGCCTCACCAGCATTTTTGTTACCTCCTGTCTTCTTGATGATAGCTGTTCTAACAGACATGAGGTGATATCTCCTTGAGGTTTTGATTTATATTTCCCTGATGATTAATGATTACTTTTCAAGTACATATTGGTCAATTTGAATATCTTATTTGGAAAAATGTCTGTTCAGATCCCTTGCCCATTTTTAAACTGATTTTTTTTAAGCATTGAGTTGTATGAGTTCTTTATATATTTTGGATGCCAACTTATTGCCATGATAGATGATAGCAAACATTTTCTCCCATCCCATAGGTTTCATTTTGTTGATTATTTCTTTTGCGTGCAGAAGCTTTTAAGTTTGATGAAATCCAACTTATTTTTTGTTAATGATTCTAGTGCTTTTAGTATCCTTTGCAAAAATAATTGTTAAGATCCATGTCAAGAAGCTTTTGCCCTATGTTTTCTTCTAAGAGTTTATGGTTTCAGGTCTTATATATTTTGAGTTAATGTTTGTGGGTGGTGGAAGATAAGGGTCTAGTTCCATTGTTTTAGATGTGAATATCCAACTTTCTCAGCACCATTTATTGAAGAGATGGTCTTTTCTCTTTTGAATACTCTTGACTCCCTTGTCAAATATTAGTTAACTGTATATGCCTAGGTTTGTATCTGGGCTCTTGATTGTGTCCCATTAGTCTGTGTGTTAATTTTTACTCCAGTACCATGCTGTTTTGGTTGCTACAGCTTTATAATACAGCTTGAAATAAAAAAGTGTGGTGCCTCCAGCCTTGAATTCTTTCTCAATATTGATGTTGCTCTCCAGGGTCCTTTGTGTAGCCACACAAATCTGGTGATTGTTTTTCTACTTATGTAAAAAGTTCCTTTGGAATCTTGAGAGGGAATACACTGAATCCATAGATGGCTTTGGGTAGTATGGACATTTTAACAAAATAATTTTTCTAATTCATGAACACCAGATCTTTGTATTTGTGTCATCTTCAATTTCTCTTATCAGTGTCTTTTAGTTTTCAGTGTAGAGATCTTTTACTGCTTAAGAAGTATTTTATTTAGATCCTATTGTAAATGGGATTTCTCTTTCAGATAATTCATTATAAATGTATAAGAACACTGGTTTTTGTTTATTATGTTTGTATCCTGCAAATTAACTGAATTTGTTGGTTAGATTTAACAGTAAGTTGGGGGAGTCTTCTGTATTTTCTATATATTAAATTATGTCTCTGCAAATAGAGACAATGTTACTTCTTCCAATCTGATATCTTTATTTCTTTTTCTTGGGCACCGTGTTGAACAGAAGTGATAAGAGCGGGCACCCTTGTCGTCTTCTTGATCATAGTAGAAAAGCTTTACAACTTTCACCACTGAGTATAATTTTAGTTGTGGGCTTGTCATGTATATATGGCCTTTATTATGTGGAAGTTTGTTCTTTCTACACCTAATTTGTTGTTTATCATGAAAGACTGTTGTATCTTATCAGATGGTTTTTCTGCATCTAGTGACTTGATCTTTCATTCTATTAATGTGAGTTATTCCATGTATATTCACATGGGTTGAGCCATCTCTGATTCTCAGGGATGAATCCCCCCAGATCATAGGGTATAATCCTTTATTTTATTTTTTAAGTGTTATTTTAATTCCAGTATACTTAACATATAATGTTTTGTATCAGGTGTACAATATAGTGATTCAACAATTCTATTACTCAGTGCTCATCATAATAAGTGTACTCTTAAACCCCTTCACCTGTTTTACCCATGTGCCAACCTACCTTTCCCCTGGTAACCATCATTCTGTTTGGTTTGTCCATTTTTTTATTCATTTGTGCTGTTTCTTAAATTGCACATACAGGGGCACCTGGGTGGCTCAGTCGGTTAAGTGTCTGCCTTCAGCTCAGGTCATGGTCCCCGGGTCCTGGGATTGAGCCCTGCATTGGGCTCCTTGCTCAGCTGGGAGCCTACTTCTCCCTCTCCCTCTGCCTGCTGCCGTCTCCCCCTTGTGCTCTCTCCCTCTCTTTCTGTCAATAAAGAAGTAAAATCCTAAAAAAAGATAAATTGCACATACAAATGAAATCATGTGATATTTGTCTTTCTCTGATCTCTTTCACTTAGCATTATACTCTCAAGTCCTTCCATATTGTTGCAAATGGCACGACTTCATCCTTCCTCATGGCCGAGTAATATTCCATTGTATTTATTTACAACATGGTCTTTATCCATTCATGTATTGATGGACACTTGGGCTGTTTCCTAATTTGGCTATTGTAAATAATACTGCAATGAACATAGGGGTCCATATATCTTTTTTAATTGGTGTTTTTGTATTTTTTAGGTAAATGTCCAGTAGTGGAATTACTGGATCATGTGGTAATTCTATTTTTAATGTTTTGAGGAACTTCCCTACTATTTTCCACAGTGGCTGTACCAGTTTGCATTCCCACCAACAGTGCACGAGGGTTAATTTTTTCTCCACATCCTTGCCAACACTTGTTTCTCATTTTTAACTTTAGCCATTCTGACAGGTGTGAAGTGATACCTTATTGTAGTTTTTATTTGCATTTCCCTGATGATGAGTGATGCTGAGCATCTTCTTAAGTGTCTGTTGGCCATCTGTATGTCTTTTTTGGAGAAATGTCTCTGTCTTCTGCCCATTTTTTAATTGTATTATTTGGGGGTTTTTTGGTGTCAAGTTTTAAAACTTCTTTATATATTTTGATTACCAAGACTTTATCGGATATGTCCCTTGCAAATATCTTCTCCCATTCAGCAGGTTGTCTTTTAGATTTGATTGTCTGCTTTGCTGTGCAGAAGTTTTCTGTTTTGATTTAGTCCCGATAGTTTATTTTTGCTTTTGTTTCCCTTGCATCTGGAGACCTATCTAGAAAAATGTTGCTATGGCTGATGTTAGAGAAATTACTGTCTGTGCTCTCTTCTAAGATTTGTGTGATTTCAGGTCTCACATTTACATCCTTAATACATTCTGACTGTATTATTGTGTATGGTGTAAGAAAGTGGTCCAATTTCATTCTTTTGCATTTTCCCAACACCATTTGTTGAACAAATGGTCTTTACCCCATTGTATTTCTTGCCTCTTTTGTCGAAGATTAATTAACGATATAATCAGGGGTGGGTTCCTGGGCTCTCTATTCTGTTCCATTGATCTATGTGTCTATTTTTACATCAGTACCATAGTGTTTTGAGTACCACAGATTTGTAGTTTATGATACCTCCAGTTTTGTTCTTCTCTTTAAATATTGCTTTGGCATTTGGGGGTCTTTTGTGGTTCCAAACAAATTTTAGGATTGTTCTAGTTCTGTAAAAATACTGTTGGTACTTTCATGGGATTGCATTGAATCTCTAGAAGGCTTTGGGCTGTATGGACACTTAATATTCTTCCAACCCATGAGCATGGAATCTTTACATGTGTTTGTGTCCTCTTCAATTTCTTTCATCAGTGTTTTATAGTTTTCAAAGAACAGGTCTTTTAACTCTGTGGTTAAGTCTATTTTCAGCTATTATATTTTTCAAATAAATTTTCTGCCCCCTTTCTATTTTCCTTCTGGGATCCTATGTATGTTATTACACTTGATGGTGTTGCTGAGTTCCCCTAGTCTATTTTCATTTATTATGTTTTCTGTTTCTTGTTCGGCTTGATTGCTTTTCATTACTCTGTCCTCCAGGTTGCTGATCCAATCTTCTGCTTCCTCTAGTCTACTACTCTAATTTTTAATTTTGATTATTGAGTTCATCTCTGATTTTTTTTTTCTCTTTGTTGAGGTTCTCACTGGATGTCCTCCACTCTTTTCTCAAGTCCAGTGAGTATCTTTATGATAATTACTTTAAATTCTCTATCACACATATTACTTACCTCCATTTCATTTAGCTCTTTTGCTATGATTTTGTCTTGTTCTTTTATCTAGGACATATTCCTTTGTCTCCTCATTTTGTTTCACACTCTATGTGTTAGGAAACTAAGCTATGTCTCTTGTTCATAAAACTAGTGGCCTTATGAAGAAGAGGTCCTATAGTGCTCTGCAGTCAAATCTCCCCTGTTCACCTGAACCTGGAGCCTCAGCCGTGTCTCCTATGTGTTCCATGTGCCCTACTATTGTGGCTGAGCCACATCTGCCTTCAGTCCAGTCGTCTTTGGTGCCTCTCTTTGCCTGTTGTGGGCAGGGTTTGAGAGGTATAATTCTTTAAAATGTGCTGCTGTGTTCAGTTTGCTAGTATTTTCTTGAGAATTTTTGCATCTTTAGTTATGAGAAATATTTTTACTTAATTTTCTTTTACTGTTGTGTTCTCATCTGGCTTTGGTATCAAGGTAATGCTGGCCTTGTAAATTAACTTTGGGAGTGTTCCTTCCTCTTAAGTTTTTTGGGAGAGTTTGGCATTAATTATTCCTTAGTTCACCAGTGAAGTCATCTAGTCCTGGACTTTTGCTAAGATTTTTTTTTTTTTTTAATCATTGATCCAATCTCCTTGCTACTAATTGGCTGTTAAGTTTTGCTATTTTTTTTCTGATTCAGTCATTATTATGTTTAATTTCTAGACATTGATTGGTTTTTTCTAGGATGTCTACTTTGACGTTCATAGAAACACAAAGCATCATAAGAGACTAAGGGATCAGTTGTAATGTCTCCTCTTTTCATTTGATTAGATTTGCCAATTTTGCTTATCTTCTCAAAGAACAAACTCTAATTTTGTTAGTCTCTTCTATTGTTTTCCTGTTCTCTATTTCATTTACTTCTGCTGTAGGCTTTATTTTTTCTCCTCCTGCTTGGACTTTGTTGTTTTCTAGTTCCTGGATATATATAAAGTTAGGTTGTTTGAGATCTGTTTACTAGACATTAGCATTTATAGCTAAAAACACCTTTCTTAGAACTGGTTTTGCTGTATCCCATAAGTTTTGGTATGTTGCATTCTTATTTTCAATTGTCTTAAAATAGTTCTTAATTTCTCTTTTTGATGTGTTGGCTCAGAAAGAGTATTGTTTGATTGCCACGTATCTGTAAATTTTCCAGTTTTCCTTCTTTTACTGATTTTAGTTTTATGACATTGTGTTCAAAGAAGATACTTGGCATGATTTCTATTGTCTTCAATATGCTAAGACTTGTTTTGTGGTCAAACGTAAGATCTGCCTTAGAAAATGTTCTGTATATGCTTAAGAAGGTATATTCTGCACTTGTTAGATAAAAGGGACCTAACAGTCATATAAAGAAAATTCTGTCTATAGTATGATTGTTTCCTTACTGATTTACCCATTTTTGAGAGTAGGATATTAACATATCCAACTACTATTGTGTTGCTGTTTATTTCATCTAGTTGTAGTAGTACTTGCTTTATACATTTTGATGCTTCAATATTAGGTGCATAAAGATAAAACAATTGTGAATATTTTTGAAGGATTGACCCCTTTATCATTAAAGAGTGACCCACTTTGTCTCTTTTTACCACTTTTAGCTTAAAGTGTATTTTGTCTGATACAAGGATAGCCCTTCCTGATTTTTGTTTTTTTTGGTTACCCTTTGCTTGAAATATCTTTTTTGATTCCTTCACTGTTTGTGTGTCTTAAAGCTAAAGTCTCTTGTTGGCAGAATATCATTGCATCTTGTCTTTTAATCCATTCAACCAATCTTTTGATTGGAGAATTTAAGTCATTTATGTTTAAAGTAATTACTGATAAGTAAGGACTTACTACTACCATTTTGTTAAACGTTTTCTGACTGTTTCTAGATCCCTTTTCCTTGCTGCTTACCCTGCTATTTCTTTTTGTGATTTGATGACTTTTTGTAATTGGTATGCTTTGCCTTCGTTATCATGATTTTTTGTATAATTACTACAGATTTTACTTAGTGGTTATAAGGCATATATAAAATATCTTAAATTCCAACACCTCATTTTAAACTGATAACTTGTTCTGAAACTTATACTTTCACTCACCCCCACATATTTAAATTTATTAATAACAATTGACATATTTTATATTGTATATCCAGTAAGATTGTTATAGTTATGCTTATTTTTAATATATTTTTTAACTTTTTAACTGAATCACATACCAATATTATAAAAAATCTGACTTTGACAATATATTAATGAGACCAGTGAGTTTTACACTACCTTCATGTTTTACTATGGTATTTAGTGTCCTTTTACTTACAAAGTATTCCTTTCAGCATTTCTTCTAAGCCTGATCAAGTGCATGAACTCCCTCAGCTTTTGTTGGTTCAGGAGTTATCTGTCCCCCATTTCTGAAGGACGGATTTGCCAGATATATAATTCTTGGTTGAAAACCTTTTTTTCTTTCAATATTTTGAATATGTCATCCCATTGTCTTTTGGCATGAAAAGTTTCCATTGAGAAATATTATGAGGTTCCCTTTTATCTAACTTGTCTTTTTTTTTCTTGTGGCTTTCAAAATTTTTCATCTTTGACTTTTGACAATGTAATTATAGTGGGTCTCAGTGTTGCCTTATTCAGATTCAACCTATTTGGGCTCCTCTGAGCCTCATGGATCTGCATGTCCATTTCTGTCCCCATGCTTTGGAAATTTTTAATCATTATTGCTTTACACATATATTCTGTTCATTTCTCTTTTTATTTAACTTCTGGGATTCCCATGTGTATCTTGTTTCTTTTTATGTTGTAAGTCCTGTAAGCTTTCTTCTTCTATCATGCAGGTGCTTTTTTTTTCTTTCCCCCCTTTTTTTTCTTTTTGCTCATCTGAATAACTTCAAATGCCCCATTTTCCAGATCTCTGATTCTTTCTTCTGTGTGGTTAAGTCTGATATTGAAACTCTCTATTGAATTCTTGAGTTCAGTCATTGCATTCTGCAGCTCTAGGATTTATGTTTGTTTTTTTCTAATGGTTTGTCTTTGTTGAGCTTCCTGTTCATGCATTGTTTTCCTAATTTATTTTCGTTGTCTGTGTTTTCTTAGACCTTAAAATTCTTTAAGAGGATTATTCTGAATTATTTAACAGTTCATAGAGTTTCATTTTTTAAAAAATGAGTTACAGTAGCTTTACTAATTTCCTTTGGTGGCGTCATGCTAACCTGACTGTCCATGATCCTTGATTGCCTACATTGGTATCTGCTCATCTGAGGAAGTGGTCTTACCTTCAAAGTTTATAGGTTTGCTGTGGCAGAGCTAGTCCTTCCTTAATCACCTCAGGTTGGGGTTCTGGACATGTCAGCTGGCAGCATCCTTAAGTAGTGGGGTTTCTACGAGGTTCTTTTTGGACAAGGCACTGCTCAAGCTCTGAGGCTGTGGTGGGGGTGCTACTGGCTAAGAACATTTGAATAGGACTGTTGGCTTCATTCCCTGTCCTAGTGCAGCTACTGCACAGATTCCACAGTTGCCTAGATTCTCCTGTCAGGCTTTCTAGATGGGCAGCATTGGGAATTATATTCAGGAGGAGCAGAGCTATGGATTAGCTTTGCTGCTTGGACGGGGCAACAGAATTGGCACTAAGGTTAGCACAGCTTGTGTCAGGCAGGACTGTGCACCTAATTGCCTAGTCATAATGGGCCGCAATTTTGCTCTGCAGCCAGGGGCAACCACTGGCTATGTTCTCTGTTCAAGTGCTACTGTATAGAGAGCTGAGGATGAGCTATGCAGATTCCCATATGCTCTGGTAGGTTTACTGGTTGGGCAGGCTGAATGCTGTATTCTGCAATGTTGGGGCTTCAAATTAGTGTGCCCATGTTTTATGAGCAACTCCTGCTCTTAATTGGGAACCAAATTAGGGAGAAATATGCACCAAGTTCCCCGACATGACAGCCCTGCCTATCTGCAGAAGCAGGGAAGTAGCCTGACAGTTGAACTCTGTATTCAAGTGCCACTATAATCAGAGTTGCTGGATGGGTTTCATGGATTCCCCGGAACTCTGATTAGGCTTCCTGGTCAGGAAGGCTGGAGGGAGTATTCAACAGTAGGAAAGGTATAAGTTCACTGCCCAGATCGGGCCTCAGAATAGGCCCATGGACTGGCAGGGCTCTTGGGGGACCAAATCAGACATAACTATGCAGCAAACTTGTTGGTCAGATGGGGCCACTGGCTTGGCTCTGCATATGGGGAGAGGTTTCCTGGTCAGGCAGGGAAGGGATCTATACTCAGAAGTAGATAAGGCTATCAGTTATTCAGGCAGAATGGCAAAACTGGTTTCAAGGCCAGTATGACTTGTTATTTGGAGTCCTGAATCTGGAAGACCCATGCCTTGCTGAGTTCTCTGGGACTGGGTCACTGTTGGCTCTGTAGATGAGCACTATCTTAGGTTGGGATTTATAGTTGGGTGTCACTGCAGTAGGGACTTGGTATGCCAAGGTCTGACCATGATTACTGTAAGCCCTACCCTCCTTTTCCATTGCTCTCTGGTCCCCAGTGTTCAAGTCCTGCAAAGTGAGACCCAGTGGGCTTCCTGAGAAGCAACCCACAATGGTAGGGGTGCTGGATGTCCACCTTGGGCTCTCTCATGCCACCCAAGATGCTGTAGCAGGGGCCCTCTCCGTGGAGTGCTTCACCAGCTTTGGGGGAAGGGGAATGGTGTCAGTGTAGCCTCTCATTTGTCTCATGTTGTCTGTCAAGGTCCTGTGGTGCAGGGGAATGTTTCAAGATTTTAATACTGGGGTCTTGCCCATGGATAGTTGTCTAATGAGGGGGACTAAAGTTGGGAACTTCCTCTGTTACCATCTTGATGACATCACTCTGCACATATTCTCTTTCTGAAGAACATGTTCTCCAGTATCTCCACCTAAAACATTGTTTATTAAGACTCAGGTCTCTTCTCTTCTGTGTGCCCTGTGTTCTCTCTCAGCACTTCTCAGAATGTCTGAGAGTCTGTATGTCTTGCCAAATTTGGAGGGGGAGGAGGGACAGGGCTAGAGTTTAAGCAGTTCTTGAGTGCCTGGAACTTGCTGTTTAATGGATAAGTGTTCACAACAATAACAACAATGGCAGTAATCATATAGTTTCACTTAACTGGTAGATCCAGAATCTTAATTCTCAGACTATGTGAGAACTGCTCTTTCTTCTATTGCTGTGACTGCATCAGAACACGCTGTGCTCTGTGGGTTAGGTCATGTAACAACAGGTAGCCATTAGCTGGTCATGCTGATGACTGACGATTTACCTTTCCAGCTTTCTCTCTCCAGACCACACCATGGTTAATAAATGAGACTGGCAATTCTCAGATCTGCTGTTCTCCATCATTAGTATCTCCAGGGTGTGGCATGGCCCTTCTCCCTGCAAAGTAAGATCCTAAGGGAGTTCTCAGGCTTAGAACAAGGGACCAGCTCTACTGGGGCTATGGTGGCAGTGGAAATGAAATTCTGAGCACTTGAAGCATTGTATGCCCAGCCATGAAGCATTCCTGGCTACTGTCCCTCAGGGAACTGTTGAAATTACAGAAGACCCTATCTCTTTCTCCCCTTTCAGGGGTTGGGGGTGAGGGGAAGGAGGGAGCCAGGAGAGTCATGTTCTTGGTTCATGAACCAGATGTTTTGTTTCTTTATCATTGTTCAGAAAAACTGAAGGGAGAAAAGCAGAAGTTGTCTTGGGCAGTGTTAAAAAAAAGGCTTTTGGTGTGAGTCAGGTTTGGGTTTGAAGCCCAGCTCTGCCACTTACAAACTATGGGAGAAAGATTATATAACTCCACCAAGCCTCAATACACTCCTTTGTAAAAGGGCATAACACGCACCTTGAGTTCATATATTTAATAACAAAGTGTCCGTGGTTCATAAACAATGACTGGTGCTGTTGTACATCACAAGTGCTGGGTGAGACTGATCCTGGTACCACTATACCCTTCATTCCTTTGCCTAAAATCAAATTTTCAGCTTTAGAAACAGAATCATAAAAGATCAAAATGCTTCCCTGATGAATCCTGCTCTTAAGCACCTTATGTTAAAGTAAGCCATGGCAATGGATCAAATTGCAAACATTGGGCATAAATTTCATTTTGAATCTTTCTCCTGTTGACTAGGGACAATTATTCATGTGAGAGAGGCTTCCAGAAAGAGTGGGACATCAGAGAAAGTCCTGGAGTGGAATTTTGGACACTTGAGCTGTGATCTCAAATTTACCACCTGCCCATTGGATGGCCTTGGAGAAAAAATAGTAATAATGAGTCTGTACAGTTTCAGGGGTAGCACTGTTTATGAAGTGCTTGACCAGCACAGAAAGTTAACAGATGGGGTACTTCTGTTATTCTCCGGGAGGTGTACTAATCATATTGGCTGATGTTATTTCATTCTACCTTTTCAGTGACTGAGTGTCTTCATCTGTAATTACCCTTGTTAGTATAAGGACTTTTTACCTCAGAGGGAAAAGATGATAAGTGAAAGGTTATACAGCCAATAAGTGACTGAATGAGGATTTGAATCCCCAGATCTGATTCCAAAACTGTTATTTCACCACTACTGAGCTCCCTGAAACTTAAGAGTAGTGTTATCAGACATAGCAAATGAAAAATAGGATACCCAGTTAAACGTGCATTCCAGATAAACAAACAACAAATTTTAGAGGTATAACCAAAATATTTTAGTATAAGTATATCCAAAATGTTACTTATACTTAAAATGCAAGAAGCCCAGTTACATAGGCATTTAAGATCTTTTTATCTAGTAACCCTCCTTAGGAGGCTCATGTCACATGCACAGGTGAGAAGTGGTATATTAGAGCCTTTCCAAAAGCAACTAAAGGTTGTTCGCATGGAAATGTGCCCTTCAGAAATAATGAACACATTCTTTCATAATAGAAATTGTAAGAATTTTAGCAAAACAGAGAAAAAGGGAAATCTCTAGAGGTAATTTAGGATGTTTTCTAGATGAACTTAACATGGGTTTAGATATTTCAAAGCTATGCAGACCAAGAATTCCAAATCATGGTTGATAGTGGCAGGCCTCAATCTTGGCTGGGTAAACTCAGGTCTCAGAACTCAAGGCAAAGACCTTTTCTGTCAGCCAATACTCACTGAAACCATACTATAGGCAGTCACCACATTGGCATGTTATTTATGGCATCTCATTTAGAATCAAGGCACTGCTGTGAGGTGTGATGACCCCATTTGCTGACTGACAAACTGTGATAGAGAAGTGAAAGCCACAGCTCAGGAGGGGCAGAGCTGAAACTGATGCAAGTCTATCTGAAACCTACCCCATCATCATGCTGTATAGTTCATGGACATTCACGTTGGCCACAACCTAATGACTGAGATGGTACAGATAGTTGCTGAGTAGTCCTGTATAAGAGAGATCAAACTGCTTTTTATAGTCCTGTTACCTGAATGTTTTCCTGTCTGTCCAGCTATACCCATCTTAAACCCTGTGTCTTTCATGAACCATGCTTCATGCTTTCAATGGGATGTGGCCCCTCCTGTATACCCCGAAGTACTCCCTGGCTTGACTTCCAATGACATACAGATTTGGACTCAGTGTTGAACTGGGCACTTCCTCTCCCACTGCATGCTCTAGTAGTGGTCCTCTATAATTAGAGGTGCCCCATAACATAGTAGTCAAGACTATAGGTGATGGAGTCCTACTGGATCTACCACTTAATGGCTGTGAGACCATGAGACCATCTCCATGCATCCACTACTTTACTTTATCTTTACATGAGAGATGATAATACCCATCTCAAGGGGTTGTTGTAAGGACTAAATGAATTAATGTGCATAAGTCACTCAGGACAATGCCTGGGACATAGTAAGTATTCAATACATATTATATTATTGTTACTACTATTTTATCTACCATACTTTGAACTGGTAGGCACCAAGCACAGAGCTGAGCAGCCTCACAATCCTCTTACAAGTAGATGCAATTCTTCAAACAGTAAAGCCAAGAGGGAAGAGGAAAACCCTGGTTGACCATGGATCCTATACTCTCAATCTCAACCTTCTATTCTCATATTTTCCTCTTTATTTTCTAGAGCCTCCTGAAGGTATTCCAAAATAGTGATTGATGTGAAATAATACACTATTTTCTCTATTAACACAACCTATGAAGAGAGATATGTTTCTCCTCCACAGAACTGAATGCTACTGAGTCAAAACCTTCCGTGTATATATGTGCAACTAGAAGAACTTAACTTAAACAGCAGGGGTTTAATGAGGCTGTTCAAGTATAGGTGTAACCATTATCCTGGCCTAGTTTTCAGTATGTGAGCTGCCTCTTATGTACAATGACATGACCACTCCAGGCCTCAGATTCTGCCTTGGCCCGTGAGGGTAATACAAATTAATTGTGGAAGTGTCTTAAATACCTCATTTATCCTTTATTCCTTAAAATTATATATATTTATTTTTAAAGTTCACATACTATTTTACTAACCACAAGCTGGGGTGGAATAGGGGGCAGAATCAAAGAAAATCTTTATGGTAATTGATCATACGATGTAATATCCATTAATACCACATTTTTGCTGCCATAAGAACATACTGCACCAAGATAATCATTCGTTTGAGCAAGCCACTCTTTAGTTGACTGTATACTGCACCAAGATAATCATTCGTTTGAGCAAGCCACTCTTTAGTTGACTGTATAATCTCTAGAGAGGTCTACTTCCATCCTACAAAAGGCTCTAGACAGTTACCTTTGCTAATGAACAAGAAGGGTTCTTCTTTAAAACGCCTGAGCAATTTGTGAAAACCATGCTTCTCGGAATTGTGATAGGTGCACAATGAAGTCACAGATGTCAAAGTGCCTGGTATGATAGCTTTCTACCAATTATATATTATTTTGTTAGGGAATTTGATCTCCCCAGTTTCAATCTTACCTTTATTGATAGTATACACCTTTCTGATTTGGGGTAACAATGATTATTTTATCAAACTGGTAACTGATGTGGTCATCAGAATTCAAAAAAATCTCCGCCTCTGCTATTTAACAGCATTGATTTGCTGGGTTTTCCCGTCTCACCCATCCATAGTTCAGTTATCTGAGTGAAAAGACCACGCTAGAGCTATAAAAATATGATTGCATTGCTGTTTCAAGTTCCCAAACTCAGATGGTTATAACCTGATGCAGGGCATTCCAATTTTAACTATCTACTGCTGTTTTTATTTCATAAAGCCACTAAAAACATCCTGCACTGCTTTTATATACATCACTACTTTTATGGCTTTTGTGTCATAATAAAAAGCAGTTCATTGGAAGCTGATGTTTGTTTTTTTTTTTTTCCAGCAGAAAAATAGCAAACTCAGAATAAGACATCTCTGTGTAGTTTCTCTGCCTTCTAACTCTGTACCATGCAATCAGTCCATGTTCGTCCAGGCTATTTTTCCCAAAAAGCTGTTTGTAAGGCATTGCCCTGTTCAACCTTCAAAGGCTCCCCATTACATTGATTTGGAGGCTGTACGTCCTTAGCCTAGCATTTAAAGATGTCTAGTATCTTTATAACTCACTTTTGTTTATATAAACAAAACACCTAGTTTGCTCTCCTCCTTCTTGGGTACTCAGGGTTTTATCCACATTGTGCTTTCTCCACCATTTTTGGGAAGTCCTATTCCTTGATTCTGTCAGTTTAATTCTTATCAAAGAAACCCTGCTTTCTATGCAGCTTTTCCAGGAAATCCTCCCTCTCCTAACCCTTAGCAGAACTTACTTCTTTCTTTTCTTTCAACACAATCATGTTCTGCCGAGTCATGGGACTCTCCAAATCTAGATCCAAAGTTCCCAGATTAGGAAATAGGCTTTTTATGTTCACTGATAATAAATACCTAGTGACATAAGTAAGTGCTTCCTGGGTCGGTTATAAGCTCTAATTTTCAGACAATTCTGATTCCTAAAAAGTCCCTTGCCTAATGGTCACTTTTAGTTCATGTCAACACACAGTTGTTGACACTGGATGATATGGTTGGCATAATGCCCCACATGGAGATTATGGCGAAAACATGGCTCCTTGTCCTCGAATCAAAATCTCCATTTAATCCCCTTCTCCCATTAAATCTTGTATCAATCTGAACATTTCAATTGTCATTGAATAATTAGAACATAAAAAATAGTTCTTTGAATCTGAAAAATAATGATTTTCTTCCCCATCAGCATCTCTCCTCCTAATTATCTCATGTCCTCCCCTCCTTGCCAATATGCCATTATCTGAGTTCCTCCACATTCCTGGTCACCCTGCCCATGACTGCCTCTCCCTCTTGGGAGTGACTTATAAACAAAGGAGCCACGTGACCTCAGCTACTACTGACAGAAACTCTCCAGTCCAACAATCCCTGATTACAGATCATACGGTAGGTTAGATGAGTGAGACCCAAAGCCAGATCAATAATACCCAGCACTGGACTATCGATAAAGTCATCATTAACCCAGAAACTCTGAAATCCCACTTCCACAGTGGGTGACTAACCATCAAGATCGGCAGCTGCTGAGTGCAAAAGCTTCAGGTGTTCTTGACCTAAATACCTAAGTACGTCACACGCCTCCTCCACATGAATTTCACATATACTTCCCTGGCTTTGCCTGTTCTAAAAATTTCCACTATGCCCCACACAGCCCCTGATGTATCAGAACCTTCTAGGAGGGATCTCATTTTGGTCCAAATACAAGCTCTTCCTTAGCCACAGCCCTCAAGTGACAGTATTCCTCTAATAGGATACTGTAACCTTTGAGAAAAATACTTGTTAACCTCACATTCATCCTCTTGCATTCTGTACGTGTAATACATATATGCAATAATATATACGTAATATATAAATGATGCTTTATAGGAGATAAGACAAAGGGGGAAGAGTAGTCTATAGGTGCTTACCTATTAGCAATATTAGGAGCCAGAATAATTCATGCAGCCAACAGGTTCTACTCTTTCTGGTTCTGAGCTTGGTGATGTAGTACCACGATGAAGGAGGTGCATCCTATCAGACGAACCAGGGAGAGTGTGACCGCAGTTATCTTCCCCCTGTTTAAGAAAAGCCATGAGATTTCCATGTTAGCATCAGAGAAGTATCTAGGAGAGGCTCGTGTCATTGAGGCACACATCGCCTTGAGGTTTCTCCTGCCGGGGTTTTTGCCACCCTCACACTGACCCCCTAGAAGTTCTATGATATCCCCAATGTGGATGCAGGCCCCTTCTCTATATGCAGTACCAGTAAAACCACTGTGAATCATTATGATGAAATTTTATTAAAGAGTTATAATTAACAAGGAAATAAGGCAATCATAACCTAGAACTTGAGCTCTATAGTCAGGCAGATCTGATTTGTATATTTTGGTTTGGCCAACTTCTGTGATCTTGCATAAGTATCAAAACTAAGAATTTTAGTTTTAACCACACTGGCCTGGGGTAAGGCTTTAGTGAGAACAATAGAACATGCTAGATACCAAAAGGATTGGTTATAATTAAACATAGAATAGTAATGTGGCTTATATTTAAGGCATGTTCTCTAGATTTCCCCATAATTTTTAGTCTAATTTTATACTGTAGGTATCTTCCAAGCATAAAACTTTCAAGAACACACCTCAAAATCTAGATCCAAAAAAGAATGACACTCTTGCCCTTCCCATCTCTTAAAATGCAAACTTTATTTGCTTCACATTTTTTCTCAAAAGTATTAAGCATATGGTATTTCATCTGTCTCCATAAAATTTTAAAGCAGATACAGATGTTCTTCTCTACTAAGTGTTGAATTCAGAGTCAGAAGACCTGGTTGTGAATTCTGCCTCCTCTGCTTATTAACAGTGGGATCTGAATCAACTGGCTTCATCTCTCTGATCCTTGGTGTCCCCATATGCAAAGGAATAGCAATGATGTCATGATGGTGACAGTAAGGGCAATGATAGTGACATAAGGACACCTACCTTACAAACTTGTTAGGAAGATTGTATGAGCTGTTATGTGGTAACTGTTGCCAGTTTAAACTTGCAAGTCCCCCATACTCTTTTTAATTATGATTGGGGGAACCGAAACTCATGTTGGGGACAAGTGGCTCAAGGTTACTCACAAAGACTGTGTCCACAAACGTAAAATTGAGACACTGCCAATGGAATGACTTCCTACACAAGTCACCTTGTGATATAAGATAGTTTTGCTTAGGATATTAGAGAGGCATGAAGAGTTATTCCACCTTCAATTCCTATTGTGGGGGAACACCCATGGACAAGAAGAGGTCCAGAATCTTCCCATCTGTATGGTTTTAATGTGATGGATAGACCTCCCTCTACAAAAGAACAGTATGTAAACTTGTAATTAATCTCATAATAAAGCTCCTTTGGGGGTTTTCAAAAAGCCCCATAATTTTAATTGATGCAACAGTTTTAAACAACGCAAACTTGACCAAGGAGATACCCAAAGAGGTCCTGTAGATTTCCTTAGGAGCCAAAGGCCATAAAATTGGACTCCAGAGCTATGCTGTCCAGAACAATAAACACATATTTATGTTTAAATTCAATTGCTAATTTAAACTAAGAAAAATTAAAAATTCAGTTTCTCAATCCATATACTCAGTAGTCACATGTGGCTACACTCTTGAAGACTGTAAGCTACAGAACATTTCCATCACCTGCGAAGGTTCTGTTGCAGAGCACTGCTGCAGACTGATGCCATTTCAGTGCTGTTATCCACAAGACTCCAAGACTGTATCCCCTTACAGTTTTCTAAATTATTTTTGGAGAAAGAATTGGCCAGGTTTACACAGTATCTACATTTGGAAATAATCAACTATGACCAAGGTGGACAGTATCCTTTCAAACAGTCCTGGCTTAGCTGGCCTCCTTGACTGGGGGTCCCAGAAAAGGGGTATGGTTATGCCTCCCAGAGCTTTCCTGTTCAATCCTCATGACCCTCACTGCAACCTGGGATGATGGAGAATCTAGAAAGCAGAGAAAATTTCTGCCTGAGACATCAGAACGAGTGAGTGATTCAGGGTTCCAACCCACTTCCTATGTTTTGTTACACTCATGAAGCCTTCTTTCACATTCCTCTTTTTAAAATCTATTAGGAAAGGCATTTATTTTCTCATTGTTCATTTTGGACAGCATTCTTGAAACATCCTAATAAATATCAACTTCTTAAATCCCCCTAGGCATGTTAATAGTAGCAAAAGATAACACAAAACACAACTTTTATGTCTCTTCATCTCAAGGTATAAGCCAACATATCTGGGGCTGTGTATGCTAAAGGATGATTTTTCTAAACAACCTCCTGAATGCATTTTTTTTTTAGGACGCCAGTTCAGAGGAGAGACAGAGAAGTCAGAAGAGGTTTCATTTAGGAGCTTTTGTCCCTTCTATGAAAAGCATCTAAGCTAATGACAAAGAAACTAAACACACAAAACTAATTATTAGAGTGATTTTTTTAATTAACCTGGCCAGCTAATGTAATCCCTGGAACATTTTTTTCATCCCTAGGAAATTTATCTTTAGGACAAAATCAGCATTGTACTCATTGGATCTGCATTGACCGAGCATCACCAAATCCTTGTACCAAGTGGATGTGTTTGCGCATCTACGTCAGTAAGTGGGCTGATGGGTTGGTTTCCATCATTTTCTAAGTGTTCTCACACAATACTCAGGTCTTCTCTCTCTCGGCATCTAAACTGTATGCATGCTCTCTGACCAGAAACTGCCATGCCTCGCCTGTCCACACAGCCAGTGGCATTCTGAGGATGCAGGTGCCCTTGAAGGCAGTTCTCAGCCTTGACTGAACATTAGAATTGCCAGAGGAGATTTACAAAGACCCATTCCCCTGTACTCCAGACCAGTTAAATCAGAATGTGGAAGGCTGGGACCAGCATCAGTACCTTTTAAAGCTCTGTAGGTGATAGTGGACAGCATGAGTACCACCTGGAATCTGTTAGAAATGGAGGCTCTCTGACCTCCCCACCTCAAACCTCCTGAACAAGAATGCATTCTAATAAGATCTCCCAGGTGACTCGTGTATATTGAAGATTGAAAAGCACCGATCAACCAGTGGCTCTCAAGTTTGAGCAGGAATCACAAGCACCTGGAGAGTCTGTTAAAATGCAGTGCTGGGCCTCACCCCTGGCATTCCTGGTTCATAAGGTCTAGGGTAAGGCTTTGCAGTTCTAACAATGATGTAATGCTGGGGATCCCAGTTCCTACTGACACCATGTTCTCTAAAGCATACTTAACCCTCTTCCCTAGTTCATTTATTCTGCCAAGAATCTTTGGAAGCACAGGGGATTCTGCAGTGAACAAAGAGATAATCCTTGCCATCTTGGAACTTAATAAATAGGCTAACTAATTATGGAAACAAGTAACATAATAAGTTTTTATGAAAAAAAAAAACGTATACCGAGTGATTAGATCCAGAGTGACTAGAAGATGCCATTTTAGGTTAAATGATAAGGTAAGGACTCACATGTGAGTAAGTCCTGATGGATAAAGGTTTTAAAAGCACAATCCAGAACAGGAGAAAATAAGTGCCCTGACGCAAGGTGGGTTTAATACACTCCAAGACCAAGGAATCAAGGTTTTCTTCTTCATCTCCCAGATCCACAACCTTCCTGCTGAATTATTTGGGGAATGTTACCTTTTTTCCCATGGCCTCTTCACTCATCGAGCTCCCCTTGTAGCATTCTTTGGAAGATTAAAACTTCAGTGCGAACAGAGCATGAACTAAGTTCTTAATGAAGTTACACTTGCTTACTGGCACCTGGTCTCCAAGGAGAAAAGAAAACACACTTTCCAACAACAGTGGGTGGGCCATCCATCGTTACTGAACCTTGTAATAGGAGACATGAAGGAGGAGAAGATTTTACTGCCATTGGGAAACCCCCAGCCACACAGGATGGAAAACGGCAGGGAGTAATAATGAAGATGTAAAGAGCA
This sequence comes from Ursus arctos, assembly GCF_023065955.2. NCBI lineage: Eukaryota > Metazoa > Chordata > Mammalia > Carnivora > Ursidae > Ursus > Ursus arctos. Next base: position 21,033,210 of record NW_026622863.1, read on the forward strand.
GAAATGGCTGCAGAGGTTATCATGGGCTCGGAGTGATATCACCAGGAAGGTGACAGAGGCAATTCCTGACTTTGCTCCCCTGCCCAAGAACTGAAAAAAATCTAGAATGTGAAGGTGAGGCTGAAGCACTGCTCTACAACAGTCATGGAGACCGAAGGGTCAAAGAAGCAGGTACATATTACCCCACCCCAGGCTGGCAGAACACCACATGGGGAGGTCTCCCCTAAGCCTAGAGCCCTCCAGTGTGAAGAGAGAGCCCATGATGGGCATCGAGCTCCCCCAGCATTGTGGGGCACTTTTGGGGAGTTTCCACTTTGGTCTCCCCTCAAGGAGATCATGGGGGAATCTGCAGGGATTGCAACAACCAGCATTCATATCTTGCCCAACTGAGTCCCTACCTGCAGGCCCAGGTAGAAGTCCCAAAGAGCAGCCTCACTCATTGACACAGGTTGACCAGGGAATGAGGCAGGGTACAAGTCGGCCTGAGTTGGGACCTCAGATGAAGAGCCTTGCTGGACCCTCAGTCTGGTCTTCTTGCCCCAACAAGGCCACTAATTCATAGCCCAGACCAACACTGAGTGTAGTTCCTTGCCCTGCCCAACCAGTAAGCCTGTTCTGATACCTGGAAAAGGTTTTGGCATAGCAGCACTCAGCCCAGTCAGTAGCTCTGCCCACCTGTGGAGATAAACTAGCGATCCCATCTGGCCAGAGAGTTTGATGCACTGGTCTGATAAGACTCTTATTTGGGGAGCTAAGCAGCCTTGGGACCTGTTCTGTGGCTCCCTACATCTCCCTGTGCAGGGAAGCTAATGCAGCCCTGATTGATTACAATGGTACTTGAACAGAGGACATGACTAGTAGCTTTGTATTTGTGGAGCCTAGACTGTGGCCATCCGTCCAGGCAGCTGAATATACAGGTCTGTCTGATTTGATTCCCCCCTCCCAAAAACGACCTTACTGGCTGCAGCCTGACCAAGAGTACATAGACTAAGGGAGTATATAGACCAGCCCAAGCTGAACACAGCCTCCAGACTGACATGACCAGGAACACTAACCAGAACTCTCTGGAATCTCTATCGTCCATCTTGCAACTCCAATTACAGCACATGAGTAGAGAATTTGGTACATAGTTCTGCCTCGTTTAACTTCCAAACAAGAACCTTTCCAACTTGTTGCCTGTGCAGGGCTCTACCTCACCAGAAAAACTAAGAAAGTGCCCCCTGCTCAAGGATGTTATAAACGGATACATGCAGAAAATCAAGTCCAGTGGTCTGGTAAAGTCTGGAAGAGGAGACTATTTACTCAAATGTGCAGATACAAACATAAGGAACTAAGGATCACAAAAAAAAAAAATGTAAATATAACATCACCAGAGGAAACTAATAAATCTCCAATAAAGGACACTAAAGAAATGGAAGAGCTATGAACGGTCAAAGAATTCAGAATAATCCTCTTTAAGAAGTTTAGTGAACTACAAGAACACAGAAAACAATGCATGAACAAAACAAGTTCAGCAAATAAATTAAAACCATAAAAAATTAAACAGAAATCCTAGAGGTGAAAAATACATCAAATAAACTTAAGAATTCAATAGAGAGCTTCAACAGCAGACTTGACCATCCCAAATAATTAAGAAGAGCAAAAAGAATGAAAAAGAGTGAATAAAGTGTACAGGGCTAATAGGGCATAATCAAAAGGAAAAAATACCCTCATTATAGAAATTCCAGGAGAGACCCAAACTTTGGGAGAGAAATGGACATCCAGATCCATGAGGCCTAAAAATCTGAAATAGGTTGAACCCAAATAGGGTTACACCAAGCTGCATTCTAATTAAACTGCCAAAAGTCAAAGACCAAGAAAGAATTTTGGAAGCAGTAAGAGAAAAAAAGTTGCATAAAGAAAACCCCCATAAGACTATTCATGGATTTCTCAACAGAAACTTTCAGGCTAAGAGAGGATGGGATAATAGTTTCTCCCTTTCAATATTTTGGATGTATCAACCAAGAATTCTATACCCAGCAAAAACAATTATTCAAAAATGAAGGAGAGAGAACTTTCTAAGCAAACAAAGGCTGAGAGAGTTCATCACCACTAGACACCCCTTACAGGAAATGTTTAAGGGAATTTTTCAGTCAAGAAAAAAAGATGCCAGGGGCGCCTGGGTGGCGCAGTCATTAAGTGTCTGCCTTCGGCTCAGGGCGTGATCCTGGCGTTCTGGGATCGAGCCCCACATCAGGCTCCTCTGCTAGGATCCTGCTTCTTCCTCTCCCACTCCCCCTGCTTGCGTTCCCTCTCTCGCTGGCTGTTTCTCTCTCTGTCAACTAAATAAATAAAATCTTTAAAAAAAAAAAAGAAAAAAGATGCCAGTTTACATCATAAAAACATGAGGTAGTATAAAACTCACCGGTAATGGTAAATATATGATCAAATATGGTAATGGTGCTGCAGAATTCACTTACAACTAGCTTAAAATTTTGAAAAACAAATGTAATAAAAATAAGTACAATAATCTTTTGGATTATTTAGGATATAAGATATAAAAATATGTAGACTGTAACATCAATAACCTATAAGTGCAGAGGAGGGGAATGTAAGTGTAAAATATAGGAGTGCTCTCAAAGTTAAAATTAGAATTGGGGCACCTGGGTGGCTCAGTCGGTTGAAGGTTTGCCTTGGGCTCAGGTCATGCTCCCAGGGTCCTGGGATCAAGCCCCACATCAGGCTCCCTGCTCAGTGGGGAGCCTGCTTCTCCTGCTCCCTCTGCTATCCCCCTGCTTGTGCTCACTCTCTCTGTCAAATAAATAAATAAAATCTTAAAAAATTTTAAATTAGAAGTGATAATTCATGTAAGCCTCAAAGTAACCCCAAGAAAAAAACCTGGAGTAATTATACAAAAGAATTTGATAAAGCATACTGATACCAAAAGGCATCAAACACACAAAAGAGAGTAGGATAAGAAGGAGGGAACAATGGATCTACAAAAAAGAAAACTATTAACAAAATGGCAATAGTAAGTCCTTACCTATAAATGAATTAAATTCTCCAATCAAAAGACATAGAATGGCTAAATAGAAAAAAAAATCAAGATTTAACAATATTCTGACTACAAAGATTTACTGTAGCTCTAAAACCACACAGGTACGGGCGCCTGGGTGGCTCAGTCGTTAAGTGTCTGCCTTCGGCTCAGGGCATGATCCCACTGTTCTGGGATCAGGCCCCATGTCTGGCTCCTTTGCTGGGAGCCTACTTCTTCCTCTCTCACTGGTTGTCTCTCTGTCAAATAAATAAATAAAAATCTTTAAAAATTTTTTTAAAAAACCACAGAGGCTGAGTGAAGGGATGGAAAAATATTTCAAGCAGAAGCTAATTTTTTAAAAAGCTGGGGGTTGATATAAATCTATCAGACAAAATAGATGCTCTTCTACCGTTTTTAGTTTAAAGAAGGTCATTCTATAATAAAGGCATCAATCCTACAAGAAGACATAATTGTAATATTTATGTACCCTACATTGTAGCACCTCAATATATAAAGCAAAAGCAGAACTAAACATTAAAAAGCAATACAAAAATGGTTAATATCCTACTCTCAATAATGGTTAGATCATTCATAGAATCGAGTCAATCTGAACAACACTATAGACGAAATGGACCAACATATGTATACGTAGCACTCTCTTTGACAACGGTAGAATACACATTCTTCTCCAGTACACATAGAACATCTTCTAAGATAGATTGTTGCAATAAAATAAGTCTTAGCAACCTCAAGAAGATAGAAATTATGCTGAGTATCTTTCTGATCAAAATGGTATGCACATTAATAACAGGAGAACTGGACAATTTCCATGCATTCGTAAATTTAACAGTACTTCTCCTGAATGACCAATGGATCAAAGAAAACCAGCACAACATACCAAAACTTAAGGGATGCAACAAAATACGTTCTAAAAATTTCCTAACAGTAAATAACCACATTAATAAAGACATCAAATAAACTAGCTAACTCTGATGGGAGTTAAGATGGCGGAGGAGTAGGGCACCCCTTTTTCAGCCGGTCCCCTGAGTCGAGCTGGATAGGTACCAGACCAGCCTAAATAACCACGGAATCAGCCTGAGACGCAGGATGATGCATCTGGATCTCTACAAATGAACATCTCCAGCGCTGAGTATTGAGGTACCAAGAGGGGAGCTGTAAACCGTGCACGGATATCGGAAGATAAACGGAAGGGGGAGGGAGCCGCCGTGTTTGGGCGCCGGGAAGCGGCAGCCACCTGCACGGGGGAGCGGGAAGACACACAGAGGGTACCCGCGAGAGAGCGGACTGAGACCGGTGAGCCGTGAACGCGCGCGCCACCAGGCATCTCCCGGAACACCGGAATCCCGGTGTGCTCACGGGATCCAGACTGAGACCGGGAACTCCCGGAGCGCGCGCGGGGCGGCTGGCGGCTGGCGGGCCACCTGCACGGGGGAGCGGCGGACTAGCGGTCGGCACCCGCGAAACAGCAGACTGAGACCCTGAACCGGGTGCGCGCGCCACCAGGCTTCTCACGAAACTCCGGAATCGAGGTGTGCTCACCGGGCATAGACTGAGACCGGGAGACCCGGGAGCGCGCGGGGTGGCCGGTGGCTGGCGGCATTAGAAACACAAAGGACAGAGACGGGGCGGCCGGTGGCTGGCGGCATTAGAAACACAAAGGACAGAGACGCGCCGGCCCTGGAAGTGAGGGCAGGGTCGCCGAGTTGGTGCGCACATCCCGGGACGCCGCAGGGTTGAGCAGCACCAACAGTAACAGAGTTAAAGTGGCCAGAACATCAGTGGAGAACGGGCCGCAATCCCTCTGTTCTGCGACAATGCAGCCTCTGCTGCTCTGACCCTCAGAAGAGGCATAGCCGGCCGCCAGGGAAAGCCGCCAGAGAACAAAAGCCTGGAAATACCGGCTCAGAGAGTGCCCATCCCCATCCTCCCTCGCAGGGGCACGGAGACTCTACCCAAACAGGGTTGCCTGAGTATCGGCGCGGCAGGCCCCTCCCCCAGAACACAGAAGGCAGGCTGAAAAATCAAGAAGCCCACAACCCAGGCGCCTGGGTGGCGCAGTCATTGAGCGCCTGCCTTCAGCTTAGGGCGTGATCCCAGCGTTCCGGAAAGGAGTCCCTCATCGGGCTCCTCCGCTGGGAGCCTGCTTCTTCCTCTCTCACTCCCCTGCTTCTGTTTCGTTCTTGCTGTCTGTCTCCCTCTCTCAGATAAGTAAATAAATAAAATCTTTAAAGAAGAAGCCCACATCTCTAAGATCCCTATAAAACAAGGGGCACGGCCTGGGACCCAGTCAATAATTTTGGGCTCTGGAAACCCCGCAACCTCTCTTCATCAGAATGACAAGAAGGAGAAGCCCCCCCCAGCAAAGAAAGGACAGTGAGTCAGGGGCCTCTGCCACAGAAGTAACGGATATGGATGTAACCAAATTATCAGAAATGGAATTCAGAGTAACAATGGTCAAGATAATGAGTAGACTTGAAAAAAGTATTCAGGAAAATATTACTGAGAATATACAATCCCTAAGGGCGGAAATGAGAGCGAATTTGACAGAAATTAAAAATTCTATGAGCCAAATGCAGGCAAAACTAGAGGCTCTGACGGCCAGGGTCACGGAAGCGGAGGAAAGGGTTAGTGAATTGGAGGATGGGTTAATAGAGGAAAAATTAAAAATAGAAGATGGTCTTAAAAAAATCCACGCCCACGAATGTTGGCTACGGGAGATTACTGACTCAACGAAACGATCCAATGTTAGAATCATCGGCATCCCCGAGGGGGTGGAGAAAAACAGAGGTCTAGAAGAGATATTTGAACAAATTGTAGCTGAAAACTTCCCTAATCTAGCAAGGGAAACAAAAATTCGTGTCCAAGAGGCAGAGAGGACCCCTCCCAAGCTCAACCATGACAGACCTACACCACGTCACGTCATAGTGCAACTCGCAAATATGAGATCCAAGGATACAGTATTGAAAGCGGCCAGGGCAAAGAAATTTCTCACGTACCAAGGCAAAGGCATCAGAATTACATCAGACCTGTCTACACAGACCTGGAATGAGAGAAAGGGTTGGGGGAGCATTTTTAAAGCTCTTTCAGAGAAAAACATGCAGCCAAGGATCCTTTATCCAGCAAGGCTGTCATTCAGAATTGATGGAGAAATAAAGACATTTCAGAATCGACAGTCACTAGCCAATTTCGTAACCACGAAACCAGCCCTACAGGAGGTATTACGGGGGGTTCTATAAAAGTAAAAAGGCCCCAAGAGTGATACAAAACAGAAAGTCACAGCCAATACAAACAAAGACTTTACTGACAACATGGCAGAATTAAAAGCATATCTCTCAGTACTCAGCCTGAACATTAATGGTTTAAATTCTGGTTTCAAACGCCACAGGGTTGCAGATTGGATAAAAAGAAATGACCCATCCATTTGCTGTCTACAAGAGACTCATTTCGAACCCAAAGATGCATTCAGACTGAGAGTAAGGGGATGGAGTACCATCTTTCACGCAAATGGACCTCAAAAGAAAGCTGGGGTAGCAATTCTCATATCAGATAAATTGGATTTTAAACTACAGACTATAGTTAGAGATGCAGAAGGGCACTATATTATTCTTAAAGGAAGTATTCAACAAGTGGATATGACAATTATAAATATATATGCCCCCAACAGGGGAGCAGCAAGATACACAAGGCAACTCTTAACCAGAATAAAGAGACATATAGATAAAAATACATTAATAGTAGGGGACCTCAACACTCCACTCTCAGAAATAGACAGAACACCCTGGCAAAAACTAAGCAAAGAATCAAAGGCTTTGAATGCCATACTCGACGAGTTGGACCTCTTAGATATATATAGAACACTACACCCCAGAACCAAAGAATACTCATTCTATTCTAATGCCCATGGAACATTTTCAAGAATAGACCATGTTCTGGGACACAAAACAGGTCTCAGCCGATACCAAAAGATTGAAATTATCCCCTGCATATTCTCAGACCACAACGCTCTGAAATTGGAACTCAACCACAAGGAAAAATTTGGAAGAAACTCAAACACTTGGAGACTAAGAACCATCCTGCTCAGGAATGACTCGATAAACCAGGAAATCAAAAATCAAATTAAACAATTTATGGAGACCAATGAGAATGAAAATACAACAGTCCAAAACCTATGGGATACTGCAAAGGCAGTCCTAAGGGGGAAATACATAGCCATCCAAGCCTCACTCAAAAGAATAGAAAAATCTAAAATGCAGTTTTTATATTCTCACCTCAAGAAGCTGGAACAGCAACAGAGGGACAGGCCTAATCCACGCACAAGGAAGCAGTTGACCAAAATTAAAGCTGAAATCAATCAAGCAGAAACCAGAAGTACAGTAGAGCAGATCAACAGGACTAGAAGCTGGTTCTTGGAGAGAATCAATAAAATTGACAGACCACTGGCAAGACTTATCCAAAAGAAAAGAGAAAGGACCCAGATTATTAAAATTATGAATGAAAAAGGAGAGGTCACGACGAACACCATTGAAATTGGAAGGATTATTAGAAATTTTTATCAACAGCTATATGCCAATAAACTAAGCAATCTGGAAGAGATGGAATCCTTCCTGGAAACCTATAAACTACCAAGATTGAAACCGGAAGAAATTGATTTCTTAAACAGGCCAATTAATTATGAAGAAATTGAGTCAGTGATAAACAACCTTCCAAATAACAAAACTCCAGGCCCGGACGGTTTTCCTGGGGAATTCTACCAAACATTCAAAGAAGAAATAATACCTATTCTCCTAAAGCTTTTTCAAAAAATAGAAACAGAAGGAAAGCTACCAAACTCATTCTATGAGGCCAATATTACATTGATCCCCAAACCAGGCAAAGACCCCCTCAAAAAGGAGAATTACAGACCGATTTCCCTAATGAATATGGACGCCAAAATCCTCAACAAGATACTTGCTAATAGAATCCAACAGTTCATTAAAAGGATTGTCCACCACGATCAAGTGGGATTCATACCTGGGATGCAAGCGTGGTTCAATATTCGCAAATCAATCAGCGTGATACATCATATCAACAAGAAAAGACTCAAGAACCATATGATCCTCTCAATCGATGCCGAAAAAGCATTTGACAAAATACAGCATCCTTTCCTGATTAAAACCCTTCAGAGTGTAGGAATAGAAGGTACATTTCTCAATCTCATAAAAGCCATCTATGAAAAGCCTACTGCAAATATTATTCTCAATGGGGAAAAGCTGGAAGCCTTTCCCTTAAGATCAGGAACACGACAAGGATGCCCACTCTCGCCACTATTATTCAACATAGTACTAGAAGTCCTTGCAACAGCAATCAGACAACAAAAAGGGATCAAAGGTATTCAAATCGGCAAAGAAGAAGTCAAAATGTCTCTCTTCGCAGACGACATGATACTCTATATGGAAAACCCAAAAGAAGCCACTCCCAAACTATTAGAAGTTATAGAGCAATTCAGTAACGTGGCGGGATACAAAATCAATGCTCAGAAATCAGTTGCATTTCTGTACACGAATAACGAGAACGAAGAAAGAGAAATCAGGGAATCCATCCCATTTACAATAGCACCAAAAACCATACGTTACCTTGGAATTAACTTAACCAGAGATGTAAAGGACCTTTATTCTAGAAACTATAAATCACTCTTAAAAGACATTGAGGAAGACATAAAAAGATGGAAAGATATTCCATGCTCATGGATCGGAAGAATTAACATAGTTAAAATGTCCATGCTACCCAGAGCAATCTACACTTTCAATGCTATCCCGATCAAAATACCGAGAACGTTTTTCAAAGAACTGGAACAAATAGTCCTTAAATTTGTATGGAACCAGAAAAGACCCCGAATCTCCAAGGAACTGTTGAAAAGGAAAAACAAAGCTGGGGGCATCACAATGCCGGATTTCGAGCTGTACTACAAAGCTGTGATCACAAAGACAGCATGGTACTGGCACAAAAACAGACACATAGACCAATGGAACAGAATAGAGAGCCCAGAAATGGACCCTCAGCTCTTTGGGCAACTAATATTTGATAAAGCAGGAAAAAACATCCGGTGGGAAAAAGACAGTCTCTTCAATAAATGGTGCTGGGAAAATTGGACAGCTACGTGCAAAAGAATGAAACTTGACCACTATCTCACACCATACACAAAAATAAACTCCAAATGGATGAAAGACCTCGATGTGAGACAGGAATCCATCAAAATTCTAGAAGAGAACATAGGCAGCAACCTCTACGACATCAGCCTAAGCAACCTTTTTCATGACACATCCCCAAAGGCAAAAGAAACAAAAGATAAAATGAATTTATGGGACTTCATCAAGATTAAAAGTTTCTGCACATCCAAGGAAACAGTCAGAAAAACTAAGAGGCAGCCCACGGAATGGGAGAATATATTTGCAAATGACACTACAGATAAAGGACTGGTATCCAAGATCTACAAAGAACTTCTCAAACTCAATACACGAGAAACAAATAAACAAATCAAAAAATGGGCAGAAGATATGAACAGACACTTTTCCAATGAAGACATACAAATGGCTAACAGACACATGAAAAAATGTTCAAAATCATTAGCCATCAAGGAAATTCAAATCAAAACCACACTGAGATACCACCTTACGCCAGTTAGAATGGCAAAAATAGACAAGGCAAGAAACAACAATTGTTGGAGAGGATGTGGAGAAAGGGGATCCCTCCTACATTGTTGGTGGGAATGCAAGTTGGCACAGCCACTCTGGAAAACCGTGTGGAGGTCCCTTAAAAAGTTAAAAATTGAGCTACCCTATGATCCAGCCATTGCACTACTGGGTGTTTACCCCAAAGATACAGACGTAGTGAAGAGAAGGGCCATATGCACCCCAATGTTCATAGCAGCAATGTCCACAATAGCTAAATCGTGGAAGGAGCCGAGATGCCCTTCAACAGATGACTGGATTAAGAAGTTGTGGTCCATATATACAATGGAATATTACTCAGCAATCAGAAAGAATGAGTTCTCAACATTTGCTACAACATGGACGGCACTGGAGGAGATAATGCTTAGTGAAATAAGTCAAGCAGAGAAAGACAACTATCATATGATTTCTCTCATCTATGGAACATAAGAACTAGAATGATCAGTAGGGGAAGAAAGGGATAAAGAAAGGGGGGGTAATCAGAAGGGGGAATGAAACATGAGAGACTATGGACTATGAGAAACAAACTGAGGGCTACAGAGGGGAGGGGGGTGGGGGAATGGGATAGACCGGTGATGGGTAGTAAGGAGGGCACATATTGCATGGTGCACTGGGTGTTATACACAACTAATGAATCATCGAGCCTTACATCGAAAACCGGGGATGTACTGTATGGTGACTAACATAATATAATAAAAAATCATTATTAATGAAATAGGATTCAGTCATACTGGGTCCCTGATCAAAATTAATTAAATAAAAAAAATTAAAAAAAAAAAAAAAAAAAAAAAAAAACTAGCTAACTCTATGACTCAAGGAAGTAGAAAAAGTAAAACTAAGCCCAAAGTTAGCAAAAGGAAAAAAAAAAAGATCAAAGCAGAAATAAATGAATTAGGAAACAGGGACACTATGGAAAAGATTAACAAAACTTAGAGTTGGCTCTTTGAAAAGGTAAATAAAATTCACAAACCTTTAGCTACACGAAGGATAAAAGGAGGACCCAAATCAATTATGAATGAAAAAGGAGACCGTACAAAGGATCATAAAAGGCCATTTATGAACAACTGTATGCCAACACACTGGACAAACTATTAGAAGCATAACCTATGAAGACTGAATCAGGAAAAAAAAAGAAAACAGAAAATATGAACAGACCAGTTATCAAAGAGATTGAATTAGCAACAACCAAATATGTCCCAACAACAAAGCCTAGGACCCAATGGCTTTATGGATAAATTTTACCTAATAATTCAAGGATTGCAAGAGCTAGGATCAAGAGAGAATAAGAGTTATCCTGATCTCACTTGCTCCATTGGACACACCAAACCTACAAATACATACAGAACAGCTTTTTTTTTTTTTATGTTAGTCACCATACAGTACATCCCTAGTTTTTGATGTAAAGTTCCATGATTCATTACTTGCGTATAACACTCAGTGAACAGTGCAATAATATAAAGAACCAATCAGAGCTGAAGAATACAATAAACATAAGCTAAAGAGAATCAGATTAGCTACAGAAGAACGGATTAGCTATCTGGAATATGGTAGTGGAGATCACTCAAACTGAACAACAAAAAGAAAAAATTTAATGTAATCAGGATAGTTTAAGGGACTTCTGGAACAACATTGAGCATACTAACATTCATATTATAGGAATACTGGAAGCAGAATAAACTAAGAAAGGGAAAGAAAACTTATTTGAAGAAATAACAGCTGAAAATTTCTCTAACCTGGGGAAGGAAATGGACATTCAGGTCCAGAAAGCACAGAGAGCCCCCAAAGAGGTCCACACCAAGACATATAATAATTAAAAGGTCAAATTTTGAAAATAAAGAGATAATTTTAAAATCAGCAAGAAGAAAGCAACTAGTCACATTTTCCCTGGGAACTCCCCAAAGACTATCAGCTGATCTCTCAGCAGAAATTTGTAGGCCAAAGGGAGTGGCACAATAGATTCAAAGGGCTGACAGGAAAAATCCTACAACCAAGAACTGAAGGAAAAAGAAGTTGTTTCCCAGATGAACAAAAGTAAAGACGCTCATCACCACTAATGCAGCCTTAAAAGAAGCCCACTTAGCATTTCTTTTACGTCCAAAAGGTCACAAGTAGAAGGAAATTATGAAAGAAAAAAGTCACTGGTAAAAGCAACCCTCCAGTAAGGCAGTAGCCCAGCCGTCTGTCAAGCGAGTGTGCAGGTTAAACACAGAAGGAGTAAAATCAACTCTATTTGCAATAATTAAGGGACACACAAAATAAAAATATAAAATAGGTTAAAAATATATCAAATTAGGGGCGCCTGGGTGGCTCAGTCGTTAAGCGTCTGCCTTCGGCTCGGGGCGTGATCCCAGCATTCTGGGATCGAGCCCCACATCAGGCTCCTCGGCTGGGAGCCTGCTTCTTCCTCTCCCACTCCCCCTGCTTGTGTTCCCTCTCTCGCTGGCTGTCTCTATCTCTGTCGAATAAATAAATAAAATCTTTAAAGAAAAAAAAAATATATCAAATTATGTATCCAAAATATAAACCACGGGGATAAGGAGTAAAAATACTGTGCTTTTAGAATGTATTTTAATTTAAGCACCATTAACTTAAAATAGACTGTTACACGCATAGGGTGTTCTAAATGAACCTGATGGTAACCACAAACCAAAAACCTGTAATATGCACCAAAATCCATACATAACACTAAGTCATCAAAACAGAAGAGAGCAGAGAATTACCAAAGCAACCAGAAAACAATTTACAAAATGGCTATAATTTCATACCCATCAATAATTACTTAAACCATAATGGACTAAATGTTCCAATTAAAAGACATACGGTGGCTGAGTCAATTACGAAAGGAAAGAGACCCACGTACAGGCTGCGCATAAAAGGATGAAAGACCTGTAGTCTGAAACCTTTAAGACATTGAGGATGATACAAGTAGATGGAAAGATATACAGTGCTCAATAATCAAAGAATTTATACTATTAAAATGTTCATACTACCAAAAGCAATCTTAAGTAAAACAAATTTGGAGGTATTATGATCCCTATTTCAAACTATATTACAAATATACACTAATCAAAACAGTATACCACTTGCATAAAAACAGATACATAGATGAATGGGAAAAAATAAAGAGCCCAAAATAAACCCATATTTACATAGTCAGTTAATCTATGACAAAGGTGCAAGAGTACACAATGGGGAAAAAGACAGTTTTTTCAATAAACGGTGCTGGGAAAACAGGACAGCTCCATGCACACAAATGAAACTGGACCACTTTCTTATACCATACACCCCAAAAAACTCAAAATGGATTAAAGACCTAAATTGAATACCTGAAACCCTACAACTCCTATAAGAAAACATAGGCAATAAACTCATGGACATCAGCCTTAGCATTCTGTTTTGGATCCTTCTCCTCAGGCAAGGGCAACAAAAGCAAACAAATGGAACTACATTAAACTCAACAGTTGTTGCACAGCTAAGGAGATCACTAATAAAGCAAAAAGGCCACCAACCGAACGGGAGAAGGTATTTGCAAATGATATACCCAATAAGAAGTTAATATCCCAGATATATAGAGAACGTATACAACTCAATACACACAAAAAGCAACCCAATAAAAAAGTGGGCAGAGGACCTGAATAGACCTTTTCCCAGAGAATACATGCAGATGGCCACTTGAAAAGGTGTTCCACATTACTAGTCACTAGGGAATTTCAAATCAAAACCACCATGAGATGTCACTTTACACCAGTCAGAATAGCTAGTATCAAAAAGACAAGAAAGAACAAGTTCTGGTGAGGATGTGGAGAAAAAGAAACCCTTATGCAGTCGGTGGGAATGTAAATTGGGGCAGCCACTGTGGAAAACAGTACGGAGGTTCTTCAAAAAATTAAAAATATAAATATTTTATGTTCCAGCAATTCCACTTCTGGGTTTTTAACCAAAGGAAATTAAAACATTAATTTGGAAAAGATATATGCACCTCTGTGTTCATTGCGACATTATGTACAATTGCCAAGATTTGGCAGTAACCTAAGTGTCTACTGCCGATGAATAAAGATGGGGTATATGCATATACACACACACGATGGACTATTAGCCATAAAAAAAGAATGAAATTTTGTCATTTGCAACAACATGGATGGACCTAGAGGGTATTAGGCTAAGAGAAATGTCAGACAGCAAAAAACAAATACCGTATAATTCCACTTACACATGGAATCTAAGAAATGAAGAAAAAAAAAAGAAACTCAAAAACAAAGAATAAGCTGGTGGTTGCCAGTGGGGAGGGCAAAAGGGAGGAGCAATATACATAAAAGGAATCAAAAGGTACAAACTTCCAATTATAAATAAGTCATGGGGATGTAAAGCACAGCCTAGGGACGTTAATAAAATTGTAATTACTTTGTATGTGGACAGATGGTAGCTAGACTTAGTGAGGTGGTCCTTTCATAATGTATATAAATGTAGAACCACTGTGTCATACACCCAAAACTAATATCATATGTCAACTATACAAGTTTGAATGCCAAACTTCCTACTTTTCAAAAAAATTAAATAGGAGGGAAACCTCCCAAACTCATTTTACATACCAAAGACAGTAAAGGTACTACAAGAAAACTGCAGGCCAATATCCCTTATGACTATAGATGGAAAAATCTCAATAAAATACTAGCAGAGTGAATTCAGTAGCACGTAATAGGATCCTTTACCATGATCAAGTGGGATTTATCTCTGGGAGGCAAGGATGGTTCACATATGCACTTAAGTAATTGTGATATACCCTATTAACACAATGAAACATAAAAACCATCCTATCACCTTAATAGATGCAGAACAAGCTTTGACAGGATACAACATTCTTTCATGATAAAAACTCTCAACATATTAGGTATAGAAGGAATGTAATGCAACATAATAAAGGCCATACATGGCAGGCCCACGGTTAACATCATACTCCGTCATGAAAAGTTAAAAACTTTTTCTTAAAGATCAGGAATAAGACAAGGTGTCCACTCCCACCATCCCTAGTCCACACTGCACTGGCTACGACTTCCACTACTGTCAGGCAAGTAGAAGAAATTAAAGACATTGACATTGGAAACAAAGAGGTACAATTGCAGATCACATTTATATATATATATTCATATTCCTAAAGACGTCACCTAAATACTGTTAGATCTAATCAAGGAATTCAGTTAAGTTTGCAGGACACAAAATTAACATACAAAAATCAGTAGTGTTTCCATATACTAACAACATCTATCTAAAAAATAAAGGAAATGTTTATAATAGCATCAAAAACCATAAAATACTATGGAAGTGAAAGAGCTCTACACTGAAAACTACAAGACATTAATGTAAGAAATTGAAGACAACACAAATAGAAAGCTATTGTGCATTCATGGATTAGAAAAATATATATTGTTAAAATGTCCTCCCTACCCAATGCCATCCCTGTCAATGTTGTAATGACATCTTATACAGAAGTAGAAAAAACAGTCCTAAAATATATGGAGCCACAATCCTGAAAAAGAACAAAGTGGGAGGTAGTACACTTTGATTTTAAGCTGTATTATCAATCTATATAATCACAACAGTATGGTACCGGAATAAAAGCAGACACATAGAACAATGGAGCAGAATTCAAACCCCAGAAATAAACCCATGTATATATGGTTAACTACTATTGATGAGTGAGCCAGGAATACTCAATGGAGAAAAGATGGCTATTCACTTGTAGAAAGAAACTAGACCTCTATCTTCTACCACTTACAAAAAATAACTTATAATGGATTAAAGACTTAAATATAAGGCCTGAAACCATAATACTCCAGGAGGATAAAAGGAAAAAACTCCTTGAGATGGGTCTTAACAATGATTTTCTTGGATATTTAAAAATACACAAGTTGGACCGTATCAAACTTAAAACTTCTGCAGAGCAAAACAATCAACAATATGAAAAGATAACTTCGAGAATGGGAAAGAGTATTTGCAAATTATGCATCTGATGAGTTAATACCCAAAATAAAGAATTCCTACAAATCAACAGCAAAAAAAGCAAAAACAACCAAAAAGAACCCCAACCCAATTTAAAAATTGGTGAAGGACCTAAAGAGATATTTTTCTGAAGAAAATATTCAGATGGCCAAGAGTTACATGCAAAGGTGCTCAGTCCCACAAGGGAATCATTAGGCAAATGTGCATTAAAGCACAAGGACATATCACCTCACACCTGTTAGAATGGCTACCATCAAAAAGACGAGATAACAATGCTGGCAAGGCTATGGAGGAAGGGGAACAATTTTGCACTGTTGGTGGGAATGTAAATGGTACAGTCACAATGGACCCCAGTATGGACATTCTTCAAAAAATTAAAAATAGAACTACTGTATGACCCAGCAATCCCACTTCTGGGTATCTATCCAAAGGAAGTAAAAACACTTAATCAAATATCTATCTATACTCCCCATGCTCGTTGCAGCTATACAATAGCCAAGAAAGGGAAAAAATCTAAATGTCCATTGATGATGAGTGGATAAATATGTACACTATTCACTATTAAAAAGTAAGGAAATCCTGCTATTTGCAACCTGGATGGCACTTGAGGGTATCAGGCCAAGTGAAATAAGTCAGAGAAAGAAAACTCCATATGATCTCACATATGGAATCTTACAGTTCATGGAACAAGAGATCCGATTTGTGGCTAGCAAAAAGGAGGGGGTGGGAACTGGATGCCGGTGATTAAAAGGTACAAACTGCCATTGATAAGATGGGGAGGGAGTGTGTAACAGGATTACTACAGTTAACACTGCGGAAGGTTATCTTTCAAGCTGCTGGGGGTATATCGTAAAAGTTCTCCTCCCAAGGAAAAAAACTTTTTTATGTATCTGTATGAGGAGATAGATGTTAACTAAACTTATTGTGGTAATTATTTCACAATATATGGAAGTCAAGTCCTTATGCTGTACACACTAAACATACACAGTGTGGTCTATCAGTTACAGAATTGTGAGATGCCTGACTGGGAGATGCTCTAAGTCTGAAGCAATCCAGGAAGGCAACCTGGAAGAGTTCCAGGTGGACCTTAAAGGAGGATTAGTGCTGGAGTAAGAGGGTCCATATGTATATAAAGGGACCATATAATTTTATCAATTTTGCTTTTATGTTTTGTTTTGTTTTGAAGAGTTAGAAGCATTAAATCTGACAATGATGATACCAGACAAACTTTCAACCCCTTGTCTTGGAGTTTATATGCTTCACCAATTCTATAAAAGACTTTCACTCTCATTTCCCTCCTTAACTTCCCTTCTAGAAAGCACAGGGCCAGAATTAATACCCACTTAGAGAAAACATATTTGCGTTGTTTTATATGTAATGATTTGCCTCTTTTTTTTTTTATCCACAGCCTTAATATTGTAATGACAGCATTTTAAAAAATTATCCAAAGTGGGAAATTAATGACCTTAGGTGCAACCAGGTCTAGATTTGAAAGTCCCAGCGCCTTCTAGCTTTGAAAGAATAATTAAGTCCTAAGGTTACTGACCATCCATTTCTTCACATAAAGTAGAATTTTTTAAAAAAATGCCTTTTTGAGTTTGTTGTATCACACTAGGAAAAACAGCACATGAAGTAAAGGGGGTTAGCTCCTGGTGTGTGCTCCGTAAATGCTGGTTCCCTTCCCTCCTGCATTATGTGAGCTGCTACACTCTTCCACCCTGGTCTGAACAACACAGACCCTGTCCAATGTATGACTGGGAAATATTCCCACATGCTCAGGCCTAACTGATGTTCTACCTTCTGCTCTCTTCCATCCCGAACCCTAGTTAAATGCTTCATGAATGATCCCCAGCCCACACACATTTTGCCCCTAACTTCCCCCTAGGTAAATAACAGATGCCATTGTCTTCTATTAGGCTCATTAGAGATGTTTAATCATCCGAGCCTCTATGGTTGCACGACCATAAACAAGAGAGCCTTACCCAAGTGTGGGGGATGCCAGAGCTCTTGCTTTGTGAGTCCTAAAATTGATGAGGGAGTTGGCAGTGCCTGAGCCCCACAGCCCCCTGTCAGGGGAATCCCCCTTCCTGATTTGGATGTTCTTTGTGACTTATATATGCAATGTCAAAGAATACTTCAGAACCCTACTTCCTTTCCTTTTACTCCCTATGATCCCAAAAGGGGTACGGGTGGTCAACAGCTATTCATAAGTGAGTAATGAAAAAAGATGCATTTAGAGTGTTCCTTTCACAGCCTAAGACACAGCCGGCAGCCATGAAGCTGGGATGATGCTGGGAGCCTGGACACGTTAGCTCAATGTATAGGAATGAGGGTTATTTCAGTACAATTCCATGAGGATTCCTGAGTATGCAAAATCCGCCACCTCCCATGCCCAAGCTCCAGCTCCCAGGCTGACCAAGTTGACGACCTAGGTAGAAGCCAGTGCCCATCCAGGTGACTCAGTGACAAGGGAATAGACACCAAATCAACACCTGGCACCGCTCTGAAAACCTTCAATAGTGTAAAGATTTTGAAGCATCTGTACCTGGCTTTTATGGTGTCCACTTCTGAGCATCTGTTCATGGATTGAATTTCTGGAGCTGGGTCTGTTTCAGGGTCATGTCTACGGATTCCTGGTGCAACCAGAAGTTAACAGTCCTGTCTAGCCACGGTGGGTGCCAGGTATAATCTCACGCTCCTGTGTCCTAATGCAGCAGATGCTTTGGGTGCCCTGACCTCCCTCTGACTTGAGCCGCAGCTGTGGTTGAAAGCTCGAGTCACCTGAGAGCTCCCCGTCTTCATTTACGCACAAGGCAGAGGGTCTCGGCTGATGGGTAAGAAGAGCTCAGCCCAGCCCTAGCATCCTGTAGCGATGTGGTTCTCCCTCTCTTCGTCTGTCTCTCCCTCTCCTTTCTTTCCTTTCTCCCCACCCCCCGCCCCGTGTGGATATAAAAATATAGACGCAGACAGCCAGGGAACGGAACATGGATTCATGAATAAGCAGCATGGTAGGTTTTACTTGAGAGAGAGTTAGAAATGTAGGATCTCAGAGCTCATCCTAGACCTACTGGCTCATATTCTACAATTTAATAAAGATCTTCAGATTATTCAAATGAACACTAAGATCTGAGAAGCACTGGTCTAGATTATTTTACGTATAGGAGAAATGACCCAAAGAGGCCCACCACCCCTCTGGCTGCTCACCCTTCATTTCAGATATTGATGGCAGCTCTAATACGAACTGGAGTAGACCAGAGTCTTCTTTAAATAAAAGGGGAAAACTGCCTCATGCTATTCCTGTGTTATCTTTCATTGTCAAATATCAAGAATCATTCAATTAATTAACTTGGAAAACAAAGTTACTTGAAATTACTGGATGCAGGTTCATTCTGGTGCTTAAACACCAGCAGTGCCAGAAAGAATAATTTCCTGAAAGCTTCCTATTGCCACACAAAGGAAGTCATTCTTGGGGAAAAAAATAACAGTCCTAATATAATTGCTTTTCATTTGCGCTCATGCAGGAAGTTGCCAAATGTTTGCGCTCAAAAAGTTGCTTTCTTGCCATAATTAAAATATATGAAGTCTGTTCCACTAGCCACGTCATGACACTGGTGCAGGCGTTGACAATTTCTCAGCGAACGCCCCCCCCCAACCCCCTGTGTCATGAGTAGGTCTGAGGCCGCTGAAGCTGGAATAAGTATGCATCTAGACCAAGTCCTTTACTTTACAGAACACACACACATGTGTACAAGCAGGTCTGGTGTGCAAACAGACGCTTCAAGATATTGTCCAAGCTGGAATTCTATTACAAACTCCTCGGCTCTGACCACAAGGCTCCTCTAATGTCTTTTTAAAAATATATAAGCCTTTCTTTGATCAAAAGACTGGAAGCTGAGAAATAGTTCCACTCTAGTCCTATTTGCCTGCCTCCCTCCTATTCGATCTGCCTACCTATCTAATCAGTGACTGTTTAAAACCAAAAAAATGTGGGGGTGCCTGGCTGCCTCAGTTAGTTACGTATCTGCCTTTGGCTCAGATCATGATCTCAGGGTCCTGGGATCACGTCCCGCCTCTGGCTCCCTGCTCAGCAGAGATCCTGCTTCTCCTTCTCCTTCTGCCCCTACCCCCCACAGCTCGTCCTTTTTCTCTCAAATAAATAACAAAAAAATTGCGCAAATGCAGATACACTCAACAAGGGACTTATCTGTTACTATGATCTTACATGTAAATTCTGTAAGTGCTAGTTAATGTTTGGCTCTGCACATCACGGCACTAGGGATTATTCCTTCCTTTGAGTTTTGGCTGGCTTTGCTTCTCTGGGTCACCTGAAATCATATTCTAAGACAACTGGGCATACTTCAGTAGCTTTTCTCTGTAAATGGGCACTATTTCTGAATCCTGAGTGGTTTCTGGTTCATGCGTTGCTCAGTTTGACCATCACAACCCCATCAGGTGGGCAAATCCAACACCTTTTATTTCATTTTACAGAAAAATGAAAATTGTGGGCTCAGAGAGAAAGAGGCTTACTGCCCATGTGGGCACACTCTCCGTGCCTACTGAGAAGCCCCCAACTGAATGATTCCATGGCTGCGAAAATATAGGACCCTAAGAAGCACATCAAGCCCTTGTCTTTCCACCCCATGTTCCAGGTCATTCCAGACTGGCCTTATTGAAGAAATGAGGTTGTGTGTGTATACAAATGGGCCAGAAAGGCAGATCTTCAGTAAATGGTGGTTCTTGTGCTCTAACTACCATGCATGGAACACGACTGTGTATACTGCACAACTTTATATTCTTGGCTGTGGGTTTCTCTCTTGCCTTTTAAACACACACACACACACACATACATACAGCCTACTTGACCACTAACACACTGTGATAGCTTCAAAGCAAGTTCCCACAATTGGAAGTTGCTCTTTAATTATTCATAAATATGACAAAACCCATCATCAATCTCCAGGTCTGAGTCACCCTGGGACCCCAGCAGCAGCCCTGGCGTTTACTCCCAAATGACAGCCACTTGGACAAGAACAGCAGATACCCAGCTTCCTTAGCAGCTGACCCTGGGCTTAACCCCTCCAGGATCTGTCCCCCTGTCTGCTGCATGACGTAAAGACAAGGGTTTTCAACTGGTGCTATGAGGCTGGGGAAACAGCCCCATACACACTCACACGGGTAGTGGGAATCAGTCTGTTTAAGAAGCAGACTACGGATGAAGATCTTTAAGCGACTAGTCATACCAACACTATATAATTAAAAAGATTTTTAAAAAAGAGAGAAAACCTGTTTGCCCCACTGCTTTCAACCAATGACTGTAACTTTCACAGTGATGGTTAGAGACCTTATGCCTCTCCTTACTCTATCCTCCTTTATTCATGCCCTTTGTTTTGAGGGCTTAGTTTCCATTAAACCCTGTCCTGGGCACTGGGGCGATGGAGACGAGCATCACCAGCCCCTTCCCTGAAAGAGAAACAAACTAACTTCTTCTATGAGATGCTAGAAATAATATCTGGGGGTGTGGGGTGCAGCTTACTGGGGGTGGGGCACCATGTCAAGCCCATCCGTCATTCATGTGCCTCACCTCATCAAGGCCATACCCCAACCTCTGAGACAGTTTACCTGTGAAGCGCAGATGACAGCGGAGCCTGAGTCCTGAAGAGGTTCATGGACTTTGCTGAAGCGGAGCTAGAATGGCTGCTGTGGATTGCTTCTGTCCTTGTAAAACTCCTATGTTGAAATCCTAATGCCCAATGTGACTGTACAGGAAGGTGGGGCTTTTGGGTGGTGCTTAGGTCATGAGGGTGAAGCCTGCATGAATGCGATTTTCAAGGAAGTTCCAGAGAAATCCCTAGTCCCTTTTATCATGTGGGGATACAGCGAGAAGGCACTGGTGATGAACCAGGAAGAGGACCCTCACTGCGGAAGGCGACCACGCTGGCCCCCTGGACTTCTCAGCCTCTGGAACTACGAGCATTACATTTCAGTTGTCTATTAGCTACCCAGTCAGTGGCATTGAGAAAAGTAGTGTGATAGTTGTCTGAACAGACTAAAACGTGCTCTGTGAGGCCCATCCCCTAATCTTACTACACGTAGACATAAGCACAGAGTATTTTAGGACACAGGGAGGTCCCCACACTGAGACGGACAGATCTGAGGTAGAGTGCGGGTAGGCTCTTCCCAAAAGGTGACACCTAGGTCAGTCATGAAGAAGGAGCAGGAATTACTCAAGGAAAGGACTGTGGGAAGAGCATCACAGCAGAGAGAGGAGTGCAGGATGGGCCAACGCATGGCAAGGGAGACTGGGAAGCAATCTTCAGGATGTTCACTGTGGCTGGAGGGGTAGAGAATGTGGAGGGAAAGGCAAGAGGGGAGCAAGGGAGGGCATAGCAGTCTTAGAAAGGGATTTTCTCAGCGATAGAAGGACAATGATATGGTGGGACATAGGGGGCAAGGTCCCTCAGGAGAGAACTGTGGGGCCACTTCCAGTATTCTGACATACTGGGACCCCGGCACCCTGCCACACACAGCAGTACCTGAGCAGGCACTCGTGGACGGCTGGCAACCCAAGCAGAGCCTCATGGACTCCGGAAAGACAAGGAGGGGGATGGGGCACAGGGCATAGTTTCAAGGGGGAACTTCCCAGGGTGGGGCAATATTTTTTTCCAATTTTAAAGGAGCTAAAAGGCTGAGAACAATTTAGGGAGGCATGTGGACTGAGAGAGAAGCTTCTCTACAGTATCAGGCTCACTCCAAACTCTCAGTGTCTGGGGGGTGTGGGGGCATGGACGGATGACCAGGAGAAGGTGCTCAACAGGAGGACCCTTCCACCTGCTCCTGAGAGGAGAGCCGGCTCCCGCAGTCATGAGCAGGACATGCACCTCGTGGGGCTCAGCATGCAGCACCCCATGGGGCTGAGGGAGATCCGCAGCCCTCCTTCTCCTGGTCAAAGAAGACAGGAGAGCACTCGTCCCTCACAGACCAAAAACTGCACGCTGATGCTTCCATAAAGGGAAGCTCTTTGCACAATATGTCTGTAATGTGCTCTAAGTGAGCGTGAAAGAGTAGGCTGACAGTTTTGGGTCACGGGCGCCATCCCCAGGGGTAGACGCAGGCAGCGTTACACAGGAAGACTGAGAAGGAGGTGGGATCCTGAGGAGGGCCGGGGAAGTGGGGGGGGGTTCGTCCCACCAGGATGAAGACCAGACCTTTCCCTTCAGGATGTGGGGGAGACGGTGAGAGGAGAGATAGGCAATGATGGGGGAGAAGGGAATGCGGCCTTTTCCTCTCTGTTGGGAAGGCTTTGGGAAAGTAAGCCAGCACGCCCTGTAGGTGGAGTGAACCCCCTCCTATTCCTGCTGGGGGCCCCCACATTCATGCCTTCTCTGCTGAATACTCCATTTCCACTAGGGAACCTGGAGCCCAGTGGTGGGCTCTGACAACACTGAACCTCATCAATCCCACCACTCCCAGGATGGCAAGACTCTACTCTGCACCCCAATATCCTGGGTCCTGTGCTGGTCCAGGCTCAGAGGGAGGAAACACGGTGGGGCAGTACCAATGTGTGTCATGTTGATGCTGATTCAACTCCCCTGATGCTGAGCCCACCCTGTCTATGGATGCTGGTCTAGACGAAGTCAATATTCCCCATGGTCAGCATGATGGCCTCCCCTATACCCTACATGGGACCCCAAACTGGCACCCAATAATACCATTGGGGGCACTCCCCAGGTCCTAGTCCTAAACCTCTTTCTCTCCTTTCTCTCACCAGCCTCTGTGGAAGTTCTGTGGACATGCCTCACAGTCATGTACACAGTGTGAGTAGTCCAAATCTGTCCATCACTCCACTTGGGCTCCCACTCCTGTCACACAGTAGGTCACCCTCCCAGAGTGTCACTCATAGGCAAGAGGGTGCATCTTCTGGGTCCTCATCATCACCACTGTTGGAACTACTGATCTGCCCATGCTAACAGAGGTCAGATTCACTTTCCATGTGGTCATTTTAGAGACTACCTCCATCTCACCCATTGGGATTCTGTCCATAGAAGGCACTTCATGAGACATGGAGACCAAAGCCGTGCACCTGCTTCACAAAGCTTGATGGGAAGAGAAGGAGCTAACAGAGAGGGGAGACAGGAGTGTCATAAGTACCCCCTTCAGAGTGAGACACTAGTTTGAAATCTGCCTCTAACATGTACTGGTATAAGAGTAAATGGTTTTCTTAGGGATGATAACTTCATAAGAGCTATTTAAACAAGTCCTTATCATGATAGCTAATGACCTACACTATAACCTACTACTACCATGATACATGATACACAATGACCTACGAATATAGCCTGATGTGAACACTGTATAGACTTGACTCCCCACTGATCCTTGTGTCATCCCTGAGAACTAGGGATTATCCCCACTTCACAGATGAGGGGCGTCAGTCTCAGATAAAGGAGACCTGAGCAAGATCACATGGTAACTCAAAAACAGAGCCAGTATTTGGACTTTGGCCTAGACATTGCCAAAGCCCACATTCTTTCTCTACTCCACACAGTACCCTCCCCCTTTACCTCTCTTGCCCATATTGGAGGAAATGTCAAGTACAATTCCTGAATCTTGAGCTTGGAAAGTCAGGCCAAGAAGTGCAGCAAATATAGTACACATGACATATCTGGTGGGAAGCTAAAAAATGTCAAGTTTTGAAACCATGAATTATTTTCCTTCTGTTTCCTCAAATCAGCACAAGCCCATCTGCATGTGGTTTTCCTAAGGCAATATGCTGAGAACAAGTTCCATCCAGGTCTGTCCCACTCCCTTAAGCCTCCCATGACACCCTCTGAAGAATCACAGAGAACACAAGGGTTGGAAAATGGTGGATTTCATAAGCAATACCTTGAGCTTCACAGCTAAAAACCCAGCCTGATTGCAGATATCCATGCTTTATTTAATAAGAAAACATGCTTTCATTCCTCAGTTAGAAGAATGGAGCTTGTGTATGTATGTGTGTATGTGTGTGTGTGTGTGTATATATATATATCCCCAAGATAACACACTCTAAATTTCTTACAAAGGTATGCATGACCGACGTTAGGAAGAAGAAGAGGATGGTGCACATTCAGCAAGTTATACACATGTTCCCATTCATCTTCATAGTAACCATGCAGGGTACATGCTCCCATTTTACAGATGAGGCTCAACCAAGTAGAATATATTGTTGTAAATGGTGAATACTAAAAATTAAAGAACATTCATTTGCACAAACATGGACACATCAGTGGAAGAGCTAGAGTTTGAACTAAGGCATGTGAATTCCAGAGCCTCTGAATGTTGGAGGAATGTTAGAGAAAATGTATTCCAATTTTTCCACTTCACAGATACAGAAACTGAGTCACAGGCAAAAAGATATGCCCTATAATAGTTTACAAAATATGTCAGGAGTCTTTGTACTTATACACTTAGGCTCGTATTTAGTCACACTTCCAGTTACAAATCTCTTCTCAAGCACTCTGAGAACTACCTACCTGTACTAGACTCCTTCAGTGTTCTGCTTGCACCCTATTTCCCAAGAGGGTGCACCCATCCCCCAACTGCTATGAATGCTGGTTGTTAATAGCCCACAGCTGCAACTTTCTCCAGAGAATTGTCCTTGACTGACCGGAGTGGGCTGAGATGTTATTCCCACGCTGTGCCCCCCACAGGAGCAGTACAGAGTCAATGAATGACTGACTTATTGGAACCCTAAGCCTTGGGACCCTTACATCATGATGGGACAAGTCTCCAGAGCTCCCCAGGATCAGGCTAAAACAAGTCTCCAGGTGAGAAAACATCCTTCCTTAGCTTATTTTGCCCTATTCTACTTCCCCCAATCTCCTTTTCCTAAAAACATTCCTTCAGTAAGTCACTTGCATAAGAATCATCCCTACCTCAGGCTCCACTTCTAGGGAACCCATCCCAAGATATCATCTAAGGGAGAAGGGGGTACACATCACACAGAGTAAAGTCATCACACATTGAAGTCTTTGCCTTGTATTTGTTCCCAGGATATTACTAGAATATTTTTTAAATAATTTTTTAAAGATTTATTTATTTGTTTGAGAGAGAAAGAGAGCAATCTGGTGGAGGGAAGAGACACTGAGGGAGAAGAACAAACAGACTCCACTCGGAGCACAGAGCCCAACACGGGGCTCGATCCCACAACCCTGAGATCATGACCTGACCCAAAATCAGGAGTCAGACGCTGAACTGACTGAACCACCCAGATGCCCAACTACTGGAATGTTTTATAGGTTCTCACAGTAAGAGTTAAATGCTTTCTAAACTCAAAAGGGCTTTAAAAATATCTGGTCAACCCCTTCTTTTTGGTGGTGGAATAGCCAACATCTACTGAGGGGAAGCGACTTACCCACCTCACACAGAATTGGAACCCAGATTTATTCCCACAAATAACAGTACATTCAGACCAAAGACAAAGCACATTCCCATTCCCACTGTGGAATGTGTATGATGGGCTCCAACACAGGAGGGACGACTTCTCTGTGATAGAAGAAGATAGAGTTTATGCTCAGAGGTTTGACAAGTTCCGATCTAGCTACTCACCTACTTATGAACAATTGCTCACAGGATGAATGCCATGCTCCTCAGGCCAACACTTAGGTCCTTCCACATGGCAATGCTCCCAAGCCTTAGCACTTGACATCCATGCTCCCCAAGACACCCCGAATTCCATGTACCTCTCATCTTTCCCTAAGTCCAAGCATGCTGTGCTCTTACTGATACATGCTAGTACATACATAGAATTACTAGATAAAATACAGATTCCCAGTTAAATATGAATTTCAAATAAAAGACAAATACCCTTTAGTATAAGCATGTCCCACATAATGCATGGGACATACTCATGCCTAAAAAGTTTTGTTGTTTATCTAATCTGGCATAATGTTTACTCTCTCTGCCTGAAATTCCCACTCTACAGTCTTAGAAAACTCATCATTCTCCAAAACAGCTCAAATTGAATTGGTGAATAGCTTTCTTGGATTTCTGAAATAATCCCTCTTACCTTAGGGACAGAGTGCCCTGGGCTCTGCTCAGCTAGAGTACCACTGTCACAGAGTTATAATGTGTTATCAGGAATGGCTTTAGCACTGGGTTCCCCAGGAACCACATGGGACGGGGGGGGGGGGGGCTCTGTACCCCATTCACGTAGTTATTCCTGCACATATGCACATACTCATTCAGTAAATACGTGCTCAGCATTTCCACTGTGTCTAGCACATGTGGGGTGTAGGGTCTATACATCAATAAAAAACAACAGCAACAACAACAAAAACCCCAATAAAAACAGACACGCTGCCTACCACAGCAGGGCTTACAACCGGTACATGATGAAGGTGTTGGATAAATAAATGATTTTAAATTATGTTCAGTCCTACAGAAGAAACAAACAAGGTAGTTAATGAAATTTAACATATGTCAATTATACTTCAATAAAAGAAAAAGATTAAAAAATACAGTGTAGATGAGTAACAGCTACAGTGGTCACGGAAGACCTTTTATGGAGGTAATGTTTTTAACTGGAAACTAAAGGACAAACAGTAACCAGTTGTATGAAGAACAGAGGAAGGAGTTTTCAGTAAGAAAGAACAGCCTACGAGGAGGGCCTGAGGAGAAAAGCTTGTCATGTTTGAACTTATTAGAAGAACAGACTAGACAAGAGGGAGAAGTAACATAAGTGAAGTACGATGCCATATGTAGGGGACAGATCATACAGGACCTTACTAACCATATGAAGGAGGTTGTTTGAAATAAAGTGGGAGGTTGTCAAAGTGTCATGATATGATTAATGGGTTGGAAAGATCAGACCTCCTTCTGTGAGCCTCTTTCATCTTTGAACCCCCAACGTTCACATCAAGTGCACTTAATAAATATGTTTTGAAGAAACAAGTCTGTTCCTTTATTTCACCCTTGCTTTTCTCCTCTGTAACTGGATCGATGTAACTCCCATCCTGACATTCTTTCATTCCGGGAAGACGGTGCCCCGTTATTTACATGTCCCCACTGTCAGGAAAACTATCAGAGAGGTGTTTCAGATTCTCAGGCACCCAACTTTTTTGGAAGGAGCTTTGGTCTACAAGAGCTGAGACAGAACTTAGCAAACTTCACCAAGTAGCATCTTAGCTTTTAAATTAAATGTCAACACTGGTTTTCCACTGGGAAACTGGCCCAGGCTTCTGGAGGGCAAAATCTGATCGACAGCACAGGCCAGATCTCAGGATGGGGCCAAGAGAAACTGCCTTAAGGAAATGTTGGGGGGTGGTGGCAAAGTACCCCTCCCAGCAGTCTGATGCTGGGGCACAGTGGCCCATTCCAGGAAAGTGGGCATTTCTGTGCGTGTGTGTCCGTCTGTCCGTCCAGCAGGGAACAGAGGGTGATACGTCCATTTTCTAGAAAGAGTGGTAGAGGGGAGAATGATGCCTTCCTCAGTCCATTCTTCTCATCTAGTGACGAGCCCGCACTGAAGATCTTACAGGGATCTTCTGTTGAAGACCTAACCCAAAGGTACCAAGAAAGTTAAGTCTCAAGACTGGGGGAGAAAATGAAAGAAGTGGTTGGGGGAGTCTTCTTTTCTCCTTTTTCCTTCTTGGCTGGGATTTTTCTGGACCTCGGTAAACTTTGTATCCCTTACTTCAGGACTCTAATGTTTCCAAAATTACCCCAGTATTTCTACAGTTTCATAGCCTACTGTTTTCCTTCTCTTCCCCAAGCCACCTCACCTTCAAAACCCCCTACACTACACTCAGACTTGAATATATTTTGCTCAAAAGGTTCTCTCGCCCTTTTCTTTTTAGCTTCCAAATGTCAAAAGTCCTAGCACCCTTCCAGACCCCAAGGTCTTCCATCCCCACCTCACTCTTCCTATGCACTAGTGGGAAGGTTGGACTGCTCCCTCCCCTGAGCACCCAAGTGCCCTGTACCCAGACCTTATTCACACCTTGGCTGTTATCCACCTCATGACAGAGTCAATGACATCCCACCAAGGAGATGAGCTCTTTTAACAGCCAGGAAGAGCAGCTTTCCCTCTCTGAATGTCCTAAAGGTCAAGTCCCATTCTTGGAGGTAGGAGAGAAAAGAGGCACAGAGCAGGACCCACTAAGTAGCATCTCATTTTACTTTCACAATGACTCTATATGAGGATTCTATTATCCACATTTTTCAGATGAGAAAACAGGCTCATAGAGGTTAAGCAAAATCCCAATCACCTAGGTATTAAGTGACAAAGTCTGAATTTAAGTCCAAGCCCTCCTATCTCCAATTCAGATGTCCCCTTGGCCCCCTTTCAAGGCTATCCCAAACAAAACTACTTAACTATTTTTTTAAAGGTTTATTTATTTATATTAGAGATAGCGAGCAGGGGGACATTTAGAGGAGAGAGAGATTGCCAAGCAGACTCCCCGCTGAGCATGGAGCCCAACCCAGGGCTCCGTCCCACCACCCTGAGATTATGACCTAAGCTGAAATCAAGAGTCAGCCACTCAACCGACTGAGCCACCCAGGTGCCCCAAAACAACCTAACTTTTTTTTTTTTTAAAGATTTTATTTATTTATTCGACAGAGATAGAGACAGCCAGTGAGAGAGAGAACACAAGCAGGGGGAGTGGGAGAGGAAGAAGCAGGCTCATAGCGGAGGAGCCTGATGTGGGGCGCGATCCCATAACGCTGGGATCACGCCCTGAGCCGAAGGCAGACGCTTAACCGCTGTGCCACCCAGGCGCCCCCCAAAACAACCTAACTTTTTAAGAACATTTGCCTCCTTTTCCTTTCTGCAACATACTCTTTTCCTGCACTTACTGCAAAGATCATTTGTACCCACAGCTCACACCTCTCCCCCAGCCCTTCACTGCAATCTGGCATTTAATGGGAGTGAGCTTGCTAAGCCTCCTGCAAACACGATGGGAACGTAGGGACTGTTTGGATTCCAAGGGACCAGATTGGACCAGAGGCACCAGAGCAGATTACATCTGCCACGAGTGCGAGGAGACATTTCAGTCTCCCCTTGCTCGACGATCTCATCTGGAACACTTGCAGCTTCAGAGAAGCATCTCAGCCACCAGTGAGGATTTTTATATTTTGCCCTTTCCCACAGGTCAAAAGTGGTTAACTATAGCAAGGCGTCCCCTTTGGCCTTCCCACTGCCAAACCAGAAACTCTCCTTTGCAAGGCTAAGGGACTTTTCATGAGGAGGCCACTGGTCTCTTCCTGCGGCGTGTTCTGTTCTCGCTGTCCTGGGTCTCCCCACAGGTGGGCTCTGACCATATGCACCAGCGAGAACACCTCCATCCCGGGACCCTGGCATGAAATCAAGATCCATACTCCTGGTGGTGCTGTTTATTTCTACCTAGAATCTGCTCCTGCGTTTCCTTATGAACTTTTCTTCAGCCTCCAAAAATCCATGTCACCAACAACCCTCTCTTAAGCCTTCTCTGAATTCCTGTGACTTTGTTGGCAGCATGAATCACTTTCCAATGTGGTAAGAACACACAGCCTCTTACACAAGCCTCTCATCATCATTCACTCAGTAATTATGTGTGTATTACCCACGATGTACCAGGCACTGTGTCAGGCCCTGGGGATGCAGCAGCGGACCAAGGAAACCAAATGCCTTCCTTCATAGGATCCAGCTTCTGTGCATGGATGGCCCAGTCATGTGAGGCAAGGTTAAAACACTTGGCTCCTGCAGTGCATGGTCTGTGCCTCCAGCAAAGAACACTTAATTCCCACCTTCGTTTCTCCGGGACAAAGCGGGGTGCCCAGCACCCGGAAGACAAGACATCGTTGTCTTTATATGCAGCTGGGGAAGACATATGTACGTCATGACTGATACTCTCCAGGAAGCCAGGATGCCTGGCTCTGCCACAAACAGCCTGTATGATCTCAGACCAAAACCAATTCCCCTCTCAGACATAGTTCCTTGTTGAAATTGAAAGCCAGGGAGGAGATGCTCTCAGGGGCTACTTAGGGCAATATACTTCAAATAAATTATATGACTTGCAGATTTTTCACTGGAGGAAAAAAAAGAAAAAGTTCTGCACAGATCCTAACTGGATTTGGACTCGGTTACCAGGAAGTCCCTATGTCTCAGCCAGTTCCTTCTGATCCTAAGCCCAGGGCCCACTGGCAACCTGATAGCCCATCTTCAGATCAACGCCATTGATCTTGCTCTGTAACCAAGCCACTTCCCGACAGATTACAGCTCGGCAGAGGTGCTTGCTGGGATTTCCCGCCATCCTGTGTGGCCATGTCTTTATGTGTATGTGGAGACTGAGGGTGGATGAGGCGTGCCTTAGTCATGATGGTTGGACCCTTTCCGTGTGACTGGTGAGACGGTGGCCTTTCTTCCCGCTACAAAATAATTCTACACAGAGTGTGAAGGAAAACCTGAAACCTCACCAACCCATCCTCCAGATGCCTACCATCTCTCTCACGAATTAGGGGAGATAAGGGCATCTTGGTGGCTATTATGAACAGGAGGGGAGAGCCCCTGAGGATTCTTTATTCATCACCTGGAGAGGTTGATGGACCATGACCAACAGATGGTTAACGGCCAGAGGGATAGAGCCATTTCATCAACCACCACCATGCCTTAGGTCTTTGAATGGAAAACCTTCTCTTAAGGCTGAAAAGAGAGAGCGTCTGGACCTCACAGCCCGAAACCTCATCCATCCCGATAACCACCTTCCTCAGGAGACTTCTCACCAACTCCTGCTACCAGCTCTACCCTGGCCGCAGGAGGCGCTGTTTCCCCCGTAAACTGGCTGCTGCTCTTCATTCTTTGTGGCCCAACTGAAACGGAGCTGGGGTCTCCAACTCAGACTGATAAAAGCTCTAGGGATAACAAAAGGAGAAATAATCACAGAGGATCATGGTAACATTGAAAAATCAGATCACCCGACTTAGAAAATCTGACTTGATCTCTGGACCTTTTATAGCGTTTCCATTCTAGCACTGGGTTTGCCTCCATGGCGTGCTTTTGAAATCATACCACCCGGGAGCCGAGGGCTTGACGCTTGCCCACTCAGAAATCCAAGGGGATGAGGCTCTGAAAAAGACCAGAGATTCCCTCCAGCCTTTGTGCTGTCAGAGGCTCATTTCATAAGATCCAGTTGTTTTTCCTGAGGGACAGACTCTCCTACTGGGGACTGGTCTCCTCTGGAAGGGACCTCGGTCCTACTTTATGGACTCAAAAGGATGATCGGAGGAGAACATAGTCCTAGAAGGCCAATACCCTCCTTCCTGACAAGGGACAGCTGCAGGTGGTTTCAGAAGAGTTGTGTTTTGCAGTTTTGCACATGGGACTGCTTAACGGACATTTCTTCCAGCTCCTCAAATCCAACTCATGATCACCCTCTCCTCCTGGACTCCACGCGTCCTCCTCTCTAACATCCCTCATTTCCAAGCAGCACCGCATACCCAGTAGCCAAACACACAAGCTCTTTGTATCCTTTTCCTCCATCTTTCCTTGCCCCCTCATTTTGCCAACCCCTAGTAACATTACTCTTGTAACTTACAGCCATCACTGTTCTCTACCTCCACAGCTTTGTCCTTTTGGGCCACTCTCACCTCTTCCCTGAACTGCGGGAACATCCACCTAGCTGGTCCTCTTCGCTCCCGGTCCTTCCTTTCCTAAACATCAGCCTCTTGCTACACAGGTCGCTCAAAATCAGCTCAGGTCTTATTGTTATGCCTCAAAACCACCAGAAGCTTCTCACTGACATTAAATCAAAGAGTTTATTCTCAAGGGTTTTACTAAGTGTTCTGCAGGCTACATGTAATACAAAAAGATTTTCTGAAAAATACATCTGGGAAACTAGATTAGTAGTTTGAAAAAAGATCATCATTTCAGGACTCCTCAGTGCCTTTGATAAGATGTTGGTAAGCAAGTATGTTGAAGTTCCATGGTATTCTATATTAGGCAACATTCCCCAAATTTTTTTTCCAGAAATTATTTTATCAAAAAACTATTTTAGTGGCATTCTAGGGATATTCAGGTCACAAGGAAACTGCCTTTACAAATTCTGGTGTGTCACATGAAGCCCAAAGTCTATATTCTGGTATTTCATGTACTCCATAATTTAACTCCACTTTTGTTTCCTTCTTTAATTTCATCCATGAACAATGCCTACTTTATTAGAATTCAATTATAAAATGCATAATATTTATGAAGTTAAATAAGAGTCTTTATTAAG
This sequence comes from Ursus arctos, assembly GCF_023065955.2. Lineage (NCBI taxonomy): Eukaryota > Metazoa > Chordata > Mammalia > Carnivora > Ursidae > Ursus > Ursus arctos. The sequence continues at coordinate 21,066,182 of NW_026622863.1, forward strand.
AATTTAAAATTTATTTTCTTTTAAGCCACTGCCTTAAGATAACAAATCGCACCATTTTATCCTTCGGCTCCCTCTCTCGCTGTGCTTACAGACATACAGACATACATGGATAGGCTTCCTTATTCTTTCTCATCTCCCTTTTCTTTCTTTCACATACACACAGAATCAGAACATCACATACGTTATTCTGCAGCTTCTTAGTTCAATGACAGCGTTTTCTTGGACATCTCTCCAGATTAACGCACACTGATCTTTCTCCTTCACTAAAGTAGCTTCCTGATATATTACAGTGCAGATGCACCAAAATACCACAGTTTATTCAGTCGTTTCTCCTACTGATGGACTGATGGCATTCTAGTTGTTTCGAGAGAGAGAGAGAGAGAGAGAGAGAGAGAGAGAGAGTGTGTGTGTGTGTGTGTGTTTAATACATGCAATGCTACAATAACCACTTATAATGAAATCCTTTCATTTTATTTCTGAAGGATAGTCTTAAAAGTTGACCAAGGCCATTTTTTCCAGAAACTCCTATCCCTTACTTTTAGTAGCTCTTGGGTGAGATATAAACCTAGTGAGTGGTCAAGTGTAGATGCCAAGCCCCTGGCAGGAATTCTAAAAAAGTAAGATAAAATGACCTTCTTCCCTTTGGAAGTCGACCCTTGAGATGCGTCTCTGGACACGATGGGCAGATGACAGGCCCCCAGGTCCACCAGAGAACACTTGTCCCCTTCCTGCTTTGCTCCTGCTGCATGATGATCCCTCCTGAGCTGGTGTCTCAGTGACGTCTTTTTTTAAAGAAAAGCCAGAAGGTATCAGCCACGTGAGCGGAGCGGGAGAAAACGCACAGGAAGAGCCCGTGCCTCAGAGACTGCCGAGGCCCCAAAGGCTCGTGGTGAAGACTCAGGGGAGCAGAGCTGACTTGGGAACAGGGGCTATCCCCACTCTCTCTCATCCCGCAGAGTGACTACTCATTGCACGAGCTGACTCTGCCCTGAAACCAGCTCGCGGTGGACCCCATTCATGGCCGGAGTCAGTTCTAGGAGATCAGCCTTTCTTTCCCTGCTCCTTACTGCCTCTCCCCTTTGAAACCTGTTCTACTGAACAAGCTGCAAGTCACCCAAATCTAACTTTCATCAAAATCAAAATAGCAGAGAGGGTATAAGCCCAGACTCTAGAGCCAAACCGCCAGGCTGGAAGCAGAGCTCTGTTCCTTGCCAGCCGTGCGATCGGACACGTTACTTAGATGGGTTATTCTTTTGACCTCAGTTTCATTATCCATAAAATGGGAATCATAGTAACAACTCATAGGGATATAAAGATTTAATAAGTATACTTTACATCCATTCAAATCAGTGCCCAGATCTATAGATCCATTACTCATATACACTGCTTAGAACAGTGGCCCACAGTAATCTCTGAGGAAGCTTACTGAGTTTTTACTCTTGGCCACATACCCAGTGCGAGACCAGATCTTCCTGCAGTGCCCCAGCTCTGTTCCCTGCACATAAGGCCAAACCCCTGCACCTTTGCCCATGCCTCTCCCCCCCCTTCAGATGGACCTTTCCCTAATCCAGCACCTGCTTCCCCAAGTCCTTCTATTCAAAAGTTCAGTTCAGAGGGTACCCCATGATAAAGCCTTCCAGGATTCCCACCTATCCTCCGACACCTCCAAAGCTTGCTTTCTCGCCCATTTCACAGCATCCCCCTCCTCAGTCCAATCACTTTCTGCCTTGCATTACAGTCAGGTATGCCCTTGACTTTCTCTCATTCAGACTACAAGTTCCTTGACAGCATGGCTGGATTCCTTCTGTCCCCTTTGCTATCTGCCATGGTGACTGACACGTAGTGATACTAAATACTTATTGGCCAAGTAAAGAGCATCATATTAAGAATCCCTTGCCGTGACAAGGTCTCTGCCCATCTTTGAATTCCATTCCATCACCGCATGAAAATCAAGGCTTCCTCTCCACGGGTAGGTGGATAGATAGGCTCCCTGAAATCTGGGGTCCACCATACGGTGAAGACAGAATGGCCATGGCATCGTGAGAAGTCTGGGGCTCAGGCTGGGGTGTCACGTGAGCACAGGGATTGATCACGCCAGAGGAGGGCATGTGAAGCCCCTAGTCACGTGCCCCCACACCTTCCCAACTCCTCGTCACCTATCTCAGAGCCCAAGTTTTAATTTAAAGCGCAGTGTCTGACCCAACTGAAATGGAATCTAGGGAAGGTCGAATCCTATTAAGTCACCAGACCATAAAGCAGAAAGGTATAAAGTTGACAAATTGCTTCTCCCTGTGGTAGCAGCTGTGAGGCACTCAGCAAGGCTGGGCTCTGACCCAAGAAAGGGCCAACGGATATTCCCTTTTTCCCAGGGACTGATCTCGGCGTGCAGCAGCCTTTCCCAGTCGAGGGGCCCTAAGTGTTTTACAGGTAAGTATTTAACACGGTTCCTTGTATTTTATTTTCCAATTTAAACAGAACCTGGGTGTACCGGGGTCATGCAAACCTGCAGGATAATAAGTCCACAGTAACCCTTTAGAAAGGGATTTCTGCTGGTTGTGCAGCAAGTTAAAATAGCCCAAGTCCCAGCATCGTGCCCTTTCCCTCCCAGATGGTCCTGGGAGGGGCTGAGGGTGTCGCTCCTATGTTCCTGTAGAGTTCAGCTGGCTCCACTGGAGTGTGCACGATGCTCCTTGTTTATGCTGTCAGCCAAGATGACTGCATCCAGGAGAGGGGAGGATGTGGAGGGAGGCAAATACTGTGCACATTTTACCTGCATTATCCCAGAGAATTCTCCCTACAACCATGTAATGGCAGTATTACGGTCCTCATTATAAAAATGAGCCAAGAGCGGTCCGGCAAGGCTAGTTACTTATTCAAGGTCCGATAGCTAATACAAGGTCAAGTTGGGATACGAGGTTTACTCTTCCTGATTAAAGTCGTTTTTAATCCATCACACAACACCCTTTTCCTTGCTGCCCCCAAAGCCCCTTCCCTAGTGCACAACTGCCTCACTGAAACATCGAGAGCAACGGCCCCATCTAAAGTGCGCATGACTTGTTCTCATGAGGCAATTATCCATTCCATTTTAGGACCCTTCACAGACTTTACAGCTTCGCAGAAACACCCTGTGAAGAGTTTTGTAAACACCGCTATGCTGCTGGTCTCTGGTTTCAGTATTTCTCCAGAGCACCTGCCCATTTGACTCAGCTAGCTCTCGTTCTTAGCCTCACTGCTACCAGATCACCCTGCCCCTACCCAGATCCCGAACTTGGCCCCCAGTTCTCATCTCAGAGCCCTTGGTCTGATGCGCTAGTAGGAAAAAAGCTTAATCCTCTGAGCTTCAAGTATCACTGCTCGAATAAAATTCTGAAGTGGGATTCACACACCCTAGCTAAGGGACGCTTCTACTTCAGCACTAGTGAACCTCGGTCTCAGTTTCCCCACTTCTCAAAGGGGTAGTACTTCTGCCTCTCTCCTTGGGAGATGAAATGCTCATCCTGTCCTGTGTGTAGCAGGTGCTTAGAGTGGGAGCCAGCACAGGATGAAGGCTCAGAACATGCCGGCCCCGCCCTCCTCATCGACCACTCTGGCCAGTCCCGAGTCACCAGAGTCCGCAGGACCAGCATGCCCCACCTCTTGTTACCGCAGATGACAGAGCGGTTGGTTGAGGAGGGGCTTACACGGAATAGAGGAGCCCGGGGCTCTGCACATCTCTCTCAGAAGCTGTCAACTCCTTCTTGCCTGGACTAAAGAAGGGACCCAACATCAGCTGACTAACTCACTGCTGCTCTCAGAAGTGCCCTATCATCTGACTTCAACCCATTCACACGGGAGACTCAGATGCCCAGTACCCTTCCTTTGGAGCTAAATCTTTCTCAGGAATCCATACTCCTCTCGCAAAGGCTCTTAAGATGACCTCTCCCTCTAGCCCTGCAGACATTGCAATCCACTGGGAAAACCTTTTTTCTCAATGAAGAGACAGAATCAGGGCCACTGCTCCACTGACCAGGTCTTCCTCCCTTCCTACGTCCTTGACCCACTGCCAACTGCATCCATGCTTTCATCCATACTCCTCAGCTGCTTATGTGAATAGACTGTTTAGCTCTATCCAAGAGATTCCAAGTTCTTAGTATTTTTAGGACTACACCTTACTTTTTAAAGCATAAACTTCAGAATAAAGAATAATAATAGTTTGATAGTTTGGATAAAAGCTGATTTTTCTACCTTGTTGCATTCCTTGCATTCGTGTAGGCCACAGAAATCTACCAAGGTCCTGCTATATACCAGGCTCTTTGCTAGGTGTCAGGGATACAAACATTTGTACAAATAAATCCAATGCAGATGGAGAATTATAATGGAAGTATTTGCACAATGCAGTGGAAGTACAGGGGAGGGTGAGCTCAGTTCTTCCTGAAAGAAAAGTAACCTAAAGCCATTCTACTCTTGGAAAATGCCTTCCTCCTTCAAGTTAGAGTTCAAAATTCACCTCCTTGGGAAAGCCTTTCCAATGAGCAAAGTAATGTTTCAGAAAAGTGCAGTGAATTTCAAAGACTGAAAACAATGTCATTAGGTTCCATCCAGACTTCCCTTCAATAGGTTTGGGAGCACAGTTTGTCCTGGGAAGTAACTGGATTTGGAATCTGGTGAGCCATGCAAATATAGGTGTTTCCCAGAAGTGCTTTTGAGCATGAAGAAAAGGAGGGATCTAGGAAACTCTTCAAAAGCCTAAGGAATGTAAATGAGAAACTTTTCAACCCTTTGCAGTTCTGTCCCAACAACGATTTTAGGAATTTCCAAGCACATCTCACTGCAACACTCCCCCACTTCTCCTGGGGGTGGGTTGGGCAGTGGGGAAAGGTCAAAAAAGGCTTATCATTTGTGATGTATGAAGTCAATGATCACATTCAACTAATGACAGGATATGAGAATAATTAGCAACCATTTAACCCAAGGGGCTACTTTTCTTCACTGAACAACAAGGGTCTTCTTAATTTTCCTATATGTTTTGCTATTAGTGTTCATTTAATGCCAGAAGGCATCAAGAACAATTCCATTCCCGTTCTCACCTACATCATTCCCACGCCTGCACAGGCAGGAGGCATGAGAATTCAGAGAAAGCAAAGAAGCAAAACACTGATCTTTGCTTAGTCAAGCTTTGAACAGTCCTAATTGGATTTAGGAAGACATGATTATTTTCATTCAGTGATCTCTCTACTGAATGTAAAAGGAGCGAAGTAGGACTCATGCTGAAGTTCCAGCTTCTCACATGATAGGTCTAAAGAATGTTACCTCTTATGGGCAAGTCCAGTTCTACGATGCAAGCTCTATTCATGAATTCATGATGACTCCCTTCCATCAGTGAGACAGTGGCTCCAAGATTGGCCTATCCAGCCAAAATCTGTATCCTGAGATCGGACTATCACCGAACACCAAAGCCCAAGTTCATCCTCTCTCCACTCCCTGTACCTTCCTTTCTGGGTGTCCCTCTATTGGTGGAGGATGCCACCCATTCACTTCAGAAACTGTACGCCATCTTGCTGCCTTCCTCTCCCGCATCACCAAGTCTTACAGAGACTCTCTTCTTAAAATCACTATTACCTACCATCCTTCCCCCACCCCCACTGTACAACTTGTCCAGCTCCTCATCACCTCACGCATGAATACCTTGAATATCTCCTAAGTGTCGCCCACACACACTTGGGCTGTCTCCCAGGCTTTCCCAGCTGCCATAGTAATCTTTCTCCAGTGTAAATGTCACTAAGTCACTAAATTCTTTACATTACTGCTCATTTCCCTTCAGAATAAATTCCAAGCTTCTTATACTCCCTGAAGAGCCCTCCATAATCTGTGTGTGGTCCTACTCTCAGCCCCTTCCCTAAATGTACTCTCTTCTCGATCTGTGGGAACATTAGATCCTTCATCATCTGCTTTCTTTTACTATGATTTAGTGTTCCCGTGGCAAATGGCACAGAGCATGATGGGGGTTTTATCTCTCAATCTGGAATCACTGTCTTTTAACAAGTGATATTAAGTCATTCATAGTATTGTGATTACTAACATACTTGAACATAAATAAATAAGCCCAAGTATATTAGTAATCACAATACTATGAAAGAATTAGTTCTCTATTTGCTGCTCTGATATTTCTTATCTTCTTATCCTTTGTTCCTTCTCTGATGCCTGTTGGGTTGAGGTTCCTCTGCTCTGTTTCCCCTGACCTGGATATTTGGTGCTTTGAAGGATTATACTCTACATCTATTTTTTGAATTGTTACCTTATGCTTTAGATAAACATACTTGAACATGGGTTACTCTGAACAATTTTGGAGATAATCAGCATCTATATTCTCCACATAACAAGACAAGAATCTCAGCATGCTCTAAATTCCATCTGCCTCCTCTCTACAGCCCAAGCACATTGCATCGGAAATTAGCTGAAATATTTTCATTGGAAAATTAATTTTTAAACAGCAAAATAAGGGTTTTTTCTGGTTTATTTGCTCGCAATTGTTTCTTTTATCCTACTTCTTCCTCTTGGATTTATTTTCCCCTTGCTTACAATTCTTTTCAAGGGATCTGCATATGGCACATTTTCTAAAATCTTTGCATATCAGAAAATGTATGGATTTTACCCTCACACTTGAATTAAACTTTATTGGCTATAGCTATCTAGATTTAAAGTTAATTGTCTCCCTGACATTTGAAAATACTGCTCCATTATCTGTTGCACCCAAAGCTGCTGCTGAGAATTCTGGTGTCAGCCTGCTCCACATCCCTTTATAGGTAATCAGTTCACCCAAGGCCACTGCACCTCACACCACAAGCTTTTGGAATTTCCTTTAATGATCGATGATTTCACCATATAGTGTCTTGTATGGATTTAATTTTTCATTTATTTATTCCGTTTGACATCTAAGAATATCTTTCGATCTAAGAACTAATTGGATTCTTCAATTCTATGAAATCACCTTCTCTTGTGTTTGAATTATTGCTGGGTTCATTCTGCCATTCAATGCATGTGCTGCTATTTCTTCTTTCAACAATCTTTAATATCTACTTTAATATCGACTTCCTCTCTAATATCTACTTCTTCTATCTGGGATAATTAAGACCCTACCAAATTGAGTCCTAAAAGGTGTTCTCATTAAGAAAATTATGCTAAATTGAGCTGTTAACCAGAGCGAGCAGGTTTGAAACAAAAGTGCCCAAACCAAAAAAAAAAAAAAAAAAAAAAAAAAAAAATCTAGTTTTCATTACAGAAGCTTGTAAAAGGCCTGGGCAATTCAAATTTTAAATCCTCAGACGAAGCAAGACGTGTCAAGGAAATCACAGCACAGGATGAATGTCTGACCACGTTCTCATTGGTGGTCTTTCAAAGCCTCCTTCCTAATCACACCCCCGGAAGTCAAGGCAGCCCTGGTCGTACATATACACACCTCTGAGACAAGTGAATGACTTCAACAGAGCCTAACAAACCAAAAAAGACAATGTCCCCATAGCAACCTTAATGCTTCTGCACTATATACTCTTACCTGGAACCAGCACTTCCTAGGGCCACGTGATGCATATGAACCAGGGAAAGCACAAATAAATACGTCTTTATTTTTGGTATTCGGTGACCTTGGAGTATTTACATTCTCAAGTAAACTGTTATATTGCCCAAGGGTTTGCATTTAATACCTAGCCTCATACTGAAGACATGTAGCTGGTGAATGACTCTGAACCACTTGAAAAAGCAATGAGCTCCAAATAACAAAAGCAATGTGTTGAAGATGTTATTATTAACTCCCTAGCCATCCTTCAGAGTGTCAAAAGCACCCTCCCAAGAAGCAGGAAGTCTAATATTGGTACAAATTCCCTGAATCTTAATGTTCAGTTTCAGAGTTTTAATTGACTCCAGACTCACACACTATGTGTCCCATGAAAGACAATAGTCATCTGCAAGATCTCATCACCACCCTCTCCCCCAAACTGTCTGAAACCCTAGAGACTCCTAAGAAAAGGTAGGGATCTTGTCAGATCATTAGCAATCTATTTTCAGAGGCCCTCTGCAAGGTGGTAGTGGCAATATTTATCTGAGCCTGTGATCAAGTCCCTCAGCTATCAAAAACATGCATCCTGGAAAGCTGAGTCTTTAAAAAAAAATCCCACGTGTTATATACTGGCCTTCATAATCCTTTCTGGTCAAGGCACTGCCCTTCTGAGGACAAAACAGCAAATAGTAACAACGAAGCACAAATAGGCATAGTTTCCTAACAGAGAAGAAAGGGAAAGGAACTGGTCTTAATTTAGGAAATGTACCATTTACCAGTTGGCTTCACTCACACACACACACAATATAGACACAGACAAGGACCTAGACACAGGTGTAGATATGGATAAACATTTCTGGTCAACTTCATCCTTTGAGGATGATAGAGTTACCTCATTACTGGATGTGCAAACTGAGGCACAGAGCAACAAAACCCTAGAAGCCCCTGCACTCATCCTTAGCCCTCGGCTAACTAATAACGTAGTCTCCGTTGTTACTGTTCCCGTTTGATGGTCAGGAACTCTATTTCTTTCATCCCAGGATCCTTCTGCCTAGCAGAGTCTGGAACATAGTAGGTGGTCAGTGAAATCTGACCCCGTCTATGAAGTCTGTCACTGATTATTATAACCTGTATTATTGTCCTATCAGCACCAACTCTTCACTGAATCAATGAAATTTCATTGGCTTCCTACTACATGCCAGGTCCTCTGTTGGACAGAGCGATACGGGAATGAATGGAACAGAAATAGTTCCTAACCATCTATTGGGATAAATAACAACTAAGAATACATTATGGCTTAGTGGAAGGCTAAGGAAGAATGGAAAGAGAATGGGAGAAGTGGTGGGTGGCTGATAGCCCATCCCACATTAGATATCAGTGTTAGGGAAATCCTCTCTCTCAGAAGGTCATCATGACCTCTGCCACACTCAGATAGTTCAAACCTTGCGGTCACGATTTTACTGCCTTTGGAACACACACACATACATCAGACACATACATCTCCTAGGGCCTAGGGTTACTAGATTGAATAAATTAATTGAATTTCAGATGACCAGTTTCTTTTATAACTATAAGTCTGTCTCAAATGTTACATGGGACACACTAATACCAAAACAGTTCTCTTTGTTTATATGAAATTCAAAATTAAGTAGGTGTCCTGTATTTCACCTCGCAACTTACTAGAAAATCATTCAACAACTTGAAAGTTAAATGGTATAAAATGTAGAGTTTATTGAAATAGAGGTTGGAGACCTAAATTTCATTGGCTATTATACATATATAATTATTGAGAAGAGTTAATTTTCCAAGAAAGCAGTATCTGCGCAGCCTTCTCTTCTGTCACGGTTAATGCAGTTCATGAAGCCCACAGAACAGCGAGTCTGGTACACAACACACACTCAATATCAACTACGGTCATTTAATTATTTTCATTCTTGCTGGTGGCGTGCTCATTAATCCCTTGCGCTCGTATCTATTGAATCTTGTTATTTTCCAGGCACTGCACTGGGGTTTTTCACAAACAATCTCATTCAGCTTTTCGAGCACACTTATGAGAAAAATATTAACTCAAGATTACAGATGGGGAAACTAAGTCTGGGTGATGCACTATCTTGCCCGAGGTGAGAGAATCCAGGTTTCAACCTAATTCATCTTGATTTCAAGCTTCGGCTTCTCTATCACAGTGAGTGCAAACATACAGTGTTCAGGCTTTAATTTAAAACTTCAACACAGGGGCACCTGGGTGGCTTAGTCTGTTAAGCGTCTGTCTTGAGCTCAGGTCATGATCTCAGGGTCGTGGGATCAAGCCCTGCATTGGGCTCCCTGCTCATCGGGGAGCCTGCTTCTCTCTCTGCCCCTCCCGCCATGGCCCCCGGCTCATACCTTCTCTCTCCCACTCAAATAAATAAAATCTAAAAAAAAAAAAAAAAAAACCAACTTCATCATAAAGAAAGGAAAATGAATCCAAGATAGCTAATTCTAATTAAGCAGTGCTAAATTTATCTAGTGTGTTTTTGCAGCAAGGCCCTCTCTGCTGTGTGTGGTTACTCGTGACGGGTCACCCACCTCTCTTCCCTGCAGGCATAAATAACTCCAAGGAAGGAGTGTGTGGAAAGATGAAGAACAAAGGAACTTGGGTATAAAAATGGCCACATTTGCTAGAATAAACAACGGTCAACAGTGAGTTGCAGGACTTAGACTCTGCTCTGGTGATCCAGAACAAAGAGAAGGGCAGACGGAGGGAACGAGGGAGAGTTTTTGTCCAGTATCATTGTCCTCAGGTGTAATGCGTAGGCACCACTCAGAGGTGGAAATGGACTCAAGTCCTCTGGGACGGCTCTTAAGCTCCTTGCCCTCCAGTCTACCATTGGTCTATCAGCTAAACATTAAGGGACCTTAATGGGGAACAAAGTCTGTGAAGTCCCGAGTCATTCATTATCTGAAAGTCCCCCGACACGGAGAAGGTGCTGCACAGAGTAGGGGACGGGGCTGCAACAGCTTGCAAAGCTGTGGATAATAAAAATAACAACAAAACCTACATCCCCAGTGTATAATTTCCAAAGCTCCCTGTAGTGTAAGTATGATATTCATAATTATGCTCATTTTGCAGCAGAGGTCCCAGAAGACCTGAGAGGTTGGTTATGCTTCTCTCCCAGAGTTTCACAGCACATACGCACGAGAGTTGCCAACAGAAGGCCAGCCCAGAGCGAATGCTGGAGGTGTGGGATCTCATGCTATTAAAGGACATTCTCGTGCATCCAATTGTCCATATTTTTTTACCGTTTCATTACTGGGGTGAACCTACCTACAGCCATTTCTCCACTGGTGCGCCCAAGCCCATACTCCTTTGCCTACCCAAAGACATCATTCCAGGTATTAACTCCAGCATCATCAACTGTGACTATGATACTTGATCATCCCCATCAGCATAAGAATATATGCTGCCTTATGTACAGTCATTCATACACAGCAAGGGAGAGACTTTCTGCCCCCATCTCACTTCAATTCTGCATTATTTCTCTATTCCTTTAACATAAAAAAAAGATGGATTGCTAAATGGCTATAAGATTAGATAGATGGACAGACATGAGAAAGCAAATCTATTAACAGGTTAACTATGAATCTGGGGGTGGTATATGGGCATTTTAACCCCTCTGCATATTTGAAAATGTTCAAAGTACAATATTGGGGGGGGGGAGCTGTCTCCATTTTCCTTTTACCTCCTTTCCTATTTCTCCTAAGAGCACTCCAATTAGCCTTTCACCACCACCATCCACCAGCTCTTGTCAACGTCACCAGTGACCTTCACGTTGCTCAACACAGTGGTTCTTCCCAATCCTCTACTTGACCTATTTGCACCACTTGACTCCTTCCTCTTCCAACACTTCCCATCCTCCAGCTCAGCTTCTGGGAGATCACTCTTCCCTGGTTTTCCTCCTAGGTCATTGGCTTCTTCTTCTCAGTTTCTTTACCTGTTTCTTCTCACCTCCCCAACATCTAAGCAGCAGTGAGCCACAGGACTTATTCCTCAGACTTCTTTTCTGCCCATACTCACATTCTGAGCTCATCTCGGTTCATGGCTTTAAATGATATCTTTACAGATGACTTCCAAGTATGTCTCTTTTGCCCAGCCCTTGCCCCTGAACTCTGGACTCCAACTGCGTATCTGTACTTGGAGGTCTAGTAGACATCTCAATCTTAAAACATCTGAAGTCCAACTCCTGGCTTTATACCAGCACTGCCAGTCTCACCCAAATCTGCTTATCACCTTGTGAACAAGCCTAACCTGGTCAGCTGGGGGATGAGGCACCACAGAAACAATAACCAAGGCCCTGCAGCAGGTGACATTCCATCAAATGCAAGACATTTGAGTAAGGCCATCCTAGGCCATCAGCCAGTTACCAGGCAACAAACCAGTTCATGACAGATACATGTGCAGACTCAGGAGATCAGCTGAGTTGGCCCAGTCAACCCACAGGACTATGAAACCAACAAAAGGTAATTTTCTTAAGCCATTAAGATTTAAGATGTTTTGTTCTTGATGAAAAATTTCAGAATACTCTATTCTTGGGATGCCTGGGTGGCTTAGCTGGTTAAGCCTCTGCCTTCAGCTCAGGTCATGATCCCAGGGTCCTGGAATCAAGTCCTGCATCGGGCTCCCTGCTCAAAGTGAAGCCTGCTTCTCCCTCTGCTTGTGCTCTCTGACCAAAAAAAAAAAAAAAACAAACCAAAAAAAAAAAAAAAAAAACCCTATTCTAGAAAGTACATGTAATTTTAAGCAAAAAGAGTCATTCTTGAAGAAAAATAATTATCTAATTAATTCTTTAAATACATGGATTGGGAGCTGGTCTTGTCATTTGCCCTTATTTCCTTAAATAAGTTCCCTCAAACCGTCTCAACTTCCTCACCTAGGAAAGTGTTCATGTTAGGACAGCTTCTTCCAACTACCTTTGACATTCTTGGGTGGAGCTTTTTGCACACTCTCCTGAGTCAATACACACTCCCTTCTCTCAGAACTGCAGACAAGGGATAGAGACAGGTCTACACAATGTGTGCTCCATTTCCTTTTAATGCCATGGGGTATCCTCTGGATTTTAAATCTAACTGGTGTGGTTTACATGGTGAACATGCCTCCATTTTGTATTAACTTTTGAGATTGAATCAAAGTATGCTGAATTATTAAAACCTTAATTTTTGACTCTAGGTTGAATGCAAATAGGGTTTCAAAATTTACTATATTTCTCAAATTCTTCCATTAATTTTATTAGGAAGCTACTGGGATCTATCAGTTTTGGATGGGATCTGTTCAAAGACAGTCTAAGGACTTAACAACTGAACATGCCCTAAATCCTGACCCAGAGCAGTTACATTTGCCTTAACAAAATATTACTAACGCATCGGCGGTCTGATCAGATTGCTAGAGTAAAATAACAGACTCCACAGGGCCTAGTAAACCCTAAAGGTAACTACTTCCACTCCTTTTTCCTCTTCTCATCCACTTGGCTCTATTCCAGTATACTCTGATCACATGTAGGGAGCCAGGCCCATGCGACCCCCCTGCCCGAGCTCCTCCCACCCAGCCTCATTTACACTGTTCTCATCTAGGGTTCCACACCTCACTTTATTACATCTGGTTAGCTCTCAATGTACGGCATCAGCACTATGAATTTACCAGCCATCTGCCCTACTAGACTCATACTCCTTAAATTCAAGCACTGGGGCTTATCTACATCTGGATGCCTTGTACCCAGCACGGGATTTGGCACCATTGCTGGTGCTCCAAATAGGTCTGTTGATGGAATGAGGTAAGAGCTTCATGTCTCATTGTCAAGTACAGATCTCCCTTGGGCCATCCTCTCTTGGGAAAGCTGAGAGCTAATGAAAACTATGCAAGTGTTTATTACCATCACCATCATCATCATCACTCATTTCATGCCAGTAGCTGTGTTCTCTGGATTTGTTTCCCCAGTCTTTATTCTCTAATAAGCAGTGGGAGGCTGGGCAAAAATCCAGGCCTCCTGGCTCTGAGTCAGTTAATCGTTCCTCACAACATTATCATCATTGTCTGATGGAGACGCAGAGAGGTCAACATAGCAAGAGTGGCCGAGAGAAGGCTGGAACAGCTCATCAGAGCCATTGCCCCAACAGACAAGGGGGAAGAAAGTTACCATTCAGAAAACAGTTACCCTGTCCTGTCTTTGTGCTTGTCACTCTACGGTTCACCTCTTATTATTTTTTTTAAAGATTCTATTTATTTGAAAGAGAGAGAACTGAGAGGGGGGAGGGTCAGAGGAAGAAGCAGACTCCGTGCTGAGCAGGGAGCCCAATGAGGGACTCAATCTTGGGACTCCAGGATCATGACCTGAGCTGAAGGCAGTTGCTTAACCACCTAAGGCACCCAGGAGCCCCTCACCTCTTATTTTAAAAAAACTAGACTTGGAGGATGCCTGGGTGGCTTAGTCAATAAGCATCTGCCTTCAGCTCGGGTCTTGATCCCAGGATCCTGGGATTGAGCCCTGTGTCGGGCTCCCCGCTCAGCAAGGAGCCTGCTTCTCCCTCTCCTACTCCCCCTGCTTGTGTTCTCTCTCTGTTTTTCTCTGTTGAATAAATAAATAAGATCTTTTTAAAAAAATAGACTTGGGTTTTTTGAGAAGTTTTAGGTTCATGGCAAAATTAAGAGGAAGGTACAGAGATTTCCCATATATCCTCTAACCCCATATATTTAGCCTAACCTGCTCTACCACCACCATCCCCCACCACAGTAGTCCACTTGTTATAACTGATGGATCTACAATGACACAGCACAGTCACCCAAAGTCCATAGTTTACGTTAGGGTTTATTCTTGGTGGTGTACATTCTATGGGTTTGATCAAATGTATAATGACATGTATCCTCCATTATAGCGTCATACGGAGTTGTGTCATTGCCCTAAAAATCCTCTGCTCTGCCTACTCATCTCCTCCCTCCCTCCCCATGAAAACCACTATCTTTTCACTGTGTTCCTAGTTTTGCCTTTCCCAGAACGTCCTATGTTGGAATCATACAGCAGGTAACCTTTTCAGATTGGCTTCTCCCATTTAATAACATGCATTTAAGCTTCTTCCATGCCTTTTCATGGCTTCATAGCTCATTTCTTTTTAGCGCTGAATAGCAGTCCGCTGTCTGGAGGCATCACACTTTATTTATCCATTCAGCTACTGAAGAACATCTTGGTTGCTTCCAAGTTTTGGCAGTTATGAATAAAGTGGCTATAAACATCTGTGTGCAGGTTTTTGTGTTGATATAAGTTTTTTACTCCTTCGGGTAAATAACAAGGAGTGTAATTGTTGGATCATATGGTAAGACTATGCTTATTTTTTCAAGAAATTGCCATGCTGTCTTCCAAAGGGGCTGCACCAATTTGCGTGTTTCCCCTTTTTAATTCTCACGACAAGGCTGTGAGGTCAGTTATAATATTACAGATGAGGAAGACAAGCTACAGTGAATTTTCTAGGCAAGGCAGTGAATAAGTAACTGACCATTCACCACCCTTCAAGCCAATCCCCAGAACATCCTAGATGTCCTACAAATATTTCTACATAGCTTCAAGTGGTTGCTCACAGCCCTACCTCTGGGTAAAATAAGAAATCTATGACATCTACTAATACGGCCAACTTTACTGGAGGCTGGGTAAAGAGGAGAATGCTATTAGAACAAAACAAACCTACCAATAAACACTACGGTTCTTGAAGACCAAACAGCCCTTCAAGATAGAAGGGGACCAAAGCAAGCATGTTTCATGAATAATCTGTCATTCCTGAGCCCCAGGAAGTTCAACTAGGTTGTGCATGACTCTGCTCCCTAGATCATACATTTCCCAGGCAAACACTGTGAGAATGTGGATGATTTTGGAGGAAGATAGCTCATGAATGTTTCATGGCATCCAAATATTGCATGGAATATACTTACACTAAAAAATTGTCATTTATATAAAATTCAGATACAACCGGGTACCCTATATTTTTATTTGCCAAATCTGCAACTCTACGTGGGTTTCTTTATGACAGTGAGGATACTCTACCAGAAGACTGGTCCTTCTGTGTCATTGACCAGAATGATGACCCATGTCCATGCTTACATTGACCCCTAGCAGGGGGGTGGGGGAAGAACCTCCATGCAGGATTTAAATCACTCTGGATAATCCCTATGAGCTTCCTCAAGTACACAGCCCTGGGTCCTGAATGGGGCCCGTGACCCACAGGGAAGGGAGATGGGAGCTGGAAAGGCAGCCCGCCAGTGTCAGCTCCATGACCATCATTTCCACACGGTTCCATGGCTGATGCGTCTTGTCCAGTCCCAATGATGCACACTCGTTCTTAGGACTTAGTCTGCCACAGCTATGGGGGAGGGAGGGAGCTGGATGCATCAGGTGACACAACCTCTAGCCTTCCTTACTCTTTATTTATGTTTGGCCTGTGCTCCACTAGCTACTACTCCACGCCCCTCACTTCCTTCAAGGCGATGCCTCAGAGGTCCTGCTGGGGAAAGAA
Organism: Ursus arctos; assembly: GCF_023065955.2. Taxonomy (NCBI): domain Eukaryota; kingdom Metazoa; phylum Chordata; class Mammalia; order Carnivora; family Ursidae; genus Ursus; species Ursus arctos. The sequence continues at coordinate 21,082,242 of NW_026622863.1, forward strand.
AACTGCCCTGCACGAGTAAGAAGGACATGCTGCTCTGCTGAGGGACAGACCCAGCTCAGATCATGTGTGCCTTCGGGCAGGCAGTCTCCTCCCCTGTAAGAGGGGTGGGGGTGTACTGTAAAGGAGGAAAAGTCCTTTCTCACTTTATTTTTGTAGCAGAAGTCATCCCTGGCTTCTCTCATCCTACACCAAGCTTTGAAAACTCTTGGCAGTCACTCATTTTTTTCCATTCCCTCCCTCCACATCAGAGCTCGAATGAGTATCAAATATATCCTGGACACCAGTGGGCAGATGCTGACAAAAGATGAATAAAATGTGCCCCCCACCCCCACGACCCCTGAGCTTACAGTCCAAGAGACTTACAGACAAGCACACAGCTGACTGCCATTCAGTATGGGGAGCACCACTGTCGAGTGATGACGGATGTTCCAGAGGGTGTCTGAGGAAGGAGGGAAGCAAGAAACCCTATGCGAGGAAAGCTGGGAAGAGTTCAGAGATGGGACTTTTGAACTGGGTCTTAAAAGAGGAGTAGGGTTTCACCATTCAGGTGAAGAGCCTGGCATGTTTAAGGAGCACTGAGAAGCTCCATTAGGACAGGAGAAAGTTCCAGGATGGTAAATGATGATGAAAAGCGGTAGAAGGACTGCTTCCATAGCAATGGGGATAAAAGAGCAGGAGGAATCCATCAAGTTTGTGAGCACCTAGAAGACAATTATTTCTAATGCATCAATTCTCAAAATGCTTTTCCTGGCAACATTAATTCACTTAGGTGATATTGAAGCCTCTTTAAAAATAGGGTTGCTAGCAATGCATTGCAAGGCGATGTGATGCAGGATCCTAGACGGTGCTTAAATGGGAATGTGTCACCCCACTAAGTATTCGCCTCATTCGCAACACGGATCCCACGAGAACGGACACATTCCACAAGAAGCATTTATACTGCCTTTCCATCTCTTGGTATTTTATAACATCCTCAACCTAAATGAGGCTCCTAGAAGGACGAGTGGTGGTTTTCGGGTTGAAAATCAGTGTCTATTCCTTTCAGCAGGAAGCTGACATCTCATTTTTTAAGGGTGACATGCCATTACAAAGATGCATTGAAAGGTTAAAATTCGAACACACTCTTGAACATTCTAAGTGGCACACCGGCTAGAAAGGAGCTCTCATTAGGTGTAATGGCTCTTCTACCTTGAAATGCAGGAGAAGGACGTACGCTACAAGAAAATATAACAACACACGTTGGGTAAATAAACACTCTCTCGAAGAAATCAGAACAGAACAGGTTTTGTTCACTTTCAAAATGGCGCAGCCCATTATGATAAAGGGAGCCAAGCCCAAATGTGGAGCCATGCATAGACAGAGTTTTATAAAAGCCATTGCACTCTGCAAGAAAAGCATTGGGAGGGCACCCCGATTTTCAGCAAGTACTACTTAATTATTATCCTCATTGTGGGCATTTTCTGGAAATGACATTCAACTATCTTGAGTGTACTAAGAACTGTCTCCCCAAAGGAGGAGGCTTTATTTTCTCAACTTTGAAGTAGAGAGAGAGAGAGAGATGGCAAAACAGCACCCCCAAGACTACATAACTAAAGACGGATAGCTCCTCAAAAAATTCAGGCTTCCCTGAAACCAAATGGAGCATCTTTCTGCTAACGCCCGGAGAGAGTAAATGATTTGTTCAAGTTCACTAGGCCCTGGAGGAGGGTTGGAGTTTGAACCAAAAACCTTGTTTTTCTGAATTCAGATTATGCCCTTCAGTATGGCAAGAATGGCTTCCTTCCCCAAACCTCTTGACCAACTTTAAACTGGCAGTCAGCTTCCCTCCAACAACTTTAGTATCTGGTATTTCTGCTCTCTGTTTGAAAGGGAGTAACTTGATAACCTTTAAAATCCCTTTTCAGAGGGGAAAAAAAATATGCATTCACATTTCTGCTACAGCCCTCATGGTTCTACCTGCCTCTGAGCTGGTTTTCTTGGCCTCTTCTGCACCTGAGGCTTTGTTAACAAACCCTCTTTGAGGTTAGGGTGAGAAATGGTAATTCAGCTACTCACTACTGGGCTACTGGGAGGCAAGCCTGAAAGTTTTCCAGACAGCCAGCAGGCACAGGTCATGTTCTCAATGGACAAGGGCAAAGGAGCCAAGAGTCATTTTCCCTATGTGGCACATATATGAGTAAGTGCTTGGGGTGGGGAGAGAGGAAGAGACAAAGAGGGAGTGGGGAGGAGGAGGGAGGAAGGAGTGAGGGAGAAAAGGGGGAGAGAAGAGGAGGGAGTTAGGAGACAATGAGAGATTATACCAGCAGCAGGGAAAATCAGTTTAAGTACTTTCAAAATAAATTTAACTTTTGGGCAGAACCTTGGTTTCCAAATAGGCTTACAGAATCCCCATTTGTCTCATTTCAAAGCTTCCTATGGCATCCAGCATTTCTACAAATATTCCTTTGTAGAAAAGTAGCACTGTAAGAACAAAGACGCATCATAAAATAGAAATTGGGACACAACACATTCTCTTCCCAACAGCAATCTATCAAAGGCATGGTTCTGATCTAGGGAGGGGAAGGGCTCCCAAGGTAAGGTGTGCTTTGAGCGTCCCCTCCCACCAGCACGCCAGGAGCTGATCCCAGTCTCACGCATGTACAAGGAAGACCAGGACGAAACTGCCAGAATCATCCCTGTAGGATGTCAGGCCCCTGTGGCCCCGTGCTCTGACTCCATTTTTCCATTGCTCCCTTCAGGTAACTGAATTTGCTTCCCATCACCACAGACCCTGGGCACAGTATTCTGCTTGGAACTCATGACCTTAGTCCAGCATCCATCTCTTCCTCTGTTCCTTTTAGCATAATTAAGAGAGAAGACTTTACTGAACCATAAGGGAGAAAGAATTGAAAATAAAATCAGTGAACATAAAGACTATAAAGAGGGGTGTGGTGTTTGGGAGGAAGCTACTTTTACACCTGCAGGTTCCCCTCCCGTAAAGCTCCTTTAAGAGATGGCACTCCCATCTAGCACACAAGAGAGGGCCTCAAACCAATTCTGGCTCGCAGCTCCTCAGTGAACTGCTGGGTGCAGGGCATTCGCATATCATGGAATATTAATCAGCCTAAAAAGGAAGGAAATCCCGACACAGGCTACAGCCGAGATAAATCCTGAGGCCATGATGCTCAGTGAAAGAAGCCAATCATAAAAAGACAAATCCTGCCTGGTTCCCCTTCTGGGAGCTACCTAGAGGAGTCCGATTCACAGACACAGAGGCTGGACGGGGTTGCCGGGGGCTGGGGGCAGGAAGCGCTGGAAGTTTCTGAGTGGGCACAGAGTTTCAGCCTGGCGAGATGAAAACATTTCTGGAGAAGGAGGACAGTGATGGCGACACAGCTTGAATGTAGTGAATCCAGTGAACTTTACATTTAAAAATGGTTAAGATAGTACACTTTACATGTATTTTACCACAATGAAAAAAAGAATTTTTTTTTTTAATTTTAAACCTGGGGACATTTCCGCCACAATGTTGTCTTTTCAGCCCTGGTTTTGCTACCTTCAGGAACCTGGGAATCACTAGATTCCACCAATTCTGCGAATTAGCTGCAAGATAGTTCCTGACTTTGTTGGAAACAAACGGGGTTCTGTATTAAACTGATTTTTTTTTCCAAATAACTTTAAGGTTCCAACAGAACACACTTGCAGATCCCAAGATCTCAGTTCCTCTGTGCTAATTATCTCATCCATTTATTCAGCTCCTCGTTTAATAAGTAATATTTTGCTCATCGACCTTTTTCAAAACCTGAAAACAATAAGAGCTGTGCTCTCATCCCTTCATCTAGCAGGAGAGGGGAAAAAAGCCATGTGCATAACTAACTAATCAACAATACACTCAGCTGACATTTACGAAGCTCCCACGATAAGCTAGGAAGTGGGCAAGGAGAACTATAGGGCCACAAGGTTCTAATTTAATTGTTTCCTATCTAAACCGAATCAAAAGGCTATTGTTTTGCCGACACTCACAGCAACTCATTTAATTCCCATATCAGTCGATCTTCCTGCAACACCCAACCTGACAGTCCCTAGTCCTGGCTCACCCAGAGCATTACTCCTGCTTCTCTGCAGCAACCATCATGGTGAAGTTCCATGAGGAGCTCAGGAGAAAGATTTTTGGGTCATCAGTGGGGAGGCAGACGGTGGATGAAGCCATGAGGCTTCACGAGATTCCTCGAGCAGAACATAGATGGCGAGATGAGGAATGAGGAAGACATCTTGAAGATTATCGACACCCAAGGGGATGGGCAGAGAAGTGGAAGGACCACAAGAGAGAGGTGCACCAAATTCAAAGGAGAAAGGGGTCTGCAGCAGAAAGTAATGGTCAACAGAATCTTATATTGTCAAGCAGGATGAGAGGTCAGGGGTCATTAGGATGTGACACATAGGAGGTCCCTGGTATTTTTGGAAAACACTTTCCATCGAGTCGGGGTGGTAAAAGCAACAATGACACCTGAATAAAATGGAATACAATGGCACAAATAATTGTGGCTAGTTCTTACACGAACATTGACCGAGAAGTGAAGGAGGCATCAGAGAGGAGCCTCGAAGGGAAGCAGGTGGGTCCAAGGCTGAGATGTTGCGGGAGTGGTTATCTGTGCTTGAGCACTTTTGTAGGTTGTACCGTGAATGATTTGAAAAGAGAGAAAGATTCAAGACTCAAGAAGTAGAAAGGTGGTCAGGTGAGAGGAGGAAAATCCTAGAGTGGTGATTGGTGGGAGCCAGAACCAGGCAAGAGGGCATGCCCTGGAGGAAGGGAAAGCCCTTTTACAGGTTCAATGCCACCTCTTCCACGGAGCCCCTCGTCTAGACCCCAGCTCACCTAATGCCAAGCTCCCTTGCTGACCATGGCAGGGCCACATGCAGAGTGGGCGCAGGGCAATTATTTATAGCATTCGAGGACAAAGACTGTGTCTTGAATGGCTCAGAAATGGATTGTGTGTCAAACCCTGTTGTTAAGCCACTGGCTGTGGCGTGGGCGGCAGCAAAGCTCCGGCCCCGGAATGATCTGCCACTCACTTCGATTCTCCATCACTGTCTCTCTCCTTCTCATTTAACCCCCAATCTTTTTATTTCGGGTGCACTTCTCCTCCTGAGGACGGAGACACTGGGTCATTCTATAATGTGCTGGGAAAATCCAGAGCCCTTTATGAAAAGGCAGGCAGAGCCTTTCTTGTTCACAGCAGGAAATCGGTGCAGTGCTCAGCCATGCATCCATAGGGAAAGGGAAGGCCGAGCTCATCCTCCCCCTTCCCTTGTCCCATGGGGCACTTTCCTAGAAGCACTAATGGTGCTTCAGTTCATGCAGTGCCCAGCGGTGAAGCGAGGTCTGCTTTTATAAAGAAGTCAGCAGCCACCTGCTCTGCAGGAGTGGGTAGAAATCGATCTCTCAGTAGAGAGACGGTGGGCGGCACTCTGCCTGCCGGTTGCCGCAGCCCCGCCACCCCTCCCACTGCTGGGCTGAAGGACCCAACAGAGAGGCTCAGCCCAGCCCACAGAAGAAGAGCTGGCCTCTCGCAGAGGGGTGACTCCCCTCCTTGTCCATGCCTGGCCTAAAACTTCAGTCTTTGCAGGTAGGCCCTGACCCCGGCCTCCTCCTGAGAACACAGCTTCTGCCTCCTTCCAAAGGCAGCCCCACCCGGTGCCCCAGACCGAGGCCTGGGATAACTGGCACCCTGGAGATACAGCTCTCCCTTCTTCCCTTTCACTGTGGCCTCTGCACGAAGTGCACTCTGCTCCTGGTCCCTTCTGCCCTGCCTCAGCTACTCACAGCCAGCAGTCACCTCCTGCGTCTACCTTGCCCTGCCCCCTGCCGGGACACCACGCAGGACCCCGCCCCATGCCGACCCCTCACCTGGGCCCCACCACCCATTACTCACTGACCAGATTTTCTCATTCCACGCTGGCCTCTACCTCCTTCTCTGTAAACTGGGCGCCATGACAGCACCCCCTGCCCAGGGCGGCGGGGAGGCTTCGCTGAGACACAGAGGGAGAGCATGCCCCAGACACCTGTGCGTGATCCCTACAGGGTGTTGCCGTTGAGGTCCTGCTCTGGGTTTTGCAAGCCCCCCTGGCCACCGTCGATCCCTAGCCCACAGCAACGGCTTCAACCCTGGGGCACACAGTGTCCCCCCTAAGAAGTTACCCCACCGGAACCAGATGGCCGAGCCTAGATTAGAGTCCAGACAGACTGCAGTTTGAATCTGGACTCCTGTACCTACTCTCTGCATGACTCAGAGCAAAATCGTTAACCCCCCGGAGCGTTCGCTTGTTCATCTGTAAAGCCTTTGTGGGAAACTGAAGTGGGAGCAGGTGGGAACGCACCTGGTGTTTGTGGGCGCTGAGTAGAAGCTGCACCCCGCGCAGAGTCCTGTCTTCAGAAAAAGCAGGCAGGGCCTTCCGGACTTTGATCCAGAACAGCTCGGGATCTCCCTCGGAAGAGCACGGGATCCTTTTGCTGAAGGCCCTGCAGACATTCCACCAGATGACATGTGATCCTGGGGAGAGAAGCACTTCTGTCAGGAGGTGGGGTCAAGAACGAGTGTCCCTTCTCCTACAATGGTTATTTACAACTGTGTGTCTTTCCAGTTTCCGGTACCACCTGTCAGCTGATAACAGCATCTGATTACAAGACTGGAAGACGCACAAAGAGGCCTCCACCACCCCTGCCTCGGAGCCGGCTGAGGAGGGCCTGGGTGGTACAGGGAGGGGTCCAGAAGCAAACACGCTGGGGTCAAACTGCAGGCTGGATACCCTAGGCAAGTAGGGACCCTAGGCAAGTAGCGTTACCGCTTCCAGCTTCGGTTTCCTCATCTGTGCAATGGGCATTTTAACAGAGCCAGAGGAGGCAATGTAGTGAAGGGAATGGCCCAGGGCTGACATTGTGTAAGTGCTGGTACTCTCGTCAGCAGGGGCTGCATGAGCAGCAGGGGAGTTCTGGGGGGGTCTGCAATGGAAAGGGAAAGCAACGGCGGAGCAAAGCACCTACTCTGTGCTTAGGCTTTTATAGTAAATTCTCAAAACCAGCATTATTCCCGCTGTAAGGCAGAAGCCAAAAAGCCTCGGGAGGTTAACTGACAGATTGAAATCTGCATCACTAGCAAGGGATGGTCAGCCAGGATGCCTGCAGGCTGCAGGAGGACCAGCAATCCGCAGGTGCACTGGGCTGCTCTCTGGACACTGGGGGAGGGAACAAGAAACAGGAAGTGGGTCTGACTCCCTGAGGAGGCGGCCATCCCTCCAGGACACCTGTGAAGCTCCATGAGCAGACACGCAGGGTGCTGCCTATGGTCAGCACCCCACCGCCCAGAGCAAACGGCCTTCCACTGGCTCTTCAGCACCCAACCAAAGGAACAGAAGGCAACCAGAGAAAAAGCAGGTACACCTAGGTCTGCTAGAACCACCCAGCTCAAAAGAACCTGAACGTTCCAGCTCTGGCTCCAGAGTCACACCCAGGGTTCTGTCCTTCCTGGGTCCGAAGCCCACAACACGCCTGTGTGAGGACTGGGTCTCTCCACCCTGCTGCTGATCATTCCGAACCCCACCACACCCAGCAGGGTACAGGATCACTATTGATGGCATTACTGAAAGGACGTCGGTGAATCTCTGTGCCACACAGGGAAGCACACGTGGGCAAGGGGAGCCAATCACGATGGGCGGGTTGCAGTCTGCACAGTGCCGGGGGCTCCGGGCTGTTCAGGGAAAGATTCCCAAGTTGATTCATTCATGTGTTTATTCAGCATGCATTTTGGGTGGCAGGTAAAACCACACATGGGAGATCCCAAAGCTGTTAAAACAGAAGGCTATGGCAGCTTTGGGCGTGTGAACGAGGGGCAGGTGCCGTGCTGGGGGTCAAAGGCAGGAGGTGGATAATTCTATCTGAGACTAGCAGGAAGGGCTTGTTTGGCAAACAAGAAGGCAGGACCTGCTGGGCAGCTGGGAGTCCTGATGTATGCGTGACAGGTGTCATTAGTGGAGTTAAAGGCAGTTCAGTCCGGAATCAGGGAGCACTGGGACATTGTACAAAATCCCCAAGTACTCAGACGTGCTGACCATGGAGAGAAAGAGAGAGAGAGCAGGATAAGGACTCGAGACTTTAGCCCCAACCCTATTTCCTTCTTGGGTGGGCATCTAGGCTGGGCTGCATGGGAGTCTCTGCCTAATATTTGAGTCCTGGGCCCTGGGGAGAGTCGATATTTTTGATAGTTGCTGAGACATTCTGCCCTGCAACCCTCAGCTTCTAGATGTGGCTGAAATACGACAAATTGAGCCTGTGGCTGGGAGGGGGTTGCTTTTGAGGACCCCTTCCAGGCTGAGACTGTCTTCATCAAACCACCCACCTCCCCACTCTCCCAAATGCCCTTCCTTCTAAGGCAGGTGTGATTAGAAAAATGACCAGGCTTGAGCTAAAAATACAAATGCTTTATGTTCCTCCACAGGGGGAAAAAATAAGACAAGAGAATCTATGAAAGTAACAAGGAATTTCATCCTTCAGTGGGCTTTAGAATGGATATTTTAGACTCAGCCATCCATAAACATTGGGTAATATCATAGTCTTGTAGTGCAGAATGAATTCCGTGGAATGAGCCACAAATCTGCATTAGGCCCAGCAAGGTGGGGGGGGGGGGTTGTCCACCAGCACTTAGAACTCTAAGCAACGTCTGGCATCCTCTGTGCCCAGGTAAACAGAGTGCACAGCCAAGGGCCAATCAACCAAATAGCAAAGCACTGCTGGGATGAGCAGGGGGACCTCAGGCCCTGAGCTCAGGCAGCGCGGCGGCTGGGGCAGGGGCCTTCGGGCAGGATTCCCCATCACATCAGCCCCCTGCCTGTGACCAGCCTTGTACCCTAGCCACTGCAGGGCTTATGGCACGGAGGGGTTTGGCCCAACTTCTGCCTACATATTATCTCCTACCACTCCCCAGTTCAAGCCTCACCCTCAACTCACCACTGGAAGAGACAAGGCTGTCTGTCCCTCCTCTGTCCTCCCCCTACCTCCTGCAATCCCTGGGATTCTGTCCTTGTTATTCTCCCCACATGGGTCAGACATTCCCCAGGCCTTGAGCTCCCAGCTTAAACATCACACACCCCGGAAGCCCTCCAGACCCCAGAGTGGATTAGCGAGCTGCCTCTTCTGCAGTGACTTGTTGACGTGAGGCAGTAAACGCCAAGCCCATCACATGCTCAAGGCCACCTCTCCCCAGCCCCGTCCCGGCTTCCTCCTCATCTTGCTGCTTTAACCAAGCTATGTGCGCACACACACACCTTTGAGTCCCTCTCACTGAGCCTGCCATGATCCTGCTGACGTCTGAGCCACCATCCATGCCATTTCCCCAGGGATTTTCCCATCTTTGTCAAACTGAATTAAAAACTCAGAACTTCCTCCTCATCCTTCAAGGATCAGTTCAAATGTTACCTCCTCTCTGAAGCACCCCACCCCAACCAGAACCCACAGACCTGCCCTCAAACAGGTGCCCTTCAGCCCCTGGTCCCCCCCACCCCCTCTGCTCCCAGCAGTTTGCTCACGTGTGTGTCCCAGGTGGAAGATGAGCTTAATGCCCGGGTCTAAGGGAACTTCCATATCCCTACTATCCACACAGCTCGTGACTCACAAGAGGAAAAATAAAGCAAAGGGGTTTGCCTCCCTCATTTTATGAGCTAGTAAGCTGTGTTGCAGGAGGAAGGAGCTGTCTGGAAGCCCAGGTGCATGGTCTCTACTCTGACTCCCACTGCTGCTCAGGAGCACATGTCTGTGAGCACCAAACAGCAAAGCAAATGCTGCCCCTGGACCATGGTGCCCAGTATAACCAGCTCTATCCATTTGGGATTTGGGAAAAGTACAGCATGTTTCATAAAAGCTGGCATTACAGAGGCTTCACAGTGCCTTTGCCCGGTCCCACACTCAGCATTTTCATATTTAATTTCCTTTTATCCTCACAACGACCTGATGGGTTAAGTCTAACCACCTGCTACTCTACAGAACCGGAAACCGAGACAGCAAGTGTGGAAGCCTCTGCCTGGCCAAGTCGCACCGGTATCAAGTGGTCACGCTGGCATCCGGGGTTTCCACTCCAGTGCCATGGCCCCCAAGCCGTAGCCGCCATGCTAGCTCCACATCTTCGCACGTGGATTTCTTCAGCACATATGGGGACTCTGGTTGGCGCGGAGGGACCGCGCAGCTTGCACACGTGTAGATCAACTTGTCAACGGTGGGCTTGCTCACAACAGATCTTTTCATCCCTCCTCCCCTGACTCATGAAGCTGACAGAGTGGTGTATCGGATTTCCAAAGCAGTCTTTCATTAGCAAAATATATTCTTTCGATCCCCCTCAGTCTTCCTAAAGTTGCAACGGCTGAAGATCAAGTTGCCAACTGGAAGTCCATTCATCATGGAGATACACATCAGCCAGCCACCCCCTCCACACACACAAGCTGCCACCGTCAAAGAGCCCATGTCAGCTGGTGGACAGCTGGTGGGAGGGCAAGACCTGGTCCTGAGAAGGTCTGGGTTGGAACCCAAGCTCTGCTACTATGTGTGGGCCAGCATGACCTTGGGCAAGTCCCTTTCCTCAGGGCTTTTCTTCATCTGTACAGCAAGTTTGGGCCCCTATAAACTACTAAATGACTGAATAAATGAACTGATGAATTAATGAATGATATAATATACTCACTGTCTTCCTGCTCAAATATACTCTAACTCCAAAGCATTTTTCTAAAGAATAGCCCGGCTTGATTATTGGCCAAGCCGGAATCGAGGCAATCGGAGGTAAAACCAGCACACTTGTCCAAGGTTAGCCTTAACTCATAGTTCCTACAGCAATAGGGCTTTAAGCTAGACCCAAAGCATGATATGGGGCTTGTGAATGTTGGGCTTCTCCTTTACACCCACATTGAAGCCCAGCTGTCCAAGCGCAGGCAGCCGGCAGGGGTGAGTGGCTGCAGAGAGTTGGGGCGGATGAGTTGAGCACCAGCTGACCTCTCAAGGTCACTCCTAGCTCCAGATTCTCCAATTCAGTAATAGTCCCCGTGAATAATAGATCTGGTCTCTGACACTGTGCATGATAAAGTGACCTGGTACGAAGTCCTATTAAGATAAATCACATTTAAGTTTAGGAAATTATATGTTTGAATCCTGTAATTTAATGTCACCGTGACGCCTGAGAGGAAGGAGAGGAAACTCAATTAGAGGCTAATTAGACCAGACAACTCACAAAGCCTGGGTTGCCTTCCTGCCTCTGCTGAAGGGAGTGAAGCAGAGCAACCCATAATGTAGGCCCTGTGACTTAGTTTACCTACTTGTAAATTGGGGACGGTCCTTGTGAAAAGAGAGGGTGGAGGGTGTTGTATATGCAGAGGAGGGGAGGGCTCCTTAGCACCTGCCCTGACCCCTTTGGCTTCCAGGATGGGGGGGTGAGGGGACGAGGGGGTCCCGGGTAGGCTTCGGAGGATCTGTGAACTCTGTCCCATGAGCTGTAGCATCTGCATGTGGGTCAAGTTTGCAGAGGAGTGGGTCTGTCATGGCTTCCAACAAAACTTCAAAGGTGGTGGAGCCAAACCACCACAAACTACTGTTCCTCTCATCCCTTCTGGCATCCACAGCTCCAAAACGTCCCCATCTCACCAACACCTTCACATCCAGGCTGCTTTACTAGCCTCTGCTGTGACCCATCTTGCTGCAGTGGTTGGCCGTGGTCACCATCCTACTTTCTCACTCCCTGATGTTCTGCCATCACCCTCATTCCCCTTGAAACTGCTCCCTCCAGGGTTCCCATGGTCTCCTCGGAGCCACCTCCATCAGTCCCTTCTGACCTCTGTCCAGCATCAACCACTCTTTGCCCCTTGACTGTATCTCTGTCACCTTTTGGCATCTGTGACCCCAGACACTATCCTTCCAGAATCTTTGCCAGGCAAGCACATCTGGTTTTTCTCCTGGGCTCCATCCTTGTCCCTTCTCCACCCATGCTACACAGCCTCCCAGACAGCCCTGCCAGCGCCTCCATCCTGGTAAGCCCAGGTATAACACCACCTGGACTTCTTCTGGAAGATTCAGACTGCTCTATCATTCATTTCCCACCTGTTTCACGGAGATGAGCTAATGACAAACTCAGTTGCTACAGGCAGAAAAATTCCCCTAAGCTTCTTCTATCTTTCAACCCTGATATTCTGGGGACACAAAATTCTGGGACTTGTGAGATTTCCTGCCGAGTGGAGGTCTTTGAGGGAGAGGAATATTCCATCAGGGGATCATGAGGATCAGGGTTCCCATGGAGATGTTAATGCTTTGAGGGGGACTCGACCTTGGGAGCGGAGGTTCCAGAACACAGAGTGAGAATAAGTAGGTGTGAAAGGATGGGCAGAGACTGTGCTGGGGACATAGAGGCGTTAAGAAAGAAGTGACAGCATCAGTCAAGAGGAAGTGTCCTCTAAGTAGTAAGTAGGGTCAAGGGCAGAGTGGGGTTTAGGGGAAGGAAATGGATGGAATCAATGGACCTTTAGGTTCACAGCGGACTATGGACACAAGTTTTCTGCAACGCTGCTCTCACCCCATTTCCTGCCAGTCTGAGGCCCAGCATGTTTCACCTGAGCTTGGGTGGGGAGCCAGTTGGGACTGAAGACAAGAAACTTGGCAAGGGATGCACGCCCATGATAGCAACCTCCATGGGGGTGGGGGGGTGGGGTGGAATGCAGGCAGGGAGGCCTCTGACATCAGACAAGCACTGAAGGGGTGACAGAAACAGGGCATGAGTTTTTGGCCTCCCATAATGAATATCAGAGGATTTCCCTTACAACTGCTTTGACCAAATGATGATGGGGAGAATAAGGACTATGTAGAAATAATAAAAGGAGAGCCTCTCTCTGTGCAGCATGGCCTTAGTACCATAGAAGCTTTAATAACTTCAGATACGAATTCTATCAATACATAAAAACTCACCTGAAAGTTTGTCTAAATTTCTTTTGCATTTATGCGCTTCTGTGTATTTTTCAAAATAAGTCTTTAAATTTCTTTTTCTTTCCAGCCCCTCTGGCTGAACACGACAAATATTGACCAAAACAAAAATTAAAGTTAAAAATGTATAAATTCATAAAATACTTTTAAAAATGGAAATACTTCAACTTTCAAATAATGTGTTTTGTAAGTTTACAGCATTTATGCCTCTGAAGTTATTAAAGCTTAAAATTGCTGGGCTAAAGCTTTTGGGATGCATTGCATTTAAAAATCACCATTTTAGCCAATCCTCATAATTCCCTGAAGGTAGGTACTGTTATCACCCCCATCTTTACAGACAAAAACCAGAGGGTCAGTGAGGTTAAGAGACTTGCCTGAGGTTACTTAGGGAGGAATTCCGGAGCTGAGGCTCCTGACTCCTGTGACCAAAATGAAATTTAACCTAAGGAGAGGTCTGAGAAGGACGCCCCCAGCTCCGGCAGCGGCTTCTCTCAGCGGACCTGCCAAGCAAGAAGCCTTGTGAAATAGCAAGGAGCGGTTCCAATAGACCCCCGCGTGGACAGAATACAAAGCAAGGAAAAGCAGAGCATGAGCCTTAGAGAAGGTTATCTCAGGAGGGACCCTCCAGAGTGTAATCAGAATCGGTGAGGGTAAGGCCTGGAGGAGACAGGCTGGGAATTGTTTCGTCTCCTCCAAACAGGTCTTGATGTTTATACAGACCGCGTGCAGCTCCTGGGGTCAGTTTTAATTGGTGGTATGGGGACCAGATGGGGAAGGACTAAGGGCAGGTAAAAAGAAATCCAAAGGGAGCCTGGAGAGTAGCAGGGAATGGAAATGGAGAAGAAACACAGGATTGGTGAACACAGGCGATGTATGCTTGGATGCTCAAATATTAATCAACAATATATTTTAATAGCATAAAACACCAGTGAGCTTTGGAAGGAACATGAAGGGCTTCAAATACCCTGAACAATGGTATTGTCACTCAGAGCTGTTATGACCTCATCTTTGGCAGGAGTCTCAGTGACACCGCAAGCAAACAGTCCAGGTGTCAGACAAGGGCTTTGCCACACGAGTCAGGCATGGGTCAGCGGCACCCACATGATGATGGCATGGTGACCGAAATGCTCGAGTAGCCACCCCCTCACCATCTAGCCCCATCTGCAAATCCCAAGGCTGCATGGCCTTTCCTAATGAGAAAGGCTCCCCGATGAGCCACTATGGGACCTCACGTACATGCTGGAACATCTGTAGTTCGGTTTTGACATCTGTGAATTGGGATGAGTTCAGGTTTGTGGTGACTGTCAGTGGGTACACCATGTGATAGGACCAGCACAGGCCCAGGCAGGTGGTAAGTGGGGATAAACCAGGCCTAGAGCCTCGTCCCTGTTTCTAGCTGTTCCTCCTCTGGGCTGCTTTTAGGGTTGAGGCTTCCAGAAGAGCAGCGAGCTATCTGCCCTCACACAGCATGTGGTGCCGGGCCCTCAGCCCAGGGACCCGAGCTCCCAGTCACCTACTGTTCCCCCAACTGCCTAATCTCTCCCAGAAGGGCCGGCCAGCCCAGGCTCAGACACGGGAGACTTGGCTTGCTCCTTGTCTGATCTGGGGAGACCACCCTTCATCTTCTAAAGATGAAAAGCAATGAAACACAGATTTTCTTAGACCAGTGGTATAACAGGCTGAGCACGACATGGACAGAAATAGGACTTAGTGGTGGTCTCTAAATGCCACGGGATTCTGCTTGTTCCTGAGGGAGACACGAGATTGCAAGCGTGGCCAGCATCCAGAGAAGGAAGAGAGAAACCGCCCACATCCACTGAACACTCGCAACGTGCCTGAGGCCTTTCACGTACAATGGCTTCGTGCTCCAGAGACAAAGCTGGTTCAAAAAGAAGCAGCCCGTCATCTGGGGTCACTCGCTCCTCAGTGAGGTGAGTGAGTCCAGAGTCCCACGCACCTGACTCCAAAGGCCCCGTCTCTGTTCTATGGAGACACCTCTCCAAGGCAACTATCAGGTCAAAGAGATAAAAAAAATTGCCCCAACCCGGGGCACCAGAAGGCCATTCACCATTTAACTTTCCCGCCAGCACAGAGTGAGCAAGTGGGGAGCACACCTGGGGAAGCTCGAGAGGACAACCTATCTGGGGACGAGATGAAGGGCAGAGCAGACTGTGGAATCAGGCCTACCTGGGCGTGAACCCAGACTCCTCAGCTTCACCTCCTGAAGCCCAAGATGGGAGTAACAGCAATCCCTGTCCCTGTCACAGGATCCTGAGGCTCAAAAGGCCAAAATGCTCGCGACGTGGCGAATGGCATCTAAATGCTGTTTTCCTCTTCCCTCCCTTCTAGAGGCTCAAGACCATGCTTCAGAACAGGCCTTGGTGCTTCCCTCTTCTCAAAAGCTTCTGGCCTCGGGGTCTTTTTAAAGTTGTAGTTACCACACAAGGTGGCATTGGTTTTAGGTGTAGGACACAGGGATTCAGCATCTCCGTGCGTTAGGCTGTGCTCACCACTGCCATCACACGGCACTAATAGTGGCAGCTCTGTTCCATATGCTGTACTGTTTGTCCCCAGGACTTACTCATTCCAGAGCTGAAAGCCCGCATCTTCCACTCCCCTCCACCCATTTTTCCCCAACCCCCTCCCCTCTGGCAACTCTCTGTTTTCCCTATTTATGGGTTGTTCTGCTTTTCGTCTTCTTCAGATTCCACATATAAGTGAAATCCTATGGTATTTGCCTTTCTCTGATTCTTCTCACTTAGCATAATACCCTCTAAGTCCACCCGTGTTGTTGTAAATGGCAAAGGTCTCATCCTTTTCATGGCTGAATAATATTCCATTATATATAAGGAATTATATGTATTAATACATCATATATATTATACAATATACACATACCCCACACTCACAGGGGTTCCTTTTTATCCACATCCTTGCCAACACTTGTCTTTTGGATTCTATCCATTCTGACAGGTCTAAGGTGATATCTCATTGTGGTTTGGATTTGTGTTTCCTTGGTTAGTGATTTTGACGTGTGTTTGCTTTTAGCCTCAGTTTGCACATCAGAAAACCTGAGACAGGCAGGGCTGCTATGGACAGCTGCTCAGGCAGTGCACTGTACAACTCCAGGGCCACCGCATGACGATCTGTGACCTTTCATACAGAGAGGTTTGTGAGAATTTCATGAAGTTTTGTTAGATCAGTTTAGAAAATGCCACAGACTGTGTGAAGACTAGCCATCATCACAACAGTTGCCAAAATTGGTTTTACAATTACCCTCTATGCAGATTCTCTGCAGAGTCTAAACTTCTGTAGTATTTTCTCTCAACTCTACAATCAGCATAAGCACAAGAGCAACACACACAGACTTGAACCCAAGTGTACAAGTATTCATCACTATTCCAAGACTGCTCTCTTAAAACACGGTACTTTTCAAACTTGAATGTATATGTGAATCATTTGGAAAATTCTGTTTAAAATGCAGATTCTGATGGGGGGAGAGGTTTTGGGGGAGAAGAGAAGGAGGTGCTGAGCTTCTGCATTTCCAACAATCCCCTCAGACTCAGTTAGAGTGAGGATGACGTGGTTTCACACACCAAATTCTGAGGAGCAAGTCGGTAACATTCACAGCACCTGGCCTTAGTGTAAGAGATGGACTTTCCTTGAGGAAGAGCCAAGAGAAATGAAGAGTCCTCAAACTAACACCTGTAGGTCAAATCCAGCCTGGAGCCTCTTCCCTCAATAAAACTGTATCTACACCCACGTATTTACATATTGTCTATTGTATTTATAATGCAGCCATACCCCTTTTTTTGCATGTTGTCTAAGGCTGTTTTTGCATAACAGCCACGGAGTAGGTGTGGCAAAGACTGTATAGCTTGCAAAGCTGTAAAATATTTATCTGGTTCTTTAAGAACAAGTTTTCTGACCCCTGAAGGAGATGGCCAAGCACTTAAAGTGAGGCAAACTGGTGTTAAGTGGGAGCAGGGGTAGAGATGAGACACAGGAGAGAAAGACACTCAAAATCCAACACACTTCCATGTGCCGTGTCGTTAGCCCTGGGGTCCAGCCCGTTCACTTAGAGCAGAGTTAGTTTCTGTCACTCCCTCCCCACAGCAGGATAGATTAGGCCTCCTGGGGTTTCCCTGCTGAAGGAGAGCCCCAGCCTCAGTCACTGAGGCCCTAATGCAGCCGCAGAAGCTGGCTAGTATGCAGGGTAACGGGATTCCACTTGTTGTGGTCCAAGGTGTTCTGGGGAACCCAGCTAGCCAACCACCCCCTCAGAGGGCCACTTCCTCCTGCCACTACACCACCAAGTGGAAGTTGAAAGGCTGGCCACGAATAACTATAATAACCCCTGGTGGTTAGTTCAGTATTTGTTCCTGAAACACTTTACGGCTCCGTAGACTCTCAGAGCCATGCTGTACCTTAGAAGTCCTCTGTTCTGATCCCACGCAAAAGTCCAAAGTTCTTCCAACTAGGATTCTGACCATGTGACTCCAGCCTCTGCTTGAACACTTCTGATGGTGGGGAACTCACTACCACACATTCTTGTTTTAACCATTTTCAAGAAAGTTACTGAAATGAGTTCACACCTGCTTCCATGTGGTACCCACTGAGTGTCATTAGAGAGCCAGACAGTCTCAGTCATGTCACTGTGGCAGAACATCTTGGAGAGGATCTTGGAGAAGCTGCTTCTCCACCAGGAGTCCCATTCCCTCACGGTTCAACTGGCTTGGACCTAACTGAACATGCAGAATGTTCCTGAGGGTCAATTAGGCAGCACTTGTCAGGTGTTCACCTGCATCAGCTCTTGATGCTCATGCCAGCTGTATGACCTGGAGATTACTTATGCTCATTTTAAAAATAGGATGAAGCTCAGAGGGTGACCGGCTCCGCTGGGGAGCAGAGGGGAGTGGAGGGTTTCAAATCCAAGCACACATGCTATAAACTCGAGGTTCTGTGAGTCTCCTCGCTTATCGCTCAAGAATATAGTGGACAAACTGGGGACAAGGAAACCCTCAAGCCTCCCAGTTCTGGACTTGAGGACTCCAAAATGGGCCCCTGGAGGCTTCAAATCAATCCGTTCAATCTCAAACTCTTTGTTTAGAGAAATGAAATGTTTTATCAACTTCTCCAACAGAAATCTGATTTCCGTCCTTGTCACCACTTTATCATTTCCTCCCAGCTGCTATTGAGGTCACAGCTTCGGAGACAGTTAAATATCTGTCACGTGTAGTATTATTGTCCCCATTTTTCACCAAAGAGAAGCAGACTGGCGCTTGTTGGAAACGCTGGGATGGAGACACAGCTGTTCGTGCAACTGAGTGTGCACAGGGCCGGCGTCCACACTGCGTGGTGGTGAAGCGCGGGGTTGTCGATCCCACAGGGGAGGGGAGCGGGACAGGCGGGAGCACGGTGGCGGAGGGACAGGTCCTCCTGTGCCCGCCCCTCAGCTGTCTGGCTGCCCTGCCACCCCTCACCTTTTTGGGGACCTCAACACCTCTCACCGGAGTTATTTCAGACCTTCATGCCAGCGTCTGTGGCTCCAGCCAGACCCTCTGCAAATTTTTCCCCATGTTACCAGTCAACCACCAAAGAGATTTTTCTCCATCTGATGTCACGCTCTGCTCCCAATCCTTCAGTGCCTTCGCACTGTCCCAGGATCAAGTCCGGACTCGGGGACACGCAGCAACAAGGTGCTGTGCCGGACTTCTGCCTGTACATGAGCCCCGTCCGCAACCACGGCTCCAGCGTTCTCAGGCCCAGCGAGAGGCTTGTGCGCACTTTCCCGCTTGGTCAGGCTCCCTCGGCCTGGAAGCTGCTTTCCGACTCTCCAAGACAGATGCAAGATGGTCCCAGGTGCTCTGGCGCTTCTTCCTCAGCAAGGGCTGGGGGGCGGGGGTTCTGTGCTCTCCCACTGTGTCTGCGGAGCCCTTGTGCCTGCCTTGAGCAATGGGGCTCAGGGGCGGTGACACCCTGCCAGCTTGTGGCCCCAGACTTTACGAGACTGGCGACTGCCACCTCCTTGCTCTTGGAGCCCTGAGGTGCATATAAGAAACCCGACTGCCTTGCAAGGGGGACCCAAGAGGGACACCTGGAGAGTCCTTGAGACTCTAGAGAGAGGCTGGCCCCCGGCTGGCCCCACCAAGGCACTAGGCATGTGAGGAAAACCCTGTTGTACCCACCAGACCAGACTACCTTCCAGCTGAAGGTTATCAAATGACTTCAGCACCACAAATACATCAGCACCTCGGGGCGAAAAATCCCCAAAACCTGTCCAAACTTCAGACTCCCAGAACAGGGAGACAGAGCGACATGATGGCTGCATCAAGCCACTAGGTTTTGGGGCAGACAGTTATGCAGTTTAACTAACAGATAACCCAGACATTTTCTTTCCCTTCCGTTTGTTGACTAACCTGCATCATGCATCCTCCAGCTCAGGGGCCCCTTGCTCTGGAAAGCCATTTCCGATGAGACGTCCATTTTAGGTGCCTCCACTGTTTCCGTAGGAAACCGCCCCCCCCCCCCCATCACGGTGTGCCTAGTTGCTGGCTTCCCCCCACCCCCACTACTTTACTAGGCTCCAGGAGGCGAGGATCCGTGCTTGGCTACCTCAGCACTGTCTCTCCATTAGGGAGCTCAGGAGTTGAGTGAATGAGTGAGTGAATGAACAAATAAAGTCACCCGGGCCAACTAAGAAGTTGCTAATTAACTATGAGAGGTAAGCTAAGGACAGAACCGAATTTTTAAAGTAGTCCCAGCAAGCAGGGTTAAATGACTATCAAGACTGTGAAGGAAGTGATGCATAAATTATGTGCAGCCCGAGGCGGTTGGGTAGATATTCCAACAAAAACATAATGAGCTACTACACGGCCATTAAACATCTCCATATGTGAAAAGCCATTGCTAACCTTGTGTGAGAAGACAGTTGACAAGTCCCCACCCCAGACCCTTGCACTCACCTGAATACCAGATCTAGCTTATTTGTTCATTCGTTCTTTCATGTGTTCATTTGTTCAAGAGGCATTTATCAAGCATCTTCTGTGTACGGGATGCTTTGCCAGTCCCTGGAGATGTAGGAGCAGAAAGCACAAGGTCAGCGGGCCAGGAGAGCCAGACCAGGAGCGGCCCGCTCGGACTGTGGCTCAGGGAAGGCCGCCGTCCCCTTGCAGGCACCTGGAGACGCGCTCTGGGTGGGAGACGGAAGGGAGGCATGCGCTCCGGGGAAAGAACCCCCTACCTCCCTTGCTCCTGACTCACCAACGATTATATATTGCTTGTGGCTGTAATTATGAAGTTAAAAGCAGCTGGGGAGTGGGGATAAAAAGGGAGGTATCCTCTGTGGTGGGGTAGGAGCAGATGCTTCTTAGGAGGAAGAGAAAGCCACTGGGCAAAGCCCAGGGCCTGCAGTGAGGGAGGAAAGCTGAAACCTGTTAACGAGGGAAAAATGAAAAGCTTGAGGCAAAACCCACAGTTAAGGCTTAATTAAGAAAGCAGGCATTTTAGGTTCACACAAATAAGCAAACAGAACCCCTAGCCTCTCCTGATCACCAAGTAATTGCTTTAAAGCTGTGCTTTGCTCTGCTTGGGCGAGCCCTGGATACATGTTGGCAAAAGGAAGGTAGCGTGAGAGGGCAGTGGGCTGCTCCCCGATGGCCCAGGTCCTAGCTCTGCCCCAGCTGTCTGGTCCCCCGTCCCCAGGCCGGCACTCGGAAGGCATGAGTAATGGGAGCCTGAGTCTCCTCTCATCCTAGAAGTACATGATGCTATTTGATGTAGTGGCACACACTGTCGCTTTGCTTTTTGGTTTGTTTTTAAAGATTTATTTGAGAGAGAGAGAGCACCCGCGTGCACAGGGGGGTGGGAGAGAGCGTCTCAAGCAGACGCCCCGCCCCCCGCGTCCCCCGAGCACGGAGCCTGACCCGGGTCTCAGGTCAAGACCCTGAGATCAGGACCTGAGCTGAAACCCAGAATGGGACACCAAACCCACTGTGCCACCCAGGCGCCCCACAAAGTCTTTGAGTAAATCCATCAGGGTTCAGAGGTAACTCACTACCCGTGATGTTGGGCACCACAGGTTAGCACTTTGAACATGGTTTCTTCTCACCTTAAAATTGGAGTTTTTTATGCCTACCCCCTACTTCTGTAAAAACAACAGAAACAGGGTCCAAAGCATCAGTACACAGGGAAACGTTTCTCCACAGGACAGCTGATGTCCACCGCAGGCTACTGCTGGTTGTTTTAACCAGCACCACCGACGCCAGAAGGCAGGTGGGTGCCTCACGGGGAGGGCGTGGGCAGAATCAGCAGGTGTGGGACTTGCTGTCCTGCTGTACGGCTCGCTATTCGTCCGCCTCTCAACGCCTGTCTTAGCAACAACCCCTTCTCTCTCTCCAGGCCGTGCTGCGGCAGATCCTTGCTGTTGAATGCCGCCCCAGAGCCCCAGCTTCCGGGCTGATCTCCTCCCATCAGAGCCTTCGGGATGCATTGCAATCACCTGCCTCTTTGTCTCCCACTTGCCCTCTCCTCCCAGGACAGGAAGCCCCATGAAGGCAGGGACCAAATGTGTTTCAACAGACACGGTCAATTTGCCACAACTCTGTGACTGTTATTTAAATCTATTTTTGAGTTACTCCAACCTGACTCCGCCATGGGCTAACTGCATGATTTTACGTCAAGCAAACCACACTATCTTTCTAGGCTCACCTGTGAAATGGGCTTACTCGTACCCACTGTAGTTAATCAGCATTAAACGCTGTCAGTGGTAGGATGCCTGTTGTATTATAGATCACAAAGAAAGGATACTTCCAAATAACTCAGACCTGATGCTTTTAATCTCTTGAAATTTTTATTTTATAGTTCGTTTACAGGTTCTTCGAGATTGAATTGCCATAGATTTTATCACTTGGGCCTACAGAAAAAGGAAAAATTGTGAGTGAATTAAATGGGTGAAAGTGTTCCTAAACCTTGTTCACATGCAGAGTCACTTTGCATTTCAAAATCATCAGATAGGTACTTTTCCAAACAGAATTGCCCTCTGTGTCATCAAGATTATTGGTGATGCAGCATTTCTTCAAAGAATCCTTAAAAGAAACAAGAAACACGTTTGCTGAATGTTCAATCAGTGATGGGCGCTGGCCTCCTATTGATGTCTGCTTTCAGAGTACTGCTAACTACCTCTGATTTGGCAACTCTGCCACCCCTTTTCCACAAACATGTGATTCCTGGGGACTAAAAAAGTGCTCCCCGCTTCTAGGATTTTCTTCCAAGCTGCTGTCACCCCTTCTGGGAGTTCGGATGCTGGTCCGTGCCAAGACAGCACTGAGTGTGTCATGAGGTGACCTGACCAACAGCAGTGATAAGGTGACATCCATTATAAGGCACAGCCCAACTCTGAGATATTAATGAATGAAAAACACGTGCATCTTGAGCCTGATGAATCCAGCACTTCATGGGATTGATCTTACAATGAAAGCATGACCTTTCTGAAAAGCCTCCAGATAGAGCCTTGCACGTGGTGGGAACGAATACCACGTTTCTTTCTTCACTTTTTCCAGCCCAGAGATGTTCCCCGTGACTGTAAGTCTCCTAACAGTGATGAGGGGTTGATGGATGGGGAAGGAGTTTTAATACACAGAATGAACATCTGATGGGGAATGGGAAAAAAAAAAAATGAGAGGCAATATGGGCCACTGTGTTTCTAAGCCTACATCTATAGTGACCATATAATTTATCATCTAAACCAGGGCACTGCTGAGAGTGAAAGAGGTCATTCTCAGTCATTTCACCGAGACCAGAAGCATAAACAGGGACTGACCCAGAAGAGCCAGGACGTATAAAAACCTACTCTATCCCATCTTCCGTCCAGAAAGTAAGGGTAAAATCAGATGCAGATTTCTCCGTGCCTGGGCTTTGGAGTGCCTCTGTCCAAAACCAGGAAGGCCGTGAGGTAACTGATGGGCATGCAAGGACTTTTGGCTTCCATCCCAAGAAGGCTTAACAATAAATTCCAAAACTGGTTAAAAATCCAGGGCTGCTGTGTTGTGGGAGATGCTCCCCTTCCCCAGCTGTTATTTATGATGCAGAGAAAAGGCACCACATTGATGATGGATCTGCTTTTATCGGATAAAAATGGGAGGAACAGTGAAAGATCATGGTGAGATATTGTGCAGAATTTCAGCAGGACACTTTAAAAACGTATATTAGAGAAAATGAATTTTTCACTGGCTAAAACGTATCCATTTACAGTCGGAGCATCCTTATATTTATGAGTGTTTTTAGCCCTTAAAATAGTAACCCAGGACAGAATAACAAAGAGTCTCTTAATAGCCCTAATTTATCAGGCTCAGCAGTTTAAGAAAAATAAATAAAAAGAAATAGAAATGAGAGAAAGAGAATCTGAAATAGCAGAAATGGGAGTGCTCAAAAGGTGATGCCATGTCTGTCTTCTTAAGAGAAAGCGTCTTAGAGTTTAGCCCAGAGAAAGCCAAGAGTTGGGCTTTAGAAGTACCCAAGGCTGGGTCCTGAGGGGGTCAGGGGAGCTGGGGATGAGGAAAGTCATTTTTGGCCATGTCACCCCCCCTCCCTTTTATGAATGAGCACCTTTGCCTTCACTTCTCTGAATGTATTTATTTGAGGACTCTGACCTCAGTCTCTTATTAGTTTTCTCCTTTCTCCTCTTTCCTTGTCTGATGTTTTCCGTGGACTGCGAACGATTTATATCTGCAGCATTGCTCTGATCATCACCCCCTCTGGGATGCCAAGATGCCACACAGCAGAAAGAACACAGAAGATGGAGACAAGCAGACTTGGGTTCAAATCTCATTTCTGAGGCCTCTTGCTGTGTGACCTGTGGCAAGTTACTCGACCTCTCTGAGTCCTGATTTACCTCTCCATGAGATGGGATTGTCACAAAGCCACCAATCCCTTTTTTGCATAATTTTCCTTCATCATTAAAAGTTTCTTCTTAACCCTGGGCTGAAGTCTGTTCCCCTGTAGCTGCCCTCATCAATTAAAAGCATGGCTCACAGTGTGCAAATCATGGTGATTTCAACCCAGGGAAAAATTTTTGCAACATAAATGTTAGTTTCCTTAATATATAAAGATTTCTAGGAAGTTAAAACAATGCCTATGAATTTTTAAAAGGTCAAAAAGAATTATAATACCAAGTGTTGGAAAACAGTTGCTCATTGAGCTGTGGAACTGGTAAAATTTTCTAGATGGCAGTTTGAAATATGTAGCAAAAGTACTAAATATCGGGAACCCCTTTGACTCTAAAATTTCAAGAAATTTATCTCGAGGACAATATTTTTTTACAGTGTACAGAGATTTATGTGTAATGATGTTTAGCACATGATTTAAATTACAGAAAATGTGAAAACATTCTACATTTCCAACAACAAAAGATGGGTTATATAAACTAAAATGCAATTCTTTGCAGACATTTAAAATTATGCTTTCGAGAAAATTTAATAAGAGGAAATGTGCATAAAACAATTACTAGAAGCAAATACACAGTGGTTATCTCTGGAGGGTGGGATGATGGGTGATTGTTCTCTTTGAGTATTTCTGTATTTTGAAATTTTCATGTTGAAGGAAGGAAGGAGGGAAGAACAGAGTGGGAAGGAGGGAAGGAAGGGCAGATCAGCAAGCTTTGTTTCTACCATGTTCTCTCCTGGATGTCAATCCAAATGTTAGAAATAGTCAGAAGAGAGGAGGTGGTGTTGGATCACTGGCTTGTCACTGACATCCTGTGTGAGTTTTTGCTCTCCCCTTAACCTCTCTGCACCACAGTTTTCTTCCTTGTGAGATGAGGAAAACTGCCAGCCCAGCTTATGCACTGGGTTGCTGTGATGATCAAAAAGGATGCCACGCGTGAAAGGGCTCATAAAACGGCAAAGTGCTCTACAAGTCCTGGATAGTGTAATTATTGCCTTCGTTAGTGCGATCATTCTCTCCTGCTCCATTATCCTGCGCTGGAGAGCTGCTTGTCGGGCTGTGAAGTGCACTCAGGATTTCCACATCGCACAAAAGGAAGTGCATGCGTCCGCTCAGACCTCATTCAACAGATCTGGCATCGAGAGATAACCAAGCAGACACCAAAGGCCTCTGTGGCTGCACGGTGGAAGTCTATGTGGTTCTAAGGGAACTGGCTTGGCACTGGTCGACCTAGACTGGAGTCCAACTTGTCCATTGTAAGCCGTACGAACTGAGACAACTCACTGCCTGAGTCCCATCCACGCACCTGTGAAACGGTGCTAGTAATACCAGCCCTGCTTCTATCACCAGAGCCTTTGGGAGAATGCCTCCCAAGCAGGTGTGTGATTCTTGATGACCATGGAAGTGGATGGAACATCGAAATGCCCTGTCATCTGAGCCATCATATATAAGTTTCACACCCCACGTGAAACATAGGCTCTGCGAGCAAAGTTTTCAGAAGCACTGGATTTTAAACGGTAATAATGATAATGAAACAGGTTTCTGTAAGACTTCTTGAAGGTTTTCATATGCTCTTGTCTATGTGAATCTCCAAGAGCAGGTTAAATTTCCTAAAGACCTTTGAGCAGGGAATCCTGATTTCATGCAGCATCTGACTTGTGCTCCTTGGCACAAACCTGGCAAAGTTTGACCTGAGACAAAATTAACAAAAAGGCCCCAGCTGGGTTCTGACCTTGCGTCTCAGCTGCTTTTCACTCCTGAGTCCAAAGATGTAGCATCTCTACCCCTTGAAAGGAAATCTCTCTCTTACCCATTTAGTCATGTTAATGCCAACACATCCTACTCACTCACCTATCACCTTCCTATTAATTATTTTTCTGAATTAATTAGTCCATCGATGCCTCCATTCTTTCTACCGCCCATCAGTCCATGCCCATCTGTATATTCATTCCCATTTAACAGACTGAAAATCAGAAACTCGGAAAGAGGAAGTAATTTGCCTCAGGTTACGTAGAGTTTAGAGTCAATCTAAATACATGTGCCTCAACTAGACAGTATGGCAGGCCCCATCTCCCCACAAATCCCACAGGCCCCACAGCCCAGATAGTCAGAAAGCCACATCAAGACTGATATCCAAGAGCACCAGTGAGTCCTGGAGTAGGAGAGAGGAATCTAGCAAGGGGAAGAGGGTTGGAGCGCCCTCCTGTAGGTCCTGTAGGTGTTCATCCTTCTGGTGTGCTGGGATAATAATTACACCATGGACTTCAGGGTCAATGAGATTTCAGGTAGAATACATGGTCCAAATTTACCAGCCACACACCCTCACTGAGCCTCAGCTTTCTTCGCAATAAAGTGAGACCTATCTTGTTGGAAGGCTACAAGAATTCAAAGAGCTAATGTGTATAAAGGTCTTAACAAAGCTCTTGGCCAAGTGCACAGTAAATGGTATATTGCCCCATCATATCCCCAGTTGATATGGTCTGGATACCAGTTCCCACTCATGGAGTCGCCATTTACTGGATGCCCACCATATGTCAAGGGTGTCTGATGGACAAAACCCAGACTCCTCCCCTGATGGAGACCAGAGCCTATTTGACCTCCTTCACATCTCCGGTTTTCTGGGCAGGGAGGGTCTGGGACATCAAGAGACTTCTTTACAACCTCTGCAAAATCGGCTGAAACTTCCAAGGGTTTGTGTTTGATGAAAAGATCATCTGAGATAGGGTGAGTTTGTAAACTGAGAAAAGAACAACCAAGCTCTACAAAATCACACTATTATTACCAATAACAACCACAACGGCAGCAGCCACCTGACCAAAGCCACATTATGTACTGCTTAACGTTCTCTTTCCTCAAATCCAGTTTTTATTTGTTCACCAAAAGCCAATAAGCAGGCTCTCTGAGGCAGCCCTGAAAGACCCTGCATACGTTGTCCTTTTCTCTCTTTGTTCATTAAAAGAAAAGGAAGAGCGTGTTGAGGATTGTCCCGTGCTGCAAAGGGCACTGGATACAAGGACTGTTTTCGGTGAGGACATGGGGAGCAGAAAAGCTTGACTAATTATGTTGCTAATTACTTGACGCATCTTCCATTTGACAATATAATTATACCAGAGTAAGGTGAGATGTCTCAATTACTGACTAAAGAGAAAGAAAAAGCCCCTTCCCCACTACTCTTCCCCTTCCTGTTATTCAGGCTGGATTTTAAAAACTTTCTCTCAACTCGGAGGTTATTTACCAAAAAAATGAAGCCCCACCCCCTTCTCTTAAGCCATGACTGGCCACGTAAGGTCTGATTAGTTTTCCCCCCAACAGTAGGATTTCCGTAAATCAATGAGGTTTCCTCAAAGGAAGTAGACCTTTCAGTGACCATTCACCCACTCAACTGTTCTACGTTAAGGTTCAATTCTCAGCAGGGTGTGACTTCCCACAGGATCTCAAAGAATGTTCTAGAAAGATCAGAAATGTGAAGACAAACTGTTCTTTCTTGTGGTCGGGGTCTGAACACACCAGATTTTCAGTGGACATCAGTTCTGAGATGCCTCAGGTTAATCAGGTTGGCAGATGCAAGGTGGGTGCAGGGGTAGAGAGAGGGGCATAAGTCAGTAGAGATCCAGAGGATGAGCAAAACGTTAATTCTTGCACCAAGCAACTTGTCATGTTGATGGTGAAGCAGCCCTGACTCCTTCCCTCAGCCTCTTGAAATCATAGTTTCCCAAATGGTAAAATAACCATTTGGCTGAACAACATGCTATTCAATGTGTGGTCCGTGGACCACCCGCATCACAGCATCTCCTGGGGGCTTGTGAGACCTGCAGAAATCTCAGGCCTCTCCAGGTCATTCATGCACACATTAAAGTTCGAAACCCTGGAATAGCATATACTCCTGACATACTTCCTTTGACTCTTTCTCAAAAGATGATCTCAAATGAACACATATCCTTAGGTTTTCACTTCCATGTACAGCTGACCTTTGAACAACACTGAGCTAGGGGCACGGACCCTTCCTGCAGTCAAAAATCGGTGTATAATTTTTGACTCTCCAAAACTTAACTACTAGTAGCCTACTGTTGACCAGAAGCCTTACTGATAACATAAAAGTTCATTGACACATGTTTTGTCTATGTATTATATACTGTATTCTTACAACGAAGTAAGCCAGAGAAAAGAAAATGTTAAGAAAATCGTGAGGAAGAGAAAATACATTTGCAATACTATGATGTATTTATGGGGAAAAAATTCTCTATAAGTGGACTTGAGTAGTTCAAACCCGTGCTGCTCAAGGGCCAACTGTATCTCTACAAAGACCCTAACAGACCAAATCATTGGCAAGTACGTGGTCTCTGATAAGACCCAGCAGGAAAGAGTTCTGTGATCAATTAGTAATGTCTGCCATAGGCACAGGCTGGGGATGGCAGGTGTACGCAATTATATCTTAATGAGTTTATATCTTAAAAGAGGACTTCAGGTTTGGGTGTTTATGGGTAAAGACCAGGGGGAATTAACCAACCTAGATTCCTGGACTCTACTCTTGATTTCAGACCTCAGATGGAGATGTTGAACTCTCACCAAAAAAGACCTTATTACTCTGATGTTCTTTAATCACGATGATCTATGATCATATGTATTTGGTCCAATCACACATGCTCATGTTCTCATGGAAACAGATTTTGTTCCTATGTCACACAACCTTAGCTTCCCTTAAAACCAGAGCCCTTCTTTTAAAGAATCATCTGGTGGTGCCTGCGGGAGCGGGGAGGGAGAGAGCGGAGGTTGAGGGATATGGGGAGGAGACACTGCCAAGTATGCTTGCCTGAAGCAGAGCCCGGGCCCCCACCTCTGCTAGGCATCTGTTTCCAATGAAGCTAAGGAAATGCCTGACCCCACTCCTGCATTCTCTCACCGCTGCCCCTGGTCGCGCCTCCACACCGGCCTCTCCCCTCTGTGGGCTCTGAGCCAGGCCCCAAATCCCCGTGTGCTCTCAAGGGCCAGGAAGCAGAGCAAGGCTTGGCTCCCTGGCTCCCCTGGCAGTGGCTAGCTGCCAGCTTTGATTCTCAGGGGCCGCTCTAAAGGTGCCTATGAGGAAAACCCACCCTTGCAGGGTATCTGAAGTCCCCTGGAGGTGAGCCAGACCTTTCCACGCTGCTGTGTGCTAGGGCAAGAGTTTTAAATTATGGTGTTTCTAGAGAAACCTGCCCACGTGTATCTGGAAATTACATGCTACTTTCCAATACTGCAAAACAGAAGGTGTAAGGGCACCTAGGAAGTCATAAGGGAAATGCAGTGGTTTTCAAACGGGGGAGGGGGGCACTCTTGCCCCTCTGGGGGCATTCTGGGTTGTCGTAAGTGGAGGGGGCAGTGTTACTGGCCAGGGATGCTGCTAACATCCTACAATGCACAGGCAGCCCTTCCCCACCCCAACGACAAAGAATTATCCAGCCCAAAATGTCAACGTGTGGAGAAACCTACCAAGCCTATCCCTCCAGTTCATAGATGAGAAAACTGCAGTCCACAGAGGGAGGCAGACTTGTTCCATGTGGCACAGTGAGCTGGTAGTGGGGTGAAAACAGGTGCTCTGGTCCCATGACCCAGCCAGCTGCATACTCGGGGAAAGTGGAAAGGAAAGAAGAAAACCGGCCGTGAGGATCGGCCCCGCCCGGACTTGCGGAGGACGTGAAGAGAAAGAACGGTTATGGGGATGATGAGCTTTAACAGACTGCTGGGCACCACACCCAACAGCTAAACTTGTCTCAGTGGCTCTCCTGTGCTCAGCTGGATGAGCCACTCCTTCCTCCTTACTGGTCATTAAAAAGGGGGAGTGGGAAGAAGGGATAGCGTGGTGGAAGGGAGCCAAGGAGACTACATCAACTATGCATACTATGAGCCACAAAGAACCCCAGACAACAGGTAATTTGTTGTTTTAGTTATCTGCAGAGGAATTCTCCAATTTTTCCCTCCAGAACGTGGCTCCTGAGACACTGATTTGAGATGCATACGGCATATCCCTGGCTAGGCTCAGGGAGTAAGTACCTCCAGTCTGGGCCTCCAGTGGACAACTCCCGCCATGAACCAGGGAGGTGGAGAGACACCCCATACCCATGACCCTGACTTAGTATTGAAGTCTGAAGGCTGTGTCAGAGCAGCTTCTTGGTCGTCTTGCTTCAGAGTTATTCTAATTACCCCCCTGTTGTGACAGCAGTGCCTCGAGAAGCAGTTGAAGCAGATGGAAGCACTGACATGAGCCCCCATCCCACGAACTCCATCTGGTTAAGACTCTCCATAGTCCGTCTGTCCAACCCAACCAACTGTCCCATGTCATCCAAGGAGATCTTTTTATTACAACTACTCTCAGCCTTACATACACAGGTGTGCTGGAAATGTCCACTTTCAAATGGCCCAAAGTGATGTCAAAGTTGGAATTCATTCTGTAAGGACTTACTGAAACCTAGAGCCTCAAAATCTCTCCAAGAGCTCTGCCAGCTAGCCCACACCAATTGTCATTGCTGCAGCACATCCTGAAGCGAGTCCCATTGTTTTTAAAATAGTTTCTGATTTTAAAAGCAATCCATGTACATTGCAGCACACAGGCAAAAATAAAATAAATGTCGTCTGACATAGCTCTACCCAGAAAGGACCAGTGTGATTTGCATACCAGTATATGCATACCTTCTACATTTTTTTCATTCTGTGTGCCTCTATCTAGCACTGCAGAGCACACACAAACACACAAGTATCTGAATTTAGTCTCACTGCCTCACTGAATTTCATCATCTCCTATTTTATCAGATTATATATCATAAGTTTCTCTCCTGGCCGTGAAGTCCTTTCGTATATACCACCAATGCATGGCATTCTATCATATCACTTACTATAATTGAATTCACGCTTTATAATTAGGTGATATTTTTCTCCTGTTGCTACTGCAAATAACACTGCAATGAACATAGAATTCACGTTTTGAGTGCATCTATCGCTTCCTAGTGTTGGGACAAGGTCCATTTTTAAGACTTTTGAGACCTATCTTCAAATTGACAGGTCAAATTTTCAAAAATATCAGGAAATTCTGTTTCAAACAGAACTCCCACGGTGGAAAAATGAGTGGAATAACTCTTTTTGCCAAGATTTGGGAAGTTAAGATCTAATATCTAGTCTGAAAGCCTGAGATCTCACTCCGTGGTTCTATACCTGCAATTCAATAATTGGCCACTAATGGCTACTCTTTGGCTTCAGATGATGAGTAAGACTTGCGAGAGTCACAGAGGCATCCAATACTGTAAATTCACCAATATGATAGCGTATATTATTCACAGCTCTGTTTCTCCCATCAGATTTGAGATCCTCAATGGAAAGGGCCACATAACTTAAATCTCAGAAGACCCAAACATAAGCAACGTGTCTGCCACAGAGTACACATTGATTTTATGGACTGGTAAGCTTCCATAAACATCTAAACAAATGCCTCCATAAATTTACATAGCAAGGGTGCCACTAAGGTCCCAGTGAGATTTTGCTTGATTAAAAAGGAGACACCATCTCCACTGTGGACCTTAGTGTCAGCCTGGGAAGAAGTGCACTTTTCCATTCTCCCAAACCAAGAAATACATTTAAATGAAGATACTTCTAAAAAATTATGATAATTTAAAATTTAGAAAAAAATAAGAAAATAAAAAGAAGGTAGCTCATGGTATCTTAGGGTAACCAGCCAAAGGATGGCATTTCTTTCCTGGTTTCTAGTACATATTTCTGGGAAGAGATTAGGTTGCAAATGGAAATAAGAGTGTGTATCATTCCAGGTCCTGCAAAACAGACGGTGAGAGGCAAGTTGGTTCATTTCAAAAACAGAGGGTCTGACTTTGAACTACTTGGTGGTGAATGAACCAACCTTCCCTGCAATGTCTGGCTAAGGCTTCTGTCTACACTGAGTGCCAAGGACATTTAAATGTGTGATATTTGATTTGCTGGGTGCAAAGCTCAGATGGGGCCTGGAAAATCCATCTGTACTCTCATAGCTTTTCAAAGGGAAACAAGGGTATTAGCATTTATGCAGGCTTTAATATCATGGATCAATCACTGAGAGTGTGAGAACTCATCAAGTCCATGGGATGGGTCCCATGATTAGCTGCCAGAACAGTAGAGAGTGTGATGAATTTGGGCCAGGCCTGGAAGGTACATTAGGATCATATTCTTTAAGATGGAGAAAGTAAGTCCCACAGAAGGAAAGGGACCCACCCAAGATCACACAGATAGTCAGACACCTAGACAAAGTAAATAAATGAAGAAAAATGCTTGGTCTATTCACTTGCAGGTCAATGCTCTCTCTTCTCAATTCCATTTTCATCTGTCTCCTTGTCTATCTCCTTCCAAGGAAACATGAAAACTGGTGACAAAGTAAAGCATTTGTGCCTAAGCATCATTCTCTACAGGCTAAGTAGAGACAAGGGGTCTTAAAAGACCAATGGTATGTGAGATCTGGGGGACAGTATTCCAAATGGTGGAATATCCTAATGGCAAAGGATACTCTTTAGGTCAAGAAGACAAGCCATTACAAGTCTAGGTAGGATTTTAATTAAGGAGATCTCCAAACGTTCTCCTCTCTGCCAGCTACTCTTATTTAGGCCTTCCTCTATTCTGTATGTATGGCTTCAATAGACTGCTATCTCAGGATCCAAAGAGAAAAACAGAAACCTCCCTAAGTATTTAAACAGAAGGAACCCAAGGCAGGAATTTGGCTATACCAGTGTTGGTAGAGCTGAGAGCCCAAACAGGTGAGGCAGAGATTCATAGCAGCAAGAGGCTGCGGCCTTGCTTCGGTTTCAGGGGCAACGGGATGAGGTGACCCCACTGGAGTCCATGGCAGATGTATATAGAAAAGAGAGAGGGAGACAGGGAGAGAGGGAATGGAGAAGGAGGAAGGGAAGGAAAAAAGAAACAGAATATTCCACTTCCCTCGGAAGCAAGGGAGCAGAGATAAGAAGACAGAGAAGGGATGGCTTTGAGTGCCAACAGATCCAAACCTGATTCAACTCCTCGATGATCTCACCGCCTCTCCTCTCTCCCTGGCAAAATCTTCCCCCGCAACGCTGCCTGAGTGATGGAACACCCAAGCCTGATATTGTCAACCCCTGCTTTGAATTCTTCTTGGGCTTCTACTGCATTTTGGGGAAATGACCCTCACCTCCAGTGCAGCATACAAGGCTCATCCCCACCTGGATGCATTTATGGCAGCCCAGAGCTCACTGAAGTATTCACTCCAGAAAGGCAAATACGCAGGGCTGCAGGAAGGAGCTGGCAGGCTGTGAGCCACATCAGCCTGGAAGTGATGATGGAGCATGTGAATGGAGGCCATTCCAGCTGGAAGATGATGATCAAGGGCAGAGAGGGAGAGCGCACAAGGTGGGGGCTCAGACAAGGCTGGAGCTGGACTTCAAACCATAGTGCCCCTGGTTGTAGCACCCTTCAGTGACAAAATGGACGAGTAGGAGAACAATTCTTCTTCACATTTCCCATGTGAATGAATCGAGCACCTCTTACAGTCCAGGCAAGTGATAGATACAGTGTGAGGACAAAGAGAAAAGTACAACTTAGGCCAAAGAACTAGGCCTGGAGTGACATACCCAGGAGCCTGGACTTCATTCAGAGGGCAGGTGACATAGCCTCCGTGAGGAAGGGAAAGCCCGCCCTCGCCCCGCCTTGAAGCACGGCCTGGATGGACAAGGAGCCTCTGGTGGTGCCAGCTGCTGCCCCCCGCCCAGCCGGATGGAGCGGGGCCTCCACCAGCCCCAGTGCAGACCCCAGACACCTGTACTGAGAGCCGTACCTCATGCTCTCCTGAGGCTGAGAAGTCAATAAACTCATTTTCTCCCAGAAAGAGTATGTCTTCGGGAAGGCCCTGGGGAATTTGTCTGCAAAGTTTAATTTCTGCTGAGGAATCCTGAGTAGGCAAAGAACATGGAAGGAGGGGGAGCGCGAAGAGAAGCCAAAGGAGCAGACATCTGTTTGCTGAGAACTTCACTTGTACCAAGCCTTTCTAGATGCATAATTTCCTTCGATGCTTGGAACAGCCTTGTAAGGTGGGGAGATAATGGGGGCATGGGTAGAACTTGGAAGGGATCACGGAGGTCCTCTGATCTCCAGTATTTGATTCATTCAACAAACAATCATCAGGTGACTCTGGGTGCTAGGCAGCGACCCAGGTGCTAGGGACCCAGCAGTGGACATGACATCATCCTTTTCCTCAAAGATCTTTCTGTCTTGTGTTGGAAACAGGCATATTGACAGGACTTTAGAGCCCTTTTTCTAGTCCATTAACCTCCATTCACGTTTCTGCTTGATCACCTCTAGGAATCAAGAGCTTTTACCTTTCAAGAAACTTATCAAACATTCTTAAGCATATGATAAATTTTTCTTTTCCATTTTCATTATGTCTTAAAAATCTGGATGCACTTACAACTGATCCAGGAATTAATGTAGTTGATTTTTCCTTAAAAAAAAAAAACAATGTTATGCAATCAATGCTATGGATTGATAGAGTCTTCAATCTGGGTAAGCACGGAAAATGTTTATAATTGAGATGCGAATACCTCCCATTTGGGAGGCACTGCGCGGAGTGTTTGGGGTGGGGGGAAGTTATGGGGGATAAAACTTACTACCCCTCTCTCTGATGATGCATTGATGCAGGACTGTTTCATAAACATGATCTTAATCACAGTCCCATGTGAGTTAATTAAGGTCACCATGAAAAACAAGGAGAAAAGGAAACGTGCTCCTTAATGCTTTTAATATGAAAAGGCAGCTCTTGGAGGAGGAAGGGTATAGATCAGTCTGGACTCAAGTCTCTGACCGAAGACTAAGTCAGGATGGGACTGTGGCTGCACATGAGGAATTGTGTCTACTGCGTCCTCAACAAGGGAACAACAAGGTCCATCACAAAATAGGGTTAAGCCACAATCACACCTGAAAACATTTCAACTTCTCCCTTTGTTGAACCAAAATTCAATTCCATGTAACTTAGACAAATTGCCCAAACTTCCTAGAGTCTGAAGACTGAGAACAATATATAGGTTTAAAAAGGATGCAGAATGCATTCCAGTTTCCCTCTGAAGTGGTTCTAAATTAAGTGCAGTGGAAGGAAATATAGATGAGACATCTTGGGTGCATTTGCAAAAGGTTACCCACAAGGCTGGATGCATGCTTGGAAATGAGGTGGCTTTGGAAGTGTACCAGGTGGGTCCATCAGAAAGTAGAAGCCCCCAGGCCAGGGGCACAGGGGAGACCTAAGTTGAGCATGCTCGTGACAGACCTCCTTCTCTCCTCTTCTAAATGGGACAAGAGAGAATGCAATTAAAAAAAAAAAAAATCTCAGCTCTGGGGATCTCCAGGGGACATTTGTTTTGATGAGATTTCAGGCCTGATTTTCAAGAATAAGGAGGTGCCAACTATTTGTAAAAGCTCCTAAAACAGCATGATCTCTGGCCCTTAGGAGATTTGTCTTTTATTTACACAGAGTATTTTTAAAAGCCTGTTACTACAACAAAGAAGTAACTGAGAGGCTTCACGTAAAAGGCAAGACAATGTTTCCAGAGGCTGCATCTGAAGCAAATATGTGCATAATATTATAAAACAAACAAGTGGAAGGATAGGTAGAAGGTTTCAGTCATTTACTTAAATACACATTTAATTTGGCACCGTTAGGCCACGGGGAAGATGAAGCTGAACACAAGATACTGTCACCGAGGAGCGAGGGGTCTGGAGAAGGAAACTGACTTGTAAAAATACGTATTTCGGCTTTGAGAGACACAGATTGGCTAAAGGAACCATGACACAGAGGAAAGAGGAGTAGCTATTTCCCTGACGGAATCAATTACGGCTTTCCTGAGGAGGGGGCTGGAGTTTGGGCCAGAAAAAGTGCATCCTCTTAACCTAGCACCTATACTAATGGATTAGTTATTTATAGCTGCGTAACAAATTTAGCATGAAGTTTAGTGGCATAAAATAAAAATCAACATTTGTTATCTCACATAGTTTCCATGAGGCAGGGATTTGGGTGCAGCTCTGCTGACTGATTCTGGCTCAGGAACTCTGAGAAAGTTATACGACGAATGGGCTGGGGCTACTACTTGACTCCAAAGACTTGGCCGAGACGGCAGGATCTGCTTCCCCGACGGCACACTCATGTGGCCGGCAGGTTGGTGCTGGGTGCTGGTGGAATGCCCCTCGCCATGTGAACCTTTCCCCATAAGGCTGCTTGGGTGCCCTCACAGCATGGTGCTGGCTTCCCCAGAGCTAGTGATCCAAGAAAGAGCTAAGCAGAGAGTTCAATGTCTTGGGAGACTCAGCCTCCTCAAAAGTTACTCTCTGTGAAATCCATAATATTCTGTGACCACACAGGTCAGCCCTATTTGGTGCAAAAGGGAACCACACAAGGGCATGATCACTGGGAGCCACCTTGGAGGCTGGCCACCACAGCGAAGCATGATGCCTAAGATGGTGGCACTTTGTTCTTATATATCTGGTCTGTAGTGATTGAGGGTGGGAGCAATGGGGGAGGTCTGTCCAGGAGTCAGTTCACATCAGACTTTCAAATCACACAAGCCTCGGTTCAAATCTGGGCCCCATCATTTCCTGGCTATATGGCTCCTCCGCTGTTTGGGAGATGATCACCCTAACAGATGGAGAGATGGGAGCCATAGGCTGAACCGAGCCCAGGCACACCCAGCTGTCTTGGATCACTTTCCTGGGGACTGTCATGTGAGGAAGAAGCAAATTCCACTGTATTTAAGACATTGTGTTTTAGGGTCTCTTTGTCATAAGAACTTCACCTGCACCCTAATATAATACTCGCTACAAAAAGTTTCATGTCTGAA
This sequence comes from Ursus arctos, assembly GCF_023065955.2. NCBI lineage: Eukaryota > Metazoa > Chordata > Mammalia > Carnivora > Ursidae > Ursus > Ursus arctos. The sequence continues at coordinate 21,119,022 of NW_026622863.1, forward strand.
TCTAATTTTCCTCATCGGTAAAGTAGGGATAGAAAAACAAACCTCACATTTTTCTCCTGAAGAAAAATAAAAAAAGGCATGAGAGAGTCTGTCCAGGGTCTGGCTGAGAATCCACACACTCATCATTGTCGCTCTTGTCCCGTTTGAATTTATGATCAGTGTCAACACACTGATTCAGCAAATGCACGTCTCCATCCACAACATCCTCTCTCAGGGAATTAAGAACCATTTTCTTCGGAGACCCCTTTAATGGGAACTTGTGGGATTTAAATAAACAAGGCAGTGGCTCCACAGAAAGCTTATTCAGTGACTGGTCTGGGGCCACGATCTGCCATGGACATCTTGTTCTTTCTCATCCAACATTTCCAACTCTGGAAAATGGAAAGGACAAAAGGAAAGAAAGAAGCAAGGAAGGAGGGAGGGAGGGACAGAGGGAAGAAAGAAAGAGACAAGATCGATGGTTCTTGAATCCCAAGTGTTCCAGAAAGCAACCGCAGGAGCTCTGCTATTTCCTGCATTGCCTATTATTTGGTTCTGCATGGCATTTTGCTGAGGAAAGTGTTTTACGCTACAAACAAGTTTGCAAACCACAGATGGACAAGATGATCTGCAAGGTACTGGTGGGCTCTAGGAATCTTTCCTAATCCAGTAGCAGGCACTTCTCCGGCAATCGCTCCTGCTTCAAATCAAAGAATCCCCCTACTTCTTATGCTCTTAGGGGCGTGCTGTTTGTCCTAAATGAAATTAACAGAAGACAGTCGGTATTTGACAGGAGTCCACTGAGGGCTTCCTTAGCCAGGCTGAATCCAGGCCACACAGCCAGTCTGAGCAGCGCCATCTAGTGAACAAACCGGGCAGCGAAGCCTCCTCCAGCTCGTGCAAGTTGCAAGAAGGGCGGGCAGGGGAAGCCTCCTTCCAGATGCAGTGGTAATTTAAATAAAGAATTAAAATGAGAAAATGAATTAGAACGCTGAAGTGTCATCTCCATCCAATGCCCTGGGCCTGAAATGATCAAAACTGTCATTTTATTTTCTCCTCTCTTAAAATTACTACTTTTAATTTAATTTCTCTAACTGAAGTTTCTCTGGCCAACTCATCAAATTTTCTATCAAAATTACCACGGAATTAATTTGTATGCATGGGCACAGAAGAATGGGCTGACAGGATGGGTCACACCCAAGTGAAAAGCAAAAAAATAAAGTAAAATAAACCTCCCTCCACCCACACAGGAATACAGGCAACAGAATAGAGGAATGACTGGTGTGAGGTCCCAAGAGTCCCACACATGTTGGCTGAATCCTTGGCCTCCCTCTTGATGGTGAGTGCCTCACACCCACAGCATCAAGAAACTTCCAGTTCTCCTTGCAGAAGCTTTTCCTTGGAGAACCAGAGTCTGATGCCAACACGTCTGTGTCCCCTGGACCCTCCTTTGCAGGTAGAATCTGGCTTATGAATGAACACTTAGGGCAGCTTTGGACACATTAGGAAATCCTAGAGTGCATGATAAAAAAGAGGATGGCATAGAAAATTGAGTTGAACCTGATGATGACGACAAGAAATGCATGGCTATGCACCTGCCAGGTGAATTAAATGTTTGTTTATTATAAGGCACGTTGCTTGAGGCAGGGGTGAGAGGGGTGAACACAAGGTGAGCGGGGATCAGTGAAGAAGTCTAGGCTTCAAGGCAGAGTCCCAGGTTGTTCATGAGAGATTTCTAGACATATAATCAGTACATGAATGACCCTGGGCCAATGACAACTTCTCTAAGCCTCAATTTCTTCATGTGTAAAGCAGGACACCCTCCTTTGTCCTTTCTAAAATGGCGTGAGGTATAAGAAAATGAGACGACTGAGGTGTGGGACCTTGTCCATGTTATTTGTGTAATAAGGCACAGGTCACCTTGCCCCCCGGGGCTAATACTCCCCACCCTGTGAAGACTTCCTTTAATGTGGCTCCTTGGGCATGCCCAAGAGTCAGGAAGGAGCTGAGGAAAATGTCAGGGAGAAGCGAGGGACTGGTGTGTGGCAGTCACGGAGATGTCTGCGTGTGTGTTAGGGCAACAGAAAACCTCGCCCCACACTGCACCCTGAGATCAGAAGGTGTCGCCCTGCGCCTGGACACGCAGACATTCCTAGAGGCTCAGAGAGTTCAGTAGAAATTGCTGTTATTTGTAAGCTGGGTCTTTGTATCAAGTTTTACACTTATTAAGTACTCCAATTCAATCAGAAAATGCTTATTTTGCATGTACGTGGTACAGGCATTGGGCAAGGATGGTGAGAAACAGAGATGAACCAGGACCCCGCCTTCTAAAGGTTCACAGTCTGGTGGAGAAAATGTGACACAAAATGAAGTCCTCTTCCGATGGGCTTAATCCTCTATCTGAAGTGAGAACGAAGCAGAGGTGGAAACCACTGTACGCGGAGCCGCAGAGAAGGCTTTCTGGGGAGCACACACTTTGGAGAGCTGATGGAGTGAGGCACTTGAGGGCACATGTGGAAAACCTCACAGCCAGAGGGAGCAGATGAGAAAAGTTGGCTGAGTCAGGAGCTGATGAAGGCCCTTGGGAGCCAGGCTCAGTAGGAGAGCCCAGGTGACCTGGTACCTGTCAATGTTTCCAAAAGGAGAAGGGGGTGTGTTCTGGCTGCAGGTTTGGACTCCATTACCTTCCACACACGCTGTCTTCAAACGACGGTATGACCAGGTGCCCAGGAGTGACTCAGGAAATGTCCGGGATGGCCCAGAGAATGGAGACCAGGAAATCTTTGTCAAGTGATTTGCACAAACTTACATAACTACGTTGATGGGCTTTAGTGGAGCAGATGCCAGGAAACATACAGAACAAAAAATGTGAGCTCCTGGGACATTTCCTCCCGATGTACAAAAAAAAATCACCCGAAAGCTTATTTTCAGAGCGACCAAATGTGGGACTCAGGCCTCTGAATTCCTGGGTCTTAGAGAATCAGGAGAAACTTGAGGACTTCGCGCTCCCTCCCCAACTCATGTGGGCCGCAGGCGCCTGGCCTCCAGCCCCAGTGATGGATGGAGAGGTCACCCTTCGTGGCCAGCACGCAGACGTCCGTCCCCAGGCAACAGACAGAGCTGCTTCCTGGAGTCTGTCCATTTTCTACCATGTTAGGAAATTCATCTTGAGAAAGCACATTCCTTCTGAGTTCACCCCGTGATTAGCATTCTGCACAAAAAAAAGAAATGTAACCTCGAAGATGAAATTTCTTCTCGTGCTTTGGCCCAGCTCAACTCCAGTTGGTTTTCATTTATTTCAATGTGTACTTTGGAATCGGAGCCTCAAGCTTTCCCAGTTAACTCCTGCCACCTGGGGTGTATTATGGAGGGGGAGGTGGGCAGAGACTCTGGCTCGTCCCCTGCTCCCACCTCTTCCTCCACATTGTAAAAACAGATTGTTAAAAAGGTGGCCTCTATGTGCAGAGAGCGAAAGGGGAAGAGTGTGAGCCCTTTCTGCTGGGCTGCATTAAGCCAACGGCTGGGGGGGCCGTGACCAGCTTCAGCCGGGAACCGCAAACCTGAGACACAGGCAGGGTGATGGGTCCCTAAGTAGCCCCCTCTGTTTGGATCACTTTTGGGGGAGAGTCTAATCAAGATGGGATGTGTGACTTCAAAACAGCTGGGAAGCATTATAGGTCAAAAGTTGAAATCAAGTTAAGAACCGTCGGAATGTGCAAGCCCGGCCGTTTCTAATCTCTGCCTCTTCCTCTAATCTGATTGAAGACGAAATGTCTTGGTCAGGGCTGGTGTTGACAGACGGGCTCAGGCAGGTACCTTCATGAAGGCAGGGCTGCAGAGGCTGTCTGAGGGGTCGCTTCTTTCCTTGCAGAATGAAGAAGGGGCCAATCCCAGGTGTGAATGTAAACAAGGGACATGTAGAGTCAAAACACGAAAGCTAGAAAGATCACTACAAATCATTTCAACCCCTTTATTACAAGTGTGAAAATAGGCCCAGAGAGGTTAATGTCCAACTCAAAGTCACACAGCACTTAGTGGCTATGCACTGGAAGAGTAAGCTTAGTTAGCTCAGGCTACACCCCTGCCCAAACCCAGTGGCTTTTGCTTGCCATTAAGATGAAATGAGATTTCTCTGATCTAGGAGGCCTTGCGTGATCCAGCTCCCACCCACTGCTCTGTCTGCTGGGACCACACCCACCTTTCCCACCATCTTCCTGGCATATGAGTTTCTTCTTGGTTCCATAGGTTCAGGAAGTCCTTTCCCACTCCAGAGTTTGGGGACTTGCTGTTTCTTCTTTCTAGAGGATGAGCTCTCCATTCCTCTTTCAAGTGGTAGGTGAAACACCCCTTTTTCAGCAAGGCCTCCCTGAGGAAGCCCTCTCGCGCCTCAGCTGGCTCATGTCCTTCCTGGCACCTGATGTCCCATGATCCTCCCTGTTTGATACTCCGTGACTATTACCCCCTTTGTTAGAGTGTAAGTGACTGAGGGTGGAAGGCTTGTCTGTTGTGCTATTCTCTCCCAGTGTCAACCACATGACAGTTGTCCACTGTGTGTTTAACAGATTAATCAATCAGCCAGCTAGACAATCAAGCAATTCAAAGTCAGGCTCTCACTGTCCCCTCAGTGATTAAGCACTGAGAGGTGTGGAGATTAGAGATGGCCACAGACGGTGTTGAAGAGTGATGGTCTATGTCCCTCCCCTTGATTCCAGGTGGATTCTGTGACTGTTCGGTCAATAGAAGAATGTCAGCAGTGGCCCAGGCCACTTTCCAAGCTTTAAGATATTGGCAGTTTCTACTTGTGACTACCTCGAGGAGCACTGAGCTGCCATGTAAGTAGTCTGGGTAACCCGAGATGACCGCCATCCAGGAGAGGCCACGTGAAATCTCTCGAGTCAATAGTCCCAGCTATTGACCCGCCCTCCCAACCACCTGTGATAAGGCACCAAGTAAGTGAATGGAGTCACTTCAGACCCCCCTCAAACAAGCCCAGCCACCAGGTACATACTACCAAGTGACCTTAGCCAGTGCTACAAGGAGCAGAAGAAACATCCAGCCGAGCCAAGCCAAGTCCTGCCTGAATTTCTGACTGTAATGGGGAAAAATGGGGGCTGCTTTCAGCTGCTAAATTTCAGGATAGTTGGTTATGCAACAGTAGATAACTGCAGTGGGTCTCTGTCACCAGATGGTTTGGGTTCAAATCATAATCCTACCAATGTTAGCTAGTTGGCTAAGCTCCTGCATGGGATTTTCCGTAAGCATCAGTAGTTGGGTCATCTGCAAAAGGGACATAGTAGGATCCCCACCCAAACCGTCGTTAGGGGATTAAGTGAAATCCACGTCAAGTACTTTGCACAGCGCCTGGCTAAGGGACACCAAGTGATCTGTGGGCATTAGCTAATATGGTTTGAATGCCCTTTGACACAGTCTTCCAACTAGGTAGCTCTCCCCTTTCCGATAGGAGGCAGGAGAAAGGAGATTGCAAACATTCAAAGTACACCACTCCCTTGCCGTTAATTCATCCAGCTGTCCCACCATCAAAGGGAAAAGTCCAAATTCATGAGGTGCAAAGCTCTCACCCTGCTTACGTTCAGTTCACCGTCTCCATCCCCTCCTCCTCTCACACCCACAAGCACCGCTCCCAGGAACAACAGGAAGGAAATGGATAGATACCCCCACAGTGAATTCTTCTGAGTAGGGAGATTTCAGGCATATTTCTTCCTTCCTTGTGATTCCTTTTGTATTTTCTCAATCTTCTGCAGCAAACACTTTATTTTCATAAAATGAAGTGAATATTACAAAAAATAGGAAGTGACAATTCCTTCTACTTGGAGACTAAGACACTATGTTACTTCTCTGTCTTTCTCATGGGATGTGCCTGAATTGAATGAACGAACGAACAAATGAATGGATGAATGAATGAATGAGCTAAAAGTAGTGCAGAGTTCACTGTGTCTATATTTAGGTTGAGTAGCCTGCATTTATACACTAAATGTATTTGTAAGGATATAAATTTGAAAAGTTCTCTTATGTTTTTTTGATTTGGGGTGGTGGTTGTTGTTTTTCCAAAGATACTCATGGTGAAGCCTTTTTTTCTCTTTTTTTTAATGAAGAAACCCTTTTTGAAGTGACTAATCATTCTGTAATTTATTCTTTTTAAGGCCAGAATGCCAGAGTTTCTTAAAATGAGTTTCTTCTTCTGTATCTATGTTTATCAACTAATGACAGGCTCTTAAACATTCATTTAGCAATGAGTAAGTTCCAAGGCAGTGTGCTATGTTCTAGTTAGAAGAATTCAGCTTAGCCAAATATATATAAATTGCTCACATGCCACAGGGAGAGGACATCTCCGGGAACACTAAGCTGTGGAGTGCAGATTTATAACCACAAATGTTTCCTCTCTCGGGGCAGCCGGTGAGCCGGCTCCGTTGTGGCCACAGCCTCGTGGGCCCTGCCCAGGCCCGGTGGAGAAGCACCCATTTTTCCAGACATCTTTCTCTCCCTCTGTGTTTCTTTTCACAGCTGCCTTGTTGGCTGGATTGAAAAGCCTTCCATCTCCAATTCTTTCATAAATTTTCTAAATAGGTTACTAGTTCATGCACTGGATTTTTGGGCTCTCTTCGATTTACCAGCTCAGTGTAACCCAAATCAGGCCAGCCTCTGCGATATGAATGCAATGAACATGGAAATTGCCTCCAAGTCCCTCCTGCCTCCAGTGCATACACAGGCTCTCCCAGAGCTCCTGTCTTGGATTGCTCTTGCATTAGCAACCAAAGCCAGCTTCTTCGAGCATACTAGCGCCGCTGCCTTCCCCCTTCCTGCTTGTACCATCTCAGGAGATTTTTGAATCTTTAAGTCAACCCAACAGGCTTCTTTTCTGGTCATTTCTCATCACTTAGATCTATAAATATTAATCACAAGCCTCATATTTTAAAACCTCTTTGAGCATATTAACTATTTAGCCATATAAATCAATCGTCAGCTAATCTTAGTGGTCCTTCATACTTTCCCAAGTTCCAGAACTTTCTATTTTAGTTACCGCTCTTCACTGCTTTTGCCACCAAAATTATGTCATACCTTTTTCCATCTACCAGGCCCTTCTTAGATAAAAGGAACAGAAAGGGGAGGAAGGAGAGAGAGAGGGCAAGAGTGAAAGAAAGGGGGAGGAAGGAGAACAGAGAGAGGACAAAGAAAGATAAACAAATGAGAGAGATCAGCCTGTGGGACAAGAAGGTCAGGGACCTGCTTCTGATTCTCCGACCAGTCTTGGACATCCTGAGCAAGTCGCTTAACATTTCTGAGGTTGGCTTGTTTTAGAAGGTATCTCTAGCATCTTCTTGCTGCAAACGCTATCCTCCCGCATCCAGAGTTTTCTCTTCATACCAGAAGATCTTTCTAGAAGGGCCCCCAGGTAGCACAGAGGTTGCTTTGTACACTTTTCTAAGTACTCACCAGCCTGCAAGATTAGACTGCAAGATAGGTCCCCAGCCCTCACTTCAAGACTCACTGGGGAATACACACTCTGTGAGCAGTCTTTTTCTTTTCTTTAAGATTTATTAATTTATTTACTTGAGAGAGAGAGTGAGAGCATGGGGGCAGGGGGGCTGGGCAGAGAGAGAGGGAAAGGGAATCCAAGTAGACTCCACGCTGAGCGGGGAGCCCAATGTGGGGCTTGATCTCATGATCCTGAGATCACCCCCTGAGCTGAAACCAAGTGTCCAGCATGTAACCGACTGCACCACCTGTGGGCGCAGTCTTCGTAGTACGTTTCTGTGCAGCCCATTTACGGGTCGATTACCTTTCAGGGTGTACCTCTTAATTATGTAGAAGCCACGTAGCCAACCTAGGAGCACCTCCGGAAATCCTAACAGCATTGATTGCTTTGCACCAGCTATTTCGAGAAGGGGCAGGGGAGGAGGGAGTAACACTGGCAAGTAAGAGAATGGAGTCAGACAGGCCAGGGTTCAAATACTGGCCCCTGCAGGTGTTCAGCATTCAACCAGGTGCCTCACCTCCCTCAGACGCATTTTCTCACCTAGAAAGCAGAGAGGCTTCTGCACGCTTCCTCTGGTTGTTATCCAGAATAAAACAGACAATGCTACAACACACACCGCTCTGCACCTGACTCATAGTTAGTGTTCAATAAATGTGAGCTTTTATTATTACCATATTTCCTCCATTCTGAGACACCATCGATCGGAAGTCAAAGCATCAATTTAATAACTTCTCAGGGGGAAAAACAATATATTAAACACACATTCCCATTTTAAGACATCACAATTTCAACAATATTAAAAGGTGAAAAGAAATGTGTCTTAAAAATCAATGAAATGTGGTCTTATTATTGTCACATTTTGGAACCATTCTAAGTCATTTGCTTGTTTACTTGCCTTTTTCCTGTTTTGTCTGGCTTCCCCCCAGGAGACATATAACTTCCATGAGAATAGAGAAATAGCTCTTTGCTCGACACTGTGCTCCCAGTGCCTAGTACAGGTGTTGAAAAAATATTTGTCTGATAAGATGATTTAATGTTATCTTCATATGAGGGGCTACTGATTAAGAACCCACTAATGTTGGCATTGTTTCCTATAATGGAACTTTTCCTCATATCCTTCGAAATCCATTCAACTCAGTTCTTCACCAGCCTTGGGAGAAGGGTTTGTTTGAATGTATATTTGCTGAAAGTTGGTATTTTCCTTGAACTATACATGCTAGGAATGAGGATGAAAGAAGCCAAGTGCAGAGCATCTGCCATAACCCCTGACACAGAAGATACAGTCACAAATCACACCTGAAATTCAACACAAGGCAATGGTAGTATATGGTTCCTAGTCACCTTAAAGTAGGCTGCCAGTTTGAATGTCCTCAGTTTCTGTAGATATGCACTAGACGTTAATAAATATTTCTCTATGGAATCGACTAAAATTTCTCCTTTCAACTTGCAAACAAGAAAAATAAACACTGAAGTAATCTCCCCAGTGCAAATGACTTTCAACTGCACATTCAGAAATCAAAAAAACATTCATTCAATCGATCAGTTTATTGAGGGCCTACTATGTGTCAGGGGTGAGAAACAGTCTAGGATGGTCTATGATAAGGAAGACAAATGAAGGAGATGCCGGTATACACAGACCATTGTTCCATGTCAGGTAGAAAGAAGCACAGATCAAGGCTCTAGGGTCCCAAGGTAAGGAGCAGGAATGATCTCGAAGAGGAGAGAATGTCAGTCCCATCAGACTGGCTGGAAGTAGAGGGGTCTCTGATTTTTGTGTCATCCAGGCTTTTCGCGTGATTCCCTGTTGCCTAAACTAAATCCTGGGTCACATGTACCCATCAGACTCCAAGTAATGCTCTAGAGCCTTGTCAAAATGAAATGGTTTCTCACTGAAAGGAAGCAGAGTGTACTCACTCAATTGCCTTACAAGTGATGGGGGGAGGTAATTATACAAAAAAAGTTACTTTTAACTTATCATGAAACAGTAATGCTCAAATAATTAACATAAACAAGAAATTGGGTCTACTTACTCCGATCATGAGGAACTTGTTGGACAAGAGCCTACTGCAGGGTGTCCTCTTCTTTAATGAGGACAAGGATGATTCCTTAGAGTGCCGAGGAAGCAGCCACACTATCTCAACATGGAAACAAGAGGAACTTAGTGATGAAGAAAACCATAAGCCCAGCCCTCAATGGGTCAGGGCTGGATTGACCAGATGGACATGATGAGTCCTAGGATGTCAGACTAGGCTTCACAGAGACTGGGGCAGGAAATGTTGTCAGAACATGATGGCCCTGGATTGGTCTTCAACCATGAGAAGAAATTCAGTGTTGGCAGAAAGGAAGGAAGGCCATTCCAGCCTTCATCAGCACTGGGGCAGCAAAAGGGCTAATCCAATATGGCACCAGTACACAGAGGTGAAGTTGGTAACGAAGAGGGAGATGTTGGCAGGAGCTCATTCAAGGTGGATCCTGATTATACAAGGAGCTCAGAGTCATGTTGTTTTGCTTTGCTTTGTTTCAATTGTATTGAGGATGAAAGTTTTGATCAGAACAACGATACAATCAGTTGTGTGTCTCGGGAAGATTATTCCAGTGGTGCTGAAGTTCAGCTGGGAGAGATGACAAACATGGGAAGGAAAGACCGCAATAGTTCAGGCAATGGGTGACAGGGTCAGATCTTAGAGACTGAGGAAGTGGATGGCCGGGCCTTGGAGATCGACTGGATAAAGAGGAAGAGGGAGAGGAAAAACATCTTGGCCTTCTACATTATTAGAATGAAGACTGTTACCCCCTCATGTTCACCTAAAGGAATGTCCTGGAACACTCACACAGCAGCACTCTCCATGATGGCCACGTAGAAGTTACCTAACATCTGTGACACAACAGCATACCTTGTGGCTGTAAGAAGGAAAGATCTCCGATGTAACAATCGACATGAGTGAATGCGCAAAACAGACCATCCATACACTCACCAAACAAACAGAAGAACCAGAGTGTATACTGTATCATTCCATCTGTGATAAGTTTGAAACCGAGCAAAATGAACTTATGGTGTCCGTAGTTAGGATACGGGTTGTACTTTGGTGGGAGTCCGTGGCAGGTACTGATTCAGGGAACGTGGGTACCCACAGGGTGAGTGCTGGTGTTCCAATTCCAAGTTCTGTTTACTTAGGCGTGTTCACCACGTGAAAATCCATCTGACTGTATATGTATCATCTGTGTACACTTTTATGCAAATATATACTTAAATTTAAAAATTTACAAAAAATAAAATCATCTTTATCTGCAGGGCCTCCTGTATGCACGACATTAAAGCAAAGTCAATAACAACAACAATGCCTTCCGTTTGGGAATGCTAATCCTCTGTGCTAGAAACTGGTAGGTGCTGACCACAACCTCCTGAGATAGTTTTAAACCCCTAAAGACAGGAAAACAGAGGCCCTGAAATATTTAAATAATGCCTGAATCCACCATCTTTCTTTAGAAACAGCCCCGTACCTTGGGCTGTGCCATGATTCCACAGTGTTCTAGGAAATGTAACTAGTTATTCTACTTTAGGCACCAGCTCTGCTGGGTCCACATGACCCTACTTTTCCAGCATAAGCTGGATCTGTCACCTCCCCCCCACACCCCGCCCTCGGTACTTTCAAACATTTGGGTTATCAGTGAACTCTGTCGGGCTCCACGTCATGCTCCTCTCCACAACCCCAGACCTCGCCAGCATACGCCTTCCTTATGAAATTTTCAATCAAACAAATGAATTCAACCCAGAAAAGCAAACACATTTTGGATAGAACAGTCATCTTTTTTAATCAGTTTTTGTGTTTCCTATATAAACCAGCAGCCCAGAGGTACTATTTCTGAAAGCATTTTGTAATGGAAGATTTTACCCGAGTGCTATTTAGAGTTATCGTTATTATCCCTGTTATTAATAATAATGATTTATAGAGCAGTTTGAGGAGGCACTGCTATTTAGAAACAAGCAACACCAAGCCTGACTTGATACTTAAGTCGGCGAACGTAATAGGAAGAGAAGAGGCAAGAGGAGAAATTAAAACAGACGGCTCTATCTTCAGACATCTACCTTCAGGGACCAAGGAGCAGGTAATATGAAGGGAGACTTCAGCAGAAACGGAGCCCAAGGACATTTTCTCCACGAGGTCACCACAAGAGATGAGGTCTGCTCACACTCACAGAGCCCTGCCAAAAGCCGTAGCACCTTGAGGAATTCACTTCCGACACGTTACCGACCCCGGAGAGTTTTCAAAGCAGTTCTTGTGACCTTTCAAGAATGCTGTGAGGTAGACACGGGCGGACTAGCTTCCCATCTCCACCCCTACTATGCTGGTAAAGGCACTAAAATTCAGGAGCACAGCATAATGCGGACACCTTACAAAATCTGCACTGGCCACGCTACCATGGAAAAGCACTAGGGCAGGAAAGTGATCCCTGGGGCCATCTTGTCAGGTGGTTCACAGCCATCACTGACTAATAACGCTTTGGGAGAATTTTGTAAAGGATCAAAACTCCTGATCCCCATTCCAGAATGGAGGGGAACCCCAGAATGTATAATTTAAAGAATAAAACTCCCCAAAGAACTCATCATAGAAACAAAAGAACTTAGGCCTTCAGAATGATAGATTCTTTGGAGTGTTGAAGAAGACAAACCAAAAACTCTCACCTAGCATCCCGGTGAGTAACCAAACTAGCAAAGATAAAGAGAAAAAAATCCTGAAAGCTCATAGAGAAGACAGGCGTTCCCTTCAATGGGTCAGTGATCAGATTCACATCAGTTCTCCCCCTCTGAGGGAAGAAGTATTTCAATTATATACCCAGACAGCGTACGTATAAGATACTAACATTTCTGCAAAGAATATTTTCTGCAAAACAAGAATGAAATTGAGAATATACTTCAGCCAAATGAAAAAGAAATCCAAGAAAAATAGAAAGGAGTCCGGGAAATCCAAGGAAAAATAGAAACTAATCCCAGAGGGGAAGAAAATGAAATCTCAGGATGACAAGTGTGCAGCAAAAAGCAATCAGCGCAAATGGAAACAGGAAGTCGGCAGGTGCCGGAAATAACCTGTCCAAGAGGGAAGCAGATTCTGTCCTTTCATTGGTGTATAACAAAGAAGCTGCAAGTCCTTAATGGGAGCGCAAAGGCAGAATTTTCTGTCAATAAGAAAAACTAAAGGAACCCCCTGGAAAAACAAAAACATGCAGTTGGCCTTCAAACAACATGGGGGTTATGGGTGTCAACCCTCCCCCTGCAGTTGAAAATCCAGGTATAACTTTTGACTCTCCAAAAGCTTAACGTCTAATAGCCTACTGTTGACAGGAAGCCTTACCAGTAATATAAACAGTCAATTAACACATATTTTGTATATTATATGTATTATGTACTGTACTCTTCATAAAGTAAGTTTGAGAAAAGAAAATGTTATTAAGAAAATCTTTAGGAAAAGAGAATATATTTACAGCACTGTTCCATGCTTATAGAAAAAATCCACGTATAAGTACCGGCATGATTCAAACCCATGTTGTTCAAGGGCCAAATACATGAAAGGCATGGACTGACCATGAAAACCTGAAATGCAGGAAGTCAGCGTAAAGAAAGAGTTATGTTTGCCTGCATCCCATCAAATGATGTGAGCTTGGAGGCGCAGTCTTGCACTTCCTTCCTTGAGTCCATCCAGACCACGTGACCACGGTGAGTGCCTGGAGGGGCACTGAGAGGCCAGAACATACTGGCTCTGAGCGAGAGGTCTGAGGTCACAGACTGGGCTCAAATTCTTGCTTCTGCCACTTACTAGCTCCGTGACCTTGGAAAAGTTACTTAACCTCTCTGTGCCTCAGTTCTCTCCTCTATAAATGTCACTTACCTCATAGGACTGATACAGAGATAAAACAAGCTAATCTATGTAATGTATTTAGAATGGTAATTCACTTCTAATAAGCATGCAAATAGTACCTGTCATTATTGTTGTTGCAATATTAAAATATAGAAAGAATAGTTGAGTTCTGATGTAAAGGCTATTATTCAAATTAGCTTCAACAAAACAAAGAAGACAAAAACAGAATTAAATATCATAAAATAAATATAAAAATTGAGAAGGGAAAAAAAAGATACAGTTCACACAACGGGAGGCAGGAGAGAGATGTTGCAGGAGGAGGAAGGAGGTTGCTAATTCCTTTACCTAAGATGGAAGTATCTAGATACTATACAAACTCAACAGATGAAGCAATAAAGAGTTTTAACCATAAATATATAATTTAAAATGATTTAATTAATAAATTAGTTTTAATTCTTTTAAATTTATTAATTTTTCATTGATTATAATTATATATTTTATCTACATATTATATATACTTATATATAATTTATATCCTACTCATGGTTAATTATAATTATAATGAATAATTAATCCATTAATTTAAATGTAATTTAAGTACTAAAGCAAACACTAAACATGGTGTTTATAAAGTCAGAAAAGCAGGTGGTGGAGAAGGAAGGTGAAGCAGGAGGTAAGTAATGACTGTTGACCTTTGCAGGGCCAGGCCCTGTGCTAATTGCTCTAAATATATTATCTCAATTGATCTTATAACAACCCTACAAGTTAAATACCATTGTTAGGATGATGACCATTCACAGGCATCTGAGGCAGCGAGAGACTAGGTACCTCGCCTGGATCTCCGGACTAGTCAGAGAAGAGCAGCAGCCCTTAGCCTCTGCTTTCTGCCACCTCTAAGAAAGCTCATCCTTCACAGTGGGAAGGTAGTGAGAGTGGTTTACAGACATGATTTAGTGTTAGGGTGGCAAAGGAGAATTAACCACTCTAGTGGCATGAGTAGTGTCCCACGAAAATGTCATGTCTACCCAGAACCTCCGAAAGTGACCTTATCTGGAAGTAGGTCTCTGCAGATGTAATTAAGATGAGGTCATACTAGAGATGGGTAGGTCCTAAATCCAAGGACTGGTGTTCTCATAAGAAGTGGAGGAGAAGGGGCGCCTGGGTGGCTCAGTCGGTGAAGCATCTGATTTTGGCTCAAGTCATGATCTCAGGGTCCTGGGATGGAGCCCAGCTTTGGGCTCTGTGCTCAGCAGGGAGTCTGCCTGTCCCCCTCCATCTGCCCCTACCCCCTGCTAGTGCTCTCTCTTTGTCTCTCTCAAATAAAATCTTTAGAAATATATAAATAAAATAAAAATTAAAAGTAATGTGAAGTGATTTGATTTAAAAAAAAAAGGAGGGGCGGAACACAGGGACTAACAGGGAAGAAGCCCACGTGACAACAGAGGCAGGGATGGGAGCGGCATAGCTACAAACCAAGGGAGAGAGGCTGCCGGGAGCCACCAGAAGCTAAGAAGAGGCAAGGAAGGGTTCTTCCCTAGAGCCTTAGAGGGAGTGTGGCCTCACCGGCACCTCGATCACATGTCCAGAGCCCGCAGACCTGTGCAAGAGTACATTTCTGTTGTTTCATGTTCACCTGGTTTGTGGTGATTTGCTATAGCAACCTTGGGAGACAGAGACAACTAACCAAAACCTTAAAATAGAAGCGGTTAAAATCACTGGAAAAAAAGAGAATTGGACCCTATAGCTTTTTCTACTTTTTGCTTTTTAAGAAACTATCATGTGCTACCCTCTGTGGTAGGCAGACTCGAAGGTACCCATCCCCCTGGTATTCACAGGACCGTGTAACTCCCTCCTTTTGAGTGTCAGTGGAACCTATGCCTTGCTTCTAACCACCAGAATACAACAAATACAGGGTGTCATCTCCGTGATAGTATCATTTAACACTGCCATGTCAATGTTCTAGATTCTCTCCCCTACTGGCTTTGATATGTGGAGACCCACATAACAAGGAACAGAGGCAAATCTCCAGCCAACAACTATCAGGAACTGAGATTGGTCTCTGACCCACAACCAGCAAGAAACTGCGGTCCCCAGTCCAATGAGCTGAACGGAACTGAATTCTGCCAACAACCACATCAGCTTTCCAGCCTTCCCCAGACCAGTCTCAGCAGAGACCACTGCCCCATCTAACCCCTCCATCATTGCCTTGTGAGACCCTGAAGCCAAGGACTCGGCTGAGCTGTGGGTAAACCCCTAATCCACAGAACCTGATAAAATGAAGGTAATAAAGACATGTCCTTTTAAGCCACTAGATTTGTGATAACATTGTTATGCATCAATAGAGAACTAATATTCTCCTATAAATAAAAATAGTAATAACACTAACACTCTGAAGTTTTGTTGGTTTTTTTTTTTTTTTAACTAGCAATGGTTTGCTATAATTAAAAATTAAGACAAATTATTCTGATGATCATTCGGGTTTGGGAACAACTCCCTCATGAAACAAATCAGGAAACCAAAGCACAGAGAGGTGGAGTGGCAGGGACAGCTTCACCCAGGTCATTCATAAACTGAAATGTCACTGCAGCACACGTGTCCCCATCGACCGTACGCTCCGTAGAACAACAACTGGGATAAAGGGAGGAAATAGTAGCAAAGACCAAGATAATTGTGCAAATCAAGGGCAAAGACTCAGTTTTGCCTTAGATTACGTTCACGGCAAGTTCTGTTCCCAACATCACCCCCAGTTCCTGGGAGGGTAAATGTGTGAAAGAGGCACTTATTAGACAATTTTTTTGACAGCTGCTGCCTTTGCAATTACCGTGCTATAATTTTTTTTTCTTCTGAATGGCTCCAGATTTGTTTTTGTCTGAGCTGAGGTGGAAAATTGAGAAATAACAGATTCAACAATAATTGACTTTATTAGGAATATGAATGTATTACACATGCTGTATATTAAAAACTCATTGCTTTTATATTGGCCTCGCACACTGTACGCTACTTTTATGGTTCCCTAGTCTCCGGTGTTCCCCCTTCTTTACGGTTCCCATCAGCTTTATGTTCCTCATTCCCTGTCAAGCCGAGGAAATAAATGGTTAAAAATCTAAGTGCTCATCAGACACAAGCCAGAGTTCATAAATGAAAGTGGGCAGGCTTGGGTAATTTAAGATATTGCTGTGAGCTGGTGTTGCCAAAAAAACGATGCACTTATTGAACCATAAACAAAAGCAATTAAGATGAGCTGTTGATTACTCTGGAGAAAAGCTCCCCAACAGCACAGAGAAGGGGGCCATGGAGGGAGTCTCATTTGCATAAGCATCTCTGGAAGCCTGGGGTGTCCCAGGAGGGTTGCAGGAGATCCTTGTGCACAAGTATCCTGGTGTCTCATGGGAAGAATCCTGAGAAAGCCCCTGGAACGCGCTGCACAAGGAATCACAACTACGAGGCTAGGAAGGGCGAGGAAGGATGGCTCTTTCTTTACAGCAGAGCGGGGAAGGGGGGAAGTCCTTCCGAGGTAGGCTGAAGGCTAAAGCCACGTGGCAAACCACAGCTGGAACATAACGCTGTTGAATTCTACCTGGCAGACCACTGCCTCAGCCCAACATCTGCGAGCTCCTCGGAGAAGGCTGCGAGCTCAGACAGAGGGCGGAAGACCTCCTGGTGCTACCTTTAATGGCTGACCCTCCCAGGTTGAACAGCATGCAGCTCTGACGTGAAAAGCTGAGCAAAAGAAGCCTGGATCAACAGCCCACAGAGCACCTGCACCCAGCTGCAGAAGAAGCAAGAACCACAGGAGCAAGAATGTATCTGAGTTGCCAAAGATGCAGGGTGGTTAGAAACCTGGAAACAAAATCAGGCGCCTGGTCTGAACAAACACCAACCCCCGACCCACTCAGCTCCAAGCCCCCAACCACGCCCACCGCTGGAGCAGAATGCACAAGAGCACAACCAAAATCTGTGAACACTCTGATCGTGTGAGCACCTCCTTCTGAAAGTAGAAATTCTCCACTGATTTTGGAGAATTGTACCTAAAAACCCCCAAGAACGAGGCACATGGTTGATGCTCGACAATTGTTTACAGGGGAAAAGAGAGAAAAGGAGGAATGAATGGATGAACAGATGGAGGGAATGCATCACTGGGACAGAAGCTAAGGTCAGGACTGACATTCAGAGTCGCCTGAGGAGGCAGAGTGGGTGGAAGGAGCACCCCAGGGCAAAGCGCCCTGAGACACATCTTAAGCAGTGAACAGGAGCAAGACAGGCAGGAGAAGAAAAATGAGCATCCAGCCAGACAGATGATGTTGGGTCAACTCAACCGTTCCCCTTCTGTCTGGAGAAAGTCTGCAGGCACACATTGCAGCATGCCGATCAGTCACAGAGAGCAGTGATTGGCATGTGCGAGCCCAGCACCTATGAGAAGACTGACATTCAGGCAGACAGGTCCAAATGTCACTGGCCAAAGGCCAGAGCACCTGGCAGCCTGGCTGGGGCCACTCAGACAGGTGAGGTGACGGTTAGACCAAGGTAATCATCCCGAGTAGTGGTTTGAAATTCACCACCAGTGGCCAGTTCATTTAACCAGGAGACATATCTGCATTGGTGCGGATGGGGTGATAAAGGTGTGGGAACCCAGGGAAAAGAAACTAATGTGTGGAGACTACCTACTTTATGCCAGGCTCTCCACTAAGTTAGGCTTAACACCAGCTTGTGGAATAGTCAGCAGAACTCAAGTAGGGGTTATTAGCTCTATTTTCCTGATAACCTCAGGCTGAGGGTTTTAGAGGAAAGGGGGTGGGGGTATGGGCTAGCCCGGTGAAGGGTATTAAGGAGGGCACGTATTGCATGGAGCACTGGGTGTTATACACAAACAATGAATCATGGAACACTACATCAAAAACAATGATATACTGTATGGTGACTAACATATCATTTAAAAAAAAAAAAAACCCAAAAACCTCAGGCTCTGTTAAAGTAAATGGTCTATAAAAATTCACATAGGTGATAAGAGATAGACCTAGGATCAAATCTGGATTTCCTGAGGCATGGCACTCTTGTGCTTTCTACTAACTCTAGACTTTTGACATTGGCACCAAGAGGCACAGAGATATGCAAGGTGAAATGTTTTCCAAGGCAAAGAGGCAGACAGAGGTAGAGAAATTTTAAAAATGTTTTTCTGCATATTGCTGTTGCCATTCTGCAACTCCCAAAGAAATAATTCATGAAGCAGGTGGAGAATAAGATGGTAGGCAAAAGTAGCAAGATGAGAAAGGAGTATCATTTCTGCACTGGGTTTGTACTCTGCCCTGAACGCCATGACAGATAAATGGAGGTGGAGAGGAAGGCGTTGTTTCTGGCAGAACCAGAGTCCCAGAGCAGACTCCCAAGTGTCACTGGGAAGATAACACAGGTTATGTACAGGAGCACAGGAAACTCTGATACACTGTGCTACGTGAGGCAAAAATGGTAAAGGACTCAGTGACCCAGGATTCATTCAACAAACCTCACTGAGTGTTGCATCAGCTGCCCTCATCCCAGGCTACAAAAGCCCATGGGAGGAAGTCCTGTCCACACAACTATTAGAATCCAAGAGGAGGACAGACACATGGTAAGGCAAGGTCATAAGAATGCTCTCTTAACAGAAATGTACTTCCAAGACCAAGTTTGTAGGATTTTGTGAATTAATTCACTAAGTCAATAAACTTCTATTAACTGGCTCCCTTAGGACAGACCATTGTAAGTTCTAGGGTAGATGAGTGAACAAAACAGATGATAAAGTCTCTGGTCTCCTTTGCTTGCGTTCTAGGAAAGTATATTCTGCCTATATCCAATCTCACCACATTTCTTCTCCATGGGTCTATCAGAATAGTCCTTGTACCTCCCACCTCAGAGAAGTGGATGATGGGGACCGAGAGTAGGGTTTTTATACACAGGAAGCCTTCAATTTAAGTCCCAGATTATCACATCCTAACTAAGAGATCTTCTAAAACCAACAAGTTGCAAGGGCTTCTTCTCCCTTATAATACTGGCAACAATGATCTTTTCCTTGAAGGGATTTTAGGAGAGTTAATTTGACTAGGCTCACATCATCTAGCCTGATGCATACACACTGAAAACAGAAGTTTCTATTCCCTAGTTGAGACCTCTCTCTCCCCAGGCCTGAGTTGCTGTATTAAACTGTAAACCACACATCCCTGCTTGGATGTCTGCATTAATTGGAAATACTCCTTGTATTATACCATCATAGTACATAGAAAACCCCAAATCATTAACTGTGGAAGAGAGGGACAAAGGAAGGGGCAAGGAGATGCAGGGAGGCCAAAATAAGGTATATCTCCAGTCAGAGACAATGAGCACGCGCCCCTTCACTGGGAGTGTGATCTAGTAGAACAAGAGAAAATACTCTGGGGAGAATTTTAGGAAGTTCTTATCTATAGGTCATGTTGAGACATTAGGGCTGGGAAAAAGGAAGCCCCAGGATTGTCCCGTTTCTGATCTGGGCTACAGGGTAGAGAACAGTGCTACCTAGAAAGACTCAGTAGGAGGGAGGCAGAGTTATGAGCTGCTGTTTTGTTCAATTTGGTGTGTCCGATGAGCAGTCAGGAGGTGATAGCAACTAGGAGCTACATGTAAGACTCTGTACTTTATGGAAGCCTAGGCAGGAGATCCAGATGTGGGAGTCATTGGAATGGGGGCAATATCTGTTGCCATGAGAAAAAACGAGATGATTAGGGCAGGGGGGAGTTAGCAGAGCGAGAGAAGGGCACTGAGGGAAGAAGCACAGGGATGTTGTTATTTAAACTCGAACATGGAAGTAAAGTCAATGATGTGAAAACAAAGAAGGAAGCAGAGCGGGAGGCTGAGTAACCCTGGAACTGAACTGGTCCACCAACTGCAATTCAGCGTTGGCATCAGGACCAAGGACAGAGAACCATGCCCTGTCCTCTCCCCTCCCCCACAAGACGCAGGGAGGGCACACCAGTAGCTCCTGGGGACACACCCTTCTCCAGGGGTGAAGAGAGAGGGAGCTGCACTCTACAAAGGCAGCCACTGGCTCTGCCAGAAGACATGCCACACTGGAGGAGTCCCAGCCCCAGAACGGCAGGGGATTAGGGTGGCAGTGATCAAGAGCGTACCCAAGATGGACAGCTCTGGAGAGCATTCATTGGGTTTCCTGGGATCTTCTGGATAGTTCATCCTTCCCCTCCTCTGTGAGGTGGAAATGCTTTAGAAAGAAATCTTCTACAGTTATAAATTCTCTGGGTTCCTTCTTACCCAGTCAGGCAAGATTGATGGCCTGAGCTGGTTGACACAGAAGCAATTGGGAGTATCATTATTTGCCTTGTATTTATCTGCATTTATGTTAATGGCTTTGTTCTTGATCGGAGCAGCTACTAAACTAGGGGAAATGTTTATTGCACTCAAAGTTTTCCTATGATGAATTATGTGGGAGTCACAGAATAGCCAGTGCATACCACTCGAAGAAAACATTTCCTTTTTCTTTCTTTTTTTCTTTTTCTTTTCTTTTCTTTTTTCTTTTTTCTTTTTTTTTTTTTTTCTGCTTCTGATCCCAACAGCACAGGCCTCCTGCATACTTGGGACCAAACCAACTCAATTTTTCATATTCTGCTTTGTCATCTGATTGATTTAATGCTTCTTGTGGTCAGACTTTGCAGAGAAAAAGAACACGCATACAATTTCTCTCTCTGGCATGCACTCTTTCTTGCTCTTTTTTTGACGGGCAATTTCATAAAATCACAGGGCTGGGAAGGACCTTTATGTGCATTTTTTCCTAACTCCTCATTGTACAGAAGCACTTGGGAGAAAAAAAGAGACAGAAAGAAAGAACTTTTCTGAGCTCTTTCACAGATCAGGCTGCGTGCTCAGAGGCCTCACTCAGATGAGCCTACTTTATCTTCATGATACTTTCTTACCCCCACATTGGAGATGAGTACATTGAGGCTTGGAGAATTAGACCACAGGCTGACAAACTACTGCCTGCGGCCGGAATCAAGCCCACCTTCTGTTTGTGTAAATACAGTTTTCTTGGAATGCAACCGTACTCATTTATTCATTTATGTGTTGTCTATGGCTCCTCAAGCTACAATGGCACAGTCCAGTGGTTGCAACCAAGACCATTCTGCCCACAAAGCCTAAAATATTTATTATCTGGCCCTTTACAGGAAAAGTTTGCTAACCCCTGGTGCAGTCAACTGTCCTCGTCACAGATAGCATGTGACTATGTGCAGTAAACACCCTCTTCTATTCTGATTCCAAACCCTCTGTCTTTCTTCCCTATTACCGCTATCCTGGTCACAGTGTCTGCCTCATGGAGGACAGATCAATTCAGGTGGCCCCTCAGAGCATTCTCACCCAAAAACACACCCACCTACCCATGTATAAACCGGAAAGGCTTCCTGTAGCAAATTATAGGCAGCAGTATGGATGTACATGCCTGGAAGGCATCTGAAAAATAGGGATTTAGGTTCTTCCTCACCCTTCACCCCACAGTGGGTTTCCTTTTCTGTCTTGCACAAAGGAAACCAGAATAGATATTAGTTTAATATCACATAATAAAAATATTAATATCCTTTATTACTGTGTTTATTAGGGAAGATTTCCTAGAAAAGGAAGAATTTGATATAAGTTTTTCATGTCACAGGTCACGTAAGCTTCTCAAAAAGCTTCTGAAGGAAATGAGAAGGGTCAAAAACAACTTTGAAGACTGTCAGCCATTCGGAAACATGATGCTAAGGTGGGCAAGCAAAGGTGACAATGTTAGAAGACATTTACAAGAAGTTCTTTCAATCTGAGCAACCCTTGAAAAGGAGGAAAGGAGGAACCCTAAAATGTGAAGGGACTCACCCAGGATCTCACAGTTAGCAAGACAGGATTTGAATTTGGGTCTGGATGCAAAGCTCACTTGGTTTCCCAAGTACCACTTTTTAAATGAAGCCAGCCAGTAAAGAAGTAACTTTCAGAATCAATCCTAAAGTGTTCACGTTTTCTCAGGGTTAGCTTTCTTAGAGATGAAGTAAACTTGAGTGAACAGAAACCAACCAAGGGTAGATATTTCTGGTCTTGTTGGCAGCAAGAAATCTGAAGATGAAAGAAAAGGGGAGTGTAGCAGAGAGAGAGTCTGGGGAGGGACGGATGGAGGGGAATGGAAATGGAGAGGAAAAACTTTAAGTGGAGGCCTTCTAGAGTGGGAGACCAGAGGGGGGGGGCAATCCAATCTCAGAGGAGACCCAAGAGAGATCAAATGAGCTCCATCCATGGGGGCAAAGTCCACAAGGCATCAAAAGAGCAACACATCTGACCTTGGGTCATCTCTCATCTGAGATGTGATCTCTATAGTTAAAAGGTCTGATTAATCAGGGAATTCTTTTTATTTTTTAAAGGTTTTATTTATTCATTTGACAGAGAGAGAGACAGCCAGCGAGAGAGGAAACACAAGCAGGGGGAGTGGGAGAGGAAGAAGCAGGCTCCCAATGGAGGAGCCTGATGCAGGGCTTGATCCCAGAATGCCAGGATCACGCCCTGAGCCATAGGCAGACGCTTAACGACTGAGCCACCCAGGCACCCCATAATCAGGGAATTCTAAAACATTAGGCAAAGAAAGGAGTTATGGGTCATCTGGTCTGGTCATCCATCCACCCTGCCACCTCTCTACAACACCCACCAATGGGGATGCCGAGACCCCACTTGATCATCCCTAGTGGCAGGGAACCTAAACCCCAAGAACCAGGCAGCTCAAGTAAGACAGGTGATCCCCTGTGACTTACACCAATTGATCCCAATTATCCCCCAGGAGATGATCAGGACACACGT
Source organism: Ursus arctos (assembly GCF_023065955.2). Taxonomy (NCBI): domain Eukaryota; kingdom Metazoa; phylum Chordata; class Mammalia; order Carnivora; family Ursidae; genus Ursus; species Ursus arctos. The sequence continues at coordinate 21,142,179 of NW_026622863.1, forward strand.
TACTACTGTCTCGTGTAAAATTTCTTACAGTATGCAAAGACAGCAGACGCCCTTATGACTGTCCTCCTGAGATAAACATAAAAATCACCATTTACAGATGCCTTCTATGTAGATGTACATGCTTTCCATGTATAGATGCCTCACCAGAAGCTTTCTATGTCATGTACCAAAGAGGTATTCATGACTATCTCTCCTTTAGAGGAGAGAAAACACAGGCTCAGAACACAGAAGTAAGTTCCCCATGATAACACCACCAGGGAGCACAAGAGACAGATCTCCAACACAGGTCATTCTTTGAATCCCATGCACCTCCTGACACCAGGATTTTGAACTCTCTCAGCATTATGGTAACTTCACTCAGGACTTTAAAAAGCAGAAAAGCATACGTGGGCATGTTTGTATCTGTGTTTTTTTGTTTGTTTGTTTGTTTGTTTTTCATTATACTGACATGGAGGAGAACAAGCAGGTGATAAGTAGAATTGAGTCAGAGCTATATAAGAAAGACAATTGACCAGCTGAAGAATGTCTTCTTATAAAATAACTTCTTAGGTTGCTTCTGATGTTTAAAATAAAAATCAGTGGTATGCGTCTCTGTAAATTCAGGTAAGAAATTCAACAGTTTCCCAGGAAGAGTCAATAAAATCATATTTCCTTACATTTATCAAACAGTTGGGAATATGTATCTCATAATTAGATAAACTTCTTCCCTTTGTCATTTTAAAATCAATAACATCCTTAAAATGTATTTTCAGGATAATCTCCTCTAATAAAAAGTGTCAGAAGAGGCAGTTTCATGGACTATAACTTTACAGACAATGAGATTAATCAAGGTGGATGTGTTTGCACGAATGGCTAGGAGTTTGCAAGCCTCCAAGGTCGAAAGACAGAAACCAACTATAAAATTCTGGTTTTAAATGGCACCATAAAAGCCAATGCCAGTTACAATTTTCAGGTTTTCTTCCTTCAATTCTTTTGCCCCAACACCATTCCAAATTAGGAACTGGCCTTCTGTGAGCACGTTAATGCAGTTGTAACTCCTGTGAATTCTTTGTCTGGAAAAACTACCCTGTGTTACAGATGAAACCATCCACAGCCACAGGAGCTGAAGTTTGACTTCCAAAGGCCCAGGGCACCCACTGTCTGACACACACTTACTTTTTGAATATTTTAAAGACAAGGGGATTAGGTACTTCAAAAATAACAGATCCGGCTTTGCATGAAAATATAATATGTTTCCATCTTAATGATGTAAAAGAATAGCTTGTTATCACCGAGCATCTGAAGAAAAAACAAATTACACATGCAAATGTTTTTTGGCTAATTAATTCAATTCTGAAGATAAAATTGGGACAGTACAGAATTTCAAGCAGATTCCTAATAAGTTCTGGAACCTAGCAATTTTTAACTAAGATACCAGACCATCTATTTCCAGGAGATAAGGCTTCTTGCAGACCCTTATGTTGACACTGATCCATTCCAGTTTCGCAAAAAGCCTTAATATGCTGCTTAGTTATTTGTCCCATCACTCCTGCAATATAAAAATTTCAGGGTCAAAATTTTGACTAAAGGGGTGGAAATTCTTGCTGCCTTGTACAAATTAAACTACCTCCCAGAAAATGACTTACTTCATCTATAGCCGTGATATAAAGATGACATTATAAAACCTATGTCAGTTAGACAATTAAACTGCTCTTTAATCTGAAAGCCCAGCTCCATTTGAAATTAGTGGAAAGAACATGGGTTTGGAGGCATACAGACTTGGATTGAATAACAAATGTGCCACCTATTTGCCGCTAGTTACAAGTCCTAAAATGTTACTCAATTTTTGCATCTGTAAAGTGGGATTAAAAATGTCTGCCCTCAGGGTTTTTTTCTTTTTCTTTTAATGAGAATTAGAACCAAAAATGTATTTGCATAGGAGGAAAAAATCTTTACAATCCTTTTTTAAAATTAAAGCTGCATTTTATATGCGTTTGCTCTTAATTTAAAAAAAATCTTTTTTTTTTCTGCCATGAGACCAAAATCCCTTGAAAATCACAAAAATCTTGAGGAAGCCTTTGCATTTCCACCAGGCATAGATAGAGGAAGTGATTAAGTTTGCCTCATCCGGAATTTAGGAATCAAGAAATATCTTAGAGCTTGGTATACAATAGATGATCACGGAACATTTCTTTCATGCTCGTTTCGGCAGCACATATACTAAGAAACATTTCTTTCTCTTGTAGAAGCATTGTTTCTACACTATAACATCCCAGGTTTTTTAGAAGTACCAAGAAGTTCCCTGTCTTCTTATAGAAGTACCAAATCTCTGCAGCCCATCAGCAAAGAGAAAATTTTTACTCTGTACCTAATGGTGGGCTCCAGACAAGTGATTGGAAGTCTAGGCAGAAGAGCATATATACAAATGGGACATAAAAGTGTGTGACACACAGTGACCACACCCTACCCTGTGGCCAGGAAAGATATTGCCAGTCGAAGACAGAACCACCCAGGACTCCAGAACACCACATGGCTAAGAAACTGACACCGGCATGAGAGAGTAAACAAATTTCCCATTATTCATGCATTTCAGTAGAAGGGGGACTTCCCTGGTTTCTTGCCAGAGGGTGACGACTCCGAATGTCTCTGCTAGTGGGAAGAGGAGAATATTGAAAGTCACCGGGATGGGAGATGCTCATGAAAAAACCTGTCCAGACCACAGAAGTCAGAGGTTTAGCCAGGGGAGATAAGGACTACCTGAGCTGATGTCCAAGAAAAGAGCTGACAACATGGCAAAGAGACAATAGAACCAAGGAACAGGTCAGGTGAGGAAGAACCAATGGAGCACAGACAGCTGAAACAGGACAGGGAGCCCAGAAAGGGCCTGGCAGGGGCAAGCAACCAGGCCAGGACATGCGACATTTCTCATGTCTTGAAGCCTTAGCCCGGGAAGGGGATTGAGAGGAAGATACCCAGAACAGGAGAGGTAAGGGGAAGATGGATGTCTGGAAGACTGTGAAGGAGTTACACGCATGAACAAGCCAACCCTGGGAGCCCACCCAAGGGTGAGGGCCTGAGGGACTCACGGAAGAGCTGCACCCCAAAGTAGTTTTCATTTTCAAAGGATGTCTTAGATCATGTACCTCTCCAGGAACAATGCAAGGACAAACAAAAGCCAAACGTCAAGTGCGTAGAGGCCACTTTGATCTTCCTGCTGGTGAAGATGTGGCTGATGAACCACAGATTTCCTGCCAGCCCTACTGAATGAATCCAGTGCAAACACAGAGGCTACATTTCCCCTTTCTAAAATACGCCATCTCTTTTCTGAAATGCCTCTGAAGTCCTCTGACACTGATTTCTCTGAGCTTCAGTCTTCCATCCATCAAGTCCTGAGAATAATGTTGAGATGGAATTTCAACAGGAATAGGGAACCATCCCGGCTCTCTGGTTAAGCAACTCTGAATTCCAGAGTTAAACTAGACTCGTTTATTTTGGCCTCTATTTCAGGATCTGTGAAATTCAGCTGTGAAACAGACTTATCTAGAAAAGAAGGCCACCCGTGGATGATCTGAGTCCCCCTCTTGGACTTGAGTGTTGACTATAGGTATGCCAGCCATGGCAAAAAGTATTAGATGGATTATCTCCTTATAACAACCCTCTGAGATGAGTACTATTGCTTATTGTCTTTTAACAATAAGGCCACTAAGAGATGGCAGTAACGAAACTTGCCCAAGGTCACCCAACTATAAAGTGGTAAAGCCACTACAGACGGTCCCTGACTTAGAATGGTTCCAACTTAGGATTTTTTTTACTTTACGATGGTGTGGAAGCGATATGCAATCAGTAGAAACCATACTTCCAATTTTGATCTTGTCCTGGGCTAACAACATGTGGGACGATTCTCACTCGTGATGCTGGGGAGCAGCAGTGAGCTGGAGCTCCCAGTCAGACACAGGATCACAAAGGTAAACAACCAACACACTCACAACCATTCCGTACCCACACAGCCATTCTATTTCTCTCTTTCAGCGCAGTGTTCAATAATTTACATGAGATATTCAACACTTCATTATAATAAAGGCTTTGTGTTAGATGATTTTGCCCAACTGCAGGCTGACGTAAGTGTTCTGAGCACGTTTGTGGTAGGCGAGGCTAAGCTATGATGTTCGTAGGTTAGAAGTATTAAATGCATTTTCAATGTATGAAATTTTCAACTTTATGGTGGGTTTATGAGGATGTACACCCCCCACCCCCTTGAGTCAAGGAAGATCTGTATCTGAATTCAGGCAGCGAATCCAGAACCAAAGCTTTAAGCCTCTGTGTGTACCATATTCAGAGTTAGGGGAAGTGAATGATTTTGAGAGTTTTCAGTGGAGAAGGGAAGGGTTGATTTCTATAAACATTGGTCACACTGTTCTCCTTGATGCTGAGACTTAGACCCCATCCTGCAGGGGGACACCATGAATTAACAGAGTTGACTATATGTGAGTCAGACCTGTGCCTATCTTCTCCTCTGTATGATTCCGGCCCCTAAGGGGAAGTTAGAGGGGAAGGGAAGACAGAAGACCAGGACCCTGGCCATCTGACCGAGCCCCGCTGGGGCAAAGCCAGCAGCCTGCACTGTCCAGGCTTGGTCCCCATCTGATCTGCTGGTATGGATTTGCAAATGCCCAAAGCCCCACCCACGCAGGGTTGTGGGGGGGGAAGACAAACACGTCATCCTCGTTTTTTAATTCCTTTTTTCATCTTCTTATCTCAAGTTCTTTGGTAATTTTCCGATTTCAAAGGAAATATTTGGAAAGATATCTGAGGACTGGATGCGTTCAAGTTTTACACCAAATGCTTTCAACATGAGAATCCGCCCAGTTGTATCTAATAAAAATATCCTTCCTGAGCTGGTACCAGGAGGTTTCATTAAAATAGCAGTCGATAAGCAGAGCTGATTTGGCACCAAGAGGAAAAAAAGTCATACACATATCAGGCAGTCAGAATTCAAGAATACAGCTGAATCTAGGCCCTTTTTAGTTGTCTTAGGACCCTATCCCAAGTCTTGCTTCATCAGATACAGAGGAATGTACTAATCCAAACAGTACTGAACTGTCAACAGAAGAGAAGAATTTGGAGATCTTTTCTCTATCCATCATGCCTGAAGCAGAGAAACCGGAAATGGTTTCTCTAATGCCCCAGGATGTGGGACCCCTCCTGCCTGTGAGTTAAAGTTTCTGGGAGCTCCCCAAGGCGGTTTCTTCCCAGGGCTTCATTTTCCTGGACCCAGTTGCCCGATCAACAAGAAAGTCAGAATGGGGCCCAAATAAGTAACTCCAAATATTGTCGTTATTATATTTTCAGCTGCCTACTGCAATAACAACATAGGTTAGGTCTGCTCGGTCCTGGGGACTCGGAATTAAACAGGGATCTCAGCTGCAAAAGCTTGCCACCTAATGGGGGAGCTTAAGAAGCCATCATGGCCACAAGGAATTGAAAGGAGGAAGGAATTATTCACAGCTAGGAGCTAGGGGAAGCCTGGAATGCTTCCTGGAGGAAGTGACATCAAAGCCAGGCTTTGAGTATGAGACCCACGCATCAGAGATGGGAGAGTTTGGAGGGGTAATTAACACAAGTTAAGAGGACACAAGACGAGGGCTGGACAAGGGATATACTTACAAGTTCAGGCTGCCCAGAGTTAAAGGTGTGTAGAGGCCATGAATGGTAAAAATGGTCAAACCCCGGTAATGGGCCTCTGCTATCTGGATGTAAGTTTACTCATTAACCCGATGCCTATAAGGAAGTCCCTCCCAGCACCCATAATTTCTAACACTGTTCCTGAAACAGCAGAAATCTTGGGGTTTCTATAAGGTAAGAGGGGTACAGAGAGGCATAAGCTAAAACCCTCGCAAGCAAAAGCATCCCTCAAACTCAAATATTTCTAGTCTAATTCTGAGCCTTTGCACATGGTGCTTCCCCTGTCTGACATGGCTTTCTCCTTTCTCTACCTGATGTGGTTCTAGACACTCAGCTCAAATACTGCCTCTTCTGTAAATAAAGGCTGACCTCTTCCCAGCCCCCTGGCTGCTCTGAGCTCTAGGCTCCCTTCTGCCTTCTCACCACCCTCTGCCCATCCATTCAGCTCTGGTCACACAGTCCCGAGTTTATCTGTGTGAGTCACAACAGCAGTGGTGAGGACAGAACATGCCGGGTTTTCCCTGCACCATCACATGCCTTCCTCCAATGGACCAGAACTCACCACGGACAAGGACCTTATCCCACAGTGAGGACCACGGACCCTGGAGCCAGACCACCTGGGTTTACATCCTGCTTCTGCCACTTCTTTAGCTGTGTGAACTCGGGTGAGCTGCCAGCCTCTATGTGCCTCAGTTTTCCTCATCTGAAAGATGGGGATAACCATAATACCCAGCTCATAAGTAGTATTAAAATTCCCATGGGTCTCATAAGAAAACCGTGGCCCCAGAGGTTGTGGCGGAAGGTCAGTGAGTTGGTCTATGTAACATACTTGGTACAGAGAAGGGGCTCTGCACAGGAATGTTCAGTTTACTATGTTTATTTTTAAAGTCAGCGTTCCCTACATCCAGCAGCTGTATTGAACACTTGAGCAAATCTTCTCCAGTCCCTCCCAGACCCAGCCGCCACTTACTGGCTTCGGGGCAGAGCATATGCCTTGGGAAGACCATGTGACCCCAACACATCAAGGGGGGCAGCGACCGCACGGGTAGAGTGTCCAAGCCTGTGCTGGGCACCCAGGACACCCATGTTTCAGGTTACACCTGAGACTTACATTTCTATGGAAATACCATCCTTCAAAACACTTTACTTTTTTTGTTTCCAGTACATGAATTAGGTCTTAAAAAAAAATTGGAGAAAAAAGAAAAAAAAAGAAAAGTAACTGATCTGTTTTGTGCCAGAGCTGTCTGGTCTCTCCAAACACTTAATCCAGCCGCTCTCATTGTCTGGGATCAAAGCGCCTTCCCCACATGCTGGCTTTGTTCTGCTTGGAGCAGAAGAACAGGCTGAAAGGCGAACTCCTCCAGGCTTCCTGCCCCTCCTTTCCCCTGAACTTTGAGAGAACAAAGAGATTTACAAGGCAAGGATCCCAACTACAAGGTGCTAATGATCTGAATCACATGTGTCCAGGACTGGACTAGTTTTCCTAAATCAGAAGGCTTCCGGGTGGGGGAGGAGCCACAGGGAGGAGCCAGGAACTGAGAGCCAGGAGCTGGAAGCCAGAAACTAAGAGCACTCTGGATTTGCCTCTTGCAACACAGAGCATTCCCAGGCAAAAGTGTGGCTCCTCCAGGAAGCGTGCCCTCCCCCGGGGTTGCTCACTGGGCTCTCAGCCATCCAGGGGTCAGGCAGGCTCCACCTGGTTGGTCCCCTCCTACATAGCACCTGAAGGGGCTGGTTAGGCTCAGTCTGTGCATACAATGGCAAAGGGTTGCTGAGAATGACAGAGAACAAACCTCCAGAAGAGCTGTTTAGTGTGGATCGGAACTTCCTCTAGGGCTTGTTAAAATATAGATTGCTGGGCCCCAGGCTTAGCGTTTCTGATTCAGTAGGTCTCTGTTGGGCATGAGAATTTGCATTTCTAACAGGTCCCAGATGCTGTGGGTTCAGGGAGCATCCTTTGAGAGCCACTGCTCTGTACAACTTAACTCCTCGGTTGATACACAGTAAAGCATATGGGGACTGCTAGGGTCTGTGATCTCAGTTTCTGGTTGCTTCTCCCTAAGGATCTGGAGACCCCATAAGCCAGCAAGTGGAGTGCACGGTTAATGCCCAGGTTGGGCCTCTGTTCTCTTGTTGTGTGCCCTGGGACAGTTTGGACAAGGTGGACACCGGTGTGTCCTGCTCTAAATCCTTTTGTAAATCACAGATACACTGATAGTGTGCAAAGCAGACTGGCATGCATGGCAACAGAGCAGTGAGAGCAGAGGTTGGTAAGGTGGACCCTGGGTTCTGCAAATCTGCTGGGTGACCATGGGTAAGTTACCTCAACTCCATCAGCCTCTCTCTCTCCCTGGAGAGTGAGGCAGAGCTCCTCGCTGAGTCGTTGGAAATAATAGAACCCATACACAACCTCGTATGGAGCTCTGTAATAAGTATTAGTTTAAAGGCCAACCCATCCTGCCTAACCCTCCTCTCCTACCTAGACTCTGTCTGTCCTTTCCGTGAGCTTAGCTTTTACCTGCCACAGGTCGCTGGGGAAGAAATGACTTTAACCTCAACGAGCCGAGTAAACACCTTCCTGCCTGACGTCCTGAGGGCAGGAACATGGACGCCGAAGACGTGCACAAGCATGAGCCACATCCACCCCAGGGCCGAGGAAGGGGCGCGGGCGGCATTGCTCTTCAACTTGGCCACGCCCAGGTTGCTGATTCTTCCTTTCCAGCCTGCACTGCCAGGGAACTCTCCTTTCATGACAAGATCCCCGCTAGGGAAAGGGCCTCATGGGTTTTGTAGATAAGAGCTGAGGCCGGTGGGACTTCTGAGAGATTCTCCAAAGACGACCTCAAGAAGGAACAACCAGCTCACGTTGGCAGAACAGATAAATTCCCAAATATTTTCTATTTGAAACAGAAAAAATAAAAGTAAAGCAACATGGTGACTTTCCTCATCTTGTGAACATTCATAGAAGATGCATCAGGCCTGACTCCCCGACAACTCTGCTCAGAGGAAGCACCGAAAAGGAAGAACATTGGCTTGAGTTTCACAGCAAGCACTTTCTGTCCATGAGCTAAGTGTCTGAAACTATCTGTGAGCCAGTTCAGACTTCCGTGTGGTCTCAGAAAAATCAAACCAATGACCAGATATGTCTGATGTCATATAGTTGATGCTTCTGTAGGGAGCAAGGTGCGTCCTGCAGACTGCCAGCCAGGCTTACAGTCTCCATGGTCCTGAGCAAGGCATGCAAGGCAGACCCTGGACCCCCCAATGGTCAGACGATTGAAGGAGGGGCTGCTGTGTCAAGGCTTAAACAGGAGAGGTCAATGGGCACCCCAGCCCCTGAGTGAGAACCATAGAATAAAATAGTGCAAAGCCACTATGGGCCCAGTGATACTTTCAAATGCCAGTAAAATAAATCGTGTTTCCCATGGTATTTCCAAGAAAGTACATGGTCAGGTTAAGGTGTCTCCAACCAGCCTCAGGGGTCCTTTCCCTGGTAACTCCACCCAAGTGCTGTTTTAGGTTCTCAGCTCTGGGGTTTGGACAAGGAGGTTTTGCCAGCATGTGGAGCGGGAGGTCCAACTCTCTGGGTCAGACTCCCACGTTCCAGGCTCAAAACTCGTAGACTAAGTATCAATCTGTTCATTTCCTTTCAGAAATACAACTGAATGGATATTCAGACGCTGGGAAGCCAAGAGACAAATGTCTATCGTGAATATAAATTTTCAGGTCAGGCCATGGGCAAGGAATTCCAGACCTTCAGTGTCATGGTGAGTGGCTGGAATGGGGTGGGACAGGGAAGGTCCAAGTACAGAATATTGGAACCAGCACATCCAGCAGCCTGGATCCTTCCACATCATGCAGGCAGGAAAAGAGAAAGTGCTGGGGCTGGCCCTTCTAGAAGAGGTCAAGGAGAAGCTCTCATTGGCCTCTCTGCTCTTCCCCTTGCTCTCTACCATCATGGCGGCCACTCATTGAGCATTTACTATGGGCAGCCCCACGGCCAGGCAGTAACCAAATCTCATGAAACCCATAAAGATCTTACCAGGAGGACAGCATCCCTCCCTTTAGCAGGTTTCACTTTTCCTTACAACATGTAGCGCTTCTAACATACTGTTTAATTCACTTAGTTGTCTTGTGTATTATCCATCTCTCTCCATTACCAGAAGGTGAATTCCATACGTGCAGGGACTTTTTGTCTGTTTTTGCTCAGGCTTTTGACCCAGGGCAGATGAGAGGACCTGACACACCATAGGTGTTTAAGTCTCTGTGGAGTGAGCAGGTTTCTCAGCTGAGCAGAGGGAGGCACTCTAGGCACAGGACTGGTGGGTGCTTTAGGAAAGATTCATGATGCAAATTCAGGCCTCTTGAAATTCAGAGCCCAGGACCTTTGCCTTCCCAAAAGCGGACGGAAACTGGAGAGCTAGAGCTTCCTTTAAGAAGATGCATAAGGCATAAAACAGAGCCAGAGGTGAAAGAACTTAATCAGTAAGTCTAGGAAAAGCCATGGTTAAAACAAAAAGTCTGGAAATAAGTTCAGAGTCGAGGAACCGAATACAGGCCTAGAATCAACGGAGTAAGAGATGAGAAGGGGGGGTGGGGACATCGAAAAGGGGGACGGGGTCTTGAGCACTGCCTGCAGCATACCCTCAGAGACCAGGTGGAGGTGGGTGTTGAGCTGCCTAGAAGGATCCAAGGCATGGCAGACAAGAGCTCTACGGCCTTGGTCATGACATTTAATCACTCTGGACTATAAGATCTGAATAAGCTTTTACTTGACATTCCTATATTAAACTGCAGATATTTTCCCATTTTTTCAAAAGGATGACAATAACTTTACAGGACTTTGTGAGAATCAAATGGAATTGTGTGTGTGAGTTATTTGTATTAATAACTAGCAATGGTTATTGATTCATGGAGCCAAGTTTTCTGTGTGTCACAGGCCCTTTGACACGTCAGGGTCCCTCTGGGGACCTTGGGAGGGAGCACACAACAGCCCGATGCCATCACTACTCTTATTGTGCCCATTTTACAGATGGGAAAAGTGACTTTTAGAAAGTTGGGGAACTTGCACAAAGTCACAGAGCTGCTGGGAAGCAAGTCAGGGGTGGAACCTATGAAGTCTGACTTCAGAGTCTGTGCCTTTAACCACCTCAGGCCAATGCAGTGATGAAGGGGCAGGATCACTGCAAGGTCATTAGAGGCCCCTGCAAGCCTGACAGTGATGGTCATCCTGTCGCCATCCCGCCTCCCCCCCTGGCGACACCCACGTCTTTCTGATTCAAGAGACATTAACAGGAGCCATAGCTCAGGGCTGATGCTAACTGCCTCCAAGTCTCTATGTTCCACAAGGAGCTCACCTAACAAGCCACGGGCCGCGAGGTGGCTATAGGGACATGCACAGCCCCATTCCAAAACTTGTGACTTGAGAAGACACAGTTCGGATGGCACCCCAGGGCCCGCCCTGAGCCTGAGTCTTGTCAACTGCAGCTGACATTTTCTGGTGAAAAGTTACTGGCCGTCTGTTACCGACATTTAGTAGCAGCCTAAACACTCAGGTCCCTTGGGGAGAGAAGCTCAGAACATGCCTCAGTATGTCTTACTCTGGTTTTCTAATTCATCCATACAGGGACCATTTTTGAGCACCTACTACTCTCTTCTGATCACTAGCACTGGAAGAATGAAGGAGGTAGTCCACTCTGTGCCTTCTCAAATTTCAGAGTCCAGCATACAACAGACATGCCATATGGGACACAGGCCATTCCAGGCACGAGGATGTGGTGCTGGGGCCCAGAGAGGAAGTGGCTCAGTTTGCCTGGAGGCACTGGGAAGTGTTCAGAAAAACACTGACATCCCGCGGAATCTCTGAGACTTGCCCCGCAGCAAGCAAGGCGAGCCCAATCAAGCAGGGAGAGCAGCGTATCTCTACAAAGACCTATAGGTACTAATGAAGAACCATGGCAGAGTGGCCATGGAGAGGGAGCGTGGGATGATGGGCTTGCCGTCCGGTCCTAAGGGACAGAGAGGGAAGGGGCGGTTCAGCCCCCAGCTTGACTGGGATGGAGATTCGACCACAGGCTTCACAGCAAAATCTCGACTGGACTGAGTCTCCAACCTTTCTTCCCTCTCTTGCCTCAAACTCTTGAACCTGGGCTCTTAAACGTGTCACTGCAATGCTCCTATGTTAATGAGCGAGCGGCAAGGCATCTCATTCATATGCAAATGCTCTGACACAGAAGCTCTACGAAATGAATTCAGATGGAATATGCCAGCGTCCTTTTTTTTTTAATCCTTCCAGAGAGTTATGATGTTGCTACATAAGTTAATGAGAGGAATGGAAGAGCAAACCCGCTCCCGAAACCTGTCAACAGTATAACTATTTAGATGGGTATTAAAGCCAGACACTGTCATATAATTTGAGGGTATGGTTGAAGACATCTTAAGAATATTTTGTTTCTGACAATTGAATCATAATTTTAATAGACATCTCCAAAAAGAGAAGTGGTGGTAGCAGCCATGTAATGTTTATTTAGGAGCTGGTGAAGATCTTTGATTCAAAGTGCTGGCTGAAATGACAGTACCTGGCTCTTAGAATGTCAGACCTGCCAGAGGGTTTGAATTTTATTATAACAGTAGTGCCCACGAAATATCAGTTCGGTGCCCGGCACCGTGCAAAGTGCTTCACATTCGTTTTCCAATTAATCCTCACAGCAGCTTTGTGAGGCAGCAAATTTTATTACTCTCATTTTATAGGTGGGTAAGCCGATGCACAGAAAGGCCAAGTAACTTGCCCAAGGTCACACAGCTAAGGAGCAGAGGAATGGAGATTCTAACCTTAAGAGTCTGGTTAAGGCTCACCCACTGCTGTGTACTCCCCGCATGGGCAATGAATTCTACTGTTTTATTCTTAAAGGGGAGGAGATGGCGGCCAGTCCAGAAAGGCAGTGATGTGGCCAAGCCTTTTATAAACACTTCGGAATAAAATTATTTTCCCTTAACTCCCAGTTAATATGAGCTTTTCATCAAATCTTGCAAGGAGGTGGTGTGATTTTGTGAAAGGAGCAGAGTCTTTAGAGAAGCTAAAGAGCAGGATTAGAATCTTGGCTTTGGCATTTGTTAGATCTCTGCCTTGGGAAAATATCAAAATCTTCTCAGCCACGGTTCGATCACGAGTACAATTGGGAGACTCTTACCTACCTTACAGGGTTGTCAATGGGGCACCTGCAGTCCTAAATTAAAGTGTATGCAAAAAGTCTCATTGCTGCAATTGCCCTGAAGTCCCACCTACTGGCTGCCCTGAGCTTTCGGGGAGGTGTGCAGGGCTTTTAGAGCAGAAGCTCCATGACTATCAAAAAAGTTGACACTATTGGATGGTAAAGGAAACAAACTAAACATCCATCCACAATAGAAAGGTAATTTGCAGTATATTCACATATTCAATGGAATATTATACAGCAACGAGAATAAACAATCTACAATGACACACGATAGAATGACGGTTCTCACAAACGTAATGTCAAGCGAAAGAAGCCAAAGCACACCCGCTGTGGGATCCCATTTACATAGAGAACACAGGCAGGCCAAAGTAGCCTACAGAGATTACCCTGGTGGGGGATGGGGGGTGACTAGAAGGGGCAATGGGGAGGTTTCCAGGATGCAGATAATGAGCTGTTTGGTAATCTGGGTGCTAATGACCTAGATTTGTTTATTCTGCAAAAATGCAACAGGCTGTATACCCTGACATTATATGCACTTTTCTATATGTTCCAATTATAAACATTTAAGGACTCCAGTGGTTTAAAACTCCTCTTACAAAGAACAAAGTCTTTGATCCCACAAAGCCAAAACAGGTCCAAGCCATACCCACCTGGGAAGAGGGAGCCCACCCAGTCCAACCCACTAAGAAGGACAAAGGACATAGCCACAGGATGACAGATGTGTAAGAAGGCAATCTTGGGGTTTGGGAGTGCAGGGAGGGGGCATCTGGAAGAGAAGAAAAGAAACGAAAGATAGGCCAGCGACCTGAGACCCCCCATCTCAACCACATCCGTTCCCGGTTAGCGAGCCCCTCCCATGTGTGCGTTCACTTACATGCCCATCCCTGCAAGGCAGAGCACAGGCATCATCTTATTGGGTCTCACAAGAGCTTTCTAAGATGGGTTTTATTGTCCCTCCTTATAAACGGCAGCCACAAGGCTTTAAGCAAATAAGTTACTTGCTAACTGTAGCCAGCAAGCAGACGATCTGGGATTGGCATCAGTATGTCTGATTGCAATAACTGTTCACTGACCCAGGCCCTGTCCCTCCTCTCTGTGGAGAGATCATTCTGCCTACTTCCCAATCTTTGGTTAAGAGTTGTACAGTGAGGATGGGGTGTGGGGGAAAGCGAACCAAAGTGCTTTAACCTCTGCCTGGCTGATTTTTAATTATTAAACCTCTTGTTAGACCCTAATGATGTAGAGAAGCCAAGAGAGAGATTCAGATGACAACATCCACCCAGCGTGTCCTCTGCCAGCAGCGCGCGTCCGTGAGTGCGCAGAAACACCATGGGCAGACTGCTAGGGCTCTGTAGCGCTCTCGCTGCATTTCGTCCTCACGCTAAACAGTGGGACAGTTTTTAGCCCCACTGTGCATACAGATGAGAAAGTGAGGACCAGAGATTGAAATAAGTGGCTGAAGAAGGCCCAGGAAGGGGATGGCAGCCCCAGAAATAGCCAAGCCTATTAATACACACTTGAAACACTTGTGCCAGAATGTCAACACTCCAGCCCGCTGTTTAGACAGTGAATCCTCAGAACCATGTTAAAGAAAAGCCTCTCTTTACTTAATGAAGCCCAATGATCCTTTAAAAATAGTGCTGCTATTTATTGTATTTCTGCAGCACAGAGCAGCTGAGCAGAATATTTTAATGCCACATTCTGAGAAAGATGCGGGTTTATACCACTGATGCAATTGGCAAACCTTGAGAATACAGTTGCCTGTGATATTTGCACAAATTCTCCCTCTTCTTACTTCTCTGAGGTCTCTGAATGGCATACCATTCCAGTCTGAGACCAATGACAGGATAATAGGAGTTTGCCTATTTCTGAGTCTACAGAGCCTGCTCAAAAGAATTTACCAATCACCCAACTCCAAGGAAATCTCAGTCATCCTCAGTCCCTCAGTTAATTCTGATATTAATAGGTTGTGTCTCTGATGGATGCTTCCTCCTCTAAAGTTTCAAACCACTGCATGAGCAGCACATAATTAAGTGCCATGAAGAGACAAAAAAAAGAAAGAGCAAGATGTGTCCCCTGCTTGTTCCTTGTGCTAAGAGGGGAGATTAAATCACAGGCCTAGTACAGAACTAACAAGGGAACAACTATAAGCCAAAGGGTATCTCTGTAGAATCCAGTGGAGACCATCTGAAACGGTACCTTCTTAATGCATGACCCTCTCCAAGTGGAAACCAATTCCTCCTGCTCCCAGAAGGTAACAAGCCAGGAATTTGAATACCACGTACAGAACAACTTATTTTATACTATTTTCCATTCTCATTACACTGTTGATTCATTTGTCACACTTCTCATTCCTTTATGATCTTTGGCAATAAAAAATATCACCACCGGGTTTTCATTTGTACCGTCCAGTGTGAATCCTGACTCTGTCAGTGCTGGAGATGGTCTCCACTGCCAGAGTTGACTCTCTTCTGGGAAGAGCTGCTCTCTCTCCTGCCCCTCATGCTTCCTCTCTTTCTCTGGGGTCTGCTCCGCTTTCCCAAAGCTGCCTTAGCCAGATCTGTATCAGCCCCCATGTTCGGACACAAGCAAAAATCATTGAAAATACCAACCTCACTCCTCCAAAGAGTCCAGCCATTGCCTATCTCCCAGTGCACAGAAACTGTAAGGCTCATGGCTCCCCCTTTGTTAATTAGGATCAAATCTCACTCTCTGATAACCCAGAGAAAGGAAAAGGCAGCCAGTCATGCTAAGAGGCCATAAAAGAACTTCCTCTAATCCTCCCAAAGCACTCTAGAAAAGGCTTTCAGCCAAGTCAGGGTCATTTAATGTATTCTGCTCTGGAAAAGATATTAAAAATGATTAAGTTCATTAAAAAATAAAGAAAAGAAACCTCATCTAAAGCAATGACCTCTGCCCAGCAGCTGTGTTAAGACAAGTACCTTTTCTTAGGATCTGATACATGTCAGAAATTTCAACAAAGCTCTGCGGAAAGGCAAGACACACCCACACCAGGGAGCGGGTCTTTCTATCTAGCAAACCAGCAAAAGTGTCTCAAGATCAGAAGCAAACGTCACTCCAGGCTCAGTGCTGAAAAGGGGCCCGAGCAGATACTACAGTCTCGATCCACAAATACTGTACAGTCTAGAAAGAGAGATGACAAATACACAGAAAAGAAAACTGTGATGAGTCCACAATGAAAGGATCCCTGGAGAGCGGACTTGTGCATTAAACCTTGAATGAGAAGTTGAGTTAGGAAGAGCTGAAAGGACATTTCAGGTAGAGAAGAATATTTTGAGCAAAAAGAGGATGTTTACAAAAAGAATGCAACTTTCGTCCCAAGGGAGAGTGAGTAAAGCAGATTGAGACTTTAAGAGCTTAGACACGAACCGATGAGCTGTGAGTTGTTCGAAACATCAGTGTGAGTGTATTTTTACGTGAAAGAGGATGGGCAAGATCTCCTCTCAACCGGCTCAGAACTCCCAGTGCACAGAATTCTCAAGTTTCTATCTCATCTCTACCTTCCATATCTTTCCTCTATGAATTACCTCAAAGGGTATTCAAGTGGGGACAGTACCCATCAACAGAGTGCTTGGATCACCACTACGACTGGGAGACACAACTGGCCTTTAGAGTGGAGGGCAAGGATACAAAACACCCTCCATCGTTCAGTGAAGAGTTGTTTCAACTAACTTAGCAATAGACACCAGCTGTGATGATGATGACGACAATAATAAAACAATAATAAAATCACAGATCTAATCAATTGTATATGACTGAGAGCTAAATTCAGGCGTGTCTGAGTCAAAACCCTGTCCCTTGCCACCATGATGACAGCCTCTGGTAGATCTTGATGGAATACATGTCTGCCCATCATTCCTGGCTAGAGGGACAGCGACCACGGCCAACTTATTTTCTCTTTTTCCTGCAACTCTCAACATGGGCGTGCCTTAATGGATGAGCCATCCATGTAAAAGATCTCTCTAAAAATGGGACATAGAAGCAAAGGGGGTGTCATCTTGTCCTCTTTCAGTAGTTCTGAAACCAAATAGGGCTGCAGTGACCCTATATTCCAGAGAATAAATCATGGTTTGCTGCCACAGGACAACAAAGAATGAGTGTGCCCCTTGCAAGTATGAGGTTCAGGGTAGAAGATAGAGTGTGGGTGCCTACATATGGAACATACTGGAATGTCTCAATTAATAAAGATGTATGGGGACAATAGTACAGAATACTTAAAACATGGTATTGGTCCACTGACCACTGTTACTCTCATGATTTGAAATGGCCTCTGACTCAAAGTTTGCTGAACTTCCGGGGGCGGGGGAGGAATTTCTAATTATTCAAAGGGTAAAATGACATTTCTAATGTGTGCTATTCACCAACAACATGGACTGAGCATCCTGAAAGAGTTTCAAAGAAGCAGAAAAAATTAGAATGAGGATTATGCAGTTGTGAATGGCCCACTCCTACTGGAGTACGATCAGGGTAGTGTGACTTGCTTTTTGTGGGAGGGAAGCTAGTTAGATTTAAGCAGAACCACAGGGCCCTAACCAAGCATAATGAACTCCAGGGGGCAAGATCTCCATTCAATACAAACTACTGCACATCTCACTGTGTACCAGGATGTTTCTCCACGCTGCTGATAAATAGTGAACTAGACCATGTCTTTTACGTTCTCAGCAGGAACCCAAGTATGAAGCTGAAGCTAAAGCTGCAGCCCTTTTGGACATGCCCAAAGATTGTGGTGGGAGAAAGGAAAGGGCTGGGAGCAAGGCTGACGTCATGGTGAGAAGTGCGGGGACAGTGAGAATCATCCCACAGCTACCTGGACAGGAGTGGCCTAGTGTTCCTGGGCTGGAGAATTCAGGTAGACGTAGAGCAACCAACCATCTCAGTTTCCCAGGAATGGAGGGGATTCTAGGCACAATGGATTTTCTGTTTGTTTGGGAAAGTCCTAGATAAACTAGATGAACTGGTCAACATAGATAGGACACACCATCTTGTGCAGCTGAGTGGGGCTGGAGTAGAGCAAACTTGCAAGCCTAAGGCCAGCCTGGACTCTTTGCTTCACTCCTACTTGGATGCCCTTCCTGCTTGGCCAGTTTTACCATGTCCCACCCCAGCTCTGTTCCATTTTAGGTCTTGAGACTTCGCCATGTGCCATGAACTGGTTTACCCAACTGAAACCTCTGAGTCTTATTTGACCACTACAAGTATTACCACTACCACAGGCATCAAGATAACTACCATTCACTGGACACCTAATATCTGGTGGGTAGGTGTTTTGTACAATGTATGTAATGAATCCTCATATCTGTGAGATAAGAATTATTCCGACGGCAGAGAGTAGAAATTGAGACTCAGGGACATTGAGTGCCCAAGAGACTCACCTTCAGATCTGCTTGCAAGTAGGATGCCCCCTGTTACGCCAGACCTTGGAGTCCTGTAGCACCTGCCCAGCTAGATTATCCTCCCACTTCAATTAAAAAAAAAAAAAAAGAGGGTGTTTCACAGTATCACCCACATTTGTATGTTTCTTTGAAGACTCAGAATGCCCTTGGAAGCTAAACCAGGGAAAGCCACCATATGGTGAAATACTCCCATCTATACTGGCAATAGTCACTCGCTTATAACCTTCACTGTGAAAAATCTCCTTGAGGCCTTTGTAAGTGATATATTGTCTTACAGCAGATTTTGAGAAATGCAACACTTTCCCAACACCTCAGACCCTCAGGAACAGGGAGAATTCCCATCATCAACTATGCTTTGTACCAGGCATTAAGTGTAACACAGTGCGTCCAGTGTCTGGGATTTCCTTCTTGAGCCAGCTCCTGTAATGAATCTCTTAGTTTGCACCTTTAGTTTTTCTATAAATAAAGAAAAGGAAACTAAAGCTGTGTCATAAACTCCATGCCCTTCAGCTCAGCCTTTCCAACAACCATTTTCAGATATGGAAATAGCGCTTGAGAGAGGAGCAGTCCTTTAAACAAGGTCACAAGGCTAGTAAGGAAAGAAGCCATGATTTGAGCTCAAATCTTGACCCAAACCCACTGCTCTCTTTCCTCTTGGCCTATTCACTCCTGCTCATGATGGAGTGAGGGATGGGGCACAAGAGAACCACTGGGGTATTTTTCAAAATGTCCATGTCTCATCCCCCCACCCCTTCAGCTCTCTCTTCTTGGAAGGTTGCAAAAATCCATTCTCATATCACACAGGGAAAATATGTATTATGAAAAGTTTTAAAGATGATTCTGCTAAGATGCCTCATATTTGCAGTTGGAAACCTGTGCACTAGACCATAAGGCCTCCTAGGACCAGGGATTCATGACTAGAATTCACAGAAGGTAATCTCAGAAATCTATGAGCCCCTGAGAAACATAACGTGGTCTGTGCAGGTACCATATGCATTATTCTAGAAGAGCCTCAGTCATTTTTATCAGATTCTCAAACTAGTTCCTGATTCAAAAAAGCTTAGAAAGCACTCCTTTGGAGAAAATGGGTTGCTCCTCAAGCAGAAATGTTAATTCAATCCTTTCCAGCCTCAACAGGCCCTGGCCATGTGTGATTTTAAGCCATTATTCAGGGTGCTCACTCAGCCTGCATTTAAGGGAATGATGTTTCCTCAACTTAATGTAATATTGCTATTGGCAAATAGATCACTCTTAGAGTCATCGAACTGCCAGCTTTTATAACCACCAAGGTAAAAAACGTTCATCAGATTTTGTCTTTTTATTCTCTCAACAGGCTTTAATAGATTTCTGTCTAGGATCAAAAGGTTGGTTGAATACTGGCCACGCATCAAGTTTTGTGGGTTAATTAAGACCATCATTAGTTGCTTGAGCTCACTCTTAGCTTCATGATTTGTACGTAGAGTGTGCGCTTCTCTCAGACACAGCTGCTCCACTGGGATCAACCTGTGTGTGGGGGATGTTCAAGCCAACACAAGCCCCTTGCAGAGAACCTGGCTGGTTCCTGAGCATCAGTCTTGGTGCTGGTCATCCAGGAGGGGGCTTTTCTCTTGGTTTGGTCTATTAAGCCATTGCAGTGGGAATTTGTGTGGGCAATCCTATTGCTGCTTTAATCGCTTCCTTATGTTCTCTGCTGGTATGTTTCTGTCTTTTTCACCAGTGGTTGTAGGAATACATCCACTGTATCTCTTTCCTTCTGTGTGCTGTACATTGTTATATTCATTGATCCAAACACTTACTGAGCACCTACAGTATGCCAGGCAAACTACTAAGCACTAAAGAATAAAAGCGAGATAGGACATGGGGTCTCCGTCCTCAGAGAGCACCTCACAGCCAGGTGGGAGAGAGGGAGATGGATGAACACATTGTAGAAAGAGCTCTGGTGGAGACAGGTTGCCAGAAGGAAACAACATTGAGTCTTGAGAGGCCACTCAAAATGGGATTGGAGAATAGAGAGTAGGTAGAGGCTCTCTAGGTAGAGGGAGTGGAATGTGCCAGATCAGGGAGGCAGGCAGCAATACATGTCTCGTGGGCCACACCTATGTCACAATGGCCAGAATAGAGATTGTAGAACACACAGGCACCCCCATCCCTCTTTTAGAGACATGAACTGTGAGGTTAGTTGTCTTGCTCACAAGATGCGGTTCTGGGCTAAATGTCTGTGTCCTTCCAGATTCATATATGGAAGCTATAAACCTCAATGCAATGGTATTTTAGGTGCAGCCTTTGGGAAGCAATTAGTTTAGATGAGGTTATGAGGAGGGACCTTCACGATGGAATTAGCATCCATTTAAGAAGAAGAAAAGAGTTTATCTTAAGTTCAGGTCACAGGCCATAGAAAGTATGAGTGGTGAATCCTAACTCTTGATGGTCTAAGAAGGGGGAATGAAACATGAGAGACTATGGACTATGAGAAACAAACTGAGGACTTCAGAGGGGAGGGGGGTGGGGGAATGGGATAGACCGGTGATGGGTAGTAAGGAGGGCACGTATTGCATGGTGCACTGGGTGTTATACACAACTAATGAATCATCAAGCCTTACATCGGAAACCGGGGATGTACTGTATGGTGACTAACATAATATAATAAAAAATCATCTAACTCTTGATGGTCTAGAGAGCGATTAAAGGGGTGAAGTGACCATTTCTTGTTTATTAATTTTCAACAAAATAAGGCAGCTCTTTTTGCAAAACCCAAGATGACCAATGATAGAGAACGATGTGAGATGAGATTTAAACTAGGTATTGTATAGCCAGGGTGAATTTCTCACAATTCCCCAGGCACTTCCTATTTAGGAAGGCTAAGAACTTTGATCCCTTAAAAAGTTTGGTTGGTGGGTGGGGGGCGTTTGGGAAAGAGGAGGGATTCCATAAGGAAGCCTACTTGGGAGACAGCCCTACCCCAGGTGCCCTTCGTGTACTGAGTGTCCATGAGTTGAAAACTGTTCAAGTTTTTAATTTTGGTCACTATTAGCATTTTCCAAAGATTTGACCTTGGATCAACCTCCACCAGACATCTTTTGTGTTGTTGCTGTCATTACGAATTTTTATTGGTTTTTGTTATGTTGCTCTTAACACTACTTAACATCCCAAGGATCCCAATTTAGGACACCTGCATCAGACCAGTGTGAAGACCTACGTACACACCTTCACTGGGCAAAAAGGAAGGGAGGCTAGCGTGTTCACAGCTGTTATCTCTATGTGATGCATTTCCATCTAATTGTATTTTTATTTTTATACTTTTCTGAATTTCAAAGGCTTCTAAACTGAATATTTTACTTTCAAAATTCAGGAGAAATTATTTCTTGGCTTGAAATCAAATAATGAGCCCAACTATTTATGGTACCCAGGAACACTTTTGACTTACTGCTCTGCCAGTTGTACAAGTTGAAATTGTTTATTTTTACAACTATTTGGGAGTATTTTTGAGGAGTTTGAAGATGCTGGGCTAGGGAAATAAAGAACCTGAAGATCATCTTTTTTTCCCCCATGTCACTGGTTCTCAAAGTGTGGTTCCTGGACCGGCAGCATCACCTGGCAATTTAGAAATGCAAAACTGCCACCACCACAAACACATACTTCTCCACTAAATCAGAAGCTCCAGGGATGGGGAGTGTTTTAACGAAACCAAACAGCAGTTTGAGCCCCACTTATTCTAGGCTCAGAGAGTCATGGGTAGGTTGTCAGCGTCAGAGGTAACTTGATCCTGACCTCCCCCTTCCAGCCACCCCAACACCCCAGCAGCGTGTCCCCTGGGTCAGCGGAGGAGGGGGGAGTGGCCACAGCCTGTGCAGAATCTTCCAGGTGTCTGTGAGGAGTAATAAGCTCCCTCCTGTCTTAATCAGCCTTCAGCTGCTGCTGCTTTCATGAGTCAAACCGCACCAATCAGCGCGCGGGTCCTACAGCTGGAGAACACCAGGCACGGGGAGCAGTAATGAGGGACTTCCCCTAACCGGGGTCGATTCCTCCCGCCTGCCCCCCATCAGGGAGCCCTGCCCTGCAGATGGCCGTACAGCATGAGGTGGGCCCCTCTCCTCCCCGACTTTATCGCGGCGCCTCCTGTACCTGCCCGAGACAGGTGGGATGTTTCAGCTGGGACACGACCCAGAGATCATCCCTCCTGAGTCCCTCATTTTACAGGTAAGAATTGAAATGCAATGAAGGATAAGATATATCCAACAAAGGCTTTCAAGATTTGTTCCTCAGCTTAAATCCATTTGCAGTACACACCCTAATGGGAGATGATGATTTTTTTATGAAATAAATACATGTAGCAATGAATCCATCATCACCTTGTTATTGCAACAGATATAACATACACGAGTAGATATCTATCATATATTGGTCACCATTTAAAATAAGGCTACCGTAAAGGACAGATTGCAAATTATACAAAACAGCCCTGAATTACACTCTTTCCTGGGCCTGTTGTACTGGATCCCAGTCTGCCCTTTGCTCAAATCGTAGCAATCAGTAACCATTTTGCCCCTGGTGCTTTCAGCCGCTGCCAACTCATGATTGAGGCAGTGGGAGGTGCCGGGGAAAAGACTACCAGCTTCCAGCAGTCCCAGACCTGCTGCTCACTCATCAGTGTGACCTTGAACAAGTCACTTAAAATGTCTGGCCTCAGTCTCCCCATCTTCGAAACCCAGGGGTTAGTTAATGTGCAAAGGTCTTCTCACTGACAATAATGCACACTTCACACGCATTTCCAATGTGCCTGCTCAGGGACAACAAATTACCACCCCACCCCCATCCCCGTAAGACCACTGAGACAGGCCAACCTGTCTGTGCCTGGGTGCCCTTGTCCCCTCCACCCCTCCACAGCATTCCCCTGACATCAGCTTAATCCCATTTGGGGCTCTGGGGAGTCCAAAGTCCTGACTCATTTGCCTGACTGCTCAGCCAGCAAGCAGGCCTTGGTGGGCTCATTTGGCATTCCAGCAACATTTGGCTCTGGCTCCAGCAGGAATTGTCCCTGTCCCTCCAAATGGCTGTCTTGGATACTATGAAATTAAAGATTAGAATACCGAACACTGAAGCACCCCACTCCATCCAGTGAACACTGGAGATGCTTCTGCCATTTACGGCCCCGAGAAGAGCTGGTCCCCACTTGGGCAGCTGGAGTCAGTCCTAAATTACCTAAAGAGCCCAAGTGCTGGGCCTGGGCTCCATTTGTTTACAAAATAGGCACTTTCAAAGGCCCTTTACTAGGGACTGGCAATTCCCAGGTCCCCTGCTATAGGCTGATGCATAATGCATAAGATGCTGGGAAATGTGTATTCATGAGGGCGGCTTGGCTTTTGTCAAAAAGAACTGTGAAATATTATGATGGAACAATTTTCATTTCTGCCACATTGTTTTTATAGTGCATTCATGACTGGGGATTGAGGGCTTTTCGAGTTTTGTCTGGTGCAGATGTTGCGTTGCTGAGAGCTGCTTCAGACATCCTTATTTTCCAACTTTGTTGCTGACAATTACATGGGGGGAGGGTTCTCACGGGAGACAAAGGATATATGTCCTCAAGTGATCTTGTCCTGAATCCATTCAGGAGGGTGGGGGTGAGGAGGGAGGGAAGGACAAGAAGGGGGGAAGAGGGAAAAAGGGAAGGAAGGGGGCAGAAACCGATGTTTGGAGATGCCTCCTGAGTGCCAGGCCTTGGGTGAAGGCTTCTCTGGTCGCTTCTTCCTTACTCCTAGAAGGGAGCCATCATCTCTACATTACGTATGAGGAAACGGAGGCCCAGCAAGGCTGAGCCACTTGTCTGAAATCACATTAAGCTTTGAGCTGTGAAGCCCGGGTTTGAATCCACTCTGCCACACCCAAGCTTCTATTCTTCTCTGGCACAAGGCTGAGAGAAGCGACGCCAAGGAGGACTCTCCTTCCGCAGGCCATCAAAGGACCTGGGACATGGGGTGAGTGGCACACAAGCAGCCACTGGGTGAGGAAAACATGGAGGAAACATGGAGGAGGAGGGCTGGGAACCGTGTCGGGCATGTGGGTGCCATGTTCAGACAAGCACACATCTTGGGAGGTTGAGGAACTTGCTGAGAATCCATAGCTCCTGCCTTCTGGTACCAGCATTGTACCAGCTCAGATCTTCTGCACCACAAATCCTAGCCCTCTGTCACCACGCCGCTGGCTGCCTCCTAGTCCGGGAAATGCTGGCCCCTTTGGTCGAGCCCCCGAGCCAAGAGGGAATGAATTCCTGGAGGCAGGAATTGTGGTTTCATTTTCCCTGGATCCCCAGGGCTGGCGTAGCTCCAGGAAAGCTCAGAGGGCAGGTTCCCACACACACTTTAAATGTATCTAGCATGACAGAGGCCCAGGCTCCAGGCAAACTCTGCGGCAAAAGGGTGGGAGGAGAATTCATCCCAGGACCGTCGGGGAAGCCAAGCAAAGACAGGCAGGTGGGAGTGCCCAAGGCCTCGCTCCTGGAGAGCAGTACAGGTGGGCATAGCACAGGGGTTCTCCTAAGGCCAACACATATTCAGAGCACTGAGCAGGTGAATGGCAGACAGAGGGCAGAGAACAGAACATGGAATGAAGGAACACCATAGGCCCAGGTGGATCCCTTTCACAGGCCAGGGTGGAGTGGAGGCTTGAGGCCCACGCTGCAGGGAGAAAAGGCACGGCTTTCAGCTCAAGGGAGCCCACGAACAGGAAATCCCTGGCTCCCACTGAAGACCCACTCCTCCAGCTCATGGACATGACCCAGCTGAGTCTGGAAGCCCTGCACACATGTGCTGCTGTGTCTCCTGAGACTCCATCCGGCAGGGAGTTCATGAGGATCTCCAGACATGCCCAGGTCCACTTTCTTTTCCACACCAAAGTTTTCATCGTTCTGCAACTCTTGTCCACGGGGCAATTCGCTGGAACTTCCAGGAGTCAAGCCCTACTGTGACGATGGTGGGTCTCACTGCAAATGCAGCCCCACAAACCTCTCTGCCTGTTTCTAAAGCAGACCACGCTCTTTCTCCTTTGAGGGTCTTGGCATTGGCCGTTCCTCTGCTTCCAGCACTGTCCACCCCCACTCTAGTCAGGGCTGGTGCCTGCCCACCCTGCAGACCTCGGGTTATCTGGTTGGCTCTCTCACCCCAGTATCTCCCATCTGAGCGGGCTGTCTGGGTGTGCTGTTGGTGGTGTGCTTTATCGTCTGGTTGTCTGTCTCCAGCTGTAATGAGAGTCTGTGATAGCTGGATCAGGCTGGATCTGTTCACCCTTCTCGCCCCGGCACCCAGCATCACGCTGAGGACGTGGCCAGACCTCACGAAATGTTTAGGAATGAATGAATCAGCCCGCAGCATGTTGCACCAGAGCATTAATAAGGCATATCTAAAGGGATTAAAATCCAACAATTTGCTCTCATGCTGCACAGGGTGCTTCCGCCTATTTGAATAAGCGCAACCGGGCCAGGGGCAAGTACCAAAGCATGAAAACACAGATCAAAGCTCACTGCAACCAAGTCCAAGAGTCTGCCCTGACCCTTCTTCCCCTCAGCAGTCAGGCAGAGTCTTGTAAAAGATCGGAACAAATGTGGTTTCAAAACCACACACTCCCAGGTACAAGTGTTGTAACCATTAGGCGCAGTTTTTCTACATCAGCAAAAGAGTGACGTCCTCTGCTGGTACTGCCGTGAAAATTGAGTTAGAGCAGTGTTTCAACCAAGGGTGATTTTGCCCCTCAGCGACATTTGGCAAATGTCTGAAGACATTTCTGCTTGTCACGAAAGGGGTAGCAGCGAGGGAGGGATACTGTTCAACATCCCACGAAGCACAAGATAGCCCCCACGACAAAGGATTACTCGGCCCCAAATGTCAGCAGGACGGAGAGCCAAAAACACCGAGTCAGAGAGACTGCAGCCCTACAAGAAGTCTTCCAATCCCCCCTTTCCCACAACTGCTGCCACCTGCGGACACCTGCCAGGGGTCTATCAGCCTGGTCTGAATCTTCCCAGAGAGCTCCTCAAGGAATCCCAGTTGTCTTAGTCTGTCTGAGCTGCTCTGACAGAGTACCACAGACTGGGTGGCTTAAGCACAAACACTTATTTTCATAGTTCTGGAAGCTGGGAAGTCTAACATCAAGGCACCAGCAGATTCATGTCTGGTGAGAGCCTACTCCTTGGTATATCGATGGCTGCCTTTTCGGGCTGTCCTCCCATGGCGGAAGAGGTGATGGAGCTCTCTGGGGTCCCTTTCATGAGGGCACTGAGCCCATCCCAAGGGCTCTACCTTCATGACCTCATCACCTTCCAAAGGCCTCCCATCCTAATACCATCCTACTGGAGATCAGGGTTCAACACATGAAATGGGCGGGGCGGGGGAAATGCAAGCATTCAGTCTATAGCACCTGTCTTCCACTTGCTATTAAGATCCCTTTCACTTCTGAATTTCAATCTGCCCACCAAGAAGACCCCGCGTGGTCTCCTGGCCGTCAGTCCTGTTTGTTCCACACGGACAGCCCACAGCAGCACGAACTTCAGCCTGCCTGAGGCCAATGCTTTCCCACTCACACTGCCACTTTCTCTGCCCTCCTTAGGCCGTAGCACAAAGCAGTGCCTCCTAAGGACAGAACTTGATTCATGAAAAAGGAGAGGGCTTCCCAGGCAGGCAAATCCAGAGCCCTCATTATAGCGCTTCTTCCTAATTGTCTGGTTTTGCTCATTTGCAAAATGGGCACAACCAGATCTAAGGCTCAGGCTCTCCCTGAGCATCTGAGACGCAGTATGTGATATGTTGAATGTCGGCAATAAAATGCCTTTTTTCCCCTCACCTGCAGAGTTTAGTAAAGGGCTGAGAAGTTGACTGCTAAATCGAACTCTCTGGAATAGAATGGTTTTTGTTTTCCAATCCTTGAGAGTCAAGCATATTGCCAAGTAGGGTAGAGAGGCAACAGGCTTCAAGGGGTATATCTGAAGGAGCACATTTTCTTCCTAAGATATCTTTCCATTTCATTGCTTTCCCCACACAAAGCCAAAGGGGTTCTCCTTCCCTCAGCAAAGGTCTGGAGACATGGATTCCCTAACTCTCCTGATCCGATCACCCGTCCCAAGAATGAGCCTGCCACCGGTGGAAAAGTACCATTCCCAGGTCTGCGCTCCATCTGTAGCTGCTTGAAATGGGGTGTTCTGAGGGCTGGCAGGATCTACAATAATCACATCCTGCAAAAACAAAGGACCTCACAGCTCTTCAGACTCCTGGACATCATTTCCAGGACACACAATGATTCTAGAAGGATAATGTCAAAGGGGGGGCTGGAGACTCAGACAGCAGGCAAGACACTGTCCACCTCCAGTCACTGAGGCAAGTCCGGGGGAGTCAGGGCCATAGAACCAGCCACATGTGGGCCCCCCAGGGCCTCCTGCACCTCATTCACAGCCCACTTTATATGAAGCTCATGCAGAAACATCAAGGGGGGAGAACAGTACTGACAGCCGGGCCGAGGGTACACCTGTTTCATTTGCTGGGAGGCCACCCAGGATGGCGCACAGGTCCCTTAGTTCATAGTCCCAGTCTCGATGGCCAGGGGACAATGATATTCTAGCCCTGAATGAGCCAACTAACCAGACGTGCTTTAGAGCAGACTTCATCTGTGGGTTCTATTACAGTGTTGGGTTTCAGAATGTCCCAGTGCCGCCCCCCACACCGCCTCCACCAAGGGCCTGAGGAGAGGCAAACCTCTGCCCTTGCACGCTCCTCCACCTCATCTCTGCTATGTCTTGCTCCAGAAGACATGGGGCCAAGCAGAAGGCACTGCAAGAATGTGAGCAGCTTGCTCTGAAGATCTTGCTAAGATATGCAAAGATAGGGAGCCATCGTAGGAGGCCTCAAGCAGAAGGGAGCTAATGACTTAGGAGAAAGCAGAAGGCTGTGGCAGACACTAAGCCACAGACACAGGAATGGCCACACTGGAAGAGGCCAGCTGACGGGAGCAGCTGCAAAATATTTTATTTCAGTGACTCAGAGTTTTACCACTTCTGAGAGACCAGTCACAGCTAAGTCTGATCAGACTTAATACGTAAAACATAACCCAGAAATTGGCAGACAAAAACAGACACTATCTTCACAAGGCTGACTGATACCAGGGACAGTGCGAACCCCGGGGCACACTGGGCTCTAGGGAGGGGACGATCTGCTCTGGGCCCCTCTGTGCCTCATTGTCCCCATCTGTGACATGGGGACAGGAACTCTGCCTAGCTTATCTATTGTGAGGATGAGAGTAGAGGAGGATTCAGAAAAGATAAACCCTTAAGTACTGAAGGACTAGGAATTAACCCTCAGCAGATGGAAGTTCTAGTATCATTTCTTCTGGAAGCTTCCCAGGACCTCCCTGATTCAATCAATTCTTGCCATTAGCTCTCAAAGTACCGTGTCACCCTCCCACAAAACACTTACCATGTTGTCATCTCACATTTCTCCATTTGATTCTCTAGTTAGTATTTCTCACACGTGAGAATGTAAATGCCAAGCAGGCAAGCAGCTGTGTCCATTCCGTGCTTGCCACTTTTTGTTCTTACCATGGCCTCCTGGTGCAGGTCAAATGCCTGAACAAATGAATGAGCACAAGCTCCATTGTGCCGGGCAGAAACTACAGCAAAGGGCCCCCAATCACGGCCGCTGCATTGTCCGGAGGAAGGTGTCCTCGGGCTTGATAACCGACTGGATGCCTCTCTCAGAAACCATTACCTCTTCCTTAAGTTTAGCAGCGTAATGAAAGTGGCTGCTATTTGTTCCATTGGGGTGGGGGGACGGTGGAATCTTCCCTTATCCACAAACCACTGAAATATATCATGCGGGCATCCTGAAACATCTAACGATTTTACAAGATTTGCTCTTCAAGATAGAGAAAGAAGAAAAAGAAAAAAACTGGTTTTGCATTTACGGTTTCCAGTAACCACAAAAAGCAAAAGGCTGAAACGGGAAGTGTTGGGTGAGTTTTAAAAGAAATACGGATACAGTAAGTTAAATACTACTTTGTGCTGGTGGCACAATGCGTGGCAATTATTAATCCTTAATTATGCAGAAATCTAACCATCTATGGCCTAATTAAGAGTCCAGTGGTTTCCAGCAAGCATGCACCACTGTTACTACAGCCATCGGTGAGAGGCAGGAAACCCTGCTTTGTGCTCTGTGGCCATGTGTTACAGCCGACTCCATTTTCTCCAAAATTATGAGCACAAAAAGTTCACAAAGCAGGACTTTTTTTTTTTTTTTTTTTGCTCCTTGTCCTAGGTTGAATTTCCCCTCTTTTCATAGTGAGCTTTGGATAATGGCATCATTAACTTGGTTACATACCCATTTGGCAGGGGAACAGGTGGGCAGCACAGAGGTAATGGTGCTAGAATGAAGAGAACAGCAAAAAGTAAATTGTTTAAAGGCCCCAGATGATTAAACAATTACTCTCTCTGTAGTTCATATTTTAGAGTAAATAGCATTTACCCTAGACTGCCATTTTTTGTCTCAGGAACTCGTCTGCCTCTGCCGGCTGTGCGTGGGTCCCCTTTCTCCCCGATGAAATTTTATCCCTCCAGGAACTCTTTTGTGAGCAGAAGCTGCTGATCTCTGGCCAAATGAAAAAGGCCTGTACTTTCTGCTCCTCGTCCTGCATCAAGCTCGAATTTCCAAACACGATATCCTTTTCCTGATAGCCGGCTGCACTCCATTGTTTCTCTCTGCGCACGAATTCAGAGGTTTTAACTCCTTCGCTCAATAATATTTACCAAGGGTGCCGACAAGGTGGCCTCCCATCTTCAATGAATTTCCGATTTCCACAGGCCATTTGTGATTCGGCTCCGGCTCTGACGCCCACACCTCGAAGCTTCTGCGTGTTGGGTACCATGAAGTAACAACGGCGCATGCGCGTGACGCCGAGTCTCCCTACGCAGCGTGTCTGGGAATTGTTTACATCCCGAGCATCTAAATAGGAGTTTGGGGGACGGGGGTGGGAACTAAATGTGGCCCATGTGTTGCTGAGATGTGAACCAATCTGAAAATTTTAACCAGAAATGCTGAGGCATGTATGTGTATGTCTGTAATAACAGACACTCACGACTGAGCGGGGGGGGAGGGGGGTGTCTTTTTAATTGATACAAAAAATGAATTGTGGATTGACAACTTCCCCTAAAAGCACAAAGTGATAAAAGTGTCATAAATTTGGACCATGTTCAAGTTCCACACAACTAGGGGCAGCCCTCAAAATCTAGCAAAAGTGGGATATCAAACTATAATAAGGCCAATTCTTACAATCTATTCCACTTGAGGCAAAGGAGTCTTGACTCCAAGACTCAGATGACTGTACCTCCTCGAGGTCTCTATCTGCACTAAGAGGGGATCTTTATCTCCAGTCTTTTCCTCCAGATGATAAATGGATTTATTGAGTATGCTGAAGTTCATGCTCTGGAAGGAGAACTTGATTCATGTGAGTCCACACACTGAAATAAATAGACCACGTAGAAAATACAGTGGGCTTTGAGCCCAAGCTTCACCATTAACATTGAGATGGGAAAACAGCAGCAGCCACAGCACCCAGGACTTGGTAGAAATTCAGGTTCCTGGGCCCCAACCCAGACGTTCTGAATCAGAATGTGCATTCTAACAAGACCCCCATTTGGAACATGCTGCTCTAAAAGGTTTCTGATAATGTGCAACCAATGTAGGGGACGTTGCACATTCATTGCAGCTCATTTCTGCTCCTAGAATGTGGGCTCTAAGGGCAGGGTTCATCTGCCCCCTCTCTAGGAGGCCCTCAAAAAATAGGTTTTGAATGAATGACTCTTCTTCTCTGTGTTCTGTATGCACTGGACTGTCCACTTCTGGCTTCAGGAATCATATTCCTAACCTTTGAAGTTTGCTTGCTGGTTGCTGGCTTGTTCTCAGGCCAACCGGTGAGGTCCTAGTGTCTGTAGGCTAATCTCAGGATTAGCAGCATTGTGCAGCAACCAGAGCTCCAACGTGAGCCCTGGGGCAGACTTCTACTTTCACTTCGGCCCTGTGAATTGTCTTTCTTTCTTTCTTTTTTTTTTTTTTTTTTTAAGATTTATTTATTTATTTTAGAGAGACAGAGAGAGCATGAGTAGGAGGGGCAGAGGGAAAGGGAGAGAGAAACTCAAGCGGATTCTGCAGTGAGGGTGGAGCCGATGAGGGGCTCGATCTCAGGACCCTGAGATCACAACCCAAGGGGAAACCAAGAGTCAGACGCTTATCCCTCGCCCCCCCCCCCTGCCCCCATGAATTTTTAAACCTCTTTTACTAGGAAGAATCACTTTCTGGCTGCTATGAAAAGCCCAGAGTGCAGAGCCAGGGCACATCCTGCATAACACTATTAAGCTTCCCCCAACAGAGCTATGACCCAGCCTGTGCACACTATTAAACTTCCCTGTCCCACTGCCGACTACAGTCCAGACTGTAATCACTTTGTGCCAAGTATCGATGAAAATGGAACACAAAGTAGACTCTTGCTTCCTCACTCCCACTTTTCAAAGTGGAATGGATGTGTCTTCTTCTAACCAGAAAAAGACTTTATTGCAGGTCATCATAAAACGAAAGAAAACAAAAATAAATACCACCACCACCACCACCACCACCACCACCACCACCTACCACCTGTCTCAAGATATTGGAAGGGAGGTGGGGAATGTGAAATAAAGAGAATATTAAGGGCAAATATGATGTTTGTTTCATCTTTCTTTTATATCACATTTGGGGCGCATGAGACTCTCTGAGAGGACACCCATTACCATTAGTTCCATCTTTTCTAATGCCACATACAGAGGGTGAGAGGGCCTCATTACTTTCCTCTCCAAGTCTCGAGTTGGCCTGCCCCCCACACTGAGCCACTCCAAGGGTTTGCTTTAGCACAGAGTGGCTCTACCACAGCCAGCTCTGCCATCCCTGAAGGCCACCTCCTGTGTCAACTCCCCTCCCACAAGACGGCCCCCTCCACGTGCCACTCCCTCCAAATACAGCTGCTCACTTAATATCACCTTCACTTATTCCCATACCCTCAGAATGTTTCTTTACTTTCCCATTCACCCCCAACTGGGAGACAGGGTGACCCATGGATTTTGGAGTTAGATGCCAATGGCTTAAAATCCCTGTCCTGTCTCCTGCTTGTCATATGATAGTGGGTAACTCATTTATCACCTTATGTCTCTGTTTCATCCTCTGTAGAACGGAAGTAATAGTATATATCACATAGGGTTGTTCTGTCAGTTCAAAAAGTGAGCCCATATCAGGTACGTATGAAAATGGTCAGTACATAATAACTGTTCCCATACTATCCACCAGGCCCTGCTACCAGGGATCCTGAGGAGTCTCTATCAGGCAGACCTAGAGAGGAGGAGGAGAGGCTCATGGGAGCCCACCTCACCATGGATGTGAGATCAGACGCAAATCTTTCTCCATCCTGTATCTTCCCCAACTGTCAAAAAAAAAACGCACAAAAGTCAAAGCCATCTTGAAAATCAGTGAGTGGAATTCTAAGGCCTGGGGGGGGGGGAATGTATTATAGAGAAAAGAGACACCAATTTTCCAACCAGACAAATCCAAACCAGACAAGCTGTGTGACCTCAGGCAAATCACTTGAGCTCTCTGAGCTTCCATTTCCTCATTTGTAGACTGGAGAGAACCATGGCTCCTTGCAGAGGTTGCAGTGGGATTAATAAATGTGGTTAAACATCTAAAACAGCAGATCCATAATTGGGGATAAACAAGTGAGAGTCTGTCATCTCTCTTGCCTTTTCATAAAAGGTCAGGGAACACTGACATTGAGGAGGCTGACATCATAACCCGTTCCTCAAGCAGTGACAGCTACTCCTGAGCCATCAGCACAGGAGTGATCACTTGAGCTGTTCATTAGCATAAATATTCCACAACAATGTCATTTTAATGCTCCCAAAAGAGCACCTGTTATCTATCCCACAAATTGGGCCTTCCATGGCATAAATCATCAAGAAGCACCTCCCATGTGTCTTAAATGAAGGAGTGCCATTCCAACCAATAAAGCAAATAGTAAACAAAACAAAAAACAGACAAAGCACAAAAACACCCCATGCTGTGACTTTAATAGTTGATCAATTGCAGATCAAGAGCTTTAATTTCTCCTTAGCACTGGGTTGACAGCAGGAGCTGAGTTCCCACTCATTTAGATTTGATTATTTTGGTGAAAAACAAAGGCTCCATTCATCAGACCCTGGCCAATAAACACCCCCGAACTTGGGACTCTCTCCCAGAGAAAGATCCAGAAAATAGACAACTCCACAGAGCTGCTAAATGACCCCCAGAGAACAGGGCTGTATAGAGACCATCCGCCCACCACAAGGCCAAGTTGTGAAGCCAACTCTGTTTCCCTGAGTAGATCCTGAGTTATCTGAGGATACAAGACATGCTCGGTCTATTGCAGGATCCAGACCCAACCAAGTTGGCTTCATTAATTTCCTTAGGCAAACAAGTGGTGGTCAAGCCAAACTTTGCCTCCCCCACTACTCAAGTACCTTTGCTGACCACCGCATGAAGGTTACAGATCTCTAATTCCACCAGGCTCAGTACTTCCCAACTTCTCTTTGAGTCCTCCTCTGATATTTTACAGAAAAACACAATAGCAATTATAACAATAACTCACACTCTTCCAGGCCTCCTAGAACTCCTTCTGGTTCACACCCATGGCCCATTTCATATGACAACATCTATGCCCTTACTTGAGGACAGTGAAGACACAGTCATCGTGCAAGACTGGGAGAGGATGAGGACATGGAGACACCACGTCCCCTGGAGTCTAACAGAGCAGACCTGAATGGCTCAGCCAGGTAACAGCTGAATGGATTCTGACATTGCTTAATAATGGGCAAATACATTTAACTTCTCCATAAAATGGTACAATACTCTCTGTCTCATTTGTTTTCTACAAACACCGTGGAGTGCCATATTTGCCAATCATGGATCTAGGCACTGGGGACTGAGCAGTGAACAAAACAGACATGATTCCTGATCCTGTTCAAGTGAGGTGTAGAGAGGTCGCCTCTTTAAAGGTGGCTAGTCCGTGGAAGTAACTCAACTCAACAAAATACAATTATTTCATTTGTAATGCCCAGGACCAGGCCTTGACATGTAACACTTGCTCTATAAATAATGAGAGAATAAAGTAAGTAATTGCTTCTGAATTAGCCAGAGCCAGACCCAGCACACTCTACGCAACATGATCATTTCTCTGCCTCGTTAAGTGTAACTCAGTTCAACTATCACATCATGTCCTGGTGCCTTCATGGGGCCGTATTTAGCTCAAGGTTTGGGGAAATATCTAGCAGAATAGATCATATTCTTCTAGGCTGGTGGGAGAATGTGATGGAAACAGCTCAATATAATTACATGATATGCATATAAAGTTAGACAAATGTGCAAGACTTGACAGAGGAAGGAGCGAACTCTCAAGTTAGAGGTGGCCTTCCCCAAAGTGGTCACACCTGAGCAGGTATGACAGAGGGAGGAGCTTTGTTACTGGATGTTAACGTCACTCTGCTCATTTAACACATGCTCACTGAATGACTGTGTGTGCCCAGCTCCACACTAGGTTCTGAAGGCCAGGTTCAAAGTCAGAGGCTCTGTCCCAAAGAGTGTCTACACAGCATAGGCAGGTCTGTTCCAGATGGCTGTGAGGAGCTCTGTAGTCCTCAGAAAGTGGTGTGCCTAGAATAGTCAGGGAGGGCCTCTTGGAAGAGGGGGATGTGGATCTTAAGGGGAGAGCAATATTGAAGCAAGGTGAGAGGGGTGATACACTGGCAGGAGGGCTGCATTTCCTACTTTTCTTGGCCTGGACTTTTTCTCTTAGGCACGACGTCAAACGTGAACTATCACTTCTGTGGAAGAACAGAACCAAGGGCGAAATGACCACTGAGAATAGCTATTTTGGGCCTCAAAGGGCGAGGAGCAGCATGCTGAGTGGCCTTCAGAAGCAGGGCATTGCTTAATATTGGGCAGAATGCAGATGCCAGACAGACTGGCCCGGGGTTGCTGGAGGAGCGCGCTACCTGGGAGGTGGCAGTCCCCAGGCCTCCCCAGCAGGGAGAAACCATGACAGGCCCCGGCAGGGGCCCACAGCTGGCAGGGCATGCAGGCGCTGGGTCCTGGGCCTTCCTTCCTGACCACAGACCATGAATTACAGGCTGCCTGGCAACAGCCAAGGCCAGCGCCGAGCCGAACTGAGCAAAGCAAGTTACCTGGGTCCCGGCTGAAGCCCTGCTGCCTTTCTAACTTCCTCTACTTGTCAGAGGCCTTTCAGCTTCCAGCAGCTCCACCTTTAAGAAAGGGGACAGGGGACAGACAGAAAGGGTGATGGATCAAGGACCCAAATTGCAAAACAAAGTGCTGAGCTCTAACCTTCCCCCAGAGTCTCTATTTTTTCACCCCATCCCCAAATATCTATCACCACTAATAAAACCTCGATAACACTATCAACCAAAGAGTAAAATTCAGCAACAGAGACAGGCCCTCTGTGGGCTGTGAGCATGTGTACTGGCAGGAGAGGGACAGGAAAAGCCTGGCACCCTCTAATGCCAGGCTCTGTGGGCACCGCACCCACGGAAGGAGGGGTGGGGGGCTGGAGGGACTTGGAGGAAGCCTGAGGCCTGCACTAAAGGAAGCCCCTCTCCATCCTTCTCCCCAACAGCATCTTCGCCCCAGGCTCTTCAAATGCTTTCAATTAATCTCCAACCTCAAACAATTTGCACTTGGTAATGTGGGGGGAGGGGACCTGACAATTGTTCTGAGTTAAACTGTGTCCCCAAAACTTAGATGTGGAAGTCCTAATCTCTAGATAGGGCCTTCAAAGAGGCCATTAAGTCAAAATAAGGCCACTTGGGTGGACCTGCATCCAATATGACTGGTGCTCTCACAAGAAGAGATTAGGACACAGCAGACACCAGGGATGCACACATGCACGTGTGCACACACACACACACACACACAAAGACCATGTAAGGACACAACACGAAGGCGGCCATCTGCAAACCAAAGGGAGAGGCTGCAGAAATCAACCCTGCTGACACTCTGATCCCAAATGTCCAGCCTCCAAACCTGGGAGAAAATGAATTTCTGTCATTGAAGCCCCCCCCCCCCCCCAGCGTGCGGTATTCCCTGACGGCACGCAGACCTGGCAGACAAAGACAGCGGGGCACAGTTCCGGCCAAGAGAGCACTTCTGAAGGATGGACCGGTCAGCCGGATAAGGTCCGTACCGAGCCACGAACCGCCAAGCCCGCAGAAGCACCCATGCGTCACACAAGGACAGACACGTGACGTGTTCACTCACCCACATCTACGGCTGCCGTAATGGGATACGCGGATCTTCCAAATGTCCGGTCCTCCCTTTTGAAAGAAACAAATCATTTTTCAATAACTTTAGTGTGCTGGGAGCAGGCAGCTGGCCTTTATAAATTTCATTTGAATGGTTTAGTTTCAAATACAAAAGTTAGGGGTGCCTGGGTGGCTCAGTTGGCTAGGCATCCGACTCTTGATTTCGGCTTGGGTCATGATCTCAGGGTTGTGAGATCGAGCCACACATTGAGCTCTGCGCTGTGCCTGGAGCCTGTGGAAGATTCTCTCTCTTCCTCTCCCTCTCCCCCCTTCTGAAAACAAACAAACAAAATAAACAAAATTGAACTCCTACAAAATGCTTGCTTAATTTGACCTAACTAGTCAAACTGGCAAGTTTGAAGGCCCCATTCCCATCTGGGGCAATGGCTGTTGTAGCTCTAAGCTTGAAAGTTTGCCCTTCAGGGCACGGGGGAGCCCCGTAAAAATGACACCGACCCAAAGCCACATTTCCTATCATTGAGCTCAGCTGTCTCTGAGAGCTTGGGACATGTGTGACATCTGTGGTACTGCTAGGACAATTCCCCACATCCCTTCGTAACCTGATGCTTTTGTCATACTGAAGAGTTGCAGCCTGGAGGAAAGGCGCTAATTGAAGGCAGGTGGTTTCTACTCCTTCAGGGAGGAAACTCATCTGATGGCTTCCTACCTCTCTGTCAGTCAATCAACAGGCAAGTATTGGCAGCTAGCTGAGTACAGGACGCCAAGGTGGCCGCTGAAAAAATACAGAAATTCGAAGAAACAAATACCCCGCTGGCAACATCATGAATCAGCAAAGGCAAGATCTGGGGCAAAAGCGACCACTCCTTCCAGACGATTTGAAGATGCAGTGCGCCCTGCACGGACCCAGCTCTTCACTCCGTGCTGACGAGTTTATGGTTTCTCTTCATTTAGCCTGTAATATTTCGGCTTTATTTCCCTCCCACTCGCTGCCAGGAGTGCATTCCGATGGGCGATGCCAGGCATTCATCGCGGGCTCCCACCAAGGCGCTCCCAGGAGCCATGCACCTACCCAAGCTCATTTCCGGCAGTGGCGGCAGTCTCAGATGGCTGCTCCGTCCCTCCTTCCCATCTTCTCTACAATTGCCACAAAGCAGATAGTTGAGTGCTTGACATTTCCTTTGAATTAAGGCTGCAAGTTAAGTGGACATTTTCCGTTAGATAGCTGGCTACTCCAGGCCTCCCCACAGCTAATGATGCCCCAGAATGCAGATTTCACCTGTTCCTTTCATATGCACAACACTAGGCTTGAAATTTGCAAGTCCTCAATGAAGAAATAGCCCTGATTGCTCATTAAAAGCAAGAGAGAAAGCAATTAAAATACAAAAGGCAGAGCAAAGCTTAACACTTGGAAGTTGAAAGTTGAGCAAGTATTGTCAGAAGGTGGGGAGGCAAATTTAGAGTGTGGGAGCCAGAGAGAGGATCAAGGACCCTAGTCAGAGAAACCACACACGCGCTAACAGATGCAAAGAGGAGAGCAGAGCCAGGGCAGGCCTAGTGCTGAGCATCCTTTTTTCTTTTTTCCTCATTTAATTTATATTCACTTAATTCACTGAAAGGAGCTGAGTGTGAAATATTTCCTTTTTTAAAAAAAAAAATGTCCCCTCCTTCTTCTCTACAAAGCTCACTTTCAACAGACCTGGCGGCAGGCATTATGAGCACATAGGTTGTATCGCAGAACAGGTCCCCCCTGCTTTGAGGGGCCACACTTGGTTTCATATCCTACTGTCACCATCTTGAACAGACTCGCTTCCAAACAAGGGATCTTGCGTTTTCATTTTGCACTGGGCCCCGCAAATTACGCAGCCAGTTCTGCTGCTAAAATAAATGACTGTCCAACCTCGATTGTTCTTTCCGAACTCTTTTCCAGAACCCTGGATGGGACAGGCCCAGCCCCTCCCAGCCCCACAATGTTCTTCTCAGGTCTGTCACCAGACCTTCCGTTGGTGTCACTTGCCAATAGGATCAGGGTTAACCTGAAAAAGGATCCACGATGCACTACAAATTAAAATAAGAATCCTGGATAGCATTTCCTGGGAGGATTTTTGGTGGGCCTGAAGTATTTGTGGGGAAGTGAGTCTCCCTTCAAATTGCTTTGCTCCTGGGTAAGCAGCAGAGAACAACTATCACCATAGAACCATTGTCCCAGGCAATGAAAATTTATCCTAGGTGTTAATTAGCTCAATATTTATCTCATCTAATATGCAAATTAAGACACTGCGGTCTCATTAGCGTCATCTGTGTTTCCTTTAAGCAAAACTAAATCTCTTGCCAATGTAAGAAAAAGAAAAAAAACAAACATCAGTATTTCTCTTTGAAGCTAATGAGGGTGTGATTTGGCTCTTTCTTTGTTAGGAGGTAGCAAGTTAGGAAAAAAACACATTTTAAATATGCCAAGTGTGGCCTGACCTCATCTGTCAGAGGTGAGAACACAGCCTTGACTGGTTATTAGGCTTTCCACATCTAGCTTGTCCAAAGAACCGGGGCCTGAGGAGCCAGTGGGTGAGTTTGCAAGGAGCCCCCATGAGGCACAGACCAAGAAAGGGCATGCAGCCTTCGGGAAGAGCCCCCTTAGCAAACAGATGTGGTATTACCTCAATGAGAAGAGAGGTGAGAAAGAACTTTACTTATGCCAAATCTTAGAAAATGTTTCTCAAATTGAAAAAGAGCAAAGAGATTTTAGCTTAAAATTTCTACTCCTTCCAGCTTCCTATTTTAAGATTTTAGCATTTATACAAAGAATAAGCAGTCATCAAATACCCACATTGTGCCCCAAAAGGCAGGCTTTCTGTGCTGGTGACAACAAATACTACAGAATGACAACGAACATCAGGAGCAACTTGAATGTTCTGGGCCTTCGGCAGGCTGCTGGGAATCCCATCTGTGTTAGTTCTAACCTTCGTAGTAACTCAGAAGAGCATCATTTCTCCTTGTCAAAGATGATGACACTGTGGTTCAGGGCAGTTAGGTCACTTGTCCAAGATCACGTGGCTAAAATGTAGCCAAGGTGGAACGAAAAAACAAAAGGACTATGACAGGCCACAGGGACGTGGCCTAATTAGCGTGGTGTCCTAAGCGCAGCACTAGGAGGGTGGAGGGGGTGCCCCACTCTCTCACCCTGGAGGCTAATGTACGTCGTGAATGCCTGAATTCTGAGACCACAGGCCCCAGTGTGGCTCCTTGCTATCCTCCCTTTCCTAATTTGACAAGTGATTCAAAAATCTGTTTTGTGAACACCATCTGCTCCCTGGGGCAGGAGAGAGACCAGTCTGCAACCCAACACCTTCTGGCTGGAGCCTGAAAACTGAAAACCACTGCACAGGCGGATGGAGGCTGATTTCCATATGTTGCAAATTGTGTCAGGTGTCACAGCCGTGGTGTGAGGAGAACTCCCCGCCCGAACCGACCAGGGACAGGCAATGGAAGACAGAGGAGCTGCCCTTGGCCCCCGGGGGGAAACAGGAGAAAGAGCCATGACCTCCCTGTGACCCATGGCCCACAGATGACAGGTTCCCGCTGAGCAACTTTGCCTTGTCAGATCCCATACCCGTGAGCTTGGCCTTCACCTTGAAGCCAAGCAGCGGAGCAGAAGGGAAGGCAAGTGAATGTGGCTGGGCTGTGTGGGAGCTGCGGGGAGCAGTGTCACCACTGGGCCATCAGAAAACTGCATGGACAGATGCTCCAAATCTCTGGAGACACTTATGCTCCTCTACTTCACGTTCCAGAGGATGCTTCTGATCTGTCCCAGTGTTTCCCCTTCCATCACGGCCTCGGAGCCCCACAAACAGGCAGAGATGGATAGCCCCACTTGACAGGAATACTGAGGCACCAAAAGGCCAAGTGGCCTGCTGAAGCAAGAGAGCCACATAGCTTGGGAAAGAACCTGTCTCTAAATTGTCCCCTCCGTTCGGGTTCCCATGCTGGGGGTTGACCACACTGAGCTTTCTCCTAGTGTTGTCACAATGTCCACTGGAAGCAGGCACTGCTGTGCCCATTTTAGGGATGGAGAAACTGAGAATGAGCATATCCAGGAATGGGAGAAGAAATGCGTATTCCCTAAGTGCCTCATGCTGGGGGTGTTCTACAGGTTACAAGACCATATAAAATAGGAACAGGTAATAGAGAGAGGGATGGCATGGGAGTTCCAAGTGCAGAATGACCCTCAAGCTCTGGGTGGAAAAAGTGAGAGGAAAAAAAGCAAGCAATGTACTTCCTGTGATAAAGTCGCACCCTCCATCTCCGGCCCTGGGGCAAGAGTTATTGGGGGGGGGGGTGCACACAGGGAACAGAGCAGAAAGCACAATTGTAGCCTGTGTGCAGGAAGTTGGGGGACACAGAAGTTCCAGCCCATGGCCTGCCGTGCCTGAGAAACAACAGGAAGCAAGCCACACGTGCTGAGGGTGAACAGAACGCGTGTGGAAGCTGAGCGTCACATGGAGTTTCAGCGTCTTGCGCCGCTGTCTCTACCTCTGGTGACCAATAATGTGTTTTGGATTTCTTTATCCATCTGATAAACCTCTTCACATGAACTCGCTTTCAGAGTGGTTGCCTTGGGTTTCTTTAAATTGTGTAATATTTGATACATATGAAATATACATCAGGTATGAGCAAGATTTAAAGCGAAATCATAAAACCCATTCCCACGGACTGACCAGGCTGGGCCTGAGAAATAATGTCACCAAAGCACTGAGACCTTCCGAAGGTCCTTCTCTCATTCTGTCTGCGCCTTCTGCCCACCAGAAGCGAGTTTTAACCTGAATTGTGTATCCATCCATTGTCAGATTGCTTGTATATACTAACATATATATGTTAATATAATGATATATAATATATAATATATATATTAGTGTGCATCTATACAACATATATACACATATGCATATCATACATATGTATATACACGTGTCCCTTTATGGTACGTTGTTTAGATCTTGTTTGTGAGCTTTACAAAAATAGCATCACAGTGCGGGGACACCTGCATTCCTCTTTTCTCACATTATGCCCTGTTTTTCAGATAGTCTCAGTAAAGGGGGAATTTGACCTACAAGCAAATTCTATGCAACTAATTTTAATGAGAGTTTATGAAAACAAAAAGGTGGCATTGAAGAGGATGCTATAGATCCTAGTGATTCATTTAATCCTACCCCCATTTCATAGACAGATGAGGAGCCTAGAGAGATCTGGTCTTTCCACGTTGGCAGGTGCCTCAGGGAGCCAGGATGTGGCCCTGGAACTGCCTAGCGCCCCCTGGAGGCGGCACAGTGCACAACTCCAGGAGACACCATTTGCGGGCCAGGTCTGGGAATGGTGCCCTCGTTCTCCCGGGGAGTGTGATGGGGGCCCTGCCAAAGTTCCTGCTTTTATCTCTCCACTTTGTGCCCAGAATGGGGCTGATATTCAAACCTCTGCCAGGACGACATGCCTGCTTTTTAAGAAATTTGACACTGCCGGTGTACTACTGCCTGAGTCTTGTTTGTTTTATTTCCTGTTACCCAATTTGTGACAGTGAGCCTACTAAAAATTCCTTTCAACTCAGATGTCCTCCCCATGCAATATCATACTGGAAAAATCACATTTTACATTACTGAGAAAGCATCTCGCCTGCTTGATTGTCCCCAGCACCCGGAAAGAAATGCTACCACAGAGAGATATGACAATTTAGAAGAGGACGGTGAGGATCTCTAAATGGGATTTCAGCTGTTAAGCAGGGTTCGTTCCTTCGCAGCTGTGTTACCTGAAGGGAGAGGAAAGCTCCAAGGGTGAGAGAAGGAAGCAAGGGAACTGCATTCCCGGAGCACCCACAGCTCACCAGGTACTATAAGGTGTCTCCCACAGGCATTACCACAGGCAATCCTTGTGGAGGTCCTAGTGGGCAGTGGTTTTTTAATTCCCAATTTAAAGGTGAGCAAAACCGAGGCCCTGAGAATTTAAGTGCCATGCCAAAGGACAAGAGCTGGTCAGTTTGTTGACCTGCAATTCAAATTATTTTCTTCCCACCCGAGCTTCTGGCTTCTTTCAGCAT
This sequence comes from Ursus arctos, assembly GCF_023065955.2. NCBI lineage: Eukaryota > Metazoa > Chordata > Mammalia > Carnivora > Ursidae > Ursus > Ursus arctos. The sequence goes on from NW_026622863.1 coordinate 21,184,908, forward strand.
GACCCAGGCCCACTGGGAAGCAAATCCCATTAGGCGTCTACTGAGTGTGAAATCTGCAGATGCATGAAGAATTGTGAGCGAGGGGACTTCCGTGTAGAGCAAATAACCCTACCTCCAAAATGTGGAAGGAGCTTCAGAGATCATCTCACACCTTTCTCCTGTTTTACAGATAGCAAAAAAGAGACCCAACTCTGAAAATAGTCAGTGAAGCGTCTTTCAGAAGCCACACACGTACAAGGCACCCCCTTCCGAATCATATTCACTGACTGCCAGAGAGGAGCTCATAATTGCATATCCAGTGTTGCATTAACATTGCATGCCGATTTTTTTTTAAGTTTGAATAAACTTTTTAGCCTTGAATACTTTAGACTTACTGAAAAGTTACAAAGGTGATATGGGGAGTTCCCATATATCCTTTATCCAGCCTCCCCTACGGTTATCCTCCTCCATAACCGTCATCCATTCATCAACACTAGGAGATTAACATTGTACCTACCATAACTAAGCTACAGGCTTCATCTGGATATCAACAATATTTTACGAATGTCTTTTTCTGTTCCAGGATCCAATCCAGGATTTTAAATGCCAATTTAATTATTTATAAGTCTCTCAGCCTTGAAAACATGTCCAATATCTGCCCACCCACTAGGCCATGGAGTTCCCAGAAGGCAAAGGCCCCAGGAAATGCAGCTCTTTGCGGGCAGACAAAAATATGCATCTGTTAAATGTCTACTGAGCAATGTAGACTTAACAAAGATTTGTTATGTTGGTTCTTGATCAATGCCAAGACCTCAAAAATGGCCCCAGGACCACAGTGCCTCCTTCACTCTTTCCCCATACTGACATTAAAAATATGAAGCAGAGAATTCAGATAGACAGATCTATGTCCGAGCGTATGCTATGCCCATCCACGCCTACGTACAGAGAACCACACATGCACAGCTACGTGCTCCGCAAAAGGCACATTTCAAATCGACTGAGAAACGCTGTGGGAACAATAGGCCATTCATGGAATTTTGGCTCTTCATAAGTAGATTCCTACCTACCCCTTACCTAATCTCATTCACAAAAATAAGTTTCAGAATTAATAAAAGTGTCATATGTTGAACAAGTAAAAGTACCAAATAATTAGAAGAAAACACAGAGAAATATATTTATCCTATTGGGGTGAGTCAGGCCTTCTGAACACAAATGCTGTGAAAGGAAAGAACAAAAACGCTGAATTAAATATATAACAAAATATAGAACAGAGAAAATATTAATGAGGAGAAAGAAGTTTAAGATGAGAACATATAGGGGCGCCTGGGTGGCTCAGTCGGTTAAGCATCTGCCTTCAGCTCAGGGCGTGATCCCAGGACCCTGGAATCAAGTACTTCGTCACACTCCCGGCTCAGTGGGGAGCCCGTTTCTTCCTCTCCCTGTACCACCCCCCGCCCCCCCAACCCATGCTCTCTCTAATAAATAAAATCTTTAAAAAAAAAAAAAGAACCTATAAAAATGTCTACAAATCAATAGGTAAAAGATTAAACAAACAGACAGAAAATGACCTACATTTGAATTGGCAATTCACAGAAGTACAAACCCCCAGAGCACATCAAAGAAGAGCCGCCCTCCCTCGTCATCGGAAAGCAAAAACGAAAGCAACAAGATGTCATTTTCACTCAAAGGTTCCCAGGGGGGAAGCCCATGTGTGTCGGAATGGGAGTCTGGGTGAGGGGAGGGAGAGCAAGCCTTGCAGGAGCTGAGCTGCTGGGAGGGATGTGGCCGGAAGCAGCCTCACCCATTGTCATGAACCCCACGCCTGCAGTAAGTGTTGCGTTTACAGCTCTGAACCCGGGTCTGCATGGCTTACACAAGAGTCCTACAGCTGAGAGACGGGTGGGAACCAGGACTACAGTCTCAAGCCAGTGCACCAGGGCCTACTGTCAAAGTGGGAACTTGACCTTCCTCTGGGGCAGTCATGTCGGTCCAGGAGGAACACACAGAATATTGTTCCAGGTGAGGGCCGTGTCCCCATGTCAGGTGCTATCCCCAGGTGGCTCTGGCCCAGCCTCAGCCCACCACCAACCCCACCCCAAACTCAGATCCCCAAAATCTGCTCATGGAAACTGAAGGCAGAAAAGCAAGAGACTCACAGTGGCAAGAACAGCTGGGGACGCTGCTGGCTGCCAGCCTCGGACGTCCCGCCCGAGCCTGGGCGATTGACAGCCAGGCCTTAGAGCCCTGTGTGAGAAGAGCCCTGATCCCTGCCCTCCCCCAGGCCAGCTGCCAGGTTCTGCCCTCCCAGGAGGTGCCTCCAAAGATCCCTTCTACCGGGATCGCCTACAGTTCCTCCCCTAGTCCCACTCCACCCATTACAAAGCTTTATTTAGAGCCTTAATACCAAGGGGCCCTGACACAGCACCCACCGTGAGTAATATTTTGTATGTTCCCTGTGAACCATTGTTGCTGCCCCCGGAGAAAGGCCAAACACTTCAGGCTCCTTTGGGAAGCATTTGCATGACTTATGAGGTTTATTTAGGGCCTTAAGAGTGCCTTCCCAGAGGAAGAGCAGGGCTGGGCCTCCTCCTGGCTGGAGGCCCTGGTCAGTAATACGGCCGAAGATTTGCTGGCAAGAAGCTGGGAAGCCGTCCCCACACTGCCAGGCAATTTGTTCTGGAGTCTAATGATGGGAGCGGGGGAGTGTTATAAGGGGGAGAGTGAAGAGTTTAAAAATATGGAGGAAGGAGCTCAAAAGCCCTCACATCCAGACTCAGTAGCCTGCCAAACAGAACATTTTCCAAGGCTTCCGCTAGTCAAGTGTGAGGCCTCCTAAATGATACTAGCTTCCATCAGCCAGGAAGTTTGGCAGCTGAATGTTCAAGCCCCAAAATTAAGGCCAGTCCATGCGGTGAGAAGTCCACCAGAGGGAAAGGTGTATCTGATCCCCGAGGTTGTTCAGAATTGCCAGTGCAAGGTGGTAACAGAAAGTCAACTGATTTGTGCTGCGTCCTCTGCCCACAAGGCCCTCCCTTCTTGCCACACCCCATGTGGGCTGTCCCAGAGACCCGGCCTGAAGCAAAGACTGATCAGTGACTTAGCATATGGGAAAGACTTGAAAGGTCAAGCCATCCATTCATACTTAGTTATGTCATTCATGTGTCCTTCTTAGGGGAAAGGATCAAATCACAGGGACTGGAGACGGTGGTCTGCATTCTGCAGCCAGGCTCGTGATGGACGTGGAAGTCAACCCAGACCCTCCTCCGCAGCAGCCCATGAGAGCAGACCCTCCCTCCCATGACCACCTCTGTGCTACTCCACAGTCCAGGCATCACCCGGATGGGGACTGGGCAGGTGACTTCTGTCTGGCTCTCACTCATTCCCTTGGGGCCTCCCCCCATCACCCCACACTGTAGAGGGGGACTTTGCTGAATGTGCCTCATTCATGTCATTCCACCAGTCTGACCTGTGAGGAGTCTTAATCTAAACCCTGTCCACCACTCAGGCTGTATCTATTCCCTTCCTTGCAAATCCACCCTGATCCCGGGCTGCTGTTCTGCTGGGCTCCAGATGTGCTGTTGAGCGGCCCCAGTGCTTTAGCTAAGCTGTTCCCAGTGGAAGGAAAGGCAAACCTCTTGCCTCCATGGTAGTAAGCCTGTCTCACCCTTCAATGTGCATCCCAGCTGCCTGGCACCTGGAACTCAGCATTATCAGTGCCCCGACTTCCGGGAGCTGTTTCTATGCCTTCTCCAACTAAATGTCTTACTGTGTTTGGATTCCTGGTCTGGATGGCTCCTGGCCTCAGGTTCATGCTCAGTGAAAGACAAAAAAACAAATCACCGAGTGTGTGGTTTAGGGATTTCTAATCCCTGTGGGCAGCAGTAAGGGTTGGGACTCCAAAGTCAGTGCTCAGTGATGATTCCATGGAAGATGGGGAGAGGTTTCTGGGGCCTGGGCTCTCAGCTGTGAACACACAAGCCTGGTCATCTCTGGAGGGTGCAAGCTTGCCCATCCCCCAGAGTATCAGGCAGACTGAGGGAGCTCAACCAAGCACTGGGCACAGAGCCGGGACCCCGGGGGCCCCCAGAACAAGCAGGGGTTCCTCTGCCGTGGCCCAGCTTGCTGGGCCATGAGAAGGTGGGGGTCGCTGAGAACACGGAGCAGAAGTAGCATTCACCTATCCTGTAGGTCCCCAAATCATTTCTGCTGTGTGGCAAAAAGCAAAACCCAGCCAGGCAACGAGGTGTACTTCTGGTGCTGAAGTTAGAGTTCATGACCCCATTCTGCTGGAGACGCTGGCCACACCACAGCTGGACAAACCAGGCCCTGCATCGGTCAGAATCATGCCTGAGCCTGGGCCTCTACAGCAGCCACATCCACTAGGAGCCAGGTCCTGCTCAGGGTGCCGGGTTCAAATGCCAGTCCTGTCACTGACCTCCCCCCTTACACTGGGTGAGGTGCTCCCCTTTCTCTTACTTAGCTTTCTCTTTTGTTAAAAGACAAATAGGTCAGCCACTGTGATTCTCAGTGCTCCTCCCAGCAGTGACTTGAGGAGGTCACTTCTCCCTTGAGGCCATGGTGGGGTCCCCATCTGCCCACACAAACTCCAGAGACTTGAGTGGGAGGAGGGGATCAGATGGGCACTGGCAAAAAGAAGCATGCATTTTCCAAAACTGGTCTGTTGACCTATAGATTCTGTGGGAGGTTTACAGGGGTTGGAAGGGGTGAGGATTCTTTGTTCATAAGTTTGCAGGCCTTCTCAGAGCCTTTAATAAGCAAATAAACACTAAGCAAATTGATCGGGAGCCATCAATTATTAGACACGGAACCCACCCTATCCCAGTCTCATCTGAGCATGGAGCCTTTTCTTTCCTCTAGCAGACACTCTCCCACAACCAAGGGTCAAGTAGAAAGCACTTTCAGAAACCCCAGTCAGGCGAGAACCACTACCAGATTTGAGCCAAATCCTGGCTCATCATTTATTTGTGTGAATTTGGATAGACGTGAGGCTTAATGTACTTAGATGAAAATGGAAATGTGAACTGTATCTAACAGGTAGCATGTTTTTCTTTCCTACATTTCTATATTTTCCGAAGTAAGCATTTTAGTAAATACTTCTTAAATGCATGAATAATCTGATGAGGGTGTAAAGTGAAAATTTAAGAACTTCTCCCAACCCCCTAGTCCCATAACTCAAAAAAATAATAATAATAATAGCAGTTGTTTTGTATGACCTTTTAGAACCTCCACATGAACATTTTAAAATGGAAAAGAAAACACTGTGCTTTACTTTCAAACCAGAGTATCTGTGACCTCCAGCTCTGGTGGTTGTTATAAAAACCATGAAGGTAGCTCTGTGTGTGAATGAGCCCAACACAGAGCTTGGCACAGGACGGGCACACCGTAAATATCAGCCCAAAGCAAACTCCGACTTTCGGATTAGAACACTCGCTCAGGGAGCCCTGTGCCAGTTGCCATCAGACTTGGTGACTTCCAGAAGCGGCTGCCCTGTGCATATTCAGGAAGAAATTTAGACCTTCCTAGCTCCAGCCCCTGGAGCCTCTGGAAGCAAACGGCTGCAGGAGAGACGTGTGCCCCACCTCTCCAAGGGGCCACAGGCCTCGAAAGCTGTGCTTTGCCTGCCAGGGGCCAAAGCGTTTTCCTGACGGCGGTGCCAAGAGAAATCTGTCTGGGGGTGGGGGTCAGAGCAGAGGAAGGAGGAGGAGGGCTGGAAGGGGCATGGGCAAGGAGCCCCCACGCTTCTCCGGAGGGTCCTCTCCAAGTCCTTTCTGGGCCAAGCTTGGAAAAACTCCTCATGGATCTTTATCATGGTCAAATTACTCATTTTCAAAAAATACTGCTGCAGATGGGCAAGTCCCCACGAAACCATGCCAGGGACTCTTTAGGGCAGATCCTGCTGCTTGGCATAATAAGCCCTTATTACCGCAGCATGGAGGGGTGTCGGCCTGCCAGAGGCCTGCTTTTAATGAACTTTACCTTCCAAAATTGGCCGAGAGAACACGAGTCAGATTTTGCCAATCAATTGGAATTGATTACTTCTCGAAAGCCAGGCCTCGGCTTGCAGGAAACACACACAAACACACCCAACATTTGGGGGTTAGTTTGATTTCTTGGAGAAAAAAAAAGGAGTTCTTGGCAGCCAGAGATAATGATGGATCAGCCTTTTCAAAATTCCCAGGACACTGGAAGGAAATGGTGTTTCTTGAGGGAGCCTGGCAGATGGAGGACGCTTGGCAGTCTCAGAGTTCAGATCAGGCTCCTTCATTCTTTTTGTTTTGTTTTGTTTCTTTTAATTCATCTACCCACATGTCCATTCATATAGCAGACCTCAAAAATGCTGAGAATTCACTCTATGAATGGGGAAGGGGCTATAGGAACTCAGAGGAAGGAGGTTCTAGGCTGAGCTGAATCCTGAAGGATAAGGTGTATTCTCCTGGGGAAGAAGGCGAGGTGAGAAAAATTCTCCTTGACATCCAAGGCTTCACAGTGGCTGTTCCTTCTACCTGGATAACTGCCAACCCCCCAACCCCTACACATATACCTACACCTTCACCAGGGAAATATAATACATTCTTCAGTCTCAGCTTGAGGGAGCATTTGCTCAGAGCAGGCTTCCTTAAACCACACTGACTTGGCCAGGTGCCATGCCCACAACCCCGGGGCCCTCAGGCCACCGCACGTCCCCCATCTGAGGCCTCACCCCTTGGCATCATCAGTTCTTGTTTGCCTGTCTGCTATGCCCATGGAACATGAGCCCTGTGATGGAAGGGGTCATGCCCAGCTTGTTCCCCACTTTATAGGTGCTAGAACAGTATCTGCACAATAGCAGGCACATAGTAGGTGCTCAAGAAATGCTTACTACATGCAGAGTTGGGGGATGGTCTCCGGAGATAGCTGGAGACACAGGGGAGCGGCACCTGCTGAGGACCCACAATACAGATCACTGGTTTCCTGAGGCCCCTCACATACACTGTGAGAGGTGAGAACAGGTGGAGTTCTCTAGAAGGGGAGGCCTGCAAGCAGAAGGGAGCTGTGCTGGCCCAGGGGGAGGGCAGAGTCAGTGTTGTGCCCTCACATCTTAGCTACTTGCCTCTGCAGCAACCCCCCACCCCCACCCCAATTCTCCAGAGAGCCAGGCCCCTGTCTGGGGGAAGGGGGGCACTTCATCAACGTTTCCAGGCTGAGAGGGCCTCAGAGGGATTGGGGACAAGCAGGCCCAGAGGGGGTGGTTCTCCATCAGGGCCAGGCCTGGGCATCAACAGAAGCCACCCTGGTGCTTAGAGATGGAGAGTGAGACAGGCCTGGGCAAGAAAGGGTGCGGGGCTCTATGTAGAGCTGCTGAGCTATGCAAGGGAAAACTCTGGGGGCAGGAGCCAATGCTGGCAGGGGAGAGACAGAGAGGAAGTGGAAGGAGGGTGCTGGAGGGGGAGAGAGAGAGGAGCCAAGAGAAGAAACGGGCTGGGGGCAAGTGGGAAGAGACACGAGCAGAGAAGTGGCAAGCGAAGTGAAATGGAATGGAATCACAAGGGACAAATGAACCAAAGGGAAACATGCTGGAGGGGCAAAGACTTTAAGAGAACCAGAAACAAAGACAGAAGAAATGACAAGAGTCACGAAGGCTGGCCTGAGAAAGCCAAGCAGCGCCTCCAGCCCTGCAGGCCCAGGGCCAGGGCCTCCTGCTCCAGCCCGGGCCACGACCAGCTGCCTGTCTGTTGGACTCAGGTCCACTCCCTCCCCCAGACAGGATGGCTCTCCCAGGGCATCCTGAGTCCTGTGTCAGGTGTGCTGGGAGGTAGGAGGGTGGGAAGAAGGAGGGTTGGAGGAAAGAGAGGTAGGACTCCAGCACTCCAAGCTTCAGCGGGCTGGTGGGTGTGGGCTGCCTGGCCGTGAACACCGACCGGCTGATACCAGGTCTCCGTGTTAGGGTCACCCCATCTGTGACCTAAGGCCAGCACATGGCCTGTACTGCTCGACCCCCTCCATGGGGTCTAAGGAGTGGAGCCCAGGGGCTCTCTGACCCCAGTCCCAGCTGGGTGACAAGGTCAAGTTCCTTTACTTTTCTGAGCCTGTTTCCCCACCTATTCAGTGGCATACGAAGTAATCACCCATAAGCTGAGTCTGCACCTAAGAACGGAAAAAAATGTGGGGTTTCGCTGTGCTTTCCTTGTCCCTAAGCTCAGCCCACCCCTCCTGCGGACAAGCTTACCCTTCCTTGGTCAACGCGCAGACCATCCGTTCCTGTCTGTGTCTTCCCTGAAGAGAGGACAGCACTATCCCAAATAGGGCAGCTAGTCTTACTTATTTTTCATTTTCTGAATTACCCTAAGCCAGGAAAAGTGTGTCATTACCCTCTCTTCTACTTAACCTATAGATATCTATATGGTTTTCTCCAGAGCCTGCCAAACAGCCCTGTTTCAATTAACTTAAAACCCTTTCTTAATGAGCAGCATGAGATAATAGACATGTACAGTTGGAAGGGGCCTTGGAGATTTCCTAATCCAACCAGAAAATTCTATCGCCCAGGACACCAGGCCCAGAGAAGCAAGTCTACACGTACCCAGTCACTCAAATTAACTGAGGCTTTGGGACATGCACTCCGTTTGCCCTATTCCCAAGCCGGGGCTCTCTGTACAAAAACCCACTGTCATTCATTTGTTCATCGATTAATTCATTTATTAAGCAGGGTTTCGCCTTGCAGGGGCACATCTGTTGGTTTTGATGCCCCAAGGATCGTTCCTTGTTCTAGTGGTCTGTTTCTGTTGGATAACTGTCCTTGCCCCATGTCACATGGGGAGCTGACATCCGTACTGCCCACCCCACCTGATCATGGGTGGCCATGTGGCCCAAGTATGCCAGTCAGCCCTCCTTGAGACTAACCTATGGATCTCAGAGGAGAAGGAGTCCTCCATTCCAGCCAGCCCGTCCCCATGGAACGCTAAGCCATGAGGGTGTGATTCGACTTCAACCGAATTGTCACCTTGTACCTTCCTCACCCCAGAGAGAGGCAGCTTGCCTGCAGAGAGAAGCCAACTCAGAGGCCAACAAGGTCACACGATGGGAAGAAAGTCCTAGCGGCATGGTGAGAGCCGTGGATCCCCCCAGGTCCTTGAAGAGCCCCTTCTAGGGAAGAGAGCCACCAAAAACCACACATGACAAAAGCCATACAAACACAAATAACTTCCGTCTTTCACGCCAAGGCCAATATTATCTCCTTCAACCCACAAAACAATTTCACAAAGCAAATATCGTCAAGCACGTTTTGGTGAAACAAGTAAGGCTTTGAGGGGTTAGACATCTTGCCGTAACTTGTGTCCAAGACGGAAGCCCAGGCTTCCTTCAAAGCCAGAAGGCCTCCCTTGTCCACACTTGCTCTTCTGCGATGGAGAGAAGTAGAGAGGGTGGTGGGAGCCTCAGGGGAATGACCGTCGCCAGCCTGGGGCTGGAGGGAAGAGCCAAGGGCTGCCCTCCTTTGGACTCTGGACAGTGAATTGTATCTTGAAGAAAGAGCCAAAGTGGATGTGCCCCGGAACAGGGAGCAGAATGCCTTCAAACAAAAGGCCTACAGGTTGTCTCTGACGCATACAACCTTTGTTATCATTCCCGTTCCAAACCGCAGAGAAGCTTCTCCGTGTTCAGACGGGGCAGTGATGAACACTGCGCGGAAGTGACTATTCAAAGAAACCATTCTCTCTCTCTCTCCACCTCTCTCTCTTTCTCTCCACCTCTCTCTCTCTGCTCCATTCCTGCCAGAGGCCTTGGAAGTTTGGCGTCTGAGTCCCAGGGTGATCTGAGGTGACAGGAAAGCTCAGGCAGGCACCCATCTGTATTCCAGAGACCCTTGCCGCAGCATTACTTAAAAGGCGTTCCGCAACCTTTTGCTGCTGCTTTCTTTAAAGGCTTGAGCAATTTCGATATTTTGGTTCAGTTTCACTATAGAAAAGCTTTACAATTCTAGCTCGGGAATTAGAAGATATATTTGTAATAAGAATTGCTAACCACTGTCAGCTGGCAGGCCCGTGTCCGTGCATGAAAATGATGCCATTAGCTTTCACGACTGTGGGCACAATGTAAAGATCATGGATCATATAAGAGACCGAAGAGAAAAAAAGCCCCCTCCACACTCAGGGGATCTCTGGCCATCAGGGTGATAGGGCTAACATGTGTGCATTTAGCCCCTTGATGAGGTGGAAAGCTCAATACTACTTGTCTTCGCAAATACTCATTTATTCCCTCTATTTTATCTAACTGCTTTCTCCTATAATGTTGATGAATCGCACAATTGCATTTTAATGAGGCGATTGTAAAGTCTGAGAGATGGTGAGGGGGAAGGAGAAGGGAAGAACCAAGCAGGGAGAGACAGGAGCCGTTCCTGAGCACACAGGTCCCCACGTGTCCCCACAGGTCCAGAGCATGGAAGCGACGCCTAGCATGTCCGTGGCACTCACTGGCTCACCCATGTGGATGAGCAGGAAAGAGGTCGGGCTTCTGAACCAGGCAGGCCGTGCCTCGGTTCCTGCTGCTCCATTTCCAGGCCACATGACCTTTGGCAGACGGCTCATAGTCCCACTTCTGGTAGATGTATTCCCTTCCAAAGGGAGAAAGCAGGACTATACCTTTGCCACGTCCTAGGTGCTAGTGAATGCAAAGGTCACACATTCCTATATCCATGACACTTGGCTCAAATGGGATGAGGGCAATAACAACCCAACGGCACTGGCCTGGAAGAAGGTCATGTGGAATCACATGGCCAAAGGCCTGGGCACACAGTCGGTGCTTAATTAATGCCTGCTTCTTCCACTCCTTACTCCCACTTATTGATCACACTGATGAAGACAGGAACTTATCTTTAGCACCATCTCCTAGGCGAGGATGAAGGTGAGGGCCAGAGGCTGTAAGATATATCAAGGACAGAAGCTTACACAGTGAGCTTAAGTCTGCCTGACTCAGAATGTGTCGCCTTTCCCCTCACCAGCTCTTTGCAAGTCACAGACAGTAGCCAGGTCAGAGTTCTGGAAATGTGGATTTTTCTCATCCTAATGAGAAATGTGTAGGTGGCAACGGGAAAGGAGTGACATGCTCCTTGACCCCACCCTGTGCAGAGCAGGACAGGACAAGAGCGATGTGTGGGTGGACAGTGGAGTGTGGGGAGTAGGGGAGGGGACCAGACTGGGGCCTTCAGTAGGGGCTGGGGAAGGAGCCCTGGTCAATGTCACAAGCCAGACCTCAGTTAGCCTACTCTAGGGACATGGGAAAGTCACACTGCTCTGTCCTTAGCACCTGCACACCTAAGGGATCAGGTGGGTCCCTGATACCCATGTCCCCTTTCAGCACTGCCTTTATGGAATACAAGTGGTCCCCTGGGCTGACCTAATTCCATTTCACCTTATAAACAATTCTTTATTTTTTAAAAATAATTTCGTATTTAGTATCAAGTTTATGGATTTGAAAGCTCATCTGAAAAGAAAACGAACCCATAAATTTAAAAAAAATAGCATTTAAAAGATAGTATATGGTTTACGAAGCGTTTTTCTCATATAATATCTCATGCGATACTCTTGAAAAGTTCCCTTCAAATCTCGACATACAGGTAAGGAAAAAAGTGACACCCCCAAACGTCAGCAACTGGCCTCATCTCTCACAGCTGCTTTTTGGCCGGTCTGAAGTATAAGCCCAAACGTCTTGACATAAAATCCAGCAGACATCCCACCAGCAAGGACTTCCCACTCAATGAAGGGAGAGGATATTAGAACGGACTGAACACCAGCCAGGTGCAATCCATGTACAGCCATTTAGGCCTTGTGGTGCCCTGGCAATACGACACTTCTCAGAGTATAGTCCTCAGGGCACCCCATGGCACCCCAGTTTCCCCAGGAGCCTGTTGTAATATAAGCATCAAAGCCCATCCCAGACCTACCAACTCAGTATCTCTGGGGACAGGGCTGAGGATTTGCCTCTTACTTGATGAGCTTCCCAGGGATTCTGTAAGTAAAGTCAGTGTTTATTATCCCTGGTTACAGAGGAAAAAAGGGAGGACCATGGAGAATCAGGATCTTGTCAAGCTTATGTAGTGTTAGATTGTGGATCCAGACTCTACTCCTTATGAACCCAAAGCCTGGGGCCTGCCAACAGGCTCATTCAGTGAGTATGTACGAAGGCCCGACACAGGGCCGGCCACTGTAGATGACACTGACACACCAAGATGACATATATGCACTTCTTCGTTTTACTGGGTACCCGCTGGCAGGAATAAGCTTAAAAGTGGGGGCTGGGGCAGAAAGAAGGGCTTCAGGGATAAAAAAAAAAAAAAAATTGTTGGGTCTGGCTGTTTATAGAAACAGAGATAGATATTGGGTGCCCTAAGATAATGTGCAAGCTCTGTGTCTTATTTGCCAACAACCTATGAGGAGGTATTATTATTAATTATTGTTCTCCCTAGTTTAGAGCTGGGAACTCTGAGAACAGGAAAGCTGAGTGAACCCACAGTGAACAGAAGGCAGAGCCAAGCTGTCTGATTTCAGAGAACACACTCTTGAGCCCAACACTAGAAAAGTCCCCAGTCTCCATCTGAGCTCATGAAACAAGCAAGCCCCAAACACCAAGTTCACGGGCTTAGTATCTTCTGTTCTTGTGCCTGGTTCGTTAGCGGTTTCCCATAAAAAAGACAACGTTAATAGCTCTAACCTAATACAACAATGTAATAATCATTATAACAGCAATCAACATCACCAAACACTTTAATGAATCACTGATGACTTCCCATCACCTTAAGGAAAAACACATTTGAGCAGCCATTTCCACGAGAAAACAAGAGACACATCATGATTAACCAGCTAATCTATAGTAAATGGGTTAGTGGGGTTGGGGGGTGGCCCCACACACTGAGGGTTCAGATTTCTATCAGGGGCAGGGTGCAGGCCAGCCAGTCTGGGGCTTGGTGGGCAGCTGAGGGTTCCAGGGATGAACACAAGATGTGGATCTGGAAGACAGACGGCTTCCGTCCTTCCGTCTAGCCCCTTCCTCCCTCCCTCCCTCCCTTCCTCCCTCCCTCCCTTCCTCCCTCCCTCTCTCCCTCCCTTCCTGCCATCCTTCCTGCCATCCTTCCTCCCTTCCTCCCTCCCTTCCATCCATCCATCCATCCATCCATTCATTCATCCATCCATCCATTTTTCCTTCTGTCCACTCTCAGCCAGCGTCCAGTCAGGAGACAGAAGTTAACCCAGGTATGTGAAGAAGGACCATTTAATAGAAAGAACTGTTCACTAGGAATAAAGTTGATAACCAGGTAACTGAAGGGTAAGAAGAAAACCCTAGGGCATCACAGTTCAACCAACCGCAGGAGAGAGCCACCACCCCTAGGGCTGGGAAAACAAAGCACATGGGAATTAGGAAGCTCTGGGGAGCAGGGATGGGGGATGACCCCTGCAGGGTGGTGCCCACGGGCTGAGACAGGTATTGCCAAAGGGGCGCATCAGGCCTGGTTCTACAACTGTTGCAAAAACTGCAGAGCGTGGCCAACTGCTGCTCCAGGAAGGCCCTGCTCCTGCCCAGGTGCAGAAGTGAGGCTGAGGTGCCACCACAGGGTCAGGAAACTGAGGGCACGCCCATGGGAAGAACCAGGGGGGAGGACATGGGCCACTATATCCCCGGCCCCAACAGTGCTTCCGTATTACCTGCCGTCTGGCTCTCTGAAAGACGAATGGATTGGGGGCAGCAGAGAACACTTGAGGTTTGGGGTTTCCCAGACTTGTCCCGCTATGCCAAGGCTCCAAATGCACATACTGTTGTTCTAACCCACCTGGCACCTGCTAATTCACTCAGGGTGCCTCAGAGTTCCCAGAAATCGTGTACCATCATGCCCACCACAAAGAAAGCCAACTGCCACCCAGGGAAGCTGAGTGGATTCTCCAGAGTCACACAGCTCATTGAACCCAGGCCTCGAAGCTCGCGAACGGCACTCTCCTGGAAGGTCCCACCCCAATTTCACACACGTATCCTGAGAGTCCCCCTCATTTAGCAGCGGTTACGGAACGTCTACTGCATGCAATGTCCTGCATATGGTCGATACACACAGAGCATGGGGAAATGAGACACAGAATGGTCTGAAAATAAATAATTTCCTAGAAGCGCATGGGGCAGCTGTCAAATCTCATCCTTGTTGCGTGCCCCAGAACCAAATGCCCTACAGCAGCTGCCGAGCCGAGGTGATCGGAAGAGAGGCTCTAGGAAGAAAGTTCTGTCTCACAAGATACAGTTGGGAAATGCTGCTTAACTCAACCCCTCTTGTAGGGTCATCACGCACGGTGACAGAGCAAAGACTCTGAGGGAAAAGAAAAAGGCCCGCAGTAAGAAAGTTCAGCCAAGTGTTTTGCAAGCTTCTATCATGAATCTTGTTTGCCCACAACATTTATTAATGTTCCATGGACAGCGTCTTGCCTGGCATGTCTGGGAACGCTCCTTTGCGGAAGGGAGGCTTGGAAGGGGGTTACTACTTACCCGGAGCGGGGGCAGGCTGTGGTCTCTGACCTCGCAGGCGGCGGGGGCGGGACTGCCGGGGATGCACGAGACCCAGAAGTCCATGGGGGGCACTTCCAGCTGAGGAGAGACAATATCAGAAGTGTAATTGAGAGTGGATGCCCAGATCCTTCCCTGGGCAAGCAGGGACGGGGGCTGGGCCTACATCACTGCTAGAAAAACTCCCTCATCATCTCAGCAGCTTCTCAACCCGATGCCCTGTGAAACCCTTACTGTGCGGCATCTTAGTCTCTGGTGCCGCGTGTCTAACAAAGAATTAGTATGCAGAACATATAAAAAACAATCATACAAGTCGATAAGAAAAAGACAACCCGATACAGAAGGAGGCATAAGAAAGGAAGACATGAGTATCAAAAGAAAAAAAAAAGGCCAACAAACTTTAGAAGATATACTCATCCTGACAGTAATCAGTGAAATGCAAATTAAAATAAGACATCTGTTTGATTTTTTTTCATCAGATTGGCAAAAAAAAAAAAATTAGATTTGCTGCTGCTGTGAATGCTGGTAATGCGGAATGGTCGGGCCATTTGGGAGGGCAACCCGGCATTTTCCATTAAATTTTAAATGTGCATACTCGTCGCAACAGCTTCCCTTCTTAGCATCTATTGTAGCTAAATGCACAACGAGATGTAAGTCTCTTCGCTGCAGCATTGTCAGTGAGAGACACAAACTTGAAAAAACCCAAGGCCTCACACAATGCAGTGCCAAGCAGCAATGACAACGAATGAGCCACGTCTGTACCTACGAACATACGCCAGATATGTGTGAGATAAAAATGCGTATGTTCACACATGCGACCTGACAATGATACACAAATTCAAGGAAAGGCCTGGAAGGGCCATCTCAGTCTGATGTCAGCGCTGCCTCTGGAGGGGAGGGTAGCCTTGGGGAAAAAGGTCAAAGAAGGCCGAAGCTTTATCTGTGGTGCTCGAAGTTGCGCAACGACGATGTGCTTGTGCGTTGTTTACGTACGTGCTTTGTAAACAAAAGCAACGTCACTGGAAATGGCCGACTAGTATATGACACAGAACCAGGACATGACCGACTAGTATATGACACAGAACCAGGACAGACCTCTCCTGCAGGGGACAGAGAGCAAAGAGGATAGAAACGTGTATGGACGGATGGAGTAACTCCTCCGCTTCTGGTGCAGCTAGGGGTCCACATGATACGAACGGCTTCTGGCGTGGGCAGGAAATCGCTTTCCCGGAGCACCGACTGGATCCCCGGCTCAGTGGCGAGCCCTTGGCAAGCATTCACTCACCTATTCTTCACCTGAACCTTAGGAAGTCAACATGGAGAGATGGGCAAGTATAACAGAGCTTGCTTTGACAAAGCCTACACTGAAATCCAGGTGTGCCTGAAGACACATCACAGGGTGTGACGGTTCATTTTATGCATCACCTTGTCACCTTGACTGAGCTCAGGGACACCCAGGGAGCTGGTAAAGCAGTATTCCTGGGTTTGCCTGTGAGGTTTCCAAAAGAGGTTAGCACTTGAATCAGTAGGCTGAGTAAAGATCTCCTCCCCGAGGTGGGCGGGCTTCATGCACTCTGCAAAAGGCTTGAATAAAACAAAAAAAGTGGGGGAAGGGAGAATGTGCTGTTTTTGCTTGGGCTGGGGCATCCGTCTTCTCCTGCCCCTCAGACACTGGTGTTCCTGGTTCTCAGGCCTCCAGACTCACTTTAGTCTCACTTTATTCTAAGAATATAGTATATGCTATCTATAACATACAAAATACGTGTTACTCGACTGTCTGTGTTATCAGTAAGGCTTCTAGTCAACAGTAGGTATTGATACTTAAGTTTTGGGGGGAGACAAAAGTATAGGAGGATTTTCGACTGCACAGGGGGACAGGACCCCTAACCCCTGTGTTGTTCAAAGGGCAACTGTGTAAATGTGTGTGTGGATGGATGGATGTGTATATAGGTATATATACGTGTGTGTGTGTGTGTGTGTGTGTGTGTGTGTATTTTTCCTACTGGTTCTGTCCCTCGGAAGAACAGTAATACACAGTCTTTCCAAAACCCATAATCCTTATTAATGAGGCATATATACATCTGTCCGTGTATATTTACCTAAAGTCTCTCAATCGCTCTATCTCCATATCCATAAATAGTTGTACTTATACCAGTGATTCTCAATTAAGGATGATTTTGCCCCTCGGGACATTTAGCAATATCTGGAGACGCTTTCCATCATCACAACTGAGGGGAGAGGGCCACTACTGGCATCTAGTGGGTAGAGGCCACGGCCGCTGTTAAACATTCTACCATGCACAAGACAGCCCTCACGATAAAGAATCACCCAGTCCCAAATGTTAAAAGTGCTGAGGCTGAGAATCCTTGGTCTCTACCTATAAGAATTGCTTGAAATCAGACATCCTCAGAAAGGTCTGGCAAGGTCAGTGTGAAATGGCCAACTTCTATTTAGTCCCTAAACCCAGATTTGGCCAGTTCCCACAGCCACATAATATACGGCAATGAAAAACTATTGCTCACTGCCCATTGGACAAAAGCCAGTCAAGTTCTCTGTAGCTTCCTGAGAAACCAAATAGGAGGGCAGCAAGGTCCAGCCCAGTTAAAGATAATGCAGCGGAAGCTGAGGTAAAAGGTCAAGGAACAGGTGAAAGTAGTCCCTTTGATATTTCTCACCCAGAAAAAAAGCTTACGGAAGTCCTAACCCAGTAGACCAGAAAAGTGCAAAGAATATTAATAAGTAAACAGAAATGTCCCATTTTGTGTTTGGATTCTTTTTTTCTTATCAGATAGCATTTCGACTTGAATAGTCTTTCAGAGTATTTTTCAGCTCTCCTTTTGGTGTAAATTCTTCCCATTTTTTTAAAAGTCTATTTCCAATAGCAAAAAAGGTGCCAGTGATAATTAAAACCTAATTCTATCCCCGCATTCCTTAAAAAAAAAAAAAAAACAGAATATGATCTCCTGTAAAGCTCTCAGATATAATCAAGTCTCCATATCTGCCCATAATAACAGTGATTTCAAATGGATAAGGTTTGCAGAAGAACTACCCAGAAATGCAGTGAAATTAATTGCTGTTTTTCACAAAGCAGCTTTAAAATGCAGTAATTAATTGACCTACTGCTGGAGACAGTTTCTTCATAGTTAATAACCACTCTTCCCAGACATGAGAAAGACAGATTGCTTCCATTTGAAAACAGTCCCCACTAAAACCAAATGATGGAAGAGATAGCCACATTTTCTGGTACATGCACCCTAACCAGATGGGGTTTCATGAGCTGCTGTTTTTCTTTTAGCCCAGTGAGGGGAACATGCATCCACGGTCCTACAAGATGTGCTTCCGTGATTCCTGATCCCGAGACGCCTGTCCGTCTATGGATTGTGTGTCCGGGGAGAGCTTGCTCTTGGAAATTGGTGTCTTGTCCCGGGGAGGGAGCAAGGTGTTGGAGCCAAGCCTTGTGTTTCCTCAGCTATCTAATGGGCCCAGCAGACCTGGGAAGTGGGTCCCGACCTCTTCCCTGTCCCACTGACGGTCGCTGTGACACATAAGTGCAATGAAGCTGGGAGGGAGCAGTGAGAACTTCTGCAGATTTCCCCACGCCTCCACTTCTGAGCTGTGCACCCCCCACCCACTGAGTGGTGTACCACCCTCGCCCTCCTGTCTCTGCTCCTGTCCTGTTCACTTGCCTTCTGGCAATCTCTTTTGGATGTGGCCACTGAGGAGCCCCGCAGAAAAGACTGGGCGGAGGGAGGCGAGTGAGGTCAAAGTATATATTTTTCCATCCACCCACAGAGTTTTCTCAAGCTGGCTCTAACTGCCCCAGCTGCTGTCAGGGCAGCCCTCCCCTTGCCAACCTATCCTTCCAGGTGCTGCCCACCTTCCCTCTCTTTGCCCTTACAGGCCCAGGATACAGCCCCTCCCTCTACCCCACTGACTGCTACCAGCCTCTGGGCACTGTGCTACCCCTTGGGGTTTCCCCACACCCCACTCACACTTCTATAAAGAAGGCCTTTACTAAACCCTCCTCCAGGGGTACGATTTGAGTGCGTCCTCAGTGCATTCTCCGTTCCCACTCGGGCTGGACTGATCTTTTCATGTCCCTCTTAACCTGACCTTACCTGGGGCATTCGCTTTGCCATAACCTTCTAGTGCATCACAAGCAATTTCCCTTCATGAATCTTTCTACACTCACACTGCTCTCAGGGTGACCCACAATCTGAAGACTGTCATAGCCCCCAGGAGTGAGATGGAGAACTGGAAGCTAGACCGTAACCACTCTTGCTCATTTTAGGGGTGGAGACATGTGGAAAAGACCCACGGAGGCCAGAGGTTGCAGGGGATTCTGACACGGTGCAGCTCTAACTGTGATCGTGTCGCCCAGGGCCAGAGTGGCTTGTTGAGGGGCTGGGATGTGTCCTTCTTCCACACGGAGAGTTAAACTCATAGTTTTCCAAAATTCCTCTTAAAACCCTAGCTCCATTTATCATACCCCTTGAGCCAGGATTCACAGCTGGGGGGTTCAGATGACTTTCCATTCTCACAATCCCGAGGGAGAAAAATAAACTAGTTCTGTTTGTTTGTCTGTCTGTTCTATTTTCCCTTCAGTCTTTGGCTGCAGCATGAAAACAAAAGCTCCTTTTCTCTCACTCAGGGTGGATGCTGAATCACGGTGGGTCCTTTTCTCCAAATTTTCCTCAAGGGAAAAGAAATACACATATTTTGGTCCTGGTCCTTCTCCTGATTCCCCTTCCCCACTTCTTTTTCCTTTTCTTTTTTCTTCATTTTGCAAAGGAAGTCGATGATACCACCCCAACGACCACACCCAGTACACCACTGAACAGAAGAGCTAAGATACAAGGCTCCCAGAACAACTTGAGCCCTTCTGCCATCCACCGGGTCAGGCTATCTTATTTAAAATTTAGGACACTCACATATCTCAACAGAACTCCAGAAACTGTCCAGCAGCCTGGCTGGACAAGGCAGTTCCCTGTACTAACCAACACTGCCTACGCAGAGGCCTCACGCTTCTTTGCCTCGAGACTGTATGAACTAAATTTCAAGGCGTGGAAACAACTGAAGAGAGACTTCATGCCATCCGCATCCCTGAAACTGTGTTTGGCTCTAGGAAGGAAGCTCTGAAGAAGGTATACACAAGCCCAGGTGTTCACTGAATTCAAGAACAACTAGGGCGGGGGGTGGAGGGATCATCCCAGCTCCCAGCTCCCAGCTCCCAACTCCCAGCTCCCAGGAATCTCAGAGGAAATGTGCTACGTTAGTCCTCATCTTTAGTCCTGCCAGGTATTCCTACAACTGGGACAAGAGTTACTAGGCCTGTTAAAACAACAGCAACCCCACCTTTGTGAACGAATCCAGAAGAAAACCAACGATCTTAGCACACTAGCATTCTAGAGATGCCGCCAAGCTGTGGTGCAAACGTGCACCTCAACCAACACTCGTTAGGATGCCTTTACACACCTAAATAACTAAATCATTCTACGACGCAGGATGAGAGTGAAGGATGACAGAGGGACCAGGAAAAAGATATGATGAATTAAAATAATGATCATCAATGCCTCTTAACAGACTCTCAAAGGATTCTTCATGGTCTAAAGCAGCACTATTTAAAAAATGTAATGTCTACTGGCAATTATTTTTCACATACTTCTAATAAAATTGGTTGCTTTTCTGGTGCATAGAAGATTAGAAAATGTCCATGGAAAGAATCATGATTCTTACAGTAGAGTGGAATGAAAACCTGAGAAGTTAAAAGGAAAACTCTAAATTATTAACAAATAAAATAGAAACGTTTCAAATCCTCTAGTAGGTGTGGGAGGTGACAGTGTCTTCCTCATGCTTGCCCTCCACATCACTGATTCCACTTCCTGTGATGTCAGTGCCCTCCACATCACTGATTCCACTTCCTGTGATGTCAGTTCTGTTCTTCGTTGCCTGCAATGCAAATTTTTTAATTCCACTGAGTTGTTTTGAGAGTTCTCTTCTCTTCTTACTCCGGGTGGCTCTCTCTGCATCTCTGCGTTCATCTGAAACTCTTACACACCCTGATTCTATTTCAGAGAGGCCGATTGTTTCTAGGACATGCTTTGGACTTCTTAGATTTTTAACTTACCTTGGAAAATATTTTCGGATATACACTTTTTCTTTGAGTCTCTAGATCAACACTTCTTTTCATTAGGCACAGGTCCCCACTTTGGTGTTTTTTAAAAAATTATTTCTTTCTTTGTTTTGCTTATGCCAATTTGGGCAAAATCAAGCCCTGTGTTTTCTAAGAGCAAGGGTAAGTAGTGTCCAAAGTCACCACCCAGCTTCCCTGGAATACTGGCCACACTGATGTATTCATTTATTGGGCTTAGATTTAATTTTCTCTTGTTCCAATGATTGAGTTCTTGGCCATTACTTATGCAACTTTTTCTCTTGCAAATAAGTCATCTAGGTTGAAATGCTTCACTTGCCAACCTTTTTATTTCTGCATCTCTTTGGGTTATTATTTGTATATTTTTAAAAGCAAGTAGTAATAGAGAAGTTAATGGAAGCCCAGCAAGGAGCAGGTTCCTGGAATTACCGGGTTAAGAATGTACTTATCGTGTTTGTGGATGGTCACCTGTCATTCTCATTATGAAACTCCTGGGACTTCAAATTAAAGTTAGACATTGAATGTCAGTCTCAAAGTTGTGTGTGTATTTCTGTGAGAGAGAGTACATGTAAATACGGTATGTACATAGAAATCCATATGTGGAAAAGAGAGCAAGAGAGATAGATTGATAGATTCAGTTGATATCTTATATATTCAGAGACATTTTTCCCATAGATACTTTGAGCAATAGGGCCTGTTTGGCTTTGAGAATGTACTTTTCAATCCATTCCATAATCACAGCAACATATGGTCCTACACTCTGAAATATAGGCTGTTTTGCTAGTTTGTCTTTTTGTATTTTGATAGAAAGGTCTATCAAATATACATAATCTGTGACATTACTAACTTGGAAGCACATATTCATATTTTGCCTACATTCTAGAATAATTTATGACTCACACAAATGATCCAATCTTCAACAGGATGACAGAACCCATCAATGGAATAGTCTGCCACATTAGACCGTACGCTTTCATTTTCTTCTATGGTAATTGGTCTATTCAATTAATTAGTGGGCTGTGGGTTTGTTTTTTCTTTTTAGCCAATATCAATTATTTCTACTTCTTCCCTAAATAATACATTTTATCAATAATTTTATCAAGGACGACCTAGGGTTATACATTTTAATTGTATTCTCTTATTTTTTTTAAAAGATTTTATTTATTTATTCGACAGGATAGAGACAGCCAGCGAGAGAGGGAACACAAGCAGGGGGAGTGGGAGAGGAAGAAGCAGGCTCCCAGCGGAGGAGCCTGATGTGGGGCTCGATGCCATAACACCGGGATCATGCCCTGAGCCGAAGGCAGACGCTTAACCGCTGTGCCACCCAGGAGCCCCTATATTCTCTTATTTTTAAACCTTCTCAATATTTGGAATGATCCAGTGTCTCTTTAATTTTCCTTAAGCATAATGGTGATTCCTATTTTTTTTTTTTTTAAAGATTTTATTTATTTGACAGAGATAGAGACAGCCAGCGAGAGAGGGAACACAAGCAGGGGGAGTGGGAGAGGAAGAAGCAGGCTCATAGCAGAAGAGCCTGATGTGGGGCTCGATCCCAGATCGCCGGGATCACGCCCTGAGCCGAAGGCAGACGCTCAACCGCTGTGCCACCCAGGCGCCCCGGTGATTCCTATTTTTTAATAAGATTATATGAAATTGATCTAGTTGATCAATTTATTTTTGATACGGGGAGAGAAAGAAAGGTAGACAGACATTGGAATAATTTAGCTCTTTTATGTTCTAATTGTTTTCTACTTCATTTTATTTGTATTCTTATCTTCATTTGCATTTGCCTCGTTTCCCCAGGTATTCACAGTCTAACATCTGAAAGAGACTGACTAGTTTACTTTTATTACTTCTTATTGAATAAGGAATTGACTTCTGTTATGAATTTGCCTTGGGGTAAAGCTTTGGAAATATAACATGTGTTTACAATAAAATATTCTTACATTTATTTCTAAATAGTTAGCAACTTAGATCCCATTATTCTTTAACCAAAAATTATTTAGAGATGAATTTTAATTGTTATTATTTGTTTTGTCTTTTATTTTTAATTTGTATTTATCTGACATTACATTTGGAGAGCTGATCTTATAAAATATCCACTTTACAGAATTTATCATGCTTATTCTTGTGGCTTAGCATAAGATAAAATGTTATCAATCTTCCATGGAAGCCTAAAAAAACATTTTTATTTTAATATATGAATATAATTATTTTATTTTAATTTGTCTATGTACTTATGTATTTTTAGTCTCTTACCTGTCAAGGGTAATAAGAAAGGTATGTCACAGTCTCTCCAAACAAATGTGTTTCTGTAAATTTCCCATTTTATTTCTAACATTTCTAGCTTTATATATTTTGATGCTCTGTAATTCAGCAAATAAATTTTCATGACTATTTTATCTTTCCTGTGGATTGTAAAATGACATTCTTTGTCTCCTTTAATATTATTCAGCCTGGAATAAAGTTTGTTAGAAACTAATGTTGTCAGCCCCATTCTCTCTGTTTTTGCATTTTCTTGATAATGTATTTTATCCAGTTTTTTTCAACTCTCTTTGTCTTTTAGTTGTATGAAACACCAAGTGGGAATTTACTGTTGAACACAATAAGAGAAGTTTGGTCTTCTCAACTGTTGGAAAATATTGTTAATTATATAGAATCTTTTAAAAGGACCTAGAAATGTCGACAGAAGCCTCTCCCGGGCAACCCCAGAACCCCTCTCTGTATGATGTCCTCTGGGAGGCAGCGCTGGGAACTGTCAGCCCTTGGCGTCATTCCACTCCGGGCTGCTGGTTCAAAAGTGCTGGTTAAGCAAGTATGCCTCCAGGCTATAGAAGCCATGGGGCACTCTGAGAACATAGGCAAAATGAGAGGTAAGTAAGACGTGACTCCTCGGTAAAATCTCAGTGTTGACAATAATAATATTATCTATTGGGTATTCCTCGGTGAATTTTTCTTCCCATTGCCATCTTCTGTACTCTCAACCCAACAATGGAGCTGTAACAGCATTGTGCTGTGTAAAATCCAGGAAACTGGAGAAACTCGTATTATAGATTTTAGATAGTATCCTCTCTGTCCCAGGCAGGCTTAGATAAGGACGTTGCCCATCTGCAACGCCAGGAGATGTCAGGGTCAATACCGTCTGCCACGAGATCTGCTCTAAACACTGTGGAGGTACTTTAAACACCTGTGCCTCCGTTTACTCATCTGTTAAAAAGGATTAAATGAGGCAATGAAGTGCATATAAAGTGCTGAGAGCAGATTCTTGACATACAGTAACCGACAGACAAGAGTCAGCTAATGTTATTATTGACTGACTTGACCGTCTTGTTCTATATCAGCTTTTTTTTTTTTTTAAGATTGTATTTATTTATTTGAGAGAGAGAGGGCACAAGGGGAGAGAGGCAGAGGGAGAGGGAGAAGCAGACTCCCCGCTGAGCAGGGAGCCTGATGCAGGACTCGATCCCGGGACTCGATCCTGGGATTCCAGGATCATGACCTGCACAGAAGGCAGACGCTTAACCGACTGAGCCACCCAGGCGCCCCTAAATCAGCTTGTCATACTGCTCACCCATTTCTTCTCTTAACCATATTTTCATTTTTTGGTCTACATTTTGTTTTTGCTTATTTTTTTTCTCAGCAGTTTGGAAGGAACTCACCGTTTTTTAAATTTTGCTTTGCTTTTATATATTTGAATCATTTTTTTTCTCTGGTTCACAAGATTTAACATGAGCTCTCACCCCTTGTCGGATGAGCAATGTTTTGAGTTCATGTTTCTCATCTCCCTTTTGTAAACCCATTTCTTTAGATTACTACTGTATGATTGAGAACCATCTCTTTGCATCCAAATGAGAAGGATATTTACAGTTTTTGACTTTATATTAATCATTTTCTTTGCTCGTAATCATCTTTCTCAAACAATGGTTTCTCCTTCTTGAGCCTCTAATTTCAAGTCATATCAGTGTGTGTCACTCATATTCACGTTTATTTGAGAGGAAACTTACTTTACAAGTTTTTTCAACATGTTTTTTGGTTTGTTTCATGTTTGTGTAGGTTTTTTGGAGAATTTTGTTTTGTTTTTTGCTTTTGGCCTTTCCCCGTGAATGGCCATTTGGCTGGTTATCACATCGTTGGATCACACACTTTTCTCTGAAAACACTATACAAGTTGCTCCATTTCCTGGCATTTGCTATGCTCTTCTAGGTGTAAATCTTCTTTTCATTATTTCTTCTTATACACAGTGGGGATGTTTGATCTTCGTATTTAGATCTTTTCAGCTTCAGAAAATTGTATCTAATTATACCCTTGATGATTGTTTTCTTTCCATTGCTCTTTTAATCTTCAGAAATATCTAAAATTTATGTGTATTACATCCATTCTCTGTCTCTCCATCCTTTTCTCATCTTTTTTCTTTGTATTCCTCTGACACATACTGAATGCTCAATAAATATATAAGAAAGAAAGAAAGCAGGGAGGGAGACAGGGAAGGAGGGATCTACTTAGGGGACATGTTTTGAATTTATCCTACCCAGCCTGGATTTGACTTTCTGATCATGTCCGTCTTAACTGTGGGTAGGTGGCCGTTTGCCTCCTAATAGCTTCCTGGCAACCTTTTCTCATGTCGTGGAGTTTGTTTTCCTATCGGTTTGTGTTGCTATTTTCAAAATGTCCCATGTTACTGTATTTTACCAAACATTCTCCATGCTCCCTCCACACCCCACTTAGACAACAATAATTTTCAGGGTGATGTTATTTTTCCTTTGTACTACAGTATTTCCCACTCACACCACTGACTTGTTTTGTGATGAACATTCCGGAATGATACCACATGGATTTGCCAGTCTGTACCGGTGTTCTTCCACTCAGGTGCTGAGAGACCAAGGTGAGATCCTCTCCTAATGCATCTGCTTGACTCTCCAGCACTTGACACCAATACTCAACGACACACAGAAGCCACCTTTATTGTTAGCACTGCTGCAGGGGACTTTCCTGTCTCTGCCCCAACATAGCCCATTCCCCATAGGACTTATGGTCCCTAAGGTGCAAGGAGGCCCTGTTCACCCTCGTTGCTTGTCTTAATTTCCTACGAGAAGGCATTGTTGGGACAGAGCAAGATGTGGGGGTGTCCATTGCACCTTTCAAGAACAAGTGCTTTAAATAAATGACTATTTTTATGATTCGTATAAATCCTGAGTCTCTGAGCCAAATACAGAGAGTGTGAAAGTGTGGAGGGGGGCATGTGGGGTGTGTGTGTATGCATGTGCACTGGATGAAGTGGAGAATAAAATTTCATCCTTTATACTTTATGCCTGCAAAATACAGTTCTGCGATCTACTGTTTTTATTTTCTCCACTCACTTTTACTTGGGTATCTGTTAAATCCTACGATATATTTATTCTGATAGGAAACTAAGCTAGACTGCAAACTCCCTAAGGGCAGGGACTGTGTACTTAGATTCCACAGTGAATCCCACGGCCTACCCCATACATAGGCTGAATGAACAAGTGAGGGATTAAATAAAGCCTGGGATGGACTGAAACGGGCTCACATTTTTTTTTTTTTATTCTGGACCATCTTCTCCATATCTTTCTATTTATTCTATTTATATGGGTTTACAAATATGTTTTTCAAATTAGTAAATTAGTAAATTATTCCTACCAGCGTCACACATCTGGTAATGATTGTAATGGGAATTTTTTTTGTTAGTTCTCTTTATAAATTTCAATATTTCAGTTTCTCATGTGTGAGAAGTGTTGAAATGAACAGAATTAGCTCATACAATGTCAGGAGGTTTGGTATGCATGATTGTTATAGGGGCTTTTTTTTTTTTTTTTTTTTGGTCGAAGTTATTAAAGGACACTTGGAGAATGAGGGAACAAAATATCCCCCAAATCCCAAGACTGAAACTCAGTCTCTATTTGATATTTCCATGTGTTTCCTTCCAGGCCCCTTTCTCAATGTTGAGCCTTGTGGCCGTGGGTGGGAAGGGATTCACCAGCCAGACGCTAGTGGGAGGGTCGAATTCGTGGTATTTAGAAAGAGCCATGGATCTATACTCAGCTGAGACATTGCTTTTCTTGTCTGTTTTTTCCCATTTTGAACAGTGATTGCTGCTACCAAAAACCCTCAGGCGGTGTAAGGACTTGAGCCATCTCAGGGTGCAGAAATCAGGGGGAGTTGCCCAGACAGACCGGGGATGCGGCTGAATGTGGTACAGCATGTTCGAGGAAACCAGAATGCCCTTAAAGCAGGACTCAGAATAACTTTTGTTATTTCTATGAATTTAACTGTTTCTAGTTACAGAAACCTAGAAAATCCTGCAACCCCTAACCACGGGCCTGACCTATGGAAATGTTATCTTGGGCCACGTCTACACGTGTCCAGGATAGCATGGGAAGAAGAGAGCCTGGATGATGAAAACAAACAATCTGAGCAAAAGAGACAATTCTCTTCATAAATACAAGCTAGACATTTTACTATGTCTTAGTGAGAGGAAATTGGAACTTTTTATTCAGTCCCTGCTTTGTAATCCTCAAAGGCTACATGAATTATGGGTATGCCAACTGTCTAAATATCGCTAAAAAGTTTTAATTTCGGATTGAGTTCAACGTTAACCCACCCTCTGACTGCCTCTGAGACAGCTTAAATCCAATCACACCCTTCACCCTCCAAGTTCACACAACCTGTTCTGTCCATTACAGAGATCCAAATCAGGCCCACATGAATAGGATTCAGATTCTGATACTCAGTGTGGACAGAGCAGACAAAAGACCCACCTCACGGAAAAGAGCCCTTTCCAAATGCTTTCCTCTGTGCATGTGCTAAGTTTCAGGCATTATTAGACAGCATGAGATGTGTTGTTTCCTTTTTTGCCATTAAGCATTTCAATGTATATTATATAACATATTTTGCTTCTTTTTTTCACCTAACATGGTATAATCGAGTCTCCATTTTATTAAATGGCTGTCATAACCATCCTTTTAGTGACTGCATGAGAGCCCACACACTGTACACATCACTGTCTACGCCCTCCGTTGTTGGAGATCCAGCCTGAAGAAGTTGCTCTGTAAGTTCCCAGTGTGGAATATTCCCTGGAAAAGTTTAATGATTTACAGCAAGGGTTTAGACTTGATATTGCATGAAGACAGATGTCTCCCACCGAAAAAGGAAATGCACCTTTCAGAGCTCCGTGCTTTGTTGCTGCTTTTGTTTTCTTTTTAGCACGACTAACCAATTCTCTGTTTTTCTGTTTATAGAAAACAGTTACTTATGTAATACAGCTGTTATATAAGTAGCTACTTTATATAAAGATGCCGGGACACTGGGTGCCTCGTCAGAAAGAACTACGAGCCCAGCCACACACATGTCTTCTGGGGGAAGTTGTTGTATATTTTGATTCCTAATTACTAGCAAGACGTCTTCTGGTGGGGCCCAGGCCCGGAAGCTGGCTGAAGGACTTGAGGGTATTTGGGAAGGAAGAGGAAGGCTGCAACCAGAGCCCACTAGGCCTTCTCTTTTTAAAGCAACAATAAATATGACTCTTCTCCATCATCTATAATTTAGCTATAAGGTTTGGTAATTTCTGAGTAAAATGAACACAAAATACGATGTGCAGTCATGTGAGATACCTTTGGTTAACCTGTCCTGAGAATGATTAAATTCAAGATACAGATGTCTGTGTGTGTGTGTGCATGTGACAGAGAGAGAGAGAGAGAGGCAGCGTGCACATATATTTAATATGCAATAGATAGAAATAAAGATAATGCTCCTCTGTTCCATACAAGGGAAGATGGGCTGGCAGTGGAAGTCATCTGCCCCGATGAGGAGTATTTTGCCAGTGACATTGTTTAAAAAGTCAGTTGCATTATTATTTTTTTATTTTATTTTTATTTTTGTAATTGCTTCATTTACTTTTAGTTTTACCTCTATCGTAACACACCCGCCATTGCCTGCGGTCGGGGCAGAATAGTCCCACTTGCCAACTCTGGGGCGCCACTGGCTTTCTCTTATACGCCTTCTCACCTTATAAAACAAAATCAGCTGGAGTAGGGGTTATTATCTCCACGTTAAAGACAAGGAACCTAAGACTCAGAGAGCTTAAGCAACCTGCCCTTGGCCATACAGCTAATAAGAGGTCAACTCAGGATTTGAAGTCTGTATGTACAGATTCAAAAGCCTACACATTCTGTGAGAATGCTGACCGCCTAGAGATAGCAGACAGAGCGTTTATTCACAGAGAGAGAAAGAGGAAAAGCAAGAAAAGTAAGAGAGGAAGGAGAAAGACACACATAGAAAGAAAGTTACAGAGCGGCTACTTTTACAATTTGGGGCCTAAGATCTTTTCCTTCTTACCTCATCATATTTTTAAAAAAATTTTTAACCAATATTCATATGTTGAAGTCCTACCCCAAATACCTCAGGACCTCAGGACATGACTGTATTTGGACATGGGGTCTTAAGGAGATCATGAAGTTAAAATGAGGTCATTATGGTGGGGCCTAATCCAATGTGACCAGTAATCTTGGGAAAAGAAGAAATTCTGACACAGATACGATACAGACAGAGAGGGAAGACCATGTGGAGACACACAGAAAAGATGATCACTGTCCACCTGCGAGCCAAGGAGAGACGACTCAGAAGAAACTGAGCCAGACCACAATCCTGAACCTCTAGCCTCCAGAACTGTGAGAAAAGAAGTTTCTAGTCTTTGAGCCACCCGGCCTGTGGTATTTTGTCATGGTGGCCCGAGCAGACAAACACTCCATCAGACTCACATGCAGGCTGCACATCTGGGGGGCTGCCCCATGCCGAGACCAAGAGAGCCACTCTCCCGATGTGATCTATTACCTGGGCTCTGCTAGCCCCACGGGAACAGGTCTACAGGATCAAGCCCAGGACACCCTTATTTGTACCCACTGCAGAGACGGGGCTGGCTCCAAATCAACACTGCTACTAGGGCACGACCCCACCTTTCTCTTTTGGCTCTGTCAAGATCACATTTCCCAGAAAGATGTATTAAACGTGCATTGGTTGCCTTTGGCAGAGACAGGCCCTGGTTTGAGCGCTAGTGAATCAGGGCCTTAACCAAACACGAAATGACAGAACTGTTTCCAGCAGAGGATTAATTGAGCCAACTCAAGACAAATACAACGTATTTTGGCATTGCTTTTGACAGATGGAAATAAAACAAACATTAGCAACCGGATTGCAGCTAACAATATGCAAAATTAAAGAAGGTACCTTTTTAACTTTGTCTGGGAGCCCACTGGCTTTTCTTATAAAATCTGCAGAAGGAAAAAAAAAAAAAAAAGACAGAGCTGTTAATCTTGTT
This sequence comes from Ursus arctos, assembly GCF_023065955.2. Classification (NCBI taxonomy): domain Eukaryota; kingdom Metazoa; phylum Chordata; class Mammalia; order Carnivora; family Ursidae; genus Ursus; species Ursus arctos. The sequence continues at coordinate 21,214,904 of NW_026622863.1, forward strand.
ACACAACCAGTTAGCACATGCAAACAAGGGAAATTAAAAGTCTTTGCATTCAGGGGAGGAAATAGATATTTGACACATATATTTATTAAGGAGACTGGACTGGAAAATAGCACTGCTGTATTAATCAGAAATGATGTAGAAAATACTTAAATAATATAACAATGTGCACAGACAGCTTAAGCTGCTTACAAATGGAAGCCTAAGGTCTAAGTATTTTTATTTGAAGGTTAAATTTTCAATTAATTTTTTCAGCTTGTTGCCATCTCTCCCAAGCATCACTGTTAATTGCTATAAAACAATGTCTGTCCCTGTTTGAATTCTGGACATGGGACCCAGGAGCCGTCTGCCGTCTAATGGCCATCAGAGTATTGTGGCAGAAATCAAAACCACAGCATAAAAGCTGAGCCAAAACTGATGGGTTAAAAACCCCTTCTTTCATTTGCTCAGTTTTTCAGAAGTTACATTGGGAAGCTCCAGCCTGTCACTGGAAAGTACAAATAGAAGCTTCCTATGATCAGAATTTCCAAATATCCCAATTTCAGGGGTTTGTGGCAGTCCCGGGTCTATCTGCCCATTTACTCGGTGGGTCACCAGAGAAGGTACCTTATGCATTCTTCTGTAGGATGGGACACTATGCATGTCCCCAGCTGTAAATGGGCTTATCCACTTCTCTTACTGGGTTAACTGGCACTGGAGGGCTCTCCTCCAGTCTGGGATCCAGCCTTCGTTGTGTAGGATGATAGGAAACAGAATTTAGAAAGCCCTGGGATGGAGAACTGGGGTTGGAAATAATGTTACATCTTAAGTTGAAGACAGGATTAGAATGAAGGTTTGGAGCATAAATACATTGGCATAGGTTTTGGCTGCAAGATATGTGTGTTGGCCTGAGAGTCAGAATTAACTTTGAAAATGATTTTAGGTGAAGAATAAAGGAGAATAATGGCATTGAGGATAAAATGTGTAGCATTACATTTAATTTAAAATAATCATTTTAATTTAAAATAGTGTCATAGAAAAAAAAAAGCCTTTTTAAAAACACATAGCCTCTTCTAATAAACTGAATTTACTCTGTAACCCAGCTCCATCACTTAACACTTATGGCCCTTTGTATAAGTCACCTAAACCCTCAGCCTCAATTTCTTCATCTATAAAATGGGAATGATAATGTCTACTCCATACCTTCTTGAAAGAAGTAGTAGAAATAAATGACTAGATAACAGGTCAATTTTGTTCCCCCCTCCTCCAAGGGGACATGTGGCATTGTTTGGGGACATTTTTTGATGCTTGGGTAATGAGTGCCACTAAAATCTAGTGGACAGAGGTTCAGTATTCTGCTATACACCCTACAAGCACAGGACAGACCCCCAAGAATTATCCATCCCAAAATGTCAATAGTTCTGATACTAAAAAACCCTGGATTAGATTTGGTAGGCAGATGACAGATGATAGAAAAAAATCTAATGGAGAAATTGATTTGGGGGATTTACAGATCATCTATAAATCTATAAGTAGATTAATTAATAGAATGATGAAAGATACTCTGACATGGGACACCCTAAGCATTCAACAAATGGAAGATTTTTTTATTAAATCTGAAGATAGGATTAACAATATTACAGTTGGGATGAAGTGACAAGTGATGCTAAGGGTGAAATAATGTTAGTAATGAAAACGCACCAGCCACCATGCTGGGTACCTTGTATTGTGATCACATTTAAGAGTGGGGTTCACCTGAGTCTAGGGCTGGGGTTAGTGTTAAGAGTTGTGGGTCCGGGGAAAGTTGGGATCAGAGCTGGCAGACCCTTGCCAAGGAGCAGCCAAAGCTCACTAACTATTTTGCAAACATGCAGACAGTCCCTCCAGAGCTAAGCATCCTAATCTGAGTCCCTCCAGTTCCAGGGGAAGGGGCAGACCTGATGTGACCCAAAGATGTCAGGGTGGCCCACTCCATAATTGCCCACTTTCTCGGGCAATGGGATTGAGATTATCTGGAGCATGTGGATGACCCAGTTATATCATGGTCTTTGTTTCTAATTGCATGAGGAAGGAATACAAGTAGCTGAAGGGATCAGCGTTTCGTGTGAAGGGAGATGTCAGGAACATTCCAATATTAGACCCACTTTGAGAAAAGGCAACTGTTTGTTCAATTTGTATTTAAGAGAATAAGAAGCATAAGAGGATCAAACCAATGTCTACACCCTGCATTCAATCTACAGGAGGGTCTGGCATCTCCAGAACCCAAGAGAGCAGGGCCTTTGAGAGATAATGGGAGCGCTGGCCACCTGCAGTCACAGCTTCGTGTCAGGAATGTGGGTCAGCACAATCACACCACAGTTTGGAGAAGATAAATCTGTGATGTCATCATACATATGAAAAAAGAAACCTAAAATATTGCATGGTGTCCTGGCTGGAGAAAGACGGCTTGAACAGAAGTGAGTTTTCTGAATGAAGCAGGGTAAAGGGGAGAAAAAAAAAGAGAGAGAGAGAGAGAGAGACTTGACAACGATTCACCTGCAATGTCCTGGCTGAGAGTCACTGAATCTGGGAAACATTAGCAAACTGGCGCATAAATGGGCCTCTCCAGTAAGTGGCTGGTTTGGTTTTCAGGCCCTTTGGGTGGCTGACGTGAGACGTCCCTGACACCACCCATCACCCTGTGTTCTTATTCCATAGCCAGAGAGTGTGCTCCTGAAGACCAACAACCTGCCAGATAGTCAGTGCAGAAGGTGTGAGCCCGGGTAGGGTGACATACGCCTTCTTGCTCCTGGGAAGGTCAGTGTCTTCATTGAAATGTATCAAGTGGAACTTGGTTTAAACATGTCTCTTGAATCTAGTTTCCGGTACAATTCTCCATGGGCTAGATGTCTGACATTCTGCCAGAAAGTTCTGGTGAGTAACAGAGAAGTCATAGTCTGAACCACCACGACCTTGCTGTTTTACTTCTGGTAGGCTCCTAACACACACACACACACACACACACACACACACACACACACACACTATAGTGAGGTAAAATTTACATACCATAACATTTACCCATTTTAAGTGAGCAATTCAATGATTTCTTTTCTAATAAACACTCATGGAGGTGCGACCATGACCACCATTCCATTTTAGAACATGTCTAACAGCTCACGGAAATCCTCCTTGTATTCATCTGTAATTAACAATTAACCCATTTCCACCTCCGAGCCCCAAGCGACCACTGGCCCATGTTGGCCTCCTGAGTTTGCTTTTTCTGGGCATCTCATAGAAATGAGATGATATATTAGGCAGTTCTCTGCATCTGGCTGCTTTCACTTAGCACAATGTTCCTTGAGATTTGGCCACAGCAAGTACTTCATTCCCTGCTCAGACTAAATAGTGTTTTATTGTATGGATAGACCACATTTTGTTTAGGTATTCATCTGTCGAAGGATATGTGCGTTGCTTCCACATTTAAGCTATAGAAGAATGAGGATATGAAGTTTTGCATACAAGTCGTTGTGTGGACATACGTTCCCATTTCTTTGGGGTAGGTACCCAGGAGTGGAACTGCTAGGTCACTTTGTAAATTTCTGTCTCCCCACCGGTGGGGTCTTGAGCTGCCACTGAGATGGCCTCCTCCTCAGCATTGTGCAGGGTCATAATGGGATAGCCTGAGAACTTAGCTAGCTAGTATGAGCATATAGCATTCATTCCCTGGGAGATTTTGCAACTTTTGAAACTGCAACCACCTTTAAATGGAGAACAGCCTTATAATAGCCACCTGAGGTTGCTATTTCAATAAGAGGATTCTCCAAAATACAAAAGATGTGAGAGCATCTTAAAGAGTTAGCACAGAAGATGATAATGTGATATTATTGCCATCATTAGTGTTACTGGCTTGTCATCTGTGATTTGAAATGATGGGGTTTCGAGCTCCATGGTAGGATCAGGAAGCAGCTAAAATCTAATGCAAAGAACCCTTGACTCTGATGTTTGGTCTCAACATTTCCACTTCCCAGTTATGGGAACTTCCTACAGTGATCTGCCTTCCCAAGCTTTAATTGCTTCACTTAAAAAATGGGGCCACCAACCTCATCTCTCAGGGTTTCCCTAGGATTAAACAAATTGGCAGCACATTTAATCCAGTCCTGTGGGGCTATTGGGTGGTTAAATTATCTGACCCTAATTTTAATCTAGAAAGGCTGCGTATCTCAAGGGAAACCTCCAAGAATCAAAATATGCAGCAAGATAGGCTGCATCCGATTTTGAGAGCAACTGCAATGTGTGTGTGGGGAGGGTGTCCTGCAATTCAACTAAATTCTGTCACTACTTACCTAGAGATAGTGTCAGATCCCCCAGGTTAAGGGCTCAGTCCTAGAGGACTCCTCCTTGCCCCCTTTAGCTGCCAGTCACGTGTCCAGATTGTCGCCTGCGCTTCAGACCTACTAGCTCTAGATGGGAGGTTCCAATGACTCCCTCCTAGGGTTGGATTCACTTGCTAGAATGGCTCACAGAGCTCAGAGAAACAGTTTACTTAACAGATTACCAGTCTATTATAAAAAGATAGAACTTAGGGACAGCAAGATATAAGAGATACATAGGTATGTGGGGAGGGGCACAGAGCTTCCACCCCCTCCCTAGCAGGCCCTCTCTCCCAAATCTCCACTTGTTCACCAACCCAGAAGCTCTCTGAGTGCTGTCCTCTGGGGTTTTTGTGGAGGTTTCATTTCACAGACACGATGGACTAAATCATTGGCTCTTGGTGCTTAAATTCCATCTCTGGGGGCATGGGACTAAATGTTCCAAGCCTCTCATCACATGGTTGGTTCCCCCAGCAACAAGCTTTGGGTGGTCAATCCTCTTCCCCATCCCCAGCTTTAGAGGATTCCTAAAGTCACCTCATTAACATAACTCAGTTGTGGTTGAATGAGGTTTCTTACGAATAACCAGACACCCGTTTCATTTTTATGACTCTGAGGAGATTCAAGGAAGAAAGGACAAGAGACCCAATATAACAAAAGATACTCCCATTGCTCTTAAGGGTCTGGAAATTCCAAGGGTTTGGGGAGCTGTGAGCCAGAGACAGGACAAAAACCAAATACCTCTTTCTTATTATACATCACATTATCATACTGCCTCATTTTATTCACTTATGCATTGTATTTCACCTGGGATTTCCTTGTATAGAATGTTGGTATCTCTCTGAAATGAAATAATGACAAAAATAACAGTACCACCCACCGATAAGGCCCTTTTGAAAGGGGAGTTCATATCGATATCCTTTAGGCTACTCAAACCTATGGCCTGCGAGCCTGGTGGCTCAACAGAATGACCTGGAGAGTATCCAGTCATGCTCAGTGCTTGGCACCAGCCTCCAGGATTCTGAGTGCGGATCCAGCAGGAGGCCGGACAGGGACGGCTCAGAACTTTGGAGTGCTGTGTTGTTGTTGCTGTCTTTAAGTTCCCAGAGGATTCTAATGCAGAACCAGAGCTCAGAACCATCGCATGAACTGTGGAAAATGAGGCAGAAGTTACCTTCTCTACCGTTTAGTTGGGGAGCTTGGAGAGAACGTATGGACTTGCCCCAAGTGACACATCTAGGTCGCATGCCATTGAGATTTAAAACCAGGTCTCCAGAGGCGCCTGGGTGGTGCAGTCATTGGGCATCTGCCTTCAACTCAGGGTGTGATCCTAGTGTTCTGGGATCGAGCCCCACATCAGGCTCCTCTGCTGGGAGCCTGCTTCTTCCTCTCCTACTCCCCCTGCTTGTGTTCCCTCTCTTGCTGGCTGTCTCTGTCAAATAAATAAATAAAATCTTAAAAAAAAAAAAAACCTGCTTAAAAAAACAAAACAAAACAAAACAAAACCCAGGTCTCCAGACTCAGTCCAATTCTTGGTTTCTTACACCACATTTTCAAGGAAGAATATGTAACTAGACTTTAGCTAACATGAATATTTTATTATTTTTTAAATTTTTTTAAAGATTTTACTTATTTGAGAGAGAGAGCAAGCAAGAGCACAAGCAGGGTGAAGGGCAGAGGGAAAAGCAGGCCCCCTGCTGAGCAAGGAGCCCCACATGGGACTCTGGAACTCCGGGGTCATGACCTGAGCTGAAGGCAGACGCTTAACCAATTAAGCCATCCAGGCGCCCCTAACATGAATATTTTAAATGGGGGGAAGTCCTGGGGTGGAGAAAGGACAACTGGAATCCTTGGCAAGAATCTATAAATGAGTGGCCATCACACCCTCACCTAGAACAGGACGACAGGAGGGCCTCCTCATGCCTTGCGCATGCTGACATCAGGGCCTGGTTTGTGATAAAACTGTTTACTGTGAAGAAGTTCAGTGAGGGGCAGAGGGATAGATAAATCTATAAGCAAGAATACTGAGTTGGTAAAATGCCCAGCTCAGCAGTTAGGAGCCAAAAACAGAAAGGCTTTGTGAGCAGGTGGGTACCTTTATTATGGTAATCAACTCTGGGCCCAAGAAGCAATGAGGTCATCAGCTTCTTCCTGGGATGCCCTGATGGAAGGCAGGGGGCCTGGTCAACACAAAAATATGCCGCTGGGACTGGGGGCACTAGCAACTTAGGGTCTCCCTGCATCCCAGTCCTGAGCAAGTTTTAGCCAACTTGTGAATCACTGTGGATTGATGAGAGAAATGCTGAACTGGAAGGACTACACTTGAAGAATCATAATATTTGAGAAGGAAATGGGAATTCAAATTCATGAAGCCAAACCCCTCATTTTACAGATGAAAGAAAATGAAGCCCAGATAGGGGCAAGGACTTGCTTCAAGGCTGCAGAGCTAAGTGCATGGCAGAGCCAAGCCTCCCTGCCTGGTGGTTCTCCCACCATTAAAAACCAAACAAACATGACAACGTGGTCAAAACACAGACAAGCTCCAATGATTGTCAGGCAGGAGAGATTTGGGGGAGGGGGAAATCACTGGTGCATTGTCACTCTCCGTTCTACGCTTCTACCCTCTCCTCCAGCCCCTGCTACTCTGCCTGTGGAGAGAGCTGCCACTTTGGCTTCTATTCTGTGTTAGGGGGATCGAGAGAACATCATGGAAATCTGGATTCTGGTTCTGGCTTTGCTGTGTGTCTTGAGAAGTCACTTCACCAATCTGGGTTTCAGTGTCTCCTTTCACGAGGAGTGTGAAGAGACAATTCTAATGATACCCTGCCTGGTCTATTGTCTAGAGAGTGGCAAACTTTGGCCAATTCTGGCCCAACACCTGTTTTTGTAACCAAAGTTTTATTGGAACACAGCCACATCCTATTGTTCGCGTATTGTCTATGGATGCTTTTCTGCTACAATGGCAGAGTAGATACAACAGAGACCACTGTATGGCCTGCCAAGCTGAGAATATGTACTAGCTGGACCACCCCTACCACCATATATTTATGGATTTCCTAGTCCAGATAATTTCTCTGCTATGTGTTTTTGGTAGGAAAATATTTCAAATATATACCTAAGCATAGAAACCAATTCAACCAATGATCCTCATATCCCCCTTGTTTTAACAGTTGTTAATATTCAGTTAGAATTTGTTTTCAGAATTCTGTATCATAGCAATCTATATTTATAAATCATGTTGAATTCTGTGAGGAGGAGGAGGAGGAAAAGACATACATGGGTGTACACAGAGCTCAATGACCCAAAGTGTTCAGCCCTACTCTAACGTAATCACTGCCATTCTATTTTGGGGTTTTCTTACTTATGAGCAGGGTCTTACTCATGAGATCCATGGTCTAAATTACAATATGGACATTTTACCAGAAATTCCAAAAGTAATCATGAGGTTCTTTTTTTTTCCAATCAAATATAGAGTTTAATAGAAAAGTAAAATGGTGATTTTGTTTATGTCATTTAATCAGAGTTATCTTAACTAGCAGCACTTGACGCAGCGCTTAAATGCTCATACAAACAGGGCAAGATTTAAAGAAAATAAAGCCCGAGATTGAGTTGAGTGCCCTTTGCCGCCTATTTCATTTCCTTATCTTAATCCACTCGGTGAGATCACAATCTTAGGAATCAATCTTAATCAGAATGTCCTTTTATAACCACTACTTCTTTTGTTAGGAAAACCAAAGCCTCTGAGACTTCTCTGAACTCCAAGGTTTGCACAACTTCATTGGGACTCAGGGTCCCCACAGCCAGTCGGTTCCCCTGTGACCTGCCCCACCCCCCACCCCGCTCACATGAAAACAAAGACGGATCTTTGTTTCATCTTCCTCAGACACAACAGAGACGGAAGAGGAAGTCTCTGCCCCTCTCATTTGACTTCAGCGGCATCAATATTCGCCTTCTGCAACTTTGTAATATTTCCCCACTGTGTTCATTATTTGCTGCTTTGAGGCTCTTGCATGATGTGTGTGTGTGTGTGTGTGTGTGTGTGTGTGTGTCCCCGCATTTTGATCTTCTCTGGCTCCTTCCAATCAATACCTAGCCTGGAAATGAGGTGAACATAAAACGGCATCGAGGGATCCCCTTTGAAAACTCACCCTCGCTGACAGAACTTGGAGTTACAACCATTTCTGATATAGCCAGAAAAACATGTGCTTTAAAAGATCAGAGAGTCTGCTGGGTTAGCATACGGTTAGTTAAATAGGTCTTGAGGCAGAAATATGTATTAGTTTTATGACCGCTATTCCAGTTGTGCTAATGACTCCACAAGGCGAGGGGGTATGTGACATGGTCAAAAGGTAACATTTCCGCCTGTCTGCACGGTTCCACTCGGAAGTGCGCCTGTCTCACACGCATGGTTCCTCTCTGCAGATTTTTTAAGCTTTGGGGTATTTTTAAGCTTTGGGGTTTAATGCCTCTCTGCTTTAGCCTTCAGAACAGCTCTCCCTAAACCCAGGGACAGATCTCCAGCCACACATCAGCCGTCCCAACCTCCCAAGCCGGGAACCAGAAGTGTGCTTGACACAGAACCCAAGGGAATTTGGGAATGGATAATGGGAGATTCTTAAATATATCATAAATATCTATTACCAGGACGATTAGTAATGATAAGAATGACCTTTCCTTAGTCTAAGACATTACTCTCTTGATACTTAACCTACCTGCGTGGATGAGGTTAAGCGACGTATCGTAATGGGCAACTACTAAAACACCTATAATTAAAATGACTGTTCTCTGGAGTGCTCAAGGAAAATGGAAATTTTTTTCACCTAACGATTATGGAAACAGAGTAACAAAACAGCTACAGCAAATCTGAAACAGATACAATCCCTCCTAATTCTATCCCCCTCAGAAAAGCACACAGGAGCTGCCTCGATGTAGGAACGTCACACGTGGGACACATAAGGATACCTAGAGAATTTACTTAAAATGCAGGTCCCCAGGCCCAGCTCACATCAACCCTGCTTCTCACAATTTGGGGTCAGGCTCAGGATTGCACCTGTTAGTAATGCCCCAGGCGACTCGGACGTTGGTAGTCAGAACAGCAAGCTTTGAGAACCATTGCAAATGTTACTACCGCTCTTTTTTCTCCTGCAATATATACATCCCCCAACTCCAACTCCACATTCTAGCTGGTTACCCACTCCATATTTATTTACTCACAAGTATGTTTTTCAGCCTAGTAAAATTGAAGAGATCAGAGTTTAAATCCCAAATCTCCTCTTAAACAAATTTGTGCAGCTACGTCCGTATTAACAGGCCAGAGGGCAGAGATAATATTTACAGCTTCGACTGTGTGTTACCATATTGCTTTCTCCCAGCGTTAAGAAATGTCTGTGTAAATTGGCAGCTTAAGAGGACCTAATATTCACCATAATGTCACCAGCAATGTGTATTTGAATTTATTTTTACTTTGTCCTGCTAATTTAGTCAGTGTAAAATGGTATCTCAAGGTGGATTTAATTTGCACTTCTTGCATTTTTGGTAAAGATTAATATGTTTCCCTGCGTTTCTTTGCTATTTATAAGTTTCCCAGAGTTACAGTTAAACTTTTGAATCTCTCTTTGGGTTCAGGGCAAGGCTTTTGCTTCTTTATCGTCGAGGCAACAGAGACCTCACAGAGACCACAAACCAGTAATGGAGCAGGGGCCGAGGCTGGAGTCAGCATCCAAGGACGGTGCTCTGGGCCAAATTACCCTGTGTCCTGAAGGTCTTAAGACAAAAACTTCCAGATGGGAGGAAGGAAGGTGTTCCAGGTCGGGTTCCCTGGGAAACAGGGACTGAGACTGAGATTGGCAGGCAGGAGATTCTTGGGCGGAGTCCTCAAGGTTAAGACCTGGAAAGGGCAAAGGAAGCTGGAGCTGGCAGAGGGATGCGTGTAATAGGCGTAGTCTCGGCAGTGACCCTGGGGACCTCTAGAGCCAGGATGACCCTTCACTGCTGCTCTGCAGGAAGACAAAGGAGCCAGGACCTTCTTCCTTTGCACGGACTGGTCATCTAACACGTGCTGCCCCAGGGAAGGAACTGTGAGTTCCGGTGAGGCAACTCTCTGCAGGGGAAGGCAAATTCTGGAGAGGACTCAGCGATGAACCGTCAGCCCCCAGTGCTACCAGCAGCCAGGGGGATGAGAGCCTGAGTCCTGAAGAGGCACCCCAGCATCCCCTGCTGATCTGATCTTGGCTGAGATGCTACAGGCTCTCTACTGGATTCTAATGTTTGAGCTAGCCACTGATGTATACCGAAGCATTCTAAAATGCAGTGGCCTAAGACAAACAACAGTATCTTAATTTTGCTCGTGGTTTTGTAACCTGGGCTGGGTTCAGCTGTGGGCATTTTTCCTGCCGGTCTTGCTAGGGATTCGCTCATTGGGAGCTGTGGACTGAGCTCCGTTGGGTGGCTGGTGGGGTAGGGTGATGGGGCTTCTCTCGCTCTCTCCAGGGGTTTTCAGGCCTCTTTTCAATGTGGCCTTTTCTGTGTCACCTCCAGGCAGCCTCTTTTCATGGTCTTTGTAGCAAGATAACTGCTTTTCTTCTACAGAGACTTAGGGCCAATTCCCGGTTGAGTTTCCTAACTTCCACATGACTGACATTTAGCGTTGGACAATTCTTTACTAATATCCCCATATTCTCCTGTGAAACCAAGGCTCATCTTTCTGAAACACACAGTTACGAAGTCACAGCACTGAGACCCGAGCCCAGGACGGCCCAACACCAAAGCCCACACTCTCCCCACAGCCTGGAGCCACCTACACCAGGTTTCAAAGGGTTACTTTCATTTTTATTTTATTCATTTTATTTATTTTGCTGTAAGCAGGCTCCATGCCCAGCCTGGAGCCCAACACAGGGCTTGAACTCACGAGCCTGAGATCAAGACCTGAGCTGAGATCAAGTCAGAAGTTTAACCAACTGAGCCAAACAGGCGCCCCTCAAAGGGTTACTTTTAGAAACAAACTACCCTCAATCTCCTAAGAAGATGTTTTAGAGGAAAGAGCGAGGTTTTACTTGGGTTTAGTTACGCTTAATGAAGAAAACATTAATCACTTGAAGTGCTATTTTGGAGCTCATGAAACTAAAATGAAGCGCAATATGAAATGTTCATTTATTTCCGAGCGGTTTATTTTGTTAACATTCAATCACTCAATCCTCTCTGCCTTATTTATAAAGTTGGAGGGAAAGAACACTGGTTTTTTTTAAACAAGGAAAATTCTGAGTGATCCAAGTACCAGCTTCCTTCTCTTGCAGACGTGGAAGTCAGGGTCACAGGCAGCACCTTGACTGGGCACCAGACGCCCTGCCCAGCAGCCGGAGCGCCCTCAGGGGCAGAGCTCTGCGCCGGGCACTGCAGCCTCTGCAGAACCCCAACTTGTGCCGGGGTATGAGAGGCCTGCACTTAAGGCTTAGACCCACCACTCATGGGCTTCCTGGCTTTTGATGAATCATTTACATTTCCAGAGCTTCAGTTTCCTTATCTATCCTTGGGTGAAATAACTCCTACCCCAGGGGGATTTGTGTTGAGAAAATGAAGTGATGCATGGGCATGTAATCCCTTCACTGTCCCTTCCTGAGCAAGGAGGGGACTGGCAGTGGGTGGAACAGACACAAGCAAGAGAAGTCTTTTGACTTGTGGGCAGATTAACTCAAGCCTCCTCCTTATCAGGCAGCAAGCCCAGTGTAGGAGAGGAGGCTAGCAGTGGATTAGGGCGCATTCTGCCGGTCAACGTGACTCACAGATCCTGGGCCACCTCCCCTCCCACCTAGAAAGGGAGCAGGTACATAAAAGGCAAAAATGAAGTTGGAATAATATTCCTCCTCCATTCCACTCCCACCCCATCAGACAGGAAATGGAAACTCGGAGACGAAGGGAAGAGCAGAAGACCAGAAGTCAATTTGTCACCCATCATTAGGTACGGTCAACCACTACCTCCCAAGTGGTTCTCAAAACACTGACTTCTTTTCCCCCTCATACTCACCGCATTCATTATAGAGAAAACGCTTTAGTCTGGAAGAACGGGGGGGGGGGACCTTAATGCTCTTCTCCGCTGAATGGTCTTATTTGCTGGGAAGGTACAGCTACTGCACACAGGGAATCCTAGCTTTCAATGTTGGGACATGGCAACAGGTTTTTTTGAACAAAGTTTTCATCAGACGCAATTTAATAATCATCTGAGGGCTTATAAAGCACAGCAGGATTTTGTATTGCCTCCAGGGCATAATAGGAAGCATCCATTTTCTAAGACTTATATTACAAGGGTCAAAATGTGGATTATGGGAGGTTTCTCACTTATATAGTGAAAATGACATGGACTTGCTTCATAGTCAAACTGATTGGGGTTGAATCCTGGCTCTAGACTTACTAGCTGCCTGTACTCGGGCAGGGTCATCTCCGCAAGCCTCAGTTTTCCATCTGTAAATCTGATATAAAGGCATTGCCTTAAGGAAACTGGATGATTATAAAGCCCTTAGCACAATGCCTCACTCATAGCAAGCACTTAGTCAAGTCAACTTTATTTTGCCCATTCTGTTCTTTCGAATTCTATTTCGGCTGCATGAAAAATAAACATGCAGAGAAAGAGCGGGGGGTGGGGGTGGGAAACTACAGAACTCCTAACTGTCCTCCTGGATGGGAGGTCAAAAAGCTGGTGATGGAGGTATGGGTCTGGGAAGATGACCGGCACTTCCACAGGGGGGCGCTACACTCCCCGTTTTATCTAATCCTCACCGACATCGTGCAGTTGTGAATGCAGGCTTCTTAGAGACATCAATTGAGGATGCCATCCTGACTTATGAGTGAAATTCCCCAAGCCCATGCCAGAGAAACCTCTGCATGAGCGTTCCTGCACTTGTAAAGTCAGAGGTATATTCCAGCGCTTTGGGTAAAGTGCTGCGGGTCAGCCTTCCCACGGTGAGTTAGGAAAGGAGAGGACACTAGGAAGAGGGCCTTAGGCCTTTGCTGCGCCTCCTTACGTGGTCCCAGAGACACGTGGTGGCTCTCCTCTGTTGTCAGTCACCCGTGGGCATCTATAAGCACGACTGTTGTTTTTTTGTTTTGTTTTAAGATTTTATTTATTTTAGAGAGAAAGAGCGTGAGCAGTGGGAGGGGCAGAGGGAGAGAGAGACTCTCAATACAGACTCTGTCCTGAGTGTGGAGCCCGACTGGATACCCCCACCCCGAGATCATGACCTGAACAGAAATCAAGAGCTGGACACAACCAACTGAGTCCCCCAGGCACCCCTAAGCACAACTGCTTCTAAGAGATTTTGCTTCAGATACTGAGCCTCATCACTGAACTGGTTGTTATTGAACTAATTATTTCCAAATGACAGCTAAAGGCTCCCTTTTATGTGCTGGCCCATTGTCTGTCTTATTAGTAATGTGCCTCAATTTCAGTTGGGTCAGCTGATGACAGGTCTTGGCTCAGAGAGGTGGACTTTCCAGTGAGGACTCCTTGCATATGTCTCGGCCACCTCAAGGGTTTTTCCATGACAGTTCACTCACACAGGATGGGGTAAGCTGTCCAGTGGGCACCCAGGATGCAAAAAGTTGTCTTCAAGTGTGAGCAGAAAAGCTCCCTGGGCACCCATGATGTAACTCCGGCTAGAGGACAGGGGTTGTGCTCGGCAATGCTGAGGGCAGTCCCCTGCAGCCCAGGGAAAGTTGGGAGGACCTGTGGTTTCTCAAGAGCCAGAGATGAAGAAGGATTTTTTTTTTTTTTGGAAGATTTGCTCCAATGGTGACTGCTTTGTTTGCGTTGGCTCTGCACAAGATGGCTCCTGTTGGCTGCCCTTACCCCAGGGCCCAGGATGGTGTGGGGGCTGAAGGCAACCCTATTCCCACAGCATTGAAAGGAAAGCGCTGGGAAGGTCAGACAAAACCAGCCAGCATCCTGCTGGGGGAAACACCTCGTTTCGCAGTCAAGTGGGAGAGTAAACCCACAAGGAGAAGTGAGGTTTTTAGTCTGCTAGGTTTCAGTCTGAAACACACCGTATTGAAAATGAGGCAGTGGAAGATGGATGCGGCATGGACTTGGAATCCAGCATCTAGTGGTTCACTTTTGTCTTTGCCTCCAATAAACAATGTGCTCTTGGGTCTCCTGTTTGATCAAACTGAAATGGGGATAAGCCTAGGGATGTCGTAGGGTGGTTGTGTGGTTACATGGAAGAACACAGATAAAAGATACGGTACATAGCGTATGCCTAACATGATTATTTCCTTTTCTCTTCAACTTCCTTCATTTCCAAAGCCTCGACCAACAGTGGGTAATTTCCTACTAAAATCCAATCTCTCATCTCCCTAACAGCAGAACGCTGATTTCATGCAAAGGCAGCCATGAGCCTCACTGAAAGACCACATCCTGTAGCCTCTCTTGCAGGTTGAGGTAGCAGAAGTCAGTGAGTGGGGCTTTGGGGAAACCCCCTTCCACCCTCCTCCCACCCAGGAACCACCCAGGAACCAGGGCCTGAGCTCAGCCTGGTGCCCAAGATACACTAGCTGACTGAACAGCAAGAAAAGTAATAATAATAGAGACAACTAACGTTTGTGAGTGTCACGCAATGCCTGTCAATGTGTGAAGCCTTTTACTTGTTTCATTTCATTTAATCTTCAAAAAGACTCTAGGAAATAGTTTCTACATTAACATCTATTTACCAAAATTAGGAACCTAGAGTATAAGAATCTATGAGTAAATGTGTGTAGGCAGGAGTGAAAGAACGTCTGAATGAAGATGTGAACACATGAGTGACGGGGCCAGTTGGTTTCAGGGAGGAGAATGAGAGGTGGTGGGTAGGTTTAGTCTTCCATCGCTGCTGCAACACAGGGTCACAAATCTGCGAGTTTCAAACCACATGCATCTATCACCTTACAATTCTGTAGAGTAGAAGTCTAACACGGGTCTTGCCGGACTAACATCAAGACGTCAGCAGGGCTGTGTTCCTTTCTGGAGGCTCTAGGGGAGAATCCGTTTTCTCATCTTTTCCAGTTTCTAGAAGCCACGCATATTCCTGGGCTCCTGGCTCCCTTCCTCCATCTTCAAAGCCAGCAAAACTGGGTCAAGTTCTCCTGCTGCTGCTACCCTGCAATGTCTGTTCTGGCTGCTGCTTTCAGGGACCCTGGTGATTACACCGGGCCTGCCTAGATAACCCAGCGTGATCTCCCTACGTTCCAGACAGCGGACTAGCCACCTCAGTTCCATCTGCATAAGGTAGCGTATGTACAGTTTCCGAGGATGAGGACGTGGACCTCTTTGGGGACCATTACTCTGCCTACCACAGTAGGTTTTTTCAGAGGATTTCTCCTCATTCAGAAGAAAATGTTTGTGATAGGAGCAGCTGCAGCTCGTCCCTAACCCCATGGCAGGATGTCAGATCTCAGTTTAAAGATTACAGGAAGACGAAACCGATTTGGCTCATTTTCCTGGCAGGGTGGTGGGGATACAGCTGCCGTCCCATAGTCTCCTGCTGTCACCTTCAGATGCAGACTCCCAGGCAGTCCTCTGGGGGGAGGACGAGGATAACACTGGCCAGTCGCAATGCTGGGTCACAGGGCTTACCGTATTTAGTACCCAGAGGCCACTAGCCATGTGGGATTGATTTTCAAGAAATCAGGAAAACGCGAGAGAAGGAAATTGCATTTGTGAAGCCAGGCTCAATCTCTTCTTAATCATTTTCAAACTCATGTCTTCAACCAGACATAAGATTTAGGGTTCAGTGTGGGACCTGATGGCCTTAAGAGGGAGAGACACTAGCCCCAGGTGGCCCAACTACTAAGTGACAAAGCAGAAACAGGGACAGGGGGCCTTCTGTCCAGCCTCTCCCTGAACAACCCTCCCCACCCACCAGACCCCATGGCCAGACTACTCTTTGGGCCTTTGAACCACAGCCTTTAAATCCAGAACAACCGCTTTATGCCCTTAGATGTGTATATCTTTCTGTCAGAATTCATGCTACCTCCAGAAAGCAACCTCCCACCCCTCGACCCAAGTAGCCCATTTGTCTTCTGGTCCTTCCTGTGTCCACGTCAACCATTCCATGTCTGCTACCCATGTCTGCTATCTCTGTCATGTCTAAGATGGGTCTCTCTCACTTGACCTTGGGTTTCTTTAGTTCCCCACTACCGCCTGTGCTCCTGCCGTAGTGTCTTTCCCCGCCATTGACTATCTCTAAATCTTTGCTGCTTAAAAGACAAGTGGATGTTTCCAGTTGACTCTAGTCCACAAATACTTTCCTTTCTCTATTTCACCTTAGCACAGCAGCCTCAAAGCAAATCAGCTACTTTTTCTCCAGTACCTCAATGAAAAAAAATCCTTAACACTTTCTTAGGAACTACTGGGTCCCCACACAAGTCTCCGTTCACGAATGCTTTGCAAGAAATGTCTCTCTACTCTGCACCCAAAAGCAGAAGACAAAGTAGTTGGTCCTTGAGCCACCTTGAAGTTTCTGCAAGGTGAAACGAGGTAACAAGAAAGCAAAGTCCATTCGGGAGGCTGAGAGAGCAGCGCCCCTCCCCCAGGCTCTGTTGCAGAAACCCAAGCAGATGGAGGGTTTTTGCCTAGCTGAGCATTGCTAAACACCATTGTCTGAACAGAAACACTCCTAGGTCAGATCTCCCAGATAAAAAGGTAATTACAATTAATCCCTCCTAATTGCTATCCTTCTGCCCGGCACACTGGAAACAAATCCTCACTCATTCTTGCCAGAGTCAGAGAGGTGAGTGAAGCCTTCTGTGCTGCCTGTGGAACTCTCTAGATGAAAGACCCGTGTCCCCCACTTTGTGGATAAGAAGGCTGAGAATAAACAAGGCACATGTTTCTGGAATTGCTGGGGTGGTGGGAACATCTCTTTGAAGCTGCATCTCTCCATTGCCAAGAGAGTTAAATAAAGGGGATAAGATGCCCGTGGGCTGGTGAGCACAAAACTAATCTGAAAGACTGTCCATCTTTGTCTGAACCTCATTGAGGGGAGCTGACTTCGGGGGAAGCACCTCCTTTATAGCAAAAACTGAGCTAGACATTTCTACATTATTTCATTTAACCTCCATAATGTATAACCCTGTATATGTTATAAATTCCATTTGCTAGCTGACAAATCTCTGACTCAAGGAAGTGAAGTGACTTGCCCAAGTCTCCCCAGGCAGCAGAAGGGACAAAACCCAATTGTGAATACAGTTTATTCATTCATTTTGATTCCTTCTTGAACAAGTATTTATTATAGAATTATGGGCATTGTAGCCATAGACAGACAAACCAGGCCACCGGGAGAAGCCAGAGTCCCTGCAGGGCTGGGCATTCATCTCAAGCTGGCCTGGTCTATCCTAACAAGCAGGACATGCTGAGTAGCTGGGGCCAGGTCCAAGGGGGGAACCTCATGCCCTAGAAAAATCTGTCTCATTCGGCATTATCCTCCTTCCTAGGGCAAAGGCAATTACAGGATCACAAAATGCAGTTTAACAAGAGCTTCCATTTTTCCCAAGCCTGGGAGAAATGCCCCAGCACAGCCCACTGGTCCACAGCCATGTCACCAGCAAGCAGCAGGACCGACCAGAGAGAGAGGGCTGGAACTGAGTGGCCGAGCTGGGTAGACCGGGCTGTGGACTTCAAGGGCAAGTCCTGGGTTCAAGCACTAACCCTGACACCTCCTAGCTTTGCAGATGTCACGTCACCTCCTGGAGCCTCCATCTCTCACATAGTCAAATAACAATTCCTTCTTGTAGCTTATGGTGGGGAATCGAAAGAGGAAACATATGTAGCAGGCACTGTAAACCAACAGGATAGGAAAAAAAAATCCACCCAGAGTTGGCTGGGCAATGTAGGAAGGTTGCAGAGGGAGTCAAAACAAAGCAGGGTGCCCAGGTGGAAGAGAACAAGCCCAATGAAAGCAGGTGCCACATCTGTGTCCCAGAGTCTAGAAAACAGTCTGGCATATAATAGGCATTTTAAAAAATGTTTTGAATTTAGAAGCAGAGGACAGAAGGCAAAATTTTTAAAAAATACAAAATAAAAAATTTGTGAATTTAGGGTGAATGAAAATTGGTTACTATCATGGTGGTATATGAAAAAGCCAATGATGGACATCCTGGTGAGCAAAACCTAAATCCCAAGATCACGGGTCTAGGGCCAACACGTGGCCACAGAATGAGAGAAAGCCCATCATCCTTTGAGACCAAGTCCAGGAGGAAGGCAGAGCCTTGATCTCAAACAGGAAGAAAGAGCCTGCGATCTAGCTATGGGGCACTTGACCTGGCAAGACTGGCTGCTGGGATGAGTAGACAAGGCTCCCTGGACCTCCTCCCTGAACCAGCCAAGCCCATTAGAACTAGGACCATTCAAGACATGACCATTGCTCTGCAACTTCTGGCCAATTTAGAAGAAAGACAATGACATCCAAAGTCAATATCATGTCCCCCAAATACAACCAAAAGGGTTGTACCAAGAAACATGGTGGATTCTGGGTGGCAGACAGCAGGGGCTGAGGCCGCTGGCCTGCTCCTTGCCCTGGCCAGGCCTGGGTGGCCTCAGAACTTGGCAGGGCAAGGCTGGGGGAGGCCAGCCCACCCCTCACCCTACTTTGCACTCAGGCCAGGGCCCTGTGACTTACGTCCATCACCACCTGCCTCTATCTAAGCTCCCATCAGGGTCTGAAATACTGTTATGATCCAGCATGAGCCATGGCAGGCTACAATTAATTAATTAATCAGTTATACTCTATCAGCAAGTGCAGACCAGGAATGTTAAATAAACAAATTAAAGACTATGTTTCACTAAAGCTCAGCCCAATGAAATAATAATGAGGCAAAGTTAACTGCTCTGAACAGAAGATGGGAAAATATTATAATGGAATATAGCAGTGCAGTAATATCCCAGAAAAATGCCAAGCCGATCCTGCTGTGGGGACCCTGCTGCCCCCGTGCCGTCCTTGGGGAAAGTGGTGGGACCCCAGAAGGGCTGTGTGTCCTGCTCTGCAGCCACACGGACCTGCACTTGAATCCCAGCTTGGCCGCTTATCAGCAAAAACCCATCCCAGCATGTGCTTATCAAAAAGTCCCTCAGCTGCTTTGAGCCTCAGTTTCCTAATTTATTAAAAGGAGGAGGAAGAGAATAGCAGTTATCTGTCAGTGCCACCTGCACCCCTGCCAGCACTCACTTTTTCAGACACACACGCAGGGCTTTCTCACACTGCAGGAATGTGGCTGTCTGCTCTGGTCAGGCCACTGTACTGGGGGGTTTGACTCCCCTGGGGGCAGCTCTCCACCCATGATGAGTGTGGGTTGGTGGATCAATACCTCAGCTCCTCACCCTGGACAGGACAGGTCCAAAGTCCCACAGACAGCCCATGGGAGTGGAGACCCCACTCTCAGAGCCTGCTCGCTCTTCACAGACACTGAATTGTCTTCCTTCCCACCTAGTCTCACTTTTCCTCTGAACCTTCTGGTGCTTCCCTGATTACTTCCAAGATCAACCACTTGCCATCAAAATCTGCTGCTAGGGGGAGCCTGCCTGAGACTAGTTCCTTGAACAGCTTTTGTGAGTTATATTCCAACATTCTGCCCCTTCCCCTTTGGCTACTCCATAGTCCCCAGTCATAGGAGCCACAGAGATCTAGCCTTCTCCAAGGATGGGGGGTCCATCCATTCCACTGGCTGCAGAGCCCAGGAGACCTTGCCTTTATGGATGTTCATTCAGTCGGCAAATATTTACTGAGAGCCCCGTGTGCCAAAACCTTGTCTAAGGCCTGGAGGTCCAGTTGTAAAAAGCACAGGTGGACCTCACCCAGCTTGCTGAGAGGCACAACACACACCCAGGGCATGCCTCAGATGCAGGGAGAAGCCACCATCACAGCACAGGGCTAGGTGGGGGGCTCCCCGGTCTGGGCCTGGGAGGGGAAGCCAGACACAGTTGGCATGACCCTCAGCCTCTGTAGCTCAAAGTAGAGAAGTTCAGACCCTGTTGAAAATAAGCTGAGTGCTTCAGAGTCTTCAAGAAGCTGGCTCAATCACTCTCACAGAATCTGTGTTTACTCATCCAGGAACTGATATCTGGGCAATTCTCCAGCATCACTGTTGGATGATAATGTTCCTTCCCAAGGCTTTATCTATACAGATCAGCATCTGTGGCCATCAGGCAAGGTCTCTATTTTTCCTCTTCCCAGGCCTTCTGTTTAGAACCTGTACATGGCCCCCAGGGAAGGCCCCTCACTTGTACTGGGGCAGGAGTATATTACTCTCCACTAATGACACTGTCATGCAAGCACCTTGTGGGCATCTTCTGAGCTCCTCCACATGGAAGACACCAGCTCTGGGTTCTGGCACAAACAGATAAACAGTGCATCTGAAAAGCAAGGAGCAAAGTTCCCAGAGAATGTTCTAGAACTTGGAGAAGAGGGATCCCGGGGACCAGGGTTACACGATGGTCCAGTCACAGAGGCGTTCCCTTCTCTCCCCCACTGGGGTCTTTGAGAGGTCGCAGGAAGGACGCCAGTGATGTCCAAACCAAAGAGCCAGTAATTATCTCAGGGTACTGCTTCCAGTTAGGGCCCTTCTAATGGTGATGGGTTTTCCTTGCCAGTTACAGGTAAAAAATGTAGGTGACAAATGGTGATAGGGGGCTGCAGTACACCTGGACACAGGTCCGTCTGCCAAAGAATATTAATGTGTTCCTCTCATGCCCTCCCCATCGCGCATGCACATACCCACACACACCTGCACACACAAACGCACACACGTGCGTGCACATTAACACTATCGCACCCAGTAATCGTAGAGCAATCAGAGCGCTCTGTGGTGTCATGTGACGGTTGCAGGATGGTGTCTGTATCATCCACCAGGGTCTGCTGGATTTCTCCTTCCCTCAAGCACAGGTTTCTTACTGGGACCTGGATCCCATGCTCTGTTCTGCCCAAATATGACTCGTGGTAAAAAGTAACAATAATGATACTAACAACTGATAAACCACTACTTCCTCGTGGCTTCCCCTATGCCAGACCCTATACTGAGCGCTTTATGTGCATTAATTCAGGGGTTAGCAAATGATAGTCTGAGGGCTGAATCCACACCACTCCCCACATATTGATATAAATAAAGTTTTATTGGAACAGCCCCACCCACTTACGTATGTACCGTCTGCAGCTGCGTTAGCAGCGCAATGGTGGAGGTGAGTAACTGAGGCTGAGACCCTCAAAGCCTAAAATATGTCCTACCTCGCCTTTTTTGAAAACATGTTGCCAACCCATCCATGAGTTCACCTGACCCTTACTGAAGCCCTGTGACCTGGAGATCACTGTAAAATTTCACACAAGGAATAAGGAGGCAGCAGCTCTTTGGGTCAACGGACGCATGCATCAGAAACAGGTGCAGGAACCTCAGAATATTTGTGGGACCTGGAGAAGAGGAATTCACCCAAATCTATGGAGAGAGTCATGGCTTGGATCCACCAGAATACAGTAAAAGGGCATCGGCACCAGAGGCCCAGGAGAAGATGCCACCAGCACCGAATGACAATATTCCTGTGTGTTGCTCACTGACAGGAAGCTTCTGTTGCAGAGACACAGGGTAAGGACGCCTCATTAAATAAGGGCTCTCAAATTTAAAAATCATTCTCTATGTGACCGTTGAAGAATAAATGCCACAGCTTTTTGTTAGTACATGGTAAAACAGATCATGTTCTAATCCCCTCTACCTTGGTCTGATTGTAAAATGAACACCTTCTTGATGTTAGTCTGGTCATGATTATCCTAGAGAAGCAAAAGCTATGAACACACTAATGTGTCCTTGGAAACTAAATTTCCTAGTAAGTATCAGTAGGATCACAGCAAAGGGAAACAAACTAAAGACTGTTCTTATTACTGACTGGACCTCACATGCTTAACTGTTTGCTACAGTTTGTATCCAAACACACGGAGCCCATAAAGTTATAAATGGTAGTAACACAAGGATATAAAAACAGGGGTTAAACCTGGTGATCGACAGACATAGCTAAAAACAGGGGTTAAACCTGGTGATCGACAGACATAGCTGAGGGAGAATTCTGCTCCTCTCTCAGTCCCTATGCCTACGTCCATATGCCCATGGCCAGCAGGAAGTAGCTACAGAAGACAGACTTTCACCCCATGCCCCTCAAGGATGAGGAGAACAAAACCAGAGGAGGGATTTGTTACCAGGTAGGTCCCAAGACCTGGCCTTGACTGCCCACCCGCTTCTACTGCTAACCATTGTCTTATATTTTCCCCTAAGCTCTTCTTTCCCTGCTTTCTTTTTAATTCGGGCAAATGACACCTGAAACCACCCCCAGGTAACTGTGACAAAAATCTCCTGCCCCCCAGGTCACCCAGAGCTTTGAGCTAAACCTGACTTGCTTCTGCTCACATGGACAATAGAGTGACCTCGGAATGACCTACAATTCTCTTTACCTCATTAAAATACTAAAAGCTCCCCCCAAGGAGGAGCCTCAGCCTCACTTACATGACATACTATGTATAGGCATGTTTCCTTAAGGCACATGCATCATGCCTGCCTTCGCACAGGATGACAAGGCTTCCCTATTTAAGCATTCATCCTAACCCTAAACAAAAGGAACCCATCCTCTCTCTCCCCCTCTCTCTCCCTCAGAGTCACAGTTTGGAAAGCCATTCCCCGTGACCTCCTCATTTGCTGCAAATAAAAATTTTCTTTGAATGATAATTCAAAAAAAATAGCATTTCACATAAAAATAAGGGAATTCAGAGAGGTTAAGTACTTGGTTCTAGGACACACAGCTTGTGAGGAAGAGAACACGGGTTGAAACCCAGGACTTCTTTTGAAGGTGAATCCGAGATGAGGAACACGGTCCATAGGAGGACCAGAGAGGAAGGAGCAGGATGGGGGGCCATTAATCAATGAGATAACCAAAAGCCCCAGGGCAGTGGGAGGGACAAGACTCTCACAGGTGTTCTGAAATCTGGAAGGGATTTTTGTCCCTTCCTTTCCCCATCTCTGTGAACACTTAGTGGTTTGTATAATAAGATTCAGCATCATATGGAGCAATTTGTCACCTGACATCATGAATTTGCAGAGCCTGGTGAATAGCAGATGCTTAAATGTATTTGCAAAGGTTGCCCTGACTCTTTTTAAGCCTCTTTTCCATAGTGGATGGAGATTGGAGCAATGCTGTCCCAGTCCTAGAATTTCAGAATTTCAAAAGTGCCTCAGGATCTAAGAAGTTGCCCCCGCTCTAGAATTCTCGTCATCTCAGGAGCACCCCTCACTTAATTTGCTCTGGCTCTCGTGGGCCCATCAAGGACACCAGGCTGAGCCTCCCATGTTTCCACTGCCCTCGTAGGTAAGGTGACCACACCTGGGTCCTCCCCAGCCGGAGGTGACTCCCAACTACAGCTGCCTTCACAGCCTACAGAGTCGTGTGCAAACAGACAGGAGTCTGCTGCCCCTGGTCTGATGCAGAGCTCAAGGTCTGTTCCAGTCCCACCAGGACTAGTGTGGAGTGTGGCCTGAGGACTGGTGCCCTGTCCATTCTCAGAACATCCCTGGTGAGCTGAGTGTGAACTTGCAAACCCTGGTTCGCTTGGAAGGACCCCTTAGAGCTGTAGGTGTGTATCCTCCTTCCAACAGACATGGGCCTGCCACACTTCCCTACGGCCGCAAAGGCTTTGGAGTGGGAATTTCCTCCAGTCAGAAAAATCAGAGCTGAGCAGGTTGGTTACACAGGTATTAATTAGCGTAACAAAACCCCAATGTTAAAAGGATAACCTCACAACGATCTCTCAGTCCACACGGGGTGTTGTGATATATCTCCTGCATCTACAGCAACTTCAATGAGACTGATAATGACATTTAAATGGGAGATGAAGTTGGGGCGCCTGGGTGGCATAGTCGTTAAGCGTCTGCCTTCAGCTCAAGGCGTGATCCCAGCATTCTGGGATCGAGCCCCACATCAGGCTCCTCTGCTAGGAGCCTGCTTCTTCCTCTCCCACTCCCCCTGCTTGTGTTCCCTCTCTCGCTGGCTGTCTCTGTCAAATAAATAAATAAAATCTTTGAAAAAATTTAAAAAAATAAAATAAAATAAAATAAAATAAAATAAAATAAAATAAAACAAAATAGGAGATGAAATTGAATTTTCCTTACTGCAAAGGAATAGGATTTGGAAACCCGGTGATAGGATTTTTAGCCAAGTTCTGTATTTTATAAAAGAGGAACTCATGATAGGAAGCTTGCAATTAGATCAAGGGTCCAACTCAGGCCATGACATCTCCGAAATATCACTATCTTGGGCACATCCCTCAGAATGTCCAACCTGCGTTCTTCATTAATAAAATGACAACAGTAATCTTTCCCTCCTTCAAAGTAGTCAGAGGACAAAATACAGATGTAAATTCCTGGGGCTTGGTTGGTCCTCCAAAGACACCTCCTTAGAAAAAGTGTGCTGCCTGGCAGGAGGGAAACATCACACAGAGCACTCAGGACCAAAGGGAGCGAACCACACAATGGGGGAGAATGTCAGCAGAAGCAGGAGGGGAGGCTACAGGGAAAGCAAGCGTTTGATCTTCATCTGCGAGGGTGATATGGCACGGTTGCAGCATTTAAGACAGGGGAGAGAAGGCAAGCCTGGTAGAGGGATGGCAGGGGTGAGGGGGTGCAGGGGCAGCCGTGGGCCTCAGCCTTCAGTGGTAAATGGGGAGACTGTGCTGATGGGGCAAGCAACTCAGGGTGCCTTTGTTTCTCTCCTCCCTCTTCCTGGGTGAGGGGAAGCTGAAGGATATTTTACCCCCCAGGTCAGCTTGGAATTGAAGAGCTCCAGCATTTGTGCCCCCTCTGCGACCAGCCAGGGGGAGAGGAGCCCCAAAACCTAGACACAGAGAAGGCCAGGACAAGGACGCTCAGAGAGCTGGGAGTTGCCTGAGACCATGGGCATGGCCCACACTCACAGTGGGAAAACTGCAGCCAAGAGGGAGCCAGCCAATCAGCCTGACACATCAGACATTCTAGTTTTGGGAAACATGTGCTATTTTGATCTGCTTACGGAAAGAGAAACTCCACGGGCCCGGAGAACGGGTTTTTGTAGAGTTTGGCATTGTTCAACATGATCTAAGATGCACTGCCTCAGCTTTTGCATGAAAAGGTACCTATGGCCCAGCGAGGATGCTGTGACAAATGGCATGCCTGGCCCAGTGTCCCCAACCTGTGCCCAGAGAGCCTCCGAATACCAGCATGGTGTAGGAAAAAGTCTCTGAGGTGAGAAGTTTTTGAAAAGGGCTCAGCCACACTCTTTGCGGGTGTGGGGCTTTGGCGGGGGGTGGGGGGCGTGGACAGACGCTGCTGCAGGTTAAAACTCTGCAGAGGAGAAGCAAGCATGCTATCAAGTTCACACCACCGTCCTGCCCGCGCCCTGCTGTTTTCTCTAAAAGGCCCCAGAACAGCTTTGCTGCTCTGGGGATCCACAGAGCATTGCAGAACGGACAGAGATTGCGATACAAAGCAATGTAGCGTCCTTGTGTACACGGGCCATCCTGGACAGGTGTGCACACCTGTGCTCAGGACGTGGCACGAGCCTCAGCTTCCTCCAGTCTGTCCCCTCGCCGGTCTATCCCTAGCTGCCTGATGCTCCCAGAGAACCAGCATTCATGGCAGCCGACCGTGTGCCTAGCCCCGTGCTTCCTTATCTAATTGAATTCTCCTGGTATTCATTTTCATGGGTACCGTATGAGGTAGTTACCATCAATGCCATTTTGTAAAAGAGGGAAGAAACCAAGACAGCTCAGGGAGAGTAGGAATCCTGCCAAGGTCTCACAGAAAGAGCTGGGAGTTGAATCACACCTGCCACATTTGGGTGGGCATCTCAGCCCAGTGACATGTAGAGAGACCCAAGGATAAATGCTCATGGCTTCTCTGTGGTTGAGAAGAGAAAATGTGGGGTGTAGAAGGTGGGGCTCTGGAGCAGAAAGCCAGAACTCAAAACACAGCCACTGTCTGTCTGGCCACCAGCTGACTGAGTTTGAGTACAGCAGGTTGGTTTGGGGGTAGGTGGAGCCAGCAAAGCCAATCGGTTTGACATTCCATAGTTGTGTCACTAGGGCGCCTCACGCCTGGACTCTGAGGCCTGCAGGTGAGTCCCACTCGGATCCTGGGACTCAATCTGACTTACCAGATAATTGATTATGTCCACAGATGTAAAACCAAGGAAACTGAGCTTCTACTCATCAACAGAACAGCTGAAAGTAATGTGGGTTTACTTTCCTTTGAGTTTATCATTTCATCTTCTTCCCTTACTCCCTCCTTTATCTCTATGTACGAAGCGAACTCTGGAACCTTCTATTCTGGAAATGAGTGTGCGGGACTGTTTGGCATTATCTTCATCTCTGATTCCTTCCTCCTTGCCTCCACCACCTCACACCCCAGATCAGAGTCAAGCATCAAGTTCTAACTCTTCCACCAGCTGCTGTGTGGTCTGGGTCAAATCTTTGCCCTCTCTGACCCTGCCTCCTCACTTGTTGTCATAAGCAGAATAATGGTCTCCCAAAGAAATCCACATCCTAATCCTCGAAACCTGTGAGCTTAAACATCAAAAGAGACTTCACAGATGTGGTTAAATTAGTATCTTTGAGGTCGGGAGATTATGTTGGGTTACCTGGGTGGGTTCAATGTAATCACACAAGGGAGCCGAAAACAGACCCTTACAGATGGCAGCAGCATGAGGACTCAGCCCGGAGTTGCTGGCTTAGAATGGAGGAAGGAGCCATGAGTGCAAGACTATGGGCTGTCTCTAGAAGCAGGAAAAGGCAAGGAAACAGACTCTCCCCTGGAGCCTCCAGAAGGAACACAGCTCTGCCAACACCACTATGTTAGCCCCATGAGATCCATGTCAGACTTCTAACCTATGGAACTGTCAGATAACAAACTTGCATTGTTTAAGCCGCTAAGTTTGTGATAAGCTGTTACAGCAGCAAGTGGAAGGTAATACGCATGGATAAGGAGGAAATGATGTTCATCACCTCCAGCTCAGGTGAAAAAGTCAGGTGATTTTTGTCTCGGTTGGTGGGATCATCTCTGCAGCCAGAGCTTTCACCAACAGCTGTGCTTCCCAGACTCTCTGCCAGTGGTGACACCTTCCATTTAGTTCTGTGACCTCAAGGATCTAAACAGTGTCTCAGGAGCCACAGCCCCTGGAAGCTGGCTCATTGGTTCCCCTGGGTCTGGGGTCACAGAAACTGGATAACATTGACTAAAAACAGTGTTTCTTAACATTTATTGAGTATCTACCTTGTGTCTAGCATTTTGTTAGGCAATTTCACAAGCCTTATTTCATTATTTTACTCATTTCCTAGGGGATACCTAATTATTATTATTCTCTTGTGGCATCTGAAGAATATAATAAAGACAGTTGAAGCATCTTTCCCAAAGTTACCCAGGTAGCAAATGGCACAAATGGAACTCGAGCCAAGGTTTTCCAGCTGCAAATCCCATGGTCTAACCCAGTGAATGGGGTGGGAAGGCATCCGAGTACATTTGGGGTTGACATCAACAAATAAAACAGTCAGATAAATAGACAGGTGTAAACCACTTCTAATTCCTTTAAAAGCCACAAGTGAAATGGTAAAGTTCCTGGCATATAGTAGGTGATCAATAAAAATGAGTTGACTTATTAATAAAAGAGTAAATGTGTCTGGATCAAATGGAACATTCACTTTTTCCTGTTACACATTTCAAAGATGAGGAAACTTGCAGGAAAGAAGTCAAGGAGTTCAAAAACTGCACAACAGGAACCCAGAATCAGAGAGCACCAATGATTAGCCTGGGGTGGGGGGTGGGGTGGACTCACCCGTCATCTTAAGTTAGAGATGGTGAGAAAGGAGGTTTCCAAAAAGGGAATTACAAAGAGATTGGCAAGCCCATCATAAAGGTCACCCAAAGAGGAAAACGTCATGGCAATTTGCTTTTAGATGTCAGTGACCAGACCTCCCGCTGCTTCCAGGAAGCCAGCAATCGGGGAGTGAGGGGCATCATGTTGTCCCCATGCCCTCCTTACAGAGGTCTCCGTGGGAGACTCAACCAACTCCACAAAGAATTCCAAAAACAGGAGGATCCTTTAGAGCTGTCCTGAGTTGGGTAACAGGGCCAGGCCCTTAGACCCGGGGGAGGGGGGGACACACCACAGAGGCTCCCGTGGATATACAAAGTCTGGGTTGTACCAGGTTTTTCAAGAACCCATCCCTGGATTATGTCAAGGCAGCCTGGGCTCATCAGGAGGCTGCAAAGCCCAATCTGCTGGAGACGTACCAAGTGCCCTCGGGTGGATGGCATCCTCAGCCATCTGTTTCCTCTTGACCCTGTGCCCAGAGTGGTGCCCGATAAGGCATGAAATTTCAGGTCCACCATTGGATGTGTGCCTGCTCTCAGAAGCTCTACTCTGTTGTGTAATTGCCCAAAGTATTAGGATCCCAGGAGTTGGAGGTGGACAGATAGACAGAAGCACTACTCTGGATCCGGTCTGGGCTTTCTCTCTCTGGAGTCAGGTTTCTAAGACAAGCACATCTTTAACCACACCCTGGTGATGAATCCATTTCACAGTTTGATGTCACTGTGCAGAGCAAGGTTGTGTGTGAAGGAGGCAGCCACACATACCCTGTGGCCCCATCACATGGTTTTCAGTACCAGGGCACAGCCGAGCACACAGAGCCTCACCTTGGCATCTCTGAGATGGGTTGGGAGCCTGTGCTTGGGGGCCTCTCAACAACAGCAGGAAACCTCAGCCCGTCCCACCAGAGAAGGCACAACTGGGCAGGGAACATGACTCTCTACGTGAGTATTCACTGGCATAGACATCCATCCTGTGTTCAATGCAGCTCGGAGCCAAGGCTCAGGAGTCCTGCGTTCAGGCCAAACAATGACATTCACTCATGTGGGAAAGTTGCTGTACAGCGCTGGACATGGGTTCTCATGGTAAAATGTGTTTACCTTGCTTCTAATCTTTTACAAATGCTGTTCCTCTGCCTGGAGTTCCTGCTCCCCCTTCTTCTCCTTTACTGTCCTTACCCTTTAAGGTCCGGCCTCAGCATCTCCCTGCTGGGTGATTTCCCTAAACACGCCAGGCAATCAGATGGCTCCTCTTCTGTGCCCACTGGAACCATGTACACCTTTCTCATAGAACTTACTCTCCCTGCCTGCTTTCCCCACCACCCTGTGGGTTCCCTGAGGACAGGCACCATATTGTCCCCCAATCAGTATTCCTAACACTCCACTCAGGGTCTGCAGCAGAGCAAACACTCAAGAAGAATTTGCTTAATAAATCAATGGGCCAATGCCATGTTGGGACCAGAGAAACACTAATGTCTAGAAATCTGTGGCTGCTATGTGGAGGGAACATATTCTCCCTTGTGAGACTGAGTGTGGCATTTTGAATAGACACTTCTCCAAAGAAAATATACAAATGGTCAATCAACACTTGAGTAGATGCTCGCCGACGCTAATCATTAGGAAAAAGCAAACCAAAACCACAATGAGATACTACTTCACATCCATTAGGATGGCTACTATTAAAAAAAGAAAAAATAATAATAAATGCTGGCAAGGCTGTGGAGAAATTGGTACGACCCTCGTGCACTGTTCGTGGGAATGCAAACTGGTACAGCCACTTGCGGAAAACAGTATGGCGGCTCCTCAAAAAATTAAACATGGAATTATCCTGTGATCCAGCAGTTCCACTTCTGGATATATACACAAAATAATTGAAAGCAGGGACTCAAACAGATATCCGTACACCATGTTATAGCAGCATTATTCACAATAGCCAAAAGGTAGAAACAACCCAAATGCCTATTGATGGACGAACAGATAAACAAAAATATGGCATACTATACAATGGAGTGGTACTTCACCATAAGAAGGAAGGACATTCTGACCCACACTACAACATGGAAGAACCTTGAAGATACTAACCTAAGTGAAATAACCCAGACACAAAAGGACAAAGACTGTATGATTCCACTTACAAAAGGTACCTAGAAGAGTCCAATTTCTAGGACAGAAAGTAGAGCCATGGTTGCCAGGGCTGGGAAGGGAGTTCATGTTTCATGGGTTGAGTTACAGTCCTGGGAAGATGGAAAATTTCTGGTAGTCACGGTTGCAAAACAAGGTGGGCGTACTTAATGCCACCAAACTTTAAAAATGCCACTTAAAAATGGCAAGTTCTATGGTATGTATATCTTATTACCATAAAAAAAAAACTAAGAAAAGCATTTTTCTGGGGTAACAATTGCAGTTCAACCACCATCTAGCTAGTGCTTATGCACGTGTGAATGCCCTGTGATGGGGGCATCATCCTCCCCACTTACAGTCGAGGAAACCGACACATGTAAGAATATAGTGATTTGCCAAAGCCACACATCAATGAAGAAAATTAAGTCCAAATGAATCCCGCTCTTTCTGATTCCAAACCTACAAGGCCCCATGTTGTTGACATCTCCATGGATTAGGTCACCCCATCTGGGGTAGTGTCAAGCGACCTGCCTCGAAGGAAAGGAGTCTGATGAGAAAACTTGTCCATCCGCATGGTTACAGATCCCCTGGTGGGATCCTATCTTTTTGATCAAATCTAGGATGGGTTTTTCCAGTTCACATTTAGCAAGAGAAAAAATAATTCCTTTTCCCAAGTGTTAAATGTTGATGAAGCAGGATGATTTGCATACACAGAGTGGCATTCATTAGCCACTGAAGACAAAGAAAGTCCAGAGATGTACATTAGAGGCTGTGTCCCAACATTTGGTGGAAACTTGCCCCCAACTCAATGTCCAGTGGAAGTTAGGCAGAGGTCCCTGTGAACCCTTCCATGCTAGGGGCCTTTTGGGAAGCACAGCCTACAAGACTCCACAGATGATGCCTCCATGGTTGCCTACCTGCCCTGAGCCAGCTGGGAGGCCTGGAAGTCACCAGCAGCTGACTGGGCAGCAGTGCATGGTGGGTAATGAGTTGCCAGTCTTGCTGGCATCACTGCTCACAA
Organism: Ursus arctos; assembly: GCF_023065955.2. Lineage (NCBI taxonomy): Eukaryota > Metazoa > Chordata > Mammalia > Carnivora > Ursidae > Ursus > Ursus arctos. The sequence goes on from NW_026622863.1 coordinate 21,246,254, forward strand.
GGGATCAAGAAAAATCACTATCACAGGTATCTTCTTATGACAAGAGGAAATGTTCCTGCTCCTCCTATACCCCAGAAGGGGTGAGGTTTGAACAGTCTTGTTAAAATGAAAACAGTAATAACAGTGGGTCAGCTTCCTTGAGGTCCTACTGTGTGCTGTGCATGGGTGATGCCTTAGTCCCCGCCAAACTGCCCACAATGCTGTGAGCAGGGCTCTGGGATCCATCTGCCTTTGGAATTTGAGGACTGAGGCTCGCAGGGGTTAAGGAGCTCTTCCAAGGTCATATAATTCGTGAGGACAGGATGAGGAAGGAAACCCAGGTCCCCTGGCCTCTAAAGGCAACTCTCTTATCATGGTGGCTGGACATGAACTCTGACCAGACAGATTCAGAGTTAAAGGCCAGCTCTGGCATTTAATAACCATGGAATTTGGGGCAAGTTATTTGTTCTCTAAATGGGCATAAAGACATCACCCTTTCAAAATGGTTGCAAGGCAGTAGTAGGGATTGGGGCAGAAGAATGAGGCACATTTATATGGACAGGATCCAGACCAAGGTCTGATCTGGCCAAAGAAGGATCTTATAGGAAGACTCAATCTTTGTGGGCATAGTGGGCATAGTGGGCATTTGACTCTTAATATTTGCCTGTCTTCTCTCTGAACCTCCACTCCCTTCCTGGGCCTCATAAGCACTCAGTGGACACCATCCCTCTGCTCTATGGGATGGCGGGACCTTGTGTCCAGGGTAGATTCAGGACTCACTGGTGCATTGCATGGTTGCAAGGAGGTAATGAAGGTACAGCACCTAGGAAGTGGCTGGCACACGGCAGGTGTATGCTACAAATGGTACGAAAATGCAAATAAACCAAGAACGGGTGTGATGCTGTGTTTCTAAGACAGCTGGCTGGGCTGTTCCATCTCTGTTTACCAAGACTTTTTAGTGAAGGATCCGGAACTGAGGTTGGAGCCTGATGAGTATTTCATTGGATGCACTCACCTCTCTTGGCTGGCTTCCTCCACCTGCATAGTTATGTCAGCCAAGTACCCAGATCCTTTCTGTTTATGAAACCCTTCCCCTGGAAGATCTTACCAACGGTCATCTTCTCAACTAGAACTGGCCAAGAATTGTCTATTGTCTCCATCCTTCAAAGGAAGTTTCTTTTAGACCCTTTGCTCCTAGGGACTCAACTGAAAAGCCCCAGAGCCCAGCCCAGCCCAGCCTGCACAGTGGTCCCGAGAAAAGCCAGAGGTCTGGGATACTCTTTTGATGGCCTGGGAGAAGGTGTGACTTCTGTTGGAGATGCCACCATTTCTGGGGCTAGAGGTAAGGCTGTCCTCCGCTCACATGGTCATTGTGCTGATCTCAGGCAGTTCATGATGAGAGATCAGCATCCTAACTGAAGAGCTTTGGGGCTGCTGGGCAATGCAATGTGGGACCAGTTGCAAAGAATGAGGGAGCTCTGGGTTGAGATGCAGAGAACTGAGAACATAAAGCCCTTGACAGAGTAAGTAGAGATGGGGGCTGGGGGGACATCAGCTGCTGTGGAACAGCCAGCATGGTTTGGTGGGAGCCCTGAGCTGGGGGAGGCAAGGCTAAGTTGGTAGGGACCCCACCCCCACACTAAAGATTGGCTTTTGTTCTAAAGGCAATAGCCAATGAAGGAAACCAGACTGGATTCTTTTGACAATCTGACAAGTTATTTGGTTTGGAGACAGGGAAAGAATTCCAGAGAAGGTGTTGGAAGGACCAGTATTTTTACTACTAAGTGTAAATCCCTGAGTTCATTTTTTGTTTTTTTACATGTTTATATCCATCCAAGTGCTTATGATTCACTGTTACCTTTATGTAGACAAATTTTTCCCGGGCTGGATGGTGGCCTAGAATGCCCCAGCCCCCTGTCCTTTCCACACACAGTGCTCAGACCGGGCTCCCTGGAGTGCTCTGACCACATAATTTCTCTCCCTGCTCAAGGAGCCTCTGCTGTTTTCCATCATCTACAGAATAAATTCCAGCCTTCATCTCTGCCAAACTCCCACAAGTTCCCTTGACTTGGTTCCATACTTCCTTTTCAGTGTTGGTGATCATGAACCTCCGTCCCATGTGGTCAGAGTATATTCCTCACTCTTCCCATGACCAGGCCCTGGGCTCCCATCTGCAAGCCTTTTTACTGCCATTCCCTCTGCCTGTGAGCCTTTCCTTCCATACTTACCTTCTGCTCACATCTAAATTCTGGCACCCTAGGCCCAGCTCAAATGACACCCCTCCCAGGAAGACTGCCCGATCGCTCCAGCCCCCGTGCCACCCTGCCCCTAAAATTACTGCACTCTGTTAAAATTGATGATGAATTGGTTAGCAGTCCACTCTTCGCCTGTGAATGGCTAGTCGACAATAAGTCAACCTTATTCCTGAACAGAGGAACCTTCCTGAACAGAGCCTTTTGCATTAAGGATTTTAAATAAATGGGTCTTTTTGAGTGCTATACACTCAGGCTTTAGCTTCATTTCACTCCTAATTCCATTCACCTACAGAGTCTCACAGTGGGACCCCTTGCCTGTCCCCTAAGTCCCATGACCGCTCATGGGCCACAACATAAACTGAGGGTAACCAGAAACCACAGATAGGACCAAAATCCACATTTATAGCCAGGCTCACAACATAGTTGATTTCCTTAAAGGTAGTTTCTTTAACATCTAGCTGCAAGTGATTTAATGTAACCCTCTTCGGCTTATCATATAATTAAAATCACACCCCAAAATTAGGTTCTTGGGCAGATCATATGTCTTGATCTTGGTTTTAGGAAATAAAGCATACACTCCCATTTCTCTCTACCAGGCTGGACACATGTACATTTTTATAAATGTTTTCCAAATTGAGCTGGTCTGGGCAGAATTCAAAAGAGAGGAAATTAAACAGCATTCTGGGCATCAAATTTCCAAGTCCTGTTCTACAGGCACCAGAGTGGGAAGGTTTGTGGGAACCCTGAGAAGAATCAGAGAGTTCGGGGGGCGCCGTGCAACGTGATGGTGATTCTTATGATAGTTCTGATTCTGATTTAAGGCAAGGAACAGAGACCTACTCTCAAGGGGGAGTTCCCACTCCAAATCCTCTACTGCCTTTAGCTGGAGACAAAATGAGGCAGAGAAGTGTGTATGTTGCTTTGATGAATTTAGCCTTTATAAATTATAAATGAATTTATAATTCAGTTATAAAACCCATAGTTATTCTCCAGCCTAAAGGCATCAGCATGGGTGACTAGATCTGAATGTCATCCTGGCCCTGGGCTCAGCAGTGGGGAATAAGGCATAGAGCAGAGCTGAGGGGTGATAATCTGGGCTCAGCTTCTTGCCAGCTAGCTGCCAACTAGTCAATTACTGAAGGACCCTGATTCCAAGGCTAGCCCAAATGTTCATCACTCTCTTTCTATGAACTGTTCCACCCTTAAATTCACCAACTCTGTGACATTTCCACTTGACCTTCAAAAAGTTCTCTCCAGTTAAACAATTCTTAAACCAATCCCTTGATCTTGACCATATAGCAAACCCCTCTGACCACACACTAAAGAGCACCACCACACACCTTGTGCTCAAGCCCAATTCCAGGGTTAATATTTCTCTTTCTCTTGCCCTCACCCTTCCAATGAATTCATCGTCCTCTTTTAAGGTGTTGTTTCATAACCAGTTAAAGGGGGATAATCTCTCCCTTCCTCCAATGATGTAAGGATTAGATACAATGTACATAAAGCTCCAGGCCCACAGAAAGTACTCAAATGATATCTACTTTCATTACTATGCCCTCATTCGCTGAACAAAAGCCCCTGTTCCCCTAAATATTCACATAGCCTCTGAATATGTGCATTACAAAATGAATTGGAAGGAGATACGTCCTGGAGTCTAGGCGTGGAGGGGTGAATGCTCACGGCTCTGGGAGGGTGTGCAGGAGCTGAGGGTGAGAGCCACGTGCCATTAAACAAGACCTCTCTCCCATTAAAGCTCCAAAGCAACCCTCTAATAAACTATGATCATAACAGGCAAATGGAGATTTAACAAAAAGAAGAAGGAAAAAAGAAAAGGAAAACAAATGTGCTATTCAATCGAAAGCCATTTTGCTGCAGTTATGCAATTTCAAGTTCAGAATCAGGCATTATGCTTATTTTCGTCTCTGATAACTAATACATTAGTTTGCGGCTAGATGCAACTATTACGGGAAAAACAAAATTCAATTCACCTGCATTTGTCACCAGAGTATTGTGTTTGCTACACAAAGGCAGGAGATTGAAATGAAAGATGCCTCTTATTGAATTTTAATTTTGAGAAAATGCGACCAATTTCTGGGTTTTGCATACACGGTCAGCCAGATGGTTTGAGGAAGGCTCAGTGCTCGGCATACAATCCACATCTAAGGCACCAAAACACATTCTGCTTAGGCACATCTGCACCCTGGCCCCGCCCTGTTGCATATTTACACTCAAGATTGTTAGTCTTTCTTATTTGGAGATTGTTGAAGCAGATGTTTGCCCATAATGAATCTGAAGAGCCCCCAAAGTCTCAAATAAGACACTTCCCCTTACTGTCATGGCTCCTGAGAAGCCCCCACCACAGCAGGCTCCCGGAAAGATAGGTCTCTACCCAACGCAATATCTGGGGTTGTCTGTTACCGCTTTATCAACACCAAATTCTCTATCAAATTATTTTGCTGTAGATCACCTTTTCTTTGACCTTTCCCTCGCGGCAAGGATAAAGCACACACTAGAAGGAGCCCTATCTGTTGACAGTGATAAAACAACAGGGAGGAGGTAGAAGCTTATAAGGAAAGTGTCTCTCTTAATTTTGCCTGAAAGATGTCAGAAACAAGAACTTGGAGCCAAGGAGACCAGAACTGTGATCTTTGCTTTGCCTCTGGCTTGTGACATGAAGCGAGTCCAATTCTTCGTTGTTCATAAAGACTGGGGTAAGGACATTCACCTGTCTGGGAGCAAGGGGTGGGGGTGGGGGTGGGGCCAGGATGGAGGTAAGGATCTTAAGTACAAGACCCAGCCCAGGGTCTGGCCCAGGATCTTGCAGGAAAGCTCAATCTTCCTAGGCATGGTTGGCATTGGATTCTTAATTTGTGTCTGTTATTTGAACCTCCACCCCCTTCCTGTGCTTGAGAAACTCTCCACTTTATGAGTCAGGGACAGTCTCTCAATATAGAAGGCAAAAATGCAAGATACTTCTTTTTTTCATCCCCACCATCCCCTTGCAACTAGAGGGAGGTATGTAACCTAGGATGTGCTTGGAAGAAATTGGGCAGTAGTGACGCAAAGATTCAGAACTGTAGAGACTCTGTTCTGGCAGTGGGTGGCCACAGTATAGGAGCCAATGTTGAACCTCCAGGGACAGTGGCGGCAGAGAGGGAACCTAGGCTTCAGTGACCCAGTGGCAGGGGAACCTCACAACTGGCTCTGTGGCCTTGATTTTGGCCATCACTCTAGGAGTTTCCTGGCACCCTCTGTTCTTATCCCTTTCTTAGTTCCTTCCTTCCTTCCTTCCTTCCTTCCTTCCTTCCTTCCTTCCTTCCTTCCTTCCTTTTTCTACTTGCAAAATAGTTTCCACATACCATAAAATATTGAGATAATATGATAGACACCTGTTTCACAACCACCAGCCTGATAAAATCTTAGCATTTTTCTACGGAATAAAAAATTATAGATAAACTTGAAGCCTCTCTAATCCCATTTCCTTTTCTGCCTTGCTGAGATAAACTCTATCCTGAATATGATAATTATCATGCAAAGACATATTTTTAGCATATAAAATTTACTTATTTAATTAAATTTATAAATTTCATATATGAATGTGTACAGCCCCCCCCCCAGACACACATACATACACTAGTAATACATGGGTGACTTCTGCTCCAGACAATTTGGCAAATAGCTATCCTGAGAAACCCTCTCATTATAAAATATGTAGAACAAAGACTCTTTTCAATGAATAGATAACTTCAGTAAAAAGTGAGGGAAATCAGTAGACTGAGTAAAGCAGATTGAGGTCTCTAATGTGGTGGGTCTCATCCAATCATTGAGGACCTGGATAGAGCAATACAGCTGAGTAAAAGGAACTTTGCCTTTGTGAAACTTGCACTGGGACAACAGTCTTCCCCTGCTCTTGGCCTGGGACTTAACACCATCAGCTCACCTGATTGTCAGGCCTTTGGACTTGGACTGGAACTAACCACCAGCCTTCTGGGTCTCCAGCTTGCCAGCTGAGATCTTGGGACTCCATAATCACATGAGCCAATTCCTCACAATAAACTCTTGATAGATAGACAGACAGACACATAGATAGATAGATAGATAGATAGATAGATAGATAGATAGATGATAGATAGATAGATAGATAGATAGATAGATAGATAGATAGATGGTAAGTATATCCTATTGGCTTTCTTTTGGTTCTCTGGAGAACAATAACAATAACAGATTTTGATACTAAGAGTGGTTCTAGAAGAAGAGAATTTTAAGGATGAGTTTTCTGAGTTTTTTCTGGGGTTTCTGGAATTTACTCTCAATCTGATTAGATTTAAGGACAAGAATGACTATTTCTAGTAGTAAAGAGAACACTGGTAGACCATGGCATGATCTGGCAGCAGAGAAATGCAACATGTCAGCATTGCATATTCCTAATGAACCACTTACAAGAAGCAGAGGGCTAGATGGCTGTGTATATGATACTTTTAAAAGTTTTTGGCAAACTAATGAATGTAATGAGATTGCTAGTTGCTCCTAATGTCACTGGACAAAGTGGACAAAGAAAAAAGATGGGTTCAGGGATTCAAATTCCCAGCTCAAGTGCCACATACATGAGAATTCTAATACAAGCTTAAGAGGGGAGGACAAATGACAGTCACAGGAATGTCCAGTGGAGGCTCTGGGGTTACGGTGGAGTGGAGGAACGGCAGTGACAGTTCTTGGTGGGGGATGAAAACAATATGGCGGTGGAACAGACACTGGGCAAGGATTTCTGAATTGCTGTTAGGGGCCAGGCACCCAGGATCAAAGAGTTCTCCTCTTCCCTTTTATTGCCTTCTTATTTCTTGCTTTGTTTTTGATTATTAAATGAAACGAAGTATGTAAAGCCCCAAGTTTCAAGAGAACAGCATTTCTTTCCACAGAGGAAGAAGAAATAGAGATAGAGCAAAAAGCAGAACGAAGCATTTAGGAATGTGGGTCTGTGGCAGCTTCAAGAAATGGCCATCTTTGCTCAAGGACACAATCTGCTCCATGGAAGTCATATCTTGCCTTCTGGGCAGAAGAAAAAAAAAAAAAACCAAAACTTTGTTCAAATATTATTGTTATAAAGTTATACAGGCTCAGTGGAGAAAATGTTCAGAGTAAAGAAAAGAAAATTAGAGATAGAAAAATCATCCATAGACTCAGCACCCAAAGACATTTACTGTTGGTAACATTTCAGGGTGTTTCTTTTCAGATAAAAAATGTAATTTTTAGGGATGTGAAATGCTGTCAATCACACAGAGCTGTGGCCACAGGGGATGCTGGGGAGAGTAGGAGCTGCCCATCCTGCTCCCTAATGCATTCCCACTGAAGTCCTTCTCATCCCCCGGGTAGGGGTGAGCAGAGCAGCCTAGCCCCCCGCTCAAGCCCCTGGGGTACAGCCTCTAATAAGCCTCCCAGGATTTGTGTCCAAGACATCTGTGGGCTTGGAGGAGATCGGGCATGCTCCTTGCTGGGGCTTTCTCAGTTCCCAGATCCTTCATCAGGACTGAGCCTTTCCTCCATCTCACGTTTCCGCCTAAACGCTTGGGCCTGGAATGCATCAAAGTGAAGTGTGTGACATAGCTTGGCTTCCCATGCTGGAGGCCAGGCATGGGGACAGGGCCCAGACAGCAGGGAGATGTGCATAGAAACAGCATGCGGGAGGTCCTGTCACCAGGGCAAGCCTTATCTCTTCCTGCCCGGCTCCCAGCCTGAGTCCTGAGCCAGATCACCAGTGGCCTGTGCCTCTGTGTGTCCCCGAGAGCCAGCGCTGTCCGCACTCAGCCGGCACTCATCCACAGCAGCTGAAAAGCCAGCTAGGCAGCCCCAGCCTCCAGGAAGTTGCTGTTGAGTGGGAGGGACAGAGGTGGGGCTAGGGACGTATTTGGGAATGAGATGCTCACTCCTAACCAGGCCACCATCACCTCGCTAGCACTTGTCCCATTCAGGTCACTGCTCAGTAAATCTTGCTTTTATTGTTCCACACTAACTGGCCAGGAGAGGAGTGGCCCACTTTCCACTGGCCCCCTGAGGATGTAGACTATCTTTCTTTTCATAGAGTTCCATTTACAAGGGAGCTGCCGAGGATAAAGACAGCGGACAGCAGGACCCTGGACTAGTCTCTGTCTCTCTCTGGGTCTCAGTTTCCCATCTGGGAAATAGGAGGGGCTGCCACACTCATGAGCGAGATTCCTTTATTATTATCAAGGGTCCAATGACTGCCAAAGGGATGAGGACTCGCTCATGATAGAGGTTTGAATCCTGGGACCCCATGTAACTAGAGACCAAGATCTCACTTCTCTTACATGTGATTTACAAAATCAGGACAGAGTTTCTACTTCAGGGTAACATGATACTGAAGGAAGACTCTTCGTGGAGAGAAATATGGACACATCTGACCAAGGAACCACTTTCTCACTTCCAAGGAGAGGGTTTGAGCTGCTCCCATCACAGTGAGGCTGTGACTCCAACATCTTATGTCTACTGGTAACAAGCCACAGGGGTTTCTGGAAGCCTTGACCTTTGGGCATACCAGAAGACCCCTCACCAAGAGGAACCGTGAACTGGGCCATGAGCTGTGCTCTCCCATAGAAATAGAACACAAGCCATGTTTGCAACTCAAAATTTTCTAGTAGTTATAGTTTTTTTTTTAAGTAAAAAGAAACCAGTGAAATTAATGTTAATATAACCATTTAACCCAACATACCCAAAATATTATTTCAACATTCAATGACTATAAAAAATACTAATTCGAGTTTTTTTCTTCCTTTCCTCATCCTCAATTTTCAAACTCTGGAATGCTTGTATAATTACAGAATATCTCAATTCAGAGGGTAAATTTTTATTAACAACACCCAATCTGTATTTAACTCTCATTTCTCTCTGAGCCCGGTCATTTAGTGACTTCTTGGAAGTCGGAAGACCAGACCCACTGTTCGGGTTCAGAGGATGGAGTGGAACAGCTATGGTTTCCCCTCCTTCCGGGAGCACACTGAGTCTCAGCCACCAGGCCCCACCTCCGAACTTTTGCTTGACCCTTGTCTCCTGCCTGGAGCACCTTCCCTGTTCCTCTCCAGCTACTTGAAGCTCAAACCCGCTTCAGACCCAAGTCCTACATCGTCTTCCTCAGTCCCTTGTCTTCTCAGGTCCAGGATGCCAAGCACGCCCCCACATATGTCCTTGACTCAGCCCTGAAAACACCCTGTCTTGCATTTGCACCATTGCATTTTTCCCTTTCCAGCAAAATTGGATGAAAACTAGAACCTGTTTTGTATTTCCCTTCATCTCTCAAGATGCCCTATAATGTCTCCCATCCTCGTCAACAGCTCTCTCGTGCCCAATGGGACAGACACCCCACGTGAAATGTTGACTGAGACTCAGTCACTGTTCTCAGGGGGATCATATTCCAGCCAAATGGCTTGTCCCCGAGAATACAGATATTGACAGTAACTCACTTTGTGAACACTTGAAGGTTTTTTTTTTTTAATGATTTTTTATTATATTATGTTAGTCACCATACAGTACATCCCCGGTTTCCGATGTAAGGCTCGATGATTCATTAGTTGTGTATAACACCCAGTGCACCATGCAATACGTGCCCTCCTTACTACCCATCACCGGTCTATCCCATTCCCCCACCCCCCTCCCCTCTGCACTTGAAGGTTTAAAAGACACTTTGGCGTGACAGTTTGATAATAATCTTCAAGCAGTTATAACTCCTCACCTCAGAGACCCACCTAATATCCGTTTCCCAATACACTCTTTCTCAGACCTCTACTTCTTTCTTCCGTAGCATATACCACAATTTTGCATTGCCTTTTTTTTTTCTTTTGTCTGTCTCCTCCACTAAAAGTCCCATGAGGGCAGGGAGCACTTGTATCTCCCTTTCACTTGATACATCTATGATGAATGAATGAATGAATGAATGAATGAATGAATGAATGAATTCATTAACATGTGCCAAGCTTGGTACAAGGCTTTTTCTACATCAGCAGCTCTCCAACAGAAAGAGAATGTGAGCCATGTTTGTCATTTTAAATTTTCCAGTAGTTATGTCTCAAACATGTAATAAGAAGTAGGTGAAATTAATGATACTATATTTTATTTAGCCCAATAGATTCCAAATATTATTTTAATATAACGTGAATATAAATAATATGATTGATTGATTTTAACCTTAATTTTTTCATCCTTTGCTTTGGAAATCCGGGATGTCTTTCCCAATTCCATCCCAACTCAATTCAGACGGTAAATTTTTGGGGGAAGCACCTGATCTACACGTACGTCTCATAACTGTGCAGTTGAAAAAGCACATTCATATACCCAAGTTGTTCCAAACACACTCAAAAGTTTTCCAATCACTGAGTCAAGTAATGATTTTTTAATTTAAATTTAAATCAATTCCAATGAAATAAAATGGAAAATCCAGTCCCTCTAGCTCATCAGCCACAGTTCCAAGGATCTGTAGCTTCCACGTGCGGCAGCAGGGGTCTAGATGGTACTGTTAAGACTAATTCAGACCGGATTGTTGCAGTTGCCAGTTCTCCAATAGCACCCATGACACCCAGGGTCACAAAATCCTGAGAGTGGTCCCCAAGGCCACTGTCTGCCCCGCCTACCCTTCCACCCTCCTTCCTGCCTCTCTCCCTCTTGAGGACTCTATGCCCCCACGTCACCTCCTCAATGTTCCTCAGACCCCCCAGAACTTCTCTCACTTCAAGTCCTTTGCCCTTGCTGGGTCTTCCACCAGGATGCCCCCACAACTCTACCCCGATAACATCCCCTCGAATGCCACCTTCTCAGAGAGTCCTTGCCCCGCCAGTCTGTTCTGAATTGATGACTCCACCCCCATGGATGCATCAATTCCTTCTTCCCTCAACATCTGACTTCTTGGCAGTCAGCTAGCACAAGGGGACAAACTCCACACTTTACTTTTTTTGAGATATTTATTATTTTATCTCCTCCCCCAATAGAATGTAAGCTCTATGGGATAACATTTTGTCTGTTTGGTTCACTGCTAGATCCCTAGCCCTTTAGCACTTTATTTGTGCAAGGAGGGATGGAGGGAGGGAAGGAAGGAAGGGAATAAACATACATTTATATCATCTGGTGACAGTATTATCTTCATCTTACAGATACAGAAATAGGATCCAGGTGGTGAAATGATAAGCCCAGAGGCAAAGAAACAGAAAAAGGTCAAAATAACTAGAATGCAGGGTTTACTCCTAATTCCATGTCATTCCCATCATGCATGCTGCATTTAAAAATTGCTGCTCGCTGGCTACTTTCTAAGGGGATTAGAATCTTACAGAACACTGGAGAAAGACAAATCCTTCAAAGAGCAGGTCAACAGACAATTAATAACTCTAAGGTACCCACATGGGGGCCAAATCCATCCCCTGAGTTTTACATGTGCCAAACACACACTTTGCTGTCCTAAGTTGAAGTTTGGGACAGCTTCACTTTGGATGTAATTTGTACGTGCCCACCATTGCCCCTCGTGGATGTACCTGTGACCGGTGTGGTGGTGGGTAATTGGCTCATCCGCCCTTCCTGTGTCCAGCCCAGATCCCACGCTTGTAGTTACGCAATTACATGTGTAAATGTTTATGCGAATGGCAAATTTCCTTTAGGAACAACATTGTTTCCAAGAGGAACACTCAAAAGACAGCTAAAAGTGAAATAGTAAGTACCAATTATCGGATGCTAATTTTTTAACACACAATATCAAATTTAATGTCAGAACAACTCTATATGCACCACTGTGCCCATTTGACAGATGAGGAAACTAAGACTCACAGAAGTAATTGTGTTACAGTCACACTACTAGTAAGCAATGGAGTCAGAATTTAAATCTAAGCTATCTGTCTATCTTTGTCAATGGCAAACTGTTACCCACCCTGAGAACTCTGAGAAACCCATCATAAAAACATCTCCTGGAGACAAGATAGAATTAGTCCAACAAGCCAACTTCAGGCTCATTCATTTCCCAAATAAATTCACAAATTCATTTGCAAATATGTAGAATCTTGTAGCAATTAATGTTGCCTCAAATTTGCTTAATGAATGGCAACTCAGCAAAGCAGAAATGCAGCCCAAAGAACCTTTTATTAACATTTTTCTCTGCATAAATCTACCAATGCGTCACGTTAGTGATAACAAATCTTTAGTAAGACAGCACCTTCGTGGGTCTGCACATTTAGGTCCTGACCTCGGGATCCGCAGAGTCTGACATAAATGCATTGCCTTCGCCTCCCTCTGCATCAGCTGTGACCACCTGGGCGAGACTAACTCAGCCCAGGCACGATGTTGACGGTCATTTGTTTTTAAGTGACATACATATTTCATATTCTCAATGCACAATCGATCTGCGTAAGTATTGCCATTAATATTCACAACGTGGCTGTGACAAACAGAGGCACATTCGCAGGGCTATTCACATTTTGAGCTTTTCAAGGAAAAAGAACTGGATGTTGCTTAGTAAAGCCCCTCATGGTAACACAAGAAAAACTCCCTTCAAATAAGCCTAAGTGGATAAAAGGAAATTCATTGGAATGATACCCTTATAACTCAATAACAGGCAAGAAAGCCAGGTCTGCAGCCGTGCTGAAAGGAGAAATGCAAGACCGCTTAGGAACACAGGCCGCTCCATCTCCCCATCTTCGCTTCTTTCCACATAATCCCTCTGCCTTCTCTCTTCCCTCGCTCCCCCTCTACAGAGCAGCTCCCGTCTGTTTGTGCCCAGAATGGCCCTAGGGCTCTGGAGTTTAGATGTGCGCAGTTTTAAGGACATCCTAACAACCACTAAATACAAATCTTCAGAGACTAAATTGAGCAGACCCAGTTTTGTTCATGTGATCTTCCATGGTCCCAGGAGACCACACCCTAGGAGTATCTGGGGTAAGGGCAGTAAGAGAGACGTGTTTGGGCTCTGGGTGGATGAATCCCTGAAAAGCCATCTACCGCCAGCGTGACTGGTCTCAGGAAGTTCTTAGTCAACAATAATTTTCTACAAATTGCTTCTTCTTCCCAGTACTCATTTTTCCAATAAACACTTATTAAATGCCCACTAAGTGCCAAGCAATCAGCCCTACCCAAAGGACTTGCGATCTAGAAGGAAAGACTATCCGGCAATGATAAGACTGTGTGGAAGTGAATATAACAGGACAAATCATGGGATATGATGGGGTGAACATCTATAATTCAGCCCAAGATGCAGAGGGTGGGGTGAGTGGGGTGCAGTCAACGGGGGATAGGATATTTCCCAGAGGAGGAAAGATTGACCTGACATTTGGAAGACGAATACACATTAACTAGGCTGTGAAAGAACAGAGTGGGTGATTTTGGACAAAAGGATTGCAGATGTAAAGGCACCAGGCTGTCAGGAAGCAAGAAGTTGAGAGAAGCATAGGGACTTGAGCTGGAAAGATAAACAGGTCAGCACACGAAGAAGCTTGCATGCCAAGCTAAGGAACTTGCAAATGTTTCCACAATTCTAAACATTAACTCAATAGACCCAAAGACAGCCTGCCAAGAAAGTAAATTTAGTAAATGTGGCCTTCTATATGATCCTTTTAGAGATTCACAATTCACATCAGCATATTAAAGGCTCTGGGAAGTCCTGTAACAAACACTCAACAAAAGTACCTGGTTAATTTTGTTTCATCCAGGGTTTCCAAATGTATTAAACTATGAATGTCATTCCTAGCCCATACCCTATGAAACATGCATAAATCCAGTTGGAGATGCTGCTTTGAGGCATTGGGGAGCCTACTGGAGGGTTTTAAAGAGCAGAGGAAATGATTCTATCTGTGCTTTAGGACTGGCCTACTGCCTGCTGCAGAGAATAGAATCAAGGAGTGTAAGCCAAGATGCCAGGAGACTTGTTAGGGGCTGCTATAATTATTGAAGGGAGAGATGATGGGGCCCTGAACTGAGGCACGGGCAGGAGAGATGCCGTAGCCGGGAACAATCGTGGTTGTTGAAGACCCTAATACAAATGGCTGTGGCATGGCAGGCTACATTTAGGAAGATAAAAAATGAGCATGGGACTGAACTTTATTATGGGAGCCAAGAATGGAAGCACTAGCAGGGGGCAGGACAATTACCAAGCAGTGACTGTAACTCTCCAGCTTCTAAAGGATCTGACATTTCAAAAAGGACAATGCTCCTCTGCTATGGAACTGTACCCTCTGCCCTTGAGGAAGGACCACCCGGAGCAGTCCTGACTGCTGGCCTGCTTTACAGATCAATCCAGTTCCACGGAGAGGTTGTCTTATGAAAAAAGCAAGTCTTCAGCGGACCATCCAAAGTGAATCCGAATGCCAAGCTAGAGAATTTACCCCTTCTTCCTCCTGCACATTTTAATTAAGCACTTCTTATGTGCTAAGTTTATTCAGGTCCTTCACATTTTTCTTTTCTGCTGTCTCCATCCTATGTTGCTAGATAACAAGCTATCCCAAAACTTTGTGGCTTCAAACAACAAAGATCTGTTATTTCTCATGGTTACAGAGGTTCGCTGGGCTCACTGGGTGGGTCTCCTGTCCACGTGGCATCGAGTGTCACTGTATCTGGAGGCTTGATGGGGGCTGGGTCAGCCATGATGATCTCTCCACATAGCCCTGTAGGGAGCCGTCGGTGCTGCCTGTGTGCTGGGAGTTCATCCAGGGCTCTTTTTTGGGTTATCTGCATTCTCCTCTATAGCCTCCCCTGTGGCCAGGCTTGGGCTTCCTCAAAACACGGTGGATGGGTTCCAAGCCCACCTTACACGTGTTTACCAAGATCTGCTTGTGTCATGCTTGCCAAAGACCCACTGCCCACAGCATGTCACAGAGCCAAGTCCAGTGTCTACGTGAGAGGCGCCATCCTAAGAATAGTTTATAACAAGATGTACGACATGTGGTGTATGTACCGATATACCACACTTTGTAAATTACGCACAGTACATACAATAAATACTGTGATGAATTTCTGTATCTGTCTACATTATTTTAAGATGAAATAAGGTCCAACTGAAAACAAGTTCACCTCAAAATAAAGCAACACCAAATTCACAGATGTAGAAAAATACTTTGTGAATAATTAATTTTAAAAAAGCACAAATTTGAGGGTCAGTGGGGCAAGGTTCATCCCAAGTCCTGCTTTGTCTTTTCTTAGATGTGTGATTTAGTAAAATATTTGTGCTTGATTCCTCATCTGAGAAATGGAGGTAGTAAAAGCTGCCTTGCAGGGCTATCTGAGGGATTTAAAATATGGAGAGATATGTACGTACATAAAATAAGTTTAGTGTCCCCAATGTAACAAAGCAGACAGGTTCATGTCTTTTTGTTCCTTTTCAATCTTTATGCTTCCATGCAAATATAGAATTCTGCACCATTTTAATCAAAGTGTGCATAAAATTGTATTTTGATATTTATCTTAAATCAGTCCGTGTGGAGGGAGAGGCAGGAAGAAGCTGTTTGGAGGGAGTGGCCCCGAGAAAAACTGGATCACAGAAGTCTCGCTGAGTATTGAAGCGTCTAGTTCTGAGGGGCTCCAAAGCCAGCCTAAGAACCCGCCCTTCCCAGGGTTTGGTTATTTAGGGTCCACTAGACTCAGAGCTCTATGACCACTGGGATTTCTATCAGTTTTGCCACCTGCTGTGCGCCTCGCAGGTAAAATGACTACAGGCCTATAGTGGACCCTCAACAGGTTGGCTTTATTCTCTATTATTATCACCTAAAGCAACCTCATATTCCATTTCCACCAGCGGTACTCCCCACATCCTTTGCCTGGAGCATCTTCTATCAGTTCCAAGGGCTGGAATCAATGTTTCTCTTCCAACCCTGCACCCGGTACGACTTGGAAGCATTCTGCACACTGACATGGACAGGAAGCGCCCCTTCTTCCTCCTCACCTCCGTTGTGAAGCCAGTCTAAACTGCCAGGAATCAGGTTTGGGTGACTCGGGGACGACAGGAGACTGAAAGCCCCTGGGAGGGCTGCATGGCACCCCTGCACATCACCACCGCCACCCCTGGGCTGCAAGGGCGCCCCTCTGGAAGGGACAATGGACTAGAGTGTCTTTCATGCTAAAGTAAGCTACTGCTCAAGGACCCTATTCTGGCTTCTGGTTTGGTTTTGTTTTTATTGGGTGTTCGCACACCTGGCTTTTTTAAAGAAAGGTTTTTGTTGTTGTTTTTTATAAATGGGTTCGGGTTTGACACTGAACCTAATCTCGGTGTAAGAACTTGGGGATGCCTGCAGGTTAGGACAGAGAGAAGGAGGAGGCTGTGGCTATAGAGGGGGGCCCCTCCCTTCCTTCCATAGTGCCAGTGTAGACAGGATGAGAAGAGTCTGAAAGATGCAGATCCTGCTTCTACCACCCAGAGGAAGAGAGCTGGTGCAGCCTCATTCCTGCCTCAGGCACAGCCTTCAAGACTGGAGGGGTAGAGGGGGGCTTGGCTTGGAAAGAGAGGCACCTATGTCCCTCCTCAACACAGCAGCCCCAATTGAACTGGAGATCCCCAGGCTCTACCCCAACAGGGCTCGGCTCCTAGAGCTACCCCATACCCCACACCGAGATCAGTAGCCTCTTTCCAGACCCAGCAGGGTCGGCCCTTAGCACTCACCAAAGAGTTTCCCAACAGAGCTGAAAACATTTATGGAACATCATTTTCAAAAGAACAACCCGCACAGAGAGGTAAAGGGGTTTCCCCAAGGGCCCGCAGCCAGGCCCCCACATGACAATAGAGAGCCAACAGGACAGCTCAGTGCCTCTTTCCACCGAGCACTGTTATTAAAAGGCCCTATGAAGGTGCCATCAGGGGAAATGGGATGTTGCAAATTAGGCATGTATTTCATATTTTGAAAAAGGGGACGTGAATTTTTCCAGCCTGCCCTGCCCAAGTGGGAAGCCTGGAACACACACGTGCTCCCAGCCAGGAGAAGTCAGCATCCCAACAACAGGAGCCCGGCCCTCCCTAAAGGGAAGGCCATTTCCTGGCCCATGTTTCCCAGACCTGAGTTTTGATGAGGTGTTTCTCCAGACCTGATATTCCTGCAGCACAGAGGGACAGCCTTAAAGAAGGGACGTTCAATTTTTAAAAGAGGCAGTGCATGGAGTACAAAAGGCTGTGGGCTGGGTTTTGAAGGGTTCCCTGTGTCTGCAGAAGCAGTGGGTTTCTTGGTGATGGAAACTGAGAGAAGCAGGGAAAAAGAGAGAGAGAGAGAAGGAGGAGGAGAAGAAAGAGGAGGAGAGGAGAGGGGAGGGGAGGGGAGGGGAGGGGAGGGGAGGGGAGGGGAGGGGAGGAGGACAGGAGGGCAGGAGAAGGGACGAAAGGAAGGAAACAGATTTCAGGCGACCTATTTCTTTCTGAGCCCAAATCCCCTCTCAGAATTTACTTCCTGACAACCGTAGAAGACAAAATTTCCTTTTCTAGAGTCATTGATGTATTTAATATATACCTACTGAACGCCGACTGCATAGGAGGCCTCACGCGGGGCATTGGGGAGGCAGAGGGCTGCCAAGCAGCGCTGCTCTGGGGCTGGTGAGGAACCGGGGCCGCCAGCAGGTGCCTGAGGAGCTGCCCAGCCTGCACAGTCACCCTTCCTGTCACGCAGAAGCCAGAAATCGAACATCTTTTTCAGACTTCCTTGCAGCTGGAGATCCAGATGTGACTTTTTCTTTTTTTTCTGTTCATCACATGCATGGCATCAGAATTAAGTCACCCCAAGGAGAGACAGGCGGCAGGGCAGCAGGCACGTTGCCGGTGTGGGTCCGGGCGGCAGTGGCTGCGGGGCTGCCATTAGCAGGTGACTCCCGATTTCACCAGCGGCTTCCCGCCTGCCGTTCCCTGCCTGTGGAAGAGGCGGCAGCAGCCTTAGGGCCTCAATTCTGTGGTGATGCTTTGGGAATGGCCCCCAGAAGCCTAGCCTGCCATCTGTTTCTTCAGACCTCTTAATGATTTTGTAGGTCATTTAATACCCTGACTGCTAAGCATATAATAAGCTACAATGAACTGTGTAGCAGACGCGGTCAGTGTCCTGCTGATAGCAACCCAGCCAAGGATGTGGTAAATGTTCGATCACCTGTTCTTTGGAGGCGGAAAAAAGGCCTGACCGTATTTACCAATTCCCAGTGTGAACTGGTGTGAATATTCCCCGAGTGGCTGATACACATACGCATCATCATATTCTATTTTCACCATATGACTAGGATAACCTCAAGGGCGTGTAGAAGAGCAAAACGTAGTTAAGTAACTGGATAAGATGTATCTGTTACCTTTGTCTTTCATATAATTTATTTAACTATAGGTTTGTAAAATACAATTTTTAAGAATGGCTGTGTTTCACAACCAGCTAGCAAAAATTCTTAAAAAGTTGGCCATCAGCTCTCGGATGCTGGTGCA
This sequence comes from Ursus arctos, assembly GCF_023065955.2. Lineage (NCBI taxonomy): Eukaryota > Metazoa > Chordata > Mammalia > Carnivora > Ursidae > Ursus > Ursus arctos. The sequence goes on from NW_026622863.1 coordinate 21,264,893, forward strand.
AGCTGATTCCAGCACATTATGGATCCCAACCTGCCCCAGAGGTCCCTGGCAGGTAGTTCTGGATATTCCAGTGGCCTTCTGTGTCTCTCTGCATAAAGGTGTTCCCTGCCAAAGGCAGCTTGATGGGCCCACTCTGGAGGTATGAAGTGCCAGAGAATTCATACCCAGAAGAGGCTGTCCACTGCCCAGGAATGGGAGGTGGTGAGTAAACACCCAGCTTCTCCCCCACTACAGTGCAACTTTGACACGTGCTCCTGGCTTCTCAGAGTCCCCGGGGGATTGTGCCCAGGTGCCCCCAGTAGTGGCCCAGTCATGAATGCACCCTTAATCAGTCTCTTCCCCTGCCTCTCCTCCCTGCTCACACCTCAGGCTTCCTGTGATCACTCCCCAAATAAACTACTTGCCCCCAAATTCTTGTTCCAGAGTCTGCTTTGGGGAAAATACAAGGTGGGATTCATGCTACCATATGAGCCAAGTGCCCAGTATAGGGTAGGTACACAAAAGTATAACCATATACGTTCTATATTTTTCTATGAACACTTAGAGGATGAGACAAGCACTGAGAGCACTGACCCCTGTGAAGTGCATCAGCTGCAGCGTTCCTCCCTTTGTACACAGAGTCTGACATCAGCATCAGGACGAGGTGTGGGCAGGTGCAAGAAGGTGACCAGGCCCCTCCCTAAGAACCACACAGTATAAGCATTTTAAGGACTTTAGAGATCTCTGGGTCCAGTACTTGTACTTTTCTATTAAGGAAACTGATGCATGAGGAGAGGAAGAGATTCTCCAAGGGTCACATTGCGAATCAGCAGCGGAACTAGAAACTGATCTCTTGACCTCCCGTGGAGGGCCCTGTCTACTGCGGGCAGCACGGCTTCCTGGCCAGGAGCAGCCTCCTTAGAAGGATGCGGAGAAACTGCATAGGCTCCCCAAAGACTCCTGATCCGCTTTCTCCAGTGCCATGGCATTGTCTCAGCTCAGGGGGTTGCCAAGTGACAGCTCCCTGGACAGTGTTGGGAGAAATTCTGAAGCTGGAACCCCAACACGTAACAGGAGTGGATGCAGTGAGGGCCCAGGAGCCCCAGAATTCACCCCCAGGTCAGCAGCCCCTGTGTGGCCTCAGAGGAGTGGGACTCACATCAAAGAACAGCTTCCACCCTCCGAGGCTTGGGCTCATTGACTCTCAGGGGGAGTCACGCCTATACCTCGGTCAAGGCCCCATAAGCAACTTTGAATCATCAGCAAGCCTGTGCGGAGGCAGAGAAGGAGCCAGGCACTGTGTCACCCAGAACTCTACTACAACAAACCGGGGGTATTATTCTCATTTTCAAAGAAGTCCGTTGAGGCTCAGAATGGTTAACTCACATGCCCAAGGTCACGTAGATGCTCGTAGTACTGGACTTTGAACCCAGTGCTGGTTGTGCAATCTGAATTTGAAGGACTCTCATACTCCACGGAGGCCCCCTAAAAAGCACTGGCATACCACAGTAAGGCAAAGACCTGCCAAGTTCATGGTGAGCTCAAGAACTGCAACTGATAAAGAAGGGCACAGGAGCAAGGATGGCTTGGATTCGTGCGACGTCAGAGTGAGAAGAGCCTTAGAGGCCAGACTAGTAGGTTTTGTGTTGGTTTAGTAAGCAACAGGGAGTCATATGCCGACCTAGCGTGAGTCTCCTCACTGAGCTGAGGGAATCCCAGAGTCTAGCCTGTCATTGATTAACAGATGGTATCCAAGATAGGCAGAGCAGAGAGAATTATTATGGAGAACCCAAGGTCTAGGAAGTCAAAGCCAAAAGCCAGAGGTTGAAACTAGAGACTCAAAACAAGATTTGGGGGTGACGGATAGATGGTAGACCATAGACAGGAGAAAAGACGAGAGAACAGATACTGGATGGCCAGGGACATCGTGGAAATGAGGAGCAAAGTGGGGAAAGGGGGGACAGAGACGAAAGCTCAGGATGTTGGCCGTCAATGAGGCAAGGATGTAACCAGCCTCTTTTTGTTGGCTGTTGGACACAGTTACAAAGCCAGGTTCGCTGGCCAAGAGACCCAGAATGGACTGAATGTACATAAGCCAAGAGTGGCTTCTCTGCTGTTTATGCACTTTTCTGAGGGATCCACGTGGTCAGAGGGCTATGGATGTGGGACGAGTGTGCAAAAGTGGGGAAGGAGATCCAGAAGGACTCAGAATGGGAACCTGCTGTGGACTGAGCCCTAACAGGTCACAGCTCTGTGTGGATACGTGGATGGGGTAAACCCTCCTGGGACCTCTCAATGGCATGATACTCAGAGCCATAGGACCCAAGCTGGAGTGGGCATTGGCGTCATCTAGAACCACCACCACATGCCATTAGATGAGCACTCCTCTCTCTGTGTGAAATTTCTCTTTCTTCACCTGGCAAATGTAGCCTTTCCTGATCTGGCATTTGCCCAGTGAATCTTACCACCAGGCAATCTGGGGAATGCTGAAGTCTCCCATGATTGCTTCTGGAAAGTTCTAGAGGCTTCCTAGAGGCTGCCCATGTCTCCTGACTGGGCTTTGAAGGATGTAGAGAATTGGAATAGTGGGAAGAGGGCCATTCCAGTCTGAGGAAAGAGCAGAAGCAAAGCAAGGTGATAAGAACACACCTGATGGTTTATGGAACGAGGAAACTGACAGGTGAGCGTGGAAAATGGAGCATGGTGGGGCATGTCAATGCAGGACGATGACAGAGAAGACAGGGGTGAGTTTAGAGAGGTAGGCACATGTGGACAGATTGCCGCAGGCCTTGAGAATTACGTCAAAGAATTAAATTGTGTGCTTAATGAGGCATCACTGAAGGGGTGGGGGGGTGGGGAGAGTGCGGGGTGTTGCACTGGAAGAACAGTTTGGGGTGTTTGCTGAGAGGTCATGGGGGTTGGGCAGAGATGGACTGGAAGCAGCCCCCAAGGCTGCATGCTGTCCAGGGAAGGGATGGGTGGGGGGCAGCTGTAGTCACCTAGTTAAAAAATAAAGTCCCCATGGCAGCTAGAGTGTCCTGGCCCTAGGAGAAAATTCAAGAGGTGCCCTTTCTTGCCATCGTCTATATATTCTGGGCCCCCGTGTTAAACTCTGATAGTTTTTCTGCAGAAATCCAGCAGGGCGACATCCTAGAAAATCCAAAATCCTCTGCCAGATAAAGATTTTAGGTGAAAAAGGAATTTAAACCTCTTTTCTTCTGTCTTTGTCGTCTGGTGAAAAAACACCTGTCCAGCCCAAACTCCATTTCTGTCTTTTTAAATTCAAGTGCAAATGGATCGAAGGCTCAGATAACAACATAAAATTTGTTAATCAACTTTCATCCCATATTTATACTGCAGCAGGGAGATTTTACAGTTTTCTGCAGCTCAGCCCGGTGTCCTGTGAAAGCCAGCCAGCATTTTATGTCCCCTTAAAATTGTAAACCAAAGGCCCCAGCGCTGTCAGTGACCCACCACCCCTCCTGCTAAGCAGCTCTGTTGGCCGTCTGCGCGGGGGCCGTCGGATCAGTTTTCATTCTGCGTGGAAGGCCCTGCAGGAATAGATTTTATGTTTTACTCGAGAAATGAAAATCGCTTTTTGTTCCCATCATCACATCACCACGGAGGGATGCCAGTGAAGTCATGGAATGAGTAAAATTACTGAAAATATTTTAAACTTAATTTTCTGTGTCAGGCAGACCCACACCATGCTCGCAGTAGGCCCGGTGAAATCTCTCTCTTGGCTTCTTATTGTTCACATGATAAGGTCTCGAGCTTACAGCCTGGCACACAAGGCCCTCTGGAACCTAGCCCTTCACCTCTTTTCTCAAGAAGCCATTTCTTGGGATCTAGGAGGGGCCTGTCACAGTTCCAGGAAGGTACTGGGTGCACAGCTGTGAGCAAGACAAAGCATTTCTCCTTCCATGGGGCTTCTATTCTAATGAGGGGGACAGAGCAAAACAGCACACAGATCCAAATGCAAGAAGTAATCACAGACTGAACACAGGCTATGCAAAAAAAGACCAATGGACTCCAAGAACAGGCGGGAGGAGGATGGGAGACAGAAGGGGGAGATGCTTATTTTAGACAATGATGAGTTTGCCAGGCAGTGGGAACAGCATGTGCAAAGGCTCAGAGGAGAGAACGAGGCTGGCAGGTTTAAGGACAAAGAGGACAGTGTGGTGGGAGCTTAGGGAGAGAGAAGGTGATACACAGGACCTGAGGTCTGAGAAGTTGGCTGCTGCCAGCAGATCTGGACTTCATTCCCAGGGCCATGGGGAATGAGGTAAGATTTGCATTTCAGAAAGACCCCCTTGGCTGCAAAGTGGAAGACAGGTGGGAGAAGGGAAGAGTAGGAGAAGGGAAAGCCAAGCTGAGGCTTCTGCTCTGGTTAAGATAAGAAAAGAGAACAGGGAACACAGGAGGCAATCAAGATGGATGAAGGAGCTGGCAAGAATTTTGTCACTCCAGCCTTGCTCTCCTGTTTTGTTTTGTTTATTATAATAATATTTTTTATTATATTATGTTAGTCACCATACAGTACATCCCTGGTTTTTGATGTGAAGTTCAATGATTCATTAGTTGCGTATAACACCCAGGGCACCATGCAATACGTGCCCTCCTTACTACCCATCACCAGCCTATCCCATTCCCCTACCCCCCTCCCCTCTGAAGCCCTCAGTTTGTTTCTCAGAGTCCATAGTCTCTTATGCTTCATTCCCCCTTCTGATTACCCTGCTCTCCAGCCTCCCAAGCTTCACTCTGTCCTCTGAATGCCTTATACCCTTTTCTGACTCAAGCCATTTCTCCCTTCTCCTGCTAGTGAACTTCTATTTATCCATCAAAACCCAATGCAAAGTTCCCCTTTCCATGCCCTCACCCCTGGAGAGGCTCACTCTCCCTCTTCTGTGTGTCCCTATTACCTTATAGCACCACCAACCTTCATAGACATGATTGTCATAGATCTCAGGGCAGTTTAATAATTTAAAAGATAGGGGCGCCTGGGTGGCACAGTGGTTAAAGCGTCTGCCTTCGGCTCAGGGTGTGATCCCGGCGTTACGGGATCGAGCCCCACGTCAGGCTCCTCCACTATGAGCCTGCTTCTTCCTCTCCCACTCCCCCTGCTCGTGTTCCCTCTCTCGCTGGCTGTCTCTATCTCTGTCAAATAAATAAATAAAATCTTTAAAAAAAAAATTTAAAAGATAGTTTTCATGTATATCTCCCTTGCTTAATTTTAATGCAAAGATGAAGACATCTAAATTTCTGGGTTCTTAACACACTCACACTTAAGGAATTGTCTCTAATTAATGGTAAATGAATAAATTGTAGCCAATGAAATGAAGCAGATGACCTGGGTTTAGAAAGAATCTGGAATTATCACATTGAGAAACGACCGTCTTTGTGTGACTTTTTCTCCCTGCACAGACTGCCCTGATATTTGGGATATAAATGTTCAAATACTCAAAAGAAAAAAAAAAAGTCTTCCAACTCTAGTATCCATTCCATGGCTTTAGAGTCATTTATGGAAATTATGACCGACACTACCATGATAATTAAAACCAAATTGAATACCTATTCACTAGTGCTCAGGCTTAGTGGGAACATGGAGGAACCTGGTGCATATCTGAGCTGCCCTAATTATGTGTTCCTTGTAATCAACATTACTTTTCCTGGTTACATTTCACAGTTAATTTGTTTTTCCCACACAAATCGAATTCTATACCAGAGATGCAAGTTTATTGTATTACTGCACTTTTTTTTCAGGTTCTAGTTTAAAAAAACACAATCCCACAAGTACAATTAGTTTTTAAAAAATGAAATTCTCCCCACGTGGGTTTAAGATTAATGATATTTGCTTATTATTGGATGATCTGCCTTCAATAAGTGGCATGAATAAGAATTGGCTCCCAATCTTAATGTATTTATTTTCATAAGCCAAATAGCTATAAACAACATCAAATGTAATTCTCCAGAATGGTAACAGGTTATTAACTTCTTAAGCCATTCCCTAATGGGTTTTAAATCTCTGAAAAACAGTGAGTTCTAAAGCAAAGGAGACACGGTAAGATTCCTGTCTGCTTTGGAAAGCCAGCCAACACCGGGCTCCCAGAGCCTGCAGCAGAGCCTGCCATAAGGTGGCTTCCTTCTTCTCCCCCAGGATTTCAGTTGGAATTACTTCCTCCCCACACCTCTGCCCATTTTTACTACACATCCCCACTCCCTTTCCATAGTGAAGACAGACTTGGGTTCCATTAAGTCTTGGGTCATTATGAGCATGAACCAGAGCAAGGTGGGACAGTGAGTCAGGGGTCTGGGCCTCCTCCAGCCCAATCACCAGGGTCCAAGGGCAAGTCCTGTGCACAGCCTGAGCCTGCAAATCTTCTGGAGCAATTGAGATTGGATCTACAGTGACCCAACAGCCTCTGGGTGACAATATTCTGCATGCAGGATGGGCCTCCAGGCAACTGCCCTGGAAGCTGAGAAGGGGCCAATGAAGAGTAAGAACAAAAGAACTGAGGTGGCTGGTGGAGAAAGGGGACGGGGGCGGGGGTGATTCTGGAAGCACCAGCTGCTTTGAGTCAGATGGGAGTTTTCTTAGAGCAAAACATCTGTGCCAGTCCATCTGTTTCTATGCATTCTGTGCATTTTTCTTGCCCTCTCCCTGTCTCTTTCTCTCTAAAGCATCATGGGGAGAAAATTCTGTCTCTGTTCAATACAAGGGTGATGGGCTTGGTCTCACTGGTCCAGGAGGAAGGGAAGGACAGAACTTTCCTGGCTTCACACAGATGCTACCTGCTCCAGCTTCTCAGAACAAAGGACTCAGTCCCCAATCTCAAGATGACTGATCTTCTGGCTCCTACTCCCTAGGTCTGAATACTCTCATCTTCTCCTGGACCTGCTCATCCCTCAAGCCCAAGCTCCATATCCTACTGCAGGAGCAGTCTCACATAGGGTAGGCATGAAGTCCAGAGGCAGAAGTGAGGCAGTGTGATCCCGGCAGGACCAGGACAGAGATGAAACCCCGAGATGGGGAGGCTAGGGCAGGGAGGATAGAATTCAGTATGATATTCAGGGATAGCTACTTAGTGGTCACTTTCCATCTGGAGTGACCTTTGACCCTCTCTTGGCCCCACTCTTCAGGAGAGTTTTCGGGGTCTTTGGTTTCCTTAGACCCATTTTCCACATCATCCAGGGGGTTCATTAAGCATGCATATTTCCGGGCACCATGTTGGAACCACTGAACACAGGTGTGGAGGCTGAGATCCAGGAAGATACAGATCATGAGCTCCTCAGGACATCCTAAGACCCTCGGGGGTAAGACCCCTGTTCTATACTACAGGAGAAATTGCACAGGACTAGGAACTGATCACCTGGGTTTAAAAGCATACCAATGTCTTTCTAGTTCTTGGCCTTGGACCCCGCTGGGCTTGGGTCTCCTAATCTACAAAATGCAAACGACGAATTTACTTAAAGGGCTATCGCATTCATGCTCTTCAGTAAGTCGGCAGATGTGAAATCAACGAGCCCTAAGTCAGGCACAAAACAGACATCCAACTAATATGAGCCTACCTTGAACACCAGGGAGCTGGCCTTGGACCTAAATCTCTAGGCAGTATCTAGCAGGGATTCAAAAGCCAATTTAACAAATGTTCCACAGTGACGGGGGGAAAGAAAGCCCTATGTTCAGTAGCAATGATCAATTACTTCTAAATAGTGACACTGGTCTGAAGGTAAGGGCCAACATGACTCCCAGGTTTAACTGCCATAATTTTTTTTTTTTTTTTTGGTTTCACACTTAAATAATTGTTTAAAATGTTCCAGGTTCATAGTCCCTACACAACAAGATCATTAGCTGATGTGGAAACCATCAGAGGATCAACAATCTCTTGGCACCATGTTAAATTCAGGGCAGTGACAAGGGAGGCTAACCTCCTCTATCTTCCCAGTGGGATACTGCAAAGGACTTTGCAGTGAGCTCAGGCTTCATATTTTCAGCCTGAGAAGCAGGCAAGACAGACAACACCCCAGCTCTAACCCAACCCCTATCCCCATTCTTCGTAACTGGCAATTGAGACCTGGTTCAAAGCTAGCAAGACCACTCAATCTGAGGGGCTAGCCAGGATGTTGCACCACAGCTGAAGCCATTCTGAGGTTTTTATATTTGGGAAGGAAAGGAAAGAAATAGACCTTAGCTTTAGTCTTTGTTGACTAAGCACACATATTAAACATTTAAGGGGAATGTATCCACCAAAAGAATAAAATAAAATATGTAACTTATAAACCCAAAGGGAAAAATAAATAGAATTTGAGCAATTCAATACAAACCAGGAAAAGAGAGAAAAAACCTAAAACCCCCAAAATAAATAAATAAATAAATAAATAAATAAATAAATAAATAGCAGGGTTGATGTGAAATATAAACTAAAATGGTGGAAATAAGTCAATAAATATCAGTGCTCAGGAACAGATTACTCTTGTTTAAAAAGGCAGATGTTTGGGGCACCTGGGTAGTTCAGTTGGTGAAGTGTCAGACTCTTGATTTTGGCTCAGGTCATGATCTCAGGGTCCTGAGACTGAGCCCCGCATAGGGCTCTATGCTCAGCGGGGAGTCTGATTGAGGCTGTCTTTTTCTGCCCCTCCCCCTGCCCATGTTCCCATCCACACTCTCCCTAAAATAAATAAATAAATCTTAAAAATAAAAAAAATTAAAAGGCAGATGTTCTCAGATTTGGTTGGGAAAAAAAAATCTAAACACTTTCCTGAACCACTGAGAAAATGTGAAAGTAAAGGGACAGGAAAAGGCATGCCAATCAAATGCAGTCAGTTTTCATTATTCCCAATAATTATGTTTTGTAACTATGTTTATGTTTTAGAAAGTCAGTGAGCACTAAATTAGCAAATACTGAACCACTGGTACCAGGGGACATGCAGAGTTAACTAAGAGCCTCTGGTCACGACGTTTTCATCAACCGATCAATACATAACCTTGTTTTGTGTGTGTCTGTTTAAATACCTTACTTAATATGTATATTGTTGATTCATGAACATTGAACTCATGACCAACAGTGCTCACATTTCATGTCTGAAGGAAGCTAATCTATATTATATACTATAATATGCGTATTTTCCCCATAAAGCACATCACAGCCTTCTGAATTCAGGAACTAGACAGTACTTCAGCACTATGTTTGGGGGCCATTCAAACAGCAAAATCACTAACAAAAGTCACAAAAAAGCAAAAATGTGGCATTAAAAAGACCACAGAAAGGACAACTATTTATGAGAGCTGCAGCAAGAGAGCAGAGCATTGCCTTGTTTGACCTCAGCCGGGATCACACACGTCAGATGACCTAAATTTTTCACCACTCTGCAAATGTCTCTCTGAATGCTCATGAAAGTGCTACGTGTATTGATTTGGGGGTTATAAATCAATTTTGGAGAGTGGGCATATTCCCAAATACAGAACCCATGACTAATGAGAACCAACTGCATCAGTAACAAGAAAGGTGGTGTGGCTATGTTAGTATGCCAACGGGAAGGGACAGCAGCCAGTAAATGAGGCTGGGACAAGTGGCCATCCCTACAAGGATAAAAATCAGAACCAAATAAAATTAGATACCAACTTGACTACACACATGAAATTAAATCCAGATGGCTTCCAATCAAAAACCCAAAAGGTGTGTGTGTGTGTGTGTGTGTGTGTGTGTGTGTGTCTTGATAAGTTAATTATAAACTGGAAATATGAAGACCCGGGAAGATGGAAGACACCTTTGAAGAAGAATAAAAGGTAGAACGTGTTCTGTGGGGTCCCAAGACTGATGGCAAGCTGAGCTAATTAAGGTAGTGTGGTATTGTTGCAAGAACAGACCAATGTAACTAAACAAAAACCAGAGAAGGGCCCATGTGTAAACAGACACTTCATTGATGAGAAAGATGCTACCACAGAGTACTGGGGAAAGGACAATCTTTTCAATTAATGATTGTGGGAGAACTGGATACCCACAGGGGAAAGAAATGAAACTGACCCCTGTCTTAAACCAGATCCCAGAGTGGAAAGAATCCAAATGTTCGACAAGAGTAGCAAGGATAAATGCACTGGGGTATATCCGCCCAGTGGCGTAACACACCATCAGGAAAATGCATGAGCTAGAGCATTCCTTGCGTGGACTAAACTCACGGTCTGGATATTGAGGAGAAGAAGCCAGGCATGAAAGATTTCATGCTGCGCTGTGCCATTTAGATGTAGTTTTAAAAATACAAGCAAAATTGTGAAGTTTAAAGATGCACACTTAGATCATGAAACTGATGAAAAGCAACAGTATGATCACCATCCCAGTTAGGATAGTGATTAATTTGGGCAAGGTGAAGGCAGTCTAATTGACAAGGGGCTTACGAAGGGTTTCTCTGGCCCTGGTGGTTTATTTCTGGACTTACACTGTGGTTAGATTGTGTTTGCTTTATAATAATTAAGCTGTACAATTTAATTTCATGAACTTTTCACAATTAAAAGTTTTGATTTTTTACTCCACTTGAGCTAGGGATTGAAATGTAGAAATAAAACCTTAAATCTTCTGCAGGAAAATATTGGAGAATATATTTATGGTCCCAGGACAAGGAGGATTCCTTAAAATATAAATGCACAATACTACCAAAGGAAAGATTTACAAATATCTGTAAGAGAGAAGTCACTGAAAACAGTATTAAATGATGCAACTTTGCCTCAAAAACCAGGGATGTACTGTATGGTGACTAACATAATATAATAAAAAATATTATTATTAAAAAAACAGTATTAAATGATAAACCAGAGATTTCTCTGGGAGAAAGTATTTTCAATACATATCAGCAACAAAGGGCTAGGATGCAGAAAATATAAAGAACTTATACATGTTAACATATGAAAACATAATAATCTTGTCTATTAATCAGAGACATAAATAAAAACCTCAGTGAGATACAGTTTCATGCTCAGGAAATTGTCAGAAAATTGCAATGTGTGCTAATGCCAATGTTGGGAAATGGGGTCTGTTATGTTGCTGATTTGAGTGAAAATGTGTACAAAGTCTTAGAAGAGCAATTTGGAAATACATAGTGAAACTTCAAATGAAACTCCCAATTGCCAAAGACCCAGGTAATCTGTCTCTGAAACCCAACCAAGGAACGCACATGCGGAAGGAGGTATAGGGAAGGATGTTTGCTGTAGCAACTCAAGTGTCCACTCAAAGGAGAATGGATACATCATAGTGTTTTCAAACAGTGAAATACACTGTATAGCAGTTCAAATGACACAACCAGATTCTACACGATCCGTATCGATAAAATCTCAAAAACTTAAAATTGAGAGATGGGGAAAAAAGTAAGTTGCAAAATACATGCATCGTATGATAGATGGATGGATAGGTGGGTGGGTGGATAGGTAGATGAGAGAGATGATAGATAGATAGATAGATAGATAGATAGATAGATAGATGATAGATAGATATGCATACATACACACATATACTTTACAGCAGGCACCGCATGCCTAGGTAATGCAAAAACACATACAGGATAAATACATATCAATTTCAAAACAGTGTGTGCCTCTAGGTAAGGAGAGGGGGAGGGAAATGTGATCCACAAGGGTTACAAAGATGACTTCACAGTGTAATGTTTTATTTCCCTTAAAGAAAATACAAACCAAAGGTGGCAAAATAATCTCTTTAAATCTGTCTGGTGTATACATGTGTAGGAGTTTTTCTTTTTTACCATTTCCTGTCAATTTCTGTATATTTTAAATATTTCAGAATTCCAATGAAAATACAATAAAATTTAAAAAGAGAGAATTGCATAAAGTCCCTTGGCTCCACTGAGAAAAAGTGTGGGGTCAGCAAGGCCCCACGTGGGTCAGCGCCCACACCCAGCCTGCCCCGCCATTGGCCGTTCCAGAAACGCTGGGCCCATTGAGAGTGCTTCTGAATGCCCACCTGCATTTAAGTTCCCACCTCGCCCCTCCAGCCCAGTCAGCCAGCAGCCGTGCTCTGGCTTCCAGGGTCCCACTGTGCACCGCCCTCCACAGTGACGGGTATTTCACAGTGTGGTAATGACTGCATATGTGTCTGCGCCTCTTGGAGCCTGGGAGCCCCAGGGCAGCTGCAGAGTCTTATCCGTCCACTGGCACGTGGGAGGTGACAACAGATAGAGGCTGAATTGAACAGCACATGGTGCACGCGAGCTCCAGGGGTGCTGGAGACTTTGGTGAGCGGGAGCCCGTTCCCGGAGTGATCAGGGGCCTCTGGGAGCCTGTGCAGGGTCTCTTGTGAGTGGGCCTCTCCCCGAGTCTAGTGGGCTCTGTGCTTTGAAGAGGAGGAGGCCCAGAGCAGCGTCTGTGCTCCTGGCCCCTTCTCGCTAACCATACATCAAGCCAAATGGTGTAAACACAAACACCGATGCTGTTCATGTTTATGAATACTTCTGTGCAGAGGCCCAAGGGGACCATAGCGACACAAACATAGTCGTTGCATCAAATTGGGGAAATTAGGCTTTTCTCCCTATTTTCCAAGCTTTCTGCAATATGGTTTTATTATCCTAATAAAAACTTATAAAAAATACAAAAACCTTCTTTCATCTAAGGATGGTAAGTGTTTTGATGTTTCAAGACATTTAATTCCTCGCCCTTTAAATTTTCCCTCTGAAATGACCAATAAATATATAATTAGAATATATATATAATTAAGATATATATACACACATATATATCATTAGAATAAATAATACCTAAATAATACAGGGAACAGTACCTGAATGAGCCAAAATGAAGTGCCATTTCTGCCCGAAATGCTGCCGACAGGATTAAAAACAAGGATTTTAAGCTCTCCTGCTCACGGTGGAGGAAGCTCACAGAAGCTGCACACCTCCAGCCCTGGTGATTTGACTTCAGACCACAGTTTTGGAAAGCACGGAGACAGAAGAATAAATTAGTCTGGGAGGTCAATGACTACTTAGGAAAAGTGACATTGATGTAAGTGCCCAGAATGTGAAAATCAGAGAGACAGGTTCAGATAAATCGAGGGGGGACAAAGGTGGTGGCAGCCACAGCAGGGCTGGGAAGGGTCAGGCCTCCTGACACAGAGGGAACTACAGGTAAGTGGAGACATGCAGAAGACAATGGGGAGGGGTCTGTCTAGAGCAGGAGGGACACCCGAGGCCACCTTCCCAAACCTGGGAAAGCCACCAGCACCTGCAACCCAAAATGTTGCTGGTCTCACCACTCAGACAGATGGCAGGTCCCCAGACAAGTCAAAATCACCCTCAAGAAATGTAGCTTTCCATTTTTCTAGGACCTAAGTATTTGAACAAGGACCTCATCAAACTCCACCAGAACTCAATCTTCTCCCAACAATGGGCAAATAGACCTTCTCTCCAAAAATAAGAAGTAAGAGAGAAATCACTGGACTTGGGAGAATATTCCGTAGTTTGTACGACAAGAATCAGCCTGAGATATAAACACAACAACACAGACAGTATCAAGAGAGAATTCAAGAAAACCTCTAATTTGTATCTTCAATAAGTTGGTTAGCAATTACATAACTCACATGGAAAAGGATTTTAAAAGAAGTATTGCTTTTAAGTGAAAACACATTTTTGAAATAAAATATAAAAGACACACAGCGGGTAGAAGATTGTATAATGCTGAAAATTCAAGTGGTCAAATTCACCCACGTGAGACATTATCTTTGGAGTTTTCTGCCCTGAGGATTACCTTCCCCCAATCCACCCCCTGCAACAAATTTGAGTCATCAGACTAAACACAGCTCTAGCGAAGCCACACTTCTGCTTGAAAATACTAAATGGCTCCCAAGTGCCATCAAGATCCTGACACATGCGGGTGACACAGATGCTCCCAGCATGACTTAGTAAAGTGTGCTCAAAGTCCAGCACACCTGCTTGCAATTTCCTACACCTAATCCCTATCTCCCAATTCCTGCGAATCAGCTGATGCTGGTCCCTCCCCATACGAAGTCCTTCCCTCTCTTCACCACCTAATAATGAGGACATTCAGTGAACATTTCATGTGCCAGGTATTTACTAAGTCATGTACGCTAAACATGGCATTTACCTACATAAAACCAAAGCAAAAATCACCAGGAATATGGAGAGCACCTAACACGTTGGGACATTTGTCTAAGTGCTCATCAAAGATCAGGGAAAGAAACAGACCAACTTTCTTCCAAGAGGGGACAGTGATTCAGGGAAAGTGTATAAGTAACAGCAAATTTATATGTAATTATATATATTAAGTGTATGTATGTAATATGCATATAACTCATATATTGAAAGCCTGATCCCCAGTGTGACTCATGTGGAAAATTGACCTTTAGAAGATTTTTAAGGTTAAATGGGGTAATAAGGATATGGCCCTGATGGGATATTGGTGGCCTTATAAAAAGAGAAGGGGAAAACTTCACAGAGAAAAGCCATGTGAGGACATAGGGAGAAGAGAGCTGTCTACAAGCCAGGAGACAGAAACTGAACCTGCCAGACCTTGATCTTGGACTTTCCAATCTCCAGAACTGTGAGAAATAAATTTCTGTTAAGTCACCCAGTCAATGGTATTCTATTATGGCAGCCCCTGCAAACTAAAACAAAACAAAACAAAACACCAAAACAAAACAGATCATACACACACACACACACACACACACACACACACACATACACACATTATAATATGTATATAATTTTATAGTCAGCTAACTAGTAAATTAAAATAAATATATAAAAATAATAAATGTATATAAATCAAATAAAATATATATACATGTGTCAAGGGATTGTAAGTACTCCAAGGAACCCTGGAGCAGGGAAAGGGTGATGGAATGAGACAGGGTAGGGTGGTCAGGGAATGGTTGTCTGCTGAGGTTGTATATAGGCAGAGACCAGAAGGAAGTGGAAGACCAAAGCTAGCATATTTCTGGGGGGAGAGAGTCCCACGTCCTGCACTGCAAAGCCCTTGAGGTGGGGCGTGCTTGGCGGACCTGAGGAACTCCAGAGAAGCCAGGGTGGCCAGAACAGAGTGAGATAGGGCAAGGTGATGAGGAAGAAGGTCAGCGACAAGGAGGAGGGGAAGGGATGGGTACAGATGGTGGGGTCTTGTCTGCCCTGGCCAGACTTTGGCTTTCACTGAGAGACTGAGAAGCCATGGGAAGGTTGGGGACAGAAGAACAACATGCTAGCACACGCTGTGAAAGAGGGCTGTGGCCTGTGAGGCAGCTATGGGAGCAGAGTGGCATTTAGGAAACTATTCCACAGTCTGCACGAGGAAAGGCGGTAGCTGGGGCCAGGGTAGGAGCAGTGGTGGTGGTGAGAAATGGTTACACTCTGGCTGTATTTTGAACACAGAGCCCATGACACTGGCTGTGGATTTCATATGGGCTAAGAAAGAAAGAAGAGTCAAGAATGACTGCAAAGATGTCACCTCATCTTTAACACAAAAGGATGGAATTGTCCAAAATGGAGAAGAGCAGGTGGGGAGGATGGGGGCTTTAGTTTGGGACTTGTCAGGATTTGGATGCTCATGAGACTTCCAACACAGGACATCCAGGGGGCAGGTGTCTGAGCTCTGGAGCTCAGGGCAGAGTCGGGGACAGAGACGTAAGCTGGGTTATCAAATGTGATCACAAAGATCATCAAATGTGAGAGCAGACAGAGCAGAGGTCTTCGAACTGAGCTCTGGGCCAGTCCAGCATGTACAGAGAGGTCAAGGAAAGGAAGAAGAAACAGCCAGAGAGACTCAGAAGACACAACCCAGCAACTGGAAGGAAACCAAAGGTGTGGCATCTGGAAACTGCATGAAGGAAGTTGGGTCAAAGACGCTAAGTAAGATTTGGACAAAGAACTGACCTTTTGCATCATGAATGTGCTGCGTGACTGTGACCCAAGCAGATACAGTGGGATGATAGGTCAACAGCCTGACTGGAACTGGTGCAAGAAAGAATGGGAGCAGAGGACAGAGACAAGTAGACAAATTGAGCGAGGAGATTGTTCTAGGGAAAGGCAGTGAAATGGATGGGAGCTTAAAGGGGAATGTGGTTTCAAGGGGAGGCTTTTGTTTTGTTTTAATTGGAGATCTGATAACATATGTGGGTGCTGATGAGAATAACCAAGTAGAGTAAGACCAGCTAATTGCAGGAGAAAGAGCAATTACAGGAGAATATTGCAACCAGTTTCACAGCAGGCAAAGTTAAAGTTCAGAGAGGTGAAGTAATTTCACTAAGGCCACACAGCTAGTTGGCTATGGATCAGCATTCAGAACAGATCTGCCTGGATAAAGTCTGCATTCTTAATGACTCCCCCTTAGATCTGCCTGGATAAAGTCTGCATTCTTAATGACTCCCCCTTTTTGATTCAAATCCTCCCCCAATTCGAGTTCAAGTTCACCTCTTCATGTAGGTGTCTTCAAATATCCAAGCTAGAAGTGATCTCTGCTTCCTTCCCTGACCTCTCATACAACCTAATCTTGATTTTTTTTATTACAGCTATTCATTTTCTGCCTCTTACCATATTGTAAGTGTCTGGATGACATAGAATATGCATTATAAACCTCTTTATCCCCCCCCATCCCCTAACATGGTGCTGAGTGCAAGGTAGGACCTCAATCAATATTTGCTCCAGGAAGGCAGATAGGAGGGAGAAAGGAGAGTGGAGAGGGAGGGAGGCAGAGAGAGAAGGAGGGAGAGAACAAGGGTGAGATGCCTTTTTCCCAGGGATTCCTCACAGGTCTGACACCTCATATATTATGGCCTGTTTTTTTCTGCCCCAGACTAAGGGCCTGTATTTACTTTAAACTTTCCTCCTAGGAGCTGACTCTTTACTCATGTCTCTGACTGTTTTCTGGATCTGCTCCAGACCCAGCACTTCCTGTTAATAATAAATCAGACATGCAAATGCTCTGAAAAGGGGAAGGCCTTCCACGTGTGCACCTGTTAGGTCAAGAACCACCTGGAGAGGAATTTTACCATCTGCTAATTGTGGCTGGGAAGAAGCTGCAGATGGAGTCCCCACATTTCAACTCCCAAGCCCCTGCCGGTTTCCTGCTCAGAGCCAGATCCTACACTGGAAAGATGGGACAATAAGAGGAGTAAGACATTGTTCCTGCTTTTACTGGGCTCATGATCCTGTGGGGAGGTGACTGGTAACAGCAGAGTCTACCACGTACTCTGATGGGGAAATTCTGGCCCCTGTAAGTACAGACAGGAGCAGTGACTTACACCTCAGGTGAAGGGTAGTCAGGGAAGTCCCATGGTGAAGATTAGCTTCTCCTCTTGGCCAGTGATCCTTCCCTGCAGCATGGGCTCCCAGATCCCTACCTGCAAGAGCTCAAAGAGGGTGGTCTTCCAGCCATTGTCAACTATGGACACCAACCCAGGGACAGCATCAGTCTGGCCAGGACCAAGGTAAGGCCCAGAACAAGCCTGTGCCATGAGAATGCCAACCCCACATCTCAGGGAGGATGAAGGCACATTCTGGCACAACCCTGAAAAGTAACAGCTTACTTATCATTCAATAATAGTAGGCACAGGGAGAGGAGAAAGTCACTCTGGAGTTTCTCAGTGTTTCTTGGCCAACATGGGGAAGGACATGGTAGCAGAGAAAAAAAAAATCCCTGAGAAGAACCCTGGATCTTTCTGGAAATGCTGGGAAGAGAAGGTACTACGAAGCAAAGCTGGAGAATGTAGGGCTGCAAAGAAGTCTGTCTAGAAAGACAGTCATCAAATTGCATGGGCCCAGCAGGGTCCCTACAGGTCAAGGGGTGGGGTTCCTCCAGCTTCAAATTTTCTCTCTTACATGCAAGACTTCATAGAATTGCCTCCAAAGAAACCTTCCCATGGCTTATTTAAAACCATTTTTTTTTTTCACAAATTTGGAAACTCAGAAAGAATAAGATCCTCATTGAAGGCTGCACGGCAGGTTACTGATGGAAAGAACAAGGCTTTCTGATTCCAGCACAGTGTTTCTGGATCCAGCCTCTGAGGCTGGGTACACTAACAGCCCTCAAAGGGGACGGGCCTGGTGACCTGTGGTTCCAGGAAGCAAGCAGGCAAGCTTGCTCTAACTAGAGAAGTCCAGAGGATGAAGCTGTCTCAAGAGATGAACCCAGGAACCCTACAGGCAAACAGTTCCCTTGATGTCCTCTCAGACTCTAGTATTAAATGAGCCTGGATCACTGTGAAGCCGAGAGGTCTTCCTAACACCCAGACCCAACACCATTCTTCTGTTTAAAACCCTTCAATGGAGGATACTTGAGGTCTCTCGTAACTCTCTTTGCTCTGAAGTTTACGTTAGCCGATATTAACATGGCCATGCTTGCTTTTCTTTGATTAATGATCCATTTTTCTCTGTCTTTTACTCTCACCTGACTGTACCATTATATTTGAAGTGAGTTTATCAACAATGTATAGTTGGGACATGGCTTTTAAGCCACTCTACCCATCTCTCTTAATTGGTCTATTTAGAAAATTTACATGTAATATAATCATTGCTATTTCTTTGCTGAAACTTTGTTTTTTCATTATTTCATATGTGTTTGCAATTGTTGACTGAAGCATTTTTTGATGGCTGTTTTAAAATCTTTGTCATATCAGGGCACCTGGGTGGCTCAGTCGTTAAGCGTCTGCCTTCAGCTCGGGGCGTGATCCTGGCGTTCTGGGATCAAGACCCACATCAGGCTCCTCCGCTGGGAGCCTTCTCCTTCCTCTCCCACTCTCCCTGCTTGTGTTCCCTCTCTCATTGGCTCTCTCTCTCTCTCTCTCTCTCTGTCAAATAAATAAATCTTTAAAAAAGAAAAGAAAGAAAAAAAATCTTTGTCATATCATTTTAACATCTCTACCATCTCAGTGTTGGCATCTATGAATGCCTCTTTTCACTCACTTGGAGATCCTTCCAGTTATCAGTATGGTTTTGGTTTCTGTTGAAACCTGGACATATGCTGGGTATCGTTATGACACTCTGAAGCTTATCTTCATCTGTTCTAGCTGGCTTTTTCTGACACTGCTCTGGTAAGGGAATGAGGCCACTGTATCATCGCTGCCAGGTCCGGACAGAGTCCTGGTTTCCCACCTGATCTTTGTTAATAACTGATAGGGGTCTCCTCATCCCTTTTAGATGGGTGGGGGGTTCCATCTCCCCAGTAAAACTCCATTGATATCAGTCTGGAAGGGGCAGAAGTGGTTCATTACCACTCCCCATTTGACCTCCACTGACACCGTGGAGCATGTGGTCTTGCTAGAGACAGGCAGTGGTCAGAACACTGAGTCTCCGCTAGATCTCCTGCAGCACCACCCAGCAGAGGTGAAGACAGGCACTTCATTACTCCCATTGGAAATGCAGGTCTAGGTTCTCCACATGGCCTCCCCTGCAGAGGAGAGGAGGGTCCTCATTACCACCCAGCAGAGACAAAAATCCCCCCTTGAACTTCTCTGGCCTCCCAGACAAGGATTACTCTATACCCTCATGACAGCCTGGCAAAAACAGAAGTCTAGATACACCACTTGGTCTTTGCTGCATAGACGGGAACGGAGGCTCTATTTTTTCTGAAGCATTTGGCAAGAGGAAAGCAGTTATTACATTAAAATGTGCTGTTTTATTAGGCTACCTCCTTCTTGATCCTTTGACTACAGAGAACAGGTTTTGGTTAGGGATTTTTTTCTTTTTTTGGTCTATACCTAACAGTGTTTCTGAGTTGTCAGATTCTTCAGCTACAAGTCTGGGATAGATGAAACAAAAGGAAGATCCAAGGAACACATGACTGTATCATTCCTCAGGTCCCAATGTCCCTAGCTGGTCTGCCTTCTTTCCACCTTTCAAAGTCTGCATATGCTTATTTATAATATCCAGAGTTTCTAGGAGTACTTAGCAAGAGGAACCAAGAAAATGCATCTACTCTACCTTCCCATAAGTGGAATGTAACTACATTGTGTTTAATAGTGATTATGCATTTGTTTCTAATCTGATTTGCCATTCTATCATGATGTAATTTCCGTAACTGCAACATTAAGAATTCTTCTTATGACATGTGCGTGACAAAATGTAGCCCAAATAACATGGTGGTTTTCATGATGAGCCTTCAGAGGCCACAGCTTCCCTGCAGATTCTCATTCTTCCCCACACTACAGAAATTCCTTTATTTTTCACTGTTTTTACTAAAGCAGAATATACACACAGCAGAAATGACCCATTTTCACGTATAGCTCTGTGAGTTTTGGCAAATGCACACAGTTGTGTAACACCAACACGTTCAAGATATAGAACAGTTTTAATTCTCACTTTAAAATAAATCCACAAAGAAGCAAAAATGTCCAAGTCTCCTAAATACCTCAGCTCTTTGCCCAGGGTCTGGCCTCTGCCCCCAAGAACCTGGAGTCTAGATGGGGAGTAAAGTAGGTTGGGTGAATGGACTTTTGGCTTCAACTCTGACCCAGGTTATCTGGGGTTTTTTTCACACTCTAATTCAAGGTGGGCAGAATCTAGATGTGCACTAGAGGTACCAAAGACCATGGGAGCTTGGAAACAAGACCCTGAGTCCCTTCTGTCAATCTACTCTGAAATTCTCCATCGTTTTGCTGAAAAACAAACCACTTCAAACCTTAATGGCTGAAAACAGCAAACACTGTTCTCACAGTTCTGAGGGTCATCTGGGCAGCTGTCCTGGCCTGGGCTGACTGTGGTGGTGTCTGTGGCCACCTGGCCACTCACCTGTGTCACATGGTCTCAAGATGGCCTTGCTCACATTGCTGGTGGTTGGCAGCGTGGCTGCGCTGAGGAAGCCTAAGCTGGCTCTGCTCGGCTCAGCTCCACAGGGTCTCAGGCTCCAGCACGCTAGCTCAGACATCTTCCCTTGCTTCCCTCAGGTCCCCAAGCCAGCACGAGGATAAGCTCCAATGCACAAGCACTCCTCAAGTCTTTCCAATATCCACTGACCAGACTAAATCAGACTAAATCCAGATTCAGAGGGGTAGAGAAAGAAACTCTACTGCTCGATGGAATGAAATAGAGAGCTGCATTGTAAAGAGGACCAGGTAAAGGATCAGGAGGAATTTTTGTGGTCGTTTTTGCAGACAATCTATCACACTGTACCAGAGCTAGAGGCAACAAGGTGCAGAGACCATCCTGAATGACCAAGGGAGAAACCTATACCATACGGACGGTATAGCCGCTGTCACAGACCTGCTGCTAGTGTTTTCCAGGGGAAGCCCTGGGCGTCTGGGTGCCTGGGGAACTTCCACTTCCTGGCCCTATTTAGGCTCCTGTCCACCTTACCAATCAGCACAACTTCAACCTGGTCCAGCTGTCTCTATCCTCACTCTCTTCTATCATCCATCCATGCTGCACCCATTCTAAAATGCTCCCCCACTTTTTACATACTAGGAAGCTAGGATGTTGTATGGTTAACACAAAGGCATTGGTCTCTAACACGCCTGCTTTCAAAATTGGCTTCAACTTCATGCTTGAGTTTGGACAAGTTAATTAACGTCACTAAGCCACAGTGTCTCACCTGTCATATGTGTGCGAAGGGTCTTGCACAATGCCGGGCACGTGGTGCACATCCCCGGCTGTGGCGCAGGTGGAGTCCTGACCCAGAGGCGAGGAGGCCCAGAGCTTCCAGGGTGTCCAAACAGAAGGGCATTGTTTTCTTTGTTAAGTTTTAACTTGCAACAGACAGAACTCTTGCTGCAAAGTAATTTATGTGTTGCCTCCAGGCTCCTGTTTGGAAGGGCTCCCTGTTTTGTCCCAGGCTGATTTTCCAAACATTAACATATGTCAAGAGCTCACATAAAGCCAAGGATGTAAAATGGCTCTTCAGGCAAAGAAAGAGCAAGGGCAGTTCAGGGAGCCAGGGGAGAGACAGGAGGCAAAGACTCGTGAGCAAACAGGGCGAGACTGGGGAGCAGACAGAACCAGAAAACAGAGCCCAGGTGGGAGGCAGGGGCTGGGGTTGTCAGGGGGAAGCTTGCATTTGTCCAAGAAGGGTGGCAGCAGCTATTTTTCAGAAACCACCTCCTGGGTGCTGCTGTCTTTACACACACCCCATTTAGTCATCTCGAATTCTACGGACAGGTAGTAGTCCCCATTTTACAGAACCCAGAACTAAAGCTCATAGATGTTAGGCAACTTGCCCAAAGTTCACCCAGGCTGCATGAGGCAGAGCTGGGATTCAAACATGGATCTGCCTGATTCCAGACATCAAGCCTTTCCCCCAGACCTCTCCTCCCTGGAGGAATCTACAGTGTCAGAGGGGGAAACACCTCTACTCTTCTGTGTGATTCAACTCTCTTTTAACAGAGTAGGGCACTGAGGATCGAAAAGATGAACCAAGATTCCTGGCTCACAGGGCTATCGGAAGAGAGATGTGATGGGGATCTAGGTCAGAGGGCCCCCAGGTGCCCAGATCTTCAAGTCGGTCTTCAGGGATGCCCTGGCTCATGGCTCCTAGCTGCCCCTCTGCCTGTCTGTCCATCATGTTGCCAAGCCTGGCAGATCTCTGCCATCTTACTGCCCTCAGCATTCCTGTCACCTGCCTGGACCCTTGGCCTCTTGGGCTCTGATTACCCTGTGTCCACCCTGTTTCCCCAGGTTCAGACCTAAGAGCAGGTTACATCTTCTGTTTGCTTCCTATGATCCCCATCTGATGGGTACCTCTTCACAGCCTTGCACACATATGTGCCCCTCATTCACTGACCAGTACAGGTCAGATACAATCCTGCCGCAGACACGGTGTAGATCGCTGGGCACACGAAGATGAATAACAACGAATCCCTGACCTCGGTGTTTGCATTCTGTGGGAGGCCAAACCATGGGGAGATGATTGCAGGGCAATGGGTCCCCATCAGTTGCTTCCCCACACTGCTTCTGCCGCTTTAGGGAATCCCTGATGAGGTGGGACACTTGCACTTTCAAAAAATCTTGCCACCTGTGCTGTCGACGATGGATTAGAGCAGACACAGGAAGTGTCAGGCTGCCAGTCCGGTTAGGATGCTGAGAGAAGGTGCCAGGTGAAAGCAGATGAGGGACCGAACAAAGGAGGCACAGCAAGGACAGAGTGAGGGACAATGGAGGCGGAAGCATTCAGAAGCTTGAGTGAAGGGCGAACAGCCCTTGGCGGCTGCTTGGCAGGTGTGAGAGGGCATGGAAGGAGCCGGTGGTGGGGAGGGGCTTGCTGGCTGCTCTCATGCCTGGGCCAGGGGCAGGGGGTGAGCTGAATTAAATGCTGAGCACAGAGCCCTCTGCAAATGCACATCTTTAACCGGCTAATAGGAATCTACCGAAAAGAAAAAGAAATAATTACCACCAAGCTGCAGTTCAATACATCCCGGGCTCATCGCTCTGATTGGTCTGACCTCTGAAATGCAAGCCATCACCATCGCAAGCAAGGAGGTGGAGGGTACTCTGGGATTAAGATTCATACAAGCTGAATGCTTTGGGCTTTTGTCAAAGACAAAGAAAGAAGGATACTTAGTGTTTAACCAGAATTTTTGCAAACTTCTTTTTTAAACATGAAAGCTATGCATCTCAAAATAATAATAATAATGGCATCTAAGGCAGAGAAGCTCAGGGTGCCTCCTCAAAGTGCACAGAGACCACAGGGTTACAAATGCTTTTACACAAATGGGGCATCATGAGGAACTTCAAAAGCTTGCAGGAGAGAAAACGTCAGTAGTGACAGACAGGGAAACTAAGGTCTAGAGGGTAAGAGCTCCTCACCACTGGAGACAGACCCCCGGTTGGAGACTTCCTGAAAAGCAGGATAGCAAAGGAGTCAAGTGTATGAGACCCATGTGAGTCCAAAGCTAGACCTCCAGGACTCTGATAGCCCTGTGTCCAGCCTGTTTCCCTCAGTTTGGACCAAAAGGAAGGGTCCACCTTCTACGGATTCACCTCCTGTGACCCCACTCAGATGGGTTCTTCTTCACAGCCTTGCATACTTTGTTCACAATTACATGTCCAAATACATCTCTGTAGTAGATAGAGGGCACTCAACACCTCTCAGACTCCTCTTCCACTTCTGTTAAATGGGAACACACTAGCGCCTGCCCCTCTCACAGTGGGGCTGTGGCGAGTCAGTGGGATGAAGCTCTTTCTACAGCATCTCAAGTGTAGTAGAAACACAAGTGTTGCCTCTCATCGTTTCCAGCCCCCTCCCCCATCACAGATGTGATGGTTAGTTCATGACGGACACAGTTTTGACAGGATGGGCAAGGAGGGTCTCTGCTTGAAGGGATCTCCTGTACAGCGACTATTGTGGTCTGCTCCCAAGGAGTGTGCCCAGGGGCCTGGGGGAATTTCTACACAAGGGGTAATATGGCAGAAAGGAGAAGGAGTCCAAGAAAGAGAGAAGTCACCCTTTTAAACCGGTGACTTGTTAGGTCTCTTCAGACACTAACCCTCTCATGGAAGGAAAGGCAAAGTCTCTCTATGCACTTGGATACAGACACGTGGACATATGAGAGGCCAGGGCTCTACCAACAACCCTCAAAAGCTTCATCTCAAAAAGTCAGCCAGGTGTCATTCTGAGGGTGTCTGCTTCACTACTGTGTAATAAGTCATCCCAAAACTTAACAGCATAACAACTGCTAAACATTCTCACAGGTTCTGGGGGGAAGGAGTTCTGATAGGGCACAGAGCGGTGGCTTATCTCTGCTCTCCAATGTCTGAGACTTCAGCTGGAATGACTCAAATGGCCAGGAGTGACTGAGAATCATCTGAAGGCTTCTACATTCACATGTTCACAGCTCAACAGGGATGACTGGAAGGCTGGGCTCAGCCGGGATGGTCTAAGGGGGCCGATGGCATTTCCAGCATGGTGGTGCCAATGTTCCCAGATCTTGTGTTCTAGCAAAGAAGAGGGAAGCTACATGCCCATTATGATCTAGTTTCAAAAGTCACATAATGTCACTTCTGCCATATTCTATTGGTTGAAGGAGTCACAAACTCATCTAGATTCAAGGGTCAAGGACATAGACCCCATCTCTGGATGGGAGAATTATCAAAGAATTTGCATCTGTTTTAAAACTTATATGTGACTGTATGGTGGCTAACATAACATAATAATAAAAAAAAATAAAACTTATATGCGGGGTGTTCAGGGGGAACACCTGGCTGGCTCAGTCAATAGAGCATGTGACTCTTGATCTTGGGGTCATGAGTTTGAGTTCCACATTGAGCCTGGAACCTACTTAAAAAATAAATGCAATGCAATACAATACAATACAACCTACATAATGGGAATACTCTAGATGTCTCTCAAGGAATTCAGCAATCTGAGGTAGGGTTGACTGAATCTTTGAAAATGCTATGGCATTTAAGAACTCAGAGGATGTTCAGGGACCTTCTACATTTTAGAAATGAGGGCTCTAAGGCCAGGGGAGGGAACTGAGGGATGGAGCACTCCGGGGAATGGCTGGGGATAATGAGGCCAAGAGAAGAGCAGTGGTTTGCCCCATAGATGATGGCACACTTGGGTTTTCAAGCATTGCAGATACTAAGGACCGTTTGGATACATGAAGCTCATAGATAAAATGTAAATCCCATTTTAGCTTTTTATTTTAACCTTTCCACCTATTTCTTGCCATTAGTTGTAGGATACAGGCAGAGGCCTGCAAACAACGAAGAACCACGTGATAGTATATGGGTGTGGATCAGCTCGAGACCTGGATCTGTTCATTGTTACTCTTTGTAAGGGTGACTCTAGGGTCCAAACAAAAGGGATTGCTCATGAATCCAGACCCACATTCAGGCTATTTGTAGTGAACTGATCAGACAGAACTATAAGTTTAAGTTCTTTTAGAGCAAATTTCATAAAGTGAATTGAATCTACTCAACTGACACTTGTTTCTTTTAGAAGATTCTAAATAATGAACACCTCTAGGTATTGCTGAAGTGCGCAAACTGCTTGGACATTTGAAGTCAAGATACTGGTGACCTTGGTGTGCAGTCAAAGCAAGGTAATCTAGATGGGTCCTAAATAGGACCTTTCCTTGTTCAAGTGGGCTATTCCTACATACCACAAACAAAAGAGGGGCCAAGAAAACCCTTTATAAACAATTTGGTATTGTTAGTTCTTATAAACACAGTGAGGCTCTTCCTCAAAAGTGAGGATCCTAGCTCATTCTAGAAGTTATATAAGAGGGTATTACACATTCTACACTCTCAGAACATCTCCTTGACCTTCACCATTCCTAGAAGATCCCACCTACCTAGAAGTTCCATCCCCATCATATCATGTGATCTTCAGGGCTGATTCCAGGTCATTCATTCATCATTAATCTACACAGGGCTTGACAAAGGAGCTAGATTAAGTAAAATTTCTTTGCTGGGTGACTAAATACCAAAAGTCCTGGCACACAGTAGATAATCAGTGACTGGGAGTTGAACCTAAGTAGTATTCATTTGCTGATAGAATTCTTGCATTTTGATTTATAAAAGGCATTTGTACTTTAAGGGGGAATGCAGACAAAAGAGGGTGGGCCAGAAGAGGTCAGAATGATGAGCCCAAACTTGCAATTCGATTCTCTCACTACTAAGGCAGAGGCCCAGGAGGCAGGCAGAGCAGTAGAAAGAGCTTGCCTTAGTGTTTTGGGAGGAAAAGTATAATTATTTACTGCATTCTGGCAGTGGCTGTATTTATCATCTCCCTTGGGGTGGGGCGAGGGACTCTTGCATTCATGTATTCCTTCGGTGGATTTAGTTAAGCACCTACTCTATGCCAGCTCTCATGTTATCTGCTAGGGCTTCAGGATTGAAAAGGACACAGTACTTGACCTACAGGGAGCTTCAGATTAGCAGTGAAAATAAAATGCGGCTTGGAGAAAGTGGAAATGTGGGGAGGTGAATATCAGGAAAAAAATCCTTGATTATTTCCAGGGGTCATAAAGCTCACACAGCTCTTTCCCATGTTCCAGGAGCTAAGGAAAATTGTATTAAGGGTGAGGTGGTTCTACTTCGGGTAATTTTGTTAGTTACCAAGGGTGTTGTACAACCCGAACTCAATAGAAATGCAACTATTTTTTTCATCTTTCCTCCTTCTTCTAGAACCTGGTTAAAGGACTCTTGGTATTAAGCCTAAATGCATAGAGGAAAGAACTAGGTTTGTGGCCACGTGGACCTTCCTACATGTGATTCCGGCCACGGAACCTCAACAGAATAACTTGCACTCGGAAACTCTCAACAATTAGAAAATACCTCACCTCATGTGTACCCACATATAAACGTGCCTGAGGCATTGTGGGTATTTAGTCATTGTTAATTCATTACTTCCCATTAATAAATGTTTCTTTAATGTTATTACTACAATTTTTTTTACATTTACTATATGATGCCAAAAATGGAAATGAGTTGCAAATAAAGGCATTTGCCTAAACAGACAGCAGAAAACGCAGTAAAATAAGGTTCAGCCTGAAACCCCGAAGGCATCTTGGTCTCTGTTTCGTGGGTAAAGAGATCAGCTATCAATAGTCATTAGTGACTTAAAATTGAATCACTTGCAAAACAACCGGTAAAAGGGTGATAATTTTTCATGCTCAGGAAAGATGACCCATTTGGGGCTTCAAAATTAACAGCAAGAAATAGTGTTGTCAATATGACATCAACACAGACCATAATTAATCAGATCCTAGCCCCTCTGTCTGCTGGGAAATCTCCAGAGCCCGTTCCAAGAGCCTTAAAAGATAAAGGTTGACCTTGCCCCACTTGCCTAATAATAATTTATAGATGTGTAAACATTTACCACAACAATTACAGGCCAGCCTAATGAAATTCCAGGGGCACGAGTCACAAAAGACCTGAGTGTGCATCATAAATTCAGATCAGTCCCACAGGCTGGGATGTGCAGATCAATTACAAGTCAAGACAAATCCTTTCAAGAGCAGACCTTTTCCAGGGACGGGGGCTGGGGGGTTTTGTGGCCTGACTCCCCGAAAGGATCCAGACATACACATGTCAGGCTTTGAATGCTAACTCTGTGATACTCCTCACCTGGAAGTCAGTGAACCCTCATGAACCTTTGTTTCCTCATCTGGGAAATGGGTGGGTGAGGGTGGGCTGCCTTGCACAGTAGTTGTAAAGAGAACCACTTCATTCATTTGATAAGTACTTACTAATTATCTTCTATATTCCAGAAATCTAATGATTAACAGCACCTGGCTCCTGGTAGACATGAAATAAATCGTGGCTATGACACATTTGATTTATCATTGATTAATCACTAGTGGTATCATTACTGCTGGAAATTTATTCCATAGGGGTTTTATTATGATGACTGTAACAAGTTTACTCCTTAGGAAGCCAGAGGACTGGAAGAAAAATAGGATAGTAGGAAGAGGTGGGAAGTTACTAGGAAGTTACTAGTACCTCTTCCAAGCCCCTAGGAGATTGGTGTTGGGGTTTAAGCAAGGGAGAAGAATGAAGGAAACTTCTCTCTCGCTTCACACAGAATTGTTAAAGGGGAGCAGACCGCCATGAGCTGAGGGTCGCTGCCATGCTAGGCCCTTTGCTAGGGATGTGTCTAAGCCACATCCTTCACTCCTTACATCATTCTGTTGAGTTCACAATTGTTATTCCCACTGAACTAGAAAGTAACTGAGATTCCAAGAGGTGAGTCCCAAAGAAAGAGAGAAGTGATAAACACCTTTTACTAAAGACTAATGAATTTGGTGGGGTGGGGGCACCAGTGAGGACAAATGACTCCCAAGGTCTTGGCAGAAAACAGTTCCCCAGCCCGGGTAAGGACATCCCCATTCAGAGGGCAGGAAAGGGCTGGCACCTGCCAACCTCCCCCAGGAGGCTCCTGAAATGGGAAGAGAGATGGGAAACACACACGTGCCACCTGCTTCTTTTTCCCTCCAGCAGCACGTACAGACGTCATCCTACATCGCGAATGGGAATGTTCAGGAAAATGATTGTCTCATTTAACACTTCATGGGCTGCCATTGTTGTCTGCTTTTAGCAAAACCTGATCCTATTTTAAAAAATGCAAATGCAAGACAAGTACCCTGAATGCCATGTTCAAGGAACACTTTGTCTCTGATTAATCCTAAATGTGACTATTTGATTTGTACACTTTCCTTTTCCGTAAGTATAAAGCCCATTTGTGAAGAAAGATTTGTTCCAGCTGATTGGTTGACTACAAATCTCAGCCCTGATACTTTTTTTTCTGCTTTGTTACTTGAAAGAATCTACTTCAGACCTCTGATTTGTTAAGAGTATTTGGGAATAGAGAACGTATGCTTTGATCAGATGCTCCACGCCCTGGGTAACCCATATCCTATTCCAAGCAACCTAGATTTGGGGGTGCTTTAAAGGAAATGTTCCCCCATTTGGGCCAGTGGTAAAAAGTCAAATTTGTGAAGCAGACCTCCCCAGATAGAACCCCAGCCAGGATTTAAAGTATTTACACAAAGTACTTAAAAATGTGCCTGACACATATTACGTCCCCAGCAGACGTTAGCTAGAATGATCATCGCCCTTGCAGAAAGGGAGGGGGCAGCTCACATGCTCTCCTCTGCAGATAAGATCTCTCACTCCAGGGCTCACCCCTGCGTTCTCTTAGCCTGTTGTACTAAAATGAAGGCTGAGCACTTCCTCGGTGCCAGCCACCCTGCTAGGGATTTTGCAAGCATCATTTCACTCTAGCTCCTGGAAGCAAGCACAACAGTGTGATTCCCTTCATATGGGGGGCAGGGGAGGGACACAGAGAGGTGACACTGATGAGGGAGTCCAGAGTCTGAGCCATTCTCCCTGGGGCCCTGCAGACTCTCTGAGCTGCTGCTTCTAGTAAACCCCTGACCTGCCATCCCCTCTGACCTGGCTCAGGCAGGAGGCTGCTGTTAGTGGGAACTTCAGAGAAGGGACACACTCCCACTTGGGCACAATGAGTCCCAAGCAAACCTCTGGGAATTGGAAGAGAATCCTGGGAGGCTTCCCTGTTTCCTCCAGGGCAAAGGGGAAGCAAAGGACAGGAGACAGTGACAAAACCAATGGGTTAGACCACAAAGAGGACGTATTGTGCAATTCGATTATAAGAGGTTCACAAACAGAGTAAACACCATCAGAACAGTGGTGGCCTCTGGGGAGCAGGGATTGAATGGAAAGGGATACAGGAAACTTTCTGGAGGGGATGGAAATGTCGTATGTCTTATGGGGGTTTTGGGAACATGGTGATACAGGAGTCAAAAATAACCGAATTGCATTTCATCATGTGTGGAGTTTACCCTCAATTAGTACAAATTTTTTAAAAGATGCAAAGCAGAGCAGGGCGGAATGGGGCAGGAGAGGGGATGGCAGGAGACCACAGGATGATGCTCTAGGGAGCAGGGCTGGGGGCACAGCCGCTCGCACGGCTGGGGCACAGGAGGGACTGTCTGACTGAATGCCCTGGAGTCACAGTGTACTCAGCGTAGCGGTCTGTCCCTCGCAGGGTCCAGATCTGAGCCTTGGGGGCCCTTAGCTGTTCACGCTATGTTGTCAGGACCCTATCTCTCACCCCTGGTCCGGGCTCCATTCGCATCACCTCGGCAGGAGTTGATGGGAAACTCCAACCAGTGCAAATGCTTTCTTAGCTTCCACAAAAGAGGCCCAGCACGCAGATTCCCTGCCAATGTCTCCATCTACTAGCGAACGCCCCATGTCCGCGGGACCCAAGGCAAGTGCCACCCATCTCCCCTGCAGCCTAGAAGCCAAGAAGTTCAGGGTCTTGGCTCCACTCTCCTGGGTGGGTTTCTGGTCACACTAGAATAAGGTGATCATACCGGTCCGCGTCCTCCACCCTTATCTGGGCAACCAAAAGGCTTCCCAGAGGCCTGTCTCCCATTCCCTGCCAAGCCCAGGATCTTGAGCACTCAATTTACTGTCACTGTTTTTTAAAAATGATTGAGTATGTTTTGTTCCCTACCCACATAGCCACCTGTGCCCTAGCCCTACTTGCCCCTGGGAGTCACCAATGTGCGAGCAGCTCCGCCTCACCTCCACATGCTTCTCCAGCTGCTACTCCCTCTGCAGGAGCCCTTTCTCCCTACCTTATCTCCCAGCAAGTTGCTAATTCCTTCAAGACGCAGCTCATGTCCCAGTATCTGCCAACGTCCTCAGTGGGGCTGACCCTGCTCCGAGCCCTACGTGCACAGCGCTTACAGCACGGCGCTGGCCCCTGGTCTCCCTCACAAGTCAACAGCAACTTAACAGCAGGGGTTGGGCTCCTTCACTCTTTCATCCTCAGAGCCTGGTACTCAGCCAGGAAGGGGTAAATGTGATGGACCGAGAACACACATACAATAAAAGCAGCAGGGCTCTGCCAAGTTCTTCCTTCCTTCTTTCTGGGTCTGCGGCACCGTCCTAGGGATAGGCCTCTGGGCTGGAGGTGGAGCAAGTGGACATTCTCCCATCATACCTCTTCCAGACCCCAGGCCCTCCAGTTCTGACGAAGGCAGGACCTTCTGCCCCCACACTGTCTGGAGTGGGAGAGCCTGTTATACGAACTGCGACAGCAGAACTGAGAAGGAAAATGATTTCCCCGTGTGTTAGGGGAGAAAAGGCCATTTTTCCTCAGCCTACAGTTTACATGGCTACATTTCTTTGTCAAGAATTTTTTCTTCTTTCCTTCTTTTAATTATTATTATTAATTCTATAACTCCTAAACATACAGGGGGTCCAGGTGACCAGTACGAAGAGTAGAGTCTTGTCATACACTGAAATTCAAGGCCCAGGCTGGGTCCAGTCAAGCAAAGAAATAAGATAACCCAGAGGATAAGTGACCCCACCCCCAGGGTCCAGAGCATCACCATTGGGATCCAGGGAAGGCCTTGATGCAGGGTTGCCATGGTGATCGAGCTGTCACAGGCCCAGGGCCTTGCTGGGTAAGCACAAATGGATGGCATGCAGGATCCCTCTTTTCAATTGAAGATTACCACTAATTTGCAATTAGTTGGAGGAAAACTGGAGATGGAGAAAAAGGAATTGCTCCTTTCAGCAAACAACCACAACTACCGAAAACTGACTTGTCCCCTGAGTCATGATGGAGAGGAAAGAAAACTTCTCTCTCTAAAGAACACACGCTTGGGCACCTGGGTGGCTCAGTCACTGAAGTGTCTGCCTTCGGCTCAGGTCATGATCCTGGGAGTCCTGGGATTCAGCCCTGCATGGGGCTCCCTGCTCAGCCAGGAGTCTGCTTCTCCCTCTGCCCGTCACTCCGCTCGTGCTTTCTCTCTCTCTCTCTCAAACAAATAAATAAAATCTTTTTTAAAAATTAAAAAAAAATAAAGAACACAGGTTTTGGAGCTAGACAGAAGGGCTGACTCCAGTTCTTTCATTTCGGGGCTGTGTGACCTTGGAGAAGTCTCTTAACCTTTCTGACTTTACTTTTTTCAGCTATAAAACCTGTATAAAAATACCCACCTGCCTGGTTGATGGGAGGGTTAAATGAAAGAGGAGTAGTTAAGTGCCCGGTAATCCTTCTCACTGCTCAAGATTTTCATTCATTCACAAAGTCTTCTCTCCTTTCCTTGCCATTCTCTTTATCCAATTCATTCATTCATTTCACAAATACTTATTAAGCACCGTTGTGCCCTGGTGTAGTCTAGAAACTGTGGCTCATCACATCAGAGGCCCACAGGCAGCCATCAGTCGGAATCACATTCTACCTATAGCCCTATAGGGCCCTTCGCATTCACCACCTTCTCCCTGATGCCTTCCAGGTCCCATCTGCACCTTCTCCTCTGCATTCCTGCCAACTGGTGTCAAGACTCTCCCTTGACCCTCGGCATAAGATCTTCCTTGGTTCTTTGAGGAGCTGGAAAGGTTCCAGGAGCTGAGATTCCTAGGGCCGATAGCCCGAGGCCATACCAAAGGCAGGGACAGTGGGAAAAACAGAGTCAGGACTCGCGAGTCTTGGTGTCCCTGGGCTCAGAGATCTTCTGGAATAAGGACTGGGCCCTGTTTATCTCTGAGGTCCTCCCCCCAGCATCGTCATGCAGAGTGGGTACCAGAGCACTAACTGGCTGGGGAGGAGCTGCTGGAACAGCAAAAACAAACTGGGCTGTCTTCTCTGCCTACAGAGCCCTTCTCTTCCCTGCCTTGCAGAAATCCATGCTTCAGCCTTCAAGTCCAAGGGCCCAGAGTACACATGGGAAAGAGTCTCCCACTCTTTCTTTCTGTGCTTCTGAACACACCCCACACCATCAGAAGGAGCTGAGAACCAGTCCAGAGGGGAGAAGGGCTGGAGGCTTGTCAAACAAGCCCCCGTTACCCCTCCTCCCGGAGGCCATGTGGCACGAGGGCTGAAAGTATGGACTATCCCCAAGTCTTGCCTTTCACTAACGGCATGACCTTCACAAGTTACTTCTGGAATATACATTTTATTCCTTTGCAAAAATGAGTAATGATGATTTGATATTTCCAGGGTACGGCCCTGCTGTCCAAGTCTGAATTGCAACACCAGAAGTAAAAACCGTTCTCTCTCAAAAATCAGGACACGAACCAGCCAGTGTGGCAGGAGCTTCACAGTGATGGGAGTAAAGCACTCGAGCCCCCTGGCCGACAGGAGCTGGGCAGGTAACCAGAAGGAAACCCAGACTGTCGTGTCGTACACAGAGCTGGCATCCATGGCAGCTAGCATCCAGAGCTCGCGCTTCCAGCTCACCTTCCTCCCACTAGAACGGATGACGTTGACTAATGAAGAATTATCCACCCACACGGTAAGCCACAAGCAATTATGAATTCCATTACCCAGCAGCTTGGCCGAGATGCCTCCTGGCTCACCCTCAGATGGGAAGTCTCACCCAGCAAAGGTAGGCCCCCGGGAAGCAGAATGGTTCATCAGGATGGAAGGCTGGCTAATTAAGTCCTGCACCAGTACCAAGCTGTGCTCTTCTCATGATGCCTTACTCCTTTATGGGAGAGGTGCGAAGAGGGGAGAAAGGGTCGGAACAACCATGTTCTAACACCTGTTCCACTGTGGGAGCCTGAAATTCTTTGAGCTCCATTTGCCTTCACTATCAAATGAGAATACTACTACCTCCCAGAAGGGAAGAAATGTATGTGGAGCAGATGGAGAAGCCCCTCAGAAGCCCAGTATCACTGATGATGGACACTGGCCATCATCGGTGACCGTGACCTGCAGAAGGCTTAATGGTCGTCCCCATAGCAACAGCTTTCATTTTTCAAACACAGGGTCCGCCAATGTTGCGGACTGACCATTTATGATTTCATGTAACCCTCAAAATAACGGACAGAGGTATTCTTACTACCCGCTGTGACAGCAGGGCGACCGAAGCTCAGGATTACGTGACTTGCCAGTGGTCACACCAGTTCTTGAATGTTCAAGACAAAATCAGATCTAGCCCTCTGCCTCCAGAGCCTATGTCCCTAACCGCATCCCACACTGCCTCGGTTAATCTAGACCCCTTCCTGAATCCGAGGAAGCTTAAGGGGCTTTGGATCTGCATTTTACAGTAGTAATTTAATAGTATCACAGACATTAGATACTGCAAGTCCTACTTCAGAGTTTGTTTTCTCTTAATAAGGATCACAGGGTACAAGGCACATGAAGGAATATTTTGTGGCAAATCTCTGATTGATGCTGGGTCTTAGGCTAAGGTGGACTCTCGTAAATAACTCAGCTGCCCCTGAAACACTTTCATCAATACCTCTCACCACTGAGCACCAACTAATACTGGGGTTTCTGTCCAGGTGTGGCTTTCTGAAGTGAAAACAACCATGAATCACAAGAGCTAGGCCTGGGAATGTGGCCTCCTTATACATGGCTCCTGAGCCAACTTTCTCTTGCACATCAGCCCAGTCTGCCCGTGAAGACTCCAGTTTGGCTGGCCAGGATGGTTGAGATTCAGTGCATGGTCTTTAAGACTTACCGTGCATCCCAGAAGCACCTTACACTGTGTGCTGTTTACCCTTTAATTTAACAAACATGCACTTACTAAACACCTGCCACAAGCACAGTTTCTACCTCCTGGCTGAACTGCAGTATCATCTAGCAAGCAGATTGATAAAGTGGATACCCCTGTGCTAACCCTGCTCTGTTGAACCAAAATCTCATAGATGAAGTCTGAGCAAATATTTAGAGAGTAGGTGCTCAACAAATATTTGTTCATTGAATTTATAGCAATGACAAGAGCTGCTTCTTCTTGGGGTAATACTGCCTGATACTGCACAGATCCTAGCCCCAGTACTTACCCGTGCTATGTGACCATGCTTCTCAATCTTTCTGCACCTGAGCTTGCTCCTCTGTAAAAATAGGCAAATTAATAATACCTACTTAGGGGATTTTTAGCAGCTTTTTTGAGATATAATTCACACGCCATACAACCCATCCATTTAAAATGGACAGTTCAGTGGCTTTTAGCATATTCACAGAATTGTGCACCCATTGCCACAACCAATTTTAGAACATTTTCATTACCCCCAAAAAAAACCCCACACCTGTTAGCCATCACTAACCCAAGCCCCTCTCATCCCCCTCAGCCCTAAGTAACCATTAACCTACTTTTTTTCTCTATAGAGTTGCTTATTCTGGACATTTCTCATCAGTGGAAGCATGCAATACATGTCCTTCATGACTGGCGTCTTTTATCCATGTTGTCTCATGCATTAGTACTTCATTCCTTTTTATTACTGAATATATTCCACTAAATAGATATGCCACATTTTGCTTATCCATTCATTAGTGAGGAATATTTGGCATTTTTTTTCATATACTTATTGGCCCTTTATATATATTCTTTGGAGAAATGTCTATTCAGATCCTTTGTCCATTTCAATTGGTTTGTCTTCTTATTACTGAGCTGTAATGTACTTTATATATTCCAAATCCAAGTCCTTTTTAGTTTTAATGTCAGTTTATACACACATTTTTTAAAGATTTTATTTACTTGAGAGAGAGAGAGAGAGAGAGAGCATGAGCAGGATGAGGGGCAGAGGGAGAAGCAGACTCCCTGCTGAGCAGGGAGCCTGATGTGGGACTCAATTGCAGGACTCTGGGATCATGACCTGAGCCGAAGGCAGACGCTTCACTGACTGAGCCACCTAGGTGCCTTTTTTTCTTTTGCTGCTTGTGTTTTGTGAGTCATATCTAAGAAGCCATTGTTTAATCCAAGGCTGTGAAGATTTGTACCTTTGTTTTCATCAAAACATTTTACAGTTTTAGTTTTGTTTTTTTTTTTAAGATTTTATTTATTTATTCGACAGGATAGAGACAGCCAGCGAGAGAGGGAACACAAGCAGGGGGAGTGGGAGAGGAAGAAGCAGGCTCATAGCAGAGGAGCCTGATGTGGGGCTCGATCCCACAACGCCGGGATCACGCCCTGAGCCGAAGGCAGACGCTCAACCGCTGTGCCACCCAGGCGCCCCTACAGTTTTAGTTTTTACATTTGGATACTTAACCTGAGTTAATTTTTCAAAATGATGTGAACTAGGGGTGCCCACCTTCATTCTTTCGCATATGGATGTTCTGTTTTCCCTGAACCATTTACTGAAAAACTCTTCTTTCCCCCACTGAATGGTCTTAGAATCCTTTTTAAAATCCAAGAGACCAAAATGTGAGAGTTTTTTCTGGACTTTCAATTCTATTCCATTGATCTAAACGTCCACTCTTATGCCAGCTCCATACTGCCTTGATTACCACAGCTTCGAAGTGAGATTTGAACTCCGAAAGTGTGAGTCCTCTGACGTGTTTCTCTTTTTAAGATTCTTTTGGCTACTATGGGTATCTTGAACTTCCATATAAATTTTAGGATCCATTTGCCACCTTCTGCAGTGAAGTCAGCTGGGATTATGATATGAACTGCACTGAATCGGTAGATTACTTGGAGCGGTATTGCTGTCTTAAAAATAGTTCTTTGAACACAGGGGGGTCTTTCCATTTATTTAGGTGTGTAATTTCTTCCTACAATGTTTTCCAGTTTTCAGAGTATAGTCTTACACTTCTTTTGTTAAATTTATTCCTAATTATTTCATTCTTTTTGATGTTACTTTAAACAGATGCTGTTGCTTAAATACAATGTCACCGTAGTACGAGCAGACATCCTTGTCCTGTTTCTGCTCTTACAGACAAGGGTTCAGTCTTTTACCATTAGGTGTAATGTTAGCTGTGGGCTTTCATAGATTCCCTTAATCAGGCTGAAGAAGTTCGCTCCTGTTCCTAGTTTGTTCAGTGTTTTGTTTTTTGCTTTTTGTTTTTTATCATGAAGCAGTGCTGAATTTTGTCAAATGCTTTTTCTGCATCTTTTGAGATGATCATGTGGTTTCTGTTCTTTATAAAGTAATTGACTTCGGATGTTAAAGCAACCTTGCATTCCTGGGAGAAATCCAACTTGGTCATAGTGTATAATCCTTTTCATATATTGTGGGATTTGATTCGATACTATTTTGATACAGATTTTTACACCTATATTCATAAAGAATGTTGATCTATAGTTTTCTTTTCCTGCAATATCTTTGCTTAGTTTCAAAATCCAGGTAACACTGGCCTCATAGAATGAATTTGGAAGTGTCCCCTCTTCAAATTTTTAAAAAAATTTTGTGAATAACTGGTATTAATATTCTACAAATGTCTGGTAGAATTTTTCTGGTAAGGATTTACCATCTAATGCTGAGTCTTTTCTTTGTGGGAAAGTTTTTGATTACTAAAATTAATCTCTTTATTTGTTAAAGGTCAATTCAGACCTTTCTATTTTTTTTGAGTCAATTTCAGGAGTTTGTGTCTATAGAAATTTTTCCATTTAATCTAAGTAATCTAATTTATTGGCATGCAGTTGTTCATAAATTCCCTCATATTTTATATTTCTGTAAGGTCAGTAGTAATATCCCTTCATTCATTTTTTATTTTAGTATTTTATGTATTTTTTTCTTAGTTAGCCTAGTTAAAGGTTTGTCAATTTTGCTGATCTTTTTGAAGAACCAATGTTTGGTTTCACTGATTTTCTCAACTGTTTCTCTATTCTTGTTCAATTAATTTCCACTCTACTTCTTGTAAGTCCTGTTCTTCTGTTTGCTTTGAGTTTAGTTTGCTCCTCTATTTTCAGGGTCTTAAGATGGAATGTTAAATTGTTAATTTGAGATCTTCCTTTAAATTATCGGTACTTTTAGCTATGAATTTCACTCTAAGCACTGATTTAGCTGTTTTCCATAAGTTTTGGCATGGTGTGTCTTTGTTTTCATTTACTTCAAAGTATTTTCTAAATTCCCTTGTGATTTCTTCTTTGAGCTACTGGTTACTTACAGTCTGTTGTTTAATTTCCACATGTTTGTGACTTCCCCAAACTGCTTTCTGTAAATTAATTTCCAGTTTCATTCCATTGTGACCAAAGACAATCCTTTGTACAAAATTAATCCTTCTTACACTATTGAAGATCATTTATGATTTCTAATATGGTATATTCTGGATATCCATGCATACTTGAGAAGACTGTATTCTGCTATTGTTGGGTGGAGTTTCTATAAATGTTTGTTAGATCTAATTTATGCATACTATTTTTCAAATTTTCAATTTCCTCATTTGTTGGCATATAATTATTCATAGTATTCATTCCCCTATACTTTTTTCTCTTTTAATTTCAGTAAGGTCAGTAGTAATATCCCCTCTTTCATTTCTGAATTTAGTAATATGAATCTTCCCTATTTTTTCTTAGTGGGATATTGACATCTACAACTTTTATTTTTGAAATGTCTAGTTCTCCCTTCAATACTATCAGCCTTTGCTTCATGTATTTTGAGATTCTGGTATTAGGTATATACATGTTTATAGTTATGGCTCTCTGGTGGATTGATCTTTTCTCATCATAATATGTTCCTCTTTAATTCTAGTAACATTTTTTGTGTTAAACTATACTTCATCGGATGTTAGTAGAGCTACCACATTCACTGGGGTTTTATGAGGGGTTAAATGAACTAACCCATACAAATCATACAGAAAAGCATGTGGCACAAGGCAAGCTAATATTGACAATTATTAACTGATACTGTTACCCATGGGCTGCACCTGCCTGAGCTCAGGTAAGCCTCACCACATCCAACCCCGAGGTACATACAGTTCTCTATATTTCATAGAAGAAGAAATTGAAGAAGAAAGAGTTCAAGGAGATCGTCCAAAATCCTCAAGCCAAGACAGCGTTCCAGTTAAATCTTTTTGACTTCAAAGCCCATCCTCTATTCTGTATGATCTGCCTGAGCTTCCAGGGCCAAATTAGTTAGCTACAAGATTTTAACTTTACAGTCAAACTGAAGACAAATGCAGTGGTCAATGGACATGAAGGTCATAAGAGTTTGGGATAAATCTTGGAACCACAAATCACTGGCTGGAGGACTTTTAACAGGTTCTTAACCTCTGCATGGCTCAGTTTCCTCATCTGGTGAGGATGATGGTGCCTCTACCAACAGGTCATTATGAGGATTAACTGTGATAATGCCAGGAAATTTCTTGGCACCTACAGATTTGTAGATAAAAGTTGGCTGTTGTTAATAATCATAATAATTACTATGGTTAGCTAATGGAGAAGACGTGCATGAACATTATCTACTGGAGTGTGTAAGAAGTGCCACAAGGTAGACAAAAGGAAGAGGTGTTGTTTTTAGACGAAGGACCAGCCTCCCGTGACTCAAGGACCATCAGAAGACTCCAAAGAAGTGTGACATTTCTGTAAGACCTTGAAAAAGGTAGAAGAGGATAGATGAGCAAAGCATGACCAGCCCGGTGAGCAGCAGAGCCCAGGCGCCAAGGCAGGCAAGTGCTTACATGGCAGGGAACAGGGAACATGCTGGAATTACCATCAGCACAGCTCTGGCCTCCTTTGAGAGTGCCATCCTAAATTCATGGTGCCATGAAAGTGAAAGTACCTCAATAAAGGAAGAACAGGTGGCCCAAGATATAAGAGAAAGGAGCTACACCACGAAGCAAGAATCTACATTTTCCTCTTGCCCCACCACTGTTCTCATCCCCCTATTTGCCTTTATCTCTTATGAGTTTATTTAGAGACCATCTGCCTGGTGCTAAAAGCTCTGTAGGGTGCGGAGGACTGGTTTGGAGAAGTAGCATCCTGGAAAACTCAAAGCTCCCCTCAGTTCTATGCTCAGCTGAGAATGCAGATTTCCTCAGCCCAGGGCTGCTATGGCATCCTGTGAGTCTGGACCAATGGTGAACGAGTGAATGATCCAGCTGAACTCAGGGGGACCGGGCATGAGAAGGTGCTGGGGCCCTGCATCCTTCAGCACTGCTCTGGAGAACAGTGGACTATAAGCACAGTCCCCCAATGTCACCTTATCAACTCTGTCACTGTGAGCTCCCTCACAGAGCACCCTGACCTCCAAGGTGGGGGAAATGAGGGATCTCAGTATGAGGGGCATCAGCAGTTACAGCCACTCTCTGGGACAAACCCTCCCTCCAACATGCTCTGCACTAGGCTTCAGGCTCAGCAATTGCACAACCATGACTCAACCATGGCTTTGTTTTCCCAGCAGTCTGTGTGTTGGTTGTTCTTTTTATAGGATTCCTAGAATCCAAGTGAGGCTCAGAGAGGCAAGGTCACTTGCCCAAGGTCACAAGATAATAAGGAAAGTAGTCAAGAGCTACACCCTCCCCCACAATGCTGTCAGTACTTTCTGTTTAGGCATATGGGACATGAGGCAGCTCAAGGGGGCTCCTGAAATACGCCAGGTGTGGCAAAGCTGAAGCTAAGGAATCATGTATTACCTGCTAGCTCAAATCACAAGCCCATCTCTGGGGAGTGAGGCAGGTAAAGGGAAGGAGGCAGAGGCAGGAGGAAAGGGTCAGTGGGCAGGTAGAAAATCTCCATGACAGTCTCCAGTGAGCCGGGCAAGCAAGGCAAGGCCACCTTCAGTGCCAGAGCAGAGTGTGGAAGGCTCCCTGTCTCTATCCCACCAAAGGACAGAGCCCAGCCACCAGGAGTCTAGCCCCACAGAGCTGGGGGAAGGTGGAGACTCAGACATGAGTTCAAGGCTCCAGTCCATGAGAAGAGGGACTGGCAAAACCAAGGAAGCAAGAATGACATTAATTTGGCACCTATTATTTGTCAGAAGCTCTTATACCCTTCATTTCCTTATAGTCCCTGCTGTGACCCAATAAGGGGGTAGTCTGTAACCCTATTTTATGAATGGGGTCTTTCAGCCATGTGTGTGCCTCTTTAGCAGGGGAGGCAGAGGAAAGATAGTGGGGACTCCGCCTCCCTCCCAGCAGCTCTGCTGCCTTTTTTGGGGCTGTCTGTGGGGCCTGTGTGGCACCTCCATCGGAACACAGAACACAGGCAGGAATGGCGCCGGTACCCTCTACAGGCTTCCCAGCACCTCACTGATACGCTCGTTCATCTCCACCCCCAACAGGTGTGGCCCACGTACCTCCACCTCCCCAGGGAGGTGTCACCACGATGACTTCATGCCCCATCCAAGCCTCCCCGCCCCCTGTGGCCTCAAGGTCCAGCACCCCCCAGGAGGCACAAGCCTAAAGGCTACTTGTCTTTCTTCCTTCTTGCCCAGACACTCTCTACAGGGCACTGACATTTCATTTTCCACGGAGGCTCTCAGCACTATGCTGGGTCCCTGGAGACGAGCGTAGAAGGTGACAGTTGCCTGCTCAGGGCCATGATGGCCATTTCTGCTGCCAGAGTCCTAAACAGGGGACATGCCTGGCTTCCTAAAACCCTCCCTTGGCTATTTGTTGGTGGTGCTCTCTCTCTTCCCCCCCCCCCCCCCAATCGCTCCTCCGTCTCCCTCCCGTGAAGATCTGTCCTCACCACTCATTCTCTGGAGGCATTTGTCTGCTGGGAAAACAGCAGCTGACAGCAAAGGTCGCCGCGGCCAGTTCTGGCTCGCCGCATACAAATGTGCCTTTTAGCTGCGGGCCCTGCAAAGAAGGACCTGGTCCTATTATTGATAAATCCTTGAAAAGACTCTAATGTATCTTCATTTCAGGGAAAACAACTGCCTTCAAGGTTGCACCAAGAAAATAAAGCAGGCGGCCTGGTGACGGATTCGAGACGTTGGCATTTTCCCGAAGATTAAAAGATTATAACACTTCTATTAGGATCACTCCGCCACGCTGTATTGATCTCATCAGGGAAGCCACTGCAGGTCTAATATGAACAGAGCGCGTTCGGGAATTAATCACGGGGGGTTTTATTACGGTTCATAGGGCGCTTCGTTCAGGCCGCATCGTTTGCAATATTTATGGCCCCGCTCCCCGGCCGTTATTAAGTGCGCGGAGCTGGGCCTGCTGGGTTAGAACACAAAGTCATTCTTCAAAAGTAAATCTTATCTAAACTGTGCACACAAAGCCAATTATGTTTTGATTTACATTTTAATTCTGCGGCAGAGGCCGCGTGGGGGGAGTGGGAGGGGCCAGAGATGCAGATCTGGAAGGACCCGTTCCGGCGCAGACCCGCTTGCTGTGGGGGCGCGACCTGGGCCGATCCTCCTGGAGCCTCAGCTTCCCGATCTGTAGGAGGAGGGTGGCAGCACCTACCTCCCCGCGTGAGAACTGGGAAGACGGCATTCCCCGAGCGTGGGACCTGAAACCTGCCCCCGGGCGGGCACACAAAAATCAGCGCCCTCCTGGTATCTGATGGCAGCGTTGCTTCTTCTTTTCGGACACCTTACCTGACTTGAACTCTAGGGAGACCAGTCTAAGTAGAGAATGCAGTGAAAATAGGCTGAACTTTTTTTTTTTTTTTAACCCAAACTTAAAGAGAAACACAGGAGTATGCTTTATGATCCATGGAAACTCGTTCCTAAATCACCCGTTTCCACCTCCTCCTGTTCTTTTCTTGGGAATCAGAGAGGTCTATATTTACCCCACAGTGTGGGGCAAACCACTAGCTTTTGGGTAAAGACTGTATCGCTGAATTGTTGTCTCCCTGAATTGTTGTGAAAATTAAGATAGATTGGAAGGGGGTTAGTCCATGATCTTACACAGACCGCCCGCTGGTAACTCAAGACTTTGTCATCAGGAGGAGGAGCAAACAGGAGGTACTGTTAATACAAATGATGTGGTTTGAAGTGGTGGGGTTCAGAGCCCGATGGCCAAGAAAATTCTTGAGACGAACTGGTGCAAAAAGGTAGTTCTGTTAAAGCACGGCAGACAGGAGCCCTGGGCAGAAAGAGCCGCACTGGGGTTGTAAGGAGTGGCTGATTATGTAAGATTTTCTATCCCATGGAGAGGAGGGTGATAGGATTCCAGGAAATTGAGTGTACAGGTTTCTAGAGATTGCTTTTTTCTTGTAAATTAAGAGGGCTGGAAACTGAAGGGGACTCCCATCCTGCAGAACTATGATCTCCATCAGTTAGCCACTCGTTTTTCCCTTTCCTTTGTTCTCAGGCAGCCAGGAGTGCCTGAGGAATGTCACACATATCCCACCCACTAGGGGGATGGGGGGTTGAGCCTGTTCTTTGCCCTCAGCTTGCCTTCTGTGCCCTCATCACTAGTCATCATAGTTGTAGGTCCAGTCACCATGGTAGTAAGATTAGCAATCATAGTTGTAGTAGTAGCAATCACAGTAGCAAACAGTCCTACTAGTAATAATACTAGTAACACTAGCACTGGTGGTAACACAGCCCCAGAGTGGTAGCGGTCGTGGTGGTGAAGGAGTATCCCAGCCCCAGCTCTCGCTACCCTACCCGCGTGAGAGTCAGCAAGTCATTGAACCTCTCTGAGCCATAGCCTCGTCTTTTGTAAAGCAGCAATAAAAGCATCTCCCCCTCACAGATTCTGTCCAGGTAAAGTCAGACGTCATACAGAAGCTCTGCCTGACCCCCCTGTCTGCCTCCACCTGTCCCTAACCTCACGTTCTCCCTATCCCGAGCTGTTGACTTTTGGGCACCACACGGCCACAAGTCTGCAGTTTGTCTCTGTGACCTGCTCTGCCAGTCAGAGCACAAGATCAGGAGCGTGGTGAGTGGGGTGGATGCTGGATGGAAGTGCTCATGTGTCTACCTCATCCCAGGCTGATGGGAAGGCCAGATGAGAAGAGGCCGGGTAAGTCCTTCACACAGGCTGGCCACCATGGGTACTCCATGCCAGGTGCCACCAGAGAAAGGCTCTTCTGTTTAGTAGTGATTCCGAAACTAAGGAATCTGCTAGAGCTTCTTAAGGACAAAGGGCTTCACTGCTTCTCCATTCACAGAGCCTCTTATAGTCCTGTGCATACAAGAGGCCTCCAATGAACAATGACTGCATCACTCCAAGCCGCATAAGAATTCCCTTCCAGGGGGCGCCTGGGTGGCACAGCGGTTAAGCGTCTGCCTTCGGCTCAGGGTGTGATCCCGGCGTTATGGGATCGAGCCCCACATCAGGCTCCTCCGCTGGGAGCCTGCTTCTTCCTCTCCCACTCCCCCTGCTTGTGTTCCCTCTCTCGC
This sequence comes from Ursus arctos, assembly GCF_023065955.2. Lineage (NCBI taxonomy): Eukaryota > Metazoa > Chordata > Mammalia > Carnivora > Ursidae > Ursus > Ursus arctos. Next base: position 21,309,266 of record NW_026622863.1, read on the forward strand.
TGGCTGTCTCTATCTCTGTCGAATAAATAAATAAAATCTTTAAAAAAAAAAAAAAGAATTCCCTTCCAGGGTAGCAATCAGGAGGTCACATGGTGTCCTTCACTTGACCTTCTGTAGCCTCAAGGAGTCCATCATCCGGAGCTCAGCCCATTTCCCCATGAAATAACTGTAGTGTCCCACTGTGGAAGTGAAATCTACATCCCCATAACTGCCCCCCGCCCATCCCAGGTCAGGCCTTCGGAATCCCATGAAGCACTTGGATATGACAGTGCTTCCAGTACCCCATTACATTTCCTTAGTCTTCCATTTTCACTGGCTGGCTGACCGCAGTCCTTCCACCGTCCAGCTGGTGACAAGGCTCTTTCACTTCCCAACCCAGTGAGTGCTGACTGCACGAGCAGCTCAACACACCTGTGATGGAACCCAGCAATGCAGCAACGGGGAACAGCAGGCCCCACGTGCACAGCTGCTGGCCTCTGCTCACAAGTGTCTCCCATGACGTCGCTACCGTCTCGGCACCTCCGCTCAGACCCTGGAGCAGAGCTCCAACTCCGGGCACAGTCTGACCAGTTCAGAGAGACACCCTGGCCCCCAGCCAGCACAAGTATGCAGTGAATACCCAGGGAGGTATGTTCAGTGAATTTTCCTTAACAGGATATTACCTTCCTCCTTCTAAAGGTATATGGTTACCAACATCCTTGTCTTATGGGGAAGGCAAAAGGAGCAGACGACCTGGAATGGGTTCCATAGGATAGAAGCCAAGAGTTTGAGAATTTGGCCCAGTGATTAAGCTGAACCTGGGAGTATGTAAAGCCAGGACAGAAGAGCACAAGAGCAAGGTCTGCTAGACAGAGAAAGGACCAGCAGTTGTCTCAGCCCAGAAGGACAGCTTGAGATGAAGTCCCTTGCAGGAGAACTGATGCCAGAATCCTAGGGGTGGGTGGGGGGTGGCATGACCACAGAGCTAGTTAGGGACAGGCTGAAAGAGCTACGACAGAGATAGAGGGTGAAAGTCAAAGACACAAGTTGGAGAGAAATGCTAAACCTACAACTGGGACAGAGACAGGGCCTCTGACAGACGTGTGTCCCCTGTGGCCACGCATGGGGACAAAGGACAGAGTCATGTGAGCCTGGTCTGCGACAGCCAGCACTGCTGATTTCTGGGACAAATAAAAGAGCAGGAGAGAAAAAGAACAAGTGAGGGAAGGGGGAGGAAGTGCAAGAGAGCGTGAGCACAGGGCGAGAGTGGAAAGAAGTAGGTGGGAGAGAGGGTGGGCCAGAGGAAGGAGATCCATAGCATATTGGAACATAAAACACCAACCTCGTGGACACTTCATAAATGTGGCTTATTGAAAAAGGAATCTTTACCATAAAATAGATTTGCATTTCCTTCCACCCCCAGTCTCCCGCCTCCGTGGCCCGAGAAACACAGCAGTGTTACCACCTCAATATGCGCTTCATAAACCCACAGGCTCTGCTGCCTTCCTATGAAGCCCAGGTAACACCTCCAGAAGGACCTGTATCTGGAAGCCCTGAGGACCCCCGCCCTGCCCAGAAATAGACACAAACGTCTGTGCAAGAAAAGAGCGCCTGTCACATGTTCGCTTTTTAGCTGAGAAAACCCACCACTTCAGGAAGTGACACAAATATAGCATTATGGATTTTGAAGAAACGGGCAGGAGCGCATCACCAAAGCACTGGCTCTTACCTTTTATCTGTATCGAAGTGGCTGGCTGAGGACACGGAGACCGCAAGGGTTTTCCAACATATAATTAGAAGCACGCCGGGGGCTACCATTAAAGACCAGTACATTTTCTATTATGCTGAATCCAGAGGCCAATTTTCAGGGGTTTGTAAAGCAACTGCAAAAATAGTTTTTGATTTACCGTCTCTCACACTGGCTCAATTTGAGAATACGCATGCTAAAGCTACGGCTCCTACTCTTCCCCCATTAAAGTCTGACACACATGTTAAGCTGAACATATACATATATATGTATATGAATACATGCATAACCATGAATGAAACAGCAGCAAGTATTCCATCTGCACACTCCTGTGGAGTTTCCGGTGCAGGCTGGTTGTGCACATGGAGAACGAGGAGAGACCAGCATGCATTTGCCATGCAGCACAACTACATGAATGCGGGTCTGACTGCTGGCTGCCGTGGCGTACGAAGTCATCTAGGAAAACAGAAGCCATTCACTCATAGAGGCTAAAGAGAAATCCCTAAAGAAGAAATGCAATTGACCAATCGACATAAAAAATTGCTCAGTCTCTTGGATAATGGAAGAACTAGTAATGATTGTCTTCTAATTTGGCAAAAACGAATTAAAAATACTAATACTCAAAGACGGCAAGGCTGTGGTGAGACGGTTACTCTCATTCATCAGTGAGGCAAATGTAAATATAAACAGGGACACACTGCAGATTGAAGTGTCTACTAATAGCCTTGACATTGTTTACATGACACAGTAAAGAAGGAGGTTTTTTTCCTTTGGTTTTTGGATTTTTGTTTGTTTGTTTTGTTTTGTTTCATTTGCTTCAGTTTGTGTAATCACAAACAGAAAGTCTGAGGATTACCCTGAGCAAGAAAGGGATGTTCCAACATGAATGAGGGAAGAGGAGAGTTGGGATGAAAAGAAACTAGAGCAATAAAGAAGAGGATCCGACCAGTCTGAAAAGAGACACCCTCTGGAACCCATGCTGCCTAAAGGTTTTACCAATTGTCCCAGGAAGAAGGATCGGAAGGAAGATCTGAACTACTCTGCGGGTCACCTGTGATGTAGAAACCCCTATGAAGAACATAGGGCAGCCGAGGGGAGGTGTGTCCAGGCAACCGCAGCCAGTCCATGTTTTCACAAAGTAAAGGAAAACCTTTGGAAAATACTATAAAGCACCAAATAAAGCAGGTTCTATGGAGAGTCTGGGGCCTGAGTAGGGAGAGCGAGATAGCACTCCCCTAAAGCTCCCTAAGAACCCCAAATCGAAGGGGGCTCACTGCCATCTGAAACAGATGTCACTTCTTGCCTCGTGGGCTTTTCGAGGCCAGTGAGTGCTTTTCCCACTGCCAGCCGGTCTGCGCTCTCAGCACTGCTCTCCATCACCAAGGACAGGCAACGTCTAGGTATCTCATGTGCCACCAGACTTACACTTTCCCACAAACACCGTTTTCTCCAAAACAGGACACGAATGCAATTTTAGTGAGGTAAGACAAGTTAGGAGTGATTTCAAGGTGCCAAACGCCTCACATAGTGGGCAAGTCTCTGGTCCTGTGCTTCTATGGGTTGTAAGGTTTTCTCACTTTCTCTTGATATTAAAAAAAATAGTAATAATTTTAGGGTGCCTGGGTGGCACAGTCGGTTAAGCATCCGACTCTTGGTTTCAGCTCAGGTCATGAACTCAGGGTCATGAGATCGAGACCTGTGTCAGGCTCCACGCCCGGCAAGGAGTCTGCTGGAGATTCTCTCCCTCTCTCTCTGCCCCTCCTGCTCGTTCTCTAAGATAAAGAAGTCTTTAAAAAATAAGTTCAGATTTATAAACAAAGTTCCTGATGGTGGCTGCATGGTGTTCACACTTGACATGCATCATTTTGAGGAAGGTTTTCCAATATTATTTGGCCAGAGGCTGTTCAGGAATGTCCTCATTAAAGAAGCCACAAGCCTCACCCTCATTCCTGGTACTTATCTCCATGACTTCCCAGGATCAAAAGGCTAAAATAGAAAACCGTTGACAAAATAGAAATTAATTATCCAAAAAAGCTCAAGTTGTTGGAATTCATTTCTATATTTGAATCTGCTGGGAATTTATTTTACCAGTTCAATACATTCATCCCACAAATGTGTACAGTGTTCTCACCAGGCACTGTGCTGGGTGCTGTGGGTCAAGCCGCGAAGAAAGAAAGAAGACATCCTGTTCTGCAGAGACTCTGTGCTTTGAGAAGCGAGGGGACACAGAGAATGAAGGAGTCAAGATTCAGAGCTTGCTGGTTTGCCAAGCTCTCTGTCTCTTCCCACCCACTGGCAGCCCGCTGCTCCAGATGCAGCTGAGGTCACCGGGGCTCAGTCAGACCCCAGGTAAAGCTCTGTTCCTGCACGCAGGCAGCCTGACTTCTGCCTTGCTCTGACACAGTGGGGTCAGTCACAGGGCTCTGGCATGGTAAAGGGTTTGGTAGTAAAACTGAGACACATGTCATAGACTTGGCCCCAGAAACCAGGATAGAGTCATGTTCCAGGCACTAAAAAAATATAATAAATTTTTTAAAAATCACCTCATGAAAGAATTCAAAGCATTTGCTTTCAGACATAGTGTCACTGAGGTGAATATGCACATGCAGGTCGGAGTGTCCGGTGGGTTGTGAGACCCCTAGTTCTAAAGGTGAGGCCCTGGGATGGAGATGGTGGGACCACCCTCGTGGAGGTCTTTCTCAAAACCCAGAGACGGCATCAACCAAGGAAATGATGCAGAGAAAGAGAAGAAGAGAACCAAAGATGTTCAGAAGAAAAGGACTTCGATGCTAGCGAAGGCGGAAGGCAGCCAGAGCTCAGCTGTGGCATACCGCCTGACGCTCCACGGACACCAAAGAGGGAAAGCCTGGAGGGCAGAGGGCAAGGGGAGAGCACCAGGTTAGGGCCGTTGAAATGGGCCCACGGGGTTTGGCGACTTGCACGTTTGCAATGCCTTTCAAGAGAGGTTCCAGTGGCAGGATGGGAGTCCCATTCCCGGAGAAGAGAGGAGGTCAGGGATGCAAGTATACAAGTCAACTTGATGAGTCTGGAGTGAGAAGAAGGGGGGGGGGGTGGCTTGGGAGGAGACGGGATGACAAGGAGTGTGGGTGGGCTCTCAGGCTGAGACCATGGACAAGAGGGAAGGTCTGCTGAGACGGACGTCCCACAAAAGGCAGGAGCTGTCTGCAAGGGCACAGATGCTTTCAGCTCTAAGTCATAAGACGTCCCATGAAAGTGGCTTAAACAAGGGAGCCTTATTTTCACATGTAAAGTACAAAGTGTCGGCCACATGACTCACTGTGGGAGTGCTAGCCCAAGGAGCAGTTTTCATGCACTCAAGATCCAAGTGACATCAAACGTACACAGTTGGCATGGGAACCGGAAAGCTTGAGGGACTCAATTTTCCAAATTTATTTTACAACTGTATCTGCATTGTGTGTGGGTGTGGATGCTAATTGTGATGCTTAGGCCAATGCAAGTGCAAAAACATTTCTTAATGAATTTCCTAATACTTTCTTCACTGAATAATCAGTGCTTCTGTTTGGGGACATTAAATATATTTATGTCAATCATTTTTCCATACAAGTGTAACCTATAAATGTTGCTCGTGACAGCTTTGCTGCCGAAGGGCCCATTTTTCACACGCAGGGGCATCAGAAGACCTAAGCTGAGGTCCCACATTTATTCGCATTCGCCCCCTCCCCAGGTAGCCCCGTCCCTGCTACAGGATCTGATTCCAATATGTGGGGCCAATAGCACTTTGCCTGAAGTGATGAATCACCCTCATTAAACGAGGGCTGGTCACCTTCATGTGACTATTCATTTTGCCCTGTGCCCATCGACCGTAGATTTTATTGATTACTAATTTCAGTTAAAATAGGCCTCAAGCACCATAGATTCTGACTCACTCCACCAATGCTGAGGGACAGAATAGGAACCAATAAGCGGAAGGCATGGGCGGGAAAGACTTTCTAACTGTCAGAATGACTGCAGATTGGAACCAGTGATCTCTAGAGGAAGCGATTCTTCGTTACTAGATTTCTTTGCACATTTTAACGTCCTCCTAGTTTGTCCTAGCACCCTCAGAGCCAAGGCAACATAAGGACTTGGGAGTGATGCTGGCCTCTCATGAAAAGCTCATATTCCTACTTGGCTTCAAGGAACCTCCATCACTGGCAACCTTGGTATACCTGATGCCAGTGGACTCGTCCAGCTAATATGTGACATCCAAGCCCAACATTCCTGAGTCTGCACACAAGACCCGCAAAACCCAGAGCCCTGACTCTCCTGTGGCCCTGCCAACCATTTCTCACTGCCCCCTCCCCAGCTCCTACCCAACAGAATCACTGTCTAGACACTAGACCATGGAGTCACGTCTTTTAAAGCTCTCCTGGTGATTTTGATGAACATACAAGTTCAAGCCACTTGTTCTCAGGATGAATGAGAAACCCTACAGATACCTGTCCTTGGTGACCTAGGACCTACCTGGGGATTCAGTCACCTGTCCTAAGGCTCTGCTTTCTTCAACTTCTGGCAGCAGTAAATGGTTTGAAATTCCCTATAGGCATCTTGTGTGCAGAGAGGGAAAAATCTGAGACTTGGCTTTGGGCATGGGAGACACTGGGACAATGGAGACTCCCAGACTTGCTTTCATGTGAATCCTTGGTATGTGAAGAATAGGGGAACTCAGCAGAGCTCAGTCTGCCCTCCTGGGTCTTCTCTGCCCAGTTAACAAAACTGTGTTACTCTGTGGCCTTTTGCTTCCTTCACTTGTGTGTATGCCATGCATACACCTTACTGGGACATTTGTGGGGAAGGGATGGCTGTGGGCCTAGGCCTTCCAGAGGCATTCTTCAGTTCCCTAATCATATACCATTTTTGTGTCTGCCTCCCACCAGAAGCTGAGAGCTATTCAAGGGTTGGCCCGTATTTTTCTGTTTTCTGTTTTTCTAGTTCTCAGCACAGTACCTGGCAAAAAGGATGTGCTCAAAGAATTATTTATTCATAAGAAATTAATATATGAGGAATGTAACTTTCCAGAGGCTGTGTGGGATGGAGGCAGGACAAGGGAGACTTTCTTTTTAGTTTCCATGACAAATATGAGAAATAGGGGTTTTACTTTCCATTACACAAATCTGTGAACTCAGAGGAAAGGAATTTACTCAAGACAGAACCTGGCAAAGAAGGCCTTCAACCCAGGACTCACAGTACCCTCTCTGGTTTGCCTCCCTCCTTTCTGGGTGCTATCTGACTCAAATCCATACTGGCACATTCGAGGCCACACTACTGGGTATAACCGTGACAATGATATTTTCAATTTTCAGAACCAGTTGTGTAACTTTCCAAACTTAATCAAAGAAGTGCTCTAGAGATATCTGTTGACTGATGGGCCACCTAATTGTTTCCTGAGATCAGGTCCAGGGTCCAACAGGTCTCTTTGTCCAGGTAACATGTCCTTCTGCTTCTGGGTAACTACCATCACCCTCCACATTAGAGCAAACCTTGTGAATATCACCAGTATAAGATATCACTGGCACCATCAACCAGGCCTTGAATGAATTCTGTTGGCGGTCTCTAGAGCCAATCTTGTGTAAACCTGGGTCCCCTTCTACTACCACTCCCACACCTGCCCTTCTGTGTTCAACGTACACTCACTCCTGGCTCTTCCCAAACCAAACGAGATCAGACAGCACAATACAAAGGTGAGAGTCACAGGCTGAGTTGCCCAGAAAGAAAGCATTGAGATGTTGAGCATGCCAGGTATTTATTAAGAGTGCCCTTCAGATCCAGACCTGGGGAAGGGAAGGGAACAGAGGTCAGCAGCAGAGAGAGATGTTCAGTTGTACTGCAAACCCAATGGAAAATTTGACCAACTCCAGAGAAAGCTCTGGAGTTAGAATAGACCCTTCAGCATTGTGCCTAGTTGAGCTAAAATACTTCATACTCCCATGTTGACTATTTAATATTAGATTGCCCACCCCAAGAAGGGGAGTGATCTTAGGCAGGTGGCTTTCTGCAATCCCAAAAGAGGTTGACAGATGTCAAGGTTGTCTTCAATAGTCCTCTAGTAGCTGGGGCAGTAAGACCTCATTAAAGAGACTTCAGAAGCATATCACAGCATCTATCATAGTGTAGTAAAGAGTGAGTCTATCTCCCCCAATGTGGAGAACCAGCACATGTTTCACACCTACATCCTCAACTCAGAGCAACCAACACATCAGCTGGCCATGTACTGTGGATTCCAAGAAGGGGCCCTGCCTGCCAAGAGCCCTCTCCTAATCCCTGTCTGCCTGGGTCAATTCTTCCAGTGGGGGTGCAGCCCCCATTTCCCTGTCCAGCCAATCTAGTTCTCAGCTGAGACTAGACTTGAATCCTGAATCCTCATCTGGTTTTAGGGGGCCATAATCCCTGGTCAGTCTCTTCTCAGTCCACACTCAGATTTATTCTGTTTCCATTCTGCCATAGGTGAGTGAAGCACAGGGAGCCATGCCTCTGCACCCACCTGCCATTGACTTCCATCTTCTCCCTGTAGTCAACGTCTCTACGGTGTCAACCCTTGTCAGGTAACAAGGCCTGCTTGGCCCCGCACAGAGCTCCCTCCATCACACTGGTAAGGAGCCCCTGACCGCCTATGACAGCAGCAGGGCCAGGCTACCAGTGCTCACTTGTGGCCACATCCCATTGTCCACACGGCAGGAGTTCGTTTTAGGTAACGAACATCTTCACGATGGTCGTAACTGAAGATGAAGTTTCAAGAGGTTCTAAAGGGGCTTTCAGTGACCAGCCTGCAAAGTTAAGAATGAGTTACATTTATAATACCACTCAGGCCGAGGACATTAATTAGTGACTGAGAGAAATGGGGAAAGGTGCATGACTACAAATCTGTCAGCAACTATCCCTTCTTAGCCATTCTCCCATTCTGTCAGTAATGTTAACAGTACCTACTTTGGGCCACTCTCACTGGTTTCTGGGGACATGAAGGTCGAGAGGCTTGAATGAAAGTCTTGTGTATTCTTTCCCATATGTTTCCACTTCACCTCATAAAGGCTACATTTCCAACCACCTTTCTCATGTAGGAAAATGCCTTAGAGGGAACTCTGGTCCTCCTCTACCCTCATTCTCCCCTTCCTGTGCAAGGAGAATGTCTAATTCAATCAGTCAGCTAAGATTCAATGAGCTACATTTTCCTAGTGGGCAGGGATCCTGGTCCAGAGACACACAACCCTTCTTTCATTCACCTTTGCCATCCCCTTTGCCATAAGTTCTCCATTCTCCACCTTCCTGCCCCGCTGTTGTGAACCCAACAGGGCAGAACCCCTTTCAGGGGACAAACCCACCATTTCCCTTCTCTCTCTCCTCTACTCCACTATTAACTTTTATGGTTGATACAGGCAGGCCAATGGTCCTATTTCACAAGTTGAGAATTTCAAGTCTATTCTACAAGTACTATTTTTCTTGTGATTTGCTCAAGTTTGCAGATCCTCAAGTTTAAATATAGGGTTGCAAGTAGGAGATATCACTTGGCCCCAGGTCTAAGCCACAAGTCCCTACACAGTTTACTAGAGTCTCTAGGTTTGATGACTTCTGAGTGTTATACAACCACTACTAAAGTAGATAAAGGGATCCCCATGTAGTAACCAGTTCTTTGTGTATATATTCTTTAATGGTCAACTTTGAATGGGAAGAAGAATGAAGTGCATCTTTTGCTCCAAATCCCTAAGAAGACATAGTTTCTACTGTCCTGGAGTTGACTGTGTAGCGGTTGAGAAAGAAATATTATAAAAATACAGTAAAAATATACCTAACCCAGCCTAAGGGAGTCATCAGTAAAGGTCTTGGAAGCAATAAATGCAGAATAGAGACTTCAGTGATGAATAAGGTAAACAAAGGTCATGGAGCAGGAGGGAATATAGTTCAGTCGGGAAAAACTGCATCAGCAAATGTTCAGGGTCCAGCTGCGGCATGATGGGAGGCAAGAGCCACAGGTAGTCAGGGCTGCTGTGTGAGAGCTCACATCCCATCAGACTGAGTTCATAAGACCCTTGCAGGGGGTAAGGAGAAAGTGCGTATTTTATTCTCCATTCATCTCTACACCCCTGAGGATATACCAGAACGTTAAACCCATCTTGATTGGTTCTTACATCCTAGAAAACAGACCAGACTTGGGCTTCCTTCAATGCTCTGCAAGAAGTAAATGCCAGTCAAGTCAGGACAATGCATTCCAATAGTTAGAATGGCTTTGAGCTACCCAGCTTCCAGGAAAAGCTTTGGGTAAAGATTAATGATTTACAACCAGGCTTCTAACTACTTTCCCTTTTGCCTACTCTCCCCTCTAACTGGTCTACCTGCATCAGTCTGACCCTCATCACTTTAGCTTTCAAAGCAGCCATACTACAAATCATACCACATCCAAATGTAAAGCCTCCATAGCTCCCCAATGCTTTCAGGATAAAGTCTAATTTCTTTATTATGATGTCGCAGGTTGCATTCCTCAAGACATAGACCCTGAGACAAAGGTTAGCATACAGTAATATTTAAGGAGCAGTCTTGGGATCAATCCATGTGGAAGAGAAGCGATGGGAAGGGAGAAGAACTGAAAAGAAGCTATAAGGCAGTCCCTCAGTCAACCCCAAGGGAAGCTATGAAGCCAGATGGCCTTTCAAGTTGAACCAAGTTAGGCAAAGGGACCAAGCCTTAATATCCACGTGTCAGCAAGTCTTGGATGCAGACTAACCTGAGGAAAGGGGTATGACTTTGGACAAGTCAACTTGATCCAAAGCAAATTCCTAAAAGAAGCTGACAGCTGAGGGCTCTCTGCCCATAGCATTCCCAGTGACCGGAGGGATAAGGCCATCAGATCAGAGAGGACATGCGAGTGATGCACCACAGCATCCAGCACATATGGCATCCAAATGGTTCCTATGGTTTCTCATAAACTATTATATTATTTTTCTAGGGCTGCCATAACAAAGCACCACAGACTGGTGTCCTAAACAATAGAAATGTATTTTTCTCGCAGTTCTGGAGGCTTGGAGTCTGAGATCGAGGTGTTAGAAGGATTGGTGTCCTCTGAAGCCTCTCATTTTAGTTTGTAGATGGTCATCTTCTCCCTATATCCTCACATGGGCTTCCCTATGTGCCTGTGTCTGTGTCCTAACCTCCTCTTATAAGGACAGTAGTCACAGTGGATTTAGGGCCTACCCTAATTACCTTATTTCAACTTTGTTACCTCTTCAAAAAACTATATCTTCAAATATAGCCACAGTCTGAGGTACTGGGAGTTACAACTTTGACATGAATTTTGAGGAGGTGCAATTCAGCCTTAACATATACCTACTATTACCATTTCCCACTATCAGCCATTCCCCCAACCATCTCTAGTCAAGTCACATCAAATAGCTGATTCTTTTTTTTTCAGAATTTTATTTATTTACTTTTAAACAGGCTAAATCACTAAGAGATGCAACATCCCACCATTTCTGTGTTCAATGGCCTTGGCAGGAAGGTTGCTTCAGAATTTGGCACAAACCACGCTACTGTTCATGGAAGCAAGTTACCTTTTCCTGGATTACTTGGACTTTGGTTTGCTGCCAGGAGTCACTTTTTTTGTACATGGAAACACATGTCTTGCCTCCATAAAATTCAGTTTCATCTCAGGCATAAACACTTATTTTTGAGAAGAGCTGTATGTTCCCTCCAGTTTAGAAGACCTTGCTTATAACCAACAACAAATGGCCTTGGACCACAGCCTTCAAGATATAATTGGAATTTTAGGAGTCATGATCCCGGCAGGCCTCCATAAGCTCCAAGATGGAAAGAAAAAAAAAAAAAAGCTACTGGTTGATTCTAGAACACGCCATGCTGGTCTACATCTCTATGCTTTGCCAGAAATGCCTTCCCTACTTTGTCCCATGAATACCTTTGTATGACCGGTGTCTCCTTCGAGAGTCAGCTAATGTGCCCACCCCTCTCTGAAGCCTTCATCAGTGACTTGACTCATGAGACATTTTCTCTCCTGCTCCAGGGTGAGAGACAGTTGTGTCAAGACCTCTGGTATGTGTATGCAGCAGGCACCTGTAAATGTGTGTTGAGTGTTTGATTAATGGTGTGCTGACTGATTTGTCAAGGGTTCCATCATAACCATGGCTTGTATTTTCTCAGTAGATGAGACATCAGCAAATGTATATAGGATGATGGAAGCATGGTCAGAGAAATTCAACATTGCTGACTTTGAAGCTAGGGGAAGAATGTGGACAGTCTCTAGAAGCTGCGAAAAGCAGCATAAAGGATTCTGCACTAGAGCCTCCAGAAAGGAATGCAGCCCTGCTGATTTTAGCCCAGTGAGACTTCTCGCCTCCTGAACTGTAAGAAAATACATGTGTTGTTTTAAGCCACTCAGTTTATAGTAATTTGTTACAGCAATAGAACACTTGCACACCAGTCCAAAAAGACCTTTTCCTATCCCTGTCCTCATGCTCTAGACCTACTTTGTGTACACCAGAGGGGGTAACCTAGGTTACCAACACGGGGGAATTTTCCTGATTGAATCCATCTGGGCTTCTGAAGACCCAGGAGAGCCCAATATTAAAACAGTTGGTGAATTTTCATGAAGGTATGTTCTGTATGGACACCATGGTAGGAGCTATGTGATTATACAGGGTCAAATATGCACCAGCTTGCTTGCAAACTATGGGATAGATAAGGTTATGTGTGTAGTGACCAAACAGAAAGTGGGGCTGGCACTGAGTAAGGTTTAGAAGGAGGATCATTCTGACAGGAAAAATGGCATGGACTGTCACCATGGTAGCACTCTGCCCTCTCTACAACTTAAGGTGTATTTTTACAAAAATTAGCATTCAAGTTGACAGTAAATCTTGAGGACGCAGCACAGAAACAATGGAACACAGATTACAGATGGGAAAAAGCAGTGGAACACTGTTAGAGAGAAAGGACACAATCCAGACTCTGAAGAACCCATCAGGCGTTAGGGAGCCATGACAGATTCTTGAGAAGTGGTTATAGTGAGGCTAACGTGTGCAGGATGAATGCTGTGGGTGGGACAGAGACAAAGGAGAAGGGGAACCTGGACGATTATCATGTGCAGCTCTGAAGCCAGATCATTGACTTTTCCTACCATTCCCAACACAGTGAGTCTGACAGATCTGAAGTTGCTTTTTTAAATTACCATTGACAATAGTGTGAACTTCGTTCACTTAATCTCCATTAAAGTCATTGAGGATAATGCATTGACTTTTAAACAACTAAAAAAGGAAGAAAATCTGAAAATAGATTCTCAAAACTTCCCTATCCAAAGCTCATCACGCCAGACCAACAAATACCACTTTTTTTTTTAAGATTTTTTTTTTTATTCGACAGAGATAGAGACAGCCAGAGAGAGAGGGAACACAAGCAGGGGGAGTGGGAGAGGAAGAAGCAGCCTCATAGTGGAGAAGCCTAATGTGCGGCTCGATCCCATAACGCCGGGATCATGCCCTGAGCTGAAGGCAGATGCTTAACCGCTTTGCCACCCAGGCGCCCCAACAAATACCACTTTTAAAGGTAAATAATGAGGGCATAAACATGGAGCCATTTTTACTCCCATTCTCTATTAATTGCCTGACATATTAATGATATTTTAACAAACCATCTGTGGGAGTAGAGCCTCCAAAGATAGGTGTTGGTCTATAAATTAAAGGATAATAATAAATAAAACCGTAACTAATACCCATCTAGCTTTTTGCATTTTTCATGGCATTTTCACATGCATTATGCCACCGGACTTCACACACACACTGTGTGGAGTTGGTCTAATAGACACTTAGAAAGGTTGAAAGCCAGTAGCCCACCCCAGGTGGCAAAAAACCCTTTGCTCTTTCTACAGAATCACAGTGCTTCTAATGTTTGAACAAATGGCACGACATGTGTGAGAACAGACCGGACATGAAGCCAGATGATAGAATATCCTAGCTGAGACACCTGGCAAAGCTAAGGCGGAGCTTTGACTTCCCCCAAAGCCAAAGCAAGAACGGGCCCCACCAGACCCGAAGTCCTTCCTCCAGGTCCAGAGGCACTGAACGGAAGCTGTCTGCGGAGAACAGGCCTGGATTACTCAGAAAATGTACCTAGTGTGAAGAGTGTGATTTCAGTGTCCCAAGTTGCACGGTATCACAGACTCTTTCCCACCTGGTTCGATCCAGGCACCAAGAACTGTCGTACAAACACTGAGCCAAGCAAATCCCACCACGTCCCCTGACTGGGCTCATTCCAGACCAGTAAACTAGGGGAGGAGGGAGGTGAGAGCTCTGTTGACAGGATATTTAAAAATGAGCCCTGAAATGAGCTCTTTATTTTTTTTTAAGATTTTATTTATTTATTTGACAGAGAGAGAGACAGCCAGCGAGAGAGGGAACACAAGCAGGGGGAGTGGGAGAAGAAGAAGCAGGCTCCCAGAGGAGGAGCCTGATGTGGGGCTCTATCCCAGGACTCTGGGATCATGCCCCGAGCCAAAGGCAGACGCTTAACGACTGAGCCACCCAGGCACCCCTGAAACGAGCTCTTTAAAACTCTCTTCTTAAAGGGATAAAGAAAGGGGGGGTAATCAGAAGGGGGAATGAAACATGAGAGACTATGGACTATGAGAAACAAACTGAGGGCCTCAGAGGGGAGAGGGGTGGGGGAATGTGATAGACCGGTGATGGGTAGTAAGGAGGGCACGTATTGCATGGTGCACTGGGTGTTATACACAACTAATGAATCATCGAGCTTTACATAGGAAACCGGGGATGTACTGTATGGTGACTAACATAATATAATAAAAAATCATTAAAAAAAATAATAAAAAAATAAAACTCTCTTCTTGTTCCACTTCAGAATGTCCACACCCATCAGCTGGGTTAAGTGGATTCATGGTCACCCACAGCTGCAATGACCTTTGCCATCAGCATGAACATGGTACCCACCATGCAGGTACAAAAAAAAAATGTATTCCCTATGCAACCATCATGTCTGTTCATCTGGGGGAATGCCATTTCACTGTCACTTAAAAAAATATACATGAGATTTGAGGGAGGAGGAATCAATAGATTTGGTTGAAGCCATATGCCAGGCACTGCACTGGGCTCTCCACAATATTTTCTAACTGATTTCTCATAAACACTGTGCCAAGTTGATACAAAAGCCCCATTTTACAGAAAAATAAACTGAGGATCCAAGAGTGTAATAAATTCCCCCATGGTCAGAGTGCCCCTATCATTTACAGGATAAAAACAGCTCATTTGTGACATCCAAAATATCTTATGATGTGCCACCTGCCTACATGGATAGCACACAACTAGGACTAAATCCAAGCCCACCTTTCTCCAAAACCCATGTTTCTGTATCTATTGAAGAATCCAATAAATAGGTGCCAAATAAACAGGTGAATATAGATATTTCTAGCACACCATGCTATCCTCTTTGGGATGGGATAAACAGAGAGGAAAAAGGATTTAAATTAGAATGAGATAAAAACCACCACCACCACCACCACCAACTGGGATCAATGGACAAACCTGGCGTACAACCCGAGTCTTCACAGTAACACTCACCTGGATCCAGACTGCCCTAGGAGGTTATTCTGAGAAAAACACCCACATAATTTAAAATATGTCTGGGGCACTGGCACCCCTTGGAAAACATGGCCCCAGGGAGACTGTACATGTTGGTCTGACTGAGGAGTGTGGTAAAGAGCACAGAAGCTCCCCACTCTCCCCAGGCAATGCACAGCCCCGCTCAATGGTGCTTTTTCTTGGATGACTCTCCCTCCTGAGACTGTAGCGGCAACAGTTCAAGGCTGATCCCTCCCATGCTCCACTTCCCATCACTGATGGCTGGCATTTGAATTCAATGCCAAGACCAGCCTCCAGTAACCAGACACAGAGCCAGGGCCTCAGGAACCTGACCACCTGCCACGCAGTGACAGATATGCCAGGAGGAAACTTATCGGCCTCTGAAGCGCCGAGCTGAGTTGACCCATATGGGTGGTGGTGGAGCCTGCAAGGGCAGGTTGATTTTGTCATTTTGATACAGACCAACATTTCACAGAAGACTCAGTCCTGTTTGATCATCTTCCTCTCCACTCCAACCACCGGCATCATCCTGGGGGACATTAACATGTACAGCAGACTCGGCCAACTGCTGTCAGGGTGTTATGAGAAGCAGGTGACAATGGAAAAGACCCCCTACCTTCACATCAAAGACTGAGACAATGACTCTTTTGTGGTTCCTTCATTAATCTTTCTTCCCTCTCTGCCTCAGTTTCTTATCTGTAAAACAAGGATTGCCATGAGATTTCATGGCAAAATCCATCTAAAGTGCTTAGCATTGTGCTTGACGTAATGTTTGTGACCATTTTCACCTCCCCATCAGTGGCCACACCCTGGATCTGATGGCCACCCAGAAAGTTTCTGGCTTTGAAATCTTAAAATCTAACATCTGAACACAGCCTAGGTCTTCTGAGCTCCCTTACTCATCTGTCATCTTTTGTCTGACCTCATCATTATCTCCCATCCTGAACTGTTCTCCACACACACCAGCTCCCTGTTCCATCCTCCTCTTCATCCCACAGCTCTAATTCATCATTTTATTGTTCTCCCACTCCTTGCTCTATAGCTCCCTGGCCACACTTCCTGTACAGAGAATCACAGGGCAAACCAATCATCTGCTCCTGTTGCTGCCCTGCTAGTTCCCTCTTTGGGCCAGAGATAATGGCCCAGTGATGCCCTGTCCTGGGCCCTATCCCAATGGTGGCATTAACACCCCTTGGTCCTCGGGTAGCTCACCTCTATTGCTCTATGTTGACCTGCTACAATCTCTCAAACCCCCAGGCCCACTTTGCCCCCCAGTCTCATATGCTTCCTACTTCAAACTGATAAGAAAGGGATTACATGTAAAGTCCTTCAATGTTTTGTTTCATTAACCACAAATCTGGAAGCTTCCACATCTCTTCTTTCCACATCCTCTTCCTCAGAGGAAGATGAATCTGTTTCTGCTTTCCTCTGTACCATGTATCACTCAGGAGTCTTGCCCATCAGTTATCACTTCTGTATTCTGTCTTGCCAGGCTTCCCCTCACCCAAGACTCCTTACCCTCAGCGTATAAATATGCTCAGACTTCCCACACCTCAAAAACAAAAGGAAAATCTCTCTTCACCCTCCACCTCCCTCACACAAACTCCTTCAAAGCACTGTCTACACTTGCCTTCTTTGCTCCTTCACCTTCCACTGGCTGTGCAGTCCAGCTCCCTGTGAGATTACTCTAAGAAGGTCAATAACAAACATGGAGCTGAGCTTGGCTCCTCTTCCTCACTTCTCCCATCTAAGAATCTAAAGTTCCATCAACTCTGATGCTCCCTGCATAACAGCTTTTACCTCTGTCCCATCTGTCCATTCAACTCTCATTGATGTGTCCTGGCCTTCCAAACTCATCCAAGACATCTAAATCACACCCCTCCCTGATCTGGCCTCTACCCCATGCCAAAGAGGGAAAATAGGAATGTTTCTCTCCTTTCTCAGCATTCTAAAGTGGCAGGGAAAATCTGCTCTCCTCTACATGATGTATGAGGAAGGTTCTTGAAGATCTGGTGGTCTTCATGGCCACCATGAAGGCTAACTGAAGTATGGTGACTGAGGATTCAAGTGTTTGTGAACTCCCGAGTCAGGGTACATATCCATTTCCCTCTTCTGTAAAATGCTTTTAGGAGGTTCTTGAAGATATGGTGATCTTTCCCTGGTGGCAGGGAAAATCTGCTCTCCTCTGCATGATGTATGAGGAAGGTTCTTGAAGATCTGGTGATCTTCATGGCCACCATGAAGGCTAACTGAAGTATGGTGACTGAGGATTCAAGTGTTTGTGAACTCCCGAGTCAGGGTACATATCCATTTCCCTCTTCTGTAAAATGCTTTTAGGAGGAGATTAAAAGGTCTTCAAAACTTTCAGAGGAAGCTCATCAAATGTTGGCATTTCATCAACCACTAGAATCCTTTTATGGCATAATGACCTTCTTAGGAACAAATTTTATATGGCTATTTCTTGAGATGTTTGTCCTATTGTAGAAGGCACCACTCAACAGAGAAGATGCCATGAGAAGTGATATTTGCAAGTCTAGGACCAAAGGGTCCTTCCTCCTGCCCACAGCATACCCAACTGTTCATTCCCACCATCAATCCTCAGATTCCAGCATTCTGACCTAGATCTATGGGGCGGTCATCGCTATGCTCCTTTCCATCTGAGGACCGACATTCCAAAATGAAAGAGGACTTTCCTTAGGTCCTATTTCCAGTGTCCACAGCAGAGCTGGAATCAAAACCTGGTCTTCTGCCACTGTGGTATGGGGTGTCTGCCTATAGATATCAAAAGTCCAGTATGAGAAGTCCCTTAGTTGCTGGGCCACATGTGTGTTAGCACAAAGGCTGTGATAAATAAGAAGGCCTCGAGGCCACAGGCAACCACACAGACAGATGAGGAGAAGGAAGGAAAGGAAGAGGGGAGGACTCCAAGGAGAGGAGTAGGGACAGGACACAAGCAGCCACAGGAGTGCAGGATGAAGGGAGAAGCAGGACATGCTGAGTCCCCAAGCCTGGCCCCTCCACTCAGGAGACTGAATGCTGTACTCCCTGCTCTAACTTGAGAAGCACTGAGTGTCCTCTTCTGAGTCAGACATGCTTGACTGACCACCAACCCTCCTCCCCTCACAGAGCTCTGACCATCCTTCTTCCTCTGCTCCCATCCTCTGTGACCATAAAGCTATGAGACCACTAAACATGCTGAGATGCAATCACCCAGCTCCTGGTCTAGATCACCCCCTGGACTGAGCTCCCTCAGGAAATGAATCCCATCATCTCATTCCTCTCTTTTTCCCTAAGAAGTACCATGTGACCCGTTACAGGGAGGATGGATAAAGAGAATAGACAGTAAAGGGGAGGAGAGAGGTAAGTTGGGAAATAATGCTTTGCCTGACAATTGAGATTATCTTGGCCACACTTCAGCTCATTGAAACTCAGTTTCCCTATCTGTAAAATGAATATAACAACCTCAGCTCCACCTACCTTCCAGAGTTATTCTATGGGTAAAAAGAATAGATATGGACACACCTTATGGAGTGGGGCTAACCAAGGGCAAAAGGTTATCATTACTGTTCCACTGTGGCTACCTAGCAAGTCCTCTGTGCTACATAAAAAGATGCCTCTGGTTGCAATCATGCCACAGTTATGTGCCCTTGGTTCCAGTACAGGGGTGTTGGGGTAAGGATTAACTTGTGTCATGTGGGATCTCTGCAAAATGGAGCACAGGGAGACTGACTCCCTGTGGAGAAGAGCCCGCTGGATGATGAATTAGGAGAGTGCTTCGACTGATCCATTCATGCTCTGTCCAGCAGGTCCAGTGGGCACTGACTGTCTGAGCCACACCTGCTGTGGGAATGCCAACTGCCCCTCCCCCAGCCCATCGCCACCCCCCCAAATTGTCAAAAAGGCACCGTGATAGATAGAGCTCCCACATGCCACAAGGTAAGTGTTTAAATCTTTTATAAGACAGTCAATGGCCTTTATAAACCCTCAGACAAGAATTACACTGTGTCTGAGATGGGGCTGAAAGTCAATGGGAAATTGATTCTGTCTAGCTGGTGCTGTTTTAAGGAGGAGGCTTGCTGGGTGCCTTTGGGACCAAACGTGCCATCTCCCATGTGCCCCAGGGTGTGGCATGTCACATGCTGAGAATACTGAGATGCCGGGGCCCATTTCTGGGCAGAGGCCAGTGGTAGCTGTGAGTTTCCACCACAGGAAGACCCTGGAGGGCATCGACCAGCACCAGGGATGGTTATGAAGTGTGTTTACCTTCCCAGGAATTGACGGCAGACCAATGTGGTGCCATTCCCAACAGCCCAGGTGGAGAAGCCAGAGGATGATAAACAGCCATTGATCTGGAGGCGACCATCAGGGGTGAGGCACAACTACAATTACTCTCCTTTGCTAATGACCCCATTAGCCATCGGATCAAACACAGTTGGAGGTTGTGATGATGCTGTGGTTATTTTTCTGCCAATATCCATCAGCCTGCTCCACACTGTCCTTTCAGGGGTGCCAAAGTGGGCAACAAGGACCCCCTCTTGGGACTGGGGAGCCCAAGGGTCCTGGCGTGCCTACTCTGTCTGCAGCACAGGTCTGGTCACAACAAGGATGGCTCTGGGTCGGAAGTGAGTGGACGGACCTTGGCAGGTAAACCAAACAGCCCCTCCTGGAAGGCAGCAGGGGCAGCAGAGAAGCCCCCACTGGGGAATCGGGCAAAGCTGGAGCTGGAGAGCTGGCCTTGTGATTTACTGACCAAGCGACCTCGTAGAAATCCCGTCCCTGCCTGGGGCCAGTGTTTCAAGTGCAACTCGGGGGTGATACTACTTCTGTCTCATGGGGCTGCTCTGAGGATGGAACGTGACAGCACACACCGCGTGCAGGGCAAAGACAGGCACGCAGTGGTTCTCGGCTCTGCTCCCTGGCCAGCGTTGAACCCGGAATTTGAGGAGCAGGCAGACCTCCCTTGGAAGCGGATGGGCTGGAATCCAACTATGAAAATGGTAACTGAGTCTCACGTACTGACCACGTGTAAATACTGGAACTAGTGCTTGTCATGGATCCTCTGGATCCTTCTCTGTCCCCATTTCACAGGTAAGGATATTGGGGCCCAAGGAGTTTCAGGAGGTCAGTTCATCCAACACGAGCAAACACCGAGGACGTGGTTACTGAGGGCCTACTCTGCACCAGGCACCATCCGAGGCACAAGCGAGAAAGAGGCTACTCTGAGGCCAGGCGCAGGAAAAGCCCAGACTAGAATCAGGTCTCCTGCCAGCAAGTGCTGGATCCTTCTCGGTCCCCTGCCATTTCTCCCCCTAGAAAGGACTCCTCAGAGAATCAATGCATGTCCCAGCTCAAAGTGTCCTTGACATTTCTCCAGACTCCCCGGCTTGCTTTACAGACAAGGTCATGTTTTCCAAGGCCACACGGCGATGGGGGGAAAGGAGCTGCAGTCTTGAAATGAGACTAACAGAATGTCAGGTCAGGCCTGCTTTCTTCTTCAGGCTGCTCATTTTCTGGAATGCCGCACTTTATCCCCGCAGACAGGTCTAGAGAAAGCCTGCAGTCCAGAGTGTGCTATGGACTAAGGGAGGGAGGCAGAGGCGAGGGTCTCTGTGAGCATAAACTATTCAGAAATATTTGCATAGCCAACAAGGGAAACTGCCTCATCAAGCTCAGGTAAAGGGGTGGAATGAAATAGCATCTAGCACCCTGTTCCTCTCTCTTTGGTTAAGTAACACCATTGGTACTAGATAGTCAGGTTATCTTTGAACTGAAAGGAGCTTTATTTGAAAACCCTTCAGGGTGCCAGAGAAAGTGTCTTTTTCCGCATCAGCAGTCTACCCACGGCAGGCACAGCAAAGAAGAGCAAATATCACCGGCTGCTACACAGGGGTGGGAGCAAGGTGCAGGGTGGTGGTGGGATTATTAAGGATGAGGTCAGCCAGGAAAGGACGGCAAAGAAGAGCCTCCCTGTTGTCAAACAGAGTCACAAATAAACACTTGCTGGCAGCTGGAAATTCAGCTCTTAAACCCTGCAAAATGAGAAAAACCTGGTATGGTCAGAAAGGGTAGATTGTCTGATGAGATGAGACAGCTCAGAGTGAGATTCAGGCCAAGAGGCACTCAGCCATTCACATGAGCATAGAGAGCTATTCACATGAGGCTCAGCCTTTCCTACCTGGAAAATGGGCATAAAGCAAACACCCAGTGCTTGGAGATGATGTTTCCAAGCTGCCATAAAATTTAAAAATCCAGCTATAATATGCTTGTATTCATCTATCAGATAACTATTGAACACCAGCTACAAACCAGCACCATGCCAGGCTCTGAGAACTCAGTGATGAGTCTTCCTCTCTGCCTTTATGGAATTTAAAATTTAGCAAGAAAAACAAACATGGAAATATACAGTTACAAGAAGGATGGTGGTAGTGGCCTGTGTGCCCATGAGGCCAAGGGAGGAAAAGGCAAGGGGTTGTGGAGATGGGAGTGGAGGGTCTGAGGGGTTGCAAAAGTGACCAGCATGGTAGGGAAAGTGATTACATACAGGGTAATTAGACAAGTAACTATACTGATGATAATGGGAGCCAGGTTTCTGATGGTCAGAGAAGGATTTACAAAGATGGAAGTGGAGATTAGAATTGGAGGTATCTGAGGCAGTGCATTGGAAATAAAGGTATTGGTATTCATTGAATTTTAAAAATTATATATGAAAATAGATGTGGAAATCTATATAGATCAGTGGCTATCAGCCAGGAGGGATTTTGTCCCTTATGGAACAATGGCAATATCAGAAGATATTTGGGGTGGTAACAACTGGAGGAGGGGGTACCACGGTCAGGCAAAGGATGCTGCTAAATACAGAGTATCCTCCACAGCAGAGAATTGTCCAACCCAAAATTTCAACAGTGCCATGGTCTGGAAACCCTGTCATAGATGTGTGTGTGCATGTGCCCATGTGTGGATGGATGGATGGATGGATGGATGGATGGATGGATGGATGGACAGACAGCTAGAGACAGATAAAGACAGATAGATGCATATGTGTGTGTATATATTTATAATCATATATAGATTTCCTACCTCAGTTGTTTGAGTGGACCAGAAGCAATGACACTCCAGTAGCTATGAACACAACCATTGTCAGATCTTGGTTTCTAAAGACCATTATCTGCTAAAAGGAACCAAATTTCCCTGGAGAAATAGCTAATTCCACAGGTGGGGCAGGGAAAGTACGAGGTGAGCTTGGAACATCTTTCTGTGCAAAAATACAGAGTAGTACTCAAAGAATAATGAGAATACATTCAAAAGGGCACAAGGAGCCAGCTTCAGGAACTCTCCCACTGGCTAACCCTGAGACAACTTGAACATCAGAATAAATAATAATAGGAACATATTTAACCCATTGAATAAAAGAAGAATCTATGCATTCATACTGATATAAATAATTACATTAATGAATAAATGAGGGAGAAAGGGAAGCTCTTCCTTACAGTAGAATACCAGCTAAAAAATGTAGAAAAATTATGAAAATAGAAAATCTCCACTTGGCAACCATCACAGTGATGGTTCACTCAGCAGGAAACATCAATAAATACCAAGGCTGGTATTTATGAGGTACAGGATATTGACGTCCTTTCAGAGAATCTCCCCATAAAAATACTTCTAAATTATAAAAAGAAACTGGTGACTTGGTAGAAAAACCCAGCAGACACCAACTTATCAGGTGATCAAAATTGACAAAACATCAGGATAGACTGGCATAGGCGTGGTCCACTAAGAACGCAGGATTATTTCCATGGCATTTCTCCAAAAAAATGAACAGTTGAATTCTGATCATGAGGAACCAACAGACAGACCCAGGCTAAAGAACATCCTAAAGAAGAAGAGTCCTCCCCTACTGAGAAACGTCAATCCATTAGGGACAGGGTATGGGATGGTTCCAGATTGAAGAAGACTGAAGTGTGCAATTCATGACAGTGGATTGGATTCTGGACCGGAAAGGAGGAGGATATACTGATGGGGCAGTTGGGGAAATCTGAATAGGGACAGATGACAGCCCTCCCTCAGTGTTGATTTCCTGATTTTAATGGTTATACTGGGACAGACAGTTTTCTTGTTTTAAGGAAACATATACTGGAGTTTTTAGGAAGGATGGATTATTGTATATACTACTTACTCTCCAGTGATTCAGAAATCAATAATAATAATTGGTATGTATATATGCACATACATATACGTGCATGCAGGGAGAGAACAACAGCAAGAGAGGGAAAAGGTGAGTAATGGAACAAAGGAGGTAAAAAGGTTAAAGATTCATGACTTTTAGGGAGTCTGAAATTATTTTTTAAAAGCATATAAGAATATGTGCTACACAAATTATTATACAAATTACAAAGTTACACAGTAGCGTATTCACATTATATACATGTGACCCACCATGCACACACACATGAAAAATATGAAGGAAATGGACAAATATGTTACTCCTGGTTATCTCTGGATGATTAAATTACGGGAATTTTTGTCCCTTTTATGTTTCCCCATACGGTCCAAAATTTCTCCTGTGAACATACATTGTCTAATGCTTTATAACTGGAAAAGAGCATTATGAATGTCATAAAATAATTTGACAAAAAGAAATAATGGACATGAGTTCTAAGGCCATTTTTCTTCCATTCAAAACTGGCCCCCCTGGTCAACTATATCACAAAACCGCCTGGCAGCTGCTCGGGGCATCCCCTTGGCTGAACGAGGGAGAAGGAGCACAAAGTAAAAGTCTGGCCACTCTGGCCTGTGCTGTGCTCCTGTCCATTGGTCAGGCCTCCCTCATCTGGGTAGTACAGTTCATGGTCTATCCCTTGGAGCATCAGGAAGACTCAAAGAGACTTGAGATGTAGACCTTTCTAAACTGTAAGGTGCTTGTACGTGGGAGGTAATATGAACACACAGGTAAAGTAATCATCATCACTCTTGTAATTAATTAATAATGACTGTCACTGGGGAAAGCTCTTTACCACCTTTAACTTACTCAATTCTGATTACCAATACCAGTAAGCATACCCATTCTACAGATGAGAATGCAAATACACAAAAACATTAAACATGCATTTGTCTAAAATCACCCCTTCAAGGGACAGAGTCAGGATTCATACTTGGTGTTGACCATAAGACACAGGACCCATCCACCTCCACCACCCCCGTGATGCCTGCCTTCCCTTGGAAAAAGAATGGTCACCTCACCCGAAGATGCCTTCCAGGCAGAAAAATAGAAAGTAACTTTAAGTAGACTGGATATTTTGGAAACTCTCCGGTCTCAGTGACAGTTGCTCTTCCAGTCTTTTCTCCCACGGGGAAGATAGCCTCTGGGCATCTCTTTACGGGTCCTCGGCGTGTTCTAGCGCTCCACTCCAGCTCCAACACTGTCCCTTAGTAAAGGCCCCTCCACTTCAAGGATGCCTTTGTCGGTCATGACAACCCATGATTAATTCAATAAAAATGTTGAAGTGCAAGAGGAAATATCGCTGTGACAGCCCCCCTGAATCTGGCATCCCACTTGCTGACTCCTGCGTCACCGGGAGGAAGTCACGTTGTGCCCAGAAAGCTAGCTGTGTGAGTGGTCACTTCGTTCAAGACCAGCAACACACAGGTTATTCCCAGGGATCACTGGTTAGTGGGTTCCTTACCTTATCTGGTGTTTTTAATTGTTCTTATTTGTGAAAAACAAACCTTCAGAGACTACACATGGTATGAAAAGTCATTTGTTTCCACCTGTGAAGTTGCTCAATTTCTTCCAGAATGAGATCTTCCCTTTGACTTTTGCAATACTGTGAAGACTCAAAGTATATGAAAATGATCATCAGGTCTTCTGAAACGAAGGATTCTACTTAATAGTATGACTGTCCTAGTTAAGCCTCGGCTGTCTTTATTCTTATGGTCTCTTTTCTTGAAATTGACATAAGAGGCAAACAAAAATACCTCAAGAATTAGAATCAGATAAAGTCAGCACTTCCAGGGACATGAAGGGCAACAGAATCCAACAAGGTCACTTGAAAAAGGAGAAACCAAGTCCTAGACAGTGAATGCACCTTGCTCAGTGTCGCAGAGCCACAGCGTGGCCCAGCTGGAACTCGAAATCATAAGCCCAGAACAATCAGTATTTGGAATGCTTCCCACTGAAATCATTTCAAGGGTTGGCAGCCCCTAGACTGTCAGCTCACTGAGGGCAGGCACCGCACATCTCTAGGGGCTTAGACAGCAGATGGCACCTGGACGTACCCAGCAGGCATTTGTCTTCTTTTTAATTGAAATATAATTAACATATGGTGCTATGTTAGTTTGAGGTGTACGATATGATTCAACCACTCTATACACTTCTCAGAGCTCAAGATTACATGTCCTCTTAATCCCCTTCACTGATTTCACCCATTTCATCCATTCCCCCACCCACCTCCCCTCTGGTTTTTTGTGTTTCTCTTTTGTGTGTTCATTTTTGTGTCTTAAATTTCACATCTGAGTGAAATCATTTGGTATTTGTTTTTCTCTGTTGTTATTTCACTTAGCATTATACCCTCTAGGCCCATCCATGTTGCTGCAAATAGCAAAATCTCGGGTTTTTTTTATGGCTGAGTACTATTCCATTGTGTGTGTGTGTGTGTGTATATGTGTGTATATATATATATATATATATATATATATATATATATATATATATATTCCACATCTTCTTTATCCATCCGTCCTCGGATGGACACTGGGCTGCTTCCGTACCTTGGCTTCTGTAACTAATGCTGCAATAAATACAGGGGGGCATATATCTTTTTGAATCAGTGTTTTTCTTTCCTTTGGGTAAATACCCTGTAGTGGAATAACTGGATCATATGGTAATTCTATTTTTAATTTTTTGAGGCTCCTCCATCCTGTCTCCCACAGTGGCACAGGGCTTAGCCTGCAGATGGCACTCGTAGGTACCCAGCAGGCATTTTTAAGCAAAGAAATGAACGATTTCCAGTATCATTTTAGCAGAATTCTAAAAACATTTATAAAAGCATCTATTTTAAAACATTTGTTATTTGCATTTAAAATAAAGTTCTATATGGCCAAGCCCAGACGGATCTCATGCACATGTTTACTAAACAAAGGATGACTAGTGCTGTGATAATTAATCAGTTGGCATTGACTGAAGCTCTTAATGAAATGAGGCATGAACTGTTTGAGAAAGCAATTGAAAGCCATCATACATGCCATGAATCATCTCTCGAATGCACATTTATTAAATCAGAATTCATAACTTCGATATTTTATCTAACAGGTTTGTTACCCTTTCGAGACTCTATTGGTGAATAAAAAGACAGATGTTTCCAGAGCTAAATTGGAGGAGGGATGAGGGAGGGCGAAACCAGCCAGACATCAATTAAAGGGAACAGACAGCAAAATACCATTACCCAATGTCTGGGTTGTGCGCCATCGTCTTGAAATAAAATTCGAAGAAACCTTTGCAAATGAACAGGTACAGAAGCAGGATGCATACTGAAGGTTTCCGGGGTCGGCCTGATAGGCAGATGTGGGGATGGTTCCAGAGGCGGTGATAGGTTTGGGGGTCGCAGTGTTGATTGTCATTAAGGGAAACGTCGGTCAAACAAGAGTAGGACTAATGCAATACCCTATTTTTACTTCCTGAGGGGCCCAGAGAGCTGGAGAGGGATCAGAATCCTCTCCCATTTTCAGGATCTTCAAAAGCCTCTGTTCCTTTTAGTTGAAGCAAATATATATCACATCAGTGTCACATCCCACGACTATTGTCCCAGGCACCTCTTTGGATGATCCAATAAAAGTGGATTGAGAAGCGTGTGAAGATGTTTAGCTCTTTTGACTGCTGTCGGCAGTAAATTGGTGGATCAAGGTGACACGGTCCCCCATGGCTCACAATTGCAACACTTCTTAGAGTCTCATCTTCATAAAAGCAGACCTGGAATCCTTCTAGGCAGCGCTCTTGTGCTTTTGTGTAAAGGAGACCTTCTCTTTTAACTGCTTTGACACAATGTGGCCATTCTCCTTCAAAGCCTTTCAGACCCACCCTTTCGCCAGCCAGAATCATGGTCCAGCTGCTGAGTTACACGCCCTAGGAATGTTCTGGTACTTTCTTCCCACAGAACAGCACACATCTAAATCATAACTTTTCTCCATTGTAATCTGATTAGGCTGCCGTAACTAGATGGCAATAAGCCAATCACAAGAGTGAACTTGAACATCAACACATCTAGAGAAAATAACCACCCCGGTCATCATATGCAGGAGCAGCGGCCTCTCCCTTTCATCTGTGTGAGGCAAAGGACATTCACTTCTAACCCCAAGAGCAAGTGGAACATGTGCATGATGTGAGCAAGGCAAAATTTGCTGATGTGTACCACAAACGCTGCTGCCAACCTCTCTTGCACCTCTTTCTAAGAAAACAGGAAAACGAGGTGTTCTGTGGAACACAGGGGCTTGAGAGTGATAGTGACTCCTAGTGCCCCGCCCGGACCGGGCCGGAAAGGAGCTCCAAGTCACAGCCGCGTTTCTCTGGGTGAGCGGTTCTCCAACTGAAGGGTGCGTCGGGGCCAACTGAAGGGCCTGCTTCACCACCGACTCTTGAGCCCCAGCCCAACGCTTCCCAACTCCTGGAGTCTGGGGTGGGGCCCGAGCATTTGCATTTCTAGCAAAGTTCCCTGGAGATGCTGAGCTGGCTAGTCCGGGAGCCACAGTTGGAGAAACACTGCTCTACATGAAGTCTCACTGGCAAAACCCTGCTACTTTCTACAAGACAAGGTGGATGAGATGGAATTCTCGGGCCTTCGGACCTGTGTTCTCATCTTGTTTTAATGCCTCCATATAAACAGATTTGCTGTGTTTTGTTTTTTGTTTTTACCTCTCTGTTAATCTGCAGTGCTAGGCCAGCCCTTGAGTTTGAAACAGAGACAGAGGGAGACAGATTCACCCCCATGTCATTGGTCTTCTTAGGATCATTAATGTAGGAAGGGGAAATCACCCAGAGACCCTCCAGACCCTTCACAGCACTGGGTCCCAGAGGAAACTGAGATCAGAGAGGCTGAGATGCCTGCTGGAAGGTACACAGCAGGCGTGGAACTAATACCCAGGGTTGCGGACCCCCCAGTCCAAGCCCTTCCCTCCAGCTCAGCCCAACCGCCTCCCTGAGGCAGGTGTTTGAAATATGCAGCTGATCCCAGCAGAGTGATTTTCTGTTTACAAGACCGCGCCTCCCTGGACCAGTGGTTCTCAGCCCTGGCTGGCTACACTTTAGAATCCCCTGGAGAGCTAACAAATGTAATGACAGCAGACCCCACTTCAGAGATTCTGATTCAATTGCTCTGGGTGGAGCCCAGGCACAGAATATTTTTAAAGCTCCCCAGGTAATGCTAAAGTTTAGTTGAGCTTGAGAACTGCTACCCAGACTGTGGGGCTCTCAAAAGCAGAATGATCGTTCCCTAGCACAGTGCTTCTAAGACGTCAGTGAGCATGAGAATGCTCTGCCCCCTCAGTAGCATGTTGAGTGAAAGACTAGAACAGAGCTTTTTAAAAATCCCATTTCAGCATTACTTGGAAACATGTTAGAAATGCAGAACTCTGGGTCTCCATCCCACATGCAGTGCTTCAGAATCCCTGAGAGGGTGCCCACCAATCTCTGTTTTAGCAAGCCAACTAGAACTCTAGAAGATGCTACAGATGCCACCATTGAGGACTTCTAGAACAGAGGGATGGAGAAATGGACAGATTCAGTTTGAAACATAAAACTAAAATTAGACTCTATGAGAGAGTAAGGACACATTGCCCAGAAAAGTGGTGATGGGTCATCACTGGGGGAGTTGAGGGCTTGCAGGGAAAGGGGGAGTCCAGCCCCGTTAGAACAGATGATGTGTGAAGGGAGGACGGGGGAGTCAGAGGGTCAGCGAGTTTTCCCCAGCCCGCCGTTTACCCAGCCTGCACACCCAGGTATGCTGAACTCAGAGTGGCTGGCTCGAAATAAAACCAATGGAGACATTTTTTGGAGTATTGTTTAAAAAAAAAATACCAAAGTGAAAGAACTCCACCTAAAGAAATTAACTTAAAAGTATATGGAAGCCGCCAAAAGCCCTCTGCCTTCATTTCAGAACTGAAAGGGCACAGACTGGCTTTGAAAATGAGCACACGCAGCAGGTATGCACGTTTCAATGAAATGTGAACATAGTCCCAGCTCCACCATTAACTGATCACACACCCTGGCAAAGTAACGCTGGGTGAGTGTGCTTCACGCACCAGGCATGGGGAGATGTGCTTCCCCAGAATTACCCGATGACTCTTTATTCAATGATTCATACGTAGTCTTTGTGTGCCAAGCACTGTGCTGAATACTGAATAACAAAGACAGATAATTGGGAGTGGGGGGGTACCCCATCCAGCCCTCAAGGAGGTCACAGACTAGACTGCTGGAGACAATTATTCCCATTTGATCCCTACAGTGACACTACTCAGCAGACATGTCTTTCCCATCTTACAGATAAGAAAACTAAAACTTAGGAACAATAATCTTGACGCTTAAGTGGCAGAGCTGGGATGTGAACTCAAGATTTTGTGTCCCCAATGATAAGGCTAGTTCCATATATACCAGGCGGGGGGCAAGTCTCCTCTTTCCAACCTTCAGAAAGGCAAGTAACATGATGAAATAAGCTTTTGGATCCCCTCTGTCTCCATCTCTGCTACTAGCTGAGTCAATCCCTGGGGGTTCAAAGCCAACACAGACCCACTCATCGTCCATTGCATGTTTAAGTCAATTTATCCAATCCTGTCATTTAAGATCCAGAGAGAAGGGTACTGACTGAGATCACACAGCAGAATGACAGAGCAAGGACTTGAAAGTCAGTTCTCCCCAAGCTTGGGTCTTTCCATTTTTAAACACAGACATACACATAGATTTAAACAACTCAACGTCTTGTCATAGTTATCTTTTACTGCTAAGAAACACCAGAGGAAGAAGGGACTCTGTTTTCTCCCTCCAACTTGGGTGCTAAGCATGCTCTCAGGGACTGGGGGGAACCTCTGAAAAAAGCTGCACCCAGCTAACAGGAATCCCAGCCCCCCACACATGGAAGATTAACAGACAAAGCCTGGCCCTTTCATTCCCCAGCCACAGACAGGGAAGGGGTAAAGAAAAACGCTGTAAATCAGCCACCACATAATCACGCGTATTTAGAGTTTGCTTGTAATTAGTCTGTATTCATAGTGCTGTGTGGGTAGAGAAATCTGTACCCAAGGAAACTCTGAAAACCAACATGTTTGTTTCGAGTGATTCATCTACAGGAACCATATGCCAAGTGACAGACACTGAGTTCCTCCACCGTCTGAGAGCAGAGAGAGAACCTAAGGTCATGCATGTGCATGCACACACCTTGATACAGCCTTTCCTGCTTCCCCCAGGCTCACATCACCTCACCTGGCTCTAGATTTGCTAAGGTTTCCTCTCAAGAAAGCAAAATTTTTTTATCAACACAGCTGATTTCTCAGGAATAGGCAGTAAGTAACGCTCATCACCGTGTCAGGGGTGGGGAGAAATGGCCGCTAACCTGTATGAGATTCTATTTCACACCAGAAAGCACACCGAGTGTTTACTTGCATTCAGTCCTCCAGGCGGCCCCGTGGAAGAATTCCTGGATTACCTGAGCCACCTATGACTTACACTGCATCTACACACTGAGTGGTTTCAGTTGTTCAGCTCAGATGAGATTCATAGAACCATCGTCTTTTTACCAGTAACAATAATAAAAATCACGGGGGCACCTGGGTGGCTCAGGCGGTTAAGTGTCCAACTGGTGATTCTGGCTCAGGTTATGATCTCAAGGGTCATGGGATCAAGTTCTGCCTCGGGCTCCGTGCTCAGTGGGGAGTCTGCTTGAGATCCTCTCTTCCTTTCCCTCTCCCCCAACTCCTACATGCTCGCATTCTCTAATAAACAAATAAATCTTTTAAAAAATACCAATACTAAAAACCCAGGAGTTGCCATTTCCAATCTATGTGCACATTACACACTGCATTTGAGCCATGTGAAAACTTAAGCTAGTGATTTTAGCCTCATATTGACAAAGTCCATATGCTACATCCTCCAGGAAAAGTCAAAAGCAACAGTGATCTGACCTGGCTGAATTTCCATGTACGACAAATCCCAAACTGCTCTCTCTTCCTTTCTGGAGAGCCTTGGCAGAGCACAGAGAGTGGGGACTATGGAGGTTAATAAGTTTCATCTATGTCCTGGAGAAGAGGTGGGTCCTCCCAGCTTAAGGGACAATTGTTGACCTCATCAGCCTTCCCAGGCAACTCCATGCCTGCAGACCCAGTTCCATGCCGCTGGTTAGTGAGACCCAGAAAGACCCTGTGCACCTGTGCACATTATGCAAACAGCAGAAAGGTTAGTTGAGAGTGGACAGAATCACATTATGTGATCATCTACACACAGATATTAGGCATTGAACTCAACTCTGAATGGACCTCCTGCACCTGAAAATGGCCCCCCAGCTGACCACAGCCGACCTCTGTTGTCTGTTTACCACCACAGCTGATTGGGGTTTTCATCTCCCTGCTCAGCCAATTCCCAGCACGCGGTGCAGCCTCCAGATTTATGTGTTGGCTGATTCAACCAATCAAACAGAAGGATTGGGAGATTTATACCTGTTTTGTAGGTTTGTCAGGCTCTCCCCTCAACACACACCTAGAGTCTAAGACAATAATTCTCAATTCTGGCACCAAAATCACAGTCAGGTTATCAATGATTAGGGATAATGAGCTGGAGCCTTGCACACATACTGCTGTCTGGCACCACACTCAGTTTTGTCCGGGACAAGGCTCTGGCTTCAGTATGTTCTGGAGACGTCTTGGGTGATTCTTACATATGGGTAGGAGAGGGGAACAAATCCTATAGCAGTGGTTCTCAAAGTGTGGTTCCTCAGAAGAATAGCTTCAGCATCACCTGGATACTTGCTGAAATGTGACTGTTTGGGTCCCCTTTTCAGATTTACTGGGAAAAAAAGAGAAAGAGAAAGAGAAAGCACCGGAGGTGGTGTTCTGTTTTTACAGGCGCTCCGTGTGAGTCTGGGGCGCTAGAACGTGAGAACCACCCAACTGTAGCCATGGAGGCCAGAGGCGTGTTCCCTGGGACTCCTGGCCCCAGTGTGGGGCCATGGGGTAAGAGTCCCTCCTTCAGCTCAGAGCCTGCGATCCAGAATCTACTGCTCAGGACTGCAGGAGCTGTGGCCGCTCCAGGGCATATGTCACTATTCTCCTGCTCTAAAAATTGCTACATCTGTACATGCACAAGCTAATAAAAACGTCTTCTCCACAGGGCTGAGAGCTTTATTATGCACTGTCGTGTGTCCCTGTTCTTCCTGGCCTTCTCCGGCCAGCCAACTGCATGCTCCCCAAGGGCAGGCAGACACCCCAGCTCCTTTCCCCTCCCACCCTGAGCCCGTCAGGACACCCTGTGCAGAATCCATCATCTTCCACCGGCTCTCTGGGCTCTCCCTTCATCCTCGGGGCCCTGCCTGCTTCACTTGTCCTCTCCATTCATGGTCTTCCCCACTTCTCCAGCACGACTCAGGCTCCTGCAGCCTTTATGGGCCACTTTCCGAAGACCAGCTGCCCTGAATGGACAAGGTCCTGCCTGTTCAGCCTCAGGCAGAAGCCCCAAGATAGCTCAAGGACTTAGAGGAGGGACGAAGAGGAGAGCGGTGGGGGTCTCCTCAGAAAGACCCAACAAGAAAGCAGGTTAATTTCCCAATCTGGTAAGAAGGAGGAGGTGGAGTTTCAGGGTCAGACAGACACGCTGCCGGTCCCCGCTCCCCTCTGATGAGTCAATGACCTAATCACATTCTGTATCTGAGATGCAGTTTGCACATCTGCACAACCAGAGAAGAGGATCATCAGTTCACTGGGGAAGGACTCAGTGATCTGTGAAAATATCTGATGGTATGTTGTTGTTTTCCCAGGCCCCTGTACAATGCCTATCGGGAAGGGAAGAGGAGAGAGAGAGGGAAGGAGGGAGGCCACCCCTTGATATAAAGTGCACACGCATTTCTCCATCCATCTCCTGGGATCTCATTCTGAACCCAGTGTGGGCTGGTCAGGACGAATGTGAGCGGGGAGTCTTCCAGATGCTTGTGCTTGGGGGAACTCCCAAGCCGGTGATGGAGGCCCTTGGGCTGGCCAAGGGTAAGGAGAAGACAGGGACAGGAAGAGTAAGGAAAAGGACAAAAGGATGGTGTGACAAGGTAATTCAAGCAACAATACAACAGCTAATGTTGGTCCAGGGCCGTGCAGGCCGTGCACTAGGCTAGAGGCTTCCTGGGGACCCTCTCGTTCACCCCCAAACAGCCTACAGGGAGGGGGGTTTCTAACAGGTAGGAGCTGAGGCTTTAAGACATTTGACCAAAGACCCAGTGCATGCAGGAAGGCTGCGTGCAGCTGGCACCAGCCCTGCTCCCACCCGTTCTCTTGTGTCTGCGACCACAGAGCGAGTCCCTCCGTGCCCACGGCCCTCTGAGGACAATGGCAGTGATAACACCCACCCCTGCTATGTTGTGGCAAGGATTAAACACATCGATTGACATGGAGAACTTAACGCAAAGCCCGAAACCTAACAAGAGCTCGATCCATGGCGCTCGTGCTGAGAAGGCAGATGAGCAAGAGGAGGTGGTGCTGGGACGTCTCCATGCGCCTGTGAAGCCTCAACATCCAGCCAGACCTGGCACCTCGCTGGCTTTCGGTAAGTGTGCTTGGTCAAAGGCGTGCATGCAGGAATGCAGGTCTGAAGGCAGCCCCAGCCTTCCCTACTTGGGGGTCCCGAGTTGGAACGTGGTCTGGCCAGTTTCAGAGCACGGCTAACGAGCCCCTAGGGACCGATGTTAATGCTCACCCTGCCCTCAGGGAAGGGTTTTCCTCTCCAGCAGCAGTCATCAAGGAGCTGCTTCTCACTATCCAGAGCACTGAAATCACACACTGAGGCAGAATCATCCTGTAGGGGCTCCAGGGGAGGGTCAGACCCCTCTCCCCACTGGAAACACCAACAGACTCTGCAACTGGCCACAAAGACCGAGTCCATCCAGCTGCCCAGCTGTCAATCTCTCCAGCCTCAGTCTCCTCTCCCGAAACACAGAGCTAATAATGGCTACCGTGCCGAGTGTCCTGAGGAGTAGGTGAGCAGGTGCCTGGAATCTCGGTGAACAGAGCCTTGTCCCCATTCGTTGACCACACCAGCACGTGCACAGACACTGTGCCACTGCATTCTTGCACCTGTCTTACCCAGTGAGCTAGCTCTTCTCATTCACCCCTCTGGCCCTTCTTTCCCCCTGCTCTGGGCCCTGGGATGCTGCTGGCTTGTGTAAACGTCTCTTGGGTCCACCCAGCAGAAGGCACCAAGCAGAGACCAGACAGAGAAAGGACAGCAGGGTGAGGGTGTGGACTCCCAGCTCACCCTTGCAGGCACATTTGTGGATGACTGCACTCTGGTCCCGAAACCACAGCTCCTGTCCTAGTCTCCTCTACAGCCACACTTCCCTCTGGGATCTGGTAAACCCTCCCTGCCCTACCCCTCTCCTTCCCCTCAGGTCTGCGGTGGTAGGTAAAGATTCCCCAGTGTTGCTAGGCCCAAAGTGCTTCCCCACCCCTTGCTGATATTTCCCCTAATCCCCCCTGAGCTGTTATAGAGTCCATTTATTGAATTCAGTTCCATTTGAAAGCACCGTCTGTCTCCTCCTGGCACTGGGACACCTCAGATTCCTCTTTGGGTTCATAATGTTCACCATCACTTGAAGCATGTTCTCCGAATCCTATTTTTTCCAAGAAACCTCCCCAGATCAGCTGAAAGTGGATCACGGAGCAGACTTTTCGCCCACCATCTAGCATGCGCCTCATTGTCAGACCTCACTCCATGCCTACAACCTGCCCACCAGCCCAGAACACACACAGGCTCTCCCTCCCCCTTCCACACTTCCCTCTCACCCAGCACAAGCCGGACGTTCCCTCAAGAGTTTTAGGAAACATTTCCTCCCTCATTCACACCCAGGGAGCATCGCTCAGCCCTTCTGTTTTAAACACCAACGATTTTTCACACTGACCTTTTCTCAGTCGGTGACTCACGGGAAGGGCTGGCTCCGGAAAGCACCTCCCACAGTCTCCACCCCCCACTGTGCCTTCAGAGACCCAAAGACTATTGAGCCTAAATAAAGATCATCTGCCCCTAGCCCCTCATTTTGCTGATGGAGAAGCGGAGCCCAGACTGCTTAAGCCACAGGTGAATTTGTAATAGGACGAAGACCAACCCAGCCCACTGTCTTCTAAGATGCCCTGTGCACCTGGCCTTGTATAGAGAGCCTCACGTATCTCGGAGCTTCTTCAGTGAAGGTGTCCAGACCCACGCAGGCATGCAGAGATGTGCTCCAGGGTTTCAGGAAGCCAGAGGAATAGCATGCTGCATGTTCTTGGAGGGTCTATTGTCTTTTGAGTGTCAGGGGAGGGGAGTGAAGAAGGTTAAGTACACTCAAGGCCAGAACTAGGGTAAGGCAAGTGAGGCACGTACATTGGTGGGGGAGGGGAGGGCAAAATTTAAGAGGGCACCAAAAACCTCAGCAATCAAGATATTGAAATAATATTTTAATGCAATGTCTTTTAACTCAAAATTAATGTCAAAAGATTCATGGCAAACAAAATATCACAATTTCAAGTGAAGGTAGAGCCCGATTCTGCATTTGGATGACTCTGCCTCGCTTGCCTCATCCTACTCCTGCAGCCAGTTCTGCTAAAACATTATTTACCAAAAGGGTGGTCAGTTTTACAATTTGAGTTGTTGTTTTTTTTTTAAATATTGCATTAAAATGTTATTTATCTTGGGGCGCCTGGGTGGCTCAGTCAGTTAAGTGTCTGACTCTTGGTTTCAGCTCAGGTCTTGATCTCAGGGTCCTGGGATTGAGCCCCGAGTCAGGCACCACACTCAGGGTTCAGGGGGCAATCTGCCTGGGATTCTCTCTCCCTCTGCTCCTCCCCCTGGCTCGAGGGTGCCTTCTCTCTAAAATCAAATAAATAAAATATTTTTTTTTAATGTTATTTATCTTGTGACTGAAGTTTTTTTGGTATCTTCTTAAATTTGGGGCCCAAAGCAAGTACCTCACTCGTCTCAAGTTAATCTCAGCTGTGCTAATTATAAGTCACTTAAACTATGCAAAAATAAAGCAAACAGAATTATATTGAGGAGTGGAATACAAAACTAAGGGATTTTTTAGGTTAAAACAAAAAACAGATTTCAAAACCATTTTGTGGAGGATACCATCAGCCTCCTGGAGGTCTGAGCTCGCCCTCCCTGGATTTACGGGTCCTTCATGGAAACACCATGGAACAGGATTCTCCTGGTAAAGCAGGCGAATGGTTTTGTTCTACTTTGGAGCTGACAAAGCTGACACTGAGAGGTTTGGTGAATTGTCCCATGTTTCCCTGTGAGTGGAGGATGGAACCCAGGCCAACCACCAGCCGGTTAGCAGAGTAAAGGCTCTCTTGCATCTGAACCCATTCTTAGTGTTGCTAAAAAGAGCCAAGTGACCTGAATACGCCTCAGCTAACTTGTCAACCCATTTCCTCCCACACCAGGTGCACCAAGCTTCTGAAATAACAGGTTAGTGGCCATAATTGTCACTACAGTGAGAAATTCCAGGGGCTTGGTAGATCTCAAACCGCATCTCCGTTAGAGGCCGTCAGCAGCTTTTCGGAAGCACACACAGCTCCATATGAGTTCCAAATCTGATCGAATCAGGCCCCAAAGGTGACAACCTAAACTGAAGGTTGGTGCTCTGTGTCAAATGTGTCCCCCTCCCCCTCCCTATGTTGCCCCCTCTCTCTGGAACCATCACCCTCCCTCCCCACAACCCCAGCCAAGGTTGCGTGAACTTCAAGATATAGTTCACACATCAGCCCTTTGCAGAAGACTCTCCAGACACCTCTCCTGCCTTTATTCATCCATTAACTCATTCATCCATTCCATAAATCCCTGGTAAATTTATTTAGCCCAGCACAGCGAGAGGCTCTGAGGCCTCAGTGGGGAACCAAGAGACACTGAGCCCCCCAGTCCATTGTCCCCATGCCACGTTGTCCCTCCCACCTTCTGGTGGGAGGATGGTTGCACACAGAACTTCACTGCTCTGATTTCTTCCTGTTCTCCCCAGCCTGACCGGAGCTCCTCAGAGCCTGTCTTCTCCATCTCAATCCCCAGGGCATAGCAGGCCCAGGCCTAGAACACATGCTCAATAAAAACGGGAGTGAGAGACCAGAATGGCATTTATCCTGAGTTGGTGTTTCGGGTGGTCGGTCTGGGCACGGTGCCCGTGAGCCATGCCCTTTGGCTGTTCCTATCTTGGCCCACATTCCGACTCAGGATGTGCACAGCGAGCAGAGCTGCCTGTCCTTCTCAGAGTCAGGGTCAACAGGCTGGGGCAGGCACGTGCTCTCCAGCTCTAATCAGCACACATTCTGGAGCCAGCGACCCATGGGCTGTTGAAGGGTTTCAAAGGCAGCATGACTAATGTAATGTTTTTGATTGGAAAGTGGGGAAAGAGCTCTCAGCGAACCACTCTCCTTAATTACATGAGGCAAACACCTCCTCGAGTGCAGCCTGTTTCAGTGTCTGGCCCCAGCCCTCCTCCTGTCCTGCCCGCGGACCCACACAGACAGGTGAAAAGCCTACGCTTGCTGGATGAATAAGCAAAGAGACCTGTAAGTCCATCCGCTTGGGACGGTGGGATTATGTGTGATTCTGTAGCATCAATGCCTAATTGATACTCCTGTTCCCAGATCCCTCATATAAATCTGTAGACAGCGTTCACCTCAAAAGCCCAGTGTGCAGCTGAATTATGGATCAGCTCAGAAGGGGCCAAGTGGCACGAGGAAGCCCCTAGCCAAGTGCAGGGGGCTCCAAGCCTTCACAGCTCCTGATCGCACAAGGGAGGCCCAAGGGGGTAGAGGCCCAGGCCCCTGCATAATTCCACGCAGGCTCAGAGCACAGCAGCCATTCCTTTCCCACCACTGGCCTCCTCTCTGGCCTCCCACCTCCAGTCCAGACAATTTCCCTTCCTCAGATCAGCCTTTGCCAAGCACTTCCCTGACCCACCTTTTCTCCTAGGCTGACCTTGGTTTGGGAGGACTTCCCCTATCTCATTCTCCCACCGCCAAAACAGCTGCGTTTTTGAATGTCCTCCAAATTGAAATCTCTGCATAGATTCAAGGACATCTGCAAGCAGACCTGTCTCTTTTGTAACCCTCATCCATAGCCTGGGCCCACATCCACACCCACACCCACATACACATATACTCATACTCACCCTCCCTCCCTCTCATCCAGGTTTATCGAGCATCACTTGAATGCCTATCATGTGCCAACAGGAGAAGAGGACCAACAGCTTCCTTAAGTACCCACCACACGCCAGCCTTTAGTCTCCCCCCCTTTTTTAATCTGTGTCCCGTGTAGATATGATTAGGATTTCCACTTTACAGTTGAAGTTACAGAGGCTGAGGCCAAAGACGGATCCAAGAGCCCAGAGAGAAGTGGTAGTCAGCATGACCCGGTCTGTCACCTTTCCACTGCACCCTCCAGTCCCCTGCTATCCTGTCCAAATTCTTGCTCATTCGATCACGCCCACATCTACGAGGCTGCTGTCCACATTCGTCAGGGCCTCAGTGGGGAAAAAAGATGGCGGCTCATTCAAGTGGCTATTTAGGGAGAGTCTGATAAACGACCTGTACCCATAGGTGTGGGCAAGGTGTGGGGAAAGCCACCAGAAATGGTTCAGAGAAGGACCCCAGGGCTTCTGACAACAGGGAGCTATC
This sequence comes from Ursus arctos, assembly GCF_023065955.2. Classification (NCBI taxonomy): domain Eukaryota; kingdom Metazoa; phylum Chordata; class Mammalia; order Carnivora; family Ursidae; genus Ursus; species Ursus arctos. Next base: position 21,348,479 of record NW_026622863.1, read on the forward strand.
ACCACCACAGGTCTGAAAAGAGGAGGATGAGGGGAGAATTGCCAGAACCCAAAGCCAGAACTAGACAGAGGGCTCTGTGGTGAGGGCTCTCTGTCTTCACGTCAGCAGATGCGCCCAGCCCCTGAGCACCCACAGAAGGGCACTCCCTCTCCCTACACTTGCCCCCTCCTCCGATCCCCTTGGGATACTCACCACTGACCCAAACCAATACGAAGCCAGAGGTCAAGAGAGCCAAATAATGTTTCAAAAAGATCAACCTCCCAAAAGAAAAAGCCAGCAACATCCACCACTGTCCAGGGGAGCAGTTCCCATCCGCGATCCCTGGGATGCATGGAGTCTCATCAGCTGCAGCACTGCACAGGCTTGCATCAATTTCATCGTCCTCTCCACCAAGCCCTCCGATCCTCAGGTGCCAGTCTGTGATCCCAGTTCCTTCTTCCGCTGCCATTCTTCATCCCCCCCACCCTCTACCAGAAAGGGCTCTGGCCCTCAGGCATGAACCACGAGCCTTACTTTTTTAAGGTCTACGTCCCGGTGGCTTTGTTTTTTTGGGTTGCCATTTTTGGATTGGCCAGGACTTTGAAAAAGGGAGCATTAAGAGGTGTCCCAGCGAAGACTCCGGGTTTCAAACATAATCCTCCATGTGCACCCCCTGTGGGGGAGCAAAGGCGATTGGGATCATTTTCCTCGGGTCAGTTCAGCTACCCGCTTCTTTGCCTGTGGTTTAGCGGCACAAAGAACCCAAAATGTCCAGGAGATGTTTTAGCTTCCAGTCTCTACGATGCATGCTTGTGTTCCCTGGTGGAATGATTCCTCCCCTGGGCATGGGGGCCTCTCAGTTTAGAATATTAAGAGTAACCTCCACTTCGGATGCCACGGCATCATGTGCATAAATTACCACAGTTAACCCCCGGGGTAACCTCATGAGGTAAAAGGTCACCATCCCAGTCCATAGCTGAGGAAGCGGAGGCTCAGAGCAGTGGATTCATTTTCCCACTGAAACACAGAGTACTGTTTGAGTGCTGGTGCAGGACCCTAACGCTTGGGTCCCTTCTCCTGCCCCAGGCTCTGCCTTCAGAACTGTATTGGCCACCAGCACCCTGGGAGTGCCAGAGGTCCATGCCCAGACAGACAGACGGACAGACAGCCTTTTGGACTTCTAGGGGCCATCATCCATTTCCTTCCATGCCCATGGCTCTGCAGGCTCCAAACAATGCCGAAGCATGGGAGCAAAATACCCTCTTCATCTCTCTCCAGGCACCTGGTACCCCAGGATTCCTCGTCTGGACTGACCAGGAGCAATCACCTGGAAGAACCCCAGCCCTGTGCCGGAAGGCTGAGTCCGGTAACAGCAGACACCTCTGGGGCTGGGCGGGTTTAACTGGAAAGAGAGCCTCCAGATAAATTCCCTTCACAAAACCTCAAAACCTCCTTCCCATGCCCCTTCAAATTAAAAGAGTTCTCTCTACTAATATATTAATTAAAATGAAATATTAATAGCTGACCTCTATTATTTATTGGCTGTTTTTGGAGAATAAAATATTGAGATCCAAAGAGGAATCAATTCTGATGAAAACTCCCTCTCCTGAGCAGGCTTGATTCGTGTCACATAATAAAGAGATAAGCTTATCAGTGGCATCAGTTCAAAGACGTCTGCTGTAAATGTTGATTTTAAACCAATAAGAAGATTATAAGCACTGTCATAAAATATCTTTCCAGGATGTAAATTATTCAAAGCCCTTCGTGGGCAGACACAGTATCTCATGCCTCAGTGATCCCCGTTCTGTGCAACACATTTCATTTATTAAAGCCAGAGAGGGCCTCTGTTGATAAAGCCCCCTAAATAAATGATAACCTTCATCTCCTTCTTCCAAATTATTTCCACGATTAGAATTCGAAATGTTTGTGCCAGAGGTGTCAAGAGGGACCACTTCTGTAAGTGACGCGCATGTCTTCCTCAGCAAGCTCAGCACCGCATGGCAGCGAAGCAAGCCCCGTCCTTCAGAGCAGGGCACTGGGTCCAGCACCGGAGACAAGCGCGGAGGGCTCATCCATATGAAGCTGGAGCAGCAAGATGACGTCAGTGACATCGTGAAGGACTGGGACTCCAAACCTGCTCTGCCATTCTGGCTGACCCTGACCCTGGGCACGCTCTTCAGCCTCTGTATAACTGAGCTTTCATACAGGGCAGTAGAGAATCATATGTGCCCCCCCCCTCGGGCACTGAGTCTGGCTCATCGTGGTTCTCAGTCGATATTAACCAGATCAACGGCCATGCTACACTCCCCTTGGGGCAGGCAGCTTCTCATCTCCTCCCAGTCTCCTGGAGCTTCAGAGAGGGCCCTGGGCAGTTCACCTGCCCCAAAGGGTACACAAGCAGCCCATCCCGCACTTATTGGTGGTCTTTGAACTTAAAGGTTTCCAACTACTCCCTTCTGGTTCCAAATCCATGCCTTCCTCACAATGCACCGAGCACATCCATCCCCCCAGCAGAAAGCTTGACAGAGAGTGGCTGGGCAGCCAGTCGTGAACTGCTGGTCAACTCTTTCCTGTTCTCAGAAGCATGTGCCAGTTAGACTCGGGTGCAGCTGCGTGGGAGAGCAGCAGGCACACAGGCTCTGGAATCACCCAGGCTGGGGTTTGATGCCTGTGCTGACACCTTCTAGTGCGTGGGTCTGGATGAGTCACTCAGTCCTGCCTGAGGCTCTGCGTTCACATCTATAAAATGGGGCTGGGAGACAGAGCTAGATGCCAAAAGTGCATGGTCACTGTCATTGGAAAGACAATGTGTTTACAAAGTCTCCCACACATACCAGGACACCATAAATGCTCATTTCCTTCTTCCCATCCACCCTTGCTTCTTGCTCGTCCTCTTTCCTTTCCCAACTCCCTACCTAAGGGTCTTCTGCGTCTGCACCATCTGTTAGGAATCTCACCGATATAGCACTACATTCCATTGGCTGCTTGCTCTGATGTGGTTTTTTTTTGGGGGGGGGGGTCTTGTGTTGACCCATTAATCATTTGGACCTAATCTCCCCAGGGGTGCAATAAATGCTTCAAAGACAACGATCAGAGTCTGCCTCACCTTGAGTGACAGTAGCTACTGAGACATGAGCCACAAATGTCCATGGAAGGAATTATCCCCAACAACCGTGAAAGGGGACATCTGCCAAAAAGGAAGGCCCCCCCCCAACCAAGCCGTAACACTCAATTTCCTCCCATGCTACCTAGGTTATATCCTTTAATCTAATACGAGGAAAACAAAATGGTGACTCCTAGTGATGACCCTGTCAAACAAAGCTGAATAACTGTCTGACAGAATTTTCTAATGTTTCCATATGCAGAACAAAATAACACAAAGACACAGACACACACCATAAAACAATGCCAAAATCACCGGCAGTATGCACAGAGATTGCAAATTTCCTTACGAATTCATCAGAAAGAATGGGTGCCTGGAATCATCTCCACCCAGGACGCAGACGCCGTCTGATACATTCTGCTCCCACAGCATTCCTGCCTTGTCAAGAGCTGACGATCAGACATGCGAAACAAGTGCTATATATGAATCTTGCAAAAGTATCACCTTGGGAAAACACAACCAAAACAAATTGAGAAATCATATAAATAATTACTCTGAGCTTCAAGTCTAACATGGAAAAGGAAGGCACACAGGCATAAATGCTAATTAATATGACTGTTTAATTACAGGGGCACAAATTAATAAACCGGAATTACTCCAGATTTCCAGGCATCCCATCTCTGCATGTGATCTCAGACGTGTGGGCACAGGGAGAGAAACGCTTAGCTTTCCTTGGCCAGGTGCCCAGCTGGAATGGCATCAGGAATGGGGGAGGTGAGGACCAGGTCCTCCAGCCCCCACCCCTCTGCTCAGACATGCTGAGCCCTCATCGGCATCAGCAGATGCAAGCTTCCACCAGGATATCTTCCCTAATTAGGAAACCATTCCTCACACAGCTACAAGGACCCACCACTACGTGCTAAGGACAAAATGAAACCCAACACAACCAAGGCGCAGGATTCATTAAGTAGCCATTGGATACGCCAGATACTCTGTCTCTCTGTGTTTCCCTCTCTCAATTTATTTTGGTTTCTGATTTCCCAAAGTAATGCTTTTGAAAAATTCATATACATCACTCATTTTGCATGTTTGATTGTCGGCTCTTAACAAGGCAGGATGCTGTGGAAGCAAAATGCATATCAGACTCAGTTTGGAAGATGGTATCATCTACATGGGAGGAATCATCCCATTATACTGACAAGAAAACCAAGGCTCTGCAGGTCAGCGAATCTGATTTTGCCAAAGCCACAAAACTAGAACACAGAAGGTTCTGGGTGTCTGAGTCCAAAGTCTGTACACTTTTCATTACAGCCAGCCTCTTTCTAGAAATCAAAAATCAAAATGCTTCCTCTTCTGAAACTTACACGACAACATTCATTTGATCATCTTCTCATTCAGGAAAGTCAGTCTTGGATGTATATGTGCCAGCTTCAGATTATGTTCTGACTACGATGGTGAGCAAAAACTGCCCCAGAACCCCACTTTTGAGTGACTTACGCAGGAAGCAGCAGAGGATGCCACAGATAAAATAATCATATATATAAATGCATTTCAACAGCCTTTGATCAGGGCTCCACAGGGGAGAGAATATTGGGGCTACGAGAATTCATAAAAGTGAGGGTTAAATGGTCAGGAGAAGCTCCCCTAAAGAAATAATGGTTGAAGGACGATCTGAAGGCTGAATATGAATATGTAATATAGAGTAGCAGAGTATGTATGATACAGAATTCTCTCTACTTGTTGTTTTCTTCCCAGGCATTCACCCCCACCTGCTCCAACCTACCGTGTCTTGTGCTCCCGTCGCTCTGCCTCAGGAGTTCATGGGATGAAGTTCATGCACATTTGCAATCCTCTGTTTGATTGAGCTTTCAAGCATTTTGGACAGAGTTGGTCACTCCCTTCTCCTTGAAATCATGCCCTTCTTGGCTTCTGAGCCAGAAATGTACTTGTTTTCCTCCTCCCTCTTTGGATCCCCTCTGAAAATCGCCCTGACGTAATCGTTCCCCAAGTGTTCATATACTCTTTCCCTAGACAACCTCATTCCTCCCAACGGCATTACTGAGCACCCCACTGCGGTGATTCTCACATTTGTATCTCCAGCCCCAATCTTTCTTCTGGACTCCGGATCTGTATTTCCAAATTGCCTGATGGAGAGCTGCTCTTAGATGTCTCAAAAGCACCTCAAACTCAGTATGACCAAAACTGAGCTCATCTTGTGACCCCGACTCCACTTCAGAGCCATCTATTCAACAGGAAAAGCAGAACCCCAAGCATCATGTGTGATCTCTTTTTCTCCGTGCCTTTGTGATATCCTGAACGATGGCTCCCAAAGATGTCCAGGTCCTTTTTCCTGGAATCTTATCAGCAAAAAAGGGACACTGGGGATGTGATTAAATTAAGGAAACTGAAATATCTTAGCCTCCAAGTGGAGAGATTATCCTGGATTATCAGGCTGGGCCCTAAATGTAATCACAAGGGTCCTTATGAGAGGGAGGCAGAGGGTAGTAAAATAATGGGGAGCAGAGAGTGAAGGGATGCAGACACAGCCAAGGAATGCCAGCAGCTGCTAGAACGTGGAAGAGGCGACAAACAGATTCTCCCCTGGGGCCTCGAGAAAAAAACAGCCCTGCCAAGACTTTGATTTTTAGCCCTCATTTCTGACTTTTGGCCACCAGGAGTATAAGAGAGTAAACTGCTCTTGTTTTAAGCCATAAGCTTGTGATAATACGTTACAGCCGCAATAGGAAACTAATACACCCTACTCTAACATACATGCCACCAAACTGCCTTTATTTTGCTGTCCAAATAATTCCCAAATGTGTCTACTTTTGCCCATCTCCACAGCCCCTTCTCTGGGACAGTCTCTCATCATCTCTCAGTCTGTGAGCAGGTACCACACTCTCTGGCTTCCCATAGCTCCTAGGATAAGAAGTAACATCATTGGCATGGTCCCCCATAAACGTGCTTCTCTTGGTCCCTGCCTCCCTTCCCAGGCTTATCTTGTACCCAGACACACACTGGCCTTCTTTCAGTTCTTGGAGGGTACTAATTCCCTAAATACCACAGGGCCTTTGCACAACCTTCTCCCTTGGCTCCAGATGCTTGTTAATTTCAGGTAATAACTTAAATGTCATACCCTCATCCTATTTTCTCTGATCTGCCAGAATTGGGTTCATCCAGCACATACAACAATTGAAATTTTACACTTACTTTTGGGACTGTACCATTTACATCTAACTCCCCAGATAGTCGGTAAGTCCTCAGAAAATGGGCTATTCGTGGCTTGGTGTGCCCACCAATGCATCCTCAGCATCTAGCACATGACCTGGCAGAGAACAAGTGTTTAACAAATATGTTTGGATGACTCCCAGAGACAAACGGAGTGCCTTTGGGCATCTGTGTGGATAGCGTGGGTGGTCTCAAAGTTGGCTTTGTCCGACCCCTTCTAGCTATTCAGTTAGAGAAGGGGGGGTGTCATGAGAAGGACTTGTTTGCACTCGGCAGTGGCCAAGGAAACTCCAGAATGAGAACGTAATCCTCATCAGTGGCATCTTCCTAAAACTTAAGGCACTGGGCAGAGTTCCCAGTTAACTTAGAATTCACAGGAGGGAATATGAGGGTTTTTTTTGGGGGGGGGGTGCCATTAGCCTACCTCCTCTCCACTTCCAGCCCTGTAAAGTTTCCTTGGCCATTTTTCCTTCAGTTTCTCAGATAAAAGTACTTTGGAAATTATCTAATAATAGACCAGAGTCTTTAACTAGCATTCTGTGCCAGGGGGCTTACCTGAAGGCACATCATAGACCACTTGGGGTTGGAGGTGGCTCTGCATTAACCAAAGCCCCTCTTCATCTATTCTGGGGACTGGGATTTCACACAGGAAGTTTTAATGAAAGGTTTTTATGACTAGAAAGAAAATATTTTATAAAAGGCATGATTTATGTTATTTACGCCACACTTCACAGTTTTCAACAAAATATTTGTTGATTTTTTTTTTTTTTCCGTTCAGTTCTCCCATAAGCCCGTCAAACTAGAAGGAGATTATTTACTCCAGGGGACAGATGAAAAAATGGCTCAAGGAGCTTAGGTTTCCTCCCCCCCCCCCCGCCGGCCCCAAATCACAGATCTGGTAATAGGGAAGAGTTTGGACTCAAGTCCAGGACACTGGACTTTCTAGAAGCCATGGGATAGTGGTTTGAGCTCATTTTATGGCCTTATTTATTTATTAGTTAAGGAAATGACTTCACTGAACATTTGGGTTTCCTCTGTGAAGAGAAAACAGCACACCATTTTAGGTGTGGCAAGGTTAGGTGGCAAGATTAGGGGTAAATTTATTGCCTTCTTTGTGCTTCTCTGTAACTTCTACAATGTTTGTGCATTAATTTCATATTTAGAAAACATTAGAAAATAAACAAGCATTCATTTGAAGTAAATCAACGGGTAAACAAAGGAAGGTCTCCTACTCACCTTGGGAGGGCAAGGGAAGTAACTGATTATTTGGAACTGGCTCTGAGCCTTGATGATAAAAGCAGACATTATTCAAGCAAGGGAGTGAATGGGCAGTGATGTGACACTGGGTAAAACCAATTCCGTCACTTCTGAGACAGGAAGACCTGCTTCTCCAATTACCATTTCTGTGAGTCTCAAGTCTCTGGAGGAATGGAGGAAATAAACCAACCGACCTATATTGGTCAAGGCTCTTGATCAGAAGTCGCAGAAACACAACTGAAGGTAGCTTAGAGGCAGAAGGAATTCGCTGAGTTACATAAATGAGAAACTAAGGAAGCTCATCGCAGTCATGGCTCTCGTTCCATCTATGAACTCAGCCTTCCTCCTCTTACCGCTTAAGCACACTCGCCCGGTGGGACTGGAAAGGTGGACACCAGCAGGCTCGTTCTTATCCTTCCAGATTGGCAAACCCCGTGGGAATAAAACCTCTCTCAGAGCCTTCACACTAAGCACAAGGATGATTCTGATAAGCCACGCTTGAATCCCCTGGCCCCACCCCCTTTCTCAGAACCCACTGTGACCAGGTAATAGGGAGTAGGATGGGCCCTGCCAATCCCATGTGCCCACCTCTGTGCCCAGTGGCTCTCTTCCTGGAGACCCAGCTCTCTTGTAATGAATACGAACAAGACAAACTCCTGACTAAGCCAAATGAGGTGAGCATTTCCCTTGGCCAGAGGGTCCAATTTATGTGTGCTGCTAGAAAGTTTAATTAGTTTGTGAAATGCATTAAATGATAAAAGTAAGTTTCGCTAAGCAACATTTCAATACTTAGCAGGGGCGGGGAGAAAAACTTTAAAATCAAGGCGACAACACAACAACAAAGGAATGTTTGGCCAGAAAAAAAAGAAAGCCATAAAATGTTAGGTTCTAGAGAAAATCATCACGGCACAAGGTTCCGAGAAAACAGTATGTGGCCCCCTGGCATGGACTAAACGTTCGATGGCCATCAAGTTCTTCCCGACGATTTTTGCTGCTTAACTACTCTTTGCAAATTGGAGACAAGAATTGCAGAAGATGCTCCTCCCTCAATAAAACTCCAAATAAATTAGATATTGAACAAGACACTGAGATCCTGGCAAGAATGCACAAGAAAAATTGGGCCTCGAGCTGTTGAGAGATGATAAATTGTCAGTTTCTGTTTAGTAAGATTGTGTCTCATCACCATCTCCTGTAAGGGGTTTGATAGCTTCTGTTTTTAACCTGCGAAGATGAAAATCAATTCCCAGCTAGAGCTGGAAGCCCCAAACCATACAGCTGCAAATATATCAATTAATCAATCAATCAGTCAGCCAACAGATCAGCAAGACCATATTGAGGATCAATTCTTGCTGGGCATCTGGGGCAGGGGAAAGAATTAGAAAATTTGCCCCTGCAGATGCTGGATGAGGGAAGCCACAATTCAGAAGGCATTAACTCCAACTTTAAAGGAAACAGCGAATGTCTTTCCATTATAATTACATTGGGTTGGCACGTCCCACCTTCCCATCTGGTCTGTCTTAAAGACATGCTTGATTTTAGACCCAGGGTTAATCCACAGGCTTTGACTTACACCTCTGCCCTACTCAGGTGTCCACACTGGCAACAACATTACTCCTTATATATCAACTGGGTTTATGGATCCTACCTGTGCTCCCCAGGCATTTTATAAGAGACAGAAATGGGGATGAGGAACCTGGAATCAAGCTCAAATTCCACCCCGACCCTTAAGTTATGGCCCCTGTATCTTTAACCATAAAGCAGAAATAACATGTGCCTTGTAGTCTCAAGGATTAAATGAGATCACAAATGTAGAGTGTTTAAAATGAGACCTAGTTCAGAGTTAATGGTATTTTGTTAACATTACAATCACCACTGGTGGTAGTGTGTTATTTCAACCATCAGGTGGGTACTCTTAGGTTAGATTTTTTTTTTTTTAGTATCCATAAAAATGAATATAGGCATGTTTTGCTCCTCTGTTTCTTATCCCTCTCTAAATGGACTTCCTCACCCTACAATAATCCTATTAAATTCTACAGACTTTCACTTACATGACAAACATCCCACTGGTTTCAGCCCAAACAAAAAACTAATTGTCCCCTTGTTTGTTTGTGTGTGAGTTTGTTTTTCCAGATGAAACATTTCAGACTCTATTTTCCTGTCCCTTGGCATTTTTTAACAACCAACACTGTATGAGTTAGCTACAGAGATAGGGCTTCTTAGAGCAAGGAAGTAAGAGTGTGTGAAGCCAGTGGCTCTCTTTGAAGCCACAGTTCTTAATTTCAGCTAGGAAACGGCTGAAGGAGTGTGATACAGAGGAGAGAACATCAACGTGAAGGTCAGGAGAGGCAGTGTCTTAATTAATCCTGCCTCCCCTCTTCTGCCTCCTATAAGTTACATGACACTGGGTATGTTTCCAAACCAGTGCAAAAAACAACTATTGTTCTTGCCCTTCCAAGAACGAACTTGGCAAGATTTATGGACATTATTTCCCTACATATTCCTCACAATGACATTAACAAGTCAGAGGCATCATGACCCTTCAGGAAAGAAACCAGTGGAAGTTATTTCCATGGGAGGCTCTGAAGAAAGAGGCTGAAGGCAGAAAAGCAGGAGATTCAAGTTCAAGTCCCAGTCCTACCATCAAGATCTGGGTGACCTTCAAAAAGCCTCCTCTCCATGCTGGCCTCCTTTCACTCTTTAAGAATGGGGAGATTGAGACTAAAGGATTCATTAAATGTCCTTCCAACTCTGGCGCTTGGCCACACTCCATTCTAAGACTTCCCATGGAATCAAATCTTACTGCTCTCACTTCTCTCTCAGCTGCCTTAACAACCACATCAGCTACCTCTTGCTTGTCAACAATAACTGGTATTTGTTGAATGTCAGATATGCATCAGAATATGCCAGATGCCTTACCTTATAACTCACTCCAACCCTCTGAAGCAGATGCTATCATTATCCTACTTGATAGCTAAGGAGTCCAGGGCCATGAAAGCTTGCAACACTTCGTATTTAAGAGACATTTCTGGGGCGTGAGATGCAAACCCACTTCTCTGCAAGGCTTCTCAACAAGACAACCTCGGCTTGCAAGATATAGAAGTTGCCAAGGTCACCCCTTAGACAAGAGACCCCTGGGGTCTCTAAGGCATCTCTTTGTTCAGCAGTTCTTCCTGCCCTGCCCCCCATCTCCAGTTTGGGTTTGATTTAGGTTTTTGATAGGGGGAGAGGCAACACGGGTTAATGAATGGTTCAGAGATCTTGTTGGTGGGCGGAGCGAAAGAAGAGTCCCTTGTCTTCCCGGCAGAATGCACGCTCTTGGGGGACCTGTCCAAGCCTACGGTCCTCCTCTGGAACATTCCTGCCTATGAGGCTACTGGGCAAGTTAAGTAGGATTCTGTCAACTCCAGGGACAACTTCTGACACACCACTGACCTTACTCTATCCCTACTCCTACCCCACTTTCCTTTAAGACCCAGCCCTTGAAAAGCTGCTTTTCTATTTTTGGAATTGATCCACCCCTCCTTCAGTCAATCCGGGTCCCAACAAGAAAGAGATTGTGTGCTGCCCGTGGTCCCCTCTAGGATTTTGATGGATTCCTATCTCACATTTAGGTCCTTTGTGAGTCTATTTTTGTGTATGGTATAAGAAAATGGTCCAGTTTCATTCTTTTGCATGTGGCTGTCCAATTTTCCCAACACCATTTGTTGAAGAGACTGTCTTTTTCCCATGGGATACTCTTCCCTGCTTTGTCGAAGATCAGTTGACCATAGAGTTGAGGGTCCATTTCTGGGTTCTCTCTTCTGTTCCACTGATCTATGTGGCTGTTTTTATGCCAGTACCATACTGTCTTGATGATGACAGCTTTGCTGAAAACAGAGTGACTCAGGAGAGTTCACTGCTGAACGGGCTATGAACCAAGGCATGGGTAGAGGGCACTAAAGTGACAGGACAATAACCAGAGTCTTGGTAGCAGAACTTCACCACCCCTAGGACCAAAAGGCTGAGAGTGGAGGAGTAGTTACTAGAAATCAGAGAGAGAGAGAGAGAGAGAGAGAGAGAGAGAGAGAGATGCACCATGGACAATCAGCTTTCTTGGGAGGAGCAACCTCCAGTCAAAGGACATAGCCAGCCAAAAGGTGACCTCATAGGGAGGCAGTTAGGGGATAACGCTCTGACTTCACTCTTGGCTGTGAGGGTTCATTCCAGAAACACAGAATTGGCCTGAGCTATTCTGTAAAAATAATACCTGTACAACACAGCACTGACCCTTGGTCAGGGCATGAAATGTACTGATTAATGGTGTTGCGTTGTCATTGTGGGTACAAGGCGTTTGGGGCTGGTCTGCACCAGCCCAGTGACATTGTTCCTTGGCAATGGCGATATGACAATTTGCACTCTATAATCTCCCTCCGAACACTTTTTGGGACTCCCCATTGGCCGGGCCCAGTTGGAAGAAGCAGGCAGAGGAACTCCTTGATGTCATGCATGTAGTTCGGGCTTCCAGGGCAGAACGCAGGCTGGAAAAGGGTGGCGAGGGGGTCTCCTGGTCACTCCTTCAGCACGAAGGCTGCGTCCCATGCATCACAGTCACTGGGTTCTCTTTTACACCAGAACATCAGACGTGTGGCCCCACCTCCCTGACCATGAGTCCCCTAAGAGCACACTTCCTCTCCTTCCCATGGGCATCTCCCCCGCCCATCACAGAGCCTGGCACGGAGGACGTGCAGAGTGAGTGTGACAGCACCTCCAGGGCCAGCAAACATCATGGAGAACCAGCCAGCTGCCTGCTTTCTCCCAAGGTCTACACTTTTTTGTTGTTGCTGCTGCCAAAGAAGCTTGCCAGTTTCCCAGCAGCTACAGAGACTCTTTGGAAGGTGGGGAGAGATGGCTGAGTGGAGAGAGCTGTTGCAGGTGGAGGTCGAGCCATAGCTGGTCTCCCAGTGCCTCCCCCGGTGATATTAGATAAACAGAGATGGGAATCACATTTCAGTGTGACAGCTTAAAAGGCATGTCAAGAAACAATTAAAAAGATCTAGAGCAACCAGGTCCTGAGAGACTTTCGTCAGAGTGAGATTACTTCCCATCCTCCGATGTGGGGGCGACATGGCCCGTGAGCACATGTTCGGGGGCCTTGAATTCTCAAAGGCAGGATCCTCCGAGACCTGAGGCTAGAGAGTAAGTGAGCCTGGAGAATTGGACCATCTACTGCTCTCTGGTGTTTGAGAAATCACCTGTAATCAGCAGCACAGAGCATCTGCCCAGCAAGTCTCCACCCGAGTCCGCCACCTTCCAGTCCTTGTCAAAACCCCGACTGTGAGCAACAGTATTTATAGAGTACTGCCTGAAGGACGTTCTGTCCATCACTCCTTTGGATCAAGTTTTTCAGATTATCTTCCCCAGAGCCCTGGAATTCCTGGGGGTGTCCCTGAGGCTCCCTAGAAACCAATCCCCTGCTTCTACCCCAATCCAGAAATTGCCAGGTCTTATCTGTTATGTGTGGGATATTGGGGCTGCAGGTAAGAAATCACCTTTTTAAAAACGCATGCTGAGGCCTTAAAAGAGCAAAAGCCATCACATTAGCCTGAATCTTATTCTGTGATCAAGCCAGATGAAGCCTGGGTCCTGTGCCTTTGCTCTGCTGCCCTTAGAATTTCTCGTGCTAAATTAAGCTTCAGAGGAATCCCATCAGCTCACTTTGTGGGAGCCCATAAAAAACAGCTTATTGAAATTCCTGAAATGTCTCTTGAAGGACTTATTTTGGTGAATTCATGAGAGTCTTGCTTCTTTTGTATCAGGAAGAGTTGATACCGGTTTGATTAGGTCATGCAACCCCTGTGGGCTGGGAACCTGGCTCCGTCTCCATCGTTGCCTTGGCCTCTGCGAATTTCAGCACGGTCCCCGAGGCGCACTTCCAACCGTACAGAACCTGGGCTCTTGGAGATTCGAATCCCTGCCCCAGCTCCCTCAGTTACTTACTTTATCATTTTGGATTGCATGTTTATGTGAGTTAATGCAGAATATGTGTATCCTCCCTCCTTTGTGAAAAGAGACGGAGAAGAGATGATATGAATAACTAAAAACATGTGACCCTTAAAGAAGAAAGAAGCAACTCCCTTCATTGGTAGGGCTTCTGCTACCCCACAAACGTGTTCTAATTCTGATCTCCCATGAAATGCACTGGTTTTCCCATTCTCTGCTTACAGATCTTTGTTGGCTCCCAGCCTGCTGGCTATAAGAGGACATCAGCCTCCCTCAGATGGAAGGAATTCTGAGGACTTCTCATTTCTGATCCACCAGCTCAGCCTTATCCTGCCCCTGTGTCCTATACCCCCATCATTAGGCCAAAGTGCTCAATAGTCCCCAAATCCGTGTGACCCCTTCCTATCCCCTTCTTTGGCAAACATGGTTTCCAAGCTTGTAATGTCTTCCCCCATATTCCCCATGGAAAATTCAAGACCAGGAGTATTTCTCCCCCTAGTCAGGCCTACACTGGTGCCCAGAGTTGACTGCCGCCCCGACTCCCTGTTTCTTGTGTCCGCATCACATCTCTGTTGGTCACTCATGATATTACATTGCCAGACTTCTGTCTGTGAGTCTCTCCCACTGGACTTCAAGCCTCCTAGGTACGGGGGGTGGGGGGCACACTTTACCAGAGAGTCTACACTGGGGACAGAACACCGAGAGGGCTTGGCGCAGAAGAGTTAAGTACTCTCTTTATGCCACGACAGACAGGGAGGCAGACCCCCAAGGAATCATTCCACAGCTCACCATCAACACAGGTTTTAGAAATGTGGATGGCCGTGGTCACTCTCAGCCTCCCCCAATCCTGCCCTCCCCGAGATCTTCACCTCCAATCTCAGAATCCACCTGCAAGTGGGAGCTCTGGAATTTGTCTTGCGGTCATCGACTCAGTCTCAGACTTCTGATATTTTAATTCCTGAGGTGAAGAATCCTTATGGGTTTTGCTAAGAAGAGAGAACATCATCTCTAGGGCCCCAGGGAAGCTGCATTTGCTTCCATGATTCTGCTATCCTGATTGATGATGCACAGTAAGCCTCCCATGATAGCATGGCGCAGCAACAGAGCCACACCTTTGTGTTTGCACACCCACGGCACACTCACAGAACCCCACCCCGCCCTGCACTGAGACTGAGTGAATATGGAGTCACAAAGACTTGAAACACTGGTTCAGCTACTTGTGTAGTGCGTGTGTCCTTGGACAGGTCTCACCTGTACAAGCACACTTTCCTCCATGCAGTAGGGATAGCATGTATTATTTAATTTTCCCTACAAACCAACAACTATATGGAATAGCTCCAGTTTGCTAAGTCACTGAAACTCTCCATGCCTCAGTTTCCTTCCCTACAGAGTAGGGACATGCCTACTTGGCTGGGCTACTAAGAGAGTTCAGTAAGAGAATGGACGCATAGAACTCTGTACAAAGCCTAGATATGAATGCTTATTTATTGTCTGTGGCCGTGTCCCCACAAGATAAAAACTTTCAGTCTAGCGATGTATCTTCTATACCAATCCAAGGGAAATGTCACCTACAGCTCTGATAGGTGTTGTGCTTGCTGGCTATAAGCATATTCCTAGGAAGGACTCCCACTGCCAATTTCAACAGATCCCTTTGATTCTTACCTATGCACTAAAGTCACCCTCGTTGTCTGCCAGTGAGCCTCTTGATGTCTACGTACCTCTGAAGTTTCTTGCAGGTAGCACTCCCTTGCCAAGCTCTAAGTTGTTGTTGGAAATATGCCCCTTATTCATCCGCTGTGCCCCCACCTAAGGCTTCGGTGACATCCTTCCACTCAGAGTACTGGTCACACACTCTAGATACTGTGCCGTCAACCTGCCAACAGCAATCCCCTCACATGCCCCTGTAGCTGCCAACAACCGTTCTAACACCCTCACTCCACCAGGGGGCTCTAGACTCAGGGGCTGTCCCTCTCAGTCAGCTCCACTCCAAGGCAACCACCTGCCACCAAACAGCCACCCTTGGGAAGTGACAAGCATGCAAAAAGCACTGACGCATTCAGGAGCCTTCACTGTTCCTGTGCTCAGAGAAAGAAGGAATTTGCCTGAGGCCAGGCCTGGGGAAGCTGCCATTTTTCTTCCTGAACTCTCCCCACTCCCAAGGGGCCATATTTAATTCATGATGCTGGAGCTAGCACCATTGCCAGATATATTTCCTTGATGATTAAACATTAAACACACAAGTATTTCAAAGCATTTGAAATAACTCAGAACTAATGAAGGACTAATTGCTTCACTCTGTGTATTCAAATAGTGATGTTATTCTAAAAAAAATGCATTCTTATGTCAACTGCTGCATCCATTAATTGCACGTTTTCCAACAGTTAGCTGTGGTGTGATTAAAGCATATGAAAATAATCTTTTAATTAGCTTTCATTTCGAAACAAATAGACAATTAAACCAAAGAAGTAAGTGTGAAAATTCTGTTGGTCTGTTTTGGGGGGATGCTTGTACAAATAATGACTATATCACTGGAAATTATTTCCTTGGCTGGTCTAATGGTTGTTATAGTAATTTCATCTTTTCTCTATTACATCCCTTCTATTTCTTATAATCCCATACCCCTACTGTTTTCCCCAGAAGCCTAAAATATATAACTAGATGAATAATAGTCTTTTTCAAGAATGTCTTTTTGAGTAGAGCTCTTCAAAGTACCAGCCAATTCTTATTAAAAATATCACTGTACTCATCACTGGTGTTTAAAAAGAGGGAAAAAATCTGTTTTGGCCACAGTGTCATTAATACTTTCTCCCACCCTGTGAAGCAGGACGAGGGCTGGGTGACAGAAGAGGTGCCCAGGGCACAAGATTTAAGGAGGCACGCATTCCCACATGCCAGCCCTTTGCTAGCACAACCCTCAGAGTTCAGGCCTCCTTATATTTTGTGACCTAGGGGCCTTGCTTGTCTCACTCTCCTCCTGATGAAGAGTCACAGGGTCCCCACTATGTACTTAGTGCTATTCAAGAACCAATTAACCATGAGAAAGGAACTGTAGAATCTATTTGGTCGAAACCTTCTTCTGCTATGTATAAGGAGACTGGGCCCCCCCAAAAAAGAAAGGAAGGAACATGCTCAATGTGCTATGAAGAAAAGCAAGATAGAGATGACAAGTTCCTTGTCCTTGGCCATTCAGTCAAGAAGCATTTGGTGGGCTTCTGTGTGCCTCTGTGTGTGTGTGTGTGTGCGTGTGTGTGTGTGTGTGTGTGTGTGTGTGTGTGTGGGATCACCAGCCTCAAATGGGCAGCGTTACCATGGAAGACACACTCTGCAGGGCAAGGCAAGAGAGCTGATCCTGAGGAAATAGAGATTAGGGGCCACTCTTTGAGCTGAGTGACCTTGGGCTAGTGACTTCACCTCTCTGAGCCTGTGAATCATTTCTTTAAATGAAGGTAATATTTATGTCATTGTGAGCACCAGGAACAATAATGGGAAGTGTGTTGCACAGTGGCTGACATAGAGTAAAGCATAATAATGACTACAGATACCATTTTATAGGTAATTTACTACGTGTTGAGAGCTATATGCTAAATGCTTCATCTGCATTATGGCATTTTATCTGCACAGCAAACCATGGGATAAACATCACAAACTTCATTTTATAGGTAAAGAGAAGGGCTCAGAGAAACTAAATGACTTGCACAAGTTCACCCAGGTGGTAAGTGGCAAAGTCAGGATTTGAACCATTTCCATCAATTTCTGATATTCAACCTCTTTCTTTCTTAAGAAAATGGAGCTCAAATTCGGGAACATACCCATGGTTAGCAAATTCTTAAGGCAAGCCCTACAGATTTTAAATCCATCACCCAATCCCCTCAGCTACTGTCACAAACTCAATTAATGGGGTTCAGTAGGACCATGAGCAAGAAGAGTAGTACTGTAATCTTGTCATGATGGAAATGGTGTATAAGGTATAGAAAATATCACTTCCCCCCTGATGGGACAATTGCACTGAGATGCCTGGGGAACTTGGGAATGGAAGCCCCGCACATAAGAGAAACACAGAATTGAAGAGTTACAAGGGATCTCCGCTTCTGTGTTATCTGAACCCCCTTCCCCAACCTCTGGCACTAGGTGGCACAGCCTCATTCACCCCCATTCACTTCATCAGCACACGCCTTCATGATATTGAACTGAAACCTGCCCTTCAGTCCCCTGGGGCCACGCAGACACACAACACCCTGGAGCCTCCCTCCTGCTGCCTCTTCTCCAAGGCACAAGACCCCGGGCTTCTGCCCATCCTCCAGAGGGCACGCTTTCTGTACGCCTTATCAGCCCCACAAAGCTTCCTGTAACCTCCTGGATTCTGACAGGTGTGGGGTTAAATCCCAGCTCCACCACCATGGCTGACCTCCAGGAAGCCAATTCACCCCTCAGAACTCACGTTTTCTCTTCTATAAAGTAAAAGCCATAGCAGCTACCTATTGTAAAGTGGTATTAAAGGAGATGAAGCATATAAGCACATTACCCATTGTGTACAAGCACTTGATAAATGCTAACCCCTGTCATCACTACTGTGATTATTTCAGAGGGGAGCAGGAGAGCATCCAGGGACCTGAGGCAATGGAGAACAGATTAAGGGGGGGTCCTGTAGGCCAACCTGAGGGAGACCCAGCACAGGTGAGGTCAGCCCCCACCTCCTTCCCAAAGGGTACTCAGTAAACAAACTGTTGTATTGAGCAGAGTCCCCTTTGGGGACTCTCTGGAGCTGGAGGGTCTGCAGCTCCATTCAGATATCATTTCGGTTCTGCTAAATTATCACCAGAATGTGTTATCACAAATCATTCTGTGACTTGGCAGGATTGAGTGAAATGTGATCCCAAATCATACATTAAAGGAGTAGGGCATTTGCAATGGCACATTCATTTACACCATTCCATTTCACTCTCTCAACTGCTAAGATGCTCAAACTCCCAGCAGGGAGCATTGGCCACAGCAGAAGGAAGACACTGAGTTATGACACGTCCTTGTCAGTCTTCCCCGCAAAAGCAGGAGTGAGCATGTATTGCTGATGTGCCGTGATTGCTGAGGACCAGAGGGAGGCAGGGGCGGCTTAGCCTTCAAGCTTTCAGAGGTCAAAACACGGACAGCAAATTATAAGGACCCCAGGATGCCTCCTCCTTTTCTGCATCAAGTATCAGTGAGTATGTGGATTAAAAGGTGAATGAAATGTGGAACTGTCCACTTCATCCTCCTCCTGTTCCTACTCTAGCTGCTGGGATAGAATCTCTCACCCTCCCAGACTAGGAGGCAGAAAAAGCCAAGTTTGCTGGTAGATAATGCAATGGGAACATTTTGAAAAAACCAACATGGGGATCTGAAAAAGGTTCTGCCTTTTCGGGGTTGCCCAGGGATAAGGAGAGCACTGAGTACCCAGTGACCTGAATCTCAGACATTAAAACCCTCACATCAGTTAAGACCTTGACCCTTCCAGATTCACTAATCCCTACCCCATCACTCAAGCTCTGATTGAGATATTCCCCCAGGCTCATCAGACAGCATGAATACAGGGCACCATGCCAGTGAATAATACGGGAAACTGCTCTCATCTGAGGATCAGTATAAGTTTCACATAAGGAAGAAAATAATTGTTAAGGTCTGAAAAATGAGTTGGTATGAAATAGCCAAAGGAAGGTTGGAGGACTGTGGGTGTGGCAGGACAGACTAGCAAATATGGAGGACAGAAGGACACTTGTGGGCTGGAGCAGACCATGGGATGGGGACTGGAGGGCAAGGCGACCAGAGACTGGGTGGCCCAGACACAGAGCGCCCAATCTGTGGTGAGGATTTTGGCTGTGGTAACAGGTAGACATGATTAGATTTGAGTTTTGGAGAAAAAAAATGTTTTAATCCACCAGCCATATGGGAACTGGATTGTAGGTTTTGCCAAGAAGGGAAGGAGATAGATTGATTAAGGGGTGAACACCATGGTCCCAATAAAGGGGAGGAACTGGGCTTGGGGCAAGAGAGCTGCTGGAGACAGAGTGGGGGAGGATATAGCCCAGAGATATCGAGGAGGTAAAATCAGCGGAATTTGGCAATAGATTGTCTGTGGTGGGTAAGAAAGACTGGGCACAGGGTTTGGTCTTAGTATTCATCCGAATGCTCCCCTGTGCAAGGTCACTTGAAGCCTAATAAAACAGCTTTCATGAAATCAGATTCGGTCAAAAAGTCATGTGGTAGGCTGCTTATTTGAACGCTATTGAAAAATACAATGTGTGGTAGCCATACTGCTCTTTCTAGAATTTTCAGTGTTGTGAACTGAAGCACCGTGCTTGACATCTTCAGACATATTTTCTATTCAGATCTGTTCTAGAATTGTCTGAGGCAAAGTGATCCTAATGTTAGTCTGTAGAGAAAGACCTATTGAATATTGTGAGATGGAAATTCAAGAACACATTTATTTTTTTCTTTAATCTCATCTAAATCCACATCAGGATACCTAAACCAATTCCCACTTTGCCACTAACTTGCTATGTGACCGCAGGCATTTTCATTCCCTCTCTGTGCTTTCACCTCTATTTTGGGAATGCGTAAGAAAGTAATCTGTAAAGCAACTTCTAGCACTAAAATCCTATACATAAGAGACGCCAGCTCTACACACGTGGAGGAGAACATACTCATAATTGCAGGTAATTGAACTTCTGTTCCACACTGAGTATTGCACACTTGGATCCTGATTTTAACTCCGTTCTTTCAAACAAAACACAATATAATTTACAGCCAATTTTGAAACAAATTTGCTCTAATGAAAAATGTTCCAAGCAACAGCATCACTTTTATAAGAGTTACATTTTCCTAACGGGCACCAGGCAAAGGGAAACATCAAAATATGTTCCAAACCTGCAAACCCAGAGAATACACAACACTTAAACATCGCTGTTTGTTCCCAGTAAAATTAGCTACACGTTACCTGCACAGTCGGACTCCTCAGGTGATTTTCCGGAGTAGTACCAATTTATACCCCGGGCCTCCCTAGTGCAGCACACCTGATTGCCACCCCTGCCACATCCTGCAAAGGAACATCTGCTCTTAATGTCTCAAAGCTGTTTCCGCGAATATACTTGTACTCTGTGCACAAAACTGTAGATTCAAATGCCCATGCCCCCCCCACTTTGCTGTAGATTCAAATGCCATGCCCCCCCAGCTACTTTTGCTGCCCATACCTTACTTTAGATTAGATCGTCCTCATCCAGTTTGCAGACCACGGCAACAGTAGAGTACCTGGTCTACCAGACTCCAATTGCACCCCCCCCACACACACACACACTATTCCACATTCTATGTGAGCTTCCAGTACGTTCTTTGTAACAGGCAAGCCTGTCCTTCTCCACCCCCTTGGTCCACGATCTCTCAAGGTGAAGGCTAAAACCCCAGACAGG
Source organism: Ursus arctos (assembly GCF_023065955.2). Taxonomy (NCBI): domain Eukaryota; kingdom Metazoa; phylum Chordata; class Mammalia; order Carnivora; family Ursidae; genus Ursus; species Ursus arctos. Next base: position 21,369,461 of record NW_026622863.1, read on the forward strand.
ACATTCCAGGTCCTTCTGGATCCTATTCCAAGCTACTTTTCTAGTCTTGCCTGCCCAGACTTGGCTCCATGCACCCTCTCCCAGACACATGGACAGTTTCCCTCTCCTCACAACATGACATCAGCCTCCAACACTGGCTTGTTTTTCTGCCTTGCATTCCCTTCCTCTGGAATGTGCTTTCTTTTTCTCAGCTTAGTGTACATCTGCTTATTCATTCAACAAATGTTTGAGCACCTATCACATGGTTAGGAATGGCAGCGTATTTTGGCCAAACTTTACCAGAAGAAAACTGAATCAAGATTTAATACTCTGGAAGCAGAAGCATTTTGAAGGGTGCTTGGGAAGGACTCTTCTAGAACAAGGGTGTTCAAACTTCAATGAGCATGGGAGTCACCTGGTGATCTTACGAAGATGCAGATTCTGATTCAGCAGGTCTGGGAGCCAAGGAATCTGAAAGTCCTAACAAACTCCAAGGCAGTGCCCGTGCTGCCAGTCCAAGGACTTCAGGTAGCAAGGGCATCCATCACCTTTAGATTTAGACATAACTGGATTCCAATTTCAGCTCAACTTCTTTCTAGCTGTGGGAAGGTGGGCACGTCACTTAACTTGTGTGAGCTTCAGTTCCTGATAATGGTTGCTAATTGGCAGGTTCTGGTCCTTCCAGTGGACTTTGAAGTGAGTGGGAGACAAGTACTTAGACATTTGGGGTATAGCTAGATGTGTGCTCTTATTGGGGTACAGACCCAGGAAGTGCTCAAATGACTTTCTAAAGAAAGTCACCCCGAATTTGAACATTAAAAAACAAACAGGAGTGAGCTGGTCAAAGAGAAGATAATCTGGGTGGAAAGAGTAATCTCACCAAGGAGAAGAGATGAGAGAGAGAATGAGTGTCAGGGCAACTGTGACATCCTCAGGATAGGGTGCTTGTTGGGGGGCGTCGGGAGTCTGCCTGGAACAGCAGGTGATGACTAAGTCATGTCAGGCGTGCCTGTACATCGGGTATGGAGTTTGGAATTCCCCTGAAGACAAGATGGAGCTACTGGGGATGCGAAGCAGGGGGTGACCCGGGCAGATCTGCCTCATGGTTTGGCATCCTGAGCTGCCACATGGCAGGAGTCAGATTGGAGGAAATGAGACCGGTGAGGTGGGAAAGGCTGTGACAGAAAGGTACTTGCCACGTGCCTCAGAGATGTCAGCTGAAGCAAAAAGTGAATGAATGATTACTCATCCCCTTCTTTGGAATCACGGACTTCATTCCTAATATTATCAATCAATCACAGAAGCAAGCCCATCACACTTCTCTAGGTCTCAGCAAGCTATAAAAATACCAGGGTTTACTTAGATTGTAAATGTCTACTAACGTGGGGGCAGTTCTCTCTCATTTTGCTGGTCTAGCTGGAGAGAAATCAGCAACAGTGAAATAAAAGTGACTACAAAATGGCAAGATTGTGAAACTTTGTCCAACTCTTTGCCTCACTGAGAGCATCTGCACAGGCATCACTTCTCATCAGCTCTGCAGCCCAGGAAGGAAGGAACGTGGATATTTCAATCATTGGCTACAGACCATGTTCCTGGCACACGGAGGTTTGTTCCCAAACAAGTCCATGGACTTTGGGCTGGTCCAAGAGAAAGTTTGCATTGGGATACAGCAAATGAAGGGGGGGTAATGAAGAGTATTTATTCATTTTAATGGAGTTGCCTTTATTCTGAGATTATATACTTGATATCTACCAGTTGATGTCAGAATGTCCTTTAATGGAATGATTATGATGGTAGAAGGTGGAACATATTTCATTGCTATCATTTTGCTTTGTTTTATTTCCTTACTTAGCCAAATAAGAAGTTGGTTATTAGCATGTGCTCAAAAAATATTTCTGGACATTTGAAAGATTTATAAAATCCGAACATTTGGGGTCTACTGTTCTATGCCACTTAGAGGCTCTGTGCAAGACACAATGAATTAAGGTAAGCGGATTTTATTGAACAAGTTTTATCCCCTGAGCGACACGAACTCATTGGTAATTGCTGCCTAGAAAATGTATTGGAAAAGATTCTGAGCCTCATCTGTGCTCAAAGGGGAAGAATGTTCTAGAATCCATTAGTAAGACCTGCCATGGATGAGAGGGGGAAGTGGTGATCCATTCACAGTGGTGTGCTACTAAATATTTAACAACTGTTCTCTAAAAAGAAGAAAAGCCCTGACTGTGTCCTTGGCCAATTTCCATGTAACAGTGCTCCTACCGTGGCCAATTTCCAGCCACCAACATGACGTCACTGAAAGCAGAGCAGAGAAGGAATGCACAGGATCAGCTATTAGGAGAGGGGACAAGCCAGTGCCAGGGCATCATAGCACACTTATCATGAATTTGCTTTTCTGATTCTCCCCAGCAGGAAGCCACGGCATGGGTGTGGTTCAGTGTCCCACTCACAGAACACAACTCCTCTTCCCCTTGTTCACTTAACACAAAAATATTCCTTTGGCTGGAATAGGATCACACATTTCTGTTTCTTACATTCAATATGGTTAATTTATCAATTCTCATTTATGTAACTCCAGCATGAGATGAAATGGGTGATCTTGTGTACTCCTTACTGGCAAAAACAATGACATTGCAATGTGAATACTGAAATATGAACATCAAAATAGGAACAGTGTCAGCAAAGCACAGCCACCCAAGTCAACTCCATCAACGGGACCTGACATTAGGTGCCGTGGATGATGGAGGCCTCATGGCTATTTGCCCTCTTGCAGTGGATACAACATGGACAAAAGTTAAACAACCAGAACTTGTTATCTAGTGACCAAAATTAGTTGATTCAAGCTGGTATTTCTAGACTGAGCAGACAGCTTTCTGAAGAGCATCAAATTCTAATACTTACTAAAATATTGAGTCATGACATTAAGCCTGAAGTATAGGGCCCAAGAAAGGTTATAGTACTGACTGCTGGTTTTGTGATCTGGTTTCATGCACATGAAAATTGCACCCTACCTCCTTGGTGTTAGCCCAGCCTCCTCCAGCTTTATTTGGGAGCTCAACTCCCTAGGTTGAGGGAAAGCCAAAAGGTTGGTTCATAAGTGGGGAAGGCGGTAGGATCTGGGAGTGGGTAAGGGATGAGTTTGGAAGCTAGAATATGGGGTACTGTGTTTTGGAGAAGTAGATTCATGCAAGGTTCCAAAGTACATTTGTGCAGGCTGTGCACTACGCAACTCCGGAAGTCACCATTTTATGTGACTGTGGCAGTCCTGCCTCAAAATGACCTGTAAGTGAGGCAGAATCTGAAGCAAGAGTCAGGACCTCTACAGTCAGTGATGAAGAACAAGGAAGATTGATGAAAGGAGTTCAGAAAACAAAATAAAACAAAAACCGTGTTGGGACAGCTGTAGCTACTGGTGGGGAAAGAGCTATTACATACATGGACCTTGCTTGAAGTAGATTCAGCATTGTACAGATGGGGAAACTGAGACTAAGAGAGGGAATTGCTCATTGCCCAGGAAATGAGGAGATTGACAGAAAGAAGCTGTTGCCTGGGTTAGAGCATCTGGGGACAAGCAGCCCTCGCAACTCAAGCCCAGGAGGGTTGTAAGCTGAGCAAGTCAGTACACATGGGCTATGGGACCAAGTACAGAAGCAGAAGTCAACACCCAAAAAACAAAAAATCCAGTCAACAAACAGGCAGAAGACATGAACAGACATATCTGCAAAGAAGACATGCAAATGGCCAATAGACACATGAAAAGATGCTCAACATCACTTGGTATCAGGGCAATACAAATCAAAACCACAACAGGATACCACTTCATACCTGTCAGGATGGCTAAAATTAACTCAGGAAACAACAGGTGTTGGCGAGGATGCGGAGAAAGGGTGACCCTCTTACACTGCTAGCGGGAATGCAAACTGGTACAGCCACTCTGGAAAACAGTATGGCAGTTCCTCAAAAGGTGAAAAATAGAGCTACCCTATGACCCAGCAATTGCATTACTAGGTATTTATTCAAAGGCTACAAATATAGTGATTTGAAGAGGCACATGCACCCCAGTGTTTATAGAACCAATGTCTGCAACAGCCAAACTATGGAAAGAGCCCAGATGTCCATCAACAGATAAATGGATAAAGAAGATGTGGTATAGATACACAATAGAATATTACTCGGCCATCAAAAATAGTGAAATCTTGCCATTCACAACAACGTGGATGTAACTAGAGGGTATTATGCTAAGCAAAGTAAGTCAGTCAGAGAAAGACAAATACCATATGATTTCACTTGTATGTGGAATTTAAGAAACAAAACAGATGAACATAGGGGAAGGGAGGAAAAAATAAAATAAGTAAAAACTGAGAGGGAGGCAAACCATAAGAAACGCTGAACTCTAGGAAACAAACTGAGGGTAGCTGGAGGGGAGAGGGATGGGAGGATGGGGTAACTGGGTGATGGGCATTAACGAGGGCATGTGATGTAATGAGCACTGGGTGTTATATGCCACTGATGATCACTAAACTCTATCCTCACCCTAATAATACACACTATGTGTTCACTAACTTGAATTTAAATTTTTTTTTTAAGATTTTATTTATTTATTTGACAGAGATAGAGACAGCCAGCAAGAGAGGGAACACAAGCAGGGAGAGTGGGAGAGGAAGAAGCAGGCTCACAGCAGAGGAGCCTGATGTGGGGCTCGATCCCATAACGCTGGGATCACGCCCTGAGCCGAAGGCAGACGCCCAACCGCTGTGCCACCCAGGCGCCCCTTGAATTTAAATTTTAAAAAAGTCAGCTGAGGTTCAAGAAATGGGTTCCAGGGAATGCTGCATGAGCAGGGCCAGTGTGGGATGACCAGATTCCCTGCTTGATTCCACAGGACAGGCTGAACTCCTAATCCCACCTGCCCTGTGGATTCGTTTTCCTGTTTCTTAAAGGCAGCACACTTGTCTTCCTGGCTGCAGTGACAAGCACGAGACTACAGAAGAGCCCCCTAAAAGTCCACTTCTGATAAAAGTTACCAGATGACCTGTGCCCCAGATTTCAGTCAGTGCCCTCCCAGATATGAATGGAAATCAGCAGATTCCACTGCCCAGAATGGAGAGATGACCAGAGGAAGAAGGGAAAGAATTTTAGGTGAGGGGAGTACAACTTAGCTACGGTGTAGAATGTGCCAGGTGTGCTCACTGGTACACACCATCCCCTCACATCCTCATGGCAACCCTGAGGGATAATAATTCTGCTCTGCATTCTCTCTATCGAAGACCTGAAGCTCACACAAGTTAAGTGACGTGCCCAACTTCCCACAGCTAGGAAGCAGCAGAGCTAGAATTTGAATCCAGTTATATCAAAATCTAAAGGGGATGCCCTTGCTACTCAATGTCCTTGGACTGGCAACACGGGCACTATCTTGGAGCTTGTTAGAAATTCCAGATTCCCTCGCTCCGTCTAAGAGGTGCTGAATCAGAATCCGCATCTTACCAAGATCACCAGGTGACTCACAGGCTCACTGAACACCACTGTTCTAGAAGAGCCCTTCCCAAGCACCCTTCAAAATGCTTCTGCTTCCAGAGTATTAAATCTTGATTCATTTTTCTTCCAATGGAGTTTGGCCAAAATATTCTGCCATTCCTCGCTGCAATTATCCTGTTAGTTGCCCTTACATTTCTGCGCAATGGAGAAAGCAAACAGCACAGCCAAGTGTGACTTCCCTCACGATGATGACACAGCCAAGATGAGGTTTGTTTTAAGGTGAGCAATGGCTCTGGGCTGGCCACCATCCCAAGGCTTCATCTGGGTGTATGTAACTTTTCATCACCTCACTTGTTGAGTGGGAAGGAATCCCATGTAGGTTCCTGATGTAGATGCTGGGAAAGCAGGAACAGGACTAAGACCATCTGATTTCACCTTTCTTCTCTTCAGTCTATTAGAATAAACTCGCTTGTACTACAATAGTGGGAAATTACAGAAAAGATGTCCAAAGGGAAGAGTCCACAGGCCATTCCCTTCCTGGCCATAACTGGTGGAATCAAGGATGGAACGAAGACAACATGGCTCTCCCACACTCGTACACTCATTCCTGTTCTCATTCTCCTCCCTGACCTCTCCTCCTTCACTCCAGCTTTTCCTTTCCTCCCTCCTTTATTCTCACTCCTCACTGTTTCTCCCCTCCCACACCTATCTGAAATTGTGAAAGAGAAGCTGTCAGGTAGCAGCAAGGGCTTAGAGCAGTGCTGTGGACACCCCCCTCCCATGCCCTCTGGGTGAACTCTACATGCTGAAAGCCACTTTCTGCAAGCAACTGCCACTCTCCATGCAGGGACCAGTTTGGCCAACATATAGAGGAAGATGAGAGTGATGAAGAGTTGACACCCCACAAGCAGCCCAGAAAAATGACTAGTGAGACTTAGTATTTAAGTACCCCAGCTCTCTTGCTTCTCGTGTAGACTGCCGCAGAGGCTCATGTTTGGCACTGAAGACCCAAATTCCCCCAAAGGGATTGGGCTCCAGTTGCCCAAAGCAGTAACTTGCTTGATGACACATCCTTTTCTGGCTGCCTTGCTTGTCTCTCCCCGACACCCTCCCCAACTTTCTCGTATTTCCTGGAATCACCAGCCTCCCACCTAACCACACACACATTGAATTTTCCCTTCAAGGTCAGCGTCTGAAGCCCATCTCAAGGAGCTCCACGAAGCTGAAGCCAGAGGTCACAGAGAGATGGGGAAACCAAGATGTGAGGAAGCGTGAGTGATGGTGGCAGAGGAGAGGATAAAGAAGCCAAAGGGCCCAGAAGGGAGACATGAGAGGAGAAGCCAGGGCATCTACCGTGGGTCCCAGAGCAGACTCAGGCCCGGCGAAAGCCCTCTTCCTTGCGAGGCTGGAAGGTAGACCCAACCCTTGCCCCCTGAACAGCCTCCTCAGATCAGCAAGCCAAACCAAAACCAAGGAAAGGCAGCCAGATAATGTGATCAGGACGACGGTAAGAGCTGGCACTTCTTGAACACTTCCTGTGTGCCTGGGATCCTCCTAAGCACTTCATTGCATGTTGACTTACGGAACCCTCACGACAACACTATCAAGTAAGTGATAGCATCACCATCAGGAATGAGTGAGACACGATGGGGAAACTGAGTCACAAAGAGGTTAAGGGGAGTGATTACCACAGCCACTAAGTTGTAAGGGTCAGCTTGCAGGCTCGAACCCACATGGTTCATCCCCTAAACATCACACCAGACTGGTCCACACACCACTCACCGGGGTACCGCCCTCCTTCTAGAGGTTGTGTTTTTGCATTTCCAGAATATATTCCTTATTTTGAGGGAAAAAAAATGTTATCATATCCAAAAGCTTCTGGCTCTGGACTTCATCATTTCATAGGTAGATTCAGTCCCAGGCAATGCTAGGGCCTGAAGAAGACTGGGTCCCATGTGCTGAGCACAGAGCTGGGAGCTTTACCTGTTTAATGATTTAATGTGGTCCCCACTCCTGTTGAGGTCCCTGCACCTACCCGCTTTTGTGTCTGAGGATGTCGAAGTTCCTTTGGATAAGCGTTAGAGCTTGGTGGAGCCCGCAGGTCTTTCTGACTCCTGAAGTTGGTGTCCAGGCCCAGAGAATCCAGGTAGACTGTGGTCTGGCTCTGGTCAACCAAGTACTCTAGCAAGTGGCAGGGACCTGTGGGCAGGACTGCCCAGACAGTGGAAGGACGCGGGGCCACAGGCCCAGAGCTAACAGTTGTGAGAGGCCCTGCTCTCAGGAGGCCCCGAGGCTTTTCTGAGACCCACTAGCCTCTCCACTCACATCACATCCCCTCCGCACCCAGATCTGCCCTCCCTGGCCCAAGGAATCCTCTTCTGATTCTAGAACAGAAAGCCTTGTGCAGGGTCACCACAAATTCTCTCCGATCAATGTCTAGGAGTGAGTTCCCCCTGTTTCCTGCAGGGCCTGCATTTTTTAAGTACAACACCAGTAGGGAAATGGATGACAGGAGAGTGCCCAAAAGGAAAGGCAGGGAACACTGGTTAATGCTTCAAAACCACATCACCCCCAAAATAGATCACCTCAGTTGTTAAATGTCACTTCATCCAGAATCTAGGATAAGTCCAAAACTCCATTTTTTCTTTTTTTTGGGGGGGGGGGATCTATTCCTCATTTTTCCTCTCCTTTAGATTCTGAAGGTTTGTGCTAGTTTCCTTTTTCTTGTATTTTTTTCCCCAGAGATCTAAGAAGTCAAGAAGGAACCTAAACCAGATAAAGTCTGATTAGAAGGTACCCCCATAGGATGGGCTGAAAAGAAGCTTTTTAAGAAAATAAAAAAATAGAAAAAGCAATAGGGTAAGTGAGCCTAGGCATTTCTACCACTAAGAATAGCAGCAGTGGGCTCCAGGCTCTCCAGCCACCTCCTGAAGCTCATGGGGGTGGGGGGGCAAGGGGGCTCCAGTCCATTTTCTTTTTCAACTGATGTTAATTTCATCCCAGCATATTTTAGGCCCTCTCATCACAGAATGATTCATTGCTGCATGTAAGCGAGCACAATCAGCTCAAACATTTGTAGTCTTCGTGCACTGCTGTATGGAAAAAAAAAAAAGAAAGGGGCTGCTGGCCCCCGATCGTCCCTCTCCAGCGGCCAGGTCAGGCTGGAATGACAGGCAGCCACTGCCACGCTTCCTCTTCTGCTTGCTGAGTTGGACCCACACAAAGCATCCATCCCCCTAGAGACCAGAAGCTTCTGGCGAGGAAATATTTTCGTGGAGAGGGTTATGCTCCTGACAGCTTGGCCGGGAACATTTCCAAGGGCAATTCGGAGGAAACTTCGGCAGATCTTGTCCTCACACAGCTTTCTAACCTCTGTGACCAAGAAACTCTCAAGATACGTTTGCTTGGTGATAGTCTTAGCATCTAAGGACCACTGGGCAGGAGGAGGCCTCTGACCTCTTCTTTGCCATTCCAGTAACTATGCTGGGAGGAAGTCGAGAAACAGTAGACAAGACTCACTGAGGGCCACCTGGCAAGAGAATCCAGATTAGAAAACACATCTCTTGACTCAGGGTCCAGAGTATACACAGCTGCTCTTATTCTAAAGGCTTTGTTTAAGAATAACTCTCTCCCGATTATTAAAAGTATTCCTGTTTATTATAGAGAATTTTCTACATATGGACTATTTTACTGCATAATCCCACTCCTCAAAGATAATCACCATCAAGACCAGCTGAACGGACCTTCACCCCCGGGCTCTCACAAAGGGCTTCACTCTTAGAAGACTCCTGTGCTTGATTTAATGCTCTGCTGTTGCGGTCTTGAATCTCTTAATAATTCCCTAATAAGGCGCCATGAATTTTCATTTTGCGCTGTGCCTCATTCATTATGTAGCTGGTGCTAACTACCATTAATATTTTAGCGTCTTCCTTTCCAGTACCTAGCATCTTGTTTTATCCCATTCATTTGTTCTTTCAACAAATGTCGACTGAGCACCTACTGCATGCAAATGATAGAATCCTGTGAAAAGAGCATTGAAAGGAAGCCCTCCTTGATCGCAGTGTTCCAGGAACGCAGACGAATGTGCTGGCATTGTTGCTCCAGGGGGATGGAATTGGCTGCCCGTGGGGAAAAGACTAACACTCATTTGAGTCTAAAATAAAAATAAAACAAGGGAGAGAGTGCAGAGGAAAGAAGGTCAGGCATGGTCCTTGGGCCTCCGTGGCAATCTACTCTGCACGTCTGCGTGGATGAAATGCTCTGATCAAGGCAGTGGGGGCTATGCTCGAGGTATAGACAGGCATCAGTTACGTGCACGTGACGACTCCAGGAACACGTCTGCAACTGTAGATACTTTGACAACCTGGCAGCGGGAACTAGGACTAGACTCTGTCCACTTCCGACAAAGGCCAACTCCAGAGCCGTGGCCCAAGCACTTCCAGTGAGAAGCATCACATTTAGGCATTGCTCTCCAGACCCTGCTCTAGCTTGAGCTTCCCAGTATTTTGGGGGGAACCAGGGTGAGGCAAGGTACCTTTGCCCTGAAGTCTAGGGAAAGATACTTTTCAAAGCAATGAAGAGCTTTTTTGTCCAAGCAGCATGTAGAAAAGGTAAAAGGAGAATTACCCCAGTTACGTGGCACGCTGGGAAAGCAAAAGACAAAGCTCTGTATGGTCCAAGTGTTATTTCTCCACAAGAAAAAGAAAATAACGTAACCTTTCTTTCTCTGGACCAAAGGCATCTGATACAGATCCTCTGCATTTATAGCAAATATACCTCACAGGATATTTGAAAACTCTGATTTAATCTTTAATTTCTTGCCAATAAGGTGCGTGCCTGAATTGAGCTGCTGTGGTGAGATAGAAGTTTCTAACTAGGAGTTGCTCTAGAGGTTCTAGGAACGGGGAGTGGTCAAAACTTAATTGCCTCCTTGGTATCTGACCCACTTATCTTGCGGGAGACCACCTCCAAGGATAAAAGTTTCAAGACCCAGTGAGTTGAGAGACAAATAACCTTTCAAAATGCCCAGTATAACTTTGCCTCCTCACCCTCAATATCACTCTTGCAGAGAGCCACTCCCACTAGTTCCCTGGCTTTCTCTTAGAGAAGCACCCAAATGGACACAGAAAATTCAAGTCACATAGCTTTGACTGAATGGGAGGTGACTCTTAGAGAATTTCTCCCATAAAAATATGCCTGTGACTGCCAGTCTTTCTCCCTCCAATCGAAGACCAAAGCGACATTCTAAAAAGCAGATCAGCAGCACCTGGGTGGCTCAGTCAGTTAAGCATCTCATTCTTGATTTTAATTCAGGTCATGATCTCAAGGTCCGCACTGAGTGTTGGAGTCTGCTTAAGATTCTCTCTCCCTCTCCCCTCCACTTGTGCTGTCTCTCAAAAACAAAAATAATAATAATAAAATAAATAAAAATAAAAAGCAGATCAAACAATGTGCATAGTAGATATCCCATATCCCTGAAACCCACCTGAGTTAGGGGTAGCTATGGTGGACAGTCTCATACACATACTTAATATTGCATCCCAAGTGCCCTGTGTTTTCTACCTTTGGGCTTTCTCTTAAGTCGCAGTAGCTAGCCGAACCCACCATTAACTAAGCTCATTTGACTCTACAAATGAGCACCACAAAAGGCAGAGGTCAGGCAGAGGGAAGAAGGTCAGGCATGGTCCTTTGGCATCTATAGTCATCTACTCTGCATGTCCACAAGTGGGGAGTGCTCTGACAGTCACAGAGAGGCCTGGGCCTGAAATGCAGTCGGACATTATTTATGTGACGCAAGGGATCACTGCCACTTAGGGCAACCCTCAACCAATAAAGGATGGGAGTCAGCGGGTAAAAGCCCCTGGATCCCATTCTTCAGTAGGGGCATGTTCTCCATGGTGCTTTTTTTTTTTTTTTAAGACTTATTTATTTTTAGAGAGAGAGTGGGAGGGTAGGAGCAGAGGGAGAGAACTGTCAAGCAGACCCCCTGCTGAGCACGGAGCACAGTGCAGGACTTGATCGCACGACGCTGAGATCACGACCTGAGCTGAAACCAAGAGTCGGACACTCAACTTACTGAGCCACCCAGGCACCCCTCTACCTGATTGCTTGAAGGAACCCCAGCAAGGCTGAGCTCTGCCTTGCCCATCCATAGCAGTTACCAGCTCAATCGCACACATGGTTTCCACAGTCCTTCCTTCCCTGTATCCCATTTCCACACCCCTTCCTCTTCCTGGGGTCCCCTTCCAAATAAACCACATGCACCCAGGTCCTCAGTGAGGCTCTGCTGTCAGGGGAACCCAAACTAAGACACCATCTCACTCCCCTCTTAAAAACCCTCAAAATCTCTTCACATTTAAGATAGAACTGAAGCTCCTTAGCTCAACGTTCAAGGCCTTTAAGAAATCGGCTCTTGACTGCTCATCTTCATTTGGATCCCAAATGCCAGCAGCACCCACCTACCTGCAGTTAAAAGCTCCCCTCGGTAGCAGACCTTCCTGTCCTCCCTTGTGCAGAGTCCTCCCTTCCTTATTTCCTCGGACCCATCTTACCATGCATGGCTCAAGACACTGGCTTAACAGCCCCTCAGCTGGGAGCCCCTCCCTGCTCCATCTTCTGCACCTGGATGCCTTTCCACCAAGCGTCTTTCAGAGCATCAGGACTTGTGCCCAGCTCCCTGGGAGAACGTGCGTTCCCCCTGGGCAGGGTTGGGCCTTCATCTGTGAGCAGAGGCCAGGGCTTCATGCAGAGGATGGCCTACTGTAGGTACACTTAGACATCTTTAAGGGGCCATATGGCTTTTCCTTCTGTTCTCAGCCAGATTTGGTGTCCCCTAAGTATTCTGGGTACTACTGGCCTTTTATGTGGGCAACAAAGGGAAATTTTTTTTTAAAGAAGTGGCATGAAGCAACTCATTCCAACCTTTGCCAACTGATCTCCCATGCGAAATTCTCCCTCCTGGAGGGAGGGGTGTGGAGAGCGATGCCTCACAGGTATCAACACAAGGCCAAGGCACACAGAGACACCAAGTAGAACGATCTCAGGGCTATGAAAGGTGAGAGATGGGCAAAGCTGAGAATGGTGCCGCCCAGCTAAGGGAGGGGAAGGCACTTGCTCAAAGGAACAGTGTGAGGACTAGAAGACCATGCTCCCAATTCCCAGGCAAGCGTTCTTTCCACTCATTCACGTCACCTCTCATCAGTGGTGAGTCAGGACCAGGCTGGTTGGGCCTCAGTACTTTCTAGCAGGTCAGAATGCAATATTTTTTGAAGGGTAAGGAAGTAGCAGGGAAGCAATACTTCAGGGAGAATAAGTGTTCTGAACTCCCCAATTCACGCTAAATCTGGCAAATTTCCCCCAGAAAAATCAAGCACTATTTGTAGAATTCAAAGCTCAGGGAAAAAAAAAATAAGCAAAGGTAATTGAGTTGATGGATCAGGTTTTCTAGTATGTGCTGTGTATTCTAAGTATTTTTCCTTGTTTTCTTATTTCTGTCAGTATGGTCCTTTCTCCACTGTGTGTTGTGCAAAATAGAGGGTTGTGAACTGGGTGAAGTAGACAAGCCTTGTCTAATTCATTTCCATTTCTCCAGCATTGACTTGTTAACCCTATCCCCACCATAGACCCAGAGAAGTGAATTATGTATGCAGCAAGGCAGACGCACAAGAGGATGGGTGAATGGATGGTTGACAGATGGAGGGACACAGGGGTGGAGGGGGAGAAGGAATGGGCTCCCTCTTTAGTGCTTCCCTTCCTGCCCGGCTCTTTTGTGACCCCTTTTCTGTCTTAGCACCCCAAACCCATTATCTTGCCTTCTTCCAAGCCTACATGAAAGACAGGACCTGATTGTTTTCCCCAGCAGGTAGGTAGTGTCTACATGACCCAGAGGTTTCCCAGGCTCTCCTTGTCTCCTGGAGAGAGGAGTTTCATCCCCTATAAAAGGCCTTTCTTCCTATCCTTACTACTCAGCTGGGCCAGTTGGCAGAAGTCTGTTAAGTATTGAAGGCCATCGCCTAGATGTCCTGCAGGAGAGCAGACCTGAGACCCTTCTGAAGATAGACATCTACTCTGGACCATGTATGAGCCCTTCAGGGCTTGAGACCCATGGCCGGATGTCAGCATCATGAGGCACATTCCCCAGAAGATGCACATTGCTCCCTTCTCCTCCCCATTCCATTCAGCAATTTTGCATAATGTTCATTTCCCTAGACAGTTTCCATCATGTTTATTTCAGGAACTCCAGCAGTCATTATTAGCATGACCTACATTTTTTTTTTATGTCCTAGGTGTTCTCCAATTATCATTAACCCAGTATGTTTTAAAACCAGTCTTAGAAGTAATTATAGCAGGGAACAAGTTTTGCTTCTTTCCAATCAACAGGAGGAAATAATAAGAGAAGGATTTCAATCATGAGCGGGGAAACCTGCTTCCTAAGCAAAAATCCAGGAGAAAAATTGGCCACTTGGGAAAGAAAGAAGCAAAAATTTCTTGATACCCTATTGTGCACTACATATTTTCACCTGTTACTTCCCACCATCCTTGTAATTTCTTACAAAATAAGTATTAAAATTTCCACTTTTATAGATGGGGGAATGGAGGCTTAGAGAAAGGAGAAATATTCTTGAGATTAAAGAAGACTAGGATATATGGAAGCAGAGGTTTGAGCTATGCAAGCACACTTGCCAAGTCCACGCGTTGATCCAGAGGTTGCCTCCGCCTACATGGGACCATCACATCCGACCACCACCTTCTTTCTACACAGCATCCTGTGGCTTCAGAGAAAGCAGCCATGCTCTTCCTTAGCCTTGCCCCCTCCCCACCTTCATTGCAAACAGGTAATTGGTCCTGGGCTGGATATTCAAACCAAGCCAGCCAATCTGATTGGTCCAGGGTTGAACATTCAACCCAAGCCCAACCAATCAGAGTCCTTCTCTGGGATTTTTTTTTTCACACTGGAACTGGCAATCAGAGCCAAACTCTCTCTGTTATCTGGTGGCAGAAAAAGTGAGACCAAGGCATGAAAGCCAGGAGCAGTGGGCAGCCATTCAGAGGGGAAAGCAGAGATGAGAGAGGAACAGAGAGATGGCAGAACCCCTGACACAGGGAGTGCCCAAAGCCTAGCTGCATCTTTGTCCTTCCTGTGGTTTGGTTGTCCAATCCTACCTTATCATCCATGAGCCAACAAATATCCATCTGCCTCTGCTGGCTCTTGTCAGATTTCATCTTGAACAACCAACCAAAAAGAGTTCAGACTAATACAAAGGTCCTATGTGCACATTTCCTAGTCCTTGGTTAGAGACCAGATAAGTAAGGCTGGGCTCAGGCTGAGCCAGGCTGATGTCCTTTAACCCTGTAACATGAGTGAGATTTGACTGAAAACCTTTCTGTGTCTGAAGACTGAGTATTGGCTTCTAAGGAGCCCAAAGGGCTGGTCCCAACTCCAGACAGCACAGTGTGTGAGTAGGGGCGCTGAGTAGGGGGCAGAGAGTTGAATCTGCTTTGCAGTCACACTCAGCCCACTTCTCATCCTCCTTCCTTCACCCTCAGTCTCCTCGTCTCTACAATGGCTGACTCTACCTGGGCTTTGGCCACTCACCTACCACACTCCCTGGGGGTACCAGTTTTCACACAAAGCTTTTTAAAAGTGTGTTTGCTTTGTTGTCCTTTATCTGTGAATAATGGATTTGATGTGTCAGCCATATTTTCCCAGCACACATTAACATGCATAACTACTCCCATAAAACATGTTTGACTGTGCACCACTCAAATCCCTTTGGGTCCCACATTCTGGGAAAGAATGGAGGAAACGATCTCTAAGGAGCCGACATCCGCGTCACGGAAGGTGGTGACAGCAGGCCCGTCCATTCGGTGTCCTTTCAGCGAACGTTTCTGGCGTGCCTCCTCCAACCAAACACTTGGAGAAATGGCAGCAATCCTTGTAGCTTCTGCTGACAGTAAGTGAGCATTTATGATGGGCTGGGCACTGGACTAAGTGCTTTACAGCTGCTCTCTCATTTTTTATCTGCTGAAAAATCCCATGAGGTAGATATAACTGATTTCTGAATCTCAGAGAGGTGAATTATTCATCACTTAATCCCAAAGCTAGTGTATTAGTTTTCTATGGCTGCCATAACAAATTATCACAAATTTAGTGGCTTAAAACACACGTTTATTATCTTCCAGTTCTGTAGGTCAGAAGTGCGACATGAGTCTCAGTGGGCTAAAACCAGGCTGCGTTCCTTGCTGGCAGCTCTACGGGAAAGTCTGTTTCCTTGCCTCCTCCAGCTTTGAGAGGCCACCACATGCCTTGGCTCAGGGCCCTCTTCCTCCATCATGAAAGCCAGTGGCACACACCCTGTCCTCTTCATGAGGCCATCTCTCTGGTTCTCTGCAGCCAGGACAAGTGTTCTGCTTTTAACTAGTCATGTGATGAGATGAGGCCGTCCTGCATAATCCGGAATAATCTCCCCCATCTCACGGTGCTTAGACTTAATAACATCTGCCAAGTCCCTTTCGTCCCTTAACGTGATACAGGCACAGGTCCTGGTGAATAGGACAGGAACATCACACTCTGCTTGTGACAGGTAGTCAGGGGCAGACAAGAGGCAGTCCTTCATCGTGGGGTCTTTGCCACCACCTGAGATGCAGGCAGCATCCTAGGGGCTTGCCACTGAGGGAACAGTGGGCCAAGTGACACAGGAAACATACCCACCCAGAATTAAAGGTCAAATTGCTTTTTTTTTATTGTTTCTTTCACCATCGAGAATGTCAACTCCGTGAAGGCAGGGATTCTAACGCCCTGCTAACTGCTTGATCTCATCACCTGGAGCTGAATAGTACTGGAAATGTGACCAGTTCTAATGGAGAGGTGCTATCTGTGTAACGTATATGCCGGATTTCAAAGACTTAGTACGATAAAAAGATTACAAAATATCATTAATATCTTTGTATTGATAATACATAGAAATAATTTAGATACATCGAGTTAAAATAAATTAAAATTACTTTCACAATGTGTTATCAGTCTACACCTGACAGAATGGCTAAGAAAAAACAAAAAGAAAGAAAGAAAGAAAGAAAGAAAGAAAGAAAGAAAGAGAAAGAAGAAAAGAAAAGAAAAGAAAAGAAAAGAAAAGAAAGAAAAAAGAAAAGAAAGAAAAGGAAAGAAAGAAAAGAAAGAAAGAAAAAGCGTTGATGAGGATGTGGAGAAAAGGGAACCCTCATGCACTGTTGGGAACATACACTGGTGCGGCCAGTGTGGCAAACATTACAGAGGTTCTTCAAAAATAGAAATGCCATATGATCCAATAACTCCACTATTGGGTACTTACCCAAAGAAAATGAAAACATTAATTCAAAAAGATACATGCACCCCTATGTTTACTGCAGCATTGTTTACAATAGCCAAGACATGGGAGCAACCTATGTATCCATGAATAGACAAATGGATAAGGAAGACATGATACACACACACACACACACACACACACACACACACGAATATTATGCAGCCATTAAAAAGGATGAGATTAGGCCATTTGAGAAAATACAGATGGACCTAGAGGGCATCATGCTAAGTGAGGTGAGTCAGACTGAGAAAGACAAATACCACACGATTTCGCTCAAAAATGGAATAAAAAAAAAGTAAAGAAAAAGCAGAATCAGACCTATAAATACCAAGAACTGATGGTTGCCGGGGGGGGGTGGTAGGAGGTTGGGCAAAATGGGTGAAAAGGAGTGGGAGTCACAGGATTGCAGTTACACAATGAGTAAATCACGGGAATGAAAGGCACAGCGTAAGAAATACAGCGAGTGATCCGTAATGCAAGGTATGGGGCCAGACGGCAGCTGCACTTGTGAGCACAGCACAACGTATAACCTTGTGTGGTCACTAGGTCGTACACCTGACACTAAGGTAACACTGTGTGTCCACCATACTAAAAAACATTGAATTTCACCTTACTTTTCTTTTTACCTGTTTTAATGTAGCTCTCAGAACATTTAAAATTACATGCTATGTGTGGCTCTCATACTTCTGTTGGACAGCACCAATCTAGAAGAATGCTCGGTGCCTAGCAATCACCCAATACATACCAATGAGACTGAATGGAGGGGTGGAACAGCAGGAGATCCTGGGCAACAGAACAGAGCTGGGCATTTTCAAATGCGCCTTCTGAGTCAGGGAGTCACAGCCGTCAGCTGGGAGAGGCGGGCAGGGGACACAACATGGATTCGTCCAGTGAACCAATGTTCTCTGAACACCTAGCGTGGGTTAAGTTGGACCTGATTTTATTTGTTGTGGTAGAACCAGCGAAGGATTCTAAGCTAAGAAGAGTCAGGGCTAAATTTTTGGTTGAGAGAGAGGGCTCCTTATCCAAGTTCTAACTGGGTGGATCAGCAAGGGGGCTGGGTCCTCACGCAAAAGTGAAGCGTGGGGAGATGGTGAACACATTCCTTTTTTTTTTTTTTAATGTTTTTTTTTTTTATTATATTATGTTAGTCACCATACAGTACATCCCTGGTTTCTGATGTAAAGCTCGATGATTCATTAGTTGCGTATAACACCCAGTGCCTTTTAAGAGGAAGTAGCGAAGAAACACAAAGGAGCTTGAAGAAAAAAGGATGGGGGCTGCTGCTCTATGTATGTCAGAATCAAATTGGATAAGAAGCAATTAAACGGAATTGGGTAAAATTGTAAACGGCAAGTTCCCATCACAGGGAGCCTCGCTGTTCCGCCCTGTGAGGGTGAAGGAACAAAGGTGCTCTAGTGTAAAGCCGGGTAAATCCAGAGAAGACAGCAGGAAGGAAGGTTTCATTCTGGAGATCACAAACCCGCAGATGCTTCTGCAGAGAAGAAGCAGACACCCACGAGCAGGGTCAGCGCCGCGCCGGGCAGCAGGTTCTGGAAATGTCAGCGCCAACCTGACCAAGAGGAGAGAACACACCGCACCAGGGGCTCCGAAGACCCAGCCAGCGCTCCCAGCGCATCTGAGCTCTTTGTTACAGAGCCAGGGGGCAGTGCACTTTAGAAGGGAGGCCGAGAGGTTCTGAGGCCTTCTCAAGCCCCATCTGCAACATGCCTTCATTAAGTATTTCACAGAGCAGAAAGCCCACTTCAAAAGAGGCAAGCCTTTGCAGCCAGCAATAGACGGAGTTTCCCCGGTCAAAGACGGAGCAAGGCTCCATAGCAGCGGCTCCGCGCTCGGGCTCCGTTTCGCCCCTTGACCATGCCAATTAGTTTCACAACAGAAATGTAACTCACAAGCGTCGGATCCATTCAAGTGGGGCAAAGGAGGCACCATGCAGACTCTTGCAAGGAGGGAGGGAAGCCACACTCTGAGCACGGGAGCAAAAGAGCAGGTGATGGGGGACCAAGGGAGGTCTGCAGGTGTGAGGCAGGCCAGCTCACTCTGCAGGTGCGGAAAGCCTATGGAGCCCCATTCCTGGGAGCCAGAGTGAGCCCACATACATGTTCACACCCTCCCTGAGCCTCCAAGTGCCCTGCACAGGCAAGACTTTCCTGTACAAATAAGACTACAACAGAGCCAGGGGAGAGAGAAAAATATTTTTTAATCAAAAAAAAAAAAAAAAAAAGGAAGTGACTTTGGAAAAGAAGGGGAGTTTTACATCCACATATACTTTTGTACTTTCTCTCCCTTCCTAAATCTCACTGAAATGACAATAAGAAGATTTTAAAAATCAAAGCACAACATCAAGAGTGAACCCTGATATAAGCTCTGGGCTTCAGGTAGCGATGCTCTGATGCAGGCTCATCAGCTGTAACCAACAAACCCAGCTGGGGACATGGATAGCACGGGAGGGTATGCACACGCTGCAGCAGGGGGCACACGGGACCCTCATTTTGCCATGAACTTAAAACTGCTCCAAAAGTAACGTTTTTTGAAAAATTAAAAAATAAAATAAACCAGCAAACATGAAGAGAACTAGCAAGGAGACAGCAACGACAACATCAGAAGGAAGAAAACAAGTGGATGGGAAGTAACTGACTTAGAGCCCCGGACACGGACTCCTGAGCTGTAGAGGGCTGAGAAGCGAACGCGCTTATAAAACGGGGGTCCCCAAAGTCTAGGCACCAGGAGCCCCTGGAGCCTTTCACAAGACCTTCCCTTCCAGCTGGTGATAAAGTAGACTGGAGGAGGGGAGGGGGGAGGGGAGGAAAGGAGAGAGGGAGAGGGAGAGGGGAACAGGGAGGGGTGCTCTGAGCACCACCCTGCCCATGCTCAGGTTCCCCACCTGCTTGAGACACACCTGTTCCTCTCACACAACCCAAAGGACTGGTCCTATCTCCAACCTCATTTTCTCCAAGTTTTTTCTTTGAAAATGTTCGATCCTACCAAAAAATTGAGAAGTACAATGAACTCTCATACCCCTTCATTTGATCACGCACATCTACTGTTTTCACATTTTCTTTGCGCATGTGTATCTATGTGCGTGATGTAAACCACTTGAAAGTAAGTAGTTAAGCCTGTATCTCCTAAGAATCAGGGCATTCTCCTATAAAATCATGTAAGAAAGTTAACAGTAAATTTATAATTTCATCTAATAAATAGCCCACATTCAAAGTTCCCCAATCGTTCATTTTGGAAAACTACAAAGTATCCTTTGTAGTCTTGCGTGTTTGTTTCTCTGAGTGTAAGACCAAAGAAGGTCCATGCATCGTGTTTGGTGGTCATGTTCTTAAACCTCTTTGAATCGTGACTTCTTTTACTCAAACTGCAGGTGTCAGGCCAGTTGCAGCAGCACCACCTCAGATCTTACTAGAAACCGAGTCTCAGGCCTCCCCCACACCTGATGTTCTGAATCTGAATCTGCATTTTAACAAGATCTCCAGGTAGTTGGTGCCCAGGTGAAAGTATGAAAAGCACTTCCCTGAAACACATACACCAGCACATACATATACACACATTCACACACACATGCATGTCTATATACATATATATGTGTATGTGTATAAAGGCATGTGTGTATATGCATGCATGGGCACATGTCCACACACGGGCATGTCTGTGCGATACATGGATAAACCTGTATGCACACATACCCGCATATATGCTCTCCACATGTACGCACACACACGCATGTATGTCTATACACCCACACATGCATATACACATGCAAGCACATATATTAATACATACACATACATGTCCATACATATAAACATACATACCTACATACACACTTACCTACACATATACATACACATACATATATACATACCACACACGCACTCTCCTACCAATAGCTTTTTAGTTTCTCATGGACAATGGCTTTTTTGTTTGTAAAATCCAGGCCAGTAGTCTTGCAGAAAGTCCCACATCGTGGATTTGTCTGTTTCTTCATGATTCATTTCAAAGTAAACGTTTTTGGCCAGAACATTATGCGGGTGACATCACACACTGTACTTACACAGTAGGCCCGTAATGTCATGTTTTCCCATTCTTGGGGATGCTAAGTTTGATCCTTTAGTTAAGGTGACGAATACAAGGTATCTCCACCATAAAGGTCCATTTTTCCCACTGTATATGTAGTTCATCGGGGTGGGGGGGTCTTTGAGATCATGTTAATATCCTGTTTCCCAACACCTTTTACCCAATGGTTTCGGTACCCTGTGGTCCTTGTGTGAATCCTTTACTGGACTGGAGGTTGTAGATTGGTCATTATTTTTTCTTCTACATTGATTAGTTGACATTCTTCCATAAAGAACTTCTCCCTTCTCTCTCCTGGACCATTATCAACCACGAACTCATACTGTATTGTTCTGTTTGGTGCTCAGATTATCCCTGCAGGAGACCATGTAAGCTGGAGCCATGTGTCTTATTCCCTTCTACATGACTAGTAGCTGTGTGACTTTGGACGAGTGACCTAACCTCTCTGTTTCTCAGTTTCCTCACCTGTAAAACATAACTGACCACAACAGGTTTGGTGGAAAGATGAACTGAGGGAATACATGCAGAATACATGTGCTGCCACATCATAAACTCCATGTAACTGCCTGTTCTCACTTATTCTATTTCAACCTTCCCATCCTCATCACCACCAGCACACCACCACCCAGCCCAGCCTTCGGCACAGAGCAAGAGCTCCAGACAGCTTAGGAAGGAAGCAATGGGGGAAGGGAGGAAGGGAAGAAAGGTGGAGTAAAAATCTTTAAGAGAAGATGTATCAGAAGATGCTAGAACCACCTTCTGCCCCATCCTGCCCTTGCTCCCCACCCATGACCACTTCCTTGCTAATATCCAGCTCCCCATGTAGGTGTGGAGTTGAGCCCACCCACTGCTCCTGGAGAAACATTTGGTGAACTGACCCAGGGCTTTTGGAGAAACCTAAGTGCTGGCTGAGGAGCTGTGTGCTCCTTCCCATCTGCTGCCTCGCAAACAATGCTGGTCTTATTACTTCAAATGACATGCGCTTCTCTGTAAACTTGCTTGCTGTGCCAATTCAGCTTTTATGTGAGTGCATTTCTCGTTTCATTTTCCTCTGCATACAAGTCACTGATGCTAGGCAGCTACACCCCATGCCTGCTGTGCTCCCTGAAGGATGACCTTGGCCAAGTCTTCAGTTCCTTGACCTCAGCGGGCACCTTGGTCCCAGCTGCAGAAACCATGAAGAGCCTCTGAAAGTTGCAGGGCGGAGGCAGCAAAAAACAAAGGAAGGACAACGGGAAGTTGGCGCCAGTTGAAGCTGCTGATAACTGTGGGAGCTGGTTGTATTCTTCTAATTGCATGTAATGGGGATTTTCCATAATAAGAAGGGGAGGGAGAAAGCCTCTGAGAGGTGGGCATCTGCTCTGAGTGGGATAACTCCACCACCAGCCTCAACTCACTTCCCAAAGGTCAGGCAGGTTCAAAGCCGCAACCCTCCCATCACAGAGCTGGGCTTTCTGGGGACCAGCCCCCACCCTGAGTGCTCTCATCTCCTCAGCATCAATTCAGCTATGATCTAAAGGGCTCAGGAATTGGGGCTCCTGGGTGGCGCAGTCGTTAAGCGTCTGCCTTCGCTCAGGGCATGATCCCGGCATTCTGGGATCGAGCCCCACATCGGGCTCCTCCACTGGGAGCCTGTTTCTTCCTCTCCCACTCCCCCTGCTTGTGTTCCCTCTCTCGCTGGCTGTCTCTCTCTCTGTCAAATGAATAAAATCTTTTTCTTGCTGGCTGTCTCTCTCTGTCAAATGAATAAATAAAATCTGTAAATAAATAAATAAATAAAATCTTTTAAAAAATAAAAAAATAAAGGGCTCAGGCATTACCAAGATACTCTATCACTTGAGAAATTCAAAGGGTTTTAGAAGCTCTGTACTGGCAACCCAAGACAAAGACCAGACAAATTTCTTATCACACAACAAGGGGACGAGGCAGTGAAGTCAACACGGCGATGGGCCCATGCTGAGCCCCTGCAACACCTGTGCTGCTCTGGGTGCCCTGACCAGCACTCTATGCCACTGACTCCTCCCGGCTGACTGAAAGGTGTGCGTGCAGGGGAGGGAGAGGCGGAAGGACGGAGGGAGGAAGGGAAGAGAGGGGAGAGAGAAAAGAAAGAGAAAGAGGGAAGGAGAGAAAGCTTTTAACTCCATTTCGCAAGAGGCTGAGCCCCAGATATGGTGGATGTCAAGTTCAAACTCACATGGATAATAAAAGGCAGCAAAAAGACCCAAATCCAGACCAAGGGCACTCCTGTCTGTACCGTTTTGGTCTGGAACAGAGAGCAAAAGTGAGCTCATAAGGGGTCACATCTAACAAAGCCAAGTCGCTGAAATTTTGAGTTGGGTACGAAGAGCAGGCAGAGGTTGGTAAGCTGCAGACGGAAGACGTGCACCCGCACCTCTGCGGGACGCAGACAGGAGAGAGGCAGCAGATTGTGGGAAGTCACAGGGAAGGGCTGGGGCCAGTCAGGTGAAGATGTGACCTAAGCCAGAGGAGTCACAGAGTGGGTGGAGTGGGGACACAGACCAGAAGCAAAGAATGTGCTACTGACTGACCAGCTCCCCTTTAGAGGCGGGGGGCCATTCCTCTACGGCCTGAACACAGGGGTCTTCTATGTCATACAATACCCAGTCTCTGCTTTCTCTGAGTGCGTGTGTCAGGTCTATTCTGCATTCATGCAAATGCATGCATAATTCTCTCATCATCCCAGATGTCACTGGTGCAGTGAATCCCTTGGCAATATATGTTAGCCGTTCCTACAGTGAAGAGCCCCATTGGCCTTTCTCCCCAGCTAGAGCTCTCCTGTGGAATCTATGAAGAACCAAGACAAATGACTCCAGACTTTTGCACAATGACCTGGATAGGACAGGTGGAGCATTCATGGTCAGCTCAGATCATCTTTGGAGCACTCCACCCCCACTTTGCTGTGGGGTTCTAGAGGAAATGCTAGGGACAGTACACCTCACACATACTTGCTGCAGTGATGGACTTACACCCAGCCCAGCCCCACTTGGTTCTTCATCCCCCCAGCAAAAGTGACCCATCTAAGAGCAGCCAATCAGAATCCTTCCTTGGAAGTGAAGGGCTGGGCTATTTCGGTTTGGGTTACTGCCAATCTCATCCCGTAAAGGCATGGAGGACATCCTTCAAACAACACCAAGACGGGATGGGGATGGAAGAACAGGGATGGGGAGAGTGTAGCTCCACCC
This sequence comes from Ursus arctos, assembly GCF_023065955.2. Lineage (NCBI taxonomy): Eukaryota > Metazoa > Chordata > Mammalia > Carnivora > Ursidae > Ursus > Ursus arctos. The sequence continues at coordinate 21,393,567 of NW_026622863.1, forward strand.
TTGACCTTCCAAGTTAGATGGTCAGTTATTCTCTCTGCTTTCGGGATGGCTTGAAGCAAGTTTCTCTCACCTCATTCCAGAGACAGTCTGCTAATCCATAGCTGGGCTTTGAAGTTCAACATTGCACCACCCCCACCATGTTCTCTAGAACCTCTGATGGCTTTCTGGTGGTTTTCTGACCCTTTTCTTTTTTTTTTTTTTAATTTTATTTATTTGACAGAGAGAGAGAGAGAGAGAGACAGCCAGCGAGAGAGGGAACACAAGCAGGGGGAGTGGGAGAGGAAGAAGCAGGAGCCCGATGCAGGGCTCAATCCCAGGATACTGGGATCATGACCTGAGCGGAAGGCAGATGCTTAATGACTGAGCCACCCAGGCACCCCCTGACCCTTTTCTTACCCAAGTATTTACTACTGGTCCTGGCCTAGGAAAGGAGACATGGGTGCTACAGAGTTTAGAAGCTTACAGGAGCACCATGCTGGCAGAGGGAGGGGGGCTCTCCTCTGTTTCAGCAGGAAGCCCCTTATGAGCATCCGGCAGATGGGAGATCGAGAAGAGCCTTCTGCCATCAGCCAGCCTATGAAAGGTGTGAGCTCAGGGCTAGGCATGAGGGACAGGCATCCAAAGTGGTTGCGAGCAAAGAAATCAAGAATACAAATCTAATGGGGGCGACCAAGGGGTTGGGCAGGGAACCAAAGGATGGAGCAGGACATCAGGTACTAGACAGAGAAAAGCCGAGGACCATGCATTTCTGCTGGAGTTAGGAGTCCTGCCCCAGATCTCTGTGTGCCCATTTTTGTCCCCAGCTTCTGGTAGAGAATCCCAGGCCACATTTTTCATTTATTATTGTTGTTGTTAATGCATATCAACAGCAGGCGCCACAACGAACATCCATGGGACTGTGTGTGCCACCCAGCATGCTAACGGCTCCCGTCGTCCCGTCCAACCCTCCGTTAACTCAGCCAGGTGCGCAGCCGTGTCCCACCCTCCAGATGAAGATGCTAATGCAGAGAAGTTAGGTAATTTGTTCCCACCTTCTCAGTGTGTACGTGATAGAACCATTATACAGATGGGAACACTAAGGGCCAAGAGAGAAAAGGATTCACTCTATGTCACTTGGCATGTCAAGCCAGCAACAGGATTCAAACTCCAAACTGCTTCCCAATCTAGTCTTCTTGCTCAGATCTGAACTATTTCAATAGCACCAGAGGCCACTGCCCAGGGAACAGGAGATGCCATCAGACAGACTGCTATTCTGCATTCTTCGATCCTCCCATGAGAACTGTAGTCAATGCCCAGGTCTTGGAGGAGGGGTCCATTCAAGGTGGACAAACCAGAGGCTGCAAACTGGTGATCCACGGGCTGGTCAGAGAATGTGCTTTTGCTTTGCCTGCAGAGTGCTATACAAGTTTGATTCACTACTTTAGAACTGAGAGATAGCACACACAGTTCTGGGCTCTAACTCGCCAGTATATTCCACCAGATTGCTGATGGATTAAATGTGGGGGCTTGGATGCCAGATTGGAAGCATGGTGCCAGCCACGCATGGCTAGTCTGCCAAAGTTTACCCCCCCCCCATTTCCATTGGCATTAGCCAAACTGTTTTATGGCACTCCTACTGTGCTCCTACCAAGCATCCAATGAAGCCGGAAAAGTAAAGGACACAGACCCTGAGCTAAACTGATCTCTCGCCTTGTCAGGTGGTTTGGGTTTGAGTTTGGTTTCCTTCCAATACTGCTGTGTAACAAAGAACTCCAAACTCTCAGTTGTGCAACAACATTTTCTGCTCTTAGGTCTGTAGATAGCTGGGAAAGCTTGACTTCTGGCTTTGGGGAGTGGGGCAAGTTTGGGTCTCTCTCCAGGACCAACAAGCAGCTACTCTGAGCAGTCTCTTCTCTTAACACACGGCAGAAGGCAAGAGTCTGAGCAAAACCTCACCTCTGCTTTTGTTGCCTACCAGCTTCTGAGCAGCTCAGGTAACTCCCACGGCCATACCCAAGCTCAGTGGGGCAGAGATACATGCTCTGCCTTGCCTACAGAAAGACACCCCAAAGTCCTATGGCAAGGAGCGGGGAGGTATCATCCTAGGACAAGGAGTGAGTGAGACTCGGCAGTCATCAGTCTCCTAGACTCATTGTGGATCCATCTTTTAAGTGACAATCTGCTACTCTGCTGGGCCCTGTGGGAAAGGCAAGCAGAGAAGCAGTGAGGTAGACGGGCGTTTGTCTCTACACTAAGCCAAGCCACTGGCTCAGAGCCAGAGAAAAAGCACCGGACTGAGTGGAACAGATCACATGCTTTGGCCTTTGGGAAAAAGGAAGAAGAGCCAGGCTCAGGGGTCCTCCGACCCACCGCTGAAGGCAAGTGTCAGCATCAAAGCACCACTCCTCTCACTCTGTGAAACCAAGTCAAGGCTAATGAGGAGGAGGTCTGAGCAACGGGCCCCAGTGGGCAGGCATGGCCACTCTACCGGAGGCAGTTCTCACTAATTGGCCTGCTTCAGCCAATGCCTCACCAAACACAGGACAGGATTCCAAGCCAAACAAAGGTCACTCAGCCTACAGGTTGGGGCTCAGAGGCGGGCCAAGCCCTGGGAAACTCACCAGACCCGATTCTGCCTGGAAGTATCAGAAAACCTCCTCCAGCCTCAGACCGAGGCTCTGAAAATTCTGCTTGAACCCACTTTAAGCCTCAGGCTTTGAGAAAAATTGCATAAGAAGGAAGAGGAAGAAAGAAAAGATGGTGAATGGAAAGGCATTTTTACAAAGATTGAGTCTTTTAAGGGGTTGGAACCCTTGGTGGGCATGGTTCTCCCAGGCCAGACAGACCACCATCCTCTCTGTCCAGCTCTATCTCATTAGAGAAGCCCCAGCATGGAGGCTTCCTTAGTGACGCTGACCAACAAGAACTGAATTAGGTCTCCATCAGCAGTCACATCACATCCGTAGGCCTCACTTGGGGCTGTGGTGGTTCATCTGGGGTGGAGTAAGAGGCTTCTCTCTCCGCACTGGCCCATGCAGCCAGGAAGACCCACCCACCTTAAGCTCCAGCAGCCAACTGAGCCTGAGCATGTGCTCAAGAAGAAAATGCAGAATGGATTTCAAAGATGAGCTCAGGTCCCCTGCTCTGGAACTCAAAAATCACCTAGATGGTCCAATCTCATGAGAACAGCAGAGATGTACAAGTTTACTTCTATAACTTTACAGACAGAGAAACTGAGACTTCGGGTTTAAGCAGGTCCTCAAACATGAGCTTTCCTCCTCAGAAGAGCAAATAAAGTGAGGACTAACCTCTGGGCCAGATGCTATGCTAAGGACCAGGGCAACTGCCAGCCCGTACTGTACCTTGTTAAGAATAAGCAAAAGGGAATCAGGTAGATGCAAGCCTGAGGCAGATCTCGGGGTTTGGTGAGCAGAGCCTGGGTTGGATGTCAGCCTCCGTTTGCCCCCCAACCAGGTACTCTTGTGCAGTGCACTATAAACACAACCATACATGGCCAGCCTGCTTAGCACTACCCATGAGACAGATACTATTTGTAGCATCAATTAACAGGAGAAATTTAAGTAACTTGCTCAATTGTGCAGAAGTAGTAACGTGGAAATCTATAGAGTTTGGGGTCTTAGGACAACACAGTTGTCACCTCCCTTGCCCTCATTTTGCTTTTGGGGTAGTCACGTATTTTATTGGTTGGTACTAGTTAGTTGCTAAAAACTGGGTTGCTGGGAATGGTTAACAGTGCATTAAACTAGTGCAATGATGATCTAGTTAGCAGTTTAGAAGCCTAACATCAGGGGTGGGCAAAGCAAGGGGAGACATTCCATCTAGTTTCATCCCCCACCTCGGAAAGTGGACAAGTGATTTTCCCAAGGTCTCACCTGGCAGCAAGGGCTGAGCTAACCCTGGAACCCAGGTCTTGGTACTCAGGCCAGTGGCCCCCACCTTTCGAGGCCAAAGGCAAGTGCAGATGCCCTCCCCCCCCAAGCTTTGTGCTCTGTCCGGGGACAGGGCAGAGTAGAGTGCAGAAAGGGGGATCCGGGGCAGTGGCCTCTGGAGCCCAAGTCCTTGAGCAGAAGCTCAGGAGCAGGGCTGGGAAGGAAAAAGGGCTGAAATAAATACCAAAGTATTGGCCATTTTCATCTGAGCATCCTGCTGAGTCCTTTGGATGAAAAGGCCAGCCCATCCCATAGATGTGCTCTAGGTACTATACCCCAAAACCCACCCACAGCCCTCTGAAAGTCTATGCATTGTTATTGCCAGATAAGAGAAGGAGCAGCCTGCCAAGGGAAGCTAGCCTATTGTCCTCTCCTGACACACACTGAACAGACCTGTTACCCCCGAAAAGCCAGCCCTCCTGCATGCCCTCCCACACAATTTGCCCATGCCTCCACACCTTCACCCGTGCTGCCCCCTGCCTGCTCACCCTACACCATCCTCCCTTCCTTCACCATCCTCTGCCTGACCGGATCCTATGGATCCTTCAAGACTCAGCCTAGGAAGGCTATCCTCTCAGAAGCCTACCTGCCTTTCCCTCCAACTCTTGGCTTTTCTTATGGACTTCCCAAATGCCTTCCTTTCTCATTCATGGGGATAACACATCCATTTCTTTTCCCTCACAAGCCTGTAAGAAAGACTGTTTTGTATTTTATTAACACTAGGAAGCACAAAGCCCTTGGGCCCTCCATGCTGTATAGTAGGTGCTCAATTAATGTGTATTCGTTATGCATGCAATAAAGAGCAGATTTGATACATTTTAAAGTGCAGACACGCAGCCAAGAATAGCTACAGAGAGCAGTGGGTAGAGTCTGAAACTTACTGTGAATCCAACTAAAAGGCCATCCAGGACCCCAAGATGGCTGAGGGCATCCTGATGGCACCACTGGCCATCTGGGCTGAGAACACCGTTAAGCACATCCATTAATCCAGCCTCGTGTCTGGCCTCCACCCATAGAAGTTCATGCACTCCCAGCTCATGGTCTACAGAATAATGATGGCGGTCAGGGAGCAATCAGGAACGGACAGCGGGGTAACTGAGCAGCCTTCAGGCCATTCCCAGGGCCGTGGGGAGGCCCTGGCCCTTGAGACAGGACTGGGAGGAAAGGTCTGTAGAAATCACAAGGGCTTGTGAGAAGCTAGTGGCATGGAGAGAAGTCCAAGTTTGGAAGGAAGGGTTGTTTTTCTCCTGATGACTTCCAGGTGCTCCTGAGAGGGGCCATTACAATGATGCACAGCCAGAGGGGCCCTCAGGGATATTGCCTCCTCTTGAGAACAAAATATGAAGCCATCGGTCAAATGTAAACACCGTCTCATCAGGAGTCTCGTTGCGGATAAAGGACTGCGATTCTACATCACCCACCGCCGGGAGTGAGTGCCCAGGAGGGAATGCCCAGGAGAAGGATGCTGGAGCAGGTGCAGCTGAAATGTAGGATTTGGGGAGGGACAGCCAGAGGGGCAGCTGTGTCCCATTCAGGGACCACTGGGTTACAGCCCCACTGAGGGAAAGGCGACAAAAGAGGCAAGACTTCCTAACTCCCCAAAGAGAAAGTGGGCTCTGAATGCTGGCCACGGGAGCTGATCCGTACGTAGCTCACTAGCACTGCTACTGTGTACGGAGTCACTCCCACACGTTCGACTTTTTGGAGCCCCATCCTGGTCTGCTCTTCATTTTTGGCCGTCACTTGCCAAAAGGCTGGCAGTCAGCAGGCCTGTCACCAGCATCCCGGCACTCTCCTTCAGGGCATGCGCTTTCCCCACCTCCTGGAAGTTGGAAGTTGCGCGTGGCCATGGGACCTGCTTTGGCTAATGCATGAGAACCTTAAGGGCCAAAGCTTGCTCCTCCATGTTTTCTTCTCCCTCTGGCATCGCCAACAGCCAGGTTCCAGGATTGGGGTCCAGCAGCCTGTGTTTCTAAATGAAGAAAGCACCAAGGAGCAGAACACACGGCTGTCCCAGGATGGATATCTACTGCGAGCAAGAAATAAACCTTCATTTCCAGCTGTGAAGATCCTGGGCTCATCTGCTCAGACTGATACAGAGACATTGTTAAATCACAGCCTCCTCAAGACTTCATTTTTGCACCTGTAAAATGGAGACAGTATCTCTGCAAAACTTTGTGAGTGAGATACTGTTTCTCATGCTTGGTACACGGCAGGTCCATGACAAATGTGAGCGCTCTTTTCTCTGCACTGTTTTGCCCCCAAATCCTTCATGACAGAGATTAGCCATTTTGAGACACAGTTGCTTAGGACAGATTTCAGGCATATTCCATCCATGTGTCCCCAGTACTTTGCCCTGGTTGGCATCACAGCAGGTCCTCAGCAAATACAGATAACGGAGCACCTATACACAACCGTTAGGCCCTGAACAAGCTTTTCCTCAGTGCCACGTGCCAAACACCAAGGTCTCGGACAACACCTCCTGCCGCCACCTGCCGGGATACACAATTTTCTTCCTTCCTACATCAAGACGGCACATAATCCTGCACTCTCGGGGCTACAGGATCAAGTCCCCTTCTCCCTTCCAGGACTGGAACCCCTCAGCAAGATGCCTGCACATCCCTCTCTCAATTCTGTCAGAACAGTTGCAGCGACAGAGAACTCCCTGCCCACAAAACGCTGTTCCGTGTTTAGAACTACAAGAGTGGGCTGGGTTCCAGGCCAAGTCCGAGAGCCCTTCCAGCAAGTCTACGAAGCCTGTACCATTATCATCACCCCATCCAACAGACAGGAAACCAGTGGTCAGAGAGAGAAGGCAGTTTCCCAAGGTCACACAACCAGTGAGTTATGACCAGATGCTTGATGCCACATGGATAACAGCCACGTGACAAATGAGAGCAGACTGACCAATGGCTGCATGCCCGGGACGGGCATTCCTCGTGACTTCCCAGCCCCACATAAACCCCACCCCACCACTTTCAGCTTGGCTTGGGGGAACCAGACTACAAACAACCCTTCAGCTCCGTTAAGACATAAATCTCAATAAAGGATTTCCAATAACACAGTCCTTGCCAGGAAAAGAAACATTTGCACTACTGCTTGTGCATAATATAGGTTAATATTTCAGCATGCATTAAATGTATAAACGTTTATAGTGAGGCAAAGCTCCATTATGAGCCAGGTTACCGCAGAAAAGATGAGACGCTGAAGGGAAGGGGGCATTTGTAGACTTCCATCTAACTGGAAACTCCCCAGAAGTACTTTTAGTGGGCGCGGTACTCAACCCTGCCACCGAGGAGCCAGGCAGGAAAATAACACGTTGGTTTCCAACAGATGCTCCTGAACCCTTCGTGGTAGATGATGGCTTTGAGATGGGCTGGCTGCTCTGCGGCTCCTTCGGAGACTATCGAAATTAGGATGGGATTGAGGCATGACCAAGTGCCAAAGTTGGCCAAAGATGTGCCTAAATAACTAAAGAATGGAGATGGGTCAGATTAGCCGTGTGCTAAAATCCAAGGCACATGCAGGAAACTGGAGTATTTCCTTGGCATTGGGAGGAAGCAGGAGGATGAAGCCAAGCTGAGGGAGGAGAGGAAAGTACCCATGGGCTACGTATTTTCAATCAACAGAGACTGAACCATATGAAATTGCCGATCTTTGAAGGCCGTTAACCAAAAATATGGCACTTTATATGGATTAATCTAGTGGAAGATCTATTGTTTTCTACTAATGTTCTATCTAACTATGCATCCCGGTCAGCACCACCAGGCCAGGGATGGAGCAGCAGACACAACCAACCACATGGCAAGATGTGGGCCACAGCACAGAATGCCAGACACATAGACTTTGGGGTTTATGGGCTGGAGTGCAAAGAGCAAGGACTTTTGCCAAGATAGGAGGGAAAAAAAACAAGATAGGATATACTATAATCTGAGTGTTTATGCCCCCCCCCCAAATTCCTACGTGGAAATCCTAATTCCCAAACATGACAGTATCAGGAGGTGGGGTTTTTGAGAGATGCTTAGATCATATGGGTGGAACCATCATGAATGAATTAGCACCCTTATAAAGGAGCCCCCCAAACTGCTCCCCTGTTCCTTCCACAAGGGGAGGCCACAGTGAGAAGGTGCCAGCTATGACCCAGGAACAGGGCCCTCCCTAGAAGGCTACCATGCTGATGCCTGACACTTGTCTTCCCTGTCTCCAGAAGTAAGCATTCCATTTCTATTGTTTATAAAGCCCCCAGTCAGTGGTGTTTTGTTACAGCTGCCCAGATTGACTCAGACAGGCTAGGAGTGCCCTCAGGGGCCAGGCCCACTGAAACCCCAGCCAAGCTGACTGCGGCTGGCTTCATGCCCAACCCGGGTCTCCCATTACAAAGGGGAGAGGAGCACGGAGCAGGACCAGACAGTCCTGGTTCTGCAGCCACACTGCTTGGCTCAGAACCTGCTGTACTCCTCAAAAACTGTAATGGATTGAAGGGCGGCCCCCAGAAAAGATAGGTCTGTGCCGTCACCCCCAGAACCTGGGAATATTACCTCATGTGGCAGCAAAGTGAAAATTATACCTTATATGGAAAAATCTCCATTAAGTTAAGGACCTTGAGAGGAGGTATTTATCCTGCGTTATCCAGAAGGGCCCTAAATCCGATGACAAGTATCCTTATAGTCAATGGACACAGAAGATGCCACACATGAGGAGGGGGAGGCCATGTGACCACAGAGGCAGAGAGTAGAGTGATGTGGCCACAAGCCAAGGAGTGCAGGAGCCATCGAAAGCTTGAAGAAGCAAGGAACAGATTCTCTCCCAGAGCCCTTTGAAGCACAGTGTTACTGACACCCTGATTTCAGACTTCTGGCCTCCAGACCTGGGAGAGTATACATTTCTATGAAGTTACCAAGTTGAAGGTCCTTTGTCACTCCCCCGCCCAGGAAACTAATACATGAACTCCTGCCTCAGCTCTCTCAGCTATAAGATGAGATAATAACCTCATGAGAAGAATGCATGTGAAGGGTTTCACGTGACCTCTAGTCTACACCAAGCACTCCACAGATGTAAGATGTAATCAGCAAACCACAGGAGGGACAGAGAATCACATCAGACCTAAGGAAACAGACATAATGGTCTGCCATGCATGCATTTGGTGAATAAGCCACCAGACCTCCTACTAGGAATTGCAAGGTGTTTTGGGCGAAGACCCAACTCCCTGCCCCAGCAGCCATCTCAACTCACAACTGGGAGCTTAGAGCCCTTTTCAGATAACTCTGGAACCAACACCAGCAATAACAGCTTTGGTTGAAAATATATGTATGCGAAAGTGTTCTGGAAGAGTCCATTTTCCTTCCAGAAGTGCACACTGGACACAATTTCAGCTATCGGGAATCTGGCATTTTGAGCTTGTTCAACCATTGGAAAAAGTATCTTTCAAAAAGATAGTTAAAAAAAAAAAATAGGACGCGAGGGAAGAAAATGGTTATTAAAAATGCTTAAGAGTCTTCTGAACTTCAAATAGGCTCTTTACAACAATAATACTGATGATTTAAGGGAAAAATGAATCAAGACTCTATTGATTAAATGTTCCTTAAATTATGTGTGGGTTTTAAAATGTGTGGCAGTATGCAAAACACGTTGGAGGTAAAATGTTTGAAAAATCACCCAAGACATTTAGAGAATCAGGAATGTAGCTGCAGCTTCTGCCCCGGGGCATAAGCAGTCTGGGCAAGAGAGTGGAAAGGTCATCCCAGAGCCCTCAAGCCCATCGGTGACCTGTGGCCAGTAATGCCTAACCCCGGAGCCCCATCAGCAAGCAGTGCTGTCGACTTCCTGCTGATGGGGTCCTGGTCTCCCTCACACCCGGGTGGTCTCGGCTTAGCGCCAATAACCTGAACACATGGTTCGTTCACAGATGTGAAAACAGGCCATTATGGTTCAGGGAGTGAGAACCAGGACAGGAAAGATACAGGGGTTGGGGCTCTGAATACCCACTGGGGGCCCCATCCAGGGAGGCCAGAGGGGCTTCTCAGAGAAAGGAAATCTAAGAGAAGAGCTAAACGGTGAGCCAGAATTGGCCACATATAAAGAAAACACAGGGAAAGAGAGAAATTTGGAAAGGAAGTGGCCGAGTGGCCCCTGCAAGGTGCCAGCGGCCCAGGGTGGTTCAGAATAAACAAGAGCATCCCGGCCTGCTGGTGGGCCCTCCACCGGCCACCTTCTTGGCCTCCCCTCAGCAGCCGCTAGACTCCGCTCCCTGCAGACCCCGGCTCTGTTCACCCAGCATCTTTGGAATCTCTTAAATTCTTAAGTGACAGACTCCTTTTCCCCCAGAACCTTGCTGGCCCAGCCCAGGCCTCGCTGGGGGAGGACCGCCAGGCAGCTTGCAGGGAGGCCCCAAAAGATGTCATGTTCTAGGATTCATGTGGAAAGTCAGGGTGCAGGGCAAATCGTCTCCCAAGCAATCTGGCCTCATCCTGTGACTGATCGCCCCTCAGCCAGCATATACCTTCTCCTTAGTCAAAGCCAGGCCCATGGGCAAGCCCCGTCCATCGTCCCCCCTTTCCCTGTCTCACAGATTCACGCTTAGCTGGGATCCCTCCTCCATCTCTCTAACCCTCCCCCCCATGGAGAACATTGAGAAGACAAGATGAGCACAGAACTTTCAGAAACTACTGGAGGGACACAGGCAGAAGCTTGAGGATGAGGGCCCTCTCTGATCAGCCCTCATTGTGGACAGGATCCATTCCCTTGCTGTCCCCCAGAAGCACCATCTAGAAGTCCAGGAGTGTCCCAGTCCAAAGGCAGCAGAAGCCTCTCTCTCCTTCATGGACCATATCGCCATGCAACATTCAGATCCCAATTCAACCAAGCCGCTCAAGAGCACAGAGCCGTCACCTTTGCTCGAGGTTGCTCTGCATGTTGCCCCTTTCCTCACACGAGATGGTTCTTAATCAACATGATCAAGGAAGACGTGTAGATGCCCTGATTAGTAAGCACCGGCCCATTCATGATTCCTTTGAAGCTCACCTTGACCTCGTAAGACACGAAGGGCCGTATGACAAGCCTCATCAGAGACTTCTCCAAAATGGATTGGTCTGAAGTCACCCCGCACTGAGAGGCAAAATCAGAACATGGACCCAGGCCTCTGGACCTCCACACACCCCACCAGGTGGGCCTCACTTTTCCTATCACACCTTTGGCTCTCTAGATATTACCCATCTTCGCCCAGATCAATCCAAGCACCCAGCGGGGCACATGAGAGAAAGAGGAGGAGAAAGAAGGGGAAGGCGAAGTAACCCGTACTTGCCAGCCCTGGAGAAGTTGGCTGCCTGTGCTCAAAGCTTACAGATCTGATTTAAAGATATGTTTCCCCCTTTTCTCCTTCCACAAAGTGGTACATAGCCCACTTATATATTTAATTAGAATGGATTAAAATTAATAACATCTTGAGTGGTTCCTGACCCTTCTTAAGATAATTGGAGACACCCCGGGGTGATAGGAAACCAGGAGGAAGAATTGCTGATCTAACTAACAGAGACTGAACTTTTTCATGTGCATGTAATCAGCACATCCCCTAATCACCCTCTGTATAGACATATATATCTTTTTTTTTTTTAACAACAAAGATATGTATTCTTAGGATTTGGAATCATGCTCTGTCCCTTGGGCTACAGGGCTGAAGGCGTGCTTATGGCAGGCAGACCAGCTGAAATCTGTCCTGTCCGCATTTGTGCACGGGTACACGGCTCTCATACATATTTTAACACTTGTGTGTTTGTTTTAACAGATTTTTATGACATTATTTGTCTCCATAAGTATAAATACAAAAAGCCATTTCTGAGCAATTACTGTGTGCCAAGGATTGTGGTATGTTCCCATCCATGAACCTGTCCGTTCTTGACAATAACCCCATGGAAGCAGGGAGGGTGGGGATCAGTGGGATTCTCTCCCATTGGACAGTGGAAGAAAGATGGCATGGGAGCTACACTGGGAATGAACACCAGATCCCGGGGGTCGACAACCACCCCAGACATTGCTATGATGAATGTCTCAGAAAGCAGCAGCGCTCATGGGTCGGCTTCCATTAGCTCAGCTACATGCAGGCAGAGACGTAGGCCTAGCAGGACCTCACTGGTTGTCTGAACATCTCCCACTTTCTCAGACCCAAGGAAAGTGGGGTGCAAACAGCAATGAGGAAGGTAGAGCTGGAGAATAAGCCATAACCGACCCTAATGGCAAGGGGATCAGAGAGCCGTAAACCAAGCCCCCAGGACCCCTGCCCTCCTGGGCTCCTAGAGCACATGAAGACAGGGGAGGACAGACAACCAGGGACCCCATCAGGCACTGCTGGGTCAGATCCTGCTCTGCCACTTATTGTACAAGACAGAGCTAGGGCCCCAGCTAAGCCAGCGAAGCACACCAACTATCAGCCTCTGCACTTCCAAAGTGCAGGTTCATTCCTGTCCAGCAGAGCCTTCATGATGCCAAATCTGTCACTGGGCGAGCGCCCCACACAATCGTCATGGTTTGCGCAGATGAGGTAAGAGGTTCAGGGTGACATGGTCACACAGAGATACCCATCTGTTTCCTTGACACCTCCGGGCTTTTCGCCTTCCAGGAGCTCCAGATTTCTAGGCCCACACTGAGAACAATGAGCTTTAAACAGTCATTGAGAAAGGGGAGCATTTGCTTCTCTTCTTTGGGGTCACTCCAAGCTTCAGAGGCCAGTAACTAACACCCCCTCCCCTGCATCAGCCCCACTCCCATTTGGCAACTGCCCGCATCCCTTCCAAGCATCCCCGTTCCCTGCTGTCCCCTGGATGATAGGTTAAACCACACTGGTTTCCACAATGAGGACTGCGCCTGTGAGTAGGACAGCATTTTGGGTCAAATTAGGTCAGGCCCGTTGAGCGGTGCCGGAGCTGCTACGGCATTAGGTAATCAACTCGAGGCTGGTTCCGCCCAGAGCCATTTAATTTTGGGGAGGCAAGATTTAGCTGACTTGAAAGAAGGGGGAAGCAAGCTTGCAGAAAGAGATTGATTTCAGCGAAACACAAATTCATACTCACTAAATGCCTTACCACTTCAGAATCAATTAAAATGAGATGGAGAAAAAGGCACATAGAAATCAAGAATGACTGAAAGCCCAACTGGAAAGAAAAAAAAGAGGGGGAGGAGACTTATTGGAGAGCAGGGAAGAAGGACCTGAATCCAAGGAGAACCCCCTTAGGCAGGAGGGGAGTTCTGGGGTTCTGAGACACTTTCTTGTCCAGTCCTGGGGATCTGGTGAGCAGTAGACCCAGAACATGAGGCAGGGGTTCTCAAAACTCAGCGTCAGAATTAGCTTTGGGGGACCAGAAGGAGGGACTTCACATGTACAGTTCTAGGGTCACCTGTCCAGCTTCTGAGTCATTAGGTCTGCAGAGCAGGTGCCCATCCGCTCCTTGAACAGGCTCTGCCCCCTGTACAGGTGCTCTGGGACCACACTTTGAGAAGCAAAGCCTAGACTATAGATTCCATGATGTGCCCCTTTTTTCTGGTCACCATAGTCCCAGCAATGACCGCACGTGTTGCTCATCCCTGGGATTGTAACATGAAGCCTGGAGAAAGATAGTAGAAAGACCACCACATTGGCCCCTCCAGAGAGGGCGAAGATTTTGGAAATACAGTCCTTACAAGATAAAGGTAAAGTCCCTCTGGCTCTTGGCATGGACAGCCCACTTCTGGAGAGGACTAGACAGGACCCCTAACAGTGCTGGACCACCCTGAAAGACAATTGGGCAACTTTTTTTTTTTTAAACAAAAGAAACATACTCTTACCATATGAGCCAGCAACCCCAAGAAATTCAAAACTTATGTTGACACAAAAACCTGCATGCAGATGTTCATAGCAGTTTAATTCATCATTGCCAAAACCTTGAAGTAACCAAGATGTCCTTCAGTAGGTGAATGGGTAAGTGGGGTAGATCAGACAATGAAATATTATTCACTGCTGAAAAGAAAAGAGCCATGAGGCCATGAAAAGACATGGAGGAACCTTAAAGTAGGTTACACAGTGAGAGGAGGACAACCTGAAAAGGCTACGCAGTGTAGGATTCCACTCCAGGATATCCTGGGAAAGATAAAGCTAGGGCGACAGTGAAAAGATGAGTGGTGACAAGGAGGGCAGCAGGGAGAGGAAGGAGTAGGCAGAGCACAGGGGATTTTTAGGACAGGGAAACTATTCTATATGCTGCTAAAATGCTGGATACTTGCCATGATATATTTGTCCAAACCCAGAGAAAGTGCCACACTCAGAGTGAACACTAATGTAAACGACGGATGGTGTCGGGAAGGGGGGGTGAGGATAATGATATATCCATGCAGGTACATCGATTGTAACAAACAGGCCACTCTGGTGGGAGAGTTGATAGTATGGGAGGCTGTGCATTTGGGGGGCAGGGGGTACATAAGAACTCTCTCTTTTCTCTGTTCAATTTTACTGTGAACCTAAAACTGCTCTAAAAAATAAAGTCTATTAAAAAAAAAAAAACAGGGCTAGAGATTGCCTCAGGGTCCCATGAAATACGGAATGAGCTGGGAAGGCAGAGTAGTGAGGCATGGAGTGGGGACCGAAGCCATTGGGGATGTGGCAGGAGTAAATCCAGGCTGCTGGCCAAGTGCCAATTCCTGAATAGGTGTGGGGGAGGGGCTATAAAATCAGGATAGGAAGTAGGGGCCCCTTCTCTTCCCACCCTTCCTGCCAGCAAGAAGGGTATTGCCAACAGCATCAAGATCTCAACAAGAGACCAGTCTCTCTGTGCTGTTTGAAATTCTCAAAGATCCCTTAATCCTCCCTAAGAAAACAGTTCAAACAGGTGTATAAACCAGCGAGTAGAACAGGGAGCCTCAGCATCATTATCCAGGCTTCCTAATGCCCCTTAATGCAGACTCTCCCTGCCTGTGCCTAATAAGGGCTGCTCTCCTTCATGAGAGTCCTATAAAATGCATAAATATTCCTCAAGGAACCGAGAGAGCTCCTAACAGTCTTTAATAGCTATCATAAAATGAAGGATAAAATGTGTGAAAGGAGATTGGTCATGATAATAGTGCAAGGTTGGAGAGTAGTGAATTTCCTAACCCCTCCCTGTCTGGGTTTTACAGCAGAAAGATACTGCCCAGAGTCAGGAGCATGCTCAGAGGAGGCCAACGGGGGAGGGGACCTCCAGTTTCTGGTCAGAGAACCCTAGACAAATGAACTGGAGAAGCCGAGAGCCAAAGCCAGGAGGAGACTTGCCTAAGGTCATACAGCAAATGGCAGACTCCCACCCAATCTGCCAAGATTCTGTGTGGCCCAGATGGAATGGGTCCTAGGAATTTGCATTATTCATTTATTCTCAGGGTGACTGAGATAAAAACTAGTCTACACCAAACCAGCTTGTGACTGATACAACTTGGCCCTGGCTACACAGCTCCTCCAATCTGTGTGGGAGACAGAAATTGGTATGTCGGTAGAGCTTACAGCCTGAGCTCTGCCCAGAAACTGGACAAGGACTCCAGAGCCTATCAATAAGGCAGGTATCAAAGGGCACCGCTGAGAATCCGCAGACCAGGGAAACCAGAGCTTGCTCTAAAGGACTGTTTGCTACAATCGCTGCCATAATAGGCTTGCCATGAGCACCTCTGGGCCATGCATGGGGTGGGGGATGCCCCAGTTGGCAGGAAAGCCCACAGCTAACAGACAGCAAAGCCCATAGCTCCTGTCCTGGCATGCAACAGGAGCTCGATAAAGAGCAGTTGCTGGCAAGCACAGCACTGAACATCTACAGGTGCACCCACCAAGAACCGCTGTTTATTGGGCTCTATTGCACACCAGGACATGAGCTAGGGGCTTTGCATTCCTAACTGCGATGAGCCCTCAAAGCGCTCAACTTGACTCTTGTTGCACTGAGTATATGCACCCAGGTATATGCATGACCGAACGCTGACAAAGTAACATCCAGGCAACACAGCCCAGGTCTGGACACTTGTTCCTGCTCCCCACCATAGTTTGGGGCCTACTGGTCACCTTCTGCTTAGGTTTTGCCTTATAGTCTACAGCCTCTTTTTTCTTGCTGACGGTGGAATGGCTTCTTACATCTGATGTTCAGGACCCTTTGGATGTAGGACTCCCTGCTCCTCGGCTCACCCCACTCAGTCGTCCCAGCTCTGATTCAGGGATCCCTATCCAGGACTTTCCTGACTCCTTGGTGTCTCAGCCCATCCCAGCCTGCTCGGAAGGGTAGGAGGTCCAAGAAGCCACATTTCCCTCTGCCCACCCAGTCTGACTAAGCAAAACTACAAGAACCTTCACGGTGCAAGTCAACCTGAGAACTTCAGGTCAGGTCTTCACTGCACCCAAGTCCAATCCAAACAGAGATGGGGTATGGGCAAGTAGAATAGAATAAACATTTTCTTATCAGTTGTACTCCCCGGCCAGGTTGGGGACACCTGACAGAACACCTAAGATTCTTGTGCGTGATCCAATGTCATCCTAACAGCATTCAGCAGCAGACTAAGACATGAAGGAGGCAAAGGTAGGAGGACTGAAATAGAACAATAAAACCACTAGCACTCCTAGATGATGGGTTTCATGCAAATCTAACAGAATCTCTAATTAGAATTTTTAGAAAAGCTAGCAAAATCATTGGACTTAAGAGCAATGTTCAAATATCTCTTCTATTTATTTCCTCATTAAGTAGATATAAGTGCAGTTTTAAAGACATCTTTTATAAAAGCAACAAAATGCATGAAGGACCTAAGAGTCTAACAAAAGATGCTCAAGACCTTTGAGGAAGAGATGAGAAAGATTTACTGGAAGACACTGAAGACCAAAATACATGAAGAAATAGACTGAGTTCATAGGCAGCAAGATTCACTATCATAAAAATATCAAGTTGAAGAGAATTGGCCTATAGATTCCACTCAATTCTAAGAGAACATTCCCAACAGGGTTTTATGTGGAACTGGACAAGTGACTTATTTATAATTAAACAGATAAATAGGGGCGCCTGGGTGGCTCAGTCGTTAGGCGTCTGCCTTTGGCTCAGGGCGTGATCCCGGGGTCCTGAGATCAAGCCCCGCATCAGGATCCCTGCTCCACTGGGAGCCTGCTTTTTCCTCTCCCACTCCCCCTGCTTGTGTTTCCCCTCTCTCACTGACTGTCTCTCTGTCAAATAAATAAATAAAAAATCTTTAAAAAAAAAAGTAAACAGATAAATAGGTAAAATGTAAATATGTGTGTGCCTGGTTTGTGTATACATAAACACACACAAACACACATTCACATGTAACTTTTAGCTTGCAAAAAAGAAGACAAATGTAAATTGAAACTACATCGTGATGCCAATTCTCATCCAAAAGTTTTCCAAAAATAAATGGGGGGAAAAAGTACTGTTATACACCGTTGGTAAGAACTCGAAATGAGATTAACACCGTGGATGGGAAATCTTAAAGAAATAAGATGGTGAAACTAAAGCAAGACTATGTCATCCATGATAGAGCTTTAATGTATATGCATCTAATGTATGATTTCACCAGCTCTGTCCACTCAAACAGCCCAGAAACAATGACCAAGCCAATAGCAATAAAGACTCCTAATGCCCAGACTGTCACTTTTCTCAATTTGCACTGATAGGAACCAGGTTTCTGGGACAAATGTTCATTCTAGGTCTGGGGTAGGAAATGCCCAAAACGAGCCTGGAACATCCTGTCATTTTAGATTTCAAAATTTCAGATTTTTTCCACTAACTTGAAGAAGCTCCCAGTGGCCATGGATGGGGCAATTTGGACGTCAGTAAGGATAACAAGTAGAATGGATTAAAGCACTTGGGCTTAATCCATGAGTTTATGATGCTATTTTTAAAAACGTATTTGTTATCTTTGACGAATACTTGGGTGTCAAGTCATTATTTTGAAAACTGGTAAGTTAAAGAATTACCTGACAGTGTTCAGCACAGATAACTGCCTCTGGTGTGATCCAGTTTGTCCTGTTTTTCCTTTTATAAAGTGTACTCCAAGGTAATTAATAGTTAATTAGGAGTAATTCATCTTTATAAAATAATTCCAGCTAATAAGTAGGAAGGACTTATAGAATCAGAATGCCACCATCGTGTAGCCCCTAGTGAATTCGTGAATCTAGACCATGATGATCCATGGCTGCTATTAACACAGAAGACCAGCCAAATATTACGTGGCTCCTGATGGAAGTGCATGCCACCACCTATGGAGTAGTCTTGCTCTCCCACTCCGAAAAATGAACCTGAATCTCAAGTTTCAAATTATTAACAAGACCTAAAGAGAACACATATTCAAAGGCTGCTATGGTGATGTAATAACCAAGTTCAGACCATGATCAGCTCTGGGGATAGACTTTTTTGAATCCTGATTCAAACCAACAGTTTTTAAAAATGTTAGAGTTTGAGAAATTTGCTCTGTTAACTGGTCATGTGAGGTTTTTAAGTTTTAGAGGTGATGATGGTATTACACACATTTTTCAAGAGTCCTTAACTACATACGCAAGAATGAAAACAGTCGCGACACCACAGAGGCCCAATGTGAGGAACTTGCCTTGCCAGTCATCAAGAATTACTAGAAAGGTCTATGAATGAGGTAGATAATGTAACACTGGTGCAGAGATAGGACGAACAGACTCATGGAGCAGCACGGAGATCCAAAAATTATTTATTTAAATCTGTGTTTTGGTTTGTTTACATAGCTTATTTTTCAGGTAAATAGGAGATGGTAAAACTCATCAGTAACTGGTGCTGGGACAATTGTGCTGATTAGCCACACAGAAAATAAGCCATTTGGAAAAGAGAAGATTGATAACAGAAGGAACACTAAAATTTTAAACTTCTGTTTATCCAGAGACACCTCAAAGAAAGTGACAAGATGGCTCCCACTGGGAATGACATTGACCACATATGACACTCAATGATTAGAATTCAGAATATATATTTAACTCCTAAAAATCATAGAGAGACACATTACCCAATTTAAAACCATGGAAAAGACTTGAACAGGCATTCTCAAGGAAGGTAACTAGAATAGCTCATAAACTTTTGGCAAGACAGCTCATTCTATAATCAAGAAAATTTAAATTTTTAGAAAACTATAATCTATTTTCATACCCAGCTCAAGAATCTGACAATACAAAGGGCTGGTAAAGATGTACATTAAGGAAACCTCTCCTATACTACCAGAGAATATAAATTGATTCAACCATTTTTTAAATTAAAGATTTATTTATTTGAGAGAGAGACAGCACACGTAGGAGTGGAGAGGGACAGAGGGAGGGGAGGGAGAGAATCTCAAGTAGATTCCCCACTGAGCTCAGAGCTCAAGGGGCTCGATGGGGGCTGGATCTCACGACCCTGAGATCACAAGCTGAGCCAAAACCGAGAGTCAGATGACCAACCAACTGAGCCACCCAGGAGCCCCACAACTCAACCTTTTTTTTTTTTTAAAGCAATTTGGCATCAGCTAGCAGAATTTAGTATGAGCATTACACATGGGCCCATAATTCTCAGGTAGAAACCACTCGCACACCTAGATATATTTACAAGAATGTTTATAGTGCTTTTCTAGAAAGGACTAGAAACATCCCAAATATTCTTTAGTAGGAAAGTGGAGAAGTAAGCTACAGCTCAGCCACACAATGAGATAATATACAGCAATGAGAATTACGAAGGACAAGTACACAGCTCACAATGAATGAACCTAAAAAAACTAATGTTAAGAGAAAAAGGCAAGTTGCATAAGCATACTTCTAGCATGATACAATTTTGTAAAGCTCAACTGAAAAATAAGCCACAGTAACATATCGTTTAGGGGCACATACCTGTATGGAAGTGCTCTGAGGAAAGGCAGGGGAATGGTAAGCACTAAACCCAGAAAGGTGAGGATGTAAATGAGAGGGAAGCCAAGCTTCTGCAAGTGTTAAACTTTGATCATTTTTTACATCAAGTTTTGGGCTCACAGATGTTTTATTACTAAATTTACATATTTTACATGTTTGTTTTTGAAGTTAAGAATAGTTGAAATGGTGAGGCTGGCTCAGGATGAACACGGGTCTGGTTTCTGCAAGGAGGAGACAGACCCAGCTCTGGGAGGAGATAAAGATGCCTTTCCCAGGACTGACAGCCCTCACTCTAGGACCAGCATACCAAGTGGATCTTGTTGAGGCCAACAGACCTCTCCCAAGATGCAAGGTTAAGGAGGAAGAATTTTTCCTAGGCAGGAAGGAGTAACGGAGATAAAGTGTCCATTCATTCCTAAAGCACGGCACCATCTTCGAGGAGACAGAATCCCAGCTCTGGCCAGCCACACCCTGTTCACAGCTGGATGACCTGTTTCAGATTTATGAGCCATGTCTGTTTTCATAGACCTTCCACCCCGCCCACTTGTAAGGCTGGTGCCTGCAAGAACACAAGCCCCTGGAGGAATGCCTTAGAGACTTCCAGTCATCCAATTCCACAAATACTTGTGATCCCTACCCCATCCCAAGCACTTCTGTGGGTGCTAGGGCTAAGAGATAAGCCAGATCACATCTTTGCCCTTTATCGCGCCTCCTGGGAAAGGGAGAGGAGAAGAAGGAGCCCATATGGGAGAAAAGCCAGCCACCCCACTGACTAGGGTCCTGTCGTGGGGCTTGATAGCACAATGAGACACAAAAATGCAGTTCAGGGAAACTGCACACACTCACAGAGCCCACTGATTTCTATAGCAGGAGGGTTTTGCATCTCAAAAACTAGAATGATGCCCTGAGATTTTCCCTGCAGCTCCTCCTAGTTTTCCTACGATTTCTTGAAAGATAAATAAATTATCCTTAAGTCATCAATGTCCACATTGATGCTGAAGGAAAGAACAACGGGAGGCTTTTTACAAAGCGAGAGAAAGGATGGACTGCCAGGGGCTCAAGGGGAACCCAGGGATGAGGGTGTGCACGTGGGTAGGCGTCACTGAGTTCTGTCCACCTGACATTCTTTTTTTTTTTAAGATTTTATTTATTTATTTGATAGAGAGACAGCCAGTGAGAGAGGGAACACAAGCAGGGGGAGTGGGAGAGCAAGAAGTAGGCTTCCTGCTGAGTGGGGAGCCCAATGTGGGGCTCAGTCCCAGGTCCCTGGGATCACGCCCTGAGCCAAAGGCAGATGCTTAACAACTGAGCCACCCAGGCGCCCCTCCACCTGACAATCTGCAATAGATTCGTTCCTTTAATATTCACACAACCAGGCAGATGAAGTCAGGAGGAAGCCAGTGTAATTTTTTGTGCTGAAGCCCATTTCTTTCTCCTGGCTTGCCTCTCTCTCCAAGGGTCAGGTGAGGGTACCAGAACTCCACTGAAATGGAGAAGTAACAGAAAAAAGTAGGGCATGCAGCTGGCCAGTCTCTGGCAGCCAAACTGCCCAGGACCAAGAGGGTAAGGCACTGCCATCATAACAGAGGCCCAGAAAGTGGCCAAGGTTCCCAAGGCAGGGAAGGCCAGGAGAATTTCAGGAGGCACATTAGATTCATTTGATGTAACTGTAGAGCCCAGGATAATCTCACCAGTTGGAGTCAGTAGGAAGCTCTGAAGTTGGAATAGGAGGAGGAGAACCAGGGGGACAAGCTGGAAATTTGTACAAGGTGTCGCTGTGACCCCATGCAGTCAGCCAGCTGCCCTTTCAACCATCTGGCATCTGGCAGAAGACTCTGGTATTACTGCTCTCTGGGGACAGTGAGCCAAAGGGGCTCAAGACTCAACAGCTGGCAGGGACAACTGAGGGCAATGCAGAGGCACCACAGTGAAAGCAGGAAGAAGGAGCAAAAGTTGACATGAGGGGCAGGGAGATCAGGGACCATGCCCAGCCCAGCCCCACCCTCCAGTAGGAGGAAACTCCTCCAGGACCAAAGTGACCCACCCAAGGGCAGAGACCTACAGATACGGACATTAGGGCCCCCTGGGGTTGGCAGAGGTGTGTACAGAGGTGACAAAATTGTCAGACTGGGGCTCTGTGTCTGGACAGCAAAGCCCCCAGCTGACAAGCTCTGCCCTACCACGCTGATATTCCTGATCAGCAATGTGGCATTTCCCTCAGCCACGTGTGGACAGCCAAGAACTGCCAAGCATTTGAGAAAAGTTTCTAACAAGGAAGCGAAGTTCCTTATGTCTGTAAAGAACCAAAACACAGATACTAGAAAAACAAACATAATGTTAATATCCTTAGAGAAACGTAAGAATGTTCCTTACGTCTATAAGGAACCGAAACACAGATACTAGAAAAACAATCATAATGTTAATATTCTTAGAGAGGTAAGAAAGTATGATATCCATGAGACAGAAGTTTTACTTTGTTAAAAACTAACCAAAATCAATTTGTAAAATGGGGGGGGGGACAACAAAAATGGAAGAGAAAAAGTTAAACTTTAGGGAATCAATCCAGGAAAACAATATTTGAAAGCCAGAGGTTCTAAAAAGTAACAGAAGAGGAAAAACAGAAAACTATCGAAGGAATAACAGAATGCCCCAAAGAACACACATCTCCAGACTGAAAAAGCCCAGTGAGAGCTCATCTCAGTGCTAACAAAAAGATCAATACATAATCACACTGTTGTGAAATATCACAACACTGGAGAAGGAGAACATACCAAAATCTTCCAGAAAGAAGTAGGTCATAGACAAAAGATCATTAAAGTGCCACTGACAGCCATGTCAGAACCTGGAAGAGAATTCAAAATTGTGAGCAAGGATAAATACTTGAAGCCTAGAATTCTATACCCAGCTAATGAGCAATCCCATGCTCAGGCAGGAAAGATCTTCCTAAGACTTGCATGGTCTTTCTAAATGTATCATCCATACACTTCAAGAGGAAGCCATGTATCCAATGAGGAAGTAATCAAAACCTAGGAAGAGGGTGGAACTCAAGAAACAGAAGATAGAGCAGAGTCGAGGGGGCGGGTGTTGTGCAGGGATCTCCCAGGCAGGTGGAAAGGAAATCCCAGGGTAAGAAGGGTACAGCAACCCCGGAGAACAATTTCCACAGACAGAGCTCCAGGGCGGCAGGCTCCCAGAGCAGACATACTATCTGGGGCTTCAACCGTCCTGACGGGCCTGGCCAGTCTGGGATGCATGGAAACCTAGCAGATGAACAAACAAAGCCATCATTTTAGCTCTGGATAAAATAAACCACTGCAGAAGAAAGAAAAAACATAATCATGAGACACCACATGTCTCAACTGTGAATAATATTTACATGCTCAGAACAACAACACTGAGTGTTGACCTACAAAATGGGTGACAAACACACTTGGAGAAGGGGAGGGCCCACGGGGGTGGGGGCTGGGGGGAGGGCCCTCAGGTGGGAGGAGGCAGAAGAGCACTAAACCCTCCTCTTCCTCAGCACAAAGTCAATAGATCATGTCTAATAAAAACATTCAAGATGACATTTCTAAAGATCACCCATGGACTGTTAAAATGAATTTAAGAAAAAACAGCTCTGAGTTGAAAGCTGCTGGTGCCTCTGAGAACGGGAAGCAGGTAAGAAGGGTCAGGGCAGGAGTCTGCTGCTGTTCGTTAAGATCCTCGTCGAACTATTTGATGTTTTAATCTATTCCTTTGATAAAAAATTAAATCATAGTTAAGTCTTGCATCTGCCCCCACCTCTCCACCCCTGCCCACACATGTGACTCTCCTTGCCTCTGTGCTTACTTCGTCACCGTGTTAAGTGCTAGGACTAGTCCTGAACGTGGGGAAACTGTAAAGAGTTCCAGGAAATCAGAGGCAAGAGTCTTGGGAGAAGGAAAACAAAGTCCACGGGCTCTCAGGAGCTAAGGCTTAACTGGTCCTTCCTGAAGGTCAGTTGAACGCTTTGCCCTTGATTTAGCCAGAGAAGCCCTGGGACCTACAAACTCTTGTCTGGCTTCAGGATCTCCTCAGGAGCCTATGAGGGCCACTTCAGGTCTCCCCATTGTCACTTCTGAACGTTCCTCTTAATAAAAGAAGGTTTTAGACCATAAAATCCAGCCTTCTTTTATAATACAGATCATCAGTATTGCCCAAGCAGAGTGCTGGAAAACCCAGTAATGAGGTACAATAAATCTACCTTCTGGGAAGATTGGGGGTATATATTTAATATGCCTGACACAGTGCAAAGCCCCCTGGTTTTAACCCAGTCTGTCTCAAGGCTACACCATCCCTCTCTCTGCTCACCACCCCAAGCCAGTGCGGTCAGAGCAGGCCCAGGGAGAGAACACAGGAGCGACATCCCTCTGCCCACTCTAGTTTGGGGCTGTGCAAAGTCTGCATTGAAGAAGGAAAACCCAGAAGTTGCTAAGGAATGTGCATATCCCAAAATCAAGGTTGAGTTCTGGTTCTCCTGGTTCTCTCAAGGCAGGGACCCACCCCCTGCCTCCCAGAGAGGAGTGCAGGGGAGGCTGACAGGAGGCTCCCTAAGCATTGTTTAGAGACCAGCTCTGGGCCCTTCTCCCTTTTCTTCCCAGCCTCTGCAGCCCTCTGGTTGGATCTCTTTCCCCTTAAGGACGTCTGTTCATGGATGCAATGTCACTCTGACCACTGCACATCCCAGGGGTACGACTGATGGTGTGGAGGATGGAGACAAAGGTCAACCAGGAGGAGATGCCTACAAGAGCCTGGTGGGTTAGGAACAGGAGCAGTGAGGAAAAGCAAGGGAAGGACAGCTGTGAAGAAGGGGTGGGAACCAGCAAGGCACCTACATGCCTGTCCCCTCTGGCGACCATCACCAGCCCCACCCACAGTTCTGTGCACCAAAAGGCAAAGAAATTTAGATTCAGTGTTTGGGTTTTGTGGTGTTTTGTTTTAAGCAGAATGGCATTTAATTGTTTTAAGGGAGAAAGTATACCATAGTATCTGGTATGACTCTGGTCTGAGATTCTCTGAACCTTCTCCCAGTTCCACAGAGAATGTGGGCTTCTGTCCATATCCATCTATTGGCAAGGATGGAAAAGCAGATTTGTTCTTGGGTCTCCTGCCAGGCTGAGAGGAGCATGCAGTCTCCTCCAGGGCAACTCAAGCTGGAAAAGGCAGTGGCCCAAGCGTCGGATCCTGCGGACAGAGCCCAAGCTCCCCAGCTCCAGGCCTCCAGCCGCCCCCCCTCCCCCCGCCGTGGTGAAGTCCAGGGTCAACCTTCACATCTCAAGAGGAGCAAGGGCTGCAGAACCAAGTCCTGCACTTGGCCCACACTGGCTGTGTGACTTCACATCACTTCACTTCTGTTTATTCTTCTATAAAATGTTCTGTATTCCTTTAATGGAAGGCTATGCAACTCTACCGAAGGGAAATATCTAGCTCAGGGCTTGATGGGTGGATGGGTCCCTGTGCATTTGCGATCCCTTCCTGAAGGGCATACTTTAAACCATCTTCTGTGTTGGGGAATCTTCTCCCTCTCCAGATACGCTTTATTTTTGTCAACAGAAGTCACTTTGGTGCCATGCTGCTGATGAATTAGGGAGATTCTGACCTTGGTTCTGACACTAGCTTGTCAAACCACTGGGCCTTAGGCAAGCCACTTTCACTCTCTGGGCCTCAGTTACCCTATCTGTAAAATGGGGATGCTCGGCTTCATCTCTTTGAAGGCCCCTTCCATTTGAAGTTGTGAATTTATGTGTCTTTTGGGGGAAGGTTATTAGGGATCCATTATCTACTCCTAAGCGCACACAAGTTAGACAAACCAGTTTTGAGGTTATCTTGAGATGAGAATCACCCCACTGACCCACACACAGATGTTTCAATGGATGAGGGACTTTCAAGATGCGGGCCCTGAGAGACAGCAGACATTTTTAGCACAGGTGGGCTCATTCCTAATATGAACTGACAGTAACAGCTTGAATGTGGCACCATCCCACGTTAGCTTAAGAACCCAAGGGGCTTACTTGGCTCGCATGGCCGGTCAGGGCAGAGACATTCATTCCAGGAAGACCAAAGCCCTGGCCCCATCCCACATCCAGCGGCAACACTCACTCACTCGGAACCATGTTTCAACCCTTTGATCCCCATTTCAAATAATGAAGGACGTTTCTGTGGCATCGTCCTAACCGGCTTAGTGTCTCACATCAGAAATGCTGCGGGAGGCATGCTGGGAGTCATGCCAGTTTGGGGGAGGGGCGGATAATTAAGGAAATCATGGTGAATTAAGCTTTCTGCAACGAGGCACAAACATCTTTTCATGAACAGCAACATCATGTTAGCTTATGTTTTGCCGAATAGAAAGGCAGGGCCTATCCTTGGGGTTTTCAGCCTGGTAAAACACATCTGGCAACTAAGCCAAATATTTAAGGGTCATTAAAATCCCAAACTCCCTGTGCCAAGAACTTTTCTCCTTTGTTATTCGAGTGCGGAGCAGTTACGGAAAATGCGTTCCATATGGTTTGTGCTGCTGCATTCCTATTTACTTCATCAAATCACTGCTTTGAAAGAGCTATTTGATGTCAAAGATGCGTTAAGATTTTATAGACTTTCCCAATCCAGCTTTTTAAGATTCTCCCTTTGAACCAGAAATGCTTGCCAAGAGTAAACAGAACTGAAACCACGAGGGGTCAAGGGCTTTGTTGGAAACAAAGACCCCAGCCTGATCAAGGGCTTTCCAAGTTTGGGGGCAAGCACGCATTTCCAACTGCTTGCCAAAAGTCCCCAAAGATCATGTTTCCCACATAAGTTAAAGTATGTGTTTTCATGTATTCGTATTTTATTAATAATATAACACCGTCACCCACCAGCTCCCACCAAGAAGTAAGGACACAAGACAGTCATGCGCTTAAAATATGAACAGAACTTTAGAAAGTTGGAAAATTTATCTTTAAGTCATGAATCAAAATTCTCTCCAGTGAGGGTTTCTCAGCCTTGAGAGAAAAAGCTAACAAATACAGATCTTGGGAAAGCTCCCAGGGCCAGAGTCAGACTCCCCAGACACTGAGAGGTGCGAGGACATTAGAGAACAGCTCTCATTTTACAGATAGGTAAACAGAGGACCGGGCCCCAATCATGGGGCCAGAGGTAAAATCCAGAAGCTCCCAAATTGTTCCCTTCTTGTCCTCTCTACTGCCTTCAGCCTTCTCTTTGTCATTGTCCCTTTCCTGAACCTGCCCCAGCAGCCTCCTCTGGGTTCCCCCATAGTCTCCCTTCTCCCCTTATTACACCCCCACACAGCAGTTGGGGAGGGAGGGTTACTGTAAAACTGCACTCAAAACTGCTCAAAACCCCACAGCATGCCAACTGTCCAACCTCCTGTCCCTATCACCTGGCACCACTGCCCCTGCTGATCTGCCCATGCTCACCCAGTGCCAACAGCCCCCTGCTCACTCTGCTCCACCCACACCACTGCCTTCCAGCCCCTGGAGTCCACAAAGCCTATTGCTGCCCCAGGACCTTTGCACTTATGGTCCCTTTTGTCAGCAGTGCTCTTGCTTTCTGTGCACAGCTCCTCTTTTCGCCCTCAGCCTCAGCTGTACCACTTCAAAGAGCTCTTTCCTAGCTATTCAATATAACGAACCCACATGACCTTTGCTGGCTCTTGTCTCTGCACATTTATGATCTGAACCCCCACACTGGGCAGCGAGCTTCATGAAACCATGAAAAGAGGGATGACTTATTATTTCTCCCCTTTAACTCCAGCACCCACAGCACAGTGCCTAGAAGGTAAGAGGCACTCAGTACGTGTCCTTTGATGTCTATTTCTCACCCTGGGTTCCCTCCATTAATGGGAAAGGATTTTTTAAAAAGAATCCAGGGCTTATGTTAGGACCCAACCCTACCCCCCCTTTTTTTAATCTCTCCCTAGTGCTGCCCTGTCACCCCATTTGAGGGCCCTGCCTCTGCTCACTCCCCATCTGTTCTCGGGTCCCCCCATTACTCGGAGAACTCAGTCTCCCAACACTTCAGAATGCGACCCCTCAGAGGAAGCCCTGAAATTTCATTGAGATCTATAAATTCAAAATATCCATCACTTTTCAGTTGTGGGAGTTGTGGCGGTCACATGATGGGGAGCTGCAGGGCAACGGGTCCTGGAGGGTAGAGACCGGAAATGGAGACTTTCCTTTGAGATTCCCAATGCCTGCCCACCCTTCCGGGAACTGGGAGAACTCCAGTTCATTCAGTTGGCTTCTGATAACAAATGCCCCTTCCCTCACCATGGCTCTCAGTGGCTTCTCCATTCCCCCTGTAGCTTTCTTGATACACAAAAATTCCACCTAAGTATTTTTTACTTGTATTTTTGTGCAAAGTAAAATAAAGCTGGCTTGGGATAAAATATTTATGAATGGCCGTGATGATCAGTTTCTCTGTCTCTTTGCCAGGAGGTCCCGATGTAGGTAGATGAATATCTTGGGCCAAAAACTTGTAAAGAAGATCACAAATCTATAGATCAAGCATGTGTTCAGTCATTCCACCAACTTTTGAGAATATAGTATGTTCCAGACATTTCACCGGAATCCTATGGTGAGGAAAGCCAGAGTGGCCCCCTCGGGGAAGGCAGACATAAGGCCAATTATCTGTGTTCCCACCCAAGCACTCACTTAGGGCTTATCACTGGTCTGGTGAAGGTCATGTGACATTATAGATCATAGTACAGGGTTCCTGTTCCAGGCCAGCAGGGTGGAGACAGCTACTCTCGGGAAGCAGCAGGTGAGCAGAGGTGGGTGGCTGGGAGACAAGTGGGTATAGTTGAATGAGCACTGGCCAGAGTCAGGAGGACCCAGTCTCTAAGCCCAGCTCCAACAATATCCAGCTGAGTGACTCTGCACATCCTTCCTCCTCCTCTGTTGTACCCCAATGCTGTTTTCAGATCCTTTTAGCCATCCCCCCTCCCTCCACTCCTACCACCACTTCTCCAATTCAATTCTATTGATCTCCGCCTTCAGTTGGTATTCTAACCATTCCCACCCAGTGTCCCTGGCCCTGATTCTTTTACCCTCTATTCCAGATCTTCTCCCCGGAGTACAGCCCCAGGCAAGAGGGAGCCAGGAGGTGCTGGAGCTGGGCAGTGCCGAAAGGAACACGTTCATTTCAAGAAAGATCTTCTAGAAAGCTCAACTGGTGCCATGATGACCAGGTGAAAAGCGGGCAGCAGAGCAGGAAGAGGTTGCAGAGGGGGAGGACCCCGGCCAAATGCGATGGTCAGAGGGCCAGAAGAGAGACAGGGAGTAGCGGGGCTTGGCAGCACAATGCGGGGTATGCAGCAACCAACAGCTGCCGGGCCGGCATCAAGGCCCCCCCCAGCCCTCTGTTCTCATGTGGGGGTCCGAAATTCGTCCTCAAGACCCATCAGGACCCACAAGGGAGTTTAACCTCAAGTGAACAGAGAAGAACATACTCAAAAGGGCTTGAGTTCCAGCTTAAACATTCCCCTAGGAATGATTCCGGCAGGAGAGCTGTTCTGGAACATACCATGGTATGCTAGGGGCAAAGAAGGGAGAGGACTAAGGTAACAGGCGTCTCTTGAAAGGAGTTTTGACCCCAGGCCTCAGAAACAGAATCTGTCTTTAAGCCTCTGGATGCTCTGGTAAAAAGAGTTTGTAAATAATTTAGCACCCAAGTAGTAGACTGCAAACAGCAAACACAGCCTGCTAGGAGGAGGGCCATGGAGGTTCCGCCAGAAAGAGGGCTCTAGACTGTGAGCCGCCCACGGGCAGGGGCTACGGCTACTGGCCGCCGCCAGACCTCCAGCACCTGAGTCCCTGCACCCTGGCAGCTACTCCGGGGTTATCTGAGTGAATCAGTACCTAAGGAAATAGACAAATGAGCAAATGACTTATCCTTGGGAAAAAAACATGCACGTCCCAAAGCCAAACCAACCACAACACACAACGCATGATCATAATCATGATCTATGTTTATACCACTGACCCCTCCCCTGTCTGCACCCCCAGGTAGAGGAAAATGCTTCCCAGACTCTGGGCTTCTGCAAACATATGCTAGGAAGCATCTTGTATCAGTCAAGTACAGAAGACAGACAAAACTCAGGAACAATACAGTGGGGACGGGGTGATTTGTTAAGTGGTGTTTCTAGGCTGTCTCACTCCTCACCTTCCCTCTGCAGATCAGGCCCATTCTCACCGGCTTCCCAGGATTCCACCTGCATGGAAGAGAGGATGGCTGCATCCAGGACCTTTATTTAACATTCCAGAGGCAGAAAAGAAAGCTCTTCCTTCCCCAGTCTAGGTAAGACCTACAGAGGAAACTGGCTGGCTGGTTTGGGTCACATGCCCACTCCTTGGACCAAGCCTTTGTGACCAGAGGAAGTGCACTCTGATTGGCTAGACTTGGACCAGTGGAAAGGCCCCCCTCATCCAGAGGAGCTTGTTCTGTAACTGACATGCTTGTAAGAACGACACAGAACAGGCTAATGGGGTGTGCCTTCCAAAGCAAAGAATCTGCCACCGCCATCATGAAGAAGAAGAAGAAGAAGAAGAAGAAGAAGAAGAAGAAGAAGAAGAAAGAAGGAAGAAGGAAGAAGGAAGAAGGAAGAAGGAAGAAGAAAGAAGAAAGAAGAAAGAAGAAAGAAGAAAGAAGAAAGAAGAAAGAAGAAAGGAGAAAGGAGAAAGAAGAAAGAAGAACAGGGCTGAGGAGGAAGAGGAGAGGAATGCTAGACAGGTAAGGCCAAGAGATGCCCCCTCCACCACAACCTCCATGCTCACGAAATTCTTCATTACTGCTGTAGACATTTGGATGAAAGAACAAAAGGGACACTCACTCACTAGCAACTTAGATAAAATTTGCTTCCAGCTGTTCTTTCCTTAGCAGGGAAGCCAAATGCAAAGACAGGTTTTGGAGATGGAGAGACCCAAGTTCAAATCTTGGCCTCACAACATGCTTGCTGTATAATCTTGGACAAGTTACTTAAATTCCATAAGCTCCACTTCTTCATTTGCAAAGCAAGCAGCAAGACCTAACACATAGTATGTACTGAGGATTAAATGAGAAAAATATGTGAAAGACTTGGCATACATTGTCTGATAGAAAAACGTCAATAAACATTTGCTCAATGCATGAATTAATTAATTTGAACTTCGCAGGTCAGAAAGGACCTGGCTGGATTGTCCTACTTCTACTGCTCAGCAGCAGAATGAGTTTTTCCTTCCTAAAAATAGATAGTGGCATAGTTTATAGTTCTAGGACAGAAAAGTCCAGTTGGCCAAGTACAGGTCTTAATATTACCATTGTCCCCATTTTATAGATGAAGAACTGAAGGTCATTAAGAGAACAGGATTTCCCAAAAGGAAATCTGCGTGCCCTGACCACAAAGAGGGGAGGTATATGCTAAAATGGGTGCCTATTTTGGACCATGGTTAAGCTGCCAAGAATTAGCTAATTACTCCTCTCTCATACACCAGCAGGATGATAAAACTGCTTTTTATCTGCGTGGAGATTATATCTCTTCCAGACATCACTTGACCCAAGCTTCACCTTAGCACCCTAGCATAGAGGAGACAGGCCCTACCAGTGCCTTTTACAGATGGGAAAATAAACTCAGGAAGTTTAAGTCACTCAATTATGGCCACATAACTATCAAATGGTCAAAGCCAGGGTCAAACTCAGCTCAGGCTCACAAAGGAAAAGTAGAACTGTAATAATCACCAAAGTCTCTGTTTATTATACATTCACAGGAGATGTTTTTTTTTTTTTTGTCTTTTTTTATTTATTTTTTTTTTTTTTGAGAGAGAGACAGAGAGAAAGAGAGAGCAAGCAAGTGGGGGAGGGGAGGGGCAGAGGGAGAGGAGAGAGAATCTTAAGCAGGCTCCATGCTCAGTGCAGACCCTGACAGAGGACTCAATCTCATGACCCTGAGAGCATGACCTGAGCCAAAAATCAAGAGTTGGATGCTTAACCTACAGAGCCACCCAGGTGCCCCTATGAGTTGCCATTCTTAATTCAGACATGGACTCTGAGTTCATGATTGATCTTGAAGGTCAGTAGGCAAACCCCCTTCCCAACTTGGGAATCTTCCTTCAGCCCCTCTGAGAAGTGGGGTAGAGGCAGAATCAGAGTAAGGACACACCCTATATCCATCCCCAACACAGCCTGAAGCACAAAATGGATCACCATGTTTGTCATCAACAAATGTATCAACCCAGGTATAATTGTTGAAAATGAAAAATTCTTGGCCTATAATATGCCTAACACTATAGCAAGGAATTTAAGATTCTAGTATGTTATACCAAGACATAAAAATTGTGATAAATGCACCTGTCCTTGAGGAGATGGGCTATACGCAGGCTCCTGAGGTCTTATGAAAAGGATTTGACTACATCACCACCTTCTGGAGACTGGAGTTTTTCTCTGCATGTCTACAGAGTGACCACATAATTTATTGTCCATACTGGAACACCTGTGAGAATCAAGGTGGGGGGGGTAGTTATTCGTCATTATGCCATGACCACAGAGAAAAACCAGGACTGTCTTGTGCAAACCAAGACAGCCACCCTAGTGAGAGGGAACAACCGGCAATCAAAATGATGCAGTCACATAGAGTTAATATCAAATGTTTGATATCTTGCTCAAAACATCTTCCCTCTGTACCAGTCTTTTTTGACCTCAATTTTTCATGTAATTCCTTGACAGAAATTGTTCAGGGGAAAGTGCAGATAAACATATATTCTGAGGGAAGGTTTTACATGATTGCTAATTTAGTTAAAATGGCTTTTAAACATTGTCTTTGGATAATCTAAGTTGGCTGCAGAACAACAGCACAGTGGGAGGCTAATGGAGATTTAGCAACCTGCGGCTAATTGTAATTTCTTTCGGTTTCCTTTCTAAATCATTTTCTTTTTTGTCTGAGTCCCTGTCCTCATTTATGTCAGGTTTGGCCAAATCACAGTTCCATCCTGCTCCCTCGGAGGCTGGGAAGGGTCCAGGTGGGCAGTAGAGGACAGTGATCTGGACACAGCTGGGACAGCGAAACCCATCGCCATCTAGACCCACAGAGAGTACACGGAGAGAGAATCCTACTAACGGAGTCTTCTGTGGCATGAACTTGGCATATTCATGCACAATGCTAGGAAATCTGACTTTCTAACAGCCTCCCCTGATTTGGCATGCGTAACTTTTTAACCTGCAGGTCTTTCTATCCCTGGAACTCCCTTCCACTGATGGACAGAATTCTATTTTCTTCCCCCTACAATCCTTACCTTGTGACAAGCGGGGGGGAACCTTATCAACAGATGAAAGAAAACCCAAAAGAAATGAGCTCACTACATTGTAGCCACTCCCTTAAAGGTTGAGTTCAATAATTCAGCAGGTGCCAGGCATGTTCCCAGCACCTGGGAGGATGCTTCCTCCAGAGAGGGCCTCACTAGAAGCACATGACTTTTGCTGGTCGGAATTTGGATTTTCCTAAATTCTTTAGGTGAAGGGAGGAAAGATTTGTTGAAACAAGAATACCTGAAAGCCATGACAAGATGCTTCTGAAATCAGTGCATGACCCCTAAGTTTTCCCTAAGAAGTCAGTTATTTAGAAGAACCCTA
Source organism: Ursus arctos (assembly GCF_023065955.2). Taxonomy (NCBI): domain Eukaryota; kingdom Metazoa; phylum Chordata; class Mammalia; order Carnivora; family Ursidae; genus Ursus; species Ursus arctos. Next base: position 21,426,984 of record NW_026622863.1, read on the forward strand.
CAAGTAGGCATCTATAGTAGGGCCATGGATGGTAAGTAAGGAATCCAGGAACTAGGCATGAAGATTGCAAAGAGTGAAAAGCCAATGAGGAAAAGAGACTAGTGAGTATGCAAGAACCAGCTTAGGAAAAGTCTATGCCATATTGAAAGAGAATCAACAATTCTGGGGGTGTCTGCCATTATGAAGGAGCATCAACAACTTTAGGGGTATTTGGCGGCAGGAGAGGAGACAAGACCAAAGAACCATAGAGTTCAGTGGTCTTTATTACCCTATGCTGCCTAGAGACGCTGAATTCCAGCAGAGATGCTTCTGGGTTCCCCTCAGGTGGGGGTGAGGTTGAGTATTAGGACAAAGGGACTCTGATGCCTCAGCCCCACTTCACTCTATACACATCTGAACTCCAGGTAAGACTTCATCTTGAATAGGAGACAACTGCTGAAAGATCTGGTGACCAAAGCTTCTAGTTAAATATCTGACAGACCTAAACCAGGGAATGAAAGGACTTGCCAAGGTCAAACACAAAAGTAGTAATACAACCAAAATAGCAATCAGATCCCCTGGCTCTGGTCCAGTACTTTTTCCATTACACAATTTGATGTGAGGATCTTCCCAGAATTAAATGAGAAAGTGAAAAAAGCTGAAACCTAGTTTTCCCCATTACTAGCCAAGAGAACTCTGGTCCCAAGAATTACTTACGCCCACCCACACCCACACACATCCCTCACCTAGGAGCCTGGGAAACCATTCACACTAACTCTAGGCCCCAGTGGTACCCAATATATGTGTCTGGCAGGCAGTGTGGGCAAAGCATCATTTTGACCTGTTTAAATCAACACGAGATGGAGAAAATATTAATGGTTATTTACAAAACCTCGCTACCTTTCTGGTCCTCCAAAGATAGATATATCCACAGCAAAATCCTCAGTTTTGCTGCGTGGAGTAACACTAAGAAATTCCAATCGGTAAAGCTAAACAAAACAAAACAAAAACCAAAATAACACAGTTCTCAAGTTGCTTGAAATCAGGAGTCTGCAAATTACAGTCTGTGGACCAAATATGGTCTACTTCTTGTTTCTGTAAATAAAGTTTTATTGGAACACAGTCGTGTCCATTCATTTCCTAAATCCTATGGCTGCTTCCACATTATAGTTACTCAACTCTGCCCTTGTAAGAGAGAACACAGAGCTCACACCACCTAAACCATTTGCCATCTGGCCCTTTTCAGAGAAAGTGTGATGATCCCTCCTCTAAATAAAGGTCTGCAGAAATCAGAAGATCCCAGGAAAGGGAAGGAAGCTGAAGGAACACAGCCTGAGAGGGGAGGCAGAAGATAGTTGGTAGAGAGAGGGAAATGGGGGGAAGGGGGGTTGGCAACTTCCAGGAAGAGATACTTAGATATCTTATTTTCCAAAGATGAATGTGTAGTTTTTCTGCGTTATGTACATACAATTAATTTCCTTGGTTTCCCTGAGAAGGGCTTCAAAAATTTAGAAAATAAAAATAAAAAAGATCAGCGTTATTTTCAAAACTTTTGGAATACATCCATGACTTTTACTGATGCCAATTTCTGTGAGATTCACCCACAACAGAAAATGGTGGGTGAACGCAAGAACAATCTGAGGATGGGCCAGTTACATTTGGGGTTTAAAAAATTTTTTTAAAATAAAATAAAACTTTAAACCAACGCCTGATGGCAAATGTAGGGAAAGTCAGAATTTATCACCCTTTCTCCCTCCCCAGTACCACTGCAGCCTGTACATGGGAGGACCACAGATGTGGGAGGAATCCACAGTGAGCTCAGTGCAATGACCACATTGACTAACATTTGGGCACTGGACAGGTCAGCAGATACTTTCTATTTACTACCTTATTGAGCTTTGAAGGCAATTCTAGCCTCTGTGATTAGCGCCATTTTACAGGTAGGAAATGGAGGCTCAGAGAAGGCAAATGGCTTCTCATAGCATCAAGTAGAGATTTAAACTTGACTCTAGTAGACAATCCCATGGTCTTGCCTCCTTCCCCATTTTCAGAGGCCTCCAGGCCACCAATTTACCCATAGACATGCTAGCCACTTGCCCACCCTGTGGTCAAACAGCCCCCACAGAACAGCTCCGGAGAGGTCGTGAAGGCCTTGCAGGGGATCCCAGCCCTGTTTGTCACCATCTGAAGCTCATATCCCTCTTCCCCAGTGTTCCCCCCTTTTCCAGGAAACCCCTCTGTTCCTTCACCACACCCACGCTTTCCTTCGAACTGCTCCTTTAACTCCCACCCCCAACTCCACGGCATTACTGATGCACTCCCCGGAACTTATAACCTCATACAAAGACACATGCAATACAGCACAATCCCAGCAGCCAGGAGCCAGTGAGAAAGCTTTGCTTCTCAAGGCACAGAGGCCGGGCGCTGATAAAAGAAAGCATTCCCTACAGTCGTATGCAATCACAGGAGGTCAATCCAACACACAGTTTGAGTTTCCTAGCAGCCAGTCCAAAGAAGATCGGTATCCACACAACTGAAGCAAAGTGACCCCCATCCCCAACCTGGGAAGGCATTCTTCATTCTGAAACAAAAAAGTTCATGTTCCCAAGAGTCCTCCCTAAGAGGTCACCATGATATGCTGTGACCACACTCTTCAGCAATATTTTAGAGTAAATTCTCAGATAATTCTCACTGGGCCCTTTCTTCTTTCTACAACATTTAACAATTATCTATTAAGTGCCTACTATAGGAGTCAGGCACTATCCTAAGCACGAAGGGCACACTGATGAACAAGGCAGGAGCTGACCCTGGTTCCATGAGGTGGATGGTGGTCTAGTCAGATGGCATTAAACCAAAGATCCAGTAATGGCATTTAAATGGGGGGGGGGAGGTTGTAAAAGTCACTTACCAGATATTCAGCTTTCAGAGCTGTAATCACGTGGGATATGAGATGCTAGAGAGAAGTCCCTGGGCCAAGAATGGCCTCTGACCTCAGTGTTCAGTATATACAAACGTGCATACAACACACACACTCAGACACACACATCAAAAACCTGCCCTTCTCCCTCCTGTTTCTCCCCAAGCCTTCCTGGAACACTGACAAGACTGCTGACCCCTGCAGGGTTCTAAGTGCTATCTTAGAGGAATGGATGGATGGACCATATCTTTTAAGCAATTTCCTACCACACTATAGTACATTCTTCAACCTTGATCATGTTACATAAGGGACATTTTTTATAAGAGTGAAATTACTCCTTGGCCCTTGGAACAGGTGTCAGGGATTAGCAAATACCTAGTGGAGATTTTTTCCCCCATTTGAGATTTCATAAGGGGGAAAAAAAAAAAGTAGGGGACCAGCCCTTAGTCATCTCACTATAGATCTAAGACTGATTTTCTTCAATTCTCAAAGAAAGCAAATGAAATGCATTCTGGCAGGCTAACCCCAAAAATTCCACAAGTGCCTGCATCACCAAGGGATGGACATTATATCAAATGAACAATACCCTGAAGATTTCAGGTGTCTCAGTTTGCAAGCTATTGATTCATAACTTGGAAAAACAGGGGGAATTTGAAAACTGAGAACCTGTATCTGAGAAGGAATAAAAGTTCCAAGTGATCCCAAGGGAAGAGACTTAGTTTTACAGTCAGCCAGAGAATGTGAGAGAGAAGGAAAAGGAAGGCCGGGCATGCGCACGCTAGCGCGCGCACACACACACACACACACACACACACAAGCGCGCATGTCCCACCCCACAGTCTTTATGCGCTTGCACAGGAAACCATGCAAGATTTACCTTTCAGTGGGATGCTACCACACCAATCATGGTTTCTCAGCTTCTCCCTTTCCCACAACTCCAAGTATTTGCCGTGTCTGATTCTGTGCAGAACTTGATGCGGAGAGCAATTAGGATGTAACTTTCCCTTCTCGCCACACCCAAGTAACATTTATTAGAGAAAAGAAAGGAGAGCTGGGAAAACTTGCAGTGGAGAATCCTGTTTCGGATTAGGTCCGAGTCCAGCACGAGCCCTGTTCCTACAGAGCAGCCGCCAGGCCCCTGCAAAAGTCACCATTCTCCGGGGATGCAAAGGGAGGAAAGCAAGGGAGAGAGGGACCGGTTATTAACAGAGCTTCAGCTATGTGTGCGATACTTGGTATTTTTCATCTATTGCTATTAACAAATCACCTGTATTTTTTCTATCTACTGCTAACAACAAATTACCCCAGAGTTTATCAGCTTAGTCATATTCAGTTTTCAGTTTCTGAAGGTCAGGAAACCAGAAGTGGCTTCATTGGGGGGGGGGGGTGCTCTGTAGCTCAGGGTCCCTTACAGACTACAGTCCAGGTCTGGGCAGGGTCTGCAGTCATTGCAAGTCTCAGAGGGGGGCGGGGATCTAGTTCCAAGGTCCATGTCATGGCTGTTGGCAGGCCTCCAGTGCTTGCTGGCTGTCTGCTGGAGACATCAGTTTCTTGCCACATGGGCCTCTTCATAGGACAGCTCATCATGTGGCAGCTGGCTTCCCTCAAGCCCCCAAATCACAGAGACTAAGGGGGTGCCCGAGATGGAAGCCATCATCTTTTTGTAACCTTATCTTGAAGTGACATCCCATCACCTTTGCCATATTTATTCAAAGCAAATATACTCAAGAAGAGGGGATCACACCACGGCACTAACAGCAGAAGCGGCGGGGGGAGGATTGCTGGGGCCACTTAGAGGCTGCCAATCACATGGGCCCAGGCTTTTTACATCTGTTTGTTGAAAACACAACTGTGGAAAGTATTCTTTCTCTAATTGTGCAGACTGCAACAGAGGCCATGGATGTTTGAGTAAACTAAGGACAGTCTTAGGAATTGTGGTAGAGACAGGATCCAAACCAAATGAATATACTTCCTGCAACATCACAGGATGGGAAGCAGGAAACTACAGATGGGACATTCGTATCCCCTCTTCCTTGGTTTCTTCCTCATCCTAAAGGAAACCAGTATTGGGAAAGGGCAAATTAATGCCTAGTACAGCACAATTGTTGCCCACAGATTTGTGTGTTTTGCTTGCTACAGAAATTCTTTTAAGATATCTTGCATGGAATGCTTATCATGTCAACACTTAAAAGTAGATCTGCTTTTTCCAACAGTAGGCGGTTAGGTGAGGTTGGCTGGGAGAGGACAGCTCTCCGTCCACCCAACCTCCTTCTTGCACTCTTAAAGCCCTGAGAAGTTGGTTTGAAAATGTACAAGTCCAGTAGAAACTACAGTAAAACCTATGCATGCAGAGCCCTGGAGTCAGAAGGTCAACCCTTAGCAGTGGGGAGGTACCGGGCAACTCCCCTGTCCTATCTGGGCCTCCCTTTCCTCACCCAATAGTGGGATAATGATAAGGCCTACTCCACAATGGGGGATAAAAAATCCGAACAGAGCCCTGGGTGTATGCTAGTTAATGCTACTTAACAAGTGCTAGTTAATAATTTTAGGCTAAAGAAATAAGTACCAAGATAGGATTAACGTAGCTGGAATTTGTGGGGCAGATACTGGAGAGAAAGTTATCTCAAGCCAGAGTCTCCAGGAATTTGCAGAGAAGTCCTCTTTAGTCTTTGACTGAACACTAAGCTCTGAATGCACAGAGCAAGACTCCTGGAGGCCAGGCAACGAACAGCTAGCTAGTGGGGAGATAATAATTTCTGGGGAAATGTGAGCTTAATTCCCAGAGCTCTCGCAGGGCCAAGAGATGCTGTGTCCCAATCAGTGAGGTCGTACAGACTTTGTTCAGCATTCAGTGTACAGACTAGAAGGGCCACACCTTAGAAATGGACTAATCTAGTCCTAGACCCAGGGAACAAAGCTTTTTAAAAAGCCTTTAATGAATTAGGTAAGAGATCTACAAGTAAATTAACTTTTTGCTGGAACAACAGAGAATACTGTATAGCAAAGAAGACATCAAAATCAAGATATCCAAGACCTTCGCATCCACCAAGTTCAGCATACAATTAAAAAATAGACATCTAGACATGAAGGAGCAGAAAATGAGATGCATAGCAGGAGGAAAAAAGTCAATAGAAACAGACTCAGGAAAGACAGGACAGAATTAGCAGACAAAGCTTTTTAAATACTTCAAGTTCAAAGACTCGAGAAATACTTCAAGAAAACAAGAACATCGAGAGAACAAGTAGAAAATTTCAATTGAACAATGAACGCTATGAAAAAACTCTAACACGGCACATCTATTAGTATGGCTAAAATCCCAACCACGGAGAATACCAAATGCTAATGACGATGTGGAGCAGCAGAAACTTTCATTCATCACTCGTGAGAATGCAAAATGGTACAGCCAACTGTAGAAAACAGTTAGGTGTTTTCTGACAAAGCTAAACATACGCTTACCATAGGATCTGGAAATCACACTCCTTGGTATTTACCCAAAGGAGTTGAAAACAGGTCTAAACCCAAACCTGCACCTGAGTGTTTACAGCAGCTTTATTCATCATTGCCCAATCGTGGAAGCAACCAAGATGTCCTTCAGTAGGTGATTGAATGAACTGTGGTCCATCTATACAATAGAGTATCTTTCAGCAATAAGAAGACATCAGCTACCAAGCCCCAAAAAGGAACACATATTAAAGATTCCTCTACATCTAAGTGAAAGAAGCCAGTCTGAAAAGATTCAATACTGTATGACTCCAACCACATGAGATTCTAGAAAAACCTATGGAAACAGTAAAAAGATCAATAATTGTCAGGTGTTTGGAAGACAGGAAAAAGACCAAGGATGAGTATGCGGGGCACAGGGATTGTAGGGTGGTGAAACTACTCTGTAGGATACTACGGAAGTGGATACATACCATTAGGCTTTTCTTAAAACTCACAGAACTGCACAAAAGGAACCCTAGTATAAATGGGGGATTTACTTAATAATAAGGTATCAATACTGATGCATCAGCTGTAACAACGGTACCATATTAAAGAAAGGTGCTAGTAACCATGGGGAAGGGGGGAGAAGGGGTACAGGAAAACCGTACTTTTTATATCCTTTTCCTGTTGAACTTCTCTAAAAAAAATTTTTTTTAATCAAATGGAATTCTCAAACTAAAAAATACAGTATCTGAAATTTTTTAAAAATCCACTGAATGGGCTAAGCAGCAGTTTAGATTCTGCAGAAGCAGGGATAAATAAACCTGTATTTGAAGCAATACAAAATATCCAAACTGGAACACAAAGAGACAGAAAGGCTAAAGCAAATGAATAGTCTCAACCACGAGACAGTATCAAATAGTCTAACACAGTCTAATACACATGAAATTAAGGGTCTCAAAGGGAGAGAAGAGAGACCCGGGTACAGAAAAATATTTGGAGAAAAAACTGGCTGGGAATTTGCCAAATTTGATTATACATATTAACTCAGGTTGCAGGAAGCAAATCAACACCAACAATGATGAAGAAAAACACACTATGATTTTTGATAATTAAATTGTGATAAACCAAAGACAAAAATCTTCAAAGCAGCCAGAGAAGGCAAATTTAACACACAGGAGAAAAACAGCAATAATTTCCCTCAACTGTTCACTGGAAATAATACAACCCAGAAAACAGAACAATGTCTTTAAGGTGCTGAAAATAAAACATGTCCATCTATAATCCTATATTCAGAGCAAATACCCTTGTAAATGAGGGCAAAACAAAGAAATTTTAAGATAGACAAAACTGAAAAAAATCCAAGCTAGAAAACCTATACCACCAGAAATGTTGAAGGAAGTTATTCATAAAGAAGGAATACGATACCAGACGGATTGAAGAGTACCACAAACAGAAGAGATGTGACTAAATATTTTCCTCTCATTTCTTAATTTTTAAAAGACGATTCATTACGTAAACAAAAATAGTAACAATGTTCCTAACACATCAGAGTAAAATGTGGGAACACAATAGCACAACGGCAGGAGGAGACAGCAGCACTATACTGCTATACCATTCTTAACATCAACTGTGAAGTCGTGAACTATTAAAGGTACATTCTTATCAGGATGTATATTGTAAAACCAGAAAACCCACTAAAAATGTGGGACAAAGAGTTATAGCTACTAAATCAATTGAGATATACTGGATTACTGAAATATGGTCAATTAATACAAAAGGAGGCAAGAAAATTAACAATGAGATAGACCCAAATCCAACCACCTCAATAATTAAATGTAAATGAACTAAATACTCCACTTAAAAGACACCATTTGTTAGACTGGATGAAAAACCCCAACCTTATCATGCACACAGGTGTACAAACAGATTAGAAGTAAAAAGATAAAGATATACCTTGAAAACACTAATTATAAGAAAGCGGGAGGAGCTATGTTATTATCAAACAATGCAGACCTCAAGATAAGTATTATCAAATACAACGAGGAACACTTACATCGTGACAAAAGTGTCAATTCATCAAGAGGACAAGGCACCCAAAGACACGGTGTATGGTTCACAGAGATCAGTCTTTTTGCTGTGTCCTCACTGGGCAAAAGGGAAAGGGAGCTCTCTGAGGTCTTTTTGATATGGGTACTAATCCCATCACAACTGCTCCATTCTCAGGATCTCCCAAAGGCCCCTACCTCTTGATCTCATCATACTCAGGGTTAAGATTTCAACATATGAAGGGGGAGGGGCACAGACATTTAGTCTACAGCAACGAGTAAACAAACAAACAAGAAATATACAAAATGTGAACAACCCTATAATCAACTCATCTAAGTAATAGTCCATCCAAGTACACATGGAACATGCATCAAGATAGACCATATTCTGAACCATAAAACAAACCCCAAATTTAAAAGGATTTGAATCTTAGAGTTTTCTGATAAAATTGAATTGAATTAGTACTGAATAATGAGATTTCAGGAAAATCCATAAATGTGGGAAATTAAGCAATATGCTTCTACATAATCCATAAATCAAAGAAGAAATTACAAAGGGAATTAGAAAATATTTTAAACTGGAAAAAATAAAAACACAACATACCGAGATTTGTGGGATACAACTAAAGCAGTGCTTAGAAGCAAGCTTACAGCTCTAAAGGATTATATTAAAAGAGAAAAAATATAATTAAGCTTCAACTTAAAATTACAAGTAAAGATATTAGGGACACCTGGGTGGCACAGTCACTTAAGTGTTCAACTCCTGGTTTCGGCTCAGGGCATGGTCTCAGGGTCATGAGATTGAGGCCAGATACAGCATGCTTGAGATTTTCCCTCCCCCTCTGCCCCTTCCCCTCCCCACTCTCTAAAATAAATAAATAATTTTTTTAAGTGAAGAAATTAAACTCAAAGTATTCAGAAGAAATAAAGAGGAAACAATGAAAGAGCACACAGTCAAAAATGAAAAAAGAGTGACAAAGGTATTTCTTTGAAAAGTTTAATAAAATTGATAAAATCCCAGCTAGACCAATCAAGAGAATGAAACACAAGTGATCACTATCAAGAAAGAAAAAGGACACATTTCCACAGATCCTACATATATTAAAATAATGACAAAACATTAAAATAATGAGAAAACAACTTTTTCCATAATTCAAAAACTTATATGAAATAAACAAATTCCTTGGAATACACAAATTACCAATATTGACTCAAAAAGTAGAAAATCTGAATAGCCGTACATCTATTAAAGAAGGTTAATTCATAATTAAGTATCTTCCTGCAGAGAAAAACTCCAGGCCTCGATGCTTTTCCTGGTGAGTTTTAGCAGATATTTAAGGAAGATGTAATATCAGTCCTACACAAAAACTTCCAAAAACTGGAGGGCAGGAATAGAATTCAAGCCTCATTGTGTGAGGCTAGCATAAACCTGACGTCACAACCAGAAAAAAACATCCCAAGAAGACCTGAGACTAGTATACCTCATGAACTTATCATCTAAGAACAGTCCTCATGAAAAGTCCTGAAAGTAAAATGAGCAAATCAAACCCAACACCATCTTATAAAACACAGTACAACATGACCAAGCGGGTTTGTCACAGGAACGTGCAGACTGGCTAACATGTAAACATCAATAAAATTTGTCACATTAATAGAGTAAGGCAGGGGGAGGGGGGACTCTAATAATCTCAACAGGTCCAGAAAAAAGCTTTTGACAATTCATGATTGGCTTGGGGTGGGGGGTGGATTCTCACAAACTAGGAAAGAAATCTCCCTAAACACAATAAATATTATCTAGGAGAAGCTTACAACTAACCTGATACATAACGCTTTCCACTTAGATCAGGGAGAAGGCTGGGCTGTCCACTCCCACCACTTCTATTCACCATTGTACTAGAGGCTCTAGTCAGCGTAGTAAGAAAAAGAAACAAAAGGCACATAGGATGGACTTAAAGAAGTAAAGCTTCCTTTATTTGCAGGCAATATAATAATGTACACAGAAAATCCTAAATAACCTAAAAGCAAAGAAAAACTACAGATAATAAGTGAATTTATCAATGTAACAGGATACTGAGACCTAACCATGAAAGCTACAACTATAGAATGTCTAGGGGAAAAAAATAGAGTATTTTTCTGAGTTTGGGCTACATATGACTTCTTCAATAGGATACAGAAATTGGCAACCACAAAAAAAGTGAAAAGTTGAACTTTATCAAAATGCTTTAAAAAATATATTTCTGGGGGTGCCTGGGTAGCTCAGTGAGCATCCAACTCTTGATTTCAACTCAGGTCATGATCTCAGGGTCGTGGAATCGAGCCTAGCATCAGGCTCCATGCTCAGCATGGAGTCTGCTTGTCCCTCTCCCTCTGCTCCTCTCCTGCTTGTGCTCTCTCTCACACTCGCTCTCTCTTAAATAAATAAATAGATAGATAGATAGATAGATAGATAAATAAATAAATAAAATCTAAAAAAAAAAAGATTTCTGCTTATCAAAAGACTGTTAAGAAAATGAATAAGCAAGCCACAAACTGGGAAAATATCTTCGTAACAAATATCTGACCAGGACATGTACCGCATATATATTTATTTATATCTATATCAACATATACTATAATACCTAACATATATAAATATATCTGATTGTATTTATATATGTGTAACTTCTATAAATAATAACCCAATAAATGGTCAAAAGATTTGAACACACATTTCACCAAAGACAGATGCGTATGAAAACTTACTTAACATCTTTAGTCACCAGAGAATAGCACATTAAATCTGCAATGAGATACCATGACCTGCCCATAAAATGACTAAAATGAACTCCAAACTTTTTTGAACATGGGGAACACCCAGAATTCCTATATATTGCTGGTGGGATTGTTAAGTATATTAGACCACTCTGGAAAGAGTTCCGGCAGTTTACTAAGGAGTTAAATGTACTTTCAGTCTAGAACCAGTAATGCCACTTGGAGATATTTACCCAAGTAAGATGAAAGCACGTATCCACAAGAAGTTTTTTTTACAAACATTCACAGCAGCTTCATTCCTAACAGCCAAAAATAGCAGGCGAGGTGTCCATCAAGAGGTAAAAGGAGGGGCTCCTGGGTGGCTCAGGCAGTTGAGCATGGGACTCTTGATTTAGGCTCAGGCCATGATCCCAGGGTCATGAGATGAGCCCCACTCCCAGCTTCACACTCAGCAGGGAGTCTGCTAGAGATGCTCTCCCTTTCCCTCTCCACTTGCTCTCCCGCTTTCTAAAATAAATAAATAAATCTTTAAAAAGGCGGGGGGCGGAGCAGCTGGGTGGCACAGTCAGTTGAGTCTGACTCTTGGTTTCAGCTCAGGTCATGATCTCAGCAACCTGAGATTGAGCCCCATGTCGGGCTCTGTGCTTAGCATGGAGTCTGCTTGAGATTCTCTCTCCCTCTCCCTTTGCCCCTCCCACTTGTGCTCTCTCTCTTTCTCTCAAATAAACAAATCTTAAAAAAAGAAAGAGGTAAAAGGATGAACCAACTGTGGTGTGTTCATACAAAGGAATAATACTCCCCAATAAGAATGAAAAAACCGCGGACATATCAAAGCATTATGATGACAGAAGAGCCATTCACACAAGAGCACACACTGCTTGGTGAAGACAAATCAGGATGATAGTTCTTTCTGGACGGCAGAATGACTAGAAAGGGGCTCAGTGACACTTTGTGGGGTTACTGAAATGTCTTGAGAAGAACACGTTTACATGGGTATATAGGTTTGTCAAAATTCACTGACCTATCTCCTCAAGATCTATGCATTTCATTGTATTTAAAGCTCAATTTTAGAAAATCTTAGGTTTTATTTGTAGCAATTGGTAAGATAATTTTAAAATGGAAATGCAGAGAACCAAGAAAAGCCCAACAATTGTGAAGAAGAGTAAGATAGTAAGGACTTACTCCACCAAGTTCAAGACTGCCTATAAAGCTATGGTAATCAAGATACTATGGTACTGGTAATGAAAGGTACATACCTCAGTGGAACATAAGAGTCCAGAAAGACCCGCACCTATATAACCAATTGATTTTCAGTCAAAGAACCTAAGCAATTCAATAGGGGAAAGGATAGCTGGTTCAGTAAGTTGTACTGGAATAAACAGCTCTCTACAAGGGGAAGCAATGAACTTCACCCCATGCCTCACACCATACACAAAAATCAAGTCAACGTGGATTCTAGAGATCAACATAAAAGCTTGTAACAATAAAGCTGTCATAAGAAACCACAGGAGAATAGCTGTGCAATCTTGAAAAATACAGATTTCTTAAACAGGAATGAGATTGCACTAATCGTAAGGGGGAAATTTGCTGTATTAGACTGTCAAAATTTAAAAAAACAATTTCTAAAAAGACATCATTAAGAAAAAGAGTAAATCAGATTCACACTAGGTGAAAATATTCACAAAACACAATACAATCCTTTGGATCCAAAATATATCAAGAACTCCTCAAACCTCAATCATAAAAAGACAACCCCATTTCCAAAAGGAGTAAAAAGACTTGAACAGGCAGTTCACAGAAAAGTATGGGTGAATGGCTGGTAAACACATGGAAAAGGGGCTCAATAGTATCAGTCAACAGGGAAATGCAAATTAAAACCAACACAAGATATAATCACATCACATACTACAACTGATCTGCCTACAATTAAGCTGACATTTCAAAGACTCACAACACCAGGGGTGCCGGGTTGGCTCAGTTGGTTAAGCGTACAACTCCTGATTTGGGCTCAGGTCATGATCTCAGGGACATGAGATCAAGCCCCACATCAGGCTACCCACTCAGGGGAGAATCTGCTGGAGACTCTCTCTCTCCCTCTGCCTCTGCCCCTCCTCCCTCCCTCCTTCCCTCCCTCCTTCTCTCTAAAAATAAATAGATAAAAATCTTTTTTAAAGTGGGAAAAAAAGAAAGACAACACCAAATGCTAGTAAAGATGTGGAGCAAGGGAAACTCTCACACATTAATATCAGGAGTGCAAAAATAGTATGGCCACATTGGAAATCTGTCTGGAAGTTTCCCATAAAGTTAAAGTCACCTACCCTATGGTCCAGAAATTCCACTACTATGTATTTACCCAAAAGAAATCAACACATGCGTACAATGAGACTTGTACAAGAATATTCCTATCCTATTTTCTCAGTGGTGACAGTGGTGGTTTCATCTTGCCCCCATCCCCTTTCCTTGGGAGCTTACAAATGATCAACACAGAATCACAAAAGGAGAACAGCCCCAAACATTATTCATAGTAGCCCCAAACTGGAAATGACCCCAATGTCCTTCAACAAGTGAGTGGATAAACAATTAAGTTCTAATAATACAACAGAATGTTACTCAGCGAAAAAGAGGAACAAATTATTGACACATACAGCAACGCCAATGAGCCTCAAAGACATTCTGCCATTAAAAGGCCAGATACAAAAGAATACATCCTGCACAATTCAATTTATATGGAGCTCTGGAACAGGCAAAATTAACTTCTGTTGAAAGAAATCAGAGCAGTGTTTTCCTGAGGGCCAGGGGGAGGAGGAGCTGGAAAGAGCAGGAGGAACGTCTTTGGGGTGATGGAAAGGTTCTGTGTCCTGACAGAGATGTGGGTTATGTGGCCATACGCATTTGCGAAAACTCATTAAGCTCGACTCCTAAGATTTGTGCATTTCACCGTATATTAATTATATGCCAATTAAAAAGATAAGGAGCTAACGCTTTCCTAAAGGAGGAGAGGAGATGGGAAAAAGGCCCAGAGAAGAGCCTGAGAGAAGATGGGGGTGCAGTTAGGCAGTGATTAATAACAGGTGGGCATCAGGGAAAGGCACCAAATCACAGTGAAATATTTGTTTTCTGTAAAAATTTGTTTTGCTAATGATTCATTTTTCAGTGTTATTTATGATTGCTTGAAGTAATTCCTCCTCCTTTTCAAGCATGCTCACATGGAGAAACATGCTGATTTTGTAGTAAGTTTACAACGCTCTTCCTAAGTGTGTACAACTGGTTGGTCAAACCATCAGGCCATAATCCGTCTTGCCCAGCTACCAAGTAGGCGCAGGTAGCTGATAATCAACAGAACAGCAGCACGCTGAGCTAGCAGACGGGATATGAAGCAGTAACACAACCATAGCGTAGACTCACCCTCCCATAGGCCCTGAGCCCTGACTGTTCTTTACCTCCAAAACTGGGCCTTTTGTATACTTTGGGCTCTAGTTTTCCTAAAACCATTTTCAGAGGCAAAAAATGAAACTTATCAACGTATTTGGTAGACAGCAAACTTAAACTAACCATAGAACACACTTTCGAAAAAAATAACCAAGATGTTAGTACAACTGCAGGGAGTAAACCACTTTTCTCAGCGGTGAGAGCAGCAGCTTCACCTTTCCCCCATCCCCTATCTGTGAGGGCTTGAAAATTATCAAAGAAGGATCACAAAGGGAGCATTTGCTCCAGCAGTCAAGCCAATAATGAAACAAACCATTTTTGCTTAGTAACTTGGGGAAAACTTACCCTAGAGAGGCCAATATCCACAGTTGGGAGAGAGTGACTGGTCTCTACGATGGTCCATTCATGGGATCTAAATCCCCACCCCTTCACTCTGATCTCTTACTCAGAAAAAAGCCAGTGGATTAGATGCCACTTGTGATTAGAAGTGCCTGGGTCTGGAGTAACCAGTAGGAGCATTAAGGGGCTTAGAGAGAGAATTAAGTGAGCATTAAAGCCTAGATATTCTCATACCAATTGCAAAAGGTTGGCCCCGAGAGTTTACCTTCAAACACTCCCAGCTGTTCAGGAGCTGAGGCAAGTTAAACGGAGCAAGTGAGTCGCTCCTGAATCCCCGCCCCCACCCCCACGCTCATGCAGCTGAAGAGTGTAGACCCCTCAGTACCCAACACAGGGCAAGGAGTCAGCAGTGGCATTACCTAGGAGCCTGATAGAAATACAGAATCTTGCGTCCTACCCGGTACTTACTGAAATCAGAGTCTGCCTTTCTACAGTATCCCCATGTGACTCATCTGTGCATTGAAATTTGAGAAATACTAAGGGGAACTTCATTTTTTTTTAATTTAACCAACCAATTAAATATATATTGCAACCAATAAATAGCATTTATTATGTGCCAGGCAGCATTCTATGTGTTTTGCAAATATTAACAGATGTAATCCTCCTAGGAACATGCTGATTGTAAGTCCTGCCGTCATCTCTATTTCGCTGAACAGGAATATGTGGCACAGAGAAGTTAAGTGACTTGCTCAAGGCCACCCAGGTAATAAGTGGCAGAGCTGGAATTTAAACCCTAGAAGCCTGCCTCCAGTGTCCATACTCCTAACCACTCCATTATGTGGTGGAAATGCCTCCAGGGAGAAATAAAGGGTATTTTTACATTTTTCTGGGACTAATTTAAACGCCCAGCCAGTTAGTTCTGCTGGGATTTAATAACGGACTTTAACACACTGGTTTTTCCACCCTCAAAGCTGACAGGTTGGGGCACACTTGTTTCAGGGATTCTCCTGAAAAGAATCTGACCATATTCCTCCTATGTTCTGTAAAATGGCCCTGCTTGCCTAGTTTTCCCATCGAGGGTTGGAGAACTTGGACACACAGTCAGCTGGCCTTACTATTCTTGAATCACCAGGTTTACAAACCTGGAGAAATTCCTTTAACTAATAACATAATGACAAGAAATGGCTGAATTCTCAATATGGAAAGCACTGAAATGGTTCCGTCTATGATTTATGTAAACAAATATGCATCAAACAAACTACAACTAAGAGCCACCATCACTCGTGTACATTTCTGGTATTAATTCAAATTCCTCCCCCAGCAAAGCACTAGTAGAATCCTCAGGCACACGTACCTCAGGGAAATGATCCTGAAACAAAGTCAAGATTGTCCATATCTCATAGGAGGGTATAATAGACCAACTATTTCTTGGAAGAAGCTCTTTCTGTTCGTTCAGTATTGGAATTTGTTAAACTTTTTAGTGTAGTGTACCTGCAAAAGGTACCCAATGTCTTCCTGGATTTGAGTTTTCTGTCTGGGATCCTCCAGCATGGTGGACCTAAAGTGTAGGTCTTAAGAGGCCACGCTGACTCTTGGCACCATGAACCCAACTCTTGGGATGTGCACTACATGAAAAACTCTCTTTCCATGGAAAAGCCATTCATGTCAGACTCCCTTTCTATGTCACCATATGCAATGTCCCCTGGGTACTGCTGTTAGCATTGCATGTTCCGTACATTTGGGCAAAAGGCTCAGATGGTATTTTTGACGGACAAGATTATTCCCTCAAGAACCTGTTTGTTTTTGAACAAAGTTATGACCACAACCCATGGCCTCACTCCTCACCCTTTCATCCTCAAATTGGTATTTATATAGATGGCTCCTCAAGCTTTCTGGAACCTGCTTTCGGAGAGGCAGCCCAGAGTAAGGCAGTGATGGAAAACTGTCTAGGCCCCACCCTTGAGATGCTGATTTAATTGGCCAGGAGTGAATAAAGCCTCAACTCTGAATTTCTTTGACAGCCATGGTCACTGTAAGGATTAAATGTGCGGCCCATGGTGAGACACCAGACATGGCCATCAGGCCCGCTATTTACTTGATAAATGCCAACTGTCCTCTGCCATCTGTGTCCTCCCCACTTCTGCTGAGGCAAAGGGAATGCCTAAAATATGGCTCTACCTTGGGGCTGCCAGGGCGGCAGGGCTCAGGGGAGAAACTCATTAGAGGAGAAATGACAGTGCACGGAGGAGTGGCCAGCCACCGACAGGGGACCACAACACAGACAGATTTTGTTTTAATGCAGGGCAAGAGGTCAGGAGAATGAAGAAAAAGTCAGACTTAGTCAAATCTGATCACCTAGCAATTTTAAAAAGTGTTATTCCCCACACTGGTGTGGATGCATGAAGTAAGTTTTACTGAGAAAAAAAATGGAGAGTAGAGGAGGTCAACTATAGGCTCCATTTAGCTGCTAATCTCTATTTAAATAGAAAGGTCAAGGCTGAAGTTAGTGGCAAGAAAGAGGAACTCATGGAAGTTAGAAAATCTTTTTAGGAGGGAACAGAACCAGAGTTCCTCTCGAGTCTTAGCCAATGTCCTACCTTCTCTCTCCATCTCTTAAGAAAGAAGAAGAAGAAACGAAAACAAACCAAAAAGACCAGGAACTAACATGTGACAAGCAACTTTAAACATTTCCAGCAGTGGGTAATCAGAGGAGGGAGTGAAGCATGAGAGACTATGGACTCTGAGAAACAAACTGAGGACTTCAGAGGGGAGGGGGGTGGGGGAATGGGATAGGCTGGTGATGGGTAGTAAGGAGGGCACATATTGCATGGTGCACTGGGTGTTATACGCAACTAATGAATCATCAAACTTTACATCAAAAACCAGGGATGTACTGTATGGTGACTAACAATATAATAAAAAATATTATAAATAAATAAATAAAAAATAAACATTTTCAGCAGTAAACACCATTAAGTAGATATTCATTTGTTCCTCATGTATTTACTGAGCACCTACTATGTGCCAATCCCTGTGCTAAGGATACTCTGATTTCACAAGTTACTCACTGGCGCTAAGTAACCTACCTAAGAGTAGATCACAGAGCAGGCACTTGATCTGAGGTCTGACCCAAATAACATTTAGTGATGATAAGGTCCCCACTCATAGCTGGGGGGTTTAAAAGGTGGGAAATCCTCGGTTTCCAGCTCTTACTTATGTCTGATACTCCCTTCCTCTGCACGAACCCCAGCAAGTTTTCTCCCGTCTTACTTCATATTGTGCTTCAAGGGTCCCCTTGTGAATCTTCTAGAGGCCTTTCCTGACCAACATGAGTTGACTATTCATAGACCTCTGGCAGCTCAGGCATACATCTGCCATAGCAAAATTACACTGCATTATAATTATTTACTTGTCTGTCTTCTCCACTGGACCATGAGATCCTCAAAGACAGGGGTTACTCATGATTCATATTTGTATTCATAGGATCTGGCATAATGCTTAATGAAGAAGGAAGGAAGGAAGGAAGGAAGGAAGGAAGGAAGGAAGGAAGGAAGGAAGGAAGGAAGGAAGGAAGGAAAGGAGGGGAGTAAGGGGAGGGACAGAAGGAAGGAAGGAGGTGGGGAAGGAGGGAAGAAGGATTTCAGTGAAGTCTTGCTAAGAGAGGCTAGAAATTGAGCTGGATATGAGATTTGAATCAACATGGGAGTGTTGAATGCTTGTGTCCTCTCACTGGGGTATCAGTTCAAGGAAAGTCACAAGGAAAGGAATGTGGGGTTGTGTGGAGTGTGGGGTTGTATGGGCCACAACGTGGCCTGAAGGGATGTTTTCAGGCTGAGCAGAGGAGTTAAGAGTGTAAGGTCTGAGAACGTCTTACAAGGCAGACAAGCAGTCAGCCATGGGATGGGTATCTCCTGAGCACCTACTATGAGCTAGGTGGTCTGCTGAGCAGAGTGAATGAGACCAGCACAGGCCCTACTGTCATGGAACCCACAGTCCCACAGACTATACCTGTTCTGAGAGAGAAAAAGGAATCAGTTAGGGTCCAAGGAGTGATGAAAATAAGGAGAGTCTGAGGGCCATTTATCTTGCTCAGTGCAAAGGAAGGAGAGAGGGAAGGAGGGAAGGGAGAGGAGGAAGGAGGGGAGGGAGGGAGAGAGAGAAAGAGGAGAAGGGAAGAAAATAATGAGAACCGCAAATCGGACTCAGCTGTATGAGGGCAGTCGTGCTCTGTACTGCTCAGTCCTGTGTCTGTCTCGCTCACCAGTGTATCCCCAGCACACAGAACAGCTCTGGGGCATGACAGGTGCTCAAGAAATACGCATGGGATAGATGGGATGGGAAGAGATGGGATAGGATGGGGTAGGATGGACGGGCTGGGCTAGAGTAGGCCAGTTCAGGGTGGGGGAGTTGGAATTTTACTGAATTGAAGTGAATCGAGAGAGGGCTGTGGAGGAGACCTGAACTGAGTGCCATGGTCCCCAGAGTCCAGTCCTTCCTGGCTCTGCCATTAATGAGCCAAGTGACTAAGCACGTTGAGTGGCTTCTCTGTTCTTTGTTTCTTCGTCTATTGAAAAGGGGAAGATTGCAATTTGTACACTAATTTTCTATAGCATTTGAATAATTAAAATGGTCAAATTAAGGGCTGCAGGTCACCTATTTTTGGACAATGCAGGTCTCTTGACCGTAGGACATCTGAGTTTTGAACATGCTTTTGTGAACTGGGAAGTTCACACAGAGAAGGAGGAAGGTAGTGTATGCTTTAGTTTCCAAACTTATTTGACTACAGAACCCCAACCTTCAGTTTGTTTGTTTTTTTTCATCTTCAATCATACAGAACCTCTCCAGCACTAATAGTCTGTGACGTCATCCAAGTTCATGGCGACAAAGATGACCATGGGGATCTGGGCATCGGTGACTAGGGTTTAGCTGGTGCAGACAGTCCGGGTGGGAGAAAAGGAGGACCCTTTTGTGAAAAGGGACAAAGGGTGTCGCAGGGAGACTTGAAGTCCCAATAAGAAGTCTGTGATTGCTATGCAAGATGGGACGTGGAATCTTACTCAAGAAAAGCAAGCCCTCCCCTGTGTAAGACATTGATATTCTGGCGTGGTTTTTAATTTCCCATCCCTGGGATTAGGTATGTCAGGGAGGAATCCTCTAGCCGCCTTCTCTCAATACATCCCGGAGCTTTTATTTTGTTACCAATTTCCCTACATTGTGTGCTTTCTTTGAGAATCATAACTGTGTGAATATTTGACAATTGAATGGTACAAACATCTTGAAACATACAGTTTTCCCCAGAGCTGCATTTCATACTATAATCCGAGGTGATCTCAGTTGCCAGAAACACTCACGCTGTTAATGGATTTGGAGGGAAGACGCTGCTAATGAGATTTTCAAATGTGAATTGTTTTGCTTTCAAATGTAGGGTGAAATCCAACAAAATATTACTTTAGACACACTGGTATAGTAAGTCCAGCTGATCAAATGAATGTTTGGTGTGTGTTTCGTGTGGGCCTTTTTCTGTTTCAAACAAAAGCTAGAAGGGGATTGGTCTTATTTCTGGTAGGATGGGTTCTTGAGCCCAAGATGAGTAACTCCTCTGTATTCTGGGCCACACGCTTGGCCTCTTCACATCCACAATGTTGAGAAGTTGATTGATTTCATTCATTCATTCAAAAAATATTTATCAAGAGCCTACTATGTGCCAGGCCTCGTTCTGTGCACTGAATAGTACAGCAGTGAACAAAACAGTGAGGTATCTATCATCATAGGACAGGTCCTACGACCTGTCAGGACACATATACACAATAAACAAATAAACACAAATACTTAAAAGTCAGGTGGCAATAACAGCCCTGGAGAAAAATAAAACAAGGTAAGGGTTAGAGAGTGAACGTATAGGTTTGCCTCTGCAAATTCCCAGGGAGGGCCTCTCTGAGGAGGTGACCTTTGAGAAGACACTTGGAGGAAGAAAAGAAATTAGAAGCCAGTGACTGAACCCTCAAATGATGGAGCAAGACTTGGAGTCTAGCTTTATCTGATTCCAGATCAGGTACCCCTTCCACAGCATCACCCAGCCTCATGAGGAACCACGCAGAATTATCAGGGCAAGGCAGGAAGCTGGAGACAATGCCAGTTCTGGAGGGGAGAACTGCCAGGCCTGAAGGAAGGGATGCGAGAACATGAAGGAAGAAAACTCAGGCAGGGCCAGGCCGTTGAACTGCACCCCATCAGCCTGGCCTACCTGCCCCTCACATCTCATGACCTGCAGGTCAGAGCTGGGCTCCTCCTCCCAGCCCCAGAGCCAGCCAGCCCCTCCGCCTGCCTTCTCCAGTTCCATGAATGGCACCCAACACCTGCCCAGTTACTCAAGTGTGACTTGCCACATCCCCCTCAGTTCCCTGTTCTTCATTTGTGGTACCCTCATGACCTCCTTGAGAGCACATGTGAGTGTGAACAGCTTGACCCGCAAGGAAGTCTTCCCCCAGGGTGGAGGGCCTTCCTTGATACACAGTACATCCATTCTCTGGGAGCTGGGATAGAGGAACTGATTGCCAATGAGCAAAAAACCCATGAGTGGGGAGACTTCTTCTCTCATCCACACATACACCGTCTTTCCCATGCCCAGATGGGACAACAGAGGCCCTTCAGAAGGACCATGTCTAGATCAGTTTTCCAAGTGTGTATGGCGATGATGAAGGGCCCTGTGGCCTGACCTCACCAGCTGGATTCCCTCCCCACAGGAGATAGGCTTGTGCTTCTGAGTCCTTTAAAATTATGTGACTTTCATTGCCTTCCCCTCTAACTCTGAGCAGCCAGAGAGACAGGAGTAGAATTCACCACTCTCTCCCCAACTTTAAGCATAGATGGAACAATATAAATGCTCAAATGTACAATGGGTGAGAAGAATGAATGACCTTGATTCTCCAAACTAAGAGTCTGTAACAGAGGCTTGTGATGTGCTGGACCCCATCCTCTCAGCTCCCTGGCTCTGCACAGTGGTAGTGGGCGGTACCCTACAGAGACTAGTGTCCCACATCAGGTGGCCCCCCAGGAGGCCACTTAGCTGACCTACAGGCAATGAGAAGTGAATGGGAGTCAGTTTCCCAGGAACACATGTCAACTACTGGGAGCTCCCCATCCTCTGTGGGATAATTCTCTCTCACTCTCTCTCATTCTCTCATGAGAGAGAGAGAGAGAGAGAGAGTGTGTGTGTGCTCATGGGAGGGGCAGAGGGAGAGGGAGGCAGAGAATCTAAAGCAGGCTCCATGCCCCGCCTCAGCACAACATGGGGTTCGATCTCACGACTTCCCTGAGCCAAATTCATGATTTGGACGCTTAGCCAACTGAGCCACCCAGGAGCCCGAATAATTCTAAAGCGCGTTCTACACTGCTCCTCGTAAGGTCCCCAGTGGGATGGGGCCCAGCCACCTCATCAGTACCCTGCTCATTAATGCGCCCTTCACTGGCTTTCCTCCCACCCCATCTGGCTTTCTCTGCTCCCTCACCATGCTCCCTAGAATCGCCTCCCACATAAACGGCCTGCACCCAGGTTCTCGTCTCCACCTCTGATTTGGGGGATACCTGAATTAAGGGTCCAATGGGGGCTCTACTTGGAGGGCCTATTCAACCCCCTAGTGGTCAGAATTTGCTTTGTTTTTTCTGGTATTTGGCCCAACCTCTGCAAATTCCCGACCACGAGTCTCTCCTCCTCACCAGGCAGTGGTCCCCAAACAATGCCCCTGAAGGCTGGTCCTCCACATCAGAACTTTGACCATCATTTCTGACATGTTTTTTGGTTTTTTCTCAGATGGAAAACTGAAAGGACTTAACACTTGATACAAACGGCATGTGGAATACTTCCCTCAGCCCCAAATCTGGACGTTTAGAGGCCACATCCAAACACTTATTGAACCACTCAGGGAGCACAATCCTCTTGAAATTATATCGCAATCTCTTTTAAAGGGGCCAGTGGAATGGGACCCAGAAGGGCGCCGCTTGCAAAGGCAGCCATATGAGCCCCGCTAGCTCCGGTATGCTCCAGAAATACTCTTCCACCTGCTGCCAAGCTGCCTGGCCAACCCGGGATTCATGGAAGCGACGGGATGCAGAGATCCGCTAGCTGAAGCCCTCCTTTCGAGAGAAAGGAAAACTCGCCGAAGAATCCTTTCATTCTGGTTTCTGCAAGACTCTGCCTTTCATCTAGCTGAGTGGTGAGTCCGAAGAAACAGATGTGACTCTTTTGAAGTGTCACGTCTGAAACAAGCGCTGGGTGTTAACGGAGCAAATGCCTCATGGAAAGGAGTTGAAAACTCAGCCAGAGAGAGAGGCGAAGTGCTTTGCCTTTTGGGTGGGCTAGGTGCCGAACATGCTGGAGCCCACAGAAAGGGAGGTCTGGAGAGGAAGGGGCCTGGTGTCGCTGACAGTATGGGTGCCATGTCCAAGCCCCTCAGCCCACGCTGGAGGTCACCTGCCGACTGACTTTCCCACGCCCACCAACATCTTCCTGCCTCTCTGCCGGCGGGTTTTCGCTGGCTGCAGGAGCAGGCTGGCCCGTGTGAAAGGCCACGGTGCAGAGGAGTTCCAGCCTCCAACAAGACCCTCAGTCAGTGGGGCACAGGAGTTGGTGCATAAATGCCTCAGCTTCCTTGCCCCTTGGTGGACAATCCAGGGTGTGTCCCACATACTCTCTGTCGGGTCCCCGTTGAGAACAGCCCCAGCTGCCCCCAGAAGTAAGGCACTTGCTAACACCCTGTTTATTAGCTGTGCTCTTCTCTCTCTCTCACCTCCCCATCCCCTCACACGGCTTCTCAGAGATCACATTCCAGATGAACCTCATGTACCCAGTCTTTGTCTTAGGATCTGCTTTTCGGAAAGACCCAAGCTAAGACAGTGGTGAAGCCTAAGGAGGCCCCCAACAGCCCAAGGTGCTCAAATGGTCTTGTTCCTGGCAGGTGTCAGGATCGAAGAACAGCCAATTCTAGGGATGTGGGGCAGACATAATAAGACTTTAGGGGAAAGAATTCAGTGGCCCCTGGGGAAGGTGCCTTGCCAATGTCACCCCATAGATACAGTCTGGTTGCACAAAAGCTTCCCAAGGGAAACACACATTTGAGAACCCTGTGTTACTCTGGTACAGCTGCCTTAACACAGTTCAACTAAGTGGCTTAAACAACAGAAATTCATGTTCTCACAGTCCTGGAGATAAGAAGTCTGAGATCAAAGTGTTCACAGAGTTGATTTCTTCTGAGACCTCTCTCTGTGTCTTCACGTGGCTTTTCCTCTTTGTGTGTCTCTGTCCTAATCCCCTCTTCCTATAAGGACACCAGTCATATTGAATGAGGAGCACCCATATGACCTTGTTTTACCTTCATTACCCCCTCAGAGGCCCTGTCTCAAATACAGCACACTCCGAGGCCCTAGGGGTTAAAACTTCAACATATGAACTGTGTATGGGAGGGGACACAATTCAACCCATAACAGACCCCAAGAGATGCCCACCTCCAAGCTGAACAGAGAAGGACTCTAATTCTGCCATTTGCAAGGTTCCTGGATGTGGCAGCTCTTGGTTAGGGAGCAAAGTGATCAAAGATAATGAGGCTTGAAATGAGCCTGTCAGAAATGAGGAGGAGGCAGGAGGGAAGGGCGTGAAGCCTAAGCCACAGCAACTCTCTGACCCACCCGTGAGTCTGGTCCTATTTCTATGGAAATGAGCTCATTATAGTTATATCTTTTCCAGCTCCTGGTTGATTCATGAAGTGGTTTCAAATGTTGATAATCACTTCATGAATCACTGACAAACATGAAAGCCAACTATCTAGCACTTGTGATGCCGCCTCTCCTGATGAGCATTCCCGCCATGATTTGGGGTGTCCCCCTCTCAGCAAACAGGTGTGCAGATGAGAAAAGTCCTCGTTCATTGCCGAAGTCTCCTGGCTCAGTAATTCCATGCCGGCTCTTTTATCCAGCATTGAATCCCCCCTCAAACATTTAATGATCATTCATGATTTAACTCTGAAAGACCACTTTGTAAACCTCATGACTTTGGGCATGAAGTGACCACAGTTATCAAGTTCTGTGATGCTGCTCCCGGGGAAGGTAAGGCGGTGCCTCTCAAGGTTGTCATGGCATCCATGTCTCCGCCCAATGGAGAACCTGCTTCCGCCCAGGCTATAAACAAGACATGGCCGTTCCCTCCAGGCCAAGAGAGAATACCTATCTCTCAGGCCAGCCACAGTCCTCAGAGAAAACAAAAACAAAAGTACCTGATTGGAGAGAGAGGCAGAAAGCTGCCACACTGCATCTGGATACTAGACAGAGACACAAAAGACGAACCTCCGATGCTAAAGGCTGCTTGAGCACTTGAGACACAGAAACCAGCAACTTGGAAGCAGAGGCCCCTTAAAACCAGAGGCAGACTGATGTTCCTCCTGGATACCTCGGTCCACCTCCCTCTCTCCCTTCATTCACCCCCTCACTCACCTGGCCACCCCTCACAGGAGCTCCCATGGGCACTTCTGCTGTATTGTCCTCCAAGGCACCTATCACCACCCATGGCCTTATGGATCCATCTACTGGCCTCCTGTCTCTCCCCCAAGAGTAAGCAAACTCTCATAGGCAGAGATCTCTGTCTGCTTCATTCTCTGCTATAGCCTCACAGCCTCAAACAGTGCTTGGCACACACAGCAGGTGCTTAATGGATATTTGCAGAATAAATAAGTGATTTAAGTGGGCCAAGAACTGTGTTGAACATAAAGAAGAGAATCTGTGGTACTTGAAAGAAGAGGAATGTCATCTGAGTGATCGCTTCTCTCTCTACCCCAGGTCCACATATACAGGTCTCTTGAATCCTTGGTGAGGAGGAATGGGTTTTTCCACACTCCGGTTTGTAGCCGATTCTCATGCCTGTGTAGACTTGGACACCCTCAACATATCATGTCAAAGCCTTCGCTAAGTCTGAAGAAAAGATCTGTCTCTAGATGCTGTAAAAGAATCCAAGCCATGTTTGGGTAGATCCTGAATGACTCCTGGAGTTCAGACTCAGCTGTCCAGAATGGGCTCAATCAGGTATGGGTCTCTCTTCTCACAGGACTACCTTTGCAAGGTTTATTTGTGTTTGGCCATGCTGTGGTAGAATGTCTAGATGCCATCTAAAATCAAACACTAGTTCAGCTGCAAGAGCCCTCCAGATTATCTACTTCCTCTTCATTGGAAATGGAGCTCCTAAAACTCAGAGAGGGGAGGTATTTAACCCATGGTCACACAGCAGATTACAACAGAGGTGGGACAGAAACCAAAGCCTTCTCATTCCCACTGGAGTGTGTTTTTTTCCATACTAAGCTATTCACCTTATTTCAAAGTTGAAGACTCTAACTTTGAGGAAGGAAATGACTGACCATCCCACCTGGTTGTATGTAGACCAGAAGAAACAGGTGGGTTAGATCAAGGATTTCTGGGGCACCTGGGTTGCCTTGAGGCCCAATATCTTGACCATAGAGGGTGCCTTAGCATCTGTCTCCCCAAGTGCCCTATTTTTAGTGGGCACCCTGGAGTTCAGAAAGTCACACACACAGTGAGTTGGAAGAGTTAAGGCTAGACCTCCAGACCCAGCCCTCAGTTTAAGTTCTCCTTTACCACATCCTGCCAACCTGATCACCAACCATAGGTGTGGGAAAGAGCCTTAAGTGTTGTTTTGCCCAAATGGCTGTTTTCCAGTGGAGAGAGGGCAAAAGGTCCAAGTCAGCATCAGAGTCCAGGGTCTAGGTCTAGATGTCTTTCCCCGCAGCCTCTTTTCTGCACCCTCCTTTTCCCTGCTCCTCTTTTTATAGGACCTCCTCAAGAGAAAACAGGTGCTTCCCCCAGCCACCACCCCCCATCAGCATCCCGGGAATGGACTTTCCACAGTTCTCCCAATTCTGCCCCCTAGCGGCAGAGTCCAGCAGAACCGCCCATTCCGCCATTTTCATTCCAGGGGAAGAGCTGAGCATCTACTCTGTACCCTGCAAGGATGGAGCCAAACACAGCTCAGTTCGGTTATAAATATGCAGTCTGGAGGATGTCCTGGCTGTCGAGTGCCAGGCACGGAGGAGGGGCTGCAGATAAAGCTCAAGATGGCAGCACTCACACCTCAGCAAGAGGACCAAAAATTAAACAAAGCACTCCTCCAATTTGCTTCCAAATGTAACTCCAGTTGAGACGAGTGCCATGGAGGAGACCAACAGAGTCCATGAGGGGGTCTAAGGTCATGAAAGTCTTCCCCCAAGGAAGTAACAGCCAAACAAAAAGGACAAGAGGAAGTGTGGAGGCCTCCAAGGAGGGGACCAGCTGTCTCATTCCTGGGCTGTGGATTCAGGAGCCCACCTTTACCCTGAGTACTGAGCGAACACATGGTTCAGGTGTCAGAAGCTTCTGGCTACCTGACATTTGGCCTAGAAATGTGTCATCTCCTAACCCTAAAGGTAGAAACGTTTTTGCTAAAATAACTCTGCCTCTTAACTAGACTAACAGCTTCTTGCAATACTGAGGTGATTCAGGACTGTTTAGGGTCTCGGGCTCCTCCTTCCCCGAGCATAGGCAAACAGGATGTCCTCACTGGAGGAATGAGCAGTGCCTCCATACTATAGTTTCAGGGCAGAGGATGCTGCCTGATATCCGTGGGCCTTGCAGTCAGGAAGATGAGCTCCAGTCCCAGCTCTGCCCCATGCTAACAGGGTGACCTCAGGCAAGTCACTTTACCACTCCAGGCCCACAATTTCCTCTTCTTCTCAGTGTCCTTGAAATGTCCACAGAGGATCAGGTCTCTGAATTGCCTAGCACATAATGGGTATCCATGTCCATTTCGGGTTTTTTTTTTTTTATCTGCCTTCAACAAAGTTCTCTACAACTTTTATCCCACTGGTAGTTAGAGCTTCATCTCTTTAAAGAACTCCATTCTTATTAAAATGGGAACAAAGAAATGTCTCTTAAAGCGGGGGATGTTTGAATCGGGCCTTGATGGATGGGTGGGAATGTTCCAGGTAGACAAGGAGGGGAGGGAATTCCAGGATGATAGACTCACTTATACAAAAGCATATGGATCTGAGAAGAGGAAACCCTCACAGGAGCCTAAAGACAAGGAAGGAGAGGGGGAGTGGCGTGGCTGGGGAGGAGAAAGGTATCCGTGGGACAGCTGTGGAAGGCCTTGAATGCCACACCAAGGAGGCTTCCTGGAAGGATGAGGAAGAATTAGAGGTGCTCCGAAGGAGAAAGGATAAGGTCAAACGAATTTCTTTGAAAGGTCACTCACCCAGGACAGCAGCTGGGAAGATGGAGAGTTGGGAAGGGAGAAGGAGGTGCAGCCACCACGTGAGATTTTGGCAGAAATCCAGCTGGCACATAAAGAGCCTCAGGCTTGGGCTGAAGGATGGGGGATGGTGACAGGAGCTGGACTGGCCGGGGTGGGCAGTCATGCCTGAGTCCTCCACCAGGCTGCCTCTCCCTCTGCACACCCCCTCCGGCATGACCTCAGAGGAGATGTCTGGAGCAGAAGGCCGTACCCCACTTCCCCACCCAGCAGGAGACGCCCCTCCAGCACTCTCCCCTCCCCCCACTTCCTGGTGTCTGGCAGCCCTCTTCCCTAGCTCTGCTGTTTTCCTGTCCCTGTGACATCCCAAGCATCTCTTCTTTGTCATTTCAGAATCTACTCCATCAGAACCCCGACCGAGGGCGCTCATCCTCCCGTCAGCCTACCCCTGCCTGGAGACCTCCACCCGCCCAGCAGTTTCCCCCTGCCCTGCAGCCTCCTGAGCTCCTCCATCGCCCTCCGGAAAGCACAGCCCCTGTGTTCCTTACTCACAGCTTCCTCATCAACAGAGCACTTAGCTCAGACTGGTTTTCAGCTTCAAATAAAAAGTTTTTCAAACCCCTCCTTTGAAAACAGCCTCCCTCACTGCAACAATATCCAGGTAGCATTTTCAGCCACTGTCTCTGTAGACCAGGGGCTACGCTGGACTAAGCCAGACGTGCGTGTGTGGCCAACACTCCCCGGCCTGCACCAGTGTACCTTGGATGGGAACTATCTTACCTGTAATCAGCTTACTGGGCTATGGGTCCAAATATCCTCTGCAAAGCATCAGCCTGAGAGGCTTCACCTGCCCCTCCTCTAGGAACGCAGCTACGCTTTGAACAACCCGGAAGTCATTTCCTAGAATTCCACAGAGCCCAACAGAACTTTGGTTCGAAACCAACACTCACCATCCAAGGGCAAAACCAAATGTTAGCTTTATTTCAAATCAATGTAAGGCGACCACTGTGTTTAGCAAGATAGAAGATACGACTTCAACAAATAATTATTGCAAACCTACTAGGTTCCGGCTGTGAAAGATGACCATCAACTACCCTCGTGTGGCGCACATATTGGGGGAGGGGGGCATGGCTGGGAGAAAGATTGAAAAAAAAATTGCTCACCATTTGATGTGATCTGTACAAAACTGTGAGTATGTGAAAGCTGTGGGGTTTTTGACTACGAACGTAGGTTTTATTTTTAATTTTTAAATGGTAAAAACCCAATGCTAGTGAAGGTCTGGTAAATTTTGCACAATGTTATAAGAGCAATATGAAAATGCACTCAAAGAATCAGAACAGTGTGCATGTTATTCCCTTTTCCCCCCACAATTACTCTCCTAGAAATTCATCCAAAGTCATGAGTCAAAGGAGCAAAGATGCTTAAGCATGTTCAGAATATCATTTTCTAATAGAAATGGCCCAGGTAATTGAAATACATCAGCCCAACGATATAGTATGTAGTTATTTAAAATTATTATGGAGACAAGTAATTTGAACTCTATTTGGGATCTAATTTCAGGTAAAAGAAAGAACACCGATGTTCTGTACAGTAACTACATACAGTCTCTGCACTCAACGTCCTCATCTTCTAGTGGGTTATGCTTGGAACATCAATAGTCTGGAAGGTCTTCCTCTCCCTGCTCCCAATCAACTCTCAGAACAACCCTGTGAGGTAGATATTATGGTTCCCATTTTATAGATGAGGTCACTGAGGTTCAGAGACATTGAATGACATAACATGTACATCAAGGAGAAGGTGCTCTGACTCAGGTCTCCTAACTCCCAACCAGTGCTCTTTCCATACTTCCGTGGCTGACCAGGTGTGCTGGCCAGGAAGAACTGCCAGGGCCCTGGGTGGGTGGAAAGATGCTTGCGCCATCTGTTGCTGGAGAAGGCCATGAAGCAGGCCAGAATTCCTCACAGAAAACTCAAGTGCATTTTCATTCCAAGACACGCCAGCCAGCTAGTGGGGATGAAAAGGGTGCCTCTATTCCAGCCAAACCACAGCACCTAACGGCAAGCTTACTGACAGGAAAAATATGTAACCAAACATGTTGACTTATGCAACCATATAATTGGGCTAGGCACTGGGAAGTGGGGGCAAGGGGACAGAAATAACCACCTTCACTGCCCCATTGCAGAGGAACCCCCAAATGTAGGCATTCACTTGTCCACTCATGCACTTCATCCATTTATCCCCTGACGGACTGTTAGGGTGTTTCCACATCTTGGCTGTTGTGAATAATCCTGCAATGAACATAGGAGTGCAAATATGTCTTTGAGATCCTACTTCAATTCTTTAAGTGAAATACTCAGAAGTGAGATTGCTACATCATACGATACTTCTATTTTTAACTTTTTGAGGCACCTCCACACTGTTTTCCATAGTGTCTGCATGTTTTATACTCAGACCAACAGCCTTCAAGTGTTCCAATTTCCAAACACATATAATGGAATATTATTCAGCCTTGAAAATAAAGGAAAGCCTGCCAAATGTACAACATAGAGGAGCTTTGAGGACACTGTGCTAAGTGAAATAAGCCAGTCACAGATGGACAAATATTGCATGAATCCACGTAGAGGAGGCATCTAACAATCAAACTCATAGAAGGAGAGAGTAGAATGGTGGTTTCCAGGGGCAGGGGGTCGAGGGGGTAGAGAGTTGCTATTCAACAGTATAAGGTTTTGGTTATGCAAGACGAATATAAGTCCCAGAGATCTGCTATACAACATTGTACCCACAGTTAATACCGTATTGTATACTTAAAAATGTATTAAGAGGGTAGGTCTCGTGTTAAGTATTCTTATCACACATACACACACACACACACACACACACACACACACACACACAGGCCTATAGGTACAAGTTAAACACCTGAGCTTACCTCTGGTCTCCCCTTCACTTACTGCTGTGACCTTGGGTAAGTCGGTCAACCTCTCTGTGTCTCTGTCTCCTCATCTGTAAAATAAGAAGTATAATAGCACTTGTCTCATAGATTTATCATGAAGCTCAATGATTTTCTGATATTAATAAGGTCAAAAAAATTCTTGGAGTATACTATGCAGACACTGTCTTAAATGCTTTATATATACTTCTCAATTTATACTCAAGATTCCCTGTGAAGAAGGAACTAGGACTTCCATTTCACAGATAAGGAAACTGAGGCTTTGGGAGTTTAGGTTATTCACAGCAGAAGGGACCAGTGAATGGCACAGACAATAGGCCCTGCCAAAGTGTAGAGAAGGAAGAAATTCTGCAGGCTGGTGTATTCTCGGAAGGCTTCCTGGAGGAGATGACATGGCATCTGGGGTTTAAAGAATAGGGAAAATATGGACCCATCTTTTCAGAGTTCCTAGTGGAGGAGATAAAGGCATAGTGTTGAGAGGATCTTTGGGTGCTCAAGAATAAAAAGACCAATTGCAAAGTAATGTTCTGTGCTGGTCCTCGACTGCCCAGCCAAGGTATCTGAAGATGCTTCCTTTGCAATGGTGAGTTAGAAAGGCTGTGAGGCAGGATTAGAAACAGTGTGTGAAGACATTCATCTAATTACTTGATCAATAAAGCTGCATCAGGAACCCAAGCCCAGTACAATTTTCATCCTGACCGTTGCCACCTTCCCCTTCTCTGAAGATGCCCTAAGTCAGGCTGGGAAAGCAGAAACAGATGAGCCACATTCCCAGTGGTCAAGGACGTCCTGCTCTAGCCCCATGCCTCTTAGACTTTAATGTGCATTTGTATCATCTGGGGAGCTTCTTACAAGCAGCTTCTGATTCAGTAAGTCTGGGGTGGGACCAGAGTCTGAATGTCTAACAAGCTTCCGGGTGATGTGGATCCGTGGACCACACTTTGAGTAGTGAGGGTCTAATGTGATTGTGTTCTTTCTGGTCAAATAGCTGTAATCGTAGTAAGTAGCAAATGCCTGGTCCAGAGTGGGTGCTTCATAAAACATTTGTTGAATCAGAAAAGTTTAATCACTTTCTCTCCTGTTATCACTGAGTCTAATCCAGGAGACTTGCACACCTGATGGGCCATGTCTTCCCCCCAGAAGACAACTTCCTACAATCTAAGAAGCAGAAGTCAGCCTCCCGATCCTCTCTCTTACGCTGTCTCTATGAATGGCTTTCAACTCTCAGGTCCTTTTCTTTTTATTACACAAATGAGGTGTGTTCACCAAAAACAAATAGGGGGGCAAAGATAAGCAAAAAGAACAAGGAGAAATTGCAACCTAGTCCACATCCTTTCAGATTCTGTGTGCATGTTATAGAATAAAAACATACTCCACGTTCTGTTGGTATTCCATGTCCTTAAATTATGAAGAATATTTTCCCATGTCAAAAACATCCTTTTAATGGCTGCGTAATGTTTCATTATTTAAAAGTTTCATAGAGTACACATTTCACTGACATATAAAAGAGTGACCTTAAAAAAAATTAAGGTCCATAATGAAGAATATATGGACAAAATGTTACATCTGCTTCCAAATGGTTTAGTGAATGAGGAAGTACGAGAGAGCAGACAGAACAGGGTAGCCCATGTGTCAGTAATTGTTGAACTGCGTGCTGGACATATGTAGGGTGTATTATATGACTCTCATATTTGCATATGTTGGTAACTTCCCATAATAAAAATTTAAATGTAAAAACAGGGTCCAAATGAGACCTAGGGAAAGGATTCTGAGACCAGGATAGAGGTGGAAAGTGCTGGAAGTCAGTTTTCCACCCCCAACGAGAAAACAGTGTTTTATTTAGGACCATTCAGACTGTCACTTCAAAATTCCCAGGTACTTGAGCTACTAAATTGCCCTGGAATAATCTGCCTGTATTATTTCCTGTCTTGTCAGAACGGATTTGCCTTTTAAGCGCATGCTCAGTGTTATGACTAAATTGGAACTAATTGAGACATGCAGAAACGTGGAAACACAGTCTGGCCTCACTGGGGCTAACATGGGGCTTGCCCATTTAGGGCCCTGCAGACAGATGGGGGTTCTGGAGAGCAGGGGGCACAGCCCTGACCTCTCTGTAGCTTGCGTGCACCTTGGCCAAGTCAGTTCTCCTCACTGAGCTTCAGCCTCCTACTCTGTAAGAGGAAAGGATTCAAACCAAATGAACTTTACAGCTTCTCTCTGCTCAAAAATAACCAGGGGACCCCTGTCACCACTCTGTTTTGCAATATGCAAATCAGCTGAATTTGGTAATTGGACAAAGCTGACGGGAGCAATTTAATAAACTTTGATAATATTGCACAAAGTAATTGTTCAATTATTTCAAACGGTTCAGTTCAGAAAGTACAACGAGGGTGGGGGGGCAGTCCTTAGAAATTACTTTTGCTTATTAATCATCTCGTCCAGTTGAAGCCAAATGAGAATGAAGACTGCGTGGGGGTGCTTTTGTTTTAATTCTGATTAACTGTACTTTCATCTGAACATTTTTAAGCTATGCTTTGGTCTTCCTCATATGGATGTTGACTGAGTTCTGTTATCAGGATTTTAATTAACACCAGGTAGAGAAGGGGAAGCCAGATGACATGCTATTACTTCTGTTTGATTTAAAGTCAACGCTGGGGACTCTTCTTCGAGGAGCTGTTGAAATTGTCTTATCTCATGCATTCCAAGGATGGCTGTTTCATGTAAATGTCATTTCTGCTGTCCAAAATGTTACAACACACGCCAGCACAATAGAACTACTGTCTTGTTCTAAGAGACACGAGGGAGCCAGCAAGCTTTTGATCAAAGGCACGATTCGAACATCAAAGTAATACCTCTTCTGTTAAATTCAGGAATCGAGGCTCTGAATAAAGGAATGGAGACTCGGGCTTTATGATAGCCTAGCCTTCTAGGCTGGGAGTGCCTGAATTTCCAAGGCTTACTCCATCTGCAGAAAACCGGCTGGAAAGGAGCACTTGGTGATACAAGTACATTATGGCACCCCGTCATCAGCATGCATGTACCTGTACGTGTTCATCTGCTCCTACATAGCTTGGGCTTCTCTCCTGCAGCTGGAAAACAGAGGCAGCAGCTAAGATCCTTTGGAGTAGGACAAAGCTTAGGTCCAATCCATACTTGCCTTCCTGCCCCAGATCACCATTTTTTTTACATTTTCCCATCTATAAAATGGAAAGACTATCTGGTGCACAGTATGTGTGTGTGTGTGTGTGTGTGTGTGTGTGTGTGTGTGTATATATATATATATATATATATATATATATATATATATATTGCAGTATGTTCATACAAGGAAGTATTTCACAGCAATAAGAAAGGAACTGGTGCTAAACACAACAAAGAAAATGTCAAAAACATTATGTTGCAAGAAAGAAGCCAGATACTGAAAGGTATACATTGTATCATTCTGTTTATATGAAGTCCCAGAACAGGAGGTCAAAAACTACAATCTTAGAAGTCAGAATAATGGCCACCTTAGCAGGGGACAGTGTTGGGCAAGAAGGGGCGTGGAAGAAACCGCTGAGGGGACAGCAACACGCTCTGTCTTGTTCAGGTGCTGGTTATGTGAACACGTACATGTGAAGAGTCATCAAAATACACTCCATGAAATGTGTACCTCATGTAAAAGACTGCAGCAAAAATATCATATCTGATGTATAGAATCGTGGTGAGAAGATGAAGAGAGTCCATAAAATGTCCCCACCGTGGTGGCTGAGCTGAGTAAGCACTGAAGGCCGGGCATCATGATTGTCCATGTTGTTCTCATCATTAGCGTTACCATTCTGGCGAAGTTACATCTGACCCAGAAATTGGGGTCAAAGTTCAGCACATAAGGCAAAAAAATATCTATTAAAATTGTCCCCTGAGAATGCTGTAAGTTGTCCATAAACTACAGTTTGCCTCATTTGGTACAAACAGGCCTGCTTGGTCAAAGATGTTACTGCGTATAATGGATTCGGTAATGGGAAGAATGTGACAAAGAGGACTGGATGTAAGAAGTATAGCCCTGTAGACAGCAAGGTCACAAGCTGGGGCTCGACCTGTAAGCTGCACAGGCACCAAGACCAATGGCAGATTAGCATCCTCACCACCTCTTGCTTGTGCCTAGAAATGGGCTCGTTGAGAATGGCAAGTATAATCACCAGACCAGGCAAATCACTCATCACTCCTCTCTGTTTCTCTGTCTCTATCTCAAGCTCTATGTCTCTTTCTCTCCCTCACTGAATTTGCATTATTTAAGCAAGCCTACATGCAGCTTCGCTTTCCTGCATCTCCAGGCTCACATCCCCAGGACTGAAACACTGAAAGGCCTGTGAGGCTCAAGGAGTCTCACCAGTTCCCAAAAAGGAACAGATAGAAAGTCAGCATCATACCCGAGGTGTGTATTATGTTACTTGAAAGTATAATAGTCATGAAAGTAACTGGTAAATCCAACATACTTCATTTTATATTTTGGGTTGACCTTCTCAGTGAATCATTTTACCAGCTTTACAAAATCTTGGATACCCATTTATAATAGATGCCTAGATCTGAGAAACCACTCTGATAATTGCATCTTGGATTCCGGTGCTTGCAGCAGACACACCCAGTCAACAGCCACCTACCACCACGCCCTTAAGCATGGCTCTACATGATGGAGCCCAAAGGGAGCCTCAGAGAAGGTGCGTTATTTCCAGACACATCTGGCTTCAGAGTGCGCCTGCCCAGCATGGGCTGCCCTGCGAATAGGAACCAAGTAGGGGGCAGGGCCTATTGCCGGAAGCACTTATACTTGTAAAGCCGATGGGCTCTGACTCTTCTCTTAAGCTGTGCCCGACATCCCATTAACCCACTTGGAGAGCCTCAAGGGAGGTCTGGACAGGTGTTAAATTACCTTTCGTCACCCCACAGGTGTGTGAGATGTACTGCAAAAGCACATGTCACATCTCCCGAGGCAGGAGGCTCTGCCAGGGATTTTCTCAGAGCACAGGGATCTGGAAACTATATCACTTCTGACTTAGAAATGACCTGGATCAAGGGCCCAGGCTTCTAAGCATGAAGAATGATAAAAATATTCTCTGACAGCATATCCATGTGAGACAGAGGACGGTGAGCTGAGCTCGGGAGGAATGAGCGCCTTCTGTTCTCTTGCCCAACGGCCACTTCTCAAGCGCCCAGGCTGGCAGAGGGCTGGGAGGGCCAGAAAGTAATCATGATTACAAAAAAGAACCTGAAATAAATCACACCTACTCTCCAGGTATCTAAGGCCTAGGCGAAAAGAAGGAAAATGTGAACATGAGAAAGTAAAGTTCAAGGCCATCTACTTATGTTCCACAAACCCACACTAGGTGTCCATTATGGACCAGACATGGAGGACCCTCTGGAGAATCAGAATGAGTCTGGCACAGGGACACCTGCAAGGAGCCACGTCCCCACAGAGAACCTGGATGATTAAACAAATCACAACGTGGAGTAACAGGGAGTAAGAGAAGGGTATCGAGAGCCGCGGAAGCATGGAGACTTGGTCTATAATCTATGCCTGGCTGTGTCCAGGAAGCATTTGAGTTCTGCCCTGTTGAGTAAGTAGGATGTAGCCAGGGAGGCCAAGTGAGACAGGGCATCCCAGCACAGGGAACCGCACGAGCGATGGCCCGGCAGCCATGGGGAAAAGGCTGGCGTGGGAGGCCAGGGGTCCAAGGGGGATGAGGAAGAGGGAGATGAGAGGTCAGCCCCGGCATCAGCGTGAGGTGTGGTGGGAGGGAGAGGCAGGAAAGCTCGTGTAGCCAGCAAGGCAGGAGGGTGGGAAAGCCTGGGTGAGGGGAAGAGCAGCTAGGGACAAAGAACAATGCTCAGTGGTGCTTCTTGGTATAAGAATCCTCGATCCGAGTCCATGATGGAAGGCCAATTCCCTGCACACCTCTCAGCACCAACTTCCCAGGAACCTCAAGGAAAGTGTGAAATCCTTTCCCCACATCCCTGAAAGCTCTCTGCTTCCTTCCCTCCCTGCGACACAAACGGATAACAAACGACCTCTTGTCACACACCTTCTGATTTTCCTGTGTACATTTCCAACCAGGGAAAATGTTCCTCATTGATGAGCCTGCTTTGTTCTTAAAAGAATTGGGTCACCTTTTTCTTCAGAACCTTCAGGACAATTACCAACACATGAAAAGATGTGATTTTCCAACAAGGGGATAAAAAAAGAAGTGGAAGACATGGTTCTTGTCCTTGAGAAATGAACAAGACAGGTTTCTGCTCATGCCATTGAGAAGAGCAAAGCCTCCAGATTGCACCAAACAAAGGCTGGAGCAAATCCAGGGTCTTCCCCGTCTTCCTCAGGTGATTGGGGCTTAGGAGTAATTTTCACAATCATCAGTCTCTAACCCAATGGTATTAAGTACTAGAAATCGTTTCCCTTTCTGGTTACCTCATCTGATGACATTCGTCACTCGCCGTAGAAAATGAAATGTCACTTGCATGGCTCCCCAGTGTCTCCCTCTGTTAATCAGAAAGGCCGAATTAGCCAGAATGTGTCTTGTCCTCTTCCCAAGGGGCTTCACTTCGGGTTCCCCCAGAAGCAGATCCAGAGACAAAGACTCAGTTTCCAGAGATGTCATTTATGTATCATGTGATAAATGTGGACATGGAAACCTGGGGCAGGTAAGTGACTCCACAAAGGTCTTACCCAATATAATGGCTAATAGTCCTGTGGGTGTTTTTTTTTTTTTAAGGTTTTATTTATTTGAGAGAGAGCATGAGCAGGGGGAGGGCAGAGGAAGAGAGACAAGTGGACATCGTGCTGAGCATGGAGCCCGATAAGGGGCTTGATCTCATGACCTGAGCCGAAATCAAGAGTCAGATGCTCAATCAATTGAGCCACCCAGGTGCCCCTAATAGTCCTGTTTTTTTTATAGAAAAACTCAATTGGATAGGATACCATGAAATATGTTTCCCACAGGAGGATTCTTCCCAGGTAACATATGCGTACATCACCAATGAATCACAGATGAAAAGAAGTGAACTGTCTCTCCGTTGCAAGGTCCACAAACCTAAAGTAATGACAAATGTCACAGTAGCAAGCACCTCAGTGACTCTGAGATTGGAGCAGAGAGGGGAGTACTCACTCCAGTTCTTGATAACTCAGGATCCAACCAGCAGTCAAGCCTACAAATTACCTGATTCCTGGCAGCCCCTTCTACCAATCACTGCACACCTACCATGTGCAGGGCACTTCAGGTGTTTGCTACTCAGCCCTCACAGAAACCCCGGAAAGAAGAAAATGCTGTCTGCATTTCACAAACTATGACCTGTCAGCTAGCGATGGAGCCATGATGAGAACCCAGACCCATGGGAGTCCGAAGATCCCCCGTCAACCCTATCTTATTCCTCATTAAGAACGAGCTGTTCTGCTGGTCGCACTAACTGGGAGAAATATGTATGTACCATCTCCTATGTGCAGGCCTCTAAAAGGCACATCCTTTCTAGAGCTTAGCAGTGGGCAAATTATAAACAAACTTCCAGTGTTCCTATGGGAGCAGAATGAATTTAGTTAGGTCCAGATGGCCATCAAGCATTAAAGTAGACATCA
Source organism: Ursus arctos (assembly GCF_023065955.2). NCBI lineage: Eukaryota > Metazoa > Chordata > Mammalia > Carnivora > Ursidae > Ursus > Ursus arctos. The sequence goes on from NW_026622863.1 coordinate 21,465,705, forward strand.
CACAGGGCTGCCACTACTGTTTATGTGTGTTTCCCACTTGGTGACTGTCATATGAGAGTATTTTACATTTGGGAAACACTGATGTCAATCAATCCCTTATTTGATAGATGAGCCACCAAGTGGATATGATTTGCCTACAGCCTCACATTGAGTCAGTGACAGAGCCCAAAATGTCCCTCAGACCTGCTGACTCCCAGTCCAGTGCTCTCTCTGAGACCAGGGGCTGGGCTACCTCAGGGAGCTCTTGACAGCTGCCTCATCATGTCTACTTCTAGATGTGCTCTGGCCCGTCCTTCAGACTTACCTTCCCTCTGTGGTACCTCTCTTCTCCAGGCCTCCCAGGCAGCCCCTGCCCAGCCTGTCCCTTGATTTGGCTCATGGGTGGGCCTCATCTTGTCCAGTGACGACCAGGATAACTAATGCCCATCAAGCACACACAGGGCAAGCCCTCTGAGCAGCCTGGCCAACAATCACACTTTGGGGAGCAAACAAGTCCCACACCTGTAAGAGAGACTGATGAAAGGCAATATATCTGTAAGAAGCCACTTGGGAGACCCGTCACTTTTTAGGACTTTGTGTGACAACTTTGGAATACACTCGGGACATTTGAACAAAGGCAGGTCTGTAATGGGCAGACCTTGAGAAACCACTCAAGCTCAACAGAGGTTCTCTTAAAATAAGAACAAACCTTATGGGGCACCTGGGTGGCTCAGTCAGTTAAGCATCTGACTCTTGATTTCAGCTCAGGTCATGAACTCAGGGTTGTGGGATCGAGCCCCATTCGGGCTCTGTGTTCAGTGAGAGTCTGCTTGAAATTCTCTCTCTCCCTCTCCCTTTGCCCTTCTCCCGTTTGCACACACACACACACTCTCTCTCTAAAAATAAATAAATAAAATATTTTAAAAGATAACTAAGAACAAACCTTCAACACCCAGGTGATGGGGTAGTTAGTAGGAAAGGAAGGGCAGGGCAAGGCAGGGTGGGAAGAGAACAGAAGGAAGTTTTGCTCAAGTACTATTGATGTTTAAAATCTTAATGACAAAAAGCATTTTAAGGATATTTTTGGAATTTAAATGCTATGCACCAAATGTATCTTTTTTCCTTTGACACTAACCAGGGAACTGGAAACTTTGAAGACTTCTGGGGTTACTTCCCCTCAAGACTCATTGCATGGGGGTATGTAGGAGGCAGAAAGACTGAATTTCAATGGCTCTCCACAGTTGGGGGGGGTAGGATGGTGAGCTGTACACAGTAGAGGTGAAAGAAAGGACCTAGAACTAAGGATTCAATCACTGTGTGTTACTTCAGTGCTGGTCTTCTCAGGGAAAATACCGGATCAGAGAAAGATGATACGGCTGTCAGCCAGAAGGACAAGGAAAGAATTCGAACCTGACCCTGTAAGCAAAGGCAGGAGATGACTAATGAAGGGAATCTTATGAGCAGATGTATTTCAGAAGGATTGTAAAGTGGAGCTTGATACAGGGGCAACATAGCATAATGGTTAAGAACACTGGTTTTGAGGCCAGACCCAGCATGCATCTGACTCTAGCTCTTCCTCTTCTCAGTGCCATGACTCTGGGCAAGTTATTTAACCTCTCTAGACCTTTGGGTCTCCTAAGTAAAATGAGCACATCAACACTATACCTGTCTCACTGGCTTGAACTAAGTGGGACAATCTATTTAAAGGCCTGTCATATATATGTCTTCAATAAATGGTCCCTGTAGCTTTCTACATTTTCCTCCTAAGTGATACACATAGAAACAGAAATTGGAGAGGCTGCCTCTCAACCACTGACTCCATGGCCAACACTGTGTTACCCACACTTCCTTTGGGAGCCACTCTCCTGCCTACAGCTCTGCTCTGTGTTCTGAGTGGAAGTGGTTGTCTTCCCAGCCCTACCTCTCTAGCCGGTGATCGGTCCAGAGCTTGGGCATTGACCCAAGTCTGACCAATCAGAGTCCTTTCCCCAGGGAATGTTAACTGCCCTGAGAGAGACGATCCCCTTTTCTTCTCACTAGTGAAATTGTGAGATGTGGGTCTGGAAGCTTCAGGTGACCCTGCAGGTATGGAGGGAATTTACAAGGAGGGAATTAGGCTAAAAAGCCTAATGAGACATAGAGGGATAGTCCTTGTGGCATCTGAAGACCTATTTCTCATTCCTCGGCTCCATGGATTTGCCCTGGCTTTTTGCACCCTGATTCTTCATCTTGTCCTTTAATTCTATGAGCTGTCTTAATTTGCCTTCCAATAAATACTATTTTTTTGCTTAAGCCAGTTCAAGTATGGCATCCATGATGTGTTATCAAGCCCCCTGATTTAATGTGACCATTGACTGATCTTAGCTTCAGCACATCCTATTAGAGCTCTGTAATTATATTTCCCCAACCCACCTCCAACAAATATTTTGTTCCTTCACGATTTGGGCTACATTAATCTTTAAAGACAAAAACATATTTTAAAAAAGTTGCATTGTACACTTAGTGAGCCACCTTTATTAAAAAGACTAATATGACAGAAAATTAGCTCTGCCCCAGGAAATTCGGGGCACACTATCAGAACCTCCATCCTCTCTGTTGATCAACCCACTTGGGTACAGTAAATCTCCAAAGGTTGATAAAACATCGAATATTCTTCACTTGTATTTATTGTCCATTCTAAAATTGACATTTTCCATTGTACGTTTAATCACAGATTGCTTTGTTAAGCATTTTCCCCGTTCAGAGGAGTGCATCAGAAATTGATTCCCTGATAGACCGAGGGAGGGGAATTTGAAGCACAAATTCAACTACAAGCATTTGGACTTCTCCTTTCCTTTTTGCCTTTGTGGTTTGGACACTTCATTCCCCAAAGTGAAAGGTAAGGGCTTTAGGACAGAAAACCAATTGGGTTGCTGGAATCCAATCAACGGCCATGTCCCAGGGCAAAGGGCCAGTCCAAAGTGGCCCAACATCCATCTCTCAGTAGCTCCCAAATGCTACAGCCCACCCACGTCAGATTCAAGGAGGCTGGTTCTCTTTGTTCCCAATGAGCGTGAGGCTGACAGGTGAAAAAGTTGCACCAGGGGCAGAGGAAATGAAATTGAATTCAAGTTGGAGGTTATTTGTCTTTGCCATGACCTGCAGTGGTCTCAAGTGATAGCCCAAGTGGCAATGCTCAAACTCACATCTGTGAGTCAATTACTGGGAACTTGCGTTTAAAAACTGTTCTGATGTGTTAGGTTTAAAATGGTTCAAACGTATCGAACAGAAAGGAAAAAGAAGAGGGAACCAAGCCCCTTTAGGGATTTTGTTTGAATCTACAAAAAGGCTGGCTTGAAACCTGCAGAGTATTTATAAAGAAGCTGTAAAATCTTTTATTCATTTGAAAGGAGCTGGAAAGAGACACAGGAAGTAGGCAGGAGGGACTGAACGGCAGCATGGCGGAATGGGGAGCAGTAGAGACAACTGTGTGATGTCGGCAAAAAAGCTTTTCCTAAAACTGGGAGGAAGTTACCACTGCCATCGCTCATGTCCTGGGCAGAAGACTTGCATGAGAGTCCCACCTCCACCATTAGCTAGTTCTAGAAAATGTCACTCCCACTCTATGAACCTCAGTTTTCTTACCTATGAAATGGAAATAAACTCCATATACAGGGTTTAGTAAGCACCCTAATGCTATAAGGATGTGGAAGCTGTTGAGAGGCACACAGATGCTAGTTATACTATACTTACAATAAGTTTAATTTAAGCATATATCACATATGAAATTCAGGGTCAAAATTCAGATCAGAACAGCCAAGACTGGCAAAGATAAGGTCCAGGCAAAAAGCAATTTCCATCAGAGAGTCATTTGTGAAAGGTCTAAAGCAGTTAGTTTTGTTCCCAGTTCTGAAGACTATATGCCCACAAGCTTACCCTAGCTGAATAAGGCAAGTGGCTTATATTAGCTGACAAGCTAGGAGTGATTTCTCAGTTTTAATGCAAGTTCTAATTATGTTATGAGATCATGGTGGCTAGAGATAGAGTGAGCTACCCAGATAGCCACACCTAATTGTTCTGCCTCCTGTGCATATCCTAACTAGTGCCCCCTAGTGACATGCTCCTGAATTGCAGGCATATTATAAATCAGAACCATGGCAGCCTCTCCAGCAGTGCTTTTTTTAAGATTTTATTTATTTATTTGAGAGAGAGGGAGCACAGGAGCAGGGGGAGGGGCAGAGGGAGAGAATCTCAAGCAGACTCCATGTTGAGCACAGAGCCTGACACGGGGTTCAATCTCATGACGCCGAGATCATGACCTGAGCTGAAACCAAGAGTTGGTCGCCTCATGGACTGAGCCCCCTAGGCGCCCCTCCAGCAGTGCTTCTTAATCTTGGCTGAATGTTAGAATCACCTGCAAATCTTAAAAATTACTGATGCCTTAAATCTACTTCCAGAGACTACTGTTTAATCAGCTTGGTGCATCTTGGGCTTTGGAATGTTTAAAAGCTTCCTACAGCCAAGTTCAAGAACCACTACTCTAGAGCAGAGATAAACAAACGTTTTCTGTAAAGGGCCAGATAGTAAATTTTTAAGGCTTCTTTCAGGTCATGTGGTGGTCTCCATCACAACTACTCAACTGTGCCCTTTTAGTGTGGCAGCACCATAGATGATACATAAACAAACGGACATGGCCATGTTCCAATAAAACTTTACTTGAAAAAGAAGTAGCAGATGATAGTTTGCCAACTCTTACTCTATTTTTTAAAAGATTTTACTTATTTATTTGAGAGAGAGAGAGAGAGAGAGAGAGCATGAGCGGGGGGAGGGGCAGAGGGAAAGGGAGAAGCAGGCTTCCTGCTGAGCAGGGAGCCCGATGCGGGGCTCGATCCCAGGACCCTGAGATCATGACCTGAGCTGAAGGCAGATGCCCAACCAACTCAGCCACCCAGGTGCCCCACCAACTCTTACCCTAGAGATTTGTTACTTAAAGTGAGTTCTGAAGACCAGAAGTGAGGACAGTACATGGGAACTTATTAGAAACGTAGAACCTCAGGCCTCCACAAGATCCCTCTGGTGAAGTGGATGCATGTTCAAGTTTGTGAGGCACCACTCCAGAGGCTACACATTGTGAATCCAGCCCCACCAGCATCACGGAACTGAAGTGGAAAGTTCCCATCACTGTCAACATCTCCTGTGCCTGTCACCTCTATCAGCCTGGCTGTCTCCCAGCTGCCACATTTCCATAGCATCTTCTCCTTGGTGACTCAGACAATCTGAGCAGCTGTCTATGTTTGATTATGGTGTTTCCAAAGGGTCAGTGGGGCCACATGCTCCATTTCTATTTTTCATCATAATCTATGGAGAGGATGTGGCTGTGGAGCCATATCAGGTGATACACCTCTGCTCTCAGGAACTATCCATTTAAACTTGTCAAGTGTCATCAAATGCCCCAAAGAGCCCATGCTGCTTCCAGTCTTTGTGCCTTATGCATGATCTTGTGCTTGCTGGGAGTCTTGTGAGTCATCCTGCCACCAGGCAAATGTATCCAACCCTAAAACAACTGACATGTGCGTGACCTTCTGCTCCCAATCCCATTCAGATTTCATCACCCCTTCCCCCAGCCCCCTGCCAGTCCCCTGCCCTGTACACACCTTTGCTCGTACCCTTAGCACATTTATAGTAATAATGAGCTTGCCTGTCTGTCTCCCCAACTGATGCTGAGCCCCTTGGGGCCAGCATCATTCCCTTCTGCATCCACGCACCTAGCACTGGGCTTTAACATGATGAATGACCTTGGTTTTAATTTAATTGACCTGAAAGTGAGTTAACATTTCTTTTGTCACTAGCATCACCACAAGACCCTTTTAATGATAAATCCTTCATAATAGCTCACAAAAAATAGTGCTCCCTAGAACAAACTTTGGGAAATGGTGCCTCTGCGACAAGAGCACTGGCCGGGAGCAGATCCAAGCTTGTGAAGTGCCCCCAGAATTTGAATTCTGGCTCTGGCTCTTACCTAGCCATAAGGAGGAGGTAGGAGAGGGGTTGACAGGATGAATTTGGTTCCTGTCAGCCTGAGCCATCTTTCCTGAAAGATGGATGCACGACTATCTCTGGGTGATTACAATTAGGGAATTAGAATTCCCACCTGACAGAGGAGAAAGTTGGATTCACGTGTGTTAAGGATTTACCATCAACTTAGTGGCACAGCCAGGGCCAGAATCCAGGTCTCTCAGCATTGGTGCTGGATGCCGTCCAACAGAGCAAGGCAGACTCCTTTATGAGGATTTCTCAGGAGGTCACCATCCATCACCATGTCTTTTTTTCCACCTGGCCCCCCTTCACCAGAACTGGGTGGAAGGGTAGAGACAGAAGGCACCAGTTTGTGTCCCCAGAAGAACCTCACATCTACATCCAGAACCTCAGACGGTTGAACAGAGATGTCTTTCCATTACAGACTTGACTCCAATGTTCAGCTGGATCAGAGATTAGTCCAAAATGCTCATCTGTCTCATCCCTGGGTCTGTTTGGAGCTGACATTTTGATGAGGATTCCACCCAAGAATCCTGCCATTTGGACAAAGCTGCCCAGCCTGGGTACAGTCTTGGCAGCAAATATGGCATCAAGGCCCATTCTCCCGACTCCCCACCTAGCCCTCTCTCTGGTCATTGCTCTGGGTAGCCCCACCCTCACAGGTGCAATGCCCCTGTCGAACAGTCAAGATTTGTGCACAAGCACACCTGGGTGCAGTCCTGCTGTGTGCAGGAAGGGGTGTCCCATCACATCCTATCATGCAACCACTCAAGGAAAGCAAGGAAGGAGCCAGACAGTGCTCTGCCTGCCTGTGGCATCACCTTCCCTGCACTTGGCCAAAACTGAGAAACACACACTAAGCCATGAAGTGGCACTGAGAAAGCCCTCTCTCCTCTCTGGGCTTTAGTCACCATGTCTCTAAAAGGAGTGTGTTGGACTTGAGAGCAGTAACAGCTGATAGCGATTTGCACTTGCTGCATGCTCGGTGCTTTATGGGCATTATCTCATTTGATCATGGCATTGAGACCATCCTACAGATGGGAAACCCTGAGTGGATTAGGTTGCAGTTGCCCCAGAAGCAGACCCTGAGACAAAAACTCAAGGGCACAGAGTTAGTTTGGGAGGTGATCCTAGGAAATATTAGTAGGGCCGTGGGGAAGTGACTTAGGAAACCACCCAGAGGCAATGACGGGTGTGCAGTTACACCAGCTACACAGTGTGACTGGCTCAATCCGATAGGAAAACTCTGGGAGGCGGACAGACCCCACCACCACCAAATGATCCCATCTGAGAGACAAGGGATGTCCAATTATATTAGATTGAACTATAGGAAATTGCCTCTACTCAATCACTTTTGACCTACAGAAATGGCAATGTCATTGGTTCAACATAATATGAATCCCAAGACTTGTTGGTTGAAGGGTGCTAGACAGGGGAAGGGGAGCATTCATTCCATGGCATTTCTGTCCTTCCCAATGCCACACAACAGCCTTCCCAAGTTCGGGTGGGGGGATGTGTTGGGCAGAGAGATGCAGTTACTGGCAGTGGGGAGGCAACATCCCGAACACTCTTGGCCCCTGAGTGGGGCTCTGACAGCACCTGCTGTACTGACCTGGAGAATCAGGACCCAAACAGGATTCAAACCCAGCCAGACTATCTTCACAGATTATATGTTTAACCCACACACTGCCTCCACTCAATTTCTAAGACTTTATCATTTCCCTGAATTCCATAGTCCAATGCTTCTAAGATTCCAAAAGGGTTCAACTCCAAAGTCTACAACTCAAAGACAAAAAGTCTTAAGCAGCAGGAAAAGACAAGCCAGTTAGCCAGGGCTGGGCATTCATGCTCCTGTTCCATAAGCATTTGTTAAGCACATGGTGCTCCCGATTCTGGGCTCAGAGGACGCATGATGAGGAACATGGCACTGAGAAGATGGGGTATTAGCAATGCACGACAGCAGTGCTAAGCAGGTGCGGAGGCCAGAGGACAACATGGCCTTCGGAAGGAAGCGAGTGGGAGACCTCCCGCATGAGAGTGCACAGCCTGGGCTGGAAACCGCAAAGCCGGGGCCCCTCCCTCCGAACAGTCATTCCAAGGGTACAACAAATGTGCTTTGTAGAACAGGTGATTTACAGAGTTGCTCAAGATCCCCATTCTTTAAATGTTGTCCATGAACTTGTGTTTCAAACTTTTAGGAATGAGTTATGACACACCACCCTGAAAATTCAATTACCTCAGCAAGGCATTTGGCATAAATCAAAGATATATATAGCCTGGTGAGACATTAGAGATTATCCCCAGAGTGGAAGCGACTCGCCCAAGGTCACACTGCAGACAATGGGGTCCACTGAGATAGATTAGCAATCCATAATTTTTGCCCATATTGGCATGTGCTGGGAAACAGAATACCGCCTTTTCAACTGATGCCCTCCACATAATATTGGCAGAATAGAGTAGAGAAAAGCCCTGGGCAGGGAATCAGAGAACAGGACATAGGCTCTGAGCTCCCACAACATGGAGATCATAGTGACCACGCAGCTAAGATTTAAACGAGGTCATGTCTGAAGACAGTAGGTTAGTAAACGGTACATGGTCCTACAAATGTGGGGTTATTAATAATGTTTACTAATTATTAAGGGTTATCATTCTTTGTTGTGCCTGGATTGATGATAGCTAACTTGTTTCCTGTTCGTAACATATTTTTATTAAACTTCATAACATTTAACAAACTTTTGTTCTACTTAATAAAGTATATTTTAAAAGTACTAACACCACAGAGTACAAAACGAAAAGTAAAAGTCCCTCCAAAGCAACCCCTGTTGCTTCCAGAAAATGTTTTCTGCATCTAAGAGTGTGTGTGTGTGCGCGCGTGTATTTTTCCACTGTCTCGCACCTTGCTTTTTTATCTTCATGTAACAGTACACCTTGGACCGGGTCACATAGCAGTCTATGAAGATCCAACTCAGTCTTTTTTCAGGAAGAAAGAGTGTTCCATTAATGGATAAACCAGAAATTATGTAACCAGACCCCTGCTGATGGTCATTTGTGGTCTTGTTGGGCATTTTTTCCCGTTATGATAGAAGTGCCACAAGCACCTCATACGTGCCACAAACAGCACGGCCAGGAGAAGCACCTCAGCACACACTCCTCGACCTGAAATTGCTGGGTCAGATGCCACGTGCATCGCAAGTCTCGAATGATGTCGTTAAACTGTACTGAGGTCACACTGAGAGCCCCCCCCACGCCTTCCTCCCATTCACTGTATGTGCAAGCAGTCCTTTTTCCCAGGCTCTAGTCAACCGGGAAAAGAGAAAACACTTTAATAGTTGCCAATCTGAAAAGTGAAAAATGGAATCTTGTTCCTATTTTGATTCAAATCTCATTTATTATGACTAACAGTGGATGTCTTTTCACACGTTGATTGGCAACTTGTTGTGTAGTTACTTTCTTTAGAAGACGGGGATTGGCTGCGCTTGTGAGAGAGACAGAGACTGAGATGAAGCAGGAGTTCCCTTATTAACTGCCCGTTTATAGCCCTGACCCATATTTTAAACTTTTTTTTATCCCGTATCATCACTTTTATGACCCTCTTATAAATTCAGAAAAGCCATCTTGGGTGAAATGGCATAAATTTTTTCTTCCTGATTCACTGTTCACTTTCTTTGCCGTGTTTTTGCTATGGTTGTGGGGTTTTTTTAAAGTATAAAATAACCTTCTAACTGATCCTCCCATTTCTACTCTTGCCACAACTGTGATCTTCTAAAAACTGAAGCGAGATCATGTTGCTTCCTGGCTTAAAACCCCCCTGTTGTTTTCCAGCATCCTTAGACTACATTCCACAGTTTGCCGGACCCTAAGAAGCCCTTCTTGGTCTGGAAGCTGCCTGCTTCTCCAGCCTCCTACTACTCCCTGCCCCTCACTACAAGCACACCTGAGCTCTTTCCATACCGGCTCTTTACCCTTTGCTTTCTTGCCTTCCGGAATGTTCTTTCCTCCTGTCTCCAGCTAGCTAACAGAGGAAGTCATTCCCATCTTTCAAGGCCACAGACTAAATGTCACCTGCTCTTGGAAAGACTTTCGTGATCCCCTGACTGGAGGCGGGCCTTCCTCTGCTCTTCTCTGTCTCAGCTTGTCCGTCTCTGTGGTGGCGTCTGTCATGATGGATCGGTACTTACTCGTTGGCTTCCATCTATTCTCTCCACCCAGAATATAAGGTCCATGAGGACAGGACCTTGTCTGTCTTGTTCACCAGTGCACCTCCAGCACCTTCATCAGTGCCTGAAATACTGGGGGTCCTCACCAGATATTTATTCGATGCACGAACTCATCCATTCAGATTTATCATTCCTTCTTTGACAGCTTTTCATTTTTCTGGGCAGCTTGGAAAGGTACTTATCGCTCATTTCATTTTCAAGTTTGAAGTCATTCATCAAGACTCATATTAATTGAGGACCCTCTCTGTACCAGGCACTGTTTGTAGGTACAGTGGTGACCCTAAGAAATGAACAGGCAAGATAGGAGGCAACTCTCCAAGAGCTCAAACCCCAGTGTGGGACCAGCAGGCCCACCACAAAACTCGAACAGAGGAATAAATGATGTTAGAGGATGGCAAGAGTTAAGGAGAAAATAAAGCAGGATGATGTGGAAGAGAATGGGGGTTTGGGGGTAGGTTCTCATGAGAAGAGGGAAGCCATGGAAGAAGCCAGAGAAGAGCATACAAGTGGGAGGACAGGTATCCTCTCTCAGCAGGAAGTTCTGAGCCTGGAGCATAGAGACAAGATCAGGGCTTCCAGAGGAGTGAGCAGGGCGTGGCAGGTTGCGCAGGGTGACCTGGACGTAGGAGGCACCCTCCCCCTGCAGGGCATCCCCGGTATAGCATGGGGTGCTCTTAACTGTGATGGGCAGCCACTGCCCTCTGCTCAGCTCTAAACCAGGGAGTGGCACCACCTCCCTTCAGTGTCTTAAAAGACCACCCTCTGATCCTTCTAGAAGTTTTTTTTTTAAAAGATTTTATTATTTATTTGACAGAGAGAGACAGCCAGCGAGAGAGGGAACACAAGCAGGGGGAGTGGGAGAGGAAGACGCAGGCTACCAGCAGAGGAGCCCGATGTGGGGCTTGATCCCAGAACTCCGGGATCACGCCCTGAGCAGAAGGCAGACGCTTAATGACTGAGCCACCCAGGCGCCCCATCTAGAAGTTATTTTAATGAAAGAAACAAAGAGACAGGAACCCTGCCTTATAAGGTTTCGGTGGTTTTTTTCCAAAATGACTGGGTCAGTTGTCCCATTTATTAAATAATCTACCCTCCCCTCCCCAAGGTTTAATTTGAAGTGCTTCTTTGAACATATACTAAAATTCCTTTGGGTATTCTGGGTATTGGGGGAGGGGGTAGCTTCATTCGTTCATTTGTTTCCTGAAAACAAATATTTTTATTACTGTAGCTTCATGATACATTTTACGATCTGCTAGTATCACTCTCCCTTTATTACTATTTTTTCACAGAATTTTCCTATTTTTTCCTTTTGTCAAATTCTGAAACTGAAATCTTCTTAGTGTTTTAACTGAGATTCATTAGGTTTGTAGATTAATTTCTTAATAAATAGATTAAAGAGAAGTTAATTTTTATCGCAATTTTCTACTAATAAACACAAGCTACATCTACTTGTTCCCATCGTGTTTTCAGCTTTTTATATGCCAATTTAAGAGCTATTGATTTATTCAAATAACTTATATAACTTGCTCACCAAAAAAAAAAAAAAAACTCATTAAAGAAATTTGGAAAACAGAAACATAAAATATAAAAGAAAATACAGAAGCAAATAAAAATCCCACATAATTGCATTATACATAGAGATCACTTTAAACAGTCTATCATGGGACTGCCTGGGTGGCTCAGTGGGTTAAGCATCTGGCTTTGGCTCAGGTCATGATCTTGGAGTCCTGTTGAGCTCCAGCCTGGTGTCAGGCTCCCTACTTCTCTCTCTCTCTCTCTGTCTCTCAAATAAATAAATAAAATCTTTTAAAATAAATAAACAGTCTCTTGTGTATATCGCCCACAAGCAGGCACAGGTGCTGGGCATTATAATGCAACACACTTTGTTTTACATTGTTTAAAATGAAGCTTCACATTTGATCCCATAATAGTAGATATGCTCTAAAGTACAATTATAAGTGCCCAACATTATATCACATAAATATGCTACAGTTTATTCAACCACCCTTCAATTGTGAAACATTTCAGGGATTTATTTATTTATTTAGGTAACGTTTTGTTCTCCTGAGTGGCACTACAGTGAACAAACGTACTTACAAATAGGTATTTGTTCTCCTAGTGCTTTCTTAAAGACAGTTTCCTTGACGTGACCTGTGGGTTCACATCCTTTGTTAGTTTTCCCTCTGACGTGCAAGACCTCTTTTTCTAGTAAAGATTTTGACCTCCTGTCTGCCAAAGGTATGGTAAGTTTACCTACTTTGTTGTTGGTCTTCTAATTGTATAGAGTCTACTGAATAGGGAAGAGTTGAATTTTTTAATATTTGGGGGACTTGGTAAAAGATGAGGAGCTATCTAACTTGATTTTCCTTCCAAATAGCCAATTTTCACAATAACATTTGTTGAGCTCTACTTGCTCTTATCGTTTTCATTCTAGAGCCTTGATCTGTACCAAGTTCTAGCTCATGTAGGACTGTTTGGTTCTGTTCCATTGATCTGCCAGTTGATTCTTACAGCAGGTGTCAAACTATTTCAGTTACTAGTTTCATAATGTATTTCAACAAACTGAAGGTAAGAACCCCCTTGTTGTTCTTCCTATTTTATTTGTTTGAGAGAGAGAAAGAGAGAGAGCACGTGTGCATGGGGTCAGGGAGGCAGAGGGAGAAGCAGACTCCCCACTGAGCAGGGAGCCCAATTCGGGGCTCAATTCCAGGACCCCGGGATCATAACCTGAGCTAAAGGCAGACGCTTCACTGACTGAGCCACCCAGGGGCCCTTTTGCTTCCCTTTTTAAATGTTCTAATTCTGAACCGGAATAAAAAGAAGACTCGGTTGAAGAGCAAGAGGCCCACCTGTGTTGGATGATATGTTCATGCAAGAATTAATTCCATGCTAAGTGTACTAGCTCTGCTGAAATGGAGGGGCCAGGAAGGAGAGCTTGTCTCCTGACTACCTACTTCCCTGAAGCACAGGAGCTCACTGAAAACTATTGTTCCCAAAAGGCACTGCTCCTGGGCTCTGCCTGGCTCCTCCACCACCCCCTGCACTGGGATCTGTGACTGTGGGCCACACTTGGCAGGACAGGAGTCCCTCCATCAGCCCCAGACAGTGCCCAGGGGAAGGGCTGGGGGCACGGTTGAGAGAAGGGAGAGAGCAGAAATGTGCCCTGAGGCCTCAACTACAGGCCCTGCATAGTGAGATGGATGCCCAGCTGTCAGGTTAGATGGACCCCTGGCCCTCTGCCTCAAGAACCCTGCAGAGAAGGAGAGACCCCAAATCTACCTTCCTTCCTTTTATCCTGACAAATTCATTCCCATTGAAAGGTAGGACATACCTTGGCTTCTAACAGCAATCTCCACTTTGCCCCTTGTGGAAAGAAACTGTGCCCCCAAGTGCCTCAGCCAGTGGCTGCCAGTCTCGGCTCCTGGCATGGCTGTACCACTTTGCTCCCACCATTACTTCCAATGTCTTTCCGAAGGACCTTCGAAGATAGGAGCCAGAATTGCTTGTAAGATGCCGTTTGGGATTAGAAGACATCAATTATTTGCTTAATAGGTAAATGAAATAAATATAAAAGACTGTCTTTTGATCCTGTTTTGTGAGAAATAGCCACAATTTTCTCTATGTGCTGTTGCAAGCTCCTGCGTGATCGTGGGAAGCCATGGAAGAAAGAGGGAATGGTGGCTGCTATGAAGCTTAGGAGAGATTCTTCAGCCTATGATCTCAAAACGTGCCACATCACCTGGTCCCCAGAGGTCTTTCCGGGGGCCACCACAGAGGTCCGGCTGAGAATAAGAAGCTGGTAGCTTTGTTCCCCTTTTCTAGGCTTCCCTGGGAGCCTTCCTCCCTCCCTTGGAGACCTTACAGGAATAAGGGTCCTGGGTCCTCTGGCCCTAACCACATCACCACCATGAGCAGAATATCCCCCTGCTCCCCAGATTCCTATCCCCTCGTTATTTAAATACTAACCTAGATATTTCTTTCTGTGAAGGATTTGGCAGATGTAATTAAAGTCTCAAGCCAATTGACCTTAAAAAACAGAGATTATCCAAGTGGGCCTGACCGGAATAGCTGAGCATTTAAAGGCAGAGAGTCTTCTCTGGCTGGTGACAGAAGAGGAAGTCAAAAGGATTCAAAGCACAATGGGGGATTTGACATGCCTTTGCTGGTTTGAAGGTGAAGGTATCCACATGTGAAGAAATGCCAGAAGCCCTAAGTTGCTCAGAGAGGGCCGAGTAGTGGCCAGCAAGAAACTGAATTCTGCCGATACCCTAAATGCACTTGACAGTTTTCTCCCCCAGAGCTCCCAGACTATGGCTCAGCCCAGCCATCACCTTGAAATCAGCCTTGTAAAACCCTGAGCAGAGAGCCAGCCACACCATGACAGACTTCTGACCCACAGACCATGAGCTAATAAACGGGTGTCATTTTAAGCTACTATGAAGCCACAGAAAACTAATACACCATCCAATGGCAACAAAATGCACCTCCCACCCTAGCCCTAGCTGTGCTAAGCAGGGCAGCCAGGATTAGAGCCCCACTCTGTAGGCATCTTTGCAGGAAATTCCCTGTCAGAGATCAAAAGTTGGCTCAGCATGGTTCACGAAAGGAAAACCAATTGCTCCCTGCCTGGCTCTGTGCCCCCCGATCTGAGGGGAAAGGGAGAAAGATCTGCCCATATAATAGTGTCCGTGGCAGCAGGGACGGCAGGGCAGCAAGCGTGACCCATTAACACATCAAGAGGATGCCAGGGGACAGCATCACTAAAGCCAGGCTTTGATTTTTCCAGGCACGAGGGGGAGGAAGCCGGCAACAGAGGCTGTGTTCCGAATCCAAAGCCATCTATTTCTATGCCTTCAAAAGGGAAAATCATCTAAGCCCTCACAAGGGGAAGAAAAGAGAAGACGGAGGGAATGAAAGTCTCCGCAGCCAGGCAGCAAAGAGGAAGTTGTGGGGCCAGGGATCTGGGGTAGGGGCCCCATGGACTGCCACCAGAATGTTAAATGCCCCCCCCTCCCCCGCAGACCCAACAATTTGAGATTTAGGCATATTCAAGTTTTCTAAGCCTCAAATTAGCCCTTGTAAGAGCTTATCTTCTTTCCCCCCAATTGACTTTAATCAAGTGCTTCAGAAGCTGGGAAATATTTTAAGTTAATCAGGCCCTTAATGCGGGCGCCTGGGGAATGCGGCAGAGCTGCTGTTCCTCCCGTTCACCACACTTGGCCCATCTCTTTCCCTCCTCTTTTCCCCCCATGATGTTCGTGAAACGCCTGGCAAACTTGTCTCTCAATTGAAAGGGAGACTGAGGGAGAACAGAACGGTTAACAGGACACATGACGGCAACATCTTACAGTGGTTTTCTGACAGCGGCAGGCAGGTGCTCTTCCAACCACAGGCTTTGCGCCCTACCAAAACATTTCACTAAGTGCACAGCACACTGGGCTCGGCTCCAAGCACCCCCAGCACAGGGACCCCTGATCTTCGTGTCTGGTCCCCAACCAGGAACCCCAACCAGGAACCCCAACCAGGAAGCCAAGGCGCTCAGTAGGTGTCCAGTGCTGTTTTGCATATGCAAATTCACTGACTGCTCACACCAGTCCGTAATATCAACACAGTGATTACTCTCATTTTACAGATGATGAGACCACATTGCAGAGGCTAAGGAATCCCCTCAGAGATCTTTCCAGTTCATGTACCACAGTGCTTGTGACTCTGGGGTGACGCAGAGATCCCAAGCCGGACATTTCCCACACTCACAGTGCAGTCAGGGAGACGTGCTGATCACATGAGACAAGGGACAAGGTTGTAGGGTTCCCGGAAGGGCAGGCGAGGGTCAAACATACTTCCATATCTTAGATTGCCCAGAAGCAGACTGAAGATGAGAATTTGTATGCAAGAGATTTATTAAGGGAGAAGGACAAGAAACAGCTGAGCAGGCGGAGAAAGAACAGAGAAACGGAAGAAGCCAAGCAAAGGCTTTGAGTTCAGGTGGGGACCCAGCTTCCGCGGGACCCCAGGGGGCTCTGGAGCACAAATTACACCTCAGAGTCTGTCCTGCCTCCAGGCAGGGAGCCGGCCTTTTGGACTCCAGCACCGGTTGCTCTTTGACTACAGGCTGCCCAGAAGGCAGCGGGATTTCCTGGCTCCCGTTGTTGAAGGGAAAGCCTTCGGGGAGAGTCACGGGAACAAGAGTTACAGACACAGTCCATGGAGCTGGGTAGCAGGCGTGCAGAATCAGAAAGAGGGATCTGAGGGGATCTGGGCAGTGCCCCAACAATGTCCACTATAACCTATCTGAATCTTGAGGCTTCTAGCTGGCTGTGCTGCTTCAGGAAAGCTGCTTAACCTCTCTGAGGCTCAGGATCGACATCTGTGAAATGGGAATCAAGATTCCTCTTCCTCTCCACAGTGCTACCCTGAGATTCAATTCAATAAAATACACATGTCTGGTCTAAAATCAGCATGGTCCCCAGGCTGCAGCATCACGCCAACTGCAGTAAAATTACCCACAGACACAGGCAAAGACAAAAGCCTACTGCACAGGCATGAGTAACACACAAGGACTTGAAAAAACTCTCCTGAGGACCAGCCCGCATCCTCCTGTGCCACAGAGGAGAATGTCTGGTACCAAGTCCTTGGGCTGTGGCCACACAGCTGGATCATGCCTTCCCATCAAACCCACCCACTGTTCCCCCGAAAACAAGCTCCCCGGGAAGAGTCGAGAGCTGTCCCGAGGCAAAGCCAACTACCCCCCACTGCACATCAAGTGTCTGGGACCTGCTTCTCTGTTACCATATGGAGGATAGCCCGCAAAAAGGGCATCATCTGAAAGGAGGTGCAGAGAAGTAGGTCTGGGGGCCTCTGCAGGAACTCTCTAATCTAGCTGCATTATTCTAGCTCCCGATCAAGTGGCTCTGCTCACACTTCAGCTCACCTTCCCAAGAAACCCAGCTCTACTGGGCAGACAGGTAAAAGCCAACAATTAAATTGTCTTTTCAAATTTTTGCAGCTCAAGTCGTTCAGTTGCATGGGAAATGATTAGTGTCTGTAAACAGAGGGAGAAAGTGTCAGGCCCAGAGGCTGCTGGCGAGCTGGGGGAGCTGAAGGCAGTGCCTGAGAAGGAAGGAGAGTACAAGCCTCCCTGACCTCAGACGAGGCCTCCTTCGAGTCCTCAAAGGGCCCCGCGGGTCTTGTCTTGAGCATCCAGGAAGCAAGGAGCCAAGGAGATTAGCTGACTTCTCTGAGGCCCCTGGGAGAGCCCTGCACTTGCAGACAGCAGGCAGAGTGAGCACAAGGCCCCATCACTGAGCCGCTGGGGGAAACGGAGGAAGCCACACATACAGCCCAAACCTCGGTTTACTTATTCCACCCAGCCAGGAGGAGGGCAGACACCCGAGTCCCAGTCACACCTGGGGTCTCCTCAGTGCTTTACTGAGAACCGGCTCTCAAAGAGAATTCTGCAGCTGCATCCGAACGCAGCTTCCGTGTTGGACGGCTGAGCGGTCTGCTTTCCCCATCAGACTGGAACCACGACCCCTTCCTTCCTGCCTGGGATGGTGGGCCCTCCCTACCATTACCCAGATTTGGATGCTAAGCCCCAGATTCAGGGCATGACCATCAGAGGCCATATAGCCCTGTTGCAATAAAACATTCCTGTGGTTGCTGGAGGAATTGTTTTTTCCGTTTGGGATATGAACGAAGAAAGCTTAATGTGTCTCATTTTCCTGGAATGTCTCATTTAGATGAATATTTGTATGTTGACGGTCAGCCTCCACCCGCTACACACACACACACACACACACACACACACACACACACAAATCTACAAATTACACAGTTATGTGAACAAAACACTCAGCCACCTTTTGACCCTTGGTGTGGATTTTGACAACTATCACTCCCTCTGTATGAGATTTCTTCCCTCTGGTTATTAAAAAGACAAAATCCACTATTTGTTTAAGCTCAGTTCCCTGGAAGTACAGAGGAGTGACAGAACTCCACAGAGCTCAAGTCTGGGGTTGGGGGCAGGACACTGGGAGAAACACATCAGGTGGAGGGTGCGGGGGGGGTCCCTTCTCTCTTTTGGACAAAGATACTCCTGTGGAATAAAATCTGAGGAAGAAGAATTTAGACGTAGCCTTGCTCAGGTCCAGCCAGGCAGAGAGCCAGCAGCCAAGGCCGGATTCCTAGGCACACGATCTGATGGTCTAAGCAGAAGCAGAGCAGAACTCCCAAGACAGCCTTGCTCTGCATGGTGGGAATCAGTGGGGAGTTGGGGTTGGCCTCTGTCCAGCCAGAGCACAAGTCCCTGGAAGCCGCACCCACCCCACCACTCGGCAGCCCGCTGGAGGGGTCGCAGAGCATCAGCCACAGAGCAGCCATGAGGATATACTCTTTAGGGCATAACTTTAGGGAACCGTCACATTCACCATACCTGGTGATACCGGTAATGCCCCTGAGAGGTCGGCAGGGCAGCTTCTCACCACCACCCCTGGTGGGCCTCGTAGGCAATGTCCAGGTTCAGAAATTCTACCACTGTGTAATCTACATTCTTCAGGTAGAAAATCCAAGTCTCAATGGGCTTCATGGACTCATGCAAGGTTAGAAAAATCTTTAAATGGTCTAGGACTAGAATTATTCTCCTCCATTTCAGAACACTTGGGGAAAGACCTGCTCACAGACCATAAAACTCACAGACCACCAAAAATCCATCACACCCAGGCTGGAAACTCAGGAAGAGATGCTGGGCACAGGTATCCTGGGGAACAGCGAACAGCACAGATGGTTTCTTTTCTTCCTTTCCTGCGGTCGTTCATTGAGTGCCTCCTATATGGAAAGACTCTCTGTTTCAGCTTTTATAAAGTGAGGCACTGCTGCTTCTATTCCGGTGAAGCTCTAAAGGCTCTGCTCACAGGTCCCTCCCTCCTTTTCCACTTAGTTCCTTTCTACGTAAATGCCACCCATATGCAGGACGATGGGTGCACATCAGTGAAGGCACTGTGGGGAGGAAGGGGGGACAATGTCATTTTCTTCTAAACGCACAAGAATTTACAATGTGAGCATTTTCTAGATGGATTAGTCATGTGTATTCCACAAAATGAATCGGCTAAGTTAGAGAGATTTCGTGTGCTGATTGAACATACACCGTCCTCGTTCGATTATGGAGGCCAGGCCCCCCACACAAGTATAGACTGGTCACCAAAGCATCACCGTATGCACTGAGTGGGACTCAGACATGAACAAGAGTATACTACCAGGATCTTGGGGAGATGTGCTTGGCTGTGGAACAGGTGAGCACGAAGGGGAGAAAACCCACCAGACAAAGACAGTACACAAGAGTCACGCTCGAAGCTAATGGAAACCCTGGCCTTTTATCAAACAGACACCTTTTCCCTTGGCCGTTCTAAGGTAACAAACTGGGAGTCTCCTGGGAGGTCATGGGTGAATCAGAAAGAAAACTGAGCAGAGAGAGGATGGAAGCAAGAGGGAGAGAGGGCAGGAAGAGACTGGAAGGACCAGAGCAGGGAAGGGCCCTTTCCAAAACCAACGTGGCACAGCATGCCTTTGCCAACTAAAGAGACAGCCATCCCAGGCATGAGGTCAGGTAGGGCAGGCAAGGCCGCTCAGTGACATGTGTCCCAGGGGTGGAAATTTCCCAAACGTGGTCCCAGATCCCCTCACTTACTATCCATGGGACCCTGGCTGAGCTCCAGATACATCATCCACCTCCCAGGGTTCCTGTGCGTACCAGCTGACTCACCTAGGAAAGCACCTGTCGTGGGTCCTTGGACAGGAGAGGCATCCTTGGTCCTCACCACAACCCTGCATGGTGATGTTGCTGGTGAAACACTTGACCTAGCCAGCATGGAGCTCACGTTCCTTCCGTGTTGCCCCCACTGCTGATACGCTCTAGAGGAGCAACCCCTTTTGTCAAGTTAAATATGATATGGAACCCCAACAAGAAAACCCCCATGAGTAGACCTCCACTGGTTGAAATCAGAAGACAGAGTTCAGCCTCTCACCCATCTTGCCCTGCCCATCCCACATCCCAGCCCCAGCCTGCAAAGTCCCTCAGAGAATCCAGCACTCTACACACCCAGCTTGGAAACTGAATTTAGGATAACTTTTCATGAATGAATGGCTCCACCAAAAATGACAGAATGACTTAAATAACATCTGTGCAGTTCCTTTGCAGACACAACGTTGTCGGGGAGGTTATGCTGTCGGATCCATCTTATAGATGGCAATACTGAGGCTCAAAGCAGCTTATCGGCTCATCCAAGGACACACACTTGATGGGTGACAGAACTGGGATTTGGCTTCAGACGCCCACACTGTGACTCCACTGTTCTTTTTGATGGCAAGATTCCTTATGAGCCCTTATGAGCCTCCTGAAGAGGCAGTGGGCTGAGACAACAGAGTGGCCCATCTTCCCAGCTCCCCCAGCACTTCGTCTCCAACTGATGCTGCCACCTGCTTCCCTTCAGTATCAGAGGCTGGAACTCCCAGAAGACCTGGCAAGCTGTGCACACCGAACGTCCCTGTGGGCCCTCAGCCTCAACCCGGGCACAGGCGAGCAGGCTAGAGCTGCTAGTCTCCTCCTGGGGCTCACCTTGTTCATCAGCAGCTCTCTGGCTGCCCCTCCCTCTGCCCACCCGGGAAGGCAGAGCCAAGACAGACGGGGACACTGTCACCAGGACTTCCAACAGAGTCTGCTCTTCCCGAGCTGCTGCTCTTTTGGAGAAACATCTCCCTGACGTGGTCTGTGTCATAAACATGTCTTTCCCAACCTAAGGGTTCTGAGAAATGCTCCAGAATTCAGTTCTCGGTGGGTCCCAGCAATGACAGATGTTGGGGAAGAGGTAGACTCATCTGCACGTGTTGAAGGAGAGCTGCTGTGTGGTAGGTGCCCCGCCCTGTGCTCGGTTCTGGGGATATGGAAGTGAAAAGACCATGTCCCTTCAGACCCAGTGAGTCTTTAGAGATCATTTAGTCCCATTCATCCATTCAAGAGATGAGAAAACTGAGACCCAGAGATGAGGGCTTGACCCCAGATATTTATGTGATTCAAGCCAACAGGGCCCCTTCCTGAGACTTCTTAAGCTGGAGCTGGAGGAAAAGGCTGTGTGGCTGCGGCTTTCAGCTCAGGCTAGGACTGCAGTGTGGTGAGGGAGATGCCTGGCACAGAATGCGAGGAAACTCTTCAAACCTGTGGCTACTTCAATGCTTTCCAGTAAGTCCCCTCTATCATTTGAACCAGACAGAGCTGAGTTTCTATCACTTGGCACCGGAGAGTTCTGGTTATGAGAACTTGCTGTGTCCATCTCCCTACATCTGCTTCTGCTTTGTGACTCAACTGTTCTCTCCCTCACTCCTGGCCACTGGCACTAAGCTCTCTCCCATACTGCAGGGCTGGTTTCCCCTCCTCCAGCACCCATCTGCACCAGGATCTCCAGAGCTGCTGGGTGGAACCTCCCAAAATCTCGGTGCCCCCACCATCAAGGGGCTTGATGGTCCATACTGTTGAGCTAGAAAGAGGCAGAGCACAGGAAAGAACATGTGTCTCAGCTAAGGAGGCAGGGTGGACTGTGCTGGCGTGGTGGAATAAGCCGAATGCTGTCGAGCAGAGGAATGGTGGGACTCATTCTGAGTGATAAGAAATGCCACGGACCGGACAACGAGGGAGAAGGTACTGAGAACCAGGAGGCATGGCCAGTAAACTGAAGACCTCTGCCAGTCCTCCCAGATCCCACATTCCACAAAACCACCATCCCTTCTCCTGCCTGCCCAGAACAAAGGGCCACCGGTCCGCCTTCCTCTGACAAGTTCTCTGCCTAAGCTTAAGACTCTGCCAGGATGCCCACCATCCCCAGCCTCGTCTCTAGACCTAATCTGGCTATCGAGCCATCACTGAACCTAAATGGGCCCCACCATGCCTTCTCCATATTGGGACTGGAGGTTAAAGAAGGGACAGGAGAGCAGGTTTCCCGCTGTCTCTTCCATCAGACCAATCTGAGAGGAAACGAGATCGAAGCCATGGTGTGCAGTGGGAGAAGAGGCTTGGCAGCCAAACAGATTATTCTGGACGCATTAGGGTTTGGGCAAGCTATCTGCCAACACGGCTTCCATCTTGAGCCGATGTTGGCAGAAGCCCAGTATCTCTCCCCGCAGGAAGCTGGGGAAGAACATCCGCCAACTCGGTCCTCCTTAAAAGGCGAGCTCCTCCTCAAACAGGTCCCCTTGACACAGTCCAAGGGTGGAGAAGCAGCCAACGGCCACCAGATGCAAGACCCAGCTTCTGGCCCAGGAGGAGTTTAGTGTTTCAAATCACACATCACAAATCATTTTGTCTGCACATTCCTTGCAAGTTTGGGGGCATTAACTTTCCATCTTATCTTTCCCGGAGCGGATGCCAGGAGCTGGCCCTAATGATGTCTGCATTTGAGCAACAGTGAGAATGGGTGTCAGCCACCGCAGGGGCTCATAGTAAGATGAAGACATGGAGCAGGCTGTCTCCAGGCAAGGGAGAAGAGCAGGGAAGACTGGGATGGAATGGAATGAACAGCAAGGGAAGGAAGCGAGAAGGGGAAACAGGAGTGGCTACTGCTATAGCGAATTACAGTTTGCAAAACTAGCTCCAGGTGATGAGTTCTGGAGTCTCATGACCAGGGTACAAATCCCTGGGGTGCCCTTCACTTACTGTGTGACCATGTGTGAGTTACTCGACCTCTCTGAACTTGACTTTGCTTATCAGCAAAATAGTACCTACTTCCCAGGACTTGCCATGGATGGGCACTCAATGAGACGACAAGCGTGTGACCCTTAGCACAGTATCTGGTAACCTAGCAAGCGCCCCATCCAGCCTGGACCCCATTATCACTCTGCCAGAACTTCTGGGAAATGTGGTTACATTAAAAACAGGTAGATGGAAAAGCCTGCCTTCTGTTCTTTCTCATGATCTCAGCAGACGGGCTTTGAATAGGTAGGCTCACCTGAGTCACAGCCAACCATGCTACCTTGATCTGTGAAATCGCAAGCTCTAGCAAGGCAGACGCAAGCACAGTATCCACCTTTCACCTTCCATTGTCAAAGTAAGAAATAATTAGAATATTACTTAAAGATATGCAGATATCTAGGTCAGTTAACTTTAAACCATTGAAAATCAGTGTTAAGTGTGCCCTGGTTTTTCCTTGGGCTGGAGTCTTCTGTAAATGGGATCTGTGCCTGTATTATATAGATCATTTGAAAAAAAGGTTCTGCTGCTTTAAAAAAGAACAAAGTTTGCAAACCACCATCCTAGATAATAGCACCTCTAAGTACAGGTTCGTGCCTCTGTGACCCACTTGAAGTCCCTTGTCTCCAGAGAGACACCTCTTGGAAAATGCCAGAGCATCCAGCGGTTGAGACCAAAACCCAGGGAATTACAGCTCAGGAAATGCAAGCCCCACTTTTGATATATGTTGGTAGTAAACATGGAATGCATGATGTAATTATTTCTTTTGTTTTAAGAGACACTACTTTCCCACTGCTGAGGCATTGCTATCAATTTAACAAAGGCGAAATTGAGTTTCTGGAGAGATAGGGCCTCTGTTTCAAGGACTAGAACCTTTGAAAAAGTATTTGAAAGGAGGAGAACAAGGTTTTTTGATGGGAAGAACCAGGGATTGAGCAAGGGGTAGGAAAGGTGACCCTGCCCGAGGACCGCCCAGAGAGAAGGTTCCTGCAGGTCAGCGGTCAGTCTCTCCCAAGTAAGAGATGAGGGTCACCCTCTGCCCTGATCTGCCCTGCTCTGCCCTGGTCCTGGCACCCTGGCCCTTGAGGCAGGAGAAGTCAGCAGCAGGAGTAGGCAGCCCCTGGGGTCAGGGAGTGAGGAGGGGCTAGTGAGGCTGGTTAGTAGGAAGTCAAACAAGAAATTGTTGGTAAGACCATGAAAATATCCATGTAGGGCCCACGCTTGCCGTCCAGCCCCAGGGCCAGGTTTTCAAATCAGGAAGTACTGAAGTATAACACCTAACAGTCTTTGCTAAAGACGGCAGAAAAATCCCCTCACGCTTAGATGGCAGCTGACCCAGGAGAAATCCCCTGACCACTATCACCTAGGACATGTTTTTCTTGAAAATATCGCATTTATTTTTAGTGGGAATGCCAGGGAAGGGAGTCCTTTCAACTACTTGATTTTTGCGTGTGTTTTTAAAAGAACTCTTAAACTTCAATACCTGAGAATTATTTTCCTTCAACATTTACATCAGGATTTTTTTTTTTTTTTTTTTTTGGTCCAACAAAACCTAGCTAACTTTTTTTAAGAAAGGAATTTACTGGAAGGAAACAGGGTCACTCGCAGAATCAAAGGCAAAAACATAAATGTATTATGCCTTGGGAAGGAGGAAACTGGTGGCTTATCTTTCTAGAATGTGGGGAGACAGAGGTGGCCTCCCTCACCTCCTCTTTGCCCCAACTTTGGGCAGAGTGATGGACAGGTCCTCCCAAGCATATCAAAGGAAGACGGGGTAATTGAATTTCCCCAAGGGGAAAAATCACACGTAGGTTTTGACAATTTATCATTTATGTGTCTTTTTCTTGTGAGAAAATAGCTTTTAGCCAAACTCCCAAACCTCTGGGAAAAGTTGGGCATTCTATCAAAATAACAGCAGAGGGGGTGGGGGAGAAGGTTCTTTTTATCTCCTTCCATCTTCATACATACTCTGGATTAGATGCTGATTTATTTGACACTAAGGGCCGCTGTTAATCAGTTGTATGTCAGCAATCATTTCCAGCGACATTTAAATTATAAAGCACGGTGGGCTTAACTGCACTTTTGCAAATTACCTCTTTATAAAAGTATGAGTAAACCTGATGCGCACTCCAGGGGTGTCATCACCCCCTGTTTACTTTCCCTGTGATTCTGGGGATTATGACAAGGCTTGGTTTGAGCTGCTGAATTTGGTGGATGTGTTTAACAAGGCAACTTGAAGAGACCTGGGATTTCCTGTTTCCAGTTTCCAAAGTAACACCCACAGACTTCTTAGGGTCATGCCTGCCGCGAACCCTCGCTGAACTTGGGGATGGTGCCTGTCCTCCCATGCTAGAGAAGGGGGGCCAGGTGACCTGGGTGCAGGGCTGCCCCTCTGCAGAGCACACAGCACAGCCCGCCTCCTCCCTCCGCTGTCTGGAAGGTCTTGGGCTGTCCACCCCTTTCAGTGCGAATAAGAAGGTCCAGAGCAGCAGTAAGGGGAACTAACAATCCTTGGGTTCCCAATAGGCTCCAGGAATTGCTTTTGGCTTTTCTGGGGCTTCCCTCTTGATTCTATACACATTAATAGGAAAAAAACAAAAAAAGAAAAATTTGGAAAACCCCAAAGAAAATAAAGTCAAGAAACTAAATTATCCAAATCCTACAGCCCAGGGACAACCATCATTGTCTTCAGATCTTTGCTTTAGGCTCCCCCCCACCACCGGGGGCGAGGGGGGGGATGCACAGGTGTGCTCACCCATGCTGTTGGCAATACTTTCCCTGAAACAAACAGGGAATAAATCACTAAATTTATGTGCATAATTAGGGTCATAATCTATGCATATTCTTGCATTTGTCACTTAACACGATATTGTGTTACCCGTGTCATTCTAGTCTTCAAAAATAACATTTTAATAACTTGTGCTCTGATTTTAAAAGTGACGCAGGCCCTTGGTGGGGATCTCTGGGGCATAGAGCACAGTGTGTGGCCCTGGGTAGCTCACCACTAGATCCCAATCATGGCTTACATTTTGCCCCACTCTATCGACTTCACTTTTTCCTATTCCTAAATCAACTTGTGTGTGTGTGTGTGCATATTTATGCATTTTTTGCATACACGCATTTGTACAACTTTATATTCCTCCTCATCCACTTATCATTCACTCACATCACTCATGTGATGGGTTTTTTCCTGTAACTTAAATGCTGTTTTTAAACCTCATCTGAATGACAAATTAATATTGGATTATACGGTAGTACCATATTTTTGCCTCTCCAATACCCAATTTGGGGACATTTGGGTTGTTTCTAATGTTTAATATGATAAATAGTGCTGGAAAGAACATCTTGTCCCATGAAACTTTATGTCTGTCTCTAATGTTTTCTGGAATCTTTGGGAAATTAATTAAAACTTTGGCTCAGTTTTATGTTAGGCTTAAAAGGCTGTCATTGCTGCCCGCCCCCGGTACACTTAGTGAATACTGAAATTCTCACTGAAGTGGCAAGCAGTTTCTGTTTTGATAGGATGCTTCCATAACGGTCCGCTCACTACCAGCTGAATCAGGTCCTTGCACACTTCGGCATCACAAACAAGGTCCGTCCTTAGATCGAAACAGAACTTAGTGCTACATATCAGGGACATGGGGAACTGGTTAAAGCCTTTTCATGGGTTCTTCAAATACTCAGACATTTCTCCATCCCTTCCTCCTCCAGTCTAGTGAACTTGAGTCATTAGAGTTTCCTTCTGAAGCCTGGATGTTGGGGCCCCTCCCCATCACAGGCCCTATCCCCTGGCTCCTCCTGGTGCTCACACCCCCCTTCAAGAGAGGCCTCGCTTTTGCAAGATGGCCCCTCACTCTTTCTCCAGCTCACAGGGATTTAGGAGAATGACCCTTGAACCCACTCTAATTGCTACAGTGTAGATATGCCATAGTCACACCCTGGGGACGGTGGTTGCACCAGGGTTGAGTTCACCTACCACATTTGCAGCCGGACTGTCCTGGTTCTTGGTCCTGCTCCAGCCCTCATCAGCTGTGTGACTTCTGGCATGTTCCTGAACCTCTCTGGGCCACCGAAGTTGTAGGAAGAATGAAGTGAGATGATGCACGTGCAGAGTTCACACAGGTCTAGGGCAGGGTTGGCCCTAGATGCTGTGCAGACTACTCTGAGGGTAGAATTCTGGTGACCAAGTCTCCACTGGGGCAATTTCAGGACAACATGGAAGAAACACGTCATTCAAGGTCCCCCTTAGATCTTACAGGGACAAACTCTCTGGTCACAGGGTTCTGGATGAAGCAGCCAGGGTTTCCGATGTGCCCTCAGGGTGCTGTCTGGTGGGGAAGAGTGTGATGATGAGCTCACCAGGTAGGACTGGTGTGCATGGAACTGCTTATCTAGGGCATTCCCATCAGGGAAACAGGGGCCATAAGTCAGACATGCCCGATAAGAAGGGAGGCTTCAGGCATGGCTGGTTCCAGGTCACTCATTCAGCTCTGCTTCCAAGAAGCTAAGCCACCTGTGTGTGTCCACACACACACACACACACACACACACACACACACACACCTTTTCAGGAGAAAACTCCCAGATCCAGGACCTCAAGACCTGGGATCAGCTCTGGAAATGAAACAAATAAAAGTCCAAAAACAAAACACAGCAAAGAAAACAGGCCTTGGTTTAGCATTCCAAAATAAACGGCATTTTGCATGCCGCTGTGATCTGGTCAGAAATGAACATGTTTGTAAAGTTTGTTACAATGTAATTTGGGGAGAAGAATGAAAGAATGATTGGAACCACTCTGGCAGCTTTCACCATGGGTCCTGCCACTCCCACCAGCTCCGGTGCTGACCCAGCAGCACACAACAGCCATACAGGTGCAGCTCAGAGGGAGAACAGAGGGCCTAGTGGCTTCCCTGCTCTCTGGGAAGCCACCAGGCCCACAGTTCAAGTGACACGGGGACAAGGCATGTCAGGAGGGCGGACAGCTGCCTAAATTTTATTAACTCGGAGCCTCTGGATGGAGTTCATGAGATGTCAGTGAACAAAGGTGTTGAAATGTCTTTCAAACTTCATTTCAAGGATGGATTATCATTTTCTCTCCCTGCTGCTTTTATGGTTGTTACTGCTGCTAGGATGCCCGTTGTCTTCTTGTCTGTGCTCCTAGCCAGGGTTTCTAGAGTCCAGAGAGGATCTCACTTGCAGGCCCCAGTACATCCTGTTCTACTGACCCCCACCCCCGCCCCCGTGCCTTCACATGGCTATTCCTTCCCTCCTTCCCGGCAGAAGGCCTCTCCCTGCCCTGTCCATTGTGTAAATTCCTATTCATCTTTTGAAACCCATTTCAAAGGCATTAAAACCAAGTAACCCGGGAGTCATCTGTTTCTGACTGCTCCCCCTCATAGCCTGTTACCAAGTTCCCACTACTTTTACCTCTGGGGTCCTTCCCCTGTCCCTCCATTCCCACCACCCGCTGAAAGGCCTCATCGCTTCTCCCCAAACATGGCCTGCCTCAATGTGCCAAGTACTGGACCAAGTATGTCACAAGCGTCTCGTCCCCCAGCAGCCCTGTGTCCCCTCTGCCCCCACTGAGAGATGAGTAAACCGTGGGTGTGTAGATCCACCACTCACTTGTTCTATGACTTCGGGCAGTTTGCTCCCCCCCTCCTTGGCCTCAGTTTTCTCGTGTATAAAATGGGAAGCTTGGATGACATCGTCTTTAAGACCCGTTGTAGTTCTAAAACTTGGCACTTCACAGTTTCTTCCTTTAAAAACAATGCCCCAAGTGGGCTGGTGTTTTCAGTTTTATATTTGGAACTGAGAACGTTTTAAAAGGCACACTGATCAGATGGACTCCATGAGGAATCCCAGCAGGGCCTCCAGAAAGCAGACTGGAACTAAACACAGGACCTCTTCGAAGGACGTGTTGCAACTGAATTTATAACTTTCTAGGCCTGTACTCCTGAGAGATGAAAGAACACGGGCCTTAGCAATAACAAGGCCCAGGTGAAAAAATATGTCTCTGCCACCTATGAGGACTGCCTTCTGGAGTTTCCTAGGTCTCGGTTTCCTCCCCTGTAAAATGGGGATAAAAGTAACCTACCACAGAGGCCTTTGGGGAGAAATAAAACACACAGTGTTTGTAAAGTGCTTGGCACAGCGCTGGCATTTGTAACTACTGGCAGTTAATATTACCATTATCATTATTATTGTCACTTTTAGCAAAGCCACAACTTCAAGGGCAGGAGCGAGGGGGCCCTTGCCCAAGCAAAGCCTCTTTGGTAATAAAATCACCTGGAGACAGACCCCAGAGAGACATCAGCATGGATAGACCCCGCTGCCAACAACCACACCCACTTTGAGTCTTAATTCACGGAAGACCCAAGGAGCTCACCCATTTTTTGAAATCACAACTTGAGGGAATCCTAATACCTAATACCCAGGCCTGATCCTGGGGGTAGCCAATAGTGTTCCCTCCTTCAAGGTGTCCACACAGAGACAACATGACCCTCTCTGAAAAGCAAGGAAAAGTCTATACCCATGGTGACCAGGCCGCATCCTGAGCTACGGAGGCAGAGAAGCCTGGAAGATGCGGGAAAGCGGGGTGGGTGTCAGTCCTGCTGCAGCAGGTGCTACAGAGCCTGGGGCACCCCATGGAGACCAGGGCCCTGTCTAAACTCAGAAGAGCACTTGCACCAAGAAACAGAAGAAAGTAGCAAGGCAACGTGCCAGGTGAGTCAAAGCTACCGCACCCTGACGCTCCCAGGACTGCACTAGCAGATCTACCTTCTTGCAAGGGCCTCTCTCCCCCTGCCCTTGAAAAAAACAACAGTAGTAATGGCAGGATTCAAACTGTATTTGAAGTCAGCTTGTTTACTGAACAAAGGTCTAGGGTTGGGAATTCCTGGACACCATGAATAAAGATGGATGCGGAGTTTTTGTTTTCAAAGTCTTGGTGAAGAACAGGAGCTTTGCTGGGGGGCCAGAGGGCTGGTGGCCCAGCAGCACAACAGTCACCCAGGCAGCCTGCAGAAACACCAGCACCTGACTCTACCCCAGGCAGGGAAATCGGCACCTCTCCGCATGTGACATGGCGCAGATAAATCAAGCGAACCCTGGTGCTCCAGATATTAGCTGGTAGAACAGTGACAACCTTCCCCACCCATATAATGCAAGAAGCAATCTGCCAATCTCTCGGGGCCACCGCAAAGATTAAATACATCACCTCCTGTGAAATGCTTATGAGCACGTGCCTGACTCCTCCCAAGGCCATGAGTGGCACAAGCCCTAATATAGAGCCATGGGTGACAACCGACATCATTGCATAGGTGGGAAGCTCTCGCAAGCTCAGCAGTGTAAAGCAGAGGCCCCTGCCTGGGTCCCAGGGTCCTCACCTGTGAAATGGGATAATAACTGCACTGACCCCAGAAAGTCCTTCCAAAGATTTCGGTGATGCGGGTTAGGTGAAGCTGAGCACATTGTGGCACTCGTTGGCTTTCACTGCTGGAAAGAGTGATGTGTAACCTAGAAGTGCCCCATCACAGAGATTACTGGTTGAGTGACTTGCCAAAGGTCACCAGCTGGTAAACAGAATACCCAAGATGGGAACCTCAGACTGTCTCTTCTCCACAGTCTGTATTTTCCCCTCCTCATCAGTCACCGCTCTTAGGGGGGTTTGGTCGCTTCTCCCATGAGAGCTTCAGCCCTCAGCCCAGCATTCAAGCTCTTTGAGGTTGGGCTCCAACCAGCCTTTCCGATCTACCGCCACTCACATCTGCTGCTCCTCGAACGGGCACTATGCGTCCTTGCCCCGGGGCCTCGAGTCCCACTTCTGCACGTGCCTCTTCCAGAGCCTGGTCCAGACGCCTGCCCCTCTATGATCTGCCCGCCGGACACGTTTCTCCCTCCGCTGAGGTCCCTGGTCCGTTATTCTGGTGCTTCGGATCCTACTGCGTCTCGCTTCCAGGCATATCCGTCCTGCCGGACTGTGTGGGCTCTTAGCCCTGGAATCTGTCCTCATTCCTGTTCTGGCCACTGCCTTCACACGTGCAACCTAATGCCTCCCAGCTTCCAGTGCGGGTGGAAGGAAACATGTTGTCACAAACTGACCCATTTGATTCATAAGGGATGTCACAGGCATACGTAACACTATTAATTTTCCTGAGATTTGGCTGAGAAGTGTTTGGCAAACTGTCTGTCCGTGATGCGTGTTTGACAGCCAGTCATGCTGAGAATTTGGGGCAGCAGATGGGTGTGGCTAGCAGCATATGGCTAAGTGTAGTTTCGGTGTTTATGCATTTTTACAAACTATGACTTTATATTTAAGCGTAAAGAAGGGAAGGAATTCAAAATTAAGTTGTGCATTTTGAGGAGTTGTGTTCATGTTTTTAAACGAGAACTGAGTTTAGAGTTGCAGGCAGGGCTGGGGTGGGGGGTGGGGGGAGGAGCACTGGGTTTTGGTCCCACTGCTGCCACCACCTGGGATGTGACCTTAGGCCAGGGAGTCCCTCTTTCAGAGTCTCTATTTTCTCAACTGTCAAGTGAGGAAGTCAGACTAGAATATATCTGATGTTTGTTAAACGTTCTGGCCCAACGTTCCAGGAATCACTGAATGCCAATTCAGTGGGGTCTAGATGTTGCTATTCCTTCTCTGGGACTGTCATGGAGGGAAAAAGCTTTGAGTGCTCTTGCCCCTGGAATGACCTCTGTTGCTGACCAGGGGCCTAAATGTGATGGACTGAGTCCCTATGTTTTCTGGATTCATTTGACGGATTCCAAACTATCTTTCCAATAAGGAACACATTGCCCCATAGGATCTGGGCTTTGGGAAAACAGACCGATTTCCATTTGTTTCGTGGAAATACATCCAGGCCTTTGCTATCTGGTAACCCCCAGGGTGATGAGTAAAACTTGGCTCTTGGAGATCAGCCTATCCAACAACTCCCTTGTTTTACGGATGGGGAGAGTGAGGCCCAGGAAGGGAAGTGACTTGCCCAAGGTCATCAAGGGCAACGGGGTAAAGCCGGGGCAAAGATCCTGTTCTCCTGGTTCAGGACTCCCTCCCAGCACACACTGTGCTGTGGATCTTAACATAGGCATGGCTGGGGTTGGGGAGAGATCTTGAGACCTCTTGGGAAGAGGGGATTGGATACAGAGCCATGTGAACCCTTCATCCCATCTCTCCTGGGGTCAAGCAAGTCAGTGCTGGAGGGCATTGGAGGATGTCTAGCCCTCTGTTCCCCATACTGGAAGCAGTAGGCCGTGAGCCAGGAGCAGGAAAATCCCAACGCCAAAGATGCTGGAGGTATTTATGGTATCTGGAAGCGGGGCGGGGGGGGGGGGGGCTTTGGGAAGTAATTGGGGCCAGATAAAGTCATGAGGGTGTGACCATCATGATGAAAGTAATACCTTTATAAAAAGAGGAGACATGGAATCTTGTTCTCTGCTCTCCACCCCATGAGGACACAACAAGAAGACAGCCATCTGCAAACCAAGACAAGGGTTCTCTCCAGACACAGCACCTTGATTCTGGACTTCCAGCCTCCAGAATAGTGAGCAATCAATGTTTGTTATTTAAGCCAACCTGTCTATGGTCATCTGTCACAGCGCCCGAGCTAAAACACTAACCTCATACAACCTCTGCATTTCGTAAGTGAATAGACAGAGACCCAGACAGGGTAAGCGACTCTGTCAAAGCCACACAAGACCCAGGACATTGAGCTAAACTCTAAGTTTGTTTGTCTTTCTGCCCCACACCCTTTCTAAAGAGTCAGGACATTCTGCACCCTTATGGGTACATTCAGAAAAGGCCAGAGCCTCTCCACGCATCTTCGAGGCACTTGGAATGCTCAAGTCAGGAGGGCTTGAAACATTTCCTGTTTTTAAAAAACTGAAATCGAAAAGTGCTGTCATTTTCTTTAAATACATTCTTTTGAATAAAACATCTATTCTTGATGCCAGCAGCAAGCTTCGAAACATGTTCGAAATGACATGATTGATAACAAGAAGGCTTCTTCAAGATGTTTCTAATTTCATCTTCCTGGTTAAAGAATGCGAACTTTCTAACATGATGTATGGTCTAATAAGAAGGTGTGCTCGAACCGAAGTTATTTATTTATGCTTCCATCTTTGACAGATGAATATTAACTACTGAGAAAATTGTAAAGCCAATTAGTAAAAGCTGAATAATGTCCATATGAGAATGTGAGCACAGAAATACTAGCTCCGTCTCCTCCCAATGCTGAGTCCCAGACATTCCCCGCCTTCCTTTACGAGAATGCCGCCAGGAAGGGTGTGGTGGCTCCTCCCCCTCCAGGGGGCCCTCAAATTCCCTCCATGCAGGACCCGTAGGAAAATCACATTGCTGCTCATCCAGCCACTCAGCAGGGCAGGCAGGCAAGGGAGGGTGGAAAGAAGCTCCAAGGATGGGCTCTGCTCTCCTCTGCCTTGGGGAGGGGGTCTCTGTAGGGGAAAGGGTGGTCACAAGCTGCCACACCTCCTCACCTCCTCCTAGTCTGCTCTGCTTTTCATGCCCATCTTGCTCCCAGGAGTTGTGCGTGGTACAAATCTTTACTGAGCACCTACTGTGTGCCAGGCACCAGAAATACGACACAGGCACAGTCCCTGCCCTCATGGGGCTTCCGGTCCAGAAGGCAATAATAGGGGGCCATTGCAATACTGGGGGGGGAGCTGTGAGTGAGCGCATACACTGGAGCAATGTCATGCCCACCCCTTGAATCTGTCTCATGCTGAAGCTGAGAGAGGGAGGTGGAGGGCCTGACGGCAGCTTCCAAAATTAACAAAAGGTTAATTTATCCAGCACATGCTGCAAATGTTGTGTTCTGCTTCCAGAAATGAAGAACAAACAACCTGAGATTTCACTTGAAGGCTGTAAATTATTCTTTCCCCCAGCACCCTGGGCACCAATCTGTCATCTTGCGTTTTGGAGCCCATTGCTAATTTTTAATAATTTCTTGACAACTGTTTACTCCATATTAACATAATAATACCACGATTCGATTCAAGAGAGCAGTGGCCTTTGAGGTGTAGAAAGACATCCTCTCCTTCGGCCACCCCTCAGTGCCCCGCATATTTAGCCTATGATCAGATCTGCCTACAAACTGACCTGCGTGTTTTTTTCCCATTTCAACTACCTTATGTTTCAAGGAACAGCCCTCTCTCCAACCTGAACCAGCCACGGTAATTAAAAACCCAGCAGGGCTTTTTCATTTTCCTCTGTCCCCTGAGTCCCCTTGCCTTACCTGGGAGGTATGAGAATGAGTTTGCCATTACGACTCCCCCACCCCTTGAAGAGCCCCAGAAGCTACAATGGACTCTGCCAGAAGGAACAGAGATCAGACCTGGGGTTATAGAATCCTAGCCCACCTGAGATGAGAGGAACTTTGGCGATATTCCCATCCTACCCCCCTGATTTTTTTCCTTTTCCAGAGAAGGAAAGTGCCTCCATCTACAGAGAATGTCACACACACACACAGGAATGTCAGGCCTGGGGCACAAACACCCCCACCTCTCGGCCACTAGATCATTTTGACCAGAGCACACTGCTGTTCTCTACTGGGGTTTGTCCTTCTCCTGGCCCCAGTTCATCATCCTGGGATCTAACACCCTAAATAAACTGCAGAATTCCTGGGAACTCTTTAAGAATCCAGCCCCAGGGGTATGATGGGAAACATCAGCGGTAGTAGACAGGACTTTCACACATGTGATTATGTACAGCTGTTTCCAGACCCCCTCTGGACTATAGTGCCTGGTATTCCAGAAGAGAGCCCATGGAATTTCAATTTCTCCCTGAACATAAGTACAGAATTTGCAATGTTACGAAATGTTCTCCACGACCAAATTAATTAGCTTCTCTACATTCCCACCTAACAAAATGCAAGAGATCCAAATACCCAGTTTTAGCCCACGGAATCCATCCTTAAGTTTAATGCAAACATTGTTCTTCGTTACTGAGCTGGGTCTTCTTTGAGAGGAATTTCATTGTAATGTGATTTGGACAAAACCGCAGAATAATATTAAAACCATAAACTATACGGAAGTACATACGATGGCAGGCAGAGGGGATAAGTCGGGAACTCTGAGAAGTTATTATCATGCTCCAAATTTAGTGTCACAGCGTCTAACTACAACTCATAATGTGAACTCTCAGACTGTTTAGGCATCTTTATTTCTTGTCGGGAAAATAGTTCTCTCTTGTCACGCTGGACTGCCTGAGCACCCATCTTACATCAAAGACAACAAACATATGTAATTTTCTATGTTCCTGCACCCATCATTTTAGTACAAAAGGACTTCAAGTTCAAATTAATACACTTGTTCAGAACACTAGTTTTGAAAACCTCAGCACAGCAGTCAACGAAGAACATTACATGACACACACGACTTGTCCTGCCTTTTTTTTGGTAATACTGAAGGAGAGAAAAAGGAGTGTTTATCATTATAAGTTACTTCCTAAAGTGTAGAATTCTCCTTTTCATCACTGTAATTTGGTGATCAGCTCCATTAACATGTAATTATCTGTTAGTGGGAAGTGAGACTTTCTTATTTGTCATGGAATTTGCAAAGAAATATACCAAGCCCACCCAAGTTCTTGGCACCGTGCAGGTCTTCTGGATTTGAGCTTTGGTGGCACACCAGGACCAAAGAAACGGGGCAATGAGGAAATGAGTCAGACAGAGAAGGACAAATATTGTATGTTCTCACTTATGTGTGCAATCTGAAAAAGCCAAATTCATAGAAAAAGAGAGTCGAGTGGTGGGTCCAGGGGCTGCAGAGCAGGGGAAGAGGGGAGATGCTGGTCCAAGGGTACAAACTTCCAGTTATAAGACAAATAAGTTCTGGGGATCTAATGTACAGTGTGACAATTATAGTTAGCAATACTGTATTGTACACTTGAAAGTTCCTAAGACAGTAGCTCTTGAATGTTTTCATCACAAAAAGAAATGGTACTTATGTGAGGTGATGGAGGCGTTAACTAACCCTATTGTGCTGATTACTTCGTAACATATCAATGTATCAAATCATTTTGTATACCTTACACTTACACAATGTTACATGTCAGTTGTATCTCAATAAAGCTGGGGGGTGATTTTTTTTTTAAAGCAAGAGATTATACAGAGTGGAGTGTCAGATGACAAGGCCAAGGGAAGATATGGGAGTTCCATGCAGGCACTGAACGTGGAGAACTTACTTCTCCTCATTCCATCACTCACTGGTCCTACAACTTATGGTAACTTATGCAATACTTTACTGTGCTTCCTATTCCTCCTTTGTAAAGCCAGGGTAATGATATCATGTGCTTCACTGCGTCGTGGAACTAAATGACTGGAAAACCTTCACCGACAGCCTGGATTATAGTAAGTGCTCAATAAATGTTAGCTGTTTATCCCTTCCGAACACCTGAGAAATCCTTTCCTTCTGTCTTTTCATCTCTCCTTAACACCTTCTCCTTTTGCCTTTCGAACATGAAAGTTACCAAATTTCATGAAACTGCTGGGTCAAAATCCACATGCATTACTGATTTTACTAATGATTCCAAATTGCCCTTCAAAAATACTACTGTATTTTGTATTTGGTATGCACACAATGCTGACAAGAGAAACCAGAAGGTAATTTCAAGACCACGAGAAAGTTACTAAGTGTATGGAAGTTTCTGATGTGCATTTATTTTCAATGAAAGAAAAGACAATCATCTTGATAGCTACGAGAAGTGTTTCTGTATAAATGGAAATGAATTATTCTTGCTCATTCAACTCAAAAACATAGAAGAAATGGGGTGATGATGCCAAAGCCCCCCCACACACACACACACCTCTCTCCCTTCTCTCCTTTGTCCTGACCTTGCCTATATTTCCCTGAAAGAGAGAAGGCATCAAACCAAGCTCCTGTATCATCCCTTACCATCGCCTTGAGCTGGTCCCACCTTTCCTTCTTCCCCCGTCTCCCATCTCAGAAAAGGCTCTCAATTTACCACAGACCAGTCACTCCAGTGGTATGGACTCAAGCCTCTGATCTGTCTTCAAATTTTCACACGTCCAGTCCTCCCTCCCTGGATCATTCCTCCTGCACCACCCACCACCTTCTCACCGTTCCTGTCAGTACAAAAGCATGCTCCTGAGTCTCCCATCTTGACAACTTTACCCAGGAGGTAACCTGCCACCAGTTCTCCTAACCGTCTGTTAGCAACTCGCTCCACTGGGGCTTCTGTGCCCACACCCCCGTGGAAACTGCCCCTCTGAAGTTACCAGGAAGCTCCCCTTCTGCTCAGATTTGAGAATTGGCATGCCCAGGGTTCAGCCCTGAGACCTGCTAGCCGACATCGTCCACTCGCTTCCCTGTTGCACAGCACGCACCACACCTGAGCATCCTGAGCACGCAGACTCAGGCAGGCTTCAGCCACAAGCCTGAGGGCCTCTCCCAGTCACCTGAGCATGCTCAGCTCACGCGGGCACCAGAAGCCCCAAGGACTTAGCACCTCCTGAAGGCAGCCCTCCACCCATGACCGCCAGGATCTGGGGGGATAAATATCCCAGCTCACACACCTTTTGTTGGGGATAACTTTGAGGCATGTTCTACAATATCTACCAGAATCCCCATGCCAGGTTGAGCCCCAATGTGATTATTTAATGCTCCCTTGGTCAGGAGGAATGAATTGTGTCTCCCCCAAATTCCTATGTTAAAGCCCTAATACTCTCTCGTTTTCCCCAAGGCCCACTATGGGAGGCCACAGTGAGGAGGTAGCCATCTGCGAGCCAGGAAGACAACCTTCACCATCACCTGCTTGTGCTGGCCCCCCGACCCCAGAACGAAGGGGAGTAAATTGCTGATGTTCAAGCCTCCCCACCCTACCCCCCGCCATGGTATTTTATTCTGGCAGCCTGGCCAAATACAGGGGTTTTACGATTAGAATTAACAGACACCGAAGCCAGCTGATTTAAGGGTGAGGCCCAGGCTGGAGATAGAAACCCAGGAGACCTCAGCATATGGCCAAGTTGGTAAAACAAAAGGGGGATAAGATACTTCCTAACTCACAGGTGGCTGTGAGGATTGAAATAGATACTTCACACTGGTTGCAGCTGGGGAAACTAAGCTACGACAAGAGAATTCACTTGCCTGGCATTTTTCTACCATTAAAGATTGTTGTTATAAGATTTACAGACCCAGCAATAAAGGAGGAAGGTGAAGTTTAACTGTACCTTGATATTCAACTAGACATAAGGTCGCCAATAAACCTTCGAAATGCCAATGCCCATGAGCGCTCTCTAGTCCTGAGTTTGGGGCTGCTTCTTCATCTAACGCTGCTGTCTGGTCTCCAGACTTAGTTTCCCTGAAATAACACTCTCCCAATTTCCTAGCAAGAAAGGGAAAAAGTAAAAATCAAAAGGGAAACTGACTGGGGTGGATCCCCTAGAAGCAGGGCCTATGGCAGGACTACAGGTCACGGAGTCAGTGAGGGAAGCCACACAGGGCAGGGGAGGCACTAAGAAGGATGTGACCTCAAGCAGAGAAGAGCCTCAACCCCCGGGAAGCTCTGGAGCATGAATTATACCAAAAGTTGGTCCCAGATGGCAGAAAGGGGCCAGCCACGTGTGCTCCCCTCAGTCAGTCAATGGAGAGGGCAGCCAGGGCAGAGAGAGGGAATATTCCGGGATGGTTGTGCATAGGCAGCCCCTGTCTCACTGAGCGCAATTCTTCAGGGAGGGGGCAGCTGTGAGTCATTAGCCTCTAACACTCACAGCTGGAGGATGGCTGCACCTGCTCCTCAGAAAGGGGATCGGGGTAGAGGCCCAATTATGTGCACCATGGAGAGATGGAGGAAGGAAGGAAGGAAGGAAGGAAGGAAGGAAGGAAGGAAGGAAGGAAGGAAGGAAGGAAGGAAGGAAGGAACAATTGTACCAACTGATCGTAAAGTGCTCTAGAGGCTTTCATTCTCATTATTGCAATGTTCCTGAAAACCCAGCAAGGTCAGTGGGTGGGCGTTACTCATTCCAGCTTATTGAAGAGGAAAACAGGAAGAGTTCTTTCAAAATTTCAAAGGAACAATGAAGTGACCCCACCCCCAGAAACGACCAACCAATGTGAGAAAGTGTCAGATTATTCACTTTTAAAGACCAGCCCACAAGTCCCAGAAGGACCTCAGAACCCCAATTCTAGGATTAGGGAGAAGGCGGCAGACCTCAATTTCCTGTACTAAAACTTTTCAGGCCTCAAGTTCCAAGTCTGTCAAATGGGCATGGCATTAACTGACCATGGTAGGCTATTGGTCAACAAGGATGCCCACAGCCTACCCTCGGGGACCTGTGAATGCTATCTTATATGCACATTTACAGATGTGATTATATTAAGGGTCTCGAGGTAGAGATGATCCTGGACTACCTGGTGAATTCTAAATGTAATCACAAATGTCCTTAGAGAGAGAAGCAGAGAGAGATTTGCAACAGAAAAGAAGGCCATGTGACAACAAAAGCAGATTCAGAGAAAGAAGATGCCAAGTCTCTGTCTCTAAAGATGAAGAAAGGGTCCACAAGCCAAAGAATACAGTGGCCTCTAGAAGAAACAAAGGCAAGGAAATGGACTTTCCTGGAGCCTCCAGAAGGAACTAGCCAGTGCTTTGATTTTAGACCCGTAAGACTCCCTTTGAACTTCTGACTTTCAGAAAGGAGAATAAATTTGAATTATTTCAAACTACTGAGTCTCTGATAATTTGTTATGTTCCACTGGACATCAGTTCACTCTTCGGAAAGTCATGAAACTGAGGCACACGCTAATGCTCTCAAGGCCTAGGGTGGGGCCAGGTGGCGAGTGGAGGCTGGGGAAGAGGTTGTAACTCTGGTCCCCCACATCCACAGCTGCTGGAATCCACTGCTCTTTGGGGGGGATTCCTGAGTGTTCCCAGCGCACAACCTCCCGCTCAGCCAGAAGCCAGGCAGCAGAAGGACTTTAGGAGATGCCTGTCAATTGAGTTGTGGGAGTTTGCAAATCAGGAAGCCTGGGTCTGAATAAGGCTAGGTTTGAAGCAGGCCAGTGACAGGAGTCGGGCACCTGTGGGAAGACAAGCAGGCCTGGAGAACGAATGTGTGGTCCCAATGAACAACGCCAGCAACACTCAGGCTCCTTCACCGGCCCTCAGGTCCCCAGCTGAAGGCGAAAATGGAGCCAAGGAAGGGGAGATGTCCACCCGCCTCTGCCACCAATTTGCCTTGTGACTTTAAACAAGTCTCCCCACCCTGCTCCCTGAGCCCCCATCTCCCAGTCTGTGAGAAATCCTGGCACCTCCAAAAGACAGGCAAGAGAAGCAAGATCGGGAATGCACTGTCAAAATATTTTATCTAAAAATGGACCCACGCACCCTACAAAATGCACAATGCACACGTATCCTAAACCAAAAGAAACTGAACAGAGCATGCCAGGTACACGTACAGGAACAGGAGCAGCCCGTTGTCGTCAGAAAATACATGAACTGCTTCCTAGGAGAGTAAAGTGATTACAAAGGGGCCCAGGGCTCTGGAGTTTTCTCAATGACGGCACTGCCCAAGGATCTTCCAAAATTCCATCTCAACTGCCCGGGAAGAGAGAGGCCCCTTAACCAGCGTGGAGGGATCGGGTGTGTTATCTGCATCTATAGTAACCCTCTGTGGTCAGCTGGGGAGCTGAATTTGGAGAAGAAAACACCTGCTCAAGGTCAGGAAGCTACAAAGTGTCTGAAATGGAATTCAACATCAGGACTACAGACCCCCAAAACCCAAGCTTTTAGCCACTAGGCAAACTGCAGAGATGAATTCAGACAGTGTTCCCCATAGGAGTCCAACCTGGGTCACTGACAGAAAGTTCCAGAGGTTGTGGCCAAAGCTTTGGAATGGTCTTGGTAAAGGAAGTCATCATGCTTGCCCCCAAACCAAATGCCCATTGCTCTCTCAAGGACAAAAACAAGGATGAAAGGACCAAGCATGGCACAGGACTGTCCTTCAGGAACCTCCAAGGCCAATAGCGGGCACCGGCTTGCTCTCAGAAAAGACTTTTTTATGGGTCAGAACTGAAGGTGGAATGGGCCACCCCAGAGGTAGTGAGCTTCCCATCACAAAGGGGTGTTCAAACAGAAGATCTTTCCAAAACCCAGATTTGACCCTGTCAGCCTCTTCCCAGGTGTTTCTGGCCTTTCCCGGCCTCACACACACCCCTTGCTCTACAAGCATCTGCTCTACACACTGGAACGCCTTACCAAGTTCAGACCTCTCAGCCTTCAACCACACTGCCCCCTCTGCTGAAATGTCCATGAGCCCTTTTTGCTCCTCAGGACTCCAAACCGGTTTAATCAATCTGCTCAAACACCTCTCCTTTGCCAGCCACACCCCGAGCAGATCCGGGGACATAAGCTTTACACTCCCATGCAATCAACTGTGTATTTGCCTCCCTCCCTGTCTCCCTGGTGATCATCCGCAGCAGTAACTTTGCTCCTCCATTGCCCAGCACCATGCCTAACTCTAAGTAGGCCTCTATCGGAGTTCTGCATGACAGTAACTGGCTTCTGTTGTTTGCACCCCTAAGTCAAGCTTGCTGCCTTCCCGTCTTCCAGGAGAGGAAAGCCAGCACACCCACGGCGCTGCTCCCAAGAGCTCTGAACACAAAGGGAGAAAGCCGGCCCTGCTCTGCCAGGAAGCTTGAGCTTGGTAGCTAATCAGGTCATCTTTGAAGCTGAGACCATAACAATTTTATTTTCAAAAATTAAAAAGCTCAAGGAAGAAATAATCAAGAAGCTCAATTAGGGACATCTGGGCTCAGAAATCATAAAAGTCAGTGATATTTTAAAAATAAGAAGACTTTCCCGATTCTCAAGGGACACCTCAAGGAGGTTCACCGGTATCCAACCATTTGCACTTCCTCCCTCATGGAGATTAAAACACATCTACCCAGCCTCCCTCGGGATCTCTGCTGTTTCAACACTGAAGCCAACCCTCTGGCACATGGTCGTACGGGCCAGATGGTTAGCATTTCTTCAAGCAGGATACAGTTCCACTCCTTCCTCAGGATGGGAACGTGGGGGCTGGCTCTTGGTGGAGAACCCATGGTGGACAGAAGCAACAGCCCCCTCTCTTCCAAGGAAATGTGCATGAAGAGCTTCCCAGGCCCCCTGACAGAAGCCAATTCCAACAGAATTTCTCTAATCTAGTCATCCCATGGAAGAGCCCAATAAGCTCTCATGGGGACACAATCAGGGATAACCTCCAAGTGGACTGCAACAGACTCAATACTAATTCAAACCCCTCACGCTTGTACAGAGCTTTGTGATTTGCAAATGGCTTACACATAGCCCCTTCCGTTTAGTGGTCCCAGAATGTGTCAGGGAAGATGCCATTGGTCTCTCCCTGCTTTACATACAGAGCCCAAGTCCCAGAGAAGGGGAAGTGACTTTCCCAGACAGCTTCCTGATTTCCAACTCTGGGCTCTCCTGATCGTGCCGTAAGAGTTACCACCAGCAGTTTTTACCCCTCTCTCCAGCGTGGAGGAAGAGCTCAGTGAGTGTTTGCTTCCCTGAGCTCAATTTGATTTTATTTCTGCCCTTTAACAAAGAAAAGATGGCTCTTGGTATTGGTGCTAATCTATTTCACGGAGCACCAGATAAGGCATTCAGATGGTGGGGGGATATCCTGAGTGCCCCACTCAAGACCCAGCAGAGGCATTCATACATCTCAGGAACAGAGCTAACTGTACTTCTGTGGCCCCAGAACAATCCAGCTTCACCCTGGGGATCACATGGCTGCCAAGGGGCAAGAGCAGGTTTTGAACCCAGGCCATCTGCCCGCAAAGTCCCGGCATCATCTCGCAGAGGAGGAGCGACTTATGGCCCATCTCAACCCCCAATCTCCTCTTTTCAGGGTCTCTTTTGACACTGAGGCTCCATCTCTCAGATTTTTGGCATTTATATCTTGTTGCTCACCTCCACAGAAATTGTGTGGGGTTGAGTAACTTTCTATTTGTCAGCTATACCTTACAAGAAATGAGTGTGAGTCACATGTTAGCCAGCCCAGGAGGATGTGGGTTTTCAACTGTCTAAATCCTCATGAGCACAGATCCTCAGAAGTCACTTGGAAGTCCACACTGCAAGACGCACGAACAGCCCACTCTTTGCAGAGAAATAGATGGGGGCAGTTCAGGCAGAGGACCAACTGGTTCCAAAGAAGCAATGCACCACCGCAGTCTGGTCCCTGAGCTGTGCGGCCTCCCACACCTCCCCATCCTTCCAGTTAGAGAGAGGAGGGCACAGGGCCTGCTTGCTTTCATCACTCCATTGGACAAAATCTTCCTGTGTGAGGGACGGCATGAACTCCTCTGCCCTGTCTTCTCCCGCTCCATGTGACAAAGTAGAAGGCCATTGATCACCCATGGCCATGCTGGGGCTGGCTCACGTGTATCGGCCAGGAGAAGACAGGTGGACTCCCCACTCAGTGGCTTGCCCCCACAAACGGTCTGTCACCTGCACTGTTATGTTCCGGGCAGCGTTTCTGCTCATCACTGTTCCCATGGCAGTAGAAGCAAAGGCAGCCCCTAAAACTTCTGCCCAGGGTAATACACTCATTTTCTCTTATATTTCATAGCAAGCAAGTCAGAGGCCATGCCTAATTTTAAGGGGTCAGAAGTACAGTTCTACCATTTGCCCAGAGGCAAAGAGCAAATATTTGGTGAACAGCCTGAAGGACTAACACGCCAAAATAGTAAAAACAGTGACAATGATAAAACATTTATTGGCATTTACCATATACCAAGCACTGGGCTAAGTGCTCTATATCCTTTATTTAATATTGACCACAAGGCAGATGGTACTATCAGCCTCTATTTATAGGTAAAGAAATGGAGGCTTATGAGTTCAAGGG
Organism: Ursus arctos; assembly: GCF_023065955.2. Taxonomy (NCBI): domain Eukaryota; kingdom Metazoa; phylum Chordata; class Mammalia; order Carnivora; family Ursidae; genus Ursus; species Ursus arctos. The sequence continues at coordinate 21,509,528 of NW_026622863.1, forward strand.
ACTTGCCCCAGGTCAGCTGGTACAGGGCCGATCCGGGACTTAAATGTAGGACCCTAAGGGCAAAGACCATGCTGTCACTCTCCATGACCCCTGCTCCCACAGATATTTAGGGACATGCAGAAGAGTCAAAAGGCAACTATGCTGACTTTGAGACAGTAGTCAGAAACATCGCTTTTTCATCTTAAACCACCCGTGCCACGGAACCCTGGCATGTGTAGCAGGTGGCCTCAAGACCCGGGAGGAGAGCACCTTTGTTGACTCAAACCAGTTCAGATGTGCCGACCATCCATCAGCCTGCCGCGGTGTGCCAGGCCCCACAACGGGCAGGAATGTGACCACTAGCTTGCCGTATTCTCACGCCACTCACAGGAAGATCTCACCCGCCCCATTCTGCAGCTGAGTAATTCAAGGCCCACAACTAACGAGAGCAGGACTGTGAACCCAGATCTGCCGGCTCTCGAGCGTGTGACAACCAACAAAGACTTCTCCATGGGGAGACCAGCCCAGGGAGGGTGTGCAGCCGGAGAGAACCAGCTCAGTCCCCGAGTCCGTACAGATGTGGGTGTGCCTCTCCAGGTCAGCCCCTTCCTTTCTCAGGGCCAGAAGGAGGAGGCCCTGGACAGGGTGGGCTCTGACAGATCATGAAGCCCCCACTGGAGACTCCTTCCTCTTAGCGAAAGGCAACTGTGCCTCTAGGAGTCCTCCAGAGAAGGCAAACATTATGTACCCACCGGGCAGCCCAGGGCAATGAAAGCATAGGGACCTTTGGAGTCCCGTGAAGATGCCATCTCCACCACGTGGAAGATGTGTGACTTTGGGCAAGTCACTTAACCTCCTGAGCCCTGGTTTCCACAAAATAACAGAGAAGGGCAGAATCTTCCTGAGGGTTTCACCCGTGGCCTTGTTTCAGGAACTAACTATTCTCTGATGAACTCATGCAAAGGCCCTGGGGCAGAAAAAAGATAAGGGGTGAGGCGGTACATGAAACTCCACAGTGTGGCGGAAGGCAGCTCATTGGGTATGAACCACTTCTACGTGCTGGGGGTAGCAGGCAGAGCACTGCCCTCCTCAGTGCCTGCGACTCTCTCTACCAGCTCATGACAGAAGAGCTCCTGCTATCCACAACATGCCCGGCAGGAATCCACAGAAGCCAGATGAGCCCCCAGGCATGCAAAGGCCAGAGGAGTGTGTGTGTTGGGGTTATTAACAGCACGTACGAGAGTGTAATTGTAGGCCAGCCTGTGTGAAGGGATACTTTTTCTAATTCTTTTGGTTTTTATTCCGATTACAAAAATAATTTAAACCGTAACAAATTCAAACAATACAGAAATGTACAAGATACACCTGGGTGCCTCATCCCTTCTCCACCACTTCTACCCCAAACAGGCATAAACTCTGTTAACATTTCCATGAGGTTCCTTCCAAATATTCTCTAGCTTCTACATAGGATTCCACAAAGGAGGATTCGTTCACCATTTTTTTTACCGCCTGCTGACAATGGTAATAGTAGGCACATTGACAGAGCACTTCCTGGGGCCAGGTTCTGTCCCAGGTGCTAGAGACAGCTTTGAACAAGAGGCCTGGTCCCTGCTCAGGTGGGACATCAGCAACATTCCACAACTTGCAACATCCCTCACGTACCAACACAGCATGGACCATCACCCAAATCATCACCTCTAAAGCCACTACACTTTTTAATATGGAACATTTTGTTGCATTTTATAAGTAAATTGCCTTTGATGCAACCAGCCCCCTACTGATGATGAATGGTTATTTCTAATTTTTTGCTTTCATAAAAAAAAATCCACATCTTTCATGCACTCATGCTAGTATTAACATAAGTTTTACAGATTCCTCAAATGTAAATGTTTATTCTATCCAGACAATAGCAAAGTACTTTCCAAAAAGAAGTTTGGGCCAATGTACTCTCCCATGGATGGTAGACAGGAATGTCATTTTGTAGCAGCCTTGACAGCACTGGGTTTTATTAATTTTTTAGATTTTGCCAATCATTTAGGGGAAAACACAGTTTTCATTTTTGTTAATGTTAATGTTAAGGGTTCTCTAATACCAAACTCAGTCTTTCCATAGACAGAAGCAGGAGGTGGGGAAGTTTTGGGGTGGGGATGACAGGTTCCAAGCAGGATCCGGGGGGCAGCCTACCCGTCTTGGTACTAAGCAGGAAAAGCAGTCTTGGTTCTCCCTTCCCTTCTCTACAAAACTGAACTCTTCATCGAAAGGGCACATCCTTGAAAATTCCCCTTTTTGGTTTCCCATTAATGGGCACATCCTCTGCTAACAAGGATTAACGGCCTCCATCCACTGCAATGATGAGGAAAACATAACTGGAAAGAGACTCGGGTTCAGGCGGGAGATAAACAACAGTGTTGACCTGTAGTTTCTACCTCCTGATGCTCATGACAGTCAAAGCCAGGGCCCTGGTCCCCAAGGGCAGGGCTCAGGGCGGGCACTTCCGTTTCCCCCCACAAGCTCTTGCACTGACACACACCACATTGCTGATGCTCAAGCAATACTCACTGGCACAGCCTAATTCCTGACAAGTGTTAACAACACCCAGGATTCACAAATGGTGGCTGAGCCCCTGCAACACACCATTCTCACCACGGAAGAGACGTGGGAACATGCTAGGAAGAGAGAACAAATCAGTGTGGATAGAACTTCCCACCATTGGAGCAGCGGGGGTGCGTCCAGGGAGGCATTCTGGTACAAGTGAGACTGAGGAATGGGAAAGATTTGGATAAACAGAGGTAAGAGGAGAGAGCACACCAGGCAGGAGGAAGACATGGACAAAGACAGAAGTCCTCAAGCAGCGTCAGTGCTACCCCGGGATGTGTTAGAGTCACTCCTGCCACTCAAGGAAAGCCAGTGCTAACTATTCAAAAGTGTTGCCAGCCAGGACATTACAGCCTGAAATAGTGGGAGTCTTTACACCATGGCAATCAGCAAATACTATAATTCAGCCGGCTTCCCAACACATGACAGTTTATAAATGTACACTCTTATTATAGGAAACCACAAAGGGGTTGAAGCAGGAGGGTGACTCGGTCAGGTCTGCATTTGGGAAAGGGTCACTCCAGGGGCCAGTGTGGGAGGGACAGTTTGGAACAGGAGGAGAAGCAGAGAGACAGCAAGGCGGCTCCTCCGCTTGTCCAGGCTAGCGATGTGGAAAGAAGCCAAGGGACAGATTCTATTGAAGAGGTAGAATTGATGCCTTGGCGGCTGGTGGGGTGTGGGGGAGGAGAAAAGGGAACCATCAAGGCCATTTGAGCTTGAAACGATGAAAAGCCTTTTTCCGCTTGGCAAACGTCTGACCTTCTCTATCTGATCTCCCTCCCACCCAAAGAAGAAAGAAGATCTGTGGAATGGGTTCTAGAAAACCCAGAGGCGCTGGTCTGGTGCAGGCTGGTGGGCTGGCGAGAGAAGGGAAGCCATCCACCCTTGATCACCTCTTTCCCTTCCTCCTCCTTCTCTTCCTCCCTCCTCCGCTAACAAAGCCCTGGTCATCTAAGGCGTAAATATTCCTGGGGTCCTGCCAGCAGCAGACAGCTGCCTTAGCTCTAGTGGTCCAGCCCACCATTTGCGTCTCTGCTGGAAACCCTGAGTCCCGCAGACACAAACACCCAAGGTTTATGATCAGCGGCCTGCCATTAAAAATACATTCCTGAAATCCTCCTCTCCCTGTGCTGTCTGCTCTGGGGCATAAAATATCAGAAAGTTTAGGAAAAAGGAATAGGCTGGCTATAGAAAAAGAGCACCAGATGCAGAGTCACTCTGACCCAGGGCCAGAGCTTCCATCTGTCCCTGGAACCTCTGGGAACCTGGGTCTCCTCTTCTGAAAAGAGGAACTGCGCTCTCCAGCTTACAGCACCTTTGTGAGGAGGAAGCGCAGAGGGGAGGGGTGCCCCCCCCACACACAGACCCTGAGAGCAGCCTGCCAGGCACCCACTCCAGGTAGTGAGTCAGGGGAGAGAACTCGAATTCTAGAGAAGATAAGCCTGGGGTCTGGTTCATTCTCTCCTGGTGGCTCTGTGCTCTCTCCTCTGGACCATTTACCTAACTTCTCTGTACTACAATCTCCACCTTTATGGTTATTGTCTTGGGCCAGCCAGCTTGCCTCAGTGACCTTATCTGTAAAATGGGGCAATGCTGTCTGCTCATGGCAAAGTTTAGGTGAGACCCAGCCCTAAACAAGAGTGCTTTGAGAAGCTCTCACACTACGCAAATACAAGATATTATTCAAGAGATTCTTTTTTATGTTTCTGCCAAGGGAGGAAAAATCTGTAAAACATAGAAAACACTATTTGCTGCTGTTTTTAAGCCCAAAACACTAACACTTGCAAGTGTTCATCGTATCGGCACCCTAAACACTTATATGTTGAAGCCCTACTATGTGCCAGGCACTGTGCCGGCCACTGGATACACAGACATGAGTGAACTACTCCTGATGCTGAGGGGACCCACTCCCCGGGCCACAGAGACAAGGTGACAGATGATCACAGTCAGCAAGTCAGCCAGAGGACAGAGCCAGATGCCCTGGGAGCACGGAGCAGGGCAGCTACTTTCAGGGAAGGCAACCCAGGAAGGCCTGAGCTGATGACCAAGTAGGGGAAGTTCGCATTCCAAGCAGAAGGAAGAGCAGATGTGTCACAGCTCAGGTCCGCCCGAGAGCAGACCCTGAGATAAGAATTTGGGTGTGAAGAAATTGGGGGGGTGACGCCAGGAAGCTGGTGAGGGATTGGGGAAGTAAGACAGGCTGCTATCACCAAATAGCACAGACTGAGTGGCTTAAAAACAAGGGGAGAGAACTGAGTTCTCACAGTTATGGAGCCTGGAAGTCCGAGGAGATCAGCCATGGGCGTGTCAGTGAGTGCCTCCTCCAGGTGACAGACTGCTGACTTCCGCTTGTGTCTTCACCTGTGGAGAACAGAACGGTGAAGCAAGCTCCTTCAAAACTCTGAGAAGGGCACCAATCCCACCATGAGGGCGCCACCCTCACAGCCTAATCACCTCCTAAATGCTCCACCTCCTAATCCCATCACAGAGAGGGTTAGAGTTTCAACAGAAGACTATGGGGAGACACAAACATTCAGTCCATGACAACAGGGAAAAGAGGAAAGCATGAATTTAGGAACAAATGGGGGCACTGTAAAGATAGCAGGGACACAATCCCCCTGGGAGCCCTCTGAGACCGTGAGGAGCACACCTTACAGTTGTCCCACCGAGGCCCTTGGAAGCTGGGTATTTAGTCTCCAATTCCTGCTCCTCGTTCATTGACTGCAGGTGGCCCCTGAGGCATCCCAACCTCTCCCCCCTCCCCCCCATGGCTATCCTACTTGAGACCAGAGAAAGTCCTCAGGCAGAGACCTGCAAGTTCCTGAAGGTTAAAGCCATGTGAGATAGAAATACCCATCACAGATGTGGGTGCCTCAGGGGTAAATGGAGGGAATGAGGGCAGGGCATCAGCAGCTGCAGTAACAATATGCAAACATGCAGCTCATAGTCCATTCAGGGACCCCCCAAGCTATGTACCTCAGGCTCCAGGGTGCAAGTGGGTAGGGGGCAGAAAGCATGAGAGGGACTGCAGAAGGTGTGAGTAACACCTTGCAGAGTCTGAACTCTCCCAGAAGTACCTGGGAGCAATGGGAGGGATGCAAGGGAAAGAGTAGCATGGTCAGATCTGTGATTACATGGACCACCCTGGCTGCCTTCTGGAAAAGAGACTGCTGCCGGAAAAACTGGAGCCATGACATCAGGTAGGGGAGAAAGAGAGTGCTGGAAGACTTGAAGCCAGAGGGGATAGAACATGTCCCCCACTGACCACCAGTCCAAACCTGAAGGAAGGCCTCTCTGGCCCCTCCCTCCCTGCATAGCCTCTCCCAGGTGCCAGGTGCTGTGCTGTGTTGGAAAGTCAGGACCCCCACTTCTGTGCCCTTTCACAGGGAGTCACAAAGCCTCCCACGTGGACAAAGTTGTGGGGTGAGGGCTGGCCTTGCAGGGGCTGACCTGCCAAAGACCGAAAATGCAGCACCGGCTGGGAGCCCCCTTTTGCCCCTCCTCCCCGCCCTGCCTATCAGATCAGGGCCCCAAGCACCTGCCCAGTGTCTTGCCTTCTCCACCACCCCCAGGTGCCCCACGTGGAAGGATGAGATCCCTCCTTCTGCACATGTGTTCCCAGAACCCCTCTCAGCTCCGGGAAGCCACCTCGCCATGCTGGTTCTTTCTTACCACAAAAGTCCTGCCTTTGTTTTTATCCTTTAATAAGGTTACAGCAGGACTGGGGGAGGCAGATTGAGGCCTCAGGCTACATCTGCCCTTCATTTAAAAACCACCCCGGCTCCTCTAAGGCCGGAAAACAAGTCTCTGAGCCTCTCTTTTATAGATTGTTAGATCCAAGTCCAGAGTCTTTCTCGCCAACAGATTGTATCAGCCTGGAGCCCATTTGCCTCCAGAAACTGACCCTCTTGCAACTTGGCCACTGCACACCAACTACCCCAATGCCTGCATCTGCCTGGTTCCTGGGAGCGTCCCCAACGTCCCCAATGACACTTATGTCATTTAAGAAAACCTAGAAGCTTTTTCTCTCCTCCTGGAAGCTTCAGGATTGCTCCACCGCCCAAAACCTTCCATCAGCCACGACCTCCCAATTCTTCTGCTGTGTGCAGTTCCGGATTAGAAATGTGTTTTTATTTTCCACTAAAAATATATGGAGGGGGAGTTTATTGTTGTTCTTAATTACACAGGGTGATTTGACAAAGAGCATCCAGACAAAGGCAATGCACGTTTAAAGGGGAAACTGTCATTTACAACAATAAAGGAAAAAGTAAGCTAGGGCCTCCAACTCTGTAGTAGCTCGGGAGGGAGCGGTTCCTCCAGGTGATAGCTTCTCCTGGAGCTATCTGGCCCTGACAGTCTTCCACTGTTATTAATTTACCAGGCTGGGCCCAGACCCCAAGGCCAGGCGCGCCCGCGGGAGAGGCAGAGCTAAAAACAGATCCAGCCTCAGCGAGGGGCCAGCGCGCATCTAATCGCTGGGCTTTCTCCTCGCCCTCCCCGCCGACTCCGCTCCGGAGGCAGGCGGCATGGAGAGCAAAGGCGCGCTTTGATTTGGAGAGGAGGAAAAAAAGAAGGCCGTTTGCAGGTGTGGAGACAAAATCATCCAGGCAACCGAGGGGAAAATGCCTCTGGGCAGCCACTGGTGCAGGTGTGCCTCCGTGCGCAATGGAGGAGGAGTTTGTGGGCACAGGGAGGGGTGCGCCTTACCGGACCCCCGAGGCAGAGTGGGGTGTTATTAATTCATCCCCATGCCCCAGTCACGAAGGGGCTGTGGCTGTGAGGTTTCTAGTTAGGAAAGTTAGCCACAGTTAATGGGTTTTCTTAAACCCTTTGTATATTTTATTGGGGCCTGGATGGGGAGGGAGTGAGCAGTCATTATGCACGTTGGGCTGAAAGTTGCCCAGATGCTCATTCATCTAGGGCAACCCCTCAGCCTACATTTATTATTAATAATAATAGCACCATTTAGGGGCTTCCATTGCGGGCCAGGTGCTGCACTAAGCAGTTTACCTTTGGTATCTGATTCAGGCCTCACAGCTTCCCCGCAAGACAGACATCATTGTCTCCATTTTATTGATAATAAAGCAGGCTCAAGAAAGGACAGTGACTTGCCCCAAAGCCCACAGCCCATAAGAGCAGAGATTCAAAGGCAGACCTGTCTGACTCCAAAGTCCAAGTGCTTAACTACTAAGATCTCCAGCCTCCTTCTGTGGGTCTCTATGCCAGGCCTTAGGCTGGGTGCTAGAATAAATGTTTGATGAACGAAATGTTTCTGGAATGACATATTACAGGTCCACCCTGAATGCGTAAGTACTAAAAGCTGGATTCTGCCATCACCTCTCACCATAAGACTCCTCCTGGACAGAGAGGACAGCAAAAGGCAGCAGGGAACTTCTCCAGCCCAACCAAGGGAAGGGCTGAGAGGAGACTGTCCGCAAAGATGGCCCCGGTTCTCTGCCTCTCCTGTGACCGTGCTCACTGCAGTGTGACGTGGCAGTTCCTCTCATCTTGAGACAGTGTCTATTTCCCCATCCCTGATTCTGAGCTGCTCTTGCGCCTTACTCTGCTCAAAAGAATGCAGAGGAAGTGATGTGTCAAACTCAGGCCTCAAAAGGTTTGTGGCTTCTGCTTTGGAACCCTGCCATTGGCATGTGACAGCCGCCCTTCACTAGAGACGTGGGTCTCAGTCACCCCCATGACCCTGAGCCACAACCATCCAACCACCACCTAATGAGGTCACTGTAGCTCAGTCTACCTCCAGCCAACCTGGCGCCTGGCTGAAGACAGGTGAGTGCGCCCAGCCAAGACCAGAAGTGCCTGAGGGACCCCAAAATGCCGAGTGCAGAATCATGAGCTTAGTAAATGTTGTTGCTTCAGGCACCAGGTTTTGGGGTGGCTTGTTACACAGTGAAAGCTGACTGACAGAAGGCTCATCTGTTTCCCTAGAGCTGAGAAGCCACCGGAAATATGGTCACAGCCCGGAACAACCCTGGTGCCCCCCAACCCACCAGAGCCCAGGCTGCTAAACCAAGGATATTTCTGGACAACTGGTTTTGCCCATAGCCTAGTGTTTGTTTCTTTGCTTCCTCTTCCCCCTTATTGGATCTAATGTTAAACAAGGAAAACATAGCACACTGGGAGGCAGAGAACAGAGGCAAAGATCTATCAGCAGACTCGGTGAGGAGAGCGCAGGATACCGTGAGTTGAGTGTCCCAATCCCTCAAACATCCACACGTGTCACTGTCTGTGCGACAGTTTTTTTCAGCTGTGAGACATGAGCTTTGTGTAGCATGTACATATCCAAGAAGATGCTGTGTGGGGAAGCTTTGGGACCACAGGGAGGAGGAGAAGCGAGGCCAGAGACCCCACACCCTGTGCGAGTATCCTATGGGTGTTGTAAGAAATTACCACAATATTGGTCACTTAAGACATAAACGTATCTATGAGGCTCTTACACTTCTGAGGCTAGACATACGAAATCAAGGTGTCTACAGGACTGACTCTTTCTAGGGACTCCGCAGGAGGACCCCTTCCATGCCTCTTCCTAGCTCTGGAGGCTCCTGGCAGGCCTTGGGGCTTGTTGGCTTGTAACTGTATCAGTCTGCCTCTATCTTCTCATGGCCTTCTTCCTGGGTTTCTATGGGTCCTCTCTTGCTCTTAGATGAGCAGTAATTGCAGTTAGCACCCACCCTAAATCCAGAATGGCTTCATCTTAAGATCCTTATCTAATTGTATTTGCAAAGACCCTATTTCCAAATAAGGTCACGTTCAGAGTTTCCGGGTGGACATGAAATCGGGGCAGGGCCAGGGGGGTACACTGTTCCACCTACTACATGCCCCTCATTGTTCCTGGAGCAGCAGCCTCCAGGGACATAGTCAGAGGAGCACCTCCCCCTCCTGGGCCAGCCCACATCCACTTCTGGGGTACGCTCCAAGGTTTGTCCTTGGCCAACACAAGCCTGAGATACTGGGGGTGCAGCCCCATCCCAGGTCCTCCCTTGTGCCCGTTTTGTTTCAGAGGGTGGGATCCAAGCCATGCGCCTCTACCCCAGCCATGCAAACAGCAGAAACGGGTCTTACATATTAGCTATCTCATTTCTAGGTAAAATGGAAACCAAGGTGAAAGCTGAAAACCGGGCTTTGGGTCCCCAAATCTTGGAATGGCCTAGGGGGCCCCTGGAGGAGCCGCAGGAAAAAACTGCCTGCTCTCCACGAAAGAAATACCCCAAAGACTGCATGGTAAGGATAGGCCCAGAGCCCGGCCTTCAGCCACGTGCCATGAATCCACCCTCCCACTCAGTCTCCATCCTGTGTGCACGGGCTGGGTGCTGGGACTTTGTGCCTGTCTTCCTAGAACCCAAGGCCCAGCAGCAGGAACACATAGGACCACTCAGCATAGCGGCTGATGGAGGGCGGCCCAGGAGGGAGAGAGAGGCTTCCCATGGAGACGGCACCTGGACTGGTGTGCACTGGTCTGTGAGCGCACACAGCGGGCAGAGAGGGGAAAGAAGGAATAGCTTGCGCACATGCATGGTAGAGCAGACGAGCTCAGTGCCCCTGAATGGCGTGTTCTTACAGCAGAGGGTGGGAGCACTCCTGGGCAGAAGCAGTAGGCCATAGTGGGAGGGAAGTTGGGTACAAGCATCATCACAGACTGGACACCCGGTGACATGGGTGGTGGAGAGTGACAGTAGCCAGGACCCACGCATGCCCTGTTCAGCCCCACGCCGGGGTCCTAGGAGGATGTGGACCCAGGTAAGAGGCTGTAAGGAGATCACACGAAGTGGTGTGACTGCAGGAGCCACGTAACTAATTCCTTGATGCAAACCCGACCCTGAGAAAGACATCTTCAGAAAACAGAAGCACCAACATTATGGCTTCTCAGGTGCTTCCCACTGGGCTCCTGTGCCTCCCAATCCAACACTGTGAGCACCCACTTCCAGGAGGGAAGGCGGAGAGGATGGGGAAAGAAGTTGCTGGAAAACTCATCAGAGGTCATCTTGCTGCTGATTCTGCCCATTCTTATCTCATCCTTTGACATTCCAGTTAGGCCATCACCAGATTTTTTGGTGCCTGAAAAAACTTCAAAAATCCTGGACTCGACCCACACATGAAGTCCAACAGGCTTGCTCTGCTTGCCTTCTCCACCTTGGCCTCTGCTCCGGGGCTTCTGTCTAAGGCTTGAGGCGTGCTTTCTTAGGCCCTAAGATTAGCTAGGAAAGAAGATCCCACCCACCCTAAGATGATAACAGCTCCTGGAGAGGTAAAAAAGAACTTGGAGAAAGATCTGGAAGCCTTCTGCCCCACTCCCCAAGTTCTCTTTAACATTATACTTTGTTGAGGTTAATAATGCCATACCCCACCTGCCCAATCCTTGTTTGAGAAGGTTTGCTCACTCGGCATCATTCCCTACAAGCTCCAGGACTCAGTTCAGCTCCAGACCTTGAAAACAAGCCCTGAACTACTGATGTGCAAGTCAGCCACTCACCTGACCTGAAATGCAAGTCTTAGGGGACTCCTGGATGGAGGGGGACCCATAGCGGAGGCAGGGCTCCTGGAGGCCCATGAGAGCTGCACCAGCATGGGAGGAAACAGGATGACAAGGAAGCCCCTGATTCTGTCATCATGGCCAGCCTTGGTGAGGAACACAGAAAATGGTCCCATCCGTCCAGTCTGATCTCTCCCTCTGCACATTCCAGACCCTCTGCCCAGCAACCCCCCTCTGCTTGAAAATCTCTCCCATCAAGATGCAGCTCATGGGTCACCTCCTCTGAGAAGCTGTCTTACTCCCCCAGATGCAGTTACCTGTGCCCTCCTCCACATTCTCATGCCACATGTACGTAGCCTCCTCTACAGGCTTCAATGCCATTTATATGACTGACTTTTACCCACTCCACTCAAGGCTGTAGGCTCCTTCCTACAGTGCCCAAGACCTACTCAACTGACTCGTTGTTGAGTCTCTGAGATTTGCCAGGGAGTCTTGCCCTTTGTAGGTCAGCAAATCTGGGGAGAGGGGCAAGAGAGGAAAGAAGGAAGGGAGGGAGGGAGGGAAGTTGGGAGGGTAAGAAGGAAGGAGGGAAAAAGGGAGGAAGGGAAAGAAGGAAGGTGGAGCAGGTAAGGGGAGGGAGGAAGGACAGATGCCTTCAAATGATGAATATCTGTACTTGAAAAGGAAAGGCATAGGAGCTTGTGGATGAGGAAGAGCATGAGTTCTGCAGCTTTCACTCCTTGTCAATATTTCATAGGAGCTAATATCCCCATCACTGCTGACGTGGTTCTTCAGCATCTAGGAGATGCCCAAGGGCTCCCTGATGCCTGCCTCCCAAGAGCATGGGCATTGGTGAAGGCCAAGATGACTGCAGTGCTGGCAGAGAGGTTGTCTGAGTACAAGGAGAGAAGTTTAGCCCTTGGAGGAGGCTCCCCTTGCCCCTCAGAAAACAAGGAGTAGGTGTGGGGGGGTGCCCACTGGACAGAACAGGCCACGCCACCTCCAGCTGCCTCTGTTCTCACACGCAGGCCCCTCCTCCAAGACTTTGAGGCCAGGGCCCAATGTCACCATGACAGGCGCTCCCCTCCCGCATCTACAGTCCCTGAGACCACCAGGGTAATGTAATGAAACAAAGACATGATTGGCTTTCAACAGCTTTGAAGCCTCTCTTAGTCCCACACTGCCCACCTGTCAAACAGGGATCTGCAAGGTGCAGCCTGACACCCAGCTCTAAGAGAAATTGGGGCAATGGTTGTATTATGTCAAAATTCTATCTCCCTGTTATAACTCCCTCCCCCAAGGTTTTCTCCCAGATTAGGTCCCCTTCCATCAGTATAGCAATCCACCTCCCCTGACAAGGTTCAAGGGCATAAGTGGGAGTGGTGGGAGAGGGGAGCACATGCAACCTTCATAAGCTGTGCCCGCGTTCACCCGCAGAGGGCCCCCATGCTGACCTGGCCATCTCCTGTGGCTTCTTGGCCCCTGGGATCACAGAGCACCCACCCTGGAACGGGACACATCCCCACTCCTTGATATCCCCAAGTTATCTATTGACAGTGATTTTGCTGGACCAGGGTAAGCCCTTCAGGACCCCCTCCATAAAGAAGTACTAGAAATCTGTAGGTCAAAGTTCCCTAATCAACACTTCTTCTCCCTCCCTTCTATCCCATAAATCAAGGCTTTACCTCTCAGCCACATGTATTCCCTGATTTATCAAGCTGTTGGACCCGAGGAGAAAACCACACTCCCATGTGTCTTAGAACACATTTCCTGGTTGGCATGGAGGGTCCACAGAGTTCAGGTGTATCTCTGACTTACTGATCCTGGATATGGAGAAATTCCCTAGAAATAATCCTCCGCTAAGATTTTAGGTAAAGCCTGAATTCTTTCCAGGGGCCCCTAAAACAACAAATTCATACCAGGAGGAAAATTCTGAAACTCAGCCTCAGAAAATTAGAAGTCCATCGCAGTGATAAACCCACCCACCCTTGCAAGCACCTGGGGCTGCCCCAGTGACGCGAAGGGCCGACGCAGGCTGTGGGCCAGAACATACACAGCAGCTGAAGAGGCTTCTTGGATAAACTTTGGCGAGACATCCAAAGCTGATCTCTCGTGCTGCTGCAGTCATCTGAGATAACCTTCCTCCTGATGCTGTGAGACTGCCCCCTGCCCCAGGGCTCACTATTCTGCATTTCACTGAAAGCCTCTGGAAGATATCAGGTCACTGTGGAGGGCCACTGGAGCTTGTGCAGGATGCACGGCGGGTCTCTCTGACAGGCAGACACCAAGATTCTAGGGAGTGTCCTCAAAGATTTGGGGAAAACTGCAGGAAGCCTGTTCTATGGCTGCAAAACTCCTAAGACAAATTGGGCCTCCGGCAGTCACCCCAGGTGGCGGTAGCTGTCCCCAGCAAGGAATCAGGTCCACTCCTGACCTGGAGAGCAAAGGGCTCCTGGTCGTGGGATACGCCCAGGGGTGAGATGCCCCTCGTGAGCAGGTGCTCAGGGGAGCCGCCACGTTTCTGCGTGAGTGAGCATCTGCCAGCCCTGCTCCCTCTGGCACCAGGGGCACAGGACATGACAGAGGACCACTCAGGGATGTGAGACCAGGCCTCCTCTTCTCTTTCCATGGGGCCTAGGGTCACTTCATCAACTGCTGTGTTACTGAAAAGTTACCTGGGTTCAGGACGCAGGACCTCGAGGTAGGCATCTGGGGAAAACATGCGGGCTTTGTCCTCTTAGGTCATGGTTTTCAAAAGGTGGTCTAAAGATTTCCTAAAGTGTCCCCCACCCAGACATGCAGCAGGGAGGGGAGTGTGGCTGGGGAGAACTGACAGTCCCCAGCCCCCTTCCACGGGTCACCTTACTTGTCTGCATTTTACACATTTGCACACACGAGTGTATCTGAAGATCTTTGTTTCCAAACTGGATTCCACTACCTTAAAGAAAGTCTGGAGACCACTCTTTGAGACTTTCAAAGCAAAACAACGAGCTGTTTCTGGCTCTTTCTGTTCCTTGAGCATTAGGGTTTTGTAATAACACTGTCATTTATTTTTTAATCTGAAAAAAGACTTTATGAAGGCTGAGCCATCGGGCCAGGCCCTGCAGGCTGTTCCAAACCCAGGACTAGACCCTGCAGGCTGATTTACAGTCATATGGTTATTTGGAAGCAAACACCCCCACTTGTCGTCAGTGGTGGCTCAGCTCTCCAGAGGGGCAAGGACCGTTCAAGCTTGGAGATGTTTCTAACCTCGTGTGTGTGTGTGTGTGTGTGTGTGTGTGCGCACATGCGCATGTGTGTGCATGCATGCAGGGACATGTGTGCACAGCCGTGGTGGGGAGTCAGTACTGTATGGGCATGGATTTGCGTGTTCTCCCCTGCATGTCCCTGGGCTGTTCTTGAGCTCCAGATCTCTGCATTTCTGGAATCTGCCTTTACAATTCATGGAGCCAGTCCTGGTTTGGGAAAGAATGGGGAGGGTCCCCTGTCCTCTGTCCCTGAGGGCCCACAAGACAGAACTAGGACCATCTAGAAAGTTAGGGAGATCCACCAAATGTCCATGGAAGCAAGACTCTGTGGCTATGGGGGTTGTTGGGGAAGCAAAAGCAGGCAGGGTTCATTTGCAGAGGTAAGTGAACTTGACCTCTCTTGCTCCTGATCAGGGCTCCACCCCCAACCCCCATGCCAGGATGGAGGCAGTGGCAGGGCTCAGGGCACAATGCTGAGAGTTTGGTGAAGGGGCTCAATGATGGATTTGAGGGGACTCATGTCTTCTTCAGGAGGTAGGGGGTCTAACTCTCCAGCTCAGGCTTTTGCAGACAAGAGAGCTGGAGCTAGACGCCCCCCCCCCCCCCGCCCAGAGACGGAGAGGGGCTCACCACAATGGGATGCCCACAGATAGAGCTTCCTACTGTGCTGTGGTGAACCCAGCATTGATGGGACTGCTCAGCACAGAGCCCCCGGCCCTGGCTCCCTGGTCCAAAGCCCCGTCTGGAGGCAGGCACTGGCTCTCCAAGAGCGCCAGCCTTCAAGGGAAAATCCTGCAAAAGAGAGGAGGTGTGAATTTTGGCAGCACTGTTGTTGTGTGTGTATATATCCATGTTTTCCAAAACACACGGGGTAAATGAGCCAGGATAAAAATAGACAGCAGCAAAGAACCGGGAGTGGCGCAGGCTCACTTGCAGGTGTGAGTGACTCCTCAGAAACAGAAGGCGTGCTTCCCCAGGAGGGACTGACAGAGGGGACAGCACCACCGCATCAGGCTTCTGATTCCAGGGAAACCCCTCCTCTCTGGGTGGAGGAATGGGGCCAAGGTGGATGCAAGACAGGAGAGGCCAGTGCCCTTGGTCACCAAAGAAACCTGTCCCCGCCCACCCGGGGCATGACACCAGGAAGCACAGGCTGGATTCTGCACTTCCCCAGGGCAGGCTGGAGCCTCCTTTTCCTACATGCCCTGGTGAAGTGGCCCTTTGGGCTGCTAGTCTAGAGACCCTTTGTTAAATCAGAGACTACAGAAATAAGTCATGGAATGGAGGGTTCCTGCTTAGAAATGTGGACTCTTGCCCAAACAGGAGTCCCAAGAAGATATGGCCTCAATCCTGGCCGAGACTATTAGGAAAGATGGTCACCCAAGCAAACATGTTCTCATTCATTAACTGAGCCAACAAGTCCTCATGGGAAAAGAGGTAGAGGGAGTCATCCATCCATCTATGAAATCCACTTATCAAAGGTCTGCTGTACCCCAGGTTCTGTGCTAGGCCTGGGGGGTATGGTAGAGACCAAACACCCAGTCCTTGCCCCTGGGGAGGAGAGGCAGGAGTCTACATCATTGGGTGGATATTGGTGCCATTATTCATCTAAAGAAGGAGCACTCTTGGGAGGGGAGAGATTGGGTCTTGCCATGGACACACTGAGTTCGAAGGGCCTATAGGATGTCAAACTAGAATAACTAGTGAGCCTTTAGGCTTTGGGGTCTGGAGCAGGACACAGAGGACTGAGCCAGAGAGGCCTGTGGAAGTCATGAGCAGAGCTGGCAGACAGCCTCTGAGGTAGGTGAGCATCCCTGGGGGGAATATAGATAAAACATCAGTATTCATGCAATAAAAGAGGAAGAAAAGAGTCTGAGAAGGAGTTTCCCATAAAACAAGAGGAAACCAGAGAAGGTTCTGAGGGAGGTCATCTGAGTCCATCAGTGCCAAGATGTCAAGTAAGTTAGACTCAGTGGAGATCTTAATGAGAAGAATGTCAGTGTCAGGTCGGGGGCATGGCCAAGTTCTGGCAGACTGAGCTATGAGTAGGAAAGGCCGTGGAAGCTACAAAGATAAGGAGAAGCAACAGGCAGGAACTGGAGGGGGAAGTGGAGCCAAGGAAGTTTATGATTTGGTTCTATTAGGATGGAAGGAGCAGTTGAGAAGAAGAGAGCAAGTTAAGCAAAAGGGTCTAGAAAGAAAAGGATTACAAAGTCCAGGCAGGCAGGAACATGAAGTCGAGCCCAGGCAGACTGGCTTATTATGGTTGGGGAAGATGCTGTTTGCCCCATATAGGAAAGGAGGAAGGGAGAGACAGCTGGGAACACTTCCGGGTCTATGGAAGGAGGCATTTCTCAGGAAGACCTAGGACAGAGAAGGAAATGGAGGGCAGGTGACCTGCCCACAGTCACAGAGCTCATGAGCCTCAGAGTCAGGATTCAAACTCAGGTCCGTATGTCTCCAAAATCTATGCTCTTAACCCCACAGGCCCAGTAAGAGGATAGGAGTAGCTTCATTTCCCCTCTGTGTCCCTTTTCAGAGTTTCCTTTTAAAAGTTAGCTCTTGCTGGGGGAGAAGAAAGAAAAGCACAAGATGTGGTCCATATATACAATGGAATATTACTCAGCCATCAAAAAGAACAATTTCACAATATTTGCTGCAACATGGACGGGACTGGAGGAGATAATGCTAAGCGAAATAAGTCAAGCAGAGAAAGACAATTATCATATGGTTTCACTCATTTATGGAACATAAGAAGTAGGAAGATCGGTAGGAGAAGAAAGGGAAGAAGAAAGGGGGGGGGTAAACAGAAGGGGGAATGAACCATGACAGACTATGGACTCTGGGAAACAAACTGAGGGCTTCAGAGGGGAGGTTGGTAGGGGAATGGAATAGGCTGGTGATGGGTATTAAGGAGGGCACATATTGCATGGTGCACTGGGTGTTATATGCAAGTAATGAATCATGGAACTTTACATCAAAAACTAGGGATGTACTGTATGGTGACTAACATAATATAATAAAAAATATTCAAATAGAAAAAAAGAAAGAAAGAAAGAAAGAAAGAAAGAAAGAAAGAAAGAAAGAAAGAAAGAAAGAAAGAAAGAAAGAAAGAAAGGAAGGAAGGAAGGAAGAAAGAAAGAAAGAAAAGCATGACCCGCTCTGTCATTCTGCTCTGGCTCTGAGGAGGGTATGAGCCCGGGGAATTAGTACAGCGTTCAGTGCGTCCTTACAAGAGGCCAGGAGTCTTTGGGGCCTTCCCCTTCAAATGATAAAGCAATTCATAAACACAAGACTTGCAGGGGAGAGCAATGAATCTCGGGGGCCCTGCTAATTAAAAAGCCCGTATTACATTACTTCCTCAAGGGCTCATCTTCTAATTTTTAGGATTATGGTACATTGATTAATTTATACAAGTTTTTAATCCCTCTGTGCTTAATGAAGTCCAGGAACATGGGAACAGGAGCATAATTGAGCTTCATATTATTTTATTAGGGAGAATTATGGCGCAACGTGTCGGGAAGAAGTTTGTGAGGGTGGGGAGGCAGAGCTTGCACTGTTAACCAGTGGCTTTCCAAATGCCGGCAGGGATGTTCCCTTGGGGGCAGGCACAGAGGGAGTTCACTTTCTAAGCCCTGCTGTTCTGTGGCTCCTGATGGCCTATAAGATAAAGGACCCCGTCTTCGGTATGGGGTGCAGTGCCCACCACGGCATGGCCACCTTCTAAAATATGCTCCCTCCCCCACCTGGCACCTTACCACCCACTTGCACAAAACTGCCCCTGCCTCTGCCCCTAACGCTCCCTCTGCCCCAAATGCCCTTCCATTCTCATCTCTTGATTCAGGCTCGAGTGCTATCTGGGGAGCCGTACTCAAACCGTACTTCTGCCGTCCAGGCAGAATACACCTGTGGCAGAAGGCCTTGCACTCCCTGGGCTTCCCAGGTTTTTCAAAATCAAGAGAGCTTGGGCTGAAAGACCTCCTACATTTCTTGCAGGCGAAGAGCCTGTGTCTTGCCTTGGGAGCGTCCACACCAAGGGAATTTACTTAGTTATTTGGAATGACTCAAAGGCTAGAACATTTCATAATAAACAAGGCAGCTGAGGAAGGGGGTAGACAGGTTGGGAGAGACCTCCTCCCCAGAGCCCCATCTCCCCGTCACCGAGGGTTTGCAAAAGGCCTCAACTAGGGGCCCGCTGACTTGGGCTCCACTCCTGGTTCTGCCTCTAAGTCTCTATGTGACCTTGGGTAAGTTCCCTTCTCTGGGCCTCAATTTCCCCAGCTGTGAAGGGGACCTAAGTCTGGCTCCTGGGGCCCTCTTCTGCACAAATATTCCAGAATTCCAGAACTCCCCACAAATTTGCAGGATTCTGGTCCAGGACCCTGGAGTTTGGGTCCCACTCCCTCTAGAGGCCAGAACTGGAGTTGCAAGTGTGAAACCAATGGAGAAGGTGGCCAGTTTTTCTCCTGAGTCTGGAAGATTCAAGGACAAATCCTTCACCCCAGGGGACTGGCCCATCTCCGGTTCCTAAGGAAGCAGAGCCCAGAATCCGTGTTGCATCTTGATTCTTTCTCCCTCCATCAATTCATTCCTACTGAAAAGACATAAAACTTTCTGTCTCCCACTCTTTCCTATGGAAAGAAAGGAAAGTCCGTAAAACCGGAAAGAAGGTAAAGGAATTTTCTGGAACTCTTGATGTCCCTAAAATCACAGCCCCAAAGAAGCTGACTGTTCATCAGGGAGAATGAGAGTGGAGATGATGGCCTGGTATCTCTCTCAACCCTTCTCCAAGCAAACAGTGTTACTCCAATAGAAGTGTCTCCAGGGTATTCTTTTTTTTTTTTTTTTTCAAGGAAACTGATCACTGTCTAAAATTATTCTGCCATGGGATAGGCAAAAAAGAGAATTTGTCCTTGAGAAAGACTCCAAATCCTGGACCATGATTCATGGTCATACAGTTCTACACCTTTGTTGTGCAGATGAGGAACTGAGGTAGAGAGTGAGACTGAGGTTCCTGACCCTCAATCCCATGCTAGACCCCAAAATCCCTGCCACCTCCCACTTCAGGAAAGTTTCTAAACAGGGACATTGAGATAAATCAGGCCTCCAGCCACAGTGCTGTGTCCAAAGTGAAGCAGAAAGTACCCAGAGGAAGGCTGGAGGGAGCATTTGTACAAATGACCATGTTACAATCAGGGGTTCAAAGTCTCCCAGGGTTCACAAACGCATTCCAGGGTTTCCTGTCGTTATAATGATAAAACTGCCTGTTTCCATTCTATTCTTTAAAAATAATAAACAGAATTATCCGTGTAATGTTTTCCTTTTCTTTAAAGCAGAATGGTTCAAAAGCCTTCCAGGACTGGCCAAGGGAACCTATGCAGGGGTCAGCGGGGGTCAGCCGGCTGTGGGGCTCAAAGCTCAAATATTGGGTCCTTTCACCGTGGGATATGGACATACATACACAGGGAGCTTAAAGTGATGATGATCCTGCAAATTCCTCTGCAGACGATCTCACCCAGACCTCGAAATCTCATTCGTCTGCACAAAATTCTAAAGGAGCAGCACATCAAGATGCCCCCACAGCTTCAAGTCACTTTCTAAAGAGAAAAGAATAATTGTTCTGACCAATCAACGCTTTATTATAAATGGAAAACATCTATGATCTATGACCCATGACGTGTTATTAGTGGGGACCAGCTCACAAACAGTAAACGTGAAACCCTCTCTTTTAGGTCATTTGGAAGCAAAACACTAAATTAATTTCTGAAAGAACAGCTGAAATTTAAAATTTCAGACACGCCAAATGTCAGGTCATGAAAGCAATGTACGTCTGTTTCTGCTGCTATAATACAGTCACATTTTGGATCCCGCTAAATATACATTGGTCCCAAATCCAAACATGATATCAAATGTCAGTTTTTAATCTACATGCCAAGAAACCATGCTTTTTCATACTTCATGAAGCATCATTTGTCACTTATTAGTTGGAGAAAGGTCAAAATTTGCCTATTTCCATATCATAAATATTATTTACAATTTTATTTAAAATGTTTTTGAAGTCTAATGTTAATGATATACTGATTTAATGTCATTTCTTACTGAAAATTACATTTTTAGCTTTTTCCACATGAAACTATAGTTTTTAAAAACTCAAAAGGGGTTTTTTGATTTAAGTACATGACTGTGGAAAAAAAAATCTTCAAGCCATCAAATGAAGTGCAGGTCTGATAAACTCACCTCCAACCACCTACAGGTGAAACCTCAAAGCTGGATTCTGTAAACGGCCTCGAAGTTCTCCACCACATGGGTACAGGGGCCTGAAATGTACATGGCGGATGGTGAAATCACCTGTTGTCTACTGGGTGGGGCATTCCCAGGAAGCGCAGAAGGACAGGGAAGGGCTTCTTCCCTCAAGAGAGCTAAAGGCAACACGTAGGGAAGCTGGGACTCCACATCCTGACCAGAGACTTCAACCTTTGGGTGCCTTCGTCTGCAACCTCACTAAGTCTCCAGAACATTGACCTACCTGGCTGGTAGGAGCCCAGTTTGGTAGAGCCTTAAAAGCACCAAAATTTTGGACCCAATCACTATACATCTGGGACTCTTTCCTAGGGAAATGACCAGATGCAGACAAAGCTTTAAGTACAACGATAGTCCCTGCAGGGTTTTGATAATAATACAGAAATCCAAAAAGAATCTAAATATCCAAAAGGGGATCATTTAAGTACATCATTGGTGCCAGCATTTGTCAGAATAGAGCAGAGTTCATGCAGTGTGTAAGCCATGTGCACCTCTATTCATACTGCCAGTTACAGAATCCAAGAGCCTGTGAGCACCTTGTTTACCAACGTTTGTTTTATAAGGTAAAATGCATAGGGCATGATGTTTTGAAAGGATAGACTCAAAATTCTATATTAAATTTGACATGGTGATTAAGAGCACAAACTCTGCTAGGTGACCAGAGAGCGTGATGTCTCAGATCCCTTCATCTATAAAATGGAGCTAATAAAAGCAGGGTCATTGTGAGAATTAAATGAAATAAAAATATGCAAAATGTTTAGGAAAAGCCTTGATTTCTGCTGCTATTAATGCTTCCTTGTGGCATTGTTATTGTTATTATCCTGCTCTGATCACTTTTATTAAGATAACTAGATCTTTTACAGCCTATGCTGTGAATAGGTGTTCTCTCTGGTTCGTGAGAATCAGGACAATTTTCACTTTCTGCCTCATGCTCTTAGGTAATTTCCTAACTTTTTTTTTTCCCACAAGGGACACGTTTACTTCTATAACCAGAAAAAAAAATGAATTTTAAATAAAAGGAGAAAGTAAGTTATTTCCCACAGAAAGCTCTTAACCCTGCCTGGTCTTAGTAGAGGGTGGGTGCTCAATTTGTGACTTGGGTACTTTGAGATCTCAGTTGGAATGATCCCATTTTACAGATGAGAAAACCGGGATACAGAAAAGTGACAATTTTGGCCCAAGGTTGCTCAGCCCATTAGTGATGCAGCTGGCCCTGGAACCCAGGATTCCTGACTCCCCAGCTGTGTGAAAATGAGTTCAAAGTCCTGTTTCCTGTGTAGGTAGTGGCATCCCCATCACCAGAAGCAATCAGAGACCGATGCTCACCTCTCAGAATAGCTATGGGAAAGATTCCTTCAGCGTGAGTGAAGTGACCTCTAGAGATTTCTCTAGTACTGTGATTCTGTAATAATAATTCTAGATATATCAGACTTTTAAAAAGCCAATCATGAGGACAGTGCCTTCTGACAAACGTGTAGAAGTTCAGAAGAGAAGAAAAAGATCTCATTTACAGTGGAGAAAAAAAAAAAAAGGACAGAACTGTAATCGTGGCAGAGATAAACAAACCTTCTCAATGTGGAAAGCTCTGAAGGATGATTACATTTCGTGCTTCCTGGCCCGCCCCCTTCCCTTCAATGGCCATGTGTACGAGTGTGCGAGTATGTGCGTGTGTGAAGAATACTTAACATGAGATCTACCCTCTTAACAACTTTTTAAGCGTACAATATATTACTGTTGACTAAAGGTACAATGTTGTGCACAGCAGATCTCGAGAGCTTATTCATCTTGCTTGACTGAAATAGCACTGTTCACAATAACCAAGATGTGGAAACCGCATAAATGTCCCTGGATTGCTAGTGGAGTGCATATTTTTAAAGGAAATGTAAGTTGCACCCTCATCTGTTCAGAACTTTGGGGGTAGGAATAGCTGCCGACTTCTTTACACGGAGGGTCCCTCTTCATGGTCACAAAAAGCAACATAAGCAGAGATTTATCATTCCTAATTTTCAGATGAGGAAAGGAGCTCTGAGAAGTCAGACAACTTGCCTCAGGTCAAAAGGATTTGGATCTCCAGTTATCACATGGCCCACTCCGTGGAGTGCTAAGGAGCAGCTGGAGGGCCAAGGGACCGCCTCCAAGGATGTGGCGCCTTTATCTGAGAGAGGCCAGATCCCACTCAAATCCAGTCCTCTTCAAACATGCCTTTGCTTTCCAGGCCACCTAATCCTGCTGATACTTGTGTGGGCAAATGGGGGTATCTGGTCCCAGGAAATCACAACAGAAACTATACAGAGCTCCCTGCCTCCTGGTCTTCTGGGAGCCAAAGAGACAAGAACAGAAGGACCATTTGAGAAAGAGGGTCTCAGGCCTGGAGGCCTGGAGCAGGGTTTCCTGAGTGTGACCAGGGAGGTGATCTTAGGTAGACACAGACACATCGTGAAATTACACGGAATCACACAAGAAAGAAGACATCTCCTATTTTAAATTCTCTTTTCTGTTCATTTTAAACATATTATGAAATATTTAAGATACACAAAAAGGTGTATGAAATACTGCCATAGTCAGTCAGGTACCTGCTATTCTGCTTAAGAAATCAAACCTTATTAATATAGCTAAAGTCCCCAGGACTCTCTCCCTGCACTCACTGCATGACTCTGACCTTACCTCCACCCCCAAGGTGGAACCGTTATCCTGAACTTGGTATTTACCATTCCCGCATATTTCTTCATATTTTACTGTATACACTTGTGCTCCCAAGCAATATGTATTTCTTGGGGTTCTCCAGAGAAACAAAACCAAGAGGATATATACAGGCATACAGAAAGAGATTTATTTTGAAGAATTGGCTCATGTGATCATGCAAGCTGAAGGCCCTACAAAGCCAGTGGTGTAGTTCTAGTCCAAACCTGAAGGCCTAAGAACCAGGGAAGCCAATGGTATTCCCAGTCCAAGTCCAAAGGACCAAGAACCAGGAGCATCTATCCAAGTGCAGGAAAAATTGGCTGTGTCAGCTCAAACAGAGAGCAAATTACCCTTCCTCTGCCTTTTTGTTCTATCCAGAACAATGGATTAGATGATGCTCACCCACATGGATGAGGGTCTTTCTTTACTAGGTCTATCCATTCAACTGCTAATCTCTTCTAGAAACACCCACACAGTCACACCCAGAAATACTGTTATACCAGCTATTTGGGCATCCCTTAGTCCAGTCACGCTGACACATAAAATGAACCATCACACACTAATTGGTAGTTTTTTTGTAGATTTTTTAAGAACTTTAAGTAAGTGGTATCATACCTATATTTTCTTCTGCAACCTTTTTTTCCCACTTAACCTCAAATTGACAGGATTCATCCACCTTGATCTATGTCACTGTAGTGGATTCATTCTCATTTCTATGGCCAAATCCAGTTGGCCACCTGTTTTTGTAAGCAAAGTTATTGCAACATATCCACACTTGTTCACTTAAGTATTGTCCATGACTGCATAACCACATAAATGGCAGACCTGAATAGTTATGATAGAGACTGCATGGCTTGCAAAGCCTAAAATATTTTCTCTCTGGTCCTTTACGGAAAAGGTTTCTTGACCCCTACCATAGAGTATTCATTATGACTATTTTTCAGCTCATTCCTTCATTCTTCTATCGATGGATGTAGAGGTGTTTCTATTTGACGTCATTACAGACTGTGGTCATAAATTTTCTCACACACATCTGTTTGTGAAGTCACATGAGAGTTTCTCTAGGGTTTATGTCTATAGATGGAAGTACTGGGTCTTAGGGTTTATACCTGTTAAACTTTTGTAGAAATTCCATTTTTTTTTCCTAATTGATTTTACTAATTAACACTCCCAACAAGAATGTAAAATAGTCCTGTGGCACCAAATTCTCAACCACATTTGGTACTGTGGCACATTTTGTTGGTGGTGGAGGTCCGATAAGTACAAAATATTATCTTTGGACAGTTTTCATTTGCGTTCTTCCTGATCACTTGTGAGGTAGATCCGTATTTGTTTATTAGCCCTTTGTGCTCTTCCATCATTTTCCCATGCATACCTTTTGCCCACTTTCCCATGACAGTGTTTGTCTTCTTCTAGATGATTTATGTCCATTTTTTCCATGTCCTGCATACGGATCTTTGTTGGTAATACTGCTAGTATCTTCTCCCAGACAATTGACTCTTCACTTTTCAGAATGTCTTTTGAACACAGAGGTTTAAACTAAATATTTAGGAACAGAAATTACTGATCTTTTTTATGGTTTGTGCTTCTTACTCTTGGGTAAGGGTATATGAATGTTCAACTTCAGGCAATAAAGACAAAATGTTTTCCAAAGTCTTTATGCCACTAGGGCAATGTCTCCGAAATCTTGTGGACCCAGATTCACTCCAATACCAGGTATTTTCATCCTTTTAATTTGTATCAATTGAGTGGATGAAAATGATCTCACTGTGACCTTAATTTGCATTTCCCAGACCACAGATGTTAAAGAAATGTTAAATATCTCTTTGCATGTTTACTGACCTTCTATACAGTCTTATATGCCAAATGTTGATTCACATCTTTAATTTGGTTCTTAGAGTTTTCTTTTTAATCTATAAGATCTATTTTATATTCTTTATACTAATCCATTTCAGACTGTGTATATTGTAAATATCTCCCCCCAGTTTATACCTCGTCTTTTCATTTGATTTAAGGTGTCTGTTGAGAAAAAATAGTTCTTAATTTTAATAAAGTCAAATTTACCAATCTTTTCTATAACCAGTGCATTTTGTATCCTGTTAAGAAATCTTTTCCTACCCCTAAGGTTACCCAAGATAAAATCTTGTATATGTACAATAGGAAACTATACAAAACTGTTCTTAACAGCATGGTTCATAACAGCAAGCATCCTGGAAACAATCATATGCCCATCACCAGGAGAGTGTATAAACAAATTGGTATACTCACATACAGAATATTATAAAACAGTCAAACAAATTAACTACAGTGAAACATAATAATATGAAAAATCTTGGCAATATAATATAAAGTGAATAAAATAATTCTTAGAAGACCAAAAACACCATAACACCCTTTTTATAAAGTTAAAAACAATTAAATTAAAAACATACAGCTTTAGGAAATTTTAAGTAGAATAAAACTGTATAAAAAGGAAATAAACAGAATAATGAGTATTTGGTGCAGAATGATGGTTTCCTTGTGCTGCAGAGTCAAAGGGATGGGATGTAGGGAGACCATGCTGTTAGATATAGGAGATTATCTCAAGGTCTTAGTTTTTATTTTAGGTGGTATATTCATAAGTGCTCACTGCATTATTAATAATCACTGACTATAACAAATAAAAGCAAGCCAAAATAATGAGAGTATGCCACAAACCAAGGATTATAATTAATTGCAATCCTGTGCACCTGAAATTTAAAAAAAAAAAAAAACTATTTCCTACACTGAAGTCATGAAGATATCCTTCTAAACTTTCATCTAAAGATTTTCTTAGTTTTGCCTCTTAGGTGTTTAATTCACCTGGAATTTATTTTTGTGTATTCGTTAGCAAGCTGATTGTTTTCCATATATATAATTAAATGTCCCCACACCATTCATTAATCTGTTATGTCATCTCTGTCACTAAGAGGCTTGGGAAGGTATGTGTCTGGCTTCTCCATTCTGTTCTGTTCTCTGTGTGTCTATTCCCACAATAATATTACACCTTCTTAATAACTATGGCTTTATAACAAGTCTTGTTGCCTGACAGAGTGATCCTATACCTTACTCTTCTCCAAAAGTGCCGTAGCTATTCTTAGCCCTTTGTTATTCTATATCCAATTTAGAATAAGCCTATGATGCTCCACGAATAACCTGTTCCAGTTTTTATTGGAATTATATTAAATTTGTAAACTAATTTGGGAAGAACCAACATCTTTTTTTTTTAAGAACCAACATCTTTCTAATATAGAGTTTATATATCCTTGAACATGGTATATCTGTTTATCTAGGTTTTCTTTAGTGTTATAATTTTCTTTCATAGAAATCATACACAGCTTGCATTATATCTATTCCTAAGCATGTTATTTTTGTGCTGCTATTATAAACAGTGTTTCTAATGGCTTGTTGCTGATGTACAGAATACAACTGATTTACGTAAATGGATCTTACATCCAGCAAACTTAATGAACTCTCTTATTAATTCTAATTATTATCTTTAGAGTCTCTCTGGTTTTCTCTGTAGATAATCATAATTGTCCATGAAGAATGGCAGTTAAATTTCCAGTTTATAGCCCTTATGCCTCTTGTTGTATACACTTCTTGCCTTATGCTGGCCAAAACTGCCAATGTGATATTGAACAGAAAAGGTAAAAAACAGACATCCTTGTCTCCTTCTCAATTTTAAGAGAAATGTATATCTTTTCATTAAGTGTGAGGGGTTTTTAATAGATTTTTGGATATACACACATACTTTGTCAGGTTAAAGAAGTTTCCCATCATAAGGGTTTACAAGTACAGAAGGTAGCATGTCTATATGTCCCAATTTGCCAAATTGACACTGTCGTCCCAGGACAATTATTAACAGTGCCCCTTTCATCCTCTAAAGGGTTTTAGTTTGGACAATAAATTATATGCTCTCTCTACCAGAAGGGTGATGTTACATGGCAATGATAGTGAGGCAATTTGTCTATGATTATGAGACGAATAAGAGGACGTTGGAGGTTTTTGTCAGCCTAGAGGCTCCAGGATGTTTTCTGCCTCACTGGGAAATTTCCAACCTCGAATAACAAAGCAATAACTACCTGCTCCTTCCCTCTGCAAATTCCTGAGGAGAAATGCTCCAAAGACAACCACACTATTGCCCGAGTTGCCATAAGAGAAGCAAGAAACACACACAAAATGAAGTAATTATCTTATCAAAAAACGAGCACAATCGGCAATCTGAGAATGAAGCTGACAACAACCTGGCTTGTCACATGCTCTATTTTGTCACTTACATCCCCAATATAAATGCAGAAATGTGAAAACCAAGGGCGAGATTGAATGGCAATGGATCCATTCTGACGCTGGGCATGAGCCACTTATTGAAGACATAAATTATGTGCTGTCACCATCTCCCTTCCTATTTGCAAATAAATGTTGTCATCTAATTGTACAAGACTTGGAGACTGTTTAACAAATTTCTCCAAGGAAGGGCTCGCAGCAGCTTGGATTCCCTGGACACCCAGATTCTATCTCTCTCCTTTGGTCGTCTCTCTGCATGTGGCTCTTTTGTTTTGCATGACAGGCACTGTTATCCCCTCTTCTCAGCCTTTCATGGAGATAAAGCTACAAAGATCTGATGTGTTTCTTGACTGATTCCATTAAAGAATCATTAAGGATGAGAGAAGGAGAGAGGCAGGCTCTAGGAAAAGTAGTGAAGGGAGGGTCTTTCTTGATGCAAGAGGGATCACCAAGCACAATCACCAAGGATGGGGGCTCTACAGCGGACAACCTCTTCTTCCCTGCTTTATCATACCAGAAAAAGAAGAAAGAACACAAAGACAAAGGGCAAAGGCTAAGAACGAGGCCTGGAGTTCCTGGGACACTTGGGCGGGGTGGCGGGGGGGTTGTGGATTCTGAGTCTGTAGATGCCCATTTGCTACCTGTGCACAGGAGACTTCAGGAATGACAGGACAAGTGATAAGGGCAGAGACACAGTGACGCTGGCTGGGTCCAGCTCATGTATTTATTCATTACCCCACCACGAACTATTGAGCCCTGGCTAGTTTGGATTCTCCCAGGAGCAGACCCTCAGATAAGAATGCAAGTGCTGGCAGTCTGTTTGGGAGATAAAGGAAACACCTGAAGAGGAGCGTGAAATTGGTAAGAAAAAGGAGCACGGCCAAGAAGAATGCGTTATCAAGCTCCCCCAACGGTGACTTCTGAGATTCGGTGGGTGGCCTGTGCCTCAGACTTACCCCGCCAGAGAGGAGAGAGACCTGGGGTATTTACACACTCTGGCACTACTTGAAGGCTGCTTTTGCAGGGGTGTTAATTTCCCCATATCTGGTCTTTCAGACAAAGGTCTACTCTGCCCCACTCCTTCAGGAAGACAGAGAAGGCTTCAGCACCCTCAGAGAGTCCTCAGGCAAAGAAATGTAGACACTGGCAGAAGAAAAACAGGCCAAGTGACTTTAAAATGGTAAGGGTTAGGAGATAGGGACAGGGCACCAAGGTCTGCTACCAGCTCTTACTATTGCCAAGAACTGTGTTACATGCCCTGGCTATAATCATGGACAAGTGAGAAAAGGTCTCCAATCATGTGAGCTTGCTGGAGACAAACATCAGGCTACATGTCACTGCACCTCTTCTTTCCTCTTCCTGGGACAGACAAGAGGCTGCCACAAACCTAAGCCTTACATGTGTGCCCTGCGGTCACCTCAACTTTGCCTGAGACTTGCACTTCTGCCCTGTCCTATATCTCCACCTCCATCGCTCCCTCTCTCAGTCCCTCTCACCCAGACTCTGAAATGTCCCTGTTCCCCTCATCCACATTATCTCATAATTACACTGATGTCACAGTTGCATCAAAAATAATAAAATACCTAGGAATAAATTTAACCAAGAAGATGAAAGACCTATATATTGAAAACCACACATAGAAATGGATACTCCATGCTCATGGATTGGAAGAATGAATACTGTTGAAATGAACCTGCTAACCAAAGCAATATACAGATTCGATGCAATCCTGATCAAAATTCCAAAGGCATTTTCCACAGATATGGAACAAAAGTCCTAAAATCTGTATAAAACCATAAAAGACTGTGGACAGCCAAAGCAATCTTGAGAAAGAAGAACAAAGCTGGAGGCATCACACTCTCTGGTTTCAAGCAATATTAAAAAGCTATAGTAAATAAAACAGTATGGTATTGGCATAAAAACACATAGATCAGTGAACAGAATAGCCCAGAAATAAGCCCACATATAAAGGGGTCAATTAATTTATTATAAATGAGCCAAGAGCATACAATGGGGAAAGGACAGTCTCTTCAATAAATGGTGCTGGGAAAATCGGAAAGCCAAATGAAAAAGAATGAAATTGGACCACTATCTTACACCCTACACAAAAATTAACTCAAAATGGATTACAAACCTGAATGTAAGACCTGCAACTGTAAAATTTTTAGAAGAAAAAAGGCAGTAAGCTCTTTGACACTGGTCTTGGTGATGAGATTTTGAATCTCACACCAAAAGCAAAAGCAACAAAAGCAAAAATAAGCAAGTGGGACTAGAGCAAACTAAAAAGTTTCTGCACAAATAAATAAATAAATAACAAAAAGTTTCTGCACAGCAAAGGAATCCACTAACAAAATGAAAAGACAACCTACTGAATAGGAGAAAATATTTGCAAATCATATATCTATGATAAGGGACTGATATGCAAAATATATTAAGAACTTATACAAGTCAATAGCAAAAAAAAATCCAATTAAAAATGGGCAGAAGATCTGAATAGACAACTTTTTTCAAAGAAGACATACAGGTACATGAAAAGATTCTCTACATCATTAATCATCAGGGAAAGGCAAATCAAAACCACAATGAGGTATACCTGTTAGAATGGCTATTACCAAAAAGACTAGAAATAACAAGGGCTGGAGAGGATGTGGACAAAGGGAGCCCTCATGCACTGTTGGTGGGAATATAAATTGGTGCAGCCGCTGTGGAAAACAGTATGGAAATTGTTCAATACAGTAAAAATAGAGGTATCATATGATCCAGCAATTCCACTTCTGGGTATTTATCTGAAGAAAATGAAAACACTAACTTGAAAAGATATATGCACCTTAATATTCATTGCAGCATTATTTTAGTAGCCAAGATACAGAAACAACCCAAGTGCCCATCAGAGGATGACTAGATAAAGAAACTGTGACATATATACACAATGGAATACTATTCAATCATCAAAAAGAATGAAATCTTGTCATTTGCAACAACAGAGATGGATCTCAAGGGCATTATGCTAAGTGAAATAAGTCAGAGAAAGACAAGTACCATATGATCTCTCCCGTATGGCATCTAAAATAAAAATTTTTTAATTAAAAAAAAAAAAACAAACCAAGTTCATAGATACAGAGGCAGTTGCCAGAGGTGAGAGTAGAGAGGTGAGAGAAATGGGTGAATGGGTTTGGGTTTTTTTTTTTTTAGTTTAAAATAAATAGATAAATAAATAAATAAATAAATAAATAATAACAGTAATGAATGATACTATTTATTGAGTACATACTATATGCTAGTTACTAGGCTAACTTATGGTTATTACCTCATTTAAATCCTCTAAACAACTACAGCCTCATGCTCGCACTACCAACGTTGCTCCTGTCTCATTCCACCTGCCAGAAGGCCTCCTTGGAAAATGGCATGACCCAAATCAAGTGCAAGGTGCCTCAGGCCAACTGGTCACTCCCTTACCTGGGTGAGCCGGACAGTGTTTACCCAGACCTGTCAAGCACGGTCTCCGAAGTCTCCTGCAGCTGGAGTCCCTACATGGCCTGCATCCTCCAGAAGGCCCCTTCTGCTCCATTCCAGTAACTAGACCCACCTCCTAAGAGTAGACCATGACCCACCTCCTAAGAGTAGACCATGACCCGTTAGGATCCCCAGAGGCAGGAGAATGGACAAAACTATTTCTGCAGTCCTTCTTAGTTGCTTTAGACTGATGTCACATTTTGCCTCCCTTTCCTCTAGACTTCTACCTTTGTAGCCTGAAAATGGGGGACGGGACTGAATCACTAGCCCTCGAACTAGTCCTGTAAGTCATGATTCCACTTCTCATGGATTAATGCATTACCTTATCTCTGATGATGTATTTTCATGGTGCTTTCTAGGCACAGTGCCCTGATGATAAGGGGTAGTTTTCAATGGTAGGGATCCAGGCACAGTAGCAAGGTGGTAGAAGACTATTGAAGGGAGGGTAGGAGAAGGGGGGTACATTTGGGTGGCACCCCTTGTCTGCTGGTGCAGCTAAAGAGCTCATAGTCAGAGCCTGAGAAATTCAGGCCAAAAAGGGTCAATGACAACGAAAGGAAAGATAATCACTCTCTACTGGGGAAAAAAGCAGCAAAGGAGGGCCGACCTGCTTATCTTGCATTCTGGCAGAACCACAGACCACCAACTCAGATACTTCAAAAGACCCCTGGCTGCGCTCCCCAGCCCCTCCCCTGAGGTTCCCGCAGAGAGAACATCATAATACAACTCCTCATCTTCTTCTGCACTTTTGAAGTCAAAGTGTGGTCTGGTTAATTAGATGTTAGTGGGGGCCTGGGGACACTGGAATCCAAACTCAATAAATTTCATCTCTGAAAGACAAAGAGGTCAAGAGCATATTAAACTTGGGCACCCGCTGAGCTCTGCCGGGGCATTTATTCAGCCGGGCTCCTTACAGTTTAGGCAGAGAGAGCGTCAGGCGGCTTTTGGAGGCTGGCTGGGTGCAGAGGCAGGCCTGGAAGGGCGCCCATCTTACATGGTGGAAAAGAGCGAGGGGAAGTCAGTCCAATGTTTTCAATATAAATAGCTTGGTCCCACCATCAGAATTTGAAATTTCTGCCAGTATCTGACTCCTTTCAAGAGACTAGCCCAGTAAACAGCCTGGCCCTTCCTTTCTCTTCCTGCTAAAATCAAACCCACCAGCTTAGCTGTCTCTGTGGGGGAGGCCAGCACCGAGGAGAGCCCACTCCGAGCTGCTCCAAGCCCCCAGACCGGACGCTGCCTCTTTCCACACCTGCTGTTGCTTGAGTAATCTCGGGGCCACATCCACAGTTCTGCCTCAACTCCAACTCCCCATTTCTTTGACCTCGGCAACAAGGAAATCTAAACACACCACTTCCCAGCTCTGTGGCTGCTGGCCCCATGGCTTTGGGTAACCCAACTCCGCCAAATGTCCCCACGGCAAGAGACCTTGGTCCCAAGCAAGAAGGCGTGGCAGGGTGCAGGTCCAGGAGCCAGGCAGCGAGCTGTCCTCCTGGTGCCTCCGCTTCTCAATGTCCAGGCTCAGAGCATTTCTTTAGGCCTTTCCCATCTCCCTTCAGGAGTGAGCACCGCCTGCTGTCTTTGCCAGGATTCTGATCTGCATTCGGACAACCCTGTAAAATGCCATGGGCGACTTTCTCCACACTTTCTAACTTAGCTACAAGTTTGTGATAAAACGTGCGGAGTTTGAGGCTAAATTCTTAAGGGTGTGTTTTGAAATATCCCTGTTGCTTTGCTTTGCTTTGTTTGTTTTCTTCTTTCCTTTAGTGTGTTTTGATTGGGGAGCGAAGGTGTTAGTCACGCATGAGGTGTCTGCATTTAGAAAATTACTGATTCGGCAGTTTAATTACATTTGGAGGCCACTAAATAGGACTGTTTCCCTTTATTTAGACAGCCTGAATCTTCTTAGTCATGATTTGGGAATGTGATAATCCAAGTGTTGCTTTATCTTGAAAATCTACCAAACCACCAGAGCAGTCTCTCCAAGCGAACGAAATGTCGCAGTGAGACACTCTAGTTAGGACGTCCCTAAAACCCGCTATTTAAGATTTCTTGTCTGGCAAAATCCCCCACTGCCTGCTGCAGCGCTGGGTGGGTGGTAACCATCTCTAATTGTGGCTCTCCTGGTCTATTTCCGTAGCACAGAGGCACGCAGCTAGAATTATTCCTCGCTCCTGCACCCCGGGTTTTCCACTGTTTCGAGAGGCCCTTTTCTGTCTTAAACCCCAGCAAGAGGCAGTCTGTTGTGGTGGGAGGGGTTCTGCTGAAACTAAAGGCCTGGGCTCAAGGCCTGCAATTATCCCCATCTTCAAAAATCAGAGACCGGGGTTAGGAAATCCCTAAGAGCAATTTCCAGTTTAACGACCTAATAGTCTTCATCGAGAAATTTGAAGAAACCATTCCCAGGGATGAACTTGGTGGCCTCCCTCTGCCTACTTTTTGCTTCTGAAAAATAATGTGCCCGAAATTTCAGAGCTTGTATGAGAGGGAGGCAAATTATGAAGAAGTTTCCTGGTCAAAGAAAATCTTCCTTCCCCTAGTGGAAAGTGCCAGTGCTCTGGAGAAGCAGGGGTCCAGAAACTTGGGAGGCAGGAGAGCCTCAAAGAACCGTCTCCTCAATGCAATCCCCAAACTCCCACTGAGAGCCCAATAGGATGTGACTCAGAGCCCAGACTAAGCCTCTCCTAACACTGAGCAGACCCTTTCTACCAGCCCACCCACCAGGACAGAGACTTCTCTCAGGGCAAGGCTGGGTACTTGGTAGAGTGGGGCACTCCACCCAGAAAAGGAGCCTCTGATAGGTCCACAGCCTGTCCCAGGAAGTTTTGTCTTGAACAAGTTTGATTTCCTATACTAGCTTTGGGAGGACTCTATTTCAATGTATTTAGTATCCTTTCTCCTAGAAGATTCTCGCTGTGGGCTTGTGTTCCATGGTCGTGTTCAACTACTAGGAATAAGTGTCACAGTTCCAACCCCATTGTCAGCAAAACCTTGAGCCCCCCACCACTGGCTGTCATCTTGCTCCTCACCTCTCTTGTTTCCTCATCTATCAGGCTCTGACCTTCTGGATTTTGGGGTCATATCTGTGGGTTAAAGGAGGTTGTGTGTGATGGCTAGGGTCTGGGAACCTGACCTCTAAATCCACTACAGTCACAGCCAGCATCCTCCTCATTGGGGTCCCCTGAGGGAGATGTGTGCTTCGTGGTCGGAGATCATAGAGATGATCTACACTTCCTAAATGCTCCTGATGGACCAGCCTGGGCCATGAGGATAGCAACTTTTATTCAAGTGAGAGTCAGCAAGTGTAGTTACTTTTCCCTTCCCCTCCCTCCCTCAAATACCAGCCCTCTATGTCCCCATGTCTGGGAAAAGGAAGACCAAGGAGACCAGGAGAAAGAAGGCATTTTTCCTTAGTGCCCTCCAAACCAAAAAGTTCTATCTGCTCACGTTATCCCATTCAGTGACCCTCTGCAGTGTGCTTTTGGCTAGATAATATGTCGAGATTTATTTCTCTTTTGAAAAAAAATTACATTATTAAATTGTTCTTCAAAAAGTTATTAGAGTTCTTCTGCCAGTTATAACAAAGTAACTGGAATCAGACTAGTCCTCTTGCTGTAAACAACTAGAAAACCATACAAAACATACGAAACAACTGTTTTTCCATCATTAGATAATAGAAAACGCAGGTCTGTGATCCATGAAGGAGAGAAACACGAGCCTCGCATTGCCCTGGCTTTCTGTTTGAATTTGCTATCCAGACCGTGGCGGGAGATGGAGTCCAAATAGACCACAGCAGTCTCTGTGAGCTAAAGACGCAATGATCACAATTCCGCTGAGGCAGCTGGAATCTGTGGGTGAAATCCTGGACGGAAAGGAGTGGCACCAAAAACAGAGTTCCTGAAATATGTATGAAGTTCCTCTTAAGTCTTTGGTCAAATATTAGGCTACATTTGCACAGGGCAAGACACCAAGAGATTTGGCTAAAAACAACTACTAAGTTGTTGTGAGCTGAATGGAGATCCCACAGTACTGGGAGACACAGTGGTCCCAACCAGAGTTGAGATAAGTCCCTGAACACCTTTGGCATTCATTTGAAACTCCAGAGAGAACATCCCTTATCACTCTAACTCAGTGGACTACTTTAAAACCACCAAAGAAAGCTTTTTTTTTTAATAATCATTTTTTATTATGTTATGTTAGTCACCATACAGTACAACCCAAGTTTTTGATGTAAAGTTCCATGATTCATTACCTGCGTATAACACCCAGTGCACCATGTAATATGTGCCTTCCTTTTTAAAAACCTAAAATGATTAAGTTATTTTTAAAATATAAATTAATTGCCTGCCAGAAAAAAATCTACACTCCTTAGAGGAAAATAACAAAATCCAAAAACTCAAGAAAGTGCCATCATTAATCTCCAGTATATGATCAAAAATTACTAGCCATGTGAAGAAGTAACGTGACCCATAATTAAGAGAAAAATAAGTCAAAAGAAACAGACCAAGAGGGTCAGGGGGATGGGCAGGGGAGGTAGGAGGTATAGGTTTCCAGTTACGGAATGAATATGTCACAGGGACAAAAGGTACGGCATAGGGAATATAGTCAATGGTACTGTAATAGCATTATATGGTGACAGATGGTGGCTACACTTGTGGTACACACAGCATAACATACAAGTAGCAAATCACTATGCTGTACAGCTGAAACTGATGTAACACTGTGTGTCAACTGTACTTCAATTAAAAGAAAAGAAACAGACCAAGAAATAATAGATATATTGAAATTAGCAGACAAGTATTTTAAAATAGCTATCATTAAATACTTTAAAAGATCTAAAGGAAAAAACATAATGAGACAGAATAGACTCAGAATTTTAATAGAGATATGGAAACTATAAAAAAGAACCAAAGAGAAATTTAAGAAGCCGAAAATAAAATATCTGAATTGAAAATGTCAGAGGACTGGCATAAAAGCAGATCAAATACTGTAGCAGAAAATATCAGTGAAAAAGAGCAACAGAAACTATCCAAACTAAGCACAGAGATTTAAAAACAAAGCAAAACAAAATGGCAGATACAAATACAATCAACTAAACTTTGACAAAAGAACAAAGGCAATTCAATGAAGAAGGGAATCTTTTCAACAAATGTTGCTAAAACAACTGGACATCCACATACAAAAATTTAATCTAGATACGTACCTTACATCTTTCATGAAAATAAACTCAAAACTATAAAATTCCTAGACCAAGGACTGGAGGAGAAAATGTAGGTAAACTTGGTTTTGGCAATGACTTTTAAATATGACACCAAAAGCATGATCTGTGAAGGAAAAAACTGATACATTGGACTTCATTACAATTAAAAACTTCTGCTCTGCCAAAGATACTGCTAAGATAACGAAAAGACAAAACATAGACTGGGAGAAAATCAGTGCAAAACACATCTAATAAAGAACTTCTTTCTAAAATATACAAAAAACTCTTAAAACTTAACAATAAACAAACCAATTTATAAATGGGCAAAAGATCTGAACAGACACTTCACCAACAAAGATATATAGATGATGGATAAACATATGCAAGTAGCTCAACATCATGCCTTTAAGGAATTATAAATTACCACATTATACCTATTAGAATGGAGTCAAGAATCATATGATCCTCTCAATAGATGCAAGAAAAGCATTTGACAAAATACAGCATCCTTTCCTGATTAAAACCCTTCAGAGTGTAGGGATAGAGGGTACATTACTCAATCTCATAAAAACCATCTATGAAAAGCCTACAGCAATTATCATTCTCAATGGGGAAAAGCTGGAAGGCTTTCCCTTAAGATCAGGAACACGACAAGGATGCCCACTCTCGCCATTATTATTCAACA
This sequence comes from Ursus arctos, assembly GCF_023065955.2. NCBI lineage: Eukaryota > Metazoa > Chordata > Mammalia > Carnivora > Ursidae > Ursus > Ursus arctos. The sequence continues at coordinate 21,546,523 of NW_026622863.1, forward strand.
TAGTACTAGAAGTCCTTGCAACAGTAATCAGACAACAAAAAGGGATAAAAGGTATCTAAATTGGCAAAGAAGAAGTCAAACTGTCTCTCTTCGCAGATGACATGATACTCTATATGGAAAACCCAAAAGAATCCACCCCCAAACTACTAGAAGTTATAGAGCAATTCAGTAATGTGGCAGGATACAAAATCAATGCTCAGAAATCAGTTGCATTTCTATACACAAACAATGAAACTGAAGAAAGAGAAATTAGCATTTACAATAGCACCAAAAATCATACGTTATCTCGGAATTAACTTAAACAGAGAGGTAAAGGATCTATATTCTAGAAACTACAAATCACTCTTGAAAGACATCGAAGAAGACACAAAAAGATGGAAAAATATTCCATGCTCATGGATCAGAAGAATTAACATAGTTAAAATGTCCATGCTACCCAGAGCAATCTACACTTCCAATGCTATCCCGATCAAAATACCAATGACATTTTTCAAAGAACTGGAACAAACAGCCCTTAAATTTGTGTGGAACCAGAAAAGGCCCCGAATCACCAAGGAATTGTTGAAAAGGAGAAACAAAGCTGGGGGCATCACATTGCTGGATTTCAAGCTGTACTACAAAGCTGTGATCACAAAGACAGCATGGTACTGGCACAAAAACAGACACATAGACCAATGGAACAGAATAGAGAACCCAGAAATGGACCCTCGGCTCTTTGGGCAACTGATCTTTGGTAAAGCAGGAAAAAAAATCCAGTGGAAAAAAGACAGTCTCTTCAGTAAATGGTGCTGGGAAAATTGGACAGCTACATGCAAAAGAATGAAACTTGACCACTCTCTCACACCATGCACAAAGATAAACTCCAAATGGATGAAAGACCTCGATGTGAGACAAGAATCCATCAAAATCCTAGAGGAGAACATAGGCAGCATCCTCTATGACATCGGCCACAGCAACTTTTTCATGACACATCTCCAAAGGCAAGAGAAACAAAAGATAAAATGAACTTGTGGGACTTCATCAAGATAAAAAGCTTCTGCACAGCCAAGGAAACAGTCAAAAAAACTAAGAGGCAGCCCACAGAATGGGAGAATATATTTGCAAATGACACTACAGATAAAAGACTGGTATCCAAGATCTACAGAGAACTTCTCAAATTCAATACACAAGAAACAAATAAACAAATCATAAAATGGGCTGAAGATATAAACAGACACTTTTCCAATGAAGACATACAAATGGCTAACAGACACATAAAAAAATTCAAAATCATTAGCCATCAGGGAAATTCAAATCAAAACCACACTGAGATACCACCTTAGGCCAGTTAGAAATGGCAAAAATTGACAAGGCAAGAAACAATTGTTGGAGAGGATGTGAAGAAAGGGGATCCCTCCTACATTGTTGGTGGGAATGCAAGTTGGTACAGCCACTCTGGAAAACAGTGTGGAGGTCCCTTAAAAAGTTAAAATTTGAGCTATCCTATGATCCAGCAATTGCACTACTGGGTATTTACCCCAAAGATACAGACATAGTGAAGAGAAGGGCCATATGCACCCCAATGTTCATAGCAGCATTGTCCACAATAGCTAAATCGTGGAAGGAGCCGAGATGCCCTTCAACAGATGACTGGATTAAGAAGTTGTGGTCCATATATACAATGGAATATTACTCAGCTATCAAAAAGAACTATTTCTCAACATTTGCTGCAACATGGATGGCACTGGAGGAGATAATGCTAAGTGAAATAAGTCAAGCAGAGAAAGACAATTATCATATGGTTTCACTCATTTATGAAATATAAGAAGTAGGAAGATCAGTAGGAGAAGAAAGGGATAAAGAAAGGGGGGGTAATCAGAAGGCGGAATGAAGCATGACAGACTATGGACTCTGAGAAACAAACTGAGGGCTTTAGAGGGGAGGGGGCTCAGGGAATGGGATAGGCTGGTGATGGGTAGTAAGGAGGGCACATATTGCATGGTGCACTGGGTGTTATACGCAACTAATGAATCACAGAACTTTACATCAAAAACCAGGGATGTACTGTACGGTGACTAACATAATAAAGAATATTATTATTAAAAAATAAATAAATAAAAATTTAAAAAAAAGAGTAGCTACAATCAAAAACACTGATAATGCCAAATGCTGACAAGGTTCTAGAGCAAAAGGAACATTTATTCATTGTTGGTGGCAATGCAAAATGGTACAACCACTCCGAAGGACAGTTTGGCAGTCTTTTACAAAACTAAACATGCTTTTACCATAGGATCCACCAACCATGCTCATTGGTATTTACCCAAATGAGTTGAAAACTTATATTCACACAAAAACCTGAACTTTAATGCTTATAGCAGCTTTATTCATAATTGTCAAAACCTGGAGGCAACAAAGACGTCCTTCAATAGGTGAATGGATAAATAAGTCATTGCATATCCACACAATGGAATGTTATTAGTGCTTAAATGAAGTAAACTATCAAGCCACATGGAAGAAATTTAAATGCATATTGCTAAGTAAAAGCAGCCAATATGAAAAGGCTACCTACTGTATGATTCCTACTCCAGAACATTCTGGAAAGGCAAAATTATGGAGACAATAAAAAGATCAGTGTTTGCCATGGTATGTGGGAGGGATGAATAGGTGGAACACAAGGAATTTTTAGGATGGTGAAACTATTCTGTATGACACTATAATGGTGGATACATTATTATACATTTGTCAAAATCCATAGAATGTACAACACAGAGTGTTCCCTAATGTAAACTGTGGACTTTGAGTGATACTGACACTTCAGTGTAGATGCATCAGCTGTAATAAATGTACCATTTTGATTCAAGATGTTAAGAAAAGCAGAAATAGGCAAATGTGGGTAAAGGGGTATATGAGAACTCTCTGTAATTCCCATTTAATTTCTCTTTAAATCCAAAAATGCTCTTAAAAAGGTCTATTAATTTTTTAAATAAAGCTTCAGTGTTCTATGGGATAAAAAACTAGAGGATCAAAAGAAAAGGAGATAGAGTTGGATAGAAAGAAAGAAAGAAGGAGGAAAGAAAGAAGGAGAGAAAGGCAGACAGGTGGGGTAAGGAGGCAGGGAAGGAGGGACGCTAAAGAAACAATAATGCCAAAGATCGTCCAAAATTGATGAAAAATACCAATCCACAGATCCAAGATGTTCAACAAAATCCAAGCAGGATAAATTTAAAGAAAACCATACCTAAACACATCATAATCAAATAGGTGAAAACCAAGATAAAGAGAAAATCTTTAAAGGAGCCAGGTGTGGGGGAGGGTCACATGATGGAGAAGGAACTAGGACCCATCATTGACTCCTAATCAGCAATAATGTAAACCAGAAAACAATGGAATATTTTTAATGAAGAAGAAGAAGAAAAAAAAAACCTGTCAAATGCAACTCTAAATCTAGTGAAGAAAGCTTTCAGGACTGAACTCCCCAATTTTTTTTTTCTTTAGGAAGTTATTCAGACTGAAGGAAAATGATACCAGATGAAAACTCAGATCTGCACTGCAGGAAGAAATTATTCACTGCAAACGGTAAATATGTGGTTAAGTAGAAAAGACTTTTTTCTCACTTCTTAATTTCTTTAAAAGGCAATTGATTATTTAAAAAAACTAACAAAAATGTATTTCAGGAAACTACGTAAAAGTAAAATGTGTGGGGGCGCCTGGGTGGCACAGTCGTTAAGCGTCTGCCTTCGGCTCAGGGCGTGATCCCGGCGTTATGGGATCAAGCCCCACATCAGGCTCCTCTGCTGGGAGCCTGCTTCTTCCTCTCCCACTCCCCCTGCTTGTGTTCCCTCTCTCGCTGGCTGTCCCTATCTCTGTCGAATAAATAAATAAAATCTTTAAAAAAAAAAAAAAAGTAAAATGTGTGTAAACAGTAACACAGGGGCTCAGTCAGTTAAGTGTCAACTCCTGATTTCAGCTCAGGTCATGATCTCAGGGTCCTGGGATCGAGCCCTACTTTGGGCTCCATGCTCGGCAGGGTGTCTGCTTGAGATTCTCTCTCTCCCTCTGCCCCTCCCATCCCTGCGCTCATGTTCTCTTTCTAAGATAAATAAATAAATCTTTACATAAAAATAAACAGTAACATAAAGAACAAGAGAGGCAAATGGCACTATACCACTGCAAGGTTATCAAATCATTCAATAAGTGATTATTTCATACATGATACGGTATTAACGAATAAGTCTAGGTAAAAATCCAATATGATAGATAAAATGTACTATCAAAAAAAAAATGCCCAAGTAATTCAAAAGAGGTCAGAAAAGGAGGAAAAGAACCAAGGGGACAAATAGAAAGTAAATGGAAAGATGGTAAGTTTAAACACAGCCATACAAATAATTATGTTAAATATAAAGACAGAGCTTTTCAGATTAAATTTTTTAAGTAAACGTCAAACATATGCTGTTTACAAGAGATTCACTTTTTTAATTTTTTATTTTAGAGAGAGTGTATGTGTGCATATGCATCTGCACAAGTGGGGTGGGTGGGGGGAGGCAGAGGGAGTGGGAGAGAGAGAGAATCTTAAGTAGGCTCCATGCCCAGCACAGAGCTCTGATGCAAGGCTCGATATCACAACCCTGAGATCGTGACCTGAGCCAAAATCAAGAGTTGGACGATTAACTGACTGAGCCGCCCAGGTGCCCCAAGAGATTCACTTTAAATACAAAGATAGATGACAAAAAAGGTGAGGAAAAAGTATGCCACACAACAACATAAATTTACCAATACCAGAAATGAAAGAGAGGACATCCCTAACTACACTCCAGACATTGTAAGGATAAGAAGAGAACATTTTAAATGATTTTATGCCACAAAATTTGATAATCTGATGAAACTGAGAAATGTCTTGAAAAACACAAATTACCAAACTGATACAAGAAGAAACAGGAAATATAAAGAGTCCTATATCTATTTAAAAATTGAATTTGTCATCAAGAACCTTCCCACCAAGAAAACTGCAGGTCCAGAATGCTTTACCATTGAATTTTATGTGACAGTTAAGAAAAAATAATGCCAATTCTACATAAAACTCTTTCAGAAAATAGGAGTAAAAAACACCTACAAACTCAGTTTATGAGACCAACATGACCGTGAAACAAAAAACCATACCAAAGGGTAGTTATAAGAAAACTAAAGACCAATATTCCTCATGAATAAAATGCTAGCAAAGTGTGTATGTATATATTAATATATATATATTTATAATAATAATGCAAATATATATGTAATATATCATGACAAAGTAGAGTTTATTCCAGGATTCCAAGATTGGTATAACATTCAAATATTCAAATACTGATCAATGTAATTTAACATATTAACATGTAAACTGCATATGAGTATCTCAATAGATGCAAAAAAAAAAGTATTTGAAAAAAGTCAGCAAAAAAAAAAAAAGAGAGAAATGAATTTTCCTCAACCTGATAAAGAGTATCAATCAAGAACTTACAGCTGATGTCATTAATAAAAAAACATAAGTTGATGAAAGACTGAATCCTTTCTCCCTAAGACAGAGAACAAGGCAGGATGTCTATTCTCACCACTTCAACATTCTACTGGATATATTAACCAGTGCATCAGAGCAAAGGAAAGAAATAAAAGGAACACAGATTGGAAAGGAAGACGTAAAACTGTCTTTATTTGCAGTAACATACTCATTTATGTAGAAAATCCTAAGAAAGCTACAAAAAAAAAAAAAAAAAAACCATGAAACTACAGAGTGAGTTTAGCATAGCTGCAGAATACAGGCTCAACATATAATAATTAATTGTATTTCCCTACTCTGGCAACAAACAATTGGAAATTATAATTTTTAAAGTACTGTTTATGATAGCATCAAAAAACATGAAATATTTAGGGATAAATTTAACAAAATATATGCAAGAATTGCAACCAAAACTTCCATAAGAGAAGTTTAAGACTCAAATAAATGGAGAGATATATGGGGCGCCTGGGTGGCTCAGCCCGTTGAGCGTCCAACACTTGATTTCGGCTCAGGTCATGATCTCAGGGTCATGGGATCCCACATGGGGCTCCTTGCTCAGCAGGGAGTCTCCTTGAGGGTTCTGTCTCTCCCTCTCCCTCTCCCTCTTCCCCTCCCCCCATTCGCCTGTGTGCTCTCTCTCTCTCTAAAAATAAATAAATAAATAAATAAATAAATAAATAAACAAATCTTTTTAAAAAATAAATGGAGAGATATACCATGCACCTGGATTGCAAAACTCAATATTGTAAGAGAGCAATTGTTCCGAATTTGATCTATATAGCTGCACTGTCCAATACAGCTGCCCCAAGTGGATCAAGCACTTGAAATGTGGCTAGTTTGATCTGAGATGTGCTGGAAGTGTAAAATACATACCATATTTCAAAGACCACACAAAAAATAATGCAAAATAGCTCATGAAATATTTTAACATCTATATTGCACACCGAAAAGACAGTAATTTGCATAGATGGGGTTAGACAGAATTTGTCATGAAAATTAATTTCAACTTATATTTTTTACTCCCTTTAAAATGATTACTAGAAATTTTTAAATCACTTATGTGGCTCACATTGTATTTCTAGTGAAAAGCAATGATCCATGTTTTGGGGGCATACAGCAGGCTTTTTGTAGAAATTAGAAAACTGATTCTCAACTTTAGAAAGAAACTCGAAAGACCCAGAGCAGAACAATTTTGAAAAAGAAGAAAAAAAAAACTGAAGGACTTAAACTACCTGATTTCAAAACTTAGAAAGTTACGGTAATCAAGAAAGTGTGATATTGACACAAAATTAAACATACAGCTGGAATCATGCAGTCTGGATTTAAACAAAAACATGAAAAAGTGCTGGATATGATGAATCTCTATGAAAAGCTAAGTTAAAATTATGAGATACTACTACACACCCAGTAGATTGGCTAATATGAACCTAATAATGTCAAAGTGCCAGGCAAGGATGTGACACAGTCTAAACTCTCATACTCTGCTGGTGGGAGTGTAAAATGTTACAACCAGTTTGGGGAAGTCTTGGTCAGTTTCTTATAAAACTATGCGCATGTCTATCCTGGGAGGTGGCAATTCTTCTTCTACTTTTAGGTGTTTATCCAAGAGAAATGGAAATGTGTGCACCAAAAAAAAAATTGTACAAGAATGTTCATAAATTTTATTCATAAGAGCCAAAAACTGGAAACAACCCAAATGCCCATCAACAGGATAAGCACATTGTGGAACAGTCATACAATGGAATACTACTTAGCAATAAAAAAAGAATGACTTATTCACACATGTTGCAAAGTGGGTAAATCTCGAAAACATTGGGTTGAGCAAAAGAAACCACACACAAAAGAGTACACCCTGTATCATTCCATTTACTGAAATTCTAGAAGAGGAAAAGCTAACCTATGGTGAAAAAAATAAGAACAGTGGTTGCTTCTGGTAGGTGGATTGACAGGGACTGCCTGGGAGGGGCACAAAGCAGCTTTCTGGGGTGTTGGAAGTGTCCTCTATCTTGATAGAGATGTGGGTTACATGGATGTAAGCATTTGTCAAAACTGATGGAACTATCTAGTTAAGATATTATTGCGCATGTCCATACTGAACTGAGCACTCACTATGTGAACGATACTTCAATGTTAAGTTTCTTTAAAAGCTTCAAAAGTACTACATGTTCACACTTCCTATGAAACAACACAGAAAATTAATAGTGTGCCCCAACTTCATTCTTTCCCCCGCATTTCCCTCCCATGTCATGAACTTCAACAGCCTGGAGTGAGTTCTTCTACACCCTTCTCCATGCTTCTAAGACTCACTAAGTCAAATCCACATTATATAGGAAAGGTCAGTAGCACTTGTTTGGGTTGTATTGTTGTTGTTGTTGTTGAATGAGAGTTCCCCATGCATGTGTTTCTGCTACTTGCTCCTGTCACCTCACCATACTCCAGGTCATAGCTACACAACACCCTACTGTATGAGCAAACCACAAGTTCTCTCTCTACTCACTTACTTTCACTCCCTCCATCCCAGTGATGGGCCGTCAGGCTCACCCCACTTTTTGTCATTATAAGCAACGTTGTAAAAAAAACTTCCCTAATCATATACCTAATCTCCCTGGTGCTTTGGTTTCTATAGAAGAATTTCCCGAAGTGGGACTGGTGAATAAAAAAGAAAAGTGGGTTATTTGTTTTAATAGATATTGCAGATTACATTCCACAAAAAAGGTTGTAGAAATATCATTCAGTGTTCAGTCTGATATATTTTAAGTTTCTGCAGACTGGCTCCAGAAATGGAAATAAATTGTGAACAGAGCATAATAATCATTTTAGGCAATTCTTCAATGCTTTGGAGGGGAAAAAATTCAGCAACATAACTAAACCCACAAATAACCAAGTTATTCTATCAAAACACATCCTAAGAGGCAGGATAGCATGATGGTTGAGAACTGAGTCAACCCCGGCTGAGGAACTGTCCAAACCTGTTGTACATCATTTCCATGCCCTTGAATAAGTTACTTGACCTTTCGCACCTGAGTCCCCTCATTAATAGAAATGTAAATCATAACAGCACCTATATCATGGAAGATTCAGTAAAGATAACGTGGAGGACCTGGTAAATGGAGAGAGGAAAATGTCTAATACACGGAATGAGCTTTATAAGTGTTAGTTATTATTGGGCAATTGGCCAAACTTCTCTGGATCTCTGTTTTCTTACCTGTACAATGGGGACAAATAGCACTGCCCATCTCAAGGGCACGTTAGAACAAGGTTTATCTCAGGTTAAGTTTTCAATGCAATTAGCTAATATTATTAAAATATGAAGGAGCCAGGTTTAGGCAGAAAGCTAAATATGATGTTGGCACATCAGAAGAAAGCTAATTTCCTGTCAGGCCTGTTGATGAAACTGAATTCTTGGAAAGCCATGCAAATCTTCCAGAATGCAGAAAGAAATCGATAGGTATCCTCGGAAGATTTGCTTCCCTCCATGGTGAATGATGCACATTTATCTCTTCCTACAGCTGAGTGGCTCTGAACAATTGAAGAGTCTGGAGCCACTCCGAGTTGGCGGCTCACCCAGGCGGAGGCCTTCCTCCTTCCAGGGTACGTCTGCAACTGTGACCTTCATGGGGCACACGTGTGCAGGTGAACAATGTGGCCACTGAGGCTACCAGATGGCTCAGTGTGCGGGTGACCTGGAGAGTCAGAGAAAGTGGGTCATTCACGTAATCTAGCTGACTGAGCACTCACTGTGCCCTCGGGCCCAGACTCTGGACTAAAAGCAGGGGGTAGGGGGACCAGGATGCAGAGTCCCTACCCTACATGATGAAGCCAAGAGACCCCCTTCCCCGCACTGGGCTACATCCACCAGGGACTGCCATTCAGTAGAAGCTGCCTGCAATGTCAATTTGGAGGTTTTCGACTCTGTTTATTAACTCGACTGCAGATTCTAGCTCATTTAAAAAATAAAAAACTCGAAGTCAAGTCAGTGACTATATTTGGGAAAAGCAAGCATAAACAGGCCCATTTTATCTCCTTACCAGGGCCAAACAAACAAATAAATTTGGCTTTGATTTACTAAAGGCTCCTAATGATGCTTTTCACTGAAAGTGAAATATCCCTTAGCTTGGGGACAGAAAAGCCAGCTCACATAGCCTTGATTCCCACCGCGGGGCTGACTGTCCCCACAACCACAGCACACATGCCTGTTCCCAGAGAGCGATCCCACTCTCAAGGGTCCAAGGGAAGCCAGTCTGAGGCCAGCAAGTGAAGAATGGGGGCTAGTTTTGGACGATACTGGATCCAGCTGACAGAGTCGGCCCTGCAAATACTCCCGGGTTCACGCTTCTGGTGTGTAATTCTCCCCCGATGACAGGGTAGTGGCCACCTCCACTGACCGAGAAGCCCATCTTCACCCTGGGAAGCGGGTTTCTGCCCATCCCTGGGCCACCTAACTGTCCAATTCCCCTCATTGAAAGCACCGCCTCCTTTACATCTAATGGGAGGGCATGGGCAGCAGTAGCTCTCCCCTCAGAGGCCCCCTGGCCACGGACACAGATTTACAGTTTGGTTGCAGGGCTCCCACAAAACAAGATGTGATCTTTTTTTGTATTTGATGCCCATAAAATCAAGTCACTTTCTAATGGGCTGTCTCTGTGACACACGTTTCAAATGTTTGAATGTATACGTGATGGGGAAAGAGGCCTGGAAAAAATATCAACCACTTAGGTCCTCGATTGTACTAGGAAGGAAATATGGCAAAACTAAGTCCACCAGGCAGCATAAACAAATTAAATTTAAATTAAAGCAAAATAAAATAAAATATGTTCCCATGTGTTTCACATCACATCAAGCCTGGATCATGGCCCAGATTATCTGACGAAAAGCTCATGAAACACAAATGAACTGCTTATTGATTAGAAGCTGAATGATTACAAGAGTTTCTTAACCAATATCCCCATCTCCTCCACCACCCTCACCAACTTGTCCTCCACACCCACTGCCAGAGTGACCTTTTAAAAATATAGTGACTCACCTGCTCAAACTATTTCTCTAGTTTATCGAGACTCTAGGGTAAAATGCAAATGTCTGAGGCAGAGAATTCAAGATCCCACCAGTCCAATCCTTCTCCCAGGACTCCCTGCCTGACACCCTCTGCCCCAGCCTCCCCAGAGATGCCTCTGTGTCTCTGAAAAGCAAGTTCCCCCACCCGCTACCACCTTCTCCATCTTTTTGACTGTTGACCTTCTACCTATCACTCAATCCCAATGTCACCTCATCCCTGATTCTTCTACTGTGTCTTTCAAAGTCTCATTTCTATATTTCTCACATTGTGTTGCAATTACTTGTCCTCTGTGCTTCCTATTTGTCTCTTATTCCATCTCCCTGAACAGAGCCTGGAGCAAGTGTTGGTAAACACTGGTGGGTGGGTGAGATGGATAGTTGAATGAATAGCAAACAAAAGAGGCCTAGCTAATAAGATAAAGATAGGGATAGATAAATAGACTGGGGGGGGGGAATGGATGGATGGATAGATGGATGGATAAGTAGATAGATAGATAGATAGATAGATAGATAGATAGAATAGATAACACAGATTTCCTAGTCCTCTGCTTCTCCTCTGATCTCCAAATGATTCAAATATTCTATTTTCTAGAAAGGAAGAAAAAGTGTTATTTTTGTCTCAGGTAAAAAATTGGTAGGTTTTTTTTTTTTTTTTTTTTTTTTTTTTTTTGGCAAAAGAAATGGGGCACAGATAGTTGACCTAATTTCTTTTCTCTGAGTGAAACCTACTTTGGCAAATCTCAGCTCGCAGGGAAGCTCCAGAAGACAGAAGAACCAAGGAAGAAGCCAGACCTAGGCCTCCAGAAACACAAAATGACTTTACAACTGAAGCCAGCATTGCCTTAGAAAAGTCTCTCACACTCCCACATATGCATTTCAGGGACAAATCCATCAAGAGTCTTTGAATACTTATTGAGATTCGTGTCAGGCCACACTAGCTGCCCCCAGCTCTGGCCAAGCTCTGCATGGAAGACTAGGCTGCAAACTGAGTTAGTCTCACACATCTGTGTGCTGCTCCTTGCCTGCTACTTCTCAAACGTACCCCATAAACTGACATTTTAGTGGCCTAAGGCTATGGAAGATGTCCTCGTTGACATGTTTCCATTCCTACAGGAGGACAATAAAATTGCTGAGATTTTAACAGGCTGAGCCAGGGACCCCATGTCATGTGTTGTCACGTGAGCACAGCAGTGTCGCAAGGAAGATACTGGAGTTAGCATCTCCCCATCTTACTGATTATGACAGCAAAGCAGGAGAGGTTAAGTAACGTAGTCAAGGTCCACACCTTGTTAGTAGTGGAGGTGGGATGCCAACCCATGCGGGCCTGGCCAGCAGCTCCCTCTTAAGCACTATGCTAAGTAATTAAAGTAGCAAGAATGCATTTTGTCTAGTGGGACTAAATAAATTTACTTCCATTTCCCACCTTTTAGAAATGTAACCCATGAATTTGTTTATTTTTCCTGAAGTCCCTGATGCCAAGCGTAGGCAATCAAAGAAGAGAAGTGAGCACTGAAAGGCCTCTGTTGGGTCGTCAATGTTCCCTTCCCCTCACCTGCCACACCTCCAACCCCAACCTTAACCTGCCTTGGAGGGAAAGTATCATTGCTGGTCATGTTCGAGAAAACCAAGGTCAAAAATTAAATACAGAGTTACCATATGACCCAGCAAGTGCACTGCTATGTATCTTCCCAAGAGAGAGGAAAACATCAGTCCACAAAAAAGTGATACATGAATATTTAAAACAACATGACTTACAAAGGCCAAAGTGTGGAAATAATCCAAATGTCCATCAACTTATGGGTAAACAAAATGTGGCATATCCACGCAATGGAGCATTAGTCAGCTCTGTAAAGGAATAGAGGCTGAAACATGCTACAACATGGATGAAATGACATCATCATGCTAAGCAGAAGTCAGACAACAAAGGCCACATACTGTACGATTCCTTTTACACAAAATTTTTAGAAAAGGCAAATCCATGGAGACACAGAGTAGAAGAGTGGTTGCCGAGGACTAGAAGACAGAAAAATGAGAAGTGACTGCTATTGAGTACAGAGTTTCTTTTAGGAGTGATGCAAATGTTCTGGAATGACACAGTGATGACGCTTACACAACACTGTCAATTACACACTTTAAGGGGATGAATTTTATGGTATGTGAATTATATCTCAGTAAAAGATAAATATTTTTAAAAGATGAGCAAGTGCATAAAAAATGTGAATGCCCTTTGATTGTGAGAGATCCCATGTGTAAGAAACTTAATAGATGCTTTCCCAAATTTGGTGACACTCCTTAAAATGTACATGCTATTACCAATAAAGAGTAGTAAGGCAAAAAAAAAAAAAAAAACCTGTTCTAAAACATTAATAATAAATACATTTCAATCAATCATGCTTTGAGGAAAGGCTGAATTATCCTTCTCTCTAGGGAAATTATTATTATTATAAATTCTTTATCAAATGAAGAGGCAGTGACAGTAGGCAGCCAAAGATGATAGGAGAAAAATATTAGAGATTGTCAAAAAATAATAAAAGTATATTATTTTTCTGAGTTTCTATCATGTTTTTTGCATTCGTTGGTTTTTTAAATGAGTGATTTGTTACATCTCTTCCTTCCCTAAATAAAAAACTTGACTTTTGTACCCAAAAAAGAAGGCTGGGGGTGAGGAAGGCAGTCTCTCCGGACTGAGAGTGTCATCACATCCATATGCCTCTGGCCTCTTTTCTATCTTTTCCTTCTGCTCAACCAGAGTGGCCAGACCCGTAGCAAGGCCATGACTGTCTGTCCCTTCTGTCTGTTTTCCTCCTCATCAGGCCCCAGGCTCAGGTGCCACCCAAGACTACAAACCAGGTGGTCAGCTCTGCCCCAGGCATGGGGCCCTCCCTCCGGGGCTGATGCACTCAGACCCTCCTGAGGGCCTTGGTGGAGTCTTTTCTCCCAATGTGGGAGCCATGCTGAGAGGCCGGGCCTGGTCTTAAGGCACATGGACGGAGCAAAGCTACTCTGATGTCCACTTAGGCTACTGAAAAAGGTCCTTCACACACAGTGTCTAGCCTGGTGCACCAGAAACCTGCCTTAGCTCTTGGAGTTGAACCCCCACTAACAATATAATGACTTTGGTTTTTCATCATCCCAGGAACAGATTACTCTCCTGGACCTTTAGAAGGGAGAAAAGATGGAGAAGAGGAGTTAGGGATTCCTGGGTCCTCTAGCTGTAGTAAAATCTTAGAGTTGGCACAACTTCTCACTCTGAAAAAGGAAAGTGCGATGCAAGATGCAAAGAAGGGACCGGCCTAATGGGTTCCTAGAAAGATGATGACCTACCTCCATACCACGGAGAGGTAAGTCTAGAGAAGAAACACATGTGATTGTAAAAATGGAAAGTGGACGGTGAGTGGGGGGGCTGCAGGAGGGCCTCGAATGCCAGTAATTCTCTCCTCACAGGACTTAGGAGCTTCATATTCTAGTAACGCTCCTTAGCAATCCATACACACACCCCCGGCCAGAAATGCTAAAACCATTTCAATTTGACACCCGCCCACCCCTTTTACGTCCCAGATACTCAGACATAGACGATTGTGAAGAGATAGATGTCGGGTATAAATGTCATTGGTCCCATTAATTCTCCAGGTCACTTTGCAGATTTCCTGTTCTGAGATGGATGGTTGGTGCTGTGTTCATAATAATGACCATCAAACCTTAGCATTTGCTTAACATTTTACAACTTACATGAACTCATTTGATCCCCACAGCTCCACGAAGTTAAGTCCAACAGTATAATTCTAACATGTGTACAGATAAGAAAACTCAGACCCGGGCAGGTAAAAAGATGGACTGGTCAAAGCTTGCAAAGTTTGTAAGTATTTTAATGTCTAAAGTTATCTCCAGTCTCTCTAATATGAATAAAAATCTCACAGGTTTGGGGGATCAGATTGACTAACGTGAGGTTTTCTTTGAATGTTTTATACGTGGAGGGTGAGAGCTGCCTCCAAACACAGTTACTCCTTGGGAAAAGGCCATCTCCTTGCCCTTCAGACAAAAGCAGATACGTGTTTTATATAAAATGGATCTTCGGGGCCCCTGAATCAACAGAGCTCTCTCTTTTAAGAACTGTGGATTCTATAAAACCCCTCAATGGTCAGCTCTCCTCCCAGACCATAGAGTAAACTCAAGCTTCCTCTTCAGCCTCAGTCCAAACTCACCTTGAATCGATAAAGAAAGCAAGAGGACATAAAGAACACCACGCAGGGGTATCCATCTGAAAGCTGGTGTGAGCTTAGCAGCCACCGATCAACACCTTCCAACCATCCCAGCCAGTAGCCAAGGCAGGCCCTCTGGCTCTTTCTCTAGCCCTGCAGGAGGAGGGAATTTCCAGGAGGGCCCTGCGTTCCTCTGATGCTGCCACTCCCAAGTACGCCCCAACCGGGGAGGTCTGGCAGACCTTCATGCAGGTCACATCAGAAGAAAACAGTCAGATCCAGTCAGGAAGGCAAGGCAGGGAGGAGAGAGGAGGCCACAGAGAGGTGAGGAGTCCAGGCCCAGAGCAGGAAGTGGGAGCAGGTGAGCAAGCTCTGAACCTCTGATAGAAGCAGAACAAAGGAGTACTGTCCCCTAACTGCAGTCTTCAAAAGTATTTCCCGCACAGTCCACCAAGTTGATCTCTGGAGTTCATAAATTCTGCTTATGAAATGCATCAGGGAAGATTATCGACTCCCAGTTGCTCAGACATTATCTGTCTATCATCTATCTCATTCATGCTGCCTGTGAGCCGTCTCCACAGGTGTTGAGCATTCAAAGGCAAGGCAAACTTGTAGGTAAATTCCATCCCCAACTGAGGCAGAGGCAGAGTTGCTGCCATTATTCCATGACTTCATCCATCCATTCACCTCTCCCTGCCTCTTTCCATCCATTCATCCACTTATTTGTCTACCAGTTATCAATTACCCCCACTACATTCCAGTGCCATTGAATTAGATCGGACCGCTTTCCAGAGAACCTGTCAGTCTACAGGGAGAGACAGATACATGAGCCATACAATGTAACAAGCACCTCAGTAGGGATACACAGCAGCACCGAAGGCTCCGGAGAAGGGGTTACAGGGGAGCACGGCCCTCAACGATAAATAGGAGTTGACCCGGAGGTCAAGGCAATCAAAGGACGTTCCAGGTAGAGAAAACAGCAGGTGAAAAGTCAGAGAGTCTGGGAATATCAGGGCCAAATCCAGAGTCAATCTTGGGAAGAACCCTCTTTTATTGCTGATTTGAGACAATAACTAAAATAAAGTTTCCCTAATTTTCTAGTCATGAGTCCTGTTTGGGTCAACCTAAAGTTAAAATGGTAATACTAGGAGAAAGAAAAGGCATTGGGAACAACGCCGTGGAAGTGGGAATGAGTACGTCGAGTTCTGGGAATAGTGCATAAGCAAGCCAAGTTGCTTTGGATAATTCAAACAACCCTCCTAGCCTGTAAAGGAGATGGGAAATTATGCCAAGCCACTGACACCACAGTGGCAGCCCTTCAAAAATAAAGTGTTACATTGCTGACACATTATCTCTCTTTCTGGGGGTCATGTAGAAGAAAGGATACTATCTTAGTCTGTTTGGGCTGCTATAACAAAATGCCATAGACTGAGTAGCTTATAAACAACAGAAATCTACTGTGCACAGCTCTGGAGGCTGGAGAATCCTAGATCAAGGTGCCAGCAAGTTCGGTGTGCTGGCAGAGCCTGCCTCCTGGTGCACAGATGGCCATATTTCCACTGTGTCCTCACGTAGCAGAAGGGTTGAGGGAGCTCGGTTGGGTCTCCTTTATAAGGGCACCAATCCCATCCATGAGGGCTCACAATCACCTCCCAACAGCCCCACTGCCAAATACCATTAAATGAGGTTTCAACATACGAATTTGGGGTGGGGGACGCATTCAGTCAGTAGCAGGTATTGTCCCCTAGATCCAGACCACGAATGAACTTCTCTGTCCACGCCATCAAATGGAACTTCTTTGAAGTTAACAGACTCTGTTCTTAAAAATGATAAAACCTCAGGGAATATGATGAACTATCATTTGTTTGTACCTTTGTGTAAGGTTTTAAAATCATATTGCTTTCCTAGCTTAAGCATCCCTTTCAGACTAACTAGAATGAAGGACTGAGTGTGTCTGGAGGAGAAAAGGGAAAGAGAACATGAAAAAGAGATCCTCAGCACAGAGCAGGCAGAGTTCAGAGTGCAGAGGTTAGGAAAAGCCTGGAGCCAGTAAAAAATAGCCAGGCCCTTGGGTCAGGCAAGAGGGTGATGTGAGAGGCCAATGGCAAGCTTGTCTATTCTCCATCCTCTAAGTTTCAGCCATGGGAGTTCAAGTTTGACACCACCAAATTATCTTCTCCCACAATCTGTAACCAGCAAGCCATTAAGTGCCTGCAGCTGAAGAAGACAGCTGTTGGATGGGATAATATTAATCATAATCGATCATGGCTGATCAGTGTTAAACACTTCAGATGCATATTCTCAAATTTCCACAACATCCCAGAAGGGAGGTGTTCAAATCCTCTTTTTACAGCTATTGAAAGTGAGACCTGAGGAAGTTGCCCGCCATTTCACTCACCAGGGAGGACTTCCACTTTTCCCAGGACCTGGACAGCAGGCATATCTGCAGGGTGGCGTGATTGCTGTACAGTCAATATTTAAATGGATCAGCATTGCCCCCCTGAAAGGATGACTGCCTCCCGCATATCTGCATCAAAAATAGTGTGCCTTGGGCGCCTGGGTGGCTCAGTCAGGTAAGTGTCCAAGTCTTTGTTTGGGCTCAGGTCATGATCTCAGGGTTGTGAGATCAAATCCTACATCTGGCTTGGCACTGGGCGTGGAGCCTGCTTAGGATTCTCTCACCCTCTCCCTCTGCCCCTCCACCCCCGGCTTGTGCACACATGTGTGTGCTCTCTAAAAAAACAAAACAAAAACAGTATGCCTTTGTCTTACTGGAGAGATTTGAGATGCTAAATGCTCCTCACCGAAAGCATGTTGTATTAGTCTCCTAAGGCTGCTATAACGAAGTACCAAAAACTGAGTGGCTTTAAACGACGGAAATGTATTATCTCGTGGCTCTGGAGGCTAGAAATCTAAAATCACGTTGGTGCAGGGCTATCTCTGTGACCCTTGTGGAGGAGAATCCCTCCTTGTCTCTTCTAGCTTCTGCTGCTTGCCAGCAAGGCTTGATGTCCCCCGGCTTGTTGAAGCATCACGCCTGTCACACAGGGGACCGTCTTCCCTCCTATGTGTCTTCACACCACTCTCCTCTGTGCCTATCTGTTTCTGTGTTCAAATGTCCCCTTTTTATAAGGACAGCAGTCATGCTGGATTAGGATCCACCCTAATGAACTCACTGTACCTTGATTACCTCTGTAAGGACCCTACCCCCAAATCAGGTCACATTCTGAAGTACTGGGAGGTAAGACTTCAACATATCTCTTTGGGGAACATAAATCAATCCCTCACATACCTCAACTGCCAATCCTCAGAGTTGAACTCGGATTCACGTCCTGCCTGCCACTGGCTCCCACCTACCCCCGATCTCAGCATAATCATATCCTCGAGTCCCCACAGTGCTGGAGGCCGTCCAGATCTACGGTCAAGAGGCCCCATCCCCAGCTCTGACCTTCACCCCCATCCAAGCCTCATCTCTCTTGAGCTGCCTACAGGATTTCTATGAGGTGAACAGAGGCTTTTTTTTTTTTTGCTGGAAATTCACGAATTTCACTTTTCTTTCCACTTGCTAACAGCATCTGGCAGCTCAGTACTAACAGCCCGGTGCCACTCTGTCATAATCAGCTCTTTGTCTGCTGCTTCCGCTGGGCTGTTTGCATGCAGCTGGGGACAGTCAGCTGTTTCCCCAAACACTATTGTACGCCTAGGAAGAAAAACTTAAGTCTTTTTCCTGAACCATCATCCTTCAACATGGAAGCCGAAAGCATATCCACTTTACCTCACTTCACCCCACAGATGGATCCCTGAGGTAATGACACGATGGGAGAGGCTCTACTATTTTTTCTAAAGACTTTCCCACCCACAGGGTCTGGAAGATAAGCAGGAGGGCAGGAATTCCATCGGGCAGATGCAGTAATGGAGGTCAATCTCTATAGTTAAATAACTGGTGAGTGGTGTCTTGGGCCAGGCTTCATTCTATTTTGTCACATCTCTCCTATCCATAAGGGTGATAGAAAGCCCATTATTTATACAAACATGGAGCAAGGATGACATCTGACTTCCAAAATGGCCCATGTTCTTCTAGCCATGCTAAAGGTTTTCATTTGGAGTAATGCACTAAGTTCCATTGTGCCCCTGGGCCTTTGTACTTGCTGCTCTGCTACCTGGAATGCTCCTTCCTCCAGTATTACCCCTTCAAGTGTCAGCAGCTTAAAAGGAGCATTTCTTTCTTTTTAACTTCTTTGAGGAATGATTGACAAATATAATCGCATGTATTTAAAGTATAGAATGTTATGATTTGATACACATATACATGTAGGAAAATTACCAAGATCAAGATTACTGATATCCATGACCTCATATAGTTAATATAGTTAACTCTTTTTGTGTATGTGTGGTGGGAATGCTTAACATCTACTGCCAGCAACGTTCAAGGATTCAGTAGCATATCGCCATAGTCACCATGCTGTACATGAGCTCCTCAGAACTTACTCTCCTTTTTTTTTGAAAGATTTTATTTATTTATTTGAAAAAGAGGGAGAAAGAGCATGAGCAGGGGAAGGGGGTGGGCGAGGGGCAGAGGAAGACGGAAAAGCAGACTCGCCGCTGAGCAGGGAGCCCGATGTGGGGATTGATCCCAGGACCCTGGGATCATGACCTGAGCCAGAGGCAGATATGTAACGGAATGAGCCACCCAGGCGCCCCAGAACTTACTCTTTTTATGACTAAAACTTTGTGTACCCTTTGACCTACAGATGAATGGATAAAGAAAATGTGGTGTGTGTGTGTGTGTGTATATACAATGGAATATTATTCAGCGATTAAAAAAATAAGGAAATCATGCTATTTGTGACAACATGGACGAATCTGAAGGGCATTATGCTAGCTGAATAAGCCAGACAGACCACGATAAATACTGCATGGTACAATTTATATGTGGAATCAAAAAAAAACTGATTTCACAGTAACAGAGAATAGCATGGGGGTTGCCAGGGGGCAGGGAGGTAGGGGATATTGGGTAATATAGGTCAAAGTGTACAAATTTTCAGTTATCAAAGAAGCATTTCTTGATGTTTCGGGCAGGGTCACCCCTCTCATCACATACTGTCATAGAACTCTCCATGTCTCCAAACATTTGTCACAAGTGAACTTGGTTGACTTATCATGTGATTATATATTTAACAGCATCCTCCCTTGAACACAAAGGGCAGAAACCAGGGATGTCTTGTTGATTCCTAATCCCCAATTCTGTAACCCACTAGCCCTATGCCCAGCATGTGGTGAGCTCAATAAATATTTGTCAGATGAACGAACAAAGGTTATCATCTCCATAAATTTTGCCCCCACCAACAGAACAGTCCCTTCTTTGTAACCCTCCCCTCTCCCCAAGCACTTTGTTGATAACCAGAATATAACGAAGGTGATAGTATACTTCTAACAAAAAAATTGAGACACTCACATGATACATGGTCTACACACAGAACAAAATGCTTGAAACTAGGACCAGCAGAAAAGTTTTTGTCACAGAAGGAGTATAATTTATCACATATTAAGTTGGGTTATAATTATTGTTTTGTTTGTCCCCTCTTCCAGACCATGAACTCTCGGTGACAGTGACCATGTCTTACTCCTCTGCGTTTTTGGGCCATAGCACAGGCAGCAAATGATTGTGCAATGAATCGTTTGCTGAATGAATAAGCATGCCCAGGAGTTAAAAACGAAAATACTTTGCAATGCCAGCAAATGCTGCCCAATAAATTGGCTTGCTAAGATTGGGTTGCTTTATAATAGGAAAATTTTCTGTAATGAGAGACCACTAGAAAACATGCTAGAAGAAAGAATTTTCTATTCTGTTTGCCATGAGGACTTCCTCATCACCTTACAAGCTTGGGAGCCCCAAATGCTATTTTCCATTCTAATCAGTCACAAAGCTATCAGTATATTAAAACCAGAACTCACATCATAAGTAGCAATCTGCACCCCTCCCCCCAATATCCTCAGCCAAAACCACTCATGACATTTAGGAATAAACCCAGCAGCCAAAAAGTAGAGGCAACATTGGGTCTTAGAAGAAACTTGACCTGGCTTTTTCAAAGGCCAAAGCTTCTCATATTTTATTCATCATCTGGTTGGAGAATGGAGAATATCTCATGAATATGCAGATTAGTTCTCTGTTCTGAGGTGGTGCCTGGGATTCTGCATTTCTGACAAGTTCCAGTGTGATGCTAACACTGCTGACCGTGGGTCACTCTTTAAGTAGCAAGAATCTAGAATCTCTTGCTTAGCAGCCCTAAATCTCAATGTCCACCCTAGAAGATGGTACTGGTAACCCATCTACTTTGAGAGGCTGTTGTAAAGTTGAGTTAGAATCAAATGTGAACACCACCCTAGTTTCTTCTCCCTCCACTTTGGTGGGGCAAGGGTTCAGGTTCATAAATTCTGGAAAGGAGCCTTTGGGGGACTCTACTTCCTCACCATTTTATAGAATAGTGAAATGAATGGAAAGAGGCTCTGGTGCAGACAACTGGTCTACCTCCAGGAAGCCCACACTCTCTGAAGGCAGCATGGAGTCTCCTTTGGGTAAATGGCATCATTTCCATCGAAGGCCTCTCTTAACTATTTTATGTTCAATAGATGTTGCCTACACTAAAACATGACAAAAATGTGAATAGATAAGCAAGCTGACAAACTCATAAACAGGCAATCAAACTTAATTCAAAGCTTATTATTTCACATGCATGTCATTCTCAAGCCTGAGACCTTACATTGTGTTTTATCACATGTAAACAATTAAGATGGACGTTTCTAAAAGGAGGAAGCTGAGGAAGAGCAAAGCTGGACCTGGCTGTGATTGAGGTTTTGGGAAAACATTAAGCTCCTTGTCTGGGCATTTAAAACCATCCATGATATGATCCCCACCTGATTCTCTGGCCTCCCTTTTCACCATAGGCCCCTCCCACCATGTTCAGTCTATGCTATACTACTTCCTAGTCCTGAACAACTGTTCTCTCCACTCCCTTCCCCCACACAGGCTTTCACTCACTTCATTTCTACCACTGAATGTTCTTCTCTATGTCCTGTCTAGGATATGACATGTGCCCATCTTCTAAGACTTAGTTCAAGCACCACTTCACCTATGAAGCCTTTCCTGATTCTCCTACAGAAGATGACCTCTCCCTGCTCTGGCCTGACCCACCATACCCCCTACAGATTGCCACAGCTCATACTTGTTTACAATCTGTTTTTACGTCTGTTTCCTGCTACTAGGCTGAGCTCCCTGAAGTAGGAACTGTGTCCTGTAGAGGCCACACCTCTATCTTAGCAGATCTTAGTCTTTGTTGAATGAAAGAATGAATGACTCTTAGTGGCAACACTACATCAATGCTTAACTCTATCACTGCCCTGTTCACAGTATATTGCAAATTTTTGGTTAGATGTTTACTTCCCTGTTAGACTGTGAGCTCCTTGAAGACAGGTTCTGGGCCCTACATTTTTAGCACCTGTCAGTGCTCAATAAATATTCATTTAATGAATGTGGGTTGCTTTGGATTAAAGTTAGACAAGTCTCCTTCAGAATACAAAGGATAAATGCCTGATGATAAAGATTTTAAAGGGCTGTCAAGTTCATGTGTTGATTTATGGAACAAATTAATACGACAGCATCAACACTTCCAGCCCTCCCCAATCAGTTTCGGCAATTATGTGTACCCGGGGCAGGGCGCAGCTGTCTGGGAGGCGTGACACGAGAAAGGTCTCCCTTGGTTTGCTCAAAGGTCTTCAAGATATTTTTAGTTGACAAACAACCATGTGTCACTCATCAGACATCCATTAAACCAAATTGTACAACTTGTTAGACAGTTTCCCATATTAGCTGTGAAGCCTCTGTATGTGATTTTAATCCTGCTGGGTGCAGAGTCTACCCTAAAGCCAGGGATAGGGTGTGTGTGTGTGTGTGTGTGTGTGTGCGTGTGTGTGTGTGTGTGTGTGTGGAGAGAGAGAGAGAGAGAGAGAGTACATCTTGAAAAATACTGACCCCATGGCTTCCCTCACCCCCTATGGTCTTGTTCCCCCATATCAGTGCAATTATGCACCAATTTCCATAGAGAATTGGCAACATGGGATATAATCAGCTGGCAAATTCTCTATCCCAGAATTCCTGATACTATCTAATGTTATAGGGACTATCTAAAATTCTTGCCATAAAGTAGATTTAGAAGTTTTATCAAGAGAGGTGCACCTGGGTGGCACAGTTGGTTGAGCATCTGACTCTTGGTTTTGGCTCAGGTCGTGATCTCAGGGTCATGGGAACGAGCCCCACATTGGGCTCCATGCTCAGCACGGAGTCTGCTTGAGATTCTCTCTCCCTTTCCCTCTGCCCCTCCCTGCCACTCTCTCTTTCTCTAAAAATAAATAAATAAATATTTTTTAAAAGAAGTTTTATCAAGGGGTGCCTGAGTGGCTCAGTCAGTTAAGCATCTGCCTTGAGCTCAGGTCATGGTCCCGGGGTCCCAGGATTGAGTCCCACATCAGGCTCCCTGCTCAGCAGGGAGCTTGCTTCTCCCTCTCCTCCCCACTCATGCTCTACCCCACTATCTCTGTTGCTATCTCTGTCTCTCTCTCTCTCAAATAAATAAAGTCTTTAATAAAAAATCTTTTATCAAGAGAGACTATATAACACATATTAAATGTTGAGTTGTGTGACGCATATGGACACTGCTAATTCTGGGCCACCAGTAATGCCATGGAGACCCCATCTCTGAGTATGTGAGAAGAGGCTTCAAAAAGGGAGATGTGGCATTTGGGTACAAATCTCATAGGTGTCTGGAGATTCTAGAAGGCCACTGAGCAAGCTGGTGTGCTGACTTACTGGTATCCAAGGACCAGCAAGGTAAAAATTCATCCTGGAATGAGGCTCACCTTGTCAAAGAGCCAGCCTGCAAATGTTGGCAAAGAGCAGAAAATTGCCGTGACTATCCCAAAAAAGCTGCGCCCCTCCCCCCAACAACTGTCCCACCTCTGAGGTCTCCACGAGAATGGGTAAATATTTTCTTCTGGGATTACATATTTTTAAATGTGATAGCTTAACTTTATATAAGCAGAAATCAGTTATAAAATACAGTGGGGGAAAATAGAACACAGAAAAGCAGAACCACATTCAAAATACCTGCAGGAATTATAATGCATCTAAAAATATATTTAACAAGAAAAATGTAAGCACTTTTTATGAAAATGTACCAAGTAACATTTTTGAAAGATCTAGAATGAGAGATGATATTCTTAACTTTTTCCCAAATTAATTCATTAATACAGTGCTATTTCAATGAGAATCCTAATAGATATTTTAATTTAACAAATTGGTAATTAAGGTCGCTTAGAAAACAAATACACAAGAGAAGTGAAGACATTTGTAAAAGAATAATACTGAAGAGAACTTGAGAACAAGCTCCAAATGCTGACATTTATATTAATCTAAAATAATTCGAAGAGTCCATTACAGATCCAGTCAGGGTGCAGCTATACCAGAGACTATGGAGACCCAAGAAGCCAAGAAGAGGACCCAAGAAGTCGGAAGGATGAGTGAAATAGGAGTCTAGGATTTATAGAGAAGCCTACCGTTACAACAAGGTCTATTTATTGAGTATTTTCATAGGTCTCTCAGCCCATTTACATGTATGAATGGAAAAAAAAAATCACAAACTCTCTCTGTCCCTCTTTAAGGGGAAAAAAAAAAACAAAACAAAAGAAGATGGCACCGGCAAGGAAGCAGGCATAGATCAGTGTAACAGAATGGAATACAGAGAATACTTTTACATACGATCACTTAATTACGAGTGGAAAGTAGCTTTTCAAATCAATGGGGAATAGATAGACTATTTATAAAGGGGGTTGGAAAAATTGCCTATCAGTTGGAAAGACTGACGATAGATCGAGAAAGAGAGATAATTCATAGATAGGGTACATATACACATGCATACATACATGCCTATTTTACTCTACACATAAAAGCAAATGTTCAGTGGGTCAAAAATCTAAATGTAAAATAAAGAACTATAAAACCACCATAAGGAAATATAAGAGAATTACTAAGACATGGAGGAAAAGAAGACCTTTAAAAAAAAAATGTTACAGAAAACCAAGAGCCATTAAAAGGGCAACAGGAATTGACAAATCTGGCTATATAAAAATGTAAAGCTTCTCCAGGTTAAAGTAAGTGCCAGATTAAGGGAAAATATTTATAAAATATATAAGCAAAAAAAGCATAAACGTCCATAATATGTTGAAAGTGCCTACAAATAAACAATAAAAAGAAAAGTATTCAACTTTAAATGATTCAAATTTTAAGTAGGCAATTCACAAAAGAAGAAATAGAAATGGCCTATAAACTTGTAAAAAAGGATGCTCTTCTTTGGCCAAATCTCTTTATGATAGAATAAATATATATCAAAGCAATATTTTCCCTATTGGACCAAAAATAGGTTGGTGCGTTCATGGAAGAACTGTGCTCTCATCCTTTCGTGGTAGAAATTGAAACAGATGCAACCTTTTTGGAAGGCGATTATCTAATATCTATTGAAAATCACAGTCCTAGGTCATTCTATTTCTAGGAATTTCCCATTCAAAAATATTTCCTCATATACTCAGAGATACACTGCCATGTGATTTATAATAGTGAAATTTGGGGAGGAAATATATAATTTACATGAACAAGATAATAAATATTAGATTATACATATTTATATGAATGAGTTGTGGTAGAGCCATCTCATAGAATATCCTTCACCAACAGAAGGCATGAATTAGATCTAAGTAAAAACTCTATCAACAGATGCCCATCCCATGCATGTATACTGGCTGACACTTCCTATTCGAATTCAAGACTGCGGGATTTGCACATAACCACTTTTAGGTTACATCTGTGTCTTCTTTCTTCCACGCAAAGAATAATAATTCTCAAGACCTGAGAGGTGATAAAACGTGAGCATCTCATAATAATTCATTTGCATTATCACACATGACATACATAACAATTTCAGAGTATCAATATCAATACTACCATCACTGATTATTGAAAGTTCAGAAGAAATTGGGGGTTTTTTTTGTATTTTATCTCTTCACTCTTCTCCGGTTTTTAGAGGGGCATTCTATAGACCCTGTCAGAGCAGGTAGCTGCTACAGACTATTTTCTTTCCCATTAATTTTGTTACTTTTCATTAGTTCCGCAGGTAACTATATACTTCATGCCTACCACGGTTTCTTATGTTAATGTCTTGCTAGTTATCCAGGCAGTATGAAGCTCACTTGTCAGTAGATTCCACTTCACAGTCTCAAAGGAACTATATTCTCTGAGTTCTTATGTACCTAACAGTCCATTCTCTAGTATACTTGAACGTCAGTGTCGATGGACATGAAGTCCTTGGCTCGCGTGTGTTTTCCTCAAGTATACCAAACACGCTGCTCCATTTTCTCCTGGAATGAAGCA
This sequence comes from Ursus arctos, assembly GCF_023065955.2. Lineage (NCBI taxonomy): Eukaryota > Metazoa > Chordata > Mammalia > Carnivora > Ursidae > Ursus > Ursus arctos. The sequence goes on from NW_026622863.1 coordinate 21,572,762, forward strand.
TCACTTTCTAAAACTCTGCTGATGATCTAGTGCTATTTCCTTTTAAAGTTACTAGTTCTTTGGACCTAGCTACCTGAAGGATTTTTCTTTTCTTATGATCCAGTAATTTTACTAGAATTAGTCTTGGGTTACGTTGTTTTGTGTCAATTTTCTCAGGAACAGGGTGTGCTCTTTCAATGTGTAGTTTTAAATCATAGTTTACTGCAGAGAAGTTTTACTGGATTATAGTTTGGGTATTTGCTCTGTTCTTTCCCTTTGGTTTTCGGTTTCGGAGCCTCTTATTGTCCCCGTGTTGGATTGTCTTTGTTTATCTTCAAATCTGTCTCTTTCTCCTGAATCCTTTTTCTTTTTCTGTTTTCATTTGACTTTGATTTTTAGTTTCTTTCTCCTTTTCACTCCTCTATTTCTATTAAGATATTTATGATGTTTACATTCTCTTCTGCTTCTTACAGTTTAGTCTTTATTTCTTTTTATTTCTCATCCTTTCCTGAGTTCCATCACCGGGTCTCTGAGTTTTTCTAACTGTGATGTATAGAATTCTCTCCTAGTCTGTAGCATAATGTCTTTATCCATTTGAAATACAAAGTGACGCTTCTGTGTTGTGGCTCATCTCTTTGTTATGCATAAATGTCATCCTCCTCCTTCTCTTGTTTTCTTACAACTTTGTACTGGATTTGGTCTTGATTCTTTTCTATGGCCCATTCTTATGTGACAGTAATTTTCCCAAACTTTTAGGAGGCATTGTTCACAAGTTAGAAACATTAACCTCACAGGGATCCTTCTACCACTTTTGTAGAGTTTGTGGCTTGCCTTCTGACATCTCCTGGCCCTCTTCTCTCCCATTGCTCTTACCTGGACTTTCTCTTCCTTTGTCTCTACTGTCCTGGTCATGGTCAATTTTTATTCCACAATCAGCACTTTCTCACGGACATGGGCCCTATTCTGGAGAAGAGTCTTGGATGATTAGTTTTAAGAGGAATAGCAGTCTAATCCTTATTGCTTCCCTTGCTCTCTCTCTCTCTCTCTATTGGATTGAGCAAAATCTCTGCACTCGAGCTGGGTTCTTAAATCTGTCTGCCTGCCATGCTCTCCAGTAAATATGCAGGGGAAGGGGAAGGGGAAGCAACCTAGAGCCTCCTGAGGTTTTAGCTATGTTTGGCTTTATTTCCCCCTCTCTAACTCTATGCATATAATCTTTGGTGTTGTTCTGAGCCTCAAGATTTGCCTGGCAACTGTCGGGAAGGATCAGCAGTGAGGCTATGAAGACAGCCGAGACTCCATCACTCACCAGGGAAAACCACAGGACCACTCTGCAGCTCATTACGTACAGGCACCCCTTGCTAAGGTGCAGATGGTTGGTAGAACTTGGCTTGCACATTCTGGAGATAATGGCATTTTAACATTACCTTCAATGGAACAATTTCTAATGGTGGGCTCTCAGGCACTATGGCAGGTCGATGAAGAGATGGTTGCCCTCTCTGCCATCTTCTGACACTCCCTGATTAAAGCCCAGGTTCCCAAGCCAGAGGGGGGTGGTGGTTGGTCTGGGCAGTAACCTCAGCAGAAAGAGGGTGGAAGCTGCATGTTGGGAGCAGTGTGGATGGATGACTTGGGTCGGAGTAAAGAGTTTCAGAATCCTCAAGTGCTGAGACAAGCAGACAATACTCACCTTCCAGAATAGGACAAAGACACCTTGAGGATGGAAAAATTTGGAAAATGTCATAGAGTAAAACCAGAATCCCATGCAGGGAGCTACCTGAACACTCCTCCTGAACTAAATGCAGATGCTGAAGAGTCAGGAAACTGGCCAGCAAAGGCAAGGCAAAGGTCTTGCTTCTGGGTGTGACTCACAGGGCAGTACAAAGCAGCCAGAATGACCTTCCTGGAGGCCAGGGGGGTGGGGTGAGAAGGTGGAGAGTGCAGAGACCCTGGAGGAGAGGGACCTAGAAGGTAGCATAGCCTCACAGGGAGACAGTGAGCATTTTCCACATGCCCAAAACCATGTTAACAGCCACACGTCCAGCATCCTAATGAGCATCCTTAATGATGTCATCCTCACTTGTAAGTCAAAGAAATTAAGACGGGAAGAAGCCACGTGACCTGCCAAGGATCACATGATGCCAGCTCAGTGGGTACCAGATTCCAATTCAAGTTGTCCCCCCCCCCCCAATCTGCTCCAAAGCCTTTGCTCTTCACAACTGGACTTGGGTTAACTTCCAGCTCTATCACCACGTGGCTGTGCGACCTTGTTCTGACTGCTTAGCTTCTCTGACCCTCCATTTCCTCATCTCACAAATGGAGAACATTCACAGAGTTATTTCAGAAATGAGAGGATTCGTGCATGTCCCGTGTGCGTCGTGTCTAGCATGGTGTCTGCAGCACGGAAAGCCCTCAGCCTGTATGCACCCACTTCCTGTCCATCATCAGCTGCCACACGCACATAATCTTTCAAGCAACCATTAATATGCTGCCATTTTCCCATCTTATCTGCTTCATCCTCTTCATTAAATCTATAGAAACCATCTCATAGAAAGAGTTATATGGCATCCGTGGAAAATACATGAAGAAAGATTACAGTTTCATCAATGAATTCCAATGATTTCCCTCCATGACATTTCAGAGCGGGCAAGAAATTTGCTTTTCCTAGAGAGTCAAATGACATTTAGAGAATTATGTTTTCGGTCTTATCGCAGGGAGATAATCCATCTAACCCTTAAACATCTGACAGTCAGTAAACCTCAGGAAGAGACCAAGCGAAAGGTAAACCCTCCAGAACAGCCCCCCAAGGCCTTGCCTAGAAATCACACGTGAGACCTGGCTGTATCGTGCAAGTGAAAGAGTAGGAGAGGGAGGCCAGTCACTGATGGATTGTCAGCCTCGATTCCAAGAGCCGGCAGGACTTTGAGATGTTCTAACCCACCCTGTACACGTCACAGATAGGGAAATGGAGACCCAGAGAGGGGGAGTAACTTCTCCAATTAATTGCTAAGCATGAAACTTGCACCCGGGTCTCCTGACTCCTAGTCTGAGGCTCATTGTGGCACATTCAGCTGCCTGTCTTTTGGGAACTGGCATTACCCCCAAATCATAAATAAGTCCACCACTTAATGGGGGAAGGAAGGAACCCTTAGCAGATGGGTTAGCCTTCATTTTCTCCTGTGTAAAATAGGAACGCTAAAGTCAGCCTCACAGGATTAAAAGACATGAGGATGTGAACAGCCTGGCAGACAGATACAGAAGAAAGACCAGGTGAAGACCCAGAAAAAAGACGGTCACCTCTAGGTGGCCCTTCTAAGCCCTCAAAGAAACCAACCCTGCAGATACCTTCATCTTGTCTCCAGAGCTGTGAGACTATACGTTTCTCTTGTCAAAGCCACCCCAGCACCATGCCTGTTACTGCTTGTCCGTGGTTATCTCTAGGTCTGCAGACATCAAGAGGTGCTCCAGGGTATCCCCTGAATTCCAGATACACTCTTTCCTGACCCCATGATGCAGCAACAACCCCACCTCCCTGCGGTAACCAGTCATTCCCTGGCCAGGATTACAACTCCTTTCTCTGGCAGCTGGTGTCCCCGTGTGAGCCCAGGATGACCAGCCAAAGGCTGTCACTTAGGGGAGGCCTTACCCTTGGGAACCTGGACCTGAGGTCCAGCAGAGCATTACGTTATAGATTTGGAAAACACAAAACCCCCAGGTGGGTCACTGGGGGAAAGAGCCCACTCCTGCTTCCACTTCCTGTCCCCAGTCCGAGATGCTACATCATCCCATGCCGGGACCCAGCCACCTTCTACTTAGCAGTGGGCCTCACAGGCTTTGTGGCGATGACTGAGAGCAGTTCCAAGACCCATCAGCCTCCACCTTCTTCTGCTCACATGCTGTGGATTGGATTTGGGGAGGGAGTCAACAGCCTGAGCTACCATCCGACCCAAAGCAATGTTTGGCACCTTCAAGAAAATATACACTAAGAATACAAACGTGGTGGAGTGGTCGATGCCTGGTGATGAACTAAAGTGCTTCCCAGAGAGAACAGCCCCCACCCCACTCCTGGGGAGCTCTGACTCACCACCTGACCTGGCTCTGCCATCCACCTCCCCCCTGAGGCCGCCTGACCTGGAAACTAGAGATTGATAGTCACACACTGATTGCAAGAGTAACATACAATTATCCAGGACTTACTCTTCTAGCCAAAGTGATCCACGCACATTTTCTCCTTTATCTGTGTGAGCCCCGTAGGCAAGGAAATGGTGACTTGGGGACAAGAGGTCACTTGGCCCTCAGTGGTAGACCCAAAATTGGAATGAAAGCCATTTCCTCAGAGCCCCTGCTCCTCACATGAAATGAGGTGACTGAGAACTGACCCTCAGAGAGAGAAGGGGGACGAAGTCACGCTTCTGGGACTCTTTGTACAAAGGAAGGTGAGCCACACAGGCTGCAATGACAACTGCCCCTCCTCCCCATGCTGGGTCCCTGAGCGCTTTCACCGTACCCATCACCGTCCTACCTGTTATTTCCAGCAAAATAAGCATTCTGTTTGTCTGAACAATTAAGTTGACCCCAAAACACTCCCCACCCTGCAGAAGGACCCCTCCCTGAGAAATCAGCTTGATAAAATGTGGTGCCGAAGTTCGGCTGGGAGGGGCAGCCAAACTCCCCACAAATGTTCTGCCTTTCAGCATATAAAGTTAAACATAGCTTTTAGGAAACGGGTGTTTACTCCAAACCAGAAACTAAACATTTGTTCCCCCTTTTTTTATATATCTTTGAGGCAGTAACAGCTGTGAAGGCAATTGGGGTGGCATTTACAACTAGAAGCAGGTCTGTGTCAGTTCATCCACTGAGGGACCACGTCGGGAGCAGAAAAGAGCTGTTTCGGGGTGACAGGATGTCACGCAGCCCCGCGCTGGTCCCCAGCCGTTGGGGGGCGGGGCTGCAGGAGCTCTTTGAGAACACAAACATTCTTTCCGCACAATGCGTGACCTCTGCACTATCTCCGCGTGGATAAAAGGATAGAAGAGCTTCTGATTGATTCTGACATTCTGCCTTATTTAACGGCTTCCATAGAACCCATTGCTTAACTGTCTTATGACCAAAATCAAAGAGAAACAGGGCCCTGAGAGGTGCTTAGATGTGTCCAGTGGAGGACTGGAATCCTGGGGCTGGCGTTGCAATTAGATCCTTGTGCCTTTTGTTGCACAAACCAAGGGTTCCAGGTCTAGAGACTTTGATGGAAAAGGGGTAGGTGGGGTGGTCTATAACTGCCCCAACTGGTTCCCAAACTTGAAAGCTAGCTGGGAAGGAGAGAACACAATGAAGCAGATGCTGGGCATGGCCAAGGAGACTGAACGCAGGTGGAGGGCCGCCTGACCAACGGTGCGATGAGGGGAGCTGGGGTTTGGGTGACTGGCAGGTCTGCATGGAGGCCCCTCTCTGCCACCCACTGGCTGTGTGACCTTGTGCCAGTTACTCTCCCTCTCTGAGCTTCAGCTTCCTCCTCTACAAACTGGGGGTGGGATTACCTATCTCCCAGGATCTGTGAATGTCTTAGATCAGGTTCCCCAAAAGCAGACCATGAGATGAGGATGTGGATCAGTGATCTTGTAGGAAATGTCCCCAGGAAGAAGCAAGACAGAGGGAAAGGGGAATCAGAAAGAAAGATCGAGCGAGGATGTCATAGTCTTTGCTACTTGAAGTGTGGCCCATGGCCCTGCAGCAACAACCAGAGCTAGAGTTTGTTAGAATTGCAGAATTTTGAGGTCTGCTCCAGATCTACTGAATCAGAATCTGCATTTTAACAAGATCCCTCAGGGAATGTGAAAAGCATTGGTTGAGGACAAGACTCAGAGATGCCCCATCAGGGAAGATCAGTCCTTGATTAAGGGCTGCCCTGGGGCTGGGCGGGGGAGTGGTGTAGATCTCCCTCGGCAGCTCCAGCCCAGGCCTGGGCAGCTCTCTGAGGACAGAGACGCAGGTGCTGGCTGTTGGAAGTGGGGGCAGAGGAGCAAGGGCATAGAAACAGCCACTCTGACCAGCAAGGATGAGGTGCAACACTGTCAACACCCGCCACAGTGTGACCACTAGAGATCAATGACTCTTTTAGGACTTCACTTCACATCGGTTCCCTGCCCTTTGTTTCCCTGTTCCTGGACGCCTTCACTCCCTCCTTTCAGGCCACCAGCACCCCGGGGTTAGACAGAGCCGTATGGAGCACTTGCTTGTTCTGGCTTCACCCATATGGGAGAAAAGTGGGTGACTAGGCTTGGCAGGTGAGGGTGAGTGGATCTCCATTTGGGGGTCATGCATTTGGTGTGGGTCCTATCACACTCCTCAGTGGCCTCTGCTGATGTCACCCAGCACTCACCCCATACGTGATCCAAGTACAGTCATGGTGGCGGGGGGGGCACCTGGCATGCTTAGGTCCCTTGCCCTCACTCCTACCTCAGTTTCCCCATCTTTCACACCACGTACCCCCAGATATGGAAACCTGCTCTGAGGCTCAGTCTACTGATTCAGGACCTAATTAAGGCCTGCCTGGTTCTCCTCAGCAACCCCTGCCCACGCTGGGCTGGATCCTGCTCTCCACACCCTCATGCTGGTCAGAGCTTTCTTCCACAGCACTGACCTCTTGGACATGGTCTGAAATACCCTGCTACCTGCCCACTCCCTCCCCAGCAGACACTGATGTTATGCTCCCTGAGCAAGACCCTGGCCACAATTCTCTCTTCTGAAGGGGAGAAAGCTGACCACTAGGTTGCTTCTCTAGTCTCAGCCCCATCTGGACTTGGCTCTCTGTCCCTCCTAAGTCCCAGGGGGCTTTGAAAGTCCAAAGCAACTAACAGGGTCGGCTCATGTGTGCCGGGCTGACCTGTCTGGTCACACAGGGCCCTGCACTTTGAGTTTAAAATTCTTCTGTTACCATTTTGTGATTCTTAATTTTTAGAGGTTTTCCCCGTTTTCGTGTTGCACTGGGCCCCCCCAAATTAGGCAGCCAATCCTGATAAAACATCATAACTCTTCAGACATTTCCCCCAGGGATCTAATGGACATGCTGACCCCTTACCCAAAGCACTAAACGAGTGAGCATTGTGTCTCCACACTCCATGCTCTCACCACCCTGCCTCCTTTCCTCTCCTCTCCCCACCCCTTCCTGGCCCTGCCCCAAGAGCCCAGTAGATGACCCCTTTGCTAGGACAGCAAGATTGTCACGTGTCAAGAGTGGCCCCCATTGGGTAGAAGAATCCATTCTGGTCCTATTAATCTCCACCTAGAACCCCATGTGTCCGAACAACTCCTTGGGATATGAGTTTATATGTCGGGGCAGGGAGGCCTGTGTTCTGCCCACGGCCTTCTCCGGGTGCCTGAGCTTTATCCACACTGCACCCAGGCCCCATCAGTTGGGCTAAGGTTATGGGGCTCTGTTAGCCACCCAGAATGGAAATCTTGAGCAACCTGAAATTCTTGGCCAACATTTACTGCTGCCCAGAAATGGAATTCCTGGTCCTGGCTGTACGTGAGCATCACCTGGGAACTTTTAAATATCCACCTCCACCGGATACCGATTCCCTTGGGTGGGACCCAGGGATGGGGGGGAGTCTGAGAAGTCCCCCAGGTGACACTCATGTGCAGCCAAAGTTGAGCAACACCGGGCCAAGTGCAGCACTGGAGGCATCCTGAGGCTAGGCCGTCCACCCCACCCTCTGCCCAGCACAAGTGGGTCTAAATAATGGCACCTGGCAGCCAGGCCCCATCCACACTGGGTCAGAGGTCATCTAAACCATCCAAAGTCAGCAGACCAGAGAGCAGTCAGGACTCTAGATGTTCTCAGGCAGCTTCTCTGTTCTGGTCACTGGCTCTGCTGGGATCCTGAGTTTCAGCCCCTGCTCTACCCCCAACTCTGGTCACTGGATCCCCTGCCCTGTGTACTTCCTTCTGGAGTAGCCATTGAGTGTGGATGGAAGAACCTAGAGGGTTGGTCAGAAGTTCTGGTTTCAAGTTCCTCACTCTCCCACTGACCACACTCAATAATGGGAAAAGGATGGTGTGAAGCAGCTGTTGCTTGTGGCTGGGCAGCCTCATGTGTGGTCCTGGTGGGACCACAGGTCCATGAGCCCCTTTCCCAGGCAGGACATGGACCCCTGACCCAAAGGAGGCCAATCAGACTCATCTTCCCAGAAATATGTATCTTGAGCAGAGCGACCCGGTAACTTAAGACAGATTGTTCTGCCTGTTCCTCCAGACAGAAGTCTGCTGGCTAAATCCCAGGGACCGTGCCTCCTGTCCTTCCAGGGGAGTTTCTCAAGTTAGGACGGCCATCATCAAATAACATCCAGTGAACTTGAGACAAAAGACAAGTGTTGGTGAGGATGTGGAGAAAAGAGAACCCTTGTGCACTGCTGGTGGGAATGTAAATGGGTGCAGCCACTGTGGAAAACAGTATGGAAGCTCCTCAAAAACATAAAAACAGAACTACCGTATGATCCAGAAATTCTACTTCTGGGAAAGGAAATGTAATCAAGATCTCAAAAAGATATTTGTACTGCCATGTTCATAGCAGTACAGTAGCCAAGGTATGGAAACAGCCTAAGTGTCCATCTACAGATGAATAGACAGACAGACAGACAGACACACACACACACACGCACACACACACATACACATAGGTATACTGGAATATTATTCAGCCATGAGAAAGAAGGAAATCCTGCCATTTGTAACAACATGGAGGGACCTTGAGGGCATTACACTAGGTAAATAAGTCAGACAAAGACAAATAATGTACGATACCACTTAAGCATGGAATCTACAACCATAAACACATAGAAGTAGAGGATAATGGCAGTTTCCAGGTGCTGGGGAAGAGGGGAAATGGAGAGGGTTGGTAAAAGGGTACAAACTTTCAGCTCTAAGAAGAATAAGGCCTGGGGATCTAGTGTACAACATGGTGATTAGAGTTAACAATACTGTATTATATACTTGAAAGTTACTCAGAGAGTAGATCTCAAATGTTCTCGCCACAAAAAAGAAATGGTAATTTTGTGAGGTGATGGAGGTATTAACTAACCCTGGTAATCATTTTGCAATATATGCATGTATCAAATCATCACATCGCCCACCTTAAACTTACACAATGTTCTATGTCAGTTTTATCTCAACAACGCAGAAAAGATAAATAAAATTAGGACAATAATAAAAAAAAAAACAATAGAGGAATCACAAAGCTGGAGATCGTCCTTTTTTAAAAAAGGAGTATCTGTGACAATTGTATATAATTTTCAAGGTTAATGGCATCTTGATTCACGATAATGAAAGTCTTGTTTATCTACATATTAGTGTCCTGAAGCTAGCTTAATTTACATAATCATAAATTGCATTTCAACTGTCCTCATCAGCTTGTTCCCTATTTGATGAAAACGTAAACGGTAATTTTATTTGTGCTCAATTGCATATAGACTGCATTTATGCAGCATCAGAAAATAGCATTTTAATCTAACCAGCAAGTTGGGCTCATTACCAAAAAAAAAAAAAAGAATATTGGTTAAAACACCAAGTCAGTTCCCCAAATGTCTTTGAAGGCTCCAGTCATTGTTTATTATTACCCAGTTGGTTTTAATTGTATTTGCTCAAAGCTGGAAAGAGCTACAACTTCACAGTGAAAATGCTCTTTTAGACTCCAAGCTACAGGAAGCCAATGAACACCAGGATTCCAAGATGGCTAGGTGGAAGGAGGCCACAAGTGTGCAGGGACCCCTCTGAAACTGATATGGAGGAAACTGCCAAAGACCAGGAGCTGGGAAGGAAACTCATTATTTTGACATGAGACAGGATGACCCAGTAGGACGGGTCAGCTCACACAATGTGAACACAGGCCTGGCCCCCTACACTTCCCTCCCAAATGCTCTATGAGGCAGGCCCGCTCCGCCTTGCTGATTGTGTGTGCTGAGGCTCAGGGGAGTGAAGCTACTTGCTCACAGGCAGCAGGGGTCTTAGTCCATTTGGACAGCCGTAACAGAGTATCATAGACTCGGTGGCTTATAACAAAAGAAATCTATTTCTCACAGTTCGGGAGGCTGGGATGTCTAAGCTCAAGGCACTAGCAGGTTCAGTGTCTGGCAAGAGCCTAGAACTTCACTGGTTCCTACTGCGCCGTCCTTGCTCTGGGTCCTCACAGGGGAGAAGGAGCAAGGGAACTCTCTGGGGAGTCTTATTTATAAGAATACTAATCCCATTCATGAGAGCACCACCCTTATGACGTAATCACCTTCCAAAGGCCTCACTTCAATACTGTCTCAGTGGGGTTAGGATTTCAACATACAAATCTTGTGGGGGACATAAACCTTCAGTCCGTAACACCGGACCAAGGCCAGAGTCACAGTACAAGTTGGGAGGGATGGGCAGAAAGTCTTAAACGTTCACTAGGAATGTCAAGCTCATGTTCCCAGGGAACCAAAGGGAAAAGCAACTTGGAAGGGTGGCCAGGGGGCGAGCTGAAGCAGGATTCCCTGTGACATTACCCCACACCCCAGTACCTACAGCCCCACCTCAGCTGGGGACTTCGCCATTGCTCTCAGCAAGACATTTCAAAAGCTTAAGTGAGAAAGGCACATTTCACAGGTAGCATCTTCAGAGCCTGCTTGGCTCCTACCATCTCCGGACTCCAGGGAAGTGGGACACGTTTCTGGCTAATCAAAGTCCTGCCTGACAGCTGTGTCCAGCACACTGGCACTCACAAGTGTCGGAGCCGTAGCGGGGAGATTGCACTACGGAGAAAATGTCCAAAGGCTTGTTAGGTACAAGCAATGAAGGTTCTTCTCAGCTGGGGACCAGCCTTTGTTCCTAAGGCACAGTGGGCAAAACAAGAGATTTCACCTTTCTCTAAGCACAGAGTAGGCCCAAGTGGGGAGGAGGGATGCACATGTTTGCGGGGACTCCGAGCAGGGTGTCAGGCCCTCTAGAAAGGATTCTCAGACACTACAGCCCTCGGGAGACCAGAGATGAGACAGAGGGCAGGCGGATGCAACACAACCAATTTTCAGGACGGAGTAATCCTGCAAGCCCGCACAGCTCCCACGCCTCTCCGCACACGTATCACACTGGTGACACATCTCTCATCTTTCACGGCGCCTTTGTGGTGTGCGGCACACCACGGACAGCTTTGCCTTGTTAGCGCTCTGCAAGGCAGGCTTTCTCAAACATGCATCTCCTGGGGAGCCTGTTAAAACCACAGAGTTCAGGCCCCAAACCAAGACCCTCGGAATCTCTGCTTGCTTCACAAGCATCGCAGGCAGCTCCAGGAACCCTGATGAGAAAACAGCTCTTTACCTCTTGTGGCTGGCTCAGGACCCAGGACCCCAAACCCCAACCAAATTCCTAGTCCCCTTGGTCCAGAAATGCATTTGTAATGCCTTCCAAAGACAGCTCTCACTCCTGACTTTAAGATGACAGCAAAAAGTTCTGGTGGACATGACCAAGGCCACATTCTCTTAGAACTCTCTGCTGTGATTCACTCCATCAAACTTATAGGCAAATATTTGTTAAATGGATGGTACAGGGCACTCAGTGATTTCGGAGCTCCAGCTTTTCCCTTCTGAGGACTGGTAATGACCTTCACCAGGACAGCAAAGGAGTTAGCTTCCAAGATGATGTGGTCTGCAAATGTCTGCATGAACCACGTTGCTGTTGTGACAAACCCTGAGCTGGGACCTTTGTTTCTTGTTCCTGGGCCCCTGGATCCTGCATGTGTACATGTTTATTGCTTAGGGCAGACTCCAAGGACCTTCCAGTCACTATCAGGTACTTTGGGGCAGCCCACATTTCCCTGCACCTGAATCTCTGCTGTCTCGGTACTATCAACAGCTTCCTGGGTGCCATGGCTCGAGTCTGTGCCATCTTAACCCTGGATCCCAAACGGAAACACACAGAGGCTGTGATGCTTCCCCTGTGACACCATTACACATGCCCACTAACAATAACTCAGGGCTAATGTGAAGGTGGTGAGTTCCCTGTCACTGGAGGTATCCAAGTAGAAGCCAATCCACCATCTATCCTGAACGCCAGCAGCCATCAGCTAAAGCGTTAGAAGTCCTTCCGACTCCAGGTGTGTTTGATTCTGTGCATTTCAAATTTGACTTCCACCATGGCATCATTAAAAACATCCGAATTCTGCCCACACAGCTCTCTGATACTGAGACTGGTTTTGCACAAAATGGTAAAATACAATTTAAATATCTTCTAAGTGTCAGAACCATGAGAAAGAAAAACAAATTAATCAACAAAGAATTCCTTTTCAGTGGTTTTCAAGCCAGCTTGTGTCTGTCACTAAACCACAGGTGAAATGCTAATAAAACCCAGCTTGCAACAACAGCATAACAATTTAAATATGGCCTATTTTTCCAAAGACATAGAGATTATATTTCCACACATGGTCTTTTTAACGAGTGCACACCTTTTTCTGAGAAAATGATTATGAAACAGCAAAGTCCTGAAGCCTGAGAAGAGGCGGAGTCCCCATTGAAAGGCAAAGGGGCGGACCCAAGAGGCCGGAGGGGCTGGGTGAGAGCCCCCTCCACGGGTGATGTAGCAGGAGGGAGCTTGAGAGAAGAGGCAACCGGCAAAACACCGTAATGAAGTCGTTACACCTTTCAGGCTAATTTGAAGAGACGAGGCTGAGGGACCTTTCTCCAGCTTTGCGTACTGAGTGCTAAGTGCAACAGAAGAGGTGGGCTGGCTGCACCCATCGCAGGGTCTGCGCACGCGCAGTCCTGGAAGCACGGAGGCTGGCCCCTGGCTGCCCACACCAGCCTCGCGGCTGCCCTACACCGCCTACCTGGCCTTTCACAAACACACAGGTCTTTCTCCGCTTCCCTGCTATTGCTCCTTCTCCTCTCATGCACCTCAGCCTTGCTCCAGAGATTCAAAACTCACCTCCTCCATGTTGTCTTCCCTGAGTTGCTGTGTAACCATCAATACTGCCGGGTGTGGACCCGCGAGCCTCCAAATTTGTCCTCTGCCCACCCCTTCCAGAGGGTCTTCACTGGGATGGGGATATGAAAAGATATGCCCAAACAATCTAGCCAATTTCTGTAACTTCCAGAGATTTGGATGTTATGCTCACGGCCTGAAAGGCATAGCCCACCTCCGCTGGGCTCCACTGGGTTCTGGGCGGGCACTCTGGAGTCGGGCAGAATCAGCATCAGCCCAGTGGGCCACTTTGCTCTGTGGTCTTGGGCAAGTTACACAATCTCTCTGAATCTCAGTTTCCCCAACCAAGACATGGAGGTAACAGTTCCTCCATTGAGTTGTTGAAAGGTTGTAATGAAATCAAGTCAGTGGAGGCACCTGGCACCAAGGTTCTCCACAAATGCTGCGCTCCTCCCCTCCTTGCAGAGTTGCTACTGTGAGAGTTTAGATCACTTGGCACCTCAATCTTATCATCTGTAGAAAAGGTAGGCATGCCCCAGCTTCTTATTTCACTGCTCAAGAAACAAGCTTATGTAAAAAAAAAAAAAATTAATATTTATAATGGACTTCATTTATTCCAATATTTACTGAATATTCCATTTATTCACACTGTCATGTCAGTGTGAAACAATCATCCATTCTTCCTAAACAATGTAGGAATTACCATCTGTCATTTCTAAGAGGATTAAGACATTGTCACCCATCAAGGACATGCGATTAGTAGGGAAAACCATGGCCCATGGAAGAGGCCTACCTATTCCGTGCAGCAGGAGGGGCCTGCACTCTGCCTTCTGCTGCCCGCTGGTTCCCCCCAGCAGGGTGTGTAACGGGGCCTCACGGGATCCCCACCACAACATTCGAGGCTGCTCATCCACTCCACATTTTACAGATGAGGAAACTGAGGCTCAGAAAACTTTGCTGGGTCAGGCTAAGAGCTCTTTGCCCACCATTGCCCAAGACACCACAGGAGGGAGAGCTGCATCCTAGAGAAGGTGGAGATGGGTGCAGAAGGATAGGAATTCCTGGAGCATGGGACCCCTCTGCTTCCAGAAGGGGAAGGCAGGATGCATGAAGGGAGAAAAGTGGGGCTGTTGGAAAGGTAACAGAATTCAAAATCAGATCCATGACACTCTCCTATAATCCTCCGCAATGTTTAATCCACACAGGAAAGAAAAACAAAAACCAAGTATCATCATGCGGTCTTCGAAGACAATTCTCAAGGGTCTCTCAAGGTTAAAGCAAGGTGACCATGCATCCCAAGCTGCCGAGGATGGCCCCAGAGTATGCAAAATAATGGTTAGGAGTGCCTCCACTTGCTCTCAGAAGCATCCTGATGTAGAAGGTCATCGCACACCTGCGGTTCTCAACTTAGGCTACACCTGAGAATCACCTGGGGAGCTTTGTAAACAGGATAAAATCTATGGGGGTGAGATCCAGACACTGGTCATTTTTTTTAAGTTTTCCCCAGCGATTTCAATGTGCTGCTAAGATGGAAGGCCACTGTCCCAGGTGGGAGGCACAACCCTTCCTGATATGCAGAGTGAGTCAGATCCACGGACAGCAGTTGACAGGGGGACCCGAATGAGCCCTGAGCTGCCCTGCCCACGGGGGAATGGGGGCGGCAGTGAAGGAAGCAGCAGCTGGTCCAGCAGACCCGATGTGCGGCCCAGCTCCACCCGCCGTTAGTTCGCCTGTTGGCATTTATTTACCCGCCTGCTTCTGGGAAGATTGGAGGCTCCGTGGCAGTTCCTGTTGGATGCCAGCTCACAGTGAGCAGATCATTAGTGCTCACCTGGTTCCCAGAGAGGCGGTGAGGGACGTCACCTGTTTCACCTTGAAGCGGAGAAGGAGGCCTGGAGAAACAGATTTTTCCACACATTCTGGAGAGGTTCTGCCAGAGAATTCCATGGAGGCATGTGAAGTCAGGCTGCTGGCAAGAGCAGCCCCAGAGCCCAGGGTACAGATGTGTCCTTATCAGGCTTTCCTGAACAGATTGTCTCCAAAACTGCATCCATCCTAATTAAGTCTGCCAGGTAAGTCTCCGGCCCCTCGTCGAACACCAGGGAGGATCTTGGGGAGAGAAGGGCCGCCCTCTCTTTGTCCCCACCACAGAAAGCAGAGTCTGTCCTCTGGCCACTCCCCTGGGTTTGGAATTGTTTTTACAGCTCTGGCATTTACACTCCTGACTAAAACACATCTCCAAGGGCAGAACCTCACAGGGGGAGCTTGAGAGATCTCCTCTTTGTAAAGAGGGCCAGCAAACATCTCCACAACTAGACCTGGACAGATACATTCTAGCAACATGATACTTTCCACTTCTCAGTGTTTTTCACTGTAGTCTTGAAAAACTCTCTGAGAGTCTATTAGGAGAATGTATTCATGAAATACTGTTTGGGAAACTTCAGTGTATATGGGAAACCTTTGTCATTTGTGGATGCAACATTTGCAATTTTGACTCACGAGTGGGGAATGTTACCAAATTACTCCCCCATAAAAGTTAAAACAATTTAACACACACACACCTCGCTCTCTTGGGATTTTCAAACTTTCTGATCTTTGCCAGTATGAAAACTGGAAACAATTACCTCCATGTAATTTTAATTCTCATCTCTTATTAGGGAGACTAAGCAATTTTTCATACACCTAAGAAGCAGTTTTACTTCATTCTCCATGGACTCTATTTATATTCTTTGCCCGTATTTTATTGGGCTTATTAGTTGGTGCTTATTGATTTGTAGAATCTCTTTATATGAGAGAAACCAGCCCTTTCTTTGCAATACAGGATGCAAACAACTTTGCAGTTTGATATCTGTATTTTGATTTAGTTTATGGTCCATTTAGCTAAGTCCATTTTAAAATAAGTGAATGGGGGCGCCTGGGTGGCTCAGTGGTTGGGCGTCTGTCTATGGCTCAGGGCGTGATCCCGGCGTTCTGGGATCAAGCCCCACATCAGGCTCCTCTGCTGGGAGCCTGCTTCTTCCTCTCCCACTCCCCCTGCTTGTGTTCCCTCTCTCGCTGGCTGTCTCTCTCTCTGTCAAATAAATAAATAAAATCTTTAAAATAAATAAATAAATAAAATAAAATAAGTGAATGTATTAATATTTTCTTTTGTGGCTTCTGAGTTTTGAAACTTTAGAACATCTTACAAGGAAAACATCTTTCATTGTCTCCAGGACACCTCCTTGCTCTTCCGAACCCTCCCCTTAAAAAAAAACAAAAAAACAAAAAAACAAAAAACCTGACCATCTCCCAAGTTTGCATGGGGTACAGAAACATCCCCACAAATTGATCTTGTGTTTAGGATAGCATAGTTCCTCAATCAGAGTACTCCTAGCCTGAGTGATCATTTATTAGTGCAGGAGAAAGTTAAAGCCTCAGAGAGGGTGAGCCTTGCCCAAGGTCAAAAGCTAGTTGGCCTCCAAGCCAAAATCAGAGCCCAAGCTTACTGATTCCCAGCCCGGTGCTGCCCCACCAACCCACTGTGACTCCCAGACCAACTGTCGCCCACTTCCTTGGGGGACTTTCCTGGTGAGAACTCTGCTTTTTAATTCTATCTGGGATGAAAAGAGAACAGGTTGACTTTGTAATGTCATCAAATATTAAGCTTGATTTCCCAGCTTCTGACATCCAAATTGCCAGTGAGCTCAAAAGCCCCAGTGGAGGCTGTTGGCTGTGCTGAGAGAATGGGGCTTGAGGTGAGGGAGGAGGGATAGTGCCTCTCAACCGCAAGAAGAGATGAGCAGGAGTGAGGGGGGTGGGGGCTGCAGAGCAGGTGACCGCCAGAAGCCAGGGACAGGGCAACCGCCAATAAAGACAGAGCAGGGTAAGGGTCCTCTATTAAAATTTTAAACCACAGGCCCTCCATGACCACGCACACTTGAAATGCCATCCCTGAGAGATGGAAGCCAAGAGGCTGTTAAGGTTATTGTGTGAAGTTGCCAAAAATTGAAGACATAATGCATCCCTTGTCCTTTGGAAATTTTTTGAAATAAAAGTTCTCCATGACATGGAACACGTTGTACAAATGGAGGAAGGAAAATAAAGAAAGCTTTTCTGAGTGTAACACCAAAGTGTCCTCATTATTTGAGAGGGTATTCAGAAACATCTCTGGAGTTAGAAAAATGGGCTCTAGAGTTAGAAGAGTCTGGGTTTGGTCTCTGCCTTTACACCTTTGTTCACTGGGCAGGGAATCTCCCCTTGAAACCTTGGTTGCCCCATTTGTAAAATGAGGCTAATGGCACTTTCGTCAAAGGGTTGTATTGAGGATTACAAGGAGTGCGTTAGGAAGCACCTGGGACGGGACCCGACCCAGGGAGGTTCTTAGGATCTGGTCATGCCTCCTCTCCTTTTAGAGCTTGAAATGGCCTTTATGATGTGCTTATCTCAGTGCCTTCTTTTTTCACTTGGGGGAAACTTAGTCCCAGGTGTGCAGTGACTTACCTATGGCCCTCAGCAAACTAGAGGCAGAATTGAATTCAATTCTTCTGATTCTCCCACATCGAGAAACACCTCTTCTCAAATATCCCCTCCCTGCTTTTCCCCAGAAGTTCCACATCTCTTAAATATTCAGCAGGAGGGAGGGGAAGACAAGTGCTGGTGTACCACTGCCGACGATCTTCAGCATCACTGCTTTCTAAGTGATCCCTGTGTGACCTCCTCTAAGAAATCTGAGTCCAGTGAGAGAAGCCATAGTAGGAAAAGGGACAGAAGGGCAGAGGGAGAGACTTAGAACTGTGGGAAGCCCCACAAGGACTCCCAATGAGGTAAAGGTTTGCTTTGACATTGTTTTCGAACAAGTACAGGAAAGAGACCACAGAGAGCTATGGCCAGATGCACAGAACCAACGAGGGAGAGCAGGAATGCCGTGAATCAAGAACCCACCTTCCGAGGGGAACCCCTGGGAGCAAACAGCATTTGCTTCTATCCAGAGGGAGTGGAAGCCCCGCCTGGCTCCCGACAGTGAGTGACACCAAGAAGGAGCCATCATCGAGAGCTGAGTAATGGCAAAGTACAAGTGTTTTTGTTTGTTTTTATCATCTGTCTTGATGGAAATATTCTTATCTTTGCACTGCCATATGCAAGTAGAATTTAGCTATTCCCATGCACTTCTGTGTAGCATTGGGGTGTTTCCAATAATTATAATATTTTCTCCTCTAAGAAGCTGAAGGATGGGGTGGAACCATGTGCCCCCCACCCACCCATACCGTGGTTTTACTGCTCTGCAACCTGAGTGGGAATAACACTCCCATGTTTGCCCTCTACTAGTCTCTTGCCCTCACCACGCTCATAACACTTCCGACACCAGATGTGGAGCTCTGCCACACATCAAGCAATCCTCCCACCCCAGCTGCACGTCCTGCAATTCACGTGTCCTGCGTGTCTCCCTGGAGATAGCATCGGGTCCCACAGATTAAGGACTCAGTCCCATAAGACTGGCCCCACCTCAGATGCCAATTGCAAGTCCAAGTTGTTTCCTAGACCTCTGACCAACTGTATAAATCGGGGGTTCTGTGATTGCCCCCCTCCTAGGGTTTCATAATTTATTAGAATAGCTCACAGAACTCAGAGAAACACTTATGTTTACCAGTTTATTATAAAGGATACGATAAAGGACACAGATGAACATCCAGAGGAAAAGATACATACAGTGAGGTCCAGAAGGGTCCTGAACACAGGCACCTCTGTCCTCGTGGAGTTGGGGTGCACCACCCTCCCAGCACATGGGTATGGTCACCAACCTTCCAGCTCTCTGAACCCCTTACTGTGGAGATTTCCAATCATTTACTCAATCTCCAGCCCCTCACCCCTTCCCCAGAGGATGGGAGGTGAAGCTGTAAGTTCTAAGTTTCTAATCATGCTTGGTCTTTCTGGCAACCAGCCCCCAACCCGAAGCGATCCAAGAGCCCACCAAGAGTTGTCTCAATAGAATAAAAGATACTCCTATCACCTAGGAAATCCCAAAGGATTTAGGAGCTCTATGTCAGGAATTAGGGGTAGAGACAAAATATTAGATCAAAAGATGTTCCTGGTGCTCTTATCTCTTGGGAAATTATAAAGCTTTGAGGAGCCAGGGTAGAGACCAATATCTCTATTTTCCATTATTTCACACAACCCCAGACCCTAAATCCACATGTGTGGGGGACCTACCAGACCCCTCCAGGGAGGATGCTTGGCCTCAAGGAGTGTGCATTCTAGCTGGAAGTCAAAGGTGAGATCTGGAATAAGATTGTTTATGGATAAGAAATTAAGAGATGGTACCTAGAAAATCATGGAATGAGGGGAAAAGGAGTGATCCTAGGAGTAATTCAATCCAATTCGCCAATATTACAAATGGAGACACTGGGTAGACCAGAGAGGAAGAGTGACTTGCCCAAGATCACACAGCTAATTTGTGATATGCTGCAGACTAGAGCATGTGTGCCTCAATCAGCTTGTTCTGGTTGGTGACTAGAAGGACCAGAGGAGTTGTCATCTATCTCCCTGTATAGATAAGACCCTCCTCCCAAGCCCAGGCTGACCCTTCAATCAGAAAGAACCATGGGGCGCCTGAGCAGCTCGGTCAGTTAGGCATCTGACTTTGCCTCAGGTCATGATCTCAGGGTCCTAGGATGAAGCCCCACATCGGGTTCCACGCTCAGAAGGAAATCTGCTTCTCTCTTTCCCTCTCTCCTGCCCCTCCCCACCCCCCACCCCCACTCATGCTTGCTCTAATAAATAAAAAATCTTAAAAAAAAAAAAAACAAAACAAAAACAGAGCCTGCATGTAGGCTTGTCCTTGCCTTCCACTGCAGGCAAAACCCTGGGCCACTCACTCTACTTCTCCTGGTCTCTGTTTCTGCAACTGATCATCTGGGCGTTTACCACCTGGGCCACAACATGGGCATTATAATAAGAGCTAGTATTGACCACCACGTTGTACAATCAGAGGCTTATCATCCATGCTGGACTTGAGCTTACTGTGTACCAGGCACTGCTCTCAATGCTTGAACTTGCATATCTTTCCAAACTTATTATGACACTATGCAGTCGGTCCTTCTCTGTCCCCCATTCTACAGCTGAAGAAACTGACCCCCAGGGAGGCCAAAAAGTTTCCCCAAGACCATGCAACTGGCAAAGGGCAGACCCAAACCTAACCCCAGTCCCACCGCGCAGACTTGATTATTGACAAATTCCTCATCCTCTCCCGTGTGTCACCTCATTCATTCATCACCATGACCCACACAAGTAGTTATTAATCCCATTTTCCAGTTCTGGAAACCAACCTCAGAAAGATTAAGTGACTCACTCAAGAATAGGAAGCTAATATCGGCACATGTGGGTCTAAGAATCCCCAGGTGTGACTCTGTGTCCTTGTTTTGCAGACTGCTGCCACTTCTAGTGTGTTCTGATGCTGTGGTTTCCTTCTGGTTATGGGGAGTGGGGGAGACGCATGGGTCAGTAAAGGTCTGAAGCTGGGGGTGAGTGTAGGATCTGCCAAGCATAAGTGAGCAGAAACGAAATGAGGATTTGGGGATTGTAGTTCTCCACTTTCTGGTTTTGCAGCAAGCATGGTATTAAGCGATAAAAGTTTGGTTGGTACCTGACAACAGGATTACAAGACTCTAAAATGATGTCCACTAAGTGATTACCACTAAGTCCCATGTAGTGTATACCTGGGTGTCACGGTGTCCATTAAAGTGCCACACTGGGGACACTGCCTGCTGGTTTTTACCCTTCCCTGAAAGACTGTTTGGAGGAGGGCTGACGCTGCCTGAGCTACCTATGCTTTCATAAACCAAAGCTCACCGATGTCCTATAAACATCCGTGTTCTTGCGACCTGGCTCCAAGGCTCTCACCTTTTACCTTCAACCACTTGAATCACCGCAACCCCATATTTGGTCTGCTGGACATTGACCATGATAATGTCTGTTGGCAATTGCGACAAAAAAATAAATTTTAAACATCGACTGAAAATTTTATGATGAACATGCAAGGCATTTCTGGCATGTTAGGTCCAGAGACCCATAAAGAATACCCTTCATCCATGGGTCCATGACAGAGGGTGTTTTTAACAGCTGGCTTTAGCAAATGGTTTGGCTGGGGGCTGCAGGTCCCTTCCCCTGATGGAGGGAAGGGGCGGGGGGGGGGGGTAGGGCAGAGATCATGCTCAAGTGGCCAAGGCAGGCTGTAACCCTCCAGAAAAGGCTGTCCACCAGGGGACTCTGATGATTTGTAATCAAATTGTGTTTCATTAAAGAAAGTATCCAGAGGTTTCCTGTAGGCTGCGTTCTTGCAAATTAAAGATAATGGACCTTAACAAAGAACAAAGAACAACTGTAAGTCACATACCAACAGGTGAAATGACCCCAAGGCAGCTCCATCTCTTTGGAGGCTCACATGCATGATGTGGGTCCTGCTCGGGCAGGAGCCAGGCTGGATTCTCTCTTTGCCCCAAATCACGGGTACCCATTAAAAACAGCTCTGGCGCTGGCTATCTTTGACTCTGAGCCAGTCTCTGACCCTGCCTCTCATCTTTAAAGCATGTTAAGTTTGTAAAGAGACCAATATCCCATTTTGCCTAGCACTTGGGTGATGGGGAGGATTGGTTCCCAGGGCACAGGACTTCATTGCTAAAATCAGGAAACTTCTGGACAAAATGGGACAAGCTGGCCACCCTACTGGGCTTCCTACAATCCCTGACAATGTCAACATCCTGGGATTATTTTGACTAACTCCAATATTCTTAAGAATTACTGAACTGGGGGGCGCCTGGGTGGCTCAGTTGGTTAAACGTCCAACTCTTGGTTTCGGTTCAGGTCATGATCTCAGGGTCATGGGATCAAGCCCCATATTAGGCTCCTTGCTTGGCGGGAAGTCTGCTGGAGAGTCTCTCTCCCGCTCTGCTCCTCCACACCCTTTCTCATAAATAAATAAATCTTTAAAAAAAAATTACTGAACTATAAAAACCCTTGAGCCTATAACAAGTGTGTCATGCGCCAGTAGAGTTTCCAGGACACAGTAGGGACTCTTCAAGTGCCTCCCCTTCTTGTGTTCCTGGCCAAGCACTGTCGCCTCTTGCTGGTCTGAAACCTTGGAGTCCTGTGCTGGTAAAGTCTCCAGAATGTTACCACCTGCAACCCTCACCCCAACCCCAAAGGTTGGCAATTTCTCTGTTCCAGGTGAAGAAACAGGTACCCAAACAGGCATGTGATTTGCCTGACGCCTCAAGGATGTTAACCAAGCAAGCTCAGACTCCATCCTATGTCCTCTATCCCAAGCCCAGGGGCTCCTTGGCCAAACCAAGAGCTGCTGCACACCCCACAAACACACCCAGGTGTGACCCCATGCCTCCAATGTGCCTGGGCTTCTCCCTACCTAGAAGCACCTGCTCACTGCCTGCTTCTTTCCTCCAGAGCACCCCCACTTTCTCTGTGCCACTCACAACACCAGGGGCACCTCATGGGTGGTCAGAGGCCCATCAAGCCTGTGTCCAGGTATCAGTCTCACCCCACAACAGGAACCCCGGGCCCTCCCTGTGTCATCAGGAACTCAGTTCTTGCCCCCCCTCATCACCCCCAAAAACTGTCCAGGAGAAAGGGAAGGGCCTGGAAGGGCAGGCAGGCAGGGTAAAGGGCAAGCTGCACCACCCTGCCATATACGGGGACTCTGGGAACAGAAACCCCTGCAGTTACACATCCACTGAGACCCAAACTGGGCGAGAGAAACCTGGAACTCCAGCCAAGAGGGATGGAAACCCAGGAGAAGCCGGGCCTGGGAGGAGGCAGCAGCGTGTGATTTTTAATTTACTTTTTCTTGCCCTGAGACAAAAATTAATTTGACTTGGGAAAAAAAAAGTAACTTTTTACTTGACTTTTGAAAGTAAAATTTTTGCAACTCCTTTTCCACTTAACAGAACATTTCCTCAACTTCTAAGGCATAATGTTAATATGCGCCAAAGATGGGGAATTCCCTGAGCTCAGCTCACATATCACTGAACTGATTTTTTTCTTAATTTCCTAGTAATACTGGCTGGGTTATGCTAACAGGAGAGTTAACAGCTAATTTTGCTACAGGGAAGATAATAACAGGAAATGATCTTTAATAATGAATTAAACAGACTCCTTGGATCCTGATTCCTTTTATTAGATAAGGTCAGTGGCATCTTAAATGAGCAAATCTATCCTAGGCTGGCAACAAGATACAGAGAAAACTGTCACGCTGACTTACAGGGTAGGGCGTGAGCTCTGGAGAGCAGACGGTGAGGAATCTGATAGAGCAGGCAGAGTGAGCTTCAGACTCAACACTGGACACGAACCCACAGTAGCTGTGGGACAGCCCCCAAATCTCGGAAGTTCTACCCTTGAGCTGTCCGTGCAGATAATAATCCCCACCTCCAGGAGCTTCGCAATCATTCCTGAGCGACAGTGTGTAAAGCCCACCCAGTGCCCAGGGCAAGGCAGGTGCCATTGTGAACAGCACACTGCGTTTGCCATTAGGTAGAGAATGCAGTTCACGGGACCCTTTCATATGCAGTCTGTAGTTCAGCTTCAGAAAAACCTCCCTTCAAAAGGACCATCCAGACACAAGCAGCCTCATTTCAGGACGAGGAAGGTCAAACATTGCCTGAGGCGATCCATTTAGCGAGAGAGGGGATCAGGATCCTAAGGCAGATCTGATTCCAATTTGTTTCATCTATGTGGTTCTCCTTCCATCTCCTCTTTGTTTTACTCAAGCAGATTTCTTAGGAAAAAGTTTTTTCAGGGGCGCCTGGATGGCGTAGTAGGTTAAGCGGCGGACTCTTGGTGTCATGATCTCAGCATGGAGCCTGCTTGGGAGTCTCTCTCCCTCTCCCTCTGCCCCTGCGGCTCGTGCTCTCTCTTTAATAAATAAATAAATCTTTTTTTAAAAAAAGTTTCTTCAGGACACATCACCAATCAGCATTTATTTTATTAGGTGTATACGTGTTCTACTCTATTAATACTATACATGATTCTTTTATACTCTGTTTACTATATTAAAATTATAACACACACACATATATGTAGTCAAACGTACACAAAAATAGAAGAAACAGATACAAACGAAGCCTAAGCTGAAGTTCTAATGTTTTCTGGCAGGAAACCGCATAAAAGCATAAAGTTGATCCAAAATCAAAATGGCTGCACTAACGCGTTGGTGAAGCTCGATTTTAAAGTACCCTTTTTGCTCTCTTCCCCAAAACTCCCCTCCTCCCTCCTTAGCCTTTTCTGTCAGGAGCCCAGGGCCACCCTAAGGACATGATGAAGGAGGCTTACGGCACACACACAATTCCTGTCGAAACCGGCTAGATCCTGCATTTCCCTATTAAACCCCCCAGCCCCTTCCTCTGCCAGGGCTTGGGTGTTTGAAGGCCACAGCCTGCTGCAGCCTCCTTTGCCCAGCAAAGCAATAAAGGTATCGTTCCTCTTTATCCCAGACCCTGTCTTTGTGTTATATTGTGGCTCCGAAGCACAGAGATCAGTTTTCAACAACAAGAGAGAGATGTGGGTAAGCTAGAGGGAAGGGTACAGCCCACGCAAGGTCATGGAAATCGGCATTGCCTCGGGGCTGGGGATAGATAGCTAGTCCTGCCTCCATGCTGCATCAAAGAGGGAGCAGAGATGTGGAGATGGACGGAGGATTTGCTCAAGGTCACACAGAACTCACCTCTCTGGGCTTCCTGCCCAGTCCCCCTTCCACTGTATACAGTGGAGTTGGTGCGGATGCCAGCAAGCCCTAGGGAGCCACTGAGGGTGTTTGAGAGAGTCGCAGGGCAAGACACAGCCTGCTTCTGAATGCTTACCCCAGGAACTTCCACAGGCCAGTAGTCGCGCGCCAGCCAAAGCACCGGCTCACTCTTAACCAAAACCCATGTGTGGAGGTTCCGGTTCCCAGAAGTTTCCAAAGCGGGGGATGTAATTACAATGTTCCCAAGCAAACAAACACACACCTAAGTGGGAGGACAACATATTTATTTGACTAATTAGAGGGAATTCACAGAGAGGATGTACAATAACATCGGCGTTTTTTTTTTTTTTTAAGTAATCCTAATTGACATTTTCTTTTGACATTTTACTAGTAACTCATTTTGGTTTTTATTGTGTTCTCAACAAGGTACCAAGGTGAAGTGTCATACTCTGGCAATAAACAAGCGTGAATCACGCATCACACAAACAGCAGTAGCTCAGGGAGCCCAAGATGCAGAGCCCCAGTTATCAGCCTGCTGCAGGGAGCAGAGGGCAGCGTGGCGATTATCGTGCACAGTGGAGGCCTGCCAATTTGCTGCCTGGCTGCTGAGAGCATCGGTTCTGCTCAACCCAGCTCCCGAAGGGGCCGCTGTCAGCACTTCCGGGCCCCAAGCCGATCCTGTACCCCAAGAACCAAGGACACGTGAGTCTGTAGTCATGCGGCACCTCCTACCACTGCCACACGCCACTGTTTCCGGAAAGAGCAGAGGAAGCGTGGTCTCAATTCAACACAGTTAACCCATGTTCTCAGAGAACCGAGAATGTGTCCAGCTAAGGGGCCACACACAACATGGATAGATGAAAAAGCGATTTGGTATCCGACAAATCTGGGCTTAGGGCACTGAGTTCCCATTTTCCATCCATAAGTGGAGATTAAATACCTACCCTCATGGTCTGTACTGAGAATTCAGTCAGAAAATTACATAAAGCATTTTACACAATGTCTGATGTATTCATGGGTCCCAGGAAGATATGTTGAGGGCCGATGGAAAATACAATTATCATAGCTCAGGGAACTTCACACCAGGACGCAGTGGGTACGTAACAAGTCCCCTGTCAGACTCCATAAAAACTCAGTGCTGGTGAGTGAGGCAGAAACAGAAATCACTGTAATATATGGCAACCTCCAACAGGTTGGGCAATGGGGAGCCACTGAAGTTCTTTGAGCAGAAGAGGGCGGTAAGAGCTGTACTAGGCAGAGAACCAATACAGCCGGTGGCTATTGAGCACTTGAAATGTGGCTAATCCACTGAGATGCGCCCTATGTGTACAGCACACACTGGCTTTCTACTTGATTATAATAAAAAGAATGTAAAAGTACTCATTAATATTTTTCACATTGATTACATGTTGAAATGATAGTATTTTGAATATACTAGGTTAAATAAAATATGTTATTCAAATAGAATTTACCAACTTCTTTTGTGGTTACTAGAACATTTAAAACCACATACGTGACTCCTATTATGTTTCTATTGGACAGCATTGCCCAGGAGAGTTTGCCTGACGCATCAGAGCAAAGAGCAGCTGGAGGCAGCAACATCTGGGCCATTTCATTCCAGCCAAAGTGCTCATGTCCTCTCAGCCTGGTCCTGCCTCTCCAGCTGCCAGTTCATAGAGTAATTAAAATGCCTTGAAGCAGAAAGCCCAGCCCTTGAGTGTGCTTGACGGAGCTCAGAGTTTTGCAAAGCTGTTTCAGCAGGAAACATCCGGGTTGTGTTCTAGAACCCCCGTTATCCAGAGTAGGAATGAGGCGCCAAAGTGCCTGGCTCTCAGCCCTGTTGTCTGGTGACCATAGCTCACGCCCAGCAGCAGCCATTTCACAGGTAAATTAAAAAGCCACCAGCATTTTCCTCTCCAACTGGCACCAAATGGATTGTTTTTCTGTGAGTACTTCTCTTGTGGAGAGTTCTCCAAAGCCTGCAAGATTTATCCCAACAGATCCCATGAATGGTGCTCCCAGGGACAGAGAATGGACACAGTGGATATTGCTCCTTTGTATTCGGCCTTGGGCTGCAAGCTCCAGGCTCAGACTTAAAATTAAAACAATAGGGGCGCCTGGGTGGCGCAGTTGTTAAGCGTCTGCCTTCGGCTCAGGGCGTGATCCCGGCGTTGTGGGATCAAGCCCCACATCAGGCTCCTCTGCTATGAGCCTGCTTCTTCCTCTCCCACTCCCCCTGCTTGTGTTCCCTCTCTAGCTGGCTGTCTCTATCTCTGTCAAATAAATAAATAAAATCTTAAAAAAAAAAATTAAAACAATAATGCCACTGACCAGCACACAGCTATGCTTGTTACATTACGCAAGGACCCGAGAGCAGGCTCTAGGAGAAGAGAACAGTCTCTTGCCACAGCCAACAAGTTAACAGGGACCTGAGTCCTATGGCACAAGGAAATGAATTCTGCCAACCACCAAGTACACTTACAAGAGGTCCACAAGGCTTAGATGAGAATGTAGCCCCAGCTGACACCTTAACTTAACCCCCGTTGAGTCCCTGAGCAGAAAACCCAGCTAACCCAAACCCAGATTCCTGACCCACGGAAACAGGGAGATAGTAAATGTGTGTTGTTTTAAGCCTCTAAGTTTGTGGTGATCTGTTACAAAGAAAGAGAAAACTAATACATCAACCCAGGCCATGCTGGACTCCATTCTACCCCTCCCTCTTGGGTCACAGAGAACCTGTGTGGCCAACCCCATCTGTCTAAACCAATCAACTGAGTCCATCCTGGACATGGGATCCAACTGGCCCTGAGAGCAACCCAGGACATTCGTTTGGTGGTCGGAGACAGAAAATCTCTCTCCTCTGAGTGGTACAAGGTGGGAGGGAATGAACAGTTACAGCCCACGAGGAAGCAGGCTGGCCTAGGAAGCAGGCATGTGGAGAGGGTGACCCCATAACCTCCCGGGCTTGGGGTGCACACTGCATGTAAGGCCCACCCAACTCTGGACTCTCCAGACATGTGAGCCGTTAAACCCCCTCAATTCTCTGTATTGCTTAAGCCATTTTATGCCAATTTTTCTATTCCTCAAAACCTGCAAGTAAAAACCTTCTCACCGGTACAAGAGTTATGTGAGCATCTTCTGTGCAGGCCCTGACCGGACCCGACAGCTTCCTCCCAGCTGCCTCTTGAGTCTTAACAAGAACAATAATGCCTCACGCTCTACTTCGTTCATTCAACAAGAAGTGACTGAGCGCTTATTATGAGCCAGGAACTGCACTGCTGGAACGCAGCAGTGAAGTCGCACCACAGTCCCTGCCTCGTGCACATCAGGGTCCAGGGGGGCTACAAATGGGTCAACCAGCAACTGGCAATGGCAACAGGGTACAAGGCACATGCACTATGGCTAAATGGCCGAATGTCAAAATTAGCACCTAGTCCCTGCTGAAGCCAAACGACACCATCATGGAACTTACCTCTGGGATAAAAGAACAATTCTGGCATCTTATTTTAAAAATTCATTATTTTACACTTTTCTCATTTACATTTTAATAGTCATGTTTTGAACATTCAAATGTCTATGGGCAGGAACAACAATTCCTCAGGATGGTCAGAGGTCCGGTGGGCCTATGACCTCTTAGCTCACATCTGTGGTATTAAATGCTCCTTCTCTGCCAAGGTCAGGGAAGAAGCCAGATCTTTGGGGGCTACCTTGTCTTTTGCTTTTTCTTTATACTCTATAGTTTTTATTTCATAAATTTTCTTTATACTCTATAGTTTTTATTTCATAAATTAGATTCACCGTGAATGCTGGACACAATTTTGGAGGCTTTCCTCCTATTCTGACGTAGCAAAGGTGACAAATATTCCCAAATATTTTCTGGAAACCCTCATGACCTACATAGAATCCCTAAGTAAAATTAAATAACTGAAAATTATATGTAGTTACTAAAGTTTATTCTGTGTAATATTATGAATGCAGGTGCACTAACAATTCTACAAATATTGCAATTGCGATATAATCTAATTTCTATTATTCTGTTCTGTATTATTATTTAAATTTCATAAACATTAGGTGGCTCAGAAATAATATTCTTCCTAAAGTTATCTAGCTAAGACTGCCAATATTTATATTAACTATTACTCTATGTCCCCGTTTATTTATCAACTGGAAATATGTTAAAATGATTTAGTAAATAAAATTCACTTTCGTACCAAAATTAATTATTGTGGTGCTTTACTCTTGCTATCATTTATACTTCAAGCAATTGATAAAATTTCAAAATAGAAACAAAAAAAGTGACCCTGTAATACTTCAAGAGGGCTTACCTATATTTGAAAGTGAATATTTAGATATTAACAATAAATACAAAGGATATATATTCTCATATTATTACTTGTTATTTAAATTAGATATAATGATAACCAAGGCATCATCCAATCAACGATGACTCACAATTTCAGATTCCAAAAGTGACATTGAACTAGGCATTTTGGTATGCAGCCATGCAAAGCTGAACACCAAGGGCAAAGCCAAACGTTCCTCCCTCCATCGGCCAGGATACAACCAGGGAAACAGAAATCACTTGAATAGAATTAATACAGAGAATTAGTCCTACAACTGTGAATTTTATATGTCAATCTCATTGGGGCCACAGGGCGCCCAGATCTTTGGTTAAGCATCATTTTGGGTGTGTCTGTGAGGGTATTTCTGGGTAAGATTCAGATTCGAATCACTAACACTTAGTAAAGCAAAGAACTCAACCTAATACAGGTGGGCCATATCCAATCCCTTGAAGGCCTGAATAAAACAAAAAGGTGGAGAAAGGGAGAATTCTTTTTCTTGCTCCTGCCTTTGGACTCAGACTCAGGCTGGAACTACTCCATCAAGTCTCCTCGGTCTCTAGCTGGCCAACTGCAGGTCTTGGGACTTCTCAGCCTCCAAAATCACATGAGCCACTTCTTTATTTCATATATTTTTATTTTATTTATATGTGATATTAAATTATATAGATGTATATATAAATTGAATTAAATAAAAAATTATCCTATTGGTTCTATTTCTCTGGAGAGCCCAGACTAATACAGTAAGTGGGAGAAGAGCTGATAAGCCACCAGGAGACAGTGATGTCATCCAGAGGTTAGAGAGTGCTGGAAACTGCTACCTGGGCTGGAGGGACAGAGGGAAGAGGTGATGTCACGGGAGGCTGGGGCGACCCAACGCAAGCTGGAACCTAAGTGGACCACCATGGCAGAAGCTGGGACCACAGAGGAGACACAGCCATTGCCTGAAAACCCCTCAGAGACACAGGAAGGAAGAGAAATACTCTTGCTTCTCCCTTCCTCCCACCCACAATCTTCTGAGAGTGCTTCCCATTGGCTGAGCCCAGCTAGAAGCCAGCTGACACGGGAGCACGCAGGGGTCACTCATTCTCCTGACGTAGGGAGTGCACTGGGGGAAGGGTAGGAACAGGCCTGACTACAAACAGGCCAGAACCAACCCCTGCCCAGTACAGTGTCTTATCCTCGCAACAACCAGAAAAAGGAGGTGGTTCATGATCACTAAGTAACTACAGTTCAGAGAGGTGAAGTCACTCTCCTAAGGTCACACAGCTATTAGATAGCGAGGTTCAACATTACAGCAACACAAAGACCTTAAAATGGACAATTAGACATCCCTGCTCTTCTTCAAAGTACTTTTCCAGCAGCCTTAGTACCTGAATCGTCTCCTCTCCCCTCCCCTGTGCCAAATATCTTGTTCATTTCTTATACAAAAACATACTGTTTGCTTCACTGTCTCCTTCAGACTGTATCACTGGGGATTCACCTTCACTCAAAGGGGCCGCTCAAAGGATTTTCCTATGGAAAAGAGTCTCTTCTCTAAAAGAAACTTGGGTCCTCGGTGTCAAAATCATTTATTTGCCCTACTTCATGAACCCATTTGAAGTGTTCTGCCATTAAAAATGATGGACAATCCTCAGGCCTCTTTCCAATCCTTATAATGTGGTTCTAAGAAGTCCTAGACGGAGGACTGTCCCAAGCTGATCTCCAAGAAGGACTCCTACCTCAGGGTCAGAGGACACAGGAGTCTGTTTCTTTCATCAGAGGTATAGAACACCCCTTGCCCCTTCCCAGGAGGTGGGGAACAGCCAGGAGCTCAACTAGGTCGCCCCCTGGACCCCCCACCCACCTCCCGACCTAGGAGAAGGGTGGCCAGGACCCTGGAGACCCAGCCAGACACTTCCCTGTACCATCCCCTTCTCACTTTCTCTCATTTATTATAAAGTAACACAGCAACAGCTATAAAGAATTTAGAAAATCCCAAAGCAGAATTACCTCTAACGCCACCACACAGAGATGACTAGGGATGTTTTCTAGTCTTTTTTTTTCTATACGAAATAGACATCTTCCCCTGTGAACAGAGTGGTAGATGGTCAGAAACAGTTGGGGTTCAAGACCCCTCGGTGCCTGAGGGCCAGTAAGTTTTGGCTCTCCATCTTCTAGAGCTGCCATGTCCCCATATGTAATGTGGTCATTATTCTGATATCAAACCCACATCCCAAAGTTGCCAGAAGGATTAACTGCATCACTCCCCACAAAGCCTTAGAGCAGTTCCAGGCCCACTGCAAGCACTATTCTCATGATTATTACGTTTCCATGGCAGCAAAAATGTACAGGAGCACCATTTTAATGGATGCATACCATTCCATTAAATGGATACATGCGTAGATGAGTGATGTAAGTTACTTAACCGCTTCTCTATTGTGGGATATTTAGGGTCTTTCCAAAGTTTTGCTACTCTGCCCAATGATAAACTCACACATAAATCTTTTTGCATTTGTTGATTTAGCTGACCTCCATCCTAGAAGAATAATTGCTAGATCAAAGGGTAGGAGCTTGCTTAAATCTTAATGTGTGATGCTGAATCGCTCTGTAGAGAAACTGTGCCATTCTTATTCCACGGCGCTGATGGGGGAGACCCTGCAGCCCCGGCATTATCAAGCAGTTGTTTCATTGTTGGTAGTTTTGAATCAGTGCCAAGCAGATGGGCAAGAAATGTTATCATCTTAGTTGATATGTTTTCCCTTTGGCTACGTCAGTGAAGCCCTTCTGCCCCATTTCTCAGCCCGCCCCCCACCCATGTCTTCTCTTCCCACATATCCAGCACAGACAAAACATCAGCTCCCTAGCCATCAGTGGAGATGTTTAAGAACAGCTATTCCCAGGGGCCGGAGGTCACTGAAGGCGCCTAAAGCATGGCCATCCTGACTGCTCTCAGAATTTGTCAAGAGCAGTAGCAGAAATCAGAAAGACAAGACAAATGGTCTCTAAAGCATTTGGAAGAGAATCTCCTGGGATCAAAGCTCGAGATAACCCAGGACCAGTAGCCATGAGGTGTGTGTTTTCACCCAGGGGAAGGGCACACATCACCAAGAAGACATGGGTGGACAGGAAGCCAGGCAAGGACTCAAAGGCCACCAGAAAACAGGAACGGTGGGGGGGGGGGGGGTGACTCCCGGTCAAGAAGGAAGGTTGCCAGCTATGGCTGTTGGGCTCCCTTGAGGCCACCTGGGTGGCTACTCGGTATTTCACCCAAACACCAATGAAAAAAACTACCTTTTCAAAACTGAGGATATAATTAAAGTCTATTCCTGCTAGGACTGAGAAAATAACCATGCAGCATGTCCTAGGTAACAGGGACTCTTGGCAAATGTTTACAGAATAAATAAATCAACAGAGTAGGGAAAATTAGTTTGGGATTTGTCAAAAGTTCTGATTGAACTGAACTCTCTTGTCAAGACTTAAGAGATCATTAATGGCTGCAAAAATCATTATGTTTTAACTGGCTGTTACGTGCAAGGCACTCAGACACACGGAGACAACAGAGAGAAGAATGAACAGACCCTGCCTTCAAACTGCTCCCAGGGCAGGGCTGAGGGTAACAACACGCCCTCGGATTTGAGTCTCAGCTCCCCAATTCAATAACTGAAGGTATGCTGACTGAAGAGTCTTGAAGCCTCAGTCTTCCCATCTGTGAAATGGGGCGCTCACAACAACCACCTTACAGGGCTGTGTGAGATCAAAGAGATTACACTTGTGACATGCCTGGCAGGAAACAAACAATAAATGGCAGGTGCTGTTATTTTATTTTTATCAAGAAGGAAGCAAAGAGGCTCCTGCTCTCATCAGTTCACCAGCCCCAGGCAAAGTGGGAAGGAAAACCAATGGCCAGACTTCATTAGTGACTGCACTTGGGGCCCATTCCTTTGTCTTGCATCTTACTTTCATCTGCAAAGACCCTACCTCCAGTAAGCTCGTACTTCCAAGGGCCAAGGGTTAGGATTTGAACATCTCTTTGTGAGGGATACAATTCAACTGCCAACAACCAGGAGCACCCTTTCCTGTGGTATCTGCATGGTTCGCTCACTCTTTTGCTTCATTCCAGGCTCTGATCAAAGGTCACCTTCCTGGAGAGGCTTCTGGACCCACCTTACCTGAGGCAGCCCTCCCCACCCCATGCCCTACCCTGCTCTCCTTTTCTCCACAGAGCTTGCCACTTCCTGCTCTGTTACATATTTTAATGTTTATTATTGATCTCTCCCACTAGAACACAAACTCCCTGAAGGTAGGGGTTAGTGTGGCATACAGTTGGCACTCAATAAATGTTTGTGCAATGACTGAGACAGTGAGTGATGGTTGTCTAGTCTAGTTCCTCTGTTGGGGTACTGGGGGACACCATGGCCAAAAAGTAACCTTAACTGTGCCAATAGAGGCGAGCCTCCAGAGCACCAGGGAGCTGGGCCACTCAGCCACCCACCTGTGGTCAGGGCCATCCCATCACTGCCTCCCCACGCATCTCTAATGACCCCTGGCAGGTTTTCCAAGACAATCGTGAAAAGAAACTGAATCCCAGCCTCATACACCCCCTTTTCTCTCTCTCACACACACACACACACACTTACCCGCACACAAATGCACACACCTATATACACCCTAACATGTACATATTGACATTCAGAGACACACACCCACTTACACAGATATGTTCATACGTACACGCACTGAGATAACCATATGCACACACATACACATGTGTACACCTACACACATGTAAACACACAGATGCGTACCCTCAAAAACACTCACCACATGCACACATATGCGCGTGTACGTGCATACACAAGACACATACGCATCAACACTGAGATGTATGGACATATTCTCACCCTCACAGACTCACACACAGACATACACATGTGCACATTCACTCACACATGCACACACACATCCCCCAACACAAGCACACAAACACACACTCACAGCTGGGCCACGGCTGCCATTCCTGCTACTCACCTGCTTGTTTATTCAGGAAGATAAAACAACCCTGGCCCTGTGCGGACTTCCCTGGCAGAAAGACAGACTAATAAAATCCTTAGCTTAACATCATCTAATCCTACCTCCCCGCCCATCGATTCCTCTCTGATGGGGCCGTCAAGCTGTCTATTTCTGCAGGACGTGCATCTGATCTTGGAAAAATCACAGGATTAGCCATCCGGCCTCACACGCACCCCGCTCACCGGAAATGGGGCTCTCCTGGACCTGGCACCCTCTCTCTGAGCCCTTCACTAACGCAGCAGCCTCTCTCCTCCAATGGGACAAGGAACGGAAGGGCTGCATGCACTAAGGCCAGGAAGGGCTCCACCACTCCCCAGCCACAAGCATGACCCCAGGGTCCTTGGTTTCCCTGCTGCAACATGGGGATAAAGATCCCTGCCCCTTAGGACAGAGAGGAAGGATGAGGCGGAGATCCACTGGAGTCCAGAAAGCAGGATAGAAAATGCCAAAAATCAAGTGGAGAAGGTTCCAGAAAAGGTGTGGAGGCAGAAATAAGAGAGGGAAACATGCGGTAGCTGAATTTAGTCCTGCATCTAGTTAGCTTTTCTAGAGCTGAGCACTTCCTGGGCAGTTCTGAAGACGTGATAAAGACCCCTTTCAGGGCCCTGGTTTCAGCCACTCTGGGGTTCATGGTCACCTCTTTGCAGCACCTGTTTCCAGGACCCACCAATATGAATTCTGCACATACGCAAAAACAAGTATTTTTCAGTTAAACCATGCAAAACCTATCTGCCAACGAGGTGAAATTCTGCAGCTATGCACCCTCATGAGATGTAGTAACATGATGAAGCTTAAAATCAATGTTCAACAAGCAACCCCTAGAGTACTAGGGAGACAGCCCTGGATTCTGGAAGGAGCTGGGGATGGAGGCAGATAGATCTGAGCCAACTGAGTGGCCTTAAACAAGTTTCTTAAGCTCTCAGAATTGGTTTTTCTCATCTACTAAATGGGAACACCACCAGTTCCTACCTCACAGGGTCTTGAGAAGACGTGATGATGCATCATCTGCAAAGCGCCCAGCACAGGGCCCGGCACACAACAGGTGCTCGGAAAAGGGAGACCTTCTCCTCCCCTCTGAGAACTTACCAGCCAGTCCTAGTACAGGGTTGTGGGAAAGGCCAGCCCTGAAATCAGACTTTCTGGGCTGGGAGCCTGGCTCTGACCCTGGACAGGTCACTTTGCCTCAGAGTGCCTGGGTTCCCACTTACTAAGGGTTGGCTGCTCCCTCTGGTCTGCCCACGCATGGGCTGAGCACCTCTAACAACTGGAGGACAGACACCGTCAGGATCAGAGCTCCTGGTGCTCCAGGTGGGAGGTCACTGCTGTGTTCAGGAACTGTCCACTGAGGCTGCAGGTGACAGCAGGTGGGTGGACGGCCTAAGGGCAGAGCCTAGGCCAGGAGGCCCGGGGGCATGGTGCTAGGCACTCCACGGGCCCTCAGATGTTTTCTCAGGGATGTCCCTCTCTATCAGCCTGGGGCCTGGCACCTGAATGGGGCAACTGAGGGCCTTGTGTGGATTCATTTCCTAGGGCTGCCGCTAAAACAGCAGCAATTCATTGCCTCACAGCTCAGGATAGAGGCTGGAAGTCCAAAATCGAGGTGCCGGTAGGGCCGTGATCCCTCTGAAAGCTCCAGGGTTGAAGCTTCTGTGCCTCTCCAGCTTCTGATGGCAGCCGGCCTTCCCTCAGCCTCTGCGGCCATCTCCACACGGGCTCTCCCTGTGCCTCCGCGTCTTCCTCCTCTGTTTCTCATAAGGATTCTTGTCACTGAACTTGGGGCTCACCTGTATCATCCAGGATGATCTCACCTTGAGATCTTTACCTTAATTACATCTACAAAGACCCTTTTTCCAAATAAGGTCACATTCTTAGGTTGCAGGGCTTAGGACACAGACATATCTGTTGGAGGCCACTACAGTCAATCCACTATGGGACAATTTACAGAGGTGCGGGCAGGCTTAAGGCAGACTAATAAGGGAGGGTGGACTCATTAGCACTCCTAAGCCTCAGGGGGTGAGGAAGAGGGAAGAACTGGACTGCGGAAGCACGGTGAGCTGGCTGCCTGGCTCAGCCACCACAAACCCCCAGCTCAGCAGGGAGGGAGCAGGGGAGAAACACCCTGTTCTCACTTCTGTTCCTGGTCCCCTGCGGCTTCCCACCCCCACTGGCCTAACCGAAACTGAAGCCAGAGGATGGGGGAGCCTAGGTGATACAGCCATAGCAAACACACAGCAGCGTGAAGAACTCTCTAGAACGGCAAATGTGAATATCCTGCATAGCCCAGTTTCTTGCTTCGAAGTCCTCTGGTGCAAACGGTCTCCTGAACGAGCATCTCATTATAGGAGAAACATAAAAACTGTGTATCTGTTGAATTTGCATTTCCTTCAAGTTGCTCCAGACTTTCCCCTCTTGTGCCAAACTCCTGAAACTTTCCCCATGCCTGTCCTAAGTCTATGATGTCCCCAGATTTGGCACTTCTCGGGACGAGGGCAGACACCCACCCACATCCCCGTCACACCAGACAGGAAAAGAACAAATGAATAATGGAGGGGTGGGACAGCAGAGTCTGTGGTCCTAGGACTGAGCTGGGGGTGGAACCAGTGGTACGTTGTGCAGCAGAGACAGAGCAAGGAGCCCAGGGCCAGAGGAGCCCGGCTCAAGCCACCACCCATGCCACATGCCGCACCCATCTCTTCCCCATACTCTGGAGCTAGGGCATTGAGGGGCTGCCAAAGGTGAAACCGATGGCCTGGGACCCACCGGGCAAGACTCTGCCCAGAAGGGCCACCTTCTCGCCCGAGGCCAAGGCACAGAATCCTAGCCCCCGGGCCACTGTACCCTGCTCCACTGCATGAAAAGCAGCCCTGCAAATCACTCTAGCTGCTGTTTCATCAAGTGCCATGAACAAAATATACTGCAGAAATCACACGGAGGCTCTGTGGAGGGGCCGAGCAGCCCTCCAATTACTGTCACATAACCTTCTCCAACTTGATCTCCCTTATCTTATCTATAATAGATAAATGCCCAGCCCCAGGGAAGGCAAATATTTTTAAAAGCTGAGTATAATAAACCAGAAAAGTGTCAGCTGTCACCAGCAGAAAGCAGTACCCATTAGTGGACTCAGAGCAGTCCTCACGGCCCCCACCCTGCCCCTGGTCCAGGGAAGAGTGCTATGGAAGCCCCCTCCCACCCACCCCCACCTGCTCACACTGAAGAGCCCACTCTGAGCCAGGCCATAGAAGAAGCGAGCGCCATGCCTGCCGGCCGCCAGCAGCTCCCAAAATGAGGGAAGACCGTGTCTGAGCTGCAAGCAGCCAGCCCAGAGAAGATGTCCTTATCACACAGAATGTCGTGGGCACAAGCCCTGCATTCTCTCTCCCCGACCTCCTGTCAGCCACGTGGAAGGGCCCAGGCAGGCCAACCAGCAGGAAGCTTGGTTAAATCCACCCTCTCTGCGGGAGCTGCACATTCTAATTTTGCCTTGGCAGAGATGGGAGCAGCCAACATGCCAGGCCATCAGGGGGGATGCAAGCCCAGAGCCAGCCGCCAAGGGTGGAACTCCAGAAAAGGCCGCCAGTGAGCATGGGCTGCCTCCTGCAACACTAAAGCACCCATTCTGCAGGCGAGTGCTCGCAGCCACTGTCTGAGCCATGAGGGGCCAGGCCCTTCTGTGGGGGCTGTGGGACTCCGGGAGAAAAGGGAGGCCTGCTAGAAGGACCACAAAGTTGGGGGGCTTCTGCCCCGAGTCCATTCTGGCCCCCCATCACCACAGGACCCTGCTGCTCTAATGGTGAGTGTGGGCCTTTACAGGTAGCCCATCTAAGGTCCCCATGGACCTTCCCCCTCAGGCTTGGGGACCAAGGAAAGAGCTGCCAGCAAAAGAGTAGCCACCCCTGGTTGCCTGGGCCCCACTCCTGACTCCATGTCACCTAGTCTGTCTGAGACACAGTTTCCTTATTGGCAGAAAAGAGCAGCTAATAGGACCCACCTGAAAGAGCTCGGAGCGGGGGGGGGGGGGGGGGGGGGGGGGGGGGGCAGGGGGCGGTGTCAAGGGGGAAGAACCATGGGAAGCACACATAGTAAGCGCTCGCTAAATGGAAAACGTTAGTATCATTACTACTCTTTTATGACTTTCAAACAGGGAGCTGAGGGTCCAGGAAAGTGATACCCAACAACACACAGCAGGAAAGTGAGTGGAAGACCCCAACCCAGAGTGCAGAGCCAGGTCCAGCTCCCTGCCGGCCCCATGCAGTGCCTCCCACGATAAAGCGTCCACATGGGGCACAGACGCAGCTCAATCACAAATAAGATGCATTTCCAGTTGTTCTGGAAGCTATAAAGCAGCTTACTGGACACAGCTGAGTCCAGAGCCCTCCCACACTGGGTCATCTCAGGGAGAATCCTGGCTGTGTGACCACAGCTCTCCAGGCTGGTTTCTCCAGCCCTAAGACGAAGAGGTAGAACTACATGGCTCTGCCACTCTCTGTGACCAGAGAACAAGCTCTTTCAACCCCAGAACCCCGTCCCCTGCCATCCCACACCTCCCAGCCCCC
Organism: Ursus arctos; assembly: GCF_023065955.2. Taxonomy (NCBI): domain Eukaryota; kingdom Metazoa; phylum Chordata; class Mammalia; order Carnivora; family Ursidae; genus Ursus; species Ursus arctos. Next base: position 21,611,347 of record NW_026622863.1, read on the forward strand.
CGTCCCTGGCACTACTGAATGGGGCCCTTTACTCGCTTTGCTGCTTGAGGTCCACGCAAGAGATGTCTAGTTGCTGGAAACTTTTAAGTCATGGAAACAAATATTTCTGGGAGAGGGTGGAACACGAGCTGTTTTCAATATGTATTTTTAGGACCCTGTACAGGCCTGAAGTCCTCTGATTAGTTTAGAACCAAAAACATATGTGTGTCAGTTTCGCCTGATTTAGACGAGGGCGTGACTGGAGTAAGAACAGCCCCCCCTCCACCCCGCCTGCCGGATTTTCTGATTTGTTGGGAAAAGCCAAAAGGTTCTTCAGAACAAAAAGACAGTCCTTGCCCCCCTCCTTCCGCCCATATCCCATTCTTCTCTTTCTCTTGGCCTGCCTTCCCTGCTCTGAGGGGGGTCTGAGGGCCCTTGGGAGGCCTCCAGAGCAAGGGCACCCAGCCCCGCCCGCAGCCCAGGCCCCGCCCAGCAACTGGGCACAACTTCCAGATGATGTGCACAGGCCAGGAACTGCGCCGTGCGAGCTGGAGAGCCTGCCTCCCAGAGCCATTCCTCTCAAACCATGTCAGGAAACATCCAGAAAGATTCACCCCAGGCTGTGCCGAGCCTCCGCAGAGCCCACAGCCCATCCCACACCCTGCCTCAGGCACACCTGCTGGATCTGGTCCCCACAGAGAGGACTTCCCCCAGCTGAGCCTGCCCTGCGGGGAAGCATGTGCATTCACGTCACGTGTGTGTCGGTGTCCTGGCCAAGTGAGGACGGTGGGTCTGCCCAGATGGAGGCCACTAAGGCCTCCCAGTCTCCACAAGGCAGCCAGGCACAGAGTCACTCATATAACTTCTCTCCTTGGAACCCCACAACCGTCCCGTTCAGATTTTTTAGGACACTTCCAGATAAGCCCAAGGAGCTCAGAAATATAAAGGGGCTAGAAAGCAATAGAGCAGGGGGAAACGCAAGTCTGTGTGATTCCACAGCCAAGTCCTGGGACTCTAAGCCCGCTTCCTCTGGCTCTGCGGCATAAGTCCTGTGGGCAAATGTTGGGGGGGGTGGCTAGTCAGCCACATGTCGGGTGGGCAGAGAGGGAGCTTGGGTGCGGAAGGCCCTTCCCACACACACAGGTGTGGCCCTGGCTGAGGGAGGCCAGGACTTGGGGACCTAACACCCACCCCCCCCACACATGCAAACACACACACACACACACACACACACACACACACACGTGCACAAACGTCCTCCCCCCGCCCTTCTGCTTCCTGTCCTTCAAAGCCTCCTGTGGATGCTTTTGAAACTTCCTGTCTGCTTCTTTACTCTAAAGGACTCGCAGCCTTTCTGGAAGCGGACAGCATATAAATGATGACTATGAACACATGTTCACATCCCCAGGCAGCACATATATGGAGACCGCAGATGCAGGAAGTACACAATGGCTCACATACAGTTCCCACACTGGCTGACCAACAGATAAACACACACTCCCCTGTGGGGCTGGTCTCCTGCAGGCCCAGGGGTAGGTCAGCCCATGCTCCCCAGAAGACACCAGATATCGGTCTGAATACAGAGTCTAGATAAAGGGACTGGGGACATAAAGAAAGAGACTTAGAAGGGAACAAAAAGAGGAGGGAAGAAGAAACCAGAGAAGGAAGGAGGAGGGGGAAGGAAGGGAAGGAGGAATGAGGGAAGGGGAGGGGACAGTACTGGATCAGGCCCCCTTTTGAACCCCAGTGAGTACACACGGTGTAGCCCATTAACCTCCAAGTCTGGAATCAGGCATACAACAAATCACATTTTTATTAGCTGTGTGATCTTATGCAACTTACTTAACATCTCTGAGTCCCAGCTTCTTTTTCTGTAAAAACAGGGATAATACAATAGCTGTGTCAGAGAGAAGCACAGACACAGAATAGCACCGGGCACATGGAACATACTTGATGAGGCTGGAAGAAAGACCAGACAGGGTTCCTAGAGGCACAAGTGAGGCCATATACATCCCACGCCAGGCATGTGGTCACTGCACAGAGGATATAACTGCTGTTGTTTCTATATCATCATCATCTTTATCACATGCCAGGCACTGTTCCAGGTGTCTTTGTAGCCATGATCTCACCTGACCCTCCATCAACCTTGCAAGGTATTATATCATCATCCCTATTTTGCAGATGGGTTAGGCAGAGGCCCAAAAAGGTTGGGAAGAATCATTTGTTCAAGGGCACACAGCTAGCTGGCAAGTAACAAAGCCAGGATGTAAGAGGGGCCCTGGACCCTGTATCTCTTCCACAACATCACCACAGGGTGGGGCATTCTGAGTTTAAATTGTGCTGTTAAAAATTCAAAGTAAATGAGGGAATGAGTCCACACCTAACATTTATTGAGCATTTACTGCATGCCAAAACCTATGTGCAACGTTTTTGTCCTTGAATCCTCACAGTGACCTAAGGACATAAGTATTATTATGATTTTTTTTTTTAATGAGAAAACTGGAGCCCAGAATGGTTAAATACTTTGCCCAGGGTCACCAGCTAGTACGTGAAGGACCCCGACTCAAGTACAAGCAGGGTCCCCAGAGATAAGCTCTAACTACTCAGCTGAGCACAGATTAACCTGACCTAGTGATACAGAACAGTCTCTAAAGCATATTTTTTTAATATACTTTAAGTAAAAAGCAAGGTGCGCAACAGCCTGTGTAATGCGCTACCTGTTTAAAAGGAGACAGGACACAGACACTGTCGTCTGCACAGAGCATCCGGGAAGCCGTGCCGGAAGCTGGCCATAACTGGTGTCTCCAGGAAAAGGAACGGGAGCCTGGAGTCAGGGATGGGGGAGATTCGTACTTTTGCACCCTCTACATTTTTATAGATGCCTTTAAAAGTATGAATGTGTTGGCCCCCTGTTCAGAAAGAATTTATTTTTATTACTTTGTCAGCTTAATGGAAACATGGTGTTAGCATGTATCTGGTGTTAGCATGGGAAGGAGGCTCAGGCAGGGATAGAGGTTATGTCCAACCAGAGGCCCTCAGTAAAGGAGTTGCATGTTCACATCTGTGTCCACAGCCTCTAAAGAAGACTAACCACAGCTCCAGGGTTCTTCCCTGTTACCTCTGCTCTGGGCCCAGGACTCAGATTACAGAAAGAGGCCTGCAGACCAGTTGGAGAAATGACTTTCTCATCCTGGAGAGTGCTCCAGAACTTTCTATGGCTCACTATTGCCTCTCCTTTGCAGATGGGCAGTGGGAAGCCCTCTGACCAGGCTGCCTGCCCTTACTCATTGTTGGCCTTCACAGAACAGTTTTCTTCTCTGGGCCAGCTTCCCCACCAACACAGCATTGGCTGCCGGGGTGAGAGTTCCCTCTCAGCTCTCAAGACATCAAGGTCCAAGGACTCCAGTGCCTCCTGCCAGCCCCAGGCCCACCACAAGCACTTGTAGGGGTCCACACAGACTCATGCCTGATGGGCTCCCATTTAGATTTAGTTACAAATAGCCCAGTACATATTTTAGACTAACCCTTCAAGGGGACATTCTCACACCTGTTTCAGAGGCTCATACTCTGAGTAACCACAGAGACTTGCCAGCAGCAGGTCTCAGAACTCAGCGTCATGGGGGCGATTGTTCAAAATGCACATTCAGGACCCACCTGGGAGAGTTAGCTTCAATCAGTGGTCTGGAGTGGGGCCCCCAACGTACCCATTTAACAATGCTCTCAGTTCTGATGCAAGCGGTAGGTGGGCTTCAGGACAGCCCCATCTGGTTGTCTCCCAGAAGCCCCAAGGTTCTTTCCTTCTTGGGGCAGTAGGGCTGAAATGGGCACTGGAGGAGGGGCAGACTTCTGGGGGAGAGTGCCAAGTTTGGCTCTGGACCCATCAAATCAAAGGTACCTGTGGGGAGGTCCCGGAAGAGGGTCTGGGGGCAGCAGGCCAGATGCTCCAGGGCACAGGAGAGCATCTCCTCTAAAGAGAAGAAACCCGAAATCAAACCCATATTCTTCTTCACAGCAAGCAAGAAAGAAGGAACCGGAGAGAGGGAGGCTAACTGCAGGGAGGAAGGAGAAGCAGCTAACTCTGTTGAGGCAAGTGAAGGGACCAGCATATAGTAGGTACATCCAGTTTCCAGGGCCCAGTGACCCTAAAAACACAAACCAGAAGCCAGAAGGCCTGGAGGGGAGGAGTTGCCCCCAGGGGCCCGGGGGCGCACCTCGCAGATGAGCAAACTGAGGTCACCAGATGCGCAGGAGAGCTCCGGCAGGCCCACTTTGGGCCAGGGATCGGCGCGGGGTTTGCGGTGGGTGGCCCGCGCAGAGCCAAGGAGGCAGCGCTCCGTTGGGGTACGTTTCACAAGGGCGCGGCGGCAGCGGCGGCGCTGCGGGAAGGCAGGTGGGCAGCCGCGTGGCCACAGCGCCCCCTGGTGGCCATGGAGTTCACAGCGCGCAGCGGCCAGGTCTCTGTACCGCAGAGGGACAGAAGGTCGCCCGCAGCGCGGCACGGGCAGACACCCCACCCCACCCCTTGCGCACTGAAGTAGCTGCCTTCTGGGGTCAGGCCCCAGGCAACAGTCCTTTCCTCCCCCTCCCCTCCCATATATTTTTTTAAGGGACAGCAGCTGCCCACTGCTAACACACCCACCCCTCCCCAAAGAGGATTGAGGCTCTTTGTGAAATTTTACTTCCTCTCCCAAACAGTGACACCTAAATGTGGAACTGTGAATTCCGGTGTGGCCCCTGACTTCACTGATCTTAGTTTACACTCAGGCAGTGCAGGTCATGTCTGAAAGCTCCCTTTTTCAACACCGAGGTTAGGGTCCTAAAAGCATAGAACCCACCTCCTGCCCTGCCCATCCTCACAGGGAACAGCCCACTTCCTCAGCAACGAGGCTGTTGTAAGCACTTTCCAGGTATGATTTTTCACACCAGCCTATTATTATCCCTACATAGATAAGGCAGCTGAGAGGTTAAGGAACTTGCCCAAAGTCACACAGGGAGAGGGAAAGATAGGATTTTAACTCCTGCAGTCTTGGTTCCAAAAGAGGGGAATTTCAGGTACCGGGAGGAAAAGAAAAAGAAAAGTCACTTCTAAGACAGGGCAGTGCTGGAGTGCTGGGGGCCTCCATTTTGTGTGAGAGTCTAGGGTGCCTTGTTGAAAGCTCTCTGGCTCCATTACAGAGCCAGCACGGGTTGGGCAGCTAGATGGAGAGATGGGGGAGGGAGAGGAGTTCTGCCTCACCCACCCCCAGACCCCTCTGTCCATCTCCACCGGCGGGGGATGGTGCCTGAGGATGGAGAAGGAAAGAGACTATGGGGAAGAAGGAGGCATGGAGATTTTACCTGTCAAAAGAATTTCTCTGAGCTCCTTCAAATTCCAGTGGCACAAGGCTCGCTGTGGCTTCACATGCAGCCATAGGCCTCCCATCACCCTCCCCCCAGCCCCTGCCTGAGACGCTGGAACAGAATCCTCACTAGCCACCTGATTTCTCTGTCTGGCCTCAAGCACAGACGGCTGAGGTCTAGACCTTCCAGAGTTGCTTCCTCTCTGGCTGAGATCTGAAATATCAAAGTTTTCTAGTCCAGCTGTTGTAAACCCACCCAGGTCTGCACATGCCTCTCCCCACGGCCTGTTGTCAGCAGGCTGCAGAGCTGAGACCAGCGGAGCCGAGAGGCCAGCAGGAGCGGAAGGGGCCATTACAAGACTGGGCACACTAACTTTACCAGAACCATCTCTGAGGTTGAGAAACTAACACAGGACCCTGTTTCCCCTTCGTGGGTGAGTTGGAAACCTGGCAAGGCCTCCATAGTGCCACCTGGGCTCCAGAGCCCCGGGAGCAAGAGATGCGAAGTTTTGGAAGGAGGAAGACAAGCTGGGGGCCTAGGGTTTTACACATCATCTGTCTGATTCTTCCCTACTATTAACATACCCTGGCGAAAGAGGCCAAACTGGACTGCTTATTAAAACAAATCACCTGAGTTTTCGCCCTTCTCCCTGATGGGAACTCACCTACCAATTCCCCCAGGATACCCCAGAATTGAAACAGAATGTGTCACACTCAGATATACTCTCCCCTTTGTTATTAACAGCTGAACCTTGGTGCAAGGCATGCTGGGATCTTGGTTCTATGGATCTGAGGACAGGAAGAACATGGAACCTGCAGGAATAGAGGCCCAGGGGCCCCTTTCATGTCTTCTTAGAACAGGCCATATTCCTCCCACCAGCCACATGACCTCTGCACACACAGCTTTCTCTGCCCAGACCAACTTTCCCCCCACCCTCTTCACCCATGAAATGATGAGTCTTCCTTCAGGTGCAGGAAAAATATCACTTTCTCGAGGAAGCTTTCCTGATACATGTCTCCCCCAAGTCTAGGTTACCCTCTGGGCAGAAGTCAGGTGGCTTACGTGGGGTTCCCAGAAGCCACAGCCTAAGACCAGGACTGGGATGCAGATAGTTTATCTGGGAGCGGTCCCTAGGGTGCAGGAGTGAGGGAAAGTGATGGGTGACACAGAGAAGAAGAAAAAGATCAGCAGGGGCTCTGCTAGGACCTCTTGAGAAGCAGTGAGAAGACCCCAGAGTTGGCCCCCTAAAGGACAGGAGCATTTATCATCTGGTGCACATATAGGGTGGATGCTTTAAGAGCCAGGTGGGTCTGAGCTGTCAGGGAACTGGCCACCAGCCACCGTGGCTGGGGCTGAACTCTGAGCAGGTCAAGGAATGTGAGGAGTAGGTGCCACGCCTTGTGCTTATGTGCTGGCTTCCCTCGCCGCTGAAGCCCCAGCGCCTCGTATAGTGCTGGCAGTGTGGCGACTCAAGGGTTACCTTCAGAATTAACGGATTGAGTGACTGAATGAACACTGTAAGACTGCCCCCAAAAGAGACTAGCAGTCCACTGTAAGCCATTCCAAGGGTCCCCATCACTGCATCAGATGATTCGATCAAGAGTGAAAGGCAACCAACATAATGAAAGAAAATATTTGCAAATCCTGAATCTGTTATGGAGTTGTTATCCAGAATATACAAAGAACCGCTCCAGCCCAACACCAAAAAAATCAAATAACCTGACTGAAAAAGGGGCAAAGGACTTAAAAAGCTATTTCTCCAATGATCTACAAATCACCAACAAGCATATGAAATGATGCCCAACATTACTGATCATTACAGAAATGCAAATCAAAAGTCACATTGAGATATCACCTCACATCCATTAGGATGGCTATTGTAAAAAAAAAAAAAAACAGCAAATATCAAGTATTGGCAAGGATGTTGAGGAACTGGAACCCTTCTATGCTGTGGGAGTGTAAACTTGTCAATCACTATGGAAGGCAGTATGACAGCTCCTCAAAAAAAAAAAAATAGTCCTACCATATGATTCAGAAATCCCATTTTAGGGTAAATATTTGAAAGAATTGAAAGCAAGGTCTTTAAGAAATATGTGTACCCCCACGTTCATAGCAGCACCATTCACAACAGCCAAGGGTTGGAAGCAACCCACTGACAAATGAGTAAACAAAAGGTCACACACACACACACACACACACACACACACAATGCTGTAATATTCTGTCACGGCTACAACATAGGTGAACCTTTGGACATGATGCGCAGTGAGATAAGCCAGTCACAAAAGGACATACGCTGTACAATTCCATTTATAAGAAGTATCTCAAATTGTCAGATTCATAAAGACAGAAAGTAGAAGGGCAGTTGCTAGGAGCTGGGGGGAGGGGAAAGTGGGGAGGTATTGTTTAAGGAGTATAGAGTTTCAGTCTTGCAAGATGAAAAAGTTCTGGAGGTCTGTTGCACACCAATGTGAATGTAGGTTACACTACTGCACTGTATACTTTTTTAAAAATGCTTAAGATGGTAAATTTTCTGTTTTGTGTTTTTTACCACAATTTAAAAAGAGAAAGAAAGAGATCCTTGAACTATCCTTAGACCCAGGTGAGAGCAGCTCCTGCCTGGGCTCACGCTTTAGAGAACCCCACATTTTACAAACATGAAAATATTTTTCTTGTTTGTTTTGGTCTCTTAAGGATATTCTTGGAAAGTTCAGTAACCAATGGACAAATGGGAAAGGGATCAAGAGCCAAAATGGCCACGATGGCAGAGGGTGCCGGGCTGAGGGCACAAGAGGCTGGCGGGGTGTGACGGGGGCATGCGGGGGGCATGCGGAGGGCATCTGCTGGGGGGTGTCGGGTGTGAGTGGACGTGGGGACCGTGCGGGGAGGATGGTTCGGCTTGAGGAGCTGGCAGTTGCGGAGCAGGTGCCACAGTGGGGAAGCACATATGGTTGACAGCAGGCAGTCTGCCCCCACGGCAGAGCCTCAAGGGCACGAGAGGAGATGCTGCTGGAAAAGAGGGTGAGGGTCAGGTGGAGAAATGTATGAGCACCAGGCTAAGGGGTGGCTGAAGGGAGCCACAGTAGGTTTGGAAACTGGGACGTGAAACAAAGAAAAGCATGCTTTGGTGAGCACCGCCCCTGCTCATGTCGTTCAGTGAACAAAGAGAAAGCCAAGAAGGCACGCAAGCTCAACTTGTGGTTTCTCACTCCCTAGCTAGACTAGTCACTCCAGCCTTGCCTGGTGTGGTAAGTAGAGGGTGCAAAAATCAATCAAACCCTGCTTCGTGTCTGGGCCTCTCCCTCTAACCCTGCCCCCCACGACCAATATCACAGTATCACTCAACTCACGGCATTTGGTGGGCACGAAAGGTTACACTACCAAACCCCAGATCCTGCAGGAAAAGGGGACATAACATGAGAATAATCATGGAGTCCAGCACTCCTACATAGCAGAGAAGGCTTTTTCAGGTACCACTCAATTCTAGAGTCTACTGTTTCCTGAGAGAGAGAAGTAGGAGGGGAGTTGAAGCCATCCCCCTGACAAATCAGGAAATAGGCAATTTGCAACGTGTGCACAGATTACTACAGTAAGCAATTAGGAACAGCAATAACCAGGCCTATAAGGATACTCTTGCTAGATGTCCTATACTTAAGGGATTTTCCATCAAGAAATTGCAGATGGAGAGACTGAGAATACCTTGTAGTTGATAGAAAAGGCTCTAATTCGGGGACCTAGCACTGTGATGCACCAGAATGTGGGAAATGGATGGTGGCCAACCAGCCCAACTCCTTCAAAGGCTCCTGCTCATCGTATGCCTCCCAGCATTCCTCCCTTCATGCCTCAGCTCTGCCCCAGGGACCTGCTGTCAAGTCCCTCTCATTTCCATTACCACCCCTTCACTCTGATCTTTACTGTCCACTGATTCTGAATAACTCCCAGTTTCAGTCACCAGAACGTTTCTTCTCTGTGACCCCAGCTGTGGTGACCGTGGCCCAGACTCGGCTCCTGAGACACCGGCACACAGGCCCCACTTCCAGGCTCCACTCATCTAGGAGAGGAGGGAAGGCAAATGGTGCGAGGAGCCAAAAGCAGCATCTCCCTCAGCCTCCTCACCAGGTCCCTGAGAGGAGGATGTGGGGCAAAACTCAGGACCGCGGAGAATCGCTCCTATACTGTCCCCAGTCGTTCAGGTGGGTTCAGGGATTACTCATTAATCTTCCTGTCATCTCCGTCAGAACCAGAGTTCAGAGGGCCCCTTTGGATACTGTGATGGTGGCAGGTGTATTTGTTACCCACTGCTGCATAACAAATTACCCCTCAACTCAACAACTTAAAACAACAATCAACATCTGTTACCTCTCACGGTTTGTGGCTCAGGAATTCGGGAGCAACATCACTGGGAGTTCTGGCATGAGTACACTTATAAAGTTGCAGTCAGGATTTCACAGGGCCTCCCCCATCTGAAGGCCTCACTGGGGCCAGGGGATCCATTCATACACCCGGTAAGCCGGCGCTAGCTGTGGGCAGGAGGCCTCAGCACCTTGCCACTTGAGCCTCTCCACGGAGCTTCTCGAGGGGCCCGTGCCCTGGCTTCCCCCTGGGTCAGCCACGGCCACGGCATGGCCCCACCCGCACACAAGGCCCCCGAGAGAACAAGGCAGATACTGCAACACCCCTTTGAGCTGAGGTTCTCCTGGCATCTAGCAGGTAGAGGCCAGGGATGCTGCTGAACACCCTACAAAGCACAGGACTGCCCCCACAACGAAGAATTATCTGGCCTGAAATGTGCCAAGATTCAGAAACCCTCACTAACCCGTTTATAAATAAAGGCTGTGGCCAGGAGTGGGAAAGTGACCACGGGCAGGGCAGGATAAGATGTCTCAAGGCCTATCCCAACACCACCAAAGCTGCCATCAGGCTCAGCGGCCCACCTGGTGTGGCTGGAAGTTTCTGTGGGCATGCAGCCCTGCAGAGCCCCCATACACAACTTTCAGAAAAATTCTTATGATTAAAAGGCAGTGGACGTACAATGTTATACTAGTTTCATGTGCAACACAGTGATTTGACAGTTCTGTACCTTACACAGGGCTCACCATGGTAAGTGTAGTCACCCTCTGTCACCACATAATGTTATTACAATATTATTAACTATACTCCCTATGCTGTACTTTTCAGCCCTGTGACTTATTTTATAACAAGAAATTTGTACCTCTTAATCCCCTCACCATTACCTCAGCAATGAGGGGAATGACCCCGGGCCAGGAGGTGAAGCCAGCTCTAAGGACAGGTTCTTGGGGGATTGTCCAAAAGGCCCTAAAAAGCCACCATCCAGGATCCATCTCCCCAAAGGACCTCAAAATGTGAAGCTCTAAGGAGCCAAAGTATTCACACCCATGTGATCTTTGATCTGGTTAAACTGAGGAAAGCTACATGCGCATGCACACGTACACACACACACACGGCACAAGCAGACATTTACAGCCTCCAGGGGCAGGCCCCTGCTCCCTTGCACTATTTTTATTGAGGGAACTGAGCCCCAAAGGAATTACACTCCTGCAACATTCTAAGCTGTAAAATTTGTCTAGTGGGAAGATGGACGGTGGAACCAGGCTTCTCAGACCAACTCCATCTCCCCAAGACCCCAGGTTCTTTCTGGGCAAAGCTCCGTCTTGTGGCCACAGCAGGCTGAGGACTGGAAGGGGAATGACCGGCCACAGCTACCAACTCACCCAATTCCTTCCTTCATTCGAGAAATACTTCCTGAGCTCCTGCCTCATGCCCAGCACAGTGCACTGAATGAGGCAGAGACTGTCCCTTGCCCTGGGGGAGTACATGCCTCATGATGGGGACAGAATTTCACACTGTCACACACATGAAAATGTCATTATCACTGTTAGAACAGTGGCAGCGCCACCTGCTACGGGGCAGCCCCTCTGTGCCCAGAACTGTGCCAGGTTGAGTTACTACCCCGTTCAACCTTGGCAATAAGCCACACAGACCAGGATGGTGCCCTCAGCTCCTTCCTCCTTGTCATTCCCTCACCTCAGCATCAACTGTGCTGCTGGTTTGGCTCCCACTCCTCCTCTCCGCCATCTCTCCTTCTCTCCGCCTCCCCTAGGTGCCCTCTCTCTGGTCCCACCCCCTCTAATCCAGCAGCCATACTGCAGTCAGAGGGAGCCTTGACCACATTACTGTCCCCCTCTACCTCTCGATGGCTCTTCACTGTCTTCCAGCCTCAGCTTGATCTGTGCTACACAGCTCGGCTCATCCCCTACTGGCGCCATGCTGAGCTTCGAGCAGCTCCCCAACTTGCTCCGCCAGCCTCCCCCCGCCCCCCTCAACTTTCCCCCCGCCCAGTGTGGCTGCAAAGCCAGCCTGGCCCAGGGCTGTGCTGCATACAGAGACCCACAGTCCTGCAAGCAAAACGGGTCTAAAAGTAATTCAAATCTTCACCTGCCCCTCTCAAAGATCCATAGTAGGTTCCAAGTCGTAACTGGCCCTCCTGATGCTTCCTCAGCTCCACTTTCTACTCTCCGCCTTCTCTCCAAACTGGTAGCCGCTTAGGACTTGTGATACCTGACCCTCAGCTCTCCCCAACACTCTGGGACCCCTGGCCTCGCCAGATCTTATAAGGCCTCCCTCCACTTCTCTTTCTGTTCTATTTTTATAGTAACAGCTGAGAACCCACTGGAAAGGCCCCACTCTCCTTAGAATACACGCCATAGGGGCAAGATGAGGTCTCTCTCTAGCAGGGAGGAGGCAAGCTCACACAAATCCATTTTGCCCTATTTCACCACCTTCATCAGCCCACAAGCCCTCGCTATTGCTGCTTCCAGCTCAGGGAGTGCCTCCTCTGACCCTCCCAAGGGCAGGTAAGTGCCCCTCATCCATACCCCCAGCCCCTCCATCCCAGCTCTCATCACCCTGTCCTTAGACAGCCTGCGGTTGTCATCTCCTGGTCCCAACTGAGGGCTGGGCGGGTCCTGCTCCTCACCCAACTCCCACCGCTCCATAACCTTCCTGAGGTGGACTCCATCAAAACCAACGAAGAGCCAAGCAGTACCATGAAAGCCAAGGGAAGTGTGAGGTGAGGAGGAAGCTCACCACGCACGCAGAAGTGGTTATTAGATGACGCGCGTCCTCAACGGTCCCCCCATGTAGGGCCATCCAGGCTGCAGACAAAGAAGGCTAGTTTTCTGGCTGAGTGTGGAAGGAGTGAGTTTTCAAGTAGATATTTGGCACCAACAGTGTCAAAGCCAGCAAACTGATCCATTTCTCCCCCTTTATCTGATCTGATAGGGAAACCCCTTCCTGCTGCTTCTGAGCATGAATCAGGACATTGGCAATAACTAAAAAAAATATTATAATAAACCTTAAAAGCATAAAAAAGACCCTTATGAGATGGGATTTTTTTTCTCCCCTCCCCCACAGTGGTCTCCTTCTGGGGATGTGGCCCCTCCCCAAGGCTGCAGTAAGGGAAGGAGGCATTTGATGATGGCAGCAAAGGGAGCCCACAGGCTTCAGCATCACCACACAGAGATAAAAGGGAAGGCCAGTGTTGGCCAGGGCAAAGAGCCAACTGACCCAAGCCCCCGCCCCCGCTCGCTGTCTGTGGCCCCACGCAGAAGAACCAGAGGGGGCTGCAAACTTCAGGCCCACAGCAGAGACTGGGCTCCTGAAGATAGGAATACCGGGGTCAGAGGGCCAAGGAACCACAGAGCAGGAAACAAGGAAGAAAATCCAAAGGAAAGGGTGTCCAATTCCAAGGGGCTCCCAGAGCAGTGGCCACATGTGAAGGTGGCCCCGAGAGCTGAGATCAGAAGACCCCCCACTCGGAGAGGCTGAACACGAAGGACAGAACAATTTTGTATTCCTCTGGGTTCTTGGTGTACACCTGAATGGCTTGCAGGAAAGACAACGGATAACGAAGTGGCCCACCCTTCTCGTCTCCTGGTAAGGCTCCATTCCAGGGGACGCATTTATATTTCTATTGATGGACAGTGCGTTGGCTTGTTCTCAATGGGCTTAGTAAAGAGGCAGCCTGTTTCCCAACAACCACATGAATATTCCCGTCCCAAATCCCCTTCTGCACTGGGGCCTTGACACTCCCCCCCACAATCCTCTCTTGGGATAGAAGTTGACACGCAACTACATCAACAATAGAATACACAGAAGGGATGCTGTGGGACTTCCAAGGCTGAGTCATTAAAGACCATGAGGCTTTCACCTCCTTCTCTGAAACACCCACCTTGGAGCTCTGAGCTGCCAGGTAAGGAGTTTAACTACTCTGAGGCTGCCTGGCTGGGAGGAAGCCAAGCTACGTGAGAGGTCCAGTTAGCAATCCCAGCCCAGAGAGCAGACAAATGAGTGAATGAATGAATGAATGAATGAGCCTCCAGGTGATTCCAGACGCTGCCATCAAGTCCCCCTCCACTCAGGAGCGTTCCCAGCTGACAAGTGATCCCCGCTAGGCTATCTGAACCCCAATCCACACAATCTATGAACACAGTTAACATCTGTTCTCCACTACTTTGTGTTGCTGTAGTTTGTTACAGCGATGCTAACGGGAACAGGTGGGGGGCAGGGATATGCGAGGCTGGGGAAACCCCTTGCTATTAGAACCATCAGACCTCAGCTCAAATTCAAGTTCACTCAGGCCAGGTGCTTCAGTGCCCTGCCTTGGTTTCCTCATCCGTAGAGTGGGAACAACACCACCCTTGCGATGAGGATTTAAGCAGCTGTGACAATTATCCCTGTGAACTCTGAGGGAGAGGAGGCCGGTGCGGCCAAGCAGGCTACGTGGATTTTCCCAACATCGATGGGCAGGTGACAGAGCCTGTTCTCCCACTGACAACGAACTGACCCAGTTCCACGGTAATCAAGACTCCACGGCTTTTCAGACTAAGTGAAGAACCTGGGGCATTGCCCTGATGGCAGAAATCAGTGAAATTTAATTTATCTCCTGTATGTTTTTTTGCTTTAATTGGATATTTTCTCTTAATGCGTGGAGAAATTCACTGTCAAAATACAGAAAATCTGTGCACAGAGAAGCTGGAGAAGCAAACATGATATAAACTCTCTAATGTAATTTTTCCAAAATGGCAACTGAACTCGTGTGGCAGTTTCAGCAAAGGGGCAGCTGGAGTCTTGAGCCTTTGAAAATAGCACTGTGAGCGTTTCAAATTGGGGAGGGGCGTGAAGGTCCCAGCCCTGGAACAGACCTGGCAGCAGGCTTGGAGCTTGCCTTCATGCTTGCTGTGGGAATGCCCACCACATGGCATACCCAGCACAGGGAGCCCCCCAGGTGACACCACCTAACCCCAGGTGAAAGAGGCATTCCACTGACTTCTGAGTGATTCACAGCATAGACAGGGTGCACATAGGACTCAGGGAATGGGGACCTTGAGGACAGGTGGCCTGATGAGCCTCAGGAGAGAGCTCTGAGCACGGACACCCACATTCCTGGGTGATCTCCCAAGATGTTATGGTCCATGGATGCCAACAAGGTGGGCAGGAGCAGGAAGAAAGTAAGGATGCCATGACAGGGCAGAGAGAGGCTCACATGAGATACCAGGGGACTGAGAATCCCCAGGCAAGTTTTACTGAAGGTCCTACAATAGCAGATGGAGTGAAAACCTCAGAGAAACAGAGGGTGGCTGCGAACAGGCACGCAGACACACCCAGGAGGCTGGGATGGCATGAGAAAGTCAGGATTTTATCGAAGGAGGATTTTCATGCCTACCAGAGAAGCTTACTGAGAAACTGAATGAAATCATTCATTCATCTGTTCACAAAATAGCTACTGAGCACCTGCAAAGTGCCAGACACAGAGAACAGCACACACGGGGCCCGCCCTTAGGGAATAGAATGATCTAATCATCGAGAATGGAGTAGGGCCTTGTTTCCTCCCCCTCCCTCCGAGACCACATTCTCATCTCCTGGGACTCAGTCGTTCTTCGAGGTACCTGCTCCTGAAGCCAAGAAACAGGCAGAAAACGTGTTTCCTTTAATAAATAAAATAAAATCTCCTTCGCTTCACCCCTGCCTCCAGGCAGATGCTGGTAATACAAAGTCAAGCAGGTTCTGTTGTGTATGTATGTTTTAATAAACAAGAACCATCTCCCCAGCCTCATGTTAAACAAAAATCTTCTTCAGGAGGATTCCATGGTATGTTTCGGAAACAAAAATCCACACATTTTAATGGCCTCTGCCATCACCCAGAGGATGGGAACAGTCCCTCCCAGCACAGGGCTTGTAGACAAGAAGAGGGAGGTGGCCCCTACCCCTGGAGCTCCTAAGACCCGGCTGGATGATCCAGACTCACTTCCCAACTGATGGCACCCACAGCGGCCTCCTCAAAGCCGTGCCCGCATCCCATTCGAAGCGCATCACCATGGGTCCCTCGGTCATCTGTGTCCTTGGCATTCCCGGGCCTCCACTTCTCAGCTGGTGCCTCTGAGACTCGCAAGCAATGCAACCGGGGCTGTGCCCGGTGTGTGTTGGGATTCTTTTTTAACTAGGTAAATAATATCTCAGAGGCAGACATCTATAAAATGAGCTGTTCCGCCTCACTGAGGCTTGTCGCAAATATGAGGGCTTGTTCTTTTCAAAATACTCCAACATCCCGCGGGTATGAAAAAAATAATCCCCTCTCGACTGAGTCAGAGCCGTGTTTGAGCAGGAGCCACAGCGGCTGACTAGCAGAGCACGTGATGGAGGACACAGGCCCGCACCAGCCCTCTGGAAGGCCCCACACTGCGCTCCCACTCACCCAGTGTCAATGGGCGAGTGCATTCACAGCAGGAGGTGCTGGGGGCCAGCATCCAGGGAGCCCCAGACAGGGAGCCGGGACGGTTACGGGACATGAGCCTGACCTCCTGATGGAGCCCGAGACAGGTTTCCTATCCTGGCACCCCCACTGAAGAGAACGAGAGGCCTGTTTGGCAGTGGAGAAAGTATTCAATCAGCTAGTGAGCCCCCCGCCACAGCAAAGGCTCTGATGTGAAAACCTCCCTTAAGCTAGAAAAGGAGTCATCCTGAGGGAAAGGTCCAGAATGCTCTCCACGTCGGTGACGACTAAAACGGTATTCGTTAGCAACATTGTCATTGAGGAAAATCACCAGCAAATGAAAACGTATTTTCAGTTTTCATAGTGATGGAGACTAATCAAAACCAGCTTCAAATCTGAAGTGTATTAAGGATCCAATAAATAACCTTGATTCAAGCAATTACTTAAAATTGAAATTTGCTAAGTGAGGAGAATGAGTCATTCATTAGCGCAGTGACACCTGTTACCTGACAGGAGTAGGGAGCCCTAGGGTCAGAAGGAGCCGAGTGGGTGGAGGTCGCTGTTGCCGTCCCCTCGGTGCTTCCTCCTGCATAATGGGTAGCCTGCTCACGCCCAGCAGCACTGACAGGGGCCAGGGGCATCACGACCCACTGCTTTCAGTCCTGCATCTTTGTAGCCCAGGGTCACTTCACCTTTGTGCTGGGCCTTTCACCTGAAAGCTTTGCTGAGCATGAGTTTGACTCCCCCAGCCCAGAAGGACACCCTGAGACAAGGTTTCAAGTGCGAAGGATGTGCGTAGATGGTGCAGAGACGTGAGATACTGAGCCAGTCAAGGGTGTGCTGATAAGCAGGGATGACGACGTGGGAGGCAGGATAATGGTCCCTGAAGATGCCCGCCTCTCAATCCTCAGAACCCGAGAATATACTGTATCTACATGGCAACAGATGATGAAGATCACAGATGGAATGAAGATGGCAGATGGATTAGGGTGTTAGTCAGCTGATGCAGAGATGGGGAAAGCGGACTGCACTAGCCAGGTGGGACCAACCGAAATCATAGGGGACCTTGTAATGTGGAAGGAGAAGAAGAGTTAGCTGGGGAGCGATGTGATGTGAACAAGATTCAGCTGGCTGTTGCCAGCTTCGAAAACTGAGAGGGAGGCCACCAGCCAAGGAATACAGGAGGCTCCAAAAGCCAGAAAAGGCAAGGAAATGGATTCTCCTGAAAGGTCCTGCCAGCACCGTGATTTGGGCCCAGCAAGGCCTATTTCCTACTTCTGGCCTCCAGAATGTAAAAGTGTGTTATTTTAAGCCACTGTGTTTGTCATGCTTTGTTACAGCAGCAGGGGCAAATACAAGTGCCTTGAGGAAACTCTCCTGTGCTCCCCGCAGCTGTGAGTGTCTTAGGAAGACCGGGCTGCTACGACAGAGTACCAGAGATCGGGTCGCTCGTGAACACAACTTCTGTCTCACAGGGCTGAAGCCGGGGAAGTCCAAGGTCAAGGCACCAGCAGACTCGGTGCCTGGTGAGACCTGCTTCTTGGTCCTGAGATAGTTCTGTGTCCTCATGTGGGGGGAGCAGGGAGGGAGCTGTGTGGGTCTCTCCCGTAAGGGCACCAATCCCGTTCATGAGCTCCACCGTCACGACCTCCTCACCTCCCAAAGGTCCTACCTCCAAATACCACCGCCTTGGCGCTTAGGTTCAACAAAGGACTTCAAGGAGGACACAAATATTCAGTCTGTGGCAACGTGAGGCAGAAAGAGGCAGGACGGCCATTCTTGTTCATGTGGCCATCCTGGATTCATTGGTGGGATTTGTTGGTGGAATCAGCTTCCTGCAGGCCTGATGCCCAAGCTGAGTCCCTAACCAGCTTTTACTGGAGGCTGTCACATGCTCACCCAGCTCATAACAAGCCTTGCGTGTGACACTCTCTCAGGCAAAATCCCAGGACAGAGACACAATGCAAAGCTGATGGGGCTGGGTCTGTGGCCGGGCTGCAGGGAAGACCAGCTGTGCCTGCAGGAACCAAGTCTGTGAAAAGGAGAGGAAGCCAGGGCTCTGGGCGCATCCATGTCAGAGATATCCTTTCTCAGCTGTCTCGTCATCCACACCCTCTTGACTGCTCCTCCCTTGCTGGTAGCCAGGAGGCCCCTCTTACCTAACAGATGAGAGGGTGTCTTAGACTCGGTTTCCTGGACACAGACGCTGGGATGGAAAGTCCTTGAAGAATGTTTCTTACCAAGTGGTCCCGAGAGACACATGAGAGTAGCAAGGAAGATGGGCTGGGCAGAGGGACAGGCTGACCACAATGCAGTGGGTTACGCGGTGGCCACTGAGGCCTCAGCTGATTCCAGGGGACCCTGGGAGCCAGGAGGGATCCTTGGAATTGTCCCCATTTGAGGCCAGGGGGAGCAGGCCTTCAGAATTGCACCCCCTCCTCCCTCAGCCAGACATTAGCTAAGGGGATGGGCTGCACCTAGGGTGAAGCAGTTTCCCATGGCCAAGGGCAATTTCCAGGGCAGAATGGAGCTGGAAGAGATTCCCAGAGTCTGGGAAATGGGTGTTAAGGCCCTGAAGATGCAGAGGTCTTTGCAGAAGCCCCAGCATCCACCACAGAGGAGAGAGCCCGCTGGCCAAGGCGGCCAGTGGCTAGAGCCTGGATGGCATGGGTATCCCCTTATCACCTCTAGTCCTGGCAGACGGACCCCCCAGCACTCCACACCTCCCAGGATCCCACAGGGATGATGCCCCCACATCTTGGTCCCGGGCAACCCTAGCAAGCCAGCCTGTCTCCCCCACAGAGGTGCTAACAGAGACATCAAAGCAGCAGCTGCTCGTTTTCATGAAGCTTTGAACCACACCTCTGAAATGGCTGCGTCCACGAAAATTAAGTCTTCCTACGGAAGATTCAGAGGGCCTCAAGCATCAGAGCGGAGTGGGTGGGCTCACAGATAGAGAGTGCTTTGTGCACCAGACAGTGGAATAGAAAAGCCAGAATAAAACTATGTGGGGATTCTAAGCAGAAAAGTCTTAGTTCCAGAATCCCTAAAGTGGAGTAGAGACCTGCCCCTGTCCCCCAAATTGCTGACAGCCTGGGGGGGGGGGCAGACAAGTAGTGAGAGTGTGAACTGTGCTGAGGTGAAGAAGCACAGGGGCCATGGGACTCCAAAGGAGTCAGAGAGGGCTTCCTGGAGGAGGCAAAGCCTGAGCTGAGCCCCAAAGGATGCTCAAGAGTGAATGAGGTGAAGGGCAGTAGAGAAAAGAGAGTAGGAGTGAGGAAAGAAGGAGAGATTTGAAAGAGGGATGAAGAGAGGTGCAGCTGGGGGGCGGGGGTGCATTCATGGCCATGAAGGACAGGGGAAAAGTGTGGACTTGATCAGAGGGCATGAGGAGCCATGGAAGGGTCTTGAGCAGCAGTGTGACAGGATTCCATCTAGGGATTAGGACCATGAAAAGCCCCGCTAGCCACTGAAGACACTTCTGGGTTCATAGCCCATAGCTCTGACCCACGACTGGCGAGGACTGGACCAGTGAGGGCGGCAGGAGCTCGGGGGATACAGGTGGAGGCTCTGCATGATCTTGTCCTTTTCTACAAAGCCAGCCCCTCTTACACAGCAACCTGAATAAAAACATGCCATGCTCCAGACACACCTAAGTCTTCGAATCCTCCCCAGGACTGTTCTTCTACTCCTCTCTCCGTGCCGTTGCTCTGCCTGAGAGTCCGTCTCCCTCCTGCATCCCCCGGCTGACTGCAGCCACCCATCTACATGTCTGTGAGTCTACCAGCCTACATGTCTGTCGGCCTGTGTGTAAGAGCTGGAATCCCGGGGCTCCTGGGTGGCACAGCGGTTAAGCGTCTGCCTTTGGCTCAGGGCGTGATCCCGGCGTTATGGGATTGAGCCCCACATCAGGCTCTTCCGCTGTGAGCCTGCTTCTTCCTCTCCCACTCCCCCTGACTGTGTTCCCTCTCTCGCTGGCTGTCTCTATCTCTGTCGAATAAATAAATAAAATCTTAAAAAAAAAAAAAAAAGAGCTGGAATCCCAAAGGGCGGGGACCTCATCATTGCAGACCCCACCCCCAAGCATACCAGGCCCAGCTCTGCCTGGTCCTGGCAGCCCAGGAGCAGGAGGAATCACCAAAGATCATCTTGTCTAGACTGCTCTTCCAGGTGAGCAGATGTTGGAAGAGAAGAGCAGTGCTGGGCTCCCACCAGTGCTGGGGCTTTGGTGGACACCCTCCCTCATCAGCCTCAAATCCATCTGCCCGCAGGTGTTGTGGGTCCTGCTCTGGATGCTCAGGGGGCGGATACCAGCCCAAGCCACAGGGCTGGTCAAAAGCAAACCAAACTTGGGAGTCAGACTTGGCCCTTTGCAAGTCCCCTCCTTCATCACTGTCCAACCCACTTCTTATGAATGGCCAGCCACGTGTCCACCAAGTGGCTTTCTCTGCTGTGTATTCACAGACTGCTCACATGACCTCCCTCAACAAGGCTGCAGATCTTTCCATGCAATGGATTCAGGTGAGAAAGGAAAAGCCTCCCTCGGGCCACCACCATGGTGTCCTGGGAGCTCACACATGTCACTCCTGGCTCCTGAGCCCCATGGCCTCCCGGCATCCTCACAAAACCCTTCCCCTAATCCCTCAAGGCCTGGCGCTCACAAACCTGACCCGTGACTGTGTTTCCTTGCGGCAAGGAAAGCAAATGGAGCAGTGGACAGCCCTCCATGATCTGTAGGACCCCAGATGGACTCAGCAGATCAGGCAGCTGGGCGCACAGCTGCACTTAGGACAGGGCCCCCCAGTGCCAGGCTGGGGGAGCCTCCTGGCACAAGCAGATTCCTGCAAGAGTTGAGACATTGCCCCTTTGCATAACATCTCATCATGCCTGGAAAGCCAGAGGTTATGGACAGAGGGCAGGGACACCTCAGTGGCATCAGGAAGTCGATCAAGAACAGAAGATGAGCGCTAAGAAGGCTGATGGGGACCCATGTCTTTCAAATTCGCTACTCTGGGAAGTGACTCTGGGAAGTCAACAGTCATGCCCCAGGCACGGGGGGTGGGGAAAACCTCGGAAAAGCCTTGAATCTTTACATTTAAACCCCCGAGGTCACAAAGCACAGCATGTTTTTACTCAAATTGAGTGACAGGCATGGCCTTTCTGAACAGAAGGATTGGGGATGTAAGGATAGTCTAGTCCATGAAGGACCATAAGATGCAAGAAACATGGTGTTGTGATGTGGACAGCGCGTGTCGTTCTTTTTTTCTCTTTTTTTTAAGATTTTATTTATTTGACAGAGAGAGACACAGCGAGAGAGGGAACACAAGCAGGGGGAGTGGGAGACAGAAAAGCAGGCTTCCCACTGAGCAGGGAGCCTGATGCAGGACTCGATCCCAAGACCCTGGGATCATGACCTGAGCAGAAGGCAGACACTTAACGACTGAGCCACCCAGGCACCCCGCGCACGTCGTTCTTAATTATATTTTATTATGATTTCACTGAATGTTTTCTTGTAAGTCACCTCAAATCCTTTGGGGAATAAAGCAAAGCAAAAATAAATAAATGCATTAAATGAAAGCATAGGTGGGACAGCATTCCGGTGACAGAGGTGGGCACTCAGGTAATCAGGGAGGGGCTTTGCTGGGAGACACGGGCCCCCATGAGAGGCAGCAGCAGCTCCAGTCTAGATCTGGCTACACTTGTTTAAGCCTACCCGACATTTCCATGTTAAGTCCATCCCCGGCATCAAAATCCAGCATCTGGGCAGCCCGGGTGTACAGGGCCCTCCTCCTTCCTCAGCTCCCCCAAGCCTGTACCATGTTGAGGGAGGGGCAGGAGGGTAGAGGAGCGTTTTGGAATGTGGGGCCCTGGAGCCCCTCTGTCCAAATCCTGGCTTTATTTCTTCCCGCTCTGGGACCTTGAGCTCACCTCATAACCTCCTGCTCCTAAAATGGGGTCAACAGAGCACCTGCCTCCACAGGACGGTTAACGCACTTGTACCTGGAAAGCTTGGAGCTGAATGTATGAGTGCTCGGCAAGTGTTCTAAGACGAGGGCCTGGCCCTGGGAGTCAGCCACATCCCTGGGGAGTAAAGCTGTCCATAGCCTGAGAGAGTGGGGAACCTCCGACGACCCAGGGCAGAGCTGGGACTGTGGGTTCTGTGGGGTCTCAGAGCAAGAAAGGATGGGAAAGTCTCAGAAGGGCTTTCGAGAGCACGAAGGGCCTGGGGTGTCTCAGAAAGGAGAGAGGAGGAAAGCAGCCCTCCAGAGAGGGGGAATAGCACACAAAAAGGCTGGGGAACAGGGACGGCAGGGTGGGCATGGAGGGCGGTAGGGAGCCAGCCTGGCTGGGCAGACTGGCTCACGGCCACCCGAAGGAAGGCAGAAAGCTGGCTCTCCTGCCTGAAGGCTGAAAACCAAGCAAACAGACCCACAAGATGAATTCACATAGGCAGACAACTCAAAGCAGTGTGTGTGTGTGTGACCTGAATGTTGTGTAAATACTGGAAGAAAATGAACAAGAGAAGAATTCTTTGATTGATCCAGCTGACACGGATTCTAGAATTTCTGCCTTTTGCTCGTGTTAAAGAACTGAAATGAGGCCTCTGCCAGAGAAGGAGGCACTCCTGGTTTTGGCAAAGATTAAAATGTTAGCACTCTGTATGCTCTCAATAAATACCTGTGGAAGGAAGGAAGAAGGGGGGGCAGGAAGGAAGGAATTGGAAAGCTCATTAAAATTTTTCAGGAGCCCCCTCTTGCCTGCAAGTTGGAGAAAGATTGTAATTCTCATCAGCTGGAACCCCCTAGCTCCCTGAGGGGACTGAGACTGTTCTCACTGGTGTGTTAAAATTGAAATGGGGCCTTCCAGGCTAGGAACCTCCAAGGTTAACATGGCCAGGATCTTATTAGGAACACTTGTAATTCTGAATTAAATCTTGAAAGAACGGAAACTGGAGTGGCAGGGCAGGGGTAGGAAGCCTTTCCAGATGGGAGGAGAAACACAATTGAGAATCCCAGCTTCCTGCTCAGAGCCAGGGAGTGGGAGGCACGGGTCATGCCCTCGGGGGGTTCCCTGGTCCTTCCCTGACCATTCCTCAGACACCCATTTCCTTATCCTTCCAGCCCCAAGGGGCAGGTTCCCCAGGCTCTGGCTTGGATTTCACAGTCCTCGCCCACCCCTGCTGGACTGAGTCACGGAAGAACGCACAAGGACCAAGCACCTATGGTGCGTCTAGCCCTGTGCTAAGTACTTCCATGCAGCACCTCATTTCCTCCTCAGAGCAGCCCTCCCCAGAAGGTATTATATGCTTGTTTTACAGATAAAGAAACTGAGGCTCAGAGGTCCAAGGTCACACCCCGGAAAGAGTCAGAGCCAGGTCTCCCCACCCGTGCCCTCAACCCCACCAAGTGGTTCTTGTTCAAGCATCGGGATATTTGCCATATTCACGTACCACCTGCACTATTGTTACTTTTTCTTTAAATGGACTCCCTTTATTTTTAACTTAAATAAATGTATTGACACAACTAATGAATCATCGAGCCTTACATCGGAAACCGGGGATGTACTGTATGGTGACTAACATAATATAATAAAAAATCATTAAAAAAAATAATAAAATAATAAATGTATTGAAAGAAAATAGCGTATCACTGTGATATGTGTAAAAATAGTATCCCTTATCAAAAGTGACCAGGAAAGGAAACAGTGAGTGTGAATTGCCCCCGGATCCTGTGGCCTGCTGAAAGCACCTGCCTCGGCCTCTTACTCCCTCTTCAAAAGGGTGATTAGCAAAACCCAGAGGGCTCACTGGCACCAAACTGCCTCCTTCACCAACAAAGAATGGATGGAGATCGTAAGGAGTCCCTTTCTCATCCTGTGACTCAGCACTGTAAACACTGTGTCTGGGCCCCTGACAACATCCCTCTGTGACCCACCCACCCACCCTGTAGGAAATGCTCTCCCTTCCTGTCCCAGAACCCACCCGTTCCCACAGCTTCTATGCCCACCCTCGCTCTGAGGGCCCCAACACGTGTCCACAGCCCAGACTCCTGTGGCCAACTACTCAACAGTCAGATTCTCCTCCCAGGAAGCACCTGAGGGCTGAGCCCACAGCCAGTGAACACAGATATAGACCTGACTACCCACACACCCGGATGATACCACCATCACCCAAGGGGTCCAGACTGGAAAGGAGGGATAACTTTTACCTACTCCCTTACCCCAACATCTGTAAATGTTCCCTGTAGAGCGCCAGGCTGTGAGTTGGGTGGGGACAGATCAGACATACCCACCATCCCTGCTCTGATGGGCGTTCTCAGTTCAATGACAGATAAATAAGAGCCGTGCATGCCAGAGAGCTCTAACCAGGTTTGGGAAGACAGACAAGGGAATCATTTGTCTAACTTTTGGCTGGGGTGGGGGGGATGAGGCTCATGAAGGAGGTGATGCTCACTTAGCAGTTAAGAAAGCCTCTTTCTTACATCGACGCCATATGTGATTCTCGGAACAGGGCTGTGGCTGTGGCTAGTTTCATAGATGAAGAAATAGAGACCCAGTAGATTTAAGTAACATGATGTCACACCACCTGATGGAAACTCAGCCACCAACCCTGTACTCTTTTCCCCATACTCCACTGTTTCTCAGATGGGCATTCAGAAAACATTCAATGACGTGAATCCAATTCCTACATCTCCAGATGGAGTGGAAGCCCTGGAATGCAAGAGTCATTGCTTGTACTTTGTCTCCTTCCCACCCTCCAGTTCCCAATGCCGTGCTCACAGCCCCGAGCCCACAGTTAGTTCCCTGCTGATCAGAGGTGCTCTGTCAAGTGGGAGTGGGGAGGGCTAAGAGCAGGAGGAGGAAGAGGAGGAAGCTACAGAGCACGGTCTGTGGCTTCCTTCTCGTTGAGGCAACCATGCCCAGGGACCCAGAGCAGTCACAAGGCAGGTGCGTCTGGAAGACCTCCTCAAAAAGGTCATTTTTGAAGTTGGGTTTTGTATGGCCCAAAAAATGTAACAGTGTTTTTCATATTTAAGAGGAAGGCAGATTGGTAAGGATGGACGGAGACATAGCTTAGAGACAGGGGCTCCTTCAAGTACTGTCCACCTCTGCCAGGCAGGTCAGCAGCCACTCTGTCTCTATTCCAGCCCGGCTTTGGGAATCCGGGATGGAAAAGCCACTGATGCAGAACGCCTCCTTGGGCTTCGCAGTGTGGGAGAGTGGCCTTTTGCAGAGAACCTTGGCTCCCTCTAGTGGCCATGTGCGGCAGCAGCGCCGGGGAGAGCGCGGCTCTAAGTCGGATCTGAGACCGCTGGCCCGCAAAGCAGGTCAGGTCCAGCCTGAGACACTTCACGGGAAGCTGAGCCGGAGGCAGGGTAGGAATAGCACCCTGGATGCCCACGGAAGTTTCATTCGCTCAGTTTCTGCATGTTTTTGAAGGTTCACTTCCTCCAAAGGGCTTTCATAACCCATGTCTTAAATACTATCTTTGAGCGGAACATTAATAATACTAGTGACACTAAGCCGGCTTTCAAAGTGCCTCTGAGAGCTTTTTTCCCCTGGTTTCCCTTATCTAAATAATTGAAAGTTTTTAGTAGCTATTGTTGAGCCAACGGCAGCCACTTATTAAGGCACTTATCAGAGTTTTCTGCCTCCTTTTGCCCTGGAGGTAAGGGAGAAAGTTTTCTGGTTTTCAGTAATAACAGTGTTATTACTGAGCCTCCCACCATCCCGCAGGCAGGGAGAGAAGTACAATCACAACCTGGCACAGGCCTTCCCCAGTGTCACCTTGATCCACCCTCCCTGTCGAGGTAACCACCTGGGTGGCTGATGACTTGAGCCACCAGGGTTCTGGTGACTTGAGCAGGCCTAGTCTGAGAGGGGCAGGGAGGACATCTCCTGGCAGTGGGGCAGCATGAATGACCCATAAAATACCCCTTGGGGAGAAACTGCTTTTGGAATTTCAGCTCCTTAACTGCCTAGTGGGCACAGCCCGGAAAACTTGCCAGGGGGTGATGTTTATTTAACTAGAACAGAGACAGGCCTTCACCAAAAGAGGTGCAAATAACTCTTGCCAAGATCTACAGGTTACTGCTTTGGATTGAGGGAGGAGGTGCCAGCGCACTGGTGATGCGTTTTCCTGGGAAACACCTCCCACGCCTGGGCCTTGCACCAGCTGGGCACCTGCAAGCCGGCAGGGCAAGCAGCACCGAGCAGCTTTAGTGGGAATTCCACAGGCGTCCCAGAATCTGGAGCACATGGAGCTACAGGCCAAGTGCTTTTTGGCATTTAATCCCAAGTCCACTACACAGACTGCTGTTAGACCCCTGTTAACCCTACTTCAGAGATGAGGAGACTGCACCTTAGAGTAGGGATTTCTTCAAAGAGCAGAGCTCCAGAGGTGGGAGGCAAACCCATGTCTGACCACACAACACTTCCAGATGCCAAACAGGCCCCACCCACCCAGACTCACCACTGGCTTGTCCGAAGTTGCCTCTGGGGCCAACACACAGCCATGCCTGTTCCCATTCAGACACCCAGGGTCCCACTTGTCACCATCAAAAGGGCATCATGTTTCTCTCCATTAAAGTTACCAATCCGCCCTTTGTGGATGGTGATCGTATTGTGTTATGGTGACTGTAATTGTGTTCTGCTTACATCATAGCCAATGATGTACCAACAGCTTCCCACAGTGAGGGACAAGATGTTTCCTCCACCCCATACCCTCTGCCCTGGGTCAGCCCTTGTCATCTCCTGCTTGTACCACTGGCGGGAAGTGTCCCACAGGCCTTACCTTAAAGCAGTCTCCCCCATCCACCCTCTTAACCACCACCGCCAACCATCACCAACGGGCTCCTGGCACTTAATCCCATGCCCTCTGCATCTTCAAATCCTCCAAAATCTCTCCATCACTCTCAGGGTAACATCCAAGTGGTTGACATGAGAAGAATTTGTGTTGAGGGAGAGAGCAGGGAAGATGACACCACAAAGGTCCACACAAGGTGTGGGGAGGGCCAGGATGGAGTCCGATGGGATGGAGGGGCAACTGAGAGTTGCCCATGAACTTAAAGACTCTCTGGCCACCCTGGCTGTATCAGTAACTACAGGTAAGCCATCTGACCTTTCTCGAGCCCTCGGTGTCTTCATCAGCACAACGGACTCTAGCAACACATTGCCAATCTCTGACATCTGCCCAGAAGCCAATGAGACACACAAGGCCCTTCATAAGATCAAACACTGCTGCCTGATCCAGCTTCTGGGTTGTTTCCATGGGTTGAGGCATTCTAAGGAGCGTGGTGCCAGGGACCCCTGTTAAACTAGGCTTGTAGTGATGAGTAAAAGGGGGGCAGGGGCGCCTGGGTGGCTCAGTTGTTAAGCGTCTGCCTTTGGCTCAGGGCATGATCCCAGGGTCCTGGGATCGAGCCCTGCATCAGGCTCCTCCGCTGGGAGCCTGCTTCTTCCTCTCCCACTCCCCCTGCTTGTGTTCCCCCTCTCGCTGGCTGTCTTTCTCTCTGTCAAATAAATAAATAAAATCTTTTAAAAAAATAAAATAAAATAAAAGGGGGACTGATGGATGGAGAGGAGAAGAACTCTGTTCTAGTTCGGGCAAATGATCTAGGGAAACCTTGGCAGGAAGGAGAAGGGCAAAAAGGAAATAAGCTCCTTCTGAGCACCTGCTGTATACCTGGCACACTGCATTCTTATTTCACACTCCCCAGAATCATCAATAATCAAAGGAGCGGGGGCGTGGTCAATTTCTGGTCACCAAAGCTACCTTTACAAAAATGAATAAGCCAGCCACCAACTAGGAAAAAAATGTATTCATATGCAGAATATACAAAAGAGCTCCTACCCATCAACAATAAAAAGACAATCAACCTGATTTTTTAAGTAAGCAAATGACTGGAACAGACACATCACAAAAAAAACATACAGGAATGGCCAATAGGCACATGAATCATAAGGGTTTTTACACATCACAGAAATATAAACTAGAGCAAAAATGAGATGCCACCACATGTTCACTAACGCGGCGAAAATCACCAAATGTTGGAGGGAATGTGGAGCAACTAGAACTCTTGCACTGCGAGTGGGAGTTAAAACGGCATGGCCACTTTAGAACGTGTCTGGCATTTATAACGTTACAGATACACCTACCTGTAACCCCACAATTCTACTCCAGTATCTGTTCAAGAGAAGTAAAGACAGGTGTCCACACAAAGCTTTGTGCATGAATGTTCATGGCAGCTTTGGTCATCATAGCCCCAAACTGGAAATGACCCCAAATGTCCATCAGTAAGGGAAAGGGCTAAACACCTCACGGTGTGTCTATATATCATGCAACGCTCCTTGTCAATAAAAACAATGGACTTTTGATATGTGCAACAATATGGACAAGTCTCAAAAACCTTGAGCCAAGTGAAAGAAGCAGTATATAAAAGCATACAGAGTAGATGTGAGGAGTGTGTACTATATAATTCCATTTCTACAAAATCCAAGAACAAACTGGACCAAGACAAAGTTTACCACCTAGAACAGTGGGCACCTCCACACAGGGGGTAGGGACTGATAGAGAAGAGGCATGAGGAGTGATGGAAGTGTTCCATACCTGGCTTAGAGGACTGGTTACATGGCTGAATGAGTACCTTTGTCAACAACCATTGAGTGAACACCTAAGGTCTATGCATTGTGTTGTATCGTAAGTATCCCTCAATTAAAAAAAAAAAAAAAGATTGTGTAGCCAGACCATCTAAGTTCAAAGCCTAACTCCAACCCTTATCAGCTTTGTGACCCAGGCTAATCTCTGAGACTGGACTTCTTCCTTCTCTTCGTCTACAGAATGAGGATGATAATAGCTCTTACAAGGGCGTATCACAGCTCTTCAGTGAGATAACGAATGGGTATTAAGAGCTTGCCTCAGTGCCTTGGGACTTAGAAAAGCATGCAATACGTGGGAAGTGGGTCACGCAGCTTGCACAAGGTCCGGCAGTGAAGCAAAGAGAGGTACAGGGGAGGAAGACCCTGAGGGCATGGGGGGGGCAGTCGTAAGGAGGAGGACCAGGAATGAGCCAGGCAGGTGTGCCCCCAACCCACTCGCTGCCCCAGGAAGGTGAAGTGAGGCCAGAAATTTCAGAGAAAAAACACAATGCTGGGAACCCTAAGAGCACCATGGCCCCAGACATAAATAGATGCTGACGCTGTTGTTTATGGGTGGGTCATGATTTCTGGGTTGCCAGAGGCTGCAAGGAGAGGACAGATGGGTGCTGCCCAGTGATTTGTTATGGGAGTTCTCAGGAGGGAGAGCAGGCAGCCTGCCCCAGGAAATGGACTACGCCAGGGGACACACACACACTTGGAAAGCAGATGGATGCTATGTGGGGAAACTGAGGCAGCATGCACCACTGCTTTCTCACCACAGCTTCCCTCAGTCAATGGGGTGTGACTGAGCCCAGCACCACCTGCCAAACAGAGTCACCCTCGGTGACTCTGGGTCCCTTCCAGACCCTTAGACCCTTACCTCCTAGCTGATGCTAATGGGGCTCAACCCTCTGCACAGCTACGAATACTGAGGTCAGATGCCGGGGGGCCTGGCTTGTCCTCATCAAGCCTGTCAAAGGGTCCCCTCTCCACAAAGGACACTAATTAATTTGTGATCCCCAGCAGGGGTCCACCGCATCCTGCATCTGCCAACCTAATTATAAAACAGCTCTTCCAGGCTGGCTCAGGGCCCCGGGTGATTCCAGCACAGGCACCAACAGCTGGAGGGAACAATGACTCCAAAAAGAAAGAATTAAACACCAGGGCTGCTAATGATGATAATGATCATCATACTAACTGCTATTTATCAAGCGCCTATTAGGGGCCCCGTATTTTACAGATATGATCCCCCATATTCCCAGGAACCCTGAAGGTAGCAGCAGCAGCACTTTCCAAAACAAGAAACTGAGATTCCGAGAGGTTAAGGAATTTATTGGAGTTCACACTGACAGCACCACACCTAAGATAGGAACGCAAGAATGTCTTACTCCAGAGCCCCTGTTCTTACAGGGCACTACACCCCCTGAGAGGTCCCTTGCCCCATGAGTAGGGGACTTCAGTCTCCCCACAAGTAGATGAGGGTGAGTCTGGTCCCTTAGCCCCAGTTCCAGAAACACAGCCTGGTTTACCATCTACATCAATGGCCAGCTGGGCCTCAGTGGCAACTCAGTGAGAGTCCACTTCCTAGAGACAGAGCCTTGGGGTGAGCATCACTGAGAACTTTTTATTCTATTGCCTGAGGCCATGAAGCCCCTGTCCTACAGGCAAATGCCAGGTCTCAAAAGTTACGTCTATACCGTGATCTCTGCAGCTGTGAGTAGTAATTGAGCACCTACTGTGTACCGGTCACCTACAAGGTGTCAGGCATCACGGCAGCCTCCTGGAGGTGAACAGTTGGAAAAAACAAAGGTAAGAATGGACAAAGATAAAAGAGGGGCAGACTGAAAAGCTGCTCAGGATTCAAGACAAACTGCAGTGGGAGCATGAGAGAAGGGGTTGGTTGCCTCCAGCCCAGGAGGCTGACGACCATCAGGGAGCCTTGGCCATCAGGGAGCATTTCAGCCGGACCTGCAGAAGCAGGTGTGCTGAGCACAGGTGGCCCTGAGGAAGACGTCCTTGGGGCAGAGGAAAGAGCAGGAGCAAAGTTACAAAGACCGTGGGTCTATTCCAGACAAGTGAGGGAATGATTCATTCACCTGGTCAACAAATAACTGACCCAGGAAACCGAGGGCCTGTGAAGGGAGAGTGCACACGGCACAGAGTGAGATCTAGCCCCGGGGCTGCGTGGATATGGAAGGTACTGAGCAGGTGATTGGTGCTGTGTAAATGTTGTAAATGAGGACAGGACAGGTGGTTAGAGAAACTGCTAGAGCCGCAGAGGACTAGAGTGGTTACCAGCCTGCACCCCATAAGCCCCTGAGCATCCCCTTCTCCTGGACTAGACCCAGGCAGTGGCCCCCCCATCGAGGCAATGGGATGGGCCACATGAGCCACAGCCCCCTGGCCTACAACAGCTTCTAAATCCTCACTTCTTAATTCCTGTAAACTATTTTTTTTTTCTCTCCACTCATTTACGTGATGTCTCTGACACCCTGCTCATTGGAGAGAAAAAGAATCTGCAAACAGAATGGCACAGCGGCATATCATATTTGAGTATTAAAATATAAAACTGACTCAAAAAGAAAAAGCTCACTTCCAGGCCACACACGCACACACACTCCCTGTGTGCAGGGCCCCACTCTGGGAGGGAGATGTCCAAGGAGGGCCCACAGAAGGCTTAGACAGGAGGAAGGGGCATGGAAAGTGCTCCCAGGGGAATAAGGCGGGCTCTGTGGCCAGGGGCTGGAGGGGACAGTTAGAAGATAGAGTGAGGGAGGCTGGGATTCTCCACATTTACTGGGGACAGCTTGGTCCCTGCCTCTCACCCCTCCCCCCAACTGTCAAGCCTTAGTGACCCTCAGAATCACTGGGACATCTTATTGACAATGCAGATTCCCAGGTCCCCAGCCCTCCTTTACCCAAATCTGAGGTGGGGCCTGAGAATCTGCATTTTTTAAGATTTATTTATTTGAGAGAGAAAGAGCAAGTGAGCAGCTTGGTGGGGGGGGGGGAGCAAAGGGAGAGGAAGAGAGAATCTCAAGCAGACTTCTAGCTGAGCTCAGAGCCCGACATGAGACTCCATCTCACAACCTCGAGTACATGACCTGAGCTGAAATCAAGAGTCGGACACTTAACCAACTAAGTCACCCAGGCACCCTAAGAGTCTGTATTTTATTTTTAAAGATTTTATTTATTTATGTGACAGAGAGACAGTCAGCGAGAGAGGGAACAGAGCAGGGGAGTGGGAGAGGAAGAAGCAGGCTCCCAGCAGAGGAGCCCGATGTGGGACTCGATCCCGGAACGCTGGGATCACGCCCTGAGCCAAAGGCAGACGCTTAACGACTGCGCTACGCAGGCGGCCCCAAGAATCTGTATTTTTAACAAGTTCCCCGGGTCATCCTAAACGCCCATACAGGTTTGGGAAACACATTCCAGCCCTGTCTCACAGTAGGACTGGTTTGCTTTTTCTGTCCCCTGGGCCCACTTCATAGGGCCCCTGGGGGTCCCTAAATACAGCCCTCAGTGCCTTATGCTGAAAGCCCAGCTCTAGGGATGAGATGAGATCCTGAGCCCTGCCCCACAAGGTTACGGAAAATTCCATCTTCATTTCTGGGGGTGGACATGGGAGTGCCATTGTGTGCAGGCTGGCTGGCAAGAGCATTCTGTCCCTCAGAGCATTCCTATTACCTTGAGTTCACAGCCTGTTGTTCAACACAGGTAAGTGGGGGAGAGCTTCCTCAGGTGCCCCCACAAAACCCCACAAACCCCTCCCCCCAAATCCTATGAGCAGAGCACCAAAAACATGATGCTCTTCCCAGTCTAGGAAATCTCCTCTCGTGGGTTACATCAGCTTACTTCACTTCTACCTGCCAGAACATTCGTCCCTCCTTCTCCTCTTTCCCAGATATAGGGGTGGGGGAAGGAGACACTTAAATTGGCTACCTTTTCCTTACTAACTTACCATTTATATGGGCATATTTCTATTTCTTTCTCTTATTAAGGATTTTTTATTAATGAAGCTCTTCTTAGCCCACTGGTTTCAAATGAGTAACTTAAAATGCAATGCCATTTGATACTCTTAACATAATAAATAATAATGAAACAAGGACTCCCATTTGTTGAAGATCTGCTATGTGCCAAACTCTGAAATAGAAGCTTTCCATACAAGACTAGTTCTCATTCTTAGCTGCAAGATGTAATAGACTGGCAGCTTTTTTAAAATGCTGCTGTCCAGAGCCCATTCCCCAGAAACTCTGATGAAACTGGTCCACGTGAGGCTCAGGATGGCCCCCTGCATTGGTACTTGTTTTAATCACGCTGGTGATTCTAAATATACAACCAGGATTGAGAACCACTGGCTTGATTTTGGCCAGGGCCCTTTGAGATGGGTGTTGCTGGTGTCTCCATGAGGCAGATGGAGAAACTGAGGCCTTAGGAAGAGGTGGAGGTGGGAGGAGGGGATGCAGAGCCAGGGGATAACACCCTGGGTAACCGGCCTGCTGGCAGGGATGGGGGCAAGGGCGGTGGGGAGCTCTGCCCCCACTCCCGCACTGTCTCAGCAGATCCTGTCTGGGGGTGAGGATGCAGGGTGTAGCCTTGGACCATTCACAGCAAGTGACCAGTAGGAGGCTGTGGGTAGAGGAAACAGGCTCCAGCCAGCGACAAAGAAGGCAGTCCAGGCAGGTGTTCCTGCCTGCTTATGCATCAGCTTCCCCATGGGAATGACTGGAAGTCCCCTCAGACCAGGACCAAATGGGTTCCTCTCCTGGCCCCGGAGCCAGGCCACAGCAGGAGATCACAGCCGGCTGGGTGGTGCTAGAGCTGCGCTGAGGCAGGAAATAAGAACAAATTTCAGACAGGGCTGAATTTTGCAATAATAAAAAAGAAAGCAGCCCCGTGAATAAAACAACATTTGGGGATGGGGGGCCGTGGGGGGGTGGTAGTTCTCCTGCCCCCAAATCATCCTGCTTCAGTTCGCACAACTGGCAGTGCAGCAATAGCAGGGATACATAATTAGCAGCTGTTATTACATTAGCGTGTGGGATACATGCTGATGAGATGCCTCAGTCTGAAGGCTTCAGGCCAGGAAGGCGGTGGGAAGATGGGGGGTGGGGTGGAGGGCCCCCTGGCTCAGCCTCTGGGCCCCTCCTAGGGGCCAAATCACAGCCAGGACATCCCACACACCCCCTCCCACCGGCCTCCACTCTAGGGGGTTGATCTTCCTGTCCCGTGGATGAGGTGTGCCCTGCTACCCCTCAGCCTGGCAGACAGACATCCACTTCCCCCCAGAGCATCACTCCAGGGCCGCCAATGACACTTAATATTCTCCATCAAGCTCTTGCAAGACGTTCTGCGTGTTAATAAATTCAGGACACTTTGGATTCTGAGCAGCTGGTTATTTCAAAACAGCACTAACCATGGTCCAGCAGGCAAACCCTGCCCAGAGCTGAGACCAGACAGGTCTGGGCACCAGAGCAGCTTCCCTCGGTCTGCTGGGCTGGGGTGAGTCATCCCCCTAAGCTACCCCTCCACCAGTTAGAAGAGTTGAGCCTCGGATGTTGGGGGAGGATTCTGGGTCTCCCTTGAGGATGTCTGAGCCATTATTCTCAAAATGTCTTCCATGAGCCACCCATGTGAGCTGGAATCAGGCAGATTCCAGGGTAAGAACCTGCTGAACCACTTGGGAAGGCCTAAGAATCTGTATTCTTAACAAGTTCCCCAGACCATTTTGGTTCACATAGAGATTTGGGAAGCCCTAATCTGAGGACATGGTTAGAGGCCACAGGATTACCAGTGAGAACAGCCCGATGCTGAGAGGAGACTTGCCAGAGGCCTTGGGACCAAGCTCCTGCAACGTGCTGGCCCTTTACATTTACGCATGACAACATGGAGGAGGGGCTCACCGCAATCTTACAGATTAAGAAACTGACAGTCATAAAAGTTCAGTTCTCAGCTCAAAGGGGTCACTTCCTCCCAGAGGCTGTGACCCCCCACCCCCAGATTAGCAGAGCCCCCAGTCATTCCCTCTCACAGGATTTGACCATAGCACTTGAAATTGTTTGAAATTATTTTGTTTGGTGGTGTGTTTGTGCCCACGGTGACTTTGACAGTTCTGTTTGTCACTACAACCCCAGCAGCCGGCCCTAAGCCTGGTACCCAGTCGACATGCACTGAATGATGGAGGCAGAAAGGTCAGGGTTCACACGCAGGTATGATGACTCCAGAGGGATCCCGAGATGCTGGCCCAGGGCAAGGTCACGCGTAGAACAAGGGGGGCGGGGGCATGGCAGGCAGCCAGGCACGAGTCAGTGGGCATCTCCTCTATGTTCATGGCGATGCCAGTCAAGAAGCAGGGTGAGAAGCATCAAGACAGGGTAGGGTCACAGTTCCTGGTATGCAGATGAGGAGCCTGATCAGAAGGTGAATGAGGGACCCAGGGCTTCCCAGCAAATCAACATCAGGCATGCCCCCCCAAACCACACTATCTTCCTCTGTCTTCAGCCTGGGGGAAGAACTTTTCTCCAGAAGGGTTCTGTGGGCTGAATCCCAAGCTGGACAGAGGTCAGCCAACACCCAGACTTACAGGGTTCTGGAAGGGTCTGCTGAGCCAGGCGGGGTAGAGAAGAATGTGGGCAAACAGCCAGGCACGTCCATGGGCCAAAGACAATTGTAGTTGCGCTTCTTTCTCGGAGAGCCGCGGATGGGGGCTGCATGCTAAGCAGCCCAGCAGCTGCTCCACAACGAGGCCTGGGGCCCCGCCCACCGGCCAGAAAACGGACTTTGAACAGGCAGCAAATGAATATGTCAAGCCCAATCATTCCACAGCCAGAGACGGGGACTGCTGGGGGTGGGGGACAACCAAGGGATGCTGACCCCACGGCACAGCTTTCCCTGCTAGCTCCGGCTCCTCCCCGGGCACGGTCATCTGCTGAGCCCACAGACCCTTCAGCCCCAGCCCCATGCCTCTCAGCCGAAGCTGAGGGGCAGCTGTAAGGAAAGAGCTTGGGGGCGGGGGGGATCACAGGCAGGGAAGGGGAGCAGGCTGGCATGGGGGAGAGAGCAGAAGGCTCTGGGGGCTGGCAGGGTGGAACCAGGCCCACCCAAGGCTTAAACAGGCGAGCCTGTAGCCCCAAGGCAAGAAGATCATTGCCCCTCTCCTCCATACTCCAGTTCAGTAGGACCCTTGCTCTCTAGGCCTCCCAGAAAGGCTTTGAGGTAAAAGTCCTGATTCAAAGGAAACCATCAGAGCTCTTCATGCCCATTTACAAACTCAAACACCCCTGAGAGGCTCCTCTTAGCCCCACTCTACAGGCTTAGCATCAGTCACTGAGGGCGTCAGGGAGCCACCCCCATCCCAGTCCTTAGGGCAGGACCCAGACATCCCCTGCAGGACTCCAGCCCCAGCCCCAGGCCTCCCCCTCCTGCAGCCCTGACCACAATGGCTCCTTCTGGGGCTGCTTAAACCAGGACAGTCTGAAAGGCAGGAAGGAATGTTCCCCACTGCAACCCCCACTGTATCCCTAGGCCTAAGCCCAGCCAAGTTGCCCCCTAAAGGAAGGCAGAGAAGGGCACAGATTGCGTGGCAGGTGTCAGGCTGAGTGCTGTACCTTTGCTGAGCTCTTTAGATGCCACACTGACCCTGAGAGGAAGTCCTTGGCATGACTGCTTTATCCGCAAAACTGAGATCACCAGAGCTAGGAGACTCACTGAGGCCACACCACATAGGCACATGGTACCCTCAGGACATCCCTGGGGTACCCCAAGAGCAAGGAGCACCCCAGGATACCCCAGGAGCATGAAGTACCCCAGGACACCCCCAGACAGCCTGGGAACAAACAGCACACCCAGGACACCCCAGTGTACCCCAGAAGCATGCAGCACCCCCAGGACACTCCCAGATACCCCAGGAGCAAGTAGCACCCAGAACACCCCAGGACACCCCAGGAGCATGCAGCACCCCTAGGACACCCCCAGACACCCCAGGAGCAAGCAGCACACCCAGGATACCCCAGGGCACACCAGGAGCATGCGGCACCCCCGGTACACCCCAGGCACCCCAGGAGCATGCAGCATACCCAGGACACCCTGGTACACCCCAGGAGCAAGCAGCATGCTAGGACACCCCCAGAAACCCCAGGAGCATGCAGCACACCAGGACTAGAAGCCAGTTGTTCTCTCTCCCACCGCAGGGCTCTTCCCACCAGAGTCCAGCCTTACCTCACGGCAACGCTCATTTAGGCATTTTGTATTTAAGATTTCAGCAGAGAAGTTTCCGACCTTTCATATAGAGTCGTAGTCCCTTTTTAAACTAACCTTCAGAAACTAGCCCCATCTGTGCAAGCTTTTATTCCACACCCTCTCAGATTTCAGTGACTAACTCACCCACCCCATCACCTTGTCGCCCCCCTCACCCAAACCTCGATCCACAGCCACAGACCTCAGCCAGATGCTGTCCCACAAGCAAAGACAACGACTGGCTGGGAGGCCACTGCCCACTTCCGGATCTCCTGCCAGATGGCCACCAAGAGGTCATTCTGAGACTTCGTGCAGGGACAACAGCCCTCCGTCTGTCCGGAGATGTGGCCTGTCCCTCAGCTCTGTTCTGAAGGAGAGAGGAGGCCCCCATGGCAGGACCAGGGTCAGGCACGGAGCAGGCCCGAAACATTCCAGCATGGATGGGCAAGGGTGTGCTCCAGGTTCCATCGATTTCTGGGGAGTCTGCGGTAAGGGGACGGGGTTCTGGGGTAAGGGGATGGGGTTCTGGAGACCCCTAGAGTGGAGCTACCTCTCTCTTTCACAAAGTGGGAAACGAGGAGAGGAAGGGAGGAAGAGGGCCTGTCCAAGGTCACACAGGAACTCAGCGGCCCCGCCAGAGGCACAGCTCACAA
Source organism: Ursus arctos (assembly GCF_023065955.2). Classification (NCBI taxonomy): domain Eukaryota; kingdom Metazoa; phylum Chordata; class Mammalia; order Carnivora; family Ursidae; genus Ursus; species Ursus arctos. Next base: position 21,648,982 of record NW_026622863.1, read on the forward strand.
GCACCCATACACTGTCCCATGGACCTGCTCTGACTCAGGAGACTAAGTTCTGCTCATCCAGCCCCCACTGGGCCAGGCTGCGGCCAGCTCTCGCTCTCTGGGCCACTGAGCTACGAAGGAGTTTTAAGATGAGTACTTTCATCTTCTTTTAATCAAGATATAACTGACATACAATGTTATGTTAGTTTCAGGAGTATAACATAATTGATTCAATGTTCATATATACGGCAAAATGATCACCACACGAGTTAAGTTGATAACTGTCACTACACATAGTTACAAACTGTTGCTTGGGATGAGAACTTTTAAGATCTACTCTCTTATCAACTTTCAAATATGCAATACAGTCTTACTAACTGTAGTCACCACGCTGTGCATTACATTCCCAGGACTGCCTCACCTTTTAACTGGGGGTTTGTACCTTTGGCCCACCTTCACCAGTTTGCCCACCCCGCCTCTGTGTTCTGGATCTATGAGTTTGGCCTTTGTTTGTTGTTTAGATTCCACATATAATGAGGTCGGACAGTATTTGTCTTTCTCTGTCTTATTTCACTTAGCAAATGCCCTCAAGGGCCATCCGTGTAGTTGCCAATGGCAAGATTTCCCTCTTTTTCTTTCATCTTTAATGAAGAAAGAAATTTAGGTGATAGGATGGGCTACAGAACTTGGTGAGGGTTCCCCAGAAAGGACAGATAATGCTCTGCCTCACAGCTGGACCCCAGGCACTCCCAGGATCTCAGTGGCTGCTCACCCCGATCCTAAGGGAGGCAGGCAGTGCGTCTTTGACAATCATACAGAGGGAAAAAGCAGTATTTCCTGTGTTGGGGCATCAGATTCAGGAAATAAAAATACAGGATGCCCCATTACATTTGAACTTCAGATCAGCAATGAATAATTCCTATAAATGTACGTTTCCTAGGGCTATTGTAACAAAAAGCACAAGCCGGGTGGCTTGGTTTATTCTCTTGCAGTTCTGGAGGCTGAGAGTCTGAAATCAAAGTATCATGCTCCCTTGGAAGGCTCTAGGGGAGAATCTGTTCTATGCCTTTCTTGTAGCTTCTGGTGTTGCCATCGATCCTTGGCTTACAGACACATCACCCCAATCTCTGTCTCTCATTATGTGACATTCTCCCTGTGTTTCCCCAGGGCCATCTCCCCTCTCTGTTTCTCTCTGCCTCTTCTTATATAAGAACATCAGTCATATTGGATCGAGGGCCCACCCTACTGCAGCAGGACCTCATCTTCACTTCATTACTTCTGTAAAGATCCTATTTCCAAATAAGGTAGCCTTCATCATTATCAGGGGCTATGACTGGAGTGTTTTTTGGTTTTTTGTTTTGTTTTGTTTTGTTTTGTTTTGTTTTGTTTTGTTTGGCAGACCCACAACAATAAGCTTCAACCCAGAACAATAGGTTTGTCTCAATATTGCACAGGACAGACTTATTTCTGTCCTAGCCCATTCGGCTGCCATAACAAAATACTATAGACTGGGGGGCTTCAACCACAAATGTTTCTTTCTCACAGTTCTGGAGGCAGGGAAGACCAATGCCAAAGTGCCAGCAGATCTAGGGGCTGGTGAGAGCCTGCTTCCTGGTTCACAGATGGTTCTCACTGTGTCCTCACATGGCAGAAGTGGCAAGGTCACTCTATGGGGTCCCTTTTACAAGGACATTACTTCCATTCATGAGAGCTCTAACCTCATGACCTAATCACCTCCCAAAGGACCTACCTCCAAACACTAACACCTTAGGGGTTCAGATTTCAACATACAAATTTGGGGAAGGGAGGATAGACACAAACACTTAGTCTATAGTACTAACTAAAAACGTTATTTGTAATTTATCTGAAATTCAAATGTAACAGAACATCCTGTATTTAGTCTGGCAAACGTAGACCCAAGTCACGTGATCTTGCCCCAAGTCCCACAACCTGGTCCTGGTTCTGCCCTCTAGAAAGTATACTACCATAAAAGAGGGAGGAATGGGGATGAAAATTAACTATTTATGAACAAAAGGTTAGTATCCAAAAGCACTTAAAAGTGACAGACAAGATGAGGGTGAGGTGGAAACAGGGTGGGGGGCAGATATTCATGTCCCTCCACGTCCCAGATCTGTGCTGGGCACTCAGGACAGACAAAGATGGAGGAGCTGGAAGGCAGGGTGGGGTGGGCACTGGGTCTCAAATGGCAAGAAGCCAGGCAGAATCAGGAGCGTGCTCCAGGCCCTGCACCAGCCTGGGACCTGAGCACATGCTTGGACAGAGCATCTTCCATCCTGGCATCAGTCTCATTAACCCCTTAGACCCCCAACTTTGCCCTGACAGAGCATCCCTGAGCCCTGTTCCTCAGTCTGTGCCTTTCTCACTGCACTGCATATCCTGGCAAATGCAGTCAGAGGTCCTTAGTCCCACGTGGTCCTCGAATCCAGCTGGGCAGGGTCACTGAGCTACACTCATTAGGCTGTCACCTGCCTAGGTCTCTCCTTTGGGTCCCGTGAGGACTGAGGACTGACAGACAGCAGGGGCGATGTACCTGGATCCCTCCCCTGGAGGACGGACACGTCTAAGTGACACAAGATGCAACACGTGATACAGTTGATTAAAACCTGCCTGAACAGCCCCCTCTGGGTAAGGGTATGGCTGACCTCCCTGGTAGGGGTCTTGGAGCTTGGCGGCTGGAGCTGCTCATCTACTGAGAAGGTGAAACTGAAGCCAGGGGAGAGAGCAGAGCCATGGGCTCAAAATGAAGATCTGAAAGTTAGAAAAGAACACGGAGTCAGCTCACTGACCTCCAGCACCGACAACCTTCACTGAGGACCCACTAAGCAGGTGTCAGGATAACTGTGAGCTTGCATTCTCTCTCTAAACTGCAAGAGCTGGGAGAGTTAGGGGTGCCCAGAATATTGCTTTGCTAAATTAAATGGCAATTATCAGAGTGACCGGATCACATGAGAGCTAAGGGCCAGTCTTGGGCCAGGTCCAGAATAGCCTCAGGTGACTGGTGGGCGTGGCCTGGCTGGTGCGAGTGGGGTTCTTGTGCCCCCAACCTCTCAGAATGGAATGTGCAGAGGGGAGGGGGCCTTTGCAGCCACGCTCCTGGCCAAGTAATGCTACCTGGGCTTCCAAGGTCTCGGTGGAAAGAGTGTGCTTGAGACAGGCAAGCAGGACTGATGCAGGAACTTGGCACTTCTGCCTCTAAGCACAGACCTGGAAGCAAGCAGCAGAAGGGGCTCATGGTTCATCCTGCAGCATATTTCCTCTGGGGTCTGCATGCAACCAGGCCAACTCCAACTCCTTCCCTCGCCTGCCTCAGATTCAGTGTCATGGGCCACATACCCACACATGCATGCACACTCATGTATTCAGTCCCACCTACCTGCATGCACACACACACAAAGACCCACCCTGAGGTACACGCACACCTGCCACAGATAGATGCAGGCGCATGCGCTCGCACATCCAGCCTGCTACCATACACTGGAAACTGTGGGTTCGAATCCACAAATTTACACACACACATACACACACACACACACAGTTCTCACACCATGCCCAACTTCACAATTGCACCCACGGCATATATTTAAAGCATTTCCCCGGCTCTCCAGTGGAAAATAAATTTTTCTCACTTTCCAGATTTTCAATCCTCAACCTGGTGCCAATTTCCATTTACAAAATGACAGCCAAGAAAGACCAAGAACCTAGAAAGGGAAATGAATCTGAGCCCAACAGGTGCTGGCTTCCCTACATTGTGGCTAATGCTGTAACAGCCCATCTTTGTGGCTGAAACAAAAGGTCATGGGCAAAGGGGAATATCTGAACGGAGCACTGAGCTGCTGCTGAGGCCAGGCATCAGTGGACGTGTGGGGGAGGGCCCTACAGGAGGCGGGCACGGGGCAGTCAAGCCAGCAGGTTAGGAGGAGCAGAGGGAGAGCGGGGTGAGGGTAGCAGGAGTGCCCGTGCACAAGCACGAGGCTACTTCATACGAGCACAGTCACACAGGTGGTGCCAATTCTGAATGACATAAGACAGCAGGGTGGGGGTAGGGATGTTGAATGGTTTCCCAGACAGTAGTGTGGCAGCTTGGACTCAAATCAAGAAATAACTTCTGCCCCTTTGTGGCAGCACAGGCAGGATGAAATGAATGGCATGGCGTGCCAAAACCCAGAGCACTAAAATGAGAGCAAACAGTGCCCCGATGAAGTATTAGCATGCTAGGGCTATGATACCAAAGCACCCCAAACTGGCTGCCTTAAATAACAGAAGTGGATTGTCTCAGGGCACCTGGGTGGCTCAGTCAGTTAAGCATCTCCCTTCGGCTCAGGTCATGATCTGGGGTCCTGGGACTGAGCCCCATGTGGGGCTCCCTGCTCAGCGGAGAGTCTGCTTCTCCCGCTCCCTCTGTCCCTCCCCACCACTCGTGCCCTCTCTCTCAAATAAACAAATAAAGTCTTAAAAAAAAGAAGAAGAAGAAGAAGAAGTAGATTGTCTCACGGCTCTGGAGGCTGGAAGTCAGAGATCAAGGTGTTGACAGGGTGGATTCCTACTGCGGGCAGGGAAGGAAGGATCTGTCCCAGACCTCTCTCCTTGGCTTGGACCTGGCCATCTTCTCCCTATCTCTTCACATGGTTTTCTTTCTGTGTGTGTCCTTCTGTGCCCAAATTTCCCCTTTGTATAAGGACACCAGTCTTATTGGATTGGGGCCCACCCTAAATGATCTCACTTTAACTTGATTACCCCTGTAATCACATTCTGAGGGGCTGGCAGTTAGGATACTTTGGGGCAGGTGGGGCACAATTCAACTGACATCAAGTCAAGACTGAACCATGTCAATAACAGAACAAAGACCTGGGGGTTGAACTTACACTGTGGGTCATGACTGAGCCAGTCGGCAGTCAGAAAGACAGTCCCCAATTACAGAGCGCCTCTAACAGCAAAAAATCAAGGCTCCGCACCATGTTTTAAAGTGTTCTATTTTCAGTCGCTTACTTATTTTTCTCGAAAAATAATCTTTCTACCAGAATGAGTTCTGGTTCGCAGCTGAGAAGGGCACACAGTCTTTAGTGCCGGTTAGGCTCATGAGAAGCGGATCTGTGAGGTCCGCATGGGCTCATCTTCACAAAGCTGGTGAGCAAAGCAACCTCTTATCAAAATCACAGTTTACAGCTTTAAGTAAAAAAACACAGTTTTCTACAGACATTCTAACAAATTTAGCTCCCTACCACAAATATTCACAGTCTGAAATGGTAAAGTCCACAGTCCTTGGAACTATTAAACCTTTCATATTTCAGGAACACTCTTTGTCCCCTTAGGATGCACTTGGACAGAGAATCAACTTCATGATAACAAGGTACAGGATAAATACCGATTTCACTTGAATCTCATGGTAACCGTATGTAAATATTTGCTGCACTTCTCTACCTCTATAAAGGCTAATGCTTAATCCAGGGTTTGGCGTTCTCAAAAGTGCTCTGTCCTCTCAGGACACCTGCTACTGAAGCTTGAAATCTCTGGCCTCAACTTAGTTTTAATCAAGTCTGATTTTAAAGTGTTTGGAGTATATCATTTTTAACTCTATGTAGCTCCTAGGAAGCATTCCCAGGGCCCCTTCTTTAGAAGTCAGGACCTTGAGGCAGTCTTGGGGGGACTTAAGTAAGACAAAGCCTGGTTTGTGAGCAAAGACTTTGGGGCTGGTCTGCCTGGGCTGGGATTCCAGCTCTGCCATGCACTATAGTCACACGGCCTTGACCAGTGTTAACTTCTCTGAGCCTCGCTTTCTATTTGTAAAATGAGGACGATAATAGTACCAATTTCACGAGATCATTGTGAGAATTAAATGAGATCATCTACGGGTGGTGGATGCTGTGGTGTGCCTCAGCTCAGAAACGCAAGCCTTATTCCCCAGCTGTGGGGTGTGCTGCCAAAGACACAGCCCCCAGCTGTCAGCCCTCATGGGAGATGGCCTCAGCTACAGAGAAGCGCCCAAGGTCACACCTTCTTCCAGGGCCTTAGTAACTGATCATCACAGGGGTATAAAGGCCTGGCGTCCTATCTCCACTCAGGCAACTCTGCAGGACCATCCCAGCTCCAGAGCCTCCAATGGGGCTGCCCAACCCCTGCCCAATCCTGTCCATTTCTGTCCCTTCCCTGCCCCAGTGTTGATCCCAACACCCTCCCTCCTCCTTCATCAACATTCTGAGCTCTCATCTTTGACTCAGAGTGTGCTTCCCCAACAAGCACAGTATGTGACAATATGTGAAGTGCTTGGAAAAGTTCCTGGCATGAAGTAAGCATGATCTAAGTGCCTTTCCAATAAAAAGCTAGAAGAACATAATGACCACAAGGTGTCCTCCGTGCCTTAGAAGTCAAGCAGTATCTGGCTCCAAATCTGCCTTAGAGGCAGAGCTCTGGGGAAGACCTTGGAAGGAGACAGGGTAACATCATTGGACTGCACGCCTCTGGGCCAGGGGAGGTGGGGAGGCCTCTCATGTGATGCCCTTGGAAGGAGAGAAGAAAGGTAAGACTTGGAGCTGCTCTACACCTCCCTGCCCTGATGCTGCCTGCCAGAGACTGGCAGAAAGATCGGAGACGTGGAACTTTCTTCCCGAACTTTTCATATTCTAATTTAATATAAGATCTCTGGATGCTGTCTACCATCATAACTCAATACTGTCCCAGAGCAAGAACATCTGGGACAACCAGAACAGCAGAATTCAGACCAGAGTGGAATAGATATCTAGGACAAGCCATTAACCAAAGATGCCTGGGACAATGTGAAATTTTCATTTAAAATTTACAAATGCCCACCTTTGAAAGGAGCCCCTGTGAGATAGGGCCCACTTCCAGTCAAGGGATAAAAGGACAGCCATATAGACCCTGACTCTTAACACTGGTTGACTTGGACAAGTGTCCATTATCCTCCATCAAAAGCAGATATCAAGGGCATAAGACTGGTGCTATGCTAACAAAGGGCTGTACATGCAGTGGAAGCCCAGTGTGGGGAAGAGATTAACTCTGTCTGGAGCAGTGAAGGTAGGCTTCGTGGAGGAGGTGATGTTCTAAGTGGCTTTTGAGAGATGAAGAGAAGTTCTCCAATCACACAAAGTACAGGGAGGTTACAGGTAGAGGAAGCAGCATATCCACTGGCACCTAGATACAAACAAGGAGGGAATGTTCAAGAAAGGTTTAGGTGATTTGGTTTGGCTGGAAGTCGGAACGCTTGAGAAGAACTGGCTGGAGTGGAGACTGAGGAATCACAGAGGAACCTACTTCTGGCTGGCCCAGAATCCCAGATCAAAGAACTTGGATTTTATTCTGAGTACGCTGGGGCATCCACAGGTGCTTCTGAGCAGGGGACTGGCCAGGCCAGACATGGTTTTGGTTCTTGTGGTGAGCGTGGGGGCATGAGATGAAGGGCTTGCCTGGCCACAGGGCACATCTTTCCAGGTTGCACTGCTTGAGCGGGAGGCAGCACCCTGGGGGTTGCCCTTCTAAGTGGAAGCCAGAAGACAAACATGGGTCTGGAAAAGACAGAAGGCCCACAGATTGGAAAAAACCAGGGAGCTGGAGCAGTTTCCTCTTAAACAGCTGTGGTGTACAAGCATTTGGATTTGGCTTGATTATTTAAATAGAATGTACTTCTCACTGCCTCTCCTTGTTTTATATCAACATCTGAGGTGGCCGCAACAGTATCCAAATGATCCAGGGACTTGCTCAGCATACAGCAGACGCTCAGCCGCGAGCCACAGCTGGAGAGCCCATTTTTCTATGGAATTTCCAGCCATAAAAAGACCCAGATGTTCTAAGATGATTTTCTTGGTGCTGAAAAGATGTCAGGTCTTAGCAAAGAACTGCCAAGGAGATGGGTATCTTAGAGTGGGTTCCCTGGAAACAAATTCTCAGATGGATACTTGTATATGGGAGGTTTACTGGGAAGTGTTTCAGGGAGACAGCCCCGTAAGGAAGAGAGGAAGGCAAGGCTGAGTGGAGGGAAAGGCCCACCTGCAGGGCAGCAGCGAATGAGGCCCCAGCCAATCCTACGAGAGCTCTGGGGCTGCCAAGGCCCCAAAATGAGGGAAAGAGGCAGGCCTCGAGTTCACTGGCCACAGGCTTTTATCAAGGAGGAGCATAATGTTGTACAAGGAAGTTGCCACCACTCAAGGGTAATTCTCAGTGAATGCTACCGCTGTGAAGTGAGGTACTCAGCAGCTGAGGGATAGGGGTGTGAGCCCTGAAGCAGGGAACTGGGCTGAGCACTCCAGTGTCCTCCACAGCAGGGATCCAAGTCAGCCTCCTGATCCTTAAGCCCCAAACAATAGACCCTGTACTTAGACCTGATTCAGAAACAAGCCACATTCAAAGGAGGAGACACTTTACCCAACGCAATCCACAAACTATGGCCTCTGCAGTCCTCTGGGTCAGCAAAGTGACATCCAAGCTCAGGGGCTGCCTTGCTGGGCACTGATGCCAGGAACCTATGAGCAACCACGAAGCCCGGCTGGACACACAAGATGACCAAACAGCCGACTCTACTGTGAACAACCCACACAGGGTGATCTGTCTAGACAAATGTCACCAAGTTTTTAATGCTGATGACATGTCTATCAGGGTATCACCAGACTTTCTTAAAATGAAAACTTTTTTGAAATGCACATGGCTCCCCCGCTCAGTTCCTGCTTCAGAAAGTCCAAGGCTGGGATAAGCCTGGGAATCCATATATCTCAGAAGCTGCATGGTTGATTCCAAATGTGCAGGCCTCTTTGAGACCTCTCTCCTAGACCAGCCTGGATTGACCAGTGTACAGACCTGTGTCAACCTGGGGTCACAGACTCAAAAGCCCCCCAGAGGGCATAGGCAGGTATCCCTATTATGTGAAACGAGCTGAATGAAGGCATCATAAACACAAAGCGGAGAGAGCACATGCCCCCACATAAGGGGAAATCAGGACTCCGTTCCAACTGATAGTTGCTAAATGGGAATAGGGTCTCGTTGAAGCCACGGCTTTAAGAAAGCCAGGTTTTTATGTAAAATCTTCTGATTTTAAAATGCTAGACACCTCAAAATGCTAGACACATTCAAATATTCTTAAACATTTTGTAAGTTACATAAAACCAATCTGTAGATCTAGTTTTGTTCTTGGAGCACCAATTCATGATTTCTGGTACAGATCCCCCCAGATCGAGCAGAGTAGGAATCCTATATAGAACGGTATAGACCATGGGGTGACCAATAGGGACAACCATGAACTAGGCAGGCTAGCTATCCTGGATTTGACAGCAAGTGTAGTTCTGGATTAGTCTGCACAGACTTGTGAATGCAAAAACAGGGGCAGTGCTGGGTTGGCAAGTACAGACTATCCTGGATTTGACAGCATGGAGAGTCCTAGCTTGGGCACATAGGTCAGTGGTTCTCAATTGGGGGTGATTTTACCCTTCAGGGAACACTGTCAATGTTTGGAAACATGTTTATTGTCACAACTCAGTGGGGAGGGGCACACTGGCATCTAGTGGGTGGAGGCCAAGGATGCTGCTAAATTGTATAGAACAGCCACCCCCAACCCCAACAAAGGATCACCCATTCAAGAAGTCAATAGTGCCACTGTTGAGAAACAGAACAGACATGCAGACCATCCTGGACAAAAGCCTGGACAGTGCTGGGTACAACAGTGTGGAACCATGCAATCCAAAATGGTAGCCACTAGTCACATATATTTGAGCATCTGCAATGTGGCTAGTGAAACTAAGGAATTAAATGTTCGTTTCATTTTAATTCAATTTATATTTTATGAAATTTCAATACTAATCAAGTCTCCCTGATGAAATACTAACACCTGAATTGAGATGTGCCATAAATATAAAATACACACCAAATTTCAAAGACATAACAAAAAGGTAAGATTATCTCATTGATAATTTTATATTGATTATATGTTGATAATATTTTTTATCTATTCAGTCAAATAATATTATTAAAATTGATTTCACCTGTTCCTTTCTACCTTTTTGAATGTGGCTACTAGAAAATTTTGAATCTGTGACACACATTATATTTCTACTGGACGGAGCTGGAGTAGAACGTCTTGAATTCTCTAGCACAGATGGTCCCAGGTTGGACAGAAGAGACCACCCTGAATTTGCTAGCATGGATAGCTCTGGGCTGAATGAGGCAGGCCATGCTGGATTGGGGTGGGGGGTGGGGAGGTGGGTAAGGGAAAGGCATGAGGAGGGGACAAGGGGGAGGATCACACAGGGTGTAGCAGGCCCTGATGATGGGTTTGTATTCCCCTGACCTAAGTGAACAGAGAGGCCCTGTAGGGTTGAAGGACATGATGTCATCGGATTTGTGTTTTAAGACAATCCCTCTGGCAACTGAGTGAAAAATGGGTAGAAAAAGACAAGTCTAGGGGTGCCTCGGTGGCTCAGTAAGCTAAGTGCCTGCCTTCGGCTCAGGTCATGATCCCAGGGTCCTGGGATCGAGTCTCTCGTCAGGCTCCCTTCTCAGCGGCGAGTCTGCTTCTCTCTCTGCCTCTCTCCCCAGCCTGTGCTCGCTCTCTTTCTCTCTCTCAAATAAGTAAATAAAATGAAAGAAGGAAAGGAAAGGAAAGGAAAGGAAAGGAAAGGGAGAGAGAGAGAGAGAGAGAGAGAGAGAGAAAGAAAGAAAGAAAGAAAGGAAGAAAGGAAGAAAGGAGAAAGGAAGAAAGGAAGAAAGGAAGAAAGGAAGAAAAAGAAAGAAAGAAAGGAAGGAAGGAAGGAAGGAAGGAAGGAAGGAAGGAAGGAAGGAAGGAAGGAAGGGAAAGGAAATACAAGTCTGGCTTTTACACAGAAGATGTCCTGTCAGAGACTCTGACTGCACTTTGCTCCCCACGACATCCCTCCTGCCACCTAGTACGTGGGCGACACTGAATAAATACCTGAATGAACCGATCTACCCATCAATAACTTTGGTATTCTGTTCCCTAGTTCAAGGTCAAGCAGATAGCAGAGTCTTTTTCTCACCTTCTCAGAGTACAAATTCATTCCCAGCTCCCACGCTCCTACATGAAAAAGAGGAGAACAAAGACAAGTACCATTTCTTGGAAAGAAAAACCTCTCTGTGACTGTGTTCCCTCTTCAAATTCAGAGAGAGAGAGAGAGATAAAAGGCATAAAACCCAGCCTCCATGTCCCCTAAACAATTCACTTCTTCCCTGTACAAAGGGAAGAGAGGGGATAGTGTAGGCAACCAGAATCTCCAGCAGCGGGAGAGTGGGAAACGAGAGACACGGGGACAGGGAGGGGTCCTCCAGCCAGGAAGGAACAGACGTTACCTGGGGTGGGACAGGGGATGGGGCAGAGCACTGCCCCAGGACCCCAATGCCAAGCCCAGAGCAGATACATTCTAGGCTGTGTAGCCCTGGGCAAGTCAGCACAACCTCTCTGGGCTCGCCCTGCTCCCCAGGGCAGTTACTTCAGCACAGGGGGCAGCACTCAAGGTGACCTGGCAGAAGTCACTAGATCCCACAAACACACCAATGGCAGGGCAGGGGAGTGGGTCCAGGGACAGCAGACAGGAGCCCTGGCTGTGTCCGGGCTCAGGTGTGCAGCTTGTGTAGGTCCCTGACTCACTGGGCCCCATTTGCCCAGAAGTAGGGGGTGAACGGAAATACCCCTAAGCTCCCAACGAGGCCGCACAGATGGCAGGATCTCTGTGAGTGCCAGATGTCTGAAGCCCAGGAGAGGGCAGCGAGCCATGGCTGCCTCTCCCAGAGGAGGCATGGGCTCCTAGGAGGCCTCGAGGGACCCCATTTCCCACAGGCAGATAGACAAGGTCTCCGCCCCATCCTCCTTTAGGTCGTTGACAGTGAAGGCTGGTGGAAGGAGTTTGTCCCTATTCCCCTTCCTACAGCCTGGCACTGCCCAACCCCACCCTCCACCCGCAAACTTTGCTTACCAGCAGGCAGAACACATTTTCCTAGAAGTCAAGGGGAGGGGGAGCAGCCCCTCTTCCACATAACACAGTTTGTGAGAAATGCCAGCAAGTCATGACAGCTCTGTTGGCTTTCAGATACTATGCCTTCAAGCGGGTGCACCTGGAGGGGTTCTCTCCCCCAGCGCCCCACCTCCACCTTCATGATCCAGGCCCCTACTGCCATCCAGCAGGGGAACAACAGGAAACCCTGCCTGGGGCTCAACTCAGGAGCAAAGGGGACCTTAGGAAGAGGGGATGGAGGGGACAACATGATGGAGGGACAGGAGAGGCCAGACACCTTGTGCTGCACTCAAGAGGAGGGGACGGACACACCCGACGGCAGAGCCTGGGAGATGCTGAAGGGACCAGAGAAGTCACCCCAGCAGTGTCTGTGATCAGCAGGCGGTGTCCCATGAAACCGGAATGGAAAAAAATGATGTTCATTCTCTGCAATTTTCATTGTGCTGGGCCCCAACCTCCCTTCCATGATAGAGACAGGGCCCGGAGAATGTAAACCAAAATATTTACTAAGCACTTCCCTTGGGCTGCCCCACCCGGCTTCCATGACAAGGGTCCTCTGCCATCCTCCAGAGACTGCTCCCTGCCCCAGAGTCCCCTCCACTGGCCTCCAGACCTTTGCCCCCAGGGCCTTCACGGCTTTCAGAGGCTGCAGTACTGCCTTCCCCACAACACATCCCCAACTTCAGAGGCCTCCTTTATCTGAATGCTTGCTGCTTTTTAAATATTGACCAATTGCCCACTTTGTAAGACTTGTATACACTGAAAATCCTGGGGGGGGTTGGGGTTTTTTTTAATTTTATTTATTTGAGAGAGAGAGAAAGACAGAGCACGTGGAGGAGGGAGGGATAGAGGGAGAGGGACAAAAAGACTCCCTGCTGAGTGCGGGGCGCCTGGACATGACCTAAGATCATGACCTGACCCCAAGTCAGACGCTTAACCAACTGAGCCACACAGGCACCTCTAAAAATCCTGGTTTAATCATCATAACAAGCTTTTAAGGCTGACTATAGCATTAGCCACACTTTTCAGATGAAGACACGGAGACCCAGGCAGCAACAAGAAGCAGCTCCTGTGGCTGGAGGGCACTCAGGCTGTGCACTCCTCCTCACCGACCCCAGCATCTCTATCCCCGCCAGCTGAAAGGGAAAGGGTCCAAGCAGGCTGGGGTGCTAAGGAGAAAGAGCACAGACTTTGGATTTGGACCTGGATTTCCAATCCCGACTCTGTCGCTCACCAGCTCTGTGATCTGGGTAACTCGCCTCAACAGTCTCAGCTGCAAACTGGGGTATTGTCACCCTGGCCCCATCAAGTAGCAGAAAGGAGAAGATGTGGCTGCTCACACTAAGCTCCTCACCAGGACGGGGGAGGTGGCATTTTGTCATCACTGCTGTGATGGCGGGTCACGGATGAAGAAACTGAGTCCAAAGTTGCCAAGCAACTTGCCTAAGATACCACAGCAGGCAGCTGAGCAGGGCTTCAGACTTGAGTCTCCTGACTCCAAATTCAAGGCTGTTCTTTCTCCCTCTGTTTCTTGCTGAACTTGGTTCCAGAACAAAGTAGGCTGGACAACCCAGAGCCCAGCTCCTGCACAGACCAACAAGCAGGGCTTTTCATCCTAGACTTGGATTTGCTTACAGAGCAGCAGAGTGCCCCCCTTCCCCTCCGCTCGGGCAAAGAAGACAAAGCTCAGCAGAACCGGTTCTTCTGGCCCTTCTCCCGAGGCTGGCTGGCCGTCTGGCCGATTGCCACAAGCAGGACTTTGGCAGGAGATTCAGGAAGCCACCCTGTGCTGGGTATTGAGGAAGTGCTGGGCATTTTGTACCCACTGCTGCCCTCTAGTGTCCTTGCGAAGAAGGTCAGTAGCTCTCAGGCTTCGCATTCATGGGCCAAAAGAGAAAAAAAAAAATGAGGGGGAGCGGAAGAAGAGTCGTCCATGCATTATTGTTTGTAAGAAATGGGATTGTGCCCCTTGCATTGCCTGAAGCCCTCTGGCGCTGCGCTCTGGTGGCAGATCCAACAGAGCAGCCGGTAGTCCCAGGTGGCTATCTGAATTTAAAGTAATTAAAATGAAACAAAACTAATCACACTCCAAGTGCTCAGAAAGCACACAGCTTGGACAGCTCAGACACAGAACGTTTCTATCATCATGGAAAGTTCTGCGGGTCAGTGCTGCTCCAACAGTCTCCACTGCTGGACTTGGGATGAAGCTCCTGCTCCCACAGGGGCCTGGTTCCTTCCTCTCCAGCTTCATCTTGGGCCACTCTCTGCCTCCTTCTCATGCAGGTCTCATTATCCCCATTTGGCAGATAAGAAACTGAGGCTCAGAGATATACAGTGATTTTCCCAAAATCAGCACAGCTAATAAATGCTGACACCTGAACTTGAACCCATGTCTGGCCCATAAGCCTTCACCATCTCTCAGGTTCCTTATTACCCCCACAACGTTAAGGAACAACCCCTCATCCTGCTCTTCCAAGCGCAGCTTGACTGCCTTCAGGCTCCTGTCCCAACAGCCTCTCCACGGCAGGAGCAGAAATGCCCTTCTGCCCATGACCATGACCAGGTCAAAGGCAGAATATCCAGGGTGTGGCCTGGACTCTTCTCCATTAACAGAAGGAGATTTGCCCTAGCTGCTGGTTTTTACTGGCCAAGAGCCCAGAGTGGACAGAGCAGGGGCAGGAGGGATTCTTTTAAGACAAGAAAACAATAGTGCTGAAGACATTGCTTGATGACAGCACATGTGAACACGCAGGCTGGCACACACCCGCACAGTCAGGCATACATGCTAACTGACACAGACGTACATACTGGCACACACTCACATACATACACGCACACGGGCCAGCACGCTCTCATACACATACACAGATGAGCATATTCAAGCTTGTACGAGCTTGTTAACATAGATGGCAGTGTCCACACCTGAAGCATTTCAGAAAGACAGACAAGAAAGTATGCCCCAACTTACTGCAGAGCTGTTTCTCTGAAGGCAGTGGCCTTCCGGTTTTGTCTCAGATAAATCTCCATGCTCCTGAGACAAGCGTCCACAAAGGCTGTTCAGAAGCACACAGATGGCCATAAAGACTGACTGAACGTCAGAAACACAGGATGTAGGGACAGTGACAGAGCACGAACACCCAGGTGCTAAAAGGGGCCCCACAGGTGACGGTCTGGATGGGGACCAGCAATGACAGGACACAGGGAAACAAACACATCAGCCTGTCCAGGGCCCTGGCCACAAAGCAGATGCCAGCATCACCTCTAGGCCTCCCCATCTCCTGCAGGGAGAAGAGGAGGGGTAGCTGATCAGGTTGGGTGTGAAATGGGAAGTTTCCAAAGCTCATGAACATTTGCAAAAATACCCAGAGCAAAGAAATGCTCTGACTTTCCATAATAGTCCCCAAACAGGAAAGAACCTAAAATACCCATGCACCAAAGAATAGATGGGTATATTCCATGTGGAATATGATGGACTATTACTCCGTGATTAAATAAGCAAGTACTGACACACAGCAGCATGAAAAAAGCTCACTGGCACACACAGAGGGAGAGAAGCTGGCCAGAGACAGAAAAGGACTGCATGACTCTCTTTCAGAAAATTCCAGAGCTGGCAACACTAACCTGTGTTGTTAAAAGTCCAGAGCGTGGTGACCTTTGATGGGGAGGGAAATAGACACAGACTTTGAAGGGTCACAAAGGGAATTTCTGGGCTGCTGGAATTCTTTCTTTTTTCAGTGAGCTGTACATTTCAGATGTGTGGCCTTCAGTATATATGTTAATCTTCAACAATTATTTTACGGGAAAGGGAACACACTGGCCAATACCAGGTGAGTCTGTCAGAGCCGAGCGGGGCGGGGGAGCTGCTCCCAGCAAGTAAGGGCTGTTACTACACCTGTCAGGCTGATCTCTGCAGGGAGCGCTCTTCCTACCCACTTGGTCCTGCCATGCCTGCGTCCCTGTGGGCAGGTGAACCTGAGCCCTAGTGCAACTCACAAAGGGATCTTGTAGGAACCATTCCAAGTGAGGATGGACCCCACCCCAGCCCAGAGGGGGCTCTCAATTGCTTTTGCTTAGCACGCACACACCCCAGCTGAGGCTGAACTGCAGGGCCTACATCGGGCCTATACAGGGGCATGCAGTCTTGCAGAGGGAGAGGTTGGACTCAGTCACACGGAGCTTCCGTGCATCAGGGTCAGGAAGAGAAACCCAGCCTCTCTGCCTCCACCTCCTCCTCTAGGCAGGACCCCTGCAGTGTGGCCCCACTTTCTGGTGCACCTCTCAGCTCCAGGATCCTGGACTCTAACTGCCCCTGCCTCAACCTCCATGGCTTCAGTTCTGCTGCTGCCTCCTGGGTCCTCCCCCTCCTATCTCATGTCTCCATCACCCCCTTGACAAATGGCTGTGAGGACACAGTGTGGCCATGCCTAGCCTGGCACCTGGCACACAGAATGTGCCCAAGTCCACATGTCTGTCCCCTTTGGTCTGCCCCCTTCCCTTGCAAACTGACCAGTGTGGCAGGGTCTCCTGGACTGAGGACAGAATCACCAGGGCCCTTATTAACCATGCAGCGGCCTCCCAGGCCCTCCCAGGAGGTTAGGGCTCAGTGGGTCTGGGGCACTGTGTTTTTCACGAGTTCCCTGGTAACTCTCACATCACAGACATCTGGGAAACACTTCTGGGCAGACTCCGGGTGGGATGCTGAATTGGGATGACTGTACCTTTCTTATCTGGCGGTTTCAAGGACTCAAAGATGTTACTATTCTGGGGCGTATGCTAACAAACTTTCAGACCCCTAACCTCAAGTCCAAGCACAGAGCAGGTGCTCAGTCAACTGTATTATTACTGGAGACCCAGCAATGGAACTGCGCACTGGGGGACCAAGAAGAAGGGCCCCTAGTTAGCTATACAGCAAGCCAGGTTTGGGCCCCCACAGGCCTCTTAGGTCAGTGAGGTGACAGACAGGAGATGAAGGGTCCCAGCAGTGGGGTACAAAGATTCAGGACGGTGCAGCCCCCCCCCCCAGTGGGAATTCTGGATGCTAGAACAGGAAACAGACCACAACCAGAAAAACTGCTCCCACCATTTCTGACTCCCCCACAAGGGAGCTGCAGACTCTAGGAGGTGCCTTGCCAACATCCCCTGATTTAAGCCCATTGCAAGCTGTCAGGCAACGAGTGTCAGAGTTGCTTTCTGACTTTCATGGGCCCTCAGTACTTCTGCCTTTGTGGGCACCTTCTTCCAGAAAACAAATGGTTAAAAATTGTATCTTACAACTGCATTGGTATAAAGATGAACATAATCCAGTCTGGATAACATTTACTTTTCTTTTGATCTGAGAAGAAATTAGAACATTTCTGTGGGCCCCGGTAGTCATTTCCTATTGCTACTGTAACCAGCTACCACAGATTTAGTGGCTTCAAGCAACGCAAATGTATTATTTTATAGTTCTGGAGTTCAGAAGTCTGAAATGGGTCTCTGTGGGCTGAAATCATGGTGTGGCAGGGCTGCAATCCTTTCCAGAGGGCTCTAGGGGAGAAGACCCTCCCCTGCCTGTCCCAGCCTCTAGAAGCACCCACACTCCGGGCTATGGCCCCACCTCTATCTTCAAAGCCCACCTATTCTCCTGCCCAACTAAGGACCCTTGGGATGACATTGGACATCACCCCAGGATAATTCAGACTAATCTGTCCACTTTATTTTTTTTTATAAAGATTTTATTTATTTGACAGAGATAGAGACAGCCAGCGAGAGAGGGAACACAAGCAGGGGGAGGGGGGAGGAAGAAGCAGGCTCCCAGCAGAGGAGCCCGATGTGGGACTCGATCCCAGAACGCCGGGATCACGCCCTGAGCCGAAGGCAGACGCTTTAACGACTGCGCTACCCAGGCGCCCCTAATCTGTCTACTTTAAGGTCAACTAACCAACAACCCTAATTCCTCGGCAACCTTAGTTTCCCTTTGCCACATAGTATATCATATTCGTTTCCAGGGATGAAGAATGAGCATCTTTGGAAAGCCATTATTCCGCCTACCACAGCCCCTACTTTAGTAGCTTGGGCCCTGCACTGTCCCTGCCGAATCTAATGGGAAAATTAGCCTTGAGCATGTGTTCCCACTTTATAGCTGGGAAAACGAAAGCACAGAGAGTGCAAGCAATTCCCTATCAGTCACAGAGCACACAGCTGAGGTGCCAGCTCAGCCTTGCCTGCCTCTGAATTTGAGAATGGGGTGCAGAACTGGGGTCAGACTCTGGGGGAAGGTCATGCTGGGGCACAAAAGCCATCTGTACCAATAGTACCTGGAAGGGTCTGGCTTCGGTGGGGATGTGAAGGCTGATGTAGCTCTTCGAAGTTCCCAGTATTCAAGCAGGAAGGCAATGCTTGCAGGCACTGACTGTGGGGGGCGGGGGTGCCAGGGGCTTCATGATTCACGGCCCAGCAGATGCCTCCCTGTACCAGTGTGCTGATTCTTAATAAAACAGATTCATTTATCTCTGACATTTATGACCAGAGACAGAAATCATGTTGGGGGAAATGTATTACTTTTCAAAAACACATTTGTTTCTTCCTCATCACCTAACAGTAAGCAGATGTGGGTAAGGGTTATTTATTTGAGGTTCCTATTAACCGGTAATTTAGTTGCTAACACACTATGAAAAATGCAGTTATGCAGGCGAGAGCATCCTCTTCAGGGCAGACAAGCCAGGCAGTAGAACTTGCTGGAGACCCTGCCACACCCCTGCAACCTGGGGACCGTGACCCTGCAAGCCCAGAGAAGCCAGCAGCAGGTAAGGGGTTGTCCGGTAGAAGTCAAGGACCCTGAACTCTGAGACTGGGAACTGGGGAATTCAAGGGACACCAGGGAAGGGGACGAAGGATCATTCTGGGGCTGCAGTGGGGCTGGAAGAAGGACACAAGCATGGTGAAGAAAGGAAGAGTCCAGGACTTGAGGGTGGAGGCCCAAAAGCTCATTAGTGCGCACCCCAGAATATAGTAACACCTGCTGTTCACAGAGCAGCTTACTGTGTGTTGGGTACCTGGCAGACAGCTCCTCTGAACCCCCACAGTGTGATCACCGTAGCTGACAGGCACAGGCATGCTGACTGTGGGTGGTACTGTCCCTGTGTCTCACACGATGCCTGCCAGAAGTATCCCAAGTACTCCAGGTGAGAAAACCAAGGCGCAGAGAGGTTAATTCACCCGCCCATGCTCACAAGCTCAGGGGCTAAGATTCATACTTAAAGGGGCGGGCACCCAGAACAAGAGAGGCAGGCCTCTCCTTGTTCTGCCCAGCTGGTCTGAGCACCCAAGAGCCTCAAGGAGACCCCCATAGCCTCTCCACTTCTCCAAATCCACCACAAACATCAGGCAGCCCAGCCTGGGTCTTGTGGCTACTGCCGCCCTCCCACTGACAAGGGGCTCGGACTAGGAGCAGAAGGGAGGCAGGGGAGGGAGGCAGGAATCTCCCCCCTTCCCGGCTGCCTGCCCCAAACCCCTCACAGATCATTTCCTCTGATGTTTATTGCCTTTCCCTTATTTATTAGCCAAGCTGTCTTAAAATTTATGCCAAATCAATGTCAGCAACAGCTCAGCCACAAAGATTGATTTCTTTTATTTAAGGTGAAACTAGTTTAGTTTGGAGGCCCCGAGCAAAATCCTAAGTTTGCTGAAAAGAAGCTGCTTGGCAAGAGGATTCCTGGGAAGGAATAGCCTTCCTTCAAGGCTAGTGGGTCCCAAAGCAGTGCCATCAACACGACAGAAGAGAAAATAGGGGAAAGATGCACTGAGTAAGGCAGCCACGTGCACTGCCTCGGCATGCTGGGAAGGGCATGTCTCCCCTCAGCCCTAAATGAGGAAGCTGAGGCACAGAAATGTGGACAAACTGGGGCGCCTGGGTGGCTCAGCCGTTAAGCGTCTGCCTTCAGCTCGGGTCATGATCCTAGGGTCTGGAATCGAGCCACGCATCGGGCTCCCTTCTCCACGGGAAGCCTGCTTCTCCCTCTCACACTCCCCTTGCTTGTGTTCCCTCTCTGGCTGTCTCTTTCTGTCAAATAAATAAAATCTTTAGGGAAAAAAAAAAAGAAATGTGGACAAACTCATCCAAGCCACCTGGTGCTACGTCTAAATATATGGGACTTTTCTGAACCTGGTGACTGAGGGAACCTCCCCCCCAAGTAAATTCTCCGAGTTTCTGAAACCACATCATAAAATGAATTGTCATAAAGCAGGACACATCTTGCCACAGGAATGATATAAGATATTCAGCTTGGGTTTCTGATCAATGACTGGGCATCCAGTACATCATCAATATGACTAACCCTGTATCATAAATATAAGTGTACAATAACTATAAATGTCTCAATAATCAGCTGAAATGTAAAACCTAAATGGTCGTGTAAAATCTGTCACAAGTCCTAGAACTTGGGAATAAATACAGTGTGGACGTTCGTCATAGGAGAAACCCCAAAGTATTATAAATAACACACACATGCAGTGCGTAAAAAATAGAGTTTTCCCGTATCACACACTTGGCTTTCAAGTAGTAAGTTGGTATGGCAGAATTCTAGAATTGCAGAGGAAGGAGAGACCTTAAATTGTATTTATCCTAGTCTCCATGTGATGCTGGGATCCTCACCACAACAGCGCTGCCAGCATCTTCCTGCCTCTGCTTGCACATCCCAGGCATGGGGAGCTCACTGTCAACATGGCCTGTTGGTCTACTTTAGGCCAAACTTCCCTGCAGCTGTTCCCCATGCATCCAAGAGTGGCTTGAAAGGAATGAACACAGCACTCCCGCTGGGGTGTGGCCACCCAGAGCCAGCAGGCCTAGGGGGGAAGTCCTGTTGTTGATTAAAGCTCTGTCACCTACTAGCTAGCTATGTGACCCTAGGTAAGTTAATTCACCTCCATAAGCCTCAATTTCTCCACCTGTTGAATGGGCATTGATAGTAGTAGCTACATCACACATTGTTGTAAGGGCACAGTAAGGTCATTCATGTTAGCTATCATTATTGTTAATATTGACAATATTAACAACCATTGACCAAGCATCCTCAATGTCCCTCATACATGTCTCCCTATCTTTGGGCAGCATTTACTGATTTGTTGTTTAAGTGTCAGTGCAAGGCCTTTAACTCATCCTTGTAATGTTACATATGGGTATTCTGAATCATTTCTCTATCTTGTCAAGACATCCTAACCCTGTCACCCAACTCATTCCCCAATCCACTGGAGTTGGAATAGCTCATTGTGTGGATTAGCAGACAACAAATGTCTTCCTCTAAGTCATTGATGAAAAATGCTGATCTAGATGGGCCTGGGATGGAACCCTCTGGCTTACCACTGAAGATCTGCTTCTGGGTCAGTGTTTCCCAAACTGCATTCCGTAGAACCTTTACCTTCCATGAGATAGAAATATGTGTTTGGGGAATAAGAGGAGCCTATGATTAGATGAGGTTGCCATACAACAGATGCTAAAACAGCACTTACATGAAAAAGCAAAAACACAATATCTACTGGTAAACTTCCAGGCTAGATGGTTTCCCTTACAACAGCATGAACCCTTAGATCTGTTTTGTCCACTAAGGTTTTTTTTTTTTAAGATTTTATTTATTTATTTATTTATGTGAGAGACAGAGAGAGAGAGAACACATGTACACAAGCAGGGGGGAGGGGCAGAGGAGAGGGAGAAGAAGACTCCCCGCTGAGCAGGGATGGGGCTCCGTCCGAGGACCCTTAGATCATGACCTGAGCCAAAGGCAGGCGTTTAACTGACTGAGTCACCCAGGTACCCCTGTCCACTGAGATTTAATTTTATATAAGAATGTCAAGCTACAAGAAAAGATGATCGGCATCTCTGATCATTACAGATATGTAAATCAAAAACCACAATGAAATGCCACTTCACACCTAGCAGGATCCCCACCACTAAAAAATTTAAATTTACGTTAAAAAAAATACAGACAATAACAAACGTCAGTGAAGACATGGAGAAATGAGAAGCCATGAGTACTGTGGGTGGGGATGGAAAATGGAAAACAGTATGGTGGTTCCTTTAAAAAGTAAAAATATGATTACCATGTGATCCAGCAATTCCACTTCTGAGTATATACCCAAAAGAACTGAGAGTAGAGACTCAAACGGATACATGTACCCCTGTATTTGTGGTAGCATTATTCACAACAGCCAAAAAGCAGAAGCAACCCAAGTGTCCATGGACAGAAGAATGGACAAGCTAAGTGTGATGTGTACGTACAATGGAATATTATTCAGCCTGCAAAAGGTAGGCAATTCTGACACATGCTACAATATGAATGAGCCATGAGGATGTCATGGTGATACAAACACTGTATGAATCCACTCCTATTAGCTACCTAGAGTAGGCAGATTCATAGAGACAGAGAGCAGAATGGTGGTTGCCAGGGGCTGGAGGGAGGGAGAAAGGGAAGTTAGTGTTTAATTGGTATAGGCTTTCCATTTTGCAAGATGGAAAGAGTTCTGGAGATGGACGGTGGTGATGGTTGTCCAGCAGTGAGAATGTACTTAATGCCACTGAACTACACACTTAAAAATGGTTCAGATGGCCTATCTTCTGTTATGTGTACATCCTACAGGTGCCTGCCTATAGCCAATCACTCCTGCGTTTCTCAGATGCTTTCTTTCTCTCAATGCCCCTGCCCCTGGTGGAAAGCCCAGCCGCTCCAGTCCCTGAGAGGTTTCAGGCACTTCCTGGAGGCCCTTGTTTTGTCCCATGGGAGCCAGCAGGACAGGCAGCAGCCATCAATTTTGACTCATCTCTGTGGGCTCCTCTTCAGACCCTGGGCACCAGCTTCAAGAGGCTGCCTCCCTTCACAGCCACTTCAGGTCCCCCAACTGGGGAAACCACCCCACTTGCCTCTGCTGGAGCCCCTCCCAGGGCCGAGAACAGAACTGCTTAGACCACAAGAAATGGAGCACCCCAAACATTCCTTGCTTCTCCCCCTGATGTCTGAGACTAGCTCCCCTCTCAGACCTGACCCACAGTGGCCATCTGTCAAATGATCAAACACCCAAACAGAGCTCTGACAGCCCCAAGGGTGGGCTCAGCTCTCTTGCCCCATTGAACATCCATCATTTCAGATTCCTCTCTGCCTCCCCTTCCAGTCCTTCCTGGGACCCAGCCTCCCCAGTGTTATATATATATTTCTGACACTTGCTAAAGATGGTAAGGTAGACTCTATTCAGGACCATCACAGATAGCTATAGGGACCACTGCAGTGGAGTTCAGGGGGCAGAGAGAGGGTTCAGCTCCAAACATGTCATGGGCAAGAGGGAACTTACAGCCAAGGAGCAAGGTGAGTGGGAGCAGTGGATGCAAATTTGCTAAGAGAAACATCAGGGGTAAGGGAGTTCTGCCTAAACTGAGCTAACAGGATACCTGGCTGAAGACAGGCCAGGGAAATAAGATGTTACCTAGGGATGGGGGGGGGGGCTCTGGTAAGCTGACTTAGTAGGGTTCTTGCTAAAACTAGATTTCATGAAGAAGTGCAAAGATGGGCCTAGGAGAAAGTTACTGAACCTGCCCAAAGTTTGATCAAGAAGAGCGTCTTCCTCCCCAGCCTCTCTTGGGGTTTGTGAACGGACTCTCATCAACAGTGCTTAAACATGAAACCCGCCATCATTCCACTCACCTTTTCTCAAAAGACACGTTTTGGAAAAATGGGTGGCCCAAGTCTCCCAAAAACATCTGTCTTAAGTAACTGTAAATGGTGGCCTTTCCTCTTCCCTTATGTGTCCCCTGAGAGCACAGTCATTGGAAGTCAGGAAGATGCCCATTAGTTCTCATTAATGGCCACTAGATGGCGACATCCTGCATCAGTTAAAATTCCCCAAAGAGCAGAGCTAGGGGAACCAACACAGAGGTTCTAAACGCAGCAAAAAAAGGAATAATGGTAGGAAGGAGGGGAAGTGGAAAACAGGGACTTTGGATTCCAGCTCCTCCTCCTTCTATGTGACTATATAACCTTGGACATGTCCTTAAACCTCCCAGAGCTTCTGCACCTATACAATGGGGGGACCTACTCCTAAGGCAGTGATAAAGCCCTGTGTGCACATTAGGACCTGCTGGGGAGCCTTTCAAAACTGTGAAGTGCAACCCCTGCGGGGACCATTTAAATCACAATCTCTAGGTGTGCCTTTCCCCCGTGTGGTACTTAGAAAACAGAAAACAAACAAAAAAAGCTCCCTGGGTAACTGCAGCTGGGGCGTGAGGGGAGGGACAGCACTTTAGGGCAGTGCTCTAAGCTTCAGCAGACCAACATCACTTGAAGCTCTTAAACAACAGAGACTGCTGAGCCCCACCCGAGCTTCTGATTTAGCAGGTCTAGGGAGGGCCCAAGAACTGGCCGATGCTGCTGGTCAGGGCCATGTCCTGAGAGCCACTGCCACGGGGAGGGAAAGTGAGCTAATGCACATTAAGCTCTGAGCACAGCCCCTCACCAAAGGAAGCCCTCCAGTGAGTGTCAGTTACCCACTGCCGTGCTTCCAGGCTATATGTGGGTCATGCTGGCACCTTCCTGAGCCCAGCTTTGATGCTAGACACTCTGCCATCTACTAGCTATATACACAGGGATTCATCTTTGAGCATCAATTTCACATCTGTAAAATGGGAGTGAAAACCATCTTGCCAGGATGTGATGTGAGATGATTTACATATGGGACTTAACACAGCGTAGGTCTCAAGAAATGGTGGCTAATCTTCCTGATCTTGGATGAGGGAATCGTTTCTTAGGTTTGATACCAAAGGTACAACAGACAAAAGAAAAAAATAGACATGAACTGGACTTCGTTAAAACTAAAAGCTTTTGTATTTCAAAGGACACACTCAAGGCAGTAATGACAACCCATGGAATGGGAGAAAACATTTGCAAACCATATATTTGCTGAGGAACTTAGATCCAGGGCACATAAAAAAATTTTCTAACGCAATGACAAAAAGACAAATAACCCAATTAAAAATGGGCAAGTGGTCTGAACAGACATTTTCCCAAAGAAGATACACAAACAGCAATAAGAATGAAAAGATGCTTAACAGCATTAGGCGACTGGGAAACACAGATCAAAACCACATCAAGGTACCACTTCACAGCCACCAGGATGGCTATCACCAAAAAGACAGATACTAACAGGTGTTGGTGAGGATGTGGAGAAATCAGAGCCCCTACACATTGCTGATACAAATGTAAAACAGGGCAGCTGCTTGGGGAAACAATTTAATACTTCAAAGATTAAATTTCGAGTTACCATATGATCCAGCAATTCTACTCCGAACTATACACTGCAAAGAAATTCAAAACATCTTCACGCAAAAACCCGTACACAAGTGTTCACAGCAGTCTCATTCACAACAGTCAAAAAAGTGGAAACAACCCAGATGCCCACCAACTGCTGAATGCATAAACACCCGTGGTATATCTATACATGAGAACAGCATTCAGCCATAAAAAGAAATGAAATCCTAATATGTATTACGATGTGGATGAACCTTGAAAACACTGTGCTGAGTGAAAGCAGCCAGCCACGAAAGGTCACATGGTGTATGATTCCATCTGTATGAAATGTCCAGAATAGGTGAATCCATAGAGACAGAAAAGTAGATTAGTGGTTGCCAGGGGCTGAAGGGAAGGGGAATGGGCAGTCACTGCTAATGCATATTCGGTTTCTTCTGGAGTGAGGCAAACGTTCTAGAATTAGATAGTGGTGACTGAAGTACAACCTTGTGCATATACAAAAATGAAAGAAAAAAAATATTGAACTGTAACTTTAAAAGGTGAGTTTTATGATATTATATCTTGGTAAAGCTCTTATTTTTAAAAGGGAAGCATCTATATTCTTTACTGCTATTGTTTATCATGAACAAAATGACTTTTTAATTGAATTTCAGGGAGTTGGAGGGGCTAGAGATTCTTGGGGAGGTGGAATCCAGGCAGTGGAGATGACCCATGCAAAGGCCCTGTGGCCCAACAGAGCACTGGGCTTGCAGGAAACTCAATCCTCCTATATGGCTGGAGCTTAGGGCTGGGGAGTCTGGCTGCAGGGGGGAATCAGGGTGTTGAATGCCAGGCTGAGGAGCTTGGACTTGGTTCCAAGGAGTAAAAAGATGGTGGCCGTCACGCAGGATCTGGCACCAAACAGCAGACTGAAGGGGACAGAGGTAGGAGGCGGTGAGATAGGGTGAGGAAGGGCCATAGTAGGGGTCCCAGATATGAAGGCCCTGCAGCACTGGCCTATGGGACAGGAAAAAGAGCAAACCATCCCCTATCAAGCCTTCTTAGTCCCCAGGACTCCAGACACTGCCCCCCATACCACAAACCCCGCTGCCCTGATCCCAGTCCTCCCTCACCCCAGCCAAGGACCACCATGTGTTTCCTGCAAGTGGCCCCAGCCAGGACTCAGAGGTGGAAGGAAACTTTCCCAGAAGCACAAACAGTCCGAGCTGTTCTCAGGATGGTCCCTCAGCCCAAGGCAAAGCAACTCTGATGGCAGCCAGATTCTCAGACCCACGAAGGTGCAAAAACAGCCCGAGGTTCTAAAGACCTGTCCACACAGACTAAAGATCCCCAGGTTCCCCCTCTCCACTGGTTTGGCTGCCCTCCCACTGCAGAGAGGCCCAGTTCAGGAGTGCCCCTTCATCACCCTGCACCTTTCCTGCCCCCAGGCTTATTAGAACTGTGCACTGGGGCACCTGAGTGGCTGTTAAGTTCGGCTCGGGTCATGGTCCTGGGGTCCTGGGATTGAGTCCCACATGGGGCTCTCAGCTCAGTGGGGGTCTGCTTCTCCCTCTGCCCCTCCCCCATGCTTGTGCTCTCTTGCTCACTCTCTCATTCTCTCTCTGTCATGAATAAAGTCTTAAAAAAAAACTGTACATGAACTGAGAGGTAACAGGCTCAGAGACACCCCTGTGAGCATGAGCTGCAGCACAAGACTGGGAAGGATTTCTTTTGACAGGTTAGAGTCTCTCGTTTCCCTCCTGGTTCTCAGTGGCATGACAGGTGGGTGAAATGGGGGATCCCCAAGATCTCTGCCAGCCTGAATGACTAGCCCCATCCAATCTGCCTTGAGTTCTCCCTGGCAGCTTCCTTCCCCAGGACCAAATCAGACTCCCCTCCCCCAGCTGGACTATGCCCAGAAGACCTGACTCAGGCCATAGGGGCGGGGAGGGGAACAGAGAACAGAGTGTGCTGAGGGGTCTGGAGATGGCGTGAAGAAGGGATGGTCCAGCCCAGGCAGGAAGCAGGTACCCCAGACTTGCCAGGTTCTGGTCCTGTTGCCACACTGCCATGCCTAGGGCTGGGGCCAGAGCCCTGTCTGTTTGCCCCATCAAGAGGCAGGAATGACCTGCCCCTGACCCACCTTCCTGCCCTGCAGATGGCAAAGGCTCCAACCCATTGTTCTCCAACACACTTTGACGGAAGACACAAGGAATGTGGGGCCTGGAGACAGGAAGTCCTGGCTTTCAAGGGGCGAGTTCTCTGCCAGACTCAGGCCTGCCCTCCAGACAGGGAAGCAGGGGCTTTAGTCTCATCCTGCCCCAGCTTGCTGGGCCACCCTGGAGCAAGGCTTTGACTTCACTGGGCCTCTGCAGGAGACAAGGGTACAGAAGGCTTGGTCAGTGGGGTAACCGGGGCAGACAATTCCAGGTGATGGAGGAGGAAGGCGCTGCCCCAAGGACTGGCCCTCCCTTGGCCCGGCTGGACCCCTCAGTCCATAATGCACCCATAAACACTCACAGTCAATCCACGTGGGCACCTTCCATGCTCTACAGGTGCTCATGCACGTACACATGTAGCCACACAGCTGCCCAGCAGACACACCCTCACGTGTACACAGGTGCCCTCCTCACATACTCACCTGTGCCCCACCATCCACCTTGGCATACATCATTTTCATGACTAATGTGTACTGAACACTTACTGTACACCAGTGACTGTCCCACGCACTTTACTTGAAGCTTTTCAATCACTCCTTCCAACAACCCCATGAGGAAGGCATGTAATCGCTCTCATTTTACAGAAGGGGAAACCAGGGCACCAAAGGCTATGTGGCTTGTCCAGGATCAGCGGGACTGTAAATGGCAGGCATGCCCAGGACATAACACAGGCCCCTTGCAGAACCCTTACTGGCTGCTCCTCGGTCCCCTCAGCCCCACAGCACAGGAGCACCGTTTCCTACCAACCTTCCCCGGATGTTGTGGGAGAAAAGTGAGAAACATCTGCGAAAGTGCTCGGCGGATAAGGTATTGTTCTCACTGTCGGGAATTCAATTCCCGCTCAGCCAGTCCTTTCCTGGCCAAGGAGAGGCCTTAGTCCAGTTCCAGCGACTGCACCTGCGCAACAGCGATGGCTTGAGGTTCCCCAGCCTGTGGCCTCTCCCTGGCCTTACTACAGGTCGTGAGCCTGCACCAGGCAATTGCCCTAAAACTCAGAGCTCCATGGGGCGCCTGGGTGGCTCAGTCGTTATGCGTCTGCCTTCGGCTCAGGGCGTGATCCCGGAGTTCTGGGATCGAGCCCCACATCAGGCTCCTCCGCTATGAGCCTGCTTCTTCCTCTCCCACTCACCCTGCTTGTGTTCCCTCTCTCGCTGGCTATCTCTCTCTCTGTCAAATAAATAAAATCTTAAAAAAAAAAAAAAAAAACTCAGAGCTCCTGGGGTCTCTACCCAGCATGAGGTGCCCTGCCTGAGCAGCTCTCCACACCCGCCTCATCCAGCCAGTCTGCAATCCCGGCTGACAGAATCTCGGTGCTGCCGCCTATCGGATGGCTTCTCTTTCCCAAGTAGACCTCCACACCTCTGACCTTGCCCTTTCCTCTGCCTGGCCAGTCCTTCCTCCCGCTCTGTGCTTGGGGAACTCCCACCCATCCTTTCAACATTTTGGGGACCCCATCTTCTGGCAGCTCCCCAAGGCCACCTCCAAGCACTCCTAGCACAGGGCACATACCTCTGTCACCAACCTGGCCCCAGCCAGTGCAGCCACCACTAATCTGACACATCAAGGGCAAGGAGCCAGCCTGGGTCACCTCTGCATCCCCCATGCCCAGCACAAAGCTAGGAAAAGCCTGGGCACCATTAACAGTATATTTTAACAATAAATGAGCATAAAACATTGTTACGCAAGGACAGGTTGTCAGGAGTAGGATGATGTAAAGTGAGCACTAAACTAGGAACCAGAAGACAAGGACTGGAATCCTGGCTCTGCTACTCAGGAGCTGTGGACCTTAGGCAAGTTATTTGGCCTCTCTGAGCCTTGGCTCCCACACAACAAAAAAGGAAATATGAGTAGTATTGACCCTTCTCAGGACTGTAGTGAGGAATCATTACACAAGAAAATAGGGGAGGGGCCCACTAGGCTTTGAAACCGAACAAGTGGGGTGTAGGTGGAGTGGAAGCCTCCCAAGGGGCATGATGCTTCCCAGAATGGGAACCTGGGAAGGCTAGATGGAGGGGTGGTACGTCTGAGCTGGGCACTGAAGAGCTAGGAGGGTTTGGGCTGGCAGAGGAAGGAAGCAAAAAGGACTGTCGGAGGCAGAAGCTGGAGCAGCTCAGCCTAAGATTGGATCTAGGGTGTTCGGCAAGGCTCAGCACACACAAGAGCCCTGGTTTAAGCTGGCTAGTGCCATGCTGGGCTACTTACTTACCACTGTGAGCTGGGCGGAGCCACACCACCCTCCCAGGGTCATCATGAATACTGACAAGAAAGCACAGGGCCTGGGACAAAGATGGCACATAACTGGTGCTGAGTTCATGGCAGTGTTAGTGACTGCAAAAGCTCCACCCCAGACTTAGAGTTTATCAAGGGTTGGTCTCTTTTACTTCCCTGGGTGCCCACCCTGAGCCTGGCACAGAGCTGGGCACCCAGCAGGGCTGAGAGGTGGGCGGATTGATTGATTTGGCGTCTCCTTGAAGCCTTTGAGAAAAGAACCCACTGTGTGCTGGAATACACCACGGAACACAGGGGCACACCCGGCCCCACACCTTGGGTCTGCCTCCACATGCCAGTGCTTATCGACCCATTTAGTCACTCATTCATGCATTCTTTCATTCAATGAGCCCTGCTCTGTGCCCACCCTGGTCACCCAATGTTGAAGCCCTGTCCCTGCCCGAGGAGCTCTCCCTGTTCCTTGTGGCACCCAGCTGAGGGAAAGACCCCTCCCCTGCTTGTACTTCCTGCTCCTCTCCCCTTGTGGGCTCCCAGAGCCTACCCCACTCTGATCTCCATTCTATTTCCCCTGAAGGTTGTGTCCACCCTCACCCCCACCACAGCCAGGGAGACATCCCCAAACCCCTGCTCGGCAAAAGGGTTCTTCCTTTGCACGTAACTAAGCAGGTGGCCCACAAAGCCCTCTGTGCTCGTAGCTCACAGGCCATGCTGCCCTCTCTCCCCTGCAGGCAGAAGCCCAGTGGCAGCCTGTGAGACCAACATGCTCAACTGTCCCATTTGTCCCCACCCCACCCCCACACCCAGGGAGTCTGACCCTCAGGTACCCACACTCCTCAGCAGCTATGGGTGTCCGGAGCAATTATCTGGAGAAGAGAGAAAGGAAATGAGAAATTCTTCAGCAACCAAAGCAAACTCCCAACAGAATCCATTGAGTACAGCCCAGGAGCTTCCTCACAGGAGAATCCTCACTGTATCCCCACCTACGTGTTCTGTGACCCTATGAACATGCTCACGGCATCCTGCAAGGGCCTTGCACACGACCCCATGCCACTCAGTGCAGGGGTGAAGAGCCCTGTGCACCCATGCAATCTCTGCAGAAGCCACAAATCTGGCCCACAGCGGGCTAACTACTGCACTAGCAAGCCATGGTGTCAAGTCCATGTGCACAGAGCACTCTTCCTGGGCCAGGAACTCGCCATGGACAGACACACAAAAGGGACATGATCCTGATCCTGGGTGGAGGGAGGCCAGATGAGCAGATGAGTAAAGTGGTGGGCCATGAAAGGGGTCTTGCAGGAGGCTTCAGGAGCCCAAGGAGAGAGTGGAGTGACAGAGAGGGCAGAGGAGGGGGGTTCTGGGTGGACAGGGCAATGACAGAGGCTCTGCAAGCAGGCCAGGGGGCAGAGAGAAGGCAACCCCAGAGGTGGGAGAGCATGAGCAAAGACCTGGAGGTGAGAGGCTGCCTGGCTTCCCTGCCCAGTGCTTGGGCCTCCAGCACCATGGGAAAAAGGCACGGCACTCCTATCGATGAGCCCCTACCGTGTGCCAGCCACAGCAGGGCAGGAGAGCTTGGGTGGCGAGGACATGGCCTCTGGAAACAGGCCTGGCTTGGAAATGCCACTCCACCACTGACAAGCTCTCATGTGGGAAAGCACGTAGTTCGCAGCCTCTGTTTCCCCACCCGCATAGTGGTGATGATGATCGTCTTGTCCCCCACGGTCCTACAAGGACTGAAACAGGAGCTCCTGAGACAGAGCTCCGCCCACTGCCCACACACACACACAGGCTGTGCTGCCCGGACCTGAGCACCCACGCTGCAGACGCATCCTAGCCCTCACGGAGCCACTGCCAGCCATTCGGACTCCATCCACCTGGGCTGAAGCCCAGGAATCTGTATTTTCAACAAACCCTCCCCCAGTGATCCGCTTGTTGTTGTGGTCATGCATTTGTGTCGTCTTCTTTGACCCTCTGGACAGCTCTGCAAAATGTGGACGGATAACCCATTTGACAAGTAAGGAAAGCTCAGAGAGGCACATCAGCTGCTCCAGGTCACACAGCCAGTGAGAGGCCAGGGTAGGATCTGAACCAGGTCTGTAGCTCTCCCAACAGAGCATCACAGGGCCGAGCCCCCAGTCAGCTTTGGTCCTGGCAGAGGCTAGGTAGGTGTTCCCAGGACTCCCTGCCACACTCCCCAGTCGGCCCCACCCCCCCACTGTCACTTCCTCCTCCACTGCTAATCAGGTCTCACAGACCATCCCATTTCCTGCCGGCCCACCGGCTGCCTCCTTTGCTCCGGATGGCACTTCCTGGCCATGTGCCCTCCCAGCACCTCCTCTGCCTACAGAGGGGTTGGAGCTGGGGCTGGGTGGTGGCAGAAATTGGGCATGAGATCCCCAGAGGCCCCAAGGGGCACTAGCCCTCCTCCTGTGGCCTGGACTACCTTGCATAGAGACCACATCCCTGCTCCAGGGGCACATGCCTGGATGGCCATCCCTTGTTTACAGATGACAGGAACAGCAGGCTTCAGGGAAGAGTCGACTTCCCTGTGGACTGGGAGTACAAACGGAATTGGCAGATGGTGCCAAGACAGACCCTGTCCCCATCTGTCATCAGCGCCAAGTTTGAGACCCAGCAGGAAGTTATGCCAGGCCCAGCCCAGCCCCACAGGCACGTAGACCACACAGCAGGCAGTCAGCACAGGCTGGGGGCTGTGGGGGCTGCAGGGGCCGGGAGAATGGAGCTGAGAGACGAGAGACAGTGCTGGCCTGTCCCGGCTCCTCTGGGGCCACCCTCACCCTCCAGCGGGGGAAGGCAGAGTTAAGCCTGTTGGAGAAGAAAACAAGAAAATGCTGCGCCTTTGTTTGTTCATTCTGCCAAAAGTGATGGAATGTGCTGGATCCTGTGCAGAGGCCCGCCTCAGGACCTTCCACAGGTCGCTCTTCTCCCTCCAGCATCAGTTGGCCTCCCCATCTGCTGGAAGTCCCCTCAGCACAAATATAGCTTTAAACACACACACACACACACACACACACACACACACACACACACACACGGAGAGAACTTCCCATTTCTTGCTCCCATTCACTCTAAGTCTCAGGAAGGAGCTGTGATCGCACACATCTCCCTGCTTCATCCCCCTTCACTGGCCTCTCTACTCTAATCTGCCTTGTCTACTCCGTTCCATTTAACCTGCTCTGCCCAGAATGGCCCATGACTTCCAGCTTCCAAATCTGCCCTCCCCTTACCCAGGCTGACCCAGCTGATAGCCAGTCCTCGCCCTCACCTACTGTCCACAGCCCTGCTCTCTCCCAGCTTTCCCCCTTCCCAGATGAGCTCTCCTAGAAGATCTACATATCTGGGAGGCCAGCGTCTCCCTCCTGGTAAGTCCATCCACTCCCAGAGCCTCAAGTAAATAAGCTGTAAATAAGCTCAGGGCTTCAGAAACTCATCTGTAGGCCACCTGTATCCACCCCTCTCCAACTGCCAACCTGGCATCACAACCTGGGTATCTAAAAGCCATCTCAAACTCAACGTGCCCAAAACAGACAAATCTTACCTCCCCTTCCCAGAAAAGATTCTTCCACCCCATTCCCCACCTCCATACTCATGTCCGCAGATGTCCCAGAGCACTTCTGGGCAAGACGCTCCCCCTCTCAGGTCTCTGCCCAGTCCTATAAAGGAGCAAGTTTGGGACTTCCCAGCCACTCACCCATGGGAAAACAGAAGCAACCATTCAGAGGACGAATTCCCACTGCTCACCCTGGGAGATTCTAAATCAGTTGAGCTGGAATAGGGCCCCGTTATCTACGGCTTACAAAAGCTCCTCCTATGACTCAAGGTGCACAGAATCTGAGCCCCTCCTACCCCCAGCTGCTTGGTTCTGATGGATGATCCCACCTTCAGCTTCATTTTGATTCTTGTTGATCTCAACAGCCACGTGAGGTTGAGGCTCTGATTATCCCCATCTACAGATGAGGAAACTGAGCATCAGGGGCACATGACTGGCTCCACAGTCACATCAGAAGCAGAGCTAGGGCACTTGACTCCACTAGATATTCCCACACTGAAATGCCCCCCACAAACCCCGGCTGCTATCTTAGAGCTAGAACCCATGCCTGCCCCCACCAGGGAGAAGCCAATCTGGCCCTCCAGAGCCAAGAGCTACTGCTTGTTTCCTATCTCCCACCCAGCCCACCCCCAAAGCCCCTGTAGCCTCCCCATCACCTGCAAAGTCTGCCCCTCTCTCAACATGTCATGGATCACCTGGGAAGATCTGGCCCCAGGCTCCAACCCAGGCTGGATTTCTGGCTCTGTACACCCCAGCTGGGTAGATCAGCCTTAAACTTAGAATCTCAGGGCCCTGAGCTATAAAATGGAGTGATGACACCTGCCCTGAGGGTTACAAGGAGGATGAACTAAGGACCTTGGAGGGTGCCAGGCCCAGGGCCCCAGAAATGAGGCCTGGGGCCGGGATCCAAGTTGAGTGTCCCGGGCCAGATCTAAGCCTAGGCCTCTGTGGGGATAGTCGGGCCGGGCCAAGGCAGCCGCCCACCACAGAGCCTGCCTATCTGCAGCCAGCCCGGCCCTCACAAAGGAACAATAACAGGAAACCATCCCAGGGGGAAGTGGGCCAGGGCCAGCTGGAAAACCTGAAGGGGCGGCAGCCAGGCCTCCCTAGTCGGCCGGGTGTGGCTCTCCTCGAGAGGCTATCGGCAGAGCTCCACAGAGCTCCACAGCAACTCAGCCCCAGACAGACAGTCCGACTGAAAGAAGACCCTCTCAGCCCAGGAGCACGGTGAGTGACGAATCAATCCCCACACCCCACCCCACCCCAGACCCATCGCCATGTGCCCAAGCTGAGGGGGTGCTCGACTTCCCCGTGTGTAGAGCAGTTGTCGGGATCCCAGGGAAGAGCCATTCCTTGGGGGCAGACCAGGTCTCCTCCTGGCTCAGAGCAGGGCTGGGGAAATGCGCCTAGTGGTGGTGCCACGGGCACAAATGGGCATTCTCAGGATTGGGGGGGAGGGACTTGGCTCTCCCACATGGAAACTCTCCGACTCTGTGTGACTTGAAGGCCATGATCAGCGCCATGACCAGAGAGGGCAGGAGCCTGTCTGAGTTGCCAGCACAGCAGAGACAGAGGACCGGCACCAGACCTAGTCTTCCCTTGAGTGGCCCTCCTCCATGGAAGAGGGCTTACCAAGGCCTGACATTGTCCCTCCTGCCCAAGTTCTGTGCTGGCATCGGGAGAGGAGCCCTGGAAGGGGAGCTCTGAGCCCCAGGCCCTTTATGTCAGCCAGTGCCCCCATTTTTAAAATAGGCAAGCTGAGGCTTGGCTCTGAGCACCTGAGGCACTGCCTATGAATCCCTCCCTTCCTGTCTTGGACCCTGCAGGGACCAGGTTTGAGCCATGGGAGCTACAGTCAGATGCCCCAAGGTTCGCACCCCACAGCCGTCATATTTTAGGAAAGTTCCCCCAAAAGACTTGAAGGCAGGCAGTTTAAGGTAAGACCCCCAGATCTACCACTACTTTCTATGTTGCTTTAGGAAAATTACTCAGCACCTCTAAACTTCCATGTTCTTGTCTGAACAATGGAGACAGGGACTCGTTGTGCAAGCCATTACGGGAACTGGAGGTTGATAAGGATAAAAGATTCTAACTGACAGAGCTCATGATTCTACAACTGCCAATGAATCTATGAGTTTAGATGTGTTCTTTCTTCGTCAGGGGAGTCAACTGAGACTGGGTAAAGTAAGAGCAGGAGTGGGGATTTGAACAGGATCGGCATCCCAAAGCCCAGACTCTTTCCAGTGCCAAGGAGCTCCTCCATGTCTCAGCTTTCTCATCTGTAAACAAGAGGAAAGCAGTCTTTTCATGAGTTATTAATTAAAGGAGGCAGTGTACACACCCAGGACTGGCACCAGAAATGGCTCACAGGAGGGGGATCCTCAAGAAATCACAGCTGAATTTAGCCGCTACCCCAGAGCTGTGAATGTCATAAAGTTTTTGACCCCTGAGGTCAATCAGTCCCCAGCAGGTGGGGGGTGGGAGGGTGCAAGTGAGAGGATGTGGACTCAGCTCTTCCTCTGGCAAGCACTCCATGCCAAGCTTATTCCCTATCCCGTGGACGATGCTGCTGTGTGAAGGGGACAGACAGGATCCCACAAGAGATGAAGGGCCCTCTGGGGGAGGCAGGAAGCCTGGGCAGCTCAAAGGATTTAGGAAGGCTGCCATGGCCACAGCGTTTTTTAGAGCACAAAGTGCCAGGAGCACTAGTGACAGTGAAGGCCATGAATGCCAGGACCAGGGACTCTGGCTCCCCTTCAGGTGGTGGGGAGTAGTGGAGACCAGCCATCTTTGGGTCCCAGCCTGGGAGGCAGCATGTAATCTCCAAGGGGTCCAGGAGCTGCTGGGCCCCCAGGCAGCCCTGCCAATTCCTGCTTACCATTATAAGACAGTAAAGGAGGCATCCACTGGCCTTGCAGGGGTTAAGCTGCCCACCCTGCAGTTTCAACCTGACCAATTGTGCTACGAAACAAGGGCCGGACATGGGGGCAGGAAACCAGAGGGGCCACACGTATTTTCTTCCAAAGTTGGCTGACTCACAGCTCTGCTACTGCCTCGGGGACACAAGGTGAACACAGCGGACATGCGCTCTAGAAAAATCTTGGGCTTCTCGCCTACAGGGATCCATCCCAGTTACTTCCAGCACCTCTCCCCACCACCATCCCCCCAGCATCCTTGAAGCTACTATAAGAATTCCCGTTTGACAGGGGGAACAGCAGATGCTGAGAGAGACCACATAACCAGCCCCAGGTTACACAGCAAGCATGAGATGGAAGCAAAATAGGAGTGAGGCCAGCCCTTTCTGACCCTACAGCCCCACCACACTCCACAGTGAAGCTCGGAGAGGGAAAAAGTCAGGGAGGGTTGACAGTTTAAGCCACAAAAGTGGACACAAGGACAAGCCTGGAGCCAAACGATCCTGGAAGGAATGTTCTAGGAGACAGGTCCTGCCCTGAGGAGCTTGGCTTCTGGCTAGAGATACTAAAAAGTCCATCCTAACCCAAGTCCAAGCAGATGTTGGGTGGAAAAATCCCAGAAAGCTTCCTGGAGGAGGAATACTGAGAGATCTTAGGTCTTCTCTCTGACCTTCAGTCTTCAAATCTCTCTACTGCAGGGGATGGACCAAATGGTCCCTAAACTCATTCAGGGACCTCCAGATTGTCTATCTTGAGACACAGTAACAGTCAGATCCTGGCAGGCACAGATACTGGGAGAAAGGGAAGCAGGGACCACAGGGCCAGGCACGCAGTGAATGAGATTTCCTTCTGGAGAGGAACAGAGGGGCGTAGGAGGTGGGCCCAGGGCAGAACCAGGAAATGAAGTCAGGCGTGAGTTGGCCAGCCAAGCCCATTGCCATCAGGCTGGAGTGGGTGGGTACGTAAAAGTCAAGACACCTGCATACCTACTGAGCACCTACTGTATACCAGGTTTCACACCAATGATCTCATTTAATCCTCCTGACCAGGGAGGCAGCTACTGCTGCCTCCATTATAGATGAGGGAGCTGGGGCTCAGAAAGGCAAGGGATGGGCCTAAGGCCACACAGCTCTTGAGCAGCTGGGTGAATACAAATAGGCAGGTATGTGGGGCTCATTCTGTTGCTCCCAATGACTTCCTCGGAGCCTCAGTCAAAGTCAGGAAGCCCAAAGAAGACTGGAAAAGGCTCCCTGCTGGTGGTGAGGGGTGTTCTCTCCTTGCTGCTTGGAGCTGCTGCCCCCATTAGAACACAGGGGGTAGACTGGATGATCCTAGAGCCCAGAAACCCAGCACAAATTTGTTTGAAATCACAAACTAGGTCTGGTGAATTGCTAATATCTACTTGTAAGATTGTATTGAAGATTCAGGGACTGAGTTCAAGTTCAGTAGGATTAAATACTGTGATACTGTAATCAGTGATGTCTGCCATGGGTATGGAAAGGAGTGAGTGACAACCTGTGAGCTCTGTCTGGCCAGGCTTACATAAAAGGTTCCTTGCACAGGGACAGGAGTGTGTTCATCAGAGGATAATCTTGTCCTCAAAGAATCAAAAGCCTATTGGTGGTATGTCTAATATTATGGGCCATTTAGAGATGCTATTTGGAGACAGGGAGGAGATTCTTTTGAGCTATACCAAGGATTGCACCTGCTCTGATCACCCAAGGTCTTGCCTGTGAATATGCAAATTTGTGTTTTAAATCCTGCAAGTGAGAAGGGAAACGATGACAAGACCAGAACTGGAGACTGAGGCAGGATGACAGGCAGCAATGCGGACAATGACACCTCAAGGTCCAGGGCCTTGAGTTCATGCAGCAAGATGCTGGGACAAAGTGGAGACCTAGGTCCAGAACCCACCTGCTCGAAGACACTCAGGCCAGGAGGCAGAGGCCATGCTAGGGGCAGGAGTCAAATAGAACACCTCGTCAAGGAGGCATCCCAGGGCTTGAAAAGAAGTAGAGCATTCACCTAGGGGACACAGCAAGAAAGGGCATTCCATGCAGAGGGAGAGAGCCTGCTGGAGAGAGGAAAAGCAATGTGCATTCCAGAAACGTCTAGCTCTCCTCATGGCTGGAAGGCGCAGGGAGATGGGGGAGAGGAAAGCCAGCGGGATGAGCAGGAGCCATGTCATGCTGGGCCCTGAACCCAGGCTCAGGAACTAGGCTTCATACTGCAGGGGTTAGGGAGCCAGGGAGGAGTGGTCAGCAGGGGAGCAGCTTGGTCAGCATGAAGGGGAGTTGGGACAGGGAAGCTGTTGGCAGAACCCTAAGGGAAGGAAACTAGGTGTGGGACCCACTGGAGCAACTCCCTAACCTGAACTGAGCCACAAACAAGGAGAAAGCCCCAAGGGGCCAGTTCATAGCAACCCGATCCTGCCCCCTGACACACCCCATGCCCAAGGTTCCAAGGGTGAATCCTCACCCTTCATCCTCCCAGCATCTCACAGCTGCCAAGGCCCAGCTGTAAATGCTGGGGATCAAGTGGCCAATGTGGGAATCACTGGCTCCAATCTTTGTCCCAGACTAAGGCTCAAGGTGGTGGGGTGGGAGAGCAGTGAGGAGAGCCACCCAGGGCCTCACAGGGAGCAGGGGCTCCAGCACTTGCCCTTCCCGCAGGCACAGGCCCCCCACATGTTCTGGGCCTTTCCTCCCAAAGCCCAGCCCCTAATCCCTGACCCAGGGCCTCTGGGCTAGAGTCCAGAGCCCGTGGGAGGTTGGGCTGGGACTGATCGTCCTGTCCGCCCTCTGAGGCTTTGCCTGGGGCTGGGTTCAGCTGCCAGATCTTGTCCTGGCTAGTGGGGGTGTACTGCATGGGAGCAGAGGGGCCGCTCTGCAGAGAGGGCAAACGAGTGGGGACAGGGATATCTACTTACGTAGACACGACTGATGGTGTTGTGTGTCCAGGTGGGGTGAGGATGTCAGGTGTGTATTTCTGACCTGCAAGCTTCCTCTACCCCACCCCAAGGGGTCCTCCAGCCTGCCTAATAACCTCTTCAGGCCTCGACTCAGTCCCTGAAACCTCAGGCTTGAGCCAGGCTCTGGTCAGGTCAAGGAGCAGGGGTCTGTTGGTATTGTGAGCAGGACTAGCCCAGGGGCACCTGCCAGGCCACCCCGTTGAGGGGCTCCCAGCTGGGTCCAGGCTTTGTAGGGTCTATTTAGTTACAAAAGGAGCAACTCCAGTTCTTCCCTTCCTCTTCTTTTGTCTCCCTCTGTGCCCCCCCAAGTCTTTTTTAAACTTACAGAGCTGAGTAGACTTCACAGCCCCTTCAAGACCAAACCCCAGTGAAAGATGGAGGCCACAAACAGAAAGGGACCAAAGGGATGTTTGCCTGATGCCCCACAGTAGGTCAGAGAGAAGTAAGACTCCCTCCTGGACTGAGACCCTCAGACTAATCTGGGGCCTACTGGCCCCCACCTCCAGCTTCTTGCTCTCCTCCATCAGCACACCTCACAACTTAAAACTAGATATTTTTTATCAAACAGTTAGTATCTTCCCCCATGGGGGTACAGCCCGTGTTGGCTCCCCACATGTAGTTCAGTGCCTAGCACACAGCAGGTGCTCAATAAATGTTTGCTGAGTGGCTATATAAGCCCAGGGCTCTAGAGAAGGCTTCCAAGAAGTAGGGACATGTGACTAAATCCAGGCAGAGAAGAGAGAACGCCAAGTGCAAAAGCCGGGAGGCTGTGACCAAGCCTGGTGGGTGTTAACGTCCTGCAGGCTGGGGCTGCTGCCAGAAGCCCACCAAGCACCCCCGGACCCAGACAGTAAATGGAAAGGAGCAGAGGCACAGGCCCCCACACTTGGCTCAACCTTCAGAGCCACCCCTCAGTCCTTGGTTCAGCCCAGGCATCTCCATCAGTAGTCCCACCTGCTGTGGACAAAGACCTGGACCCGGGAGCTTTCCAAGGCCCCGACTTCCCATCTGGGCATAGGTGAGCCCCACTGTCCCCCCAGATTCTCTGAGGCTCCTCTGTCCCTTCTCCTGGGTTCCATGCCCACTCACCCTAGACCACACACTCTGGCCTCTCATTCTGGGCCCCCCAGACCTTCCCAGACTGACCGAGGGCACAGAAGGCCCACCCTCATCCAGGAGTGCATTTGGAGCTGCCCCCAAAAGCCTCTAACAGGGCTCCAGGGATGGGGCCCCATCACAAATCCTGCATGAAAGGGACACGGGCAGGCACCTGGCCTCTATGTGGAGCTGCCAAGCAGAATCCCTTGCCCCTCGAGGCTGTTGTCAGGCAAGTTCCTGGGGCTGCTCAGCTGGGACTTTCTGAGCAGAGCAATCACTTCCAAACTCCTCAGACCCTCTGCTCATCCATCATACCCCAAACCCACCCAGCAGCATTCCGATCGCTCCCAAAACTTGGTGAAAGTAAACAGCTTATAGGAAGATAAAGGGCTGAAGCAAGCCTGACCCCAGCTGGGGCTCTGACCACACC
The DNA here is from genome assembly GCF_023065955.2 of Ursus arctos. Classification (NCBI taxonomy): domain Eukaryota; kingdom Metazoa; phylum Chordata; class Mammalia; order Carnivora; family Ursidae; genus Ursus; species Ursus arctos. The sequence goes on from NW_026622863.1 coordinate 21,689,619, forward strand.
TCCAGAGGTGCAGCCAAGGGCAATTCTGCTTCTAGCTGTGGGCACAGCACATCTCCGAAGGTGACTTCCTCTCCATCAGCAGTAGGAGGAGAAATAATTGTCTGAGAAAACCCTTCCTCTTGGCCCCCATTTTGGAGGCCAAATTTCTTTCTTTTTTTTTTTTAATAATGATTTTTTATTATATTATGTTAGTCACCATACAGTACATCCCCGGTTTTCGATGTAAGGTGGAGGCCAAATTTCTAACACAAAAAGCAAAAGACCCAAATAAATGTGGCTTTTCAGATGGAAAAGTCCCTCAGGCCCCTCTGAGTTTCGGTGTGGAAGGAGCTCAAGATACAGAAAAAAAGCTGGGTGAGGGTTCTAGGTAGACCTACCACTTCTAAGTTGTTTGTCTCTCTGCCTCAGTTTCTCCCTCTGGGAAATGGGGGCAGTAATTCCTACAGCCTGGGGATGATATGAAAATCAAATGAGACAACATCTACAAAAGCTAAGCATGGAGAATAGCTGTTTATTATCATTACATGTGAGTGTCACCAAAGAGTCAGAGAGAGGGCGGCACAGAGAGGGGAGAGCAGTACTTGGGGTGACAAATCCTGACTCCATCTCTTGCCGCCCTATGACCTAGATAACTCACTCCACCCGTCTGAGCCTCACCTGCACAGGGGGATTACTGCCAACTACCTTGCAGTCTTCAAGGTTTAAATGAGATACCATGCAGCACTGAGGACGTGCTCAGGGCTGTCAGCCCCACTCCACTGTCCCAAACAACAAGGGGCTGGCTTGAGAGGGCACTCCGGGGGCAAGCATGCAGATGGACATGGGATTGTATGATCCTCATCTCCAAAGTCCTGCCCCCTCACTCTGCTCGCTGACAAGGAGCTGAGCACACACAACTCTCCCCCCGCCCCAACGGTGACACACATGTGATGTGGTGTGACTCTGGGAGCCAGTGCCAATCCTGTGTGTCAAGGGATTTCTCTCCAGGGGTCACAGCAGGGCCTCCACTGGACACAGACTAGAATCCAAGGGGCTTTTCTGCACGTTCAGAGAACACTGTGTGGAACCAGCCAAAACGCACCAAGGGGTAAATATCCCCGTCAGCCATGTGGCCAAAGCGTATGACTGGTGGCCTCTGCTTTACTTAAGTCCAGCGGGGTTATTCATTTGGATAATGGCAGCTGTTGGCCCTGAGACCACTAGGCCATCCTCACAGGCCCCAGCCAAGAGAATGCCATACTCCTATTCGCCGTATCAGACAGGGTCCCAGCAGGAGACGGAAGTTACCTGGGACGGGGGTCAAATGCAAGGACTCTATGAAGGAAATACTACAGAGCTGTGAGCATGGGCCAGGGAACAAATGGGCTGTTGAGGCATACAGAAACCAGCAACAGTGGGAAGCTGTAAGCATCCCAGGGCTGAAGGCACAAAGAGGAGGTGTATTTCCAGAACCCAGTAAGGGACAGAACCAGGGGGGTGCAGCCTGATAGGAGCCGTCAGCATAGACAGACGCAGCCACAGCAAGAGATACAAACCAGAACAGAGAGCAGCAGGAAAGAAACATCCCCCACTTCTCCCTTCCCATCTTCAGAGCTCCTGGTGGAGCCCCTGGTAGCCAAACACCAGAAGTCAGGCCCAGGGTCAGCCCCTCTGACACAGCACAGAGCACACGGGCGGCGCAGGAGGTGCAGACCTGGCAAGGTGGGGACCCACAAACCCCCAGCCCAGTGACTGGGTGTTAAGGAATAAAAATGGTAAACTGACTACTCAGTGAAGCAGAACCAGTGTCAGAGGATCTGTCCATGTTTGGTTTCATTGTTAGCTACTATTTTTTGCAAACACTTTTGAATTCAGGCCCGAAAACAACCCTGAGAAGTAGATGCTAGTATTCCCATTGTACAGAAGGTAAAACCAAGGCTCTGGAAGGTAAAGCGTCTTATGCACAGTCATGCAGTGACAAAGCAGGGTGGCTGAGGTGCAGGAAGCCCACAGAGCCCACAACCATCACCCCGTGCTGCCTGAGCCCAAAGAGGAAAGATCCATGTGTGACTTGTGGCTGGCCTTGGGGAGCGGGAAGACACAGATGGGGCACGATGTTCTCCAGGAAGGAGAGGAAGCTGTGATTAGAGCCTGTGGTGGGGCCTGGGCATCAACACTGGGATCCGGCCCAAGCTTGTGCTACAATGGGAGATGCCCTGGGAGAGGCCAGGATGGGGGGCCAGCCCCAGGTTCCTTTTCATCTCTCACCCTTCTATCCCCTGCCCCAGCAGGTTCTGGTCACTCCACCTCAGATGCATATTCCAAGGCCCTCCCCTCCTAACCCTGATGTGGGTGACAGTGACCGCCACCCCCAGGTCTCCCCTCTCCCTGCCCATCTCCTCACCGCAGCTGTGACCTCTGCAAATCAGACCACGTCAGTCTCCCACCGTCTTAAGGAAGAGCTCTCTCCCCAGGCTGCCCTACAAGGCCCCACACAACCCAATAGTACCCATTTCCAATGGCTGAGCCAACAAACTACCCCAAACATGGTGACTTGGAACAACACAATTTACTTCCTTTTCATCTTACAGTTCTGGAGGGCTGAGGTCTGAGGTCTGACATGGGTTTCAGTTGGCTAAAAATCAGGGCTACATTCCTCCGGAGATCTATGAGAGAATGTTTCCCAGCCTTTTCTGGCTTCAAGAGGCCGCCTACATTCCTTGGCCCGTGGCCACACATCACACCAATTTCTGTCTCTACTGTCACATCTCTTTTTACCTGATTCTGACCCTCTTGCCTTCACTTTTTTTTTTTTTTTTTGTGTGCCTTCATCTTTTAAGGACACCGTAAGTATATTATGCATAACATAGGGCACATAATCCATGACCGCCTCCCTATCTCAAGATCCTTAACTTCGTCATACCTGCTCAAAGTCCTTTTGCCATAGAAAGTAACATATTCACAGGTTCCAGGGATTCAGACATGGACATCTTTGGGGGGCTGTCACCAACCTACCACACTGACCTGGTCACCTCTTCCTGTCTCTCATTCCTCAATGCTCATTTCTACCTGACCTGGGGGCTTCTTTTGGTTCTTCAAGCACACCAACCATTTTTCTACCTCAGGGCCTTTGCATGTGCTGGTCCTTCTGCCTAGAATGCCCTTCTTCCCCCTGGTATTCCTAAGACTATTACTCAGATGCTGGTTGAAGTGTCATCTCTCTGAGAGGCCTCCCCTGACCGCAGGGTCTCAGTCAGCCACCCCTTCTCTCTGTTGCACCCCCCAATGTATCACTAGCTGGTGTTTTCCTAATTCTCTTCTTTTCCTGGTGTTCCCACTACAGCGTGCACTCCCTGAGGACAGGCCCCACATGCCTTGCTCACTGCTGTACCCCAGTGCCCATAACGGAACACACATATAGTAAGCACCCAATACCCATTTGGCTCAGTGCATGGGTTCTCACTCCATCCTGTCTAAAGGCCTGAGGACTCTCTCTCCCTGTTTCTCAGTTTCACTTCTGTTTGTTTTACTTTTTCATTTTTGAGTCACTTCTCACTTGGGAGGAAGAAAGAACCAAGACTCGAAGTTCCTTTGTAGGCAAAAAAGGAAATGACCCGCAAGGCCTGGGCCCGGCAAAGCTGGGGCAGGGGCAACCCAGCCACCTCCCCTGAGTCAGGACCAGCTTCCTGGCCAGCACACCCAACCTCCCCAAGTCTTTGTTCACTGCCTTCCTCCTGCCTAGAATGGCCACCCTCTCCATGTCCTACCTCAAAGGACACCAAGCCTCCTCCAGTTCCATCACCTCACAACTGAGGAAACTGAAACCCAGAACCTCTCCCTAAGCTCACGGCACGTGCATTCTGGGGCACACTCTAGCGTTCTGTCGCACCCAACCCTGAGAGCCCGCTTCCTCCTGGGCCAGCAGCAGGGACTACAGGGTGGGGGCGTCAGATGCTAAGATCAGCAAACCCAGAGTCCAGGCTAACCCAGCACAGACATCCCGGGCCCTCACTGAGGACAGCCTGGCGCCAGTGTCTCAGAGGAAATGTTACTAGAGTTTACAAACCTCATGTAATGTGCAGAATCCAGGCTCTCCCATGGGCCAAGGTGGGGGACAACCTGCATGGGCCTCCCATCCAGCATTCAGGGGTCCTTGTCTCTCTCCAAGCAGGAACCCTGGTTCCCATTTCCACCCATCTGCCCTCTGCCCCTGAACTTACCCAGGAGCCACAGATCAGTGACACAGGGACCCAGCATGAGTAGACTAATGGGGTCAGAGTTGAGAAAGCACAGTGATAGCCAAAGTCACAGCCTTCACCCACCACAGGGCAGTGGGGAAAAATCCCCCTTTCTGGAATTCAGGATGAAGCCAGGCTCTGATTTCTGGGTGACCCAAGATTCTGGTCCAGGCTGATTCCCTGTCCCAAGGGCTGCCTTTTAGGGTCTACAAGCACACTGGGCCCTGCACTTGATGCCTGCTTTCATGTTTTTCTGTCTCCATCTTAAAATTCTTAATATTTTTGAACAAAGGGTCCTCCACTTCCATTTTGCACTAAGCCCCACAAATTATGAAGCCAGTCCTGTGAGCCCAGCCTCTCAATCCCCCGCCCTCCCCCACTCCTGCTCTTGTGATAGTTCCTAAACTGATCACCAACTGTGAGATCTGGGCCTGGTGAGGGCCTGACCCTCCGGGTTAAGACATTGGGGTTTCCTAAGAGCTTTCTGAAGACAGCATCAAAGCAACACTGCCACAGGGGCTCTCGTGCTGGTGGGGGGTTGAGGGGGGGCATGTTTGTTCAGAGGCGTCTTGAAGTCCCACCCCGCAGCAGCTGCTAGGACAAGAGAGGGCAGTGGGAAAAAACAAGAACTTCAGGGCCAGGCAGACTTGGTTCAAGTCTGGCTCTACTGCTCACTGTCCAGGAGATCTCGGGAATATTAACTAAACCCCTCTGTTCCTCCACGTATTGGTCATGTGAGGATTATAATTATATCCACTTCGAGAGTAACTAGGAAAATTAAATGAGATGACACACATAAAGTGCTGGGAACAGTGTCAGGCTTGTAAGAAGTACTTGATAAGTTATAGCTGTTGAGGTCAGACACCAAGGCTGCATTCCCAGCCCCACCACTCGCTCCAGTGTGAACTTATCCTCTTGTGTATAAAAGGAGGGTTATGGGGGTGCTCACAATACAGGGCTTTGGGAGCTACCATCAGCATCGCCCTCTCCTCCAGAAAACCTTCCGTCCAGCCCTCTTGGGGGTTCCGCGCCTGCACATGTGACACTTCAGGAGGAGGTACTTCTGTGTCTGCCTCCCTCTCCCAGACCAGGCACAATTTGGGGGCAGGAACGGCGTCTGGTTCTGCGGTATCAGCAGAGAGGAAAGGACGGCAGAGTGAACACATAAGGGAAATTCCGTTGTAATAAGCAGCGTGTGGAGTAGTGACCACCACGCCTTGCTGGTGTCTCCTCTCTTTCCCCAGCTCGGTGCCTCTCAGAAGATGCAGGTGCTCGTGCTGCTGCTCGCCTCGGTGGGCACCTGCCTGGGCCTGCTGGTGGCAGCTGCGGCAGGCACCACCCCTGCCCGACCGGACCCCCCTAGCGTGCTGCCCATCCACCGGCGCCAGAAGAGAGACTGGATTTGGAACCAGATGCACATCGATGAAGAGAAAAACACCTCGCTGCCCCATTATGTGGGCAAGGTAAGGCTCAGGCCCCAGAGCAGGCGCGGCGGCAACGGCAGGCGGCCCACAGTTGTGGTGGTGGTGGTGGTGGTGGTGGGACAGCTAGCGACACATACCATGCTGGCTGTCGGGGTGGGGCCGATGGCTGTGAAGGTAATGGTGGTAGAGCAGATACAGCTGGTAGAAGTGGTCATGACGCTGAAGGGAAAGGCGGTGGTGGAGACAGTAAAGGGAAGGTGACGCCACAGCAGCTGGGGGAGGGGCCGGCCAGGGAATCTCCACTCACAGCCCGCCCACAACCAGCTAGCTGTGTCCACTGGCTCCTCAGGCTCCCTACAATGGCTGGGAAATTTCGATGCCTCAGGATGCCACTCAGAAAGATGCTTGACCAGGGTCACACTGTGAAATCCAGACAGGGCCTGCAGAGAACCTAGCCCTAGGAAAGCACAGGGTTCCTGGCTTCCAACACAAATGTGAACTCTGCGTCATAGAGGAAAATGTCGTCAACCCACCTACATCTTCCCAATGGGATAACTGTGCCATGAATCAGCTACTGATGAGAATGGCCAGCCCCGAGGAAAATCTGCAGGATGAGTAAGGAAGAGCCAGCAGAAAGCGGAAGCCACCTGCATCATGTGCAGCCTTGACACGGAAACCTTCAGAGGGCTCTCCTCTCCCAAGGGTCTTCGAGCAGCAGGAAGAGCGTCAGCCCGCCATCATCTGCCAAGAGTGTTCACTTGGCACCTGGCATGGGGCCAGGGGACAGAGAAACCACATGCAGTCCCCACCCTGGGAAGGAACAGGGTGCCTGGGAGTGGCAAGGATGAGGCTCCAAGGATCGCCTCCTGGCTCCCACAGACGTAATCTGAGGGAAGGAAATCCCTGTTTATGAAGGCCACAGTCCGGAGCCTTTGTTTACAGACTGGTTGGACAATGGGAGTGATCCCTGAGCAGCCTTCTGAATCCACAAAAATGGGTCAGCATGGCTTTCAGGATTAAGATGTCCAAATACAGTGATAATTTTTTAAAAAAGAAAGAAAGAAAAGGGCTCCCAGAAACCCATAATCTCAGTCTGATCGTGAGAAAAATACCAGATAAATTCCAGTAGAGAAGCATTCTACGAAATACCTGAACAAGTACTCCTCAAAACTGTCAAGGTCATCAAAAACATTGAAAGTCTGAGAAACTGTCATTTCCAAGAGGAGCTCAAAGAAACGTGATGACTAGATGTAATGGGGTGTCCTGGATGGGCTCCTAGAGTAGAGAAAGGACACGAAGCAAAATCTGAGGGCATCTGTATGAACTATGGACCCCAGATACTACAAATGTATCGGTATTGGACCACTAATGATAACCAAGGCACCATGCTAACATAACATCAACAGAAAATGTTGATAATCATGGAAACTGGGAACAGGATGCATGAGAACTCTGTATCATCTTCTCAATTTTTCTATAAATCTATAATTGTTCTAAAAAATTAAACGTTGGGGGGAAGGAGCTTATATTCAAATAGAATCTTATGCAGACTTCCAATAAAATAGGGCAAAGCTCAGTTGGTCCCCATCACTACCCCTGTCCATGCGGGTCCACATGCACCCCTCCCCAGAACCAAGTTTGGAACTACCAACTAACCCTAAGCAACTCACACAGGGTCCCAGACTGTCCCCTCTCCTTGAATCCCCACTGTTCCCCCAAGACACAGGTTGCAGAGCTGGGGCATTTGCTTCTTGCCTCCTGACCCACTGTTCATCATACGTCCTGGCCCCTGGGTCTTGGGACCTCCTCATGAACCCGCCTGGCCCCTGCACACCACAGCGCTGCTCCACCCAAGGCCAAGCGTCCTCACTCCCTGTCTCACTTCCTCACCTTGCAGACTCTTCTCCAAACTCTGTCATCTAGCTTTCCACCGCACCACTCCCCGCCCCGATGCTACTATCACCAAGGGCTCCAGTGTCTGCACTGCTGCTCCACCCTCGGGATGTCTTCCAGACCCAAGGGATTTGACCACACCCTTCTTGATTCTCCCTCTCCTGTCCTGAAACCCACTCTTTCTTGGTTCTCCTCATCAGACACCTTTACTCAAGGCTCTTGCTCCCTGGACCCTCATATATTGCCCTTCCTCAGAGTCTCAGCCCTGAGAGCAGGAACGGGGTCTGGGTTATCTCTGTGCTGCCAGTGTGCTGCTTGGCACTTACAGGTATCCGATTTATACATTTTTAATTGAATTGAACTATATTTTTTGAACATTCTAACTATCTATGAGAGTACCACTTTATATGCATGAACTATGATTCTCTTATGCTCCTAAGGGTCTCTTCCTAAGATTGTACAAGTGAAATGTTTGGCACTTCTAACCTAGTACCTCTTAACATATGGATCTACCATGAATAATAACAGGTATTTATTGAGAGCCTGTGCAAGGTGCTTTACGTACATTAGCTTCTAAATCTTGTTCCTGGGGTGCCTGGGTGGCTCAGTCAGTTAAGAATCTGCCTTCAGCTCAGGTTATGGTCTCGGGGTCCTGGGATCAAGCCCCTCGTCAGGCTCCCTGCTCAGCAGGGAGTCCGCTTCTCCCTCTGACCCTCCCCTATCTCATGCTCTCTCTCTCTCTTACTCTCTCTCAAATAAATAAATCTTTTAAAAACTTATTTAAAAAATAAATCTTGTTCCTTAGGGCGCTAATAGTATGTGTTACAAAGAAAAAGTGTTCTTATTAGAATGGGAAATCCTGAGTTTTTTCTATAGGGCTATGCATTGTAAATCTCCAAGAAGAGAACATTTTATGTACCATTCCAAAACTAAATTGACCGGAACCAGTGGTGTGCTGATAAATGTTTGACAACTGGTTCTCCAGGAGAAAAAGTCCTGATTCCTAGCATTTGCTCATTTCCATGTGTAAATACTTTCACCATTTCTATTTCAAGTTATCAACTTGATGGCACTGAAGACAGAGTTGTGAAAAGATACGTATTAACAGCACACCGGGTGGGATTTCCAACATTCAACACATAGACATAACCTCAAGAACATAGTAAAATGTAGTACAATCATAAGGAAGCAAAGAATATTGAGTAGGCTACCTTTGATTTTAATATCATTCATTTAATTGATGTTTATATAATTGAAATTTTAATAATGGCTATTTTTAACAACCAGCTCACAAACATTCCTAAAAATGTACGGTGGCTAGCCAGTGCAAGCCATCTCCCAGCTCACTGGGACCAAATTTTCGTGTGGAACAGCAAAAGACACCAGTGTTCCTGGAATTCACTTTCAAAAGTGCCATTCTGCTCATCAGAGCAGCTCAACATCAGAAGCAATATTATTTCCACTTTACAGATGAGGTTACCACAACTCGGAGAGCTTAAGTGACTAGTAAGGGGCAAAATATCCCTTGCCTTCCATTGCACCAAGTTCACTCTTTCACTCAAAAACCTTTTTGTAAACACCTACGATGTTCCAAGCGCTGTTCCTGACACACTAGGGCAGCGTGCTGGGCAAGTCCTATGAATGCGGTGTTCGCAGCGACCTGACTGAGAACAACGTGTCCTAATGACCAGTCAGAGACGCTTGTGAAAGCTGCAGGTGCCACATTTAGGATCCCTGGCCAGCACCACAGATGTGTACACACATGTGCACAAACATGCAGGTGTGCGCATACACACTGACATACCTACATACACTTGCACACTCACATGTGTGCGTGCACACTGACACACGCACACGACCACCCCTGCCCATCCTCAGCTCATGGCGCCTCTTTTTTCCTAGATCAAATCGAGTGTGAACCGCAAGAACGCCAAGTATGTGCTCAAAGGAGAGTCTGTAGGCAAGGTCTTCCGGGTCAGGGAGGACACAGGTGACGTGTATGCCTTTGAGAGGCTGGACAGGGAGAAGATCCCTGAGTACCACCTCACTGCCCTTGTGGTAGACAAGAATACCAACAAGAACCTAGAGTCTCCTTCCAGCTTCACCATCAAAGTTCATGACGTGAATGACAACTGGCCTGTATTCACACACCGGCTGTTCAACGCATCTGTACCAGAGATGTCGGCTGTAGGTACGTGCCCTGCTTCTACCTCCCCCTCCTCCCCAGCTCATCCCCAGCCTGAAGGCACTTCTCCCATCAACAACTTCACTGCCTGGGGTCAGGATTTAGTAAATTCAGTGTAGTTGCTATTTTATGTGGTTTGAAAGAAACACTGGTCTCTAAAGACTAAACTCTGACCTGGCCCCAGACTGAGCCCTAACCCTAGTCATGTGGACTGAGCCCTGATACTGATCATGGACTGAGTCCTGACCCTGATCGTGGACTGAGCCTTGACCATCAGAGACACACATGTTTCACCACTCTTTGAAGCAAACCCCACCCACTGCTCTGACTCAGGACTGGCACTCTAAGAGTGTAGCCTTTGCACAAAAGAATACCAACTCGGCCACCACAGTAAGAAGTCACCTCTAGGATGCATGCAGGAGTGGAGGGGGGAGGACCACCGCCCTCACCCCAAAGGGCAGCACCAGCCTGCACCCCAGGCCTCTCAAAGTTACTACTTCCTCAATTCTACCTCCAGCACGTAGTAGGTACCAGAAAAGGATTCCCTTCTCTACCCCTTGGTCCAAGGTTCCCGGCCAAGAACCTGGGAGATCTTAACAGATCTTCTTGTGAAGTATGCGGATCCTGGAGTTCAAGAGAAACAGAGATGTGACACTCACTCCTGAGGGGCACCTTCCTATTCCTTTGTTCTCCATTCTCACTCCCTTCTACCTTTCCTCATGACTCCACCTGTTCACCCTCTCCCTCATTTCTCCCATGACTAGAAACAACCTATTCTCTTTGCCTTCTTCAAAGATGACCAGGCTAGACCTCCGGCACTGCCAGCACTTTGCCCCCATGCAGGCTCCTCAGAACACAAAGCAGCCTTTTCTCCCCACCAGGACCTGGGGGAGGTGGGTTAAGGGAACATCAAAGGGTACAGATGGGCCCCATCTGTCCTCATCTGGGAATGGGTCAAGTGGCCAGCAGTCACAAGGCAGTAACCCCTAGATTCTCTTTCCTCAGGGACCTCCGTCATCCGTGTGACAGCAGTTGATGCAGATGACCCCACTGTGGCAGACCACGCCTCTGTCATGTACCAGATCCTGAAGGGAGAAGAATATTTTGCTATTGATGGTTCCGGTCTGTGTTACTAACCCTCCAGGGCAGGCACTGGCTTGGAGCGGGGTAGGGGTGGCTATTCCAAGTGCAGCAGCTGAACGAAGTCTAGTCTGACAGGTGTCACCTACCACCCAACCACACTATCCTAAGGAAACGGTTGCTTATACTATACATTAAGACAAGGTGGCTGGTGAGGAGAGAAGGAAGCAGACAGCTGCCAAAACACGGACTCCAGCCCAGGAAATAAAATCAGGACCCAAACAGCGGCACAAGAAGAATAAGAGAGTGCTGGTTAGCAGCTCTGGGTGGAGAGTCAGACCAACCCAGTTTCCAAGCCCAGTCCCGCTATTCACTCTCTAAAGACCTTAGGCAAGTCAACTAACACCTGCGAGCCTTAGTTCCCTCATCCTGAAGATGGAAAAATGTATATCCATTTTGCACGGCAGCTGTAAGTTTGAATGAAATCATGTATAGAGAATGCATGGCCCATAGTAAGTACCCACTCAGGGTAACTTTAAAAACCTTAAGGACTGAGTTTGGGGAACAAGACAGAAGTCCAGGTGGTCAGGCCTGGGACACACTGCCTTTCGGAAGGATGGCAAGTACAACAGAGCACAGAGACCACCACAACCGATGACGTGCCAAAGCAGGCATCACTAATACATCATAGCACTCTTTCCACACTAAGCCTAGCATGGCCTCACACTCTTTCTCAACACCATGCTCCACGTAGCAAGGACCAATATTGGACCAAACTGTTTGGGCAGCTTTGGTCAAGCAGTGCAGGGTCTGAAGGTAGGGGGTGGTCGGCCAGTGGTTCTCAGCCCTGGCTGCACAATGGAATCACCTGGGGAGCTTTTAAGTCAGGGGGTGCTCTCTGGATAAGGCTCAGGCACCGGTATTCTCTAAAGTCCCTCCAAGTAACACGGCTCCTGCTGGGACACTTTTTGCAGGACTCATTTTCACGACAACCAAAACCTTGGACCGAGAGATGCAGGCCAAGTATGAAATCGTGGTGGAAGCCCGAGATGCCCAAGGCCTCCGTGGGGAGTCAGGCACAGCTACGGTGCTGGTCACTCTGCAGGACATCAATGACAATTTCCCCATCTTCACCCAGCGTGAGCTCTTCCCCCAGGGCCCTGGGGAGGACGGGGGTTGGGAGAATCCAGACTCAGTGACCTGGGGGATCTTGTGGAGAAGCCCAGAGTACCTCCACCTCTCCCTTAACCCCAGGGTGAGTCCAAGGCCCAGTAAAGTCACTTTGGTTGCAGGGAGAGGCTCTGCATCCCATCTCTGCACATATTCCCAAGGCTGTCCAAATGCTACCTGCCACAGTGCCCTCACAGGCCACAGGGAAATCATGCTCCCTGCGATGTGCCACCACCGTGCCCTGAGTGCCACTTTCAGAGAGGACCAGTTTCACCCAGTTTCTATGGGCTTGGAAAAATCCAGGCCCTAGCTAGAAAATCCCTGTAAGCTGATGAACAGGGGTATGGCAAAGTTCCATATCCAGAGCTGAAACTGGGCCCTGAGCCCACCCACAAACTGATTCTCTCCCTCCAAAAAATGTCTGACAAGAGCTTTTCCCATGCCCTGGTTAGGGCTGGAGAGTAAAGTCAGATGGTTCATCACTTATACCCTCCAAAGCTAAGGTATAAGCCATTCAAAGGCTCAGCCATCCCAAGGATGGCCTGAAGTGACCTCCCTGTACATGACAGAAGCTTGCTAAAGGTAAGACTTGTCTCTCTTGTGAAACAATAGGTCCCCTAGCAGAGTACCTAACATACAGTAGGTGCTCAATTAGTATTTGTTAAATGGATGGACAGATGGAAAGTCAGAGCAGAACCTCTTTGCCTAGGGACCCCAAATTCCAGAGGTGGTATTACTATTATTATTTTATTGTGCCCATTTCCTGTATAAAAATGTATTAGGATAGTATAAGGGACAATCACCTTGTCTATCTCATTAACCCAATGCCCTTGGGGGCACCCTATTTGCATCAGCCAAGTACACATTTGCCGTGCCTGAAGACATCCGTGTGGGTAGCTCCTTGGGCTCTCTGTTCGTTGAGGATCCAGATGAGCCCCAGAACCGGATGACCAAGTACAGCATCGTGCAGGGCGAATACAGGGACACCTTCACCATCGAGACAGACCCCAACCACAACGAGGGCATCATCAAGCCCATGAAGGTTTGTAGGCATTCAGCAATGACATCAGATGTGGGGTTTGGGGCTCCCAGCATTCCCAGGACTCACCCAGGGGCTGCTCCAAGGTCAGAGGCCTTCAAAGGTGCACATTCTGGGTCAGCTCAGAGCTGGCCAAGTGCCCTTACAGCTCATGACCCTGGAGCTGGGAAAGGGGAGCCAGAAGAGAAGGTCAGTGCCTTAGGCTGGGTTACCCCAGAAGCAGACCTTAAGGCAAGGATTTGGGATGTAAATAATTTATTGGGAAGCCCCAGGAGCAGTACCACATAAAAGGAAGAATACAGGCTCCTTAACTATCAGGTTATCACTGTGGGCAAATGGGGCACAGTCCCACTGGGGATATCTGGGGAACAGTGGGGAATAGGCCCCAGAGTTGCAGGAGCTGTGGGGGAGGGAGCTGTGGGGTTGGATGAGGGCTCCAGGGGGCATTCACTCTTGCACTTTCTGGCCTGCCCTGGGCACCCATCGAAGTAGAGCGCTAGTAATGTTACAGGCACTTGCAGCAGAGAGCCACGGCAGGGAAGGAAGCAGAAAGTGCTGTGGCGATGTGGGTGGCCATTGGCCATGGCTACTGAGGACAGACAGAGCAGTCAGACCAAATGAATCTGGAAGAGGAAGGAAGAGACACAAAACGCCTCTAGAATGGCCATGCCGAGGGCTGGGGCTACCTGGGCCAAGGATGACCCATCTCAAATGAAACATTCTAGAACCCCTCTGCCTGAGCCGGGCCATTACCCCAGCAGCACTCTCCTGAGGCTGTCCCTGGTCCCGCCCTGCACTGGGGACTGGAGGCACCCAGGGGAGTCACACAGCCTCCACAGCACCAAAGCTCACAGCAAGTGGGGAAGACATTCATATGGACAAACAGGGTGGCCACATGTAAGTGCTCTAGCAACCCATGCAGGGAGCAACTACTTGTGTCAGGGGGCAGGATGGGTTCTGAGAAGACATGATTACCTTTGGATCTGGCTTCTTGAGGGGTGAGTAGGAGTGTGCTAAGCGGGCAAAGGCGGGAGAAGCATCTTGAGCAAAGGCATAAGGAAAAGGCACATTCTTAAGGAGCTGTGGATAGATCTACTAGCTGTGATCCCCTAGAGAGGACAGTGGCTCACCCACTATGTGTCCTCAATACTTGCAACAGGGCCAGTCACACAGTTAGGGTTGGGGGGCAGCCCTGAGGCTGCTGTGATGCAGTGGGGGACAGCCAAAGACAGCCAGCCAGCCCCAGCCGCTCTCTTGATGACCCTGGAAACATCGCTTCTCCAGGCTGCAGGCCCCCATCTGTAAAACGGGTGTCATCCCCGGGCAAACTTGCGGGGTTGCTGTGAAGATCACATGTCACACGCTTGTCTCTGAGCGGTGTTCACCATACTTGTCCCTTCCACAGCCCCTGGACTACGAATACATTCAGCAATACATTTTCACCATCGAGGCCACAGACCCCACCATCAACCTCCACTACCTGAGCAGCGTCTCCATCCGGAAAACTGCCCGTGTCATCATCAATGTCACAGATGTAGATGAGCCCCCCAACTTCAAGCAGTCCTTCTACCACTTCCAGCTGCGGGAGAACCAGAAGAAACCTCTGATTGGCTCAGTGCTGGCCACAGACCCTGACGCAGCTCGGCGGAGCATTGGGTAAGGGATGGAGGGTGTGAGGGTGGTGATGACCATGACGATCCCGACACCGAGGTTCTTCACATCCGCTGGGCTGACAGCAGGACTCAAATGGGGAAAATGGCTTCTCCTGGCACATACACGGGACGTGGCAGAGGCAGGACTAGAAGCCCAAGTTCTTCCACTGACGTGAGTGGCCAGGTGGGATCCTGTCTTGTCCAGACGCCCCCACCCCACGTGGCCCTGGCCATCAGTGCTGTCCAGTGGCCGCTCTACCCTGCAGTGGCTCCCAGAGATCCATCTAGGGAGATCTGATGGCCAAGAGGGTAACCAACTGAGGACACATGAGAAACCCCTTCACTAAACATGTTTTACTAAATTTGCCTTCCCAAAACTACAAAAGGGAAAAAGTGTTCATTTCACAGTGAACCAACTCAAAGATCTACAAAGAAAACATCAGTAACCCCCACTCCCAGGTAACTTATGTTCACAGTTTAAGGTGGTCCTGTCACACCTTTTTTTTCACGACCACACGAACATCTATGTACATATATGGTGGATTTGTTGTCTGTCTGTCTGTCTGTCTGAGGGTTTTGATTGCTTTCAAAATGTCTGGATCACACCACACCCATTTCATCACCACCCATTCTATCTCCGCTAGACTCCCCGCCTCCACACTCTGGGACCAAAAATATAGTTCTAACTCATACATCCTAGAGCCGTATAACAGTTGATTCTAATCCATTCTCATTCTATTCCAAAGGGGTAGCCAATTGTGCTGGCACCATTTATTAAATAAGTCCTCATTTTCCCACCTTTGTCATGTAATATACCCGAGTCTATTTCTGAATTCTCTTTTCTGTCCACTGTTCTGTGGCAAATCCATTCTGCTTTATTGCAGCAACTTTATACTAAAACTTAGTAGATATAAGCCAAGTCTCTCCCTCACTGCTTTTTTAATTTCTATAGTGTTTATGCATTCTCAAACATTCACTCTTTCATATGAACTGTAAAATTCTTTTATCTGTTTTTTTAAAAAACATTAGAATTCTAATAAGATTATGTTATATCAATTCAGGGAGAATTAATATTTCCATGATATCAAGTCTTCTTATTAAGGTCAAAAAATATGTCCCCAAAAATGGAGATTTGGGCCACATCGCACAAGTTCTGGGACTACTACGGTTTTCATGGTTGCTCTATTGTAAATAGACTGTGATGATAATTTTTATTTCTTTATTGATCCAATAATTTATTTAAGAGATTGACTTGATATTTTTCTTTAGCTTTACCAGTGGTAGGGCATTTTTTGTTTTTGCTTTAACTTGTTCTAGGATATAATACAAGTGTGTTTGTTTGTGTTCATTTTTTCTAGAATACCTAAGATTTTGCTTTATATATTTTAATTTTTCTATTCACAAGGGTTCATACCTATTTTACCTTCATTATGACTTGTAACTTTTATCCCTATGAAATTACCCAATTTGTTCTGCTAAATACTTTGCCTTCAGATCCACACTGCCTGATGTTAAGTTTGCCGGTCCTGTTTTCATATTATTTGTGTTTGC
Source organism: Ursus arctos (assembly GCF_023065955.2). Lineage (NCBI taxonomy): Eukaryota > Metazoa > Chordata > Mammalia > Carnivora > Ursidae > Ursus > Ursus arctos. The sequence continues at coordinate 21,705,830 of NW_026622863.1, forward strand.
CTGATAGAAGATTTCCAACCTGTACTTTCAACTTTTCTAACTTCTGTTTTTCACTTGATATTAAGTTGTCTCTCGAAAATAGAAGGTAGTTGGTTTTGGCTTTTTAATCTAAACTGAGATGCTTTGGGTTTAACCTATTTACATTTGTCATAATAAATTATATGTTTGATCTTACTTTTTTAATTTTGTTGCACATTTCTCATTTCTCAAACTTAATGTTTTTTTTTTCTTTTCCCCCATATTTGCTATAGAGTTTATTTTCTTTTTCTCCTGGATATTTGAATGGAATACATCCATTTTTACTTCTACCAGTGAGACTTACTTCTACCTGTAAGATTAAAAATGTTTTCCTGGACATTTTCTACTTTAACATATCATGCACGTGTACATGCACGCGCGCACACACACACACTTCTTTTCTATGTATGATAAAGAAATAAATCATTTCATTTTAATTCCTCCCAAAGAAGGCTTTTTCTTTTTATTTCTTTACATTTCTTAGTTAGATGAAGTTCAGTTTTCATAAAAAAAATTTCAGGACCCATCTCTATGGGTGACATACTTCCTGAGTTCCAGTATGTTTACAAATACCTTAGTTCCTTTGCCTTCTTATGTTAATAACACCATATGTACTCCTATAATCCTCAGAGTATAGAAACTTCACTTCAAAAATAATACCGATGTTTCTAGCATTTAATTTTGTGGGGACATCTGGGGTGAATCTGATTTTCTTCACAAGAACATATTTTTCTGTCTGGACTCTGTCCAGTTCCCTCACATAGCCTTGAAATTCAAAAGTGTCATCAAGATATATGTAAACATTGATCTCTTTTGAAAATTATGCCTGATATTAATGACCTCTTTTAATCTGTAGACTTGAGCCTTTCTTAAGATCAGGAAGTTTTCTTTTAGTCTATCTTTTGTTATTTCTTCTGTTCTATTGGTTCTGGAATTTTCCTTGTTAGCAGCAAATATATAAGTTATATATTACATGTTATATATATTCATCTCTCATTTCTTCACACCTTTTTCTTTTTTTTTTTTAAGATTTTATTTATTTATTTGACAGAGAGAGAGAGACAGCCAGCGAGAGAAGGAACACAAGCAGGGGGAGTGGGAGAGGAAGAAACAGGCTCCCCGTGGAGCAGGGAGCCCGATGCGGGCTCGATCCCAGGACTCCGGGATCACGCCCTGAGCCAAAGGCAGACACTTAACAACTGAGCCACTCAGGCACCTCACTTCACACCTTTTTCTTGATTTCTGGAAGAACTTTTCAAATTTTTACTTCATAAATTTAATTTATTTTCAATTATTTCCTATATTCCAGCTCCTTTTTTATTTCTTCCTGGCTCCAGTCCAGCTATCTTTTCTTTTTCTTCTTTATGTTCAATTAGCCAACATATAATACATCTTTAGTTTTTGACGTAGTGTTCAACCATTCATTAGTTGCGTATAACACCCAGTGCTATCTTTTCATTAATCACAAAAACCAACGCCAGCTCTGATGTACTGGATTATAGCGCCTCCTACCTCTGCTTTCAAAGTGCTACCAAGGGAGTCTCAAGGCACCACCTTCAGCTCAGCCAGGGTAGCATTGCTAAAATTGAAGGGATTATCCCACCACTGTGAATCCCTCTAGGTAGTAGAACACAATGAGCAGTGGGAGGAGGATGGAGGGGCTGCGACTGATAGATCCTGATGGGCCTCATCAGTCATGCTGAGAAGGTTGCGCTCAGCAAAGAACAATGGAAAACCATGAATTTCTCTCCCCTGGCAGATATTCCATCCGCAAGACCAGTGACAAGGGACAGTTCTTCCGAATAACCAAGCAAGGGAACATTTACAATGAGAAAGAATTGGACAGAGAAATCTACCCCTGGTATAACCTGACAGTGGAGGCCAAAGAACTGGATTCTAGTGGTGAGTAGCCCCACATGCCAGGGGACCTGGGCTTTTCTCCTTTCCCTCCTTCCTTTAAAATAGGCATAATCTGTCATCTCGATCTCTAGAGGTATTATACGCTCCTGCTGAAGCACTACTTGGCTGAAATACTATAGAGCCTCCATGCCCAAGTTGTGCATGGACCAGCAGCATCCACATCACCTGAGACCTTGTTGGGAGGGTAGAATCTTGGGCCATCCCCAGACTGAATCAGAATCTCATGCACATTCCAGTTTAAGAAGCACAGTCCTAAAACAGCCTGCTAGACGTCCCTGTGATGAGAATCACATAAGGCACCTTTTAAACACAGACCCCTCCCTGGAGGTTCTGGTCCAGTGATCCAGAAATGGGGCTAAGAAGTGTACACGTGATTCTTATTATCATGGATGTTTGGAAAGGACTGTTTGCTGGGAGGGGCAGGAGATGATTTATATGCCAGTCAGTGGGTTGAATTCGAAATCTGAAGCAGCTTCCAACTTTAGGTTCTCCGGCTTAGTGTAACTTTTGCCAGAGAGAAAGGCAAGTATTGGAGTTTTGCATCCTTATAAAACTTAACATGAGAAAAAACACGGCCGCCCTCCAAGAGACGGATTAATATTCCTGCCTCACTTAAGACACCACCAGGGCCCAGAGAGGCCGATGACTTGACCAAGGCCCTACTGGTGCTACCCTAGAGGGCCTCTGCCTCCTGATGTGCCTCTGAGACTTGGTCATCCCCCCCCACTTAGCAGCCAAGCCCCAACTGCGACGGGCTCCCATGTGTTTTCCAGATCAGTCTTTGCCTCTTTCTTCCCCATCTAATCTCATTCACACAATTTTTAAACTTTAAAAGTAATAGTTTGTTGTTAATTTTAAAATATGAGAGAAAATACAGAAAAAGAGAAGAAAACCATCCCCTCGTAATCCCACCACACACAGATAATTACTGTTAGCACTTTAGTATACTTCCTCTGGGTTTTTTTTCTATACGTATTTTACATAACTGAGATCATAATACTTATATAAAAATCATATCCTGCATTTTTAGTTAACCTTTTTCCGGAACCATTTTCTCATGGTACTAAAATATCTTTTTTTAATACATTTTTAAATGTAATTTCCATGGGTATCGCAAATGGCCACACATTCCATTCTTTTAAAGTGGTTTAATTTGTGAACCCCATCTCATTTAGGTTGTTAACCTTTTAATTATGTTGTGATTAATTTTATTGATTTAAATAAATTACATTTATTTAAAGTAATTACATAAACTATTGGATCAATTTGATAATTTGTTAATTTAATTAAAACCTTCTTTAATTGGCTTGCATTGTTCACCTTTTTGATTCTTACAAGTAACTGTTTAATAAACATCCCTGTGCATGAAGCTTGAGGTCCCCCTCTCTTCCTCTTCCACCCCTTTCATCCAGAATGCCACCCCTGGCCTCTCTTCCAGAGGTCCCTAGCCCCCTCTTCCTGCAAAAAGGGCACCCCTCCAGAATTCCCCATCCACATACCTTCTATCTCTGGGGCTGGCATCATGAGCACTTTCCTCCCTGCAGGGTACCCCACAGGCAAAGAATCCATTGTGCAAGTCCACATCGAAATTATGGATGAGAATGACAACCCTCCAGAGTTTGCCCAGCCCTATGAGCCCAGAGTGTGTGAGAACGCTGCCCAGGGCAAGGTGAGTCTGGCTCAGGTGGGAGGGCAGGACACACCCACTGAGGACAGGCTGAGAGGCAGCACCTCCCACCCACAGCCAGCGGGCACTTCACTGAGCTTAATGTAACCTGAACAACAGCCTTGAGGAAAGGCATCGTTATACCCACAAGAAACTAAGGTCCAGCGGGGATGTGTGGAGAATACACTGGTGAGGCGGGTGGTCCAAAGAGTGGCTTTGTGGAGACCATTTAGGTTAGTGTTGCAGGTGAGATCCAGCCATGGTCAAGTCTGAACCCAAAGTCACCACCACTAACCCCCCGACCACCCCAACACCACCAATGACTGTCCCCCATTTTCCATATTCCAGCTGGTCGTGCAAATCTCAGCAATAGACAAGGACATAACACCACGAGATGTGAAGTTCAAATTCTCCCTGACCACTGAGGACAGCAACTTCACCCTCACAGATAATCACGGTATGCATCAGAGTAGTCAGCCTGGCTACTGGTAGGGGCAGGGTTATTGGAGTTTGGAAACATCAGCGTCAAAGAGCAAGCCAACAAATGGGGTGCGGGGGGTAGGGGAGCAGGTCCCGACTGGGGTCTTCAAATTATGGGATATTTTGTATAACTCCTTTCTGGTCTGTGCCATAGTCAGAGCTACCCTGGCCAAACTGCCAAGTCCACACTCCCCAGAAGATGCTCAGGTCAACAAGGAATATGGAATAGATATAGAGTGCAGACACTTGCCCGGTTCACTAACGAGCCAAGGGATTTCTTCCCACACTGCATCTCTATGCTCAGCACAACTGTAAATTCTCTATGAACTTTGAGGTCACTACCAAAGAGTCTAAATTGAAAATGTGAAATCCCAAATGCCAAGAATACAATGAACTTTGTCTTAATTCAGCTACGATGACTACTTACCACAAGGTGGCCCCAGGACAGCATCTGGTCCACTCCTCACAGCCCAGAGTCTGTGATATCAGTAGTGGCTGATCAGAGCTTCTGATAAGCATGTGCTTACAAGAGTGATGACGCTGAGCTGGTTAACTTTAGCCAAAAGTAGACAGGCTTCCATGGCTTCAGCAGCTTCCTGAGAAAAACAGAGAAACATTGCTCTTGGGTCTCAACAGAGCCATCCTTCACCCAGCACAGGGTGGGATTCCTGCCTATCTCTGATTGGCAAACTGATGGATGAGGATCCCTGTACCGGACAGCCATTGCCACCTGTGAGGAAGGTCAGGGCCGCTGAGAGTGTGAGGCAGACCTAGGGGATCAGCCACAGACCCATCCTTAAGGAGCCTCCTGTGGGACTGGAAAGGCGGCCATGCTGTGTTGGCAGTCAATGACAGACCATTCAAATGCTCAGCTGTCTTTAGCAGAAAAATACCCATCACCCCATCCCCCATGTTCACCTCAATCCCACCTCAGAGGGGGTCTGCACTGGGATAGAAAGCTTAAGTGCCACCCCAGAGGCACCCCGTGTACAACCAGGAGGCAAGCCTATTGGTGCCAGATTCACTTACAGCATGAATGTCCTGTTAGGATAGTAAATGAGTATAGTGAGAAAACTCTCATTTCTCTCATAAAGTATCAATGGCCATATAGCTATTATTTTCAATTATAATAGACATGGTTACTTAGTAACAAAATGTAATTAGCTTTCATTTGAAATGTAAACGATAGCCTCCTTTGCTTTTGGCCAGCTTCCTGAGTGAGCTGATCCTGCAGGGCTAGATAAATCCTAGAGCAGGGAATCCCTAAACCCTCTGACCATTACATTATAACTCCCCAGGAGCCTGCATAAGGCAAGCTATCTGGCCTCTGCCCAGAGCCACTGAATTTGAAATGGGGGGGGGGGGGCAGAGGGGAGGGATATGGAGGGGAAGAGAGAGCAGGTTCTGAAAATCAGCATGTTTAAAAAGCTCTCCAGGGCGTTCTTCTGTATGTAGAATCATTGATCAGAGCCGGGAGGGAAAGCCAATATTTGGGCCAAAGCACATTCCCAGTTCCAGCCTGCCCAGGAAATCCTCAGTTACACATGTCACCACTCTCTCAGTGCCCCAGGAAACATGTTCATTGTTTCCACTTTCTAGTGGATTTTCAGGAAGAGCAGAAAAAGCCTTCCAAGTTAGCCCAGTGCTAAAAGACTTCTAAACGCTTTCTTTTTTCCCCCATCGTCAAAGCTTGAAATAACGCATTAATTGAGCCAAAAATAACCACCTGTTACTGGAGCGGGATTAGGGAAGAGGAGGTGGGGGTCAAACATATGGGCTGCTCACAGAAACAGAAAGCGAGGATTTTACATTTTGGCCAAGCCATTCTTAGAGGCTAGGTCAAAGCAGCTGCCCCAAATGTCCCCTCTCTGGAGGAAAAGACACACACTCAAATGGCTGAAATATGAGGCAGGGGATGCAAAGGGCAGGGAAGCAGCCCAGACTGCATGTGGGCTGGCACAGTCACGGAGGCCTCCCTGGAGGAGGCAGACCACACCGTCAGTGTGGATGAGCAGACAGGCACTGCGGAGAGCAGAGCCTGACTCTGTAGCCCTGGTGTTTCCAGATAACACGGCCAACATCACAGTCAAGTATGGACAGTTTGACCGGGAGCGTGCCAAGGTCCACCACCTGCCTGTGCTCATCTCAGACAATGGGAGGCCGAGCCTCACAGGCACCAGCACACTGGTCGTGACCATTTGCAAGTGCAACGAGCATGGCGAGTTCACACACTGTGAGGAGATGGCAGGTCAGGCAGGCGTCAGCATCCAGGCGCTGGTAGCTATCTTCCTCTGCATCCTCACCATCACAGGTCAGTGCCCAGGAGGGTGGGGAGGGGACACTAGGGGTGCTGGGGGGTGCTTCGCAGGAGGAGGAAGAGACCAGGGATCCAAGGGGCAACCCTGCCTCCAGCCCATATCCCACCCTGGGCCTCGGGGTTCCACAGCAGAACACAGGGATAGAAGTTCTATCTCCCTAGATGCCTAAGGGTGGGGGTAGATGTGGGGAAAGGGAGAGTTCAAGGCCCTCCCCCCACTTTAAAATACTTTACATATATGACATCCATTCATTCAATTTATATGTTTGGAGCACTTACTACATTCCAGGCACTGTTCTAGGCATTTATTTACATGAACCCTATTTTGGAAAAAAAAAAAAAAATGCCTCTTTTAAAAAAAAAAAAAAACACGGAAAATTTAAAAAATTCTAACTTAGATCACCTCCAGTGGCTTTCTTTCCTTTTTTCGAATTCCTACACCCTTGATTTTTTTTTTCTTGCTTGGGCCTCAGAAATGTTAGGAGCGTTTTAGGCATTGCCTTATTTTGAGTTACCCAGGAAGCAGACATTGGGGTACAAGTGATTTATTTTAGAAGTGCTCCCAGGAAGCCCTAGAAGGAGGAGGGGGGAGTGAAACAGGGAAGGGAGACAGGTGATGAAGGGAGAGTTGTCAATACAAGTTATTATTGTGGGTCCCTGGAGCTTCCCGCCATAGGGGATGGGGAAGCAGTGGGGCACTCAAGGCAGGTGTTTATCCACCAGCTCCCCTCAGCTGATGGTTAGGGGCTTCTCCCAGGGAAATAAATTCTCCTGCACTTCACCAGCCCTGAAATGGGGCAGGAGCCAGCCCTCTACAGGAATGTTAGAGATCGTCCTGTGCACTGAAATGACAGGCCTTGGTGATACTGTGGGGGCACCCACATTATCTGTTCCAGGCTTTTCCTGCCAGTGCCCCCCCCCCTCAGAGACCCCTGCGTGTGCCACCATTCTGGCGCTTCCCTGGCGGATCCAGACTCAGACCCTCTTTTAATAGTAATCGGTGATCATGATAATGACATCACCACCACACAGAGAATTATAGAGAATTGCACTTAACCTCCCAACTACCTTACGAAATATAAACAAAGCAGAGAAGTTATCGTGGGTCCATGGAGCGGGGAGGGGGGAGGGGGTTCCCCGGGTTCCCCGCTAGGTGTCTGGACCGAACCAACCTCTGCGTTGGCCCAGGTATCGCTGGGAGGCTGGGCTGGCCGGGGGAATTTCCTGGGAGGAGGGGAGCATGCAGGGCAGCCGCAGAGGCTGGGGCCACCTGATGAGGGCCGTATCTGACTGGCTCTGACTGGCTCTGACTGGCTGCAGTGATCACCCTCCTCATCTTCCTGAGGCGGCGACTCCGGAAACAGGCCCGCGCCCACGGCAAGAGCGTGCCCGAGATCCATGAGCAGCTGGTCACCTACGACGAGGAGGGCGGCGGCGAGATGGACACCACGAGCTATGACGTGTCGGTGCTCAACTCCGTGCGGCACGGCGGCTCCAAACCCCCGCGACCCGCGCTGGAGGCGCGGCCGTCCGTCTACGCGCAGGTGCAGAAGCCACCACGGCACGCGCCCGCAGTGCATGGTGGGCCCGGGGAGATGGCCGCCATGATCGAGGTGAAGAAGGATGAGGCAGACCACGACGGCGGCGGCCCGCCTTACGACACGCTGCACATCTACGGCTACGAGGGCGCCGAGTCCATCGCCGAGTCCCTCAGCTCGCTGGGCACGGATTCATCCGACTCGGACATCGATTACGACTTCCTCAACGACTGGGGGCCCAGGTTCAAGATGCTGGCTGAGCTGTACCGCTCAGACCCCCAGGAGGAGCTGCTGTACTAGGGAGCTGTGGGCCTCTAGGTCTGGGGACCCAAACCACTGCAGCTCGGGCCAGTCGGACACCAGGCACTGAGCACGCAAATTGTAGCACTGACACCCCAGCCCAGCAGCCCTTACTCGTGGGTCCCAGAGACTTCACCACCTTGGATAGCAAACTCCAGGTCCTTGAAAGGTCCAGGAACATATTTCGGTGACAGCACCCCCCTAAATGCTGGAAGATCCAGGCTGGGGTTCTGTCTGGGCTCGGACACCCACAACCCTGTCGCCTGGGACCACGGGTCCAACCCAAAGACTCTCTGTGGCTCCACAAAGCAGCTTATGTTCAACTGCCAGGGGGAGATCTTCCCTCGAAATCTCTGAACCCCCTGGTGAGGTTGGTGAGGTCGGGGAGGTCCTTGTGCCTGTCTGCCTGAGGCAAAGGGCTGGATGGCATGGCCTGTGGGGCAAAACTCTCTGCAGCCCAGTCCCACAGGAGACTGGAACCATCCATCAGCCTACCCTACTTCAACTTCCTCCACTCTCCCAAGTCCTCCACCATTCCCAGCCTCTCCCCAGTCCTGTCAAGAAGGAGGAGGGGGCCCCTTGACAGCTATGGAAGCTGGGTCCTGAAGTGACCTCACTGGCCTGCCACGCCCATAACTGCTGTACTAAGCACTGAGAATTCAACCAAAGTCAGGAAAATGGCTTGTTGAATTTTGAAGCAACTGTGAATCCATCCTGGAGGGACAATGAAGACCAAGTGTGACAGATCATATGGTGAGGGCCACCTCCACACCCACACCCTTTGGAGAGAGCCTGGGGTAGCTGTGACCCCATTTTGAGATTCATCAAAAAACCCTCCAGTTTTGCCTGGGAAGTAGAGCCGGTGATTCCGGAAGACCTCCCCTGTAGATGCCTTGCCTAGTCACTCATTCATGCTCTCTCTTTCTCTCTCTCTTTTCATCTACTCCTTATCTCTTGACTTGAAGGCCCTCAAGATCTGACCCTAGGCAACTCTGGCCAAAGTCCAAACCCAAACATGACTGCACTACAGAACTGTGCTGTTTGCCTTTGCGCACCTCGTTGTTGCCACATCTCAGGAAACCCCTGCAGGGCCCCTGCCCTGTCCTTGCCCTGGGTCATCTGTGCATCTCCCACTTTCAGCCAAATATGGAACATTCCATTGGAAACATGTCCTGAGGAAGTGGCATCACTCAACAGAAGGGGGCAGGACAGGAGGGAAACTCTCCAACTCACCCTTGGTCATGGACTGAGGTTCCACTCCAGACAAGGGCCCTCACACTTCAGGAGATTGTAGATAACGCTGATTTTTTTTAACCAATATCTAGTTTTTGTAATTTCTTTGTTTACTAATAATACTTACACATTTCTAGCTCTCACAGACATATAGAATAAGGGATTTTGCATAATAAGTGGGTTGCTATTTAGGTTAACAACTTCAATTCAGGTTTTTTAGTTGGATGAACAAATTCCTGTAACTTCCTTTTTCCTATTATTGTAGTAATTATTCTAGTGATAATGACTATATATAGGCCACACTGGTGCATGGGACGTACTGTATTTTTTTTATACCTAAATAAATAAAAATCTTGAAATTCTTTTATTTCTAGAGCTGAGAAAGCTCATGTGAAACATACACATCATCGTCACCACCACCACCATCATCATCAAAGGAACTCTGGACGCAAGGGGACATTTACAAACAGGATTTCAGAGACACTCACTCTGCATTGCAGCTTAGAATAACACCTAGTCCAGCCCCCTTTCTTCCCAGAGCTCAGTGCCTTCACTCAGCCTCTGTACATGCCTCCCAATCCCACCTCCACCCTGTACAACAGGCAGGGCCTCTGGAAGCTGGAGCTGACACACCATTTGCATTTGGCAAATGAACCAGGGCGGGTGAGATTCATCAGCAGTGAGGGAGGAAATCAACTTCTAATTAGTTGGTTGACAGGAGTGAGCAGCTGGCACTGTATTGGGGTGTGTGCACCCAACAGTGGAGCCCTGCCTGGAAAACCTCACAATCAAAATGAGAAGAGGAAACCTCCTCGTCAGACTCAGGTCTTGAATTGGGGAGGTAAGGATTGAAGTTCACTCCAACAAGGCCCCTGCTCCTTGACCCCTACCTGGAGGATTTCTTGGGGACTGTGTCCTCCAAGGGTGATATTTTGTTAAAACTCTCAGGGGTCAATTTGCCTTAATTCCAATTTTGCTCTAACTTCGTTTGTGATTTCCTTTTTGATCCATTGGTTATTTGGAATGCATTATTTAATTTTCACGTATTTGTGAATTTTTCAAATTTCCTGCTCTTATTGATTTCTACTTCCATTCCCTTATGGTCAGAGAACATAATTTTTATTATTTCAATCCTTATAAATTTATTTCAGACTTGTCTTATGCCTTAACATATGTTTTATTCTGGAGAATATTCCGTGTGCACTTGAGAGGGATGTGTATTTTGCTGTTGGTAGTGGTGTATTTTATAGGTGTTTGTTAGATATAGCCGGTTTGTAGTGTTGTTCAATTCTTTTACTCCCTCACTGATCTGTCTAGTTATAGTCTATCCTTTATTGAAAGTGGGGTGCTGAAATCTCTAACTATTATAGTTGAATTATTTTTCCCTTCAATTCTGTCAGTTTTTGCTTTATGTATTTTAAGTCTCTGCTGTTAGGGGCATATAGGTTTATAATTGTTATCCTGAAGAATTGACCCTTTAGCATTATAAAATGTACTTTTGTATCTGGTAACAATTTTCATCATTCTGTTTCATCTAATATTAGTATAGTCGCTCCAGCTCTCTTTCAGTTAGTTTACATAGTATATCTTTTTCCATCTTTTTACTTTCAGCCATTTTTTAAATAGAAACTGTGTCTTCTGTGGACAAAATATAAGTGGATTGTGGCAGTTTATCCACCTACTAATCTCTGATTTTTGATTGGCATGTTTAATCCTTTTACATTTAATGTAATAACTATAAGGTAAATATGTCTGCTATTTTCCAATTTTTTTCTATATCTTATATCTTTTTTGTTCCTCTATTACCCCATTACTGCCTTCTTTTATGTTAAATAGGTATTTTCTAGTGTACCATTTTAATTCTCTTGTCATGTCTTTTACTTTTTTAAATTTCCTTAGTGGTTCCCATTAGGATTATACTTAAAATCTTATAACAATCCCATTAGAATTTTTACTAACGTAATTTAAGTACTGTACAAAACTTTGTTTCTATATAGCTCTACTCCCTCTTGCCTCCTTTGCACTATCCATTGTTGTACATATTACATTTTTTATACATCGTATGCATAAATTTTATACAGTTGGCTTTTAAATCAGATAGGAGGGGGAAAGTTACACACAAAAATATGACTATTTAAATTTTTATATCTACCTATACAATTACCTTTACCGCTGACCTTTATTTCTTCATATGGATTCAAGTTATTGTCTATGTCTTTTCTTTTCAACATGAATGACTCTCCTTAGTAATTTTTGTAGGGAAAGTCTGGTAGTGAGAAATTCTACTTTGTTTATCTGGGCATTGATTTCTCCTTTATTTTTCCAAAATACAGAATTCTTCACCTTTTTCTTTTAGCACTATGAATGTCATTCCACTGCCTTCTGGCCTACCTGGCTTCTGATGAGAAATTGGCTGTTAATCTTACTGAGGAAACTTTGTATGTGATAAATCATTTCTCTCTTCTTCCTTTCAATACTCCCTCTGTCTTTGATCTTCAACAGTTTCATTATGATGTGTTCAGGATAAATCCTAATAGTTTATCTTATTGGAGTTCATTGAACTTATTGGAGTTCATTGAACTTATTGGATGTGATTAATATTTCTATCAAATTTGAAAGTTTGGGGGCATTATCTCTTCAGATATTCTTTCTGTGTGCCTGTCTCTCTCTCTCCCTCTCTCTCTCTCTCTCTCTCTCCCTTCTCTGGGACTCCCATAATGCATATATGAGTATGTCTGATGCTGTACAATAGCTATCTAAGGGTCTATTCATTTTCTTCATTCTTTTTGTTGTTGTTCCTCAGACTAGATACTCTCAATTGATCTATCTTCAAGATTACTGATCTTTCTTCAGCTAACTCACATCTGTTCTTGAGATCTTCTGAATTTTTCATTTCATTTATTATGTTTTAAACTCCAGAGTTTCTATTTGGTGTTTTTTTTAATAATTTCTACCTCTTTACTGATACTCTCTCTTTGGTGAGACATAATCCTCACATTTTTCTTTAGTTCTTTAGACATGGTTTTCTTTAGTTCTTTGAATGTATTTTAAATAACTAGGTTAAACTCTTTGTCTAGTAAGTCCAACATCTGGGTTTCTTAAGGGATAGTTCTATCTATTGTTTTTTTTTCCTACAAATGGGCCATACTTTCTGGTTTCTTTGTATGTCTCATAATTTTTGTAGAAGGTTGGGTATTTTAAATACCCAATAATATAATGTGGCAACTGTGGAAACCATACCCTTTCCCCCCACAGTTTGTTGTTTTTGATTTTTGTTGCTGCTGCAGTTTGTTTAGCGGCTTTCCTAAACTAATGCTGTCAAATTTGTACTCGTCATTGTGTGTAGCCACTGAAGTCTCTGCTTGGTGGTAGTCAGCTAATGAGTGGTCAGATACCCCCTGAAATGCTTGAAACCAATAAATCTCTCAGTGCTTGCTAAAAGGCTCTGTGTGTATGTTGGAAAACTTCTCCAAAGCTCAGGCAGACAGTTTACAATTCAGCCTTAGCCTTCCCTTTCTGATTGCACAGAGCCTCAAGGTCTGCCAGAAGTGAGAGCTTAGGGTTTCCCCTGGTCTCTCCTGGACATGTGCCCTACACATATGAGTGGCCTTTTAGATTCCCAGAAATATGCCAGAGTTTTTCAAATGAGTGGATAGCTCATCCCCAACTTTTCCTTTTAAGATTTTTGTCAGCTTCTTGTTTGCCTGAGCTGTTATCACAACCTCAGGCAGCTGTGATGTGAAAGGATTACCACTGATTGTTTTCAACAAATGCCTTCAGGAAAAAAAAGCTGTTTGCATTGAGCAAATTTCAAGTCAGGTGAAATAAAAGCAAGTTTTAAAATGAGGTCTTCTAAGGACCACCAGACAGGTCAAATAATGACAATTACCTGGGAATTGGGCTTTGGAGGAGCTCCACCACCACTCTTCCCCTTCCAGTAGCTGCTAGGCTGCTGGTTTTCACTGTGATTGTGGGGCTATTGGGTTTCAAGGCTACTACAGGGCTGAAGAGAAGGGAACGGTACTAGCATAAGTTAAAAGACCACAAAGATCATGGATTTAGCCTCTTCTTGTGAACAAACACTCCCAGAATTTTTGAAAGACTTTGGTTAATTTCCGGAGTACTGAAAAAGTTGATTTTGACAATTGTTTCCAGTGTTCTCATTGCTTTTATGGAAAACAGGATTCCCTTATTCTGCCATTCCTGTGGATATCAACCCCACCACCACCACCACCTAGGCTGGTTTTTGAGCTCAGTTTTCCTACCTATCTATTGTCCAAATTCAGAGGCTTGCCCTCTGAACTCAGAGTTGCCCAACCAACCCCTGGAGCTCATAATATCTGTCCACTACCTTTCCCTCCAAGAAGCCTACCAGGCTTCAAGTCACCTCTTATCCCTCCAACCCTCCAGTAGGGTCTGGCTCTGAGTTCTCAGTCACTCTGGCCACCTCCTCTCTTTGGTTCCTGTTTACCCTGAGGTTGGAGGAGTGATCTTTGTGAAGGCAGGAGGCTTGCCTCTGAATTTGGAGCCTCTGGTAGACACCATAGTAGGGCACAAACCCAGTGCTCCCTGGAGTCTGCTAACCACACTGCTCCAGTGAACCCTGGGCCCTGGACCTGGCAAAAGTGGTCAGGAGCAGCAGAGGCTCAGAGCCCTTCCCCTTACCCCAGGTCAAATCTCTGAGGTTAACATGAACTTCCTCTTCATAGAAGACTAAAGTGAGCCCCAGAAAAGAGTGCAACATGACCAAAGCTACACAACAAGTTAGAGACTAGGGCTAGAATCCCCCTCCTGGTTCCCCAAAAAATGTGGATCTACAAGAGACTTTCCTAAACCTGGGGGCTGAAGGCTGAACCAGGAAGTGCTATCCAGCTCTATTGAGCTGGTCGTGAGAAAAATGACCACTTGGGGGCGCACGACATAAACAAATGCTCAGCAGCAACCCCAGTGCAGTGCACCCAGATATCCTGATGTGGACCACAGGCTCTGAGGGTTCTGGGCCTTGACAGAGAACCTGGATTGGAGAGGCAGCCACAAAGTCCAGTCCCTCAATCCACCTCAGGCTCTGGCTCTGTCCCTCCCCTCCAGCCAGGCTCTGATGTGGGAGCTCAAGGACCTAGTTCTTCACCTTCCCAAGGAAACAGGACACCTATGGCCTCCAGCAGTCCTATTGGCACTGAGAACCTCAACTCATAGGGATCTGCTGGCCTTCGCTGCAGGAGCTTTTGGCTTGTAAGGGTTACAGTCCACTGCACAATCCCTCCCAGTACCAACCCCTGCCTCAGGGCCCATGTCCAGCCCTCCTGCTCTTCAACAAATAAATCCTGGAGCATGGACTCTGGGCCAGAAACAGTGTCGATCCCTGAGAGCCCTAATTCCAGGAACCTCCCAGGTTAAGAATATACACAATAAATCCTACTGTCCTCAAGGTAATGGATTGAGTCTCTGATCCTCACAACCAAAACCCTAGTCCACCCAGCAATCCCTCTTCTAAATATTAGCCTAAGAGGCACACATAGGGTACATCTGCCACAGTGTTTATTTCTGGTTATGTACAAGGCAAAAAAAAAAAAAAAAAAGGAACAATGGAAATATCCAACAAGAAATTGCTTAGGTAAATTATGGAGGATCCATTAAAAAAAAAATACTGGGTAGCCATTACAAGTCATGTTATCACATGGTGATCTTGAGCTGAACTCAACGTCAAGCAAAAAGGCAGAATCCAATGCATTATTTATAGTCAGATCCCAATTTTTTTTACTAGTAGATATTCATCTCCAGACTTTGGAATTATGAGTAATTTTTCTTTTCTTCATTTTGTGTTTTCCAAATTTTCTATGTCAACAGGCAGTATGTTTACAATCAGAAAGGATGTTATTTTAATGTTAATAGGTAATCACTTTCTTCTAATTGAAAAACAGTGAATATGATAAGCAAAGTTTATCCCCAAATATCATTTTTTTAACATTGAGTTTTTGTTTTTAAAAAAATGTTTGAGTTTACAATTTTTTAAAGCAACACTTTTTGTTTTTTAAATTAACCAAACTGCTTTTAAAACTATTGCTTTTGAACCAGGCAAAACTATTGTTAGAAGGCTTATTAATTTTATTGTTTGGGTTTTTTTTAATTTTTGAAAGCATTTATCTGAACTTGGTCATGTAAGACCTGCTCCTCTTAGCCTTTGGAATTATTTAACACCAAATTCCCAGCAACTTTCTGCATCAGAGCAATTGCAGTCCATGGAATGAGAAAAACCTGGTTTTCCAGACAGGTGATCCTCATGATTCTCAATGCATAGAAATACCCTACATTACTCTTTCTCAAAGGTAAGAGAAAGAGGTGGAACCAATTTTCCACAGCCCATCCAGACACCATCTGGGGATGTCTGGGAAAGCTGAGTAGCACTAACACTCAAAGAATTTCACAGGACTTTGCAATGTGCTTTTCTGGCTTGGGGTGTTGAAAACACCATTAACTTATTACACTCCTGAGTAATGGTTGCTGGAGGAATGGTTAATGATGTTACACAGGAAGCTGTGTGAGGAAGTTTTGTTTTTTGGTTTTGTTTTGTTTTGTTTTTAAAGATTTTATTTATTTATATGACAAAGAGAGAGACCGCCAGCGAGAGCAGGAACACAGGAGGGGGAGTGGGAGAGGAAGAAGCAGGCTTCCCAATGGAGGAGCCCGATGTGGGGCTCGATCCCAGGACTGTGGGATCATGCCCTGAGCCAAAGACAGACGCTTAAAGACTGAGCCACCCAGGCGCCCCTTGTTTTTTTGATGGGACTCTGAGCAGGAAGTGAATCTGCTCATCAAAGGGAAAAAACAAAGCTCTACCTTTGAGTTCAAGGGTTTTCCTGGCTAAGCAGAGGGAGACCTTCAGGCAGAGAGTGCTGGGCAGGAGAAAAAAAAAGCCCTACCTGGGGCCCCACATAAAGCAGCTAACATTTTGCAGAGCACAGAGAAGAGTGAAGAGTGATCTGGGACCTCTTTCTTTCTTTCTTTCTACACCAATTCTGGTACAGACATGTAAGGAAATATTACAGAACAACAAAAAGGAAGGACAAATTGATACACATGACAACTTGAATGGATCTCAAATGCATTATGCTAAGTAAAAGAGCATAAACTCCAAAGACTACATATTTTATGATTCCATTTATACAACATCTGAAAAAAGGCAAAACTAGAGCAACAGAGAACCGATCGGGATTTCCAGGAGTTGGCAAGGAAGGAGGATTTGATTAACAAAGAGAAGGTGCATGAGGGAGATTTTTGGGGTGACAGAACCATTCAGTATCTTATCTGTGGCGTAGTTAAGAAAGTCTATTTATCAAAATCATAGAACGTACTCCCCAAAAAAGTGAATATTACTGTATGCAAATAGTAAATTTTTTAAAATCAACATTTTTTTTAATGGAGAGATATTTCATCAGGGTCTCATTTTATTTGATCTATTTTATTTTCTTTTTTAGAAAGATAGATAGAGTGTACACAAGCGGGTGGGGAGGGGCAAGGGAGCTGGAGAGAGAGAAGCTTAAGCAGGCTCCATGCCCAGCACAGGGCCCAATTCTAGGTTCAATCCCACAACTGTGAGCCAAAATCAAGAATCAGACACTTAACTGACTGAGCCACCCAGGCCACAATACCCAAGGATATGTACTTACTTACTTCTTTATTCTGTCTCTAAAATATCTGTTGAGGGGCGCCTGGGTGGCACAGCGGTTAAGCGTCTGCCTTCGGCTCAGGGCGTGATCCTGGCATTCTGGGATCGAGCCCCACATCAGGCTCCTCCGCTATGAGCCTGCTTCTTCCTCTCCCACTCCCCCTGCTTGTGTTCCCTCTCTCGCTGGCTGTCTCTATCTCTGTCAAATAAATAAATAAAATCTTTAAAAAAAATTAAAATAAAATAAAATATCTGTTGAACAATGTGCTAATGAACAAATTCCCTTGATTTTACTCCTTATGTCTCCTGAAACCCTCTCCTCTAAACTGTGCCAGCCTTAATTGGGGCCCTCTTCCTTCTCTACTATGGTATTCCCCAAATTCCCTTATTGTTCTTTCTGCCTCAACTCCCACCAGCCATTTTCCTGCTGTCACTGAAATTATTTGTCTAAAGTGCAAATAAGATCTTGCACTCCCTTAAACACAACAGAATTTTTCAAACTTTCCATGGCTCTCCACTGTCAGATAACTGAGCCCAAACTCTTCAGCCCACTACCCACGGCCCTGCATAATCTGGCTTCTCCTTAACATTTTAATCTCTGTATTGACATATCTGCCTTCATGCCAAACACTCTGTCATATTAAGCTGTTAGCCTTTCCTCAGACAAATGGTAGGTTGTCTTATTGGTCAAAATATGCACTGCCCTTCTCTTGGGAGAATTACACATCTCTAACTCATTGATGTCAAGCTTGGCCAAGCGATTCAGTTTGTTGAATGTGAGTGAAAGAGACACTTGCCACTTTGCAGCAGAAACTTTAAGAATCAGCTCATGGTTCCACCATCTCTAGTATGTCTGCCACCAGCAATGACCATATTACATGAGTGAAAAATTAACCTTCATTTTTGTAAGCCACTGATATTTGGGGGGTTGCTTGTCACCACAGCATAACTTAGCCTAACCTGACTGAAACACCCCATTAGAACATAGGCTCCATAATTGTTCACTTTGTAACCCCCATGCATAGTACAGACACATGGCTGGCACTCAGTACATATTTGCTGAATGAATGGATATAGTCAGTGAATGAATGAACACATGACCTCTAGGCCTTTGCACACATTGTTCTCTCAGTAAAGAGTGACCATCTCTGCTTCTTCACTTGCCCGAATCCTACTCAGTTCAAACCTCAAAGATACCCTCCTCCTTAAAAAATCAGTGTATATTTCTGCTCTCATAATAGCCGTCTGTCTTCTTGCCCTAACTATAAGACCCTTAGGCAAGGCCAGATCCACCTCCCCTTGATGTCCCTATGCCCAGCACACATGGCCCAGAGCAAATGGGTGGATTAATGAATAAAGGAGTAAAGGAGTAGGGAGTTTTCATTTCCTTCAGGTAATCACAGGCTTTCTCCACTTCAGGCCTTTGCTCATGCTGTTCCCCTGGAAAATCAGTCCCTTCCCCATTTGCTAGCCTAACCCTTCCAAATCTTTTAGGATCACCTGTCCCATCCACTACATATCCCTGTCACAGTTAAGTCATTCACTCCCCCCTGTTCCCACAAACTTAATACATCCCTTCAAGAGAACCCTTATCACATGGCGCTAAAGTCTTCTATGGTCTGTCTCTATGAGCACCGTGAGGGCAGAGCCCAAGTCTGATTCATCCCTATGTCCCTATACCTAAGACTTAATCACAAAGACAGCAACAACAAAGACAATAATAAAGATAACAAACAGGCTATGCTCTGGTTAGATAAACAGATGAATGAATATTTGAGTGAATGAATGAATGAATGTGAATGGGTTCTAGCATGTTCTTCCATTGTCCCTCAGAAAGCCCAGGCTCATCACTAGAGGAGAACTCTCTGAATATTATGGGGGCTGAGCTGGCTGTTGCTTTGTTAACCCAGCTGACTGCTCTTCCAGGCCCCTGCTCCTGTCCCCAACCTCATGGGCCACATGACCCCATCAGTGAGTGCAGGACATTGTAAGGATCTGCACACTCTCCCACTTCCCAATCCACCACTGACATCCCCCCACCCCCCACCCCAACCTGGCAGAGGTGTCCCAGAGCGTGACTCCAGGGAAGTGTGTGTGCCAGGCCAGCCCTGGAGCCTCCTCTAATCTGTCACCAACAGGGGACAAATGGAGAGGGGAGGAATGGAGAAAGAGTTGCCAAAAAGGAGGAACAAGAGGGAATCTACGTCCATTCCAAAGTCAACATGCACGGCTAATTGCGTAACTGACTGCAGATGTGATCAGGAACTCGGAATATGACAGCGAACACCCAAGGTCAAGAAACAATAACCACCTCCACATAATGCTCCTCTAACTGACTCTTGTTCCAGAGAATCCCAAGGGAACCAAGGAGAATGAGAGGGGTGAAAGAAAAAGAAGCACTTATCCAGAACTCATCCTAAAGGCAGACCTCCAGGAACTTCAATCATCTGAAAACCAACTGGGAACCAGAAGCAAGTAAAAAGCTTCCATGTAATTGATCAGTACTCATCAGAAATGTCAAGGTCATGAAAGTAAGGACAGAAGGAGAACTTCTTACAGACTGGAAGAATCTGAGGACAGACAACCACCATGAGCAATGTGGGATTCTGGAGCAGATCCTGAAACAGAAGGACATTTGAGGAAAACTGGTGAAATTCACAAAAGGTACAACAATTGCTTTGTACCACTGTTAATTTCCTGGTTTTGATCACTGGACTATGGCTTTGGAAGTTGTTGTCATTAGGGGAAGCTGGATGAAGGATACACATGCACTCTATTTCAGCAATATTTTTAGAAGTCTGGAAAGTATCTTACAATAAAAAGCATGCTTTGTTTTGCCTTCCAAAGGACTTGCAAGCAGCCATTGGCCTCCTGGTAAGAATGCAGTCACGCTCACCAAACCTGGTTTTGCTGAATTGTCTGTGAATCTAGCTTATTTATTTAGCAGTCATGCATATTATTCTCTCAAGACACCTACAGTTCTTCTGTAAAGCTTTGAAGTATCAAACGGGAGGAGGAAGAGAGCTGAAAGTGATACACTGAGAAGCCACAGGGAAAGAGAAAGAGCTGCAGTGAATCCATGTGGGGCTGTTTAGCACCGGGGCTGATCTGTCTGGGCACCTGTAGAACCCCAGAGGCAGCCCCCCCCCATTCCAGCTCAGTTGCAGGTGTCTTGAAGATCCAATTCCATTTGTGCAGCAAGTGTTTATGGAGCTTTGAGCCAGATCCTGAGATGGGGACACGGGGTTCCTGCTCTCCAAAAGCTCACAAATGGGGAGGCACATAGGCACAAACACAAAAGAAAGCATTACACAATTTCTAGCATTCTGAAATGTGAAGCTCATTAAGGAACCTCAGAGCCCTAATACAGAGCAATTGATTGAACCTCAGAGAAGACATGGTCAGAGAAGCTGCTGAAGAAGAGGGTCTTTGGAAGTTAGAGGCGGCTAGAGCCCAGGGGGTCAGGTGGAGAGTAGTTCCTAGCAAGGTGGGCAGAGACCAGATCAGAACTTGACTGTCATTTCCAGTGTGGACTTGACACTTAGCGAGAGGAAACTACTGAAGATTTTAAGCAAGGACATGGGTTGATTTAAGGAAGCTCCATGGTTGCAGTGTGGAGGGGTGTCCTTTCTTCAAGACTGAATTGAGAATTTATATCAAGGCCACTATGTGCCCTGTTTTAGGGGGCGGAATGCCTGCAGCACGCTGCGTAAGGGTGAAAATGAACAAGGTGATAGTCCAAACAGAGATGCTGAGAAACAGCTCCTTCCCCAAAGGGCTGAATTCATACAACTCTGCCGTCCACCGGGCTGCCCTGCCTTTCCCCGTGTGTAAAGGCTCAGCTGCTTCATGCTGGGGTGTGAACAGTTTATGCACCGTGCTGCATTCAGATGGAATGGTTACGATACTTCTAGCGGACAAGTTCTCCTGGCAGTATTTCAAATCCATCCCACTCAGCTCAAAATGAATAGCAGCCAGACTGCCTCCTAAGGGAGGGGCAATGGGGGGCCCTATCTCTTTCTGACCATCCAGGCTTCTAGCTGTCTCAGCCCTCCTAAGTCGCCAAGCTGCATTGCTTACTTAAGAGGGGCAGGTGCAGGTGGCAGCAAAGCCCCCTAGAGCAGTCAAATAGGGCTTAGGATTCTTTGTTCTGAGTCTTGTGGATGTGTGTGGATGATATGGAGATGTTCCTGAGTCGCCAAGAGTCACCAGAACTCTTGACAGAGAGGACCAGGACAGAAAAGGGAGGCAGGGTTAAGAGTTCCCTTCACACTTGCTAGGTGCGCCAGCAGAGGCAGCTACAAGCTGAAGATGCTGGAGACCCAGGTCCCAATCAGTGCCTGCATAAGACCCTTCTGCTGGACCCAAGTGCTGAAAGAGCAAGCGATTGGCTACAGGAAGCACAGCAGGTAAAGGGCAGAGTGGGAACAGAACCAGGTTTTCTGGCTCCAAACCCAGAGCTCCTGACCCAGTCCAGAGTGAGCTTCTCCGTGCTTTCTGGAACTTAGAGAGAGCAAAGGCCTCACGCAATCCCCTATGTTCCAGCCCTACCTCCCACTGTCAAATGCCTCGCAAATGCACCAGGCACCTACTGTGTGCCAGGCCAGCACCTCCTGAACCCCGTCTCTCCCCTGTAATTATCCTCTAAAACGGATGGTAGAATTGCCTGACACATAGGCAGGTTTTCTACAAATGTTTTCTGCACCACTGGTTTATTCATACACCATCTTCTTCCAAAGAGAATCAAAGTCACTTAAAAACACACACATACTACGTATAATGTTTTCTCTAACAAGTGAGTAACTAGGAGCAAAGGAAACATACACACATCTCAATTTTTTTAAATAAGTGAGTGAATCAGGACAAGAGAAACACAGGCATTACAATTTTTTTTTAAATAAATGAGTGAATTGGGACAAAGGAAAAATAAGGATAAGAAATAAAAGGAAACACTCAGGATGACATTGAAAGACAATCCCTGCATTTGCCAGAGGTGGACCCCAAAAACTGACTGTAAGTAACAACCACTGGAGGGAAGCACCTTCTGTTGCAAAATTCACAATATTCAAGGGATATCCAAAAATAAACAAAAAGAAAAAAATGTCGTTTAGAAGAAGTGAAACTATATTTGTTACTAAGCACGGAAGGAAATTTGACTGATGGACTGAATAGGTATTAGCTCCTTCCCTTTGCCCCTCTGCCTGAAATCCAATCTCTCCTCCACCTTCCAGCTGGGAGCCAGCCTGGACTGCCTCAACTGGGCAGAGGCACAAAAAAATGGGGCACTCTTTTGCTTTTTTAAGACTTTTTCTCAAAGTATAATATACGTATGTTAAAATGCACATCAGTGTACTGTTCAGTGAATTTTCACAAAATCCGCCTGTGTACCCAGCACCCAGATCAAGAAACAGCATTAGCAACACACCTAAAGCCCCCTCCCAGCCAATACCTCACCAAGGGCAAACCGCCCAGACTTCTAACACCATAGATGTGCTTTTCTTATTTTGGAGCATTACATAAATAGAATCATTCAGTGTCTGGCTTCTCTCGCTCCACCCTGTTTGTCAGTTGTCCATACATTTCTTGTAACTTTCTTCTAGTTGCTATATTCCATCATGTGACTGTTCACAACCTATCCTCCTGTAGATGGACAGGTTCACCCATTCTTGGTCAGGAAAATAAAGACAACCACAGGTTGCACATGGCTATTTTTAACTAAGTTAGTTAGTAATTAGTTAATAATTTAAGTACTTGAGTTCAGAAGATGCCAATGTTATTTTTCTAAACTTTTAAATTAGACTCAAATGCACCGTCTGAAAACTGTCAGTCTGGCAGCTGTCATTATTTTGATCACTGAGATCTATTTTTGTAACCAAAGATGTCTCAGTCCTGTGGCCAGGGAACCAAAAAAACATATAGAAAAGCCATACAATTTTTTTTTTGCTCTTTTGCAATTAGACATTCAACATGTGTAGGCAACATTTATTGAGACTTCACTATGTGTCAGGAACCGTACTAAACGTTTTGCTTGTATTATTCCTTTCAACTCTGACAACAACCCTGTGGAATAGTCTCACTTTTATTACTCTCATTTTTCAAGCTTTGTCCTCGGCACTTAGTGTAGGATCTAGTACAAACCAGGCACTCAGTAAGTGCTTATTAAGCCAGGCAGTGAATGAATGATAACAGCTGCCATGTATACAGCCCATAGTATATACCAGAAAATGTGTCAAAAGTTTACATTCATTATCTTATTCAATCTTTCAGAAAAAAACCCTGAGATAACATAGGAGATACCTTTGGGAGTTTTGTCCAACTCACAAATCCCCCACTTTCTCTGGGAACTACCCGCTGCTTATGCACATGTCCACTAGCTGCCACGTTTGTGCTATAAGACCCCATCCCTCTGGTCACAGTTGATTGGACCAGAAGTAGACACCTAATGTGGCCCAGCCAATCAGATTCTCTCTTGGGAATGCGGACTTGACATTTTAAGATGGTCAATTAGTTTCACTTGTGGCCAGAAATGAGGTGCAACGAACTCACCCCCAAGCTGGAGTGTGGACTTTTTATAGAATAATGGACAAAGAGGAGAGAGGTGCAGAGACAAGAGGTAGAGTCCTGCTGGGTTCCTACCTGCTTCTCTGTTCCCCACTCTAGGACCTCAAAAAGCCCAGATATGGATAGGTAAATATTCTCTTTCACCTTCCATGTATGAATAAACTGAAGCTCGCAGGAAGTAAAGTGACTTGCCCGGAGTCACAATCCAGTGAATGGCAGAGCGAAGACTTGAACCCAGGTCAGCCCAGGTCTGCAACCTGAGCTGTTTCCCCTTCCACACACTGGCATTCCTTGGTCCAGATCAGTAGGAACTCCCCTCCCCCAGATCAATATTTCATCCCTGCTATAAGCTTTTTGAAGGCCAGGGCCACATCTGACTCATTGTAGCATCTCTACCTGTCCTCAACACTGCCAGGTGTCAGTGGCCAGCCACCAGCATGGAGATTCACAGGGCCAAAGGAAACTTCATGGCGTGACTGATGGGAAGTTAATGGGTTTTGTGAATACAAATTATAGAGGCAAAAAGTGGGGCATGGAACTGAGATACTTCCTAATGACCTTGATGGAGAAGCCAGTGAGCAAATGATGAAAGCCCATAGCAGCCATAGCAGGAGAGGGACCACCAAACACTAAAGATGGTGTGAGGGTACAATATGCCACCCTGGAAAATAGAGAATACCTAATTCCTCCTCGCGCCACAAACCTCAGGCTGGCTGCCTTGAGTTCACCCTTGGCCAAATAAATGAAGTGAGAACTGAGTTTGGGTCCAGGCCAAATGTGGGGGCCGGGCCAACCCCAGGGGCCGAACCCAGAGCACATCATTGGCCAAAGTCTTCATTCTGCAGAGACTGGACGATTTGATCCCCTCTGCACACACATACTCCACCCCATCTTCCACAAGGTAGCCAGAGAGATCTTCTAAAACATGAAACTGATCAGGTCACCCCCTCCAAAAAACCCTCATATGGTCCCCGAGGCCCTCAGCCTGTCATTCAAAGCCTTTATGACCTGCTGTGGTACAGTGAGAAACAGATTTTGGTCTTTGGCTGGGTTCCTGGCACAAAGCTCCTAAAACCCTTGTAATCTGCAGGGTGTTAAGGGTGATAGGAGCATCTTTTGTTATATTGGGTTTTGTGCAGAGCTCCTGAGATTCTCAGAATTTCCTGAGTGGTAGGAGAATATTTTTTATTCATTACGAGCCCTTTTGATCACACCTAAGTTTATGCTAAGGAGGTGATTTCAGATGGGGCTCTTACATAACCTCAGAATGGATACAGTCATCAGAAAGACCAAGTGGTGGAACTTTCAGCTCCACCCAATGATCTACGGGAAGAGGAGTGGGGCAGGATGGGGCAGGGTGGCGGTGGGGGGGTGGGGGGGCTGGAAATTAAGCTATATAAAAACTCTTTAACAATGAAATTGATGAGCTTCCTAGTAGGTGAACATGTCAGAGTGCTGGGAGGGTGATGTTCCCAGAGAGATCACAGAAACACCACACACTAAGCCCCCAAAAGCTTGCACTATGTGTCTCTTCCATCCAGCTGTTCCTAAGTTGTATGCTTTGTAATAGGCTGATAAATATAAGTAAATAGTCTCCCTGAGTTCTG
Source organism: Ursus arctos (assembly GCF_023065955.2). NCBI lineage: Eukaryota > Metazoa > Chordata > Mammalia > Carnivora > Ursidae > Ursus > Ursus arctos. The sequence goes on from NW_026622863.1 coordinate 21,731,136, forward strand.
TGAACTCTTCTAGCAAATTATTGAGCCCAAGGAGGCAATCGAGGGAAACCTCTATTTAGAGCCAGAATTGTAGCCTTGTGATTGGGATCTAGAGTGGTGAGCAGTCTTGTGGTATTGAGCCTGTAAGTTATGGGGTGTCTATGCGAACCTCAGGTAGTTAATATCAGAACTCAGTTGAATTGTTGGACACCCAGTTGGTATATGGTGAGTTGGAGAATTGGTTGTTGGTGCTAGAAAACACCATGGACCAGCCTTTTCAGTCTTTGTTCATAACACACTGCTCACTCACACTTAACTTTACTCCCAATATTCCAAGTTACTGCATCCCTAACAGTTTAAATGAACTTTAAACTCAACTCAAGGAGCATAACCTCAAAACAGCCTATTCTAACCTCCTCAGATTGGGATAAGTGTCCTTCCTTAATACACTGCTCTGTGACCATGGTTTACACATCTGTCTCTCCTAACAGATTGTGGGTTCCTTAAGAGCAGGGACTTGGTTTTTCTACATCATATTTTTTTTTTATCAGTACACAGCAGAGTGCTAGTCCTGTAGTAGGCATCAATAAGTACATCTGGGATGCATGGGTATATAGATGCAGATGGGGTAGATAGTTGGGTAAATGGGCAGATAAATGGGAGTATATGGATGGCTAAATGGATAGGAGGAAGAATAAGTGAATGTGTGGGAGGACAGGGAGGTGGATAGATGAGAGGAAAATTAGATGGATGATGGATAGATGGATGGATGGATGGACGGATAGGAAGGTAGAAGAATGGAAAGGTGGCAGGATAGGGAGATGGATAAATAAGAGGAAGGTTGGATAGATGATGGATGAATGGGTGGACAGGAAGGTAAGAGGAGGAATAGGTGGAAAAGTGAGAGGATAGGAGGGTGGGAGAAAGGACGCATGGATTCATGGGAAGATAGATGGATACATGAATAGGTAAATAGATGGATGTGTCAATCAATTCCAATGCCTGCACGTCTAAGCCTAGAGTTCAGTCCTTAGGTTGTCTTTGTGGCCTAACTCCTCTCAGAGTTCTGCTGCCTGCCAACGACTCATGAAATTCAGCATGTATAAAATCAAATTCCTATTCATCTCCCCCAAACTTCCAGTGTTCTGACCCTCAGTGACAGGAAACACCACTATTCAGCTGCACAACTAGAAATCCAGGGATGATCCTTCACTCTATCCACTCCCTCAACCCCCATACTCAGGACATCACCAAGTCCTGTTGACTTTATCTCTGACAACTCTTGCCAACTGGTCCATCTCCTTCCATCTCCAGGGCCACCGTCACTTCTCTCCTGGGCCAGGGTGATCACCACCTCCCCGGCCTTCCCGCCTCCATTCTGTCTTGCCCCCCAACCATCTCCACACTGCTAATAAAGCTGTTGTTTCAAAATGCAGGTCTGGTTATGCCACCACCACTCCTCCAATATTGTTTAAATCATTCTAATGCCTTCTATTACTCTTAGGATCAAAAGCAATCCTGACCTCTGCCCATTTCTCCTGCCTCATCCCACACCCCCACAAGGTCATACCTACATCCTGTAACCCTCTCTCATGTTCCTTGTGGCATGTCTCACCACTGCAACTGTACCTCTGTCTCTGTGACTCAGTGGTTAATGTCAGTCACCCTCTCTTGGCAGTGAGCCCTACAAAGGAGAGACCATGATTATTTTGGCTTTACTTGTTTTGGGGCAGGCAGGCTTGGGTGCAAAATCTGAGTTCTACCTCTAACTAGTTGTGTGACATTGAGCAAGTTACTTGACCTCCATAAACCTCTTTCCTGTACATGAAAAATCAGAAAATACTGTCCCCCCTCTACAGAGCATTGGAATGAAATTAAATAATGCATGTAGTGTGGCTAACAGAGAGGCTGGTCTCCATGAAGACACATCAGGACTAGGCTGCGAGCTGCAGCAGAAAGGTCTGTATGCAGACCCTGCTCGCTCCTCAGCCAGTTTACCCTGAAATAAGCTCTATCCTGAATCTGAATCTTCAGGCAGGCCCAGAATGAAGTCCCCCAGAGGAGGGGCTGCCTTTTCCACTTCAGCACCTGGAGACCTCTCTCAGGGGCCTAGAAGGGGGGGACTTTCCTCCTAAGGGGAGACAGAGAGGGACAGCCCACCCCAGCCCCTCCAGCCAGGAGGAAAGGTGGTCAAGGCTTATTAAATCCCCAGAAGAGTTTAGGAACCCAGAGACCAGCGTTCTTAATATGTCCATTCCATTAAGTCCCTTCCTCCCTCAGGAGCCTACGGTGGCTCTGTGCCCCCAGCGTCAGGTACAGCTTCCTTGACCCGGGATCTCACCTCCATCCCCCTGCTGGCACCTGGTGCCCCACAGCCCACCCTTCATTCAGACCTGCCTCTTTACCAGCCTGCCCACTCCCTCCTGATCCCAGACCCTGCCCTCCGTCCTGGAAAGCCTTCCTCTATAAATCCTTCCCCTCTCTCAAAGTCCCTCTTCCAGAAAGCTCTCTAGGATTGACCTAGCCTGCACGAATTTCCCTCTCTTCTGAGGGCCCAAGGCCCTGGTGCCTCCAATTAAAGACAAAGTACTGGTGTAAGACCCAGCTGGAGGCAATTCCAAGCTTACTACCAGTAAAAGATACATTTTTTTAAAAGGATAAAATCATAACTATTATACAAATATAAATGAACACTCATCAAAAACTTTAACACATTAATCAATGAGAGAACCAATAAGATGTTATACACAATTCAAAGGTGAATCCAAAGCACAGCCACATGTATAGATTTTAGGCCACACCTAAGATATCAATTGACCCCACCTGACAATATTCATGTGCATCTCAGTAGCCAAGAATATTCTGCATTTCAATCAGTTTTCTTCAAATAGCTCAGAGACCATGAAAGGCACAAACTCCCATAGAAACATAACCTCAGCTGAGGTAACACCTAATATTCAATTAAAAAGATACCTGGTAATCTTTTTTGGCCTATTTTAAAGTGCTTCAGTATCTGGTGTGGCTTAATGAGCTGTGGAACCCTGGAAAGTCACTTGAGTTCAGAGCACCTCAGTTTCCTCATCTGTGAAGTGGGGCGACAGTGCAGACTCTGCCAAGCTCTCAGCAGAGCACAGCTCCAGAAGGAGCTGGTTCAGGTTTGGCAGATAGCCCCGCACCTCAGTGCCTGCACCTGAGCTTGCCAGCTCCTGGGCCCTAGAAAAGCCCTGCTCCCAGCCCCCGCCCCTCATTGGAGCAGGGACCCAGGCCCCTTCCTTCATCTCTCCTACCACCACCAAGACACAGTCAAGAGGAAACCTTTAACAAGAATCAGAAGGAAAGCAGAAAAGGCTTTGAAAAGCTGGTGGGATAGGTTTCCCTCCCTTCCCTCCTTCCCTTTTTAGAGCATGGTGTGCTCTCAACTCCCAAAGCCAAGGCAATCTGGGGAGCAGGGTCCTTTGTAATGTAATTCAAGGCTGGTAAGATGCTTTTGACATAATTCTGTATAAAGGATATACTAGGGACAGGTAAACTTCCCGAAAGGTCTAATGGATTTTCAAACAAATAGCCACCCAGAAGCCAGATAACCCTGATGGACTTTCCCCCTCCCTTCCTCACCCCTAGTATCAGTAGATTTTCCCCAACAATAGAATTGGTAAGTTGACCATACCCTATGAGCGACAGCAGTAATACAGAGCACACTCTAGGGCAAATCCCTGTAGCCTGGCACTTGAGGGCTCTCGGGCACCTCACTATCACTATGTGACCTCTGGAAGCCTCCCCCTCCAGCCTCCCTACCCTGCCTCCACCCTGCTCTTGGTCAAGCAGCCCCTAAACATCACTGTGCTTCCTTGGTGCCCAGGAAATACTCCTCCTGCAAGTCTGACCCCATCTAGAAGAAAGCCTCAAAAATCTATGGCCATACCCACTAAAATAAAGAATAATCATGGACATGCACAAACTTACCCATGAGAGTGTTCATTGCCGTGTTGTGTGGACACGTGAAAAACTAGAAACAAACCAAGCACCCAGCAATAGAGGATTAGCTAAATAACATGTAGTATGACCATGTGATGCAATGCTAGGCAGCCACTAAAAGTGTGATGTGGGGTAGGAGAAGAGAGACAGTGAGCAAACTCACTCCTTACAGACACTTGTAGAGTTCTACAATGACAAGGAAAGAAAAAGAAACCTCGGTAGTAGAAGTGGGCACTTTTTATGTCCTTCTTTTGCCTTCCGATGTTTCACAAGTGTCCCACATTAACGTGTGTTTGCAGATGGACACAGTTCAACTCTCCAAAGCTAGACTCCACACCACTAGGACCAGTGGAAACCAGTTCTGGGTTCCAGTGTGAACAATAAGCCAGATTTGTCGGACCACTGATGTTCAAAGGGAGGGTGGAGTTCATTTCCCTAGATGAACTCTTAAGGGTTAGAGCCTTCCACAAGTTCTCACTCAAAGTGCCACCCCACAAGACACACACAGTCTTGCCAAACTGGACGTCTTACAGGTAAAGCCACTAATGACCAGAATATCCATCCTGCAAGGATCACCTACAAGGTGTCTGCTCAGAGAGGTAAAGGTCATCTTTATTGGTGGTGTGCTGTGGGCACAGCCCTGCTCTGGGAGTCCTGGAGCCTCCAATCCTAGCTTTCTGGCCCTGGCCTGTCCCCTCCTTTCTCTAGTCCTTTATTTAGTCATCAATAAAATAAATGCATGGGGTTGGACAAAGGGACTCTCTGTTCCCCTTTCTTAGGACTCTCAAAGATGTTTCCTTTTATTCTGGTCCCATTCCCCCCATAGCACATATTCCCCCATAATAGCCCCAAATGGAGGTGGAATCCCCAGCCTAGGTCCCACCCTCTCCTTTTGGGGGGTTGGGGGGAGGCAGTAGAGTAGGCAGCACCCAGAATGAACAATTACCAAAGAAGGCTGGGAACTGTCCTCACATTCCAAAGCCCTGGATCATACAGGTGCCTCTGCCCCCACCCCCCAGGGATACCCAAGACACAATGAGTGGCAGAACTGAGAGTGAGGTTTGTCTTCTCCGCCAGAGCCTACTCTGTCCCCATCCTCCCGCAGCACCCACAGTGGGGCCTTGCTTCTCTTTGGAGCCATCCCATGCATGGCTCCTCCACTTCTCCAAGTTTATCATAAACATGTATAGCTCTTTGACCTTATGTTTTCTTTTTGAGACTCACTTTCTAGCCTCCATCAACCAAATCAGAATTAGGAGAGAGTCATCAATGAAGTATTTCATCAATTCATTCATCATATTTAGAGGGCAGGCTCGGTGCAGGACCCCAACCAAGGGTTTCCTTCCCAGTCAAGTAAGGGAGACAAAAGTAACTGGAGAGCACCACAAGGTAGCAGGGGGGCGATAAACAGGAGCTCTGTCATAATGAAGTAAGGGAGGCCTGGGGAGTGCGCTGGACTTGTGCAAGGCCCCAAAGTAGGGTGTGGACAGAGCAGGTCCATTTGCTGGGGCTAAGCTCTGCGCCTGGGGTTTGCGGGGAGGAGGGTACAGAGGGCACGGGGTGCAGCAAAGGGTGAAGGAAACGGGCAAGCTGATGGCTCAGGAGAGGAAGGCTTCAGCCGGGCCTAGCTGACCTCCCAGTATGCCCCAGAACTCACCTGCTGGCATCTGGGAGCCGAGGCCCTGCCAGCTTAGGCTACCCCTCCCAGTGGCCGTGACAGAGTTCCCCAACCCCCCGAGTGCCCAGTTTTGCCTAAGACCAAACTGCCTGGCTGCCCTTCCCTGCACACATCGTTGTCTACCCTTCTCTGCCCACGAGTGTCTGTCCTTCTCTGCTCCCGCCTGTCTGTATGTCATTCTCTACAAATGCCTGTCCGTCTGGTGCGCTGGGCACCCTGCATCTCTGGGCCTCCCCGCCGAGCCCGCCGCACCCGCCGCGCCTACTGTTGTGTGGGTGTCGGGCTGGCTGTGCGCAGAGGGGCGCGGCTTGACCCTCCCCCCCCCCGCGTCCCCCCATCTCAGGGATGACCCCCGCTGCGGCCCAGAGCTGCTGAAGCCTCGAAGCCGCTACACAGCGCTGCTGAAGCCGGGGAGGCGCGCCGCCTAGGGGGGCCCGGGAGCAGACGGCTGTGGCTTGGGCGGAGGCGCAGGGCCGACGGGCAGGCGGGCGGGGCTGCGGCAGGGCAGGGCTGGGACTGGGGCTGAGAAGCCGCCGCCGCCTCTACTGGGGATCGCGGGCAGCAAGTCCGCTCGGCCCGGCCCCGCCTCGCCCGCCCCGCCCCGCCCCTGCGCGCCGAGTAGACCAAGGCGGAGCGGCGCGCCCCCCGCGACGCCCGAGCCCGAGCCCGAGCCCGAGCCCGAGCCGAGCCGAGCCCGAGCCCGAGCCCGAGCCAGAGCGCAGAGGCATCCGAGCGGGAACCAGAACGGGAGCAGGAGCAGGAGCGCGAGTGGGAGCGGGAGCCGGAGCCAGAGCCGGAGCCGGAGCCAGAGCTGGAGCCAGAGTCGGAGCCAGAGCCGGAGCCAGAGCCGGAGCCAGAGCGGGAACCCGAGCTGGAGCCGAAGCTGGAGCCGGCACTGCGGCGGGCGGAGCGGAGCGAGGCGGCTAAGCCGAGTAAGGGGCGTTGGGCCGGGGGCGGTGCTGGGGAGGGGCGGGAAGGGGGTCCCGGTCCCCTCCCCCGAGCTCTGCGGCGGCCCCGGCGCACGCACACACCCGGGGCGCTCCGCGCTTAGCCTTGGCGCGCGGGGAGGGCGGACGGGCGGTCCGAAGCCGAACCGCAGCGCGCTCCGAACGGGATCCCCAGATTCCCGCCCCCGGCCCCCGCACCTCCGGCCGGGCCAAGGCTGCCCCTGAGTACGCCCTCGGGCCACGGGGAAGGGAAGGTCTCCCGGAGCGTCCACCCCGTGTGGGGGGCATAAGACAGCCTTCCCGGTCCCGTGCCTTCGGTTTCGGGACCCTTGAACAACCCACCTAAGAAGGGGAAACTAAGACGCACTTTCGGCCGGGGTGGAAGAGGGAAGGGGCTCCCGGCTTCCTGGAGTTTGAAGCTAGAACCCACCCCCACCCTTGAGCCAGGAAGTTTGACCCTCCGACGGGCGGGTCACCCGGGCCGTGCCCCCGTTTCGGTGCCTGCCGGGCCGGCTTATCTCCGCACCAACCGTGGGAGAGGGGGCGTCCCCGCCGCACCTTTCTCGCTTTGGGGCAGACTTTGCCTTGCGTGGTAAGTGGGACCCGAGGCTGGGTCCGAGGCCGCTGCTCTGGCTGGCTGCGCAGCGCCTAGCGGCAGAGCCGCCTCTCCCCAAGCGCCCTCGGAGGCTCAGTAGTGCCCACCCCACCCTCGGCTGACTCGCGCAGCCCTTCTTCCTCTTCCCCCATCCCCCCCTCCATCGGCTCCGCGGTCTGGAGGCTGGTGCGCAGAAGACTTAGAGCTGCCCTCTTGATCCCACACCAGTGTCAGCGGGGGTGGCCAAGCGGGGGTGGCAGGGAAGGTGAAGGCTTAAGTGACAGGTGTGAGAGGCAGGGGCTCCAGGAGTTTGATCCTTGGTCTTGATCCACACAGTCCCAACGGTACCTGCCTTGAGAATGCCCCTCAAAACTCCCTCCTCAAACACCCTGACTTCACCTCTCTGTGCCTCAATTTCCTCAACTAATAAGTAGGCAAGATTCTGTTGTCAACAGAATGTTTAAGGGCTTTGGTACCGCAGGACGGGCTTGATTGACTTCCTAGCTGTGTGACCTTAGACAAGATGCTTAACCTCTCTTGAGCCTTAGCTTCCCCATCTGAAACATGGGGAACGTGTGTTGAAAGGATTAATGAAATGGTGCTGGGGGGGGTGCTACCATGGTGCTTGGCACACAGCCAGGACTCAATTCAGGTTGGCTACAGGTGTCATTTCATGAAGTTTCCAGCATCAGTAGATGCTGAGGCAGAGTGAGTTCCCCTGAGGTGATGGGGACATGACTCCCACCAAGCCCCCTTCAAGGAGGCCTTTGAATCCCCCAAGGCCTTTATGACATCTAATTGTGATTCAAAACTTAGGGCCTGCCTTTCTCAGATATCCCCTCCTCCCCAGGCTTTCTACTGCCTGGGCCAGCTTTCTCCTCCCTACCACACCACATCCATCCAGGATGGAAAAGACTGTATCTGATTGACTTTTCTTTTTGCCCTTGGCTGATGTCTGCTGCCCTGGTGGAGGGCTTCTCATGCATTTCTTACAATCTGTGCAAGAGAATTCTGCACACCTCTCTCCGCTTTGCAGTTTAGGGGTGGGGGTGGGGAGGACTGCTTTCCCGGAGGAGCCATAGCCTATCAGGTGGCTTGGACGTTCCAGTAGTGATGGCTCAGACAGGCAGCAGAAAGCAGCAGGGGGAGCTAACGTCAGGGCAAGGAGACAGGAGGAGGTCTGAGGGGTTCCAACCATGTTTTCATGCTGACCATGGTGTGTTCATCCAGGCCCCTGAGCCAGGAGGCACCAGAAATGATGAACCTTGGGAGGAAATGGAGCCAGGGGCTGACCAAAAGGTTAGAACTTCAGAGCTGGAAGGTCCCCAGGAAGAGATCTGCCTGTCTGTGCAGCTGGGGCCTCAGACTCAGAGCAGAGCAGGCAAGACCCAGCACCTAGGGGAGGATGCTGGGATCTCTGGGGTGTCATGGAGGGTGTAGGGGGCAGGAGCACTATTGGAAAGAAAACGAGATCCATCTTGTGGACACCCATGCTAGTCCTGGCCACCTGTGGCACAGCTGCCCTGAACAGGGGAGGGGTGGGTCTGTCCATGTGCTGCCTGATGGGGATTTGGGGAGATAGGAAGAGTGGGCTGCCTCCTCAGGGCTCCTTCTACACAGAAACCACCTTTCTCCTCTCCTCCCTCTGTACCCCACCCCCCCCCTTCACCCACTAGGATGTCACATCGTTGCATCTACCATAATCCTCACTCTTCTTCCCAAAGGAGTTAATCAGGAACTAATTAGGAGGTTTGTGTCTCCTGGTCCAAATAAGTTTCTGGAACACAGACCATTGAGAATGTGATGGGGATATGGGCATTACCTTCAGTCTTTGGGAATAATCAGACACATTCTGGCCTTTTACCTGAAGCCTTTGCCTTGGAAGTGCTCAGAGCACAGGGTAAGGGCCAGGAAGATCCCAATCTCTCTCAGCTTCCTAGAAGTAGAAAGTGAGTCCAGGAGGGCTTCTGGAGCCCCTTGGCAAGTGAGCACAAAATAGAGCTGTGGCTCAGAGCATGGCTACTGGGAGCCAACCGCCTGGGTTTATAGCATATGATTCTGGGAAGGAGATTTACCTTTCAGAGCCTCAATTTCCTCTTGAAAGTGGGAACAAGTATTACACACCTCCAGTACAGTTGTGAGTCTAGAAGAATAGATAGGAAACATCAGGCAATGTCAAATGGACCTCTCCTGGTGGCCTTGCCATGTCTCCATTATTAACATACATTAAACACATGCTGTTTTCCAAGCATTTCTCTTTGAATTCTGATAATAGTCCTCTGATTTAGGTACTGAAATTGTCCCCATTTTACAGATCAGAACACTGAGGCTTTGGAAGATTAAGGGCTATCTAACTTTGCCAGGTATAGAACACTTAAAACATCCCCATGACTCATCATAATTTTATGAGTTTATAAAATTGATAATTAGCACATTGTATCTTAAATGATGTATGATTAGTTACTGGAATGCTTCCCCCAGGAATATCTTCAATCATTTTATACCTCTATGTTAATTGTCTATGGGCTAGAGAATTTTTAGAGACACCTTCACTATTCAAACCGTAATCAAACTGATTTAAAAGAGCAACACCCCCCCATTTATTCCCTATCCCTCTTCTCTCCATTTTTTTTTCATAGCACTTCTCTCCCCCAACATCTCTATATCATATTCATTTGTTTATTATCTGCCCTCATCAATATAAACTCCCCAAAGGCAGGGACTTTTAACCATTTTGTTCATGATGATATCTCCTATATTCAGAGCCTAGAACAGTACCCAGCACTTAGTATGCTTTGCAAATTATGAACTGTTTTACAAACATAAGGTCTATTGTTATTATTTTTGCCAAGTATATAGCTTGCCTGAAAATAAAACATTAAGGTTCATGGCAGAAACCATTCCCTCAAAAATTTGGCAAATAGGACTTGCTCAAGTGCCAGGGAAATTTTGATGAAGGTTAAAAACAATGGAATTATTTTCCTAACATTTTAATAAAGCCCCTTATCAGTAAGTTCAAAGACAAGTTATTTTTGTAAATCTTTACAATAACAAATGGCACGTTCAAAGGCAATTAAGTTAGCTTTAAAATTTTTCAATAAGTTAACTATCACTGACTTATTCACTTAATTACTCTTTGTTAGCGTGAAAGGTTTTTTCAAATTTTCATTTTACTGATTTTTCACATTAAAAAAGTAATACATGTTCATTGTAGAAAATTTAGAAAATCATAAAAAATGTAAAAAACAAAAATCCTCCTTAACCCCACTACTGCCCACAGAGCACAATGACTGTGAATATTTTCATCTACTTCCTCTCTAATCTTTTTCTATATATGAATACTTTCTCTAGGTTTTTTTTTTGCTTTCACAAAATAAGGATCACATTGTATGCAGAGTTCTATAACCTGCTTTTTAAAAAAATATAACCTGGGGGTTTTTTCCTCTTAACATTATACTGAAAGTCTTTACCTATGTTATTAAAATGTCTTTAAAAATATGATTTCATGGCTATATATTATTCCATTATAATTTGCTCAGCTTATCCTCTTATTGGACGGTGGGGTTTTCCCCCATGTTTCACTGCCGTAAATAATGCTCGTCTTTGTCCTCTTTGTGGTGTTTCTTGAGCCTTAAATCAGGCTTCTCTACCCACTTGGTCAGACCTATTTGCCAGTTGGTAGATGGACTGGTTTATGCAGTTAGACAGTAAATCAAGCCTTAGAGGTTGGGCCTTGGTGGCAGTGAAGAAGGAGGTGGCAGTTGATCCTATAGAACGCTACTTGCCAAGGAATGTTCTTCTCCACTGGGGAAGATACCAGCTGGGTCCTGGCCTCACATAAAGACCTTCCTACAGAGGAGAAAGGTTTCTGCCACCTGGGGACCTCTACCTGCAGCCCCAGAAGTTAGCCCCTTGCCTGATGAGGTAGATACAACCCTTTTAAGATTAGAGTGTCTCACCAAAGTCCAGAATCTCTGACTTTCTTCTGGTTCTGGGCAATGACATGCATACCCACAGCTTCAGGGAACCCCTGTGGGATGGCTTCATCCATTCATTCAGTAAATAATCCCTGAGCATTTACTGTGGGAAGGACAGAGAGAACCAGTAGTTATCTGAGCTGTCTAGACCTAGAGTCTCCACATTACCCATCTCTGGAAGGTTCTCCATTTCTCTACCATCCCCCAGTCACCCAAGCAGACGCAGGGAATCATCTTTAACCGCTCCCTCTTCCTCACACTCATCTGATCTCTCTGTCCTGATTCTTAACTATCCCCTACACAATCCGCCCTGTTCCTCAAATCCCCCCAGCATGCTCCTGCCTAGGGGCCTTTCCACTTGTCCGCTCCCTCCACCTGGAGTCCTCCTCTCCCAGATATCCCCCCCCCCCCCCCGCTATTCACCCAGCTAGCTCCCTTCCTCCAGTCTTTGCTTACAGGTCACCCTCTCACTAAGGCCTTCTGCAGCCACTATACCTCAATGTTCAGTCTCCACCTACACACTGCCTCTGTCTTTCCCTTATTGTTATCTAACAAACCCCACCATTATGTTTGTGTCTCCTCTGCTAGCAAGAAGCTCGGTGAGGACAGGTATAGTCAGTATTCCCTTCACTTCTCTATCCCCGTTCAACCAATGGATGCAGCCTCTCACTCTTTTTTCCATTCACTGTCGCCTTCATTTAGACCCATCATCTCCTGCCACAGCCTCCCTGCTCCCCTGCCACCTGCCTCCCACCCCTGGTCCACCCTCTACACGGAGCCCGGGGAGACCGTCCTAAAAGGAGACCGTGTCGCTTCCCTGCTTAAAATCCTCCAAAGGGCAGTCTTGGGGCCGGGAGCTCATTATCTCACCCAGCCCCCTTCAATTCTCTCAATCTCAGTGTTGACATCTGCAAAATGGGGGGTTTGTTTTGCGATCCCCTGGGCCGACGACACGTGACTGCGGTAGAGCGGGCGCCGCAGCGGCGTCACGGCGTCACGTGGCCTCCTCCACAGGCCAGCCCACTCCTGCGGCCCCTCGCTGTCCGCCGTCTACCGCGGTGCGGCAGAACCCTCCCGGGTCCGACTGCCGCGCATGCGCCGTGCCGCCCCTGCACACTGCGCCAGCCCGACCCCGCCAGCCAGCCTCTGCCCGCCAGGGGCGCGGCGCCACCCCCCTCAACCACATACGCATTTGCCCAGGTCTGAGTGTCGCAGTGGGCCCCAGACGAGGTATTCTGGGAGCGGGGACGTGAGGCGGAATGGGAGTGACGTGGACTTGCCGCACACCATTAAGCCACTTCAGAGCCTGGAGTGCCGCCGCCGCCCGCCCTCCGATTCCTAGCCAGACAATACAGTCGCAGATGAGTCACAGGCAGGAACGCGCCTCGCCTCGGATGCTGGGCTCCGAGACAGGCGGGCAGGGGGAGACGTGACCTGAGAGTGGGTCCAATCCCAACCCCCCACTCCCGCAGTCCCCGCTTCGGAACTCGTCGCCCAGCAAAGCACAATCTCAGCCCATCCGTGCCAGACCGGGCCAGCCACCACCCCCACCCTACTGTGTCCTCACAGCCGCTCTGGTCACATGTGGGGAGAGCAGGGTGGGCACTTGCGTACACAGACACCTGACATCCAGCTCCTTTGTCTCGATGACCCCAACCAAAGCTCCACCCAAGCAGAGGATCTGATGCTACTATGAAATGGTTTCCTGTAGGTCCTCATGTTGAAATCCAAGTGGGGGAGGGGAGAAGAACACAATGAGATCGAGATTGCCGTTTTAGGACCCTCAAAGCCCCTCCTTTTGTTTTCCAAAGGTTTGGTGTGACACACTCTAGGTGCTTGATAAATATTTGAATAAACTGATGCAAGCCAGAGATCCTGGGGGAATGCAGCAAGAAGAGGTGTGTGAGGTGCAGACTGAGTTACGTGATGCAGGGAATGGTACCCTAGCTAACGTCAGCATCATTCTCACCCATGATGTTGGGGACCATCTCGGTTCCTTACATGGGCGTCCTTCTCCTCAGGAAGTTGAGCATCATTAAAAGGCAGCCTCAACACTACAGTCCTATGCTGACATCAGGCCAAGGGGGATTTTTCTAGAATCCACGTACTTTTGTATGTCCCATCAGTGTCCAGCCTGAGTGAGTTCCCAGAGGCCACACTGGCCCTCCACACCCTCAAGAAGCTAATAATCTAGAACAAGTTAGAACCAGAGTTGTCCTGGAAGGATGTCCAGGTGCTCTGGAGACACAGCCAAAGTGACCATTCTGTCTCCAGCAGTCAAAGAGGACTTCACTGAAGAGGTTTCTTGAGCTGAATGTTGACAGCTAAATGGGAGTTTGCCAGGTAGAGAGGAAGGGAATGACATGCCAGGGAGAGGAAATAGCCTGGAGTTATAAAAGGTCCTGGGAAGGTCCAGGAAGCTGGCCAGCCAGAGCACCAAGGGTGTCAATCTTTGTGGGGTGTCCCTGGTGTAACTGGGGAGCACTGGGGGGACAGGACCCCGCCCTGCACAGCTCTTCCTCCATCTATTCTCTGTGACCTTTGATGGGCCAAGTCACTGAGCCTTAGTTTTCTCATCTGCAAACTGAAAATGATGTTACCTACATCAGGGGACCTGTTGCAATAATGTTGGTGCCATTACCTGGCACATGCAGGTGTTTGGTGAATGCAGGTCACACCTAAAAGCTCAGGTCCCAGAAGGCTTCCATATACACACATGTCTACCTGACCCAACCCCCTGCCAGCCTCCTGAGCCATTTGGAAACTTAATTATCCACTAAACACCCAGACTGACCACAAAATATGCAATCCGAGGGTTCTTGGTGCCCCCTGCCCTAGGCGGCCCATCTCCCACCTCCCCACACCCCCTGCAGCCTCAGTCTTCATCTGAGAGTCACAGGGCCCAGAGGGAGGAAGGAGGGGGTACAGGGGGCCTTTAGGAGAAGACCTTGGGGGGACAACTGCTTGGAGTTTCGGAGGTGGTCAGCACCCTCCATAGCATCAGGAGCCGCCAGCGTGGCCCTGTAGGAAGGATACTTTCAGCAAATTTTTATTAGCACTCACATTATGCCAGTTCACTAGAGAGGTGAGCAGAGCCCCAGGGCTATGGAGGTAATGGTAGAAGCCAGGTCATTCTCCTAAGTGCACTGGGGAGTTATGAAAGAGTTTTCAGCAAGAGAGCGACATAATCCATTTTGCATTTAAGAAAGACCTCTGGAAGCAGCATGAGAGATGACCTGTTAGCCCACTTAAGTCCTCCTCCAGACGCACACATGGTTGCAGTGCACACGGGCACACCCACAGACGTGAACACAGACCCATGTACACACATGCATTTTTAGAAAGTGTAGATCCCAGGCCCTGAGATTCTTCATGAATTTTCTGGTGTGAAATCACAGCTCCCCAAGCAGCCTGCCACACCAGAGAGGCTTCTCTACCAGGCCTCAGGAGATCACATCCTACCCTCACTTCCCCCTTCAGAACTCTTGTTGGTTTCTGTGAGGACTGGGAGTGGGCATCAGACCAGCCTGGGGTTCACACCCAGAAAGCTGAGCTGGAAGGAGCCATGTGGAAAGAGGGATTCCAGGGTCAGCAGCAGCAATGGCTCCCTCTTTCCCACCCCCTCGGACAGCAGAATGAACATGACGTGCCTACCCCTCATCCTTGAAGCCAGTGACGGGCCTGACCCTGTTTTCCCCCTGAGGACACTGCAGCTCAGAGAGGTGAAGTGCTTTGCCCAAAGTCACACTCCAGGACGTGGCAGAGTTGATACCAGGACTCTGGGATTGGAGTTCTGAGCTCAGGCTCTCCAAAGATAAGCCTTTCATTCATTTATTAAACAGAAAAAAGATGGTATTAATCAGTGCAATTTGGCCAGTGGTCTCCATCAAAACGTGGTTCCCATTTGGAGGGGAAATATATATATATAATAAAAAGGATGTCTGTGGGAGATAAGGATGGGAACCTCTGGACCTATTCTTACACAAAAGTTCTGTCCACAGTGTCATCCCCAGGATCAGGGAGGTCAGCTGCCTCCTGGGACCTGGAGGGGACAGGCTCTTTGCCTGTTGGCTTTTGGCTACAAGCTTTCCCCTGCAAGAGCCCACTGAGCTCTACATCCAGGGTCCCTGCTCAGCAACCCCTAAAGGTGCAGTTTGGTTTCTGCAAGTCTAGTGACCACACTCCCTAGAGAAGACCACACTCATATCTCCCTGCAGTTCATACAGCTTCATGTCACTTGGAGCTCAGGAGAGACTGAACCAGTTCAGATCTTTAGCAGCATGGGAGGCTGGGTTACTTTTTTAGGATGTTTCCTCTCTTGCAAATGGGTGCTCTCTTGCTGCACAGACATTCAGGTATCACACCAAGTTCCCATGGGGGACAGGGAGATAGGGGAAGAGACATTTTCATTCTCTTGGCCTTTATTAGGCGCCTTCTAAGTGATGTGCTGGCTGACAATGGGGTCTTTGGAGTCCAACAGACCTAGGTTCTAGTCCCAGCCTGTAATTAGAAGCTGTGTGACCTTAGACAAGCTACATTACCTCTCTCTGAGCCTCAACTTCCTTATTTATAAAATGAGAATGAAAAAAGCATCATCCCCTTAAAGGTGTTGGTATAACAGTAATAATAATAAGGTTTCAGTTAAGCAATTCTAAACACCCTTCCAAAGCCAGCTCTGGGACCTTGAACTAGTTCCTCACCCTTTGCAGATCTGTTCCCCTTCTGTGATACGAGGACCTCGGGCTGGTCTTTAAAGGTCCTTCTAGTTATAAGATGCTCAGAATGCCATAGTCCCTTGCAGTTGTCTCAAGCAGTGGGATCTCACAGGTTCATGAGACAGGAGAACTCCAAGGGATCTCTCATTCCTGTTCAGGGGTCCACCCAGAGGAGATTTCCTCCCCTCCACCCACCACTGAGACTCCAACACACTTTTTGCCCCACCCCGGCCCCAGAACCCCCATACCCCTCAGCCCAGAGTTCCCCCAGTCTGGACACATGCTGTCAAAGTCCTCACCTTTTCCCCAGAGGTGGACAGCCCAGGGACATGAGTGTCCAGCTTGCAGGGTCAGGGGGTGCTAAATGGGCATCCCCATCATCTCTTTGTTTGTGTCTCTGCAGGTGAGCGGCGGGTCCTTCTTTACACGAAGTCAGGACTCTGCACGTGGGCAGGCTGGCTCCGCTATTCTGCTCCAAGGATTACATGTCCTTCAAACGTCCCTGTCCCTGTAAGTCTCCTCCCCACATCCTCCATGGCTCGGGGCCAGGCAAGGGCCAGGCTTGGAGTCAGGGTTGCAGAGAATGTTTCTAGGATGTTTGGCCAGAGACCTCCAAGGGTCTGATGAGGGGCTGGTGTGCTATAATGGGCGGGGAGAAGACAGAAGACCCCTGACATCTGCAAGAGACATCCCCCTTTTACCGATTCCTCCATATCAGCACTTCCCAAAGTGTGGGGTGGGGTTCCTCTGAGGGATATTAATGGGATTACTTTTTTGTTTTTTTAATTCTATGGCCAAATGAATGTGGGAAATGCTGAGTGAGACAAGTTAAGCAGCTTCTGTGACCATAGGACTTTTCAGAGCCTTTAATGTGGTGATGTGTGTTGTAAGGCTGCCATAGAAAAAAAAGCCTTGTGGCCTTCCTAAATTTAATTGACCACAAGGAATGTCTCCCAGAATTGGTGCTCCATAGAACATACTCGTCAGAGTTCACTGTCCTAAGGAAACCCTCCCTGCAGCATCCCCCCCATGAAGCCCCTTATTTACTAATTCATTTCATCTAATGAAGCCTTGAGATGATTTTGCCCATAACATTCTTCTCATGGCTCCCTGATGTCCATAAACCCAGGCGATGGGCTCAATCAGGTGTACTCCTGGGGCTCAAGGCTACAGCCCCCTTTGGCTTACTCCCCTAGTCTCCACCCGCCCCACCCTCACCCCGAGGTCCCCTTCTGTCCCCATGGCAGCCACCTGCTTTCTCTCATTGTGTCCCCTGTGCCCCCAAAAACACCATCACTTGGTGCAGTTTGGGAGGATATCCCTTCTCCTGGATGACTCAGGACTACGAGTCTGTGTGAAATCAAGGACCCCACCTTAGCCCCCCCTTATCTATTTGTCATCTCCCCTCCCTCATGCTCACTCTAGCGAATCCCTCACCCCCACTCACCAATGTCTTTCAAACATGTACCACTGGTTACATGTCACTCATCTTGGAGTCAGGGTCCTCTCTTCCAAATAGTCGAAACCTCAGCTGTTAAATCTTTGAACATCAAGGGACAGCTGCTGTGGGCGGGTAGAGGAAACTGGAGTATCCGGTCTGGGTGGGACCATCACCAGGCATGCCCCGCGACATACGGTGACAGTGGGATTCACTGTCCCCGGAGCGGTGTTCAGGGGGAGCCAGGTAAGTTATTGTTACTGTTGTCACTGCTGCTACGGCATAATCAGGAAATTGAAGCTTGGAGTCCCAAGCCAGGTGAAAAGGCTGCCACCCAGGGACACCTGCCCCCACAGTGGGCTGGAATGATCTCTTCGCCCCCTCGAGCAGCTGGGAATGGAGGAGGCTGGTAAAGGGTAAAACCGGGCTGCTCAGTGTAGAGGGCTTTCCAGAACTTTCTGGGGCCAAGCCAGGCCCCGTGAAGCCCTGTCTACACAAATAGAGGCCATCAGCACAGGACAGCCCTCTGCATACCCACCCCCTGAGGATCATAGGATGTGGTCGTGGATATTCTGGGCTGTTCAGAAGCGGTTCCTACACCTCTCTTCAATCGCGCCTCCCCCTACAGGCCCAGTGCCTGGCATGCAGTGAGCACTCAATAAATGTTTGTTGAATGAATAAATGTATAGTCAAACACTCTGGATGAGGAGCTGGAGGCGGTAGATGGGGGAGAAGCTGCAGCTCCTGACTCTGCCACCAGACTGTCTCTGTGGCTTCAGGCAGCCAGACCTCCTCTCTCAGATGAAGGGGTGGTCTGAGGCCAGGGGGTTCCAGGAGCTCGGGGCTGCTGGGAGGCTCCAGGGAAGGCAAGGGGGGCATGAGAGGGCACAACCCTCAGCCCCTCACTGCCCACTGCTTCAGCCAGAGCAGCTGTGCTTATGCCTATATGTTGGTGGGGATCTGCTCAGATTTCATTGGAGAAGTGGTCGCTGGCAATGGCAGACCAAGTGCCGTGGGGCTGTCCAGACCCACCCCTTCCTTCATCCTCCCTCTCCTCCTCTGCCAGATTCTTTTCACCTTTTCCAATCCAACTCCTTCCCTTTTCTCTGAACATGTCTAAGAAGTATTCACTGTCCCGTCTTTCAGCAACCCCAGCCTACTTCGATCTGGCTTCTGCACCCCCACCCCATATCCCATCCACTTCTGTGCCACTAAATCCAGCCCATAGCTTCTGGTTCTCCTTATTGGTCACTTCAGCTTTCTTGAGGACTCCTCCTGTGGGTTCACTGAGCCCTCTGGGTTCTCCTCCAGCCCCTCTGGGCATCTGGTCCTCTGACTATCCATGGGTGGTATCCCTTGGAAGTGGGGGAAGATGGATCCTTGCCACACCTGCCCTGGGATGCTGGGGTCCCTGGGGCTCAAACCCCACCCTGGCTTTCCCCCTCCGAACCCTCTAGACCTCATCCTCTCTGCTTTCAGCTGCAGCTTCTAGGCCAACAGCTTCCAAGGATCACTGTCCCCCCAGTTTCTGCCTGCCTTCATATTCCTTCTTCTGTCTTCTGCTGTCTGTCTTCCTGGGCAGCCCACACCCCTGCACCTCAAATTCAGCCTGTCCCAGACACAGCTCTTCGTTCCAAGCTGGCTTGGCTTGATTTTGCTCTTTGCTTTAGGGCACCACCACTGACTCAGTCCCTCAGACCCAAAATCTGGAAGGGACCCTCAGTTCCCCTCTAGCACATCCATCAACTGCCCGAGGAGACCCAGGGGTTTCCAAACTGGGTCATTAGATTGCCATCCAGGCTTTGCCCCCATCTGGGCCACCCTTCAGGCTCAACCTGGAAATCACGGCCTCAGTAAATGTGTATTGAACAACTGGACAAGTAAACGAATCAAGACAAGGCAGATGCCTTGTGGACGGACTCCTCAGCTCACAGACCAGAGACCCTCACACAAGTTATACAAGGGATGCAGAACCATGGAGCTCCAGACATTCTAAAAACACCTGACACAGGAACATTCTAAGGAATGAAACCAGAAATTCCAGGAGGGCCCTGACATGGACACACACCCTCTTTTTTTTTTTTTAACACCTCTTTTCCTGTGCTGTGAATTTAGACATCTAAAGAAATTGCTTTAACCTTCTTAGCTCACAAAATTATCTATCCCAGTACATAGGAAGATACCAAAGTCCATTAAAACCTGGAAAACTTGGGGTAGGAGCCATAGCTTGTTCGCATTGGGTTTCTACACCCCTACCCCCTGCCAATTGAGAAAGGAGGGAAAAAAGTCCCCAAGAGGAAAAATAAGCCCCAGCGTTTCCCGCACAAGACCCCACTCCTAGGAGTCAGGGCTCAGGAGACTGGGAAGAGTGAGCAGGGAAGGGTAGCTGGTGTAGGGGGAGAGCCTGGCAACGGGCAGGGATCTGCCTGGTTTCCACAGCTTCAGACACTGGGTGAGGCAGGACTGTCCCCTGGCTTCTTGAGAGTCACTCAGGCATTAACCATACCAGGCTGGGCCGACTCCTCCCAGGCAGCCCTCCGAACCCATCTCACCTTTCAGGCCCTGCAGCTTATCCCTGCCCCCCAGAGACAGCCACTCCCCTGAGTTCTGCCGTGAGAAGACTGAAGGCAGAGGGCGGAGGCAAGAACAGGCAAGGGGAAGCCCAGAGGGTTCTGGCCACTGCAAGTGGGAAGTCGGGTCTTCTGCCTGCAAGTGCCAGGCCGGTGAGCAATTTTCCAGCCTTAAGCCACTGAGGGAGGTAGAGGAGGACCAGCCTGGCTCCTCGGGAAAGCCTGCAGCGTGGGAGCCTTCTCCATCTGGCCCCAGCTGGGCAGCGTGGCCCAGGATTCCCCCAGAACCCAGGCTTCAAGAACAGATGCTTCCTAACCTCTTCTTAGCCACTGGCAGATGGCGGTTCCATGGAGCTCCCTGTGACATGGGGGTGGCCTGCCTTCCTCTGGCCATGGGGGACAGATCTGGGGGAGGAGGGGCTTTGGGAACCCAAGAGAGACTGAGCCTGTCTCAAAGCAGGAAGGAGGCAGGGAAGGTAGCATCCACCGATCCACAGAGAAGTCAGCTGGGGTTTGTCTCTGCTAAGCTCTTAAGGCTGCCCACAGGCTGGCAGGAAATACAGTCTGGCAGAGCCTCTGGGCAGGCTTGGGTCTCCCTCACTCAGAATCAGTGTTACGTGGTAGATAGTGCTTGGGTTCGTGTACAGCCTGGTGCTGACACTTAACCAGCTGTGCTATCGGGAACAAGCTATTTAACATCTCAAAGTTCCAATTTGCTCCTCTATAAAATGGAAACAGTCATAGCAGCCTTTTGGTGTGATGTTCAGATTGAATGTGCTCCACAAGGAGAATCTAAGTTGGTGCCAAGCACTGAGAAGATCCTCAAGAAGCTTGAAAGTCCCATCCTTTTGCCCACCTCCTCACTACACAGCTTCGTATTACCCACATCTTTAGTGACAGAGCAGAGTCTGTCTGCTCTGGAGACACACAGGGACTTTGGAGGGAAATCTGGGGTCCAGACCAGATACTACTGTTTTCTGTTCTGCTCACTGTAACAGTGACCTCTGCGGAGACTTGGCTACCAACAGAAGGAAGCACTTGAGGGCAAGGAACACAAATGATGGGACACACTCAGCATCTGCCACTCCTGTGCCCAGAGCAGACATTGTTAATCAATTGCAGCACTCCTTCCTACCGAGCCTCCAAGCAATCTCAGGCTCTCTGAAACACAAGCAAGCACAGCCCAAGGATCACTGGCCTGTGGAATGAAACCCCTGTCCATTCCTTGCTATTGTCTTGACTTTGGAGCAGGCAAGGGAATAGACAGAACAAGTGATTTCAGCTAGACATTTCTCTCTGAGTTTCAGTTTTCTCATCTGTAAAATGGGGATTAATAAAAGGCTCCACCTCAGAGGACTGCTGTAAGGATCCAGTGAGCTATCCCAGGTCAAGGGCTTACAAGGCCTTATGACCATCTCTTCACATGGTTTCCTTAAAGCAGCCCTAAAAGAGAAGGGTGAGTGTGCCCATTCCACACATGAAAAAGCTGAGTCTCAAGGACATGCAGGAACTAGTCTAGGTGACACAGTGAGAAAAAGATGGGGCCAGGGATACACCCCAGGTGAGTCTTTCCAGGACTCAATTTTAGCTAAACCACAGATGGCCAAAAGGACAAGGTGAAGTCAAGTCCACGCCTTCATCCCCGCCCCTTGGATGGAGAGTCTGCTCTGCAGCAGGACTTCATGGCCCCACGAATGTCCTGGCTGCCCGTCCTCAGAGCTCTCTGGTCTAGCAGAGTCTGATGACAGTGGGTGCTTGGCATCTGCTCGCTAATCTTACTTTTAAACGCACATTTTCTATTAAAGTCCCTGGCAGGAAGGTATGCGCTTCAGCTTGAACGCCTAATGTGGTAATACTGTAGGTATTCCCCACTTTTTGACCATTTGAGTTACGCCACTTCACTTTTACAAAAGACCCATGTTAGTACCTCTTTTCCCTAACCAAAAGAAATTGGAAGACAGTTTTGCTTTTCCAAAAAGTAAAGAATGTTCAGCATTTGTTTCAAAGCAAGCCATTATAATAGAGGCAGCTAACACCCCAGGCAGCAAGAGCGGCCCCACCAAGCTCCTTCCCCAAAACCACACCCAGCAGCATCTCTACATCCAGCCACCAGAGCTTAGAACTGTGTCTGTGAGCATCTGTGCCTTATCTCAGTTAATTCTGTGCATCCGTTAGCAAGATGTAGCCTAAGGTATCAGAAAAGCCTAAGAGAGGTTATTTTTGGAGTCTGGAAATGCTAGAACTTTTTTCCAAATAAATGACTGATAATCGCTTCTTCACTTTACACAATTTTGGCTTACGAAAGGTTTCACGGGAATGCTCTACATTCAGATAGCAGGGGAAACCTGTAATGGCAGCAGTACCCCCCAGCTTTTGCAGAGCACTCCCGGCTCGCAGGGTTCTTGCATTTCACTGCCCACCCCCTCACCGAGCAGTAAGCTCCCGGGGCAATGTCGTCCAGCTCCAGACTCTCCCTGAGCTCCAGACTCATACAGCCAACCATCTATCCCAGTCAGATGTATGTCCACTCAGATGTCCACTCAGGGTCTCTAGAACATCTCAGATGTAACATGTCAAGACCTTACATCTTGACTCGCGGTCCCCCACCACTGCCCATCCTCCTCCCCATCTCACTAAGTGACAGCTCAGTCCTTCCTGGCATTCAGGCCCCGAATGTTGTCAGTTTTCACTGCTCTCCATCTCATCCACTGCCAACCCCATTTAACAGATTCACCTTCAAATCTGACTCCATCTTGTCCCCTGGACCAAGACACCGTTGTCATCACTTGGACCACTGTCCAGCCTCTTCTGCCACAACCAGGGAGTGTGGGAAAAGGAAAAATCTAGAAACTGAGCCTTGGGTTGGTGGAAGGGAAAATGGTTTCTGTATCTAGAAATCTTGCTAAGGAAAGCACGATCCTCAGAGTTGTCACCTGTGGCATCCCAAAGCCAAGTGCAGTGGGAGGAGAGGAGATGGATTTTCCTACAAGCAGGAATGTGTAAGGACATTGCCATTTCTCTGCCAAGAGCTACGCTAGATTAGCTCCCCTGAAAATCAGCTCTGCCGGCATCTGGAACTGTGCCCAGGGTGACTGGGAAAAACTGGACGTCCTCTTTGACGTCACTGCAGAAGTGTGCAGGCCTGCTTGCTTTCCAGAGAGAAGAGAGAGGCCCCAGTAGAGAGAAGTCACACGCCCAGGGACCCGCCAGAGGAGAGACTATATTCAAAAGCAGGGCTTCTGGATCTAAGCCCAGGGCACTGGCCACACTGACCCCTCTGGGAGCTCGAGTACATTTCAACTCCCAGAGTCCTCTCCATTTGCTTCTCTCTGCTTTTAAACACTGTGTCCTCCATCAGTCCCCCAACAGTCAGCTTCTAGAGGCTGCTCCCTCTGCCCACCGGACCATACCTGGACTCCATGTCTGTAGGTGATCGCTAGGCCTTGCTAGAGACAGTCATTCCAGAGCTTCTGTGCCCATACCCCAGGCTCTTCAGGCCCTGGATAATACTTGTCTCCCCTAGGAATGGGAATA
This sequence comes from Ursus arctos, assembly GCF_023065955.2. Classification (NCBI taxonomy): domain Eukaryota; kingdom Metazoa; phylum Chordata; class Mammalia; order Carnivora; family Ursidae; genus Ursus; species Ursus arctos. The sequence goes on from NW_026622863.1 coordinate 21,754,544, forward strand.
AGGGTGAGGATTGGGGGTGGTGCAATAAAAACATCAAGAATAAAATTTTATAAACATAAAAGTCAAGGTGGGCCCCTCTTAAGTTGGATGGCAGCCTTATTAAAGAGTATCTATTTTTGAAATTTCAGGTTTTCGGTTCAATGAAATGAAAAGAGTTGCTCATGACATAATTTAAACTTTTTTCAAAAATCTTTTTTTTTTTTTTTTGAGATAAAAAGTTGCCTCCAACATTTTAAAATATTGACAGTGGTCCCAAAAGTTTCAGGACTGTGGTTACAGCGCAGGCGGCTATGGTCTGTGCGCCGTGTGTCCCCGCCACCCCCTAAGGGCTGGGAACCACAGCCCTGGGCACCCCCACGCCCCCCTCAGGAGGGAGCAGGATGATCAATGACAGCTGCGCGAACGGGCGCGCTGGCGCATCTACTGAGCGTAAAATCCAATTATCTAAAACAACATGACTATCAAATTCTCAGACACTGTGTAATTTACAACAGGATTTGTATATTCAGAAACCTGTGGAGTGTTCTTTGAATGCTTTTGAAATATAAATTATATTGAGTATTAAATAAAAACACTGAACTAAATAGAATCACCACAGTTGGGGCGGAAGTTCAGCGTAGGGTTTAATGAACGTTTACCCATCATTTCGATCTCAATTCCTGCTCGGTCCTAGCACATCCAGCATTTCTCTCGCAGTAGGATTTATTTTTAAGCGCACAAGAACAAGAGGCCCAGCTCTGCGCCATTGTCTTCTTACGAGAGGCACGGGGATGGCAAGGTGACGAACACATGTAAGAGGAAAAAGGTGCACACAGTGTTTTCTCTTTGTTCAGCACTGGCTTTGACGGAGAACAGAAAGCAAAAACATATCATAAAAACAGAACAAGGGTCTGTTTGTAAATTTGATTCAGTACCCAAGGACCGTCATTCTGCTGCAGAAACCGTTGCAGGATGGAGGTACTAAACGGACACGAACATTGAAACATAGGTAATGAGAGGCGCCTAAGGGACCGGTCATGTGAGTCATCCTCAAAAGACAGGCCGGGTAAATATCGCACATTTCCTGTCAGCTGCTGCTAAGACTTGCATTTTTCCAACCGAAAAGGAATCCTGCGGGGCTTTTTACTTATCACTTGTTTGAAGAAAGGCTGTTTTAGGTCCCCTCATTGAACACGAGGCCTAGGTTGCAAAAGTAGTTTTCCTGTATCATCACAAGACGAATGATACTCCGTTAATACTGTTTGACATTGAACTGTCGTAACTGATGGCGCTGCTTCTCTCTTGAGTATCCGGCAAAGAACTAACCCATTAAAGGGAAGCAACTAATTGTGGAAAAGTGGATTGTTCCACAAAGATGTGAAGAAGGACCCTTTTGTGTCTTGGGATCTCTTAACCACTTCCAAGCACCTCTACAGACAGGAACCTCCGTGGGAAGCGTTCTCCAATGTCCTGGGGCAGGTTGCAAACGATGAATGTATTAAGAAAGTCTTTCAAAACCTTCTGCTTGCTCCAGCCATGGCCTTGACCCTGTGCACATCTCAGTCCTGTTAGTTCCTTGGCCCCCTGCCCACCTCAAAGCCCAAATTCCTACCAAAGATCTTTCTTTTAATATAGTCAAACTTATCAATTTTTTAATGATATTTCTGTATCTGCTTAAGAAACCCAAGGCGCTCTCCTCTTGAAGCTTTACTGGTTTGCCTTTCACATTTAGATCTATGTCTAGGGGTTATCTTTATGATTTGAAGGTTTCATTGTCGTATATTGAGCACACACTATGTGTGAGCATCCTGCTGGGCAGTGTGCTTTGAATAGTTCATAGCAGAGATTGCTGTTCCCATTTTATAGATGAAGTGATAGAGGTTCAGAGGGGTGAAGTGCTCAGAGGGCCCTGCCTGCAAGAAGCAGAGCCAGGCTTTGAATCCAGGACCGTCTATGTCTTACTTAGCCAGAGCCTAGGACAAGACGCACTGGCAGAGGAGCTCTAGGCTTCCCCCCAAGGAAGGTGGCTGAGGAGTGACGCTTCTCAAATACTGGTGAATAAAGAGCCTGGTACTGAGGCTGGTTTGGCTCCAAAGACCACTAAGGGCTACAAAGCAATCTTGGGGGTTCAGGGGATAAAACGCTTTTCCCAAACATCTCATAATATTTCTAGGAATTCATATTCCACGAGCCACATGCTGAGAAACAATTCCAAAGCTCTGTGGCTCAGTGTGACGTTAACAATCAGTTAAGATCACCAGGATTTATCATGGCCGAGAGGTCTCTGGCTTTGCCTCGTCTACTAGTTTTTCTCATCCTACCTACGGAAGTGACATATTAATAGATTTCCTGGTCTTAAACCATTCTTGCATTCCCAGAATAAGCTCTCTCTATTTCTGGGATGTTATTTTTAATACACTGTTGCCCTGGTGGTTTCCCAGATGGCCTCATAAATTCTGGGAGCTGAGGGAACCTCTGTGGAGCAGGGGACAAAGTCCCATCACCTCTAACATTTTCCAGAATCAGAACCCACGAAAGCAAAAAGCCAAAGCAAAACCTGAGGAAGAGAATACTGTGGCTCAAGTACACGGCTTGAGCCTGGACCAGCTTGTGGTGGGATAGCTGAGGATAATTTGTGGCATTCATAAATTTAACATGTTACATATCAATTATTCATGAACTTCCTGGAAAGTCCATGTTGTAGTAAATGGTCATTTTTCCAGGCCATGATTTTGAGTCTTGTAATGCAAGCTGGAATGTGGGAGCTAATCCCCCCAGCTGATGGGTGGGCCAAGCCAGCCCCCCAGATCTGCTCCCCCAACACAATTACATGACTTCCTACTCATGGAGCATTGACCGTGACTCAGCCAGTGTTATAAAAACCTGTGTTCTTTGTGGAAAACAGCCTAAGAGCCAACATTAGGTGTTGACAAAAGAGGAGAGAAAATGAGGAGGTCGGGGCCTGTGATGATTCTAGCAAGAAAATGAGAGTTTGGTGGGGTTCAAGTGGAAAGCCTAATTCTGTCATGGCTTTGTTTCTGTAATGTCGGCCAGTTCACCATTCGCTCTGTAGAAATAGGGAAAAGTGGTCTGTGACACATTACAGTGAATTTGCCAGCCAATAAATAAATTATCCATCAAACCAGAGATCCAACTTTAGCGAATAATAATAAGACAGTAAGCTTACAGAATTTAGATATGTAGAAGTGATAGTACATATGAGTTAATTTTGGTGAGTTTATTTAAGTGGTATCTTAATAGTGGAACAAATCACTTTCATCTTATATTTATGGAAGCATGAAAGGCCTGTGGGTAGTCACTTAGATTTTCCAGTTATATTTTAAGGTAGTGGCTGAGAATCTTCTAGGCAGTGGAGCACTCTCCTGTTAAGCCTGATCGGTAAACAGTTGGAAGCAGAGCCACTCTGTGTGAAGGGAAAGTAGTGAGCTCCATCATGTCCCAAGCTTCTCCTCTCGGCACTGGGGCACCTGTGTGGGACCTCTTGCTTCCCACGGTTTGAGAGGTTCATTTTGGTCTGATTTGTATCATGTTCGCAGTGTCTAGCACACGTCCAGACACAGAATATGCACTTAGTGAGTATTGGTGAGTGGATGGAAGGGTGGACGGATGGCTGAATACATGGATGGATGAATGATCAAGTGAACGTTGAGGAGACGCCCAGGTAGATAAGTACATGGGAGGGTGGATGACTGGTTGGCTGAATTTATAGAGGATTGATGGTAGATGACTTCACATTCCAATCCTCCTTTCCACTCTAATCTACCCCACTTATAATGTGACAAATGGCCAAGTAAAATGTTTCAGAACCTTGACATGACATTAGCTGACTTCTTGTAGAGACGCATCCCCATTGTAAGAAGAATCCTGAACACCAAGTTGCTGTTTCCTCACCTCCATAATCCCAATGTTCAGCTGCCATCAAGGTGACCTCCTACAGCCTCACCCCCGGCTCACCTCCTCCTGTCCTGAGGTCTGTTGGGACCTCACCCCTCTGTGCTCTTTCCTCCCTCCTCTGATGTTGTTCTTCTGGTTTGTCCTCCAAGACCCAGCCCCACCATGTAGACATCCCCCCAGCACTCTGACATCTCTCCATCATGGACACCTGGCAACCAGAGGACGGGTATCGGCAAGTGGGCGGAGAGGCTACCCTAAAAAAGCAGAGGAGGAGATCCAGAAACACACAAGCAAGTGAGCCTGCCCTGCCGTGTCCCCTGCCTCAGCCCCTCTGCACATCCCTGCCAGGAGGCTGGGACCACCCAACTGCAAGCAGAGGGAAGATGGTGCCTGAATCCTCTTCCCCATATTCCCTCCAGCAACCTCACTGGCCTCATCCTGGCAGCCTCAGCAGTGTAGGAAGAAGTGAGCTAAGGCCAGACCTGCCAGGGAAGTGGACGTATGACAAATGTCCTTAGAGTTTCCTGTGACAGGAGCCATCAGTCAGATTTGAGTCGATGGCCTCTCTTTTCCTTCTAGCCAGCCTCTCCGAGGGAGCGGGCAGGACTAGAGGTCTAAAGACGTTGGTTCAGCGCCTCCAGTGTCTCGGTGCCCTTCCCTTGTCAGTGCTCCTCAGGTAGCTTCAGGCTGCAAAGACCGCTTCCCTGTACCCAGACAGATGGACTGGAGAGCTGCCTGTGTGCTACAATCAGCAAGGACTTGGTAGTGATCACCTGCCTCAGTTTCCCTGCCCTGCACGTTCCCCAGACTGGAGCCAGCCCTGACCCCATCCGCCTGACACGGGACTGGATCTTGTCGCCTCCCCTCACACCCACTGTGCTCACCCGGCTGCCACCCCCTCCCCACCCCTCTCAGACCCATTCACCCACCCTGGAGGGAGGAACATTCAAGAATAAGCATCTCTTTAGACAGAGTGCAAGCAGGTCCAGAGAGGCAGGGGCATGCCGAAGGTCACACAGCAAGTGAGTGATAGAACCAGAAACAGAACCCAGCTCTCCTGTCTCCACCCCCACCACATCCTGTTCTCTTCCCCTGCTTGGTGCCACTATTTGATGAATTATCAGACACGCCTGGGTTCAAATCCCAGATCTACCACAAAACTAGGGCAAATCTTCAGCTCACCAAGACCCAGCATCCTCATCTATAAATGAGGTGACAGTGGCATCTGCATGGAGAAGAAGCAAGGCCCAGACCCTGCCCCACATGCAGGCCTGGGGCACATAGAGCCTTCCGACTCAGTTGTGGCTCCCAGTCCCAGCACTGGACTAGAAGTCTGGAGGCAGAGACTTCTGCCTGGCACAGCAGGGGCCCATGGCCCTGGCTACCACCCCAGCCCCAAAGGGGGCCCTGGGACCCTATCTGCTGAGTAGGGATGCATCAGGGCAGTCCCTGAGGCCTGCTCAGAGCACATCAAATCAGAGAGGCAAAGGAACTCTGCAGTGGCCTTATGCCCATGAAGCGCGTTCACCTGAGTCCAGCTCTGTTCGCAGCACTGCACAGTGTGGGCCCATGGCCTAGCCTCCTCCACCCCAGCTCCATGCTCACGTGGACCCTGGCAGCAGCCTCCTCCCTAGTCCCCCACTTCCCACCCTGCCCCACAGTCTGCAGTCAGAGGGCTCTCCTAAAACCCTCTGACCACACTCCTTCACCCCTGTCTCCTCTTTGCCCTGGAGATAAAGGACGGTCTCTTGATACGATGATTGAGACCCCTCATGGTCTGGCCACTGCCAGCCCCTCCAACCTCAGCCTCCACCTCTCATGATTCCTCTGGCGCCAAGGTTCTCCTATGATGGAATTTGCCAGACTGATTTCCCATCGATCTGGAGCCCACCCCAGACCCAAACTCCTCAGTTAAGACCTGATCTACTCCCCTAGACGATAACATGTCTTCCATTCCAACAATCTGCCAGTGCTTGTAAACATCTGCAGATCCTGCATTTGGGCTGGATGGTGGGGTGAGGGATGAGCAGAAGGAAGTGGCAGTGGGTGAGTGAGAATGACGGAGGGCAGCTCACACAGCCTGCCCCCACACACCCAAGCACACAGAGCAACCAACCCCTGACTTCCCTCCTTGGGATTCAAATGGCTCCCAAGCTCCCTTTTTGTGCAGGCCTTGCCCAAGGCACTGGAGAAACCCAGGGACAAGACAGAGAGGACACAAGTCTTGCCCTCCAGGGGCTCTCCTCCCATGTGGAACCAGAGAGAATGAGTGTAGGCTCGGGAATCGCGTGGAGCAAGCTGGATCTAAGTTCTGGCTCCACCCCTTTTACTACCTCTCTGCCTCAGCTTCCCCATCTGTAAAATGTGAGGGAAAGACAACACCTACCTCTCAGGTTGCTGTGATGATTAAATGAGATCATGGTGCTTATAAAGGGTGAAGAGCCTGACCAGTGCTGGTCAATGCTCACTGAGAGCTACCTTGTACTCACATTGCTTCTCTGTGGAGAAATTGCCCCAGGGCCCCTTCCTACAGTCCCAACCACATTTCTGCAACAGATGCAGAGATGGAAGATACACAGAAGAGGGGCCCCTCCCCCAGCCCCGGATTGTTTGCCCCTCAGCGGTGAATACCTACTTGCTACCATCTGTCTCTTCCTGACACACACCGGCTCCCTTCTCTGGAATCCTGGTGTCTTATCAGCAATGTTCAGCTGTTGATACGCCTTCATCCTGCATAAGCTGTAGGTCACAGCCTGCTTTGACTACAATAAAGTGATCCAGAAGAAACCAAGCATCGTTTTAGAGATAGGAACGTTTTAATTTATCAAGATCCAAAAAAACATGAGCTCTCAGAGCCTAACGCCTGGTAGCCGCAGAATAGCAGCTTGGCTAAGAGCGTGGGGCTGAGGCTACCCATTGACCCTGCTCCCACTCTATGGGCTACGTGACCTTGGGCAAGTTACTTCACCTGTCTGGGGCTAAGTGTCTCCACCTCTTAAATTAGGGATCCCATCTCAGGCCATCATGAGGATTAAGTGTGTGAGGACCAAGCCTGGTATGGGACACAGAGTAGGTGTTTCAGAGATGATAGCTACTAATGCTGGTCTGTGGAGGGAGGGCGGCCTCTCAGGGGAGAGCTGGTACTTCGAGGCACAATTTCCTCTTGACCATGGGCACCTTTGTAGAAGAAGCTTGGGAAGAAAGTCTGGGATAGAGGCTAAGCTTGATTTATCGTCTGTCCTTGCCGCAGCTGGTGTAGGGGGACAGCGAGGCAGAAGGGTGGGAAGGAGGGCTGTCACCATGTTATTTCTCTGCAGTCATATATATCTTGTTGATAAAATGGGCCCTGCGTTTAGAAATTGGAAGAGTTTCCCTCATAATTTAAAGCAGCACCTACCTCTGCCGGTCGCGGTGACTGGAAGATTAATTCCTCTACCGGCCATGCAGGTGGACGCCGATGCCAACTGGCTCCATCTGCAGGCAAGGGTGATGCCATCTCTGCACCCAGCTGCTGATGAGACTGGCACTGCTGGCGGGCGAGGCTCTCGTCTGCTGCCGAGGCAGTGGAGGGCGGGGTGGCTTCAAGGTGACCCTAAGGGGCCAGCACCTCAGCAGCCATTCTGCGTGCCGAGCAGAACAGGCACACATGCTTACGTCCAGCTGTAGGTGTTCATGCTGGGCACCTACAGCCTGGATGGGCCAGCTCTCCAGGAGCACGTCTGCCTTGAGTCGTGGGTGACCGGTGTGATCCAAGCCATTGCAGCAGCGGGGACACACTGAACGGGACAGTCTGGAGCCCTGACGGCAGCGTGGACCCCACACACACCTACCTTCTCAGAGGAGAGCTGATGTCCCCGACACGCCCCAGCCCTGCCCTTGGCTTCCAAAGTGAGAGGCTACCTGGTGAGGAGGAAGAGGGTGACATCAGTTGGACAGCTGGCTTGCCTGGACTTTACTAGAGAGAATCCAGTAGCAGCGTGACCATGGCTCAGCTCCAGGCCCAGCCAAAGCCCTGGCCACTGTCTCCGGAGCAGTAGCACAGGGCACTGTGGTCACACTAGACAAGTGGGGCAAAAGCTCCACTTCCTGACCAGGTGCAATCACCGTGCGGAGTGCTGTTGGAAAGGATGCCGACGCTGCCTCCCAGACCAAACAGGAGAGAGAACCATTGTCACTTAGTAACGTCTGCCACCCACCTCGACTGAGAAAGAGTGGCAGGCGTGCTCCATGTCCACAGCCAAGGGCTCTAGTCCTAAACTGAGGTCAGACTGGACAATTTAAACGGATCTCTTTTGCCTGAGAGAAAGATAAGGAGGAGAGCCTCACTTTGCCATCTTTTGTCTGTGGGTCTTGAGGAAAAATGGACAGCTTGAGCTTAGGGTACCTAGCTGACAGCCACGGGAACTGAAATAAGAATCAGGCACTTCCTCAAAAACCCAAGCAGTCACAACCGGTCAAAAGCAGAGATGAAACCGAATCCCGTACCTTGTTGAAAGTGGGGTCCTGAAGTCTCCAGCTGTTACTGCCGCATCGTTGGTTTCTCCCTTCAGTGCGTCAGCCTTTGCTCCCTGCATCTTAGGGCCATGTTCTCAGGTGCATATAGGTTTATAATTGTTATAACTTTGTGATAGATTGCCCCTTTTGTCATTATAAAATGTCCCTTTTATCTCTAATGACATTTTTTTGTTTTAAAGTCTATATTTCCTAATATTAGTATAGCCACTCTGGGAAGCCTTCTCTGCTCTGATCCAATCCCCTGATATGTCTCAGCTACCATCTGATTTCCCTGGAACCCCCTCGGTAGGTTTCACCCCAAGGCAGGAGGCCAGTGTTGGAGGCCAACAGAGTTGGTCCTCATACTTTGATGCCCTGCCCCGGTCCATCAACCACCCCTTTCCAAGATCTTGGTAAAGTTGGCCTTCCAACCTCAAGTCTTGATGGAGTAGAGTCCCTGTCTAGTACTGAGTCTTGAGTTCAAGCCTCAGCTCTGCCACTGATTTGCTGTGTGACCTTGGGCAAGTCTATTGCCCTTTCTGAGTTTCTCTTTTCCTATCTGTGTGTTAGTTGAGCTCTCAGGCCAGAGCTGGAGAGGAGGGAAGGGGAGGCCAAGCCCCAGTAACAGAGGCTCCTATAGGCAGTAGAGCAAAGCACTCCCCCCTCCTCCCTCACACAGGCAGCCAGGACACAGTCCATGGGGCTGAACCTAGACTATCCTCCATTTATTTAGAGACAAATAATTCACAGGGCAGCGGGGCTGGAGGAGGAAGTGTGGCAGAGTCTCTGCCCCAATTCAGTGTCCTCTCTCTTTGTTCGCAGTAGCTCGGTATAACCGCACCAGCTACTTCTACCCTACGTTCTCAGAGAGCTCGGAGCACAGCCACCTGCTCGTGTCTCCTGTATTGGTGGCAAGTGCAGTCATAGGTGTGGTCATCATCCTCTCCTGCATCACCATCATCGTGGGCAGTATCCGCAGGGACCGGCAGGCCCGGCTCCAGCGTCACCGCCACCGCCACCGCCGCCACCATCACCACCACCATCGCCACCGCCGCCATCACCATCGAGAGTACGAGCAAGGATACGGTGAGTTGCCGTTCACCCCGGGGCCCGGCCTCCTGTCTGATTGTGACTGCCACCCAGGAGACATGCGGGAGGTGGCCCCTCTCTCATGGGTGGGGCAGAGTGGTCAGGAAGAGATCAGAGGCACTCACCAGAACACTCTCAGGGGCCTGGGAGGTCCAGTAGTCTGCCAAGGGTGACACTGAAGGTCAAAGGGAGGGTGTGGTGTTACTCCCCAGCCTTGGCCAGTGTGGGTCCAGCTGTACTGACAGCTGGTCCAGCTGGTGCCCGGATGCAGGGACGGAGGGAGAGAGGAATGGGTGAGCGGGATGGGAGGACAGACGAGTAGGGGGATGAGGAGATGGAGAGGTGGGGGGAACAGGGCGGGGCAGGTGAGTGGACGGACCAGTGGCTGAAGGGAAAGATGGATGAGTGGGTGGGATGGGAGAGAGATGGCTTAAATGGGTGGATGGAAGGACACATGAAGAGAGGATGAATGGCTGCAGGCGGTGGATACAGGCGTGGATTAGGTGGGCTGTGTGAGCGCGTGGATAGATGGGATGGGTGGACAGATGGATGGAAAGATGGATAGATAGGAAAGTGGAGGGATGGATAGGTGGGGGGTGGGATGGGTATAGGAATAAGTGGATGGATAAATGATGGCCTAAATGATGAGTGAATGAATCTACCCCCAGAGGGCCTGCAAAGTGCACACAGAACTGACTGTAGAGTTTCCCAGTTAGGGGAATCTCCCTTACACAGAGGTGGTCTAATTCTTGGGCCGACCAGCTCCGGAAGTGTCCATCTGGCCAGAAGGCCTAAACCTTTTACAGAATGCAGACACCTGACACTGTCTTACACTTGGAAGGGGCCCGTTTTCCAAAAGCAGCAAGAAGGAGCTCATTCAATTCCTGAATGGTTGTCAAGAGCAGGAGAAAGCCTGCCCTGAGGCCTGACGGGGTCTCTGCCGGGAGCTGGGGGGCTGTAGAGAGGCCACATCACACTGCAGGCGAAGCAGTCTGAAGGCTCCGGAGCCACGGCAGGGCCTGGGAATCTTTCCTCCTCTGGGACAGGCAGAGCTTGAGAGAAAGAAAGAAAAAAAAATTTAAAAACTAGTTAGGTTGGATCTCATCCTCCTGGACCTTGGGAGGCCTGAAATCCACAGCCCCCTCCCAACACGCCCTGATTAACCAGCAGCTTTGTGCCCCAGCAACCAGCAGCTAACTGGTTGAGGAAGGGGCCACCTTTTAACAACTAGCACCCCCCAAGCCACCGGGGAGCTGAAGCAGGAGGGAACTGGGCAGTGGGAGCTCACTGTGTGTTGGGCACTTTTCACGCATCGTCTCATTTAATCCTTACCATGGTCCTGGAGGTAAGGCTACTTTTTATTACCCTCCCAATTTACAGATAAGGAAGTTGAGGTTGGGGCATTCCGGCTGCTGTAACAAACATACAAGAAATGGAGGGGCTTTGTAAACAAGAGAACTTTACTTCTCTGTGCTGGAGGCGGGGGGGGGGGGGGCCTGCAGGCCCCTGCAGATTTGGTATCTGGTGAGGGCCCACATCCTTCTCACTGTGTCCTCAAAGGGGTGAGCTAGCTCTCTGGGGTCTCTTTTATGAGCCACTGATCCCTATTATGAGGGCTCCACCTTCATGGCCTCATCATCTCCCAAAGGCCCTATCTCGTAATAGCAACACCTTGGGGGGTTCAGATTTCAATATATGAATTGGGGGGCAGGGGGGACACGAACATTCAGACCATTGCAGGGTGCCGAAGTAAACTACCTAGGGCCACCCAGCTGGGTGGACCCAGATTGGAGCCCAGGTAGCCCGACCTGGGTTCCTGCAGGCTCCCCACTGCACAGAGCGGCCCCAGAAGGGCCGGTGCCCGCACCCCTGAGGGAGGCTGAAGGTGCGCAGGAAACAGCAGCAGGGGCCCCGTGTGGGCCCAGGGCTCTATCTGGCAGATGCACTCAAGACCTGGGGGCCCTGCAGACCGGGATGTTGCTCCTCTAGCAATGCTGTTAGGAGGAGCAGAGGAGCAGGAAGCGGGCCCTCTAACATGATACAGAGGGACATCACATGGCAGGGGACAAGTGGCCGCGTGAAGGAAGGTGCAGCAGCTCAGTGGCTCGCCCTCACTGCCTAACAAGGGAAGCTAAAGAGAAGAGTCAGCATGAATCAGGCAGGTGCTGAAAGCCCAGCCAGCCCAGTCCCCTCTAGTGTCCCCAGAAGCCGAGGATCCCCAGAAGACAAGCCAGGAGCACTGCCCAGACCCGGCCTGGCCTGCTCCTACGCTTGCGGCACCAGCCTGACTCTCAAGGAGTATAAGGCTCCTGCCCGGGCATGCCCATCCAACAAGAGGCCAGGGGGACCCCACTCTCCACCCTGGCCCCCTGCGCTGCAGGGTGCCGTGGGTCAGACCCAGCACAGCCAGCCTGCCCACCTCCCATGGCCCGACCCTTGCCTGCCCCTCCTCCAGCTTGTCCCCAAGCACCTCCTTCATGCTCCTCCCCACCCCCACACCTTTGCACATGCTCTTCCGAGGCCCACAATGCCATTCCCCATACTTCCCCCAACTGACAAAAGCCTACTTATAGTTCCAAGCCCAGCTCACATGCCACTTTCTTTTGGGAGCTGCTCTGACCCCTTCATCCCACCCAGGCAGGGTTGACTTGCCCTTCCCTGTACTTGCTTGATGTTTACTCACACTTCCACCAATGCCCCTGTCATGGGATGGCTGGGCTGCATCAGGGAAAGCAGGGCCCATCATCCAGAATAGGATCTCACCCAGAGAAGATGCTCCGTGGGCCAGGGAAGGAATCACCCCATTTCCTCCTAACTGCAAGAGCTGTGCTCGCCCATTTTATTTTGTTTTTTTAGTATTTTTTTTTAAGTCATCTCTATATTCAACATGGGGCTCAAACTTACAACCCCACGATCAAGAGTTGCATGTTCCACCGACTGAGCCAGCTGGGCACCCCTAACCCATTTCAAAGACTGGGAAACTAAAGCACCTTGTTGAACAGCCTGAAAGTCCCAGACCTAAGCCTGGTACTTAGAGCATGGGAGAGGGGCCCATAGTAAACCCCAAGCTGAGGTTTGAGAGGTCAACCGTGGCCTGGAGGAGAGAGATGGGCCTGGAGGCCACAGGGCAAGGCCCTGGCCCTGAACTCTGGAGTGGGGGGGTGACTGCAGGTCACAGCCCAGACACATCCGGCATCAGGCCTTTGCTGCCCATGATGACTGGCAGCGGCCCAGCATCCCTGTCCCCATGGGTACTCATTCGTGGGGTTCCCGTCTCCCTGCCCCACTTATGTTCTCAGCTCTTGCTTTGGGGCCTCAGTGGGGAGCCCAGAGGCACTGATGCGCCCCCCTCCCCCAGCTTCCTCCAGCCTCCTGGAGGGTGCGCAGGGCTGCCTGGAGCCTGGGAAGGAGGCCAGAGAGAAGAAAGTACACTGTGCATAGCTGTGGGGAGAACGACACAGCAGCGTGCCGACAAGCACCCGCCTGGTGGCACTGCGGACCCTCTGTCCTCCAGACACCACCTCCCCTGGGTCCACTGACTCAGGTTCTGTTGGCCTCCCTTCTGCCGCTCTGCGGCCTCCGTCCAGACTCCTTTGTAGATTCCTCGTCTCTGAGGAGAGGACTCTCAAGGTCCCTCAGAGCCCAAGCCTTGGTCCCGGGTCTTGTCTCTGCACCCGCTCCCGACTCCATCACACCCACCTGCCAGTTTCAGGCACCACCTGTCACCTTCGACCAGGGATCCCCCAGACATCTCTCCTCAAGGTCTCACAGGCCGCTCAGAACCAGGGATCCAAAACAGCCTTCATCTTCCACGTCTTACTGTACAACCTGGGGAAAGGTGTCTCACCACTGTGTACCTCAATGGAGTCACCTGCACAAGGAGTACATGGAGACCCCCCGCTAAAGGTTACTGTGAGGAAATCAGCACAGTACCTGGCTTGTGGGTGTTTGCTCAATACATGTTAACTCGTTTCGTTCTTTTTCCCCCAAGAAAACCTGAGCCAGGGCCACGTCAGTGACACTGGCCACCGCCCCTTGCCAGCCGCCGAACTGGCAGCTGCCAGGCATTCTCCACAAGGCTAACAAAGTGACTGACCTGGGAACACTTCCATCCTCTGCTCAATGCCCTTCAGTGGCTCCCCATTGCCCTCAGGACAAAATTTGCCCTCCTCCGCCTGCCCGTGGAGCCCTTCTGCAGTCTAGCCAGGCTCAGAGAGAGGAGCCAACACCTGTTTGAGAATGAAAGAATGAAAGAATGAGAAAGAAAGAAAGAAAGAAAGAAAGAAAGAAAGAAAGAAAGAAAGAAAGAAAGAAAGGAAGGAAGGAAGGAAGGAAGGAAGGAAGGGAGAAAGAAAGAAAGAAAGAAAGAAAGAAAGAAAGAAAGAAAGAAAGAAAGAAAGAAATTCTATTTCTATAAGATGGAAAGATCTTCAGCTTTAGGAAACAGATTTGGTCTCTCTCTTGCTGGGGCTTTAGAGCAAGTGGCCTCACCTCTCAGTTTCCACATCAGAGAGGAGGTAGCCACAGTGCCTCTCCCAGGTGTGAGGGTGAACGTGGCCATGAGGCTAGAACACAGTAGGTGCCCATAGATGGAAATTCCTGCCCCCCACTCCCGGTCTTATCAAGGGGTGTTAACCTCGGATTTGAGTTAAATCATGAGCTGAGGTGTTTCTTGATTTGGGTAAAGAAGGGGATAGGGAGATCTCACTCCCCATGAGGTGGCTAGAGGGACTTGCAGAGGCCTGGGCCATCGGGGTCTGTGCTGACGTGGAGATAGGGAAAGGAGAGGAGATAAGAAAAGAATTTGGGGAGCTGAAATGAGGGGCCGGGGGGAGTCTTTCCAGCTGTTCCTCAGGAGCTCTGTCTGGACTGAGCTGGGTCCACGCAGGATTGGGGTCTGAGCTAGGTGAGTGCCTCAGGGCAGCCCCAGTTTCCCGAAGCTGCTCAGCGTCTGCGCCCAGGGAGGGGAACAGCAGTGTGGCTTGCCTCTGTTAGCTCTCAGGCACCCCGGTCCAGGACACAGCCTTAGCTTTCCCGAGGTCCAGACAAGCCACAACCTCCTGCATGGTGGATGGGCCCCTCCCGGCCCTGGAGCCCAGAGGCCCATGTCCCATTTCTGTCCTCACCCTCTTTCATGCTTTCTTCTTTCCTGAGTTCCTCAAGTTCTTCCAGAAATTCTCACCCTTCAGCTGGTGCCCTAAAGGGAAACAAATCTCATTTCAGCTCCTTTTTATAGCATGCGTTATTGGGTACCTTTTTCCTAGTAGAAAAGTAATACATGTTCACCGTGGAAAACCTTTAAAATACAGAAAATATAAAGAAGAAAATAAGGGTCACGATCCTGTCATCAAGACAGAGCCACTGTTGACGTGTCTGGAATATTTTCTTCCGAGAGCTTTCTCGATGTCCATAGATAACCATGGGATTATACCTGCAGATAGAGTTTCACAGCCAGATTTTTCTACTCACCATTGTATGAGGAGTGGGGAAAAGAGATTAGGGGAGTGGAAAGAACAGTTTTTACAGTTATACAGACTGTGCATGGATTCCAACTCTGTGACCCGGAGCCTCAGCCTGTAGAATGTAGAATGGGGATGGACATCCTCAGTCTATAAAATGGGGATGGACAGTGCTTCTGACCTCAAAGAAAGGTCATGAGCCCCACCCCAGACAGATAAGCCCCACTCCTGATGTTGAGTCCTGCTCTCTGAGAGGAAGAGCCCAAGGAGAGCCCATTGTGGGTGGGGAGACCTCATGACTCAGCCATCTTTGCAGCTCCCACTGTCCTGTAGCCTCTACTAGAACTGTCGGAAACTGGGAGGTGGAGAGCTTTACAGAGTGAGGAGCAGGATATCCAGCTGCCCTCTGGTCCTACCAGTAATTTGTTGTATGGCCTCTGGAAAGTCACTGAGCCTCTCTGAACCACACTGGTGCTGAATGAATGTGCTCTATCAGCACCTCCTAAGCAGTGTTCCTAGATCTAAGAAAAGAAGATTCTGTGGTCAGATGCTGCACAAACGCAGTCAAATGTAATTCTCAGCTGCAGGACTTTTCAGAGCCTTTAATGTGCTAATATATGGTAAACATACAAACAAAACAGAAGTGAATACAGTATATGGAGCGACCAGAATTCATTACAGAAATGCCCTTTCTCCTGGGATAACTAAGGGAATAATGTGTGGTTGGGTGCGGGGAGTTGGGAGGCCTGACCCCAGAGACCTCTGCAGCCCTCATTCCCTGGCTCCCCAGTTTTCATGCCCCAGCCCTTCTCCTCAGTTTCAAAGCTTCCTTTTCACACCACACTCCTCTTTCTAATCTCCTTCCTTGGCTCAAGCTCTTCTGTTCCTTCTGCCCGGTCTGTCGCTCTTCTCTTGGCTAATTCCTAGATAAGACTCAGCTTTAGGAGCCCCTCCTCCAGGAAGGCCTCCCTGACCTCCAGGCTGGGTCAGCTCATCACTGTTCCCACAGGGCCAGTACTGTATCTGTCAAATCTCATGACACACTGCTCTGTAACGGGCTGTCCCCAGGACAGGCCGCTCACCACCAGGGGAGCCCCACCATGGCAGAGCCAGCTCTGCTTCCTCTCTGAGACCCCACGCCCAGCACAGCATTGGGGCTCACATTCTGGGACTAGCTGAGAGAATGACAGGCAGCTGGGCTTGGTGAGGGACCACATGGTGAGTTGGAGAAAACAGGTTCTCAGTGGCCTCAGGTAGACACGTAGGCACCTCCCTGCTTCCGATCTAAAGCCCAGACTGAATGTCTGTCCCCTGCAGTGTCTGATGGGCACACATACAGCCGCTCGGGCCACAGGATACGCTACACCTGCAGCCCTGCTGAGGATTGGTCCCCACCATTGGACCTCAGTTCTGATGGGGACATGGATGCCACAGTGCTTCGAGAGCTGTACCCAGATTCTCCACCAGGGTAAGGAGGCTGCGTGGGGGAGGAGGGCATGAAGGGGAGGGGCACTGGGTGTGAATCCCCACCCCCCATGGGAAATAGCAACATCGCCCCCAAATGGTGTAAATGCAGAAAATCTCTGGGTGTGGCCATCTCCTGACCAAGCAGGTCCCAGTTAGGCAGGGCGTGACACAACAGATGTCACTAGAGAAGGAAAAGCTCAGCTCCTTCAGGCTGGCGCCGGGGCTGAGGTGGAGGGTCCAGGCCCCAGCTCCTTAGTATGCACCTCAAAACCCAAATCACATGCACTGTGTCCACACTGCACTCATGGCCATCAGGTGGCCCGGTCCCATTGGGGAATTCTTCTCTGGAGGGCCTGTGGGTTCTCCCTGGCACCCTCAGGCAGATCACTGATGGGTTAGTAGTTGGAAAAAGGAGAGGTCAGGGCCTCCATCACTTCCCTACCTGGAAAACCTGCTGGCCCCACAAAGAGCCATACCCCCGTCACCCTTTACCCCCTAGCCCCTGGGGGGCAGCAGGTGCTCTTTTGCCTTGCAGCTATGGGTTTCTGAGGAGTCCTAGGTTCTCCTTCCTAAGCCTGGAAGGGCCACCAAGGAGTGTCAGACAGCCCAAGGTTGCCGCCCCCAGCACCACCCACACTCAGTGCCAGCCGGGGAGCCGCTCCATCAGCAGTGGCCACTGTCCTGAGCCATCTGAGACCCGGAGTTCAGTGACTTGCTCACACAAGTTCACACGGAACACAGGCTGAGTTGGGACCAGAATCCAGTCTCAGTGGTTCTGGGGTGCCTTTCCCGGGGGGAGCTGAGGGGTTTCATTAGAGCCGGCAGGACAAACCACAGGGCAGCTGTCACTGCAGATCGGGTCCCAGCCCTTGGGAAAGACCTCCACGCCTGCCCCTAAGGCCAGGTTCCAGAGCCTTGAGGGAGCCTCTTCTCTTGTAGTTATGAGGAGTGTGTGGGGCCAGGGGCCACTCAGCTGTACATCCCCACGGATGCACCACCGCCCTACTCGCTGACCGACTCCTACCCCATGCTGGATGGCGTCACGAGCGCGGGCAGCGGCCACAGCCCCGGCCAACACCAGCAGGCACAGAGGATCCTGGGCCAGGGTGGCCTCCGCACCGTCTCCATGGATACCCTGCCCCCTTATGAGGCTGTGTGTGGGGTCAGCCCCCCGTCAGGTCTGCTGCCACTGCCGGGACCAGAACCAGGGCCAAGGAGCTCCCAGGGCTCCCCCACCCCAACCCGGGCCCCGGCCTCTGGTCCAGAAAGGATTCTGTGAGTGACCCAGCCAGCCAGGTCCTGCCGGTCCCTCGGGCTGAGCCACAAGGGCGTGCACACACACAGACACACACACAGGCTCACAAGGGCATGCGCTCACACATACACACACACACACACACACACATATATGCACACACAGCATTCCCACGTGGTTTGTGCACCTACAGACACACACAGAGATATGCACACACAGCACTCCCACATGCACAGTTTGTGCACCTACACACACACACACAGATATGCACACACAGCACTCCCACGTGCACACAGTTTGTACAGCTACACACATACACACACATGTGCACACACTTCCACATGCACACATATGTAGTTTGTACACACACATACACATTAACACACCCATGTGCACACACACATCCAGATATGCACCACACATGTACAGACATGTGAATACACACAGGCCCCCCACATCCACACAAACCCATCTGCTAAGGTTTCATTAACAATGAAGCTCTCTTGACCTCCCGTCTCCTCCCCAGCCTGTTGGTTATGCCTCTGCAGACAATGCTGGGAGAAGACAGGTGGAGAGGGACAGGGCCTTGCTCCTCCCTCTCCCTGGCCTGTTTGCCTCTGCCCTCACCTGGCAGGCTGTGCCCAAACTTTGATTCTGCCTCCAGAAACTGCTCAACCATCCCAGGTCGGCCGCCTGCCCCCCCCACCCCAGGGCGGCGTGCCCTCCTGGTCGGTGGGACAGGCTTCAATGAGGTTCAGCTACACACTGTACCTCTCCCTCGATTCCAGGGCAGCCACAATATCACCACCCTGACACTTATGGGGTGAGGGACATGGGTCTGGGGGCTCAGGCACAACCTGGAGGCCCTCACCACCCACCCTGCCCCCTCCCTAACCCAGTGCCCCCAGCCTCGTGGCGCTGGCGGAGTTATTTCGGAGGCCCCCACCCCACACGACAGGTGATGAGCAGGGTCCTTGGCGGGCATGCAATGACGGTGGTGGTGGTGGGTTATAGCTGTCCCCGTGTCAGTCCAACCATGGCCCAGGGCTGAGGGTCTTCAAAGAAGAGAAGGGTGGCCTGGGCACAGCTCTGAGGCAGAGACATGGCCCCTTGCTAAGTGTGTGCTCAGCTGACCATCATGGCCCGAGTTTGGGCTGCCCCCTTCCCCCACCCCGGGTGGCAGCTCCTAGTTGGGAATTGTGAGCCCATGTGTTCTGGCCCTGCGCTCCAGGGTGTTTGCAGAGATGAAATAGAGGGGAAGTGGGCCCCCTAAATACTAGCATGCCACCACGAGAGGTTGGATCTGGGCCTCACTGCCCGGGGGCACCCCAGAAGTGTGCCTGCTTAGAGAGTGGCCCACAAATCCCAGCAATTTCCATCAGAGACCATGCAAGTAACAGAGCTGATTTCTGAAGACCCAGCCTGCCAGAGGGTGGCAGCCGAACATCTTTGCAGAGTGTCCCGCCAGCATTGCCAGCGGCAGGAAGTGGAATCCTCAAGTCCACCCTGCCTCCCCCCCACCCCCACCCAGCCTCTACCCCCCATTTCCATTCCTCTAATGAAGGGCTAAGACATTTCAGTAATCCCTTTCTTGAGAAGAAGGGTGACAAGGATGGCAATCGTGAATTTTATTTTCTGTAGAAATAGGATTTCTTCTGGTGCAGCACGGAAAGGAATCCGTCCAGAGGTTCTGGCATCCCGGAGCACCC
Source organism: Ursus arctos (assembly GCF_023065955.2). Classification (NCBI taxonomy): domain Eukaryota; kingdom Metazoa; phylum Chordata; class Mammalia; order Carnivora; family Ursidae; genus Ursus; species Ursus arctos. Next base: position 21,773,911 of record NW_026622863.1, read on the forward strand.
GACTCCACCAGGAAAGGGACCTTGTTTACAAGCAGTTCTGTCCGCCTCTGTGGTGTACTGTTTTCTAGGCAAAAAATATCTGTCTGTTGTACTGTATAGCCTTTAAATGCACTCCAGGGATGAGACTCTTTTAAGAAATGCATCCTGCTTCTGCAACCCTAGAGAGTACTAGGGGAAAAAAGATAAAAATCCCTAAGTACTCACCAGTGTTTGAGGGATGGAGCTAAACAGCTTTTCTTCTTCCTGGATTAAGCGCTAAATAAGCAACAATGTATCTTTTCTGTGTTCAAAATAAATATATCGTATCAATAAAAATGTTGCAAAAATAACATTCTTGAAGAGTGCATGGGGTGAAGGGCTTGGGCCTTCGCCATCGGACACTTGTGAGGAAAGTTAACATAAATAGCAGCAAACCCAAAATACCTTCCTTCTCTCAAGATGAGCAGCCCCCAAAACCTTGTCACTTCCCTGTTGACAGGGCTATTGGGGTAGTCAGGGACTTCCACAGCTCGTTTTTCTTAAGCTCCCTGAAACAGGGCATCATCTCTCTGAGCTATGGCCAGTGTCAGGGTCACCAACACGGGCCATCAGGTTGTGGCCCTGACTCCAGGAACACCAGGGGCTGCACATTTTCCTAGCCCAGCAGTTGACTCTCAGAACCCTGATGGTTTCGACTACCAGGAAGGTGGGGGTGGGGGAGGATTGTAATTAAACAGAAATGAATTGTTTTCGTCCCCTTGCAGAAATTCTTTTCTGTGCTCTCCGAAAGACCTCAGCATTGCTTGTTGATCCCTTGGCTGACAGAGGCTGGTTCTCCTCTTCTGTCACCCTTCCCTCCCACTCGAACTCGAGTGGCATCCACCAGCAGGGTCCTAGACCCTGGAGTGCCCTGAAAGTGGGGTTCAGTCCTGGAGAAATGTGCAGAGCCAGTCCCAGGTCCCAGCCTTCCGGCACCCACTCCAAGCCCACACTGCCACCTGCTGGCCACCTGCTGCCACTGTTCAAAGCAAACAGGTCAGCCTCTGAAGAGCATGAGCTTCCCTTCTCTCACTTCCAAAGCTACTTGGTGTTTCCTGCCTCCCCCATCCATAACACACCCTGTGTCCACATAAGGTGCCACATGCAAGGTCCTTCGGCACACTCCTACAAGGAGACTGGAGTCCTCTCTGCCAGGGCCTGAGGGGTGGGGCTGAGGATCACACCCCAGGCAATGGGGCTCAGCCCGGGGCTCACTAGGACCCCAACGAGATGGGAGGTGACAATTCTCAGGATGGTGGGAACGGGGGGAGGGGCAGGACCAGACCCTGCGACAGGAGGAGGGTGCAAGGGAGGTGACCCGGGGAGCACCCAGAGGGAGTGGACAGTGAAACGAGGAAGGAAAGGAAGCCAATTCGGGGTGCTATGGTCACACAGGTCCCCCTCTGAGGAGGATGGAGACAGTGGAGAGCACACCTCGAAGTGAGCCACACGACAGGAAAGGGGATAGAGCACTCACACTTGCTCGCAGACTCCCAAGGGCCCGTGTTTGAGGATGCCCTTCGGAGAACATTCTCCCTGTCCCTGCTGCAGCCAAGCAGGCTTCTCTCGCCAAAGAAAGTCTTTAGATGGGGGGGGGGGGGTTGCTGCTGGCAGGTAAAGTCACCATGGTCCGCAGGATCCGCCACCGGGCCAGTATGCGTGGGCACAGCACACTCCAAGGTCTGGGACAGGACACCACCAACGTCTGCCACACGCGAGCAGCCGAAATCGCCCGAGAGAGGCAGGGGGGTTGGTACAAAGTATGGCCGCCCACAGCCGCCCCTCGGAACATCGACTGGCTCGAAATAGCTCAGCACCCCCCCACCACGTGCACACATAGGGGTCTCTCATACCAAGTTCCTTGTGACACCTCACATACACGCCCATGTGTAGCACCACTCAGCTCACACCACCTGTGGTTGTGCACACACCTGCATAGCTGGCTTTGGTGCGCACACACCAGTCCCCCCACACTCAGAGCTCACATGCTCAGGGGTCCCACATGCATACTCCAAGGCCACCCACTCCTACTCAGGTGTCACCGTTGGTGTCCGCCTGATGACTGACCAGGTTGTGGGCTCAAGCAGTGGCAGGACAGGCAGCTTCAGCGTCCGAGAGAGCGAATTTTCGGTCTGGGCTCTGCTCTGCTTGACCTCACGTTGAACCTCCCAAGTCAGGTGAACTCTCTCAATCAGAGCCAATTACCTGGGTCAGGCCTGGTATTTTGGGGCTGAGCATGCCCTTGCCCCCAGGGTCACAGCCCAGCTGTGCCTGCTCAGCATCTCGCCCAGGAATCCCAGGGCTCCAGGTCCCCAGGCCCTGTCGTCACAGCCCAGCCTCACCACACTGCCTCCTCACCAGCCTAACTCCTGAGGTCCTGGGGCTGGCCAGCCTTCTGCCCCACAGCTGGAAGCTGCCTGGTCCGTGACCCATGACAAAACTGCACCACCTGGACTATAACTTTTGAAAGGGGAACCCTCCATCCCCTGGCAGGTCTGAGGCCCATTACCCACCCCCATGACTCAGTTGCAAGAGACAGAAACCCAACTTGAACCTTCCTAGGCAAGAAAGGATATTTATGGACTCATGTAACTAAATTGTCCAGGTGATAATTCTGACTTCAGGCTTGGCTGGATCCAGGAGGTCCAAGAACATAGGCAGGTGTATTGCCTCTCTTGGCTCTGCTGCTCACCATGTCACCTTCATTCTCCCACAGGAGCGATGGCTGTGGATGCCCCAAGTCTATGCTGGCTGGCTCGTGACCCAGCCCCAAGGCCTATCTCACTGCTGAGCTCCGACATATCATCCTCTTCCCCGTCCTTCCCTTCCTGGACTGTCTCTGGGTGTTTGAACCATCCCTGCCAGACTGGGGGCCCGGGGGCAGGACTCAAGCTGGTTCTTCTCTGGGTGGTGAACCCTGGGGGTGAGGTGGGGGGGCTTGTAGAGTGGACAACTGGCAAGAGCATTCAGTTCAACTATGATGGAAACAAATTCCTCTCTGTATGTTACGGCCTTGAAGATATTAAGTGCAGAGTTCCAGGGCTTGGGAGCCCCTGACCGGGCAGCACCCACTTCTGGAGTCCCTGTGGCCTCTGAGCTCCTAAACTTTGCAGGGCACTTGGGAGCCTTTGGGCAGTAGAAACAACTGTGAGGGAAGCCTAGGTGCTGGGACATAGTGCTTGGCTGTCCCTGCTTCTGTCATCAGTTCACCGTGACTTTGAGCCAGATCCCTTCCTTCTCTGGGCCTCGGGACCCCCTCCCCGCAAACCCCCACCGCAGCTCCTGCATATCTCCAGTGCCCCCCTCACTTCCCCCCGTCTCCTGCATAGTCACCAAGTTAGTCAGCCTGGCAGGTGGAGAAAGGTTCTCACTAAGCCAGTCACTCACCCGAGGGCCCAGACAGTGTAACACCATGCAAGTAACACCAAATCCGGCAGTTCAAGAGGTCGCAGAGGTCCAGTGGGAGGGAAGATAGCCCTGGAGAAGCTGAGCTGACTCCAGCACCAGAGGACAGAGAGGAGAATGGTTCCAGGCATGTAGCCCAGGCTTCCCCACCATGCTCTTAGGCCACCCTAGAGAGACAACTTACAGGCATGATGGGCTCCCCAAAGCTGAGTGAAGTGGTTACATCAGTAAGTAACTAAAAGCAATAGAAGAATCACATGGGATGGAGGGTGAGGGTGGAGATTAAGTTGTGTGTACCGAATTGTTAAACTTTGGCTATTAATAGGAAAAAAGGGGCCCCTGGGTGGCTCAGTCGGTTAAGCATCTGCCTTCGGCTCAGGTCATGGTCCCAGGGTCCTGGGATGGAGCCCCAAGTTGGGCTTCTTGCTCAGCGGGGAGCCTGCTTCTCCCTCTGCCTGCCGCCCCCCTTCTTGTGGTCACTCTTTCTCTGTCAAGTAAATAAAATCTTTTTTTAAAAATAGGGGAAAAAATACTGGCCACTCCAGCCCTCTCCTCAATGAGCAAATCTGTCTGGGGCCAAAGGAGACAGAAGCAGAGAGAGAGAGAGAGACAAAGAGACAATGAGAATTAAGGCCCTTCTGTTTTAGACACACACACACCTCGTGACCACCACCTCCCTTGGCCTGGCGACTGTCTCTTCAGCACAGCTCTGTGGCCTGGAACTCTGCATGACCCCTCGTCCAAATCCGCCATTCCCCTTCAGTGCTCTTATAAATCTTTGGCATCAAGGAAAAAGCATAGCTCTGGCCTCAGGTAGCTTTGGCCCGGTGAACTGAATAATGGCCTCCAAAGATATCCAGGTCCAAATTCCCAGAACCCGTGACTATGTTAGCTTCCATGGTGAAGGCACTCTGCAAATGTGATTAAGGACCTTGAGAGGAGGCAATTAACCTGGGTCATTCAGGTGGACCCAATATGATCACAAGGGTCCTCCCCAGAGGGAGGCCTCAGGGTCAAAGTAAGAGAAGACATGCCAAACTGAAGCGGCAGGAAGAGAGAAGTGAGAGATTTACACCTGCTACGCTCCAGAATGGCCTCGGGAGGAGAGCTGCTGCTCCCCAGGGACCCATTTTCAAGTAGTAGGAAGTGGCTTTCCAACCACAGGGACAGGAATTGCCCTGGTCTCGGGGCTCAAGAGAGGTTGCAGAAGGCAGGGAGCTGAGGGCAGGGAGCAGGGAGCCCCCAGATGTGGTGAGGCCAGCTCTGAGGCAGCTCCAAGGCCAAGCACCAGGCAGGTGACCTGCCTCGTGACTGGAGGGCCCGGAGGCCAGCACAGTGTCACAGAAAGCTGGTGATCAAGAATCCTGGACTGTGTTACTACAAAGTCACACTACCCCCTCAGTGGGGCTCTCTGGGCTGTGAGCCACCCAAAGGCTGGGCCTGTATCTTGTTGGCTTCTGAAGCCCCCAGGCTGGCATGGATGGGGCCACAGGCTGGCTGCTCAAGGACAGCACTTCCCCAAGCAGCACAGTACGACATGAAAGGGGACCCAGCATCTGAGAAGTTGGGAAATAGTGCATGTGCTGCCCCGTCCCAGAAATTCACGCCCCTATACACCTGCTCCATGAGAAGTCCTGAAGCCGAGGAGTCTGGGGACCTTCCTTAGCCCAGCAGAATTTATTTGGCCACAGGAAACTCTTACTCACATAAGACTGATTATGAACCCCCAACAAGGGCTCTCTGTGGGGCACACTTTGAGAAATGCTGACCTGCATGGAAGGAGTGAGTCACTGAGTGGCTGAATGAGTGAATCATGACTTAATTAAGTATTGGGTGAATGAATGGAAGGAAGGAAGGAAGGAAGGAAGGAAGGAAGGAAGGAAGGAAGGAAGGAGAAAGGAAGGCAGGGAGGAAGCCCAGCTCCGAATACTGACCCCCACCCACATCTCTCCAAATGCACCTTGCCCCACCACGTGGTAAGGAGCTCAGACAGTGGGGGTGAATCCGGACCCTAATGGTGCTGCCCTATTCCTACCTGGGTTTGTATGAAGAGGGAAAATCTCCTCTGTTGTCATCTTAATCTACTTCCTCCTGAGGGGAGGCTGGGCTATGGTGAGATTCTAGGATGTTCCCCACCGTTCCGGGGCCATAGGGCATAATTTGAATCTCAAGTCTGAGAATACACCAGTGAACTATAAAACAAAAACAAAAACAGATGGCAGAAGGCGGGGAGGGAGGGAGATGGTAAGTGGACAGAGGAAGGGGCAAGGGTTGAGAGAACATTGGACTCTGTTACCCCAAAAGCAGTCCAAGGATTTGTGTACATTTTCTTCAGGAGGTGATCGCAGGAAGCACAAGAGAGGTAGGGAATGAGGACGAGGGAGGGAGGAGAACCAACAGAGCATGCCTTCATGAGCGGGTTATTGCCGAGGTGTGGACAAGGCACCTCAGACCTGTCCTGCCAAGGCCAGGAAGCAAGGGCCTCCGTGCACTCACCCTCCTTGGTTGGCCGAGGGTTGGCCCTGCGTGTTAACACCCTGGCCCTTGCAGTTGCTCCCCACACCAGCAGAGCACATTCTGCAGCCAGAGAACATTCTCCAGCGTGAGCAGGAGAACCTGGGCTGGTGACATCCGGAGTGGGCTGAGGGTTACGGCCGGTGCAGCAGCACCTGTTGCCCTGGGGTGCAGACGGATGTGGGTGTCTGCTTTCCCATTTGTTTGGGGACAGGGCGAGGACGGAGCCGGACCTCAGCTCTGCTGCACCGGGAGGAGATGGCACAGCCCCAGCCAGCCTCAGGTTGGAGCCGCCCCAGAGGGACAGGCCGTGGCGGGACAGGCGGCACGCAGCTCTCTCTCCGGCTTGCACACTTCCTCCTCAGCTTCCTGACTGAGCACTGGGGCGGGCCGGAGGCGGGCCAGCCTGGGCCTGGCCTGGGGAGGCCCACATAGCTTTCCTCGGCACCAGCCCCTCGGAGCCACCATGAGCCAGCCCCGGCCCGCCGGCCTCGGCGAGGCTGCTCCTGAGACCCTCCTGGCTGACCTCATCAGCTACTACCAAGAGGAGGCAGGAGTGGGCCGGCTCCGGGTCTGCAGGCAAGCAGCCCTCACCCACAGGGCCCAGCAGCTCTTAGACACAGGAGCACCCACTCAGTTCCGTCCGCCTGAGCTTCCGGTCCCTGGTCTGGGGACCACTCACTCCTGGGGGGCACCCGGCCCTGCCCAGCACGTCTGCCACAAACTGGTGCAGGCACTAGAGTTCCTGGAGCTTATATCTGTCAACCTACTTCTGTTTCCCTGGAGGAAGGAAATCAGGTCCCTAAAGGTAGGCACCACCATGCCTCTTAGCAAAGGGGTCTCGGGTAGGGGCCAGAGCTCTGCCTCTGGAGGGAACAGCATATCCATCCTGCCCACTGACTCTGGTCCCATTTTACAGTTGGAGAAACTGAGAGCTGAAGAGGTTACTGCAACTTATCTCTGGTCACCAGCTAATGAGTAGCACAGATAGGCCCCAAACTCAGGCAGTGCAGCCTGCAGCCCTAGACCATACTGCGTCCCAGAAGAGGAGGGACCGAGGAGCTCATAATACACAAGGGAGGAGTCTGGCTCTGGAAAGCTTTCCTCTCTTCTGGCCCCCGGCCAGGGCTGCTGGGTTGGGAGCCAGGATATTGGGGCCTCACCCCAGCTCCGTTATTGTCTTGCTACGTGACTTGAGACCAGGTCCTGTCCAGTCTCTAGGCCTCAGTGTGCCCTTCTGTAAAATGGGACAGAGGGTAATCTGATCACGGACCAGATTTCTATTCTGGCCACATGCTCCAGCCCAACTGCTCTCAGGAGCCTCCAGTGCTCCCGGGGCCTCAGCCCTTGGTCCTGCCTGGCCACTCAGCCACTCCGCTGGGTTGTGTCCCATCTCTAATAAATATCCCTGTTTGTTCCAGACATACACTGGGAGCTTCACCTACCAGGTGCGGCCTGTGCTTTCCGAACACACACTGCACACGCTTCTGGGCAGGCTGGGCTACGCAGCCACCTCCGAGGCAGAGTTTTCGCTGGTCCAGGCCATCAGCAAGGAGGACGCCGAGCAGGTGGTGTTTGAGATCTTCCTGGTGAGAGTTGCATGTGAGGCCATTCTGGAAACCTCGAGCAGGCGGGTCCTGGGACTGGGCAGAGAGAAACTGGCTAGACCCCACTTGAGGCACAGCTCAGGGAGAAGGCTGGTGAAGGCCCACAACTGCCCCAAGGGTGCCCAGCCTGGTCCAGGGCTCCCAGAAGGGCTGGGGTCTGAGAGGGCCCTGGCCGAGGGCCCTGACCCTCAGAGCGCTGTGCCAGTGGCCCTGAGTCTTCCTGAGGTCTCGACGCTCCCCTGTGCCCCCCTTGCTGGCCCTCTGCTCCCCTTGGACTCCCAGCGCCGAGCCAGAACACGCTCAGACAGTGATGAGTTCTTGACCTGCTACAGTGACCTTGTTCTGCACCGGACACCCTTGTTCCCCAAGGACCTTCTCGTGAGCAGCCTGAAGGGAGACCAAGTCCAGGGCCCAGGCCTGGCTCCCAGCCCACCCTCAGGTGAGGCAGTCACCTCCTTAGCTAGCAGCGCTGAGTGGGCCCTGGTCTCTGATGCAGCTCCTGAGGACAGAGTGGTCACCACACCCAGCCAGCTCTGCCTGCCACCCGGTCCCCAGCTGTCAGGGAAGTCCTTGGACCCAAAGCCAAAAGCACAGAGAGAGCTGGCCACCCCAGGGACAGACACTGTTCCTCCAAACACTTTCTCTGAGATGGATGAGCTCTGTGAAGGCCTCTCCCATCTCCTTGGACCCCCAATTCTAGCAGGCCATCCTAGGGGCTTCCCAGGCTCTGGGGTTGAGGAAAATGGATGACCAGAGCCTCTCATGGGGCCAGCGCCAGCTGGCGAGGGTGGCAGCCCAGACAGTAGGATCGCTCAGCTCTGGAGGGCGACTCAGACCCCCTCTCATGTACGAAAGCCCCCCAACACTCACTATGTCCCTTCCGTGGGAGCTGGAGGTACCAGTTCCCACCCAACACCACCACTCAGGCAACAGCTGAAAATGTCACCACTGGATGGTACAGGGACAGACAGCCTAACTGAGACCATGGCTCTTCCACCAGGAAAGTGACTACTTAGAGAGGTGGCAGATCTGGGACCCACAGCTTGACAGGCACAGGGACCAATCTGCACATCAATCCCTCTGGTCTCAAGTCCCAGCCCTGCCACCTACTGACAGTGTGACTTTCGGCCACTCTCTCTCTCTCTCTGAGCTCTGTTTCCTCACCGGTCAAGTGAGTGTGGTCAGAACTACTCACAGGGGGCTGGGAAGAGTTAGAGAGATGAGGTATGCACAGGTCCCCTCAGTGCCTCCCTCAGGGCGCTTCCTGTCCCTTCACATCCCCAGGCATCTCCAAGTTTCCTTCGGCATTTTTAAGGTACCTGTCACAGGGTAGATGAAAAGACAGCTGTGTAGATAACTGGACACGTAATATACCCTTAGACTCCTCTGTCAGCCTCCCTTCTCTCTCTACGAACTTCTGGTTAACAGAGAACAAACGCACACTCGGGAGCTCAGGATCATATGCCAGCTCCCCATCCAGGGGTCGGGGCTCCATTCATCTGGGCTGTGGACCCCCCCACCAGCTGTCTCTTGCCCCCATGTGTGCACGCACATGTACACACACACACACACACACACACACACACACACACACCCTGCACATAAGTGGGCACATCCACAGGTGCTGCTCTCCCCACAGGATTCCCCACCCAAGCAAATGACCCCATCCATGCACGAGCTAAAGCCAGAGGACCCTGTCTAAACCAAGTTCCAGGATTTTCTTGCAAAGTTTTCTCCAGGGGCTCCCAAGGCCACACCAAGCGCCAGAGGCTTGGCCCCTCACTATCCTTCTGACCTCATCTCGTGCCCCTTCCCTGCCCCCAACCCACTTCCGACAAGACACACTGGCCTCTTCTAGGTTTCCAAACAAGCTAAGCCTACCCCTACCTCCCAGCCTCTGCGCTGTTCATTTCCCCACTCCGCACCCCATCCCCCTCTTTCTTGTTACTCACATCTCACCTTAAATGTCACCTTCTTGGAGGGGCTTTTCCCTGGCCACCCACCTATCACATCAGCTTACTTTAATTTTCTACACAAAGACATTTCATTAATTTGTTTTGCATTTCCCCCACTAGAACATAAGCTCTCTGAGAAACTTCACCTTGACTCATTTGCCATTGATTCCAAGGATTCATCAAATGAAACCATCAAATGAGTAGAAAACTTAGAAAATACAGATGAGGGGCACCTGGGTGGCTCAGTCGGTTGAGTGTCCAACTCTTGATTTCAGCTCAGGTCATGATCTCAGGGTTGTGAGATCGAGCCCTACGTCGGGCTCCATGCTCAGCATGGAGTCTGCTTGTCCCTCTCCCTCTGTTCCTCCCCCACTTGCACTCTTCTAATAAATTGATAAAATCTTTTAAAAAAATAAGAAAAAAAATACAAATGAATATGAAAACAAAAGCAGAAGTTACCATAATATCCACCACTGGGAGATACTTAATGTTATGGTGTTAGTGTAATTTCTTTTAGCATGGAAGACGGGGCTCGAACTCACGACTCCAAGTTCAAGACCCAAGCTCATATCAAGAGTCAGACGCCCAACCAACTGAGCCACGCTGGCTCCCCTTGGTTCTTTTTTTATAAATGTGGGATTGTAGTATTTACAGTGTTGTGTTCTGCTTTTATTTCCCAGGCAGATAGTTATTTTAACTAATTTTAGATTTAGAGAAAAGTTGTGAAATAATACAAGGAATTCCCTTACTGTCCTCCCCCCTGCTTCCCCTGAAACTGACATCTTACATAACCATAGTATGATTGTCAAGAAAAGGAAATTAATACTGATACAATATTTACAAAACCACAAACCTTTTTTTAAATTTCACCAGTTTTCCCATTACTACCCTTTCTCCATTCCAGGATCCTATCCAGGATCCCACATTGCATTTGTTACTTGTCTTTCATCTCTGGTCTGTAACACTGTCTCAGCCTTTTCTTTGTCTTTCATGATCTTGATGCTTTTGGTCAAAACTTAATACTGATCAGTTTTATTTCATTGAGTGTCCCTCAATTTGGGTTTGTCTGGTGTGGATTTTTTTTTAAGGCTGGAGTGAAGTTATGCATTTCTGGCAAAATACCATGAAAAACTGATGCTATGTCCTTGGTGCCTCTTATCCAAGAGTTCATGACGTCAATACACCTTTTTACTGGTGATATTTACCTGCTGCATCCCTGGAATAAAGCCCTTGTCTGAGGAACCCTGGTTCCTTTTACTGGAGATCCAGGTGCCTGGTGTGCTCACTGTTACTTGCTGTCACTGTTTCCAAGCCTATTCAGGGCACAGTCAGGAAACCTAAGATGTGTACTAACGCATGCATATACACATGCTCTCTTTCCATATCTACATAGAATTTTAAAACCATGAGTTTATGCTGCTACCTCTGCTTCTACTTCAACACCACAGGGTTTAGTCTACCTGTCCCCCTTTATCTCTAACTTCTTTCTCTAGAAGAGAATGAACCCAGCTCTCTTAATCTAGTCTACTTATTGGTTCAAGTCTATTACTATAGTTCCACAATTGCTAACCATACCTCCATGAGAAACACTTTTAAAACTATAGGACAGCATTTAGGAAGAGTGATTTTTGCCTCGACTCTTCCTGTTGATATCCGGTCGACAGACTGTTTTCCAATTACTCAGCTACTTCTTTATCTTTCCACCCCTCCCGTGTGTCCGTTTTTCACTGGGCATGCTGTCAGGGTCAGCTGTGTTTGTATTCTGTGTTCCATTCCCCCTATATCCTGGTTGACCTTGTGTATTGACGGGGTAACATGCCACGTTTCCTACAGTTCTAAGAGTCAGCTACACAAAAAAGACACATTCACACAAGAATCATTCCCTTCTCCTCCCTGCAATCCCATCCCATCCTTCCCTCTCTCCAGCCTTTGCTCACCAGTCTGTTTGGTTTCTGGGTTATCCTTCCTGCATCTTCTCTGCATCTGTGTCTGTGCTTAGGTCTCTCCTTTCTTTTTATATAAAGGGTAGTGTGCCATAGATACTCCTTTGGATATTGCTTTTTTCACTCAACATTGCTTTATGTCCTGGAAATCACACCTGTTCAGAGACAGCCTCCTCCTTTTTTCTACTCCACTGTGTGGCTCAACCATAGTTTATTTTGCCACTCTGTTACGTAAGATCTTTAGGTTGTTTCCAATTATTTTGCAGTTAAAACCAATGCTCCAATAAATAACCTGGTGCATAGATATTTTCCTAGTGGAGGAAGTATACATTAGACCCCAGAAGTGGGCCTGCTGCCTTGCTACCTAAGTGTGGATGTAGTCTGTTAGCTGTTGTCAAACTTCTCTCCAGAAGGGTTGTACAAAATTATACTCCCACCAGTAATGTGAGTACTTGTGTCCCCACAGCCTCACCAAAAGAATGTGTTTGTTGTTTCGGTTTGGTTTGGTTTGGTTCGCCAGTCTGGTAGGTGGAAATGGTATGTCACTGTTCTTTTAATTTGCTTAGTCCATTTGGGCTTTTATAACAAAAGACCACACACTGGTGACTTATACACAACAGAAATTTATTTTTCAAGTTCTGGAGGCTGGAAGTCCAACGTGGTGCCAGGATGGCCGGGTTCTGGCAAAGGCTCTTGGCCAGTCTGCAGACTGCTGACTTCTTGCTGTGTCTTTACATAGTAGAAGAGGCCTGGGAGCTCTGAGAGGTCCCCTCTTACAACAGCACTGAGTCCATTCATGAGGGGTCCACCCTCATGGCTTAATCCCCTCCTGAAGGTCCTCCTAAATACCATCGCCTTGGGCACTATGTTTTCAACATGTGCATTTGATTGGGGGGGGGACACAAATATTCAGACCATAGCATTTGCATTTCTGAGTGAATCTGGGTGTTTTTCACATTTTTAGATCTTTTTTGTAAATTGTCTTTCACATCTTTTTCTCACTTTTCTATTTGATATTTGGTCCTCTGTCCTTCATTTTTAAAGAATTCTTCATGGGTAGTTAGGAATAGTCACCCTTTGTCTGTTACATAGGTATGTTACATTTTCTCCCAGTTTCTGGTCTTTTGACTTTGTCCATGATGGGTTTTATCACACAATTTAAAAATTTTTTTATTTAGTCAAATTGATTAACCTTTAGTTGTCCCTGGATTTTGAGTCATAGGTAGGAAGCTTTCCCTAAATCGAGGTACTTGCATGTCCCAATTTTTATATTTAGATCCCTAATCACTTGGAGTTTATTCTTGGGTATGGTGTGAGACGTGAATCTATCTCTATCTTTCTCCAAAGGATCATCTCAGCACCATTTGTTAAAAAGTCCATCTTTACTCCAATGATTGGAGATGACATCTTGATCATGTACTAAATTTCCACGTGTGCTTAGGTCTATTTCCGGGCTATTCGATTCCACTGCTCTGTCTATTCTCGCAGCAGGTACCACACTGTTTTAATACTAGAGGTTTTAGAGTATGTTGGAATGTCTGCTAAGGCTAGACCTCCATCAACGTTTTTCTTTTTCAGTGGCTTCCTGGTTATTCCTGAATGTTTGCTTTTCTGTATGAACTTTAGAATAATATGTAGAATTCCATAAAATAGACTGCGGTGTTTCCACTGAGGTGGTATTAAATTTGTAATTTACTCTGGCAGAACTGACATCTTTATGTTGAGTCCTCCTATCCAAGAATGGGATGTCTTTACATTTGTTCAAGTTTTATTTGCTGTCTTTGAGGAGAGTTTTTTGCATTTTTCTTCTATGTTTTTGTACGTATCTTGTTAAATTTATTCCAAAGTATTTAACCTTCTTTGTTGCCATTGTAAATGGGATTTTCACTACCATTACCACCACTGTTTATTGTTTGCATATGCTAATTTTGTATCCTGTACTTCACTAAAATGTTATTGTTTGTGTTAGTTTTACCACTGATTCTTTGGGCTATATTATGGTGTTAATTCTTGACCCCAGCAGAAGGGAGTGCTGAGGCTGCTGGTGCCCTACCACAGTGTGGGTTTTCTCAGGGATATTTCAGGACGAGGGCATCTATGAGGATCTAAACTACGTGCTTCACGAGTGGAAGGGCAGTGTCTTTCCTGTTCACCAGTGTGCACCTGTCACCCAGCACAGGGCCTGGCACAGGGCTGATGCATGGGAAGTGCTGTCGAAAGACAGGGACAGAATAGACGCCTGCTTACAGATGGCCTGAGGACTCCAGGCTGAGCAAATGGCTGGCGAAGACGCTGAAATACTAGCTCCCCGATAGCCCTGATGAAGAAGCAGGTCTTAACAATGAGAATGAAGCATCTCCACAATCCTGGCTTGGAGCAGCCCACCAACAGCTTCCCCCTCCAGGAAGGTGCAAGAAAGTCTGGTCTCTTGTCCGGCCAACTACAGAGAGTTGAAAGGGGTTTGAAGGAGCAGGGAGTAGCCTGGCACCGCTCCAGACCCTCTGTGCCCATCCCTCATTTAACTTACCCCTTCGGAGTCTGTGCAGCTTCTCTCCTCATGAGGGAGAAAACAGAACCCCAGTGTCCAGGGGAGAAAGAAGAAACAGGACCAGAGAAGTGAGGTGACCTGCCCAAGGTCTTGCACCCAAAAAACAGGGGAACTGGGATCCCAGCCCATATTCTGACCCCAAAGCCCAAGTCCCACCCACAAAGCCAAGTGGATCTCAAAAGGTAAAATTCACTTAAAACTTAACCGGCCATTGCCCATTTTTTTTCTGGGCATTTCCTAAGATGAGCCTGGAGCTGCCAACATCTACCCGTCCCAGGCTACAAACAAATCTGCTCTGCCTTTAGGGAAAGGACGAGTGAGAGGTCACCTGAGCCCATTGAGAAAGAGATCTCCAAGAAGACAGACAGACTAGAAAACCATCAGTTTATTGTGTAAGGAATCCAGGGCCTTGCTGGTACAAGGAGTGTCTGTTCCCTTGGCCTGAGAAGCAGTTATGTCTCTCCAGGCCTCTCTCTCGTGCCACAGGATGCAAGGTGCCAATCCAGAGTCCCCATGAGAAGCAGGAACATTTTTAAAAAGAAAAGAAAGGCCCATTGCCTGCCCCAGGCTCTGTTATTCCAGAAAAGCCATGAGGTACTTTTCAGAGGTATGGTCCCGAAGGTCAGCCTCAACCAGGCCTGTGACCTGTACCTACTGAAGAGATTAGTCAAGGCGGCCTGATTAACCAGTGACAGCACGCATCCACGCCACTCTGATGGAAAGTGCCAGTCACTGCAGCTGCTGCCATTACTCAGCCAAGTAACCGCATTATGGCCCCGTTTTCTGGGCCACATCAGATGAATGAACATTTACAGGGATGCTTGCTGCATACCGGGCCCTGGTCCAGATCCCTTCCATGAGCCAAGTCCTGAGTAGTGAGCAATTCTCTCAACTGACAGACAGGATACCCAACACTCAAAAGACGTCCAACAACCAACAAGGTGCCAAGTCTTCTTGGAACTCTGGGATGTCCAATTCTAGAAAGTATCAGTCTAGAGAGGTGGCTGTCAAAGGGTGGTCCCTGGACTACAGCCTCATCGTCACCTGGAACGGTGTTAGAGAACAGATTCTTGGGCACACCCCAGACATGCTCAATTGGAAACTCTGAGGGTGGGCCTCGTGATCCATGTTTAACATGCCCTCCCGGGGATTCAGATGTGCTGACGTTGCAGAACCAGGAGCTAGAGACTCCCAAAGGACACAAGAGCCGGGAGTCAGCAGCAGCTGCAGGTCCCCTAAAACAGTGCTCTTCCCAATGCGCGTTCCGAGGAACAGTAGCACACGTGGAGACTGTTAATGGCTATTCCCAATGAGGGGTTCTACTGTCAATGAGTTTGAGAGTCCCTGCCTTAAATAAAGTTGAAGAGGTGTTTCTATCCCAGGACTGCTTGAGTGTAACTAAACTACTGTACCTTGGGTGTCTCAGAGAAAGTACCCAAGGTGGTGCTTCCCAAATTTCCCGGACTACGGAACCCTCCTTTCTCAGAACACCTATTAGTATCTTCCAGGGCACCTGTGTTCCACGGACCCCAGCCTTGAAGAAGAAAAAGCCAAGAAATGCAGAAATTCAGGAAGACAGCAGTAAATGTGGATACCCACTCTGGACTCCACAAGACTGGCTCTCTCTTGGCTTCTGTTTAATGACAGCCTTTGGCAAGCTCACTATCTTATGTAAACTAGAGGAACACGGAGTTCACTCGGCCTTAGGGGAGCTGCGGGGTTGGGGTTATGAGGGAAAAAAAAGCCCCGTGCCAGTGACCCTGGGGCCCCGGGTGAGTAATCCACTGCCAAAGCCCAGAGGCACCAGGCAGGGTATTATTGTTATTAGATTTTCAACAGGGAGGGCTGACATTTCCAGGAGCTCGTCAATTACTTTAATAACTGTAATTCTTCAGGGTGGTGAGGCCACAGGGATGAATGTTACTCATTCCACAGATGGGAGCATTTGAAGTGAGCACCCCCACCCGGCCCCAGGGCTCTAGGAAAACAAGAGGGCATAGAGTCAATAGCACCCAGGGGTAGACAGGTTCTAGAAACATCTACCTGCTCTCAGAGTTGTAAATGCTTCAATCCTTCCCCAGGTCTGGTGGTGGGAGTCTGTGGGAGGCCCTGGAAGGGTCTCTGACTGAGGTATTCCACAGGCAGGGAGAGGGGTACTTCGCATCTAGGTGAGGGGCTCAGGCGGAAATGAAAGGGGGTAGGAAGAGAAACGGAAAGGTGACATCATTTCTCAGGGTCCACGGTTAGGGAGGGCCTCCTGAGAGCCACGCAGTGGGAGTGCGTCGGACCGGGTGGTCTGTGCCCTCACCCGGCTCCACTCAATGCGGTAGGCAGGTTGAGCCAAGGACATCGTAGCACCAGGCAAGGAGGGAGATGTGATGTGAGGGCAAGAGGGAAGGACAGGTGGGGCCAGAGGGCACCACAGCCGACCTGTGGGTCCTGACTTCCCAGGTCCTGACTTCCTTCGTGCCTTTGCCCCACCTCCAAGGCCTCTGGCAAAATCCTGTTAGGACCTTCTAGCTTATCTCAGTTGTGCCTTGCAAAGGTCATCATCCACATTAGAATTAACATGCAAGCTGATGCCAACAGTAGCCAGATTAGGAGCTCTGGCACCATCTTGGACAGGGAAGTCCCTGCAGGAAGGAAGCCACGCACCAGGAAGTTGAACTGGGAACAGAAAGCCAGAAAAAGCCTGGGACCCTGACAGCCTCAGAGCCACCACACCAGCCCTGAATCACCCACCTCTGCATTTTCATGTGACACAGAAATACACTTCGATCTCATTTTTTTTTAATCACCAGGTACATGAAATATTTCGGAATGATTCTAATCATGTCTCTTGCATATAAAATTAAAAAGCTGACGTGTAAATTAGAATTATTTCACTGAAAATACTGACTAAAAGAAAACCTATGTGCTATTCCAAAAAATTTTGTAACTACCAAGAGTCAAAGCAGCTGCGGCCATTCTGGGGTGTACTCCCCTAATGTCCAACGGAATCCCACCTCGGGGTAAAAATGCGGCGACACCAGCAAATCAAGGATGTCATTGCCCTGGCTTGCTCTGTTGGCAATTCAGAGACGCCAGCCCCTGCCACGCTCCTCCCAGCCATTCCCGAGAGTCCCTGCGGCGTGCCTCCCTCTGCTCTAAACACTAGGCCCCATGCCTACCATGTGCCATCTGACCTTTTTCTGCCCTGACTTCTATAACTGCTCCGCGACCCCTGAGGCCACCAGCCCTGCCTGTCACACGGGGAAAGCAACCCTCGTCCGTGCAAGCTGGGCACCAGCCGATTCGTGGGACACAGCTGGGCTGAGAGATCTCGGCCCCTGCCCTGGCCGCTGCAGATACGTGGCATCCGCTCCGCGATGCCAAAGCAAGAGGATGGTGAGCACTCCGGCACCCACACATCCCACGTTGGGAAAGATGGGGCTTAAAAAATGAAAACACATTATCCTACTGGCAAAAGGATGCTGCTGCCGGGAGCTCAAGTCACTGGCCTAGGCAGCACGCCAAGATTAACACCAGGTTTTAGGTGAAGGATTTACTGGCTACCACAAGGCAACACTTTACTTTTTTTTAAATCACATTTCTCCCAAAACAGATGCTCAAATTGAGCTGTGGGGAAAATACTGGACTGTTCGCTTACAAATTCCCAAAGACTGCCCTGGCTCATCAACACACCTGGTGCACCGGCGCTTGCCTCCCCTGGACTTCTGGTCAACCCCTGACATTTGGGAGACACGTCCCCGCTGAGCTCCTGCCCCTCATCCTGCCCACAGCGTCCAAGAACTGGTCCAGGAGTCACAGTGCTTGCCTCCGTCTGGGACAGGACCACCAGGCCTCCAGTCACCCACGTTGAGTCAGAGAGCTGCACGCACAGGTGCCACACGCACGCAGAAGCCAGGATGAGGCCTTCCAACCTTCGTCGATGTCAACCGCTGCTCAGGAAAGGCCGAGGCCAGTTTCCCCAAAGTCACAACTGACCCTTCCCAATGTTTACGATCAGTCTTCTCAAAGCTCTCTCCACCCACCTCCAAAATATCAGGAGCACCAGTGCTCCAAGAGCCTTTGCTTGCAAGCCCTGATCTTCCTGTCCAGACTGCCCCCAAGAGAATGTTCTTTCTTTCTCTTACTTCCCACTTGACTCAAGAGACAGCTGTGGCTTTGACGCATTGTTGCAGCTGAGTGAAGCTAAGATATTCTCTGAACCAATAAAGATGATTTCATGCTCTATGGTCCAAAGTGTCTCCTTGGATGGAAAAACATTTCAAAAAGACTTAAGGCCACTTGTGTCTCTTCCCTGGGCCCCAAACTCTCAGTAACTGCAAGGGCAAAGCTCTCACACAAGGCCAGTACAGAGTACGGAGGCCTCAGAAGCCAGGACTGGTGGCTCCTTGCCCCAGCTTGGCCCTGGGCAAACCACCCAGGCACCAGAGCCATTTCCCTGACATAGAACTGGCAGCAGCTCAGGCAAGGCTTTCGTCACCAAGGAGACCAAACACAGTCAGGAGCCAACGCATGATTCTCCTAAGGACGTGGAAGTCCAGATGCCGAGGTGGTAAATGCCACAGCAGCCTCACGCTGGGAAACCACTGAACGATGAGCTCAAGCCAAACCCAGCACAATTTTGTGAAAGTCTAAGACCATTGACTGTCCTCGCGAACTGCTCAGATAACAAGAAAACGATGATACTGGCTCCAGGCACTGCTGGCTCTCCCCACACAGATGTGTGATCTCTAGCAAGGGAAGATGGGCTCTCAGGATGAGGCAGAGAGTGCTTTAAAGTCACCAAAAGTCTGAATTGTGCCAACGTCACTATCACCAGCTGTGTGACCCTGGGGGAGTCCCTTAGCCTCTGCGAACTTCAACTTCTTCCCTGGGAGATGAGGCCACTACCTCACCCTCCTGGGTAGTTGGAAGGGTTAGAGACCCTAAGGCCAGCACAACTTCAGGAGGTTCTTCCCTTAATCACAGGGACCCGGCAGTGGGAAACCATGAGAAGAGGTGCTGGGGGAATGAAGGCTGCAAACACCAAAGGGCATGACAAACCCATTGGTCCCATTTGTCATTTACCCTCAAGGGCCAGAGACCCAGGATGAAGACACTGGCAAAGAGGAAAAGACCATCAGGAAAACAAATGTGTGGGCGCCTGGGTAGCGCAGTCGTTAAGCGTCTGCCTTCAGCTCAGGGCGTGATCCCGGCGTTCCGGGATCGAGCCCCACATCAGGCTCCTCCGCTGGGAGCCTGTTTCTTCCTCTTCCACTCCCCCTGCTTGTGTTCCCTCTCTCGCTGGCTGTCTCTCTGTCACATAAATAAATAAAAAATCTTAAAAAAAAAAAAAACAACAACAAATGTGGCCAGATACAAAGCCCTCCAGAGAGTAGCTCTTTCCAAATTGTTCCTAACAGCTAACTCGGCAGCAGCGGGCATTTTTGTGCCATGATCTTTCCCATCCTATGAACCACGCTTCTGATTCTCTGGAGTTAATATTCGGTCCCGGTTTTGTTCAAAGAGTTTTAACATTTTCTGCATGTCGTGGTCAGCCTCAATCACCTGGAAATTAAACACACAAGTCACAGGACTGCATGTGACTTCAACATCATCCTCCCTTCACAGATGAAGAGGGATGAAGCGGGAGAGAGATGAAGGCAGGCAGGAGGAGGCGAGGAGGCAGAGAAGTCCAAGGTCACAGGCAGATAAAAAGGAGGGTTAGAGCAGAACAGCACCGGGGTCTAGGTCAATTCACATTCTGAACTATGTTTCCACTTACGAAACCACTACGGTTGCCCCTGCAGCCAGCCCATGAATGATTTTTTTCCCCATCATTTTATATCATCCAATAATGATGGGGGGGAAACAGATTTTACGTCCTCAAAAATCCAGTACGGTAATATTTCACTTTCCAGCAACCTCATGGCCTGGAGGCACCATGAGTAGAAGTGTCCGAGCAGCCCACACAGATGTCCCCCATAGAAGTTTGTGCGTGGCTCTCCCTCAGATCCCACACTGGGTGCACATCTCCAACCATCTCGGGATCCATCTGCCTGCCTGAAGAAATTCAGCAGCAGCGAATCGGGAAAGGAGAGGCGAGGGAAGCAGGGAAAGGCGAGGCAGGGTGGGAACAGCACGCAGTTAGAAGTGGCAAGTGTCGGCAGGAGAAGCTGCTACACGAAGCCAACAGGGGACTCAAAGACATGAGTGGTCTGGGGCAAACCATCCTACACACCTCAGCACCTCCTAAGGGCGCCACTGTGTAACAGCCCAGGACAGCAACTGGTGCTCCTTCAGATGCCCTGGGTCACCGAGGAGAGGGGCAACGAGGCTCCGTGGCTGCCATCCACTGAAGAAGGGATGGTTGCATCAGAGAGACCACCATCCCAACGGGTTAAAGCCAAAACCCACGTCTAGAGGCTTCGGCCATCTGGAACGCTCCCTCACTGAACTGACAATGCTGGGTAAGTGAGATGCTACTGTGGTCACCGGTGTAATGACACAGGGACAGGTCACCTTCTCTCGGGTCTGTCCGACAGACCCGGAGACTCAGTCCAGAATGGGGACCAGGAGAGAGAAAGGGCCCCTTCTACCCTCCCTGCTTCCTTCTTCTCGAACCTCCAGCTCTGAAGGACCTGGCCCTTCCCCAGACTGCAGAGTGGCTGACCTGCCCTGGGTCACTCCTTCTTCCAGAAAAGTCTCCAGCCCTACCAGGGGGACTTACCAGAACAGGGGCTGTCACAGGGAAAAGGGCCCCTTTGATGAGCCACTCCTCATAGAGGTGGTGAATAGCATTCAGGTATTCCTGCCGGGAAACACACACACACACACATGCACATAGGCCGTCACGAGTGGGGAGGGGAGCAAACCTCTCCACCAAGGATCTCGGGCAGGGGCGTGAACGTTCATGACCACGGGGAGTGGCTTGGACAAAGAGGTCTGCAACCACCAACCTGGCTCAGGTGGACAGCCACAAATGCAGCCCCTCCCTGCACCAGCCAGCCTGGGCATGGAGGCCGTGAGAGGCACCGCTCCAGCTGCTTACCGCCTCCCTCCAGCACCGCCCTGCTCACCTCCCCCTCCCACCCGACTTCTCACACTTGCGGCCACTTCTCCATCAGCAAAGCCACCAGTTCCTTCATGGTGGGGTCCACAGGTGCTCCACTGGCCAAGCGTCCCGCGCTGGGCAGCGTCTGAGCCTCCCAAGAGGACTGTGACCCTCACTGGCCTAGGAGACCTAATCCCGCTGCTTCCACCCCACCAGACAACTTGTGACCTGTGGGCCCTCTAGGCCATGAAGACCAATGTCAGAAAGCCCCACCAGGTGGAACCCAGGGGGAAAGAGGCCCGGACACGCACCAAGCCATCGGTGCCTCTGCACCAGGCAGGACTGGACAGACACCTTCTCATACACAGGCCATGGTGCTCTGGCCACCCACGGCCACCTTCCCAAGCAGCAATTTACTGCCAGTCCAAAAGCTCCCGGGGAAACCGCAATGCCACCTTTTCATCTACCACCGAGTTATCCCTTGGCAACGATAGATTTGTCCTAGAGGCCTTGTCAGAAATGCTAAGATAATGGCCCGGTTAATAATGGCTTGGAGGGACTCCAGACTTGTCATTTCTTCAGAACATCTGGGTCACCACACAGAGCGGCTGTGCCCTACCACGGACTGGCCAGGCCCCGCTCCACTGTGCCCTTCCTCCAATCACTCCTGTCTCCAGATTTCAAAGGAGCTACCTAGAAGGAGGCCTATGCCTTCATGGCTGGTATCAACCTTACTGGTGCCTGGGGAAGACAAGCCTGGGTGAGCCTTGACAGCCGGGTGGGTCTTCCAGGGCCCCCAGCCCAGCCCATCCTGAGCTCAGACCCCCATGACATCCCAGGAAATGCCTGCCCAGCCTCTGTCTGTGTACTCCCAGTGGCATTCACATGGGGCATTCAGTTCAGTATTAACTGAGCAACTCCTAGGTGCCAAGCCCTGGGAAGCATGATGGGAATGCAGAGGGAATAAGACCTGATCTTAAAAGGCTCACAGTTTGATGAGGAATGGGGAATAAACGTATAAACAAACAGTTTCAGTATGCTTGTCCTTAGGGCTGTGATCATAAGCCCAGAGGTTAGGAAAGCACAATGGAGGGAAGGTCAGGGAAGGCTTCCTGGAGAAGGTGACATCTGAGCTGAACTTAGAAGGCAGAAGAAACCATTACACAAAGGCACATTTGTATAACTGCAGGGTAAGTGTGAGCGTGTGTGTAGCCACGACTAGTCTCTGTGGCCAGACCATGAAAGGCAGGGAGTGGAGGGAGATAACGCCAATCAGGCAGGATGTGGGGTGGCATGCTATAGCAGGGACTTTACTCTAGACAGCAACAAGACGCCAAAGGGTTGGTGGCCGGGAAATTGCATGAGTGGTGTTCTGTACTGGAAACATCACCGCAGCAGCAACGTGGAGGCCAGGTTTCAGAGGGAACATGGGGAGTGAAGGAACAGGATAAGGACAGCAGTCCACCAGTTACAACAGTCCTGATATAGGCCCTGTGGCCCTGAGCCAGCACCCAGAAGGGCGAGGCACTGGTCAAGTACCAGAGAGGATGGCCTCCGAGCCCAGCACTGCCCTCAGCGCTGGGGATGTAGTTGCAAGCGGGAGGGAGGGTTCTAACGAGGCTCCAGAGCTGGGCACAACGGCAAGCCATCCTCAGGAGGCGGACAGGACACGCCCTGGGGGTACCTGGCGGGGAGCACAAGGGACGCCGTTGGGCACAGAGGGTGCCAACCACGGCATCCCGGACCCCAGGAACTGAGGCAGCTCTGGACTTCACACAGGCTCTCCAGCCACTGAGGAAGTCCGAGTTCACCCTGCGGTATACTCAGTTCCCATTTCTCTCTCCGCAAGGACAGCACAATGATCTCACGGAGGGAGGGGCCGGGCTGGGATGGAGGTGGTTTCCCGGCCATTAAGCGGGTTCAAGGGGGCTCTTACCAGGGGAATGACTGTCTCCTCTTCCCTGCATCTCAGCCGCAATCTCTGGTAACAGGTCTCAGGAGTGGTCCGGAGATACACTGAGATTTAAAAAAATAATATGTGGCTCTAATTACTCTGTTTGTGGCTTGGAAGTGGAGGGCAGGGAGTGGGACAAGGAAGACATGTGGGCAAGGCGTGGAGAGAAACATCTGCCAGCCGCTCTGAGCAGGAGACACAGACCAAAGCCAGCTCCCAGAGGGACCACTGACCAGCCGTGTGGCCGTCAGGCATCTTGACCCTCATCCCCACTTTCATTTTCTTTCCATGTGACCAGCCCCACAGGGTTGCTGTGAGGCTGACCGAGGTTCCACTTGTGCACGAAGCTTCGCATGGATTCTGGCGCAGCGGGTCTCAGTCAGTGTCCTGGTGCTGTCCCTCCTCCCTCCCTCACACACTGAAAAAACTCATTAAATCACAATGGACCCAGGGGAGAAGAGCTGGAGGAACAAAGACAAGGAGGGACCAGAAGCCCCCAGGTCCCGTCTGCCCTTGGAGAGAAGGCTGAATGAACGTGGGAAAAGAATCACCAGTGGTCAGGGCCGCGGCCGCTGCTCCTGCTAGCTGGCAGGCCCGCCAAGCACATCCTCCCTGGGGCCCTGGGACGGAGGTTGGGAGGGGCCTCTCACCTATCAGATCAACAGACATGTCGATGTTCCTCACAATCCAGTCAAACCATTCCGACAGAATCACATAGTCCACTTCAGGCATCTTCCCACTATAACGAGAGGTGTCAGGGTTTTATGCATCAAAAGGATCTGCGGGTGGCTTCTGTGTAAAGGGCGAGGCCCAGGGCGCCAGGGCAGAGCATGACCCACGATACTGGGCCCACGACACCTCCAACCCTCTGCCACCAGGGGACGGATTCTGGTCTAACACAGCAAGTGTCATGGAAGTGCCCAATGAGAGAGCTCATCTGGGATTTAAAAAAAAATTTTTTTTAAGATTTTTATTTATTTATTTGACAGAGAGAGAGACAGCCGGCGAGAGAGGGAACACAAGCAGGGGGAGTGGGAGAGGAAGAAGCAGGCTCCCAGGGGAGAAGCCCGATGTGGGGCTCGATCCCAGAACGCCGGGACCATGCCCTGAGCCGAAGGCAGACGCTTAACGACTGAGCCACCCAGGCGCCCCTCATCTGGGATTTAAACTCCAAGCAGAGAAAGGGGCTTTGAGGCCTGTCCCTGGCGAGCAGGGACAGTGCTCAGGTTGGAAGGCGGAGCAGCAAACCAATTTCACCTCCAGAAATTTATTTTGTGCAAATAATCATGGATGCCCACTGTAGCACCGCCAAAAATAATGAAAAAAATGAAACCTTAGCACGCCGATATAACAGCAAACCAAGCAGGAACTGAACGAAGGTGTCATAAAATAATATTTAATGACGTGGAAAACGCTCACAATTGAGTGTTTAGTGAGAACAGCAGGACATAAAATTGTGTGCAGTATGACCCAGCTGTATTTTCATGAGAAATCGTTCACACATTTTGAAAAGAGACTGGAAAGAAAGACAACAAAATGCATCCAGTGCTTTTCTCTGAGCTGTGGGACTATAGGAGACTTGAATGTTTTCTTTCTACCTTCCTGTATTTTCCAAAATCAGCAACATAGTACTTGTACTTCCCAGATCAGGGGTTGGGAGGAGGGGAAGTAACTGCATATTTAAAATGTTAACTGAAAAAGGAAGGAAGGAAGAAATCAAGACAAGAGACTAAGAGTGCAAGGGGCCTGGCGTCTCTCCCCGGCTCCTGCGCATTCCCACCCTCCCCAAAAGGAAACCCACAGGGAAGAGCCAGAGGACGGGCAGTGGGAGGACACACACCTGTCAAAGGCTGGGCAGGAGGGGAATTCTCCCATTTAATGCCCCACCCACCTTGGATACCATCGGGGATCCACCCAGAACAGGGTTTGGCAGGACTGGCTGCTGGACTGGGCCGTGCCTGCGTCCAGGTGCACAGGGCGGTTCCCGCTGCCGATGAATGGCAGGGAGGGGAGAGGAGCCCACTAGAAGGGTGGTCTGGAGCTGGCCCCCTCCTAGGAGCTAAGAATGGACTTCCACCTGGCAGGGAGAAGCGGTGTAGGGACGGGCATGGAGGGAGGAGAGAAGCTTAGACAGTTGGAGGGGGCATCTCTGGGAGACCAAGGCCACAAGCAGCCCTGCCTGGGGCCCATATGACAGGGCATGGCACAGACTGAAGAGGGACACCCGCCCCTAGTCCTTGAGACCGCCATGGTGCCCACAAGGGAGACCGGCTGTGCTCGGGCTGCGCAGCAGGAAGATGTACGGTGCCCGAGAGAGAACAGCAGGGGCAGAGGGGCAGCTGTTGCCACCTGAGAGGTCTTCAGGCATCAGACCTCAGCCAGGAGACCAGCGCAGATGAACATGTGAGGGCTCCCTGAAAGACTGGGGGAGGGCAGTGGGAGGAAAGCGCACAACACTGCAGAGGGGACCGGAGCCAGTGAAATCCAGGAACTAAAGGTAAGGACTTTAGGACCACGAGCTGGTATGGCATGAGGACAGGGGGCTGCCCAGCCCCTAGTTCTTTCCTCCTATCTCCTTAAGAGTAGCCCATTCTTTATTCAGGGTCGCTCCACCGGCCTGAATGCTCCAGGGAAACCTGACCCCACCGCAAGCTTCAGGGGAGGCCCAGTTGGCCTAAGGGAAATACTCTCTTCTCACCAAGCTGAGCCGATCAGGACAAGGCAACCCCTGGCCATAGGTGCCCAGCCTGGACCAGTGAGACATGAGGGAGGTTTGCAGTGGTTGATGGAAACCATGCTTCCTCATACTTAGAGGAAAGTCACTAGCAAAACACCTACCCCCTGGCCAGCAGGTGAGAAGCCTGGTTCTGCCACAGCCATTTTGTCACCATGAGGGAATCATATTGAGGACACAAACAAGACACAGAGTAGGAAAACAAGGCCAGAGCCACTGAATGAAGCCAACCCTGAGCCTGCCATTAAGATAGCAGTAACAACCTCACTGTTCCTACTCTGAGTTGGGTTTCTAAAGTTAGTTGCAGCTGGGAGTATCTGATTTCAGAAACCAAACCACTCTCTCTTTACATGCTTTCCTTCTCTGGGAAACAAAGTTTTGTTCTTCAGAACAGAAGTGACTCGGAGGGAATGAGGATTTCCAAAATGGAAGGTGCTCATCAGCCCCTCCCCTTCTCCACTAACACACACACACACACACACACACACACACACACACACAGAGAGAGAGAGAACAGACTAGCAACACAGGGTCGTGGGCCAGTCGGCAGCGCGCAGAGGGAGAGTGGCCCAGGGCGGCGGTCTCGCAAGTCACGGACGCTGGACAGTCAGGCATCAGACTCTGCCCTGGAGAACTTCACACATGTCCGCAAGGCTCAAGGCAGATGATGCCAGATCCCAGAGCTGGGAGGATCCCCGATGCTGCCCCTGCTGAGCCACAGTGCAGAACACTTGAGAGCATAGCCTTAACTCAAAACCCAAACCAACCCCACCAGAAAAGAGTGTCACATGTACACAGAAGGGCATGGAAACATGGGGAGGGGACTCACAAGTGCGGGGGTCTCTGCGGCCTGAGCGCCGAGGCTCCCCTGGCAATCAGCTCCAGGTTCTCTCAGGACACGTCCTGGGTGGCTCAGGGGTTTCCCCAGCCCAGCCCAAAGTGGAGGCTTCTCCCACGGGGCTGAGAACAGACAGAGGCAGCGGGACACCCCTTTCTAAGGCTCTCCCGGAGAGGGTCTCTACAGGGGCAGCGCTCTGGGGCAGCCTCCCTGAGGGCAAGGTCTGCAGACAGAGCTCCAGGAAACCCTTCTGAGGCTGCTGGGAGCACTATGGGTGGCGGGAGAATCCAGGACAGCCCGTCACTGGCTAAGCTGAATGAGGAACCCGAGGCCTGGTGTCCAGGACCCAGGGATGTCAGGCAGCAGGCGCTGTTTAATCCATATCTGCAGTTTTCCTCCCAGAAGCTCTGCCCGGCTCCGCCTGTGTTGGACTTAAGAACAGGGTGCCCAGCACCACGACCAAGCCACTGCCGGGGCCAGCGCCTCTCTACAGAAAATCCAACCACATGACTCTCACCAACAGCAGACTGGGTGCCCTGAGGGGGTTTCACGGTGCCTTCCCCTTCCCCAGGGTGGCAAACCCGAGGTCCTGGGTCCACACAAATCCTGCTGGCTGTTTGGCTGGGAACAGTTTGCTGCCACCTTCCCCCTGAGGCCCACCGAGTCCCCAGTTTGCACAGCACAGGTCAGAACAGAAACCTCACACTCCAATGCCAGCCCCCTGTTTACATTATTATTATTATTATTATTATTATTATTTTGCTTTTTGCAAGGTCACTTTAGTCCCAATTTACAGATGAGGAAAACTGAGGCCCAGAGCAGTGAAGCCCAACTCAGTCTGAGCAGGATTTTCAGCCTGGCTCTCCATGGCCCCCAAACCCACATGATTTCCATGACATCACTCGCCCTATCTGGTCTGTCTGAGGATGGGGCCTTTGTGGACACTCCAGTGCCTCTTTGGCCTCAGCTGGAGGAAAGGCACAGCTCTCAAGGTCATGACCCAAGCCCAAGTCCCCAGTCTAGACCAGAGCAGGGGAGGAATCCAAGCTCCAAGGCCAGCTAGGGAGACAGGAGGACCTGCCTATTGTTCCAAACGCAGGGTCTTAATCAACGTCCACCAGCCCCAGGTGAGTCAGCTGTCATTTCCCAGCTGGGTCCCACTCAATCCCCCTACTTCTGTTCTCAGAAAAAGGCAACCAGCAATCTTGTAAAACCTTTGCATTCAATTATTCAGCCCCCGGGGCTTGGGCCCATAATTGCCTGTGAGGCTTTCTCACCACCTTCAGCTTTTCCTTTCAGCCGGGTGCCCACGCCTCACAACGCCTCACAAGTTGCCGGTCGTTAAGGAGGTGATGTAACTGGAATCTTCCTCTTCAGCAATTACCACGCTGCTCTCACACCCCTGGCCAGCATAATTGCACTTAGGTTCTGTCCGCCCCAAACCTGCTGCAGTGGGGGGTCCAGAAGACACAGGTCTCTCCCTAGGGGGCCCACAAGGCAAGGATGCCTTCCAGAAATTTTGCTTCAGGGGATGCAGAATGCCAGTATGTGGCCTGCCGTAACCTTCCACCAGGGCCCCCCCAGATCCCAAGCCAAGGTTGGAATGTTTCTCGACGGCTTTTGAGAAAGAGAAAAGGACCAACGGAAGGGCAGCAGCAACTTGCCCCCTGCCCTGGGAAAGGACTGTCCCCATCACGGCACAGTAGGAAGCTTTCTCCTTGAGCACCTGAGGGTGGGGGGAGGCAGGAGGTCAGGCAGGAGCTGTCACTCCACACAAGCCATCCTGGGGTTCCCAGCGCCCAGCTGACCTCCCCACAGGCGGGAACCAAAACATTCTCTTTTAGGTGCGGGCCAAGGATGCAGCTAAACTCAGTTCTAGCATACATTTAGTTTAGTCTCAAAATGACAGTCATCTGTATTTGGGGGGAGCAGAAACCTCTCAAAACATCTACTTTCTCAGTAACACTACATGGTGGCTGACCCACTGCATCGAGGAAAGCTGGCGTTGTAAGGAGACTGACCTCGACGAAAGCCCACATTTCACACTATCCTGCACCCATCACTTCATTAGCTCTGGCTACAAAGACGCTACTGTGCCTCCACACAGAAAACCTTTGGCCTATGGCTGCTCCTCTCCTGGCCCAGGAGTAAACCTGGAGATCCTTCAAACAAAGAAAACACAAGAAAACCCCCAACAACTAAAACCTGAAGCAACAAATGAGAAATGAACAAACAGCAGGCAGCACAGGAAACAGGAAGCCCCGCATTGCAGAACTTTCACCAAGATGGGCCACCTGCCCTCAAGAAAGCCTGCAGGACCGGGCTCTTGCTCTCCTGACCCCAAGGAAACCACAGGAACAAAACTCTCAGGAAAATTGCCTGGCATTAGGGCGGAGAGCTCCTTGCGACTGGTTCTTCTGAGGCCTTATTCCTCCAAGTGTGCTCTCCAACCCGTAGGACGGTGGCCGCCCAGGGTTCTTTAGCTAGAAATGCAGGTTCTCAGGCCCCACCCTGGACTCCACAAAGCAGCATGTGTGTGTTAACAAGACGTATGGTGATCTGTGGGAGCAGCCCACCATCAGGCCTGGGTGGAAAGAGACAGAGGCCTGACTCCCCCAAGTCGGCGTCCTGGGGGCTCCACCCAGTCTGAAGCTTCTGGCCTTAAAGAAACCCAGAGGTCGGGGCACCTGGGTGGCACAGCGGTTAAAGCGTCTGCCTTCGGCTCAGGGCGTGATCCCGGTGTTACGGGATCGAGCCCCACGTCAGGCTCCTCCACTATGAGCCTGCTTCTTCCTCTCCCACTCCCCCTGCTTGTGTTCCCTCTCTCGCTGGCTGTCTCTATCTCTGTCAAATAAATAAATAAAATCTTTAAAAAAAAAAAAAAAAAAAAAAAAAGAAACCCAGAGGTCTGTCACCACTCCCTCATTCCTGCTGCCCCACACAGCAGGCCACGGGGCAGCTCCCCCCGTCCAGCCGCCTGCCCCATGAGGAAGGGCACCAGCCTGCTGATCCCATCTCAGTCCCTGCTCTGCCGAAAGGGTCAACAGTACCTACACCTCAGGGCTGCCTTGAGGGCTCAAAGGGGAGAAGTGTGAAGAACCGGACAATAAATGTGGCACCTGGCCCGCCCCTGGACCACTTGAGCAAATGCCCTTGTTTCCAGGGAACACAGATAACCTGGTACAGGTCACAACTGAATTCCCTGTGCTGGGAAGGTTCTTCTCAGAGCCCCTCCCAAATCTGGGAACTCTGGGACCCGTGGGCGAGGAACGGGGTACTCCAAGCCACACTGTAAGCATGGTATTTGTTACACATACAAACAGAAGAACACATTACAGAACAGAATGCAAAGTCCACGTGAATTTCTAAGACAAAAGAGGAGACTTAGAAAGCAACTTCGGATTTGCTAGCAGGCTTCTTCCGGCTACAGGGGCTCGGAGGGCAGCAGAGAAGCAACCACCTGTGTGAGCCATCCTCGGCCTCTGGAGGACTTCAGTGAACGGGTTAGAGGAGTACTGCCTTCTCCCATCTCCCTGAAACCGAAAGAGGCAGATGGCCTGGCCCCCAGGCTGCCACAGTGTTCCCAGCAGCCTCTGGAGTGCCCAAGGTCATGCACCAACCAACAGCATCTGGGCTGCACCAAGTGATACCAGCGACCAATCTTCAGGCTCCGATAAGGTCCTCAGGGGAATCCATGCTCTCCCAAGGCCGTATGAACTTGAACCAATTAGATCCCAAGGAAAGGAACAGGGACACAGTAAATTTCTCCTATGGTTCACTGTCCTACAGAAATCCTAACCACGGATGCTAGGCATTCTGGGAGGGCCAGGGTGAGGCATAAACATGAAGTTAACAGGGCAGAAAAGGAGCTCAAAAAAATTAAAAGCTATAGTCTTTTCCTACACTACCCACAAGACAGCCCAGGGCAAGGGCCATGTTTTCTGGACCTATGACCTCACCACAGCCACAGAGATTAGGAAATCAGAATCAGCCATCAGAAGTGCTAGAATGAAGGGCGACGGGCATGAGTACCCAAAGCCCATGGACATCGGCTAAAACTGCCTCCTAGGAAAACAGACTAATGGCTCCTAGGGAAATCCGCCAGGTGTTGGGCAGTCTACAGGTGGGGGCCGCGGGTGGCTAACTGACCAATTTCGTGAAAAGCAGGGTTGGCAAGGACCTGCATAAGGGGCACAAAACCTAAACTAGGCAATTGTTCCATAGGGTCTCCGGAGATAGACAACAGGAATTAGAGATGTGAAGGGCTTGGGGAGGTTCAGGAACTTGGCTGTGCTCACAAAGACAGCAAATTCCAGAGCCAGGAGGGGACCCAGGTTCCCCCAACTCCAACCCTGGGCCTCTGGTCATTCCATTCCAGGTTACTGTCTTCAAAAGGAGCCACTGGCTGCCACACAGAACCGGCCACGCTGATGGCAATTACAAGACAGACAGCCTCGCTAGGCGAAGGGCACAGGAAGTCCCACCCCGCTGCCCAGGGTCCACTTCTCAGGCTATGTTTTCATTAGAGCAATAAACAAACACCAGTGGAGTTCCTTCGTTCTTTCTCTTCCGTCCTCTGCCTGTCCCTCCCTCAGGCGGAGGCATGGATAAGCAGGGAGCAAGGAGAGTGAAGGGTTGGGTAAACCTGCACTGGACACCTCGGCCCCACTGAAATCCCAGACAGCGCAGGGAGGACGGGGCTCTAGCATCAGGCCCACTCCTGCTGGAAGGCTGGAGGACAAAGCTACAGTCAGGACTCGCCCTGGCTGCTGTCCTGACCCCATGGCATTAGCCTAATGCTCTGAATGGATGGGAGCAGAGGCTCTCGTTTTGGGGCCACACAGGCCAATGAGCATGACCCACAGCAGCTCAGGACCAACGGGAGAAGCCTTTTTAGTGGCCCCCTCGAAGTAGCTGGGGCCAGAGCCTGGAGAATATGTTCAGCTGGAGACCCAAGAGCAGCCCCAAGTTGCATCGCCCAGCAATAGCTAACGACATGGCCCAGGGGCCAGCCCTGGGCTGGGTCCGAGCTAGGCAAGTACACCCGATGTGGCCGGTCCTCCTGTCCTCAAGGAGCTTATGGGGCTGTGGGGATGACACACAACAGACAATTGAACAAATAAACAGACTAAGTTGAACCACGTGTAACTGCCATTTTTGTAGGTCAAAACTGGTCAAATATTAATAATTCCACATGGTTGAACCTACTTAAAAGTTGTCTTAAATACTATAAAGAAAGGCAACAGGAAGACGTAATTAAAAATGGGAAAGTGGTCTCATCTAGACGGGGTGGCTGGGGAGGGCTGGGAGAGGCGACACTGAGGACAGCTGCAGATGAGAGGGAGCGGGGAGCCAGCATGTAGAGAGTGGCAGGCGGATGTCAGGACAAACCTGACGTCAGGACCTCTGGGTGAGGGAGCTCAAGGCGGGAAGCAGCAGTAATGTGGGGGCTGGCAAGGAGAGGGTGACCAGGAGCACAGCTACTGAGGAGGGAGGGGCATGGAAGGGGTTCATGCTTCAGATTGCAGCCTGTAGCCCATCTCCCCAAGACCCCTAAAATCAGCAGTCCACTGAGCACAGAAATCGGGAGGGTCCCAAGCCTCTGAGGCCTCAGCACGGTGGGCCACCAGAAGTCCCCTATGTCTATATGACAGAGTCCACTCCCATGAAGGCAGAAGACAGCTGAGAGCGAAACTGTAACAAATACTGAGCAAAATGTTCTAGACGGAGTGCTCTGTGGCTCTGGGTCTTCACCCAGCCCCACATCCTCCCCCTTTGCCATGTGACCCACATGGGCCCTCCCAACCTCTCAGCCTGGGGTCAGCTTGTGGGGCCTGCTTTGGCCAATGGGACGTCAGCAAACGTGAAGCTGAGGCCTCCACGCACTCGTGCATTCCTACTGGGGCCCCTGCTCTCCGCTGTCACCATGAGACGTGCCCAGGCTAGCTTGCTGGTCCCGTAGGAGGATGACAGGCAGGAAGAGAGAGATGAGACACCCCAGTCACCCCTGTTGGAGCCATTCTAGACCAGCCAACCCCCAGACATACCGTGGAGCCCAGCCATCTGGGTCAGCAGAGCCCCCTGGCTGACCACCCTTGATGCCTGAGCAATCACAGCGGGAAAACTGTCTGCCACTGAGGGTCTGTGGTCAGCTGTTACAGAGCACGACCATGGCAGGAGCTAACAGATACAACTGGTAGGTACTCAAGAGCTGTCACATGAATAAACACGTTCCAATTTCATTTCTACAAAATCAGTGGTTTCACAAATTATCAATTGTGCAAACTACGGTACCTTCTGTATAGGTTTTCTACAAAAATATATCTTGCGCTGTGAATCGACCGCTCCATCAACCGTACAGGTGATGTCTAAAAGAAAACAAAGTGATTCAAGGACTCAGGTCAGGAAGGCGTGAAGGATGCCTGTTGGTCCCCCCACCTGCGATCTACACCAAACACAAGAACAGAGAAGCTGTGGGAGATGGAGGCAGCCACCAGAGCAATAGTGTGAGTCCGACACGGGGCTCAGCTGCGCTCCGCCATCGGTCTGGGACCCTCCCCACACCCCGAAGCTCAGTGGCCAGTGCAGTAACACAGGGACTGACGGCTTGTCAGCAGCGGCCTCTTTCACTGCAGAGGTGAGGCTCAACTGGATTATTGACTTGGGGAAGTGCTAAAAAAAACTGCCAAGTGCTGTCCAGCAGAGTGCTGTCAAGTGGAAAGTGTGGTAATTATGGAGCTAAATAATGTGTGCTTGCTTAAGCAGAGGGATCTGAACGCCAAAGGCAGAGATGCGAGAGGCCTGGGGTATGGCTGACATTTGGGGACTCTGCCCTCAGTGACTGACGGCCTGGCTTTCTGGAGCCCCGCAAAGATGTGAGACCTTGGTGCCTCCTCACAGGGCTGGCTGGGAACCACTGCAGCCCTGTGGAAACTGGGAAGGACTCTGCCCAACTGGGCACACCCTGCTCTCACTCAGCCTGGCCCATAGCACCCACGGCACCCGGACCAGCCAATCACAGGCACCTTCAAAGCCATAACCCAGGGGGCGCCTGGGTGGCACAGCGGTTAAGCATCTGCCTTTGGCTCAGGGCGTGATCCCGGCGTTATGGGATCGAGCCCCACATCAGGCTCCTCTGCTATGAGCCTGCTTCTTCCTCTCCCACTCCCCCTGCTTGTGTTCCCTCTCTCACTGGCTGTCTCTATCTCTGTCGAATAAATAAATAAAATCTTAAAAAAAAAAAAAAAAAGCCATAACCCAGGAATTGCCTGACTCTCTCCTTGCGTTTATCCGTCCATCCATCCTCCTTTCCATTTTCTCCATTCTCTCCTTAGGACTCTCTGCTGCCCATCTACTACGAGCTCCCCACTCATCCATCTCTCCTTCTGCTCCTCTTTCCTCGTCTGTCCATCTCTCTCTCTCTCTCTGCGTCCTTCATGGGAGATTTCCCTAACTAGAGAAACACACATATGTCCCCTTATATTCAGATCTGTTAGCTACAATTTAGATTTGCAATCGAGTGCCTGCTCAGGGGAAGCAGGGTGGGCAAAGGAGGAAAGTGCCAATCTCAGATGCTCTGACCTGTATCATTTAGATAGATATTTGGGGAAACAGAAATTCATATGGTTCTGCTCCTATCTTTCCATTTTTAGAAGATGCAGATTTGTAGAATGATAGCTCCAGTCACAACCGCCCAGCCCTGGATGGAACCATCCAGCGGAGTGGCTGTGGCAACATCTGCTGTAGGGATCTCCTGCCTCCTTCACAGAGAGCAGCCAAAGCTGGCCTTTCAGGTTGTGCTTTCAATTTTGAGCCACAGGGGCCAATCAGGCTCTCCTCAGCCAGCCTCTTTTCTAAGAGACTCCATCCCTATGCAGAGACCCCGACGGGTCTAAGCAGCATCTCTGTGCCCTGTGATCTGTCCCAACTGGCCCAGGGCTAGACACGGGACCCAAGCGTAGCCAGTCAGATTCTTTCTCCCAAGAATTTGAACCAAGAGCCAGATCTCGTGAAGGTTAGATCAGTGGTCCTCAAACATGCAAGCCAACAAAGCAGGCATTAAAATCACCTGGAGAGCTTGATAAAGCATATATTGCTGGGCCTCGTCTCCAGAACTTTTGCTTCAGCAGGTCTGGGATGGGGCCCGAAACTGTGCATTTCTAACAAGTTCCCAGGAGCTCCTGCTGCTCCAGCTCCAGGCACGCTTGGAGAAGAACTGAGGTAAATAACGTTGAGCCCAGAAGTGGTCAGGTCATGAAGACTTGGGCTCACCGTGGCCTCCCTAGCAATTCTGAGGCTAGCTGAGGTTGCTGTTGGGGGCGCTGGAGGCTGGATTTGGGAGAGCAGCAGGAACAGGAAACCTTGGCCCCAGACACAGAGAAAGCTGAGCAGCGCTCAAGGTCCCGAACAGCTTCCTTGTGAGGTTTCTCTTCCTGGCAATCGTATACCCCCCACGTGAAGAACACTTTCAGAAGGCTGAAGCTGAGCATCTGAAATGTACCTGAGGACGAGTGTGGTGTTCCAGCATGGTGAGCTGCACGTACGTCTGCAGCGTGAGGCCCCATCGACAGGCATCGCGGTACATCAGACCCTGCACAAGGGAGAATGCAGCATTTTACCTCAAAGAGCTCTAGCTGTAGGACTCTGGTCTCTTCAGTCACTGACGGGTTCTCATGAAGCCCACATGGGGCTGCGGTGGGGCCAGGAATGAAACTAACATGGTCTCGAGGCCCTCAGGAGAGAGTGGACAGGCACTGGAGCAGTGCTAGGACAACCAAGGAACAGCTGTGATAGGAGCCTATATAAAGTCCCCAGGGAACACTCATGCAGTCACTTGTGTTTGTGGAGTACCCTGCAGTCACTTCTCCACCCAGCAGTCAACACGCGCCTGTTAAACCTCAGCTTCTCTACTCAGAATCTTCCAGTAGCTTCCCGTTGCGTTCAGAATGAAATCCAAAGCCCTTACCAAGGCCCACAGGGCCCTAGGAAATCACTTCCATCTTCTCTTGTCCTCTAATATCCTTCCTCTGACTCAATGTGCTTCCAACCACAGGAGCCTTCTGAGTGTTCCCCCAAACACCCAAGCATGACCCTACCTCAGGGCCTTTGCATTTGCCGTGCCTTCTAACGGAACACTCTTGCTCCAGATATCTGCACTGCTCACTCCCTCTTATGTGTAAGTCTGTGCTCTGATGTCACCTGAGCAGAGATGCCTTCCCCAACTATCCTACTCAAAAGAGTAGCCCTATGCCCATCATTCTCTCTTGCCTGTACACATAAAACAGACCATGTTCCATATTCCACTTGCTAATTATCTAAAATTCTGCTCTTTTCCACATTTTTGTTTTTGTTTTTTTCTCTTGGTGTTAACAAATGAAATTCTAGTGCTCTGCTTTCACCCTGCAGGTGAAAGAAAATCTGAGACAGGTTAGGAGAAAACGTCCTTCTTGTCTGAAGGCTGCACAAACACCTTCCTGCATCAGAAAGCCGATTTGGATAAAGTGATGAATTGAGACTTTTCACAAAACTGTCAATCTTGCCCTTCTTTCCAGAGTGGAAATGTGTGTCAAAATATCTAATTCTATTCTACTTTGTGTTATAAAACTGTCATTGGAAATGCTCCTTGTACCACGGAGACTCAGACTGCTGAGACTGGGACTGTGTCCTGTGAAATGTCACCTCTGAGCCCTAACGTATGTCTATGACCTAATTGACCCAATAATCCAGCCCTGGTCTCCAGAGAATATGAATGTTTCTTTGTTACGCTCAAATGAGAATGACTGGCATTCCATCTTCTCCCACATGCACAAAGGCAAAACTTTTCATGTCTCTGAGAGTCTTTGCCTTACTGAAATAATATCCTTTTGCCTGGTTGAGAGGCTTTCATAGCTCCTATCGCCACCCGCCAAATCATACGCCAACCTGTCTTGTGCCTCCCTGCACTGGAATATGAAGGCCAAGGGAGGAAGAGCTTTGGGTTGCTTGCTGCCCGTGTCTAGGACAGTGTCTGGCACTGAAAGGCATGCAGTAGAACTGGTACAACGAATGAAGGAGTAAGCACCCACTAAGTGTGTGATAGGACACTATGTTCTAGCAAACAGCTATCAGCCAGGGTAAGGACAGTCCCTGCCACTAGTGGAACTCAGCGCCTACAGAACCACACGAGGAGATGTCAGTGGTGTTGCTGGAAACGAAATGACAGCACCAGCTCCCCTGGTCCTCCGGTCAGACCGAGGTCTGTCATTTGCCAGCAGTAAGATACCGCGGGCAACTTATCTGAGCTGCAGTTCCCTCACTCGAAAACTGAAACTAATCATCTGTCCATCACGGGGCAGGAGCCCAGAAGCAACATCCCTTTCTTCATGTCCCTCTTCCCGGACTCAAACCCCACCCATTTCTTGGAAGCAGCCAGAGCAGAGCCTTCTGCCTGAGGCAGACAGGGGAAGGGACGCAAGCACACCATAGACCCTGCTTGCTAGGCCCACCCTTGGGAAAGCAGACAGGGAGCTTCAGGGTGAGCCAGATTCAGCCGCTGGACATTGGCAAGTGCAAACCCAAATCAGAGGCTTCCCAAGGAACCTGGTTACTTAGAGACAGGTCCTGGGGGTAAAGTCTGGGGAGACCTCGGTTCTAAGGAGGTTTTTCTAGGAGAGGGTAGGGGTAGAATTAGCGGCAGGAAATGGACACCCCTGATAGCCAAGACGGACCACTTGGGATAGTTTGCGACAGCTGACAGGAGTCCCCATGATCTGCAAACGCCCAGCCAGGCCTCAGAGACCCTTGACCTCAGAACGTGAATATGCTGCCATTTTCCATTTGTCCCCTCCCTCTTCTCCACCAGCCCAGGAAGAGCCCAGAAAAGGCCTGTGCAGGGAGGGGGCAGGCTCAGCACCACCATTCCCAGCACTGAGGTAGAAGCTGGCAGTCACGCAGTAGCCAACACACCCACCAGAGGATTATGACCTCGGACATTTCTCCACTTGGGCACTGGCTCCTGTAACACCTGCAAGAAAAGAAAACATCAGAGGTCTGACATTCCTCAGGATGTGGGCCCCGGGGTGGACCGAAAGAGCTGGGCAACCCTCTCTGCGAAGCCACAACTCCACCTGGATGTGGTTTTCTCACATGCCTTCCCAAAGGGACATCACAACAGTGTCTGTCCCTGCATGCAAGTCTACACACATGCCACCTTTCCGGTGGCCTCGGGAGCTCCCCAAGAGCAAGGCAGTTCTCTTGATCTCTCCTCCGTGTGTTCCATCCCAGCCCTGACTGTCCCCACGTCGTTGGGCTGAGCAGACAGGGGAGAGAAAGCAAGAACGAAGCTACTTGCGGCACTTCCGGCTGTCCTGTGAAGCCCAGCTTCCCTGCTTGGGGGCTCCCCCTCCCCTCCTCCCTCTGGTCTCTGCATTGGGCACGCTGACAGCTAAGAGTCACGATGCATTAGTTCACTTCCTAAACTGTGCCAGAGCCTCTCTGGGGTACAGGTATGTGCTGGAAAGGATTTAAGTGGGGCTCTTGGTGCCAAGATTTTGAGAGTACCTGGATCCATCTGGGGACCTGAAAGTGCATGTGAGCAGGGTCTATAGGCCACAGAAGACCAAAGGAAAGCAATGCGTGGGACCCATGAAGAGTAACCTCCCCCCACCTTCCACACCTCTGTGCCTTTGCTCATGCTGTTCCTTCTGCCCAGTATGCCCATGTCACCTCATTTCACATCAACTTCCATGTCATGGAAACTCCTACACATCGTTCAGACTCCAGCTCAAATAGCCCTTCCTCCGTGAATCATCCCCTGCCCCTCCCACGTGCCCTCTCTGTCTGGGTCTTCAGCGCTCTGTTCCTGTCCCGAGTAGCATGTGCTGCTCTGCTCGATCACAGGCAGCCTTGACCTGTGCTCCCTCTGAGGCACTATCATGCAACACTGACTGAGGACTCCCTGTGCCAGGTGCCATGTTAGGCAAGAGCAAAACCACCTCGGTCCCTGCTCTTATGGAACTTTAAACTTGGGGCACCTGGGTGGCTCAATGGGTTGAGAGTCTGACTCTTGGTTTCAGCTCAGGTCATGATCTCAGGGTCCTGGAACTGAGCCCCGCATGGGGCTGTGTGCTCAGCAGGGAGTCTACTCAAGATGCTCACTCACTCTCTCTCTCTCTCTCTCTCCCCCTCTGCCCCTCCCTCTACTCACGTGTGCACACACACTCTCTCCATCTCTCTCTCTAAAATAAATGAACCTTAAAAAAAAAAAAAACTTACTGGGAGAAGCAGACCTTATTCAGATCATCACAGAAATCACATATTTTCAAGCCCCAAGAAGTAGTCTGAAACAAGGATACAGAGGGACCAGAAGAATCCATACCAAGAAGGGTAACCCAGCTGGGGAGGTCTAAGAGCATTGAGCTGAGATCCAAAGGTTAAGTGAGGTCTTCCGAAAGCCAACAAAGCTCTCCATATTCCAGAAGAACCAAACAAGGGTGTGGTCCCCCAAGCCAGCCAGCCAGGGCTGCGATAAGGCTCCACCACACGCAAGCACGGCGACCGTGGCCATTCAGTTACCTCACTAAGCCTCTTTCCTGCTCTGCAACCGAGGTCATTATTGTACCTCCCTCCCAGAGACGACTCTTACAAGGCCAAAATCAATTAGACAACAGAATGAAGCCTCAACACAGTGCCTGGCATATAGCATTATCCCTACTAGGTGCTGACTTTCGTTGCTGTGATTATTTCTGTGGTTGTTTCCTGGCTCCAGGTTCTGACGAGGGAACATTAAGTGCCCCTAAAGTGCCAAGTAGTGTGCCACCACTCAGGACAGGCATGTCAGGAACCCTTAGACCCTTGCCTCTCCAGGTGTGTGACTCACTAGGAGGACGCACAGGACACAGCCTAGAGTGATATTCGCAGCTAAGATTTGTTACAGGGAGAGGCTACAAAAACAAAATTGGCAAAGAGAAAGGGGTGCACAGAGCAAAGTCTGCGGGGAGACCAGGCACAAGGTTCTCAGGAGCCTCTTTCAGGGGAGTCACACAGGAAGTACTGCTCCCCCCGCCCCAGCAGCAAGCTGTGACAACACGGGTGAGGTGGCATCTGCCGGGGAAGCTGGCCTGAGCCCAGAAGTTCAGGGTTTTCATCAGAGTTCAGGCACGTAGGCAGTCTCCGGCCGGCACACGTAAAAATTCCAGACTCCCAGAAAGCAAGCAGGCACAAACAGTTCAGGCAGAGAGAGCCATCTCTATCAGTTAGGAAATGGTGGAACTCTCCCAAAATCTAAGTTCCCACACTCCAGCCAAGGGCCAGCCTTGCACACAAGACGCTCTGAGGACAGCGCTCCTGGGCCTGCAAACTTTTCTGCAAAGCAAGATGAGGGCTACAGAATATTTATTCTTTTTATCAAATCATATGTAAATCTTTTTTAAATTATTTTTATTTATTTATTTATTTGAGAGAGGAAGAGAGAGGAGGAGCAGAGGAAGAGGGACAAGCAGACTCTGTGCCGGGCAAGGAGCCAATGTGGGGCTCAATCCCAGGACCCAGAGATCAGGACCTGAGCCGAAATCAAGAGTCGGATGCTTAACCGACTGTGCCACCTAGGCACCCCTCAAACCATATATATCTTTAATAGAAGTAAAAAGCAAGAAGAGAAAGAAGGAAAGAAAATACCTCTAAACGTATGAAAATAGGAGGATCTATAGTAAAAAGACACAGACACAATTACCCCACTAAACTCTTCCAGAAAGAAGAGGCAGGGTCTTAGTGTAGAGGAACTTCTCAAATATCTGTGAGGTTATTCTGAGTGACTGGGCTGTAAATAAACTAGAAATTATGTTAACTGGCCACCCAGGGTAATATCCCCCAGCTAGGACACGGATATCTCAGATGTAACACTGTAATATTCCAGCCACTCTCAACAGTCTGTAGACCCCTCCTAACCAGACCACAGGGAAGTCTAGACCTACACTGTCCAACACGGTGGCCGTGAGCCACGTGTAGCTCTTACAAACTTCAAATGTGACTAGTCCAAACTGAGATATACCGTAAGTATAAACTACATTCCAGATTTCAAAGACTTGGTATGAAAAACAGTATGCAAAATAGCTCAGTGATGGTTTTTACACTGATTACATGTTGACACGATAACTTTTAGATATAGTATGTCAAATTAGCTATTACTATAATTATTATTATTATTTTAGCAAAACTGTTAGAAATTTCACATTACACATGTGGCTCACATTTTATTTCTATGGGCCATGGCTGGTCTACACCCTCTGTAAGTCACTCCTCGAGCTTTTACAGGTTCTCTCGAACCCAGTATGGAGGCCATACCTCAACTTCTGTTGTGTTGGAGAAGAACTCGAGGCACGTCGTCTTCCCGCTTGCAATGTTGCCCTCAACACAAACCTAACAAAAGACAAATGCACATGAGAACCAACAATCAAGCACATCTAGGGGGAGTATCAGGGAAGACTTTCTAGGGAAGGGCTCAGGTGAACAGCATAAATGATTCAGTCGAAGACCACAATGTGCACACAAAATTCCCTCCACAGGAAATTTCCACAGTCCCACCATGAGCAGTAACAAATGGACTCTCAGCCCTGGTGGCCGGCTCCAGGCCCACCACTGATGGCCACCAGGCCACTGCCCTCCAGGACAGACCCTCCCTTA
This sequence comes from Ursus arctos, assembly GCF_023065955.2. Taxonomy (NCBI): domain Eukaryota; kingdom Metazoa; phylum Chordata; class Mammalia; order Carnivora; family Ursidae; genus Ursus; species Ursus arctos. The sequence goes on from NW_026622863.1 coordinate 21,815,127, forward strand.
TGTTGCCTCCTAGGCCCACTGCCCACCCCCCAACTCTGCCCTTCCCTAGATCAGTCCCTCAGACTCTTAGGTCCAAGTGTCCTGCCTCCTTAACTGGAGTCTAGTGGCTTTGAGGCTGGGAAGCATGTATACGGTCTATAGTACGTCACTCACTGCTTTACCCAGAAAGACATGGGCTGCAAAGTATTCGGACAGGAGAGGACTTGGTGGAGCCCCTTGCTGCAGGACAGGCCATAAGATGGGTAACGTATATTGGTACCACATTCAACCTTGCCACCTTAGCAGTGGCTCCTAACATTTTCACAGAAGAGAAAAACGAGGCTTGTGGAAGGGGATAAAGCAGAGAGGACAGTTTAAACCCATACTCTGCTCACACTAACTGCACTGGGCGAGTGGGCTCAGCCATCAGGGCACAGTGACCTTTAAACCCAGACCGGAGGCACCCAGAGAAACGTGAGCCATGCATATGACTTGCCCAAGACGCTGGGCCTGGCCAAGGAAAGAGATGGATTCCCACGTAGGCCTGGCAGACCCTTTTCATGACCCCAGGGCAGCCTCAGTCACACCCCATATAAAACAGGGGGTCACAGTAGGCCATCTCACCTTGCTCCGCCCACTATAAACTCTACCAGTCAGCCGTGAAGGTTTCCTCCCGCCTTGATCCTAATGGGTATCCAGGAGACCAATCACACTTCCAGCAGATGCCAGGCCCCCCTCCAATTTTGGGGCCCCACCAGCTTACTCCCTCAGAATGCAAAACTGCAAAATAAATCTAACGGAGGGCACAAAAGGCAGATCCAATCAGGGCCCTAATGGATTTGATGTTTTACTGCTGCTCTTTAAAGGAAACCACTTTTTTCTCTTCCTAGAAAATGAAGAGGAGCTCAACCTGGACATTGTTCTGCATAGACTTTGTTTCTTTCCTGTTCACTGCAGGAAACATTGTTTAGATGACACCTTCTTCCAGAAGTTCCTGTTCCTATTCTGTGATGGTGATTGACTTCCCGGTTGCAGCTCAGCACAGACATTCCCTAACTACCATCCCGTGTGACGTCCCCTGGGTACTTCAATTCGTCACCTCAAAACCCCTACATACAGCTTCTCTTCTGTTCCAGTCCTCGGGAAAGGCTGCACCATCCACCCCTCAACACCCTGGGTGTCTCCAGCCCGCACCCAGCAACTCAGCGACTCCTCCGGGCCCTGCTTCCCACTCATCTGCGTAAGCTGGCCTGTCCCCCTGGCCCCCAGTTAAGGCCTCTACCCCACGTGGCTGGAAAAGCCTCCCCAATGGCCTCTGTGCCTTCCAGTCTGGCCCAGCAGTGCCCCTCAACCCCACCCACGGTCCACCACCATCTTTTCCCGAGAGGCAAACCACATCACATCCGGTCCAGTCTTTCAGTGGCTCCAGGTGTTGGGACCTGTCTCCAGTCCCTCCTCACCAGCTCCCTGGGGACTGGCCTGAGCCTTGGGCCTGCAGTTCTCTTCCCTCTATGACTCATATTTGTGGCTCCCTCTGCTCCAACACTCCTTCCTCCCCTTTTCCTTCATCTCCCAGGAGACTTCAAAGCTCCCCAAGGTTCCCCTCAGTCACTGTCCTCTGGAGGCCCTGCCCCCTACTCATAGCCCCCAGAATCACTGCTGTTCCGGGTCCACCACGGTCCTATTTATTGCCGTCTCCCCCATCAGACCAGGGACTCACTAATAACAGGGACTATTTGGTCCCCAGGAATTTAGAGGATTTGAATGCTTAAGAGCAGCCTTGGGCCGAAATGCACACTCCATACCACTTCTGATGGACCTCCTGCGAGCCTGAAAGCACCCAGGATAGGCCTGGCTCACATCAGCGCCAGCTCGATCATTAATAGCACAATAATGCATCAATTCCCAACCAACTCAACATAATACCCCTTCTCCTTCTGCAGTGCCTATCATCAGAACCCACCCCACCTCTCATTTCCATAAAGCCAAGTGTTTCAATCACCAATCCTCTCTGTGTGACTTTACTCCTTCCTAAGCCCTCTCCATCACTCCCAAATACCCCATGGGGCTTGCCCACCCTTTCTGCCCTCTGTAGATCCCAGCCAAGGTATTCCCACCACCACCCACCAAACCACTCCCTTCTGAGCCACAGAAGCTACCGACTTCTAGCTTCCTCAAGGAACTGAGCCTCTGGATTGACGGTGACCAAAATGTTGGTCCCCACCCCAGCCAGCTAAAGGCTCCAACATCCCCATGAACATGAATAGTTTGGCCCTCTTTGACCTTCAACCTCACACCAGCCCCAGTCCCACACCATGGCTGGCATCTCAAAGTCACTACACTGGCTGAAGCCGTGTCTGTGGACCCCCATGGATTCTCTCTGATACCCCCACCCACCCACTAATCTCAGCAATGGAGGGCAGGGGGTGGCTGTGAGCAGACCTTTTTCTCACAGCCAGGCTGCCACCCACTAACCCAAGGTGAAACCAACCTTCCCCACACAGATGAGCACTTTTCAAATCCTTTTGTAATCATTCATCAAGCTGACAGTCCAAATCTACCTAAAGACTTTGAATATACATATGCTCCTACCTGTGTAGGCTCTTGATAAGGACACAGCAGAACCTGGTAACAGGTGTCCTCTGGGAAGGGGGTCTGAGGCCCAGCGGTGGAGATAGACTTACTCATCCCTGGAGATCCTCTTATTTTTTTGTTTTTTACTATGTGCACATATTCCTTCACTCCCCTCAGCTCTCCCCCCCCCATATATAATCCTCCCACTCTATTTATATATATATATATATAATCCCACACTGGTGAGTGCACATAAAACAGGGACTTACCACTGATTTTTTCTCTTTTTCATTTTCTCTATCTACAAAAGAAATGAAATCAATTTTTAAAGTCAGTTTTAAGTAATTCACTCTTCTTTGTCCAATTTTTGGAAACCACCACAAAAATAATGTTTATGCTTACTCCCTGGCCTAAAAATGTCTTCCAGTGACATCAGAGTCCCTCCACGGGTGGATGGAGGCAGACCCACCACTGCCGTCTACCTCCATGTGACACTGTGCAGCTTCTGCCTGGGTCCTGTTGGCACCTTTGGGCCCCAACTGTGCTCGGCTTTTTTTTTCCCCCGCTTAGTATATCACACTTTCCATTTTCCACCCATTTCATATTTATGATCCTCACAGATGGGTCCAGCAAGTTAAAACACAGGGTAGCCTCCACTGGCACCCCGTGGCTAAGAGTGGGCAGCGGGCATGGATTTCGGCCCAGGGCTGACACCCTCGACCCACCCACCACACAGGTTGGGTACTGCCACCCAACAGCCCGAAGACCGCTGTAACTGAGCTATTATGATGGTGATTCCCATTTCTGAAAGGGCAAGTGTCCACTCCTAGTGGGAGGAGGAAGGCTCCGAGACTAAAGCACCCACCGCCAGCTGGGTACTGGTTAACTGCAGCTCCAGGCCTCTGTCTCTGTCTCCCCCCAGGCCATGAGAATCGGACCTAGAGCGGGGCCGGGACGGGAGCAGCCCCCGTTCGCGGGGGTGGGAGGGTCTTTCTGCTCTCCTGAGGGATCCCCACGGCCCCACCCGTTCGTGACCCCCTGGCGTCAGGGGCAGCTGACAACGACCGCCATCGCCCCTCCACGGCCCCGCAGCCGCGCCGGGACAAAATCCCTGCGCCTAGTAGTTTCGGGTTCAGGCCGGAGGGTGAGGAGGGAGACAGGCGGCCGCTGAGCGCCAGGCGCGGGCCGCCAGAGATAGAACAGAGAGACGCGTTACCGCGAGGCCAGGCCCGGCGCTGCGCCCCCCGCGTCCCCGGGGCGGGGCTCCCAGGCCCCTCGCGCCGCAGCGCCCGGGCGACGCAGCTCCACAGCGGCCGCAGCAGCATTGCCGGGAGGGCGGATCCGACAGCCGGGCTTTCTTCCTGCGCGAGTCAGCGCGAGCGCAGCGGACCGCCTCCATCCCCGCGCCAGGCGCCAGGGCGCCTGCTGGGGCCGGGCTCTTAAAGAGACCTTGTCGCATTTCACCCTCTCTCCGAGAGGGGAAACAGTTCAAGGCGAGGACTGAGCCGGTTGCAGCCAGGAAATCTTCCCGCTAACGGGACGCTGGCGGAATGAACGCCGACTTGGCAAGGTTTGGGGGATGGATGGCCAACAATACCCGCAACTGGTTGGTTAATTATTGGAGATTACTTAATTGAGCACGTGTTCTATACAGGCACCTGGCACACACTTAGGGTGTCATTTATTCTTCCCAACAACCCTGCAAGTGGATATTGTCACTCCCATAATCCTAGCTGAGCTGATCCTCCGAAACTTAGATAACTTGTTTAAATTGATCAGAAGCATTCATCAAGGGGTGAAGCTGAAATTCAGGCCATCTATCTTGCCTCACAGCCGGCACTCTTTCCTTTGACATTTCCAGGGTCTAGACTGTACATGTACTAGATGCCTCAAGAAAGTATTAAAACAGCAACAACAAAAAACAAAACAAAAACACAGAAAAAACCACAAGGACCCAAAATGGAGTTGCTTATGCTAAGCCCCATCTCACCAAACCCAGACTTAATTGTTTTGACTTTCCCAGAAATGGAACCTTAGGCCGGTCCATCAGGAATAGCCTAGGCAATCAATACTAGTTAGGTAATCTGCTTGATAGACTCCTGCCATCCCCTAAAGCAAACTAACCTTGCAACAAACACCTAGGTTCTTTGCCAGTGTAATATCCTTGTTCCTGCTTCCTTTTGCCTATAAAAGTTTTTCATTTTGTACAGCTCCTTGGAGCTCCTTCCTATCTGCTAGAATGGATGCTGCCCAAATCAAATAAATTTTTGCTCAAACTCTTAAAATGTTTAATATACCTCAATTTATCTTTTAACAAAGGCGCAACCAATATTCCAACTGAAAGACAACTGGGGGCGGGAAGGAAGCCTGTAAATCTCACCCATAGTCAGGTAGCAAAAATTTAGCCCAGGTGTGAGGTAGGTGGGGTATGTATTACTCAACAGGCCCAGGCCATGAAACCTAAGCTGCTGCGCTAAGAACTCTGTGGGCATGCCCATTCTAGGGCTTGGGGGGAGGGGTTTCCTACCTCTCCAAGGAGTACAAGATGCTAGCAGTCACCTGCAAGACAGAGAAGAGGAAGTCATTTGCAGGAGGGTCCACGGAGTCTCTAGATCTGCTACCAGAAAGCCACAACCCCATCTGCTGCTTTCTGTATTCTCTGCCACAGACCCTGGATTATCTGCCACAAACACGTCTTCCATAAACTTCAGGATTAAGTTCAATATTTTTCTGATTTGGGATGAGGCTCTTGGATCAGACTGATCCCCTGGGGGCAGGGGCAGGGGCAGGTTATGAGGCCCAGGCCGTTAATTCAGTCTGCACATATTCCACATCTACTATGTGCCAGACCCTGGGAACCCTGCAGGGAGAGAAGCAGACACAGGCAGGTCCCTGCTTTTCTGCAATTTATATTCCTAAGATATATCAACAAGATATATAAATGCAGTGAAGAGAGGGTGATGGTGGCTGCTCTAGACGGGGTGCCCAAGGGAAATCCTCTCTAAGGAGTTTGTATTTGAGATGCTCATAGTCCGGGGTAGCCCTGCAGCCATTCCTGAACACCCCCCCCACCCAAACTTTCCCTGACAGGAAAGCCCCTACGGAGAGCTAAAGAGCAGTTGTCCTTGGTGCCGGGCGGGGCGGCGCTAAGAGGGGACGGCCTGCGTGCCCCCCGCCCCCCGCTGGGTCCGCAGAAAGGCAGCAAGCGAACCACAACAGCCCGCAAAGCGAGCATGGCGAGCAGCTGCCCTCCCCGCCTCAGGCGCATGCGCATGAGCGCGAGCGCGAGCAAGGACGTGCGCGAGCGCGAGCAAGGACGTGCGCGAGCGCGAGCAAGGACGTGCGCGAGCGCGAGCAAGGACGTGCGCGAGCGCGAGCAAGGACGTGCGCGAGCGCGAGCAAGGACGTGCGCGAGCGCGAGCAAGGACGTGCGCGAGCGCGAGCAAGGACGTGCGCATGCGCGCGCGAGGGCAAGACTCCTAGAAGGGCGGCGCGCGGCTGTGGTGGCGGTTGCTGTCCCCGCGCGAGGCCTGGCAGAGCTGCGCGGCGAGGTGAGGGAATGAGAGAGAAGTGCTACTGCTGCTGCGACTGCAGGCATGATGGCGACCCTGAAGCCGAAGCATCGCCCTTTCTGCTTCAGCGTAAAAGGCCACGTGAAGATGCTGCGGCTGGTGAGGCCGGGCCACCGGGTGGGGGCGGTATTGGGGCGTGCTCAGGGTCAGCGGGAGATAGCTCTCAAGTATAAAGAGGAATCCTCTGCCTTCTTTTTCGGTCTAGGCCTCCCCAGAGGCTAGGCGGTTCACTGTGCACCCTGGGGGCAGAAGGAGAGAAAGAAGGCACTGTCCTGCCCTTCAGAGGTTTACAGACACATCCAGAAAGCCAGTTAGGCCCATCTGCATGAGTGGTCCCGGCTTGGACCTGCACACCACGTACCCAGGTTAGCAGGCCAGGCAACTGCGCTTGTACCCTGCACAGCACAGTGGGGCTGCCGGCTTCCGGGCGTCAGGCATGCCGGGCGCACTGCATTTAGTTCTCAACAGAGGTCTGGAGAGAATAAGCCATCATTTGGAGGAAGGTGGCCTGCCTAGTTAGAGAAGTGGAGACTGTCACAGGAGACTATGTTGAAGGAACTCAAAAAAAAAAAAATTTTTTTAAATTTTAAAGAGATGACCTATACGGGAGGAGATGGAAATAGTTCAAAGCTACAGGAAAACAGTTCCACTTAATATGAGGAAGAATTTCCTATTGGGAAAGTTCCCCAAATTAAGTGGTAATATATTCCCAAACAGCAGAGGTGACAGGCATAGATGAGCACCTAGGAAGGATGCTGTAAAAGAGATTGAGACTTCAGGTGAGTGTGTAGAACAAACTGCATACAAGGTCCCTCCCACACCAAAAGTCTGTGATTCTGAGAAATAACTGTAATGTAATACAAGTCAGAGTGCATAAGAGAGGTTTAGGAAACTACTCTGGAGTTTGGAGGACAGAGAGATTACTTTGGGTTAGTAGTAAATAATCAGGAAAGAAGTGACCTGAGGGTCTGGAGTTTTATGCCCAGTACTGAGAGCTCTGGAAGAACACTGGAGGAGTGACAAGATCTTGTGAGAAAGGTTTAGTTTCAGACATATCAATTCCCTCAACAAACATTTAGAGTATTTAGTTGTATTTTAAGATCTGACTTAGGCCCTGGAACAACAAAGACAACCAAGACAAAAGTCCCTGATTCATGGAGTTCTTCAGTTTAGTCAAAGAGACAGACCTATGAGCAGACAGCTATAATATGTGATAAGATGGGGATAGGCCAGAGAGTGAGACATTTAACCAAAGACAAGAGAAAGAGATGTATCGGGAAACTTCCTAGAGAAACAGAGTGGGTTCTGAGGGGCAGCCACCTGAGCAAAGACATGGAGGCAAAAAAACAGCATGATTTATGTAGCAAGTTTTAACAAGATGAGTGTTGCCTTATTTTCTTCATTCAACAAATACTTATTGAAAGCCTGCCATGTTCCAGGCACTGTTCTAGGCTCTTGAGAGATATGAGTGAACAAAGCAAAAATCCCTAGCCCTCATGGCGTTTACATATTGGGGTGGGAGGGCAAGGGAGACAAACAGTAAGCACAATAAATAAATAAAAAACAAGCAGTATTGTAAAAAGTTGTAAGTGCTAGGGAACAAGAGACAAGTAAAAAGTTGTAAGTTCTACGGAACAAGAGACAAAGGAGTGTAAGGGGAACAAGGCTGCATGTTCCAGCTATGTTCCACTGCATGTTCCAGTGGTCAGGTTACGCCTTGTTGAGGTGACAACTTAGTAGAGAGTTGAGTGAGGCTAGGGAGTTAGCTATGAGAATATCTGGAGGAAAAGTGTTTAAAAAAGGAACATACATTACAATGGCCCTATGACAGAATGTACCTGAAGGGTTCAAGAAAAACCAAGGAAACCAGTATGGTAGGAGTGGAGTGACTGGGGACACAGTGATAGATGAGGAAGGTTTTGAGTAAGGTTGTATATGATCTGACTAACATTTTTAAAAAATAGACCAGCTGCTATGTTGATAATAGATTGGTCAGAAGGACAGGAGGGGATTGCTGCAAGGGCAAGGGTAGAACCAAGAGACCAGTTAGAGCTATTGCAGTAATCTGGGCAATGAGGATAGTGGCTCGGACCAGGGTATTGGGAGAGTAGTCTACAAGAAATTATCATATTTGGGATATATTTTAAAAGTAGCCCCAACATGATTTGCTGATGAACCAGGTGTGGTGTAAGAAAAAGAGGAGTCAGGATAACTCCAAAGTCTTTGGCCTAAGCACTGGAAGGATGAAGTTGCCATCCACTGAAAGCCTTTGGGTAAAGCAAATGTAGGAGGAGGATCAGAAGTTCAATTTGAGAATTAAACACTGGAATTATCCTGTGGATAAACTGTGAAGAAATTCTGCTAGAGAAGTAGACAGGAGCTGAATGATGGAAGGCTGAATACCATGGTGAGAGGTAGGCTCTATTCTAAAGATCACAGGGAGCCGCTGAGAAATGCATTTGATTTTTGGAAATTATACTGTAATACCTTTGTCATGGTAGTTCAGGGAAGATACTGAAGGGCAGTAGCTATAGGGGCGAAGAGGAGGTAGTGGGTTCCCAAGATGGTTAGCATTAAATCAGCAGGACCTGATAATTGATCAATTGTGGGGAGTATTAGGAGCACTGATAATAGGTTTCTAGGGTGGGTGGTAAGCTAGATGGTGGTATCACCAATTAAGATAAGGCATGCAGGAGGAATGGGCAAGATGAGTTCAGTTTTGGATATGGTGAATTTGAGATTCCTATAGGTATTCAGATAGAGATTGCAAATGGCTATGTGTGAGATGTTGAGGACTGCCCTGCAATAGGAACCCGTATTCATCGATTGGGTCATGAACAGAATCTAAAGGAATGCCAGTATTTTAAAAGGATGGGTAAAAGGAGAGAAGCCCACCAAGGGAGAATAGTTGCAAAGTTGTATAAGAACTAGGAAAAGTGACATGCAAGCCAAAGGAGTAGAAGAATAGGGAAAAGATAGCCAATGGCAATTAAGCCATGGGGGTCCAATAGGATAAGAAAAAATGTTCATTAAATTTAGTAATTCTGAAATCATTGATAATCTGAGCAAAAGCAGTTTCCATAGAGTGGTGAAGAAATGTCTGAGATATTAGTGGGATATTTAAAAGAGAACTGGAGACAAAGGCTAAGAGTAATGATAGGAGAGCTGTAAATAATGGATTGGGGGAGAATCCAGTGTGACTGAAATCATAGGAACTTTTAAGAAAATAGATTAATCACCAATGTCAAAATCCATGGTGCAGAAAGTTTACGGAAGATAGGGACTGAAAAAGTGACCCTAGATTTCATAATCCATGAACTCAAGACTGTGGTTCAATAAAGTAAATGAAGTGGTTTGAGGTGAAATGCTGCTAATAGTAATTATACTAATTATAATGAATGGCTTATTTGGTTACTGGTTATATTTGCTACATAATCAAACTGATTAATTTAGAAGTTTAAAGGTAGAATCTTTTTATACTAATAAAGTAATTGAAAGAATTATGAATAAGTAGCCCATATAGGTTTAAGGTTAAAAAGAGTATATAGATGCTACTAGCTGACAGACTGATCATAAAAGTCTAGCCAGGGAAAACTCTTGACAGAACCATTTTCCAAGAACGTAGAGACTATAACACGACAGCTCCTAAAAACATGATGTTGACAGACTCACTGGGACCTATCAGCTTATTTTTCCTTTAGGTCACTTAACATTTCTGTATTTTATATCCTTATTTGTAAATGAGGAGATTGGATTAGATTATCTTCAGGGGTTTTTTTTACTTAAAATATTCAATTCTGATTGCATTCTACTTAGGTTAGAGAAAATACATAAAAAGTGAAGCATCAGAATTGTTGGGTTTTTTTTTTCCCTCTGTTCCCCCACAGGGTTCTTCAGAGAATTGTTTTCCTCTAACAGTTTATTTTAAACTTTTCTCCAGTATTTTTCATGGCAACATTCAAAGTTTAAGTTTGACAGTGGATTCCAAATTGCTAAGACTTAAGGCGTGATGAGCAGATGAAAAGGAATTATAATAGTCAGTATACAGACATTTTTGAAAAGAACTATAGGGAGAAATAGAAAACACAGTTTCTTTGGGAGCAGGATGAATGGAAGGGTGTGTGTGTGTGTGTGTGTGTGTGTGTGTGTGTGTGTGTTAAGAGAAGACAATTTGTGTATGTTTATAGTATGATGTGGAAAGGAGCCAATTAGGAGAGATTGAAGGTCTGAGAGAGAAAAGAAGATACGTAGTGGAAAAAGATTAAGGAAACAGATATGGGAAGTGACTGTATTAGTTGTACAAGTGGAATAACAAGAGAGGGACACCTAATTCCCTAAAACACAAAGAGAAGGCAAAATCCATACATTATAGTATTTCCTCTTTTAGGTGTGCGTATATATGGCCTAAATCCATTTATTTAGTTATTTTAGAAACGATCATTTTTACAGCTTAAACTTGCATTCAGTAATCGTTGAATAAATGATGTTTTTTTTATCCTTATAGGCGCTAAATGTGACATCCATGACCTTTTTTATCATTGCACAAGCCCCTGAACCGTACATTGTCATCACTGGATTTGAAGTCACTGTTACTTTCTTTTTCATAATGTTATATATACTGAGACTTGATCGATTAATAGCCTGTTTATTTTGGCCATTGCTTGTAAGTGTTCAGGTATATTGTTAAAATTAACTATTTTCCTGTCATAGTGAGACATTTTAATAAGCTCTTCTTCAGTTTTCTTAAGCCTTTAAGGAATGTCTGATAGGCTTAGGAAAGAGGAGCTCTACCCATTGCTACTGTGTTCTGTGTTGTCCCTTAGCAACCACAGAGCATAAATTCTCCTCTCAGCTCCCATCTACCAGTAGATGGGAGTGACTCTTCTGTTAGGAGAATTCACTTAAGTGTTGACTTTCTAAAGAAATTTAAATTTAAGATCATGGCTAAGAAAATTATAGAGCATTCTTAATCGTTACCTCCCTTTTAAGTACAAGTTGATATGGCCTCAAAATTGGGGAAAGAGATGGAGGCAGATACACAAGTATCCACATCTTGCACACCCATGACCACTAAATGGAAAACCGAAGTAATCTGGGAGGCTGAATAAAGCACAATGTTATCTTACTTAAGAATGTCTGTAATCATTAATGCTAAATAATTTAACTCATCTTGTACAACCTTATTTAGTAGCAAATGAACTTCACCTGCCATACTTACAGCATTGAGAATAACTGCCCAGTGAAGTGCCAAAATGGTTCTAGAAACTGTCAAAATAGGCAAGTTGAAGATGCTAGTTAAGGTGAACGTGTCCCTTCAGCCTGAACTATTCTCCAGTTCTAGGAAAAACTGAGTGGCTTTACCTCTCTCTCCTCTTTAAAATTTTATCTCCGGTATCCTATCTCTGTAGGTCTCCCTCCTAAGACCCCCTGCTGCCCTTCCCACTTTTGGTTGGACTGGTAGCTGCACTTAAATCTTCCTTGGCTGCGCTTGTCTCATCTTCCTGGGTTCCAAAGTGCTGATATCCAAGCTGATAAACCCTATTAAGGAGAAAATACTTTAGAGCTTTAAAAAGCATGCCTTCAAGTGGTACCTTCTAGAATCACCCTTGAAGGCCAGTGATGAACATTTCAAGCTAGTCACAAACTGAAAAAGTCCCAGAAGGAGAAAGCTGGGAAATAGGATCTTCATAGCAACTCTCCAAACTCCTACTTGATCACACTCTTAGACCTGGACCTGACTGGAGGGAAGTCTAGGAAAAGGGATCACAACACCTTCGTCAGTTGGCCCTCAGAGTACATAATGTCATTTAGTAGCAGAAAGAGCTAAGCTTAATTATTCCGGCGGTTTCTTTAAGGACATGAGGAGCATGGTTCATATCCTCTTTACTCAAAAAGTTGTGTAGTTGCTCTTCACATTCTGCTTTCCAAGGTTAATAAAACTAATACATTTTAGTGGGCTTTTTTTCTCCAAACTACAATAATTCTCTGGAGTTTATTACATGTCCCTGTAATAAACCTGGAGCCCTAAGCTTAACAGAATACACTGGGAGAGAGGGTGACCTATGTGTAGACGGAAATTTAGTCTCCAAATCTCTGAGGATCAAATTTTGCTGATATTGTAATCTCTGAGAAATGATGCTATCTGGTCAACTATGGGATTATTCCATTATGAAATCAAGATTCCTCTCTGCTCTTGATCTAGTGGAATCATTTTTATTCAGCCAAGTGTTCAGTGTCTGCTAATCCCAGCTTCCATAATGGGTTCTTTGATAAAACACAAATCTTACACCTGTGAAATTTTCAGTGTAGCCAAGAAGCAAGATAGATGAGCAATTCAGTATAATAGGTGCAGGGATAGATGCATACCCAGGATAGTGTGGAGGCACGGAGGGCAAGAGTGGAGGCTTAGGAGGCAGTAGGAGGTCCGAGCATGCAAGGCTTTATATGCCCTGGGTTTTAAACCAATGGCATTGGAAGCTTTTAGGGGTTTTTAAGTAGGAGAGTGATATGAGCAGCTTACAATTTAGGAAATTGCTGGTTGCAGTGTCAATAATGGATTAAAGAGGAACAAAACTAGAGGTAGGTCTCAGAGACCACTTAAAACTGGTTCTGTAAGCCAGGCATGAAAATTATAAAGGCCTGAAGAACGGTCATAACAGTAACTAGAGGGAAAGGGGTTAATGGGGTAGAATTGATAGGACTAGGTAAATAAGAAGAATTAAAAATACCTGCCATTTAAAATCTTGAGATGATAATGAGATAGGAAATACAGAAAGAATAGGTTTAAGGAGGGGCCAGGGAGATGAATGCAGTTAAGTTCAGTTTGAGAAATACTAGGTTTAAGTTGCTTATGGATTGTTCAGATAGAAATGTTCAGAACAGGTCTGAAGCTCAGGAGAGTGAGGAGTTAAAGCTGCAGCTTTGGAAGTCATCACCTTGTGATGGTAGATAAGCTCTGGGACTGGCCTAAATGGCACGGAGAAAGTGGAGAGCAAGCTGAAGGTAAGACTGGGAAACACCAACATATGGGGTGAAAAGGAGGAGGAGCCAGAGAAAGACAGAGAATGCAAGGGAGACCCGTGTCACAGAAGGTAAGACAGGAAAGCATCTCAAAAAGGAGTGGTGAATACTGTCACATGTAAAGAGAGAAAAATAAGCCCTGGAAACCATACATATTCACAAGCTGTGTTTCCAGAGGCCCCTTTACCAGAGTGGTGTGCCTCAAGTGGACAGGTAACTGGAAAGCTGAGGGAATGGCTGGACTGAGCAGGGCAAGAGAGACAACTGTAATTAGAGGGGCCACAGAGTTGAGGAAAGTTGGCCAGGGACAAAGAAGGGTCATGAAGAGAATAAGGTTCCTGCAGAGTGGTGCATGGGAATGGGAGCCAGAGCACAGCCCTGGAGAAGCTGCCTGGGGCTCTTCTACTGTAGCAAAAGTGAAGGACACAGATGGCTGACGATTTCAATTAATGTGTCATTGGGGAAAGGTAACTTCTGCCTCATGGCCACGGTCTTCACTGATGAGGAAAAGGCGTGGTCATCTCCATTCAGATTTATCGTGTTTATCACTGTCCCAAAGCCACAGTAACTGACAGTCTGTACAGCAGGCCTTCTCTGACTGTTCCCTTCAAGTGTACCAATGACAGAAAGCACAATGAGCCAACCCAGGGCTTTGCAGTGCCATCCAAGTACAGGCTCAAAATTTCTTGAAATCTCCTTTCACTTTTGTTTTTTGTTTTGGTTTTTGGGTTTTGGGGGGGGGTTTGTTTCTTGGGTTTTTGTTTTTTGTTTTTTTTTTTTTTTCTGGTAATTAACATTCTACTCCATGGTATATTGATGTTTGGTTTTCATTATAAAAACAATGTATTAAATGACCATTAAGGATCACTGATATTTCGGGATAGGTGCATCCTTTTCTTTCCTGTAGTTCTCTTGCACTCCCTAGAACACAACTTCTACCTAAAGCCATTCATATACACGTGCCTGAATGAGTCACAGGAGGCAGGATGGTCTGACACAGAAGTGTGGCTTGCCTTGATGCAGAGCAAAATATCCAACACAGAGGAATATTAACCTAGGACAGTCTCAATATTTCTTGCAAATGAGAACCTTTTTTCATCCTACATGCATATAATCTTGCCTGTCCGCATTGAACTTACTTTTTTATTTTTTTAATTTTGAGACTGGGAGAGCCGGGGGGTGTGCGCGGAGGAGGCAGAGGGAGAGAATCTGAAGTTGACTCTGCGCTGAGCACGGAGCCCAACGTGGGGCTCAATCTCAGGACCCTGAGATCATGACCCGAGCTGAAATCGTCAACCAAGCCACCTATGCACCCCCCCCATTTTCTTTTTAATAACCACATTTCTAAGTTACCAGGAGTTTGAAGTCTGATATTTCTGTTAACAATACCTTCCTTCCTACAGTTATCTGTAAACAGATATAAACCATTCCAGAATAAAGATGATTTACCTTTCTCACACTATACGTCATAATGTAAGCTGCACCCCTTAAAGCTATTGTTCAGAAGGCAAATGTTTTGTTTCTAGAAATTATTAAATGAATGAGCTACATCATCAGAAATAATAGTATAATCAGCCATTGCATGCAGATGTAGGAAAGTTTTTTTCCTGAAAATTACCATTTTCTGCCAAGTGTGTGCAGCTTTTTTATTAATTGCATTTTAGTAATATTATAAAGTTGTTTGGTTTACAGTGTAAACTACTCCACATTTTCTCTTAGCATTCTTGCTTTCTAGTGCACCATTCTATCATAAACCTTCCACACCATACATCATCCATTCCCAACCAGATGCATTCTCCCTCCAACTATATTTAAATAAAAAAGAAATAAGCCTAAGTAGTTAAATGATTGGTGTATCATAGGTTAAGAGAAACACTAGGAATCACTGTAAACCAAATACGATATAGGTGTCATTTTACTGTGGCAGTTTGATTTCAAAGAAAAAAACCCCAAAACCACTAAGTTTAATAAAAGGAACTTTGAAAATCTCTAGGCAGCTGATTCATTTTTTGGTGATCTTCATGCAAAGCTGACCTTTCCATTCTGTGTTTTAGGATATTATCAACTCAGTGATAGCAGCAATATTCATGATAATCATATCTGTGTTGGCACTGTTACCAGAAACCACAACATTTATAGTCCTTGGAGGGGTAAGTGGAGGTCTTTCTGATTTCTTGCTTTAGGTTTGATTAGTATTCAGATTTACTAGAAAAACAGATATAAGAACAGAAATCTACACTATATTCATCCTTGGGTCTCCTAGGCCAGTTGTATAGTCCCTAGTGGCTTAATATTTTTTTGTGTGAGTACAGGCTGTGATTAACCTGAAGGAATATAATTTCACCCTAAAACGGAAGTTAACCAAATAATAGTTCCTATATGTTCCACATCAATATGTAGAGCTAGACTAGACTGAGAAAAGCTACTGGAATCCGTTACACTTAGCTCTGAGAAACCTGATGTCAAGCAAGACCATGGATGAGTTTCATAGTTCTCCCTTTTAAAGGAAAGGATACATACCACTTGTTAAGGTGAGACAGATTGCCCTGAGCTCAGTTATTCTTTGTCCAGAGCTTTCTTCAGATGGAATATACAAGATGTCTCGTGATAAGGTTGTAGGAAACCTTATAAGTAAAGGATTTATCATGAACATTGCTTGAAGAGAAGCAAGCCAGTTTAATCAGAATTAATCCTGGAAGGCAAGCCAAAATAAACAGGAGTCAAATAATTGAGTTTTAGTTCCATCTGATACTCTTATGAGATTGCTTAGAGGAGGTTCAGAGTCGTGTGGCTTTTCTACATTCTGATCTAGAGATGTGAATCAGGAGTTCTTAAATAAATCTCCCTCCTACTTCCTTGTCTTTCCATAGTATGGGCTGCTTAGGAGAACCAACCATTCTCAGACAGACATGTATGTCACAATCCATGGTTTTTCATCTTACTAAGCCCCAATCAACTTCATGAGGGATGAGAATTATTCTAGAAATGAGATAGTGCTGTAACAGCAATTTCCCCCAGATATCTTTAAAGATAATCTTATCCCGGGGCTCCTGGGTGGCTCAGTCGGTTAAGCATCTGACTCTTGGTTTTCGGCTCAGGTCATGATCTCAGGGTCCTGGGATAGAGCCTTATGTCAGGCTCCACACTCAGCAGGGAGTCTGCTTGAGGAGTCTCTCCCTCTCCCTTTACCCCTCCCCCCCCAAAATAAATATTTTTAAACTTAGAAACAAAAAACAAGATAATCTTATCCCTCTACTATGGAGAAAGAGGGACAAGGCGTAGGATTTACAGTTGAGCCATGAACAACATCGACTGCCCACACAGCTGAAACTTTAAACTCTGACTTCCCAAAAACTTAACTGCTAATAGCCTACTGTTGACAAGCAGCACCAAAAACATAGTTAACACATATTTTTGTATCAAATGTATTATATGCTGTATCTTACAATAAACTAGAGAAAAGAAAATGTTTCTAAGAAAATCAAAAGGAGAAAATACATTTACAGAAAAAAATCCCTACGTAAGGACCTATGCACTTCAAACCCATGTTGTTCAAAAGTCAGCTGTACTTTTATTCACTTATCCATTCACTGATTCATTGTTTACAAAGGTGCGCTTTAGTAGATGCTGACAAAGTATAGAGTTGTGCTGTCCGATGCAGCAGCCATTAGCTACATGTGGCTACTAAGTACTGGATATGTGGCTGGTCTGATTGAGATGAGTATACATGTAAAAACACACTGGATTTCAAAGACTTACCAAAAAATATATATTATTTCATAATAACATTATATTGAGGACATGTTAAAATTATATTTTGGACATAGTAGGCTAAACAAAATATGTTATTAAAATTAATTTCACTTGTTTTTTTCTTTTTAATGTGGATATTAGAAAAAATTATGTGGCTGACATTGGTGACTCAAATTCTATTTCTTTTGGACAGCACTGAACTAGAACATGAGCCTATCCTATCCTCAGATTGCTTATAGCCTAATACAGGGAAGAGAAATGTAAAGAGCTGTATACAAGCTATTGACAGAGTACTGCAGGGCACAGAAAAGAGGAAGCAACTACCTTGCTCTGGCAGTGGAAACGCAGCTTGTCAGTAATAAAGGGGAGATGAGGGGGATGGTTCCAGGTAGAAGAACCAGCAACATGCAGAGTACCAGAGTCATGGTCAGATAGGTAGGAAGTACTCAGTGTGGTCAGAACCTAATAAGCTGAGTTTGAGATTCAGGATGGAAAATGGAGTGGTATCTAGAGCCAAGAGGCCAGACTTCCTGGCCATTGGATGGAACTGACCAAATAGCACAAGGAATGATATCCCTCTTTTCCAGCCCAGGCGCCAGCTCTCAAATAGCCAAGAGAGTACCTAAAGACCAAGTTCTAGTTTATTCCCTTTACCTTATTTTTTCCCCCTGAGGCCTATTTAGAATCCCACCCTTTAAGAGTTAACTTTGGATCATCTATCACTCCAGTTCTCTAAAGTGTGTATCACAGCTCCTGTTCATTGGTTTAATCTTGAGCTGCCGTTAACTTTGGCCCTCCAGTAGAGTTTGTAGTAAGAAAGGCAGTTGAACATTGGGGTAGAAATGTTGATTGATAACTAAATTATCTTCAGTAGGACTTTAAATCATACATGGGGGAGCAAGTCAAGAGATCCAGACAAGTATTTATTTCAGAGCCCACACGACTTCAATATTATTTCTGCT
The DNA here is from genome assembly GCF_023065955.2 of Ursus arctos. NCBI lineage: Eukaryota > Metazoa > Chordata > Mammalia > Carnivora > Ursidae > Ursus > Ursus arctos. Next base: position 21,832,987 of record NW_026622863.1, read on the forward strand.
CGTCTAAGTTATCTTTTCCCTTTCTCGAAGCAGATATTAGGAAAACTTGGGAATGAGAATGAAATGATCTCTGAAGTCTCTTCCCATTTTAGTATTAGGTGGAAGTGGAGCAAGCAATCTCAGTACCCTAGCAGGAGAGGAAGCCAGTGGGCAGGCCACTTAAAACCTGTGTGAGTGACCAAGGTCCACACCGTGGCCACCGCAGTGACAAAGTATGTTTGTTTCCAGGTGTTTGGACTCCTGGCAGCAGTGTGCTGTATTGCCGACGGGGTCCTTATTTACCGGAAGCTTCTATTTAATCCAAGTGGTCCTTATCAGAAACACTCTATTCATGACAAAATATAAGTTTTGTAATTTTATATTACCTTTTAGTTCATGTAAGTATTAAATATATTAAATATATTTATTCCTCCACATATTTCTTGTGGTTGTTCTCATTTTAATCTCAATATGGAAACTGGAAGAAGAGATGTGGGACCTCTGTGCCCAGCGCTCACCCATACCGTCATTTCCATGTCAGCACTGATCCTGATCTCATTGGGTTTTCCTCCTCCTGGGCCCCGGGTGGCAGAGAAGAATGCACCTGGACCGCCCTAAATGGTCTCCAGAGCCCTCTTCCTGGCTGGCAGGCAGCACGGAGGGGTGAGGTTGCAGGGATAATGAGTTTCCAGGCTAGGCAGTGGCATGGCATCCCAAATGGCGACGAGGGTGGCTGGAGGGCCTGGTTCATCCGCGGGCAGGGAGAGCTGGGTGCGCGCGAGGGACAGGCGGCCAGCAGCCGTTGGGGCACGCCCCTGGTTTCCAGGGGCCAGCCTGCCGGCGGCGGCACAACCAACCTGACACAGCCAGGCCCCGGAGCCCACCATGGATGCCAAAACCACCAGGACCCCCGCAGGGAGCTTGCAACAGCAGCCGCGTTCCGCACGCTCAGGGTCTGCCGCAGCAGCTCCGGGGACACCCGTACGCTCAGCTCCCGCACGCCCAGGGGTGCCACCCTCACGCTCAGCTCCTGCACGCCCAGGGGCTGCCGCAGCTCCGGGAGGACCCTCACGCCCAGGGTCTTCCACAGTTCCGGGGACATCCTCCCGCTTAGCTCCCGCACGCCCGGGGGCTACCGCAGCTCCGGGGACACCCTCACGCTCAGCTCCCGCACGCCCAGGGGCTGCCGCAGCTCCAGGAACTCCCTCACGCTCAGGGCCGTCCGCGCAACCAAGGAACGTAGCACCCAGTGCGCCGCAAGGTGCAACCTCAAGGACACCCACCAAGCAACCGCCCGCACCCAAGACAGAAGCTGAGAAGGCCGCCATCCAAAAGCGTGCTGAAGGACGGGCCCTAGTCCCGCTCCAATTCAGGGACAGCTTCAAGCGTTTTTTCTTCTCGCCCACGGGAATGTTGAAGATCCTGAGGCTGGTGAGCAGAGAGCTGGTGATGCAGGGTGGGTGCGGCCTCGGGGAGTGAGTCCCAGGGGGCGCCACTTCCGCAAAGCTTCCCTACTTCCCTTTGCCAGCCAATTTGCTCTGCCTCATCTTTCCTCCCTCCTCCCTTGCTTCTCCCCACGCTCAACCCTAATTACTAAACCAGCGCTGTTTTTCCTGTCATACTCTGTATTTCTGGGGTTTTCTCTCACAAAGGGAATTAGGGAAACAGTGAAGATAAGAGCAGAAATGTATAAATTAGCAAACAAAAATAACAGAATTGCCCAAAATTGATAAACCAATGGCTAGTATAATAGGAAATCAAGGGTGAAGCGAGAACATATATTTAAAGTTAGACACCAGACAGGGAAAATAAGCACAAAGGATGAAGAAACTGAGAGGATCCCCAAGAGTACTTTGCAAAACAAATAAACCTAACTGAAAGAAATAGTTTATTTTCTAGGAAAATACAATTACCAAAACTGACCCCAAAATAGAGAAAAACCTAAGCAGACCAATGTAAACACAGAAGAAAATGAGAACTAATCAAATGAGTTTCTTTCAAAGATATATTAGGGCCAGACTTTCTTACACATTAACTCTTTCAGACTTTCATGGGATGGAATTCGGATGCTATTGAAACTTTTTCAAAGAATGGAGAAAGAAGCCCTTCTAAACTATTTTTTCAAAGTAGTATAATACTGATATCAAAACCTGACCAAGTCAGAAAAAGAAAATAGAAATCTCACTTGTATCAAAGCAACAAGTATTAATATATTAGCAGAAAATAGCACTTTTTAAAAATACACTATGAAAATCTTTAAAAAAAAAAGGAGGGGGGGCGCCTGGGTAGCGCAGTCGTTAGGCGGCTGCCTTCCGCTCAGGGCGTGATCCTGGCCTTCCAGGATCGAGTCCCACATCGGGCTCCTCGGCTGGGAGCCTGCTTCTTCCTCTCCCACTCCTGCTTGTGTTCCCTCTCTTGCTGGCTGTCTCTCTGTCACATAAATAAATAAAATCTTAAAAAATTTAAAAAAATTAAAAATAAATAAAAATACACTATGATGATGCAATATTAGGACTCTATTAAACTAACCAGCATTATAGGTAAAAGGAGAACAAATTAGATTATATCAAATAAGGAAAAGAACACATTTGACAAAAGTCAACAGTCATCTCTGCAAAAAAAAAAAAAGAGAGACCCATAAAATCGGAATACATATTTTACTGATATTATAAAAATAAACCCAGAAGTCAGCATCATATATAGTTAAGCATCAGAAGTATTCCCATTAAAGGAGGAACAAAGAGGATGCCCTCATCAATACTGTTATTCAGTATTTTTCTGGAACTGTTAATCATCACAATTAAACAAGAAAAATAACAGTTGAAAAGAAGAAGCAAAGTATATCATTTTTTCAGCTGATATCACTGTATATCTAAAAAACTCAAAATCAACTGGGAAACAAGTTAGAACAAGATAATTTCTACTAACTCATTAGTAGAAATGAACAAACAAGCATTTAAAATAGAAGATAATATTTCTCTTTACAACAGCAATCAAAATGGTTAAGTATCCAAGATTAAATGAAATAAATTTGAAAAACCTATATCAAGAAAACTTTAAAAACTCAGAGATATTTTAAAACCACTAAAAATACTGGAAAGACATACTTTGTTCTTGAATAGTAAAAGCGAATTTTTTAATCTTTCAAAATTAGAAGTTAAATGAAATCCCAATTAAAATACCAACTGGCTTAGCTTGGGGAACTTGACCAAGAAACATGGGAGACACAAACAATCTGAGGATGAGTACCGAAAGGGGGACTAGGTCAGACAATAATATAAAATAATTTTCCTATAATCTCAAAAGTGCTAGAGAAGAAATCAGCACCTCAATGGAAAAGGATAGTCTCAAGAGACCCGTATGCACCTGGGAATTTAGTACACAATAAAGGCTGGATTTCAGATGAGCGGGGAAAATACTGGTGTTTCCCAATAAATGACGGGATAATCAACAACTGTTTGGAAAGAAAGAAAACTGGAGCTCTACCTCTTTCTATCAGAATCAGTATATATTTACTCTACTTGTATGTACTTCTTTCCTGTAGGAAATATACACTGTGAACAATGGTTACTTTTCAGGAGATAAGACTAGGGTTGGGTTGAGGGAGAAGAAAGAAACGAGTTATTTTTCATTCTTCTATACTTAATGTGCACTTTATTTCCACGTATTAGTTCATTTCTTGGAAATATGAGAAATTTTACAAATAAAATGTATATACAAAACAATACAGGCAAGTGCAATATAATCAGATTTACATTCTAACAGTTTATGGGTTTGCTTTGTTTTTTACTAGCCCATGTGCATTAAAACAAATTCTGTTTCTTTTATTGCAGGGTCTTATCATAGGAGCGTTAGTTTGTTTCATCATTGCCAAAGCCCATGAGCCGTATATAGCCATCACAGTTCTGGAAATCTTCATCGTTCTTTTTTTTATTCTAATATATATGCTAACCCTTCACCACTTGCTGGTTAATTTAGATTGGTCCTTACTTGTAAGTGTTCATTTTCATAACTCAAATATAAGCTTTGCCCTAGGTCCCAGAGTAAAGTCTCTTCTCAAGTGAAAATAAAAGAGCTATCTCTCTGGACAAGAATATAACTGAGCTATGACAGGGTGTTACCCTAGTCCCAGGGGAGAAACTAGCCTACTACCCAGAAAGATTCCCTGGACACCTCTCTCCACAGCACAACCAACACACATGCTTGCTTCCATCTCATTATGGCACTGAACACATGGTACTTTGCAGCTTGTCCTAAAGAAAATTTCAATTAGTATATTCAGTAGGTAAACACACTTCTCATCTATTGGTTGTAAAACAGCAGATGCTTCTACTTTTCCAACAGCAGCTACTCAAACACTATAACATTTCCTCCCTGCATAAGCAAGAGATGGCATGGCAAAGTTGTAGAAAATTGTCACCCACACACTGAAAGATTGCAGGAGTCAATCTTTTCATGGGTTTTAAGGGTCCATACTCCCAAAGGGCTGCCATGTGGTGGCACTTTTCAAGAAAAGGCATTGCATTGCCTTCTTCAGTAGCTTTTTCAAGAACTTCATATTCTTTACCAACTGAAAAATTCCTGAAGCTAATCCCTCAGGTCTCAGATAAATCCTATTTATTGTGGAACCCGAGGTTCCGCATCCGTGCAGACGGGAGAAGAACTACTGTTCTGTCCAGGAACAGACATGGGCCTGCTTCCTGGCCCTGGCATCTTCCTAGCTGTGTGAACTTCAGCCTCAGTTTCCCCATCTAGGAAATTCAGCAAAGGACAAAGGTGATCATAATAACTACCTCACAGGGTTCCTTCCTGTAACATTTAAATGTGTTTAAAGCAAACATTCACTTACAAAACATCCATCAGACCCCATAAAGTAGTTAGATGGCTTTTACCATTTTATCTTGCACCGTGAACAATCCTAACTCAGAGGTCAGGCCTCTCCCACATCCCACTTCCTTATAGTACCTTTTTATAACCTTAAGGTACGATTGGTTGCTATTGAGCTAAAACTCAAAATACATTCTTGAAGCATGTGAGGCATTTTCTGAAAAAGCTGCTGAGCTCTCTTTATCCCACAGAGTGCAGAGCAACAGGAAGCAGACCAAGCAAAATATGAGCAACTCTAATTGGACATACGGAAGACCCTCTAGGGTTATGGAGAGCCGTAAGGATAAAGAGGTTTCCGAGGGGAAACAAAAATCTCTGTCCGCGGAGATTTTCAAGAAGGGAAGGTAAATGGACCGTTTTGAGCACACAGCATGTGCCAGATACTTTTTCATATGTGTTACCTTATTTAATCCTCACAACAACCCAGTGAGGTTGTAGTTTAGCAGATGAGAAGACCTGATGAGAGAGATGGAAGGTGCGCTTGTGGCCATAGGCAGTCACTCAGAAATTCAGGCCCAGCTTTAGCCCAGACTCTTTCCAGATTTTTCGCCCTATTGCCTTACGATGGTTTCTCTGTCTCTATCTTCCCTTCATTGTTATCCTCCTCAGATTCTCTAAATTTTATGTTCTCTGTATCTTCTCCTGTTTCCTCATGGTTTCCTTAAAATGTGGAGCTGGACATTAACAGATTATCCTGGAGGGCGGGAACAGGTCCTTAGGGCAGGTGACTGAGGGCTTCACAGCACAAAAGTCAGCTGTGGTCAGGCAGACTAGAGCCCTCTGAGGGAAACTCTGCTGCCATAAAGCTGGAGAACTGGAGGGAGCCTCAAGGCACCATGTTTTGCTGTAAGGTCCAGGGAGAATATCTAGGAAGTGTCTGAGACAAAGGCAAGAACTGGGGGCTCCTAAGAATGAACCAGGAAGGTCCTATGAGAGGAACTGTTCTCACAGTGGTCACAGATGGCTCAGGCCAGCTTTTGTAGAATTGTAGGCCTTTGGTCAACTCTGATAAAGCCGGACCCTCTTTGCTACCTCTGTCCTTGGGTCAGAGCATTCTCTTTCCTTTGGATGACCATGGGAGCCCCGAGGCATGATTCACATGGACATGGCTGGTGAGCTCCCAGGAGCTCCATAGTTGGTAAAATATGAAGGGTGCTCAGTTATTCTGAGGCACAACTGACTAGCAGTAGACATACCAAGCAGCCACATACTAACCAACACAGTTGGTCAGATGCTGTGTGATCTAATTGACTTGGAAGGTTTTTTAGAAGACCCATCAAAACAGGATCCAAAACTGTGTTGTCCTATCCTGTCCCTTCCTCTCTAATCTTCTCTTTCAGATTCCATAAGGTGAAGGATGTGTACAGAAGAGATTGTTCAGAAGGGTAGTTACCACTGGGTGGTAAGAGGGAGACTCTGGCATGGGAGGCAATGTGCTGGTTTAGGGACAGTTTTGGTGCCTAGAGAGGACTACGTGTCACTTCAGAGAGTAGGAGGACTTGGAGATGTGTTGGCATCAAGCTGCAAAAGTCCCCTGGGACCTGATGGAACTGTGGAAAGCCAGAGAACACAGGGCCCATTTCATACTGTCCCTGTTTTAGTGCTCTGTACAAGCTCAAGGGCCCACCCACACACTGGAGGCATCCAGCACACACAGCCCCTCTCTCCTGCCAAGATGGTTTGGTGCCCCCAAGGCAGAGCATTAGGGTAAGTAGTACTGATTTTAAGTGGCAGTTTCCTTAAAGGCTTCCAGGAGTATAGAGTGCCTTATTCCTCTATTCCCATTCTTGTTTGGCAAGAGGCTAATGATGAAAACTCCCAGCAGGGAAATAGAAAGTCTGATCAATCAGGGCTTCAGATGCTCAGGAGAGCAGCATCAAAGAGGACTGGCCTCACGTACAGGCCTGCTGAGATCTGTGGACTCTGGGGCCATATTCTGGCAAGGCCTCCTTCTCTGGGGAGATGATGGAACCTGGGCCGGGGGATCCATACACCAGACTCAATTGCATCTGCTTGCTTCTATGAAGACTATGCCAATGACCCTGACACCCATGGGTCCACCTCTCAGCCAGCCCTTGACTTGAAATCATGGGTCTGCATCAGAGCTAGTGAGTATACAGCTTTCCGCACCCCACCCGTGGTGGGGTCATTGTCTTCATTTTTACACTTCAGTGTCAATCTAGTGTCATCTGTCAACATACCCAAGGAGTGTATGAATTGTAATTACTTCTAAATAGTCTGTATTTTTAACACTTCTATATTATAAAAAATATTATCCAATATAGTCAGAGAAACTAAGTTCTGGTCAAGCAGATGTTTTTGCCAATAGAAAGCAATTTTTAAAAAAAGAAGAAGAAGAAGAACATAATAAGCATTTTAAACTAAAACTCGAGAGAAGTGATGATTCCAAAACTACCAGCAATATCTATACATTTATAAGGAGGAAGTGTCAGCTTTAGAATGTTCCCTTCAAATAAGATTAACGAAAAACCACAGTTCTGGTCATTTCTGATCAGGCTATGCCACGTGTTTGGAGAACTCCAGGCACAACTGGAATCAGTGGGAGCTGTAGCTAGTTGAATACTATATAATGTTTATTATATATAAATGCTTGTTACAAATACCACATTTTGTGAAACGAATTGTAAATGTTAGTTTTTTCTAATATTCAGTGATTTTTCAAAAATAGTCATTCACTATTAAAGCATCTTTTTCTTTCCCAGTTAAAATTCTACACAATTTTATCTCAGCAATTTGGGAGCTTTATGGAAACATAACAGTCAAGTAACGAATCCATCTCTCATTTTAGTCAGAGGAGGCTACCTGAGTCAATAGGGTATTTGGTCAAGGGGGAAAGAAAAAGATGATGAGTAAAGATGGCACGTGACAAGCCTCAGATGCAGTTTTACTCCATCAGGGGGAACATCTCTCTCTCTCTCTCCCCCTCCTCTCTCTTTCAAAGATGAGGCCAACAACGATGATGTGTCTAAGGCAAAAGGGAGGAGGGGGGTTAGTCCCGAGAAGGCCTCTGGACACTCAAGTCAGGCTGCAGAGGGTCCTAGCCACTTAGTGGCTGAGCAACCCCAGGCATGTTGCTTAGCCCTCTGTGAATTGAGGATCATAAGAGTTTGTTGTGAGAATCAAATGAGATTAACACCCTGGCACAGTATGTGACACAGAGGAAGTGCTCAAGAAGTGTGAGCTATGATAGAATGTTAGATATAAGGCAAACATTAGCTCCAAAGGACAGTTCAGGAGAGCATTTCCTTGTGAGCAAGGACCAGAGTAAATTACAGTAAGGACAGAGTAAACGAATGTCTAATATTCCAGTGAGAAGATGGAATTATGACAGGGAGTCAACGATTGCCTAGTCTACACTTGGTTTATTAGTATTACCATTATTCATTGGCTTTCGTCTAAATTCTCAACCACCTAGGGCCACAGCTAGTTAATTTTTATTTTAAAAAGTTTACATCCTGCTTCTTAGCTGTAAGAGAACTTGTTCACATTTTTTACTATCTTGGTTTACATGATCCTAAAGGACTAAGCTTCTCGCAAAACTGTAAACCGCTGCACCTGCCCCACTGTGGGCAAACTTTTCATTCAGCCCACAGAACCCAGCTGGGTCTTACTTCTAACCCTCACCAGCCCTGCTCCTTGTCCCCCCAGTGTTACCCACCAGGTGTCCAAATAATTAGTGGCCCTCCATGAGGCACGTCACATTCCGTGATAGGGATAGGACTGCTTGCTCAGCAGTCTAAAGACTCCTGAAGTCTAAAGAAAGTTTACCAACTGTGTACATTTTGAAGGCGGATATCACAAGTCCACATTTTGATGCACTCACGATCCACTCGATGCCAGGCACTTATCTGGTCTTTTCAGATTCATTATACCATTTAATCCTCAGATCAACCCAATGAATCCCAATCACTATCCCCATGTTTAAAATGAACAAGTTGACACAGAGGGATGATAAAACATGCCCCAGGTCACACATCTAGGAATTGGCAGGCCAAAAGAGTTCATCAACAAAATACACTCCCACAGTACATTTCCCATACCATTTTGACCCTCCGTGACCCATTATCCACAGAAAATGCCCAAGACAGATGCTGCACATTCAAAGTGGGGGAGGGGCGGGTTGTGATAGTTCTTTTCCTCTTATTTGAGTGTCCCTGATGGGAGGCAATAGTGAGAGTAGTTCTGACTCCCCTCCTTGGCAGATACCCAATCTCAGGCAATTTAATAAACCTCTCTAAGCCTCTGCTATGTCCTCTTAAAATAGGGATCATAAGAATACTGACTCTGGAGGGTGTTTGTGAGGGTTAAATAAGGTAATGACTGGGAAACACTGGGCACACTGAAGAGCTCCATCAGAACCATTATGATTCTGTACACTGGGTGGCAGGGCTCCTTGCTAGATTTGGGCACGTACACCAGACAAGCTGACGCTACCAAGTCAAGACGCCAAGACTTAAGGACTTAAAATGTTCCAGTTAGATATCTGGGCCATATCATGGTTCTATCACCCTGAGCTTTTGACCCTCGCCACACTGGTGCCACGGACACACGGAGTACCCACTTCTCCATTATTGCTCTATTACCAAAGCCCAGCCTCTCTCTGCTTATCCTCAGGAGTGGCCCCCATCTACTCATTCTCCGCCCTTTATTTAGCACACAAAGCAGCAGTTTGGGCTAGCAGTTAAAGAACCCAGTACAGGAATCCAGAAGAAAGGACAAAGGCAGCCCACAGATGCCAGGGCATACTCAATTCCAGCCATTTCTCAGGAAAGAACAAAAGTCAACAGCACCAGCATTCACTCTAGAATACCAGGCCTGCTCCTCAGATGGGTTCCTGCCTCCTTAGGATATGTGAACCCACAGAATAAATATGACCCAACTAACTTCGGGAGTATCGGTTCTACCTGCAGGTTTGGGAATGTAATTAAATTAGTAAAGTGCTAATCTAAAATTTAATTTTTATATTAAAAATATATTATGGAATAGAATGCAGAATTTACATTAATTTAAAACAGGATTTTTTAAAATATTATTTATGGAGGTCCGATTCACCCCATACCTCTAGGTGCTTTTCAAGCTCACTTTCTCATGCCCTTTAAGGAGAATATAATGGGAAAGTTGTCAGCTTTTTTTTTTTTTTAATGGTACTTTCTAATGAAATTAAGCCCATTTCTGCTGACAAAGTCCTACCCAGGACCTTAAAATCACATAAACTCATGTCTTGGGAGATGCAAGAAATTTTGCTGCTAACGGTTCCTCTTACAATTAATCAAAGGGAAGTTTTAAAAAGACATCCATCCTTAGATGGGTAACTGACCAATTTAAATATCGTATGAAATCACGTTACCCTGTAAAGTTGACGGTTTTCCATTCTGTATTACAGGATCTTGTCAACAGTTTCATTACAGCCGTGTTCCTTCTAATAGTTGCCATCTTGGCAATGCAAGAAATGGAAAGAAGACATTTATTCTACGTTGGAGGGGTAAGTCGAAGCCTTCGTGACCATATTTAAGATTAGTATTTCAGGGATGCCTGGGTGGCTCAGTCGGTTAAGTGTCCAACTCTTAGTTTCAGGTCAAGTTGTGATTTCAGGGTCATGGGATCAAGCCCCACCTCGGTCTCAGTGCTCAGCACACAGTTGGCTTGAGATTCTCTCCCTCTCCCTCGGCCCCTCCCACTTTCTCTCTCTCTCTTTCTCTCTCTCAGATAAATAAATAAATCTTTAAAAAAATATCAGTATTTCAAAACTCTTTGCAAAGGGAAACTGGCAGACTATCATTACTTCATTTACAGAATAACATCCCTACCACCACCCCTTCTCCTTCTTGCACTGACTTCTTCAGAAGATATAAAGTTGCATAAACTCTAAACTCATGAAAATCTTCATTCTAATACTCATCCTCCAAATAGGTACAAACTCCCCTTTTGAGAAATGTACACACTATTTTTTGAAATGTTGCAACAAGGTATTCTTGTCTATAAATAGGACTTTGACTCTTTTGGATTAGAGAATTATTTTAAAAGCACATGAAAAGAAAAGCACATGAATAGAAAAATAAAAAGTACATTGTCAAAAGTGAATGGCCAAGCAGGAAGGAAGGGAGGAAGGAAGGAAGGCAGGAAGCTCCCAGCATGTGCCCCACACATGGCCAGGCATGTTCTGACTTCATTTTTACAATTCTCATTTTTACATATATGAGAATTGTCCCAAGCCTGGGACAAGCTGGGACTCAAATCCTCATCATATGAAGAGCACAATAAATGGCAGATTAAATGCTTTGAAGATGGAGGGTGGGAAGTGGGGAGGTGAGACTTTGGTTCAAGAAATTAAGCAATGGGAACAGAAATTAATCCAGAAAAAAAAAAAGTTTGACTTCTTTGAATTCATTCCATAATCAGTAAATATTTGTCAATCCCACTGGATTGTGCCAGGCCCAGGCTTACAGTTGGGGACAGAGTCCCTTATCCCTGAAGGAGTTCACAGATTATCTGGGGCAAGACCTATCTAGGGAAAGTTCATTCAAGCAGCCAGGGATTAAGTGATAGTAAAGAGAAACATCCAGAGCAGGCAGGATTTGGGAGGCACCGAGTATCTTTGGTACTATGCACTGCTGGTACCCATCTGCTAACTCAGCCACCAAGCCTTCTCCTACCTGCCAGGATTCCCACCATCTGGACCCCATCAATTCTTACTTGGATGACAGGAGCCCCCACCACACCCCACTGGTGTCCCTGCCTCCAGTCCTTTTCACCTCATGGCTACTACAAATGGACTTTCTGACTGCAGCACCTGAGCTCTCCCCTTGATAAAGTCCCAAATTCTGCACTTCCTAGCCTCAACTCTGCCCCCGCCCTCACCAGATCCAGGGCTCTCAGCCACACCATACTCCTTGGAGACCCCTGCCCACCATCTTAAGTTCTCTTCCTCCCAGTTGGTCCCTTGGGAATTCCTTCCTGCCCTTTTCAGACAAAGCCCAGGAATCCTTTCTACTGAGCGGCCTTCTCAGGACCTCATACCTATCTGGAGCCTTCCAGTGAATACTCTTCTTTGGTCCTTTCCTGGTGCCTCAGGCAGCAGGCGGGTCGTTACCGGCAGCAAAACCCACCATTTCCAAAATTCCTTTCTCTGGGAATTGCAGAAAGTGCCACAGCAGCCGGCGAGGCAGACACCAAAGAGTAGTGCTGGATCAGAGGGGACAGGCGGCCACCTGAAGCCCCCTGCCCCCTGGGATGGGATGGGGAAGACAGGTAGCTGCTGAGCTGCAAAATAACCCAGCCTTTCCTTCCCCTGTATGGTCTTGTGTCTGCCAGACCCAGTGCCTCACAGCAGCAATCGTGTGTATCCTGGATGCAGTTATGGTCACCAAAAAGATGAGGGATAAAATGAGAAGAATCCTGGGACTCGATTTCGAAAGCAGTTCCTCCCTGCTCCTGGAACCCAAGAAGTCACCCTGGCCAGGACCCACACCGGCACCCGGGAAAGCACCCACGCCGGCAGCCGGGAAAGCACCCACGGCGGCACCCGGGAAAGCACCCACGGCGGCAGCGGGGAAAGCAGGCAAGCCGGCAGCGGGGAAAGCAGGCACGCCCGCATCCTCAAAAGCACCCACGCCGGCAGCCTCAAGAGCAGGCACGCCGGCAGCCTCGAAACCACCCACGCCCGCACCCTCAAAAGCACCCGTGGCGGCACCCGCAAAAGCACCTGCAAAAGCACCCGCGAAAACACCCACACCGGCAGCCAGGAAAGCACCCACGCAGGCCCCCACCTCGGATGCCAGGCGCACATCCACCCGGGCATCCTCGATGGCATCCTCAAAGGTATCCTCTCGGCCATCCACGATGCCACCCTCGCGCGCATCCTCGCTGCCACCCTCGCGGAAATAAGCGGACATCTGACGCGTCGGTTAAACATCTGTGCCTCGTCCCTCCCGCTCGCTAATCCCACCACTGAGCTTGTATGCTGTCACCCAGCCCGGCCCACATGCGATCATAAAATCAGGGCTTCTAAGTCGGGAACATTTCTGCTTCTTCGTGTTGCCTTGTGTAAAAGTCGAGTTACCTTTTTTTCGTGGCCGCTGCGCGCGGCGCTGGAGGAGGCTGCCCCAGGGGGCGGTGGCCAGGGCCTTGACTCGGCCGGGGTTCCCGCCCACGCGACCCGCCCGCGGCTTGGGGGGGGGGGCACCGTGTGGGGGTGGGCGGCCCTGGAGGCGGCCAGCCCGGCACCCATTGAGGTCCTCGCGGTGTGACGGGGCGGCCCGGAGCCAGGTGCGGCGGCGCGCGGGGGAGCGCCAGGCGTTGGCCGGTCCTGGCGGTTGGCTGAGCGGGATCTCTGAGCGGGTCGGTCGGTGGGCAGCAGGCTCGCTCAGAGGCCAGGCCTGTCCGGGGACAGCAGGAGAGATCGGGCAGGCGGTGAGAAGTTAAGAACCCCCACGCAAAATGGCTGACAAAGGCAAAAAGGGCAAACCGGCAGCCCCGGCGCCCGCAGCTGCGCCCCCGCCCCCTCCCCCTCCCCCGCCGGACACCAAACCGGAAGACAAGAAAGACCAGGAGCCCAAGAAAAAGGAAAAGTCCGTGCAGCCCAAGAATGAAGTGGGCACGAGGAAGGGGTGTCGCCGCTACAAGTGGGAACTCAAGGACAGCAATAGAGAGTTCTGGGTTATGGGGCACGCCGAGGTCAAGATCCTGAGCTTCGTAAGTTGGTCTGGTACCCCTGGGCAGGGGGTCCAACGATGGGAAGAGGGAGCAGGAGCAGGCTCCAGAGGGGCTCGAGAAGGGCTGTAGGGCCAGTGCGAGCCCTCCGCCGTAGCTCAGGTGCGTGTCTCCCAGCAGGGCTGCCTAATAGCTGCAATGATCATGTTCACGGGGACCACAGTGCACCCTCTCCTGACCCTCATCATCACCATGGAGTTGTCCGTCTTCTGCTTCTTCTTCATTATCTACACCTTCGCCATCAACAGATACATGCCCTTCATCCTGTGGCCCATTTCTGTAAGTGGGACGAGGTGGGGGGTGCCTGAGACTGGGGTGCATTCACGCGTATGTCTTGGTACCTGAAAGTAACTGAACAGAGAGACAGGCGCCCCCTTCCACATTTGTGCCCAGGGCACGGGCTCAGCACCTCCAGTGAGGACAGGGTAGCCACAGCCGAAGTTAGGGAGAAAAGGCTCTCAAAGAGCCTAGTTTGGGGATTGGGGGAGTGGGCCTCTTTGGTGGTCCATCTGGTGGTCAAAGGAAGAGGTCTTTGCTTTCCTGAGGCTTTGCTGTCCATGGGAGCAGGGGAGGTGTAGCAACTGGCTGTTCCTCCCACTTTTGTGCCAGCTCACACTTGAGTGGGGAGATCACCCCAGAAGGTACCCCATCCCCAGAATTCAAAGAAGAAAACCAATCTTCCAACAAATCAGTAAAATAAAATGAAAATTTTAAAGAAATCCCTTCTACAGCAGTCTAAGATCTCCAGTGACCATCCCTGTAAAGGATGTTAAGCATAGGGGCATCTGGATGGCTCAGTTGGTTAAACATCTGACTCTTGATTTTGGCTCGGGTCATGACCTCAGGGTTGTGAGATCAAGCCTCTGTAGCGCTCTGCACTGGGCATGGAACCTGCTTAAGATTCTCTCTCTCCTTCTCCCTCTGCCCTTCCTCCATGCACATGTTCTTACTCTCTCGCTCTCTCACTCTCTCTCTTAAAAAAAAAAAAAGGATGTTAAGCCCAGCAGAATGTTAAGCCCAAAGCAGTCATCCATTGGAACGGGAGCTGGGCAAGTTACCCGACCACTTGTGGCCTCTGTTTCCTTCATCTGTAACATAAGGACAGTAATCACCTCTCATGGGATTGTGCCTAAGAAATAAATGCAAAATGCTTGATGCTGTGCCTGAGGACTCAGCGACCTGAATCCCTGGCCATCACCTGTGTAATCACAGAGCACACCCACCGAACTCCTGAACTCCCGTCTCACTGCACATTCACAGGGTGCCTCCAGGGCACTAAACTCAGGGTTTCACTCACTTTACATATGAAGTGGTCTCAGAATGGCCAAATGATGTACCCCCAGGTACTTCAGCTAATAAGTGGCAGAAAAAGGATTCAAATCTAGCTTTGTCAGTAGATTCTGAGTCCCTAACTGCACTTTGTTCTGCTTCCTCATAAAAAATGATTGGGGCCCAGGGATTCATAGGTCTCAGCAGTATAGGGGAGGACCCCCAATATAGGTAGAAAGGAGAGGAGGACCAGATAAGACTCTTGGGAGAGGGCTAAGCAGAGGACAAAGTAAAGGGACAGCCAGAGGGCAAGTTCCCAGCCAAGGAACTCAAGAGGATACTTTTAGTTCCAGCAAAATGAAAAATCAATAAACCTTGAAAATCCTCCTACTGCATCTACCTGAAACTACTAGGGAGAACATAAACACACCTGCCGTAGCCGAATGGCTGGGCCGGCAGGGAAAAAAACGAAACACCCAAGTGCCAGAAATGAAAAACAGGAACAGTGAGCAATAAGCTGCTGAAGGGTGGGTGGGAACAGCCCATGAAGTCCTGCCCCAGGAAGCAGGAGTGGAGATTTTCCTGCTCTTCAGTTAGAGGAGGTGAGGCCTTGGTCCCAAGCAAAATGGAGATGTAGAACTGAGACCCCTGCATAAGCCAGCACCCTGCAAAGACAGGGAAAAGATAGGCAGAGAAGACACCTTCCACCCACACAAAGGAACAAGAAGCCATGTTCACCTCTGAGCTCTGAGTGGAAAAAAAAAGAAACAAATAGAAAAAGACCACCTTGAGAAAGAGAAATCTTGGGCCTGAAATTTGTACAGATTTGGTTTGAATTTTTACTACTTTCATCCTAGAAACCTTCATGCAGCCTAGAAAACTTGTGCCTGGGAGCTAGCATAAAAAACTGTTCCTAATTTAGTGATGTTCTGATGATGTCCTTGGGACTCCTGACAGAAACAAATGCAAAGTCACAATCAAAGCATAAAGAGATTCTCACAGGACGGGTGGGGGTGGGAGGAAGGCTTGTCAAAACAAACTTACAGTTCAAAACTACAAAACACCTGATTTTAAAATGCCCATGTCCAAGAATTGAGAATCAGCAAACACAGCAAATGGGAGGATCAGAACCCTGAGAATATGTGATTACTAGAAGAGCTGTCTGAAAATAATAAGAAATATACTTAAAATAATTAAAGATATAAACAGAGTCCTAAGAACACAATAAGGCACTTTTTATTCTGAGGGCAGAATAAAAAGATTTTTTAAAAAATATAAATATCTAGAATTAAGCATACAGTTATTGAAATGTCAATAAGTGGGTTATAAAGCATACCAGACAACGCTGGAGAATTAGCAAGCCAAATGGTGTGGGGAAATTACCCAGAATATGGCACTGAGAGATAAAGAGAGAAAATATGAGAGAAGCTGAGATGGAGAAAATGGAATGAGAAAATCCATCATAAGCCTAATAGGAATTCCAGAAGAAGAGACTCAAAAGAATGGAAGAGGGGAAATACTCAAAGTGAAAATGACTGAGAACTCTTCAGACTTAATGAGTGACATCACTAAAAATGGCAGAATTGGGAACGCCAAAACTCTGTCTCTCCACTAAAACAACACTGTCAAAAACTGTCAGAATCAACCTTTTCAGAGCTCTGGATTCTAATTTTAAAAAGCTTATGGGGTGCCTGGGTGGCTTAGTTGGTTTAGCGTCCAACTCTTGGTTTCAGCTCAGGTCGTGATCTCAGGGTTGTGAGATTGAGTCCCATGTCAGGCTCCATGCTGGGCATGGAGCCTGCTTGACTTTCTCTCTCCCTCTCCCCCTCCACCCCATTCACTCTCTCTCAAATAAATAAACCTTTTTAAAAAACTTAAAACACGGGGTGCCTGGGTGGCTCAGTTGGTTAAGTGTCTGCCTCCAGCTTGGGTCATGATCCCAGGGTCCTGGGATCGAGCCCTGCATGGGGCTCCTTGCTCAGTGGGGAGCCTGCTTCTCCCTCTCCCTCTGCCTCTCCTCCAGCTTGTGCTCTCTCTCTCTTACTCTCTCTCAAATAAATAAAATAAAAATCTTAAAAAAAAAAAAAAAACTTACAACAACCAGGGAAATGCTTAATGAAGAAAGAAGCTGTTGAATTTGCTAAGAGAGTCTTGTGGCATTTTAATGTATCTACCCACCAACCCTCACATCCTAGCTTGTCCATTGCCATGAAGACAGTAGCCCACTTTCCTGGTCACATTCTTCACTGGTGGCAGAGGGAACAATACAGACCTTGTTCTCAAAAAAAATTATGGTGGTGTGTTTTTACCTGTCTGGTGGCTCCTTGAGGGATGGGCCCAGGAACTTGACTTTGTTTCACCTGCCACAAAGCTTTTTCAGGGCTGAAACAGCCCCCTGGATAGCATTTGTCAAAAGCATTTAAAGGCATATCTACTAACTATAACCATCTGAGGCAAGGGAAATCAAATGAGACAAGCAATGGACCAGAAGTTTGGAAAGGAAGAGGCTCAGGAAGGAGATTCAGTGCGGAATAAGAGCTTTGAAAACCTACCACACATACCAGGGAATCCAGAAGTCCACACACATGCTGAGGGCTGGACACGTGCTCTCAAAAGACCCTAAGCTTTTGCCCCTTGCTACCTTTAGGCTCTGCACAAGCAGCAAGTGAGAACAGAGTTCTAAACAGCCGGGACAAGTGTTGAAGGAGTGCCTCAACAAAAAACCGACTTGCAAAGACTGGTAGAGAATTTTTGTTTGTTTCCAGATATTTAAGGAAATCTCTTTCAAATCACTACCTGACCATTAAACTAGTGAAACAGGGACTTCAGTGGCAGCACTGGAAGAATACAGTCTTTTTTTTAGAAAAAATTCATTAAACATACAATTGTCTACACCTCACAACAATCAGCAACAACAAATCCTGGGGAAGGAGAAGAATATGGTTTACAGAGTAACTACGTTATAATATTCAAAATGCCCAGAATTATAAAGCATGCAAGGAAATAAGAAAGTCTGTCCCATTCATGGGGGAAAAAATTAATAGAGACTGTCTCTGAGAAAGCCCAGATATCAGATTTAGTAGACAAAGAGCTTAAATCTGTTCTTAAAATGCTTAAAGAACTAAAACCAGGAGAACAATTCATGAACAAGTAGAAAATGTCAGTAAAGAGAAATTATTAAAAGGAGCAAAAAAGAAATTCTGGAGCTGAAAGAATATAACTGAAATGAAAAACTGACCAGATTGGTTTAACAGTGGATTTGAGCAGGCAGAAGAATGAATCCATGAACTTGAAGATAGGTCAATTGAGATTATCCAGTCTGAGGAAGAGAAAGAAAAAAAGAATGAAGAAAACTGATGAGACCTATGCACCAAAGTATACTAACATATGCTGAATCCCAAAAAGAAGAGACAGAGAAAGGGGAAGAAGGAATATTTGAAGAAACGGTCAAAAACTTTCCAAATTTGATAAAAGATACAAATCTACACATCCAAAAAGGACCAAGTAGGATAATCAAACTGTCCAAAGACAAAGACAAACTCTTGAAAGTCACAAGAGAGAAGCAACTAATTTCCTACAGGGCATCTTTAATAAGATTAACAGCCAATTTTTCATCAGAAACCATGGAGCCCTGAGGCAGTGGAATGATGTACTTAAAGTCCTGAAAGAAAGAAAACAAAACAAAACCCTGTAAACCAAGAGTTCTATCTTTCAAATTTGCTATCTGTTATGACTTGAATTGTGTCCCCTAAAAATATGTTGAAGTCTTAACACCTAGTACCTGTGAACATAAGCTTATTTGGAGATAAGGGCCTTTGCAGATGATCTCGTTAAGATGAGGTCATTACAGTGGGTTCTAACCCAGTATGACTAGTATCTTTAAAAAAGGAGAGCTTTGGACACAGAGACAGACATGTTCAGAGGGAAGGTGATGTGAGAAGACACAGGAAGAAAAAAGGAAGGTGAAACAAGCCAAGGAATACTTAAAGTTACCAGAAGTTAGAAGAGAGGCCAGAACAGATCATTTCCTAGCACCTTCAGGGGAGCATGACCCTGCCAGCACCTTGACTTCAGACTTCTGGCCTCCAGAACCATGAGACAATAAAGTCATAAATTTGTGTTGTTCTTTTTTTTTTTTTAGTTGTTGTTGTTGTTGTTTTTAATTTATGTTGTTCTAAGCCACTTAGTTGATGGTACTGTGTTACAGCAACTCCAGGAAATAAATACACTACCCTTCAAAATGGAAGTTATCCTTCAAAAATTACCATTCAAGGGGCACCTGGGTGGCTCAGTTGGTTAAGCATCTGCTTTCAGCTCAGGTCATGATCACAGGGTCCTGGAATCCAGCCCCACATCAGGCACCCTGCTCAGTGGGGAGTCTGCTTCTCCCTCTCCTTCTGACCCTCCCCCCTGCTTGTGCTCTCACTCTCTCTCTCTGTCCCTTTCAAATGAATAAATAAAAAATATTTTTTTAAAAAAGTAGCATTCAAGAGGCACCTGGGTTGCTCAGTCAGTTGAGCACCCAACTCTTGATTTCGGCTCAGGTCATGACCTCAGGATCATGAGACTGAGCCCCACATTGGGCTCCACACTCAGTGCGGAGCATGCTTCTTTCTGTCTCTCTCTCTCTCTCCCTGTCCCTCTGCCCCTCCCCATGCTTGCACATGTGCTCTCTCTCAAATAAATATTTTTTAAAAATTATCATTCAAAAATGAAGGAGAAATTAAGACATTCCTAGATAAAACAAGTTGAGGGAATCTGTTGCTAGTAGACTCGCCCTATAAGAAATGCTAAAGAGAGTTCTTCAGGCTTAAATGAGAGGACACTAGACAGTAACTTGAAGCCATAAAAGAATAAAGAATACCGGTAAAGGTAACTACATAGGTAAATATAAAAGCCAGTATTATTGTAGGT
The DNA here is from genome assembly GCF_023065955.2 of Ursus arctos. Classification (NCBI taxonomy): domain Eukaryota; kingdom Metazoa; phylum Chordata; class Mammalia; order Carnivora; family Ursidae; genus Ursus; species Ursus arctos. Next base: position 21,852,766 of record NW_026622863.1, read on the forward strand.
TAGGTTTGTAACCTCTTTTTTTCCTGATATGATTTAAAAGATGAATGCATAAAGCAATAATTATAAATGTGTTAATGGGACTGTATGTAAAGATATAATTTGTGATGATAACAGTAAGAGTTTTTGTGTACTACTGAGGCTGAGTTGGTATCAATTCAAACCAATTTCTAATTGGTATCAATTATAAATTCAAAAATTTATAATTTAAGATATTAATTGTAACCCCAAGGTAACCGCTAGGAAATTAACTAATGTATAGAAAAAGAAATGAGAAGGGAATGAAATTGGTACATTACAAAAAATTAAACAGAAAAGAAGGTAATAATGGAGGAATTGAGGAACAAAAAGGTATGATATACAAAAAACAAAGATCAAAATGATAGAAATAAGTCCTTATCAGTAATTACTTTAAATGCACATGGATTAAATCTCTAATTAAGGCAGAGATATCAGAATGGATTTTTTAAATGATCCATTTTAAAATGATACAATATGAACATAAGAGACTCACTTTAGTCCAAAGATACAAATAGGTTGAAAGTGAAAATGGGAAAAGGTACTCCACATAAATAGTGACCAAAAAAGAGCTGAGGTGGCCATACCAACATCAGATTTAATGAAAGACGTGAATTCTCAAAGGTGTACAAAGAAAAATAAATAAACACAAAACCACACATAGGCATGTCATAGAGTCACCACTGATCACCAGAAACAAAGGAAAACTCAAAATCAAACCAAGAGAAAAGACAACTTATCTTAAAAAACAACAACAACAGGGGCGCCTGGGTGGCACAGTGGTTAAGTGTCTGCCTTCGGCTCAGGGCGTGATCCCGGCGTTGTGGGATCGAGCCCCACATCAGGCTCCTCCGCTATGAGCCTGCCTCATCCTCTCCCACTCCCCCTGCTTGTGTTCCCTCTCTCACTGGCTGTCTCTATCTCTGTCGAATAAATAAATAAAATCTTTAAAAAAAAAAAAAACAACAACAACAACAACAACAAAACCCCTCAAACTACTAGACTTAACTTCATATATTTCAACAGCAGTGACAGTGACCAGAAAACACTGGAATAATTTCTTTAAAGGGGTGAGGTGGCACAAGAGTAAAATGAAGAAGTTTTTAAACAACGAATGAAACAATTTCTTTTCTCTCTCACTGAAAGAACTCCTAGAAGATGTACCTCAGGAAGAAGGAAATTAAACCAAAAAGAAATGTACACCATGTAAAAATGGAACAGTAAGCAAAGAGCCTAATGAGTGTGTGGATTGACCTAAATAAACATTAAGACAGAACTAGGGTTTTAAAAAATATATTAATAGTTTGGGGAGGTGGGGAGAGAACACTAGCGGCAGGAACACGTAACATGTTAAGACCACAGTAGTGGTGTATGATAACAGCGAAAAGTCATTGATTTGGAAGGACATTTGGTAATAATGTTAACACTAACATATTTGGACATAATTCTGTATTCTGCTAAAGAATAGAATTCTCAGGTATATAACATCGAACCTATTGAGGGGAAAGCGTGAAAAGAGAATAGAGTTAATTCAATAGAAGGGAAAAGGGGAGGGGAGGACATGTGGTATATGTTAAATAGAAAAAATAAAATAAAATGGTAGAAATAAATCCCAATATGTCAGACATGGTGACAAATATAAATGGACTATAGTCTTCACTTAAAAGACAGAGGACTCTAAGAATAGATTTTTTTAAATCCAGCTATAAGAGATGGAAAAAATAATGAAAATACTAACTAAAAGAAAACTGGCATAGTTTTAATACCAGATTAAACCAATTTTATGTGTTTTTTAAGTTTATAAAGATCACCACGTATAATAATTTTGAACTTGTATGCACCTAACAAGCTAGCCCGCAAATATAAAAAAACAAAAAGGACCTTACTTATAAGGAAGAATTGGCAAACAGCAACCACAGTGGTAGATTTTAACATGCCTCCTTCAGCAATTGATAGCTTGATCCGATGACATTATTGAACATATGGAACCATACACTCAACAGAACAGGTTATATATTCTTTTCAAGTACACTTGGAACAATCATAAAAATTACCCTTGGGGCACCTGGGTAACTCAGTAGGTTAAATGACCGACTTTTGATTTTGGCTCAGGTTGTGATCTCAGGCTCCTAGGATCGAGCCCCATGTTGGGTTCCACACTCAGCGGGGAGTCTCTGAGATTCTCTCCCTCTTGTTCTCCCTCTGCCCCTTCCCCTGCTCATGCTCTCTCTCTCAAATAAGTAAATAAATCTTCAAAAAAAAAAAAATTATCCTCAAGGCACCTGGATGGCTCAGTTGGTTGGCTGTCTGCCTTCGACTCAGGTCATCATCGCAGGGTCCTGGGATCAAGCCCTGCATTGGGCTCTCTGCTTAGTGGGGAGTCTGCTTCTCCTGCTCCTTCTGTTTTTTTCTCTCTCAAATAAATAAAATCTTAAAAAATTTATCCCCAATAAGACCACAAAGCAAATGTAGATAAATAACAAGTAACTAATATCATATAGACCATATTCTCTCATTTCAATGTACTATAATTAGAAATCAATCAGTAAAATTTAACTAAATTTCCAAGTGTTTGGGGGGAAATCTAGTGTGTTCCCCAAACATATGAGGATTTAGCATTTATGTAGTATTCACAGATACTGTCTGTAGAATGTCCCTAAACTATTCAAATTCAAATCTACATAATTAGAAAAGAAGCCTGAAAATTAATAGTTATAAGAAGGTACCAAAACAAAACAAAATAATGGAATTAAGAAGAAGGCAATGCCAAAGATAAGAGCTAAAATTAGTGAAATAGGAAACAAAGATCCATAGTGAGGACTAATAAAACAAAATATCTAGTTCTTTGAAAAAGACTAATAAAGTGGATGGACCCCAAGGCAGGGAAATAGAGAATGAACAAAGAAAAATATTAGTATAAAGATCAAGAAGAGGGCGCCTGGGTGGCTCAGTTGGTTAAGCATCTGCCTTCAGCTCAGGTCATGATCCCGGGTTCTCGGGATTGGGTCCCGCATCAGGATCCCTGCTCCGTGGGAAGTCTGCTTCTTCTCCCTTTGCCCCTCCCCCTGCTTGTGTTCCAGCTCTCTCTCTCTCTCAAATAAATAAATAAAATCTTAAAAAAAAAAAAAGATCAAGAAGAGATTTTTAAAAATTACAGGGAAAATGTGAATTTTTATGCCAATAGATTGGAAAGTTTAGATAATAGGTAATTTCCTAGAAAAAATATAAAATTGACTCAAAAAGAAATAGAAAAACAAGTTATAAAAAATTCATCCATATTTTCATCTGGCACTTGTTTCACTTTTTACATTTAAATCTTTTGGTTAATTTGGAGTTATTTTGGGAGCCTGGATGGCTCAGTTGATTAAGTGAAAGCCTTCAGCTCAGGTCATGATCTCTCTCTTAAATAAATAAATAAAATCTTACACACACACACACACACACACACACACACACAAAACCAAAGCTGGGGCACCTGGGTAGCTCAGTCAGTTGAGGAATCAACTCGATTCCAGCTCAGGTCATGATCTCAGGGTTGTGAGATCAAGCCCCGTGCCAGGCTCCGCACTCAGCATGGAGTCTGCTTGAGATTCTTTCCCTCTTCCCCAACCCCTGACCTCGTGCATGCACATGCTCTCTCTAAATAAATAAATATATATTTTTTTTAAAAAGCCAATGCTAGAAGATATCTTTTATTTAAATTTGTGAAACACAAAACAGTATATACTGTTTGTGAATATATAATATGGAGGAAAATATGAATACACTCTTGGGAAAAGTACCTATTAGCTCCAATGTGTGTGGCTGCCTCTGAGCGAGCGTCATGAAAGGGCTAGAATGGTGACACTGTGGCTCCACAAAGTTTTACTGCTGGCTTTTTTTTTTTTTTTTAGCGATGTAAGCAAATATTGCAAGATGTTAACATCTGTTCAATCTCAGTGGTTCGTGGCTGCTGGAGGTGGGAGTGGGGATGGGATATTTGAAATGTATTAAAATTCAAAAACCTGAAAAAGAAAAGAAAAGGCCCGCAACAAATAGCCAGGGAAGGACAATTAACAGAAAAACGGCATCACGAAAACCAAAGGGAAGGGAGGGCCTGGTCCAGGGCTGCCAGTTTGGCTGCTGCCCACAGGATTAAGAGGGTGCACAAAATCTGGTCTACCATCACCCCACGAGTAATGCGGGAGGAAGCTGGCTTGCAGTGGCCATACTTTGGCCAACTCTAAGCTTGGCTATGCTGGAGAGTGGCCGTGCGTGGTACCTGCAGGGAAAGCAGTCCTTCTGCCCAGTCTGGAAACATGTGGACCTTTTCAGGTAGGTAAGGGAAACAAGTGTGGGGTAAGGGTAAGATTGAGGCCAGAAAGGATGGGAAGGAAGGCTGATGATGGAGGAAGTGGTGTGGCCTTGCCAAGGGCAGAGTGTCCAGGAAGTAAGGCAGGAGGGGGGTGGGGGCAGGGGTGGAGGAGCCAGCTGCCAGGCTCCTGACTGGGGAGGCCAGAATCCAACAGAGCCTCCTGCCAGCGACACAGCCCACCCTGAATCCAGAGAGGGGAGCTGGCCCCGAGAGTAGAAAGATGATGGGGGGTTGTACTCACCATTAAACTGAATAGTTGTGCATTTACTTAAATGAGTATTGGAGGGGAAAAAAAAAAAAAAAAAGGAACAACTAGCCACTAAATGTGTGATTTCAAAGGAAATGGCAGCAGAGGGGGCTCACGAAGGCAGTTAAGCAGCCTGAGCTTTGGGTCTCCACACAAACAGCCCCGCCCTGGGGACCACAGCATGTCCACCCAGCTGAGGTATACTTATCTTCACCTACGTATTTTTAAAATTAGGCAGAAGTTTGGAAATCATCCCCTCTGGAGGAAGTGATGCCAGGTTGGGTGTTGATGGGGGTTTGGTTCTGGTTGAGACAGACTCTCCTATCTCCCACGCTTTCAGGACCTTCTCAATGACCTGTTCGCCTTCATCTTCCTTGTGGGGGCCGTAGTCCTGGCTGTGAGAAGCCGACAAACCATGCCCATGAACTACTTCATTGCTGTGGTGAGTCTTCCGTGTTGGGCACTTTATTTGCTCAGAAATCACCTCTTCTGGAGAATGGTGTTTCCCCCTGACTTAAGGAAAGGACTTCTTTTCTTTTCACAAAATCTTGGGACCCACGCAAAGTTTAAAAGTAAAGTTGGCCAATGTTTCCAAGGAAGAAGCCACTTAAATAAAGAGGCTATCCAGGGAGCCAGTGGAGCTAAGGGCTTCCTCCTCCGAGCTGCCCTGATCCCCAAACCAATGGGCCACACCCAGGCTGGGTTTTAAGAGAAGACAGATGCCTGCCAGGTTGGGGGGGGGGGGGGTTGGATAGGGAGGCTGAGGTTGGGGGAGGGGCAAAATCGGAGTGTCTCTGGTCTGGAAGTTTGGGGGGACCAAGGGATGTGTTAACCAGCACCTGCTGACAAATTAGAAACAAGGAGAGACTATGCCAACTTTGGAATGAAGAGCAAAAGTTCGTTCCTTTGTTTTCCAGATTCTTATCGGTGTGGCTGGACTTTTCGCTTTAATCGATATATGCCTTCAAAGAAAACATTTCAAAGGCAAGAGAGTCAAAAGGAATGTGCTGATTCCCCCTCCAGGAAAGGACCAAAAGGGTGAAAAGCCAAAGGAACCAGAAAAGCCGCCGGAAAAGGCACCACCAGAAAAGCCCAAGGATAAAGGAAAGGCAGGCAAGAAATGACAGGAAGGAGATCCTGGCTGTCAGAGTGACAGCGTGTTTTACTGCAAAATATGTGTCCACTGTCTGTCTTTTCTCTCTAGAATGGTTTTCCTTTCCATCCTAATAACCACCTTTGCTTGGAAAAGAAATTCCTCTTTAAATGGATTTTAAAGCTTAAAGTTGACGTAAACATTATTTTGTTCATTCGACAAAAGTTACTGGACATTTTGGTGCAGTGGGCAAGAAGAGCTGGGCCTCTTGGGGTGCCTGCAGGCCACTGGGCACACAAGGTTTGAGGGACCAGCAATGTGGGTGACACCGGCTGTCAACAGTGACCAGCCGAAAGGTCCAGAGTAAAACAAGAGACTCCAAAATGAAATGAACATTTTGATATTTCTATTTTCCTTTTTTTTTTTTTTAAAGCATCCAGCTAGTCCCTGTGAGAAAAATTGGTTCTTGGCCTTTCTTACTCTTACTTTTCAGTTTAGCATTGGTCCTCGTGTGAGGGGCGCTCGGGAGGAGGGCAAAGAGGTGGTCTCATCCCCTCAGGGCTCAGGGCCTCCAAAAGCCAGAGTCAGGCTGGCATATGGGCCAGGCAGGATGGGCACAGGAAGAACTGGGGGGACTCCAGCCAGCTCTCTGGGCCCTGCAGTGTCTCCCTCAGTGAGGACCTGAGCATAAGCCCTGAGCCAGGTTCAGCTGGGCCCTGGAGCCACAGTTCCCGCCCGCAGGCCTCAGTCAGGGCTCCAGTCTCACTGGACAGACCAGCCATGTGGCAGAAGGGTCATCCTTATAAGACGAAAGCAAGGTCCCAAACTGATCCATGAGGAGCTAGAAGAGATATGGGGTAATGGGTGCCCCCCAGCCCAGCCAGGAACAAGGTGAGAGGCAGGCTGAGAGGGTCAACTGGGCCTTCGGAACCATAGTAATGACTCAGGCCTCTGCCCTGTGTACCACGAGGAGTCCCGTGGCAGGGTCCACGTCTGCTGGGAGACCACAGACTCGGCTGCTGCAGAGCAGTGAGTAAGGCTGGAGAGAGGCTGCAGCCCGGCGTTTGGTGGGGGAGTAGGCAGAGCCTGAGCCTGGACGGCCCCAGCCACAGCCGCCCCCCCATGCTTCCAGTCACTACTCCCTCTGTAGTCCCCACAGCACCCCGTGCAGGCTGGGCAGGATGAGGCACAAGCCTGCCAAAAGTGGGAACTAGAGGAAGGGATCTTGTAGAGAAAAACTCAAAAGTGCACCCTATCCCATGATGTGACCCAAAATTCCTCTCCTAAGTATTGAGCCCAGAGGAATGGTGTTCTAGAATGTTCATAACAGCCAAAAGGCAAAAAAGAGCTTAAATGTTCAAAAGGAGATAAACTGTGCTACATTCACAAAATGGAATACTACTCAGCAATAAAAAAAACCACATTGATACAACAGGATAATAATGATAAAACATTCAAAATGACGACTCTCACATCAATTAAGTGAAAGAAGGCAGACACAAAAGAAGGACATACCCTATGATTCCATTCCTATGAAGTCCAAGAACGGGAAAATATAGCAAAAGAAATGGACAGACCGATTGCTTCAAGAGGAGTCTGAGGACTGATTACAAAGGGGCATGAGGGTATGAGAAAGTTCTTTATTTTCATTGGGGGAAGTGGTCACACAGGTGTATATATTTGTCAAAGCATTCAACTGTATACTTAACACCTGTGTATTTCATCACATGTAAATTTTATCTGAAAATGTAAGCTAGGGGCACCTGGGTGGCACAGTCGTTAAGCGTCTGCCTTCAGCTCAGGGTGTGATCCTGGAGTTCTGGGATTGAGCCCCACATCAGGCTCCTCTGCTAGGAGCCTGCTTCTTCCTCTCCCACTCCCCCTGCTTGTGTTCCCTCTCTCGCTGGCTGTCTCTCTCTCCATCAAATAAATAAAAAATCTTAAAAAAAAAAAAAAGAAAATGTAAGCTAAATAGGAACGTGTTCAGAATCTCATGGAAAAGGGTAGACCTTGCTGAACTTCTTTGTGTGGCCACTCTTCTCAAACCCTGGAGGCGGCTCTCTGAGCAGGCTGTGGTTCCCCATATCCTGACAGAGAAGGCGTGCAGTGGGGCTGGGCTGGGGCCAGAACATAACTTGATGCAGCCACCTGTCATGCGGAGAAAGGGACCCTGGGACAGGGCTGTGGTCACCAGAGACTTCAGGAAGATGCCACTTTGGAGCAAAACTACATCAGGTGAATATCTGCTAGGAGTAGGGAACGTATCACCTATGGATCTGGTCAAAATGCAGATTCTGAAAAACCCTAACGCGTATATTCAGAGTAAAGATGGATACTGTGTGCCTAAAACAAAAACTGTGAAGAGGATAATAAACAACAGTTCTTAGTCGGGGGGGGGGGATTATTAAAAAGATTTTAAAATTTAACAAAAGGGTTGACTAATAGACCGTTATATGGAAAATCAAGTCCACACTGCTTGGTAAAATATAGGAACTTGAAAGATTAAGAGAAAATCCCAAAAGCTTTCAGAGCAAGAGAAACAGCACAAAGATATTACTGACATGAGAACAAAACCAAACATCAAAGGCTACCTGGATATTAGAAGACAACAAGGCAGGGGCACCTGGGTGACACACGTGGTCGAGCATCCTACTCTTGGTTTCAGCTCAGGTCGTGATATCAGGATCCTGAGATTGAGCCCCACATTGGGCTCTGCACTGACTGACTCTCCCTCTGCGCCCCCCCCCAAACAAATACATCTTTTTAAAAAAAGCCGGGGGAGCGCCTGGGTGGCACAGTTGGTTGAGCGACCAACTCTTGGTTTCAACTCATGATCTCAGGGTCATGAGATCAAGCCCCACACTGGGCTCCACACTGAGTGTGAAGCCTACTTAAAAATATATATATAAATAAATATAAATAAAATTAAGGTTAAATGAGGTCATAAGGGTGGGGCCCTCATCCAACAGGATTAGTGTGCTTATAAGACATCACACAGCTCATTTACATTCTCTATACAAGTGCACAGAGGAAAGGTCAGAGCTCTCACCAGAAACCAAATTTGTTGGCACCTCTGTCTTGGACTTCTGGCCTCCAGAACTGTGAGAAAATAAATTCTGGTTGTTCAGGCCACCCAGGCTGTGGTATTTTGTTATGGCGGCCCAAGGTGACTAGTACACTAGTCCAAGGAACAAGCAACAGAGCCCTTGCAGATGAGGAAGAATGGGATAATTCCCTGGGATTTTGTTTTTACCATTCTCTTCCACCCCAGCCTCCAGACAACACCAGAGCATCAACGGCAATAATGGCAGCAGCCGAACAAGCAGGAACTCAAAACTCCAAGATACAGAAAGCTTCCTCTCTGACCAGAAGAACCACGGTCCCAAGAGCATGGAGGAAATCCTTTGGTTTTTTTTCTCTCTGTATCAGACACAGTGGCAGGAAGTATGAAACGGAGTAGAGAAACTAAACAAGCTTTATAGACAGAGGACCCTGCAGAACTTGAAAGTGTCAAGGAGACCATGAAAAGGAAAGATCTCAAGAGAAAGAGCCCATCAAGCTGTATATGAATTCCTGGGACCAACGCCAAGCAGTGGATGCATGGATTTCACCCCAGATAGCAGAGCAAAGGCCTGGAGAAGTAAACCGCAGGGAGTGCCATGACCCAGGCCTCAGACTGGAAACGCAGGCACACACGGCACAGATCGGAATAGCACTGCAACCACAATGGATAGGACATCTGGACAAAATGTCAATAAGGATATGCAGGACTTGAACAACACTATAAACCATCTACTCCTAACAGGTGTATGTTGAACACTATCCCCAACAACAGCAGAATACACGTTCTTCACAAATGCATATGAAACAGTCTGTAACATAGCCCAGATGTTAGGACACAAACCAAGTCTCAATACACTTAAAAACACTGAAATCATGCAAAGTGTCTGCTTTGATCACAATGGAAAGAAGCCAAAAATGAATAACAGAAGGAAAACTGGAAAACTGACAAATACATGGGAACAACCAATGGGTTACAGAAGAAATCAGAAAAAGAAATTAGAAAATACTTAGAAATGAATGAAACTAAAATATAACATACGAAAACTTATGAGATGCAGCAAAGGCAGCGCTCAGAGAGAAATTTACAGGTGTAAATGCCTACACTTAAAAGGAAGAAAGATCTCAAACCAATAACCTAACTTTACACCTTGATGAACCAGTAAAAGACCAAACTAAACCCAAAGCTAGGAGAAGAAAGGAAACAACAGAGATTAGAGCAGAGATAAATAAAACACAGAGTAGAAAAATAATAATCAAAAAATCCAAAATTTGGTTCTTTGAAAATATCAGCAAGATAAACAAACCTTTACCTAATGACAAAGAGGAAAAAAAGACTAAAGTCAGAATTGAAAGTGAAGACACTACTACTGATGATAGAGAAATAAAAATAATTACAAGATAATTCTATAACAGTTGTATGCCAAAAAATTAGATGAAATGGACATACACACAAGAAACACACAAATTACATAAACTGACTCAAGAAGAAATAAAAAATCTCAACAGATCTACAAAGGATTGAAATAGTAACCAAACACCTCCCAACAAATAAAAGTCCAGTACCACCAAACATTTAAAGAAGAATTAATATTGGGGCGCCTGGGTGGTGCAGTCGTTAGGCGTCTGCCTTCGGCTCAGGGCGTGATCCCGGTGTTCTGGGATCGAGCCCCACGTCAGGCTCTTCCGCTGGGAGCCTGCTTCTTCCTCTCCCACTCCCCCTGCTTGTGTTCCCTCTCTCACTGGCTGTCTCTATCTCTGTCAAATAAATAAATAAAATCTTAAAAAAAAAAAAAAGAAGAAGAAGAATTAATATCAACCTTCTCAAACTCTTCCAAAAAACAGAAGACAAAGGAATACTTCCTAACTTATTTGATGGGGCCAGCATTACCTTGATAATTAGCTAGATAAAGATATCACAAAAAAAGAAAACTATATACCAGTATTTGTTATGACTATAGATGTAAAAATTCTCAACAAAATATTAGCAAACCAACTGTAACAGCACATCAAAATTACTATACACTATGACCAAGTGGGATTTATCCCAGAATGGCCCTGCAAAGTTTTTGAAAACTGAATTGAGGGGCACCTGGGTGGCTCAGTCGGTTAAGTGTCTGCCTTCAGGTCAGGTCATGGTCCTGGAGTCCTGGGATCGAGCGACACGCCAGGCTCCCTACTAGGTGGGGAGTCTGCTTCTCCCTCTGCCCCCCCCCCGCCCTGCTTGTGCACGCTCTCTCTCTCAAATAAATAAAATCTTTTAAAAATTGTTTAAAAAAAAAAGAAAAGAAAACTGAACTTACACTGAAGCCACAGTTCAATGGTGGGTAGGATATTGTGGCCCAAATCTAACCAGTTAATCGCCTGCTTAAAAACAAAAAACAAAAAAGCAAAACAAAACAAAACAAAAACCCATTATCTCTACAGGAATTAAACAAATCCAGAGTTCATAGCATAATATTAAAAATGTCCAAGATACAATCAATATTTACTTGCTATATTCAAAACTAGAAAAATCTCAACATTTTATGAGAGAAAAGACAGTCAATAGACAACCCAAGAATAACACAAATGGTGGATGATTAGACAAAAACTTGAAAGAGAATATTGTAACCACGCTCTAAGAATAAATGAAATAGATAGATAGAAAGTCTTAGTGAAGAAATATAAGATATAAAAAAAATCATATGGAAATTTTAGAACTGAACACAATAACCAAAATACAAATCTCACTGGATGTGCTTAATAGCAGAATGGAAATGGCAGAGGAAGGAGTTAGTAAACTTGAAGATCAATCAATAGAAATTATTCAATTTCAACAAAAGAAAGTAATAAGATTGAAAAAAATGAACAGAGCCTTGGGGACTTTAGAGACAATACCAAAAGGTCTAATATTTGTGTCACTGGATTCCCACAAGGAGTGGAGTAAGAGTGGGGCACAAGAACTTTTTGAAGAAATGATGGCTGACAACGTCCCCAAATCAGCAAGGGACATAAATTTACAGATACAAGAAATTCAGTAAACTTCAAACCCAGATACATCCTAATCCAATTTCTGAAAACTAAAGATGAAGAAAAAAATATTGAGAGCACTGAAGAAAAATGATGCAATACTTTGAATGACTGAGGATTTCTCATCAGAGACCATGGAGCCCAGAAAGAACCGGGCAAATCTACACATATTATTGAAGATGTCAACTTTTCTCTCTCAGTAATTGATAGAACAAGTACACAGACAATCACCGAGGATATAAAAGAACTAAATACCACCAATAATCAACTTGATCTGACATTTACGGAACACTTTGCTCAACAAATACACTTTGTTTTCAAGGACACAGAGAGCATTCACCAACATGGGCCATATCCTGAGCTATAAAATAAACCTCCATAAATGTAAAAGAATTAAAATCATACAAAGTATATTCTCTGGCCATAATGGAATTAAACTGGAAATCAATAACAGAAAGATGACTGCAAAATCCCCAAATGTTTAAAAAATTAAACAATATACCGCTAAATAATCTGCAGGTCAAAGATAAAGTCTTGGGAGAAATTAGAAAATGTTTTGAAGTGAACAAAAATGAAAACACAACATATCAAAATTTGTAAGATGAAATGAAAATAGTACTTAGATATTTATAGCACTAAATGCTTATATGAGAAAAGCATAAACAAGATGTCCCAGATAAATACCAACAAAAAGAAAGTAGGTTTGGTGAAATTAATATTAAATGAAATAGACTTCAAAGCTAAAAACATTCACTAGGAACAAGAGAGATCTCAAAATGATAGTTAATACAAACTTAATATATGCCAGGCATGATTCTTTTTTTTTTCTTTTGCTAGGCACTGTTCTAAGACATTTTTATATATTAACTCATTTAATCCTTACAATAATTATATGGCTTAGGTAATATTATTATTGCCATTTTGTGGATGGAGAAACTGAGGAAAGATAAGTTAAGAAAGCAATAGAGGGGCGCCTGGGTGGCTCAGTCATTAAGCGTCTGTCTTCTGCTCAGGTCATGATCCCAGGGTCCTAGGAAATCCAAGGAAAAGTAATAAATCTAAAACTTTAGTGAGGAGCTTTAATATACCTGTTTCAGTAAGTCAATACATCAAGAAAAAGAAGGGTAAGTATAGAGGTGGCTGGGTGGTGCAGTCAGCTGAGCATTGAACTCTCGGTTTCAGTTCAGTGGTGGTCTCAGAGTTCTAAGATCAAGCCACGCATCCGCTCCTCGCTCAGCGGGGTGGCTGCTGGAGATGGTCTCTCTCCCTCCCCCTCTGCCCCTCCCCCAACTCCTGTGCTGGCGCGCTCTCTCTCTCTCTCTGAAATAAACCTTAAAAAAAAAGAAGGGTAAGCATACAGAGAGTTTAAATTACATAATCAACAAGATACATAATGGATACATGGATAAGTTTTGTACCCAACCAAAAGAGAATATTAATATTCAATCTTCTTAAGCATACATGGAACACTTGTAACCCCTGACTATCTATCAGGACACAAAGAAAATCTCAACAAATTCCAAAAAGCAGAACATACAGACCTGTTCTCTGAATAAAATAAATAACAAAATTTGATGTTCACCACCAACATATAGCCAAAAATTCACCAAACCGAAAAATTTTAAATACCCCTTTAAATTATTCTTGGATTAAAGAGGAAATTTAAAATGGAAACTACAAGCAAATTAGAAGTGGCTAAAAACTGAGCATTATTTTAAGGATGTGTCCTAAGCAGTCCTCAGAGAAAAACTTAGAGCTTTAAATGCCTTCATTAGGAAACAAGAAAGACTTAAATACAACACACAATAAATAAAATGAAATGAAATGAAAACTAGAGGTTAATTGTATTTATGAAAATAAAGGCAAAAATCCCCCATAAAATACTAGCAAAATGAATCTAGACGTTTATCAAAGGAGCTAAACAACATGACCATTAAAGGCACATCCCACAAATGTAAGGACAGTGAGCCTTGGGAAAAACTGCTATTGTCAGTCACCACATTCATAGTTTAAGAAGAAAAACACCACGTTCTAAAAAGAGAAATCTGTATGGCAAAAATGCAAAGTAAAACACAAATGATAAGCCAAGAAAAACTATTCATAACTCAGATTTCAGAAAAAGTACTAATTTCCTGAATATATGCATTCTTATATATCCATTTTTTTAAACCAACAATTAACAGAAAAACATACAAAGTATGTGAAAAGTCAGTTCTCAGAAAAGCAAATGCAAATGGTTGTTACATATGCAAAAAAAGAAAAAAAAACAAAAAAAAAAAACCCTTGATCCACTCATAACTAGAGAATTGCAAATTAACACTGCCCCTAGGGATTTATTTCTAAATACCTTCTCCATTAAAAGAACCAGAGTTTCTTGGAGGAACTCGGACTCTAGGGCTGGGATGGGGAGAATACAAAATGAACCTGACGCATCTTATAGGGTCAGAAAATAAGGAAATGGGGGGGGGGAGATGGGGGATGGGTACCCAGAAGCCCACCAGCAAGAGCTAATAAAGGCCAAAGATGAAACAATTTAACCAACAAAATGAAGCGTGATAGTATTTAATTATAACCCAAAGAATAAAATAAACAAATCAGTGTAGGAGAACAGAAAATACTCCTTAGGCAGGAATGTAAAGGGAACAGAGCCACCCTTCTTCATGCCACAGCAGACACTTCCGGTACCATTCGAGGGATGGGTTCTGGGCTGGGCCAGAATAGGTTCCCACGGAGCTCCCAGCCTGCGGCAGGAGCGACAGCGGTCATAGGCACTCAGTCGCGTCAAGCAGGGGCACCCCTCCAGTTCTCCTTGCCTCTTCCTGGGCCCCCTCAGCCACCCTAGTGAGTCACCATATTTTTTTGCGTGAGTTCCCTTTCAGTAAAGTGAGACAGAGATGCCTTGAAATAAAATGCAACCATTTTAAGTGGAGAGTTTGACGTGCTTCGACAAACGTATGTTTCTGGGCAGCTACCACCCTCATCAAAATAAAAAAAAAAACACTGCCAGCACTCCAGAGAGCTTCCTCCTGCCCCCACCCCAGGTCACCACTGATCCGATTTCCCTCACCATAGCTGAGTTTCACCTGTTCTAGAAATTCATAAAAACGGAATCACACAGCACGTACCCTTTTGAGCCTGGCTTCTTTCATTCAACATAATTATCCGCAAAATGCACCCCTATTGTGGATCTGTCAATGGGTTATTTCTTCCTCCTACTGAGAAGTATTTCAGCCTGGGGATGCCCCACAGTTAGCTTATCCTCTGAGCTGTAATGAACCACTGCGCAGTGCGAAGTTTGAGCTATTAAAAATAGAGCCGCTGTGAACGTTCAGGTCCAAGTCTTTGTAAAGACATGTGCTTTTGCTTCTCTTGGGCAAATACCTACGCATAAAATGTCTGGGTCGCACGGTATGCCTCTCTCTAACATTTTAAGAAACTGCCAAGCTGTCTTCCGCAGTGGAGGGCCTCACTTCCACCCCCCTACAGGGCTGTAGGAGAGTTCCAGGTGCTCCACATCTTCCCCAGCACTTCAATGGTGGAGTCCCCTTTTATGAGCCATTTTAATAGGTGTAAAATAGTATCTTATTTTGGCTCTAATTTGCATTCCTAGATGTCTAATGATATTGAATATAGTTTCGAGCACTTACTAGACATTCATATATCTTCGCTGGATTGTTCAAAACTTTAGCCAATTAAAAAAATTGGGTTGTTTTCTACTTATTATTGAGTTACAGTTTTGAGCCAAATTAACACTGATTGATATCAGGTTGTCCTTGTTCTAACCCTCACCTGGCCTCTTCCCAGGGGATCTAGAATAAGATCCAAACACCAGGCTCTGGTTCTCTACCAACTGTCTCCTTCCCCCCACCCCAGCCGTTCGCTCAGTCCTTTCTTCCACAAAGGCTCCTGGCAACCCATGAACCAGCCATAACCAGCCAGACACCTATTACCAAGAATCATCTTATTCAGGATTCTCTGGACACATTGTTGACCCACTCCCCACAAATTAAGCTGATGCGTCCTTGCATCCTACAAATGCAATCTTTCTAGCACTGCTGTTCAATCTATCAATAAATGAGTGAATGAATTCCTCTTACCTGGCAGGAGAGGCCATCGAAGTCTTCTTTGAGGAAGTGACACTGTGGGATGATCACAGAGTAAAGAGAAGATCATCAGATAACCAAGTGGAGGAGAGCATTCCAGGTAGCAGGGTCAGCACGCACAAAGGCCCTGGAGTGGGGAGGGAGCATGGTTTGTTCAAGAAACTGTAAGGTCTGTGAGTGGGAGAGACAGGGAGCAGAGGACACCAAGGGATTATGTTTTTAGTCTCTCTACCAAGACTCTGAGCAAGATGGGAATCTCCCAAGGTTTGAGGGATAAGGGAAATGGAGGTGATCCTGACTGAGGATTTAAGCATCCTTCTGGCTGCCAAGAGAGGAAGAAGAGAGGCCTCTTAAAGACACCCTCACAGCAGTTCAGGGAGGAGACAGGAGTACTCTGTGGGCCTCCTGGAGGTCTTGGTGGTAGTGAGAAGTGAACAGAAACAAAGCTTTAGGAGGTGAAGATGTGCCAGCTTTGGTGATGGGCTGATGGTGAGGGTGAGGGAGAACAAGGACAGCCCCGAGTGTCAGATCTTGGGGTGGAAGGTTGGATGGCGGTGCCCTTCATTGAGGCCCAGGCTCCATCTGGGAGTCCCCCGGGTATGAATGGGGCGAGGGAGCAGAAGGCAGGCTGGGGCAGCCAGTAGAGGAGGTTGGGTTGCCCAAAGATGGGAGGGGTGGCCAGGGGAGAAAGAGGGAGTGAGGTCGGGAGCTGAGAGCTAGATCAAAAGCGCAGGAAGACGAGACAGGGGTCTTGTCTTTCGGACGCCTAGATTCCTGGGTCCCGGACACGCGCAGAGACCCGGGCAGGAAGCTAGACGACGCAGCGAGTGTATACAGCCCTTCAGGGCAGGCAGAGAAGACTGGAAGCCCCGACGGGGCGTTCAAGGGCAGCAAAAAGAAGGTCTCGGAGTGCCGGGCTGGGGCTGAGGGGAGAGTGCGCGGGCGTGTGTGGGGGCCCCAGGCCAGCCCCGCGGACAGTCCCGCCCAGCGGGGCCCAGAGCAACTCGGGCAGCCGGGGTCCGAGGCGAGGACGGGAGGAGGAGGAAGGAGGAGGAAGGAGAGCGGAAGAAGCGAGCGAGGCAGCGGGGGAGCCGGAGACTGCGAGGAGGGGAGGAGGGGACCGGGCAGGAGGGGCGGGGCGGGGGCGGGGCGGCGGGGGGATGCGCCCCCGCTCCCGTGTCTCGCCTTTTTCTCCTTCCGCACAGCCCGGGTTTCCGCTTCCCTCCCGGGCGCGGGGTGAGGGAGCGGGGCCGCGCCTCGGTCCCTGCCGCCGCCGCCATGTGGCCCCCAGACCAGGAGCCCGACCCGGACCCCGACCCGGCCCCGGCGCGCGCCGGCCGCTCCCCGCCCGGCGCAGCGATGCCCGGGCTCCGCGCCCTCCTGCCGGCGCGCGCCTTCCTCTGCTCGCTCAAAGGCCGCCTCCTGCTGGCCGAGTCGGTGAGTGCGGCGCGGGGCCGGGGCCGGGGGCGGCGAAGGCGCCGTCGGGACTCCAGGACCCGGCCGAGCCACGGGAGCCGCGGAAGGCGGGCGGAGCTGGGCGCACTTCCCCAGGCGTCGGGTGGCGCCGAAGCTCAGCGCGCGAGGCAGAGGCGAGGAGGGGCCCGAAAACAGGCCCTCCAGGCTCCCTAACCCAACGTGGGGGGCCGGTCGGGAAGCCTGGGGCCGGGGCACGTCGACGCGACGGCCGAGCGCCTGGAAGTTCAGCCCGGCGCTGTGTGACCCCGGGCACCTCCACCCGCTCTGGGCCCTCGAACAGCCCGCGGCCCCACATCTTCTGGCCTCCGTCGCGGGCACTCCGCTCCGCAAACCCTCCCGCTGTCCCCGGCTGCGCCCCGTGAGGAATCAACCAGCTCGGCGCTTCACTACGCCCGGGTCGGGGCCAGGGTGGGCTCTCCGCGCCCTTGCCCGCTTTCTTTGGCGCAGGGAGGGCCGGCCGGGCCTTGAGCTGCCGGGCGGAGGACGGGGTGGACTCCGGCCAGCCGACACGGGGAACAGCGGGGAAGTGGGAAGGAGACCCCCGGGATTGGGTGAGGTCGGGGCAGCACAGTGCGGGGTGTGTTCGCAGACCCCTCCCCCCGGGTGCAGGGGGCGGGGGCGGGAGCCCAGCGGGGTGACTTCATCCCCCTCCTCCCCTTCCTCGCTCGGATCCAGCCGCCCCGCCCCCGCCAAGCTCCTTCCTCCTTCCCGCAACCCCCACCCCGGCCCATCAGGCCTTTGTCTTGGGGACACTACGAAACCTCCCGCACCATCCGCGGGTGGGGCGGGGGACTCGGTGCTGGGCCTCCTTGCGGGGAAGGGGCCGAGGCCAGGGGCGGCGGAGGCGCCGTCGGGCGCAGGGGAGGCAAGATAAGGAGCAGCTCTTGTTATTTAGATCCCCCGCAGTTTGGCAGTCCCTGTCGTTATTCCCACTTTGCAGACATGAAAGCTGAGGCCAGGGCGTCTAGGGGATTTGACAGGTGGGTCACTTGAGGGCCAGGTGACAGAAGAGTGAGAGTGGGGATCAGAGGAAAGAGGCTTCTGCCCCAGACCTCTCCTCCTACTGCCCAGGGCAGATGGTAGGAGGCCATCCTGCCACTTCTGCCCCTGGGGTCAGCCCAGAGTCACCAGCCCAGCTCCCAAGTGAGGAACCAGGGCCCAGGACAGCCCACACTCTAGGGAGTCACCTCTGGTTGGTCACCCCAGTCCTACCCTGGAGATTGATGGGAGCCATTTTTGCAGAGAAGCCTTAAATCTATAGGCCAGCAAGGGACACAAACCCCAACCCCACTCAGCCCACCTCATGGGGGGCCCTTGGTGTAGCTGGATGTCAGGAAGCCAGATCTAGGAGGATGAAGAAGTAGAGAGGAAGAACGGGTTAGAGTTGATCACAAGGGGAGCCACTCTGGTCACTCTTCCCTCCCTCTGGTCATCTCTGGCTGCCTCCAGGCCCAAGCAAGTGGGGAGGCTGACAGGGACAGGAGAGGGGAGGAAGTAGCCACCAGGAATCAGGGAATGAGGAAACAGGAATGGAGAGAGGGGTCCCCAGAATCTGGCTTTGGGGGGGGTGGACTGGAAGGGGAGGGACATAAGAAGAGCCTTCTGCGGAAGAAGTGCAGCAGGAGGTATGGACAGGGCTGGCTCAAGGTCCCATGCCTTGCTTCCCTGGGAGGCCCCTCTGTGCCTTAATTTCCCTTCTGTTCGAGTTGAGCTCAGCTACTTCCTGGCCATGTTCAAGGCAGATTTGGGTGCCCTGGGGACTCCCTGGCATCTCTGCAGCTCATTTGTCTGAAGCAGCCACAGAGTTTCCTGTGGGGCATCTGGGTGTCCCTACAGGGCCCTCCCAGCCCCACTCCAAGCTACTCAGCCATGGACATACTCAAACCCCGCCCAGCCACAGTGACAGAAATCAGGACAGATGAAGGCCAGCACCCACAGGGCAGGGTTGCTTAAGAACTACAGCTGTGTGGTCAGCCAACCCTGGGTTCAAATTCTGGTGCCTTTTTATTAGCCGCATGACACTGAGCAACTCACTTCCCCTGTCTGCACCTCAGTCTTCTGATCTGTGAGGTGGGCTATGAGCAGCACTGTGCACAGGTGGTTGCGAGGATGCCCCAAGCCTCGCAGGCCCTGGCCGGGGGAAGAGCCCCTCATCTTGGTCTGCCCTGCCCTGCAGGTCACATGGTCTGCAGAACTAACGGGGGCGTCAGCACCTTCCCTTTGCACGAAGGCTGGCTGGATGAGGCGGCAGGGCCTGAAGTGTCAGGGTCAACATTCCCCCTCCTGGAGGTTTTTTTCTTCGTATGGATTGGCAAACGTAGAAAACCCAAAGAGTTACACTGTTAATGCCCGTATACCCACCGCCTAGATTGTACAGTCGTTAACCTGTTGTCAGATTTGCTTTATCACATTATCTTATCCATCTGTCTGTCCACTAGTCCAATTTCGTTTTTGATGCAGAATAAATTGCCCACATCAGTACATTTCAACCCTGAACACTTCAGCATGCATATCATTAAGTAAAGTTTAAGACTTGTATAGTTTTTCAGCTAAAATTTACATTCTTGGGAGTTGGGTGTAATTTTTTGAAATGGTTCCTGCTTCGTGAGCTGCCTCTGAGATGGCTGAGGTTTGATTTGCCCTGCTGGGCACCATCTGAGTTGGGTGGATTCTGCCTAGAGCTTGCTGGGGTGGGGGGCACGGGGTGAGCAGCAGCACGAGGCAGCCTCCTGGGGGGCTGGACACGTGTGGGAAGCTGGGGCTTCCTGATTGGGTCCTGGCAGGGCGCTGGCACAGAATCAGGGTGCAGAGCTGTGCCCAGAGGCATTGGGGTAGCACGTGGTCCAGGGCCCCATGATGGGGTTCTAATCCTGGCAGCTGCCTCCCCTGCTGGGGCGTCCTCCGTCCCTGGCTGCAGAGCCCTGGGCCAGGAGATGTGCAAAGGTTCTGATTTTTCCTCCCCTCACCTCCAGGGTCTCTCGTTCATCACCTTTGTCTGCTATGTGGCATCCTCTGCATCTGCCTTCCTCGCAGCGCCTCTGCTGGAGTTCCTGCTGGCCCTCTACTTCCTCTTTGCAGATGCCATGCAGCTGAACGACAAGTGGCAGGGCTTGTGCTGGCCCATGATGGTGAGGCTGGGCCCCAGGACGAAGGGGCTGGCTGCATTTCCGCCCTCACCCTTTCTTCCGTGCGCCAGAGGGGCTGTTTGCAGTTGATTGGAGCCAAGCCCCACCACTCGGCAGCCATGTGACCCAGAGCCCGCTGCCTTACCTCCGGGAGGTCCCTGGGTGAGGCGCGGAACCCCAGCTGGCATCCTGGCTCCTGACCAGCAGGTGGCGCTGGTGCTCCCATTTGGGCCTGGAGGAATGAGCCTCAGCCTCAGGAATTCAAGCTATTTGCACAAGGGCAGGACAGGTTAACTGAGGACTTGCAGGGCTTACCCAGACCTCAGCCATCTGGCAACTTGCTTGGTCACCTGGGAAGCCTCAGAGCCACCCCCCAAACTTTGTTTTTTGAGAAGGGACAGAAAAGCTGCGATTGGACCCTGGCCTCCTGACTTCATATCCAATATGCTTCCTGATGGGCTGCACCCTGTATCCCCCTTTTAGGGACAGGTGAGCAGAAACCATGATACACAAATGGATCTGCCACAAGGATGTGGCACCGCGAGACCCAGGGCCAGGTCTCCCCATTGGAGAGCTAGCAGGGAGCAGGTGAAAGGTTTCCAATGTCTTTCTCACCGAATGAGGAGATATGCGTAGGGGCCCAGCCACAGGTCAAGCTGCAGCCTGGCCCACGTCCTGTTGTCCACTGGGCAAGGACGGCCAGCTGGAGCGGGAACAGGGCAGCCTCAGCTGCTGGCAGCCTCCAGGGGCACCTGGGCAGGGGCAGGAATGGGGGTGGGAGAAGAACCAGGGCGTGCAAGGTGGGGCCAGGACAGGGCCCAAGTCCTGGGGATGCTGGACTGCGGGTGCTAGGTGTGTGTCTAGCCTATGGGGCCAGTCATCCCCTGGGAACAGTGGGTTCCAGCCCATTCCTGCTACCTGGTGTCCTTCTGAGCCCCTGCCCCAGTCTGGGCTCCCAGCTGTGCTCCACTCCTGGGAGCCGAGGGCAGTGACCACACCCATCTCTCCCCAGGACTTCCTGCGCTGTGTCACAGCTGCTCTCATCTACTTCGCCATCTCCATCACAGCTGTCGCCAAGTACTCAGACGGGGCTTCCAAAGCAGCTGGGGTGAGTAGCCACCCTAGCCCTGGAAGGGGCTGCCCAGCGATGCCCCCTCAAGTTCACCCCTGCCCTGATGGAGACCCAGATGCCCCTTGGACACTCAGCATCTGGGGCAGAGTCTGTCCCCGCTTAGGCCCCTTGGGCTGTCACGGGGATCTCAGCGATTCCAAAGTCCTCTTACTGGAGATTTAATCTGCCCCAAGTTTTGAAGGCTGTTTACCCAACCAAGATAACAGCTCATTTTCCTACTTGTCCGTACTGGGTGGGGTGTGTTTGCCAACCCGAGCTCCTTAACCCAGCAGATGGAGCGGGGTGGCAGCTTCTCCACTTCCCCCCGGCTCTGGGACCAGGCACTCCTAGCTCCTGATGAGGTCTCATCCACCCTGTCCCCTATCCCACAGGTTTTTGGCTTCTTTGCCACCATCGTGTTTGCAATTGACTTCTACCTGATCTTTAATGACGTCGCCAAATTCCTCAAACAAGGGGACTCTGCAGAAGAGAACACAGCCAACAAGGCGGAAGGTGGGTGGCCACCCTGGGGGTTTTCACCTGGGAACCCAGCCTCTCAACCCAGGACTGTTGCTGGGGACCCTGCTCTCCCTTAGGGTTACTTGCCAGTTTGAGGCTGGAGGAGCATTTTCTCTTCCCATATGGGCAGGATGTGTGTTCACAGCCTGGTTCTGTCCCTTCATGGGGCACTGCATACAGCAGGCTGGCTCCCCAGGGCGTCTGCCTTTCCAGGAAAGGCAAGGTGAGGGCAGGCCTGGCACCTTCTCCTCGGTGAGACCTTCCCTGATGAGCCCCCCAGGCAGCCAGTCCCTGGCTGGGCTGCAGAGCAGCCACCTGCCCTGAAACCCAAGGCCCCCTTGCCCAGTTTCACCGGCCTGTGGCTCAGGGGCCAGAGAACCAGGCTCTTGTCCTTATCTGCGATACCCACACAAGCTCAGGTTTATAAGCCAGCAGAAGCCATCCTTCTGCTAAAAATATATGAGGCTCGTCTCGTCTCATTCTGCACTTCAGCCACTCCTACGTTCAATGTCCCTAGACATTTTCCTTAGACCTTTGTGACCTGCCACCAGTTGCCTTCCATGAGTGCTTCTAGACCACCACCCCAGTGAACAAGCAGGAAGTGGCAGTGGAAACATGTTTGAGTATTATGGGCCTTGGGACCTGGAGATATATGTATGATGGTTTTTTGCTGTAAAATGATTCCTAGCTCATGTGTTAGAATGAATACAGCAAACCTACAAAATCATACCAGTCTAGCCCTTGCCACAGGGCTAGGGAAGTCAGGGTTTACAGAGGCTCTTGGAGCTCATCCATGACCTGGCAACAGTGTGAGGACAGATTGGGGTTCTGAGACAGAGGTTGGTCAGGAAAGGGGTGTCCCTCCCTGAAAATAGCAATTGGCACTGGGGCTGAGGCAGGAGGGTTAGTGACTTGGGTGCTTTTCCTCCGTGGAGTGGGGGGTTCCAGAAGGCTCTACAGAGTACTCTTCAGTACTGGACTTCTAGGAACCCTTCAGTCATACCTTAGAGAGGCCCTTAACGTCATAAAATGTGTCTGATCACCATATAAAATTAGGATTGGGGGCAAGAGGGATTGAAACTATAAGGTGCCTAAAAAGAAGCTTCCTGATTTTCTAGTATATTTTACTTTCTTGTGCCAGAAAATAGCCGTCCCCAACCTGCCTTGCTGAATTGCACGGTAGAGTTGGGGTTTGGGGTGCAGATATATCACACTGACATCCCCAGGTGAGAAGGGCCCAGGGAACCCGGGCTCCCCGCTCCATGTGACCATGCCCCGGAGGTGACAGCAGCTGCCCCTGCAGGGTCCCAGACCCCAGGCCAGCCCTCACACCAAGCTGACACCACCAACAGCGCAGTCAGCACAGGAGCGGCCTGAGCCCGGGGCTCCAGCCAACAGCTAGAAACCCAGCCAGTCTCCCCAGAAACAGCTTCCAGGCACCGCTGGCCTGGAAACTCCCACCAAGCATCCCGTCTGTTTGACTTTCAGAAGAGAATTCCGACTCTGACTCTGACTGAAGTCCTCCCCGCCCCGGCAACCCGAGCCCCGCGGGCCCCCACTGCCGCACCTTCGGACCAGGCTTGCCGCCGTGGTCAGGGCACGGCGTGTGCTGGGAGAGAGGCGGTGACTTCTCAAGCGGCAGCATCAGCTGCTGACGGAGCTGGCCTCCTCATGGCCCCAAGGTGACCTGCCCAAGCCCAGCATACAAAACGGCACCCGTCTAACCACTGCACACACGGGGGCATCGTGAATATTCTGCCACGTCTCATTTCTGCCCCACAAACCTTAAGCCTTGTAACCTTTCTGCCAAAAATAAGCACAAGGGGACAAAGCTCACAGAGCCTTGTTACCTCCATCACAGGAAGCAGTTCAGGCTGGAGACCCACCAACAGCATAAACCAAGCAGGACGGAAGCCACCACGGGGCCAACCTGCTAGGCCCCAGGGATTTTTGTCTGCATTTGGTGTCCCACTCATGACAGGCACTTTGTCGAGAATGATCCTTCCAAGATTCTTTTGTTCACGGAGCACCAATACCCTCTTCATTTTTGAAGCAGGGAGAAAACCGACCTTTGCTCTCATCTAGGAGCAAGCAGGTCACGGTGCCCATAACGGTGTCTCCCACCCTGGGGAGCCACGTCTTCGCCAGGTGACATGACAGTTGGAGATTAGCTTACCAGATCCAAAAGATCAAGGGTACCTAACCACAAAATAACTGACAGCATTCTGGGGGGCTGGGCAGGCCCAGCCGAACCCTTTCCCGGGGGCCCACCGGCCGGCGAGGGGCTCTCGGGCACTCAGGATGATGATATGTTTCTCGACACCAGAGCAGGTCTCCTGACCGCCTCTCGAGAGGTGAGATGTGCCTTCTGTGTTCACCTAAGCACATGTGCTGTGTGTCTATGTTCAATGGGATTTTATAACTTTATATGTATTTTTTTTTTACACAAAAGTAGCTTTTTAAATGGCATTTCCTCTGTCCCAAGAGGTCTTATGAATGAGCCAGATCTGGACCCATGTCTTGGGCATTTGTAACCTTTGTTCTTCTCTTGCATGTGAAAAAAGCCATAATGGATTAAACCAGACTGACTATGTGCTTGGAGTGTATGTGTTTGAAAACACCTCACACCTCCCAGAGCAGTGCAATCCAGCGTCCTGTTCAACACAGACGAGTCCTAACGATGGTGAGTCCTGACAGCTCAGGGTTTCAGCAGACACACCCGCACCAGCGGCACGCCACGCACCCCTAAGCATCTGATGCATGTACTCTCCCTCAGTCCTCACACGATCCTGGGTCACTAAGTCCAGGAAACCAACAGAAGGTTCAGGAACTTGCCCCGGTCACCAGAGCTCCTTTGAGGGAGCTTATGTCTCACTTATGTGTCACGGTAACAACCCACGGCACCCCTGAGATAGCCAGAACCTGGGGCACTCCTCCTGGTTTGCAAACTGGTTGCACAAGGGGCCTTGGAGTTGAAGCCTGGGAGGAAGCTGGGTTGGCATTTGGCCCAGGCATTCTCCAACTTTTACACGCATTCGAAAACCTGCCTGAAAGTTGATGAGCAGATGCCGAGAGGGATACACGGTGGGAGTTTCTGCTCCACCTTGCCTGCCCCACTAAGCCAGCCAAGCTGCCTGTCGACACCCATTCCATGCCCGCTCGCGTGGACCCGGACTGTGCTCAGCCCCCACCTCCCAGGCCTGCCCCGGGAACTGGGTCCACAGCCTTTGAAGGGACAGAAGGGAAGTCTGAGTGAGGAAAGAGACGATGCCACTTTTACGTGTCCATTTATTAAACAAGAACTCCTTCATGACAATTTAATACAATATTTATTAGCGATTAGTGTTGAGAAAATTATTTCCCTCTACATACAAAAATACAGATTTGAACACTATGAAAACAATCAGGACAAGTACCATGAAAAACAGGTCCTTCAAAAGAAATAAAGGGGCAAAATTGAGGGCAATGTGAGGCTCTGTCTGCTGTCAGGGACAAAGAACCAGGAGCAAAGGCTTTGGGGCCCCAAAACCACTCCAAGTGGATAGAGTCAAACCCACGAGCCAGGGTTTGAGAAGCCAACAGCATAAACCAACGTGTGCCCAGTGGGCATCACCTCAGAATGCCCCACAGCTATGTCCAAGCTAGTAAAGGAAATAGACTTTTAAGAAGTAAAATGTAATAGTTATTAAATTAACATTGCCCCCCCCAAAGTGCCACTGGGCCAAGTACCAATGAATAATCATACTGGAGTTATTAGCCATCTGACTCGACTTCCTTTGTTAAAATAATTACATATTCTGACCCTTCAAAAGGACAAAAAAGAAGGTACAATCTTATGTTTCAATAAATCCATTCCTTCATGTTGCAACAGCTCAGCTAGTTTACTCGAGATTCTTCTTGACCAGACAGAACCCGCGTCCCACAGGGGTAGGAAAGCCCAAGGAGCAGCTAGGGTGTTAGCCGAGTCTCGATTTCATCAAGCTCCTCACAGCAGGGCATCTAAAATTTGTCCAGGCAGAAAACCAGAAAGGGCCAGAGAGCCCACCCCACGCATACATAGCCCGGGCAGCACGTCTCCCGAGGGCAGAGGGCAGCCGGCAGCAGAGCGGGAGGGGTGGCCTACGCTGGTCCTGGGAGACACCTGGCCGGAGAAGGCCCTTGGCCTCACCAGCCTGCGACAACGGGGCTCTTCGCCGTTCAGACCCAAAGGGGAAAGTCAGAGCACCGCGGCTATCTATTCTTCTATGAAACCACTTCCCTCTTTCGGTCTGAGGTGAGCAGTGGCTCTCTCTAACTGAACAAGTGCGTTAAAAATGCCAATCGCAGTTATACTGATTAATAATTATTTCACAGAAATATACTCTTACTCTCAGACTGTTGAAATAAGCCGAAACAAGTCGTTGGGGAGAAAGCAGCAGAGAGAAGACAGGAATAGCCAAGGTGGTTTTTTTTTTTTTCTTTCTTAAAATACGTAACAAAGTTTAAAGGGATAATGGCCAAACCTCAAAACCATCATTGCTAAAAGCAATATTAAAAGGACACAATCTAAAATCATGCTACAAAAATAGTGTCATCTGGTTTAACTAAATGTACATCTTTTCAATTCCATGATTGACAAGTGTTTATGTGACTGACACACACGGAAGGCACCGAAGGTGAAGCGATTATTATTTGTCTTAAAATATACAAAGACAGAATTACCTACTTTGGGGGGAAAAAAAAACATACAGTCATACCTGTAATAAATAGTTAAGTGTTTTTGCCACGGGTTCCTGAACCCCTACAAATTTCAACATATACAAATAGTTTCGGTCCCTACATTCTCTCTGAGGGACCCACATCAAAATCAAGTTACAAAAGCACTGGTTTTATCCACTACATCAGTTTCATCATGAGGCAGGATTGGAAAACTCATTTTTTAAATGGGTTACAGAGTAAAAGCACTGGAAGCAGGCAGCCCCTGTGTGGGTCTGGGCCGGCTTGGCGGTCCATCCAAGCCTCCTGCCCTCATCCTCCCCCTGGGGGAGCAGGTCCTCCCCCAGCCCTTGGATCAGCCAGTTCTCCCTTCAAGCCCTGATGATTTGCCTTCCTCGCTTCTGCAGAGAGGCAAACAGAGTCTCAAAACTTGGAAAAACTGATTCTGGAAAAGGCAGGAAAGCAAAATGGCCCACGGAGGGAGGCAGCCATCAGTTAGACCTGCCCCACCTGGCGTGGGTACCAGGCCCCCACACTGTCCTCATTTCCTGGTAAAACGGGGTGCTTCCTACTGGGGTTTAGCAGTGTCCTCCAAAGACGACTTAGATTTGACAGGTTCAGACTACCACCCAGTCGCACACAAACCATCCCCTGAATCAGCTGTGTCACACCTCCTCTCCTCTGAGGCACAATTAGGAAAAGAAGCTCTGGGCCTCGCCCTAATCCCATCAACAAAGCTGATTAAGGTCATTTGAGACAAGTTCCATTAGAACCATAAAAGTTCGGATAGCTCACTACAGTCCAGGCTATTAACCCCGTAATGAAGGCTCTTTGGCCTTTCTGTACAATACATCCCAAAGAAAACATGCCACTCCCAGGTGTCTAATAAGCCAGTCACCTGAATTAAAGTCTTGGCATAAAAATGTAGACAACAAACGAACCCTATGAAAAAGATGCACTATTAAAGGGCCCATAATCTAAATTTTACTCTAGGCAAGTTGCCATTGATTCAAGCTCAGTGGGCTTGTAGGTTAACTTTTTTCTTTACTGTTTATGGAATAAGAAAAACTATAAAGGGGGAAAAAAATCCCCAAGGTTGAGAAATGACATCCAAATGGAATAAAAATGTAATCTAGACCAAGAAGGGAAAACACATCAGGACCCATTCCTCTGTTTCAAGTGTAAGAGTGTATAAATGCCATTTACTGGTGTAAGGAAAAGTCCACCAGAAAAATTCATTTTCAGAAGAAAATTCCAGATCTAACAGATATTGAGGGGGTGTTTTCTGTCAGAGATGGTTTCAAATAAAAGCAATGTACAGGGTCAAATATTTCAAATCACCTTTTCAACCAGACAGTTCTTATGATCTCAACAGTATCTGCTGAGAGGAGAGGAAACACAAGGTTTTATAAAAAGCCAGGAAGGTTTACAAAGCTGAAGACAGGCAGCGTTAGACCTGTATCCTCTCCAGGGACCCAAACCAGAATCTGAGTCCCCCTGTCCAGACTCGAGGAGACACCGGGAGCCCATCCAGAGCGCCAAGGCAGACTGTCCCGACATGCAACTTTTGCTCTCGGGCTGATTCCGAACACAAGACCTCATTTCTTCCAAAGCAAAAGGATAGGAAGGTAGTTCACCAAGTACATTTTTTCAAAATGGCCTGGGTCGGTCACCACGTGTGATGTGGTGAAGGGTCCCCGGGGACACAGTCTGGGTGTGCTGAGCCCCTCCCTCCTCTGACCTCCCAGCCCTGCCCCTGCTCCCACCTCTGCAGCCTGTCGCCTGGCTGGTCCTCAGAGTGGGTGGTGATAAGGTAAGAAAGACTCGAAGACAGAACCCCTAGGTTCTGCAAAGTTCACTAGGAACTAAAAAAGCGTTTGGGGACCTCACAAGCTCATGGCAGTCTCTGGGGCAAGAAGCAACTTTTTATTTTTGCTAGAATCAATCGGCACAGCCTTCAGCTAGGAAAGTGTTTTTTTATTTTGTTTTGCCTTTTGCTACCTGTTTAATGTCATTATTTTCTTATAAACAAGATATGGAGAAAATGACAAGTGGCAAGATGACTTCATGGTTGCTTCGTTTTGAACACGGAGGCACAATGGGGACTACTGCCTTCCAGAATCACTAAACTGGCCACACGTTGCCTCCACATGCTATTCGTTTGTTAGGGCCAGTTCTGAGAACCCACAGAAAATCCTGCACGGCCAGAGATTAGAACTCGGTCCACCTCTTAAACACATGGAGAGGTGAGGAATTTCTTCCCAAACAGCAGAAGAGTGTCTACATGAGAAGGTGAGCTGGGCCCACACACAGGCCGTGACACATGGAGGCATTATTCCAGACTTATTCGTTGCAAGCAAGAATTCACAGACGTGTGCAAAGAGTTAGTGCCTCCTCTCCCCAAGAGACTGCCTGTGGCTTAACTGAAGCCTGAATCACTAAGAAAGCATCAAAGAAAGGCAGATGAAACTGCAAATTTTAAGAGTAGACATGTTTTCAGTGGAGTCAGAAGCTCTCACCAGAAGCCTCCAACACATCAGACCTACCTCACGCCTACCCACAGGCAACAGCGTCCCTGCCAGGGGACTGTCATGGTGCCCTGAGGGCTGGGGGTGCAGACTGCCTCCCAGAGCCAAGCCCGCAGAGCCGGGCTGGGTCCCCACTGGCTTGGGTGTGGCCAGGCTGGCCTCTGCCCACACTGGCACTTCAGCTCGGCTTGCTGAGGAAGACAAGGCATTGGGACTGGACAGGCTACTCTATCCCTGCCTTTTGCTAGGCAAACGTAATCTCTCTTGGACAAGTGCTGCTGCACAAAGTAAAAAAAAAAAAAAAATCTAAAATAAAATACTTTAAAATCTCACAGAAGTGTGATTTAATCTGTGACTGCCTTCGTCCTTCCCTGGCTGTCTGTGAGGCCAAAAAGTATCTTTAGGCCTCGGTGACTGTCATCCGTCTGTTTGCAAGGGAAAGACCTCTCCCTCCATGCCTTCAGCAGTGAGAGAGGAGGATACAGGAGAATCAGAGGGAAAAAATACCACATCAACCAAATCAGTGCCAAGATCAACTTTCTCTGAAGACGTCAGTGTTTGCATCCATCTAAAACCACCAGAGGTCCCACCAAATGCTTGCGGATTTCAACCATACCGTCTCGTCTCCAGGAACAAAGTCCAATTTACACAGCAACTGCAGTTCCCATCAAGTTTGGCACCCACTCTGAAAGCCAGCATCATCCTACCAGAAAATTGAGAAACACCAAGATGGCCTCAGCCTTAAAATGCCCCAAACCAAATGGATGTGGTCCACACTGGAACTATTAAATGCACAAAAAGGCTTCCTTCAATTTCCAAAAAAAAAAAAAAAAAAATAGTCCTGTTAAGCGCCCCCTAAATCTAGATTGTCTTGTTTGTACACAGAAGCAACACAAGGAAAATGCAAGCGTCATCACACTCGCCCTAGACAGCCAAATTCCCTCCATGAGCGCTCACCGCCACACCGCCGTGCGCGATGGTCTGCGTCCCCGTGTCACCCAGGTTAGAGAACTAGAGAGCGGGCCTGGCTGCTGCTGGTTGTACTGGGAGCTAGTTAAATACAAAGAAATATATTTACAAAAACCACGGGGGAGCCTCACGGCACAAAGGATATTAAATAGTTACAGGGACATAAATAATTCCAAAGATTCTAACGCTACGACGCAAACTGACTCCGGGTCCCTCTGTGGCACAAGGTGCCATCACTTTTTATCAACTGTAAGCATTTACACTTTCGATGGGCTTCAGAACCATTTCTTGCAGGTTTCAACACATCCTCAGGAGACCCATAGGTCCTTTTTCACCAGATGATAAACTGGTTTTACTGCAGTGACTTGGGAAAACTTGGGCAACGATCCTGCCCGAGTGGTATTCTTTTTTTCGATCTCACTTCAAAGGCGGCTTTTTATTGAGGCCAAGTAACATGATTCCCAGCAGATTTCTGATAAAGTTCAGGGTGGTCCTTCCAAGCGGCCCGCTGAATGCAAAGCTGAGTCTCTGTGACCCTGTGTCTAACTGGAACTCTCAGAGGGAGATAAGCCCATTTTTGACGATGCAGACACACTCAACAAATGCAAAATAAATACACAAAATGAACAGATAAAATCCAGATGTCATAATCTCCTCCCAAGTCACTACATCTACCAAGTTCAAAGTCTGCGAGCCATGATTTGTGCTGCCTCACAACACACGCGGGCAGGGGGCTCAATGGGACCCGCGTGGGAGCAGGGGGTCAGCACGGGCAGACCGCCACCCCAGACGCAGACAAGGAGCTCCCACGTGTGACCCGGGCTGCTGCCCTGGACAGGAACTGCAGCAGAATTCGGATCGTACTGGTGGTTGGTCCAGGGGGCTAACCCATCGCCCCGACCCTTCAGACATGGAATCGCCGGCCTAGCAGAGGGACCTGCGCTGGGAAATCAGATGCTCTCTTCCACGAAGCAGGCGACACCACACGCACAGGGCTGGAGGCTTTCTCACGCACACGGTGCTCCCCACCGCCCGACACGCTCGCGTTCGCACCCCCTGTTACACGGCGGCCGGCCACGGCTGCCATCGGTCACCGCTAGCTGAGGTCGCGGGGGCTGTCCCCGGGCCGCACACTTGTCCCCTCAGCAGGACGGGTCTCCTCCCAGGGGGACAGCTGCACGCAGAAGAGTAGAGCGAGAAGGAGGTTTGTAAACATTAACAACAGCTCAGAGGGGGAAAACCCGACAAGGTAAAACTATTTTTCCGTGAAAGATACAATTCGTCTCCAACAGGAAAAACACAAAGAACAAAAAAACACTACAGCATCAGAGGGGCTCGTTGAACACGTTCACCACATAACCTTCACTTTCTCAAGAATCATTCGAAACCCGACAGAACTGGAATTTTCCCCAACAACTTCCCAGATCAGTGTTCATAGTTAGGACCCTGAGGCACAAAAGCTACCCCTGCGCCTCCCGAAACATCAGTGAAAGCACATGTCGTGGTGGAAATTCAAGTATTTTCAAACCCTAGACAAACCTACTCAGAATCACTTTACAGCTGTCCCCGGGCATTCATGAAGTTGCACAGGTCCCTGCAACAGAGGTGTGTCCCCACCTATGGTCCTCATGAAGCCAGCAAAGGGGCAAGAATTCTGGCTGTTGGAATGGATTGTATTTTGTGTGTGTGACTTTCACCTGAGAAGGCCAAATTGCAGGAAGTCTGCAACTCAGCCTCCAAGGCGTAAGGGTGGGTAGGAAACTGGAAAACAAGCTGGTCCCGTATTCCTGGAGGAGGACGTGGATTCGGGGAGGTGATGCACTGGAGGAGCCATCGAGTGATTTCTCAGCAGGGCAGGAAATGAAGGGCGACCTTCCCGCATGGCAGCAGGCCTGCCGCGCTGTGCCAAGAGGACAGCAGCTCTTCCCATCCCCACAGAGTCCAGACCCGGCAAACAGCTCCAGCAGCACACCCGTGGCCAACCCCTCAGCATCTCCCGAGGCGCTCCGGGCCTGAGCTGGCTGTCTCGGCGGCCCAGGGATGGAAGACGAGGAGCAAGGGAAGGTCCAGGCGGCAGGACTACACGCTGCCCCGGGACCCGCGAGGGGCCTGCCCAGCAACTGCTGCTAACTCTTGAACCCTGCACCTTCATTCCTTGATTTTTTACCCCTCCTAGCAGCTCCCATTAATCCAAAGTCTTGACTTGTCACAAAAACCTATGACAGGGGGGCTCAGAGTCTGATATGAAGCCTGTGCTTGGGGACAGTAAGGACCTGGAGGAGCCGTGACAGCCAGTGAGGCCGGCAACTCCCACGGCCACCAGGTGCTGCAGAAGCTGCGGGCCTCTCCCGCCGGCCTCTGTCTCAACAAGCTGGCTACCGGGCCTCCCTGCCTCACAGACCGGCCAACAGGGCCACTCGGAAAACCCTTTCCCAGAATGAACTTTTACCGAAGAGGACGAAATTCAACTTAATCACAGGATAATCTGACGCGACGAGGGAAAGAAAAGTTGGTGGAAAGGATGGGCATGAGGATGGGAGGGAGGAGGGCTGTGGCAGGTGGGCTCATGTGTCCAGGCGCTGGATCTCGGGGCGACCGTCCACGTCTCTGGACTCCGTGCGGGCTCGGATGTAGTCACTGGCACTCTGCTGGCGGACACTGACTCTCCACTTCTGTACTGCCAGGAATGTGTTCACCGCATACACCGCAGTTGCCAAGAAGCCAAATATCTACAAAACACAGGCACTGTTAGTCCTCGGACACATCGGCCGCCGACAGGGTGTCTGGGCAGAACCTGTTCCCAGCAGCTCACGTTGACCCGAGCTTTACCCACCACGCCCAGACCCACTGATCTCTGGCTGTCAGACTACGGACAAGTGTGCGGTTAAACACGACCAACATAAAGTCCCGCCTGACCTGCAGACAGCCTAAGGTTTCTCTGGAAGTATTTTGGATCTATTAAGAACCACACACACACACACACACACACACACACACATCACAGAAGTGCCTCTTTTTCATGGCCACTGGTCTCAGGTAAGAAAGTACAATGTAACCAAAATACCAAATAGACAGAAAATGAGGGTCTCGCACTGCCTGACATTCCAAATCACAGCCCCCAAGCCTCCGCCTGCCGCTGGCTGCCTCCCCCTTGGGCGGCTCCAGGCGGGCAGCTCTGGGTAAGCAGCAGCAGCATTTTAATAATTTGCTAATGACTCATCAATCTACTGAGTGGTACCTGGGAGAACAGCCGGTTTAGTGCTTTTTACAAACCTTTCAAACTGTCCTTCACCACGCAAAAGGGCTACATAGTCATTATAAATACAGAACAATACAGAAATGCAAAGCACAGAGAACCAAAGTCTTAGAAGATCTGGTTCCCACCCTACCCCCAAAGGCATTCTACCTTGAGGAGCAAAAAAAGTCATCTGACTGCTAAATGGTGTCGGGACTGCCCTCTCCTTCATTAAGATCCCCACACTGACAGGTAAGGCCCTCAAAAGCAACATCACTAACAGACATCCAGGGCTCTGTTGGGAACAGACTAAAAGGGTGATTCTCAAATTTGAGTGTGTACCTGAATCACCTGGAGGGCTTGTTAAAACGTATTTCTGATTCGGGGGCTCCTGGGTAGCACAGTCGGTTGAGCGTCTGACTCTCTGTTTTCAGCTCAGGTCATGACCTCAGGGTCGTGGGATTGAGCCCCGCGTCAGTGAAGTCGGCTTGAGACTCTCTCTCCCTCTCCCTCAGACCCTCCCCGCTGTGCTCTCTCTCTCTCAACTAGATAAATAAATCTTTAAAAGGCAGGGGGGCATTTCTGATTCAGTAGCTCTGGGGGAGCCTGGGAATGGCATTTCTAAAAAGTTCCTTGGTGATGCGGAGGCTGCTATTCCAGGGACCACACTTTGAGAACTACAGCACTGAAGGAACCAGGACCCCCACTGGCTCAGCAACAACATCATTAGCAAAGAAAAAGCTAAAGAAGAATGAGCAGGACACATGCTAGGGGACAGAGGGGAGCGAGTCACAGGGCTACAGATCAGCCTATGTTTCAACCAATTGAGTCCACTTACCACGGCAGCAATTTCTGCTCCGGTTTTGTGGTTTAAAGCAGCCAGTACAATCGAAGCAATAAAGAAAAAGAAAGTGCTGAGTCCAGTGTTGACCAAATCCTAAAGAAAAAGATAAAGTCACTTGGAAAGAATTATTTCATCCTTTGCCCTAAAAGCAATGGAAGGATTTTGAAAATAAGGAGCACAATACCCAGCCTCTCTGATGGTTTTCGTCTTGATGGCCCAGGGGTACTGGACCCACGAAGGAAGGCAGAGGTGGTACTGGCGTACGACGTCTATCACCTGATGTATCACCGCGGCAAAACTCACATTTTAGCCAACCATGCTGTCATTTCTTAATGAATTATTACGGAAACCCAAACTGGCTGGCCCATCAAGGACATGCACGTTAATTACCACCTAGAATCCTATTGTCATCTTTTAAAAATACATTCAGATCACCTTGGCATGGACAACACTCCCCAGGAGTCCAGAATGTACTGAAACGGGTGAAATCCCCTCCAACATCCCCTCATTCATGTGTGACATTACAAGCGCACTGTTTTCAGACCTGGACAACACACTTAGCCAGACCTCGTGCTCTTTCTTACGCGTGGTCTTTCAAGGCTCTGTGTGGCTAAAACCTAGAGGATCTTCTCCTAAACTTTCTGAGAAGCAAATGAGGTTATATACCCACGGCTTCAAAGATTTAACTCCCATCTTAGTTGTTGAGAGGAACAGAGCACAGTGATTAAATCCCACAGCCTGACTGGGTCCTAACCAACCATGACTTGGGACAAGCCACTTCGCTTGTGTCTCACGTGGGAACGGTACCCCGCCTCACGGAGTTCTTCTAGGGGTCAGGGAGCCACGCACGTGAAGAGCCGAGCCCTGCACCTGGCTCACGGTTAGCGTTCCCTGTATATTTACTGATGCTTCTGTTATTTCTAGTGTGACAACGGGCCTCTGACAGCCTGGGTCCTACCAGAATCCCTCTACAATCTCTACAGGGAAACAGAACCCAGAGAACACACTAGACTGTTAAAGCGCAGGCTGACTGTGCATCAACACCTGGTGGGGGTCCTCAAGGGCCATCTCTGCTTTCTAAAGATGCAAAAAAAGCAACGTTCTCATCATCTCATCACGAAGGTACCGAGCTTATGCAGCAGGAACCCCTGGGGCGGGCTTCTGCAGGGGCTCACGGGGAGCTGCGAGCACCGACTACAAAACTCTGTCCAGAAACGTCTGCCCGCAAGACAGTTTTTAGCTGTGGCCAATGTGCAGCAAGGGCAAATTTTTCACAAATTCAAACCAGGAAGTGTTTAGTTAAAATGCTCAGTTCTGGGTACAGTGCTGTAGGGATAAAGAAGAATATAAAATGTACTTTCTGAACCAAAGACTATTCAGAAGTGGGGGGAACGTTTTATGATACAATGCTGAGGCCAGACATCAAACAAAACTGTATGTACATTAGGGGTGACTATGTAAAAAATATAAATATGGTCAAAGGCCTATACGCATCAAAGGTTTTTTTTTTTGTTTTTTTTTTTTAAGATTTTACTTACTTATTTGTCAAGAGAGAGAAAAACAGGGAGAGAGAGCATAAGCAGGGGAAGCTGCAGGCAGAGGGAGAAGCAGCCTCCCCACTGAGCAAGAAGCCCGATGCAGGACTTGATCCCAGCACCCTGGGATCACGACCTGAGCTGAAGGCAGATGCCCAACTGACTGAGCCACCCAGGTGTCCCCGCATCGAAAGTTTTAAAGAGATTCATGTTGTTTGTCTATGTGATTTCCACATTTGGAAATTCATCTTAAATATCATACTAGCGCAGAAAGGTCTAAGTATAAGGATGTTCATGATAGGACTTAAAATAGCAAAAAAAAACCACGAAAAAAACAAAAAACAAAAACCGGGAAGCAAACAAAATGCTCACAAACGGGATTTGTGAAATAAAATGGTATCTCCACAATGGAAAACTATGCGGTCATTAAAAATAATTATGTAGTTGTACATTTAACATGGAATATATTTAAAATAGTTTAAGTGAAAAAGCAGGATTCTGATGGTTCCATTCTTCCCGCCTCACACATCACAACATCCACGTCTATGGGAGAGCTGGTCTACCTGGTCTGGAAGGTGACACCAAGTATTCCAAGGGGTTATCCCAACGGGCCGTATCACGTATGACTTTTTAGCAGCTTTACTGAGATATAACTCATATGCCATATAATAGGACCAATTAAAATGTACAATTCAATCACCACGATCTAATTTTAGAACATTTTCAGCACTCCAAAAAGAAACTCATTAGCAGGTAATTCTTCATCCCTCCCCGAATCCTAGGCAGCCACTACTAACCTGCTTTCCGTCTCTGTGGATCTTCCTATTCTAGACACTTCATATAAATAGACTTATATAGTATGTGGTCTTTTGTGACTGGCTTCTCCCCCTTGCAAGGATCACTCATGTTGGAGCGCGTATCAACCCTCCGCTCCTTTCTCTTACTATGTCGTGTTCTGCTATATGGATACGCCACATTTTACCTACCTTCCCAGCCGTTTTTGGACATCTGAGTCGTTTCTACTTTCCCGTTGTTTTGAATAACCCTCGTATGAACTTACAAGCTTTTGGGTAGACCTATGTTTTCATTTGTCTTGGATCATCACATGATTTTATCTTTTTCGTTTATTATCTGTATCTTCCAGTTTTTCTGTAATAAACACTGCTCTGCACAGCTTAAAAGGCTTAAAGGTTCACCAGCGCAGGTGTCTGTCAGCATCAACTACTTGAGTTCCGTGTCCATGAAACAAAAATCAAGGCTTATAGGTTCATCCTTCACATCAGGGGAATACACAGACGTGCCCTCTGACTGGGTTTTGGGGGTTTGTAGTCAACAATGGTGATTAATTTTTTTTTTAATGCTTTTACTGGGACATGTACTCTATCAGCCACAATCTTTCCAGTTTGCCGCAGCCGTCCCCACGCCCTACCGTCTCACAACCCCCACCACTTTATGCTTCCGGTCTGGCCCCTAGAACACCCAAGGTTGCAGCCCCTCCTCATGCTAGAAGACAGAGGAAATCCACCCTCACACACACGCTCCTGGCTGTCTCTTTCAGTGACACACCAGTCCGTACAGGGTGAGCCCCTGTAACTCCAATAACAGGTCAACAGGATGTGGCCCAGAGGGTGCAAACCCAAGGCCTACTGGCCATATCTGGCCCACAAACAGGTTTGACTTGAACAGCAGTCAAAACAAATTTGAACATGCCAACATTTAAACACCAGAAGACGGGACATAAAAAACTAACTTCTTAAAAAAAAAAACAACAGGGCGCCTGGGTGGCACAGGGGTTAAGCGTCTGCCTTCGGCTCAGGGCGTGATCCCGGCGTGATGGGATCGAGCCCCACATCAGGCTCCTCCTCTATGAGCCTGCTTCTTCCTCTCCCACTCCCCCTGCCTGTGTTCCCTCTCTCGCTGGCTGTCTCTATCTCTGTCGAATAAATAAAAAAAAAATAAAAACAACAACAACAACAACAACAACAACAACAACACAGCAGCAGCAGCTTCTAGCTGCCCTTGAAAAGCTGTTCCAGAAGTGCCCTGAAGCAACTACACAGTCAGCTGGGGCTGAGGAAGAGAACCACCTGCCCCGTCGCCCCGTCTCCCGCCCATCCTCTCAGCTGCCCAGCCCCGGCAGGCCCCCGAGTCTACAACCCTACTCCGGTCCCAGCGAATGGGCTGTCCAGCAACGTGCCCTACCCACCCTTCCATACTCCGTGTCCACTGGGCACCCACTCATCTTTCAAGGCCCAGCTGGCATCTGGCTTTTTCTCCAAACATCCCCCTGCTGACTCCCACTCCAGGCTTCTGCCCCGAGGCATCTACTACCCCTCTGCCCGGGTTCCACCAGGCCTCACACAAAACTGATCTTACGGAGCACGCTTACCAAAGCACGAGCAGCTTGCACCGACCTGCCCTGTGCTTTCGGTTCCCAAATCCTGCACAAAGCAGGTGTTCAATACATGTCTGCGGGACTGACCACAGGTGAGACGGCTGTCAACAGGTTCAGCCCTAGGCTCGCACTGCAATCGCTCCCGAACCACTGGGGCCTGTGGCTCACTCTGATGTCAGCTCACACGTGGATGAGAGAGGAAGTTCACGGCCACTAGTCCACACCATGCACGGCCTTGTGCTCAAGTGGCCCCAGTACCAAAGGGACAATCATAATACTGACCATAGTGGCATATACCCTCCGTGGAATCCCCGTTGTGCCAACTGTGTGTGTGTGTGTAACGTCACTGATCCTAACCTAATTATGACCCAAAATACGAATAAGGCAGATGTGTTACTATGTTCTACTTTTACGGGTAAGGAAGCGGAGTCCCAGAAAAGATGAGTGTGGTACAATAAAAAGTATGTATTTGGTCTTTGTACCCAGTTCCTTGGCAATTCCTGAGTGACAAGAGTGTCTTTTGTGATTCACAGGGAGCCCCTCTCAACCATTCCTGAGTTTATGCTAATGAGGTGACTTGCGGGAGCCCCTGGATGGTTTCAGGATGGGAGCTGGCTACCAGAAAAAACCAACCAGGCTGTTAGAGGGTTGGCACTTTCAGCCCCACCCCCGCCAACCTCTAGGGAGGGGAGAGGGGCTAAGGCTTGAGTTCAGCCTCCAAATGGCCAATGATTTCAATTCAGTCGTGCCTACATAATGAGATCTCCATGGAAACCCCCAC
This sequence comes from Ursus arctos, assembly GCF_023065955.2. Lineage (NCBI taxonomy): Eukaryota > Metazoa > Chordata > Mammalia > Carnivora > Ursidae > Ursus > Ursus arctos. The sequence continues at coordinate 21,891,863 of NW_026622863.1, forward strand.
ATGCCGGTTTCAGGGAGCTTCCGAGCTGCTGACTATGCACCTATGCTGGGAGGGTGCTGCGCCCCGACAGAGGCTCCAGCACGCTGAGACTCTTCTGGATCCTGCCCTCCACGTACGCATCTCTTCCCTCTGCCTGTTCCTGAGTTGTATCCTCTACAACAAACCACTAAGCACAAGCAGAGCACTCTTCCCAAGTTCTGTAAGCTGCTCTAGAGAATTATGAGCCCGAGGCGGCAGATCTGCAGTTGGTGCAGGTCACCTGGGAGCCCCATCTGTGGCAGGTGTCCGCAGCGGGGGCAGTCTCGTGGGACTGAGCCCTTCTCCTGGGGGTCTGTGCCAACTACAGGAGTTGGCGTCGGAACAGAGCTGAACCTCTGGACACCTCATTGGTGTCAGACAATTAGAGAACTGCTCGGTGTGGAAAAACTACACAGATTCGGTGTCAGAAAAAAAGACTTATTTGGTGTGAAAAGTGGTGTCAGGAAACACTACATCACGAGTCATGGCCAAGGCCTTGAGCAGGTGGCCCATCTGGGTGACTCCGACTGTCCTCACTCAACACCCAACCTGGGTTCTTGATCATGAAGGTCTGCGGGGGTGAGCCAGGGCCACCGAGGCACAGAGAAGGAGGACCAAGGAGGAAGAACAGCCAGGACAGTGTGGTGTCATGGCAGGCAAGGGTAGAGAGTACAGCAGGAAGGACAGAACATTCCATGGCAGTTCCACTCACACCGTTCAGTCGGGGGGGCTCCAGGAACATGGAGGCCCCAGTGATCCCCACCAGAGGGCCTTTCAGGGACATCAAGTTTATCTCTTGACCCAGATGGCGGCTCCACAATCTTTATCATTCGTCACGCAACTGTACATTTTAATGACTTTTTCTGAGTGAGCTGTATTTGACAGTAAGAGGTGAGAAAAGAGAGATGGGGAGCAGGGAAGTAGAGAACCCAAGCGCAGGCTTCCCTCCTTGTTAGGAAGTTCGGTGAAGCCCTACGTGAGGGGCTCAGAGTGCTGGCTAAGGAGACCGGGAGCCCCCAGCAGGCTTTCGGTGGCGGGCAGGGGAGGGAAGAGAGGGACGGGGGGAGGGAGGAGGCCTGGGCCACTAACTAAGGTAAACACAGGTGGGACACAGAGGTGTCTGAGCCCCTCACATACAGAGAAAAACAAGTATCACAGGGTAAGTCCCACAGATTCATCAAAAACAAACCCACAGCTAACAGAATCTTGCCGCTTGCATCAAATAATGCTTGTATAAAATATATACTTTGCAGCTTCCTCCTTATTTACCATTTTCCATGAATATTTTTGCATCAACAAAAGCTCCTGAAATGACCATTTTTCTAACTCTATACCACTCACACCCAATTTTACTCATTAGGTGGCTCTACTGAGGACAAAATATTCCCCCCACCTTGTTGGAGAAACAACACGGCCAAGGCCAACCCTCTGTAGCAACTCAATGAACTGTGTCCAGCCCCGAACTCACTTTCTCTCCCCTCAAGGAGAACAGAGGACCTGACCTCCCCTCAGTTCAGTACCATTTCCTCAAGTTCATACACTCAGGCACTCTTCTGCTGAAGAAGCATACGCCTTCATCTGCTCTAAAAGGGCGGAAATTCTGGAAAGGATCCCAAAGGACTGAAAGTGTTCTCAAGTGACCACATCACCCAGGCGTTTGTCCCACCTAACACTGACCAGAAGTATGTGAACTTTCCAGTGAAAAAGGTGCACTTCAGGGGGCGCCTGGGCGGCTCAGATGGTTAAGTGTCTACCTTCGGCTCAGGTCATGATCTCAGGGTCCTGGGATCGAGCCCTGTATCAGGTTCCCTGCTCAGCGGGGAGCCTGCTTCTCCCTCTCCCTCTACTGCTCCCCCTGCTTGTGCTCTCTCCCTCTCTCTGTCAAATAAATAAATAAAATCTTAAAAAAAAAAAAAAAGAAGATGATGATGATGCACTTCAATATGACCAAATCATGTGATAGTCAACAAACAGAAAGCCCTTCATGTTTAAAATAGAAAAATCAGAATTCCAGAAAGCTCACTAAAGAAGTATTTCTGGGGATAAAGGCCAGTATGAATTAGTTATTAAGCTGCGGTATGAAGTTTTTTAATAGATTTATAGCTGTCAAATCAGTAGATAAGACTGAATTAGGGGCGCGAAGCCAAACCTGGCAGAGTCTGCAGGGGAAACCTGGTTGATAGGAAACAAGGGCCCCTCGCCTGCGATAATATTACTATCTCTCGGAATGGCAGCAGCACACACCGGCTTGAGGTCCCTTATACACACGCTCTCATTTCATTCTTAAAACGAGCCTGCGAAATACTATCGTCTCCACTTTACCCACCCGTGGGGCTCTAGGTGACCTGCCCAGGATCCCACACGGCCCTTAAGAGCCACCTTGCACTTGAACACCGATCGATCTGACTCAGCCCCTGCTCTGCACCTTCCCAGCAGCCACCTCTCTGTCAGGCCTTCTACCACGTGCACTGTGGCTGGAGGCGGTCTAGAAGTTGGAGGAGGTTTATGAGATTCTCCTATGCTGTTGAGTCTGTGAGCGTTTTTGTTTTTTTGTTTTTTTTTAAGATTTTATTTTTAAGTAATCTCCACACCCAACGTGGGGCTCTAACACGCAGCCCTGATTCCAGAGTCACACACGGCACCGACTGAGCCAGCCAGGCGCCCCTGGGAGAATTTTTTAATGGAGAACATAAACTTTATCTTAAAAATAGCTGAGATGCTATGGGGCGCCAGGGGAAACAGTTCGTGGAGTATCTGACTCTTTGTGATCTCGGGGTCATGAGGTCGAGCCCCGCATCAGGCTCTGTGCTCAGCACGGAGTCCACTTGGGTTTCTCTCTCCCTCTCTCTCTCCCTCCGCCCTTTCCACCCCACTGCCACCCCCTGGCCCCTGTGCACACACGTGCTCTCTCTCTAAATAAATAAATAAAATCTTAAAAAAAAAATAGCTGAGATGGTAAAATCTGTCACAAAACCAGGACAAAACCAGCTGAGTTTTCGACTGATATCAGCTTTTCTAGTTCAGCTCTGCTTTTATTTTCCCTCCTAGGAGTTTGAACGCCACACAGTATTCTGTCAGGAAGACTGTCTCCTCTCGGTACCCCACAGGATCACCATGGGAATGGCCCTGTCAGGCAGGGTGACCAGCTCCAGCTCCTCCCTGGCTCCCTTCCCACGGCGCTGTGTACGCCCAGTCCTAGGCAGCAGGAGAGGAGCTCACGCCAGGGTAGGTGGGCTGCAGCGCCCCGCTCTGCTCCTGCCATCCTGCACCCTCTCAGGAGCGGGGTCCCCACAGGTTTCTCCTGCCACAGGCACATAAGTGTGAGGCAGCTGACTGTGCTTTCCTGTGACTGACTGATTCCCGTGAGCCCTTGCGCATGCTTGTTTGTGAAGAAACATCAAGAAAACCAAGTGCTACTAAGTTTCCTTTCTCATTTAGCAGAGTAAGGAAAAGTGACACAAGATGGGCCTGGGTGTGACCAGCCCTGAGCTTCCCATGCCCATCTGAAGGTAAGGCTGTCAAAGGGGGGGGTTAAGAACCCAAACCCTTGAGAGCACATGCCTCCACTCAAAACTCAGATCAAACCACCAAACCCTCCGCGTCCTCCCAGTTGCTTTGAATTTAATGCTAACCCTAGGCTTTGTGAGTCACCGGCATTTTCATTCATATTTTCAATGCTTCTTGAATCAATACTTTTGGAAATGGCTTTTGGGTCCAGTGTGAAACATACGCAAACATACTAATTCCATTTTTTTTCTTTCCAGGTTCTGTAAATATCAACATTACCAATCTTCTCAGAGGATCATAAAATTGAAATGACATCTTTAAAGGGGTCAAAATAATTGTTATGTGATGGTTCTACCATTAGTGAAGATTCCATTTACTTTATAGTTCTATTCAACCCAGTAAAGAAAGTTAAAATTTCACAGCTGCATTACAATCAACAAAGTATCAAAACGAACTGGAACCAAACCAGACTGCGGAGAGATTCCAGCTTGCCCTCGGAGCGGAGGAGCACCCCGTCCTGTCGCGGTCAGAGAGCGGTGATGCCTTGTACTCACTGTCAGGTTCCAGTTGATCTGGGGGATCCTCATGTGAAGGTTCAGACTGAACAGGATCAGCAAGACGCCAGTCACCACAAACGCGCTACAGCTCACAAACTCAAAAAAGTAGAGGCCTTCACACGGGGAGCACTCCATGATGGTCTCTATGCAGATGAACGCAATCAGGGCCAAAATCTAGGGAGGAAATTGGAAACACACACACGTGTGTATATTTAGTACACATCCGTGGACATATGTGCCTGCCGCATTTAAATAAAACTCCACCGCCACCACCATATGCGGCCAGGATCCCTCCGGGGACGGCGGCATCACTGCCGGCAGTAAGATCTGATGAAATTCTTACGTAACAACAGGAATGGGGGCCTTACCAAAAGGATGGAATTCCTAACGTGAACACCTACACCCCACCGAGTGCCCCCCCCCCCTGCCGACACCATTCGGGTGCGGCTCGGACCTTGAGAGGAAACAGAGAGGAATAGCTCTGCGATGTTTTCAGTTTTTCCTCTGTCACTAGTAAGTGGACGCTGCCGACACACGTTTCTAATTTCTAGTCCCTACCACAATTATGCCAAACACTGAGAGGGCAGGGTCCAAATGGTGTCTATTTATGCCATCTGCAGCTACCCTGGGGGTTCAGGCAGAGGTCACGCAGGCTGACTGGGACCCTGGAGGTCTTCAAGACAGGGATGGGTATTACCCCCTCTTCTCCCGATTACAAGTGCTTAAAAACGAGGTCCACCTATTTCATTCACGAGCTACGCTTTTCAAAAGTGATCACTGGACTTGGCCATTAAAAAATCAGAACAGTGGTTTATAAAAACATTGAAAAATCTACCAATAAGAGCACCAATGTCTTTCTGAAAGACCGAAGTAACACTCCAGCAATATGTCCCAAGAGATCGGAGATCATAGTCAAACAGGTATCGATGGAAATTACCAGGTGAGCTTTTAAAGAAGATTCATTCCAGGCAAAGGAGGCAGCCCAAAGGCTAAGCTGATGGTCCAGTGATCCAAGAAAGGTCAGGTGGTCTTGCACCTAAAACCAGATCAATCTGGGACTCCCAGCCTCTAGTCTAGCACTTCTCTAACCAAGCACCTCGCAGCCTACCATGTGTCCAGCCTGGGCCAGAACCTGAGGCGAGCCCCCACTTCAAAGGTCCAGGAAGTGTAGGCAGGCGACTCTGTGGTCCCAGATCTGTCCTTAGGGCCAGCAACATCGGCATCACCAGAAAGCCGGCTGGAAGCGCAGAATTTCTGCCTCTCCTCCTTGACCTACAGAGTCAGAATGGTTGGTTTCTTAGGGTAGGTTGTTCGTTTGTTTTTTACAAAATCCCCAGATGATAAAGTGTGGGAAACATACAAGGCTGTTCTGTGGTCCTTCTCTGGCTCCTGGAGTCCCACACGTGCCTTTCAGTGCACCACTCAATGCCACCTCCTCCCCACGCCTTCCCTGATTGTCTCTCTCCCTGCCAGACATTATTTGATTCCAGCCTCTCCCAGAAAAGCTTGTTCATGTGAGATTGCATTCTACCCTTTATTATACTTGCCATGATGCCTCCCTCTGCCTTCTGAGCTTTCTGAGGGCAGAAGCCAGCCCACCTCTCTCCACCCAAGGCCCCAAGCACAGTTACTTGCACACCACCAGCAAATGGGGGGGGGGGGTCGGGGGCGGTGGCACTAAAAACCCACACCCACAATTGCTGACGTGCTTGGCAGGGTCTCCACGTAACAGGCAGGGCAGGGCAGCTCCGCTCTATTCATTACCAATACTTCCGCGCAGCAATCATAGAAGACACCGCTCCTATCAATACATGCTTCGCACTTTTAAGTCAGCGCGTTAGAGACAGGGGTCCTTACGCACCCACTTTGTCCTTTTCCTAACTGCTGTTATAATTTTCTATAGAACCAGAGACTTGAATTCTCCATCTGAATTACATGCCTGACTTGCAATCAATTCACAAAGAAGTAGTTCATATAAGGAAACTCCTAAACTTTTTCTTCCCCCTGTAATTGGATCTAGTAATCTTGGGCAAGAAATAACACCCTGTACTGATGACTTACAAATGTTTCTGGTATGCTAACTTCAACCATATTTGTGTGGGAAGGTAACACCTACATTCTTAAATATTAAAATAAAAACAGTTTCAAGAATATGCAAATCTAGTAGGCCACTCAATGCAGCAGTGAACAAAACAAAAATGTGCTGTCCAGCTCATAGTGTAATGAAGGAGAAGCTCTTAAAAATGGAATTAAAAGTACAGTATGCTAGGCAGTGTGAAGTGCAAAGGGGGAAAAAGCAAAGCAGGGAAGGAGAATGCAATGTAAACTAGGGCAAAGGTGTTTGAAATTTTTGGGAGAGACATGGAAGGCCTCACTGGGAAGGTTCTAGATTTATTACAAAGTTCATTACAGTCTATTACAAAGGATATTCAAGTGAAAGAGAACGTCAACTGCCTCCATTCTGACCTCAGTCTGTAGTCTAATTCGAGTTCTTTCAAGCTTATCTCTCCACTCAGGAAAAACACCCTGCAGGCAAAGCATTCCCGTGTTGGAAAGCGGAACTACCCCCTCCAGCAACAGGGACTGCCCTGAGCCAGCAAGACCCCGTGGAACCCCACGACAATCATCAACCTGACAATCATCATCGACCTGACCTTTACGGCCCAGCTGCCCGTACCTACAACCTTTGTCCCACATTTTCCTTACCTAAACCTAGAAGCATTTTCAGCACTTGAGAGAGAGAGAGAGAGAGCTTTGAGAGGTCTGTCTTCCCAGTGTCCGCCTCACTGGAATAAATTCCTTAGTTTCATCACCACTGTCTCTCTGCCCTTGGATTGCGTCAGTGGCCAGCAGCCAAACCTGGTCTTTGTGGAACCCCTGGGGCTGGGTGCTCTGGCACCCAGGTTACTAAAGGATATAACTGAACAGCAAATGAAGAGATACACAGGGCGAGGTCCAAAAGGGTCCTGGCAGAGGTCACCTCTTGCGTTCAAGTTTTTATAGTGCTCCATCTGTAACCCCCTTCCCCTTCCCAGAGATGAGTGTGGGGTTGAAAGCTCCAACTCTCTAATCACATGGTTGGTTCCCTGGCAACCAGCCCCCCCATCCCTAGGTGCTTGCAAAAGTCCTCTCATTAACACAAACTCAGGCGTGGTTGAAAGGGGGTTGCTAAGAATATCAAAAGACACCTCTTAACCATGTAAGAGATTTCAAGGGTTTTAGGAGCGCCATACCAGAAATGAGATGAAGAACAAACATATATTTCTTACTCTAAATCACACTATCACAAGTATTCGTATGTAGACAGAGGTACGGATAGATACGCACATACACACAACTATACTCATAGTAATGTAATCGGTCCCCTTTTGGTATGTATTTAGGCGGCTTCTAATATTCTGGTTCTAATAAACAGTACCTTTTTTTGCCTGCCTTCTGGCAGAGCAAATGTCAAATTCTCCTCCAGCACAGTGAAGCCTAACAATCGTTGCTGAAGTAAAAGCTACCTATTGACCCACAAGAAGAAAATAAGGGCTCGAAATTATACTGGAAGCCAACAACTTCAAGGCAACCCAAGAATCCAAAGTAATTCCACTCCTAACAGTTTTGCAGTGGACGTACGTCACATTGTAAAATAGCACAGAGATGTTCAAAGAGATGCAAAAAGTAACGGTTGCTGGATTTGCGACTTGGAGGATTGTGCAACCCCTGGACAGAGCCCTTCCCATGGCGCACCGACCAACGGACCAGGAGTATTTTCACAGTTGGTAAGTAAACTGAGATTAAAAGGTTGTCAGGTTTCCACCACTGCAGATAATTAGGATTGATCAAAAAGCAGGAAGGGAGGGAGAAAAAGAATTGGCTGATTATGTTACTAGTAAAACTTTTTTTAAATTTCTGGGGTGCTCGAGCGGCTGAGTTGGTTAAGCGTCTGCCTTCGCCTCAGGTCATGGTCCCGGGACCCTGGAATCCAGCCCCGCACTGGGCTCCCTGCTCAGCGGGGAGCCTGCTTCTCCCTCTCCCTCTGCTCCCCTGCTTGTGCTCTCATGCTGCCAAATGGATGAATAAAATCTTACAACGAAAAAACTTTTTAAAATTGCCTAGAACCCAATGGTTCTACAGGTGGGAGTGTCAAGCATCAAGACCTTTCTGGAGGGTGCTGGTTATCAACAGCGCTGTTCCCCAGTACGTCCCGTTCTCCTCCTTCCAGGCACACTGCAGGGCCGGATGTCTGTGCTGTAAGATGTTCCCCAGGCAGATTTATTCTCAGGATGATGGAGTTTATGCCTCAGAACGCCACGCCTGCTGCTCCGGCTTCGTATCACAACTCCTCTGGGCCAGGTGGTAATGGAGTAACAATGCGCGTTTTGGGGATTCGGCTAATTGGAAGCTGAGTGAGAGACAGGTCTGAGCTGACATCATGCAGAAGAAACAGGCCCTAAAACTCACCAGACAGATCAGGATTATATTCAAGAATGCAGAGTATGGGGGTACCTGGGTGGCTCAGTTGTTAAGCATCTGCCTTCGGCTCAGGGCGTGATCCCGGCGTTCTGGGATCGAGCCCCACATCAGGCTCCTCCACTGGGAGCCTGCTTCTTTCCTTTCCTACTCCCCCTGCTTGTGTTCTCTCTCTCGCTGGCTGTCTCTCTGTCAAATAAATAAAATCTTAAAAAAAAAAAGAATGCAGAGTATGCAATTATAAACACACTATACGTTTTCTCCGTTTGGGGCAGAAATCACATGAAATAGAATTGATCAGAATTCCATGGTCTGTATGGCAGAAGTCTGCGGCGGTACCAGAGAGCACGAGCACGTGTGTGTGGTCTCGAGATGACAACTCCTGCATCCCAGTCAGTCCAATGATATCTGATGAACCTTGAACTGACAACGTCGGGAAGCACCCCCCTCCCCGAAACCGGCACACAAAACGGCCTCCAGTGCGTTGCAACAGACTGAACAAATGTGCCAGTGACAACCCGCAACACGCGCATCCGTGAGCTGATGCATGTGGCATAACAGCACGTGGACTGTCATGGCGCTGCGCTCAATATAAAACAGCGGCAATCAAAAATCTGAATTGCTCTGGTGTACACCGACCTTTCACGTTGCTTCTGCATACTTTCTCAGTATTAAACTGATCGTACTACGTATTAGCGGAGGCGCAAAACAAAAACAGATAGAAAACATTTTTAAAATTCATAATTTTGTGTTTCTCATTAAAAAAATACTCTCATACCTAGTTTTCTATTTTTAATTTTACATATTCTTCCTTAAAGTGGGCCTCCAAAATCACATCAGTCTCAAGCCACTTAAAGCCTGGGCCCACTGGGTTTAGGTAACCAGAGGTCTGAGGGGGTGAGAGATGTGTTATTTTGGCTGTGGCCGGTAGGCACGCTGCCCTCTCCCTGCCACAGCAGCTGGCAAAGTCCCAGGAGCTCGTGGCCTCTGAGTAAGGCTCACAGGAGATGAGTGCATGGCGTGCGAGAGAAGGAAACCTCCCATGTGTTCAGCTGTGGAGATTCTGGGTTTGTTTGTCGCGGCAGCATAATCCAACTCATACTGACTAGAGAGGGCACGCGGCATACTGTTAAATCTCACAACATGTCCTAGGTATCTAGTACACAACGGCAAAGTTTACGGGATGAACACGTCACTCACTCTTAAAGACACCAGATCCAAATGGCTTTACAAACTCTTACTAGATTGTCAAGGTTAAGGTACAGAGATATTGCCCATGTTATCTATACTTTTAAAACAAAAGAATAAAATATTCAGAATTTCATTTCATGAGTCCATCTATGTGGTGGGACTGTGGATACTTTTTTTTTTTTTTGGTTCGCTTCTTTTATTTTCCAAAATGTCTACAATGAGTATATGTGCTTAAAAATAAATAAATAAACTAAATATTCTCTATATAAACACTTTTTTTGAAGCATCCAAGTTTATTATGAGTTAAATGTTAGTGATCTCCAAGAATCAATCCTTATTTCTTTTGAAACCACCCATGAATATTTTAAAATGACATTAAAAGCTCTAATGGAAAATAAAAGTCACTCTGCAAGTCCACGTTGGTCCCATTTCTTTATCAGGAGAGTTCATCATTTCCGAAGCCTTCGTGAGAGCACAATCCAACTGCCCAGCCGCCACTGCACGGTAAGTGCAGGCCATGGGCACAGACCAGCCTAGAGGCCAGCACGTAACTCTGATTAATGTGATGGCAAGGAAACCCCAGAAGGAAGAGTGACCTAAAATCCGCGAAGACATCTTCAAAGATGAGACAAAACCCTAACCTTCCATCATCACCAGTTTATCAATGGATCTAATGAAACTCATTTAAAGATATTCACATAAGCAAAAATCACAATATTTAAAAGTAATTTTAAGGAGCCTTAAAACCACCAGATGCAAAAAGGACTGCCCATACGAAGGCTGTCTCCAACAACGTGGATCCGTAGTGGCTCCTATGTGGCCAGTTTCTTTAGTGACGCTGATCGCTCCATGGCACCTGAAGGCTTGCTGGGCTTGGGGGTCTCAGTACCAACGCAGCCAACACACCCCACTACACACACAGACAGATGATTATCCAGGTACGAAGGCTCAGTGTCCACAGACGCGCTGAGGTTTGGAAGACAGAGGGGCACTGAGGGCTGGAGAAGTCTTCCTGGAGGGCACTGGAAACATGGTCTTAGAGGAGAAGCAGGAGACAAACTGTGAGGTGGTGCCTGACTTCCAAACGGAGATCCTTGGTTGGGAATGATGTGCAGGGTACGGCAAGACCTTGCCCCTGACCAAAGTACCTCAGTTTTCATGTTTATATTCCCATTAACAGTGGGTCCTAAACTTTGCTGACCAAGGAACTGAACACCTGTTTATAGTCTTCCGAACTAACGCTCAAGGAAGTATGCAAATCGTCAGCCTAGTTTTTACACTGGGAAAATATTTCTGTCGTGCTTTTTAAAAAAATATTTGGGGGGGGCGCCCTGGGTGGCTCAGTCAGTTAAGCGTCCAACTCTTCATTTCGGCTCAGGGCATGATCTCAGGATCGAGCCCCGTGTCAGGCTCGGTGCTCAGCATGGAGTCTGCTTGAGACTCTCTCCCTCTAACCCTCTTCCCACTTGCATGCATGTGCTCTCTCTCTCTCTCGAAAATAAAACAAATAAATAAAATCTTAAAAAAAAAAAAAAAAGTACTGTTAAGTTTGAGAACTAATGCAGCCTGACCCTTTCAGGGGCAGAGGGGGAGCCCTCCTGGCGGCAGCCCCTGCGGCCACACGGCTCTGGGCCTCCTCCCGTTAAGCCCTAGGCCGTTTCCACCCTAACTGTATCCCTGGTATTGGGGTACTTGGAGCACATCGACATCGGGACAGTTCTGACAAGCCCCACAGTAAAAAATCTGTTTACCTTCATTTGACACGTGGACTGTGTTACCTGAACACAGAATTTTTTTTTCTCCTCAGCACATCTATTAACACTCTATAGCGGTGTTCGGAGGGAAGCAAGTTTGGGGAAAACAGAAAGCACGTGCTGGTCGGTACTCCACTTCGTCAGGTGGCGCACAGTGTAAACGCACAAAGTGTGGCACAGAAGCTCGTTTCCCCAGAGGGACAGCAACCCCCGAGGACGCCGTGGACTGAGCAGTGCACGCACACACGGGCTCCGAAGCACCTTCAGAAGCTCCACGCTCTCAGCAACTCTAGCTCAAAATTAAGACGTCTCTCTTCCCACCAACACTGAAAACATACTAGAGTGACGAGACAGAGCTGGTATCTAGCCTCCAGGACTGCCGCCGCCTTCATGACGGGCCAACAGCGAGGCCGGGGAGGGCAGCAGCCGCGCCTCAGGAGCCAGGGCGTTCTCCCCGCGAGGCCCCGACGGGCGCCCGGGCTGGGGCCACGGAAGGGACACGAGGCCTCTCCCGCCACCTTCCTGCGTCCTGGGGCCCGGGGCTGTACGCTGCTCCGTGAAGCACAGGCTGCGTAAACGACAGATCACCTCAAAACAGAAGCCCCAGGCCGGACGCCAGGCCGCAGGGTCTGCGGAGGGGCTCAAACGGCTCCGAGAACGACGGCTGGCGTCCAGGAGCACCCATAATGCAGGCGTGCTCTCGGGCCCTGTGCGGGGCGCCGGCCACTCGCGGGGGCTCATGGCCACGCGGGAGGCAGGCGGCATCGCCATCGTGCCACCAGAAGATTCGTCCAAGGCCAAAGCTGTTGTTGCGCATGCCTCGTTCCCCTACACCAGGCGTCTAACCTCTCACCGCCCAGGGTCCGGTCCCTCCGCGCACTCTTGGGGAAGCGCATCCCTGCACGGTTGCTCTTCAGGGAACACAGGACGAGACCCGCGCGGCCAGGCCCACGAGGGCCCCTGACGAAGCTCACAGCTTGGTTACTTGTTCTCAACGGGATCTAACTACAGCCCCAGCCTCATTTTTCTACGAAAAGTGACCCACGAGCTGCTCCTCTCAAGGGAGGCCATCCCCTGAGGAAACAAGGTTTAAAAATTTTCCCTCCTCGGGGCGCCTGGGTGGTGCAGTCGTTAAGCGTCTGCCTTCGGCTCAGGGCGTGATCCCGGCATTCTGGGATCGAGCCCCACATCAGGCTCCTCCGGTGGGAGCCTGCTTCTTCCTCTCCCACTCCCCCTGCTTGTGTTCCCTCTCTCGCTGGCTGTCTCTGTCAAATAAATAAATAAAATCTTTAAAAATAAAAATAAAAATTTTCCCTCCTCTCCCCTGAGACAGTAGGGCAACGAGCAAATTTTTTGTTGTTGTTGTTGTTGTTCTCAAACGAGGGAGCTAACTGCAGTGTCAATGGACTGGAGCTCTGGATTGGAGAGAGGCGGAGAATTAAGAGAAGCACCTGCTCTGGAAGGGCCGAGACGCCCTCAGGCGCTAAAGCCACCCAGGCTGGCAGGGAGCACTGTTTAGGCAGAAGAATTCGTTCAGCAAAAGAGCCGAGGGGCAGAGGCAAATAAGTGCCTCATTGTTGAGAAGGGAGAGAGAGAGCAAAAAGGGAAGGCTGCCAAGGACTCAGGGCAGAAAGGAGCAAGAAGAAAACAGGAGACAGCGGAGGTGACCAGCGTCTGCTGCTGGGCCAGGTATGCCCCACGGGCACCCACATTCCGAACCGCTTCCAACCCCAAAGGCTTCGCTTTCGTTTCTAATGAAGGACAGAAGGGATCCGGCTGTGGCTGCTCTGAGAAGCTGTCGGCCTGGTCTGGTCGGAGCTTGGCCCACATTACGAGGCCAACTCGACCAGTGCCCCTGACGTATTTTCCAAGCTGGGTTCTGCTCTGTCAATAATTTTGCCATTTTGAAATCCTAAAGCCAGACATAAGATAAGAGCTGAACTCAAGGGAATGCATGTCAACCTCTTTGTTGGGCAAAACTCTCACCTTTAACACGAATTACTATGCTTACAGCGGAAGTGAGCTCGATCTCACACACACCCGCACACACGCGTTAGACCCACAGGTCACTTGTACACAATGGCTGTCCACAGCATGCCGCAGTCTTATTAGACAGATTAAAATAGGCTTATTTTTGGACACCCAACGACGTAGAGCACACAAACAGTGTTCGAATGAAGTGCAAAACATTTTCTTAAAAAAAAAAAAAAGTTTTGAAAACCTTATTATGTGGTTTGATGATAGAATTGCACATGACTTCAGAAAACCACAGGACGGTCAGCATCTTTCTTGCCAAAAAAATGCCCACAACATTTTCCTGCAAATGCCACCCTGCCCCAAAAGCTACATTTTCAGACCGTTTAAAAATTAGTGATGGAGCAAAAACAACATACATGCAGAGGACATAGGAAACAAGCTGCCTTCAAACCGTCCACATGTGAAGACGGCTAACTATGCTGCTGGCATTCCTCTCCCCCTGCCTTTCTCAAATCCTGGCTTCATGGATAAAGCTGGAATCCCAGGAAGCAGGGTCACATCCCTACAGGATTCAAAAGCAAAACCTGCCTCCCTTCCTTCCTCCCCCTGCTTTAACTCTCGGGCAGCTCCCCACCCTAGCATCCCCCACAAACCACCTTAAACAAATGACAAGGGCACTGTTTTTCTCACTGAATGAGAAACCAGCCGTCCAAGAGGAGCTTTTGGCTAAAGATTAATTTAGGCCGCAACAGTGAGCCGCATATCCTAGGAGGCCAGGAGGCAGCCCAGCTGGAAAACCCAGCACAGGCCTGAGACTCAGAGCCCTAAGAGCCCCGAACCCGTGCGTCATCCAACTGAGGGAGCGTCCAAGAGGAGAGGAACCTACCTCAACGGCCAAGCCCGTGACCCCTGGGCCTTGCACACAAATCCGGGGACTACCATCCAGCAGGCTTTGTAAATGGTGTCCCCAGCTCCAGAGACAATAGGGCCAGTGGCCCTCCTAAGAAATTCAACGTTTGCTGAGCACTTCTACTGTGGGTCAAATGATGCGGTGGGCACTGCCACAAGCACTCTCACTTTATTTAATCTTCATCCCACCCTGTGAAGAACATATGGTTGGTCTGCTTGTTTTTAATGGAGATATAATACACATACCACAAAATCCACCCATTTAAAGTATACAATTCACTGGGTTTTAGTACAAAGTTATGCAACCATCCCCATTATGTAATTCCAGAGCATTTTCATCGTCCTAAGAGGAACATGTTTGTTTGTGTGTTTGCTTGGGGGGGGGGGGGGCAGCGCGGAGAGAGAATCTTAGCTGCATGTGCAGCAGAGCCCGACCCAGAGCTCCATCTCACAACCCTGAGATCATGACCTAAGCCAAAATCAAGAGTCAGACGCTTAACCGACTAAGCCACCCAGGTGCCCCAAGGAATATGAATGGATTTTTAATCCCCATCTTGTTGATGACAAAAAAAAAAAAAAAAAAAAGAGGGCAAGATGTTAAGCAACCCATCCATGATCACGAAGTCTCCAGCAGAGCTGGGCTGAAACCCATCCCTGAACCCTTTACAGCACTGATCCCTGCGGATCACCCCTCCAGCCACCCTTGGCTTCCGCTGCTCTGTTCTCACCCTGCCTCCCCGCAAATGGTGGGCGCTCCCCAGGGCTGTGCCTCTGCAGCTTTCTCACCAAACACGTGTACCCAGCAGATTTCCCTGACCCATCTCCGACTCCCACATGTACTTCTCTCGTGTGAAGTCTATGTAAGCTCCAAATCCAGGCTGCAACACCATGCTGGGCGTCTCCGCCTGAACGTCCCCTGGCACCCACAAATGGGCCACCAAAACCCCCTTCCCTGACTCAGGTAATGGCATCACTGGCCATCGGCACAGCCACTGGGCACAGCAGTTCAAGAGCTGGGACTCTCGAGTCTCATGCCGTCTTTTCGTTTCAGCTCTGCGAAAGCCCTGCGGCTCCAGGCATGCTACGTCTCTTCTCTGGGCCTCTATCCACCCATCCGTAAAAGGGGTGGAGACAATGCTTATCTTGCAGGGTTGCTGCGAGATTAGATATAAAATCCTTAGCGCGTGCCGGCACAGAGCAAGTGCTGAGTGACCAGCAGCTGCTGGCATTACAGTGTGAAAGGTCCAAGAGAATCCGGACTGTCTTCACTGGCTGAGTCCGGCCGGGAAGTATGTATCAGAATCTTCTTCCTTCTGAAGGCTGAATAATATTCCATCACACGTACACACCACATTTTGTTTCTCCATTCATCTGTCCATGGACACTGGGGCCGCTCCCGCCTTTTGGCTATCGTGAATAATACTGCTGTGAACATGGGTGTGCAAATCTACATTTGAGTCCCTGCTTTCAACTCCTTTCAGGGTACACCAGAAGTGGAACTGCTGGACCAGGTAATAATTCCACTTTTAGTTCTTAGTAATCAAAAAATTGAAGCATAAAAGAGATGAAAGTATAAAAATCAAAGTAATAAGTAAGCCCTTATAACATAAATTTGAATAGAAGATACTAATATGAGCTTTTTTCTTAAGGAAAAAAAAAAAAACAGCTGTGGGCGCCTGGCTGGCTCAGTCAGTTAAGTGTCTGCCTTCAGCTCAGGTCAGGATCCCAGGGTCCTGGGATTGAGTCCTGCATCGGGCTCCCTGCTCAGTGGGGAGTCTGCTCTCTCAACTCCTCCCTCTTACTTGTGTGCTCGCACTCTCTCTCACACACACACTTGCTCTCGCACTTTCTCTCAAATAAATAAATAAAATCTTTCTAAAAAAGGAAAAAAGCTGTATCCACTGAAAAGGCCTAGAAATACAAAGTCAATAATACGAAGCATCCCTAGAGCCCAGACTGAGGTCTCTAAGTATTATTTTACGCTAACAGGAGTAAGAACTTCTAGGAGAAATGACTGATTTCAGGTCTGGGGCAGGACATACACAAGACAAGCCTATGGGAAAGCAAGTACACTGTCAACGACTACTGAGGTTTCGTCAGGTCTCAGGAGTCACCTTGAAGGGGCTCCCAAAGGCCAACAAGACAATACAAACAGATACATTTATATATATGTTTATATACATATTTATAGTGTATATTATAATATATTACATGTATTATACATAAATGTATACATTTCAGTACACTGTATACATTTGAGTAACATTCAAATCTTGGTTTCTAAATACTATCATTTTCCAGTGGAAGGAACCAGAGCTCCTTGGAGAGTTCCAGGGCTGGGGTAGAAGATGATGAGCCTGGAACTCTTGTGTCTGAGAACGAAGGGAACATGTCTAAAGGACACTGGAGATGGTTCAAAGGGGTTCCCACTGGCCAAATCTGGGACAATCTGAGCATCAAAACAGAGAATAATCGTTAAATATTAAAGTCCATGAATAAAACGTGAACCCGCGAACCCATCCTGACACAAATAAACGGGGAAGAAGAGAAAACTCTTCCTTTCAGTTGAAAATCCAGCTAATAAATACAGAAGGAATGAGAATGATGGATCCATACAATCGCCATTCGGCCACCATCCTAACACCTGATTCAAGCAAGAATCAACGGATATTAAAACTAATGAGTGAAAGTTTGAGGAGTCACAGGATATTTACATAGTCTAAAAGTATCTCCCCACAAAAATACTTACGAATTATACAGAGAAAAAAAAAAAAAAAGTAACTTGAGAGTGGAGAAGCCTGGCAGATATCACTTTAAGCAAGTTCAGATCACCAGTTCCGTATCTACGTCAGCGGCCTCTGATAGGACGCACTGAAAAGAATGCATCATTATTTCTGCGGTATTCCCAACAATACCACAAAATAACCAGAATCTAAACACGAGAAAACGTCAGACAAACCCAAATTGAGGGACGTGCTACAAAATAACTGGCCTGTATTCCTCCCAAATGTCAATGTCACAAAACAAAGGCTGAAGAACTATTCCAGACTGAAGGGGATGAAAGAGAAATGACAACTGAATGCAACGTATGATCCAGGATGTTCTTGTACTATGTGTAACAGTTTGGAGACAACCAGAGACACATGAATAAGGCCTGCAGTTCAGCTTTCGTACATTGTATCAGTGCTAATTTCCTGACTTTGACCATAGTACTGTGGTCTGGTAACAACACGGTCTTGTCTTTAAGGGCAGTGAAATATTTAAGGACAAAGAGGCATCCAGTCTGCACTACAAAAGACTCAAAAGACTCAAAAGACTGAAAATGCTATATAAATACACACATACACGTGTCTATACACACAAAGAGAAAGGATAAGCAAAGGTGGTAAACAGCTAAGACTTGGAGAATCTAGGAGAAAGTAGGGATTACTCTGTACTACTCTTGCAACTTTTGTGTAAGTCTGCGATTATTTCAAATTCAAAAGTCTTTTTAAATGACTACAAAAATACTGAAATATATTAAATACATAAAAGCCATGAGTTTTTAATGGGCATTTCAAGGGGAAAACCACACTGTTCACCTTTGGGGGTTGGTAAAGCATCAGCCTGTTATGAGGAAAGCAGATAAAGGACAAGAACCACGCAGGTACCTTGCTTGCCTTCCCCGTACAAACTGTATTTCAGGACAATCAAATGGATGATGAGGAAAAGTTCCTTACAGAATTCTGGCTAGTAAATGCAGAAGGAATGGCAGAATACGAAAATCACCAGTTGGTAATGGACCTGGGCCAGACTTTCTCAACCTACCTGAAAGCTAGATGTTAACTTGGTAGGAGTTAATTAAAAAAATAATAATAATATTTTTTTTTTTTTTTTTTTTTTTTGCCTGCCAACTTATCAAAATCATCCTCCTAACTCCCATTTGTGTCACCCTCCACTAAAGCTTTCTCTGGCTCTTAGGACGCCGGGCTGGCTCAGTCAGTGGAGCGTGAGACTGTTCATCTTGAGGTTGTGGGTTCGAGTCCCATATTGGGTGTAGAGATTACTTAAAAATAAAAAAATAAAAACAAGTATTAAAAAAAAAAAAAAAAGCTTTCCTTGGCTCTTCAGCCCCATTACTCTTACCTCACTTGGACGTCCTGTAGCTCTTGTTCTAACCACTGGTTCACATACTTGGTTCACATGGGGATTTTTTCAAAATTCTGATACCAACACTGTACTCCAGAACAATGTTTCCCGAACCTGGCGCTATTGACACTTTGGACCGGCTAATTCTTTGTTCTGGGGGGTGTCCTGCGCATCGTGTGATCCTTAGCAGAAGCCCTTGCCTCAGCGCCAGTACTCAACCCGGCCCCCGCAGTGGCAACAAAAATGTCTCCAGTGTCAGCTATTCCCCAAGGGGCAGAATCTCCTGCCTCCAATCAGAACCATGGATCCAGCCTATGTTCATCATAGGCTGTTAAGCTATTAAGTCAAAGGCCGATGCGGAATTTTTAATAGATGGATCAGACTCAAAACACTCGTACTCACCAATGGTGTCACTAAAAGTGAGACAATCAGACACTTTGCCTTCTGATGTCAATGCAACAGGAGGGACGGAGCAGCACCCATAAAGCTCCCTTACCATCCCCCCAAATCAAGGGGCCAGAGTCAACTAGTTTACGGGAACTGGAAGAGTTAGAGAAGCGTGTTAAATTGACGCTGAAGAGGGCACCAGCCAAATTCCGAATGTGGGCAATGCTACACAACACGTTACCTCTTCTCAGCCACGAACAAACAGCATAAAAGGAGAGGGGGGCTGAAGCAGATCCACAGAGACCACGAAACATACTGAGCACAGGCAACATGCAATCCTAACTGTTTAGATCCTAATTCAAACAAACCAAAAAGGCACTTTTGAGATCCCTGGAGAAAAAGAAATACATTCTGGATATGTGAGGATATGAAGGAACCATTAATTATTTAGACGTGATACTATCGTGGATGTGTCATTTAGGGGGAAAGGTCCTTAGCTGTTAGAGATGCTTTACAGTATTTAGAGCTGAAATGCTACGGTATCTGAGACAAGTTCTAGAGGAGGACAGCCAGAGAAAGGGAGGGGGGAGTTGGTAAAAGAAGAACACGGAATGTTGTTAACGGCTGAAGACGGTGAAGGGGATGTGGGGACGCATTAATACTATTCTCTGTACTGGGATGAAAGGTAATTTTGTGTCAACTTGAGCGGGCCAGGGGGTGCCCAGATTAAACATTGTTCCTGGGTGTGTCTGGGAGGGTGTTTCCAGGTGAGGTTCACATTTGAATCTTAAGTAAACTCGGTAGATTGCCCTCCCCAACGCAGCTGAACACCATCCAGTCCACTGAGGGCCTGAATAGAACAACAGGGCGAGAAAGAAAGAATTCGCCCCTTTCTTCCTGCCTCACTGCTTGCGTCCCACCTTCTCCTGCCCTTGAGTTGGAGTTGACATCATCAGCTCTTGGGCTGACAGGACTCTGAATTACACCACTGGCAGTCCTGATCTCTAGCCTGCAGACAGCAGATCACGGGACTTCTCAGCCTCCACGACCACGTGAGCCTATTTCTCACAATAAATCTCCTTTTATATCCTACTAGTTCTGTTTCTCTAGAGAACCCTGATTAATACAACTAGTAAATGTAAGTTTCCATAACAAAAATCTTAATTTAAAAAGAATGTCAGGGGCGTCTGGGTGACTCAGTTGGTTACGTGTCTGCCTTTGGCTCGGGTCATGATCCCGGGGTCCTGGGATCGAGTCCCATTTCAGGCTCCCTGCTCAGTGGGGAGTCTGCGTCTCTCTCTACCCCACCCCTGCTTGTGATCTCTCTTCCTCTCTCTCGCTCACGCTTTCTCTCAAATAAAATCTTTAAAAAAAAAATGGACTTATATCCAGAATATACAAAGAACTCTCTAATCTTTACAGTAAGAAAACAATTAAAAAGTGGGTAGAAGAGGGGCGCCTGGGTGGCTCAGTTGGCTGGGAGTCTGCCTTCAGCTCAGGTCATGATCCCGGTGTCCTGGGATCAAGTACCCCACCGGGCTCCCTCTTCAGCAGGGAGTCTGCTTCTCCCTCTCCCTCTGCCCCTTCCCCCAGCTCGTGCTCTCTCTCTCTCACTGACTCTCTCGCTTGCATTCAAATAAATAAGTAAAATCTTAAAAAAAAAAAAAAAAAGTGGGTAGAAGACACCTCATGAAAGAAGATACATACACAGATGGCAAAGAGACACATGAAAAGACCCTTAACATCATTTAGTCACTAGGGAAATGCAAATTAAGATCACAATGACATACCACTTCACACTCACCAGAATGGCTACAATTTAGAAAATAAAAGACAATTCCCAGAGATGGAAAGAATGCAAAGCCACTGGAACTCATATACACTACTGGTGAGAATACACAATGGCATAAAGCCACTCTGCAAACGGTTTGGCAGTTTCTTATAAAGCCAAACATACACTTAATGCCATATGGCCCAGTAACCCGACTCCTACGTGTTTGCCCTAGAGAAATGAAAATTATGATCACACAAATACCTATACATGGTGTTTACTACAGCTGTATTTATAATCAACAAAAACTGGAAACAATCTAAGTGGCTTCAATGAATGGATAAGCAAACAGTGGTATGCCCATAAAATGGAATACTACTTAGCAAAAAAAAAAAAAAAAAAAAGGATTAAACTATTGATACACACAGCAACATGGAAGAATATTTCAAATGCATCATGCTAGGCAAAAAAAGCTGGACTCAAATGCTACAACATTGTATGATTCCACTCATATGACATCCCGGAAAAGGCTAAACTATAGGGATAGAAACTAGATATACTGGTTGCCAATTGTTGGATGGAAGGAGAGGGAATGATTAATAAGAACATGGCAGCACGGGTCAGTTCTGGGCTGATGAAACTACTCTGAACTCTGATTGTAGGGGTGGACAATGACTACATATTTGTCAAAACTCACAGATCAGTACATTTTAAAAAGTGAAATTTATTGTATTCAAATTAAAGAGAATGAAAAACACTATTATGTATCAACTTAAAAAACGTAAACCAAAAATGAAAAACAGAAAAAAGAAAATGCTGTGAAGTCTACTGATAATGAAAAGCACACTATCATCCTGTTATCAAGCACTCTGCATGTAGCGTGTGCGTGTTTGTGTGTGTACACACCCATCCATACACACGCAGGCACAAGTGTTACGCATAATGTGCATAACGCTCCTCTCTGATTAGTAAGATTCTAGGAATTTTTCTTTTTTTCTTTTAAGGTACTGGTATTTTCTGATTTTTTTTCCTAAAATAAATTAGTAGTATTTTTATGATTTCTTTAAAAAATAATCTTGAAACAAGCAGATAAAAAGATAAACACAAGCTCCTCTGGGAAGCTTTTCCTGGTTTCTCCACAATTAGCCTTTCTCCCTCCAGGCTTCCCTTCGATGTCCACCAAGCAGGCTGCCCTCAGTCTCATTTTCTCTGTAGCCCTTAGCCTCTCCTGCTGACTGAGCTGACGGAGGAAATGCCTCCAGCATACTTTGCTCCCGTGCTCACTCATTTACAGCATGGTGGTGCCTTGTCTCAGGAAGCACGTCTCTCTGGTTCCCTGCTCCATCCCCCTGTAAGGGCATTCAGTAAACAGCGGGTTAATGACTGACCGGTCAACGAGAAATGAACAGGCACCTAATAAATGACCATTAAACCATACCCACAGGTAACTGGACACTATCCAAAGGGCGATAGTTAATGTTTCGTGTCAATCTAGAACACAGGTTCAGGTGAAAGGCTTTGGGGATGGCCCTTGCCCATGTAAGTTTCTAGAAATTATTTGGAAGAAAACACGCACGGCTGGCTTATCACTTGCCATATTTGTGGATAAGAGACTTGGGATTATTGGGGCGCCTGGGTGGCTCAGTCGTTAAGCGTCTGCCTTCGGCTCAGGGCGTGATCCCGGTGTTCTGGGATCGAGCCCCACATCAGGCTTCTCCGCTAGGAGCCTGCTTCTTCCTCTCCCACTCCCCCTGCCTGTGTTCCCTCTCTCACTGTCTCTATCAAATAAATAAATAAAATCTTAAAAAAAAAAAAAAAAGAGAGAGAGAGACTTGGGATTGTTAATTCGTAAGATAATAAGCTTCAAAATTGCCCCAACAGGATAGAGGGCCAGACTAATGCCGTAAGGTAGACTCTGGCGTACATTTAAGGGTCAAAGATTCAGTTACAGGAATGAGGAAGAGCGCAGTCATGTTAACCAGAGTCAAGTGAAAACAGAATTTAGGTCATTTTAGGTGACATCAGTCACACTGAAGCTGAATGTCAGTAAAGGATGAAGTAAAAGACTTAAATTTTGATGGCAGGGCTGAACTGAGTGGTCACAAATCTTTTCTCATCTTGGACGTTTCATTCTCACATCTACAGGATAAAGTCTGTTAGTTTGAAAAGATATTAAGACCAAACTCATTTAAATGTTTATTTTTGGGGGGCGCCTGGGTGGCTCAGTCAGTTAAGCGCCTAACTCTTGATCTCAGCTCAGGTCTTGATCTCATGGTTATGAATTCAAGTCCCACACTGGGCTCCAAGCTGGGTGTGGAGTGTACTTTATTTTTTTTAAAGATTTTATTTATTTATTTATTTGCGAGAGAGAAAGAGAGCATGAGTGGGGGGACAGGCAGAAGGAGAGGGAGAAGAAGACTCCCTGCTGAGCAGGGAGCCCAATGTGGGACTTGATGCCAGGACCCTGAGATCATGACCTGAGCCGAAGACAGATGCTTAACTGACTGAGTCACTAAGTGCCCCTGGAGCTTACTTTAAAAAAAAAAAAAAAAAGTATATTTTTGTGATTCCCTGCACATGCCAGGAAGATCCAGAGCATTATTTTAAACATTTCCTGACTTCTAAAACGAAAATAAATAAAAGAACAAAAACACCACAGCACTAAGATTTCTCTCTAGGCTCAGCAGGCCAAAGTCCCTGCAGGCCAATAGCCTATTCGCTATAGAAAATAAAAACAGGGCACCTGGGTAGCTCCATCGGTTAAGTGTCCGACTTTTGGTTTTGGCTCAGGTCATAATCTCAAGGTCATGAGACTGAGTCGTGGGGAGTCTGCTTGACATACTCTCTCCCTCTGCTCCTCACCCCCACTCACATGCTCTCTCCCTTTCTAAAATAAATAAATAAATCCTAAAAAAAAGAAAAGAAAAGAAAAAAAGGAAAAGAAAGGGAAAAAAAAGAAAAAACATTGGGCATTGGCACAGCTATGAGAAGAGGACAAGAGCAACTAACATGCCAGCTTTCTAGACACAGCCCTGAAAAGGTGGGGGGGGGGGTGCTCCAGGGAACTGGAACATACAGAGCAGGTAGCAGAAAGGGAAAGCGATCTGTCAGTCGCTCGTAAACTTAAGGGCTCACCCCAAACTGGACACGTGTAGACCTGACCTTAAACAGCACAGTGAAGACTTTGAGAACTGAACTATGGGACAGGTCATCACACAGGTCTCAGACTGACCCCTGGGTAGCACACACAAGGGGATGATCTAAACAGCACCACAAAGGCTCTGCAACAGAATTGACATCAAATCCTCAACCCCACAGAAGGCTGGCTTGCCACCTGAATCCAAGCGGGCTGACTGCCTTCTAAAACAAACAAAACAAAGATCAACATTCTTCACAGTATTTAAACAAGACCAGAGTCTCAAAACATAATAATCAAATGTCCATGATATAATCCAAAATTACTTAGCATACAAAGAACCAGGAAAATCTCAAATCACATGGAAAAAGAAAATCAACAGATGCCAGTGCTGAAACGACACAGTGCTGGAATTATCAGGTTACAAAGCAGCCGTAGTAAAAATAATCCAAGGAAAAAGGACGGATGAGTACTCTTGAAACAAACAAAGTCTCAGCAAAGAAACTGAGATATAAAGAACCAAGGGGTGCCTGGGTAGCTCAATAGGTTAAGCATCCAACTTTTGGCTTCAGCTCAGGTCATGATCTCATGGGTCATGAGATCCAGCCTGGTGTCAGGCTCCACGCTCAGCGAGGATTCTGCTTGAAGAGTCTCTCCATCTGCCCCTTTCCCCACTCCGGCTTGCAGGCACATGCAGTCTAATAAGTAAATAAATCTTAAAAAAAAAAAAAAAAAACAGCAAGTTCAAATTTTAAAACTATAAAACACAATATCCAAAATAAAAAAACTCAATGGATGGGCTAAAAAGCAGAATGGAGTTGATCAAGTAAAAGAACCTCAAGATAAGTCAAGAGAAATTACCAAATCTGAACAATGAAGAGAAAAAAAAATGCAGAGAACCTCAGGGACCTATGGGATAATACCAAAAGGTCTACTTATTTCTGTCACTGGAGTCCCAAAAGTAGAGGAGAAAAAAACGTGAAACAGAAACAAGCATTTGAAGAAATAAAGGCAGACAACTTCCCATATTTGACAAAAGACATAAATTTAAAGACTCAAGAAGCTAGGCAAATCCTAAACAAAAAATTAAAGAAGTCTGTGCCTGGGTGCGTCATAATCAAACTGCTGAAAAATAAGGGGAAAAAGTCCTAAAAGCAGCCAGAGAAAAAAGATGCATTGTGCATAGTGAAACGATGATTTGAATGATGCAGATTTATCGTCAGACACCATGGAGGCCAGAAAGAAAAGCACTGTCAAAGTACTGAGAAACAAACTGACAGCCCAGAATTCTATATCCAGCAAAACTATCCTTCAGGTTTTAAGGTGAAATAAAGACATTCTTAGAAAAAGGAATTAAGAGAATTCAGACCAGCAGACCTGCTCTAAATGAAATGCTAAAATTTCAAATCTTGAGATAGAATGGATCCCAGAGGAAAACCTGGAATGTCAGGAATGAAAGCAGAACAGAAATGGTAAAAATCTGGGAAAAAACAATGGACGGATTTTCTCCTCTCAAGTTCTTTAAAATATGTATGACGGTTGAGAACAAAATTTTAACATTGTTTGATGGGGTTTCAGTGCATATGACAACTAAAATGAGGGAAAAGGGTAAAGAGGTAAATGAACCGGGGCAACTGGGTGGCTCAGTCAGTTAAGCGTCTGCCTTTGGCTCAGGTCATAATCTCATGGTCCTGGGATTGAGCCCCACATCAGGCTCCCTGCTAAGTGGGGAGCCTGCTTCTCCCCTACCCTCTGCCTGCTGCTCCCCCTGCTTGTGCTCTCTCTGTCAAACAAATAAATAAAATAAAATAAAATAGGTAAGTGAACCTATGTGGTGGTAAGGTTTCCGTGTTTTACCTGAAGTAGTAAAATAGTAATTATAATTAGATTGTAAAATGTTATAAAGTAGTTCTTAGAGCAAATACTTTACAAAGCTACTGAAAGACGTATACGGTCAAAATTCCGCAGATCAATTACAATGGAATCCTAGCAAATATCCAAATCATCCGAAAGAAGAGAGGAAAGGGAAAACCAAGGAACAAAGCACAAAGGGAAAAAACAGAAACTGAATCATAAAATGGTAGGCCTAAATCAAAACATATTAATAATAACATCTAATGTTATGAGATGTAAATAGTCTAGACACACACCAATTAAAGATAGACACTGTCAAAATGGATTAAAAAAAAGGATCCAGGGGTGCCTGAGTGGCTCAGTCGTTGAGCGTCTGCCTTCGGCTCAGGGCGTGATCCCGGAGTTCTGGGATCCAGCCCGACGTCAGGCTCTTCCACTGGGAGCCTGCTTCTTTCTCTCCCGCTCCCCCTGCTTGTGTTCCCTCTCTCGCTGGCTGTCTCTCTCTCTCTGTTAAAATAAATAAATAAAAAATCTTAAAAAGAAAAAAAAAAAAAAAGGATCCAGCTATATGCTGTCTTTAAGAAACTCACTTCAAATATAATGATTTAAGTAGGTTAGAAGGAAAATGATAGGAAAACATACACCATACAAACACCAATAAGAGAAAGCTGGAATGGCATATTAATATCAGACAAAGGACACTCAGGGCATAGAAAATTACCAGGGATAAAAAGGGAGATTATATAAAAAATAAAAGCTTCAATTCAATAAAAAGGTGTAATAATCCTAAATATGTACACAATACAGAGTCTCAAAATACATGAAGCAAACACTGGTCCAAATGACAGAAGAAATGAACAAATACAGTTGAAGACTTCAACATTCCTCTCTCCGTAACTGACAGAACGAGCAGACAAAAAAAATCGGTAAGAATATAGAAGAAATTATGGATCAAAGACTGAAACATGAGACCTAAAACAATAAAACTCTTAGAAGAAAGCATAGGGGAAAGCATAGGGGAAAATCCAATGACATTGGATTTAGCAGTGATTTCTGGGATATAACAACAAAAGCACAGGAAACAAAAGTAAAAACAGGTAAACTGAACTACATCAAAATTTAAAACTTCTGTACATCAGAGGACACAAATTGTAGAGTAAAAAGACAATCTAGAGAATGTGAGAAAATATTTGCAAATGATATCTCTGATAAGGGGTAAATATCCAGAATACATAAAGAACCCCCACAACTTAACAACAGTATCAAACAACCAGATTAAAAAGTGGGCAAAGGACTTAAATAGACATATTTCTCCTAAGATACAAATGGCCACCACGCACATGAAAAGGTGCTCAACATCACTAATCATGAAGCAAATTCAAATCAAAACCACGATGATGCATCCCCTCCTACCCATCAGGAGGGCTACTATCAAACAAAACAAAATACGGAAAACAGCAAGTGCTGGGACGCCGGGATGGCTCAATCCGTTAAGCAGCTGTCTCTTGATTACAGCTCGGTTCATGATCTCAGGGTCCTAGAATTGAGCCCCGCTTTAGGCTCCGCACTCAGCAGGGAGTCTGCTTGAGGACTTTCTCTCTCCCTCTCCCTTTACCTCCCCCCCCCACTCTCTCTCTCTAATAAATAAATCAATCTTAAAAAAAAAAGTAAGTAATGAGTGTTGGTGAGGATACGGAGAAACGAACTCTTGTGCACTGTTGATGAGAACACAAAACAGTGTAGCCACTGTGGAAAAAAGTATGGCGGTTCCTCAGGAATTTTTAAATAGAATTACCATATGATCCAGCAATTCCAATGTTGTGTATATATCCAAAAGAATTAAAAGCAGGGTCTGAAAAAAATATCTGTGCACCCATGTTCATAGCAGCATTTTTCACAATAGCCAAAAGGCAGAAACAACCCAAGCATCCACTGACAGATGAATGGATAACTAAAATGTGGTGTATACATACAATGGAGTATTACTCGGCCGTAAAAAAAGAAGGAAACTCTGAGATATGCTACAATATGGATGAACACTGAGGGCATTGTACCAAATGAAATAAGCCAGTCACAAAAATATAAATATTATATGATTCCAACAGAAAGTAGAATGGTGGTTGCCAGAAACTAGGGAAGAGGGAAATGGGTAGATGTTTAATAGGTGTAGAGTTTCAGTTTTGCAAGAGGAAAAAGTTTTGGAGATCGCTTATACAATAATGTGAATATACTACTGAACTGTACTTTAAAAAATTGTTTTAACAGTAACTTGTTTTTTAAAGATTTTATTTATTTATTTAACAGAGAGACAGCGAGAGAGGGAACACAAGCAGAGGGAGTGGCAGAGGGAGAAGCAGGCTTCCGGCTGAGCAGGGAGCCCGATGCGGGGCTCGATCCCAGGACCCTGGGAAAATGACCTGAGCTGAAGGCAGACACTTAACAACTGAGCCACCCAGGCGCCCCTTAACAGTAACTTTTACGGTATGTATATTCTATCACAATTTAAAAAAATATAGAGAGAAGTACTGGAAAATACCACCAACCACCTGACTCTAACTAACATTTACAGAATACTTCACCTGTCAAGAGGAGAGTACACATTCTTCACAGGTACACTTAGAACATCACCAATTATATCTTGGGCCAGAAAACATACCTTTATACATTTAAAAGAATCAGAATTGCATAAAATATGTCAACTATAACTCAACTTAACAAAACAAAATCACGTAAAGTATGTTCTCTGACCATAACAGAACTAGAAATTAATAATGCAACAAAAATTGGAAAATCTCCAAACACTTGGTAATTAAACAGCACATTCTTGAATCACTGATGTGTCAAAGAGGAAGTCTCAGGAGAAATTAGAACATATTTTGAACTGAATGAAAATGAAAGTACAACTTATCAAAAACTTGGGAGATGTAGCTAAACCAGTGCTCAGAGGGACACGTGCACCAGCGGATGCTTATCTCAGACAACAACAGAGATCTCGAATCAACAATCTGAATTTCCACCTTAAGATTTTTTTTTTAAGTAGGCTCCATGCCCAGAGTGGAGCCCAGTGTGGGGCTTGAACTCACGACTGTGGATTAAGACGTGAGCCAGGATCGACAGCCAGATGCTCAACCGACTGAGCCTCCCAGGCGCCCCTTAAGAAACGTTTCTTCGAGCAAAGTGATCCAAAAGTGAGTAGGAGAGAGGAAATAATAAAGAGCTAAAAATCAATAAAATGGAAAAATAGGAAAATATCACTGAAACAAAAAAACTGGTTTAGTTCATCAGCCAGATGGATACAAGGGAGAAAAAAGGGAAAAAGTTTACCAATTACCATGAATAAAACATAAGATATACCTTCGGACCCCCACAAACATTAAATGAATAATACAGAAATACCACAAACAAATCAACACATAAATTCGACAGTAATAGGGACCAATTTCAGGAAAGCCACAAACTATCAAAACTCACCCAGGAAGTAAAAGAGAACTTAAATAGTCTGATAACCATCAAATAAATTGGATTTGATAAAAAATAAAACTCCAGGCCCAGATGGTTTCACTGACAAATTCTATCAAATGTTAAAAACAGAATACGAACTCTACAAAAATCTCCCCCAGAACACAGAAGAGGAAGGACTACTTCCCAACTCATTTGGTAAGGCCAGCATTACCTTGATAACAACCAAAGACAGTTAAGCAAAGACAACTACACCTATATTCCTCATGAACATAGACACAAAAATCCTTAGCAAAATACCAGGAAATCAAATCCAGCAATTTGTAAAAACAATAGTACATCACAACCAATTGTGATTTAATCCAAGAATAAAAGGCTGGTTCCATTTTCAAAAATCAACAGATGTAATCCATCATATTAACAGCTTAAATAACAAAAAAACACATGATTATGTCAATGGCTGCAAAAAAACATCTCACAGAATTCAACATTCATTCATGATAAATGCTGCCAACAAACCAGGAAGAGAAGGGAACTTCCTCAACCCAAAAAAAGAGCATCTACCCAAAATCTACAGTTAACATGCTTAGTGGTGAAAATGAATGCTTTCTCCCTAAGGGGACCGAAGCAACAATCTCTACTCTCACCACTGATACTCAACATCGTACTGGAAGTGCTAGCCAGTGCAAGAAAAATAAATAGAAGGCATACAGACTGGAGAGAAAGAACAACTGTCCCTATCTGCAGATGGCATGATTGTCTATGCAGACAATCGCATGGGAATCTCTAAGGACGCTCCTACAACTCAGTGAGCTAACACAGTTGCAAGACACAAGGTCAACACACAAAAATCAATCCTATTTCTATATCCTAGCAACAGATCACCGGAAACCAAAATTAAAACAACAACAAAATCTTTTTTTTTTTAAAGATTTTATTTATTTATTCGACTGAGATAGAGACAGCCAGCGAGAGAGGGAACACAAGCAGGGGGAGGGGGAGAGGAAGAAGCAGGCTCATAGCGGAGGAGCCTGATGTGGGGCTCGATCCCATAACGCAGGGATCACGCCCTGAGCCGAAGGAAGACGCTTAACCGCTGTGCCACCCAGGCGCCCCAACCACAAAATCTTAATCAGTTACAAGAGCTGACAAGATTGAAGCACTTACATATAAATCTAACAAAATAGGTACAGGATCCACAAACTGAAAACTACAAAACACCAAAGAAAGAAGTCGAAGATGACCTAAGTAAGTGGACAGACAGACGGCATTCATGGACTGGAAGATTCAAAACAGCTACAATGTCAATTCTCCACAAATTCATCTGCAGGTTTAACACAATCCCAAAATCCCAGCAAGATTTTTTAATAGCTAGAAACAAGTTGATTAGAAAATTATATGGAACTAAAATTTTCAAAACGATTTTGAAAAGGACCTAAGGTAGAGGATCCACGCTACCTGATTTAAGAATTACTATAGGGGCACCTGGGTGGCTCAGTCGGTTAAGTGTTTGCCTTTGGCTCAGGTCATGATCCTGGGGTCCTGGGATCGAACCCTAGCATGGCTCCCTGCTCAGCAGGGAATCTGCTTTTCCCACCCCCTGCATACTGTGCTCACTCTCTCTAGCGCTCTTGCTGTCTATCTCTCTCAAATAAATAAAATCTTTAAAATAAAATTACTATAAAGTTACAGTAATCGAGACCACGTAATACTGATGAAAGAATGCACACACATCAGTGGAACTGAACCAAGAGCCCAGAAACAGACACATACCAATACAGCCAACTGATCTGTGACAGAGGTGGAAAGGCAATTCAAGGAGAAAGAACAGCCCTTTCAACGAATAGTATTGGAACAGCTTTATATCAACAGGCATACATATGAACGTCAACCTACATTTTTCACCTTGCAAAAAAACTAACTCAAAAGGGATTTTTAGATCTAAATGTAAAATACAAAACTATAATTCTTAGAAGAAAACACGGGGAA
The DNA here is from genome assembly GCF_023065955.2 of Ursus arctos. Classification (NCBI taxonomy): domain Eukaryota; kingdom Metazoa; phylum Chordata; class Mammalia; order Carnivora; family Ursidae; genus Ursus; species Ursus arctos. The sequence continues at coordinate 21,922,958 of NW_026622863.1, forward strand.
AAAACCTTCATGACCTGAGATTAATTCTTAGATATGACACCTGAAGCACGATCCATGAGAAAAAAACCGACAAACCAAATCTCATCAAAACAAAAAACTTGTTCTGCAAAAGGCACTGTGAAAGAGAATGCAAACAGAATGAGTTAAAATATTTACAAGTCATGTATCTGACAAAGGTCTTCTATCCAAAGTATCTGAAGAATTCTCAAAATTCAACATAAGATAAATTGTCGGGGCACCTGGGTGGCTCAGTCGGTGAAGCATCTGCCTTCAGCTCAGGTCACGATCCCAGGGTCCTGGGATCGAGGCCCGCATCGGGCTCCCTGCTCTGAGGGGAGCCTGCTTTTCTCTCTCCCTGCTGCTCCCCCTGCTTATGCATGCACTCTCCCGCTCTCTCTCTCTCTCTCATAAATAAATAAAATACGTAAATACATAAATAAATAAATAAATAAATAAAATCTTAAAAAAAAAAAAAAAAACCCACGACATGAATGAATCTCGAGTGCATTACACTGAGTGACAATCTCAAAAGGTTACATACTCCGTGATTCCATTTTTACGGCATTCTGGAATCGACGAAACTACAGTGATGGAGAACAGATGAATGGCTGTCAAGGGTTGGGTGTGACTACAAGGAGAATGAAACTTTTGTGGGTTGGTGAAACTGTTGTGTCCTAACTGCGACAGTGGTTGCGTGACTGTATATATATGTTAAACGGTCACAGAACTGTACACCAAAAAAGCCCATGTACTGTATGTTAATTGAAAAAACAGAACACGTGGAGACCACCAAAATCATTGGCACGTGCGCAAACCTCCAGAGCTCAAACTTCTGTCATCTTCCTTATGCTCTAAGGAAATGGTGTGCGCTCCCTAATTAAATATTTTCTTGCTGATTTAATTCAAAACCATAATATGACAAATTCCAAATTAGCCTTTAAGTGTTGTTTTTCCAGATTCAAATATAGAGTAAAACCCTTCAATTTTGCCATTGTCATTAAATAAAACAAATGTAATCTAAAGAAAGAAACAGATGAGGACGCCTGGATGGCTCAGTTAGTTAAGCATCTGCCTTCCGCTGGTATCAAGGTCCCAGGGTCCTGGGATCGAGTCTCGCATCGGGCTCCCTGCTCAGCAGGGAGCCTGCTTCTCCTTCTCCCTCCGCAGCCCCCCCCCCACCTGCAATCTCTCTCAAATAAATAAAATCTTTTTTAAAAAAATTAAGGGGTTCCTGGGTGGCTCAGTCAGTTATGTGTCTACCTTCAGCTCAGGTCATGATGTCAGGGTCCTGGGATCAAGTCCCGCATCAGGCTCCCCGCTCAGCAGGAGTCTGCTTCTCCCTCTCCCTCTGCAGCCCCATTCAAATAAATAAACAAAAAATCTTTTTAAAAAATCCATTAAAAAAAGAATGACACAGATCAATTTCCAAAATGGCAACCAAAAAGCAAGCCAGAGTCTACTGGACAGGGCGAACCAGAGACAGTCTGAAGCATAACGAAACATAGGCTCAGATTCTAGCTGTTTTTCTCGACACAGTGTTCCATGTTCACGTGTTCAATGTTCAGAGTGTTAATATTCAGATGGAGTATTTTCTGGAGTTATAAATATATCCAGAAGCAAGTTACAGAACTGCATGTCTAATACCCCATTTCTACAATAGGTACCCGCTAAAGGAAATTCTCTGTAGCTGAGAACCGTGTACTCGTGACTTTTACTTTTTTTTCATTTTCTGTATTTGTCTGATCTTTTACATTCTTATTTATTTATTTGAGAGAGAGAGAGAGAGAGAGCAAGCGCAAGCAGGGGAGAGGGGCAGAGGGAAAAGGAGATGCCAACTCCCTGCTAAGCAGGGAGCTGACACCAGGCTCGATCCCAGCACCCCCCAGATCATGACCTGAGCCGAAGGCAGAAACTTAACTGACTGCACCACCCAGGCGTCCCTGATCTTTTTTTTTTTCAACAACAGACACAAAAGACCTTTAAGATCAGAAAATAAGTTTTTCCCACTTTGGAAAACAGCATTCAAGTTAAAAATGTGGTATTTATATTACAGATCAATTTATGTATGACTTAGGACTGTGTGCTTCTTGACATAAAGGAGCTCTGTAAGCCTCATATAGTACCAGATCCCAAAAGACATGTTACCAGATGGGTGGCTGGAGAATAAAGAACAGAAATATAGAGGGCTTCTCAAGAGAAGTGGTACCTTCTCTGGTGTCTCTAAATAAAGAAGCGGGTTAGAAATCGGGTCCATGCTAAAGGTTCAGATGGAAGGAGGCCTGTGAGTGATGGTGAGCAGGCAGAATGGATCCTGACATGGGACAAAGGCAGGGGAGCAGACCCAGGGGGGGACCAGGAAATCTGGAAGAGGTATGAAGGAAGGTAGAGTTGAAGGAAGGCGTGTGATGGACAATACCAGTAGTTTCACAGGAAAAGATCTGTCTGCTGACTGATCACTCAGAGAGCTAACTATTCCGTCCCTCTCCCCTCTCCTAGGAGAAGTGATCCCAGGCTGCTCCTTGCACAGGGGAGTCATGCCAGGACCTGAGTGCGCAAGAGAGGTGGACACCTGACCCCAGGGCAGCCAGTCCACAGGCCGGCCAGGCACCTCTAATTTGGCCCGGCTGGGGAAAGCACCACCCAAATAAAGTCAGTGGGAATCAGGCCAATCAGACGCTCTCTGTAATTCAACCGCGGTCAGCAAGCTAGTGGCGGAGAGAGCAGACAGACGTGGGATGAACATTTTCAACAGCCTATCAGAACTGGGGCGCCTGGCTGGCTCAGTTGCTAGAACATGCGACTCTTGATCTCAGGGTCATGAGTTCAAGTCCCATGGTGGGTGTGGAGTTTACTTAAAAATAAATAAATAACCTATCAGAATATATTTATAATACATACAGACGTATCTCTAACGGAAAACAACACGACTGCAACTTTCCTAAATGTTCTTTCACGAATCTTCTGACCTGTAAGAGCTGCTTTCTGGGTTACGCTGTCATTTACAGAAAATACCTACACGTACACCCTGCGGAGTCGGAATGTCGTCCTGCACTATGTGCAGCCACTGAACAGTGAAACGTGGTTTGTTCCACAGGGCCTCCTACCACGGCGTTCCTTACAGCCCGAGACAGTGTTCCCACTGCAAACAAGTGAGGCGGCAAGGTTTTTCACACACTCTTCCTTGCAGTCTACTCACTTGAAAACAGTATTTGCTTCAGCCAGTTTTCTCTTCTTGGAAGCAACCAAGCAGAGCGTTCATTTTTATTAGGAAAACTATCTTCCTTTTCCACGGTATTCAACTTCCTCTAGGGTCCTTGACCAGACTTGCTCCTAGAATTCTTTCAGGTCCTTGGCTATGTGGACACAGTGCCAGATGCTGCCCTCCACAGTGGGGTCATGGCCCCTGGGACCCACCAAGTTTTTGCCCCAAGCTCTCAGGCCAAGTCAGTCCTCGGCCATAAGCCCCTGTGAGATAAAAGCCCCAGGGACAGACACCTGTCCGCAAGCACCCCAGGCAGCAGAGGATGAAGCACCTGGCAGTCTCAGGTTAGAATGGGGCCAATGTGAATCTAGGCAGAACCCAGTCCTCTTTCAGATGAGATTAGTCCACAGTCCAGTCTATGAAGGGAGGACATGGGCCCTTTGTGACCCAGGAGCCACGGGATGCCCTTGACTGGGCAGCTAGAAAGAAACACTGAGTCCCATATACTCAGCTCAAGTAAAACCCCCAAGATTCATGAGGCCCTGCTGCTTGGTCCTCCCAGGGTTCCCTCCAAGGCCTGGCTCACCTGTCCTGCAGCAAACCCAGAAGAACCCATGCGTCTGTTCCTGGCAACTGAGAGCTGACCAGCACTGCAGGGACGGGCTCAGCCTCGGGAGCGGCCCGCCCAGCCGGTCCCACAGGCAGCTCCGTGCACACACTGGAACAGAACTCCTAGAGGGGAAGTTGTATCCGGTTATCTGCACCAACCCCTACTACCCCATCACACGTCATCAACTGTTTGACAGATGCTCTGGGCGGGACTGAAAGCTTTTAATTTCAACGACATGGGAGCTCTTGTCAAAATGAGTCAGCAAATTACTTTTCTATCTGTCTTCATTCAGTCGTGTGGTATTAAACACATCATCATCCGCATACCTCACAGAGGACCACCCAGGATGGTGGGAGGCCCCGCACATGCGCGTGCTTATTAATTCAAAATAAATCTGTGTAAAATACTCTATCTGGAAAATTAAATTTCAAGTTTACATTTTTTGCTTTATTTGGTCTTATTTAAAAATACACTTTTCTATCTAGCTTAATATCACAGCTAAGCCATGTCTCAAGTATGTTTCCCAATTAAATAACGAAGACATAAGCTGCAGCATACAGTATCTTTGCGCCAATCAGAAACAGATCCCAGGCCGGCTGGGGGCCTGGCTTGGTAAGAGGACAGCAAATTAAAAATGGTGCATACGTACACACACGGGGGCTGATGAACTGGAAGAGGCAACCCTTCCTCCCGGTGGACACTGCCCAGGGCCAGGACATGCGCCGTAGCAAGCACAGGGTGCGGGCTAGATCTCAGCCCCCCTCACCCTCTCAGTTAGACCTACTGTGCAGCACACAACCTGCCCAACTGTACAAAGTAGCTCTGGACAACGGAGATTTACAGCAGGATGATGAAGACTTTCTTTGTTCCTCTAGGACAATAACATTGCTGAACCTATCTGGCTAAATCCTGTATCTGGAAGGTCTAATAATGATCTGTGTGTTAAGTATTAAGAAGTTTACTGTTGCAGTTGGTTAAGTGACCGACTCTTGGTTTCAGCTCAGGTCGTGATCTCAGGGTGATGAGATTAAGCCCCACACTGGCCTCGTGCTCAGCTCATGGAGTCTGCTTGAGATTCTCTCTCCCTCTGCCCCTCCCACTCGTGCACTCTCTCTCTCTCTCTCTCGCTCAAATAAATAAATCTTTAAAAAGAAAGAAGAAAGAGAGAGAGAGAGAGAGGAAGGGAGGGAGGGAGGGAGGGACACACGTAGTGTAAGCTGGTGTCCCATCACAGGACATCACAGGACACCAACCAGGACAAGGAAAACCCGTGATGGGCATGGAAGGATAGGAAGAGGGGTAGGAGATGGGCATGGAAGGGTAGGAAGAGGGGTAGGAGAAAGGAGACAGGGAAAAGGATACAGAACCCAGCCTGACGCCAGCCCACTCCCTGCTGGGGTACCTTCCGTCTGGGCAGGGGGCCGGAGTGCCCTTGCAGGATCAGTGTGTTACTGTGGGAGAACAAGGAGCTTCCAGCCAGGGTGAGGCGGCAGATCTAGGTCCAGGGAACCTGAAATGGGAGAGTGACTCAACTAGCACCTGGCCGGATGAGCCAGGGCCCGTCGGCACGAAGGGTAACAGCCAGCACTCGCCAAGTGCTTCTCTCAGCCCCTTTCCACTCAACCTCATGCCAACCCTGTGGCGGCAGGTGACCCTCCTACCCGTATTCCTTGTCCTTCTGGCCTGACTCAGGCCCCTGAAGACCAGGCTGAGGACGGAAGGGCATGGCCCTGAGTGTAGGTGATCAAGATCTATTTCTGTGAAGGAAAGCGACCAGGGAAAAATGAGAGAACGACGGAGAAATCCAGAGTGGGGTCCAGAAAGCCATGACCGCTGCTCTTCGGCGACCAACAGCGCAGCTGGAGGAGCAGAGGACAAACGAAAGGGACAAACGAAACTGGGGGGCCTAACGTGCATGAGGTAGATAAAAATCCAGCCCCCACAGGCCTCTCTCCAGCTATCCCACGTGTCAGAATACATTGGGAAAGATTCTGAAATGGACCCAGTGGGTTATCGAGTATCTTCAATGCAAGAACGGGCCTTGTTAGAACGTAACTTTCCAAGTTATCTGATCCTATGGGATTTGTGCCTTCTGTGGCCTTTGAGATATTCTGCAACTCCATTAAGCTGCACAAAACTGATACGCAGTGCAAACAGACAAGCAAATTAATGGTCTGGTGGAGAGACAGGTGATCCCCCTTAAAGCCAAAGTCACATCTATTTAAAATTCATTTCATGGTATGTGTGTATGTGTGTGCAAACTCAAATTTTCCTTTGAACGGGTTGTAATCTTATAGGTTGAATCTTACTGGTTCCCTCGTTTATTAATAAAATTTTTTATATTTGTACAAGACTTGTGATTTTATCCTTTAAAAATTATCTTTTAAGACCCATAAACAAGCTAAGGTCCAAACGGATGCCAATATTGTGTGGTAGGTGTTCTACGAAGGGAAAAACAGGTTCCAGAGGTCAACAATTCTTGGAACCCCAAAACTCTCAAGGGCTGGCTCTGGCGAACAGGAGGACAATCTAGCCTCAATTTTGACCTCTCTACCTCTCTTCCACCAGCAAGCGGTCTCCAGCTTCCTCGTACCTTTCTCTGGCTCTGATCTTAGGAATTCTTAAATTTCAGCGGCCATCCAAGGAGCTAAAAGAGAAGAACTGAGAGGCTCCCCTTTATAATGAAACCAGCACCTCTCCAGCCTCTCACAGATGTGACCCCTTCGCTGTGGAAGAAATGGGAGCCGGAAGGGCTCTCAAGGCTGGCAGACCTACCAGGCACGTGCTGACCGAAGAGGGGAAACAGAAATGGACTAAATCCCTATAGGATGGGAAGGACGAATGATGTTGGAACAAGGCTCAAAACCTGCCTAGTGGTTGTAGAAACACGCATGAGGGGGGTTCGGGGTGTGGTCTCTGAAGGTTGGCTGCTTAGCTCCCCACCTCGTAACCGTGGGGACCGCGGGCCAGTTAGTGGTATCAGAAAGCCTGTTTTCTCATCTGTAAAGCACCTGCCTCATAGGGCTGCTGTGGGCATTAAATGAGAGAACATCACACGTGTAACACTCAGCCATCAGGCACACAGTAAATGCGCAGTAAATGTTAGCTTCGATAGTATTCTCACTGAGAATGAAATGAATATAAAATGAAATCAAAACAAGGACTATAATAAAACATAACTGGCACCTACTTATAAATCCCACTTGTCACATCCTTTCCACTCCCACTGCTGAAAGATCAACTGGGCTTCATTTCTCACCTGAATTACTCAACGTCTCCTATCACCCGGGGTGTTCTCATCTCATCCACCTCAAAACCACCCCTCACCCCCTCTAACCCGGCGACAGCCAAGAGAAATATGAGAACCACGTAAGTGATTTTACATTTTTTAAGAGACAGATTTTTAAAAAGTAAAAAGAAACAGGTAGAATTTTCCTAGTATATTTACCCAGTTATATCCAAAGTATTATTTCAACATGTGATTACTATAAAAAATTGAGATATTTCACATTTTCTTTTCCTCAGCTTCAAAATCTAGCATGTATGTTATACCTACATACATCTCAATTCGTACTACCCACATCGCAAGCAGCCTCAGCTCCAAATGCTCCCCATCTCTTTCAGAAAATCCAAATTCATTGGCCTAACCAGTCGGGCCCTTTCCAACCTGGGTCCTCCTCCCCTTCCATACCTCTGCCTGGGCTCACCCTTCCTGCTTACCTGCCCCCCTTTGCTGGGATGGCCCCCAGCTCCCAGCACCTGTTATACTTCTCCTCCACAGGACACACCACACCTTATGCCAGCCCCTGGCCATTCAACACTCAACTCGCGAGGCGCCCCTTTCCCACAAGGGCTTCCTTGCCGAGCTGTCCCCGGCTTCCAGGAGAGTGCCCTTGCCGCTGGTGATAAGAACAGTTTGTGTGCTTTTCCACTCCACACCAAACCCTAACTCCCAAGCCGACTGTGAGCCCATCCGAGGCAAGGACTTTTGTCCTGTTTATGTGTAACAGCTGACCCAGACGAGGGTTTCAAGCACATACGGGTACAGGTTGTTTTTTTTTAAGGGGAGACTACGTTAGAACTTTTACCATTTAACTATGAGAAACAAACTGAGGACTTCAGAGGGGAGGGGGGCGGGGGAATGGGATAGACCGGTGATGGGTAGTAAAGAGGGCACGTATTGCATGGTGCACTGGGTGTTATACAGAACTAATGAATCATTGAGCCTTACATTGGAAACCGGGGATGTACTGTATGGTGACTAACATAATATAATAAAAAATCATTAAGAGGGAGTTTCAAGCAGACTCCCACCGAAAAAAAAAAAAAAAAAAAAAAAAGAACTTTTACCATTTAGCTACCGATCTTGATCTAACTCTGAAGTCACTCAGCCAACTCTTACAGTATACACGTGTACAGGGTTTGGACCGAACATGGCTGAGACAAAGCAGGCAAGCTAAAGAGCAACTACCGCTGGGACAGCCGTTGTTCCTGGGGCTTGGGGTGTGTGAGTGTGTGTGTGTGTGTGTGTGTGTGTGTGTGTGTGTGTGTGTGTGAGGTTTTTTGTGGGTTTTTTTGGCACAAAAATCTTTTAGCCTTAAACTGTTTTTCATAGCTGTGCTGGAATAAATGGGAAACCACAAAAATGAAGGCTTCCACTGCGCCAGTCATCAAATTGTAGTGGGAAGAAAGAAGCCATCCAAAGCTATCCACATCTGATTGAACTCTAAACATTTTAAGTGTTTATTAACCCATATAATTCCCAAATTTAACCAATCATTTGAAATGCTCAGAGACAACATTCTGGGTTTCAGTATTTCCTCCAGCCCCCTCCAGCCTCCAGACGATCGAGGCCTCCCTTTCCAGGGCCCCCTGGAACTGCTATTTTATTTTCATCAGAGCTTTATAACGACAACCATGAGGACCCTCAGCCTCAAGCTTAGTTGAGACTTTTTCTTTACACACGTGAAGTGTCTGCTCTGAGGGCTCTGAAGAGATGCTGGCTTGGCAGATCCTGAGCGATCCTCTCTCTCAGAAAGCAGACAACTTCGATAATAATCAGAGAATCCCTGGTTTTCGTCTTATACATCCCTAAGCAAGAGGCCTGGCGAGGTCTCTTACGGTTTCCCCTCCTTGTACAAAAATCTGCCTTCTAAGCAAAAGCTTCTGTTTCCTAGTAGCAGTAGATACCCTTTTAAAACTCACAGTTTAAAAAAAGAAAAAAGAATTACAGTGGCATTTTGTTTCCATACTTTTCTCCCCAGTATTTTCCATTCAGAACCGAGTCCAGAAGCTTATTTATAAGGACACAAATAAAGGTTATTTTTCCCTTACAGATCCTATGTTTTCAAATAGTTTGACTTTACAAACTACCTTAAGCAATACTCCCTTGTTTTTCTCTCTTTTATTAAACAGATATGCGTGTTCAACTGGCTGACCAGTGTCTCACTATGTGCCAGGCACTGTTTTAGACCCTGGGGACAGAGCGAGAAACTTAACACACGACACCTCTGCTCTCACAGAGTTGAGTTCTGGTCGGGTGGTAAAAGCTACGAAGAAAAATTACGCGGGGAGAGGGGATCAAGAGTAGGGATGGGGGGTGTCCTACTTTACACAGGGTGGTCAGGGAAGGTCTCTGTTGAGCCGAAGAGAAGAACAAAGTGCTGAAGAACAGAGCCAAGTGACATTTTTTGGGAAGAGGGCAGGGAGCGGAGGACGCAAGAATACATCTCTAATGCAAAGACTCTGAGGCAGGAGTATGTTACTCTAAATGTCAATCAAAGCTTCCGATCAACATAAAATCATCAGTACCGTAAAATTTCAGCCAAAAAAGAAATTGGCCTGGGTACTATTTAATGCAGTTATATTAGTCTCTTTGAAATATAATTAGTCCCTAGCCCCACAGTCTCTCAATCTCCCATTTCTACATTAATAAACTCTAGGGCTCCCGGGGTACCCCCCCTCTGAAAACCAGTGACAGACCCCACCATCTAATGTCTGGAGACAAGACCACACACGAGAGGCGCTGAGATGAACACTGGACCCCACTTAGAGTGAGAATTTTTCACACAAAAATCTTCCCCATCAAGAAGTTAAACTGCTTAAAAACAAAGCAAGATTTCCCAAAGGAGGTGTTGCTTTCTAAATTCTGTACCCTTCCACTCATCTGTCCCTTCCCCGGCCAGCTGCAGGCGTGCTCCCAGCCCTGGACCACTTTGAACGGAGCCTTTGAAAGTTTAAATTGGCTTTCCGCCACCACGCAAGATGCCGAGGCCATCCCTTTGTCTGGGGGTGCCTTGTTCTCTCATTCTCTACCTCTCCCGGTCTATGCTTCTTCCTCCTGGGCTCTCTGAAGTCCCACCTCGCTAACAAATCCAAACCCCGGCTCATCTCGCCCTGCTTTTCACTTCTCGTGCGCGCACACACAGCCTGGCCCCCCTGGGATAACCTTATTTTCCAAACAACAGTATCAGGACACATTGTCAGTACATGGGTACTTGTTACGTGAATCACTATCATTTCAACGCTTGGAATATTTCATAATTTAAAGTAGTATCATTTTTTTTTTAAACTTCAGAGGCACTTGTGTATCATCTGATGAGCCAGCACAGCACATTGGGACCATCTGGGAAATTCAGAATCTGTGATCACAGTCACGGGCCTTCGACTACAACTCTATTCTCTAACAAACAACTTGGTTTTCCACAGAAACCGGACATGATCCTACAAAAGGATCTGAAGCTACCTCCAGCAACGAGGAGACAGAGGCAGTGACAGCAGCTGCGGGTGGAGGCCAGAATGCTGGCTTTCCCAGGTCACTGCAGGAGCTCACGGAGCCAGCAGGACCACCGTACAAAACAACCAGCCTCAGCTGCCACCCAGAGCTCAGCCCTTTGTGGAGGGGACCCCAAATGTGCCGCAGCTCAGGTATCGCCAGAACTCCCTCTGGGCTGGAAGGATCCCTCTCTTGGGCACCCAAGTAGGCATCCATTTTACCCGGAGGGAGAAGCATTGTGGCTTGGGAGCGCACATACACGCCCCATCTGACCCCTCTAAGCACCCTCTGAAGTGCCCTGACCTGGGAAAGGCTCTTACCGCTTTCCAACGATGAAAAACGGCCCTCCTCCCGGGCTGTCAAGGAAGAACTGGTTCTGCCCTGTGACTCTGGAGAAGCCGGAAGGCCTTACTGAGATCACCGTTCCCCACTGGTAAGGACTGGAGGGTAAGCACAATGGAGAACTGGAAAAAGCGGAGACTTTCAGGCATATGGTAGAGAAATGCTGACCAAGTCCATAATTTTTTTAATGCTCAAAAATTTAATGATACTGCCCTCTGATCTAGTAAAAAGCATTCCTTAAAATGTAACAAAAAATAGTAACAAATCAAAAGAAGAGTGCGGGACATTTACCAAGCATTCTTCTTGATAGCAAAAAACTGGAAACCATGATCCTACTGAGCCTCTGAAAGAGATAAACTCCAAACATCCTTTCATTTGCTCTGTCATACTGAAGTTTCTTTTTTTCCTCATTTCCTATATGTCACAATTTTTTTAAACGGAGATATAATTGACATTTAACAATTTATTAGTTTCAGGTGTACAACATGATTCCTTATTTGCTTATATTGGGAAATGATTACCACAATAACTAGTTAATATGTGTTATCATCCACAGCTATACAGTTTCTTTTCCTGTGATGAAAACTCTTAAGATCTACACCCTTACAACTTTCAAATATGCAATACGGGATTATCAGTGATAGCCACCACGCTACAGCACATTACAACCCCATATAATGCTTTAACTAATAGAATGAGGGCAAATTCCTCTCAAAAAGAAATGTTCCCTTTAGCAAATACATTAAATAAATCAAATGTCTGCTATCATGCAGAATGCTTTTTTTTTTTTTTTTTTTTTTTAACAGGAAAAGCTACTGAAAGAATGTTTAAGCTTTAAGTTTCTTCAAGAGTTCTGTGTTGTCTGGGGCACCTGGGTGGCTCAGTTGTTAAGCGTCTGCCTTCTGCTCAGGGCCTGATCCCAGAGTCCTGGGATCCAGCCTGCATCGAGCTCCCTGCTGGGAGCCTGCTTCCTCCTCTCCCACTTCCCCTATTTGTGTTCCCTCTCTAGCTGGCTGTCTCTCTCTCTCTGTCAAATGAATGAATGAATGAATGAATGAATGAATGAATGAATGAATGAATAAAAAAATAAAGAGTTCTGGGGCGCCTGGGTAGCGCAGTCGTTAAAGCGTCTGCCTTCGGCTCAGGGCATGATCCTGGCATTCCAGGATCGAGTCCCGCATCAGGCTCCTCCGCTGGGAGCCTGCTTCTTCCTCTCCCACTCCCCCTGCTGTGTTCTCTCGCTGTCTCTCTGTCACATAAATAAATAAAATCTTTAAAAATAAATAAATAAATAAAGAGTTCTGTGTTGTCTAAATCATTCTCCCCAAGGGCCTCCAAATTACAAAATAAGTCAAAGTAAGTCAAAGGTTATGGTCAGTATATTGGCTTTCTGGCTAATGCATGTTAAGGGAGAGCTAATAACAGCAAACGTTTTAGTAATTTTTGAATAGACGATATTTGCATGTGGCATACCATTCAAAAAGTATAAGAAGTCATAGAGTAAAACTAAGTCTCCCTTCCACTCTGGCCCTCAACCACCAGTTTCCCAACTTGTGTCATTTTAGAGATATTCTATAGGGCCAACGGGTTTGTAACACATTGTATGTGAGGCACTTTGCTCGGGATTTTGTACGCTAGCCTCATCAGTACAGGTAGTACTATCATGAGACCCAATTTGTAAGTGAAGAGACCTGCTTGTGGCGTGAAATAAACAAGAAACTGGCCAAGCAACTCATATTCTCAGAACCTGTCCCATCTTCCCATACACACACACACACAACCCTAAACAAAGTGACTTGATGTTATGTTGTTCCCTGTCCCCTGAATACTCTCCCACCAACCTTTACCATCCCTTTGCCTGGCTAATTTGACTTTCCATATAAACTTCACAATCAGGGGCACCTGGCTGGCTCAGTCAGTAGAGTATCCTACTCTTGATTTCAAGGCTGTGGGTTTGAGCCCCACACTGGGTGTAGAGATTACTTAAAAAAATAAAATCCTTTAAAAAACCCCAAAACTTTAGAATCAGTTTGTCCCCATCTAAAAAAATCTTTTTTTTAAAGATTTTACTTATTTATTTGACAGAGACAGCAAGAGAGGGAACACAAGCAGGGGGAGTGTGAGGGAGAAGCAGGTTTCCCCCTGAGCTGAGGCTCAATCCCAGGACCCTGGGATCACGACCTGAGCTGAAGGCAGACGCTTAACAATTGAGCCACCCAGGCGCCCCTCTATCTAAAAAAATCTTACAAGTAATTTGGGATTGTGTTAAACCTACAATTTTTGGAGAATATTAAACCTATACTGAGTCTTCTAAACCATGAACATAGTTTATCCGTCCACTTATTTAAGGTGTCTTTAATTTCCTTCTTCAGCGTTTTGTAATTTTCAGTGTGCAGATCCTGTACATATTTCATTAGATTTATACTTAAGTATTCCATTCCTTTCAGAGCTATTGTAACTGTCAGGGTTTCTTTGTTTGTTTTTTCCTGTTTCTAAGATTTATTGCTTTTATTGCTAGGCTATAGAAATACTGATTTTTGTGCGTTGACCTTGTATTTTATAACTGTGCTAACTCACTTACTAGTTCTAGGAGCTTTATCTAGAGATTCCCATGGATTGTCTACACAGACAATCATGCCATTTGCAAACAGGGACAGTTATTCTTTCTTTCCGATCTGTATACCTTCCATTTATTTTTCCTGCACTGGTTAGCCATACCAGTACAATGCTGAGTATCAGCGCTGAGAGTAGAGATCATTGCTTTGTTCCCCACCTTAGGGGGAAAACTTTAATTTTCACCACTAATTATGTTAGCTGTAGATTTTTGGTAGATGACCTTTTTTAGGTTGAGGAAGTTCCCTTCTCTTCCTAGTTGGTGGGCAGCATTTATCATGAATGAATGTTGAATTCTGTGAAATGTTTTTTTTCTGCAGCCATTGACATAATCATGTGTTTTTTGTAATTTAAGCTGTTCATATGGTGGATTACATCTATTGACTTTGGAAAACTGAAGCAGTCTTTTATACCTGGGATAAATCACAACTGGTGGTGGTGTACTATTCTTTTTACATAATATCGCTGGATTTGATTTCCTAGTATTTTGTGGAGGATTTCTGAGTCTGTGTTCATGAGAACCACTGGTTTGTAGAATTCTTTTCTTGAACTGTCTTTGTCTGGCTTTATAAAATGGATCTGTACTTACACTTTCCTGAGGTCTGGGATGATAATTTTACTATTTTGAACACCATAAAAGTTAAGAGTGGTTTTAACTTTGCTTTTCTGTTAGAATTAATTTGATTTTAAGTCTTTAGCCAGGAAGACAACTTCCAAAGATAACAATAATTTCCTAAGTGAAAAATGAGACTGTTTTAACAAGGAGCCACTTTAAGGTAGATCTGAGAATCCAATGCAGTGAAACCCACTACTTCACCCACAGGCCCTGTCACATCGCCTCACAGAGCAGGAATGGCGAGGGGCTGTGCCCAGCTAGCTTGAAATAAAAAGCTGACAAGGTTTCCATCAAGTAAAAGATATGTTATTACTCAACCCTGAAATGTAAATACTCACATTTGCCTTTGAATTACCTAAGAAAGCACCTATCAGACATTGACTTCTTAGTTCTCACAATTCCTAAAATGCTAGGTCATTACTAACCACATTACACTATCGAGGAAGCAAGGGTTAAGGATAGGGTTAAGAGATTTCAAGATCAGCAGAACTAAAATCTGAACTTAAACACCTCATATCACCCAACTTGATTATTCACCCAACTTGATTATAAAAAGTTCTAAAATAACGGCAATGCAGTGTCAGAAAGTCGATCAGGCATGGGAGAGGCTTAAAAGGATCCGAGGCAAAAGAGCTTCCTGAGAGGGCTTTTTAGAACTGAAATACCTAGTTGCTCAGTTAAGCGTCTGCCTTCGGCTCAGGTCATGATCCCAGGGTCCTGGGATTGAGCCCCATGTCAGGCTCCCCGCTCAGCGGGGAGTCTGCTTCTCCCTCCCACCCCCAGTGCTCATGCCCTCTCTCTCTCTCTCAAATAAATAAACAAATAGAATCTTAAAAAGAAAAAAGTGAACTGATATTTTTAATGGAATGTTTTTGATAGTAAAACTAATCTGAAATATGAAAATTGATCAGTGTATTTTCATAGATTAGATTTTTTTAAAGGTTTTATTTATTTATTTATTTCAGAAAGAGAGTGTGTGTGCAAGCATGAGCAGGGGAAGGGACAGAGGGAGAAGCAGACTCCCCGCTGGGCAGGGAGCCAAACGATGTGGGGTTCAATGCCAGGCCCCCAGGGACCGAAGGCAAATGCTTACCCAACCGAGCCATGCAGGCGCCCCTATAGATTAAATTTTTAAAAATGAAACTTAAACCTATCTCTTAGTTGGGGAAAATGTCTCGCGGTTATATAAAACAATAAAAATGTACTTTTTGTGTGTGGAAAAAGACTTAGCTTAAACTATTGATTTAAATATTTCCTTCTTTCTTGCGAATGTCGATTCTGTGACTGCTTATTGGTTTTTAGCTCCCAAAAATCATTTAATGAAATAGTTAATGTAGGCCTTTTTCTTTTTTTTCATCGGCTTGGGTGAGAGCAGAGTTTTGCTCTTGGGTTGGGGGAGGGGTTGGTTGGGGAAGGCATACTGTCATTTATACCGTAATTGAGGACAGGGTCAGAAGACAGGTCCTGGACCCACCAAGACTTTCTGAATAATAACAAGAGCAGGCATTGTTTAGTGAGAGAATACTCTACTGCTGTTACCCCCATTTTATGGATGAGGAAATTGAGGAGCACAGGTTGTGACTCATTCAAGGTCACACGGCTGCTGGGCGGTAGTGCTGGGATTGGAACCCTGCAGCAGTCTGGTTTCAGAGTGCGCTCTTTACTGCCTCCTGAACACGTCATTCTGAGCTGCACAGAGCAGGCGACCTTGAGTCCAAGGACATTTCTGTGGTTTTTGGCCAGCCTGGTGATGGCTGGGGTGACTTTTGCATGCTTAAGAGACTCAGAAGGGTTTCAATTTCTCAGTGGCCGTTGTGCAGGTGTGCAGTTTCTGTGTGGGGTCCTGCCCCTCACCCAACAGATCTGTCCACTCCTCTCAAGGAGGGGATGGGTCATCTCAAAAGTGCCAAGAGAGTCAGCATTTCAGTTCTTTTTTTTTTTTTTTAAGTAAAGATGTTATTTATTTGAGAGAGAGAGAGAGAGAGCATGAGCATGGGTGGGGAGGGCAGAGGTTTTAAAGTTTCTTTAAACACAGGAAATAATAATTAGCAACAATGATATCTATCTTTATCACACACTGACTAAGCTAGATGCTAATTTCTACATCACCTCATTCTCTTAATCTTTTTAGGAGGCACAGGCTCGTTTTACAGAAAAACCTGGGCCTTGAGGTTGAGTATTCATGGTTCCGAAAAAGAACTGACTGCTAGCACCTGTGTGAGGCTTTAATATTAAAATGATATAGAGGGGCACCTGGGTGGCTCAGTCAGTTAAGCGTCTGCCTTCGGCTCAGGGTGTGATCCCAGGATCCAGGCCTGCAGTGGGCTCCCTGCTCAGTGGGGAGCCTCCTTCACCCTCTCCCTCTGCCACTCCCCCTGCTTGTGCTCTCACTCCACTTGAATGGATGAATAAATGAATAAATAAAATATTTAAAAAAACAAAAAATAAAATAAAATGATATAGAAAAGTAAATTCAGGGACGCCTGGGTGGCTCAGTCGTCAAGCGTCTGCCTTTGGCTCAGGGCGTAATCCCAGAGTCCTGGGATCAAGCCCCGCATCGGGCTTCCTGCTCTGCTGGGAGCCTCCTTCTTCCTCTCCCACTCCCCCTGCTTGTGTTCCCTTTCTCACTGGCTGTCTCTCTCTGAGAAAGGAGAAAGGAGAAAGGAAAAAGGAAAAAGGAAAAAGGAAAGGAAAGGAAAAGAGAAAGAGGAAAGAGGAAAGAGGAAAGAGGAAAAAGGAAAAAGGAAAGGAAGAAAGAAAAGAAAGGAAGAAAGAAAGAAAAAGAAAAGTAAACTCAGGGAGTGGCTGTCAGTTAAGTGTCTGCCTTTGCTCAGGTCTTGATCCCAGGGTTCTGGGATCCAGGCCCACCTCTGGTTCCTGCTCAGTAAGGAGTCTGCTTCTGCTTCTCCCCTCCCTCTCTGCCGGCTCATGCTGTCTCCCTCTCTCTTGCTCACTTTTTCTCTCAAATAAATAAATAAAATCTTAAAAAAGAAAAAAGGTTAAGTCTGAAACTTGAATGTGCATGTGAGTCACCAGGGGAATCCTGTTAAACTGCAAATTATGATTCAGAAGGTCTAGGGTAAGCTCTCTGATTCTGCATTTCCAACAAGCTCTCCGAGGCTGGCAATGCTGCTGTTCTATGGACCACACTGGGAGTAGCAAGGATCGCTACAGGTTGCAAGAGGCCACAAACCACAAAAAGCGTCCATTAAAAACTAAAATGAAAAGTCAGATTTTTATGCACCCCAATGTTCATAGCAGCATTGTCCACAATAGCTAAATTGTGGAAGGAGCCGAGATGCCCTTCAACAGATGACTGAATTAAGAAGTTGTGGTCCATATATACAATGGAATATTACTCAGCTATCAGAAAGAACAAATTCTCAACATTTGCTGCAACATGGACGGCACTGGAGGAGATAATGCTAAGTGAAATAAGTCAAGCAGAGAAAGACAATTATCATATGATTTCTCTCATCTATGGAACATAAGAACTAGGAAGATCGGTAGGGGAAGAAAGGGATAAAGAAAGGGGGGGTAATCAGAAGGGGGAATGAAACATGAGAGACTATGGACTATGAGAAACAAACTGAGGGCCTCAGAGGGGAGGGGGGTGGGGGAATGGGATAGACCGGTCGGTGATGGGTAGTGAGGAGGGCACGTATTGCATGGTGCACTGGGCGTTATACACAACTAATGAATCATCGAGCCTTACATCGGAAACCGGGGATGTACTGTATGGTGACTAACATAATATAATTAAAAAAAACATTAAAAAAGAAAAAAAGAAAAGTCAGATTTTTCTCAAAAACAATACATTAACCTTAATATAAGCTCTAATATAAGAATTATAACATCCATTATTTCCTGATGGGATTCTGAACTTTGTAACATCTTAAAAATATCTTCATAATGACTTCTTATTTAAAGCTAGAGTCCAATTTCTAGGAGCTTTGTGGGGGTTCCCCCCCCTAAAAAAACCCTGACTTGCTATCAAGACTGAGAAGCCAAGTACATCGAAGACTGTTTCAAGTTGCCATACCCTTCAAGCAGGCCCCTTTCTTTCACTCACCCACACATCCTCTTGCTGCTTAAATTCAAACATTAGACAAAATGGCAGAGTTACGCGAAATTTTAGGGGTGGGCCCCCAAGTTTTTCCAGATGAAAAGCAAATTTCTACAACAAAACAGCACCTGACCAAAGGTGATGACAAATACCACCGGCTTTCATTTCTGGCCTCAGGTGACAAAATTCCAGCAGTGAGATGGCAATTAGCACTTTATACAAACTACTGATTTTCATTCTTTTACCAGATCCTTTGAGTGGCAAGGTCTCTTTTCGAAAGTCCACAGAATAAACAAAGCGAAGTACTTAACAAGGCCCTATTCTCCACCTGGGTCCAAGTTCACGCCCTGCTCTTTTTTACTCATTTCTCATTATCTGTGCTGTGCTCAAACATTGGCTAGCTGCCTCTTTTTAAAGGCAGTATACACCACCCTCCTCCCTGCCCCACCCCCTCCATTCTCTTTGCTAACAGCAATGTCTAACTACAGAACCAACACATCCTTGAGAACATTCCAGCTTACCGGATAAGGTCAGTTTAAAATTCTAGATAGGAATAACCTATTCCATTTGTTTTTCTTTAGAGCCCTTTAAAAATTTCCCCTGGCAATCAGCAGAACAAGCCGGGGAGAGTGAAAATAGTCTATGATTCTGCAATTTACAAACACTGAGACCTTTATTTAAAGGGTGTCCATATTTTATATTATTCCCAACGGATGTTTATCTATGTACTCAAGTAAGCATAAGCCCAGCGTTTGGAAGAAACAAAATGTACATACATTGCAGCTCCATGCAAATGGCTTCTCTGGCTGAGAAGGCTATAAAGTTTTGCTGCCGGGCCTCAGAGGAAGGCCTACCTGTGACAGGGAATATGGGGACACATTTTTTTTCTGAACTGGAGCATGCCTTGTCCACAAGAGAGCTAAGCAACTGCCCAGAGAGGCCTGTTACAAAACCATAAACGAGGGGCAGAGCTGGCAGGCCCCTGCCCTGAATACCTTGGAAGCTGAAAATAAGAATTCTGAGAAACGAGCTCTACTATCGACAAGTCTGACAGAAAGTTCTCTTTTCTGTTGCCTCCAGAACTGGCTGCCCTCCTCGAGTGATTTAACTCTGGGTACCACTTGGGCAATGCCAACCACCGTGCTGGGGCGCAGGATTCACGGATGCTGGTTGGGTCTTCTAGGTTAATTAGGGGGAATCAAACCTCTGCGGTATAAACTGGAGAGCTTGGGGGGCAGATCTGGGCACCCCCACTGCATCCAGGCTACATGCCTCCATTCAACAAACATTTACCGAGTGTCTACCGTATGCCCTGCACCCTGCTAGCTGCGGAGGAGGAAACCAAGCCACAGTCCTCAGTGGTGGAAGCAGACACAGAGAAGAGCCTTCAGAGGAGGCGGAGGTTGTGCGGGCCCCGAAAACCTGCCACGAATTGCTGTGACCAGTAGTCACCCAGGGCACTGCATGACTTCCACGCCGGGCTTCGCTGACCACCAAGCCCAATAATGAAAAAGGCTCGCGACGGCGAAGGCGGGAGTGAACAGGTAGGCCCGGAGGGCAGGTGTTCAGGTAGGAGGCGCACAGCTGAGGCGGCAGGACTGGAGAGGGCAGGGTCCCCAGGGAAGGTGGGAGGGCGGCCCAGGACGCCGCGAGGAAGAGAGGGCGCGAGGAGCTGAGGGTCCGGCCCCGGGAGGCGAGTGCGCGGCGGCTGCCAGCCAGGCCTGCGCCCCCGAAGTGGGAGCGGGGAGGGAAGGCTCCCCGGCTAGGCCGCCCGCCCGCACCTGGGGCCCCGCCCGGCACCTACCACTTGGGCGACCTTGAGGCAGCCGAAGGTGCCGCGCAGGTAGTCGGGGTCGCAGCGCAGGCCGGCCAGCCCGCGGCGCTGGCTCACCGGCTCGGTGGTGGGCTGGTACGGGCTGCTGGCGCCCGAGATCATGGAGGTGCTCGAGGCCTCGCCCTCGAAGCCGTCCAGCTCCTCGCCGCTCCGCATGCTGCCGCCCGGCCCGGGCCGCCTCGCGCGGCCGGCCCCCGGCGCCGGGAGCTGGCGGGCTCAGCGGGGCCGCCGCATCGCCGCCGCCGCCTGCCTGACCGCCCGCGGCCCGCCCCGCCGCCGCCGCCGCCGCCTCCCCTGCGCCCGTCGCCCGGCTGCAGCTGCAGCTCGGTCCGCTCGGGATCGGCTCCCGCCGCCTCGGCAGCGGAAAGGGAGGGAGGCGGGAGCAGGCGGAGAGGGAAGGAGGCGGGAGCCGGCGCGGCGGGCCGGGAGGGGGCGGAGCGAGTGCCCACCCGCCGGCCGCTCGGCGGCGCTCCGCAACTGGGGCGAGACGGAGGCTGCAGCCCGCGCCTAGGGGCCTCGGGGGGCGGAGCCTCGGAGGGCGGGGCGGGGCGGGGCGCCGTCTTCTCGGACCCCGCCCTCACCTGCCTGTGCGCAGGGGCCGGAGGGGCCGCTCCAAGTCCTGCGATCCTCGCGTGCGGGGGCGGGGCCTGTGGGAGCAGAGAGGAAAGAGGGCTGCGGGGACCGTCAAAGTGGCCCTAGAGTACACAGAGTTCCTTTCCCAGGGCGCTGCCTTAGTTTCTCCTCTGCAGAAAGTGGGGTCCTCTGCAGGTAGGCTGGTAGACTTCACGGTGAAGACCAAGATGTGCTGCTGCGAACGGTGTTTGGTCCAGGGTGGGTCGGACCAGAGGAGGCTAAGGGCCTGGGTCCCCACACTGGGCGTCTTGCAACGAACCAGAACTGAAGCCAGACGGAGCGCGGCGGGAGTGAAAGAATGAGTGAGGGGTCGCTCAGCACGAGGTCTGCAGAACAGACACGATAAATACTTGTAACTCCCAGTGTAAGTTCTAGAATCACCTGCCTGACCGTAGAGGGGCGCTAGTACATTGTAGACCCTCGGTAAGCAACGTTAGTTGCCTCTCAGCTGAAAGGATTTTGCAGTCTCTGTCTAATCGTCAAGTCAGGTTAAACACAGATTTTTGCTCTGACGGGCATTAATTAGGGACCAATTTGCAATTCAAGTGTGAAGGCTAATTTTAAGCTTAAGTAAAACACTGACTTTCTAAGAATTGTTGCTTTGGTACTGAACTCTTACACACCAGAAATATTGAGAGCTTCCCATGCTCCAGGCGGTAAAAAGACGCTTGAAGAAGGTATTATTCCCATTTTACAGAAGGGTAGATTAAGGCTCAAGAGTGATAGTAGCTTGTCCCCAGCGACACAATTCCGTGGTGAGCGGAACCCAGGTTCCAACTTTTCACCACGCAATATTGCCTAATATATAATGTAGATAGGCTGGTGAACTCCAAGCAGAGATACAGTAAACACCATAAGTTAAAAAGATTTCCACTTAAAGGGCTTTCATCTTTAGGTTACCAAAGATGGGAAAGACAATTATCTCTAATACTCTATTCAACCAAGAAATCCGTATTGTGCACTTACTGTGTGCTAAGAAATATACTAGGATCTGGAGATAGACTGTCAGGTAAAGATGACGGGTTGGATGTAGGCTTTGGCCTCTGTTGTCTCCCAAAATCCCAGTAAAATGACAGTGATGGGGAGGGTTTTTTTTTGGGGGGGGCATAAAACCACTGGGACAAAGAATGAGAGACAAGGGCAACAAAGTGTTGGAAACAGAATAGCAAATGGGCAAGTGATAACTGACTTAGCAGATCCAAGAAAGCTAAACCCTAAACTGGCACAGGGAAGAGCTGAACTACAACCTAGCTTATATCACAGGACAGAAGGCTCCAGAACGGGCAGCACCAAGCCCATGTAGGAGTGGATCACTAGGCACAGTGGAGGGCAGGGGTACCATACTGAAAAGTATGTATTTGTGTGTTTCTGTGTATCTGTGTCTGTGTGTATCTCCTTAGATGCTAAATAATATGAAAGCAAAAAAATTAAAAATTCAATAGAAGAATTAAAGGAAATCTTATGGGAAGTAGAGCAAAAAGACAAAGAAATGGGAAATGAGAGAAAAGTAAAGGAATATTCCAAGAGAATAATAGTAAGACTTTCATAAAGTTAAAACCAAGAAAAAAGAGGGAAGAAACCATAAAATAATAATTCAATAACATTTTCCAGAACCAAAGGACATGACTTTTGGACAGTGCCCAGGGCAGTGAATGAACATGGACTTGCACCCAGGCCCATGGGACTGGCAAGGAGAAGATTCTCAAGGTTACAGAGAGGAACACAGGAGGTATCACTATAAAGAATTGGGAATCAGAAAGGCATCAGACTTTTCTACAGCAACTTTGGGAGCTACAAGGAAATGAAGCAAAGCCTTCCACATCCTGGGGAAAAATGATCCCCACCTTGAAATCTGGTTCTGTCTGGAGTATCAGTCAAGTCTGGGAGTTGATGTCTCTTTCATACATGCGGAGACTCCCCTTGTCCTTTTCTCAGGAGACTGCTGGAGGACACCGCCAGAACAGGGATTTAAACCAAGGAAACAAATGACGCGGCATCCAGGAAAGGGTGGGTGCAGCCTGGAGAGAGGTGGTGAGGATCCCAGGGTGAGGGAGGCAGAGGCCTCGATGCCACAGGGCTGGGAGTCACCCAGCCTGGACTGGAGCAGCCAGAGACTCTGAGAGACTTCTTCAAGATGAAATTCATATGCTGAATATACAGAAAGAGAGATACATCGTTTTGGGAAAGTTTTGAGATAAGTTAGCATTAAATGCATAGAGAACTAAGCAAAAATCCATATATACTTATTAACTGCAGGGAAAATAAAACGAGGCATAGAAAAGAAGTATGGTAAATCTCAAGGCTCAGCTGTCAATATTTGCATAACTGTAAATTATTAGCATACATTAGTAAACAAAGAATGCTGATATAACCAGAAGTAAGTAACTGTAGCAAAAGGAAAGGAAAGAGGGACAGGATGTGTGCAGGTGTGATAGTGAGAAGGGGAGGGTATGCAAGAGATCTAAATACTCATCATCTATCATGAGAGATCAGGAGATGCTTAAAACTGAAAAATCAAGAGGAAGCAGTATACGCATGCTAATTAAAAACATAAAGATAAGTACAAAAACAATCAGTTAAAAATTTCCAAGTGTTGCCTATGGGGAACAGGAAATTTAATGAGGATTATAGGCCTTCTAGAACTATCTGATACTCTCAACTATGTGAGCATATAATTTAAAAATAAAAGGCAACCTAGGGCTCCTGGTTGGCTTAGTCAGTGGAGCATGTGACTCTTAATCTTGGGGTCATGAGTTCGAGCTCCACATTGGGTGTCAAGATTACTTAATAAAATATTTTTAAAATGTTTAAATATCTAAAAATAAAAGCTAAGTTAAAAACAATTTTTTAAAAAGGAACTTGAGAGTCCTCAGTAAGCAAGGCAGATACAGTCCCTGCCAGAGAGCAAGTATTGAAACCTGTACATCTAACAGAGCATGTGCTGAGTATTGTTCATGGTGTGGTGGGAATTTCCAGCAGGGATTTAACTGAGTCTCTAGATCAGAATTTCAGCTGAGATTTGAAATGTGAACAGCAGTTAGCTAAGCAAAGAGATGATAAGGGTGGGTAGAAGTGTGTTCCAGGCAGAGGGAATGAGACGTGCAAAGGCCCAGAGACAAGCAAAAACAAGGCACCGTGAAGAGGGGACTCTTCAAATGCAGAATTCAAGGGGACGAGGATGGCAGATGAGCCCTGAAGCTGGGAGCAAGCCTCCAGCCGGTCTGTGTCACAGGGTGAACTCTGGAACAGAACAGTGTTAACCAGGACAGTGGCCTGGGGAGGCCTGACTTTTAGAACTCTGACTTCGTTGAGGGAGAAGGACTGAGCGGAAGCTAGATTAGAGGCTTCCTCCAGTACTTATTAACTGTTCCCTGTTCCTGGACACTAGCCTAGGTTTATTTTTAGTTCTAGGGACGGACTCAAAGTTTTTACTTCTGGCTTTTAACAGAAGTTAAACAGACTTCCAAAGGATGTTGTTAGGAATCCCACATAGTAATGGTAGGTAAAAGTTGGTATTATGGTGCCTTCCTCAGTTTTAAATTGTAATATATCATGAGTCTGTGGCCGTAGCTGTGCCTCCAAGTGTGTGTCAGGGCTGAGATCAAAACGAGGACGATAAATGATAGAGAAGTGGGCAGCCTTCCGACAGGTTCCTCGGTTTCAGGGTCTGGTCCACATAGCCAGGGCTGACTCAAGGCAACCAGATTCAGAAGAGCCTGGTGGATAAACCAGATGTTACTTTATTAATTGCTGCCAGTGGGTAGACTACCAGCAATCCTAATACTGATTCGTATCGCAGTCCCTGAACTCGTCCTGAAAGAGTTTCTTGGAGCATAGCATCCTTAAATATGGGCTATTCCCCAGGATGCCCTGGCTCACCTGGTAGGGCCTGGCCTGGCCAAAATTCCTCAACCTCTCATTTAGCCCTGAGCTTAGTTCCCTCCAAGGGCAACCACCTCCAAGTCTGGGGGCTTCCTCATTCTAGCCCCACTCCACAAACACAATGATTCCAGTGACTCATGGAAAGTTCTAACCTCAAGAGCATCGGTCCTCCAAGGACTTTAGATTCTTAATTCCATGAAGGACTAGGAGCAAAACACCTTCCTGAATGGTGTGGTCCCTGGTGGTCTATATCTGGAGGCAGTGCCTGGTGTTGAGGCAAAAGGAGGTTCACATTTCATTTCATTTCTTCCTGAGGCCTCTCCCTCGTGCATCCCTGTGAGTGCTGAAGGTGGGGGTAGCTTTTCCTGTAACTTCAATTAAGCAAAAGATCTAATCTACTTTTAATAAGCTTGGTAATTAGCAGGATCCCTAGAGACTTCTTCAAACAAAAATACAGACAGTGGTGGGGAACTAGAACATTTCAAGCATGAAGTGTATAGTGGGAAGATTAGCATTAACGATGATCAGTATTAATATCAAAATGAACCAAATGCCCAAGAAAATCTTATGTTGAATGTCACAAGACTAACAAGTTAGTTCGAAATGATTTCCCTTGTAAAGGGCCTTTCAAGGAAAAGTACCCATACAAATTCCTTATGTCGAAGGATTAGACTCAAAGATGTAAAAATAAACAACCCATTTTTGTGTTTGAAAGAAGCAGATGCCCCTGTCCTCCATGGGGGGACTGACCCGGGGAGAGGGGGGATCTGACCGTTCCCCTCCAGCGGTGTTCCCACATGCCTGGAGGGAGGGGCTGGGCCTGGGTGAATTCCAGGCGGGAGCAGTTCGGGGGTTGGAGCTAACTGCTGCTTCTGAAAAAACTTGTCTCTTCAGCCAGAAAAATGCTCTCCAAGTCTTCTCTAAAAATAGTACTTGCTGGGATTTTCCAGTTTGACATTCCTTCAGTTCCTATGACCAAGGACAACTCGAGCCAATCCATCTGTGCTCCGTCCCAGAGACACTGGTGGAATCCCACCCTCCGTGGGAGGCCAGTTTGAAGGTCCTGCTGCCACCAAACCCCACGGGTACTTGATGATTCAGGCAAAGATTCGCCTGCTCAGCAGCTGCCTTGCGTCTCCCTGGCGGCCCTCCACCGTCTCTTCTCGTGGCAGAGGAGAGGGAACGGTTTTCTAGGGAAGGTGGAAAGTGTGACCATAAGGAAATGTGGGTGCTGCCTTCACTTACCTCCCGTCCCCGTGGCCATGCCAGGCCGGATGCTGACTAAACTAGCCTGGGAAACTCAGGGAGCCGCTGTGGTAGCCAGGGGGCGACATATATACCTTTGCCAACGGCCGCTGTGGTAGCCAGGGGGCGACATATAAACCTTTGCCAACGGCCCACTTCCATGTGACAGCCATTGGACCACATGCTGCAGCCTCGAGATTCACAGAACTGTGGGGGTAGTCATTGTGGGACCAGAGTGGGCATGCTTGCTTCTATCTGCCTAGCATCCAGCCCCCCGCTTCTAATGACAGCACTTGTTCTGGACTGCTCCCTTTCTACTCCAGCTCCCACCTCTCACCTCCCAGGTGATGCCCACCCAGGAAGGGTGGGCCCCTGACCCCAAGAATGACCAGTCATGGTCCCCTGCTACCCTAGATTGTGTAGGATGGGCTTGGTACATGAGTTGAGCCAATGAGAATCCTATTGTGGACTTTTTCTCTCTAGAACACAGGGGTATACAGGTGTGCATAGGAATTATTCAAGGGGTAGATTTAAAGGACCTCCTCCGGGCGCCTGGGTAGCGCAGTCGTTAAGCGTCTGCCTTCGGCTCAGGGCGTGATCCTGGCGTTCCGGGATCGAGTCCCACATCAGGCTCCTGGGCTGGGAGCCTGCTTCTTCCTCTCCCTCTCCCCTGCTGTGTTCCCTCTCTCGCTGGCTGTCTGTCACATAAATAAATAAAATCTTTAAAAATAAATAAATAAATAAAGGACCTCCTCCAAGAGTCTGATGCTTAGGCATAAGGTGGGGACAGGAATCTGCTGCTGCAAATATCTATAGGACTACCAAACCAGTATAATTCCCTGGGGTAGAAGAGTGCAGGGAAAGCTTCAAGGAGCTAACCTAGGTCTTGAAGGATAAGTAGGAATTCACTCTGCAGCATGTGATCCTGCCAACTGTTCTGCCTTTTTGAAGCAGTCTCCTTGCGTGGTATAGATGGCCCCAGGCTCTCCTGACTTTTCTTCTACTTCTCTGGCTGCTCTTTTCAGTCCTCTTTATAGGTTTGGTCCCTGGAGTTCAGTATTTCTTGGGGTACTAGCTTCATCACCTTTCCTGACTCCACACCATTTTCCTGAGCTCCAGCTACTTAAATCCACTAGACACTACCCTTGGGTGTCCTGAATTCCATGAGGCTAAAACATAATTCATAATCCCATCTGCTGGTGCTCCAACCCTGCACCCTGCCCGTTCCTTTATGAGGCCAATAGGAGGAGGAGGAGGAGAAGGCATTTTTAAAGTACATTGTATGTGCCAGACACTATTCTACTCGGTTTTCATATATTACCTCATTTAATCCTCAAAATAGACCAATGAAGAGGGCTAACTCCTAGGTCTCCTGTAGGGCTCAGGCTAGATGTCAACTCATCCAGAAACACCTTCCTGAGTCCCCAGGCTGGGTCAGGTGCTCCTGCCCTGGCTTCCCCAGCCCCTTGCATCAAAGTATTTACCCACCCACCTGCAGACCTTCTAGACCATGATCTTTGTTGTGTTCTCTGGGCCTGACCCAGGGCCAGACATGGGGTAAGCATGCAAGGAACCATTTGTGGAACACAGGACCATATTCACTGGCTGTGTCACCTCAGACAAGATGTTAACATCTGTGGGCCTCAGTTTCCTCGTCTGTAAATTGAAAAGAGTTTAGAATTGTGTCTGAGACAAAGTAGACACTCAGCAAATGTTCACTCATTATTGTTCTCATTATTCTGAACAAGCAGGGCAAGACATTCTGGAAAGAGGAGCTAGCCTAAGCAAAGGCCTGAGGGGTTCAGAAAGAGGTGAGCAGGGGTGCCTGGGTGGCTCAGTCGTTAAGCGTCTGCCTTTGGCTCAGGGTGTGGTCCCAGGGTCTTGGGATTGAGCCTGCTTCTTCCTCTCTCACTCCCCCTGCTTGTGTTCCCTCTCTCGCTGGCTGTCTCTCTGTCAAATAAATAAATAAAATCTTAAAAAAAAAAAAAAAAAAGAAAGAGGTGAGCAGTCTGAGTGTATGTTCAGACAGGGAAGGTTAAAGGGTCTGTGAAGGGCAGGACGGATGGTCAGGGAAGGTTGGGAACACATTCTGAAGGCCCCTGCACTCAGGAGAGCCATCAGAGTTGCACTGGGCTCTTTAAACAGGGGACTGACATGATCAGATTGGGGTGAAAACAAAAAGTAGAGATGAATAATTCAAAGTCTTATCGTCTCTATCAAATGGATAGCAGACTCTGTTACCTTAAATAATATATAGAGCCCTTTAAAAGAAAAAAGTTCTCAGAGCCCCCAAGAGGACATCTGTGCATGACTAGGGATCCCCAGACCCATTTGAGGAAACCCTGATGCAGCCAGAAACACCCTAAGAGTTCGGGGCCTGATTTTTGAAGGGGGGCCTGGATCTGTGGGCACCTGAGCTCAGCCTCAAAGGATGGACAGGCCTTAGGCAAGTGGTCAGAGTAAGCAGGAAAGTATGATAGTAGGACAAGCCAAGGGCAGAGTCCTGGAAGCCAGATTAGAGGAGGGAATGAAGTAGTGGCTGAGGGACGTATTTATTAAAGAAGTCATGGGGGTGAAGAGGTTTTAGGAGCTATTGTCAAAGGCACAAATGTTACACGGCTTTTGCTTTTTAGCCTGTATACATGCGCAGACTTGAAAGTTGCTTGTTTATTAAGATTTTATTTATTTGAGAAAGAGAGCACAAGTGCACAAGCAGGGGGGGAGGTGCAGAGGCAGAGGGAGAAGCAGACTCCCCGCTGACCAGGGATTCCTGATGCAGGACTTGATCCCAGGACTCTGGGATCATGACCTGAGCTGCAGGCAGATGCTTAACGGACTGAGCCACCCAGACGCCCACAAGTTATTTGTTTTAATTAACTGTATTTACTTGGGGTCGCCTGGGTGGCTCAGTAGGTTTGGCATCTGACTCTTGATTTCGGTTCAGGTCATGATCTTGGGGTCATGGGATCAAGCCCTACATCAGGCTCCATGCTCAGCAGGGAGTCTACTGGAAAGTCTCTCTCTCTCCCTCTGCCCCTCCCCCTGGTCATGTGAGCTGTCTCTCTCTCAAATAAATAAATCTTTTTAAAAAATCTATTTACTTGGAAACAATCTCAAAATTACAAAAACAAAAACCAAAACCTCCAAAAAAAACAAAAGCCTGTAAGTGCAGTACAAAGAACTTTTTTCCCCCAACTATTTGAAATTAAGTTGCCAGCCTAATATACCATCACACCCAAATACTTTAGCAATGTGTATGTCCTACAAACAGGGACATTCTCCTCCTTTACCAGAATACAACCATCAAAGGCAGGAAATTATTATTGATACATTACTACCATGTAATCTTGGATCCCTTTCAAATTTTGCCAAATGTCCCTATGTCTTTGTAGCAAAGTGATCCCATCAAGGATCATGTGTTGCCTTAGCTGTCCTGTCTTTATAGTCTCCTTCAGACTAGAACAGACTCATTTTGACTTTCATGACATTCATACTTTTGAAGATGACAGCCAATTATTTTGCAGGAATGTCCTGCAATTTGGGTTTCTCTGATGATTAGATTCAGGTCATGTATTTTTGGCAGAAATACCCTCGAAGAGATGTTGTATTCTTCTCAGTACGGCCTATTAGGAGGCACACGATTGCTGTTTGTCCTATTAACTAATGATGTTCCCTTTGATCAGTACATGAGGCTTGTCTACCAGCCTGCTCCACTGTAAGTTACTCTTCTTACCCCTTGTAATGAACAAACCTGAGTCACCTTTGAGCACTCAAATATTGATCCTAATGGATAACTCATTGAATAAATAGGAATGTGAAATGGGATGCTGTTTCTTTTCTTTTTTTTTTTTTTTAATTTATGTGACAGACAGCCAGCGAGAGAGAGAACACAGCAGGGGAGTGGGAGGGTAAGAAGCAGGCTCCCAGCGGAGGAGCCCAATGTGGGACTCGATCCTGAAACGCCGGGATCACGCTCTGAGCCGAAGGCAGACGCTTAATGACTGCGCTACCCAGGCACCCCTGGGATGCTGTTTCTGATTAAACTTCCGATTTATTTATATCAAATATAGACTCATGATTTCCTATCTTTTTAATGGGTTATAATCCTTTTACAATCTTTTCCCCCCTCAAATTGTTTCCTATTTGACTACAGGCTCCTGTGGGTTTTTTTTTTTTTTGGGTTTTTTGTTTTTGTTTTGACATGTCTCCCTATTCTTTGAGCCCTTTCTTACTTTCTGACACAGATCTCCCAAGCTCACTTATACGTTCCCTGCCCCAGCCCTCGAATCAGCCATTTCTCCAAGGAGCCCCAATTTATTGAAGAATGGTATTTAGAAACCAAAATCTAGGCATGAGCTGTGCTCACTTGGGTTGATGTTGCTCCTAGGCCTCTTGGTGCAAATAGCTCAAGAATATACGTATGTTTATAGACACACACATGAAAACCATGAGTTCACACTAATATCTTCAATATTCTAGTTTTCTCTTTTTTTTTTAAGATTTTATTTATTAGAGAAAGAGAACATGAGCAGGGGGAGGGGCAGAGGGAGAGGGGCAAGCAGATTCCCCACTAAGTGGGAAGATCAACGGGGGACTCAATCCCAGGACCCTGAGATCATGACCTGAGCCAAAGTCAAATGCTAAACCAACTGAGCCACGCAGGCACCCCTCTCACTTTCTCTCTTTCCATTATTTGTTACTCCGTTCTCTGGTGGTGAGAAACCTATTATCTTTCATACGTTAATTTACATGATCAATGCGCTGTATGTAACCACTTTCCAATCTCCATCACCCCAGTCCCTGCACAGATGCTCTCCTACATGACCCCACATTGGGCCCCTCCTCCCACGTGGAGACTCACGGCGTCCGACTCAGGTTCTGACACTCCATGTAGATGCCCTCCTTCTCCCCTCTGGACTGATACCCGGAGTTAGGCCAGCCCCCCATGGATTTGCTGTCTTTACCCCACTTGGGCTCTGGTGCCCTAGGCCCGTCTCCTCCTGAAGATGACATCTTCACCTCCCCAAGAGTGAGGAGGCTTTTTAATGCCAGGCCCACCCACAGGGACATTCTCTTCACTCTGCTCAGTTTCCAGAAACTGGCTTTGGGTCACCATAGCTTCTCACCCCAGCCCCAGCCACCAACTGTGCTCTGCCCACCTAAAAACTTTAGGGTCAAATCAGTGGGGAAGAGGAAAAGCATCAATGATTTGAAGTTTTATTTTGAGCAGCGAAGCTCCCTCTACTTGCCTTGTTTGTTCCTCCCAGACTATTATAGTCCTGGAGGGGCAGAGCCTACCTTGTTTACCACCTTATCATTAATATCTCAAGTGTCCCCCATCATGCCCACTTTTCCTTGGAAGATGGCAATGGTTGCTGAGGAGAGGCAGGGGGAGGCCCCAAGAGGCCACATACCTAAAGCACGTATTTGAAAACCCACGCATGCAGATGGCAGGGAGATGCCTTGCCCAAGAAATCAGGCAGTTGCCCAGGTGATGAAATTTATAGTGTGCTGAAAGCTTGTCTGCTCTAAAATAGCTCTCTTGCTCACTGTCTAAACTAGCAATTTATTTCTTTGTATTTAAGGCCTGGTGTTTAGCACTGCCCCTGGGGGCTGGGGGAAAGTGTACAGATTAGGTAGAGGAAGGCAGCCAGGCAGCAGCAATGACACCTAGATTCTCAGTTCCCTTCTGCGTGACAGAGACGAGTAACTCCCCTCCCTGGCCTTATTTCCCCATCTTGAAAGTGGTGATTTCAAGCACTAAGGTCTCTCTCTCACACAAATAGTTCAGGGCTGGTTCTGTTTCAGGACCATCTGCACACTTGGCACTGTACATGGCATTCACCTCAGTGCACCCAGCCTCCCTATGAGGTATGAGATTGATTCTCCTCATGAGGATGCTAAGATTCAGAGAGGTTATGTGACTCACTTGTCCACAATTACACAACTCTTAGGCTCTGGAGCCAGGACTCAAAACCCAAGCATACCTGACATCCCATGTGTCAGGGCTGGGGCTGTGGGCTATGCTTTCCCTTTTATGTCAGAGCAGTTCTGGTTCAGCTCAATGCCAGAAATACTTACGGTTCCAAGCGTGGGCGAGAACCATCTGGCAGAGTGGCTGTTTTGAAGCTGTGCTTGGTGATGCCTCCCTAGAGGACTCGGAGCCAAGAGAAGCGAGGTGTTTGCTGGACTGCCCTTTGTGCCTGCAACCATGCCACCCCTGGGAGTTGCAAAAACCTGTTCCCAGGGGCGTCCCTATAATGGCAAACCCGCCAATTTACAAATGCTGATTTCCCCCGGGGTGCAGGGAAGGTAAGAAGGAAGAGTGGGTGGGGCAGGAGAGAGGAAACTGAGAGTCCACATAGAAATATCACCGGAGTCCAAATTCCAACAGTCATTAAAAAAAAAAAAAATAGGGATCTTGACCCAGCCTTAGTAACCCTGCACATTAATGTTCTCAAAGAACATTCTGTGGAGGCTAGAAGATGGCCATAGTCACAGCTAGCCAGGAAAGCCCACACTTGAGCCCTTCTAAAAGTCATACCTACCCAGTCACCCTTGAAACAAATCAAAATAAAAATCTATTTAGTTTAGTTTAACCCTGAGTCTTCCAATACCACTCAACCTATGATATGCCCAGAACACATTTGCGAAACCTAGATTTAGGCTTCTGTAGGTGGGAAGGGGACATCAAGAGCAAGGCTGCACAGTGTGGGGCAGAGACTGCACAGGGCATGCCCCTGCTGATACAGCAGTGCGAAGCAAATCCTTGCTGTTTGTTCCCTCCTGTGCTGCTTTAAGAGAGGACATGTCCTCTAAGATGGGATTTCAGGTTGCAAACCACCTAACGTTAATTGGAACCTCTGAAATACTTTCTCAACATGTACACTTTATTTGTATACGAAGTCTAAACAACCACAGCCTTTAGTTTCCTACATACTCAAAGGTTTAATTCCAGGCTAGCATTTGTTAGCTGATTCTGAGTAGGTAAAAAATGGATTCACAGTAAAATGGCGCCAAATATTTTAAATATCAAGGACAGATGTAACATGCCACAGACTGCTAACAGATGTACCAAGCACCCCAACTCTTTAAAATACTGCCTTAAAAAAGGAGTTTTAAATAGTTGAATTCTTCCCCAAATAAAAACTAAGATGCTTATAATCCGAAGTTCACATCTTGCCTGCCTTTCTAGAACTTTAAATAGTTACTCAAAGAAGATAATTGGGTGAAGTGGGTTTGGAGGGGAGGTTGGGTGGGGAACATGGAAGAACCTGATGATCATTTCCGAGTGTTACAGTTCTCTGAAAGAAACAGGTTCAATCAAATGTTCTAGAAAAACATCATATATGAAGATATCTCGACGGTCTTAGGATTCATTTGGTTGATGAAAACAAGATGGAAAACAAAGTTAAGTGTTAACAGTACTGGAAAAATTTTTAACTTTACCCACATTGGAATTTCTTTTCTTTCTTTCCCATTCATTCATTCATTCATTCATTCAGAGAGTGAGTGCACGAGTGGGGGAAGGGGCAGAGGGAGAGGTAAAGAATCTCCAGCCCCAACACGGGGCTTGACCTCACAACCCTTAGATCATGACCTTAGCCAAAATCAATAGTTGGCCGCGTAAGTGACTGAGCCACCCAGGCATCCCAACACACTGCAATTTCTTAGGATTGGAAACACTAGGTTAGGTGACTCCTGTCTAAAATGCTGCCTAAGTTATGGAAGGGACTTCATGACTTCAACCCTCCCACACAGAGCCCTGGTTCCCGCTGATCTGTTGCCCACCCTAGTACCCCCACCGCCGCCCTCTCAAACCTCTCCTTTCCCTTCAAGTTCCAAATTCCCTCAGACTCAGAGCCCAGGGAGACTTCTGGGCTGCAGCTCAGCTACGGTCTGGCTCTTTCTAGCAGCAGGGTGCACTGTCTGCCCATGGTACGCATTTTGGCTTCTTCTTCCTGCTTTTAACCACACAGCTACAGCCCTGTTGTTTCTGTCTCCTAATCAGAACGCACCACCTGTGCCTCAGGTGGCGGAGCATCAGGACGGCACTTTGCATCCCTGTGGCTATCTGCAGCCCTTGCAGGTAGGAACTACAGTACCAAACAGCAAGCACTGTCCTTGCCTCCAGAAGCCAGGGTCAGATGTGGCATCCCACGGGAAATGCACCAGGCCAGTACCTACAGGTTATCCATCCCTTCAACCTCTATTTCCTTTTTAGATGAGATATTGAACTACAAAATGTGAGATGACACAAATGGAAAGGGTAGATTCTACACACGTACAAATGGAGTTGCTGGAACAATGTTTATAGTTTCCAAGAGGTATCTTCGGACCAACAATCACACTGAAGGCCAACCGTTACACACCAGGCACAGGTGTGCATCCTCTACTGTTCACAATGACTGGAAAGAAATTTTATCCCTCCTTTACAGAGGAAAGAGGCCTAAGAAGGGTGAAGTTCACCAATTTGGGCTTTCTTGTTCTGTTTTTTTTTTTTTTTTTTTTTTTTTTAACATTTATTTTAGAGAGCAGGCCCTCCTGAACTTGGAGCCCAATGCGGGGCTCGACCTTACAACCCTGAGATCATGACTTGAGCCAAAACTGAGTCAGACACTCAACCGACTGAGCCACCCAGGTGCCCCTCTTGTTTTGCTTCTTGATCAGTTCCACCTCTGTCTACACTGTACTTGCCTGATTCAAAAGTAGTGAGACTTCTGTAAGGTCAGAGAAAGCACCAGATTGGAACCCAGCAGAGCCCATGCTTGTTCCATCATGCCGACTGCCTCCCTCCATGTGCTGCTCCCAATCCAAGGTGACAGGAGAGAGAATCCTGAGTGGGCTGGTAGTGTGTGGGGGGGCCACCAGGCAGGTGAACAGGCAAGCTGGACTTGCACGCACACTCAGGGATATCTACACTCGTGAAGGTCTGTATCTTAGGGCCTGGCAAGAGCCCTTACCACAGGTGACCCCCAAAACTATTCATGCCATAAGAGGCAGAGGTCCTTCCAAGAGAGGAGAGTGGCAGGCCCCTAACCCACCCTTCTCAGCAAAGAAACTGTGATTACAGCCCCTTCTCCCTCTGTACAGGTACATTCTATACTTTCTCTTTGGGTGCATTCTCTGTCAGTTTTCCCACCTAACAAGAATGACTCTCCATCCAGGACAGAAATGGAAAAAGGTTAAAGAACAGTATACAGGTGCTTAGCACCACAGATGAAAACACTTTCCATTGATAAATTTCCCTCACCTGCTTTACAGGAGTACAATACACACCAGCATAGCACCACAATTAGCTCAAAAATCCAAAGCTAGACCTCTTGGGTTCAAATTCAGTCTGACCTTAGCTGTTCAGCCCAAGCCTTTGTTTCCTCTTCTGGAAACTAAGATGGCAATGATGGCAGCACTTGTCTCACAGAGTTGTTATGAAGATTAAATCGATTTATACAAAACATCTAGATGAGTCACTGGTAATATAGTGATCTCTAATATATTTGCTATTACAATGTTACTGCTAGCATCATGAAATAAAATAATCCCCCAAGTATGTCTTTATTCACCAAAGTTCCTAAACTCAATTTCAAGGCAAAATATAACAATGGGTTAATAATTTCTACAACCGACAGGTGTTCAGAATGATGCAACCTTAAAAAAATGATGTAACCTTTATGGAAGGGATTCTGATAACATCTAACAAAAATTACAGATGTCCATTTACCTTTTGACTAGGCAGTCTCACTGTTAGGAATTTACCCTGAAGATAAATCCCCACAGATAAAAACAAACATATGCATACTTATTAATCGTAGCATTATGTACAAATAAGACCAGAAATGTCCTACACGTCCACCTATGAGATTGGTTGAAGAAGATATGATACATCTGCATAACTGAGTATTACACCCCTAAACATGGATAAAGACTTGAAGACAGAAGAACGGAACTCATATAAATCAACTTTTAGGCAATGTTAAGTGAAAAAAGTATACATCGTATGTCCATTGAAAGGGCCTAGATCCAACAGCATCCAGTAACGTTAATCATGCATGCCTACAGTCTAGACCTTGGTTCTAAATGCCAATTCCCACTAAAAAGAACCAGGACTCTTTGGAAAAATAGCTAATTCCAGGTTAGAGGCAAAGGAAATCCAAGGTGAGCCTGAAACATCTTTTTGTGCCAGAAAGTAAGGAAATGCTCTAAGACCAATGGGGGCATAGCAAAAGGACACAGCTGTATCTGAGTCTAGTGACTGGTATATATAAAGAACTCTTACAATGCAACAGTAAGACAAATATCTTAATTTAAAAATGGGCAAAGTATTTGAATAGAGAATTCTAAGAAGATATATAAATGGCCAGAAAGTACATGAAAAGATGCTTAACATCATTAGTCACTGAGATACCACTTTATACTCACTAGGATGGCTATAATTAAAACAAACAACAAACTCCCAGAGAACAAGTGTTGGCCAAGATGTGGAGAAATCAGAACCCTTATATGTTGCTAGTGGGAACGTAAAATGGTTTAGTTGCCGTAGGAAACAATTTGGTTTCAGTTAAAACAGAATTGCCTTATGACCCTGCACATACTCCTAGGTATGTGCCTACAGTTTGTGTTTACACACAAACTTATATATGAATGTTCCTAGCAGCATAATTCATAATAACCAACAACTGAAAACAACCTAAATGTGTATCAACTGATAAGGGGATCAAATGTAGTTTTATCCATGCAATGGGCATTATTTCGCCATACAAGGAGATGGAAGTACTGGTACACACTACGACATTGATGAATCGATAAAACATTACGCTAAATAATGGGGCGGGGGATGAATTTGGACTAATAAGTATGAGGTTTCTTTTTAGGGTGATGGAAATGTTCTGGAATTTGATAGTGGTGCACAACACAGTGAATACACTAAAAACCCTTGAACATTTTAAAGTGGTGAATTTTAGGGGTGCCTGGGTGGCTCAGTCATTAAGCCTCTGCCTTCGGCTCAGGGCGTGATCCCGGCGTTCTGGGATTGAGCCCCGCATCAGGCTCCTCCACTGGGAGCCTGCTTCTTCCTCTCCCACTCCCCCTGCTTGTGTTCCCTCTCTTGCTGGCTATCTGTCAAATAAATAAAATCTTAAAAAAATAAAAATGAAAAAAATAAAGTGGTGAATTTTATGTTGTGGATTACAGCTCAATAAAAAGGACACAGCTGGCTGAAGGGGGTCCCACTCATCAAATCTGGGGCAATTTGAGCATCAAAAAGAATGAGTTACTAGATTATAACACTCTGAATTTAAAAATTCACAGTGAAAACTATCACCCAAAAAGGGAGAGGGAAGAAAGCAAACTCCTCTTTATAAATGAATGCCAGCTAATAAATGCAGGAGGAATGACGGGATAAGAAAGTGACCATTTAAGACTCCTAATGAGGTAACGATTTAGGCAAGGATCATGAGTGGATGCTTATAACTGATGTGTAAAAGGTGGCTGAAGACCAAAATACTCAATAGTACCACCCACAATTTACTGGATAGATCTGAGGGACACCACCTTAACCCGAGAATCAAACCCAACATCACCAATACAGGGACAAGACAATGTGATGCATTAGCACATACACAACCTCACTTACGTATTCTTGCAAAAAGCATTTAACCTGAATCGAATCATGAGGAAACAATAAGACAAATCCAGAATGTGCGATTTTCTATAAGACAACTGACCTGGACTTATCAAATATATTTAGGGGTAAAATGCCCTGATGTTTAAAACTTACTTTAAATGACTTAGGGAGGGAAAAGCCTGTGCATGCATGCGTCTGTGTGTGCACATGAGAGAGAAAGAAATGGAGGGAAAGAGAAAGCAAATGTGGCAAAAATGTTAAAAACTGGTGAATCTATGTTAAAAAAAAAACCAACATGGGTATTCAATATACTTTCAACTTTTCTGTAGGTTTACAATTTTTCAAAATAAGTTGGGAGAAAATGTGTATAATAAATCAGTTTTAAAGAACAAAAATTTAACATGCTTAGTTAAATGTAATAAACAGAAACAACGTATCTCTAATAAAATAAATGTGATTTTCTTGAACATATTTTACTGTTCCCCATTTAAACAGGTAAAAAACATTATGGTATAGTTGCTCTGAAATTCTTCTATGAAGCTTGAAGACTTCTGAATTAAATAAAAGTTAGCCCAATTCCGTGGATACAAAATTTATCTAAGAGGCAAGAAAATATGCTGGATAACTCAAAAACCCCACTGTACTGTACCTGCAGCTTAGAACTCCACATACCTCAAAATATGGCTTCAAGATGTTTCTTCTTTAACAGAATTTCTGTTAACTTTTAGTGAGAGAGGTATACAATTTTTTGCTACACGGTAGACAGGCCATATGACTAACAGACAATTCAATTTTTATCTCCAGTGAGATGATTTATCATAAAGAAAGTCACCAAAAATTGTAAGCAGTCTGGATTCGTGTTTATTGAAGCCAGTAATTAGAGACATCTTCTTTTCCAGCACTAGAAAGCAAGGTTCCACATGACTGCATAACTGCATCCGGTTAGAGCCACACCCCTGGACTAAGGCTGGTGGGGGAATAATCTGCAGTCCTAATTTTAAGTTAAAAATACCAATAAACTTAGTATAGAGACGACAGTGAACTTTCACTTACAGCATCAACATCGTTAAGGTCATGATGTACAGAGCAGTCACTTTCAACTTTGTTAAACTAATAAAACACGACAACGTCTTCAGTTTAAATAGTGATTTTTAAATGCCAATCAAAAAAAAAAAGTGCAAACAAAATTAAATAATTCTAGCAGCATACCCGTTGCATTTTTAGGAAAGACCAATTCATGGCCCTTATCGTGGCCACATCTTCAAGGTTGGGCATATTTCTTTGATTTTTCCATTTTATAGACAGACAGCAGATGTAACCACTATAATATATATAAATAGTCATAAAATTGTCTTTAACAGTCTACCATACAAGTGTATTCTGCAAATAAAATCAATTTTACTTTAAAAAGTAAAGGCTGTTTACTGTTCGGCCTTTGGTTCCACTGCTTGAAAACCTCAAAATAACAAAAAATATCTCCCCTCCTCCCACCCGCCCCCAAAAAGAACCCTACAGCTCCCCAAAGTTGGTAGACTTTGGCAACCACTGAGCACATGACATTACACGCACCAGTGTCTTCTGCTACTAGGAACATCCACTTGTCATGAGAAACTAAAAGTGATCTCCAAGAAACCTTCCCTCACAAGACAGGTGTCTTAGCTTGTCATCAGTTTTAGTACATTTTATATTGACACAAAAGTGCTCATCAGTTTAAATGACAAAAAAATGTTTTAAAGTAAAATTTTGCAGTAAAATTTGAAATCACACTGTATCCCCTGTAGGCATGTGCCTTTCCAATAATTCTTGTTTCTGAGGTCATTATTTTGTCCCCACCCCCACCCCAGCTGCTATAGAGAGAGGGATTAAGTGACCCCACCATCAGTGTGGCCACAGCTGTTGGGCACCTATTGGTCACTACACCACAGCTATCCTTATACAGTCAGTTACTGTCATTATCTGGACAATCTAGTAACTGGAAGCCACAATACATTTAAAAACAAAAACTAAATTTAAAAAGGGGTGAAAAAGTGTATTTTTAACAATTAAAACTGGCACAAAGAACATGTTTTTGTTTGTTGGAAAGGCAACTAAATACTCAGCTTTCTCCTTAACAGTGTTCAGACCTTTACAAAAAAGCAATTCAAGACAGTCTTAGAGTCTTGTCTTGTTATATAACACAGGATATTAAGTTATGCCCAGTACTAGGTTAGTGGTCAGTCAAATGTGGTATGTAAAAGTAATGACATTAGGGAAGTTATGCTCAGACACAGTACAACAAACTTCATATAAAAAAAGTAAACTCCACATAAGTGAACTGTGGTTTTTTTTCCCTTGGTTTGACAACAAATGTTTTATACATTAAATCAATGGTAGTGTTTGCATTCAAATGTTCTATGTCATGTATAAAATTAAAAGTGCCATTTCAAATCCACAGAAGTCATTTCCAGAATGGTGGTATGACATGACAATGTGTATGAATTTGCCCTAAAGGGAAATACTGAAACTCTTATTTCCATAAGAAAAAACAAAAAACAAAAAAACGCTACCTTTTATGAAAAACACAAACAAGAGAAATGTATCATTTCCATTTTCAATATAAAACATTCACACTTATTTGTCCATCTGATAGCACTGATCAGACCAGAGAGCTAGGACAAGACCCTTTTGCATCAATGGAACTCTGTGAAGGTTTCCACAGACCGTAAGGCAGGGATTGGTGCAAGCCAATTCATTAGAGTGCAATTACATTACAAACCTCCCTCAAACTTTCTGTAGCACATTGCATTATGGTAAAATGAGAGGTTGGTTACCCATTCTCTATTAGTAGGCCAGCCTGTGGTAGTATAAAAAAAATTTTTTTTAATTTAAAAAACAAAGCAGGAGCTATTTAGAAAACAAGTCAAAGTAAACTAATTGTAACTGCTGACTTTCAACACACCCCACAGTGACTGTCTGCCCTGATGGACATCCATGGAGCCCAGCACGTCCCACAAGGACATGGCCTGTGCCACACGTGTTTCTGAGGCAGCTGCCATCTTCCCCACCCCTGTGTCAGCTCCACCTGACTCAGGCACCCCCACATTCTACATATCTGTCATAAGTTAAAGATGCATTCAGAACAAGTCTAATTCCCATTTTCTTAGTGTTTAGTTTGGAAATGCTTTTGATTTTAAATCTTAAAAATGATTATTCGACTTTCTACTGACCACACAGTATTTACTCACACTGCTCATCTCCGCCTTCCTCATCTCCTTCGACATTCAGCTTCCCCACCATCACTTCTCTCATTCCTCCTTTCAGTCCTTCTCTTTCCTGGACTTGCTACTTAATCTGCTTCCCAAGAACAAGTGAATTTGCTAACACGCAACTGGTCAGACTAATCACCCTCTGATCAATGATTTCCTGGTCTCATGTACTCCACCCTGAAAGAAAGCAGGCCCTCTTTCTCTCATCTACCTTACCTTCCACAAGAAGCCCACTTGCTTCCCACGAGAGCCGCATGCCTGAGAGTCCAAGGGTTATCCTTAACAAAGGGGTCTGACACGTAACCTTCCTAAATGTGCATTTCATACTCGGACGAGTCAATGAAGTATTTTTTAAGTTCATCTCCCCTGCCCCAAAAAACTGATAGCATGTGCCATATCAGAAAAATCCTTGTCTTAGCAGATCAATATACATAGTTATTTGGTCATTTTACATATGCACTTTTTGAGGAGGATCAGGCTTCATTTTCTGTTGAAGAGTTTGTTACCATGGAGTCTGGCTTTCGAGTCATTCTATCCAGTTCTTCCTGAACATTTGTCAACACAGTCTTTTGCCCTTAAAAAAAAAAAAAAGGCAGCAGTGATGGGAAAAATTATTTTTCTGAAAGGAACATTTAATATTACACTGACTTCTGTAATCATTTGTGGTGATATCAACCTCAATAAGAATGAAAGCAAGTCTTTTTTCATCGCAATGATTATAAGAAGATACCCCAATTCAACCCTTCTTAATTCCAACCCAGGGAACACAGACCCCTGAATACATAACTGCCCCCTGTGTGGGCATGCCTTTGTGCCAAATATAAGGGCCTTTCTGAAAACATTCTCACCACCCAACTCCAACCCCATGCACTGTCATCACTGCCTTCTTAGAGGTGGTACGTGAGTTTCTTGTATACCGCAATCTACTTTCTGTGCCTCAGACAGGTGTTTAGGTTTTGTTTTTAATTACAACATTCTAACTCACATGGGTAGTCTAGAAACACTATGTTTCAATAAGAATTTAAGACTGAGGCCAAACATTTCAATACTGCACAAAGTCAGTGCTCATATTCTTTTGTTATCAAATGCTAACTGAGGCCTAAAAATGACCCTTATCTCCTATTAGGGGATACCAGCCCGGGGCCACCAGACCCGATTGGGAGTCTCCAAGAACTCAGGAGCCCCTGATGGCCTGGCTGACCTAAGGATGGAGTGATCTCCTGAGGACCTCGTTCCATCCAAAAACACCGATTAGGGAAAATACTGTATTAACATTCCTTATAGTCAATGGAAAAGTAAAAGCAAAACCCTTTTTAAAATGGCCTCAAGCTTGGGGTGCCTGGGTGGCTCAGTTGGTTAAGCATCTGCCTTCGGCTCGGGTCATGATCTCAGGGTCCTGGGACCGAGCCCCACAACAGGCTCCCTACTCAGCAGGGAGCCTGCTTCTCCCTCTCCCTCTGCCCCTCCCCCATGCTCATGTGCGCGTGCACGCATTCTCTCTCTCAAATAAATAAAATCTTTAAAAAAAATAACTGATTTCTTTTTTTTTTTTTTTAAAGATTTTATTTATTTATTTGACAGAGATAGAGACAGCCAGCGAGAGAGGGAACACAAGCAGGGGGAGCGGGAGAGGAAGAAGCAGGCTCATAGCGGAGGAGCCTGATGTGGGGCTCGATCCCATAACGCTGGGACCACGCCCTGAGCAAAAGGCAGACGCTTAACCGCTGTGCCATCCAGGCGCCCCAAAATAACTGATTTCTTAAAAAAATAAAACGGCCTCAAGCTTCCTGGCAAAATGCGTAATTCCCAAGGAACTTGGCTCTTTTGTTTCAAAGGCCTCCAAGACAGACTCGCCCTACTGCCCACATGGAAGAACAGGAGGGTGGGCTGCCATAGACAGGAGTGTGTGTGACAAGTGGGGAGCTTCATAGAAGAGGAAAGGATGACCCTCCAGTGAGATAGGGAAGGTTCACAGACTCCAGCTCAAGACAAGACTAGGGACAGTGAACAAAAATCTTTATAAAGCCTCACAGAAAATTAAACATAATAAATAAAATGTCTATGTTACACTCTAGACCATGACCTCCCATGAATAGTTCCGACACCAGGGCCACATGTACAGTTAAAAATATACCTCAATTCACCCAAAAGTCAGTTCCTAAGAATCCAATGTTACATAAATCCCACCTTAAATGCGCCAAGGAAACCTGCATGCTAATAAGGTAATCCTATTGTAAAGTGTACTGCTCGGTATAAGGTAGGGATGTGCTACTTGCTTGGCTGTTCAGAACACAGAGCATCTGCACGTCAGGTGAAGGCAGATGCTCCTGTCCTTCCCCCCACCTCCAGTGCTGCTCAACCACAAGGATCAGAGGTCTCCAAGGGCCCTTCAGTACCTGACTTCTTGGCTGTGCTCTGCACACCACCAGCACCAGGACTTCCAGGAGAACCTGTTTTTTTACTCAGCAGGCTGTTGAAGAAGCTGGCCAGCACACCTTCGCTTGCTGCATTATCTAAGGAAACATTTAGAAAAGTAGCATCACACCACTGCACAGAGGACTCACCACCACCACAAACGTAGTTCTCAGCCCGGAATTATCCTTTTGTGGCTGTCATCTTTCCCAGACAATGAGCACTTCACTTACTCTGATTTCTTATATACGGCCACTGCCAAGGATAATTACGTGTTAGCATGATTAAGTAAGTGCAAACCTGTTTACATTTTCCATCTGTTTGGGGACATAATATAACTCATGCTCCACAACATCCCCCTGTCCACAAGACAGTGTTTTTCAAAGATTCATAAGCCCTTAACACTCCAAAGATGCTGTGAAAAGCTCTCATTATGAATAAAAGATAATTATCACACATGCAAGGACTAAATAACATTTTGTTTTGCGAGTTTTACCGTAGCCAACATCTTTGGGTATTACTAAGTTACTGGGATAAGGGCTATTTAAACTATTAAGTAACTGAGCTTGACAGGAGAAGTGAAGGGGGAAGAAAATCCCACAATTCATAAATGGTAATCATATAAAAATGAGAAACAAAACCAAGGACTCAAAATACACACTTCATTGTATTTTACTTTATTTATTTTTAAAAGTAACCTCCACACCCAATGTGGGGCTCGAACTCATGACCCCAAGATCAAGAGTCACATGCTCTACCAACTGAGCCAGCGAGGTGCCTCTCAAAGAACACATTTTTTAAAATTTATTACTTATTTATTTAAGATTATTTATTTTTAAAAAATAAATTTAAATAAAATTTTATTTATTTGAGAGAGAGAGCGCACGCATGCATGCACAAGCAGGGGGAGCAGTAGGCAGAGGGAGAGGGAGAAGCAGGCTCCCCGCTGAGCAGGGAGCCTGATCCCAGGACCCTGGGATCATGACCTGAGCCAAAGGCAGACACTCAACCGACTGAGCCATCCAGACACCCTAAGATTTTTTATTTTTAAGTAATTTCCACACCCAACATGGGACTCAAACTCACAACCCTGAGATCAAGAGTCGCATGCTCCACCTACTGAGCCAGACAAGCGCCTCTCAAAATACAGATTTTAAAGT
Organism: Ursus arctos; assembly: GCF_023065955.2. Classification (NCBI taxonomy): domain Eukaryota; kingdom Metazoa; phylum Chordata; class Mammalia; order Carnivora; family Ursidae; genus Ursus; species Ursus arctos. The sequence continues at coordinate 21,967,216 of NW_026622863.1, forward strand.
GACTTCTTGGGACGCCTGGGTGGCTCAGTCATTTAGGTGTCTGCCTTTGGCTCAGATCATGATCCCAGGGTCCTGCTGAGCGGGGAGTCTACTTTTCTCCCTCTCTCTCTCTCTCTCTCTCTCTCCCCCTCTGTCTCTCTCCCCTGCTCATGCTCTGTCTCTCTCTCAAGTAAATAAATAAAATCTTAAAAAAAAAAAAAAGTGACTTACGTTGTATTGCTCTCTGAAGGAAGCCGCACAGCCTAACTGGGGTCTTACACAGAGCAAGATGCAAAGGCCACTGAGTCCAACAAAGGGACAGGCCTTAGTCCCTGCCCAACCGTGAGCCCCCTCCCTTTGAGCAAGGGAAAAGGGAAAGCAGCCCCTTACTGGGGGAAGAGAACAGCCCAGCTGCCATGAGTCTCCACCTTCCAAACCCAGCCACCCAGGCCCTTCAGGGCTCAGGCCTAAGACTAAACACTCTCCACAGAGACAGGATACGTACTTTTGATGTTTGGGTCCGGCTTCTTTACTGATGTGCCTGGGGAGGCACTAGGCACACTGGCTGGCCCTCCCCGGCCCTGAGTTCTTGGAGAGCCAGAGGGTCCTCTCGCAGGAGATTCCTAAGTCCAAAACCAGCCCAAGTTATACACAGGCATAAAAATAACAGGAAATACATATTCCAAAAATGAAGACATTCTCTGCAGGATATTTTTCACAGTCTAGGGAGAAGGGTGAAGGACTGGGAGTTTGCTCTAGCTCAGTCTCTTTCTAGACCTTAGTTTCTCCTTAGAGAAGAGATATCAAGATAAGAAAGCCTGCTCACTCTATTTCCCAGAGATATATTCCTTCCTGCATTTCCTGAGTCCCTACTGTGTTCCTGGCCCTGGGCCTTCAGGGAAACCAAATTTCCTTGAAAATACAAAATCTCATACAAATATAAACTCTTAGAAATAATGCCGTAAAGTCTGATGACACCTACAACACTGGGCCTTGACCCCCTGTTTAGTTTAAGGTACTCACAGAGGCTCTCGTGGGCGTGGCTGGCTGTTTGGCAAGGAGTGACTGCAAAGAGACAGACACAGTGGCTATTAACCAAGGCCTGCAGAGTGTACTGAAGGTCTGTAGAAACACTTACTTCCCAGTGTTCCACTAGAGGGCGCCATTAACAACAACAAAGTCACAGATTTTATATTATGCATGCAAGAAATTTAAATTCAGCAATTTGGTATATGGTGAAAAAAATAATCCAAGTAATCAGTTTTGGAGCTAAGGAAGCAAGGAGAGCACAGAAAGGAGGACCGGCTGACAAAAGAACCATCAACACCCCAGCCTGCTGAGCTGCCTGCACCATGAGGCAGACCCGTGACTGGGTAGGAGACATGTCTAAGTCATAGCAAAACAGAAAGGTGAGAGTGGGTTTGCATTCCCAACTGTCAGCCTGGGGAAGTTACTCTCCCCACCTACAAAACGGATACGTCAGCTCACCCACTTTCATGCATAGGGCTGTGTGGGGCTATGTAAAATAACAGAAGTGAGGTCACGGCACTTGGTAAACTGTCAGCACAGGAGGTATTATGCCAGGAAACCTAATTTCCAGAGAGAAAGGTGACTTAAAATGATACTAAACCTCTCATTGCTGAGAAGCTGCAAGCATGCAGGGGATCACCTGAGGCAGATGGTATAACCCCTACTCTGTACCAATGCTAGAAATGGGAGGGAACAAGGAGACCTGGTTACAACCCCTTTAAACTGCTCTGATGCCCTCAACCTCACCCCAAGGGACTGGCATTTCATGCATGAGAAGGCCTCTGCTCTGGCCTCACTGGTTCTTCTTCTTCTTACCTGTTGCTTCATTAGGAACACCTGCTCATCCTCCGCTGCCAACTCTTTGTCATGGACCAGCTGTGAAGTGAGTGACATACTCATTTGTGGTCACAGGCCAAGAACACCCAAACTAGTTTCAAAATTCTCGATGAAAGAATCTTGGGTTCGGGTCTCAATACGGGCCTGGGGAGAATCCCTGCTGCAACTGCACAATTATGTTTTTTCTAGCCTGGAACCAACTCTGTTCCAAGACTAGCCTTGACATGTGGCCAACTGACATTTTTAAGTCTGGCTGGTTCTAAACACCTCCCAGATCAGGCCTGCAGGTCAGAGGAGCACGGGGATCTCCCAACAGTTATCCAGAGGCAGTGGTGGCACTCTCAGGACTTAGTGGAAACTTTAGCCCAACTCCACGTGGGCACTCCATCACTCATGCCCCACCACCTGGAGCCATTTACTTAATACTAGACTTGAGCTGACCTTTTTTTTTCTTTTAAAGTCCCTTGGATTACTTTTTTTCTTCCCCTGAAAGTGGTTCAATATGTAAAATGTATTTCTTTACAGATTTCTTCTCTCATAAAAAACAAACCCCCAACAAAACACAAAACCTACAACTCAAAGCGAGGGACTTGGGTACCTTTCTCACAGGTGGTTTCACAATAAAATCTTCATATGCATCTTCTGCCTTCACAGTTGTGAAATTTTCATGTAAAATTGCTATTTTCTTTTCATTGTCCCAACCTGCAGGTCTAAAAGCAAGGAAATAGGGATGGATTTGCTTCTCCTGGGACTGCCTCACAGCACACTGTAGAGCACATTCCGAGTTAGAGAGGGCTCCTATGTGAGAGCCTTTCCCACAAGATCTGGTCTGTAGTTGCTGGGACTGGCTTGTAACTTGTGGCAGACAAGTCAAAATTTAGTGCTGGCATAACCCTCCAGCTTGACATTGCAGGTCCTGCTCCAGACTGAGCTCACGGGGAACAAGATCTAAGGAGCCAGAATGAGATCTTATTGACTACACATGCTGACCCACAGAAGTGTTCAGAGCTTTCACACAACTCCACCCAGAAAAGCAAGGACACAATGGGGCCTTATTCTGACAGAGTGGAGGATGCAGAGAATAGTACAGAGAACAGAGCTCAGGATGAGGCTGTTTGTCTTGGGCTTCAGTGTAGAGGAACTCTCTCTGAGAACTCCTCTGAAAACAGTTTTCTTATGGCCTGCTTCATTAATGTTACTGGCATGGGAAGATGTGGAGCAAAGGAGGGCACCACAACCTACACTCGCCTGAGCCCCAAACCAAAGGAACACAAGGAGTCCTTGAGGCTCCTACATGGGTCCTGCCCTGATTGATACCACTAAGCAGGATGGCACCCAGGTTCCATTAAGTTAAGCTGCAGTAGCCTACCTTCCCACCAGACTCTCCTAAAAGAGCAACTGTAAAATGCCCTGAACAACATACTTTTGAACTCTACAAACTTTAAAAAATGGCAACTGATTGTTCTCACAGGCCTCCCTTTCCCCACATAAGCCCTGCTTTACAGCTTTAGGACCCAGATGGCGTTCTTAGCCAGGGTACTCCATCTGAATGGTTTTGCTGACTTCACCAGCTCCCAAAGAGCTAAACTACCAACAGGATCAAAGATGCAAAGGGACAGGGTGTGATTAAGATACCACCAGGACCCAGGCAGCCTTCAGAAGCTGTGAGATGCTTCTTCTCTCCAGAATAGGAAAATCCCCAAAGCATCTTCCTCGGCTTCCTGTTCCTCAGGATCCCAAGCGATGCGGGCACTCACATACCACTCACTGAGCTTGTGTCCTTGGTGCTTGCCTGATTGCTCTGGAAAACAATTCTCTAAAAATCCATCCAAGCCTCTAGCTTTGCCATCTGTGAGTAGCCTGAATGAGGCTCTCCCTGAATGTTCAGGAAGCAACCTTACTTAGTCTCCAGAGCTCTTGGGTTTCACAACTTCAGCCTTCTCAGAAACTGTCCCTCCTGTCCCTCCATTCCTTCTGGCCTGCTTAGCACACACACATTCAGCCTTCAGCATCACCCCCTCTGCCCTCCCTGCCATACTGCCTCCACTACCCTATTACTGCCCAACCCCTACCCTCCAGTGCTGTGTGCAGGGACCACACCTTGTTTATTTCTGCATCCTTAGCATAGAACCTGGGCACATAGGAAGTGCTCAGTAGTTGCTAAAGGAACTCTAATTCCAAGTCGAGAGAATATCTAAGCCTACAAACAGTGATCTCCTAGCACAAGTCCTCTCAGAGGCCACACGGCTTCAACATTCATTCACGATCACACAAACTGGAGCAAACAGGTATCTAAATCTCTGCCCAAGACCATCAGCCCCATTAGCTCTCAAAATATGAAATGCCAAAAACACAGTAAGTATTCAGTATAGCTAAAGCCCATGCTGATAAGTACACCAATGAAGGTGCCTGCAATCTTCCCCTCCAATGGGCAGAGAAATCAAATGCTTCAATAGAAGATATCAGAGTCCCCAAAGCCCAATTCCCTACACTTCAACTCCCTCCTCCAGCCAGTATTCCATCAGAGCTGACAGTAAGTGGGAAAAATGGCTGGCTTAAGTTTTGGCACCTTGCTCTCAAAGAAGAAAGGCAGCACCCCCGACCTCACTCCACCTACTCCCCTTAGACTAAAGGCAGAATGGCAAGTAATCTGGAGAGGAGCTGGGTGTATCTATCCCCTGTGAGGTCCAGCTCAAGTGCTTCGCCCCAAGGCGGCAGAAAGCTGGCTGTGTATGACAGAGACAGAAGGCACCTTACTTGGAAGGATAAAATGTGAAGAGCAAATGTACTATAAAAAGAAGCATTTGAAATAACCTCTAAGGAACTCACATAAAAACTGCATCCTTTTCCACAACTAAGGCAGGTGTGATAAAGTGGAAGCCATAAGTTTTATGAACAATGTACTTATACAACAAGTCAAGGTTTTTCTCCTCCTTCACTGATGTGTAAATCAAGGCTGCTCCATCTAATCAATCTGCTTAAGGAAAACAAATTCACTGCAGAAGGAGATAAAAGCAAACACATACAAGCATAATCCTCAAAGTACTATTCACAGGTGAATCAGTTTTTGATCGATACATTCATTATCAATAGAAAGTATTAAAACTTTTAAAACTAAAACGGTAATCATAACAGATGAACCATATCAAAAGCATAAAGCCTGTCAATGCTGGCAGATCACACGCACCTCATTTTTTAACATGTAGACTGCTACCTTTTGACCCATCAGGTCGGTTCCTAAGCAGTCAAGTTACTGGCCCTGAGGTTAGCCCAGAAAACACCCTCAGCATATCCAAGGTACACAGATTCATTACTAGACAAATGTTCACATGGGATCCAGTTTAACATTAAGCCCATCTTTTATAAGAGATGGGTACCTAACATGTATCAGCACCCTCCACTGAGGTGGACAAGATAAAAGGCCCAGAGGAAGTGGTAGGAACCTATCCCTAACCCCCATATGCCAGGGTATGGGACCACAGCACCAACTGCTATTGTATTTTTACAGAAATAAGACTCAAAAGACTGCTGACACAGTATCTCTTGCATGGACAGCACAAAACAAACATATGGGAAAAACTCTGTGGCATCTAAAATAATCTTGTGTTGGGTAATTAACTTTTTCTGCAAAAAAGTAAAGTTTAAGAAAACTTCCAAGATACAATAAAAGTAGTTTGGTAATGAGACTATCCATATCGGCTTTCTTCTTAATATGAAAGCCTTATCAAATGTACAGCATTAAAAATACAAAGTGATGAAAGACAGACACAAATTATTAAGTCTCATATTCCAATACAGTAAAACACAAAACTAGTAAAAAGATGTATACAATTTCTCCATGGCAGAAGACTGTTCTGGATTCAGGAAGTACTTTAGCTTTTTGAAGACGCCCCATCTGGAGAGAAGCCTGGATTAGCACTGTGCTCTGGGGAGCCTGTGCTCTTACGCCCTGACACAGCATTCCAAGGATACACTGGAGACAGAACCTCCGTAGGTGTGACTGGATGAAGTCAAAGTGCTCGTCCCTGTAATCATGCTCCTTCTCCAGGACACTCACTGCATCACACTGCAGGGAAGACAGAAAGAGAAAGGAGTCATCTTTTTGCTTCTCTCCCTGCTGAGGATGGGCACAGCACCTTCTTTAGAAATAAAGTATCATCGTTCCAAAGAAGAAAGCCGTAGCCAAAGGTCTAAGCAATAATTACACAAGAGTCAAAAACAACTGGAGATTTTTCTTTCACCCTGGGCCACAGTTTCCAGAGCTATAAAGTGGGAATAGAACAGTCTGATCACCTCACAACTGTTCTAAGAACCATACATAGTCACATCAGAAAGCAGGCTGGTGGGACATGGCTGTGCACTGCACACTCCACAGGACTTCTGTCTCACAGAATATAATGTGAACGGCACTCTGTGGTTGAGAATAAAGTGCTCTTGAAACCCAAAATGTTGTGTGTGTTTTAAGTCCATTTATTTTTTTAAGTAATCTCTACACACAAGGTGGGGCTCAAACTCAACGACCTGAGATCAAGAGTCCTACGCTCTTCCGACTGAGCCAGCCAGGCATCCAAAAACCCAAAATGTTTTTAAAGCTACTTTTTTCCTTTTGTAAGAGAAACATCTTATATCTCTCTGACTGAACTTAATTTTCATTCCCATATCATCATACTACAGGGTAGAAGAAACTGAAACTTTGAGTTTCCTTCCTTCTTTTTCTACTGAGTGTTGTGTTCTTTTCTGAAAGTCATCTCAAATCCAACAGATTTTGAGACCAAAACCCTGAAGAATTCTGCTCTTCTACATTATTTTTTACCATCAGCTTGGGCTAGACCAACTGGTTCACAGAGCCTTAAGAAAACTGCTTTTAGTTCTACGTTTGAATCACTCAATAAAGTTGACAGTGCTTCATGGAGAGATTAACTCAAACTATGAACAAACTGAGTGATGTCATGTTTCCAGCAGCAACATTAAATGACAATATTCTCCAGCCTGACCTATTCAATGTACTTTAATGAATCCCAAATTCATACAACTCTCCCACAGGAAGACACACAAGTAAAGCTCCTTAGTTTCTTTCACATGGTGATTGTACACTGGCCAAACCCAGCCAGATTTACAATTCCCTGGCACATACCTTTGTGCACACCACCAACACTGGGATTCCCAGGTTATGAGTCAGCATACTGTCACCAAGAGGCAAGGCAACATTTTCTTCATCAGGACCTGCAGTCAAAGGTCCTCTTCTCTGTGGGGAACCTTGACAACCTTCTTCAGGCTCAACATAGTCTTGAAAATCTTTCACAACTACAGGTGTAAAAAGGAAAAGAAAATCACACACAAATAAAAAATGCACACGCCAGTTTCAGAAAACCAAAAAAGGCAGTAATAAGCACAAAACATAAAGAGTTATGACAAACTTCCCAACTCTATCTACTGCAATATTAGGGATTTAAAGGTAGTGATGCAAAAAAATGCCAATTCTGATATTTCCAGTCTGAGCACTATAACTTCCGAGCAGCAAAGACATACCCCTGGACATTTTTTAACTATATCCAACTCTTAAAAAGGTTTTAATTTTTTTTTCAAGATTTTTATTTTTAAGTAATCTCTATACCCAATGTGGGGCTTGAGCCCACAACTCCGAGATCAAGAGTTGCAGGCTCTACCAACTGAACCAGCCAGGTGCCCCTTAAACAGGTTTTAAAAACTTCTAAGATTTTAATCCTTTCTATTATGAAAAAAGCCACATTTCTTATACACCTAATATTTTTAAAAAATGAGACTAGTAAAATCATCTGAATTCCACAAGAACATGCGGTTTCTATACAGCTAACATATGTCTGCACTAAGGAGCGAGGCTGGGCTTGGCCAGCCCATCCACATCTCTTCATCATCCTCACTCTTGTGGACTCAGTCTCATCTTTAGGAGATCCTGAGACACTGTGCAGTGCTGATGACCTGTTCCTGCCTAACACACGAAGGAGTCAGCAGTATAATGTCCACTTCTTGGCGCACACAGTCACTACTTCAGGCCAAGAGTGCAATCCCACGGGAGGGCCTTCAAGCTGAGAATGGTCCATGGTCCTGGTTAAGCTTAAGTGAACACAAAGCTCACGGACCCATACCTCTTCATGGATACTTCAAGGCTTACTTATCAGGCCAGAAAACAAGGATATGATAATTAAAGCTACTTTGAGCTAGAGCAGCAAACATGCAGCTCTATACCCTTCTACATCCAATAGGACAAAAGGACCAAAATGCATTTTAGCCTCATCCACAACATGCTCATTAAGAAAATGCAAATAAATGGATTAAAGGGAACCAACAGAATGGTGCTACATACTCCTCTTCATCCACAGAACAGGTTTCAAACATTTTTTTTAAGAGAAGCAGGGGCGAGGGGCAAAGGGAGAGGGAAAGAATCTTTTTTTTTTTTTTAACATTTTAGTTCTTTGTCAGAGAGAGAGAACGCATGCATGAGCACAAGCAGAGGGAGCGGCAGGCAGAGGGGGAAGCAGGCTCCCTGCTGGGACTCAATCCCAGGAACCTGGGATCATCCCCTCCCTGAGCCAAAGGCAGACGCTTACCCGACTGAGCCACCCAGGTGTCCCACAATTTCTCTTTATTAAGCTCATTCATATAATTTCGTTGTCAATATAAACACTCAAGAGACCTTTACTGCATTAAAAAAACAACAAAAAGGGTTTTCTGATGAACTTAGCATGGCTGTTGAAGGATTTTGAAGAAATCAAAGTTCTCAAATTTTCTCCTTGAAAGCATTTTAACAAATCTTCAAATCAATGGAAACTACAATGGCTTAAGTCTGGTTAATACCTATCACTGCCGAACACCACATGAGGCACTCAACCAGGAATTCCAAAATAGTGAGCATGGCAGAGCCTAGAGAAAGTTATAGGTGAGCTAAGTGGCTATGGGAAGAGAGGCAGGGGTGGAGCAGCTCCAACGGTGACCTCCAGGAAACTCCATCACCCAGTGCACTGCATGAACTGCTATATTCTACATATGCCAGGATGTAAAAATAGCTGGGAAGCCCGGGGTTAGACTAGTCACTCTCTAAAGGAATGACTTAATTATGGCTATCCAGCAACTGTAGGAAACGCATGTGTTTTTAATAACTCAGCATTTTAGATGGGGGCGCCTGGGTGGCTCAGTCGTTAAGCGTCTGCCTTCGGCCCAGGGCGTGATCCTGGAGTTCTGGGATCGAGCCCCACGTCAGGCTCCTCCGCTGGGAGCCTGCTTCTTCCTCTCCCACTCCCCCTGCTTGTGTTCCCTCTCTCGCTGGCTGTCTCTCTCTGTCAAATAAATAAATAAAAATCTTTAAAAAAAAAAAACAAAAAACTCAGCATTTTAGAAAATAAGTTGGAAGGCAGAATAAGTGTTCATAACATATAGGTTGGTGAAAAAGGAGGATAAAAACATGACCATGTAATTCAGATAAAAAAATAAAAGGAAAAAAGCATTTCCCTTAGGGTGCACACATACCACAGTATTAACAATTTCTCTCCAATGGTGGAATGGACAATATTTCATAGTCCACCCCAGGGGCCCCCTTTAGCGAGTGGGTAGGGGAAGATCAGAGTACTCTACCCTAGCTGCTGCCTCTCTCTCTCATCTTTTCCCTCCTACCTCACTGATCACCCACTGGTTCCAGTCCTGAAAAGATCCCACAGACAGCACCTCATTTTTTTCTCTATTTGATAAGCAAGGGAAGTCCCAGACATAAAGCAGGGAAGACTAACCTACATAAGCACCACCTTCTAGCAGCTCTGGGGTTGCTCTGCCCTCCCCCGTCACTGCCAGCCACACAGCTGCCACAGATTCAGGAGCCCTGGGGAAACAAATCCGGAAAGAGTGGCGTGTCGTGGAGCAGCATTCCAAACTCAGCAGACTGGAGACTGGTGTTGTACTGGAAGTAGGCTGGGTGACAGCCCTTCACTCATTTAATACAATACCTAGAGTCCAATTGATGGGCCAAGTGGGAGTCTCATGAGCAAGAAGATGGCTGACTGCTTTATGAAAATGCAACCTAAAGCCAGCACTAACAAAGGCACGCCTTCAATATGCAACACAAAGGCATGACTACCATCCAAACATCTCAGAGGAAGGGCAGTGAAAACAACAGAGGCCTTCAGAAGGTTAACCAGAGTCATGAGACATGGATGTGGTTGCAGCAACTGCTAGTTCCCCTCCTGTGTCCTCTCTTCTCTTCCTCCTTGTAAGCAAACCCAACCCCGATACACAGAACACGCGGCCATACAGAACCACATTTCCCAGCCTCCTTAGGAAGACAATAGGCACGCTGCCTTCAGTCCCTCTTTCCTCTTCTTCCATGGGCTGTCTGGAACACGGATGTGAGGACTACAGCTCTAGTTGTCCAGAGGAAGAGAACCACACCCTAAAGATGACAAAACAATAAGCAGAAGGAACCAGGGTCTTTGACCTGCCTTCCCAGAGCTGCTTTTCAGGCTGGAATTGCCTACCTCTGGATTTCATTTACAGGACAGAGAAACCAACTTCAGTCTTGTTTAAACCACTGTTATTTTGGGTTTTGTGTCACAAGCAGCTGAATCTAATCCTAAGTGACAGACATCAATGACTAAGCACAAAATAAATTCAATAGTTCACGGGAACACAAAGTTCCAGGAGTAGGCATCTTGTCTGCTGTGCGCATCTCCGATGCCTAGAACAGACCCAGTATAAGACAGACACTTTCCCTATGTGGGAAAGAACAATATCCTTGGCTTGATCTTTCTTTTTTTTCTGTTTTAAAAATCTTCACAAGGTTGTAACACTAAGAAAACAGATTCAGAGACTGAAATCTCCAAGGCATTAACCCATTAATCTGGGTAAGATGCTAAATGGGCAGTGAAAGACAAACCGCTCTTCAGCCTCAGAACTATTCTAAGGAGTTGTCTTTAAGGTCTCTGTTCCAGGGGAAAAAGAGGCATTATCTAGAAATGTCAGTGGTTGAAGATAGACGAGCTGAGCTGCATAACAACCACGGTAGCACACATGAGGGTGAGCCGGGAAACAAACACGCATGAGGCAAACCAAAGAATTAGATGTTAAACTCCCCGTTTTAGCTAATGTGGGACAGGAGCAAGAGGAATTTATGAAAGGAAGACACACAACAAGAGTTCTGATTTAGAGAGCACATCAAAATTTCTGAACCCGTCTGCCAGTAAGTGTGAAGATCCCATGTGCCATGCCCTAGAAGCCCTTATTAATTCACTAAAGGGAATGATGTCATCCTGTGGCAAAAAGCCAGGCTGAGCCCAGCCTGCCCTGGCCAAGACTGCTGCTGCTGCTGCACACAGCCACAGCCTCAACCCCTGCCCCTCCCATTTCCCTGGCAAGTGGACAGAAGCTGATGTAAGTGCACAGAAGCAAGGGAAAGGAAAAATAAGCTTCTGAATGACAATAAGGAAAAACAAAACAAAACAAACTTTGTTTAATTTGAAAGTTCTCTGTTGTCAAAAGGACTTGGGTGTCCTTAGTCTCAAAATAGCCTTTCATTTTAATAACAACAAAAAAAAATGACCTTCCTATTTGTAACTAAAATCATACTTGCTGGATTCCAAAATGAACTAAGATAGAAGCTGAAAGATTTGTCTTTTGTAGGGCTTCCTTTAAACCTGTCAATAAGAGAGTCCAAGGGGCCTCAATGGAATCCCAGGTTAATGGACTCAAGCTGCAGATTCCACAGTAAGTCTCCACAACCACTGATGCTAACTCGGCAGCCAAAGTTAACACAAAAGTGAAAAGACCCACAGAACTGATCCAAATTTGAGGGATGAGGAAAGAACCCTTATTTTAAAAGAGAACCAACGAAGATAATAAGGAATATGGATTCGCTTACTTTCTTCAACTGTGATGCTTGAGAGAAACACTGCTTTAGATACTTTTTGACTAATGAATTTACAAGAGAAACTCTGAAATAAATGGTGCAAACAAAACCACATATTCTGTAAGGGAAGCTTTGTAACCTTTTGACACTGTGAAAAGGAACGTGGCTTGAACCATCCAAAGACACTAGTGAATTTTCCAATTAAGAAAATCCTATTTTAGGGGCGCCTGGGGGGCTCAGTCGTTAAGCATCTGCCTTCGGCTCAGGGCGTCATCCCGGCGTTCTGGGATCGAGCCCCACATCAGGCTCCTCTGCTAGGAGCCTGCTTCTTCCTCTCTCACTCCCCCTGCTTGTGTTTCCTCTCTCTCGCTGGCTGTCTCTCCGTCAAAAAAATAAATAAAATCTTAAAAAAAAAAAAAGAAAAAAGAAAATCCTATTTTACTTACACTTCCGTTCCAGCTCCCTCATTTCTTCTGGTGGAATTTTCATTTTATCAATGTGCTCACGTAAAACACTAGCCCATTTCTGTAGAGATTCCATCACGGTCCAAGGTCTAGACATGTCTGCAACAAAAATGACCAGGGTCTCCGGCAAGGATTCAGCAGAAACTGCAAACTTCAGCAAGCCTTTGTGGTATAGGTCTCCATCCAGAATCCACACATTGCAGCGTGTGTGATCTAAAAGAAGTAGTAAAGCTAAGTTACTATCTGACAATAACCATCAGCACAGCTGAAAAAAAGCCACATCAAGAAGAACTTGAGAAGGGGTGCCTGGGTGGCTCAGTTGTTAAGCGTCTGCCTTTGGCTCAGGGCATGATCCTAGGGTCCTGGGATTGAGCCCGACATCGGGCTCCATGCTCTGCAGGGAGCCTGCTTCTTCCTCTCCACTCCCCCTGCTTGTGTTCCCTCTCTTGCTGGCTGGCTGGCTGGCTGTCTTTCTCTCTCTCTCTCTCTCTGTCAAATAAATAAATAAATAAAATCTTTAAAAAAAAAAAAAAAAAAAAAAAGAACTTGAGGAGTGCCTGGGTGGCTCAGGTTAAGCATCTGCCCTCGGCTCAGGTCATGATCTCGGGGTCCTGAGATCCAGCCCTGCATCAGGGTGTCAGGCTCCCTGCTTAGTGGGGTCTGCTTTTTCCTCTCCCTCTACCCTTCCCCCATTCCGCCACTCTTGTGTGCTGTCAAATAAATAAATAAAATCTTAAAAAAAAAAAAAAAAAAAGAACCTGAAGGTGACAACCATAGAATTTCAGACAAAACACAAAAAGAAATCCTCTTCGGGAAAGAGCCCAAGTGCTCAGTGAGAAGTAACCCTTGATCAAGGTGTCTAGCGAACTTTCTACACTTTAGAAAATTTTAATTACCATAATATATAATATCCACATTTAAAGAGATTCCAGCAATGTCTGAGGAATAAAAAGGCCATTTTAGCTTTCTATAAGAATCAAAAGATACATACATATAAAAGCTAAAATGTTCACTGGTCAACTGCACCATAGTCTACCTAATCCATTCTCCTCAGATATCAGCAATCTGTGGGGCAGCAAGCTGTGCCGCAGAGCCTGTGGTTAAACAAGCTCTTCTTGTCAGGCACACTAAGCAGGGAGTTCATACACTACAAAGGCTGCCAAAGAGACAGGACCTTTGTGTTTAAATGCCAAGATAAAATCATTACATATGCAAATTGAGGTATGAATTATTGGATGCCTGGTGATATTAAGGAATTAGTTATTTTTGGTATAATAAGAACAAAGTTATGTTTTTAAAAATTGTTATCTTTTAGGGGCTCCTGGGTGGCTCAATCAGTTAAGCATCTGCCTTCGGCTCAGGTCATGATCCCAGGGTCCCTGCTCGTGCTCTCACACATTCTCAAATGAATAAAAAAACTTTAAAAAAAATCCTTATCTTTTAAACATACATATGGAAGTATTTGCAAATGAAATGACATAACGTCCGAAATTTGCTTCAACATAATCCATGTGGAGTGAAAGGAGAAGCAAGTGAGACAACAGTTGAAATAAAACTGCTGAAGAACTGTTTAAGGTAACTGTTTAAGGCAAATTAACACATACATTGGGGTTCATGATCCTAAGTCTATGTTGTACCTATTTTTAAAGGTTTTCCATAATAAAAAGTTAAACACACACAAATGTGCAACTACTGACATTTAATGAAGCACATAGTTCCAAAATCATACCTGGATGATCAAACCACAGAAGATAATTCTCCGCAATGATAACCTATTTAAAAAAGTTTTTAGGTATCATTTTTGACAAATATTTTTCTTACAAAAGTGCCTTGAAGGAGAACTCCTACAATCAAAAGTATCATTTCACTAACTTCTTTCCCAACAAATTCCAAAATACACTCTAAAAACCTATCTTCCATTAGTTATCCTTTTTTGTGTAATCGATTCATTAAATTACATGCTGTTAAAATTGTATATTCACGACTTTATTTCAACAGTCTAATAAGGTATCCGCATCTAACTAAACTTTCAAAATTCTAATACATTTTAGACAGTGGTTTTGGTTGGGTTCTGTGGATGTCTTCAAAGATACTGCTCTGTACCTGAAGCCCAATGATTTTAATGCCTTCCCCTCAGCAGGCATGGTTCCTTTCTTCGGCTTCTCTTCCCACTGCCCACTACACATAATCACCCATGTGCATGGAGATCACACACACCACATGTGATGTTAAACAGATGCCCACAACCCTGGACGCAGTGGTTCTTTGAGGTGTCGTGCCCCACCACAAACCAGGGACAAGACAGGGACCATTTTCTCTACCTGTGTGATTGTCTGCAAAATGTGTCATTTATAATCCACTCATATTACACAACAAAAAAGACTATTCCTGAAAGATGTATAACTAACCACTTACTTGTAAGGGCAACTTCTCCATCAAAAAAAGACCTGCAAGTAGGTGGCCTAAAAATGCAGAGACCAGGAAATTTTTAAGGCAATCTTAAGGAAGCTGAAATAAATGTTAATGTGTTCTTCAACTCAAAGGCAAGGGAGTATGGTTAATATGATGCTTTGGCATGATATATGCTTATGCCATGTTGATGTAAGCAAATTCACAGAATATCTACACCAGGTTTTGTACTTTCAAAAGGGTACAAGAGCTACCACTGTGTCATATGCCACCTCTCATTCTGTGAACCTACAAAATAGGTATTGTTACCCAATTCTACAAATACGGAAACTGAGGTGTGAAGGGCTTAGGTCAGTCACAGCTAGTGATTACGGAAGCAAGACTCTGAACCAGTTCTGGTGGCTCTAAAACCCAAGTGCTTTCCACAATAACCATGCTGCCCAACAAAAACAGGATGCAAAAGACTCAGATAACATGAAGCCCTCCAAGCCTGGCCCAGTGGCCCCTTAGTCCCAGACTTACCCACACTGATGCTGGTGGGCCCAGCTGGGCATCTGAATGCCTGTCCTCCTTACCCAAGAAGAGCCCTCAGCACCAGGCCTACCTCCTGCCTTTCTTTCATAACATCCAGGCAATGTTCGGCATGGCAAAGGAAGCAAGTCTCTGGGGTTCTAAAATGATCATTCAGTTAACATTAACATAATGCATGTCTCCAAGGTTTAGTAAGAGACCCTTATCCAGGACTTCTATTAAAGAACTCTTGGAGATCAAAGATTATATTGCTAGAAAGGACATGGGTCCATCTTCTTCACTTTAGCAATAAGGAAATGGGGAACCAGAAGTGGTGTGATTTGCTCCCTTATATAATGGGTAAAGGCAAATATAAGGTAATCTAACACAGATATTTCACCCTTAGGCTACACAGATAACCTTCTTACAAATGAAAAGATCAAGGCACCAATGATTATTTGTTTTAGAGCCATTCATAAAGCTTAAAAGTTTATAAAAGAGGCATCACTGAGTAGTGGTAACCAAAAACGACTACTCCAATCCAACTTATAATTATACCTACAAGAAAGAACTTTTAAGTAATATCTAATCTTGATAAGAGTGCTTATCATGTACTTTTAATATTCCCATCTACTCTCCAGGTAGAAACTATTACTAATCATATTCTAGAGATAAGGAATTAAGAGAGAACATCATCACCTCCAAGCCTCTATTTCCTCCACTGAAAGAAACACAGGAAATTAGCATTTCTACAACGTCACAAAAAGACTCAGAAAACTCTACTGTGAATATCTACTAAGCTGTTATTCTCTGAATCATACCAATTTCAGATTCTCCACTAGGATGTGGCGGAATAACAATGTGCCCAAATCAATCTGCCAAGGATTTCTCTCATAGAAAAGTCCAAAGTGTTTATGTATTTATTTTTTCCACAGCTTTTAAGAACATCTTTCTTACTACCTTTATGTGCATTTGCAACTTTACCATCAATATCTCCTTTCAACTGGGGGCTACCCAAAGCAATAGCTAACAGTCCCAATTCCTCATTTTTATTAACATACTCTAAAAAGGAAAAGTGGGTAGGGGCGCCTAGCTGGCTCAGTCAAAAGAACATGCGACTCTTGATCTTAGGGCCGTGAACTTGAGCCCCGTGATGGATGTAGAGATTACTTAAATAAATAAACTTTAAAAAAAAGTGGGTAAAGTCCTGCAAAGACATACGCTTCATCTGTTCCCCTGTGACTAACTCTCTTGGAACTAAACAGAAAATTGAGAATAACTAGACACACTGCAGGTGCCACAAACATGGAGTCTGAGACATGCATATACCCCTCACCATGGATCAATGTTTTACTTACCATCCCGGTCCTCATCATGGACGCTGAGGTAGAGATACTCTAGGCCTCTTCCTTTTTTGCCATGCTCAGCTCCTTGAAGTTTAGTCATGAGGGTTGTTTTCCCAGAGCCATCCTCACCTACAAACGATATACGTAAGGAGGCAAAGAGTGCCATTTATTCTAGGCAAGGGCGGAGAGTCTTGACACTTACACAAGTGACAACTAAAAATTTCACGCAAAGCCTGCTGCTGAGGTCTCACCTGCATTCATCATAAACAAAGCAAGCTTTGCTGTAAGAGTGGTTGGGGGGATGGTGATAAAGGTAGCAAATTCCAAGCTCTAAAATGATATTCTACTGCAGTCATCCTTACTTCACAAGGGAAGGAATAATGCAGGTCCACAGGCCCTACCTACAATTTATAAGACATGCATTTAGAGAAGTGAAAGTAAAAAGTGGAGTCAGTTTCTCACAAAATAAACTTTTACTACAAGAAAAGCAAGAAATCTTCAAAATATAATTAACCTTTAAGCCCAGAAACTTTGAACTAAAAAAAGTCTGATCCTGTCTCATAATCATGAAGAACAGAAGCTATTATTCACTTTTGATGTCAGTACCTCTCTTTTATAAGCATCCTGAAGGCTAGGAAACTGATGAAAATAATTACAGACCTGAGCAAAACTCTAAAGCACAGTCTCAGTAATTATCAAGCGCCTCCTCATCCCCCCCCAAACTAACCACCCCCACCCCCGAAAAAGAAACCTTAAACATTAACACAAACCACCACCCAGATACATTACTAGGCACCCCTAGGATTTAATAATATGGAATTACAGGACATGAGAATTGAGAGGCATTCCACAGATCAAAGGCCTCCTCTCCATCCCCAACGCCACTACTGCATTCAGATACTCCACATCCCATCTGGGCCATGGTGAACACTTGTCAGCCTGACTTCAATACCTGCTCATTTTTGCCACCTGCAACTGTGCTGCCAGATTCCCTTTCTAAAATACAGATCTGGTGACCTTAATGCCCCACTTCATGAAGATCACTAAAGGTCCTCTATTACCTTCTGTAGTGATCATCACCTAAGGACTATAAACTTTCCTCAAAAACACTGGGAAAACGACCCTAACAGCTATTGCAGGAGGATTAGGGGATGGAGGGGGAACAAAAGGCCCTTGAGATTCAGGGGTCTCCAGGAAAAAGCATCAACTCTTCAGTCTTTCACAATCTGCCCCAACTTACTTCATCCATCACCTTCCATGAGGAGCTTCTGGCAGTTTCTAAACCCCCACACCTTCCTATCACCTCTATGTTCCTGCAAACACTAACCCTCTGTGCCCCTGCATGTTAACACTTAGCCTTCAAAACATCTGACCCCAAAATTTCCCTCCCACAAAACATCAAGCAATGTGATGCTCCCACAATAATCCTGCCATGTAAGCATGGTGTAGCACAATTACCAACATATCAGTCTCTCATTAGCCTGAGATTCTTCTGCAATGTCTGAAGGATGTCTGTGCTGTCTCTGTGCCCAGCCTACAGGAACGACTCAACAAATGGGTTCTCTGGATGAATGAACCTGATCAAACTCCCTCACTTGTAGAAGGAACTGAAATCAGACACACTAAGAGACCTGACGCAGGTAACCCAGCAGTGAGGGCTGGAATAATGCAGGAAAAGTCCCTAGTAAGGACTCCAAGACCTACTGTCCTTTGCAGAGTCTCCGCGACTGCGCACTGCTAATGAAGATGAAGGAATGGGCCCGGTGTCATCTCTAAACCTGATCCCAAGTCATCTCGTTCCCCCACCTCCTTCACCTAACCTTCCCATATTCTCTCTCTCACACACACACACACACACACACACACCCACCCACCCACCCACAACCGCAATTTGGTGAACTTCTAAGCTACGAGCGCAGAGAATCACGGACATTTAAAACGAGGTTGATGTTGCGGCCAAATGACTAAGGAATGTGCCGACAACTCCAGCATCACTGGACTCTCCAAAAGAGATATCCCAACCTCAGGCACGGTGGACTTGGCCACTCTCCGGCTGTCCAGCCAGGATCTCCAGCCCTCCTGGGCGAGGCAGGCTGCGGGCAAGCGGCAGGGAGAGAGAAGCTGGGACCTGTGAGAGGAGCGCCCGTCTCGCCCACCCCAGCTCCCCGGGCAACGCCCCGCCTCCGGCGCTCACCGAAGACCAGGATGTTCTTGCCGGACGGCAGCTTGGACCTGGCGCGGGTGGACACTTCGCTCAGGATCGAGGACCTGTGGGGATAACAGCGAAGCGGTCAGCCCCGGGACTAGTCTGGACCCGACCGGACCTACGCTGCCCGCGACAGCCGATAACACTGCCCGACGGTCCAGCCCAGTCCGGCCGGTTCCCCGCCCGGCCGCGCCCTCCCCGACCCAGACGACTCAGCCCGGGCGCCTCGCGGTCTTACCAAAGGCTCTGGCCCTCTTCCTCCTCACTGGTTAGGTCGCCGGCGGCCGCTACGGCGGGCCCGTTGGGGCCCAGCAGCAGCTTCTTCTCCACCCCAACCGGCGCCATCTTGCCAACTGCAGCCACAAAGAGGGCCCTCCCCCGGGCCCGCCGAGGACCCGCGAGGACCCTGGCCGGGTCGCCCGCCGCCCGCCGCTCCACACCTCACGCCACCCGCCCTGCAGGGTCCACGCCGCCCGCCGCACTCCGCCGGGCCCACGATGTCCGCGAGCTCCCACAGGGTCGTGAGGCCGCCGCGGTGGTGGAAGGTGGGCGGCGGTCAGGCGGCCGCCGGGGCAGCCATGCGCAGAGAGGCGACGGCGGCTGGAAGGGGAGCCGCCCGGACGGAGGGCACGCGGGCGACCTCTGCCGGCCATCGGGCGCAGCGGCACCTGGCCTGGGGTCCTCGCCCAGCTGTGCGCTCGCGGTGCGCCGTCGGGGGCCAAGAAGCCAGAGGGGTTAACCTGAAAAGTTCAGGCTTTGGAGTGAGACTAATGCCCGACAGCGCCATTTATCTGGCGTTTACCTGTGCCACAGTCACACATTATCTCACTGAATCGTATCTAACCCTTCACAGACGAGGAACCTGAAGCTTGGAAAGTTTAAGAAACCTGTCCAAGGACCCCAGTGTCAGAAGATAGCATCCCAGTACTTCAATCTTACTCACGGAACTTAAACTATTATATCATGAACTTTGCCCAGTTCTCACCAAGCCCCGCAATGAAAGCTCGACCTTAAACTAGACCCTCAAATCTCATAAATATCCCCCTTTCCAACTCCTCGTTTCTTGACCCTATTAAAACTCCAGGCTAGCGATCTTTGCCGCAGTAAACAATACACTTGAGTTTATTAACGGGTTTTTTTTTTTTTTTAATGGTATTTCCAGGGAGCCAGCATTTCACACCAGAAATAGGTGGCTTTAATTTCCTTTCTTGGGGCGGGGGTAGGAGGAACAAAAAAGATATGAAAGGATAAATCAAGAAGTGACAAAGGGAAGTAAGAAAATAATGGGAGAAAGCAAGTACATTTCACCTATAGAGTTTAACTTCAGGTGTGGCCTCTGAGGGCTCTTGGTATCCTCAAACAGCTCACTTTACAAGGCATTTCTAAATATCACAAGGAAGTGGGATATGGCAGAAAAGCAACCACCTACATGAGTTTCAAACAAGTAGAATTCTGATCTGGCTCTGCCAAATGTTGGCAGCAAGAGTTACAGGATCCAACAAATGGGTATAGCATCTGCCAACCTGAACGTCAGGTTCAAACAAGACAATGAGCTAAAACCCATTAAGAGTTACACCCTTGGAAGTCTGAAAGTGTTCTAAGTCATAATGTCTGAATTTTCACAGGACAGAAGATGGAGTTTAAAACTACAGGCCAGTGAACTTCATCAACTCTAGGTAAAATCCTCTAATGTGACCAGTTGGAAAAGGAAAAAAAAATAGGACCAGATTTACAGTCTTTTTCTTTTTTGCAGGAATACCAGGCAGGAGGATGCTGCAGACATAGCAAATACAGGTTTTAACAGGGTATCTGACAATCCACATCATAGATAAGAAAGTGAAAAAACATAAGCTGAATGATAGCACTGAGGCAGGTTAAAGACCAGGCCCAGAGGAGGTGGATGAGCAGAGACCACCAGAGGCTGCTACGAGCCTGCCCAGCCTCTCATCCTGGCCCAGCCAACTCAAGTTGCCATCAGTGACTTGGATGAGAATGCAGCAGGATGGGACGCCTGCGTAGCTCAGTCTGTTAAGTGTCTGCCTTCGGCTCAGGTCCTCCTGGGATGGAGTCCCACACTGAACTCCTTGCTCAGCGGGGAGCCTACTTCTTCCTCTGCCTGCCACTCCCCCTGCTTGTGCTCTCTGACAAATAAAAACCTAAAAAAAAAAAAAAAGAGAGGGGCGCCTGGGTAGCGCAGTCATTAAGCGTCTGACTTCGGCTCAGGGCGTGAGCCCAGCGTTCTGGGATCGAGCCCCGGATCAGGCTCCTCCGCTGGGAGCCTGCTTCTTCCTCTCCCACTCCCCCTGCTTGTGTTCCTTCTCCCGTTGGCTGTCTCTATGTCAAATAAATAAATAAAATCTTTAAAAAAAGAGAGAGCGAGAGAATGCAGCAGCACACTCAAGCTGTGGATGACCTGAAGCAGGAAGGGGATGCCTAATATACTGGATGACAAACTGAGTACAGATTAAAGGTAGCAAGATGAAATTTAAGGGACTACTAAAGTTGTGTATTGGGGTTAAAAATAAATGCATTAAAAACAAAATAGAAATTAATCTGTAAATCTTAAACTAGATTAACTACAGCCTGAGAATAGGTCATGTAGAATACCAAGTATCTTAGGTGAGGTCCATAAAACCTCATTGGGCCCCTCAAAGCTGATTGCTTACTCTGGCAGTAGGCCACATTTCTTTCTGGACACAGTTTATAAAGACAAGACAAAGAAGTGTCCAGTGATCAGTGACTAAGCTCATAGGAGACATGACACTGTTCTGCTGAAGTAACTGGGGCTTATCAGCATGAAGGATAAAGAAAGTAGAGGGAAAAGGGGAAAGTGATGTGTATCTATCTTTGCCTTTCTCAAGGACTGGCATGTGGAAAAGAAATTCAACTTTTGTGGTTCTACAAAAGGTCCTCAAGGAAGGCACATTTCATTTTAACATAAGGAAGAAATGACCACCGATTATTCCCCTAAGTAGTAAATTCCATGTTTCTGAGGATTTATGTAAAA
Source organism: Ursus arctos (assembly GCF_023065955.2). NCBI lineage: Eukaryota > Metazoa > Chordata > Mammalia > Carnivora > Ursidae > Ursus > Ursus arctos. The sequence continues at coordinate 21,988,871 of NW_026622863.1, forward strand.
TTAAAGACAGCCACCAATGGCCAGGTTTGTTGCACAGCAGTTCATGCCTCTGGCAGCGAACTATAACTGAGGTCAGTTCCAGTTCCAAAGGTCTGTCATTATTAAAATAATTTTTTATTCCCTATTGTTTGGCCAGGTCTGAATTCCTAAAGCCATACAGTTCTCTAATGTGTCATCACAAACCGTGAGATCATGACCTGAGCTGAAACCAAGAGTCAGATGCTCAACCAGCTGAGCCACTCAGGTGGCCCAATACTGGTTATTTTAATACAGCCTCAATAACTGACACAAATCAGTGTCTAAGCTACAGTATGTTATATTCTTGGGGATGCTTCACTTAAGCAGTGTTTCATTTTTCTGTCACATACATAATTTCCAATCAATAAAAACTATTACCTGAGAGCCACCTGAAGTGGAAAAATATGTTTAAGTCATATCTGAACAATAGTAAGAAAAACTTCTGATTATCTAAACCAGTAAGGCTGACAACAGAGAAAATATTTTCCCTTTTGACCTAAAATAACTTTCATAAGTCTTGAGAAGTACAAATCGAAACAACCCACCAGACTATTTAAATAATCCCCATAGTGCTTAGGAAATACTGACAGATAATGGACTAAATCATTCACACTTTAAAAGCTTTAAGGAATTTTCCTAATTGTAAATTATTCTTTTGTTTAAAGGAAATTTTGGATTTAAATAGAAATTTTTCTGCATATTGGCTCTCTGGAACTTTCACTATGGATCAGAAAATTAAAAATTTAATAAAAATTCTGAGTTTATCTAAGTAGAAATAGTTATGATGTGAAAATGTCAAAGAACACAAACTTACAGGGAAATAACTTTTGGGACTAAAGAAATCTACAAGGACATGAAGCAATGAGCCAATGGGTATGTAAGTACTGGTGAGCTTTCAGGCCCTGATACTTAATCACTGCCACAGCAATCACATTTTAAGTATAATAAAGGCTGCAACAGCATCCTTTGGGGATCATGATAGGAATATAAAAAGAGTAAGAAAAACAGAAAATTGAGGGGGCGCCTGGGTGGCGCAGTCGTTAAGCATCTGCCTTCGGCTCAGGGATCGAGCCCCACATCAGGCTCCTCCGCTAGGAGCCTGCTTCTTCCTCTCCCACTCCCCCTGCTTGTGTTCTCTCTCTCTCTGGCTGTCTCTGTCAAATAAATAAATAAAATCTTTAAAAAAAAGAAAAAGAAAAAGAAAAAATTGAGATCAGTTTGGTTTTCCACTAGAAGAAAACTAACTTAAAAACAAACAATAAAGAAAATGTTCTAAGCTTTTAAAAAGCAAAAGCAAATAAACATAAACCAAAAAGAAGTGAATCTGACCATAGAATTTGGGAGTATTCAAATAACTGCACAAGCAGCCTTTAGAAGAGGAACATTTTAGTTAACAAAATGTCAAACATTGATTTAATGTGTGGGAACGTCACTTGAACAGCTTGGGAAACTATTCTAAGTTCTGGGGAAGAACTTTCACTGGGTAAGAATATACTAAAATCCAAATATCTCAAATGGTATGCATTACAATATAATGTCAAATAATGTTTAAAGGCTGATCATTTTTTTCTCTGACCTGTGTTCTTCGAACTTAAGGAAAAATAAAACCATATTCCTAAACAAATGTTTGACCTTATAAAGGAATTTTGTCTTACTAATCTACACAGTTAAAATTTATTGTTTTATAAATTACTTTAATAATTCGATGAGATAGAGCATCACAGAAAGTATGTAATTAAGATAGTATTCCTGTTTTCAGATTCCCTGCTTCATGGGAGTTTAGAAGAGTATTTTAAATTGTGTTTCCTCAAGGCATTATATTTTAAGAGTTCAAACTATTCCAATCAAGGAGCTGCACACTTGGGATGTTTGGTCAGCTTGTGGTATTTGTGAGCAAGGTCCACAGCCTTCCGTCCTTGCTGAAAGGGGAAAGACCACAAAATTAAATTCCAGTGATTTCCCATTTTCTTAACTCCACTGAAAAGGTAATTTACTTCTTCTTTGGTAAAGTTTTTACGAATTCTTCTTTTTTCTGTAATTAAGAAGAATTGTAGAATATATTAGTACTTGCTGAAAAAAGGGATCTTCTTGAGACCCAAATAATAAGTGCTTAACTTATTCTAAGGATATGAACTATATAGGGAGAAAGCTTTATGCCTGTGCTACTCATCATACAGAAGTCCATGTAAATTTAAAAAACTGAGTGTCTGGGGGCACCTGCGTGGCACAGCGGTTAAGCGTCTGCCTTCGGCTCAGGGCGTGATCCCGGTGCTATGGGATCGAGCCCCACATCAGGCTCCTCCGCTATGAGCCTGCTTCTTCCTCTCCCACTCCCCCTGCTTGTGTTCCCTCTCTCACTGGCTGTCTCTATCTCTGTCAAATAAATAAATAAAAATCTTAAAAAAAAACAACAAACTGAGTGCCTAGGCTAGGCCTTTTCACTCTGAGTTCTTCAATAAATGTAACTTAATCCTATTGTAAAATACTTGCAACATCTTTCAATCAACACAAGAATTTATAAACATTTGATTGTTAATTCTCTCAACATTCCTGTGAGGACAATTAACAAACAGCTTACCTATCTTACAGATACAGCCTTCCCAAAGGGCTCCATTACTTCATAGAATAAAAAAGAATATCAACACTTGTTACTTTAATTAACAGGCTTGATAAATATTTTTAAAGGATCAGGGTCTTTTGAAATTCATTTTAAAAAACACATTCACTACCTATATGGGTGCTCAGCTTGATTAAAACTCAAAAAATAGGTTGTACAAGGGAGAAGGAAGTTTTCAACTATCTGGTTTTTAGGGATACTTTCTACCAGTTGGTGTTTATAAACATAAATATCTTCTGGGGGCGCCTGGGTGGCACAGCGGTTAAGCGTCTGCCTTCGGCTCAGGGCGTGATCCCAGCATTATGGGATCGAGCCCCACATCAGGCTCCTCCGCTATGAGCCTGCTTCTTCCTCTCCCACTCCCCTGCTTGTGTTCCCTCTCTCGCTCGCTGTCTCTATCTCTGTCGAATAAATAAATAAAATCTTTAAAAAAAACAAAACAAAACATAAATATCTTCTGGTGATGATTACTAGGAAATACTTTTCTTTTTTTTTTTTTAAGATTTTATTTATTTATTTGACAGAGAGAGAGAGACAGCCAGTGAGAGAGGGAACACAAGCAGGGGGAGTGGGAGAGGAAGAAGCAGGCTCCCAGCGGAGGAGGGATCATGCCCTGAGCCGAAGGCAGATGCTTAAGGCTTAACGACTGAGCCACCCAGGCACCCCAGAAATAGTTTTCTTTTAAGCTTTTTCATTCATTGCTGATTCACGTTATCATTGTAGATAGATGCTGATAAGGAGGACTTTTTTGGGGGATTTTTTTGTATTTCCACTTAAGGCTGCTATTTACTTTAACAGGACTTGAAATAGTTGTGCTGGGACAACCTTAGAAAATCTTGCCCTTGCAGGTCAGACTGGTAGCCATTTGTCTACCTCTCCTAGGACAGGAGCCACAGTTCAGATCTTTTAAAAGAGAAATGAAAATCTTAATGGCAGAAGGCTGAGAAGTCAATAAAAATAATGTCTGATTATTACTTAGTGGTATTACTTAGAATGCAAGATCCATGAAGATAAGAATTTTTGTCTGTTTTGGTCACTATCATATCCCAATGTCTAAAACAGTGTCTGACACATAGGAGAGGATCAATAAATATTTGTTGAAAGAAAAACCTTACTGGTAAAAAGTGTTTCAAAACTTAATGGGGGCGCTTGAGTAGCTAGTCAGTTAAGTATCTGCCTTTGGCTCAGGTCATGATCCCAGGGTCCTGGGATTGAGCACCACATCTCCCTCTCCCTCTGCCACTCCCCCTACTTGTGCTCTCTCTATCTCTCTCTCAAATAAATAAACAAAATCTTTAAAAACAAAAAAAAACAAACAAAAAGACTTATCAATGAGTTACTCCTTACTTTTGGGTCTACTGGAAAACTGTTGCTATCCAAGAAATGCATGATTTCAACTTCACTTGCTAAATGATTTGAACTCATCATCAGGACTGGACAGGTTATTATAACGTTCAGCATACGGGCATCTGGAAGTTGTTCACAGCCAATTCCCACTTTTCTAATGAAGCTGCTATCTCACTGACTCCTACATCTGTGTCCAATTCCTCAAAGGTTACTGCAGCAGAATACAGGGCAGCCTAGAAGGAAGAAGGAGCTCTACCCCACAGGGCTCCCTTCTGTGGCTTCTTTAGTGCTCCTCTTAATATGGATTGGGTGTTAGGAAAGAGTAGGGGAAAGGAGGCAAGAAGGCTCAGTTCTAGAGACCTTTATTTTTCAAACCCTCTAAAGATACCAGTCCATTCTGAATGAGAGCCAAGGCTCTTTAAATGCTTAGATGCTGCAATGGTCTCTTCTCAAAAGAATGGTTTCAAATTTGAATGTAACCTACAACCAAACAAATGGTCATAAATGTCTCTCAAAAAGAAAGGGAAATCAAGGGGGGAATGGCAACATATTCAAAATTCTTAGCTTGCTTGCAAAAGAGGTATAAGACCAATCTATTCCACACCTTCTCAAGATGCCTTTCTAAATTCTAAAAAAAAGCAGGCCAAATTATTAACTATTTGCTTTTAGCTAAAGGAATTCAAACCTACAAATAAAATGTATGTATTTATGAGCTGGACACCACTTTACAGTATTTAGGATCCCTCTGTATAATCAATGTATAACCATAATTACATACATTTCATGAACCTCTGCAAATGAGCTTACTATGTAAAATTGTAGCATATTTTTAGTTGTTATACATTTGCTTTTAAGTCATGTTGTTGAAAAAATCCATTATTAATTTGATGCCAACTCCTTGTCAAAAGCAAGTTTTCCAAGGGCAACATGTTTCTATGGAAAAGTAACCATTTTCTAACAGTTGCTATAGGAAATATTTCTTCAAGAAGTGGGCTGCCCTATAGGAGTACTGTATGTAATTTTAACTTGTATGCAGAACTTTTACTTAGAAAAAGACCCAGATATAAAAAGTAAATTCAAGGGGCACCTGGCTGGCTCAGTCGGTGCAGCATGTGACTCTTGATCTCAGGGTTTTGACTCAAGCCCCACGTTGGGTGTAGAGATTACTTAAAAAAAAAATTATTTACTTATTTGTCACAGAGAGAGAAAGCACAAGCAGGGGGAGCAGCAGGTTGAGGGAGAAGCAGGTTCCCCGCTGAGCCAGGAGCCCAATATGAGGCTCGACTCCAGGACCCTGAGATCATGACCCAAGCCAAAGGCAGACGCTCAACCGAATGAACCACACAGGCGCCCCCTCCACCAAAAAAAATCTTGAAAAAGTAAATTTGAAACTTCTCTTAAGGCTTTAGAAGTGAAAATGGCCAAGTAAAAGTATATGGCAAAATGTTTCCATATGTATCGAGTCTAAATATCTTTGCAATAAATAAGAGAATAACTCTATAGATATTACTAAATTCCAGGTTATTTTGACAAGTAAGGTTATTCAACTGCTTATTCTGACTCTGCAGGTATTAATTCCATATGAAGAGAATAAAATGATAACGTTAAGTCTCTGTAATAAATCTGGAATGGTGATAAACCTGCACCCGTAATTAAATAAAAATTCTCATAAATTAAGTCATCATTTAAGAAGTATTTTGATTTTTAGGGGCGCCTGGGTGGCGCAGTCGTTAAGCGTCTGCCTTTGGCTCAGGGCGTGATCCCGCCGTTCTGGGATCGAGCCCCACATCGGGCTCCTTCACTAGGAGCCTGCTTCCTCCTCTCCCACTCCCCCTGCTTGTGTTCCCTCTCTTGCTGGCTGTTTCTATCTCTGTCAAATAAACAAATAAAATCTTTAAAAAAAAAAAAGTATTTTGATTTTTAAGCAGGGCTCTATTTGTCTCTTCAATTCCGATGGTGTGAAGTGCAGTAGTTATGAACCAAAACCTCCTGCAAAATCTCTCTGAAACACTTATACATAGAAGAGTAACTTTATTCTTAAAATAGAAATGTGATCCAGAGGATAGAACAGGGACTTCTAAAGAAAGACAGGCTTGCTATGTAAGCTCTGCTATTTGCCAACTCACTGTACCTTGAAGTGGGAATAAAATAAAACCTACCTTATAATGTTATTTTAAGAATTAAAGGAAATGTCTGTAAAACACCTAACATACAGTAAGTGCTTAATAAATGTTAGTTTCCTTCTGCTTCTTCCCCAGCTGGCAAGCAATGAATGAGAAAGCAACATGAGGAAAGAAAGTGAAAAGCCTCTTTTCTTAGGAACTATGGCCCTCATCAGAGCCAAGGGTTATCATTTAAGAACCATTAATGATGAGACAGAACAATCCTTCAGCTGTCCTCTTTTTCTCAGAACTATATGCAATTTAGTTTTATTTAAAAATTAAATATATTCACTTATTCCTCCAGAGGTAGTAGATTCACTACTGAGTTGTCGTCTTCTACGTGGGGTCAGCAGAATTTCTGAAAAATACAGAAAACATTTAGGATACTTAGAGTATCAATCTGAGTGAGAGCACATCAATTCCATTAGTATGGTATTTCCTCCCCAGCCCCCCGTTCTAATGGGAATCCTCAGATGGATTATGAAGAATTTTTAAACCACCAGAGACTAAATCTGTTCCCTGGATACATCTTAAAACACCAGTTGCTCAGACATTTTCTTTTCAACATTATTTTGCCCTCTAGCTTTTTAATATATTTAATGTTCCAGATTACAGTTCAGAAGGTATAGTCATAATCAGTTTCAAAGCTGCTAAATTAATTACTTTTGTTACAGATAAGTGATTTCCTTAGTTCACTTTTATATCTGTCTTCAGCTTCCACAATGACTTTATGACGATCACATTGGTATGGGCAAGAGTGCAAGAGCTTGCTAAAATTTCGGCTATTCAGGGATTTTCCTACTGCTATGCAACCTAAAAGAAAACAAATTAAAGTGATGTATAGATATTACAAAATATCTAATAACAAAAATTTATTAAAGTAATTATCTCTAAGATGGTAACTGAAATGAAATCGGGAACTTAATTATAAATATGTCAAGAAGCTCAGTCATAGGAGAGATTAAAGACAACAGATACAATACAGTGAAATAAGTATTACAATAGAGGTGTGAACAGTTAGGGTGATATATAAAAGGACCACCTAGCTTGGTTAGGTTCTGAGCAGGAGTCACTATTAGGAAAGATATCCAAAAGAAGTGACCCTTATGCCCAGTTGTCTTCCCCCCCCAATGTTTTATTATGGAAAATTTCAAACACACAAGAGTAAGGGGAAAAGTATAATGAACTTCCACATACCCATCATTCACCTTCAATAATTATTAAGTCATGCTCAGTCATATTTTGCCTACAACCCACTTACTCTTCTCTGCCCAAGTATACAGTGGATTATGGAGCCTGGAATTGGCATTAAAGTGCCATTTCATCTGTAAATACTTCATATGTATCCCTAACAGAGAAGGGCTCCTTTTTCAAGCACACAAAACCATTATCAAGCCTAAAAAATTATGCCTAGTATAATCTAATATCCAGTCAGTGTTCAAATTTCCCCATCTCAAAACTTTCTTTTTACAGTTAGTTTAAATGATCCAAAGAAGGTCCACCATTACATTCAGTTGAAATGCCTCTTGAGTTTCTTTTAAACTATCAGTTCTCCTTTCTTCCTCCTTGTCATTTACTTGATGTAGACACTGGGTCATTTGTACTATGGAGCTACTCGAAGGCTAGGTTTTATCCTAGTTAGATGCTTTAAAATGTGCCTGTGTGTCCAATAAATTAATTAGATCTGGGTGATTGATAAGATGATTCAATTGGCTTTTCTAAGATTTATTTTATTTTTAGATTTTATTTGAGAGAGTAAAGAAATACAAGTTGGGGGAGGGGCAGAGAGGGATAGATAAGCAGACTCCCTGCTGAGCATGGAGCCCAATGAGGGGCTAGATCCCAGGACCCTGAGAACATGACCTGAGCTGAAGGCAGATGCTTAACCAACTGAGCCACCCAGGCACCCCTATTTTAGAGAGACAGAGAAAGAGAAAGAGAGGGAGCAGGGGGAGGGGCTGGGGAGAGAATCTCCAAGCAGATTCCCCACCAGGCACAGAGCCTGACAGAGGGCTTGATCCCATGACCCTGAGATCATGATCCAAGCAGAAACCAAGGGTCCAATGCTTAACTGACTGAGCCGCCCAGGCACTCAGATTCAATCGTTTTTAGTAGAGTTCTTCACAGGCAGTACTGAGGACTTCTTAGTACATCATATTAAGAGCATATAAAGTCTTTTTTTTTAATGTTAAGATTGATCAGTACGTTCAGGTGATGTTAGCCACTTCCATCCATCATAAAGTTCCCCATCTGCCAGGCACCTAATGTTATTAGTGGCCCACTCCTAAAGGACTAGAAGTTAGCCAAGCAGAAAGCTGGCTGGGATGAGGACATTTCAAGCACAATGAACATGTGCAAAAGTACAAAGAACTGAAAAAGCATAGTGTGTTCAGAGTATTGTAGGTACTCTGGTGTAGCTGGGGAGAAATGCGGGAGGAAAGTTGAAGCTAGTGAAGGTTGCAGGGGGCCAGATAAGAATGGTCTTGAAAGCCATACAAAGTATATCTAACCATCTTCAAGTCAGTGGGGAGGAACTAAAGGATACTTATTAAGCGGGAAATGCCTTTCATTTGTCTCAAAGAAAGCTTAGGTGAAGGTAAGAGATCAGTTGAGGGGTTACTTCAATAGTCCAGAATATAAATGAGGTGATTCTGAAACAGGACATTTACAGGGAGAATGTACAGATTTCTGTGGTAAAAAAAAAAAAAAAAAAAGGTGAATGATGAGCTGTTGGGGTAAGGGAAAAGCTCAGGATAATTCTTAAGTAATCTGATATTCGATTGAATGACAAAGTTTGGAATACGCATGGAAACTTTCTGGCAGACTTAAAGAGAACAAATATGCAATAAAATTGAACAAGTGGAAGCAGAAAAAAAATTCCACAAAAATTTAAAAGCCAGGCAGAGAGTTTGAGTCGATGAGTTACAGAGAAGCACTGAGGGTTCTTTAGCTTGATGACATGATAAAAAGCACATGTTAGAGAAGTTAACAGCAACATGCACATTATAGTTGGGGGTTGGTGAGACTTGAAACTTCAAGACTGCTAGAAAGTTGGTGTAACTGAGGCATGAAGCAAAAACGGCCTATGTGGAATGTAAGAAAGAACCAAATTTGACAGACTAGATACAGGAAATGTAAAGAGAAAAAATGGTTATAGATGATTGAAATCTGGGAGGCCAGAAGAATAGCAACAATACTAACAGAAATGGAATGGCTGCAGGGAAGGCAATTTAAGAGGGAGGAAGATGCTGTTTTAATTACATTAAGCTTAAAGTAAAAACAAGATATTGAAGTGAGTATATCCTGGATACAGCTGGAAATGGAGGAATGAGGCCATAACTGGTTCAAGGTAGAAGCCAAACATAGAGATACAGATTGGAAAATCATCAGTAAAATTATAGTTGATGCCACAGAAGTAAATGTTGCAACAGCATTGAGAAAGTATTACAGATTATGTCTTGGGGGAAATATTTGTAGAAACTTGGCAGGAAGAGAAAGATAAAGTAATAAAGGTGATAAAATGAAGTATTTTTTAGACTTCTTGAGATAAGGACTGAGATCTATTCATCTTTGATACCCGTGCCTGCCATAGAAGAAACACTCCCTAAGTATCTGTGAAATGAATGAATCATCATTGAAGAAAGGAACTAGCAGAGAACCATCTCAAACAAAGTAAAGGATAAAAGGGAGTTAACGTGGGGCGCCTGGGTGGCTCAGTTGTTAAGCGTCTGCCTTGGGCTTGGGGCGTGATCCCGGGGTCCTGGGATCAAGCCCCACATCAGGCTCCTCCGCTAGGAGCCTGCCTCTTCCTCTCCCACTCCCCCTGCTTATGTTCCCTCTCTCGCTGGCTGTCTTTCTCTGTCAAATAAATAAATAAAATCTTTAAAAAAAAAAAAAAAGAAAGAAAGAAAGGGAGTTAATGGTTATAGAGCATCCACTCTGCCCTCTGAAATACCTCAGACCAGAGGTTCCCAAACTTTCCCACTTCATGGCATCCTTAAGTTCTTGGTGATTTTTTTATGGCACCCCTGGGCCAAAAGAAAGACTGATTTGCCTTTAGGTCCAAAACAACTTAATAAGTATTTATGTTCTAATAACTTAGTAGCCATTTGAAAAAAAAAATACACCTAAATTGAAAATAATAGGAGCACCTGGGCAGCCAAGTTGATAGGGTGTCTGACTCGATTTTGGCTCAGTTCAGGACCTTAGGGTCGTGGGATTAAGCCCCAAGTTGAGCTCCACACACAGTGCAGAGTATGCTTGTCCCTCTCCCTCTACTCCTCCCCCCACTCATGCTCGCTCACGCTCTCTCTCAAATAAATGAAATCTTTTTTTAAAAAAGTTAAAAAAAAGAAACTAATATTTAGATTTCATTCTTATTAACCACAATTACTCCTAATGAGATATGTGCACCTATTAGATACAGCACAACTTCTCAAACCTCGGAATCTGACTGACACTGCCACCTTCATTTCCTGTTCGACATTATCTTCATGTGGTGCTTGCTTTTTATCACAACCACTGAAAGCTCAGCTCCATGAAGACAGGACATCATCGAAAGGAATGTAATGCAATCTAATGCTGAAACTGTAAATGACTTTGAGCTAGTAGTGCCTGTGGTATCCAAAAGATGTTGACTGCTTTGTGTTTCACTTAAAATAAATAAATAAATAAATTCTATTAATTAATTTATTTTAAGATTTTATTTATTTATTTGACAGAGAAAGAGACAGCCAGCGAGAGAGGGAACACAAGCAGGGGGAGTGGGAGAGGAAGAGGCAGGCTCCCAGCGAAGGAGCCTGATGCAGGGCTTGATCGCAGAACACCGGGATCACACCCTGAGCCGAAGGCAGACGCTTAACGACTGAGCCGCCCCAGCACCCCTCACTTAAAATTTAAAGTATTGTGTAGTGCCCTTGTGAGTTCACTGCACACCTCCAGGGAGCCCAGGTGGATCATCTGGTAAGTGTGTCTTCAAACTATTGAGAGGAGAGGATTCAAGGAATGGCAGTCAACAGTGCAAAGACACTAAAGAGGATAAGAATTTTTTAAAAAGTCTTTGGTTTTGGCAGAAAAAGAGACTTCAGCAAGTCTTTACATTTAAGTTCAGCAGAATGGCAATAAAGAAGGAGGAGTGCAGGGAATTAAGAAGGAAATTAATACAATGAAAGAGAAAGGAGAAAGAGCAGGCATCTGGTAATAAATAATGAAAGAAAGAGTGTATGGATACTTGAAGAGACAGCAAGTCCCATCAAGTATTTAACACTTATTTCCTCTCCCTTTTTTTTAAGTTTTTATTTACTTAAGTAATCTCTACACACAACATGGGGCTCAAACACACAACCCTGAGATCAAGAGTCACATGCTCCTCCAAATGAGGAGCCAGCCAAGGAGCCCTTAGATTTTTCTTTTTTTAGATGAAGAGAAATAAACATAATTTAAGGTAGGTCAAAAGGAGTTAATGAATAGAAAGGTAATGAAAAGAAAGATTTCACAAGTATTAAAGTGGGGAGGAAAAAAGAGATGGGATTCAGATTATAGTTAGATATAGCTAATTTTACAGTAATAGAGACAAACGCTACATCCAAGACTAAAGAATAGCGTTATTTCAAGCCTAATACAGGATAGCCTCAATTTCGTCCATAGAGCAGAGTGTGACACTTAGAGAGGAAATACCAAGGTATGGGGGAGTAAGGGCTAGGTGAAGCATTGTGGCACATTTACAGGGGCCTTGCAGAAAAAATAAAATGATGGGGCATAGAACACTAGAAACATTTATACATTAAATACAGACATTAAAAATAGATATTGTTTAATACTTAATGTCTTATGTTTAGAGCATTATCCAGAATACATACCTACTGGCACTCTGAAAATATAAAAAATGTTTACCTTACTCAGAAAAGTTAAACTTGTAGATGGTATTAATTGTGACAAAAATAGAATAAAGTAGTAAAGTATTAGTGTGGTGATTCATATAAACAAATACTGGAAGCACAGGCTAATGCAGATAGGTATTAATTTGAATGCTTTATGATATTCCAGACTGTTAGTTTTCCAAAGGAAATAAAGTTTAAATCACACAGGCAGAACTACTACTAATCCTAGTTAACTAGTATCATACAAAGTTTTAATTGCAAAACAACTGTAATTAAAGAATATTTACCTGAGCATCTATACTTTAACATTTTGGAATGATTGTCAGTTGCTAGAAAACTGATGACTTCTTTATTTATTATATCTGAACACAATGTAAATGGATCTGGAAAAAAAAAACTGCAACATGTAAGATTCTTCTGATTAATGCAAAAAGGACCTGACATTTACATGATATATTAATTCCCAAGATTTTCACAAACTTTAGCCCAGTACTACATATCCAGTCACCTTGGCAGATAAACAGAAGGGTTCTGGTTATCAGTAAAAGGTGACTGAGGCACTTACACCAGAAAGAGAGTCAAAGGTGTGGCTTACATGTTAGAGGGCAAATATACCAATGTACGTTTTTTGCTATATTAGTCACCAAATGTTTTCTTAAAAAATCAAAGAAGAAATATTTTTTAATCATACCTGTTACTGGTAACTGCTGCTGTCTATTTTTGACAACAGGAATTGGATGTTTAAAAACATGGTCACTAAAAGAAAACAGACACCAGATATTTAAAAGTAAACATACTGTTGGTGTGTGGACAAATGTTTCTGTAGGCAGTGGGGCAATTCTGGGTGTTTGGCAGGCAGAAGAAGATGAAACCAGGGTCTACCAAACTTTATGAAATTCTGCCAGAGTAGTGTTTGTAATGGTTATAGCTTCCTTTCCAAAAATGGAGTTAAATAAGACTCCAGGGGCGCCTGGGTGGCTTAGTTGGTTGAGCGTCTCCCTTGAGATCAGGTCATGATCCCAGAGTTCAGGGATCGAGCTCCATGTCAGGATTGAGCTCCATGTCCAGCTCCCTGCTTGGCAGGGAGTCTGCTTCTCCCTCTGCCCTTCACCCTGCTCGTGCTTGCTTGCTCTCTCTCTTAAATAAATAAATAAAATCTAAAAAAAAAAGAAAAACATAAGAATCCAAAGGGCAATAATACTGATGCCAGCAGAAACATGGGGAAAAAGTTATAAAAGAGGAAAACATGGGGCATCTGGCTAGCTTGGTCGGAAGAGCATGAGACCCTTGATCTCTGTGTAATGGGTTCAAGCCCCGTGTTGGGTATAGAGATTACTGAAATACATAAATAAACTTAAAAAAAGAAAGAGGAAAATGGGAAAGAATGAGGAGAAAAAAAAAAAGGAGAGAACATAATTGGAGAGCAAGAAGGCTGGCCCAAGAACATATATCAATGCTTTCCAATTCCACATCCCTGAGAAATCAAGTGAAAATTGACAACAAGAATGGTTTTGCAAAGGAAAAAAAGGGTGGTGATGATGTAATCCACCTCTCTAATATCCCATTCACCCTGCAATCTTCCCAGAATATAGCAGCATGCTCTTTGGTTTCCCTCCTGGCACAGTAACCATCAAGGAAGAAAACACAAGTAAGGGTTTAAGAAAAGCTACAATCCCAGGTCCCGCCCACAAGCTACCTGAGGGAGAAAGGACATCAAATGCAGATGAGGTGCAAGCAACAACTGAAAAGGCAGGCCTAAGCGAGATTTTCATCACACACTACTCCCTTTTATCAAATTAAATTTAGAAACTGTTTTTTTGCTACATTGCTAACGGATTATCAATGTACACATTGTTAACTTCAGGTACAGGGTTTCAGGTTAAGCTTTCTGAGTATCCTTTATAAAATTCAAATCTGATGTCATGCAATTTAAAATCCTCAATGGCTCCCGTGTCCTATGAGGGAAAACCAAAAATCCTGAGTATGACATGCAAGGCCCTAGATGAGCTGTTCTATATCTCCCCATCCAAACTCCCTTCTCAACATTTCCACTTGGGCTCCTCCCAAGACCATGTTTTATCATTTCTATATCCCAGGGCTTAACAGTGTGGCACATAGTATTGCACAAAAAATACTTGAATAAATACATAAAAGTTAGAAACAATTATTAAACTATACCTTGATTGAGAAACAGAATTCTTTTTTCCAAAAGTTGTTCCTTCATGCAAGTTTTGATTATAGCTTGAATGGGCTTTACCTAAAGTCTTACTTTGCCCACTCTCCCTATAACAAGCATTAACTGGATTTGCACTCTTTAACAGGGTCTTCATTTGGTGATCATTTGTACATGCTGTAGACAGAACTCCACGGAACTGGTAACTCTGAAGCTTTCTAGACTGGCTTTTATCTTTATCTTCTGCTGTAGGACCTCTGCCAATACTGTCTGCATGGAGGTGTTTCAGTGTAGTTTGAATATTTATGTTCATAGATGAAACATCATCCTTATCTTTTTCTCTTTGTATTTTTTCCTATAATGTAAAAATGAGAAGTAAATAATCTCAAGATAATCCACTTACTATATCATCTAATTTACACTCCCTTTAAATAATGTAGGAACAAAGTTCATGATTGCCAATAGAATATACATAGTGAAAGGGACAGTTTACATTAGAAGAAAAGGGAACATATTTAATAAATGATCTGGGGACAACTGGGTAGTCATCTGGGGAAAAAATAAATTGGATCCCTATCTCAGAATTCACAAAGTCAACTGAGCTAAATATTGTTATATAAAAAATGCAATGATGTTTTAAAAGAAAACACAGTATTTTAACACTGTTATGGGGAAGAAGACCTTTCCAAATATCACAAAGAATCAATAAAGCGTAAAAGAAAAAAACCAAAAATATTTTTTCAAAGTTCTGCTACAGACCAAGAACAATGTGGGTGGGTGGGGGAGGAACTCAAGAAAATAGGGTCAGAAGCCAAATGATAATCAGCACATATAGAAAGAATATGTCATACCTTGGGGTATGATTTTTCTATTAACATTTATAAAAAGCTACTAAATTGAAATGTGAAAAAGATTAACAATAGTGTAGAAAAATAGGAAAAGGAGATGAACAGTTAACAGGAAAGGAAATATAAATAGCTCTTAAACATATGAAAAAATGCCCCATCCCATTTGCAGTAAGAAAAATGCACAGTAAAACCAAAGAGACAGCATTCACCTAGGACACTGGCAAAGATCAAAAGCGTACAGGGAGACACTCTCATGCATTACAGGTGGGAGCATAAATTGTATAACTTTCACAGAGAAATAATTTGACAGTATCTTTCATAATAAAACCTGTGAGTATCTTTTAAAAAATCCTATAGGTATACTTGTGTAAAGGTAAGAACATCTTACTTTTATGTGAAAGCACTCAGATGAGTGCAAAATGCTAATGTTATTAACTGCAACACTGTTTGTAATAGCTAAAAGTTGGAAATAATCTAAATGTTCATAAGAAAGAGAGCTACCATATCCACCAATAGACTATTCCGCAACTGTAAATAAAGAATAAAGTGGGTGCCTGGCAGGTTCAGTTGGTAGAACATGCAACTCTTGATCCCAGGGTCATGAATTCAAGCCCCACACTGGGCATGGAGCTTACTTAAAAAAAAAAAAATTTTTTTTTTAGGGGTGCCTGGGTGGCTCAGTCGGTTGGGCATCCAACTCTCGATTTCAGCTCTGGTCGTGATCTCAGGGTCCTGAGATTGAGCCCTGGGTAGGCCCCACACTCAGCAGGGAATCTGTTTGGGATTCTCTCTCTCCCCCTCCTTCTGCCCTTCCCCCCAACATTTTCACTTTCTCTAAAATAATAAATTCTTTAAAAAGATTTACTTTTTAAAGATTTTCTTTATTGAGATAGAGCAAGAACAAGAGAGAGAGCAGGTGCAGGCACGCACACAAGCGGGTGGAGGGGCAGAAGGAGAGGGAGAAGCAGGCTCTCCACTGAGTAGGGAGCCCCATGCAGGGCTCAATCCCAGGACCCTAGGATCATGACCTGAGTCAAAGGCAGATGCTTAACAGACTGAGCCACCCAAGCGCCACTAAAAAAATTTTTTTTAAATAAAGAGAGATAAGTAAACAAGCAAACAAAGAGGGCTTCCAGTAAAGATGATGAATTTAATACCTCTATTTATTTTTTGTCCTTCCAAAAAAACCAACTGAAGAACAGTTTTCAAAAAGGCATAAACCCACAAAGACAGGGAGAAATGAAAGAAGAAATAAAGGCAACAAAAGTTTGGAAATTGGAAAGCAGAAAGGTGACTGATAACCTACTTAGCAGTTGTGATAAAGCTGAATCCAAAGCTGACAATGGGCCAAAGCTAAGAAACTACCTAGGATGGGCTGCCAAACACCCAAAGGCTTAGGAATTGGAGGTGCTGGAACATCTAGAATATGGGATGAAGATGGGGCTAAAAATAGGAAGACTGGATGAAAGTCTGTTTAAGAAACAGTTGGATTACAGGAGTGTCTAGGTGGCTCATTCGGTTGAGTGTCCAACTTTTGATCTCAGCTCATAGCTTGATCTCAGGGTTGTGAGTTCAGACCCGGCACTGGGCTCCAGGCTGGGCATGGAGCCTACTTAAAAAAAAAAAAAAAAGTAATTGCATTATTAGATCTTGACCCCCCCCCCCCATATATACACACTTAACAGGCAGTTGACTGACACCAGAAGGTCCCCTCCTTCCCCAAGGTTGAAAGGTGAATCTCTGGAAGGGATAAAACAGTTTCTACACTGAAGGACACCAAAGAAAGGTGAAGGCAGAATACTATTCAACAAACAAATCTAAGCAAATATTCACATACTGAATCCTAAGACCCACAAGCTCTCTTCTCCCATTTTGATTCCAGAAAACTGGTTGACAATCTCTAGGCAGGAGATCAGACATTGGAGGTTGTCCCCAAAAACGACCCATCTAACTAATCCTATGAGAATCCATAATCAACAAATTATCATAAAGACTTTCAGTATCTGACTCTTAAATAAAAGTAGCAACCAAAGACCACCAGAAATATGAAGAAAGCCAGAGACCAAGGAAGCAAGGAAGGAAGGGAGGGACGGAAAGAGAGGGACGGAAAGCAAGCAAGCAAGCAAACAGGCAAGCAAGCTCAGAGGAAAAAGATGGGAGTAGAAAGAAAAGAAAATTTAAAGATTTATTTGAGAGAGGAAGAGAGAGAGAGGGGGATTGAGAAAGAGTGCCCACACAAGCAGGGGCAGAGGGAGAGGGAGACAAGCAGTCTCCCTGCTGAGCGTGGAACCTGACATGGGGCTTGATCCCAGGACCCCAAGACCATGACCTGAGCACAAATCAAGAGTCAGATGCTCAACCAAATGAGCTACCCAGATGTCCCAGAAGAACAAAAATTTTTAATGAAAATTATCACTGAGGGGCACCTGGATGGCTCAATGGTTAAGTGGCCTATTCTTGGTTTTGATTCAGATCACCATCTCAGGATCTTGGGATTGAGCCCTGTGTTGTCGGGCTCTGGGCTCAGAGGGAGTCTGCTTCTCTGCCTTTCTCTCCCTCTCCCTCTCCCTCCACTCATGTTCTCTCTTTCAAATAAATAAATAAAAATTAAAAAAAAAGAAAATTATCATTGATATATTTAAGAGAAGAATGTCAATGATATCTTAAGTCCATGAAATAAGAGCAAGATCATTTGAATGGAGTAAAAAAGAGGATTTAGTAACTACAAATATAATAGCAGAAATGAAAACAAATTTGTTTAAAAAGTAAATATGAGAACACTTCCTAAAATGTAGAAAAAAGAGGATGACCTGGACTCCAGGGAACAGGAAATCAAATTAGGAAGGATAAAAAGAGTATCTATGAGATGATGGTAAAGGAGTATCACAGGGTAACGTTTGTATACTTGGCCTGCGGAGTATACTAGTTATTAACTTATTGCTCCTCAACTCCTAACCCCACCTTCCTTGCCCTACATTGTAAAACTGAAACTAGACTCGACGGACTGCTACTCTACGACTAGCATTGATGTTACTCTCTGTTATTAGCAAGTGCTGGAAGGACAATACAAGACTGCAAGAGAAACAAGGGACTTTTTCGCCTTTTGCTGTTCTGTTGTTTGAGTAGTGGCAAGGAAGTAGATGCACTATGAGAGAGGTTCATAATTTCTTTAAGGTATAACTGTCCAGTGATTCCACTCCTAGGTATTTACCCAAGAGAAATGAAAATGTAAATTTTACACAAAGAAGTGCAAGCCAATGTTCACAGCAGCATTATTCAGTGGCCAAGATCTAGAAGCAATCCAAATATCCATCAACTGGTGAATAAACAAGTTGTAGTACATCCATACTATGGAATATTCAGTCCGCAATAAAAAGGAACAAATATTGATAAAACAACATTGGTGGATCTCAAATATATTACACATTAAGTAAAAGAAGTCAAACACAAAAGATTATATAACATATAATTCCATTTATGTGAAATTATAGAAAAAGAAAATTAGTGATAGAAAACAGATTAATGACTGCCTGGGCCTGAAGAAGGGGAATGGGACTGTCTACAAAAGGACACAAGAAAACATTTTAGGTTGAATGAACTGTTCTATTATCTTAATTGTCATGATAGTTATGCAATAGTATAAAATTATCATAACTCAAACTGTTTATTTAAAATGTGTGATTACCATTGTATATAAGTATCTTAATAAAAAATATTTCAGAAAAATGATTGTTTAAAGCAAAAATAATAACATTACTGAGCAGTTTATAACAATGTAGCAGTAAAATAATATATGGCAAGAAGAGCACAAAGAACAAATGGAAATGTAAGCATGCTATTTCAAGCATCTTACGATATATATGAGTGGAATAATATTAGTTGAATATAGACCATGATCAGTTAAAGATATACAGTATAAACCCTAAAGCAACCACTTAAAAAAACAGAAATGTTTAGCCAATAATCTAAGGTGAGCTAGAATATTTTAAAATAAATAATATAAACAAAGAAAGGAGAGTAGAAAAAAGGAACAAAGAACAAATGGTACAAATAGGAAAAAAGTAGCAATATGGTAGACTTAAACATACCAATACTTACATGAAACATAAATGAAGTGATCATAACAATTAAAAACTAGAAATTGTCATACAGGATAAAAGACCAAACTATATGCTGTCTACAAGAAACCCATGCTAACTACAAAGACATAGATTACAAGTAAAGAATATGTCCATCAAGGAATGGATAAATAAAATGTGATATATCCATACAATGGAAAATTATTTGGCCATAAAAAATTGACTATAGTTGCACATATCTGTAAATATACTAACACTACTGAACTGCATACTTTAAACAGGCAAATTGTACGGTATGTGAATTACAACTCAATAAAGCTTTTTGAAAAAGGAATGAAATACTGATAAAAACATGCATAAACCTTACCAACATTATGCTAAATCAAAGAAGCCAGTCACAAAAGCCCACGTTATACGATTCAATTTATATAAGAAGTCCAGAATAGACAAATATATAGAGACAGAAAATAGTTTAGTGGTTGCCCAGGCTGGGGAGGTGGGGAGAATGGATGGGGGAAATAGGAAGGCTGACTGCTGAAAGGTATGAGATTTCTTTTTGGGGTGATAAAAATATTCTAAGATTGATTGTAGTAATGGTTGCACAATTCTGTGAGTATACTAAAAACCTATGAAATGTATACTTTAAACAGGTCAATTGACTCGAATGTGATTTACATCTCAGTAAAGCGGTTACATATTTATGTGTGTTTTGTGTGTGTGTGTGTATATATATATATATATCAGGATGTCTATTCTAGAGTTGTCTACACTGGTCACAGATTGAATACAATCTGAATGTCCCTCAACAAAAGACTAGTTAAATAAATTTATAATCATCTATAATAATATTAGTCATTTAAAAAATGAAATTACTATTATACTAAGTCGAGCACTATGCTTTTATTTTTATAAATGCTTGAACAGGGGCGCCTGGGTGGCTCAGTCAGTTGAGTGTCCAACTCTTGACCTCAGCTCAGGTCTTGATCTCAGGGTCATGAGTTCAAGCCCTGTGTTGGGCTCCACACTGGGCTTGGAGCCTACTTAAAAATAAATAAATAAAAATAAAAATGCATGCACATACAAAGACACTAAGCATACACACACAGAAAAAATACTGAAACATGCATATACACATGTAAAGAGAGGAATTATTACTTCTTCATCCTTTCTCTCTTATTATACAAACATTAGGTCTCTATCTTCCATGTCTCTTATTTTTTCAGTCATCATTTTCCACCTTCTTTTTTTTTAAGATTTTATTTATTTATTTGACAGAGAGAGCCAGTGAGAGAGGGACCACAAGCGGGGGGAGTGGGAGAGGAAGAAACAGGCTTCCAGTGGAGGAGCCTGACGTGGGGCTCAATCCCAGAACGCCAGGATCACGCCCTGAGCCAAAGGCAGATGCTTAACGACTGAGCCACCCAGGTGCCCCCAATTTTCCACCTTTTAAAGATCCTTTTTTCCTATGTTCAAAGATGGTTTCTCAAGTGTCAACTGAATTTTAAATTTGAAACCATTAAAATCTGGGGCACCTGGGTGGCTCAGTTGGTTAAGCATAAGACCCTTGATTCTGGCTCAAGTCATGATCTCCTGGGTCATGGGAGCAAGCCCTGTGTCAAGCTCCATGCTTAGCGGGGAGTCTGCTTGAGATTTTCCTTCTCCCTCTGCCCCTCTCCCCACTCACAAGCTCACTCTCTCTCTCACTAGAATAAATTTTTTTAAAAAAATTAAAACATAAAAAATAACTTAGGAAGAAAAACCTTTACCCTCCAACCTCTACTGTAGAAAAACACTTGAAAAAAGTTCTATACTCTTTGAAACAAAAAAGCCAACCTCATTTCTTTCTCTTTCAAGCTGTTCTATTCTGTGTAGAATTTCCTTTGCTTTCTTCCAGTACTCTTCAAGATTCTTCTCTTTCATATTTACATCTTTTAATTGTTCTTCATTTTCATCAAAAGAATATTCTCCTAGACTTAGAGATAATTTCTCAGCTTTGTAATATGGGAAAAAATAGTGAATTTATCCATTACTAGAATTTTTTTTGACACTTTAAATGTAATTTTAACACTTTAAATAAGGACTACCTCATACCCCACACACCCTTCTAAATTTTGCCCATGCAGACTATCTTAATTGTTTAAGTGGTACTAAGAATAAATGGAAAGCAAGTGCTTGGCAGAAGCCCAAGCCCCAGTCATAAATCAGACTTTACTCATCAGAGTTATAGGAGAAAGAAAATAAGTTGAGTGTCCAACTCTTGAAAATATGTTACGGCAGGTACATAAACATCCCCAAGTATGTGGATATTGGTTTTAGGTTGTTGTTGTTTTAACAGTTTTCATAGAGCGGTTCCTTCGTTTAATCTTTTAAGTTTTCTTTTTACATATTGCAGCAGCAATTTTTCTTCCAAAGACCAACTCAATGGCCATCATTTCTTCAATGCATGCTCCCTCCTATCACAGGGTCTTTGTGCCTCACTGTTACTTATGGCTGGCCTAGTTAACACTATACGTTCAGATCTCAGCTCAAGAATCACTTCCTCCGAAGCCTTTTCTGCTCCAAGTCTAGGTCACAGTCTTTTGTTATATGCTAAGATCTATGCTCCATCCATTCCTAACCCATAGGTTAATATATAATAATTCATTCATTTTTGAGATTATTCAAGGACTATTTATCTAGTTAAATGAAGCTCTATGAGTGCAGACTGTTGTCTCATCACTGTATCCCTAAAACCTAGCACAGTGCCTGGCAAATAATAGCCACGCAAACACTTTTTTAAATAAATGAACAAATGTATTTTATATTATAATTTAACCATAAGTCACCTGTAGGCCTCAAATTTAAGTCCTACAACTAAATTGTCCACATTGCATAAAATAAGTGAATTATCTATACTGTTGCTCTCTTTCAGACAGGTTGAAATGCTAAAATACTCTTGTTGTCATATCCAAATTATATACTCTGCTTTTCAAATTAAGAAGGGCCTGGGAGCCTAAAGGGTTTGGCTCATCAAAGCAGATATAAATTCCCCTTCACAAACTTTGGTGTTTTTTTTTTAAGTAACAATAAACTTACCAATTTTTTTGCAATTGTGAAGCACAAAAGTGGCAGCTTTGTTTAGTTCCTCATTCTGCGATTCAGTTAAGGCTTGTATCATGAGTGGAAGCCCATTGTTTTTAAAAAGATCATACTGATTTTCCTCTGGAAAACATATCAAAAATGAAAATAGAAAATATAGTTATTTTTTCATAAACTATCTGCCTAAGGTCATAATTCTTCTTTGTGATAATTATGAACATAGTTTAAATCTTAATATAGAATAAATAATTTCAAAAGTATTTTCCATTTAGGAAATAATCTTCTGACATAAAATACTTGTCTCGTAAGTGCTAATCCCTGAAATATAGCCACAGAGTAGTCATACCCCGTAGGAGTAAAAAAATAGCTCTCACCTGGTTTAAACAAAGGTATAGTTGAAAACAAAAAAGGTATAGTTGTCAGATTAAACCTTTAAAAGGCAGAATAAATCCAGAGTGCCTGGGTGACTCAGTTGGTTAAGCGTCTGACTCTGGATTTGGGTTCAGGTCATGATCTTAGGGTTGTGAGATCAAGCCCCATATCGGGGTCCACGCTGGGTCCGGAGCTTAAGATTCTTTCTCTCCCCCTCTTCTCCTCCCTTTCCTCCCCCTCTCTTAAAAAAAAAATGGAGCTAAGAAAGGAGGAACACAAGGAGGAATCTATTCCAATTACGTTGGTGAAAGATGTCAAGGGGCTGAGGGCCTAAACTGGAACTGGGCACAAGGGAATAAGGAGGGGTATGGATGAAGGAGGATGAGGAACAAAATGACTTGTTTGAGGCCTGAATGACTTAGAGAAAGACAGTACTTTTAAGCCTCTCATATGAAAATAAGGAAAAAACCAAAAGTGGATTTCTACTCCACTGTTTTAATAAGCACACTAAATAAATTCAGTACTAACCACAATCCTCTGTGCAATGACCAAGAGTAAGTATGATGCTAAATTTTTCTCCTGAATCCAGACTTTCATGAAGCAGTAATGTCAGAAGTTTTGAAACAATCTGATACTTGGATAGTATTACTCCAAAAGTAGCTATTAGTATAAAATAGGAAAAAAAGTATAAACTTAAAACTTGTAACTATATATATGCTACTTGTCAGAACTTATCCTGGGAGAACAATATCATATCAATATAATATCTAATATTCATATCTCATATATGTGTATGTATGTGTGAATATAAATAAATGTAAAAAGATAATGGCTTATATAGCCCTCATTAATCCCTTTCCAAACTAAAGACAGTTTACTAAGTTATTTTCTGAAGAATGGTTTCTTCTTAATTATCGTGCATAATGCTGTGAAGTATGAAGTAATAATACTACCTTCTAAAAGCTGAATATACTTACTCTCACCTTACATACTCCTTCTTATCTAGATGGACTATAGACCTTCCTAAGTAACTAATTCCTGCCAATCACTGAAATACATTAACTGGCTATGGTTCTACTGATGTTAATACACACCTGAAGCTATGATGTTATGTTACAAAATTCAAGAAGCTGACATTTTAAGCTATACTTCTAACAGGGTTTTTAACAGAGTTCACACAGCATCTAACAATATTGATATCAACAATAAGGTTGTGAATTCTTTAAGGGACTATGTCTTAATCATTTTTGTATCTCTAGAGCTCACAAGAAGCCCAGGACAAAACAGGCCCTTAATTGATTTTTTTACAAATCATCTACTTATTTTTCAGTTATTTGTGAGTTGCTTATTACAGAGATTTACAGACTAGCATTTCTCAGCATCTGTGTATGTGACAAGCAGCCATGGGTTCAAGTCTGAGTCCACCACACACTAGTTATGGCTGGGTGAGTCAGGCCTCATACTTATCAGAAAGAGGAATACCTTAATTCTTGATATAATTTTTAAAAATCATAAATTGGGTTTTCCATTGCTTATGTTTCCAAGATGTCCCTTCATTTCTCACCTAAAGCTTTTCATTTAATACTGCTTTTTCAATGAAACAAAGGTTTAGAAATGACAGATTCTTATCTTGTTCTATCATTAGACCTGAAGTCAGAAGACCTCGATTTGAACCCATAGGGAAGTCATAATCTCCAATGAAAACAAGGAGTTAGACTAGATAATTTTTAAGTCTCCCTCCCGCTTGTGAGACACTGAAAGTCCAATCTATATTTGTGTTCGATCTATCATTTCAACACTCACCATGCTGAATTCAAACAAAACTCAATTGTAGAAAAATTACTAAGCATGTTCACTCACGATTATCAGCAATACATGCATCCACTGTCTTTGTCACCACCACTGCAAGCTTAGCACTGGAAAGAGTCTTGTGTGAATCTGATTCCAGTTGCACAAGAACTTGAGACAATACATCCAGTCCACCCACAGATATAAAGTATTTCTGAACATATGCTTAAGGAATAAAGTAGCAAAACTATTAATACCTCAAAGAAGACAAGTGTATGGTTCCACTCAATTAATTTGCACTAAATATGACATTAACATGACTTTTTCAAATACTAAAAATTCCAAAATTAAAGAATGAAAAATCCAATCTTTACCTGTGCATATACACAATCATAAAATGGATCATTTAGGCAAGAAACGAACTTTTACATAGAACAACTACATATACACAGTGTCCCCTGTGTGTTAGGTATGCTTTTTGTTTCACTTAGCAAGAACTGGTATATTTTGCAAGAATGACATTAGTAAACTCGAAGTCCTTCAATAGAGCTATGAAGAATAGATTCATTCATTTAGCTTGGTATTGCAATTAGCAAGCTGCCTATTTTCTGAATTCCAACATAACTCATTCCTTAGATTGCTTGAATCTACAAAGGGCAAAGAAATTATTCCAAAGGAACACATATTTTTTCCATCTTATTTAAGCCTAATTCTTTTACTTCTTAGAACATAAAATTATATTATCGAGAGTCATAACAACTATTCCAAGCAAAGACTCAGTGAAAAATACATTAAAAAAAAAAGTTTGAACTGTCTTGTTCTGCTGTTAAAAATGATTCTGATAGGAAAGTACCCACGGGTCTGTGCATTCAATAGTTTTCACAGCCCCTATACAACCAGTGGGTTTACAAGCAAATGGATACACGGGTTAGTGATTATAATTCTGCCACAAATCTTCTTCCCAGTCTACCTTAGTATCACAAACTGAGCCAAGATGATTTTGTTTTAAAGATTTTATTTATTTGAGACAGAGCAAGAGAAAGAGCACAAGTAGGATGAGGGGCAGAGGGGCAGAGGGAGAAACAGGCTCTCCGCTGAGCAGGGAGCCCGATGCGGGACTTGATCCAGGGAATCTGGGATCATGACTTGAGCCAAAGGCAGGCACTTAACCAAGTGAGCCATCCAGGCACCCTGAGCCAAGGTGATTTAAATGAAAAAAAATTACTTTTTATGTTGTTTGATAAAACACAAAGATCTTAATCTAAAAAAAAAACCATCAAGTTCAGGGACACATGGGTGGTGCAGTAGGTTAAGCCTCTGACTACTGGTTTTAGCTCAGGAGTGATCTCAGGGCTGTGAGATTGAGCCCTGTGTTGGGCTCTAGGCTCAGTGCAGAGTCTGCTTGGGATTCTCTCTCCTCCCCCTCTGCCCTTCCTGCTCGTACTCTCTCTCAAATAAATAAATAAATATTTAAAAAATATGTATTAAAAAAAATGAGGTTCAGAATTTTCTACATCTGGGAAAGAAACTGTTAGGAAATGTTACTGAAGGATAAGCAAACATTTTCAGTATTATGGAGACTCCAAAACAGGTTTCTTTTCTGCATTTTCATTAAAAAAAAAAATTCTTGAAAAAAGAAGTATTTTTAAATGCTTAGATAAAAATGGCACTGTGTTACTACATTTTCTAGTAATAGCCTATGTAACAAAAATTCAGGCTTATAAGCATAAGAACATCTGAGTCTACACTTGTAAACTGAATATTTCAAATTTTATCTAATCTATATTTCATACCAGTTTGCTAAGTATAATGAGGTCCTAAAATTATTACTATTTCAAGATGACTTTTAGAGAAAAAGGAAATGTCAAAACATCATGGAAAGAGAATCCAATTTTTAGAATTACAGAGGTAATTTCCTCCGCATGTGAAACATGACTATTTGCTTTAAATCTGTGAATATAAGTACACACCAACAATGTGTGAGAAAGTTCTAGTTGTTCCACATCTTCATCAACATTTAATATTACTAGCCTTTCTGTTTTTAGGCATGACGTGAGTGTGTAGTGGTATCCCTGGGGTTTTAGTTTGGATTTCTCTGATGACTAATGATTTTGAGCATCTTTTCAAAAATTTTTTCATTGCTTAGTTACAATTTAATATTCATATCTTCTTTGGTGAAGTTATTTGTCCAAATTTTGCCCATTTTTTAAATCATTAGGTTGTTTTATGTCCTACCGATTTATAGGAGTTCTCTATATATTTTGGGTACAAGTTCTTTAACAGATGTACATTTCACAAAAATTTTCTCCTGGTCTATGGCTTCCCTTTTCATTTTAACATGGTCTTTTGAAGAGTTAAAGCTTTCAATTTCACGGACGTCCAAATTCTCATTTTTTCCTTAGTGGCTCATACTTTTTGTGTCCTAAGAAATCTTTGTCTTCTCCCAAGTTATGAATATTTGTTCCTATGTTTTTGTCTAGAAGTTTCACAGTTTTAGTTCTTACACTTAGGTCTGTGGATCATTTCAGGTTAATTTTTGTAAACAGTATAAAATTGGGTTGAAATTCATTATTATGTGTATAGATATCCACTCTTTCCAGCACCATTTGTTGAAAAGACAAATTACCACATGGAATTATTATGGCACCTTTTCAGAAAATCAATGACTATATATGTGTGGGTCTATTTCTTGGTTCTGTATTTTGTTCCATTGATCTAATATGTCTACACTTAAACCAATGCCCCACTTTCTTCATTACTGTATGATAAGTACTGAAATCAAGTAATATAAATCCCATAATTTTGACCTTTTTCAAAACAGTTTTGACTATCCTGCCCCTTTGCATTTCCATGTAAATTTAGAATCACCTTGTCAATTTCTATAGCAATGCCTGCTAGTATTTTGATGGGGAATGCCTTGAATCAAAAGATGAATTTGAGAAGTGACATTCTAATAATACTGAGTCTTACAATCCATAAGTATAATTTATCTTTCATTAATTTAGGTTTTCTTTATCTCAGCAATGTTTCATAGTTTTCAGCATACAGACATTGCACATATTTCATGAAATATATCCCTAAGAAGTTTTTTGATATGATTGTAAACAATAGTGTAAGTTCCTGATTGCTTGTTGCTACTACACAGAAATACAGTTGATTTCTGTATATGACTCTGTATCCTGTAACCTTGCTAAAATCATTTATTCGCTCCTGTAGTTTTATTGTAGATTCTTCAATCACGTCACATATTAATAAATACTGTATTTTCTTTTTCCTTTTTCAATCTCTATGCCTTTTATTTTCTTGACTTATTTCACTGGCTTGAAGGCCCAGTAAAATTTAAAGCAGTGTGAGTGGCCATCCTTGTTTTTTTTCAATCTTGGGGTTGGTGGGGGGGCACATTAAGTCATTCACCATTAAATATGTTAGCTGTGTTTTGTAGAGGCCCTCTATCGCATTGAGAAGTTCTATCTACTTCTAGTTTACCAAAAGCTTTTGTCACAAATATATGTTGAACTATGTGAAAAGCTTTCCTTGCATCCTTTTAGAGTATTGTATAGTTTTTCTTTTCTGTCATAGCCTGTAAATATGGTGAATTTTCCAATGTACAACCAATCCTAAATTCCTAGGATAAATGTCACTTTGTCATAATATATTATCCTTTCTGTATATTGCTGGATTTGATTTGCTAATATTTTTTTACATTTTAATTATATATATATTTTGAAATTTCTTTAAGTAAGCTCTGTACTCAATGTGGGGCTTGAACTCATGACCCCAAGATCAAGAGCCACATGCTCCACAGACTGAGCCATCCAGGCCCCTGATTTGTTAATGTCTTGCTAAGGATGTTTGCATCTATATTCATAAAGGATATTCTTTTTAAAGATTTTATTTATTTATTTGACAGAGAGAGAGACAGCCAGTGAGAGAGGGAACACGAGCAGGGAGAGTGGGAGAGGAAGAAGCAGGCTTCCCAGCAGAGAAGGGAGCCCGATGTGGGGCTCGATCCCAGGACCCTGGGATCATGCCCTGAGCCAAAGGCAGACGCTTAACGACTGAGCCACCCAGGCGCCCCTATATTCATAAAGGATATTGACCTATAGTATTCTTGTGAGGTCTTTTTCTAGTTTTAGTATGGGAATAATGCTGACCTAAAATGTGTGGGGAAAGGGGTGCTTGGCTGGCTCAGTCAGTAGAGCATGCAACTCTTGATCTTGAGTCATGAGTTCGAGCCCCATATCGGGCATGGAAATAACTAAACTAAACTAAAAATATCAAAATGTGTTGGAAAGTGTCTTTCACTTCCATTTCCTGATAATTTATGTAGAATTTATTTTCCTTAAATGTTTGGCATAATTCACCAGTGAAGCCATCAGGGCCTGGAAATTCCTGTTTTAGGTTTGAACTACAAATTCAATTTCTTTAATACATATAATAATATTCAGGTTATCTATTTCTTCTGAATGAACTTTGGTGGTTGATGTGTTTCAAAGAATTTATCCAATTCGTGTAAGTTGTCAAATTTAGTGGCATAAAGTTGTTTAGATTATTTCTTTATTATCCTTTTAAGATCTGTGAAGATCTAGACTGGTATCACTTCTTATTCCTGATATTAGTAATTTGGGTCCTCTCTTTTTATTTTGTGGTTAGTTTGGCTAAAGGACCCATTTCACTGATTTTTTTAGAGAACTAGCTCTGGCTTCATTGATTTTTCCCTATTCTGGTATTTTTCTATTGCATTGATTTCTGATCTTCTCTTCATTTATTTCCTTCTTTACTCTGAGTTTAACTTGATTTATTTTCTAGTTTCTTAGGTGGAAACTAATATAATTGACTTGAGAGCTTTCTTCTTTCCTTATACAAGCTGTAGTGCTATAAATTTCCCTCCAAACACTGCTTTTGCAGCAACCCAGCTTTTATATTTTTATTCATTCATTCATTCATTTATTTTTAGCAACCCAGTCTTTTAATGTTGTATTTCATTATCATGCAGTTAAAAACATTTCTAATTTCTTCATGACTTATTCTTTCACTCATGGATTTGTAGGGGGGTTTTTTAGTCTATTTTTTAGCACTGAGTTGTTTAATTTTCAGATATTTGGGACTTTTCTACATGTTTTATTTTTATTCATTTCTAATTTAATTATATGTGATCTGAGAATATACTCCGTGGGGTTTCAGTTTTGCTATCTAGTTGCTCTTTTTCGTGATTGTATCCAAGGAGATTCAAAACTATGCTGCTACCTCCAACCTCCCAATTATCTACCTAACAATGTCTACTTTCAAGATTTTCCTATCTGTAATAGTCTAAATGCAACCAAAATGACCCAACGTACTGTAATAAAATGATCCCATTAATTCATTAATTCAATAATAAACTCAATAGGTTTTTGTTATGCTTTGAACTATGTTTATTCAAGTTAAACTAGAGAATAATGAATACTTACTGTTATTTGCAAGAGTGAGTCCAATAAATGAGCAAACAGGGCGAATTATCTCAGGTTTGATACAATTTATTAGCCAGTCATTAGCATGTGGGAAAAGTGAACAGCAAAGCATTTGATTTTTATCTGAAAGGAGACAAAGTCAATCATGTTTTAATATATTTGGAAAATATCAGTTCATTTGTTTTTATTTTATTTTTATATTTACATATTTTAGATAATTACCATTTTGAGGATTGTTGACACAGACACACAAAGTACTACACACTGAAGACCATAACTGATAGCTTTGGAATGCATTTTTATCCGACAAATCCAACTCATATTTTGAAAGAACTGTCCTATTTGGTTAAAAAAAAAGGAGGAAGCAAATTAAAATAAATGTGTTAAAGTCTTAATAACAACAAAAATTTATATTTTCTTACCTGAACAACTGTGTCAGAACTGTAATACAACCTGTTTCTCTTACAAGTGTTTGTCCAGTCCCTTAAAAAAACAGACATATAATACACAAATATGACTTTTGTTTATAAATAATTTTGCAGAAATGAAAAACATTTAAGTAGTATTTTTAATAAATAACTTTTAATCACTTTGAAGTATTACAAAGTATAACACAGAATTACAAGAGAAAAATCTGTAATCAGGGTTATACATTACCCATGCTCAGAGAATGACAGCATTCAAATTTCCTCCAAAAATGAAACAAAATTTTAGCTAAGAGCTACATGAAATTTAAGGCCTTTGTTAGCTGATAAAATAAACAATGTAACTAAATGGCTAATTCAGTGGAAAATCAACCAAACTAATCATCAAATGCCTCTTTTGCTTTTAAAGCTGCTCCTTTTCAATGTTAAATAACACAAATCTCTTTACTACTTCTTAAAATTAATAAATATCTAACAGTTAAGTGTATGTGATTCTCTTTTCTTTAAAGCTAGTAGTTCTCAGAAGTTAGTAAGATTTTTAAAAAGACACTGATACAGGGGCGCCTGGGTGGCTCAGTTGGTTAAGCGTCTGACTCTTGATCTCAGCTCAGGTCTTAATCTCAGGGTTGTGAGTTCAAGCCCTGCATTGAGACCAGGCGTAGAGCCTACTTGAAAAGAAAAAAAAAAAAAAGACATTGATATAAAGACTAGAGTAAAAGGGACAAAGACTATTTCAATTCATTATTTTTTTTTAAATGTTTCTACACCATAAAAGAATGTACTTACTATTATTTGAAACTAGAACCAAAATAACATAGACAGACATTCTTTTCAAATTTGTGTTTGAATCATCATTAGATAAGAACCAAGTTAAGTCTTCAAACAATTCTGAAGTGCACAAAGTCTGCTGACAGTAAACTGAAAAATAAAAATATAATTTCAATTTCTATGTATTAGCATAACTTTTAAAATATGCTGAACAAAATATAAAGTTGCCAAACAGATGGTTCTCAATCAGATCTTATTTCGTTGACATTTATTAGTCATGCAACAAAATTTCTGACAAATTGATATGTGCTTACTCAATTAGCAGACCAAAAAAGCAGTACCTTAATCAGAAGTACTTGACTGAGGTTCCAAAACATGTACATAATCTCCTAGAATTTCTAATAAAAACCTAACTAGGGATGCCTGGGTGGCTCGGTCAGTTAAGCATCTGATTTGGGCTCAGGTCATGACCCTGGGATCCTGGGATCAAATCCCACATTGGGCTCCTTGCTCAGTGGGGAGCCTGCTTCTCCCTCTGCCTGCCACTCCCCCTGCTTCTGCTTGCTCACTCTCTCTGGCAAATAAATAAAATCTAAAAAAAACAAAAAAACAAAACCCCAAACCTAAATGAACAAAAAAGTAAAATATGAAAAAAAATTTCAGAGGATGGGTAAGTAACAAAACATAGCAAGAGAAAAATTTTTTTAAAAATTCAGAAACCTGCTTTAGAAGATAGACAAAGGATACTTGTGTTATTTTTTAAGAACTTTCTGGAAATAAAAATATCTTTTCAAAAAGCAAAAATGATACCTGACAGTAGGGTTGTGTGTGTGTATGTGTGTGAGATAATAATATAATAAACAGTTTTTTAAAAATAATTTGAGAGGGCACCTGGCTGGCTCAGTCCGAAGAGCATGTAACTCTTGATCTTAGGGGTGATGAGTTTGAGCCCTACATTGGGTGTAGAGATTACCAAAAAAAATATAAACTTAAAAAAATAAAATCTTTAAAAAAATAATAATTTGAACACAGAGATATAATTTGTATTTTATCCAGTATTTAGAACCAGCTATTAGATTTTCTCTCAAAGGCAAGGACAGCGTATCATTTATCAGAATGATTAGCACACAGCTTGCTTCCTACCAAATGATGAAGAAATATTTATGGA
Source organism: Ursus arctos (assembly GCF_023065955.2). Lineage (NCBI taxonomy): Eukaryota > Metazoa > Chordata > Mammalia > Carnivora > Ursidae > Ursus > Ursus arctos. The sequence goes on from NW_026622863.1 coordinate 22,021,043, forward strand.
TGAAAATTTAAGGGGCATCTGAGTGGTTAAGCATTTGCCTCTTGATCTCAGCTCAGGTCTTGAACTCAGAGTCATGAGTTCAAGCCCCACATTAAAAAAAAAAAAGAATGAAAATTTAAGAATAGAAAGTTGTTTGACAAACCAATACTTTAGATTCAACTTTATTTTGGGTATACTATAGGAAAATGTTTTCCTGTACATGAATTTCTATACCCAGAGTATATTTATCCATATACAAGATGTTGTAAGTTATCTTCGTCTTTTGATTCAAGTACCTAGATATACAGAGAATGAACTTAATAGAAAAACCAGAGCTAGACCCAACATATATGGATACTGATGAAGTACTAATAGCATATCAAATCAACGTGAAAAAGATCTTTTTAATAACAAGCGTTAGAATAGCTGGATTACCATATAAAAAAGATGAAACTGGAGCATGCATCATGCCATACCCCAGGATAATTCAAAAAGGAAAATGTAAATATAGTAAAAAATAAAACCATACTAGTACCAAAAGTCAATGTGGGTGGATTCCCCTAGAATCTTACAGTATGGAAAACTTTCCTATGACTAAAAATCCAGAAGCAAAAAGGGGAAAGAATGATGAATTTTTGTAAAAATAAAAAACTTTTGCATGACCAAAAAAAGTACAGTAGAAGACAAAGAAAAAAATGTTTCCGACTAACAGCAAGAAAAACTGTGAAAGATTTTGACACGATTACTGAATGTCCCATCTAGCACACCCTTCTAGATTATCTGTGTCTTTACTATCTTTGGGCTACTTTACATCTCTGTAAATTGTAGAAAACTGATAGCAATCCAAGTCATCCTTTTAAAAAATTTTTATTTATTTATTTATTTAGAGAAACGCGAGCACACGAACACTCATGCATGAGCAGGAGGGGCAGAGGAAGAGGGAGAGAGAATCTCACATAGGGCTCAATCTCACAACCCTGAGATCACAACCTGAGCCAAAACCAAGAGTCAGACACTTAACCAACTGCACCACCCAGGTGCCCCAGGTTATTCTTGATCATAGAAATACAAAACATTTTGGCCAGTAGAATGCAACTGACTGTTGCCCCACAGATACTGACCAGTTATATGCCTACTTATAAATCCATTTCAACATTCTCTAATGCCTATGCTTTTTTTTTATCATTGCCTTTGAAACAGTTGTCATATTTTACTAGTTCCTTCATTAGTTAATAATTGGCATGCACGAATTTAAATAAATAAATAAAATACCTGGATAAAACTATCCAGACATGTAAAAAAGGAACTTAAATCTAAAATCACTTTTTAGTAGTTTGTTAAAATATAGCACAATGCCTGAAGGATAATGAAAAAAAAGTTTTCATATTTTACCATTTTGTTCTGCAACAGCTCCTAATGTGTATAAGGCTGCTTCTTTTACCATGCTATGTTCACTTGCCTTTGCAAGATTTTTTACAAACATCAAACCACCAATTTCCCGAAAATAAACACCTGCATTACCTATAGGGTGTGCAGACAAAACAAAACATAAATGGTATTATGAATCTTGTAAGGAGAAAATAAATCACATGAACATAGTAACAAAGCATGCAGAGTAACTGACTCAAAGAGAAAGAACTATGCATATTTCATATACCACAATACTAAAGAACAAGAATCACAGATAAAAATTCACTATCATGTCTTACTGTTTTGTTGACAAATTGAATGAATAGTGACCAAAGCTTCCTTTTGTGAGAAAGGGTTGTCCATTTGATACTTCAGGCACTCCAATAGTAAGTTTAGGTCAGTCTTCATTTCTGAAGAAAAAAAATTTCATTTTTTTTTAAACCAAATGTTTCCTTTCAAAAACTAACCTTTTTTTTTTTTTAATTTTTTTTTATTATATTATGTTAGTCACCATACAGTACGTCCCCGGTTTCCGATGTAAAGTTCGATGATTCATTAGTTGTGTATAACACCCAGTACACCATGCAATACGTGCCCTCCTTACTACCCATCACCGGTCTATCCCATTCCCCCACCCCCCTCCCCTCTGAGGCCCTCAGTTTGTTTCTCAGAGTCCATAGTCTCTCATATTTCATTCCCCCTTCTGATTACCCCCCTTTCTTTATCCCTTTCTTCCCTTACCGATCTTCCTAGTTCTTATGTTCCATAGGTGAGAGAAACCATATGATAATTGTCTTTCTCTGCTTGACTTATTTCACTTAGCATTATCTCCTCCAGTGCCGTCCATGTTGCAGCAAATGAAAAACTAACCATTTAAATTTCACTTTCTAAATATATCTTTGTAATGTTCATTTTTAAAATAATAAGTATATATTCCTTTTTTAATCAAACAGTAAAGCTATATAAAAGATATTCCTTAAATAAAAGAACTTGAAATGAACTTCTTATAACTGTTAGATTTTCCCCTTGCATGAAACATAAGAAAATTCAAATATTAAGGGCGCCTGGGTGGCAGAGCGGTTAAGCGTCTGCCTTCGGCTCAGGGCGTGATCCCGGCGTTGTGGGATCAAGCCCCACATCAGGCTTCTCCACTATGAGCCTGCTTCTTCCTCTCCCGCTCCCCCTGCTTGTGTTCCCTCTCTCGCTGGCTGTCTCTCTCTCTGTCAAATAAATAAATAAAATCTTAAAAAAAAAAAAAAAGAAAATTCAAATATTATTTTCTTTAAATAAAGCTACCCTGGCTTAAACATCTGCCATTTAGAAATGAACTGAATGAAAATGAAAATACAACACATTATAACTTATAGGATGCTACCGAAACAGTTATTTGGGAGGAAATTTACAATACTAAATGCTTACATTATAAAAAAAAGAAAGGTCTTGGGGCGCCTGGGTGGCTCAGTCGGTTAAGCATCTGCCTTCGGCTCAGATCATGATCCCAGGGTCCTGGGACTGAGTGCCACATCAGGCTCCCTGCTCAGTGGGGAGCCTGCTTCTTCCTCTCCCTATGCCGCTCCCCCCTGCTTGTGTTCTCTCTCTCTCTGTCTAATAAATAAATAAAATCTTAAAAAAAAAAAAAGGAAGAAGAAGAAAGGTCTCAAATTAATGACCTCAGCTTCCATCTTAAGAAACTATAAAAACAGGGGGTGTCTGGGTGGGTCAGTCATTAAGCATCTGCCTTTGGCTCAGGGCGTGATCCCAGAGTCCTGGGATCAAGCCCCACATCAGGCTCCTCTGCTGGGAGCCTGCTTCTTCCTCTCCCACCCCCCACCCCGCCTGTGTTCCGTCTCTTGCTGGCTGTGTCTCTGTCAAATAAATAAATAAAATCTCTAAAAAAAAAAAAAAAAGAAACTATGAAAACAGTAAATTAAACCCAAAGTAAGTAGAAAGAAGGAAATAAAGATCAAAGCTAAAAATCAATGAGATTGAAAGCAGAAAAACAACAGAACTGGTTCTTTGAGAAGATCAATAAAACTGAAAAACCTCTAGACAAACTGATGAGAAAAAGGTGCAAAGACACAAATTACAATACCAGAATGAGCTGGCATCATCATAGATTCTATTTACATTCAAAAGATAAATAATAGCTCTGCACAACTTCTTATCTATAGATTCAATGACTTAGGTAAAATGGACAAATTGCTTGAAAGACACAAATTAGGGGCATCTGGCTGGCTCAGTCAGTAAAGCATGCAACTCCTGATTTTGGGATTATAAATTGAGCCCCACGTTGGGTGTAGAGATTATTTTAAAAAAATAAAATCATTAAGAAAGACACAAACTGGGCACCTGGGAGACTCAGTTGGTTAAGCCTTGACCTTTGGCTCAGGTCATGATCCCAGGGTCCTAGGACTGAGCCCCAAGTGGGTCTCCCTGCTCAGCGGGGAGTCTGCTTCTCCTTCTGCCCTGCCCCTCCCCCTCTCCCTGCTCATGCGCATGCACGCTCTCTCTCAAATAAGTAAATAAAATATTTAAAAAAAGAAAGACACAAATTATCGAAACTCATGTAAGAAAAACACAGATAACCTAAATAGTCCTATATCTGTGAAAAAAATTGAAATCATACTTTAAAAACCTTTTGTAAAGAAAACTCCAGTTTCAGATAGCTTCATTTGTAAACTCTTCTAAACGTTTAAGGAAGAAGTAATACCAATTCTACACAAACTTTTCCAAAAGTTCAGAGTGAAGGAATACTTCCCAACTTACTCTATGAGGCCAGCATTACCCTAATACCAAAACCAAAGCCATCAGAAAGAAAAAAAAAGATAACTACAGACCAATATCCCTCATGAACATTCATGTAAAAAGTCTAAACAATTTTAGCAAACTGAATCTAAAAACATATTAAAATAACAATACAATATGACCAAATGGGTTTATCGTAAGAATCCAGGGTTGGCTTAAGATATGAAAAATCAGGGGCGCCTGGGTGGCTCAGTTGTTAAGCGTCTGCCTCGGCTCAGGGCGTGATGCCAGGGTCCTGGGATCGAGCCCGCATCAGGCTCCTTGCTCCACCGGGAGCGCTGGGAGTCTGCTTCTTTCTCTCCCACTCCCCCTGCTTGTGTTCCCTCTCTCACTGGCTCTCTCTCTCTCTGTCAAATAAATAAATAAAATCTTTAAAAAAAAAAAAAAAAAACCTCCTCAATCTAAAAAAGTATATCTACAAAAAAAAAAAGCCCTATAGTAAACGTAATACTTAACAGAGAAAGACTGAATTCTTTATCCCTGAGTCAGGAACAAGACAGAGATGTTTAACATTGTACTGGGGAGTCTAGCCAATGTCATTCTATTTAACATCCCATTTAACATTGTACTGGAGAGCTTAGCCAGTGCCATCAAATGAGAAAAAGAAACAAAAGACATTCAAATTAGGAAGAAGGTAGTAAAACTATCTGCCTTCATGTATAACATGACCTTCTATATAGATAATCTGATGGAATCAGATTACTGAGTATAGTAAGATTTCAGTATATCCATTTATCATACAGAAATCAATTATATTTCTGTATATGCCAGCAATAAGTAATTGAAAATTGAAACTGAAAAATAATGCCATTTATGGGGAGCCTGGGTGGCTCAGTCAGTTGAGCATCCAACTCTTGATCTCGGCTCAGGTCATGAACTCATAGTCATGAGTTAGAGCCTTGCACTGGGCTCTGCCCTGGGCATGGAGTCTACTTTAAAAACAACAACAACAATGCTGCTTATAATAGTATCAAAAATATGAAATACTTAGGGATAAATCTGACAAAAGATGTGAACAACATGTCTACTAAAACCTAAAAAATACTGCTGAGACATCTTAAAGAAGATTGAAATAAAGGGAGTAAAACACCTTTTTTATGGGTTGGAGGACTAAATATTGTTAAAATGTCGATTTCCTCAATTTGATCTATAAATTCAATGTAATCCCAACAGGCTTATTTTTTTACAAAGGCACAAAGGCAATGCAGAGGAGAAAGGATAGTCTTTCCAATAAATGGTACTGTAACAACTAGATTGCCACATTCAGAAACATAACAAACCAAACTTGAATCAAACCATATGCAAAAATTAACCCAAAAGGGATTACAGACATAATGTAAAAGCTGGAACTATAAAACTTTTAAAAGATAACACAGGAAAAAATCTTTGCCACCTTGGTTTAGATGCAAATTTCTTAGGCACAACGTAAATAACACAATCTGCAGAAAAATAATGAATATGCTGTATTTCATCAAAATTTAAAACTTCATTTTCTTTTTTTAAAGATTTTATTTATTTGAGAGAGACAGCAGAGGGCGAGGGAGAAGCAGGCTCCCCGCTCAGCAGGGAGCCTGACACAGGGCTCCATTCCAGGATCCTGAGATCATGACCGGAGCAAAGGCAGGCGGTTAACAGACTGAGCCAACCAAGCGCCCCTCAGCAGTTTCATAAATTCACCCAAAAGAAAAGCAGGTATGTATCCATACAAAGACTTATACACAAATGTTCATGGTAACGTTATATGTAATAGCCAAAAACTGAAAACAACTGAAATGTCCAACAACAGATGAATGGATAAATTGTGGTATGACCATACACTATTGCTAAGTAAAGCAATAAAAAGGAGTTAACTATCGATATATGCAACAGAATGGAGGAATCTCAAAATAATTATACTGAAAGAAACCACAAAGGAAGAATATATACTATATTACTCCATGTATTGGGGGAAAAAAATGTAAACTTACCTATAGTAGCAGAAGGCAGATCAGTGGTTGCTTGGGGGAAAGGGGTCCAGGAAGAGGTATTGTAAGGGTGCACGAGGATGGATTCCCTATCCTGATTGCGCTACTGTTTGTGTGTGTGTGTGTGTGTATGCATATATATGTAAACTTATGAAAATATAAACTTGAAATATTTACTTGCAACTAAAAATGAAAGGCAATCATTTTCCTATAACTCTTCACTACAACCTTTAAACGATTTATTCTCTTTGTTTTAAGGATTTAAATAAAATTGTATGCAGATTCTGACACAATGCTTGAATTAACATTTAAAGTTCTCAAAGATATAGGATGAAGAAAAAACATAAAAATATAGAGGAACACACTAAAAGAAACTTAGATCTATTGTCAACCAATATTTAATCTTCCTCTTAAAAGAAATTCAACTGACAATTTGGTTCAATAAAATTATTCATGACTCAACTTGTTAGTGAAAAACCATAGTACGAAGGTTATCACTAAATTATCTTGAAGCAACAGCAAACATTTATTGATCATATTCACATTAATAGAAACTGTGAGAAGGTTAGTGTGGCTCTATGGATAGCAATAAGCCACTCATCGTCAACAATAACCCAAAGAGGATTTTTGAATACGGCATGGTGATTTTCAACTCTAGGCACAACTGCAGAAAACAAGAAACTTCTTTATGTATTCCTCTATTCCCTCCTGTACTCCCCTCTCCCACTTTGATATTTTCTACTATAATCCCTCCCTTCCCAGACAAAGCACCTAATGACATCTACAACTCAGTTTTACCTTCTCCAGCCTATACAACCTTCAATACTTCCCGAAGAAAATAAAACAAAAACTCAAGTACATACAATATAAAAGCACAAATTATAAAAGAAAATTAGATAAATAAACTGGATTGAAAAATTGAAATTTTTTGAGCTTCAAAAGATAACAAGAATGTGAAAAGACAAAACACAGAAGGGAAGAATGTATCTACAAATCAGATATCAGATAAGAGGCTTGTGTTCAGAACATATAAAGAACTCTTAGAACTCAATAATAAAAAGCTAACCCAAGTAAAAAGCATAGAACAGACATTTCTCCAAAAAAGATATACAAATGGTCAATTAGTACATGAAAAGATGTTCAACATCATTAGTCATTAAGGAAATGCAAACCAAACTACAATTAAATACCATTTCACAGGGGTGCCTGTTGGTTAAGTGACTGCCTTCGGCTCAGGTCATGATCCTGGTGTCCCAGGATCCAGTCCCCCATCAGGCTCCCTGCTCAGCAGGGAGTCTGCTTCTTCCTCTGACCCCCCCACCCCCCCATTCTCGTGCTCTCAAATAAATAAATAAAATCTTAAAGAAATATATAGTTTAAAAAATACCACTTCACATCCACTAGGATGGCTATAATCAAAAAGACAGATTATGACAAGTGTTTACCAAGAATTTGAAGAAACTGGAGCCCTTATACATTGCTGTAGGAATGTAAAATGGTATAGCCACGTTGGCAAAAAGTCTAGCAGTTCCGCAAAAGGTTAAACATAAATTTATCACAGATTCAACAATTCTACTAGATATATGCCCCAGAGAAATGAAAACATGTCACACAAAAACTTGTACGTGAATGTTCACAGCAACATAACTCATAACTGCCAAACAGTGGAAACCCAGATTTCCATCACCTCTTGAATGGATAAACAAAATATGATATATCCATTCAATGGAGTATTATTCACCAACAAAAAGGAATGAAGATACTGATAAAACTTGAATAATCCTTGAAAATACTATGCTAAGTGAAAGAAGCCAGCCACAAAAGCCTGTGTATGATCCAATTTACATGTCCAGAATAGGCAAGTCTAGAGATAGAAAATAGATTAGCAGTTGCCTACAGTTGGGGAGGGGGTGTGACTGCTAAAGGGTACAGGGTTTCTTTGGGAGTGATAAAAATGCACTAAAATTGATTGTGATGATGGTTGTACAATACTGTGACTATATTAAAAACAACTGAATTATATACTTTAAATGGATGAATTGTGTGGTATGTCAATTATATTTTAATAAAGCTATTCTATATACATAAACCAAATTACTGGTATGCTTTGCAGTTGTCCAAATGACCAAAGTGACCCCAATCTCAGTTCTTTTGGGTGACTGATATGGATACTGGGAAAGAGACAGTCTCTCTCTTTTCTATATCTCAAACTGTATGTAAATCTGGCTACTCACTTCTAATGCCAAACTCTGGACCCCTGTCATTAGTCAGAACAGGTCTATAGGTAATATTTTCAAGACTATCATTTTACTTTTAGAATATTAACCCTAATTCTTTCAACTGTCTTACTTCCTTATTCTTGTATTTACTCCTTGACCCCTAAAATCTCTAATCCCTTTACTCCTCCTGTTCACTGAGGCTTCTAGTTTCATTTCCTTTTTTATTCATCCTAGATCCCATGATTCATCACCTCAACCATTATCTTGCTAAGATTACTTTGACCCCCTGTCCTTCTACTAAACGTGTCCTCTAATCCTAATCATGACTCAAAAACACTTTCCTTTCTCTGTTTCAGCCCAAATTTGGGCATTGCTAAAGGAAAAAAAGAAAATCAAGCAATTATGCCATTACAAATGTTTGGTATGCATTCCAAGTTATAACCCCCAAATCTACTCAACAATCCCACCATGGTCAGCTCTAGCTCTCACACCCTTCTGTTTACTCTGACATTTTCCTCAATGGCTATTCCACATCTTCAGCTACCTTTATTTTTTTTTTTTAAGATTTTATTTATTTATTTATTTGGCAGAGAGAAAGAGAGACAGCGAGAGAGGGAACACAAGCAGGGGGAGTGGGAGAGGGAGAAGCAGGCTTCCCGCTGAGCAGGGAGCCCGATGCGAGGCTCGATCCCAGGACCCTGGGATCATGACCTGAACCGAAGGCAGATGCTTAACGACTGAGCCACCCAGGCGCCCCTCAGCTACCTTTAAACCTCCAACCCTGTCCCACATCTCCTTCTCCCCCACTTTGTTTTAATTGGGTTTCCCCAGAAGTAGACCAAGAGACAAGGATTTGAGTGTTAAGTATTTTTTTTTGAGAAAGTGAGATAGGACAGGAAGGCAGACAGAAGCAGGTTATTATTAAGGGTAACTGGAGCTTCACTCCACAAGGGAACTCTGGGAGCCAGGGTGGAGCCACGTGTCTCAGAGTCATCCCCACCAAAGGGTGAAGAGTATTACCCACCAACTCCAATCAGTCATTTGTTCATGGCTGCTCCCAGGCCATTAATTATCTGGTATCTCTGGCTTGCCTTGCTCTCTGGGCAAAAGCAGGTTACAAATGCAGAGATAAATCCTCAAAGACACAGATGTTAGGCCTCACAGAATTCCCCACTTTTAACAACACAGAATTCCTATAAAATATTCACAGCCACACTCATTCTTATCTCTTCCTCTACAATATCAGGTATCTTGCACCCTTCCTGTTAATCCATTCTCCCGTGTTGTGGGACCCTATAGTGACTACAACTAGTATACTTTGGTGGGGTCTTTTTCCTGCCGAGAATGACTTCCCTCCTCCTTCTTGTGCTTTCTTTGGAGAACTCTTCCTCACAACTCTGAGTTTCCCAGTGATATGAACTGATATATTATTTCCTTTCTTGCTTGTACTAGTTCAAGTTGATTTCTCTCACATGCAACTCAAATGGCACCATTACAGGCCCAAGACTTCCTTAAAAATCTATTCATTTATTCATTTAACAAATATTTATTGCCTGTCTACCATGCATCCACTCTGTACCAAATGGAAATTCTGATTCCAAGGAACTCAAAATCTGGTGATGGAGACAGAGGAAGATGTGAGTAATTCCCATAGTGTAATAGAGTCTGAGAGGGGCATCTACAATTATCCCCCCCTCTTCAGTTTTCTTCAACCTCTCCCTCTCCAGAATCTCCACTCCCTCTTCATATATTCTCTTGTCTCTACTCTCCTTACAAGACTCTCTTAACATTACAGTCTCCCTGTACCTATTGCCCTATTTCTTTAGTCAAGCTTTTAAGAAGTTAGGTATTCACATTGTCTCCAGATCCTTATTTCCCAACCAAAAGTCAGTATACTGCAACCTGGCTGAAATGTATTAAATTTACTGTTAATAAAACAAATGATCTCCTAAATAGAAAATCTAGTGGATAATTAATTCAGTCATCATCTGTGGACATTTGACACTGATGAGCTCAAGCAATCTTTCTCATGAAGTATTCTCCTAAGGCTCGTTTCCAAAATTCCACATTCCTGACTTTACATTCTCCTTTCTGAAATGTTTTTCTCAATCTTTGATGGTCCTCTTCCTCAGCCAAACCCTTACGTGATGGTGTGCATTAAGGAACACCATTTCCCATCCTTTTTTTTTTTTTTTTTTAATATTTCCTCTCTGGTGAATTTCCTCCATGCCCATGGATATAATTTCTATCTTTCTAAGAACAACTCTGAAATCTGTACCTCCACGTATACTTTGGTGTTGGTTCTCTCAGGTTCCCACTGTTCTTGTTTATATCTCTATTAAATCAGCTATCATACGGTATTCTAATTATCAGCATGCCTTTACCCATTAGAATGTCAGTGTCCTGAAGTCAGTGTGACAGGCAGGATAGATGCACAATAAATATGTATGTAAATTGCTGAATAATTCTTTCATTTCCTGGATCTTGTCAGATAATCTGCAGTATATCCCACAAATAGATCATAAAATTAATTCCAGCTAAATAATCCTTAATTTCTCACCTTGTATCTTCTTTGTGTCTTCACTTTCCATGCTTGTCTGTATTCTTTTTCCTTACATTTCATCTATAAGATAAAAGTATTCTCTCAATATAAATCAGTGTTTGAGAATTCCAGAACTTTAAATGCAAAGGGGTAGGGAAAAATAGTTTTCCTGAAGCCAGAGAGCAGAGACTGAATCTACAACCTATTAAATATGAGATAAAGGTTGTACTTAAGTTCTCTGAGGTTCAGTTTCCTCATCTGCAAAATAGGAAATTCCTACTTTATAAAACTGTTACAAGAATTAAATTTGAAAACCTACATAAACGCATGTGACATTCTTACGTACTACAAGCACTCAACACATTTTATTAAATAAACATAAAAATGGTTAGTTAACTGAATCTAACTGATCCACTTCTGGTACTCCTTCCTCATTTTCTTTCCTGTAAATTTTCATCCCATCACTCTGATTGGTTACCCCTCCATGAATCAGAAATTTAAATCACACACACACACACACACACACACACACACACTTAAGAACTCCATTTCTCTACACAAGCTAAGGTTAATATTAAAAGTTTTCCTAACAACCCATGTTTTTTTTTCAACATAGTATTCTACTATTAAGCTAAAATCTTTGTTTATATATCACTAGTTAGAAGAATTTTTAAAATAACCAGCAACCCTGATATGGCATCTTATATGCTACATTGATTTATTAGAAAAATCAGAGTCTGATTAACTTCTTAGAGTCATCAGGACTCACAGAACTCTAGAATTCTTATTTACTCCAATACTACAAGGTTAAAGGGAGATAGCTACTTATCCTTTCTATTATTTCTCATTTTCAGAATGGAAATAAAATTCCCAAATAATAAATGCGAGAATCTTTTATAAGGTAATATATAAATATATACCAGTTTTGCCATTTTTTTAACCTAGATATTCCATTAAAAGAATGGTTAGAAGGATTATCCATCACGATCAAGTGGGATTCATACCTGGGATGCAAGCGTGGTTCAATATTCGCAAATCAATCAGCGTGATACATCATATCAACAAGAAAAGACTCAGGAACCATATGATCCTCTCAATCGATGCCGAAAAAGCATTTGACAAAATACAGCATCCTTTCCTGATTAAAACCCTTCAGAGTGTAGGAATAGAAGGTACATTTCTCAATCTCATAAAAGCCATCTATGAAAAGCCTACTGCAAATATTATTCTCAATGGAGAAAAACTGGAAGCCTTTCCCTTAAGATCAGGAACTCGACAAGGATGCCCACTCTCGCCACTATTATTCAACATAGTACTAGAAGTCCTTGCAACAGCAATCAGACGACAAAAAGGGATCAAAGGTATTCAAATTGGCAAAGAAGAAGTCAAAATGTCTCTCTTTGCAGATGACATGATACTCTATATGGAAAACCCAAAAGAAGCCACTCCCAAATTATTAGAAGTTATAGAGCAATTCAGTAACGTGGCAGGATACAAAATAAATGCTCAGAAATCAGTTGCATTTCTATACACGAATAACGAGACCGAAGAAAGAGAAATTAGGGAATCCATCCCATTTACAATAGCACCAAAAACCATACGTTACCTTGGAATTAACTTAACCAGAGACGTAAAGGACCTATATTCTAGAAACTATAAATCACTCTTGAAAGACATTGAGGAAGACATAAAAAGATGGAAAGATATTCCATGCTCATGGATCGGAAGAATTAACATAGTTAAAATGTCCATGCTACCCAGAGCAATCTACACTTTCAATGCTATCCCGATCAAAATACCAAGGACATTTTTCAAAGAACTGGAACAAACAGTCCTTAAATTTGTATGGAACCAGAAAAGGCCCCGAATCTCCAAGGAACTGTTGAAAAGGAAAAACAAAGCTGGGGGCATCACAATGCCGGATTTCGAGCTGTACTACAAAGCTGTGATCACAAAGACAGCATGGTACCGGCACAAAAACAGACACATAGACCAATGGAACAGAATAGAGAGCCCAGAAATGGACCCTCGGCTCTTTGGGCAACTAATATTTGATAAAGCAGGAAAAAACATCCGGTGGGAAAAAGACAGTCTCTTCAATAAATGGTGCTGGGAAAATTGGACAGCTACATGCAAAAGAATGAAACTTGACCACTATCTCACACCATACACAAAAATAAACTCCAAATGGATGAAAGACCTCAATGTGAGACAGGAATCCATCAAAATTCTAGAGGAGAACATAGGCAGCAACCTCTACGACATCGGCCAAAGCAACCTTTTTCATGACACATCCCCAAAGGCAAGAGAAACAAAAGATAAAATGAATTTATGGGACTTCATCAAGATTAAAAGTTTCTGCACAGCCAAGGAAACAGTCAGAAAAACTAAGAGGCAGCCCACGGAATGGGAGAAGATATTTGCAAATGACACTACAGATAAAGGACTGGTATCCAAGATCTACAAAGAACTTCTCAAACTCAATACACGAGAAACAAATAAACAAATCAAAAAATGGGCAGAAGATATGAACAGACACTTTTCCAATGAAGACATACAAATGGCTAACAGACACATGAAAAACTGTTCAAAATCATTAGCCATCAAGGAAATTCAAATCAAAACCACACTGAGATACCACCTTACGCCAGTTAGAATGGCAAAAATTGACAAGGCAAGAAACAACAATTGTTGGAGAGGATGTGGAGAAAGGGGATCCCTCCTACATTGTTGGTGGGAATGCAAGTTGGTACAGCCACTCTGGAAAACAGTGTGGAGGTCCCTTAAAAAGTTAAAAATTGAGCTACCCTATGATCCAGCCATTGCACTACTGGGTATTTACCCCAAAGATACAGACGTAGTGAAGAGAAGGGCCATATGCACCCCAATGTTCATAGCAGCAATGTCCACAATAGCTAAATCGTGGAAGGAGCCGAGATGCCCTTCAACAGATGACTGGATTAAGAAGTTGTGGTCCATATATACAATGGAATATTACTCAGCTATCAGAAAGAACGAGTTCTCAACATTTGCTACAACATGGACAGCACTGGAGGAGATAATGCTAAGTGAAATAAGTCAAGCAGAGAAAGACAACTATCATATGATTTCTCTCATCTATGGAACATAAGAACTAGGATGATCAGTAGGGGAAGAAAGGGATAAAGAAAGGGGGGGGTAATCAGAAGGGGGAATGAAACATGAGAGACTATGGACTATGAGAAACAAACTGAGGACTTCAGAGGGGAGGGGGGTGGGGGAATGGGATAGACCGGTGATGGGTAGTAAGGAGGGCACGTATTGCATGGTGCACTGGGTGTTATACACAACTAATGAATCATCGAGCCTTACATCGGAAACCGGGGATGTACTGTATGGTGACTAACATAATATAATAAAAAATCATTAAAAAAAAAAAAAAAAAAGAATGGTTAGGTTCATTATGGTACATTCACAGGATACTGTTACAAGAATACTGATGTTTACCTGAAATGTTTAAAAACAAGGCAAAATGCTTATGCTATAATTAATCTGAAAGAACAAGACTCAAATTTTTTATCTACAGCATGATCCCAATTGTGTAGAGGCAAACACAAAATAAAACTACACAGAAAACAACAACATATTAACACTTGTCTTTAGCTGGTGGTTCTATGGTGTCTTATCCCACTTTTTTCTATTTTTCACAAATTTTATAATAATAAAAGCTTCTAACATTCAAGTCCTATCATAGGCAAGGCTGTGTTCTGTAAACCTTATAAATATTATCTTTTTAGTTTTTACAACAATCCTAAGAGGGAGCTATCAGGATGAAGACTGATGAGGAGAGGGTAAACAATTTGCCCAAGTTCAAACAGAGAGTATGTGCCAGAGCTGGAATGGGCACCAAGAAAATCTGAGGCCATACACTCTTATCCTCTATTATACTGTCTCCCATACATAAACATGCATTACCTCTGAGCAAATGGGTTCTGATTTGGAAAAGGAAGACTAAATTAAAAAAAAAAACTTATAAAAACAGACTACTGTATCACATGTGGAAGTTCTTCCTTTGTGAAGGAATTTAAGGACTACTTCCTTGGTTTTAATTCGTCAGAATTAATTATTCTGCTTTTAAATATGATTTTAATTTTAAAAAGGAATATAACTTTAAAATCTAAACATCTTGAAACTGAAACTGACAAAATACACTACCTTCTGTTCCCCTGTCTTTCTTTTTTTATTTTTTTTTAATAGGTTCTTTTTTTTTTTTTTTAAGATTTTATTTATTTATATGACAGAGATAGAGACAGCCAGTGAGAGAGGGAACACAAGCAGGGGGAGTGGGAGAGGAAGAAGCAGGCTCATAGCGGAAGAGCCTGATGTGGGGCTTGATCCCATAACTCCGGGATCACGCCCTGAGCCGAAGGCAGACGCTTAACCACTGTGCCACCCAGGCGCCCCTATGTTCCCCTGTCTTTCTTATACTTTTTTCAAATAAATGGTTACTTTGCACAATAAAACTAAATAGAGTTTCCCAAATACCTAGTGGCACTGATACAAGTCACCTATTTACTGGCTAAGTGCTTTAGAAACATCCATAGCAAAGGACAAGCTATAACTTTCAAGGGATTGATAATTATGTAATTATATTTTAAATTATAAGATACAGTCTCTTCCCCAACACAAAAGTATCTGTTCAATAAAGCAGATAGCGTTTTCTGTAATTTAGTGAAGATGCAAATTGTAATGAACAAGATTTCAAAATTATTTGCTGTATTCTCACCGGCGGAGGGGGGGGGGGCTTCCAGGTAAAAGGAAGAAACCGTTCCGCTTACAGGTTTAATTCAATCTACTCCCCAGAATAGTGCTGTTAAATTCAAATTTAAGCAAGAAAACTAGCTGAAAATTACTCTTTCCCTTGGCCTATAAACTGTTAACATGAAAAGCTTTTTTGAAATCTAAATATTACCCCCAAAATATCAGAACGATAAATGGTATTTTCTGTATAAACCTGGCAGGCTGAAAATCCCACGACTGATTGTCATCACTAAGTTCTTGACAGCGGATACCCAGCTTGGACTCACACGTTGTGGAAAATTTCCTTACAGTAGAAGCGAGGGACAAAGGGCCAATATGCAAATAAATTAGCTGTTAGAATAGTTCAAAGAGACTGAGAAATAACAGGTGCAGAAAACAAGCTAAGATACCAGGAGTGAGTTCACACTACATTTACATGCCCAAACTCAGTAGATCGGAGCAGCTGTTTCGCATTAATCCTCATCACCTCTTGCCACTTTGCACAGGTGGGCGATGCCCTATGCTGATCTTTCCAAGGAGGGAAGGCTACCTCCACACTTGTTTTCCTAGTTTGCACTCATTAACGCCAAGGCCTGGCTCACCTAAGGAGCCGGGGGATCTCCTTTTGAAGAGCAGAGTTCTTCCCCAAGCCCTCTCTTTTTAGACCAGGACTCTTCTAACTCCTGCCAAGAACCGATGCTGGTTAAAGGCGCGAGTCCCGCCCCGTCCCCGGCGATTCACCAGCAGCCGGAGCGCCCCTCAAGGGCTGCAGCCCACGCGGCCCGGCCCACGGTCTTAGAAAGGGCCTCACCACTGGTTCCCATCCCTCCCATACACCAGAATCACCCGGCGAGAGGCCCGGGAATTCTCAAGTACAATCAGGGTCGGAAACTGCCCGGCTCCAGACGCCCGACTACACGGTACGTAACAATTCTCTTTCTGCCACCAGCTGCTGTGGGGACTGTAGCCTCCTGAAGAAGGCCCATTCCCGCCAGCTCAATCCACCCCCTCACGTCACGGGGTTAGGCAGGGACTAGCCGGGCGTCCCACAACCCAACCGCTGTGAGGGCGGACCCGGGCCTACCGGAGGTAGCCCACCGTCCACAGGAGACTACAGCCCGGTTCCGGGGCGGAACCCCTGGCAGGATCCGAACGCGCAGGGAGCAGAGGCCGTGACCTTTAACCTCAAGTCGAGCGCTGCGTTTCCGCCCTTTCTCCCTTGCCGCCAGCCTACGACGACGCTCTACCTGGTTTCCCGCCTAACGGGTCCGACCTACTTCCGTGGGACAGGACTTCCGGCCGCCCCGCCCCCACCCCACCCGGTGCCTCTGCTGACCGCCCCCCCACCCACCAACGAGGTTACCACGGTGGGTTCCGGGTATGAAGAAGGTGGATGCAGTGTCTTTGAGTGGTGGAAAATCACAGTGTGAACGGGAAATCCTCCGATCTCCTCGCCCCCGGCTTTTAGGGCTTTCTTTGCTCAGAGGAGCGTTAGCAGCAAGGAGTTAGGAGAGCGGGCTCCAGGTTGATGAGGCTGGCTCTGGGACTGTGGCTGCCCGGCACAGCGTGGGTTAAGAGGCCATCTGAGCACCAAGCCTGGCCTCATTCCTCTCTCCCAAGCTTTCTGTCCTTGTTTTCTAATAATTTTTATACATCCGAAATATTTGTCTTTTCAAATAGTGATAGTCCTAAGATGTCCATAGCTAAAATCTACGCATGGCTTAAATTCATTACTTAAGACTGTAAGAAAACTATTTTAAGTCGTTTCTAATGAAACACAAGAGATTTTTTTTTTTTTTAAGATTTTATTTTTAAGTAATCTCTATACCCAAGGTGGGGCTTGAACCTACAGCCCAGAGATCAAAGGTCGCATGCTCAACTGAGCCAGCCAGGCGTCCCACAAGAGATTTTTATAAGTAACTTTGAATTAGCAAGCCAGAAATAATGAACTCAATTAAAAATGGGTAGCTTTTATTCTCTGAGAATATGACTGATTCCTTTCCCCTTCCCCCACAAAGAACAAGACTACACTAATACAAATGAGAAAAATGTTTATTAAGGAAACAATTTAACAGTTCTCCCTTAACAGAATTTTACAGACTAGAGCATAGCCTGAAGGTAATTATGGTTTAAATCATTAACACACTACATAGGGTGCTTATTCTACAACTGGAAAGTCGCTGAAGTTTGTGACATGCCACTATAAATGTAAGTATTATTAAAAATGACAAATTGTTTGGTGATTATTTTGATAACCTCCTGAGCAGCAGCTCCTGCAAGGAAAAAGAAGCAAATCTTTGAAAAAGGTAAACTTCAAGTTATATAAAAATAGTCAATTATGTAAAGAAAACCTTTCCTTTCCAAAAGCAAAAGTGTTTAAAAATAAGCCAAAACAGGCATAGCTTACTGAATCACATCAAAATCAAGGACTGAAATTTTTTATAACTATGTTATTAAAGCAACTAAAAATTTTGTCCTTTACATTCACACTTTGGGATATTATGCCACAATTTAAAAGAATGAAGTATTCTGGGGGTTTTGAATGGTTGATGATATTTTAAAGAAAGTCAGAAAAGTAGTATGGTTGGGGCGCCTGGGTGGCACAGCGGTTAAGCGTCTGCCTTCACGCTCAGGGCATGATCCCGGCGTTATGGGATCGAGCCCCACATCAGGCTCCTCCGCTATGAGCCTGCTTCTTCCTCTCCCACTCCCCCTGCAATGTTCCTCTCTCTCGCTGGCTGTCTCTATCTCTGTCAAATAAATAAATAAAATCTTTAAAAAAAAAAAAAAGAAGAGTAGTATGGTTGATTGTACTTTTTTAAAAAAATACATACAGACAGAAAAGATTCTCAAAGACAACCCTTCTGTTACATTTAAATTTTCCCTGTGCCTACTTTACTTTAATAAAACAGGAATAAAGGTATATTTGTTCTAAATACATTTGTAATTTGGAAATAATCTATATTAAATACCACCAGGCTGCTAAACTACTCAGTACGGTCTTCTACAGTAACAAGTTTTGAGTAACTAAACAAAGCAAACAATAGAAAAAACAAAAAAACTACAGAGAAAAAAATTCTTGGGGCGCCTGGGTGGCACAGCGGTTAACCATCTGCCTTCGGCTCAGGGCATGATCCCGGTGTTATGGGATCGAGCCCCGCATTAGGCTCCTCCGCTATGAGCCTGCTTCTTCCTCTCCCACTCCCCCTGCTTGTGTTCCCTCTCTCGCTGGCTGTCTCTATCTCTGTCAAATAAATAAATAAAATCTTTAAAAAAAAATTCTTCATCTACTTTAATATAAAGCTTCATCTTTCACAAACACTGATCCAATAAAATATGAGACTCTGTTATGTACCAGCTACTCTCCTAGGCACTAGGGATAAAGAACAAAAGACAAATCCTTGACCGCATGGATCTTACTTTTAAGTAGTAAGGGAGAGATAATTTATAAATAAGTAAAATGTATAGTAAGTCAAATGACTCTAAGTGCTAAGGAGAAAAAGCAAGGAAGGGAGATACATCTGAGTACAAGAGGAGTGGCTCAGTTTTAAATCGGGGAGTCAGGAATGGCCTCACACAGGGAAGATAACAGTTAAAGACCCGAAAGACGTGGAATATAACAGTGTTGTGCAGAATACAGAACATGTTACGGACTGAATGTCCTCAGAATTCATGTTAAATCCTTAATACCTAATGTGATACTATTTGGAAATGAAGATGGTATGGGGGTCTTTGGGAGGTAAATAGGGTCATGGGGTAGGGCCCTCATGATGGGTTTAGTGCCCACGTAAGTCACCCGCGAGCTTGTGTCCCATCTGTCCTCCCCTCCCTGAACAAAGACAAGGTTAAATAAGGGCACACACCAAGATGGTAGCCACCTACAAGCCACAGACAGGCCTCACCAGAAACCAACTGCCCTGGCCTAGACCTTGGACTTCCAGCCTCCAGGGAGTTTTTATGAAAGAGATGCTCATTTCCTTTGGGCCTTGAAGAACAGGTAGATTTTAAACATGCAAGAAATAGGGAGATTTAAGGCAAATGGGCCCTGAGGGTTAAGGATCCAAGGAGCAGGAAATCAAAGGGCACACCTCCAGGAAAAGAAAATAACTTGAAAAAAATCAAGGCCAGAAAGGCTGAGTGCAACCAGAATATGGTGTGTTTTTAACGTCAAATAAAGGACTCTGGACATGTTTTCTGAAGATCATTGTAGTATGCATGTGTGTATTGCCAGGGCAGAGGGTTAGTTAAGTGAGAGACATGATCAGAGCTATGCTTTAGAAAGATCAATGACTCTTCACTTTAAGATGGACAGCAGTGGGAGATGGAAAGCAGAGACCAGTGAAATAATCTAAACAACACAACATCCTGCTTCACTGACTCCCTGAGTTTAAATAGCTCAGAAAACAAAACTTCCTAATTGTACTGTGTAACCACAGATGCCAGTCTTCTCATCTATGGAACTCACCCCCTAAGAACGCAGCAATGGTGTGTGGCTCAGCAGCTCCGTATCGGCAACTACAGAAAAAGATGGAGACATGAACTTAGATTAGCCTTATGACAAGACAGGTATTATCTCTCCTATGCCCTAAAAAATACTCACAATTCATGGACATAATCATCTTTCACCATTACAGATAATCCATATTCCTGAAGGAAGCCAGTAAGACAAGACTTCAGCTTTCCTATATCTTCTTCAACTTGGTAGTTAGATACCCCTAAAAATACATATGTAAATTAATTTTCATTAAAATGAATAATGAAATGCGAAACCAATGGCAATCTACTTTTTAAATCCAGTTTTAGGTGTTCTAGTCAAAACAGTAAGGTATGAAACTGAAGTAAGAACAAAAATAAGGGTAAGTATGAGACCAATATTTCCAACAATCACAGAAACCACCTGAAAACTATTAAAAATTCTATTTGGTTAATCTGCTTTGTTTACTGTTCTATACCCAATATCTAGAAGAGTATCTGGCATATAGTTGGTGTTCAATAATTATTTGACATAAGAACTGACTAAGAAAGTGATGTCCCATTTATACCCTGTATAAAAATTATGGTGCTTGGGGTGCCTGGGTAGCTCAGTCATTAAGCGTGCCAACTCTTAATTTTGGCTCAGGTCATGATCTCAAGGTCTTGAGATCAAGCCCCACATCAGGCTCTGCGATGGGCATGGAGACTGCTTAAGATTTTCTTTCCCTCTCCCTCTGCCCCTCCTGCCCTGAAAAATATTATGATGCTTAAAAAAAATTATGGTGTTTATTATCCATTTCCAGATGATTAAATGACACCGAAGACATAAAGCATTAATATAAGAGGTAACATTTATTGAGCATTAATAAATGCTGAACAGTGTTCTTAGCACCAAATATATTTACTGATTTAATCCTCACAACAACCCTATGAAGTAGGTACTATTATTATCCCCTTTTACAGGTGAGAAAATGAGAGGCACAGACAGATTAAGTTATTTGCCTGAGTTACTTAGCTCCTAAATAGCAAAACTGGGATATGGGCCCAGGCAGTTCTTAATGATTATACTATAATGTCTCCAAAGGCAAGCTATTCTTATTACTACTGGAAGGAAAAATACAATGCTGTAATATTCAAGAATTACTAAAACAAGACATATTTTTTTGCCCTTCTAGTTTAAACCAGCACTATTCTTCCTCATAATAATAATACCAACCCTTTATTGAATATTTACAAAGTGCCCTGTAGTGTGTTAAGTGATTTTCATACATCACCTAAATAACCCCTACGATCCAAGAGCACATACTATTATCGCCATTCCATAAATGACAGAACTGAGACTTGGAAAGAGTGACTCACCCGAGGTCAAGAGATAGTAACTGACAGCTTGGATTTGAACCTAGGTTCAACTCCAAAGCCTATGCTCTATGTGGTAGCTACTCTCCCAAGATGGCTCCCCAATGAACACTGCTTTGTGCCCTCACGTAGTCCCCTCCCACTCTTAATCTAAGCTGGCCCTGTGAAGCCAATAGAACGTGACAGAAGTGATGCTTTGTGACTTCTGAGGCTAACTCATAAAAAACCTTGTACGTTCCACCTGTCTTTTGGAATGTTAACTTTGGGAAAGCCAGCCACCATGTAAGAAGTCTGCCCTAGGAATACAATACTAAAAGGAAGCCCCAGTTAGCCATGGAGATAGATGCCTGACCAGCCCCCAAGCAGCTCCAGATGTTCCCTCTAAAGTGCCAATCACATGAGTGAAAATGTCTTCTTGGATGCCCAGCTCAGTCAAGCCTTCAGAATGACCCCAGCCCCAGGCGTCATGCAACTCCAACAGTACCCCCTCTCCCCAGTGAGAACTGCCTAACCGAGCCCGGCCAATCCACAAAATTACAAAATAATAATTTACTGTTTTAAACTACTAAGTTTTGGGGGCACCTAGGTGGCTCAGTTGTTAAGCGTCTGCCTTCGGCTCAGGGTGTGATCCCAGAGTCCTGGGATCGAGCCCCACATCAGGATCTTCTGCTGGGAGCCTGCTTCTTCCTCTCCCATCCCCCCTGCCTGTGTTCCCTCTCTCGCTGGCTCTCTCTCTCTCTCTGTCAAATAAATAAATAAAATCTTTTAAAAAATAAATAAAAAATAAACTACTAAGTTTTGGGATGGTTTGTTATGTAATAAACCAAAAATACAAGCTATCAAACAATACACATAAAGTAATACATATTTGGTGTTTATTCCTTTTCTTTCTTCTGGTAAGCTTGCTCATCAAGACTATAACTCAGTGGGCATACTACATCAGTTGGGGCAACAGGTTCTATGACACTCCAAGAATGTGTTGCTATGCAATAATACTGTAAAATTAAAATGATCACCTTAATAAAAATATTCTGGGCAACTGAAGATCTTTGAGAGTATACCAATTCTCCAATTAACTACATTTACAGACAACAAAAAACAGATTCTGAGCAAAGAAATCCTTACATCTTCAGAGTTCTGAATTCAAGTCACTGGCATACTTCTTACGGCTTTCCCATTCCACTAAATTAAACTCGGTGTGAGTCTTAGAAGTAAATTATAGAACCTGACAGAAAAAAGTTTTATTCTAGGGGCACCCAGGTGGCTCAGTCGGTTAAATGTCCAACTCTTGATTTCAGCTCAGGTCATGATCTTAGGGTTGTGAGATAGAGCCCTGAGTAGGGCTCTGCGATGGAGTAGGGCTCTGCGATGGAAGTAGAGATTTTTCTGTCTCCCTTTCCCTCTGCCCCTCTCCCTCAACTCTCAAAAAAAGAAAAAGTATTATTCTATATGCATTCACCCAACATTCCCCTGTAATAGTTTAGAATCAACATTATTTACAAATACTAACACTTAAAAAATGAATGGTATCTCCTCACTAAGCTGAAGTAGGTGTAAACTGTTCATAATGTGAAATTCAAGTATCACTACTGTAAACACCCCAAGAACACCCAAGAAACTTTAAGATTTAATTCAATTTAAGTATTTATTCAAGACTTTATTGTATATGATAAAGAGACTGCTATTCTTACCTGGATATCGACCATGTTGTTTATGAAATCTATCAACAGCCCGTAACATTAAATATAATACTATCTCATTATCTGGATTGTCCATGCTGGAAACTGAAAGGAAAAAACAATTCAGTATAATTCGGATAATTCATTACATAAAAACAATGTAGAAATGAATTTACTATGTACTCAAGTATCAAGGCAATTCTATCACAAAATTTAAATATTTTGTGACAATAAAATAGAAAATGATAAATAATTGTAAAATAAAGGGAGAGGGAGATATGTTAAGATGAAACCCAATGTTCTTAAGGACTATTAGCTATAGTCACTAACGTAACATTCTGACTTTAGCTCTTCTTCATATAACACAACTTAGTAACATAAATGTGATTTCATGTATATATTAAGTTTTTATTTTACAGTTGTGACTGTTTGGAAGTATGACTACTTCTTGGTTTATAGAATAAAATTTACAGTACAATATTTATCCTGCAAATTATCATTATATACTCACTACTATTAAACACGAATATTTGTTTATATCTCTAAAATTAAAATTAATAACTAGCATCAAAAGGTTATTATACTTACTTATTTCCTCCTTGTTAATTGTATCCAAGCCATATTCTTCAGCTAAGGATCGACATCTTACTACTCGAAGAAATGCAGAATTGGTGCCTGAATACAGGAAAGGCATTATGGAAGTAAACGGTTAAGACATGTGAATATTCCAAATCACAAGTCACTCTAAGGACAGGAAGTTTTGTATATACTCTTTACACACATGGAAATGTGAGGAAATGCCTCTTTGGCTCTAATGGTTCAGTAGAGAAGGCTCTAGAACACAAATCATCTGAAATTCATTATCCTTGGCAGTAAAACCAGCTCAGCACTGAGTAAGTAGGTGATGACACCTCTCTGAGCTTCCTTTCATTTGTAAAATGGGGATATGACCTTGAAAGTTGTTCTGTGGATCAAACGCACAAGTGTATAGAGTGCATACCTAGCACAAGGCCTGAGAGGACTCAGTGAATAGTCCGGTTTTATCATTATTATGGATAAGTAGTTCTAAAGGAGAGCATTACATATATTGTGCTCTTTATATATGTAAAACTTTCTTTAAAAAAAAACCCTTTGTATTATGGAAATTTTCAGACATACCCCAAAGCAGAGAAAACAGAATTAACCCTCAAGTACCCAACATTCAGCTTCTAATCTGGTATCATATAAGCTAATAGAAAAAATACAAATGCAGAAACAAGGTGCAAGACTGGTAGTGAAACAAAACATTAAAACTAAGCCTCAATAAGCACTCTGCAAGAGTCATTAAAGGGAGAACATGGATAAACATATTTTAAGGCTGGGAACTTACAAAGTGTAGACTTTTGCAGAAACTAAGGGCACTAGTTATAGGGAAAAATTCTCAGCATGTAAAACAAATTTTATTATTCTTTTTTTTTTTTTTTAAAGATTTCATTTATTTATTCGACAGAGATAGAGACAGCCAATGAGAGAGGGAACACAAGCAGGGGGAGTGGGAGAGGAAGAAGCAGGCTCATAGCAGAGGAGCCTGATGTGGGGCTCGATCCCATAACGCCGGGATCACGCCCTGAGCCGAAGGCAGACGCTTAACCGCTATGCCACCCAGGCGCCCCCAAATTTTATTATTCTTTTTTTTTTTTTTAAAGATTTTATTTATTTATTTGACAGAGACAGAGACAGCCAGCGAGAGAGGGAACACAAGCAGGGGGAGTGGGAGAGGAAGAAGCAGGCTCACAGCAGAGGAGCCTGATGTGGGGCTCGATCCCACAACGCCGGGATCACGCCCTGAGCCGAAGGCAGACGCTTAACCGCTGTGCCACCCAGGCGCCCCCAAATTTTATTATTCTTATACGAATTCTTATTTTTTTCTTTTCTTTTTTTTTAAATTTTATTTATTTTAGAGAGAGAGCACAGAGGGAGAGGAATAAAGCACAGAGGGAGAGGGAGAAGCAGACTTCCTGCTGAGCAGGGAGCCCGACAGATGGACGCAGGGCCCCATCCTAGGACCCTGGGATCACGACCTGGGCCAAAGGGAGACGCTTAACCAACTGAGCCACTCGGGTGCCCATCTTAAACTAATTCTTAAACAAAAGAAAATGCTTTGGGCCTCCTGAGGCGTTATCAAGATCCCAGGAGCTGACCCACTCTGAGACTGGATGGCAAAATTCTTAATTCCATCAGTCATTTAACACAGATCAAAGTGAGTATTTAAACCAATACTGTCAATATACATGTGACTCAAGACTTCACATCCAAAGTCTTCAGATAAAACTTTCCCAAATTATTTTAAAGTAATAAGCTGAAAATAATTCTGTATTAATGACAATCTTCAATTGACCTTCATGTCTTTTCAGCACTGCCACAGATAGGCTCTATCTCTGACCCAGTCTTAAAACACCCTCTCCTTTTATTATGGGGAAAAAAACACCAACTCTTACTCAGTAATTCTTATCTATACCATTGAGACCATGGAAAATTTTAAATTTCAACAATTTAAAATTCCTAGAAACGTTTTTAATCAAGCAAAATAAGGAAATTAATTCAAGGGCACTTACAGAGTAATTTTAATTCTTTCTCTGAAATGGACTCTGGTGCCTGTAAAGAGAGAAATGCAGGTTTTGCTCCAGTTTAAAAGAGGAATGAACACACGGTACAGCACAAAGCCAATCACTGGGCGATGGAGAGGCTTTCCCCAAGTGCTGGAAGAGCTCTGTAAAAACACCCTGTTTCCTTAGTGAAGGCCATTCTCATTAGGCAGGTAAGTGAGAGATCCCTCTAAAGAAGCCTAGAACCAGTGCAATACCCTCTATCTTTAAACCTTTCTGGCTCCTGGAGTTATCCAATCAAGCCAAATGGAGCCATGCTGTCCAGGAAAGGCACAGTGCGCTCAGCTCAGCAGCTTACCTGGCCGATAGACTGCAACAATTTGGCAACATGATTACCCACAGCAGCAGCATCTTTCTTTGCTTTTTCACGGTAACTGGAAAAGAATAACAAACAGCTGTTTTTTTTTTTGTTTTTTTTTTAAGATTTTATTTATTTATTCTACAGAGATAGAGACAGCCAGCGAGAGAGGGAACACAAGCAGGCGGAGTGGGAGAGGAAGAAGCAGGCTCATAGCGGAAGAGCCTGATGTGGGGCTCGATCCCATAACGCCGGGATCACGCCCTGAGCCGAAGGCAGACGCTTAACCGCTGTGCCACCCAGGCGCCCCAACAAACAGCTGTTTTAACAATTTTTAAAGTTAGCGAAATTTAAATATCACCATGAAGCAAATTTCTTTCCTTTTCATGAAAAAATACTGGTGTGGTAACATATAAAATGTGAAATTGTCATGGAAATGCCACCAGCACCAGCTGAAACTGGCTGGGAATCTCCCCAGTGTTGGTGATTGGACTCCTGGAATCTACTAATGCCTGAGCTCCCTCTATAATTAACAGCAGCTTATAAACTACCCTCCTAGAGGGATCCACGATCCATGGTTCTGGGAGGACCTGATTACATATGTTACTGAAGAACGTGATTTATCTCCTTGAAGTTAAATCCAAGGAAAGTTAAATACTTCAAAACTGTCTATCTACAGGGGTGCCTGGGTGGCTCAGTCGATTAAACGCCCCCCTCAGCTCAGGTCATGATCCCAGGGTCCTCGGATGGAGCCCCATGTCAGGCTCCCTGCTCAGCGGGGAGCCTGCTTCGCCCTCTCCCTCTGCCTACTGCTCTGCTACTTGTGCTGTCAAATAAATAAAATTTTAAAAAGAAAAAAAACTGTCTATCTACAAATTTATGTAAAACCTTTAAGTCTATTTATACTTTCATTCTCTGAAGATGGTCAGTGTTAAGCTGACTACCTCCAATGTGAGGTCATATTTCTGTCTAGCCTCAACTGACTTTGCCCAAGTTTTAAATACCTGAAATTTTAGGCTAGGACAACAGAAATGTGTTAGACAGTCGCAGAGGTGAAGAGTGCAATGTCTAGAGAACAGAAATCTTCTGTGTGACATCATCTGGTCCTTAAGGAACCCAAACCAGCGGCCCTGGATTCATCAGCAACATGCCTAGACTACATAAGGGTAATATCCATTGAGACCCATACTTATGACAGTCAATCTGGGTCAGGCTAGTGACACCTAGAGAGCTGGTGTCCATCTACAGTCAAAAACTCTTTCAATTATGAAACACTATGATTAAAAAAATTCATCAAACTAAAGAAGTTGAAGTTTTAAGTTACAGATGAAAGTTCCTATAGGGCCATAGTTAAGAGTATCTGCCTCTTCTTGGTTTTGGCTCAGGTCATGATCTCAGGGTCATGGGACTGAGCCCTGCGTTAAGCCCTACCTCGGCCTCTGCACTCAGTCGGGAGTCTGTTTCAGGTTCTCTCTCTCCTCCCTAACCCTCTGCCCCTACTCTCGGCGCTCACACTCTCTCTCTCTCCCTAAAAATAATAAATCTTTAAAAAAAACAGTACAGAGCTGGGTTTCATGGGTTCAAATCCTGATTCTGCCATTACCCTGCTATCTGACTCTGAATAAATTACCTTTTCTATTTTTCAGTTTTCTCACCTATAAAACTGAGACAATAATAGTATCTCTCTCATGGGGTTGTTATAAACATTAAATTAGTTAATACATAGAGCAGTTCATGGCACAGAGTTAAATGCTCAAATATTAGGTTTTTATCACAAAATATGAAAGAAAAAAATCTGCCCCCTAGTCAGCATATGGGAACTCTCTGTACTTTCTGCTTAGTTTTGCTATAAACCTAAAACTATTCTGAAAAATAAAGTCTATTTTTAAAAATCTACCCTCTAAGTTTTTTTAGCTTATTTTTAAAGAAACTGTAACAGACTTGCATTTGATGTCTGATAGAGTGGTAAAATCTGTTCATCTGTACCATAAACAGATTAATTTTTCAGTAATATAGCTTGAAAACAGTGACTTACACATTTTGCAGTTTTATGTATTTGCTTGAATCTGCGATCATATCAGGAATTGTGCCTCGAACAGGTAAATTTCCCTGACCCTCTTTGGCCACAAATTCTTTTAAGGCACGAGCTAAAATCCAAAATGACGGAGTCTAAAAGAATAAGAAAAAAAATTAGTATTAAATGGCATCTGAATTTGACCCAAAGGTTAAGATGGCACTATTCACTTTTGGTTGTTACCTGTTTGGTGATATTTATGCAGTGATCATCATTAAATATATCTTCAATACTGCTTGGAATCTAACAAAGGAACACAAAACATATACTAAGAATGTGCCCATTTGTATTTCCACTCTTTCCCCAAACAAGTTCTTTGAACTCCTACATTGTAATCAAATACAAATTTCTGATGTGTCTAGACTTTTCTTTGTAAAGATTTTATATATTTATTTGAGAGAAAGAGAGAGAGAGAGAGAAAGCACGCAAGCACAAACAAGTAGAAAGGAGGGGTAGATAGAGAGGGAGAAGCAGACTCCTTGTTTGACTCCTCTCACTAGGCTGGACTCTGGGATCGTGACCTGAGCCGATGGTAGATGCTTAATCGAATGACCCACACAGGCACCCCTGTGCTTAGACTTTTATTGAGAATCGGTACCAGACAGAGATTTGATGAGGAAAGAGAGAACAAAAGAAAGTCCCCTCCTGCTCACTGGTGTCAGCATTAAAGACTGACTTGTTTTCTTTCATTACACATGGATTAAAAAAGTAGCCAATATAAATCTTTTGATATATATGAAGATATAACAAAGATTTCAGACATTACTAGCAAGCTAGATTTGTAGTCCTTCATGTGTTTCCTGCTTATCAAAAATTTGGAACCCTTACACCCTAAATTAGTAACTACTGGAGGAGACAACAACTCTAACAAAAACTAGACAGTTAAATTAAGTACTTTTAATGCTGGCAAAATCATCATACATTAATAACAACTATAGAAATTGTTGGCTTTGATTCTACAGCTGTGTGGAAAAAAGACATTTCTTACTGGTAACCTTCCAACTAGTCTCTCTGTTTCTACTCCCAGTCCCCTACAGTCTATTCTCCTTACAAGAACGAGATGGATTTTTTAGAAACATAAATCAGGTCACTCCACTCCCTGCTCAGAACACTTCAGTGGCCCCCTCTTGATCCTAGAATTCCTCACCCTCATCTTGCTATCCCCTCTGTTATGCTCGAATTTTGTTCATAGCACCTAGTGCATTTATCTGTTTGTTTAGTTCACTATACAGAACCTAACTATGAGAACCTTGGGTTTTTTTAATTGGGGTAAATTTTACATTCAGTGAGATGAATCTTATATGTACAGTTTGTTGCATTTTGATTACTATGCATGTCCTTTTAACCATCACCTCAATTAAGACATAGAAAATTATCATCACCCCAGAAAACTGATTGATAAAGCACACACTTTTAATTACTCAGCAGTACTACCTCATTGTCTCCAAAAAATCTGTAATGACAGCTTAAGTGTTTTCCTAATGTGAAAGGCAGCATTTTTTGCCATTTTAAATTATAAGAAAATTCTTTTTTTTTTTTTAAGATTTTATTTATTTGACAGAGAAAGAGAGCACAAGCAGGGGGAACGGCAGGCAGAGGGAGAGGGAGAATCAGGCTCCCTGCTGAGCAAGGAGCCCAACACGGGGCTTGAATCTAGGACCCTGGGATCATGACCTGAGCCGAAGGCACACATTTTTTTTTTTTTTTTTTAGATTTTTATTTATTTATTTGACAGAGAGACAGCCAGCGAGAGAGGGAACACAAGCAGGGGGAGTGAGAGAGGAAGAGGCAGGCTCCCAGCAGAGGAGCCCGATGCGGGGCTCGATCCCAGGATGCCGGGATGACGCCCTGAGCTGAAGGCAGACGCTTAACAACTGAGCCACCCAGGCACCCCACTGAGCCACCCAGGTGCCCCCAAAGGCACACATTTAATCGACTGAGCCACCCAGGCACCCCTATAAGAAAATTCTTAACTTAAAATACCAGTTGTGTTATTTTGAATTTCCCAAAAACCTCACTGGCAAGACTTCAACAACAAAACAAAGAGCATCTAAAAGGAGTTATCCTCTAAACAATGTTTTACAATGTCATTAAGAACATCTTCCATTATACCCAAACAACTATTGTCAAAAGCAAACTCAGGGTATGATTTAACTTTCAGGCAACACTATTTTGGACCAGCAAAATATCACTCTCATTATGTAATTCCTATACCCAAACTGTTACTATTCACAAATCATGTACTTCGATAATATACATAAATCACTGTATCGCTATTATATGCTGAAGCACTGATACCCCATTTTAACAAGGATGATACAGAATCTTATTAAAACAAGATTCAATCCATACCATAGATATTAATTTCTAACAACTTCACAATTTAGGAAATACTAACTTAAATCTAAAATCAGGGCACCTGGTGGCTCAGTCAGTTAAGCACCTGACTTGTGATTTCGGCTTAGGTCGTGATCTCAAGGTCGTGGGTTGGAGTCCGGAATCAGGCTCTGCACAGCTGGGAGTCTGCTTGGGATTCTCTCCCTTTCCCACTCCCTCTGCACCCACCCCCACAACTCGTGTGCATATGCACACATGTTCTCTCTCTCTCAAATAAATCAATCTTTTTTTAAAAAAAGAAAAAATCTAAAATCAACTATTTCACATGAGGACTTCAGAAAACATCTTTCTTGTATTAATTCCTCAGCAACACTTTTAATACCTGAGTTGTATTTAGTGCTGTGTTCACATTTTTAATAGCTTCTTCAAAATTCTCTTCATCTTCCAGAGCCCCGTTTTCATTCTTTAGAATTCCTGGTAAAATAGGAATCGGTTAGCAAAACATAGCCCTTTTCGTCTCACCCCTTTGCTCTCCCTAATATTATGGAAATAACCTTGTCAGATCTTAAAGGGAGGACTGGATATTGAAACTTAAGAAGAAACAGGCTTATTATTAATCATTTTTTAATTAATATTAGTAACTACCCTTTGTTGAGCTTTTACTCTGTATCAGATACTATTAAATGTACGTCACATTTTAATGTATGAATGAATCCTAACAACAACCCATGAGGTAGGTGTCAGCAGCCCCCAGTTCCTCATTTACTGATGAAGAAACTATCCTTAGTCATTTTAAAAAACTATACGATGAGTGGCTCCTAAACCTCCCCTGAGAAAAAATAAAATACAAGCTCTTGATGGCATCGTCTGATAAAGCTGCTGACGGAAATCCAATAAACAGCTTCAAGCAATTTGCTTTTCAAACTTTATACAACATCCAATTATATCCCATATTACCTTGTCTAATCAAATCTCTGAAGTCTTCTTTTTCTTTATACGTTTTAGGTATTCGTCCATTTGTCTAAATTGGTTAAAAATTTTTAAATTCTAGTTATAAAAAATCAAAACACGGAAATTGAGAGTCCAAAGCTTCCCCCATTCTCCCATCCACGTGAGATTTCATCAGCAAATACCTCAGTGAAATCAGAGGCTGACTTGAAAGAAAACAAAAACTGTGGGCCATTTCTCTACATTCATTACCCACTACCAGTTTCAGAATGACATTCATTGATATTTCATTTTGTTAATAAAAATATCAGTATCAAAAGAGGAACTGCCAAATTTAAACAGAAAAGCACCCACCTCCCCTATAACCACATCAAGAAAAGAATTAATCTCCCACTTTACTCCAATGAAATCCTTTATAAAAAATTGAAAATATAGTCACACATGGAATTTGTGTTTTTAAAAAGGACATACTTCACTATACCACTGTGCTAAATATTTGGCTACGATCACAATCCATGGAGTGTGGCTATGGTCCTAAAAACGAAAGAAAATCAAAGAAAATGTCAATATTAGTTAACATTAATTAGTTCACATTTATTCTTCATCACATCATCTCATTTTTAACAAATCCAACAGTAATTATAATCATCTCCCAGTATATGTAGTATAGTGAATGGAGGGAAAGGAACTGGGTTAATGAAATTGCTTTATAAACTTTTTTTAGAAGCAGTATCCAATTTAATCCTAATATGGCAGGCTTGTACTATGACTGTCCCCATTTTACCACCAAGAAAAGAACTTCAGAGACTGCCACCCAAAGAGAAAGCTCAAATCTCTTGATTTTAGATACCAATCCTAGACTGAGAAAACTCTGTTTTCTGGTTAAATCCCTGTATTTTAATTAATACATGGGCAGGAAAAAAACACATACTCCTTAAATTATATAGTCTATTATAAGCATCATTATTTCTATAATGAAATATGGAGTGCCCTTGGTAACTCTTCAAACACTAAAAATAACTTTCAAGAGGAATTAATTTCAACACCCATCCCAAATTCACACCATTTTAAAAGGTATATCTAATTGTTTACAAAAAGGTCATTAAGAGGGCTGCTGGAACATGTTAATGTCCAATTTCTTGACCTGGGTGTTGATTACACAGTATGTTCAGTTAATGAACTTCTCTTCAATAAAAAAGCTTTTTGAATTTTGGTAGAAAATAAATTTATTTCAAACAAATTAAGTACAATGTTGTTACTATGTAATCTGGGTGACAAGAATATGGATGTGTATAGTATTTTCTCACTGTGGTGTAATTCAAAAACCTTAGGTTAAAAAAAATCTTTTAATCTATCTAATCTAATCTATTTAATTTAATCTAATCTAATCTAATCTAATCTAATCTAATCTAAATGGAAGGTGATATATACTACCAACCTTTTTTTCCATATGATCCAAATCATAAGACTGAAAATGTTCTCTCAGTTCAGGAAATGGTTTATCCAGTCGTAGATCCTCTAATGCATTATCTGGATGAGATTCTATTACTGTGAAACAATCCCAAAAGATACACTTCTTTAGTGATATTTTTGGAATATGCTACATTATAGGGACGTAAAAAATCTCTAATTTCTGAGAGAGCGGGACATCCGGCTTCCGAGTAAGCAGCTTCGTTTTGCGCGTGACAAAAGAGCGGTTTAAAAATGGGTGATGTGGGGGCGCCTGGGTGGCGCAGTCCTTAAGCATCTGCCTTCGGCTCAGGGCGTGATCCCGGTGTTATGGGATCGAGCCCCACATCAGGCTCCTCCGCTATGAGCCTGCTTCTTCCTCTCCCACTCCCCCTGCTTGTGTTCCTTCTCTCGCTGGCTGTCTCTATCTCTGTCAAATAAATAAATAAAATATTTAAAAAAAAAAATGGGTGATGTGGAGAAGGGCAAGAAGATTTTTGTTAGAAGTGTGCCCAGCGGGGTGCCTGGGTGGCTCTGTCGTTAAGCATCTGCCTTCGGTTCAGGGCCTGATCCCAGAGTCCTGGGATCGAGCCCCACATCGGGCTCCCTGCTCTGCTGGGAGCCTGCTTCTTCCTCTCCCACTCCCCCTGCTTGTGTTCCCTCTCTCGCTAGCTGTCTCTCTCACTGTCAAATAAACAAATAAAATCTTAAAAAAAAAAAAAAAAAAAAAAAAGGAAGTGTGCCCAGTGCCATACTGTGGAAAAGGGAGACAAGCACAAGACTGGGCCAAATCTCCATGGTTTATTTGGGTGAAAGACAGGTCAGGCCCCTAGATTTTCTTACACGGGTGCCAACAAGAACAAAGGCATCACCTGGGTACTTGGTGAATCTCAAGATAGAGTACTTGGAGAATCTCAAGAAGTATATCCATAGAACAAAAATGATCTTCGCTGGCATTAAGAAGGCAGGGGAAGAACAGACTTGATAGCTTATCTCAAAAAGCTACTAAGGAATAATAGTTGGCCACTGCCTTATTCATTACAAAACAAAAATGTCTCATGACTTTTTTTTATGTGTACCATATTTAAATTGATCTCATACACCAGAATTCAGATCATGAATGGCTGACAGAATATTTCTTTTGGACAGTCCTGATTTAAATAAGACTTGCTTGTGGTTAAATGAATAGGATCAGCTTTTTGAACTTTGATAGTAATTCTGGTTCAGCAAGTGCTATCACTCTTTTTCCCCTTCTAAAAATATGATTGGAATTGATTACTAATGTGCAGCTTCTCACAGAATTGGTAAATGCCATCTCTAAACTTATAGGAGATTGGTTTTATATTTAGATTTATATAACAGATTATATTAATATATGTAAATACTGAGGAAATCCCTTCACTGTCTCAGAACAGCAAGACTTAGCTGTGCTTCAAGTTGTGTTCCCTAGCCTGTTAAAGGCAAGGGCTGAGGACAAGCTGGCAGTGTCCATTTTATCTTTTTGGTCTTAACTATGCCAATTTTTTTTTTAAAGATTTTATTTATTTATTTGACAGACAGAGACAGCCAGCAAGAGAGGGAACATAAGCAGGGGGAGTGGGAGAGGAAGAAGCAGGCTCATAGCGGAGGAGCCTGATGTGGGGCTCGATCCCAGAACGCTGGGATCACGCCCTGAGCCGAAGGCAGACGCTTAACAACTGTGCCACCCAGGCACCCAACGACTGTGCCACCCAGGCATCCCTTAACTATGCCAATTTAATGAACATTCCCTGCATCTAAGATGTTGCCTTTTGTTCAATGAAGGACATTTTAGTGTGGTTCATATATAATATTAAATAATGAATATTTAACATTTCCCACATTTTATAGATGATTCGTAAGGTCAGATGCTTTTAAAATTCAGTGTGACGAGACAGAGCAGCAGACTTGGCTTGTGGCTTTTTTTTTTTTTTTTTTAAAGATTTTATTTATTTATTTGACAGAGGTAGAGACAGCCAGCGAGAGAGAGAACACAAGCAGGGGGAGTGGGAGAGGAAGAAGCAGGCTCATAGCGGAGCCTGATGCGGGACTCGATCCCGGAACACCAGGACCACGCCCTGAGCCGAAGGCAGACGCTTAACCGCTGTGCCACCCAGGCGCCCCTTGGCTTGTGGCTTCTTTACTAAGTCAGACTAGGTTATATAATTCAGGACTGTTTTCTAAACAGCTATTCAAAGACACAACTGTGGAATTACCATATACGTACGATTGGTAATGGTGCTTTTGCCAACTCGTTAGAAGGGTTAACATTGAGGAGATATATCATCAGCACAAGTTTGTAAATTATGTGATAAGGCTTAAGATAATTAAAAACAAAAATCACAGATCATGAAAAAAAATCTATCATTTCTAAATAGGCATAAGACCTACAGGTTTTTTTCTGTTCCCTTTTTTTTTTAACAAGGAACTGATTTTATTTTTAAAATTTTTTTAAGTAAGCTCCACACCCTATGTAGGGCTCGAACTCACAACCTCAAGATCAGGAGTCACATGCTCCACCAACTGAGCCCACCAGGCACCCCTTTTCTGTTCATTATTGAGATAAATTTACATACACATATATCACATTTTACTAAATTCACGAATCATGAGTGGACTACAGTTTTAATAAAAGTAAACTCAAAATTCCTTTAAAGCTGAATTTTCTTGCTATTATAATTTTAAAAGACCAAAATTGATAAAGTATTTGTTTAGATAATACTTAACAATCTACCTTCCCCCTCCTGTGGTCTTCAGTAGACATCATCACCATCTACCTAGACCTCTTCCCTAGAAATCTGATGTTATCTCTGATGTCTTTCTTTGTTTTAAGATTTTATTTTTAAGTCATCTCTGCACCCAAAGTGGGGCTCGAACTTACAACCCCAAGATCAAGAGTTGCATGCTCTTCCGACTGAGCCAGCTGGGTGCCCCTCTCCTCGATTTCTTTCTTCCTTGGCCTCACATCAGTGATTCCACATGTCCTAATATCACAGTTTTCCATATTGGGGGGGGGGGGGGTGGGGGGACGTGAGTGCTTAGAGCTAGGCCTAGTTCTGTCACTTGCTAGCTGTGTGACTTTAGGCATATAACTTAATCTCACTGTGCCTCAGCATCCTCATCTGCAAAAAGTAGATAATAGTATCTACCTTATAAGGATTTTGGAAAGATTATATGGAATAATCCACATTAAGGCAGGCACACAGCCAGCAACATTAACCCCCATTATTTACCCCCTCTTCTCTATCCTTGTAATATCTGCCTTAGGTCAGGGGCTTAGTCTCTGTCTCTCACTTAGCTACGCCACTGGACATTTCCTAACAGCAACTCCTGCCTCCAATCTTTGCCCCTTCAAATCCATTCATTCTCCACCCTACTTCAGGGTACGCATTGGAAATAAAATCTTCACCCTGTTGCTCTCCCACTTACAACTCTTAAAGGGCCTACCACCACCTGCCAAGAGTTTATCCCCACAAGCCACCCTCTAACTGCCCAAGCAGATACCACTCCCCAGTGATACTACCAACACCAATGGCTATCACTACATTAGCAGAGTACCTGGCTCAGAGCCATATAGGACTACTGAATGAAAATTGAATGATGATTTAAGATTAAAAATTTGTAAGTAGGGGCATGCCTGGGTAGCACAGCCAGTTAAGCGTCCAACTCTTCGTTTTGGCTCAGGTCGTGATCTCGGGGTCATGAGACTGACTTTCACATTGTGTTTCCACTCAGTGTGGAGTCTGCTTGAGATTCTCTCTCTCCCTCTGCCCCTCCTGCTTGTGCTCTGTCTCTCAAATAAATAAATAAAATCTTTTTTTTTTTTAATTTGTAAGTAAAGGTCTAATATCATCCTTGAGCTAATACAAGCTTGCCTATGCGTGACTTCAGTCTCCTATAATAGTTTCCTCGGAGCAGTAGTTAGGTAAATGCCTTGCTTATTGTGTAGAACTGTACCTGAACTGGGGAAGCCTAATGCCTCTATGAGAATAGAATGAAAGATTGGTAGAGAAAAGGTGGTATCACATCTATGTGTCACTGTGACCCACATACCTTGGCTCTCACCCGTAGCAGCCCTACACGCCCTATGTGGGTTAGGAGGCAAAAAAAGCTAGGAACTTGCTTTACTGCTGGGTCTCCTGATAAGATGAACAAGCTATACCTGTCGTATCTCCTGCTTCATATCCTTCTATAATGCTAAGTCAAGTAAATATTAATGACTGTTGATTCTGATTGCCACTCTGAACCTGTAACCAGAGTTGTGCTGTTAAAATTTACTTTGTAATTTAAAATTGACTGTCTATGGGACGCCTCAGTGGCTCCTTCGGTTAAGCATCTGCCTTTGGCTCAGGTCATGATCCCAGGGTCCTGTGATTGAGCCCCACAGCGGGGAGCCTGCTTCTCCCTCCTCCTCTGCTGTTCCCCCTGCTTGTGCTCTCTCTCTGTCTCTCTCTGTCGAATAAATAAATTTAAAAAAATAAAAAGTAAAATAAAACTGACCTTCTAAATTGTCAGGTTTCTAAAACTGTAGCTAAAGCAACCAATGGCAAGCCCCATATGTACAACTGACTTACCTGGATGTTCTTTTATAATGATCCTCATGTAACCAACTAGTCCATATGTCCTACAGATCAAAAGAGGTATTTGTGAATTCCAGAGGACATCCGCTAAACGTAGTAATGTACTGTAAAGGAAAGCACAATAAATTAAGAACATAAGCAAATGGATATAGGCCAAACATGAAAACACCCTAAAATAAAGGAACTTTCTTATTAAGTAATAAATGCAAAGAAATATCTATTACATTTACACAAGCAGGTCATGCATACACTAAAAAACAAGCAATTCCACAAGGTTGCAATCTCACAGAAAGTGTATCTTTTGGACTAGAGGGATATGAAAGCCTCCTCTTTTGTATTAGGGAGAATGTTATTGAAAGACACTCCTTAAACATTTCCATAACAAAGAGGAAAATATTTATAAAACCCTTATCTACACCCCCAAGCACATTCTATAATTCTAACTAGTTTTTTTCACTAAAAAATAACCAATGTTTAATTTAACTTCTCTAAATATAATAAAAGTTTCACATCTCAGTATTTTTCTCTTCCCCATCTTTTTGATGTTGGAGACTTAAAAGCATTTCCCATTAAAGGTTTCTGTGGAGTTTAAGAACTTTAAGAACTACAGGGGCGCTGGGTGGCTAAGTTGGTGAAGCATCTGACTCTTGCTTTCGGCTCAGGTCATGATCTCAGGGTCATGAGATGGAGACCCACACCAGACTCTGTGCTCAGCGGGGACTCTTCTTGAGATTCTCTCTCCCTCTCCCTCTGTCCCCCCTTACCCGCTCTCTCTCTCAAATAAATAAGTCTTAAAAAAAAAAAAAAAGAGGGGTGCCTGGGTGGCTCAGTCAGTTAAGCGGCAGTCTATGGCTCAGGCCATGATCTTGGGAGTCCTGGGATTGAGCCCTGCATGAGGCTCCCTGCTCAGCAGGGAGTCTGCTTCTCCCTCCGCCCCTTCCCCGACTCATGCACACACACACACACACTCTCTCTCTCTCTCAAATTAACAAATAAAATCTTTAAAATAAATTAATTTAAAAAATTTTCTAAATAAAGAATTTTAAGAACTATAGTCTTTGCAGAGAAAACAAAACTATGCAAATCTAATAAGAGACTTTAAAATAAAAATGAATTAAGATAAAAATTTACCTTTCAGGAAGCTGAGTAGCAACCACAATGGTAAACCTACAGAAAAATGAAGGATCATTGTCTAGAAGGTTTTCTGGACTCTAAATAGGACACAGGAAAAAAATTCAACAATTTTACAATCAAATTAAACATGGCAGACACAGTCAAGCTATTTTAGAACAAATGAGGCAACATGCTAGACTCCAATGTTAAAGTAATTCAACTCTCAACTAAACATAAATATACAAAGATTCAAAATTCTAAATGCTGGGGTGCCTGGCTGGCTGAGTCAGTATAACAGGCAACTCCTGATCTCGGGGTCACAAGTTTGACCCCCGCGTTGGGTGTAGAGATTACTAAAATAAATAAACTCAAAATTCTAAATTCTTAGGGCTTTGAATTATTTTTAAAAATTACATTTCCACACAGAAATAATAATGTGTATACATATATACCTCTTCCACAAAACTCCCAGATACATCGTTATTTAATTCTTGTAAGAATTCCATGGCAGCTTGAGCTCGGTTCTTTTTTAAAAAAAAGCATTTGACTTGAATTAGAAAAAATTTGGTTAAAATGTAACCCCTCAATTTACAGATCAAGCAAACATATTATAGAACTACCCAAATTTCATGCATAGATATGACAATTCTGCTTTTCATAGTATTCAAGCTGACGCTCGACTATAGTCTTACTTTAAATATTATTTAAATGACTACATTATTTGTACACAACTTTTCTGAGTAGGCAAATGACCAGAAAACCTTGTGTAGCAGGCAGAGATATTCTGGACCAAGTTTAGACTCATTATAACCTCCCACAATTATAATCCTGTATGAGAGGGGTCAAAGAAATAGTCATTTCCATTCAGAACATTGTATTAAGTTGACTATTATGGCTTTGTAAGAATTTAAAAACGGAACATACAAAAATAAAAGATATGCTGGCTAACTCTTAAAAATCTTGTTAACCATGGGGCGCCTGGGTGGCACAGCGGTTAAGCGTCTGCCTTCGGCTCAGGGCGTGATCCCGGTGTTAGGGGATCGAGCCCCACATCAGGCTCCTCTGCACACATCAGGCTCCTCTGCTATGAGCCTGCTTCTTCCTCTCCCACTCCCCCTGCTTGTGTTCCCTCTCTCGCTGACTGTCTCTATCTCTGTGAAATAAATAAATAAAATCTTTAAAAAAAAAAAAAAATCTTGTTAACCAGAATATTCCATCCTCTAAACATTTACACCTTATGTCAATCTCAAGGTTTAGCTTTAATACAGAATACAGCATAAAAACACAGACAGTACTTTTAAGTTCTTAAACTACTAAGCATATAAAGATTTGCAAGATCAAAAAAAAAAAAGCTAATTTAACTTTTTTCTCAGAGAAATAATAAGCTCTTTCAAAGCCAAAGCTTTTCAAGCAATCAAAACATAGTGGCATCATTAGATGCTCAAACACCACTATATTCTATAATAAACTGATGGTTTACCTTGCCGATGCTGCTTCTTTGAAGGAAAAAACTAGAACAGAATTTAAAAAAATTAAGGGCTTCTTTGACTATAAAGGGAAGGTTATTTGTAACACCAGGTATATTTCATTCATAGTATAACACTACATTTTGATTCTAGATTTTAACAGTCTTCCTGGAGGAAGATAACAGCATGAAACTTGTAATCAAAGACCAGGCTAATAAAACAATGTTCCCAAAGTGTGTGCCACAGAATACAAATTTCATAGGATGCTCTGAGAGAATAAAAGTTCCCTGGCTTTACAAAGTTTGGGAAACACCACATGTTATAATTCCCTCTTGGAAATTCATCATAAATATAACACATGATATTAAGGTCTTATATTGGAGAAATGTTTAACTTCATTTGGCCCGTTTCCCAAACTCATTTGACCATGGAATCCATTTGCCCATTTAGCTGCTATTAACATTCCCTAGAGCCAGTGTTCCACAGACCACACTTGGAAAGTGCTATATTGAACTGCTTGCTTTTGCAGGTTAACTAAAAGAGACTTATTCAGGTTTCTTCCCACACATACCCTTGTCATGTCTCAAGGCCCCGATCTGAGGTTGGGTACCATTGTGTAGCACAAAATCAGTGGCTCCATAAGAAAAAGAAACCTTATTCTTATCACACACTGCTCCAACCAACCAAGTAAGTAAAGATAATAAGACTTTTTCTTCATAGATACCAATAAAAGGGTGCTGTTGTAGATACGATACCACCCAAAGAAAAGATATCAAAGCTCAATACGAACTAAATTCTGACTTTTCTCATACGTACTTGTTGTTGTCATATACTAACAAATATAATGAGAGATTCCAGCCTCCCAAGTCCTGAAAAGAGCCTGAAATCCAAATGTGGCAATGCTTTGGAGGTCTGTATTAAGATCATCTTTAAAAAATAATATATAGGCCATCTTTAAAACAGCATTTTTATAGAGACAGTGGAGTATACAGAGAGATATACCTGGACTGAGCTCAGAAGAAACACAAATATAAGGTAATTTTTATTATTCTTATAATCCAAAAATATAATTTTTTTTTCAAAACTACAGTTATTTTAAATTATGTACTAACCCCTAGGGATCAATGCAAGGACTTAGGAATTGTCTAGATCTCACAAATCAAGGAATAAGGACTACTCCTTTGCTCTAATAACAATGAAGACAGTAATGATGGGTACCTTTTATTAATGGTCTATCTGCTAGACACTGTGCTAGCACTTTACCTATATTAACTTACTTCATCCTCACCATAATCCTAAACACAGGGATTATTTCCACCTGAGAGTCAAGTCACCTTGACTGAAGAGATATAGTTGGGATTTAGGCCTTACTCTCCTATGGCGGTGCACTGCCTTCCCTAACATGCATGTGTTTGAAAAGAATAGAACATACTTATTTCCAGCATCTTCTCCGCTGACCTGATTTCCATCAATGATTGTAAATGAGCCAATACCTGAAAGACAAAACAGAGTCAGTCAAGAACACATAATTTCTAGTTCAAAACTGTATGGAGTAAATTTACTACCACAAAACTACATTACCTGGTAGTACCAAGTTTTTAAGAATTTCAGTTCCTGTCGCTGTTGCATTTATTAGGCAAACATGAGCAGATTCTAAAGCCTCTTGCCCATGATCACCCCACAACCTACAAAACAAGACACAAATTCAACATTTCTAAAACTTTCACACAGATGCAACTTTCTTGTTTGGACGGTGATCTTTGATCTTCAAAGTGTTCTTGCACAGAATGGCTGATGTGATAACCATAGTAAACATGTGAGACAGGAAAAGCAGCAGGTGTTATGGGGATATAGCTGAGTAACCTAAGACTCAGGCTGATGCCTTGCATGATTAGAAGGGGTCAAATCAGTACTAAAAACCTGGGTCTTTCAGCTCCTTGTCCATTACTCTTTTCAAGCCAGATAACTTACAGAACAGATATATTAGATATATTCATTAACATTAAAGAACTGCCTTAAACTTAAAACCTATTCGGTCCTCTATTTCATTTCTCCTTAAATTACATAGAGCCAGTATATTTAAGATCTTAACATAGACTTTATCACTGTGACACCTCCAAGAGAAAAGCTTTACTAAGAAAACTGAATTACTGTCATCTGCAAAGCCTCACAATGACTTCTACAGGAGTGCTTTAAAATATAACACCCAACGCTCATTTTAATAGCATGATTAATAAATGCATACGTTATCAAACACAAAGATATAATAAGGATTAGAAATATATGCTTTAACCTGATTTGCACTGGCATATCATTAATGGGGCAAGGTGCATGATCACACATGTATCACGGCATCTGGCCCAGCCTGGTTACCTTCACCCGGAAAGCCTATTATCTTTCCTTGTCAGTATGGCAAGTATGAAAATCATTAGAAAAATGCCGCAGTCTGGAGGACTGACAGGCTTTAATGTGCTTTCCTAGTCACCTGATCTAAAGCAGATTCCCTGTTATTGTGTAGCCAGTATGTCCTCCAAGAGCATATCACAACTCTACCTACTTCATTTGGTTCTTTATTTGAGGAACATCCATCTCTCCATTCCACTCTAAACTCCATGAGGGCCCAGATAACTCCCTACATGCATCACTAGAGCCCCAAATGCCTGGCACACTGCCTTGCCCAGAGTAAGTGATCACTGAGCAATTGTCAAATGAAAGGAGGAATAGCCTAGAAGAACCAGACAGACTGGAAACATCTGTTTTTTCTATAAAAGTAGGGCACGCAGCAGACACTGACAGATTTGGCTGATGGATGCTTGGGTACTCAGATAGTGAGACTAAGAGAATACTGGTGCATCTTTAGGTAACGCGTTTC
Source organism: Ursus arctos (assembly GCF_023065955.2). Taxonomy (NCBI): domain Eukaryota; kingdom Metazoa; phylum Chordata; class Mammalia; order Carnivora; family Ursidae; genus Ursus; species Ursus arctos. The sequence continues at coordinate 22,064,049 of NW_026622863.1, forward strand.
AAGAAAGAGGCCAGACAAGAAATCAATCTTCTTTGCTCCCATGCTGGCCTAACTATGGAGAGCATGGACTGGTTGACTGCTGCCGGGCTGTACAACTTTGCTTCTAGCTGCCTCCCTCCGACACTCCAAAACCGATAACCAATTCTCACTATGAAAAGTAAAATTTAGTCCTTAACTGGATTGAACTCAGGAAAAATTCTTTTTTGTCACAGTTACTTAGTAACCTAAAATGTCTTCTCAGCTCCATCTTGTATGGTTATATCAAAACACAAGCAATGCTACGAATTTACAAAAGAACACAAGTTGGTTACAAGGGCTCTGTCACCTTGCTTCCTTTCCCGGAAGCTTGGGAGCAGAGTGATGTGACTGAGAACAGGCTCTGAAAAAGCCAGAAGGGCCTATGTTTACATCCTGGCTCAAATATACGGGAGATATACAAGTTACCTAAGTTTCGCCAAGACTCTGTTTCCCCATCTATAAAGCCAAGAGATGTCTGCCTTTAATGCTGCTCCCAGAATTAAGAGCCTAAAGCCCCAATACAGAACCAGGCTGTAGGTGCATATGGGAGTTCCAGAGGACATATAGGGACATACCTCTCCCGGCTTGGAGGGAGGAGGCCTCCAAAAAGGATGCGGGCCAAGCATTTGTGTTACTTTCACTGCCTTAACACATAGAAGATGCTCAATAAATACGGAATGGGGAGTGTACGGAGAAAAGGCAAGGGAGAGGAATTAGCCAAGGACCTGCCTGATGACTTAGACCTGCAGTGTCCACTAAGGTAGCCATTAACCACATCTGGCTACTGAAGACTAAAAATGAGGCTAGCTAGTCAGAACTGGGATGTGCCTGTTAAGTGTCAGATGCCAGATTTCGAAGACGGTATGAAAAAAGAGGTAAAATATCCCTAATAAATTTTTATGTTAAGTGTTAAAATGGTAATATTTTGGATATACTGGGTTAAAGAAACTGTATTAAAATTAATTTCACCTGTTTCCTTTTCTTTTTAATGTGGCTACTAGAAAACGTGTAATTACATGTGCGGCTCACACAAGACTGGCATTATATTCCAATTGGACAGCGCTGGCTCCGGACAATCCCTAATACTCGGCGCTGCTCTGGGAGGCCGGGATGAGGTACACGCGATTCCCCAATTCCGCTAAACGAGGAGTGAACGCGCAGCGAGGCGGGGCCAGCTGCCACCCCGGTGACCCGGCCGACGCTGGGACCGCGAACCTCGAACTGCACACCGCGTGGCGGGCGGGCGCACCCCTCGGAGAAGGGGAGTTCCGACCCTCAAGGAGCACCCTAGGGTCCCATGCCGGGGAGCCCCGAGAACCGGCTCCCCAAACCCAAGACTGCCCGGCCCAGCCCAGCGGGAGGCCTGGAAGAGGCCCGACCGCGTCGCCCGCTCGCTTAGGCCCGGCCGGGACGCAAAGGAGCACCCCGGCCGGCCAGCCCGACTCGGTGAGCCCTGGCTCACCTCAGCTGCCGGTCGTACTTCTGCTCCTTGAGCAGCTTCCCCGGTTGCGCCATGGCCGCACCCGCCGCGCGAACAGCCTAGACCCTGCCGAGTACCGCCACCACCTCCACGAGCACGCAGGCGCACTGAGCGCCCCTTCACCGTCTCTGCCTCCCGCGCGCCGCCCGCAGGGGGCGCCACCACCTCACTGCGCACGCGTCGCCAGTCCGCCTGGGAGTACGCGACCACAGCCCACAGCCAGAACCCGGACCGAGGCGGTTCTTTTCCTACTGCATCCCTACTGGTCTGCCAGTCTGTGACTTTGTACGTGCGGTAATCGTGGGGCACTGAGGCTCTGGAATCCGGCAGATTTGGTTTTAAACCACTTACTATTTATGAAATCTGCCCTTAACCTCTCAAATCCTCTGTTTGTTCATCTGTGCAGTGGGGATAAATGGGTCTCCATCACCCGCTCCTATTAGCCTGAAGTGAGATTTTGAATACACACAGAGCCAGACTCACAAAAAATCCTGTGTGGATAATACCTTTCATTATTATGGTCATTATTGTTCACTCATTTCTTCTATCGTCTCATGCAACAAGCCCACGCGAGGTCCTGTTTCAAACCACAAAGTTAGCGCTCCCAGCTCGGATACAAAGACAAATAAGTCCACGGCCCTGTTCTTGAGAAGTTCACAGTCTCCAGAGGGGAGAGGGACAGTAAGTAAGGACAATGTGGCCCTCCTATAAATAGAGGGAAGCTGGGGTCCAGAAAGGTGCACAGAGGAACTCTACCCTCTCCCCTTCTTCCCTCTCCAGGAATGTTTCACATCCTATTGGCGAGGAAGCATGTTTTAAGCAGAAGGAACAGCAGGTGTCATTCCTGGGAGACAAGCAGGCCTGGTAGGATGGAGGGTCTAAAGGAAGTTTGGTGGGCTGGGGAGTTAGGTGAAGGGTAGGACATGGTCAGAGGAGGCTTGAGAGACAGCAGAGTCAGAGGGGCTAGGTTGTGAGGCCCTTGAGTATAAAAAGCAAGAAGGAATGTAAAGCCCTCTACTTTCTGTAAAGAGCCACTTTTCAGGAAGAGGATGGTTCCCCTGTGGGGGTGGGTGCCAAGGAAGAGAGTTACCCCAAGAGAAAGTGGGAGAGACTAGAAGCCAGAAGAGCAGCAGGGAGAGAAATGAGGATTCTCTCCCTTCTCTCTCCCAGACCCTACAGGTACCTTCAGGTTAATAATTGCCTGAAATAAGATGAAAGTGAGCACAGATCCCTGCCCCCAAGGCACCCTGGGATGCGGATTGGAGGAGGGACAGTTTGATGGTAATGATGCAGTGAGATGATGGATGCAATTCCCCTGGGTGCTGTCCCCAGGATCAGGGAGGGGCACACCCTCTTATAACTTCCCTGGTCCCTACCCAGCACCCATGGAATACAATTGATGGGAAACAAAGGCATGAGGCTCTCCCAGCACATCATGTGCTTATGCTGTTATATTTCCTTCTCCAGTGGGACAGGTGAAATATAAGGGATGATAAAATACACCCAGGGAATGTGAGAAGGTCAAAAGGCAACAGGTGAGAGTTCACTGCTTAGCTTCTCATGCTCTGTGCAGTCATGGACTGCATGAAAGAAAACACATCCCAAATTTGGTGGGGGAAATCATAATGCCTATGAAGAAATGTATGAATTTGACAAAGGTTTGTGTTAGTGGTGTCTGTAAAAAGATACCGCACAGCATTAGTTTCCTAGAACTGCTGTAACAAATTACCACAAACTAGGTGCCTTAAAACTATAGATATGTAGGGGCACCTGGCTGGCTCAGTCGGTAGAGCATGCAACTCTTGATCTCGGGGTTGTGAGTTCGAGCCCCACGTTGGGTGCAGAGATTACTTAAAAATAAAATTCGTAAGTAAAAAAATCTTATTTTTTTATTTTTTTAAAGATTTTTATTTATTTATTTGACAGACATAGAGACAGCCAGCGAGAGAGGGAACACAAGCAGGGGTAGTGGGAGAGGAAGAAACAGGCTCATAGCAGAGGAGCCTGATGTGGGGCTCGATCCCATAATGCCGGGATCACGCCCTGAGCTGAAGGCAGACGCTTTAACCACTGTGCCACCCAGGCGCCCCGTAAGAAAAAAAATCTTATATTAAAAAAAAAAACTACAGAAATGTATTATCTCACATTAAAGCTCAAAGTCTGAAATCAAAGTGTGGGCAGTATGTTCCCTCTGCAGCCTGAAGGGAAGACTCCTCAGCCTTTCTAGCTTCTGGCGGTTGGCTGCCAATATTCGGCTTACAGCTGCAACACTTCAATCTCCGCTTCCATCATCACATGGTATTCTCCTCTCACGTCTCTGTCTGGATCTCTTCTCATAAAGACACCAGTCACATGGGATCAGGACTCACGCTAAGGACCTCATCTTAACTTGATCTCATCTGCAAAAACCCTATTTCCAAATACTATCACATTCACAGGTTCTAGAGGTTAGGACTTCAGCAACTTTGTGTGTGTGTTGGGGGGAAGGGAACCAATTCAACCCATAATAGCGTGCGTAGGTGCCTGTGCTGGATGTGTGGAAGTTGGTCAGACACAAACCTTGCCACCTGAGAACTGAGGGCCCACTGAGAACTTTTTCCTATTATGGAGGGCAGAGAATAAGACTAGGTATCAAGCTAGGAAACCATGGCCTCATTCAATGAAGCCACTGGTTTTCAAAGTGTGGTCCTGGACCAGCAGCATCATCATCACCTCGGAACATGTTAGGAATGCAAATTCTAAGGCCCCATCCCAGACAGACTGAATCAGAAGCTCTGGGGGTGAGGCCGAGGGAATTGTTTTAACAAGCCCTCCAGGTGATTCTGATGCACACTCAAGTTTAATAACCACTGACCTAGGGGTGCCTGGGTGGCTCAGTCAGTTAAACATCTGCCTTTGGCTCAGGTCATGATCCCAGGGTCCTAAGATCGAGCCCCGCATCGGACTCCTTGCTCAGCAGAGAGCCTGCATCTCTCTCTGCCTCTGCTCTTCCCCCTGTTTGTGAGCTTGCGTGCTCAATCTCTCTGTCAAATAAAAAAAATCTAGAAACAAAAAAATTACTGACCTAGCCCAACTCCCCACTGAATAAAACAAGTAGGAAAACGGCCCCGTAACCACAATAGTACCCCCATTTACTGAGCACTATCTTCCAGGCAGGCACTTGCCATGCATCACCTCACTTTGTGTTCACCCAATGCAATAGATACTGTTGCTCACCCCATTTCATTGACAAGAGAGCACAGGCCTGGAGAGGTGAGTACAATTCCAAAGCCTCACAGCTATTAAAAGGTGGTACAAGGATTAGCAACAAACACCCCAACAGATCTGGCCAGATCTATTATTTTACCCATCCTGGTCGGTCTTGGCTGGGGGAGACTGGATCTTTGGGCTCCCAGGCAGTTTGGGGCTAGCTCTGCCCTGGGAGAGCTTACAATGTGTTGGAAACCAGCCAGAAAGAATGAGTCACAGCCCAGGACACTCTCACTGGCCTCTACCACTATCTCTCCCTTCCTGTCCTTGCCTATCTTAGCCCTTCTCAACCTGGTGCTCTTTGGCCAATTTCTTGTCTTTCTTGCTTACCTCTCACCTGAGGCAGGTATGGCTCTATAATGTTCACCGTTGTATCACCCATGCCTGGCCCAGAATATGGCATCAGTAAGTCTTCAATAAATGCATATTGAATGAAAGAATAAATTTTGGAAACTACTTCCACCATACTTCCTCATTTTCAAATCCCTTACTGGCAATATGTATCTCATCAGATTTGGTAATTCCACATTTAGCAATTTGTCCCAAGGAAATCATCAGACACACACGCACAGATGTATAAATAAGGATGTTCACTGTAGTGCTGTTTACAATAGTGAAAACTGGTACTAATCTATACATTAGAGCACTGTGCAGTTAAGTGTCAAGCTCTCCAAGGCTGATCGAGCAGGGAAATGCTTACCATAGGGCATTAGGTGAAAAAAACTGGTCACAAAGCTATATATATATGATTCTGATTGTTTTTTTCCAGCACTAATAATACATATCTAAAAAGCCTGGCAGTTGGTCATGTTAAAATGTTAACAGTGTTGGTTCTTAGGTAGTAATATGACCAGTGGTTTTAATTTTCTTCTCTGTGTTTTTCGGATTCTTCCAAGTTTTCTACAATGACTAGGTGTCACTATTATAATTGCAAAAGGAATGTTTGGGGTTCTAAATGTGCCCAAAAAGCTAAGGAAAAGGGGAAAGAACACAGGTTCTAGGGTCTGAGGAGTACATCCTTGACACCAGGAGTCCCACAGACATTGTGTTACTTGACCATCCTATTAGTCTTCTAGACTCTCTATTCCCATTTTATACATGAGAAGACAGGTTCAGAGAGGTAAAGTAACTTGCCCCAGGTTCCACAGCCAGGTATGCTGGAAGCCATGTCAGGGCTCATTTCATCCCACTGTTTGCACACATATATATACATACTTGGAGTGGAAAAGTTTTTAAAAAATACAGAAAGCTATCATTTTACTTTTAGAGTCTCCAGACCACAGGGCTTCTGGGCCTGGCCTGTGGGCCCTGTGCATAACATACGGTGACAGAGTCATATACAATACATAGGACTCTACTTGTTGGAACAGCATTGGACGTCTGTTGTCTCAACCAATACTCACAGGATCCCCATGAGGTGGGCCGGGCAGGGACAATCCCCTCATCACCTTGTAGAGCAAAGACATTGTACCTTTGAAAGAGGAAGTGCAATCTGGTCAAGGTCACTTGATGAATGAGATATGGCTGTGTAAGCTGTTCCTGCCCTCCTCCCTCAGCCATTCATCATACCCTTCGTACCACCCACCCCCTCCCCGTGCTCCCCCTCCCTCGTAAACAGTGAAATCCTAATGCCAGTGAGACCAAGGAGTAAATTTCAGGGCAGTGGAATCAATTCATTTTTAAAGACAGCACATAATTAAGACGGGAGGCGCCTGAATGGGAGTATAGGCTTTCCCAAGTTGACCTGAATGGGCTGCTGGGGTAACGGGGGCTTCACCTGAAATGGGCAGAAATGGGCAGAGTGCATTGGCTCTTCTCACCTGCCTGAGTGCCCATCACTCCGGAACCAGGAGAAAATTGCTGAAGACAGCATGCAGGAAGGAAAGAATTAGATCAACTTATATTTGGTTGTTAAAGAGGTAATAGTTTCTTCTAGAGAGTACAAAGGAGTAAGCATAGTGTCCCTCCCACCCCAATTCCACACCTTCCCCCACCCTTCCTGTCTCCCAGTCTCCTTCCGGGAGGCAAACACTCTCCCAAGCTTCTCTTAAGTCCTTCCAGAGAAAGTCTTGCATATATGCAAATGACAATCAAATTTAAAATCCACTTCCTCCCCCTCTCCGTGCTTTTAGACATGTCAAATAAGGGACTCAGCAGCACTGGATTTTTATCTTTGCTCTGTCACTCGCTATGTTCCCTAATCAACTTCTCTAAGCCTTACTTTCCTCATTTGTAAAAAAGGGGCAAAAATCCACCTAAGGTTGCTGTGCGGATGAAATTGGATGCAAAACTATATGAGTAATTCCAACTTTTTAATTAAATACTACAAATAAATATTGACTAGGCCTGGGTCACTCTGAAGAGGTGGATCAATGAACTAGATACATTTGACCCCCTCCCTAGACCCTGAGAGTGTTGCCACTCCCCCAGGAGAAGAGTGGCTGCCTCATCTGGCACTGAGCAAGCTTTTTTGTCTTCTTGGTCCAAGGATGACAGTTCTGGCTTAGACCTGGGGTCTTGACAACATTGCATTCTCTGTCACATGCTGATTTGGGGGGCCCCATCCCCTGAATCTCTATCATGAGTCTCTTGCCCCTGCCTGACAGTCATATTTCTAGTAAGGGCACCTTCCAGCTCCTGGGTCAGAGAAGGGCATCTAGGCAGGGCTGGGAAGTCACTGACTGACCTTGACCCAGCCAACCAGTTGTCAATTAATCTCCACAACTCTAACTTGTGGAACTGAGGTTCAGGGACTAGAAGAGGGAAACTGAGATAACCACAGAGATGTAGGGGAGTCAGGCAGACAAGATGGCAGATTCCTTCACAAGGTCAGCCCAGAGCAGGGCCTGAAATAGTCTGCTCTGGTCAAGGTCAAATGGCCTTTCACCTCCTGTCGGGGAGAGGTCCCTGGGTCGGATCATTTGTCTGTCCTTCCATCCACCCATTTATTTGTCTTCCCAAAACTGTCTGCTGAGGCCTAGTCAGAGACAAGGCCTATCCTTGGCACAAGGCCACATCCTAAGATGAATCAGATTGGGCAGCCTGAAGCCAGTGGGTGGAAGACAGAGGATGCACCAGGGAGGAGGGCACAGCAAGGACCAAGGCTTGCAGGTGGGAAAATGTTGGGCCAAGGCAGGCAGTGAGGTCAAGTACAGGGTGGAGGGCCTGAGTTCCCAGCAGGTGTGCCAAAGGTCAGGAAGAGGCAAGAAGAGGAAGGACAAACATTGGACTGTAGAGGGACAGGCAAAGAGTCCTGCAGGGAAGGAGGAAGCAATGGAGAGAAGAAGAGGGTGGGAGGCAGGGTCTTAGGCTTGGTTCTGTGAGGGAGCCAGCTCTTGACCATCTGTCCTCATGCCCACTGGATGCTACTTCCTCCCCATTCCCTCTTTGGGGCCAGGGGTTTGGATTTCAAGTCCTGTCCTCTCTCCTACCCCAGGCTCCTAGACCCCCATAACCACAAGACCCCTGCCCCCAGCACCAAAGAGAAGTGGTAAAGAGCACAGTGTCTAGAGTGAGACCATCTAGGCGTGAATCCCTTGCACGCTGCGCAGATCATTTTATCTCTCTAGGCTTCAACCCTGTCTCTGTGAAAGAGGGCTCCTGGAAGTACCACTCAATGTCTAGGGTAGCTGAGAGAGTTAGATGCCAGGAAGGACCCAAAGCTTGGCCCAGCACCTGCCATAGCGTCTGGCTCCAATTCTAGACACCTGATGGTCAATGCACTTTGCAGTTTAGAGGGGATTCTCCAATCCCAGAGGACTCAGGACCCAGAATGCAGGTCCCCAGTAATGGGATTTGAGGCTCCGGGACAAGCCCCGGGGTGGGATGGGATGTGGAGAAACCAGGGCAGTTCTCTGCACAGTACAGTTTGGAGCCTGTACAAGTGAAGAGGGGGGAGAGTCGTCCCGCGGGGGCGGGAGAGGGGAGAAGGGGAGTAGGGAGAGAGCTTTAGGTTCCCTGACCCCCCCACCTGGACTCAACTCTGGGGTTCAACTGGCCTGCTGGCAGGCAGGGGCGGGGCACCGCCGGCCTCTTTAGCCCTGCTGGGGGTTGGGGGGGGCGGGTCCCCCGGGAACTGCTCCTCCCGCGCGCCGCAGCTTTAAGAGGCTGCTCGGCGGTAGCGAGCGGGGCCGGAGCCGCAGCCGGAGCCAGCGGAACTCAGCGGAACAGGCAGGTGCACGGCTGCGGGGACAGCAGCGGCATGACCGGCCACCACGGCTGGGGCTACGGCCAGAACGACGGTAGGTACAGACCCCGCCGGCCCCGACCCTCTGGATCCAACCCCCGACCCTCGAGCCCAGTCGGATTTCCCGGACCCGCAAGCCCCCCACCCTCCGGGCCGGACGGGTACCCCCATCTGGTCCAGTCCCCAGAACCCAGGCCACCTGCCCGGCCCGAGCCCTGGCTCCCCGGCTCCTTGGCCAAAGTCCGCGCTGTGACCCGGCCGGCCCCGCCGCCAGCGAGCCACCCGGCGGCTGAGACCGCGTCCTGCCGCCTCCTCCGCGCAGCCCCTGACTGCCGTGCTGGCCCAGACCTGGGCCCCGACACTCACTCACCGGTGGCGGGCACTGGGGGCGGAGGTGGCCCTGGGCAGCGGGGGGCGGTCGGGGCGGAGCGCTGTGCGCGGGTGTCTGTGCGGGGAGCGCGCACGGCGTGTGTGCGGGGACCTCCCGGGAGCCGGGCTCTGCTGGACAAGGGCGCGGTGTCCCCGGGAGAGTTTCCCCGCGGAAGTGTCCGAGCTTTTTTGTCGCCAGGTATGTGAGGGAAGGGGGATTTTGGGGTGCACGCGTGTGTCTGGGTGTCTACATCAAGCAGGGTGTCTGAGCACGTCCTGGTGTGAAGCGTGGGAGCGCGTGGCCCACATCAGCCTCCTACCTGGGAAAATAGCTCCCTGATCCTGCCTCAGTTTCCTCAGGATGCAGAGGAAGGGAGAAGAGGCAGAGGTGAGAGCCAGATGGCTTGAATATGGGTCCGGGGCAGGTCAGTTACCTTTTGGGCTATTTTTTACCAAGCTGGGGTGGGGGTGTGGGGTAAGGGCTCCCCCCTTTCTGTCAGGTGAACAATAAGGACCCAAGATCCATGTTGCCAGAGGAAACCCCAAGCAGGGTAGGTGGATGTAGGGAGACAGGGAAGTGCTGGTGAAAGGAACCCTCCTCATCTCCCCTTTTTTAGGGAGAGACTCACTCTTTGAGGCATTGGGGGGGGGATCCTGGGCTAGTCTCAGGGTTAGGAGGTTGCAGTGGGACAGAGGGAGCTAGGGAGGTGCTGTGATGTGTCTGGCTCCCTCTGGGACACAGGAGCATACTTTGGAGGGGAGCCCCCCAGATCTGGCCATGAAAAAGCTAGAGACATTCAGAAAAAGGCAACAGAGACGAGCAGAGCTGGAGAGAGAGGCAGAGAAGGGGCAGGTTGGCAGAACCCATAGATCATCTTCCCTCCAGCACCTGCTCTGAACTAGCTCTGGGTGCTTCCTCCAGAGTCAGAGGCCCCTGACTATATCCTTCTGCTAGTCCTGCCCACCAGCTCTGAGCAAACAGTATCCTATATGGCCTGCCCCATGGGCCTGTCACCCTCAGGCCACTGCCCCTCACCCAGCCAGACTTGGGTCATTCAATCCAGGGGCAACGAGGGAGGGAAGGATGGAGGATAGAGGTGCGGGCATGCTGCATGCTCGCAGGACTTCAAAAATAACCCAGTGGGTCTGGGCCACGATTCTGAGTCATCCATTGGGGACACAGCTCTGTCGGCACCTGCTGCTGTTTTCTCAGGAAAACTTAAGAAGCCAAAAACGGGGAGAAGCACCAGCCGGCAATAGCTCTAAAAATAGGTTGCATCTCAGGATGTTCCCCAGGGAGATGCCGAGCCTCTCGGCTGCAGATGGAGCCTCTGGGAGGCAGGTGGTGGGCGCTCGTGGGTGTGCACGCAGGTGTGTGTGTGTATGTGCTTGCACGAGCATGTGTTTTGCTGTAGTCTTTTATTGCAGACCTGGTTTTGCAACAGGGGGTGTTTGTGTATGATGGTGTATATGCGTGTGTCAGGTGTAGTGGGCAGGACCGTGTGTGTGTTTGTACACGTGTATGTGGCTGGGCCCGGCCACTCTGGGCCTGATGAACCCAGGAAACTGTGCACATATGTGTGCACACATGAAAATCTCTACAGATCTGTAGGCATATGCCAGGGGAGAGCAACTGGGGCTGCCCATGCACATGCTGTATGTCTATACCTGCATCCAAGTTTGTGTGTGTGTGTGTGTGTGTGTGTGTGTGTGTGTCTGTGTGTGTGTGTCTGTGTGTGTACACGAATGGTCCTCAGTTCTCTCATCTATGAAACGGGGATCACACTGGTTTCTGCTTCACAATGTGGTTGAGGAGCAAGCGCATGTCACAGAGCCAAAGCTAAGATGACTTTGGCTTTTGTTATTGTTATCACAAACACCAACACGAACAATGTGCTCAAGGTGTGGGAAGTAGGCCAGATGCCTGGTAGGGTCAGGTCAGGGTCTTCAGAGGCCTGAGGCCCTCTGTGAGCATGTACTGGGAGTTGGGGAGGAGTCACTGCCTAGAGCCACCCCTGGGCTTGTGGCTATATTGTGCTGCCTTCCATGAATTACCTCTCTGGGCCTCCTATCATCTCTGGGAGGAGTTTTCATGAGGCCATTTTGCAGAAAGGAAATGGAGGCAGAGAGGGATGTGGCAGAGCTGGGACTGGAGCTCCAAAGCAGGGGCTGACATCTGAAGGGATACTGGGATACCATCCCCCAGGGGCGTCCTCGGCCTGCAGCCCAGAGATCCAGGCCAGCCCGAGCCCTTGCCCTCTCCCCACCTGCAGGCCCCTCACAGTGGCACAAGCTGTATCCCATTGCCCAGGGAGACCGCCAGTCACCAATCAATATTGTGTCCAGCCAGGCTGTGTACTCGCCCAGCCTGAAGCCACTGGAGCTTTCCTATGAGGCCTGCATATCCCTCAGCATCGCCAACAATGGGCACTCTGTCCAGGTGGACTTCAATGACAGTGATGACCGAACTGGTAAGTGGCCCTTGCCAGAGGCTGGCCCCCCTCCCACTGGGGTCCTCACCCTGCGTGGGGCAGGCTCAGGAAGTGCAGGACGCTGTGGTGGGGAAGGAAGGCACCACCTCTCACCAGCTAAGAAGCCTTGGGCTGAGCCTCAGTCTCCTTATGCATACAATGGCAGCAATAAGACCCTCTTTTCCTCTCTGGAGTCATAGAGAGGAAAAGTGAAAAACTGAAGTGATGTTTGTAGTGCTGGCATACAGCAGATGCTCAAGAAATGTGAATTCCCTTCCTTCTCTTCCATTTACTATGTTAGGTCAGATTTGTTTTCACTCCAGGCCCTGTCACTGACCTGCTGTGTGGCCTAAGGCCAAACCCTCCTCCCTGTGTGATCTGGCCAAGCCCAGAGAGAGAAGGGAGCTAAAGTGTTCTGTGTGCCAGGTCCTTTGCTAAGGTCTTAGGCGGCTCTTTTATTCCTCTAAAGAACCCACCTCTAAGATGGGCAAGCAGAGACTCAATGAGTGGGGGAGTGCCAAAATCAGCCTGGTCCAACTCCAAAGGTCTTGTCTCCAGCCACAACCTCAAGATTCCAACCAGCTTGGGCCGGAGAAAGACCAGCAAGAACTTATGACATCTGTTTACCCTAGGTTGAGAGTCCAGATTCTTTCATAATAAATTCCTAGGCAGAAGCCTCAGGAGTGCTCCTCAGTGAAGAGATTTTATCCCTATGAACAGGCCTATGAGGGGTAGAGTAGAGCAAGGAGGGAAGCTGCTGGAGTTTCTTGTGTAAGGAAGTAACTTGTATTCTGCCCCTCTCCACCTCTCCCCACATACACAATGAAAGCACACAAGGGAACTTAAGTTTCAAGCAGAAAATCAAAAAGGAGAGAAGAGGAGGGAAGCCAGAGAAGAGTAATCTTCGTTGCTTAGCCCTGAGTTCCCTAGTAGGCTAGGAAAAAAGGGAAAGAGGACCAGCTATAGTTCTTGTTGCAGAAGGGAAAAAATCTAGCAGATCCTCAGAAGAGAGACAACACTTCCTAGTACTGAATTTTTAATAAAGCCTCTCACCCAGAGCTTTGGGGAGTGACATGGGGCTCTTGACGACCCTAAGTGACAGTTTATAAAGGAGTAGTTTTCATAGGACTGTACCTTCTAACAGCCTTCAGAAGGCATTGAGGGTTCAATTCAGACCTCAGTAGCTTAGTGAAGGCCATTGTTGTCAGGAAGTGGGGAGGGAGTCCAAGGGGTCACGCCTCTGGATCACTGATCCAGTGGCTTACTTTGAGGCCTGGCTGGGGCTCCCTCTCCTACCAGAATACCCAGGCTTAAGGGGGCAGGGAGTCAGCAGAAAGAGAGTGGGCTTTGGAGTGAGACCGTTGGGGCTCTGCCACTCACCAGCTGTGTGACTTTGGGCAGGACACCTGCTTTTCCAAGCCTCAGCCATACATCTGTCCAACAGGGGTAATAATATGTTCCTCTCAAGGACACTATGGGGGTTGATGCCAGCAGAGTGCTGAATACACGGTGAGTGCACAGTGAATGATAGTATGTTCTAGAGTCAGGACAGAGGGAGAGGGCTAAAGGTGCCAAGCTCAAGGGGTTAGGTAGGGAATTTACTCCCTGAAAGACCATACCACAGCATCCCAGGTGGGGCATGCTCTGAGGGAGCTCAGCCTGCAGGCCCTGCTGCTCCTGCTTCCCCAGAACTGGACAGCCTGATCGGGCCCCTGTCATGGCCACCCTCCCAGATTCCCTTTGTCAACCCTCCAGCAATGCTATGGACAGACCCTGCTTCTCAGATAAGGCCAGGGAGCAAGGAAGGGCCTTTGGACTCTTCGGTCATTCTCCTCTTCATAGGCCCACAAGGGGCAAGGCCCTGCCCTGGTCACCCATCCTGGAGGGGCCTCAGAGTGGAACTGCCTAGGACTGTCACCTGATCCAGGGGCTCACATTCAGGCCTCACTGGGGCTCCCTCTACTGCCAGATCCCTTTCACCTGGAAATTCAATCAGTCCCAGGAGGCCTTGTGCATGGCCCCAGTTCACCAGGTATCAGGGTGAGAAAGTCACAAAACCAGCACAAGTAGGGACCTCCCAAGAGGCCACGGGAGATGGCCTGGGCCTGGCCATCAGAGTATGGACCTGCATGAGCTGGTTTCTGGACAACACCAGGTCCTGAGACCGCTCAAGATTCTGGGGAGACAGTGTGATCTGGTGAGTAAGGGCTGGGGCTCTGGACTTAAAAAGGAGATACAGGCTTATATCCTAGCACAGTGCCTTTCTGTGTGACCTTAGGCAAACGCCTTGCCCTTTCTGTGCCTCATTTTCCTCCATTATAAGATAGAGAAAACAATAGGTTCTGTCCCTCATGACTTCTATTAGGCTTCTAGAAGGACCAAACAAAAGAATCCTTCCAACCTAGCCCTGGGTCAGGGATCCAGACACGAGAGGCCTCTTGTTAGTGGTAATGGGGGCATGGGAGACAAGGTCCCAGCTTCCATGCAAAAGTGGGTGGGAAGGGGGAGGACGGCCAAGTGGACTGGTGTACTCTATCACTACCTCTGCCACCTGCAGGCGGCCAAGATTTCCACCCTGGCCCTGTTAAGGGCCCAGGGGACTAGGTGAGGAAGGACCCAAGCCTAGTTAGCCCAATGAATTTTCCAAACGAAACCTTTTTCCCCCTCCTGGACACTGGCCTGGTCCTGGCACCACCACCTGCTGGGCCGTGTGGGATCTTTCACATCAATTACTACACACCCCACTTCTTCCTGCAGTGGTGACTGGGGGGCCCTTGGATGGGCCGTACCGGCTCAAGCAGTTCCATTTCCACTGGGGCAAGAAGCACAGTGTGGGCTCAGAGCACACGGTAGATGGCAAGTCATTCCCCAGCGAGGTAAGGGCCCTCTATCTAAATCCCTTTACTGTTTGGGGAAGGACAGGAGAGTCAGGGACTTGATGGGTGCCTGGTGTGGGATTCTGGAAAGGGTGAGGAGGAGCACCCAGGGGGTTTGGGAGAAACACCTTCCACCTGCCCCCAGGGCAGGGTCTTCCACCTGAACTCTGCCCACGGATATCCTGGTCTGTGTGTCCAGAAGGAGTCTTCTGAAGGACAAGTCCAGTCCCACCATACACTTGCTAACAGCCCTTTAAGGACTGAGCCTGGCATTCGAGGCCCCACACGTAGTGGCTTTGCCTGGCCTCATCTTTTCCTGACCTCTCCCTGTATTGGCCGGCGTGTGATGAATCTCCTGTCCACACCCAGCTCTTTCCAACCTCCAGGCTTTCGCCTCTGCTATTCGCTCTGCCTGGGGTACCTTTCCCCTGGGCTCCATCTGATAACCCTCTACCTATTCTTCAAATTCAGCTGCAGGTACCGCCTCCTCCAAGATGTGTCTACTTCACAGTTCACTGAGGGCAGGGCCTGAGCTAGATTCCTCTTTGGGTCACCTGGGGCTCAGGAGAGTGTTGGGCCCAGAGCAGTGCGGATGCTATCTGCGACCACTGGAGGCTCCACTGGGGGCTCTTCTGGGCCCTCCCAGAGGCCTGGGAAGTTTAACAGCCTTACCCCTCTTGCAGAGGGGCCAGGAGTCCAGCGGGAGTGAGGGAAGCCTGGCTCTGAGCGCCCATGGCCCCTTGGAGGCGCTAAGCACTGGCCTTGCCCCTATAGCTGCACCTTGTTCATTGGAACGCCAAGAAATACAGCACGTTTGGGGAGGCAGCCTCAGCACCTGATGGCCTGGCTGTGGTTGGGGTCTTCTTGGAGGTAAGGGGTGGTTACTGGGGCCAAGAGGGCACGGGAAGCCTAGCACTGCCCCTCATTTCAAACATGGTGGGTGCTGGGCTCACACTACCCTTTCACTGACAGACAGGGGATGAGCACCCCAGCATGAACCGTCTGACAGATGCGCTCTACATGGTTCGGTTTAAGGTGAGACCGGGGCTCCATACCCCTGACCCACAGCAGCCTGGAGGGAGGGAGGGAGGAAGAGGCTGGAGCAGAGAGTGTGCCCAACCACTGCTCTGATCTGACAGCAAACCCCCGCTGAGATGAAGGGTACAGGTTAGCAGCTACAGTGCCCTGCAAATAACTCCTCTTCACTGGAGTCAGTGGCCGCATGGAATGCCCAGCACACCACCTGGTTGGGTACAGGATTGGTAAGATGCTTGTGGTGTCAATGGCCATCCTACAGGCAGCAAAGGGCAGTTGAAGGAAATGGCAGAGAGAGAACACGGAGACCAGAGAGCTCTAGGAGCCACAGCTTTTACATACCAGCAAACAGGTGGACAGGGCCCAGGCCGGACTGGAAGATGGCATCTGGTATTACAGACCTATGCCCACATTTGCATCATTGGGCCAAGGAGAAGCCTAAATCCCGCTGACAGGAAAGAGCGGGGAGGATGCTGGTCTGGTCCTAGCAGCAGGTCTGTGCTGATTCCTGGGTTTGCCTGCCCTGCCCCAGGGAACCAGGGCCCAGTTCAGCTGCTTCAACCCCAAGTGCCTCCTGCCTGCCAGCCGGCACTACTGGACCTACCCGGGCTCCCTGACGACACCCCCACTGAGCGAGAGTGTCACCTGGATCGTGCTCCGGGAACCTATCAGCATCTCTGAGAGGCAGGTGAGTTCTTCCAGAGTACCGGGTGGGATGGGAGGATATGGCACTCAGGGCCCATCCCAGGGAGTGCGACTCTCCCAACAAGCAAGCTACAGCTTATGGTCCCATCATCAAGGCTCCCATCTTTTGCCAATAAATATTTAGATTCTTTTTTTTTTTTTAAGTAGGCTCCATGCCCAATGTGGGGTTTGTACTCATGACCCTGAGATCAAGAGTTGGATGCTCTATGGACTGAGCCAGCCAGGCGCTTGCCCCCCCCCGCCCACCTTTTTTTTTTTAACATTTAGATTCTTGGTTGGGAGTTCGCTTGGTTGTTAGTCATTAGGACCTAACCACAGGCTGAGAGGGGAGATCCCTGGAGCCTAGGACCACCCCTATTGTGTTAGAATCTGAATCCTGCATTTGTTGATAAGTGATAGCTAGATGGAATTGGAACTGGAGCTAGGTGGAACAGGGTCTAGGTTCAGAGGCCTTTTAGTGGTTGAATAACTGAGCTCAGGATCCCAAAGAGAGAATGAGTGGGGAGGAGTAGGGACAGGACCTAGGAGCAAGAGGAGGGAGAGGTGGAGCTCATTGGCAAGGTATGCCAGACGCTCTGTCTGGGATCAGAGAGGACCACAGCACCCCCATTCTGCCCTGAGTATCTCTTCCGCCTTCTCAAGATGGAAAAGTTCCGGAGCCTGCTTTTCACCTCAGAGGATGATGAGAGGATCCACATGGTGAACAACTTCCGGCCGCCACAGCCACTGAAGGGCCGTGTGGTCAAGGCCTCTTTCCGGGCTTGAGCCACCCGCCTGCCCAACCGGCCACTAGAGCACCATTTTCCCAAGGGCTTCCACGTCAGCAGACACCAAACCATCCGAGGCTCCCTGCCTGGGGGGTACTGTGGACCCCCCCTTCAGCTGGCTTGTTCCTTGGCCACCCTGGAGGATTCTTGATGGGACCCTCAAGTCAGGGGACACCCTTCAGCTGGGGACAGGAAGGACAGGCACTGAGCATGGTCCAAGCCTGAGGCTGCCTCTGCTCTCCAAGACCCAAAGGCCCCTGGGAATCTCCTCCTGTCTTCTCCACTGGCAGTGGCAGTAGCCCCACCCTGAGCTCACACTGTGACAGACGAGACCGAGCTCTCTCGGGCAGGCAACTGGCATTGCCAGAAAGACTCAAGCAATAATTAGAGGTGGGCAGGGCTGCCCTCTCAGCGTTACCTCTTCTGCAGGCCTCCGCCATGCACGCACCTCACTGCCGGGCCATTAAAATCAGCACCCAGCCTGCTGGAGATGACATGGCCTTTTCCCTCCAGCCACCTGCTGCCATGGGCAGACACTGGCTACAGCTTCTGTAGTATCTTCCCTCATCACCACCCAGCCACCAAAGCCACCTACATGACAATCCATCCATGCAATGATTAATAAACTCATGAATTCATGCAACAAATGCCCACTGAGTGCCTGTGCTATATCAAGGACGGTTCTAGGCGTTGGGGGAACTGACAGTGGTAAGTCAAGCAGAGTATGCGGGGAGGGACAAGGGAACTGAGCAGGTGAGGGTTATATAGAGGGCAGGGCAGGGGCCATGGGAGCAGAGGCCTACCTCATCTGGTGAAGAAAATGAAATTCCAGCCAGTATTCCAAGGCAGAGAGAAGGGGCCAGCAAGTTTGAAGTCAAGGGGAAGCAGGTGTGCAAGCCTAAAGACGAGAGAACACCCAGAGTGTAGAGTTAGGAAAGCTGCCTCTGAAGGCGGGCCAAGGGCCAGGGGGAGATGTCTGACTCTCTCCTTAGGATCTCCTTAGGATTCACCCCCATTTTATAGACGAGGATGATTAGGCTGAGGGAGGGTAAGTAGGCAAGTGGTAGAGTGGGATTTGAACCTGGACCTATCCCGTAACTCTCCTGCTCTATGCCAGAGCAACTGGGTCCAAGGGAGGGAGGGAGGGGAAGGCATGGCTGCGGCCGCGTGGAGCTGGAACAACAGGCCGACGCCTTTGGCCATGCCAGGAACCTTGGCCAGCCCCTCCCCGGGATGGTGGCACGACCGGCTTGACACCACAGAGGACTTGAGAAATGGGAGCTGGTTTTATAGTAATTATCCCAAGCCTGCCAAGAATCCTCACCCATTAAATCCTTCCCCTTAATTCGTTTTTTTTTAATTTAAAACTATTTTTAAATCAAAAATGGCCTCCTTATAATCACAGCCCAAGATTTGACCCTTTTACATTTGAATGGGATGCCCCAGCAGGATCCCAAATGCTCCACCAATCCTGGCCTCAAGGGACCAAGGACTGTGACCTCAAGGGACCAAGGACTGTGACCCAAATCGTTACCCAGAGCAAGACTGCCTCCTGGGCCTGATGCAGGGCACATTTGGAGCACTCAAGACAAGATGGGCTCTGTTTATTCCCAAGATCCCAGAGAGCTACCCCCTGGCAGCCAGGATGGCCCTCGAAAAGATCTGGGCTGGTGGCCCAGACCAGTGGCCACAGCATGCTGAATATGTGCCCAGGCTAGGGGCATAATCTTCCCTCCAACCTGGAGGAGCCAGGCCCTGAGTCTCAGAGCATCTCTTCTCCGGGCCTCAGGAGATGGGCTGGCTGTAAAGACCTGGCCCCCTTGAGTTCCGTCTGCAGAGGACCTGCTCCCAACCTTGTAGTTACCTCTACAGCTGCTACCTCTGCAGAGGCCTGAGGGGTCCCCATAGGGCTAGCCAGGGACACCCATCTGCTAAAGTGCTCATCCGAAAGGAGAGTGGCCTATGGCCTGAGCAAAGGTTGGGGATATGGACAGAAATGGGTCTGAGATGAAGGTTGCCAGGTAAGCCGAGAGCACCGCTGTCAGAGTTGATGTCTGGGAGGGTGCCTCACTGATATCCAAGCTGAGAGGTCCTGGAGCAGGACGGAGGCTTTGACTGCAGCTAGGGCTGGCCTGAGGATGGGGTCAGACAACAGCATCTGCCCAGCTGGGACACCTTGGGAGCCCCCCATGTCCATGGGTCACAACATCAACTCTGAACTCACCCTCGAAGGCAGAATCAACTGCTGGTTGGTCACAATTCTGAGAGAAGTGGGAAATGTGATTCTGGAGCTTGGAAGGTTCTGGTATTTGTCCTGCAGCCAGAGGCAGGGCCTGAGGCATGCAACCCTTTCGGAGCCTTTTCTGCTCACAAACTTAGGGCGGATGCACCGGGGCCCTCACACCTGGGTGTTGTACCACATGTCACTCAAGTCCTCAGAAGCTTGTGTTCTCCTCTGTAAAACGGAAATGGTATAACGTGAGTCACATATGTAATTCAAAATTTTCTCGTAGCTCTATTTTAAAAGGTAAAAGAGGGGGCGCTCAGGTGGCTCAGTCAGTAGAGCATATGACTCTTGATGTAGGGGTTGTGAGTTCAAGCCCCATGTTGGGCATAGAGATTTAAGTAAATAAACTTAAAAAAAGAAAGAGAAGAAATATTAGTAAATAATAAAAAGAAGTAAGTGTATTTAATTTGAATAATATATTTTATTTAACTTAATTATGTCCAAAGTAATTATCATTTCAACATGTCATCCGTGTAAAAAAATTAACAAGACATTTTACATTGTATTTTATGCTACGTTTTTAAAATCCAGTGTGTAAATTACACTTATAGTATATCTTGATTCATAGTAGCTGCATTTCAAGTGCCTAAGAGCACATGTGGCCAGTGGCTACCATATTGGATAACATAGCCCAAAACGGATGTTTCCCTTCGCAGGGCCATCTGCTAGCAAGGTGTCCAAATAGGCCCTCTGGCTGGGCTGGTAGCCAGGCAAGGTGGTGGCAGGAATGAGTCAGATCTGCTCCAAGCCTCTGTCCTCCAAAAGGGCAGTTTCAGAACATTTGATGCCAAATTGGCTCCCTCTGTCAGGGCCTTGCACCTCCAGGAAACCTTCACCCTAGCTGGCCCTGCCCCAGGTCACTCTGCAGGACCTTTGCTGTTCTTCCGGGAGAAAGGCCAAGACCCTCAGCAAGGAACTGACTGCAAGAGACCATCAAGAGTGGGGGAAGGTGGTAGTGTCCCCGAGAAGGGTCCTGGCTTGGTTGAGGAGACTTGATTAGTCTGAGAGGGCTTCCTGGAAGAGGGGTCCAAAGTCTAAATAGTTGGCACCCCAGCAGAGGCACAGAAGCCTCAGCAGCAGTGAATATTTACCAGACCGAGAGGAAAGCCTGGCTATCACCCAGCATGCATCAACAAAGAGGAGATGTGTGGCTGGAGACACAGGGCTCCCCAGACTCTGGAGGCCTCAAACGCCAGGGAAAAGTCTACCTTTATATCCAGGTGGCGTGAGGAGCTGCTGGAGATCTGGAGCAAGAGCTGAGGGCCTCCCAGATTGGAAGAAGAGGACTTTCTCTGAGGCTCAGAAAGCACTAGGCATCATTTGGCCTGACTCCACCTTCCAACACAGGCTCAAGTGCAAATTCTGGCAGGTACAATTCATCAGGCCCTCCTGCTGCCCCTCCTCGGCCCTGCAGAATGGACTCACGCCTGGGCCCTGGCAGTTCTTGGCTTGGCAGTATGTGAGTCTAATCTAAATCCCTTCAGCTGCAATTCAAATGTTTTTGTCTTCAGAGGCATGGGAGGGTGAGCAGGTGGCTCTTTAGTCCCACTGAGTTGCTCTCTTGGGCCAGGCATTGCAGGAAAGGTACGGGAACACAGGGCTATAGGGTCACCTGGGCTCCCAGGGGTCCCTCAGGTTTTCAGGAAAGAGCTCTTCCTCCTCTCTCAGCTCCTGCTGTGAGTGGCAACTCCTCGGTTGCTCTGGGCATGGTGTCTCCAGAGGGCACACTGTCCTGTCTCTCCAGTTACCCAGGCCTCCCCAGGGAACTGGGAAGCAGGTCCTTGCTGCTGCTGCTGCTGCTGCTGCTACCGCTCCCGAGTATTCGAGTAGAGTTTGGAATTTCTTCAGCCCGAGGAAGCCACAGTAGGAATCAATAAGCAGCCCAGGGAATCCCAGAGTATCCACACCAAAAGAATTCCTGTTCTGACCCCACCAGCCATACAGGTAGAACAACTGAGGCCCAAAGACAGAACGGAGTCTGCCGAAGTGAGTTGGTGGGAGAGCTAGGATTTATCACTCTTGGTCCAAGGCTCTTCATTCCTTGGGAGAGTACACAGCAGAAAGACCCCTACACAGAATAACTCCGTGCTTGCCTGTCATGGAGCCCGGCATCTTGCCATTTGAGCTTCAGTGCTCAGTTGACATGGTCGCCTGATGAAATGCAGGTGCCTCTGGGAGGCAGTAACACCCTCTGGGGGAATGGTTTAATCATCTCCTTTTCAGTCTGTCCTGTGAGCTCTTCTCTGCATCTTGGTTCCACATCTGTACAATGTGTCAGTGGGAGGGCCGAGGAGTCTAAGGTAGGACTTGAGGGAGGAGAGAAAGCAGATTTCCCAGAAATAGAGCCAAGCTGTGGCCGAACTGGGGGCCAGATTACAGCTCTGGATCTCAGGATGTGGGTCACCCCCTGTGCCCCTAAACTACAAGGGACCAAGGTGCTGGGCCCAAACCGTCAGGGACAGATGAACCGGAAGAGTCTCCCAAGCCCCCCAGACCTTTGCCCATCAGTGTGACAGGACATTACCTGAGCTGAATTTCCAGCCAGCCCGGGTAATGGGGGCTCAGAGCTGGATTGAAATGGTTTACAGGAAGTAAAGACATTCTGTGTGTTTCACATACCCAAGTCCATGAACTATGACCCATACAACAACGACATCTGTACTTTAGAAGTCAGTGCTTGGAAATGATTTCTCTCCTAGGACAGCAGAACTCTAATGGTTTAATTTCAGGCAGAGGCAGGTGAGCTGAAAAGATGTTTTGGGGGCAGCCAAGCCTTTGAAGCCCTGGCCCCAGCACTAAATCTAGAAGCCTGTGGTTTCTGGGGGCAGTAGAGGGGACGTGGAGGGGAGCTCCTCCCCCCTGTTGCAGCTTGGGTCTACTAGGTGCAGAGCTGCTCACATGGGCCCTATGACCCCAGGTTGGGGGTGGGGGAGCCCTGCATCAACCGGGCTACTTTAGCTGGTGCCAGTGGTGGCTCCAGCAACTCCTGGGGGCTCAGATCAGGGCAGCAGGAGCCAGCTCTACAGTCTTTGGGGCGCCTGTCTCAATCTCAGTGCCCTCTGAGATCAGAGGTCATGATGAGGGAAGAAAGTCAGGTGTCTGGCAGCAGGCAAGCGACCAACCTCAGCCAACTTTCCTAAGCCCATACCGTAAGCTGAGATCCCTAGAGATGGAACCTCAGTGCCTGTGGCCCACAAGACTTGGCCATGTCAAGAAATGTCAGGCTTGGGATTATTCTTTTTCTGCCCCTCTCCACACTGACACCCAGGAAAACTGGGGTTGCAGCCATGGGAACAGAGATAGGAATGGCCAATGTTTAGGGATCTGCTAGCAGACCCAGAAACCCTTACCCCAAAACCTTTTTATTTTAGCAGACTTTAGAAAAGTTAAAAAAAATAATACAGTGAATATACTGTAGAGTGGTCACCAGACCCCCCATTTTGTCACATTTGCTTTCTCTCTCTCTTCCTCTCTCTCCATATGTATACATTTTTCCAGTGCATTTCCTAAAAATGAGGGCATTCTGTTATGTAACCACAGTATAAGAATCAAAAACAGGAAATTAACATTGTTACATTCCTATTATCTCATCAACATGCCTTATTCACATTTTGCCAGTTGTCCCAATGTCTTTTGTAACAACAATGACAAAAACTCCCAGACCATGTCCTAGATCATGTACTGCATTCAGTTGTCCAGTCCCCTTAGTGTCCTCTTCCCTAGACATTTCCTCCATCTGTCTTTGCCTTTCTTTTTTTTTTTTATAATGATTTTTTATTATATTATGTTAGTCACCATACAGTACATCCCCGGTTTTCGATGTAAGGCTCGATGATTCATTAGTTGTGTATAACACCCAGTGCACCATGCAATATGTGCCCTCCTTACTACCCATCACCGGCCTATCCCATTCCCCCACCCCCCTCCCCTGTCTTTGCCTTTCATGACACTGAAATGGTCAGAGAGTACAGGCCAGTTAGTAGCAGGATGTCCCTCAGTTGGGTTTGTCAGATGTTTCCTCAAGGAGACTCGGGTTATTTGCTTTTCATAGTCTGAACACACCTATGGAACCAGCATCCAGATCAGCAAAAGTATGTTTCCAGCACTCCCAAAACACCCATGTCTTCATCAAGTTCCTACCTCCCAAAAGTAATCACCATCTTGACCTCCAATAGCATAAATTACATTTGTCTGGTTTTGAACTTCAAATGAAATCATTCATTTCAGAAACCTTCCTAGTTTCTGGCTTTTTGGCTCATACTATGTTTCTGAGATTCCCAGAGCCGACTTTTTTTTAGAGCCTACTTTTTATAATAATAAATGCAATATAATAATATAATATAATATAACATAATATAATAATAAATGCAAATAAATAAGCCTTCAATGAAAAGCAAAGAAAATACAATTTACCTACATGCCTGATTTCAAAAAATCACTTAAATGCCTTAGTTGTAATATAAAGAGCAGCCCTTTATATTACATGTTTATTTATACAAATAACATAATTTTCAATAAAGTAATGCATGTATCAGAATGTAAATGCTAGCTCACAAGGATGTGATGAGGTCTTTTGAGGCTTGTGCCCATATACAGAAGCCTTGTAACATGGCATCTACAAATTCATTCCAAGCAGAAGGACATGAGTATTGCAGCCATCACGGTGTGATTTTCCTAGATGGTGAACAACTCCTGTACTTTTTAGAACAGACATGAAAATATCCCATCTACTCATTGATTTGAAAAATGCATTTATCCACTATACAATATTTTATAAGTCATCATATTTTAACTCATAGGAAGTGAAATTTTGTCTCTCAAGATTATGAACAGAACAATGCACAAATTAGGGGCGCCTGGATGGCTCAGTCGTTAAGCGTCTGCCTTCGGCTCAGGGCGTGATCCTGGTGTTCTGGGATCGAGCCCCACATCAGGTTCCTCTGCTGGAAGCATGCTTCTTCCTCTCCCACTCCCCCTGCTTGTGTTCCCTCTCTCGCTGGCTGTCTCTCTCTCTGTCTAATAAATAAATAAAATCTTAAAAAAAAAAAACAATGCACAAATTAGGCATAATTGGCAAAATTCCAAGTAACATAAAATACAATAATTCATTATATATTAAAACTGTGCAGGGACGCCTGGGTGGCACAGCAGTTAAGCGTCTGCCTTCGGCTCAGGGCGTGATCCCAGCGTTATGGGATCGAGCCCCACATCAGGCTCCTCCGCTATGAGCCTGCTTCTTCCTCTCCCACTCCCCTGCTTGTGTTCCCTCTCTCGCTGGCTGTCTCTATCTCTGTCAAATAAATAAATAAAAATCTTAAAAAAAAAACTGTGCAATCATCACTCTGTGTTTCCAAATAAAATGGAACCAGGTCATACGGAGTGAATAAGTCACGGGGATAAAACAGAATATAGGGAATATGACAATAGCTAAATCGTGGAAGGAGCCGAGATGCCCTGCAACAGATGACTGGATTAAGAAGTTGTGGTCCATATATACAATGGAATATTACTCAGCAATCAGAAAGAATGAGTTCTCAACATTTGCTACAACATGGACGGCACTGGAGGAGATAATGCTTAGTGAAATAAGTCAAGCAGAGAAAGACAACTATCATATGATTTCTCTCATCTATGGAACATAAGAACTAGAATGATCAGTAGGGGAAGAAAGGGATAAAGAAAGGGGGGTAATCAGAAGGGGGAATGAAACATGAGAGAATATGGACTATGAGAAACAAACTGAGGGCTACAGAGAGGAGGGGGGTGGGGGAATGGGATAGACCGGTGATGGGTAGTAAGGAGGGCACATATTGCATGGTGCACTGGGTGTTATACACAACTAATGAATCATCGAGCCTTACATCGAAAACCGGGGATGTACTGTATGGTGACTAACATAATATAATAAAAAATCATTATTAATAAAAAAAAAAAAAGAATATAGGGAATATGGTCAATGGTATTGTAGTGTGATATGATATGTAATAGTATAATATGATGACAGATGGGTCTACTCTTATGGTAAGCATAGCGTAATGTAGGAATTTGTCCACTCTGCTGGACACTTAAAGCTAATGTAACATCGCATATCAACTATACTGCAATTTAAAAAAATAATTGGAAAAAAGGAAAAAGGTTGTAGGCTCCAATGAAGATAAACTGATTTTTCCCCTGTCTGAACATCCAGGTGAGACACTGGAAGGTAGGGCAGGACTCAGACAAGTCTTTGCTGTGTGAAACTGCCCTGTGGGACTTCTAGCACCTCTAACAACCCCGAATGCCTGGAATCTGCCCAACCATGTGACAGGTGCCCCCCAGATGCCCTAAATGCTCTCTGAGGTGGACCCACAAGTCTAGGGGACAAAAGAGGAGGCCATCTGGAGGTCAAAGAACCACAGGGAGAGGCACCTGAGTAGGAAACAGGGTAGAGGGTTAGGCATGGCCTGAAGGAGGTGGGGCCCAGGTGAGAGCACCAATGGGGGGTTCTAAGGTAGGGCCTCTCCATAGCCAGCAGGCTGGTCTCTAGGGATGGAGGGTTGCAGACCCCGTGTGAACTTTGCTGACTATCGCCCCCCCTCCTCCCTCGGAGGATGCCACCGGGACCTACACTTTCCTGGGCCCTGCATGGTTATCTGCTCAACTGCTCTGGGCCCCAGGGACTGCACCTCCTAAGACATAGGGGGCCCCATCAGCCGCAGCCCCTGCGGGGGCCTCCATGAGCTGAAAACCCACCTAAGCCACATACTGAAAGGATTATGGGATCCTCATATAGGTAATTAAATATAAAAACAGTGCAAGATGTTACTGAAGTGATAGGTAACTATAAAGAAGGTAAACATAATTCTGATTTCTCTCATCATACTTTTGTTTTAATAAAATATTAACTAACAAATTATTTTAAGGTACCTTCCTTTGGACCTCCTCTGAGACCATGCTCCATGGGCCTGTGGGGTGACCCACCAGTGAACACAATCCATGAATTGACTTTTTTTTTTCCTGAATTGACTCATTTAATTAACTCATTTCATTAACTGACCCAGGACCTTTCGAGGTGGGTACCATTCTTATTCCCATTTTGCAGATGAGATACTGAGGATCAGATTGATTAAAACACTTGCTCCAGGTGACATAGTTGGAGCTGGGGCCAGGATTGACCTACCTCTGAGCTAAGCCTGTGCCACCACTCTCTAGGCGCCTTGAAAGGCACTAGTCAGCCTCCCCACTGATGACAGTGTCAGCTCCTGGTACAAGCATTGTAGAGGGATGCATATGCATGCATACAGACACAGACAGACAGACAGACAGACACAGACACAGACACACACACACACGCACGCACGCACGCACGCACGCACACTCCCTCCACCAGCTCAGGGAAGCAAGAGGTTCAGGTGCTTCCTGCAGTGTGTTTACGCCCCCTTGTGGCCACGTGTGAGGCTGTAGCTTGGTCTCTGGTCCATCCTAGTCAATATCCAGCAGCAGGGGCCCAGCCTAGCTAGCTATGCCAGAAAAGAAACTTGTGGGGGGCGGGGGGGAGGTTTAGGAGGGGGCTACTACCTGTTAAAATATTTAAAGTACTTTTGCTGCTGTTTGTGCTCCTGCTTTGCTGAGCATCCTAAGCTCTTGCTTCCTCTGCTGTTCAGGGGCTCCAGGCCTGGATGGAGCAGGCAATTGGTCAGTGCCACCAAGCACCACTAGACTATTGGGAAAAGGGCATGTGAAGGCCTGAGGCAATAGCCTCACTGTTCACCAAAGGTACAGAGGATAGAGGAGGGCATTCTAGGCAGGGGAACAGCAGGGACTTTGCCCTGGAGGTGGTTACATGACACTGAAGGTAAGCGTGAAAAAAAAGCTGAATTAAATTTGACCCAGTCTCCAGCATAGCCTGGGGATGGGGGTGCCCTGATTACAGTGATGGGTCCTAGTTATTCAGACAGAAATAGCTCCAGAGCCAAGGAAAGGAGGACAGCTCTGCTTCAACACCCCCACATACTCCTTTCTGCCCCCATTCCATGGTCACTATACAGCTAGGAGGAGGGATATGACCCTACAACATACATGGGATGACTGCTCCCGGTCAGCAGATGATGATACGGAGACTCTAAACTTGACTGAGGTCCCTTGCCCAAGTCATGTATCCAGTCGACGACAGTGCTGGGGTTCTTATGTCTGCCTGACCCACACCCCAGCCTCTGAAACCACAGGGCACCCTGTGCTAGGGGAGGCTCTTGCCTTTTGGAAAAGCAGGCATAAAAAATGCTCAAAAACTTCATAAATGAGCCCTGAGGCCACAATGCCACCCTGGTCCTTAGGCAGAGAAGAAAAAATACCCAGTCTGTGGATTCTCAGCCTTCTCCAAGAAGTAGGGTGTTAAAGTGGAGGTTTTGATTGTTGCTATTGGCTGATTAAAGTATATTTGCTTTTCCATGAGTGTGTTTGCAATGCACTAGCCCTGCATGCCCACTAAGAGACCAGGCTCAGAAAAGACACATACATTGTCAGCACCCATGGAGATGAAGGTCCAATTTAAATTAGTCTTTACCTAAAGATGCCTAAATAAGGGGCGCCTGGCTGGCTCAGTCAGTAGAGCATGTGACTCTTGATCTTGGGGTTGTGAGTTCAAGCCCCACATTGGGCCTACACCTTACTTTAAAAAAAAAAAGGTAGTCTAAATAAAAAGACAGTATTGTGAGAGAGTAACTGTGTTCCCTCAGGGGAATTCTTCCTCTGGCTTCAGAGAAGCTGAAACTGGCCCCTTAGGCTATTGAATGTGGATAAAACGTTTCTGGAAGAGTGGCTTGGCTGTGAGTCCAGAGAGTAGGGCTTGGACTCTTCTTAGCCACAAGCATAAAAGTGGGACCTCTGGAAACCTGGGGGAGTCAGTTCAGGTCTCTGGACTTTATGTTGCACTTCAGAGAATGGATATATGGGCATCTCATGAAGTACATGGGTTCTCCCAGATGTGATTAGATTTTATAGCAAAAAGGAGGTTCAAGGTGAAATATTTGGAATTGCTGCAATAAAGTTGGATGAATTCCTTTTATTGCTTAGATTTCTCAGTGCCTTGACTAAGTCGCTGTTCATTGTGAATCTCTTCCAGGGGTGGGTAGTAGAGATGGGACTCTTTTCTCTTGGAACTTTTCTGGGATGGTGCTCCACGGAGCACACTTTCAGAAAGCATGGATGAGATGCTTTCTCCTGTTCTTTCCAGCCCTGGCCCAAGGGCTGAAGCAGGGGCAGGTAGGCCTGGCCATAAAGTTCAAGCCCAAGACCTTTGTCCTAGCTGTTTTCTCTTCATGGAATGCTCTCTGGCAGATAGGCCAGGCTCCCTCTCTAACCTCCTTCAGATCTCTCTCCAAAGCCTATCTTATCAGAGGAGCCTTCCCCGATTTCCCTATATAAAATAGCCCTCT
Source organism: Ursus arctos (assembly GCF_023065955.2). NCBI lineage: Eukaryota > Metazoa > Chordata > Mammalia > Carnivora > Ursidae > Ursus > Ursus arctos. The sequence continues at coordinate 22,092,905 of NW_026622863.1, forward strand.
GGTCCCCACCCCTCTCTGAAGCTGCCTCCCTTGCCCCAAGACAGCCCACTGGGCCTTCTCCTTTCCCACTCCTACATGTAAGTGTGTAGGACAGACATTATTGGGGATTTTCCTGATTATTAAATACGTGCTGCATGTTAAAAAAGGGGGGGAAAGTGTATAAAGAAACAAACGGAAAAGGAAAGAATGTGAAAGTTTCATGACCCAGAGATAAGCATTGTTAACCGTTTTGGCACATGGCCTGCTTCTCAACTTTTCTCTGCACGCAAAGAGGCATGCACAAAGGGAAGAAGAGAAGTAGGAAAAAAATGCGTAAATAGGGGCGCCTGGGTGGTTCAGTCCTTAAGCGTCTGCCTTCGGCTCAGGGCGTGATCCTGGCGTTCTGGGATCGAGCCCCACATCAGGCTCCTCAGCTGGGAGCCTGCTTCTTCCTCTCCCACTCCCCCTGCTTGTGTTCCCTCTCTCGCTGGCTGTCTCTCTCTCTCTGTCAAATAAATAAATAAAATCTTTTTAAAAAAATGCATAAATAAATAATTGTTGCTATCACCCCCCCCACACACACACACATTGTAATCTGGTTTTTCATCTGATGGTCGGCTCTGTCCTAGCTAATAGCTCCTTCCTGGCCTTTTCAGCCCCACGCTTGGGTCCTGTTAGATGCCGGGAACCCCTGCTCAGGTGGTACTGCGCCCCCCAACCCTAAGCCTAGCTCACTGTGTCCCTCAAGGAATTGCTCCTGGGCCTGAAAGGGGTGCTCCAGGTGCTTGGGGTGGGAGCTCCACAGGAGTGGCACAGAGCGGCTGCTGGGCACCCTTAGTTTCTTGGAGAATTTCACAGGGCAGCACAGGTCATGCCACAGTGCCACTGCTTGCTGATCGAGCCTACTCCACACCCTGCAGCTGCAACAGAAAGCACGAGAAAGCAGGCGCTTCTGAGGGGCTCCAGGGCTGTCTTCCAACTTCCTCTTGCTTCCTCTTACCCATACCAAACCCCTAGAGCAGTTATTTTGCCCACATTTACTTTCAAGAAAGGACATGACTCATTGGCAACTTGAAGTGCCAGTGACAACTACCAGGCCCACAAAACTGCCCCTTTCAAGCAAGTAGTTCCACAGAGGCTTAGAGAGAGGAAGTGAACGGCCCAGGACCACACAGCAAATAGATGCAAGAGCTAGGCCTCAGGTGTAGGACTCCAGGATGATGGAAATTTCTGGGCCTGCCAGTGAGTAAGTCTGAGTCGAGATGGCTGTGGGATGGTGGTGGTCAAGGGACTGATTGCTTGGGGGTCACAGGAGATGACCTCTGGCCTAGGTCATCACAGCCTTGGGTGCAGCTGATCCACCAAGCAGGTGAAAGAGATTGATCTGTGTTTGGAAGAGCCTTCAAGACACAGAAACACCAGTTGAGTTTCCCCCAAGGGGTCTGTGCATCTGCCTCCAGTGAAGGGCAATCTTTAGCTTTGGCTCTATGAGCTAGAAGCTTACCACAATGACTTTGAGCCTTCCTGATAACCTGGCAAGCTCTGTTATTTCAGAGCGGGTTTGAAAAGAGGGCTGAGACAAGACTTGTATTTTTAAAAAATTCCCAAGCCTTTGTCACTAGCATCCCCAAGACTTGCTAAATATGTCCTTCAGTTTGCTGCTCTGTAGGGACTGTTAACCATTCCCTCTGAAGGAGACGGGGCCCTGTGGGGGGGTGTGTGAGTGTGCATGCATGCACACATGTGTCCATGTGTATAGTTTGGGAGAAAATGAAACCAGGAAAAGCCACGTGCTTGGGCAAAGGTGGTGAAGCTGAATTACTTGATTTGGGATGGCACCAGTCTGGGCAACAATTGTCTGAGAGCACAGATGTGCTCAGATCAGTAGGAAGGCTTTTCTGGATTTATTCAGATGTGTTGAGGAGCGCTGATGCTCCGAACCACTCCACGGATAAGCACACCTGCTTGCTGGCAAAGAAGAAAGATACCTGAGGTTTTTACAGACTTTCCCAGATATCAGGCCTAGATATTATAATTTTGGCAGTTGGAAAAAAAACTGGCTGTACCATCTGAGTTCCCCCGACACAACATCATCCTCAGATCTAGCTTTCCTAACATTCCATAGAAGCTCTTGTCTGTGTAGCCAGAAAATCAGGGAATTTTTCCAGACTCATCCAAGGGATCTAACTCCCTACCCAGGTCAGGCTGTTTTTTAAAATACAGTTTTTCTGCTGCTGCTGCTGCTGCTGCTGTTGCTCCTTCTCCTTCTCCTCCCCCTCCTCCTCCTCCTTCTTTTTCCTGATTATACAAGATAAGCCAGATGCAGTGATATATACATATGTTTACCGTAGAAAATTCATAATGTTTACCTTTGTCTCTTTTTTTAAAAAAGATTTTATTTATTTATTTATTTATTTCATAGAGAACATGCAAGCAAATGTGGGGAGAGTAGAGGGAGAGAGAGGAGAGGGAAAGAATCTCAAGCCGACTCCACGCTGAGCACTGAGTGTGGAGACCAAGGTGGGGCTCAATCTCACTACCCTGAGATCATGATCTGAGCAGAAACCAAGAGTCAGACGCTTAACCGACTGAGCCACCCAGCCACCTGGACCTCTGACTGTCTCTTTAGGATGAATTGAAAGAAGTGAGTAAGTGGATCAAAGGTCAGTCCGTTGGGTAGCCTAGACGGCAGTGCCTACTCACCAATATGAAGTACCAATCATGTTTTAATGTTCGTCAGGTTGATTGACAAAAACCAGTATCTCATTTTAATTCATTTGCTCGGTTCTGGCTGAGGCTGAATATTCTTACATTTCCTCAGAAAATGACAGCTGATCTGCTGCTTTTCCTTTTTCAAGGAGAGATAAGTCCTTTTCTTTCATTTTTCTTCTTATAAGACCTTGAAACAAAGAAGCACTGGGAGACTGGCTGGAGTTCTTGGGCTGGCCATCATATGTCAGTGACTGAGCTAGCTATAGCCTTTAAATGAAAGTTCCAGTGTACACAAAATTATCAAGGGTACAGTTTTACTTTGGAATTGTTGTGTGTGTGGTAACTTAGAAAAACTCTGTGGTTTCAGAGTTAGCAGAGTGATGTAATTTTTCTCAGGAAAGTGTGGTGGGGGCGGCCAGCTGTGTGTCTCCAGCAGTCACCTCAGGCACCCATAAATGCCTACAAATGGAGTAATTAAGCTATGTCACCCTTTGTCACCCCAAATGAATTATCTACATGAAAAATAAAAATAAAATTGCACCCATTTCTTTAGAATGCCTTAGAGTTATTTTTCATTTCAGTCTGAAACAGCCTTCTCAATATCCAGGAAGAGAGATATTGCAAATTCGGACTTACTGGTAAAACTTCCGGAAAGGGCCAAGGGTGAGTGGCAGTATAAATGTCATATCAGGAGCAAGTCTGACAGGAGCAGTTTGACGGCAGGCACATCCTTGGGTCCAGGTGGGCTGGCCAGTCTCTCCAGGTAAGCTGGCATGTCTTCCTTCCTGAAGACCACATTCCCAGGGCTCTCTAAGTGGCCTTTCTGGTCATCTCCTAGTTTTCTCTGCCTCCAGGGAAGGACTGCACTTGCCTTACCACAGTTAGTAGAAGAGTTTGAGTAAAGCCATTAGTAAGCAAGCAGGGGATAACTAGAATCCCACAAGGCGAGGGACTGAGGGATTATCTGGTGTCTTGGTCCTCAGCCTTTCTCAGCCTACCAACCACTAACCATTTCTGGAAACTGTCAGTGACCAGACCAATGTAATTGTCTTTCGAAGACCAATGTAATTGGTCCCTGGGGGAACCAATGAAGACTTTAGAGCAGGAATTTCAGTTTTAGAAGGGTCACTGACTATTCTGTAGAGGAAGAGCTGCTAAATTGGAAGTTGAAGGCAGGGAGACCAGATGAGAGGATGAATAGGGCAGTGAAGTCGCTGAGACAAATGCCTGGATTGGAGAGATACTTGGGAGATAAGATGAACAGGATTAGATAACTGACAGGCGAGGGGGTGGAAAGAGGGAGTAGTCGAGACTCCCAGGCTTCCAGGGGCACCCGGGTGGCTCCTCAGTTAAGCCTCCAAGTCTGGGTTTGGGCTCAGGTCATGATCTCAGTGTCCTGAGATCCAGTCCCCAGTTGGGTCTCCGAGCTCAGCGGGAGTCGGCTCGGGATTCTTTTCCTCCCCTCTCCCTCCGCTTCTCTCTCTCAAATAAAGATAAACAAATCTTAAAAAAAAAGAAAAAAGAAGAAGAAAAAAAAGACTCCCAGGCTTCTGGTTTAGGCTATACGGGAAGATGGTGGGCCCATTACTGGGTTAGGGTAGCAGAGGAAGAGCAGGTTTGGCAGGAAAATGAGTCCCCTGCAAGATGTGTTAGAGGCTTACATAGGGCCTCCAGAAGGAGGTGTCCAAGTGGTTGAATATAAGGCTGTGGCGCCTAGGAAAGAGGTCTGGACCAGTCGGCAAAGCAATGGAGAGGAGCCGTGAGGTATTATTAACAACAGTAAGGAACTGAGGAGGCTGCGGGGTTTGTGATGTGAGTGTGGAAGGTCACGTGGTGGAGTTGCCAGCCGGACGCTCAGCCCACTCACCATTAGAGCCCAGGAGACTGGTGGGGATGGGTGGGGAGGAACCGGATTCTGTCCCTCCCGCCCTGCCTACCCTCTCGTCCTCCTCAGCCATTGGTCAATTACTCTGTCCGTCAAAGGCCCGCCTCCGCAGGTAAACCAATAAGAGCCGGCGAGAGGATGCTTCCTTCTCCGTCTGGATCTGCACAAGGGGCCGCTTCAGGGAGGTGAGGCGGGAGGAGTGGCAGGCGCAGCACTGTGCGCAGGCGCGGAACTGACGGGACGGATCGGGTGGCAGTGGCGCAAGCTGGTGAGAGGGGAGCTAAGGTCCGAGGTAGGGAAGGGGGCGATCGTGGAATGGGGACTCCTCGAACCTCGCCTGGCGTCGCCTGCGCCTGGCCCTCCCCGGCCGGCAGGATCGGATCAGGTGATGAGGTGGGGAGATGAGTTGAGGTGAGGTGAGGGGGCGGTCCCGCAGCCACGGTCACCCCACCGCGCGCACGCGCCACGTGGGCTAGCGGACTTGCCAAGGACCCTGGGTTTCGGACCCGGGCACCAGCAGGAGCTGCTTTAGCCCTTGGAGCACCCCTGTGAGCTAGGCGCCTCGCCTGAATTTGCCTGTTTTGCAGGCTGGGAAGCTGGGGCTCAGGGACGTGGCCGCTCCGGGGCTTGAGGGAGATACGGCTTGGTGGACCCCGGAGACCGCACTGTTATCTATGAGGCTGTGGGTCAGAGACTTGAACTTAGGACCTGTTTGGTTTTTTGAGCGACGCGAAATTGTTGGGATCCCGGCTGCGGCGGACTGACTTGGGTCGGACACCTTTGCCTGGTTGCTCTGCAGGGCCCCGGAGGGGTGGGAGGGCCAGGCTCCCTCTGTACTCCTTGACCTACCGCCCCGGCCCCAAGTTCAGCGGGGTGGGTTGTGGGGGGAGGAGGACTATCCTCAGTTCTGAGAGCTCCCAGTGCCCCAACAGACAAACTTGCGGAGGGCAGGTCTCCTGAACGGAATCCGAAAACAACGTGGGAAACGCTCCTCTTAGGTCACCCGAGAAAATAGAAAATAGAGCATTTTTTTTTCTAAGAAAAAGTGCCACCAGAGTCTGTTGAAGGTGCTAGGAAACTGTCCCCTTCGTGTCCTTGTGGAGGCAGATGTGAATCTTTTGGAAATTAGTTTGGCAATGAGTCTACACCCTTTGACCTACTGATTCCTCCTTTGGGAAATAAGTAGGTTAAAACCTAAGTGGGGAAAAGGTTGGTGTGCAAGGCCGTGCAGTTTGGTGTTTCATAAATGTTAGCCAGTGGAAACGACCTCTAAATCTACAATAGAGAACAGTTAAGTAAATTGAGATTGTTTGTGCCAAAATGGGGTATTGCACATGCATGAAATGTAATATCATGAGTAAAATGCTCTTAAAAAGAAAACCACAGTGTAACTTGTGGTTTCAACTATATAGAAATGTATACAGAATGACTAGAGGAGTCACCTAATGATAAAAGTAATAACTACCTTTTTAGAGCAGAAGGGTCATATTTCATTAAATCCTCATAAAACCTCATGAGGCTAGTATTCTCATCCCACTGTCAGACAGCTGGAGCTCAGGCAGGTGAAGCAGTGTGTCTGATGTTAGACAGCTGGTGTCATACCTGGTGTGCTATTTGGCCTTTGGAATGTGATGTCTAGCCAGTAGTTGAGGGTCTGTTGTGTACCTCATATAGGGCTGGGCCCTGGAAAGCCACTGGTGAGTAAGAGAGCTTAAGGTTCCTGATTTCATGGAGCTTATAGAATAGTGGAGAAGCAGATTTTTTTTTTTAAGATTTTATTTATTTATTCATTCGACAGAGATAGAGACAGCCAGCGAGAGAGGGAACACAAGCAGGGGGAGTGGGAGAGGAAGAAGCAGGCTCCCAGCAGAGGAGCCTGATGTGGGGCTTGATCCCAGAACGCCGGGATCACGCCCTGAGCCGAAGGCAGACGCTTAACCGCTGTGCCACCCAGGCGCCCCGAGAAGCAGATATTTAAATAAACACTTACAGTCTGCTGGGGAAAGTGAACATGGGAGCTAGGCCCTGAGCTCTGGCAAGGGAAAGATTTGGGAAGGAAAAAGAAAAAGGGCCCCTGGGTCAGCTGTGAGGAATGAGTGAGCCCTGTGGGGAAGCCTTCAGTGGCTCTCTAAGAGTGGAGAGCATATAAAAACCCTGTTTCTCCATTACCTGGAATGTTATTTACGTGTTGTAATGGGAGATAGGGAGACTTACTTAAGTATTTTGAATTTAGTCAAGTCTTTTGACGTTTATCTTAAATTGTTGGTAGCAGGATGGTAGCAGATTTTTTCAGAAGTCATTGTTTTTAAGAAATTAAATTTGAGCTTTCTTCAACTCTTTCATTTTCAGGTCTAAAGAAAGCCCCTTTTCCTGAAGGAACACATTTGCTGCTATAGTTTCATAATGTCAAATACTTTGCCCTTCTGGATCTTAAAAAATTCTGCAAGGAACAGCATTGCCACGTTACAGGGGGGCAGACGTTTATATTCAAGGTGTGCCTCAAATAGAAATAAATCAAGATGGAGACTCTTTTCCCAGGTACCAGGCACCGGAAAAAGCAGTGTCCCGTGCAGTTTCTTTGCTCTGCAGAAAGCCTACAGACACACATCAACAGAGGAAGATGATTTTCAATTGCAGCTCAGCCCTCAGCAGGTAAATGAAGTGCTGCGAGCCGGTGAGTCGGCCCACAAGATTCTTGACCTCGTCAGTGGCGTCCCAAATTCGGTGTTACGGTTTGAGAGCAACCAGCTGGCTGCCAATTCCCCAGTGGAAGACCGGCGAGGTATCGCCTCCTGCCTGCAGACCAACGGGCTGATGTTTGGCATCTTTGACGGACACGGTGGCCATGCATGTGCTCAAGCAGTGAGCGAGAGGCTCTTCTACTACGTGGCCGTGTCCCTGATGTCCCAGCAGACCCTGGAGCAGATGGAGGGAGCCATGGAAAGCATGAAGCCCCTGCTGCCCATCCTGCATTGGTTCAAGCACCCAGGGGACAGTATCTACAAGGATGTCACGTCAGTGCACCTCGATCACCTCCGCGTCTACTGGCAGGAGCTCCTTGATCTGCACATGGAAATGGGACTCAACATTAAGGAAGCATTAATGCACTCCTTCCAGAGACTGGATTCTGACATCTCTCTGGAAGTCCAGGCGCCCCTGGAAGATGAGATGACAAGGAACCTTTCACTCCAGGTCGCCTTCTCTGGGGCAACAGCTTGCATGGCCCATGTGGATGGAGTTCACTTGCATGTGGCAAACGCTGGTGACTGTCGGGCCATCCTTGGGGTCCAGGAGGACAATGGCATGTGGTCTTCTCTACCCCTCACCTGCGACCACAATGCCTGGAACCCGGCTGAGCTGTCACGGCTGAAGAGGGAGCACCCTGAATCAGAGGACAGGACGGTCATTGTGGACCACAGGCTGCTGGGCGTCCTCATGCCCTGCAGGGCCTTCGGGGACGTCCAGCTGAAGTGGAGTAGAGAGCTGCAGCACAGTGTCCTGGAGAGGGGCTGCGACACCGAGGCCCTCAACGTTTACCAGCTCAGCCCCCCGCACTACTATACTCCACCCTACCTGACTGCCAAGCCCGAGGTCACCTACCATCGGCTGAGGCCCCAGGATAAGTTCCTTGTGCTGGCCTCGGATGGCCTGTGGGATGTGCTAGGCAACGAGGAAGTGGTGAGGCTGGTGGTGGAGCACCTGGCCGAAGCGGGTCGGCACAAGCCGGACCTGGCCCAGAGACCTGCCAACCTGGGGCTCATGCAGAGCCTGCTGCTGCAGAGGAAGGCCCAGGGGCTCGGCGCAGCCGACCAGAGCGCGGCCACGCGTCTCATCCGACACGCCATAGGGACCAATGAGTACGGGGAGATGGAGCCGGAGCGGCTAACTGCGATGCTGACGTTGCCAGAGGACTTGGCGAGGATGTACAGGGATGACATCACTGTCACGGTGGTGTATTTTAACTCAGACTCAATAGACGCGTATTACAAGGGGGCCGAGAGGCTCCCATATGGCCAAGGTTAACTTAAATGCTTTGCGAAGACATTTTTCACTTACTCTTAAGCTGGCTCTTCAGACCTTACTGTTTAAAAGGCAGGCAGATGTAGCTTGCTAGAAATAGACTGACGTGAGGAAAAAAACAGCCTGGTTTAAAAACAGTAGCAGTGATTTCATGTCCCCATGTGTTTTAGTCACCTTTTCTACGTAGAGAAGGCAGAGCATTGAGAGCGTATGGGCTTGGGCCCATAGCCAAAGTTCTTTATAAAGACACTGTTGTTAAACTGTCAGCCTGAGCCTTCAAATGGTAAATTTAATCATCATTCTGAGAATATGAAGAACTTCAGGGTTTTCTGAGGTTGTGCCGCAAAACCGGCAAACTTGGCAGTTTTCCTTGATTCACAATCATGGACATCTAGACTATGAAGGGAGGTTTTCTTTATTTTTTATTTTTAAATTACTAAGACCTAGGTTTACAAAGTATATTCTAGAATACTTTCCTATGCAATATTCTAACTTGTTTATGTGATTATGCTTGTGAAAACATTTTGCGATGCCGCATCCTCGTTGTGTTTCAGTTCTAAAACGGAGCCCTCAGACTTGCAAACAGGCCTGCTGTGAGCATGCTTGGAGTGACTCCTCTTGGTTTTCTGCTGAGGGGATGCGGGGTGGCTAGGCCTCTGGGCCAGCTGAGTTCCCTGTGTGGCTTGTGATCCTTTCTGCTGTGTCCCACCCCTTGAACCTTGAGCCATACCTGGAGGTAACTTCTAATTCCTGGCCTTCCCTGCGTTAATAAAATACCCTCCGGGGCTTAGCCTCTGGGGGGTTATTTAGAGCACAGCCTTTCTGATTATACCTCTCAAGTGTTCCGTGAGTTCCACCTAATCCTCCTACCTCTGTTGCTGCTGACTGCGCAGCGCTGTCTGGGAGGAAGGCTCCCTCCTCGGACGGTTGCAGGGAAGGAGAAAATGGGATTATGTGGTGCGATAGTCGTGACAGGTGAGTGGGCAGGACTGGTAGATGCAATGGATTTGGGCTTAAGACTCAGCCTGGGCCGGGACAGGTGAAAACATGAAGGACTCGAGAAGTCACTAACCAGGTCTGCCTATGTACATCCTGAGAGGCGGTGGGGAAGAGAGAGGAGTGAGATTTGTCAGACGGGACACTTGCCTCGAGACTGTGGGCTGAACCGCCGTGGCTACTCCTCGGGGCCCAGACCATATTTAGTTTAAGAGTCGGGGCAAAAATAAAAATGTGACCCATAATGGCTTCTGTGGGCAGCATAATCTTTGTGTTTATTTCAAATTAAACCATGTGCATCCTTTCTCGGGGAATGAATTTCATGTTCTTGTGAGTTACCGTGGCATTTAAACAACAGGAAATGTGTCCCTAAACGGAAACACAAATATAATCCCACAAAGCTAACAGTTCTGTCTTCCTGCACTACGTTGGTTGATCCCTCTCCTCATCTCTACCTTGTGCCATCCACTGAAAGAAAAGAGAGTTTGACTTTTCATGTCTCAGTGACATTCATTCACTTCCCCTGTTTTCCAGTGTAACTGTTCAGTGATGGGGCTTCATCTCTCCGGTGCTTCAGCCTGGGTCCTTTTATTCCGAAGCCATTAGTGTTCCTTTTCATCTCCTAGATCTTAATTGAGAAATGAAACGTGAATCACTACTATTGTGCTTGCATGCGGGTTTGTTCTAGAGCTGAAGACTGTCTGACATCCTTTGTTCTTGATTCCAGCTAAACCCTGGCACACCTCGGAGCATTTACTGGGATTACAGACTGTCCGAATCCTGTTTTGGAGCCTAGTGTGGGTCATAAAATGCTTCTGATTCAGTAACTCGTGGGACAGCTGAGAGGATGCAGACTTCCTGTCTGCTTCTCCAAGCATATCTGTGTTCTCTCTCTGCTAATATATTGCCTGCTTTCTAACTGGTATATTGAAATGGAGGAAAGGCCGGTTAATTGTCTGCCTTTTTCCGTTGTGGACTCTCTCAGCTCTTTCCCTGAATGCTCCAAGGAAACTGGTTAAGTTCCAGCATGTCTGTCTCCCCGACCGCATTTCTGGTGTCACTGGCCTTTCTGAGACACAAGGGCTATTGCTTGAGGACACTGGAATTTGAGAGGGGGTTGGTGGTACTTGTCAGTCTTCCAAAGCATTTATCATTCCTTTTATGTAAAGCTTTCAATTTTGAGACCTCTAAAATGAACTAAAAAATAAGATTGACCATTTAGTATTTTGGATGTCACTTGAATAAAGTATGCTTTGGTTCTTTAAATTGCGTCTTAGTTTAGGTAAGACACTTAGGTAATATTGGCATAATTTAGATATTGTTTTATGTATAAATAATGCAACTCTGCTGATTCCAGGGATTGGTCAAAATAGAAAAGATGGTATAGTTCTAAATTCAAATTAGTGTGCTAGGTCGAGTTACTTAGATTCAGTGTTCTGAAGTATTATTTGTAACATTAAAGCTAATTTGTTATTTTTTAAAAAGCTGATTTGTTATAATGAAAATGTGAACTTCGAGGTTTAATATATAAACATAGTTTTCCCAGAAGTATGATTGGCCTAAAAGATCGTTAGTATTGGACTCACTCAGTAAAAGTTCGGGTTAGACCCAATTGAACTGGCACCTTTTGTACATAAATGAAATATAAACAGCTTGAACTTGAGTCAGCTAAAGAAGAGAATAATTAATTGTATGGAACAAGAAAATGTGTTCAGAACGAGTCTGGCTTGACTCTTTTGTCCCTCAGTTCCTGGTAACCTATCTTCATTTGACAGTCTTGGGAGGCCTCCACTTCCCAGATTAAACCAGAGGACCCTGGAACTGAGCCATCCTGGTTTCATCTTGAAGTGGTGCATTTGTCTCTCAACATGACTCCTTCCCCTGGCAGAAAAAACGCTGGGGTAGCTTTGGAGCTGGGGTGTAAAGGCTGGTGGGCCTGTCGTCATGCGAACTGCCTCGCATCGCTGCTTGGGACCGCGGGCGGTTGTGCCATGGTTCCCTGAGCCGGCTGAGGCTCTGTCCCTTATACCTGGGGCACCTGATGTGTAACTTGCTTCCCGGAAAATATTTCTTATCAAGCATTGACTTGGAGAAATGATTAACCCTGTTCTTTAATATTTACTGACATTTGTATTTTAAGCTGTACAGCAATGTTCTTATTTGACATTGATTCTCTATTAGAGATACTTAAATGAAACTTGTAAATAAAAGGCAAAATGAAATTTGGTTTCTTGTGGTTTGAATAGTAATTTCTCTCGTCCTTAGGGTACTAGATGAGACCAGTCTTTGATTCACCACCTTTATCTGGCCATGGAAGATTTTAGTCTGTTCAAGGTCTGCCCCCCCCCCCACCACAAAGAAGTTTTCTCTGCAAATTTTTTATGGGTGCTGACCAAACACGGGAAGTCCTCATTTACTGTTAACCGTGTGCGCAAGACCCGAAATGAAGGAAAAGGAAGGGAAGGCTTTTGTTGTAAGGGTCTCTGCACACTCACTGCCAAGGCCGCTGGATTTCATATTATTTAACTGAGCTTATAAAACCAGCTTGTGTTAAATGCAGAGCCAGCTTTAGGAAAGTTTCCAGGCAGCTACCTCCAGTGTTGAAGACACCCCCCCCCCCCCCGCCCTGCCCCATCCCACCCCCAACTCCCTGAGCTCTATCTCCCTGCCTCCGGAAAGAAAGCTCCTAAGGACTGTCCCTATGGGTGCTTAAAATGCAATCCAACTATTAAGTCATTAACACTTCAGTGTGGGCTAGGGTGGTTCTTCTGGGCTTGGAGAGGAGCAGATTTGGGGGAGGGAAAGGTGGAAAAGGGAGTGTCTGAGGTCTGATGAAGATAACTGGAGGAGCTATTTCCCTCTTTAACATCATAAAACAAGCCCAGAAACTGAAAAACTTGCCCCTGACACCATGGTAGTGCTAGGATTTGCACCAAGTCCACAGTCCCTCCACTTGTCCCAATACTGGCCCCTTCAGAAAGGGAACATAACGCATGAAAACTTTATCATTTTGCAGTTTTGGCCCAGGGTGGGTGGGGATGGGAGGGAGAAGTAGGTGGTGCTGAAAAGAAGCTAGATATACTTAACACATGTGTTCCGATATTCCATCATTTTGGAACAGGATAAAAATACAAGGGAAATGGAGAATTAAATTTTGAAAGTTGAGCTTTTTGGACTCCTTCCAGGGGCAAGAAATAAATTTATGCTGTTTCCTTCATATCTAGAGTTTTTGTTTTTATTTTACTTGATGCTACTAATGGCCTAAAGTGGTTCCCAGGCTGATGGCCCTCTGAATGGTGGGTGGCCGGTGCTCCAAGCAGCTCCCTCTGGAGCGGGTGAACCCTTACCGGACTTCCATGGGTCAGAGTGTCTTTGTTCCACTCGCGCCTGACCTTATCTGTTCTGTATGGGAAACTGCCTGGCTGGGAGGCGCAAGGGGGGAATAAGTAGGCCATGACACACTCTTTTCCCTCATGCCTGGTAAAGTGGTCTGTGGAGGGACTTTCCAAAACCTGCTCTGGCCCAGGTCTTAACTCTTCCTGCCTTTCCAGGATTCTGGAAAGCCCTTGCTGGCCCAACCTTGTCTTCCCTACAGCAGATGAACAGAAAGAATGTCTGCTACCAACCACTGCTCTGTCCAATCTACCCCACACAGACCCTCCGTGCCCCGGGTGCAGGCACACGGAGCTGTCCAGGGATGGCCCCTCCCAGTGGGTGGTTGAGAGGTGTGACTGGACAACGGCAATGGGCCAGATAGAGCAGGGAAAGGAGCAGGGGGAATGAAGCACAGAAATGGGTCTGATCCAGTGGGTCCGGAGACAGGCTCTGGGGTCTTTATGGAAGTAGGGGAGAATGCAGTGAGGGCTGAGAGGGGAGGTAGCAAATGTGGCTGGGTGGGCAACGGGGACCCCTTCAGGCAGTCTCCGGGATAGGAAAGTGAGCGAGGACAAGCAGCACGCTCAGGAAGGACTGTGGGCGTGGCTTGGTCTTCATCAGCATGGAGGTGGGGTGGAGGAGCACCTCAAATCCCACTCCCATGACTTCACTTCCCTTGCAGTGTTGCAACCAGGTGCTTTGGGGCATTTGTCCTTGTTTTTCTCCTCCCCACTCCATTGCTGTAACATCAGGCCTGGACCCCTGTCCTGCTGACTGTAAAATGAACCAGGAAGGATGGGGGGATGGACAGAGGGATGGATGATTTAGGGAGGAGCAGATGAAGAGCAACCAGCCAAAGAGAGGTCAGAGGAGTGGTAGGGAAACTGAGCAGTGGTGTGAAAAGGTGTGAGGAAAGGGGGTGAGGAGTGTCTGGTACCAGAAAACCCGTGGGTGTGGGTAGATGGATGTGCACAGGTGATTGTAAAAGCATCACTAAGTAGAGGTGAGGGGTTCTCACTTGGGACTTAGGATACAGAATGGGCCTGGATGGTGAGGTGGAGGTGAGGGCTTGGCTCTGTGAGAAGAGGCTGGCTGAGCTGCTGGGATGGCCCTTCCTCCGAAATAAAGTGGCGCGGTGGGTAGGGGAATGGGGAATGTCATCGAGCCCATAGGTCCTTGGCTGTGGGAAGGGAGAGTATCCATGGGTTCACTTGGGGCTTCAGGGGCTTTGCTGACTCCAAACTCTGGCATGGAGGGACGGAGGAGCTGGGTCTTTTCTGAGCTCTGCATGGTGTTTGGTCCTCAATCCTGAAGATGACGTGACAGGAACACCAATGGGGAGCCCTCAGCTGGCACCACCAGTCCAAGCCCTTTGCTATGGGAGTCGGCCCAGACAGGAGGCTGCCTCTAGATGTCACCATCTCGCCATGTTGGTGCCAGCCATTGCTGGAGTGAGTGGGAGGACAGTATTCCAGACATGAGACCCTGAGGCACAGCCCTGACAGAGCAGGGACTCCCTGGGACTGCAGTCTGGGACATCCTTCAGGGAGCCTCACCAACCCTGGACAGCCCTGGGGCTGGAATGAGTGTGGCGTGGGAGAAGGACCCCGTCCTGTGATCACTTAACCCTGCTTTTTGGGAACGGGGCTGTTGAAGTTCCAAGACAGCAGAGCCAGATGGTGGGTTATAGGTGGCGGGGGATTGGTTGCCACCTTTTCCAGTCCCCCCCCCCCGTGTGGGTACTCCCCTCTGCGGACTGCCCCACACCTCTGAACCCTACCCACCTCCTCTTCCTGCTCCCTGCAGCCAGGCCCCACAGCCACCCGCCCAGCTCTGGAGACGATTCATCCTGCCCCATCCCCTGTCCTGGCCCCAAGAGCGGTCAAAACCACCATGACCTCTCCTCCCCTCACAAACAACACCTGCCCCCTCCAGTCACCTCCACCCAGCACACAGCAGCCAGCGTGATCTCGGTCAGACTCAAATAGACTCGTCTGCTCCAAACCTTCCAGGCTCCTCCTGGCCCCTGGGAGAAAGCTCCGAACCCTCCCCCTCAGCTTCCTCCCACTCCTCCCCAGGTGTGCAGCCCCCCCCCCCCCCCCCCCCCCCCCCCCGTCACACAGGAAGAAAGGAGAGAGGAGAGAAAGAGGACTTTCCTCCACAAGCTGAGATCATCTCTTCCAAGAGTCAGGCTGCCCCCTGGTGACCCAGGGGGAAGCCTGGAACTCTCTGCCTGTTGCTCCTTGTCGCGATTTTAAGGATGACCACAGATTCTGTGCCGCTCCGCCCATCAAGCTGTGGGGTCCCATGCTCCCCTCTTGGATCTGCTCGACTTAGGAACTGCGACACTGGGGTTGACACTGGTGCGCAGCAGTCTGGATAACTGGTCAATCTCCCAGCCGGTTGTGATGGTTAATTTTCTGTTAACCTGACTGGGCTAAGGGATGCCCAGAAAGCTGGTAAAATATTATTTCTGGGTGTGTCTGTGAGGGCGTTTCCAGAAGAGATTAGCATTTGAAACAATAGACTGAGTAAAGAAGTGGGTGGGCATCAGCCCAGGGCTGGAATACAGCTAAGAGGCAGAGGGAAGAGAAAAATGTGCTGTCGGTTGAGCTGGAACACTCATCTTCTGCTCTGGGACATCGGGTGCTCCTGGTTTTCGGGCCTGTGGTTTCTGACTGGAACTTACACCATTGGCTCCTGTGGTTCTTAGGCCTTTGGCTTTGGACTGGAACCACACTGCTGCCTTTCCTGGCCTCCAGCTTGCAGACAGCAGAGTATGGGACTTCTCAGCCTCCATAAGCACGTGAACCAATCATAATAAATCTCACAACCATATGAAGCAAGTATGATGAACCCATTTTACAGATGGTGAAACTGAGCCTGGAAAATTGAACCAATGTGCTCAAGGTCACAAAACTAGTAAATGTGGAGCTGAGTTTCAAACCGTGGTATCTGACTTCAAAACTTCCCCTTCACTTTCATGTGATCGCCTAAGCAATCATGCGATTCTGTTGAATATCTATTCATCTGATTAAAAAAAAATACGAACATGCCCTACCCGCTCCCTCAAATTAAAGCCTGGCAAGAAGGAGTGAGCTGTTTGTCCCTGGAAGCGTTCTAGCAGAAGCTGGATGTGAATTGGATGGACCATGAGGGGTCCCACCCTGAGGCTGGGCCTCTTCTGCCTGGGGTGGGGCTGTGTGGATGCAACTCGGGACACTCTGTGTGTGGCCTTTACTTGTGTTCCCAGTCAGCCTGGCCTGTGGGGCTGGGAGGGCAAGAGCAGGTGGAAACTGGGGGAGGAGTTGCTTGTCTCAAGCAGGTAGGAGGGACCGGCAGATCACAGCCTGCCCTGCTTTCCTGACCTCAGGGCTGTGGACTGGTCTCCAATTCCCCTCCCTGCTGTGCGCTTGGCACCTCTGGCTTGGGGGAGAGCCCAGAACTATTCAGCCACACAGCGAAACCTGCTGTCCTGCCCAGCACCTGTCAGAATGTATCAGAGAGAGGGGGAGAGAGAGGGAGAGGACCAGGCAACTGCACAAAGGGGCCTGGACAAATATGGCCATGGCACTGGTGTCAGTAAGAAAGAGAAAGTGGACACCGCTGACATGTCCTTGCTCAACATACTGGACAAAGAGATTCTGGTGCGTCCATAGGGTGGACTTTAAAGTGACAGTGAAAAAAAGTGATGGTGGAAGATCTTCATTATGAGAAGGGAAATTGCTAAATGGAAATACTGTAAGTGGGGGGTGGGGTGGGAAATCACATTATAAAACAGAATGTACAGTGTGACCCTAAGTTGAAATCCTCCCCCCACCCATCCCTCACACACCCCTCCACCAGCTCCCTCGTGACTTAGCCCATGGGCCAGGGGCTGGCAGTGGAGGAGGGGACTGTGACTATATTGGGAAGGGGATGAGATCACCCAGAGGCAGGCTGATTTAGAACCGGGTAACTTTTTCCACCCGTATGGCTCTCAGAGGCCTCTGCACTGGCTCATAAACCTTGGCGCCAGCCTGCAGGGTGGAGGGGAGCCATGTTCCCCTCCCCAGGGGTAGAGATGGTGGCTGAAGCTGGATAGGGGACAGGTGCTAGGCCGAAGTTGAGAAAAAATGACAGAGTGGGCCCGGGGGTGCCCAGGGCCCTGCTGGGACCCTACAGAAGCTTTGCTCCCAGCAGAGCTGAGTGTTCTGTCACCACCAGGGAACTTGTGGGCAGAAAGTGCATTTTGTAGGTGCAGGAATATCCCAGAGGGTGGCCACCTTGTGGCAAGCTGAGCCAGGTCCCCTCGGGCCCAGCTGTATCACCCTGTTATGTCTTGAGATTCCTATTTGCCAGGCTGGCCCTCATCACCGAGAGGACCCCACCCCCACCCCCATTCCTGGCCAAACCCACAGCGAGGGTAGCTGTGAAAGGAAGAGGCCTGGGCTGGGAAAGCAACCAGGTTCCAATTCCAGCTTAGCAAATAACTGAGTTCAGTTCAATTCCCACCCTTGACCACGGTGCCCATCAGACTCCCTCAAACCTGTGCTCCAGCCTTACAGAAATATCACAGTATGTCACAGCATGTCCCAGTCCTCTGAGATTTTGCCCAGGCAGTTGTCCCAGCCTGGCTACCCTTCCCTATTTCGGCTGCCTTTGTCAACTCCCATCCCTTGAGCCAGGTCATGTGCCATCTCTCCCCCAGTCAGTGTCCACCACACTGGCTCGTCCATGTCCATCGGGGCTGACCCTGAAGGCAGGGGCTGGCTCCAGGGAAGATGCTAGTACATGTTGGGTGAAGGAAGGGGAGGGCCCCTGGAAGGGATGAGGGGTCAGGGGGGGACCAGCTGTGAGCCCAGCACTGTCCTGTGCCGGGGCCTTGAGTGGGACCTCGGGGCCTGAGTGTCCTCACACTCCACAGCAAACAGCAAAAGATTATGGTTTGAGGCACCCTGACCTGGACTTTGTAGGCGAGGAGCAGGAGCTGGACAGAACCAGAATGAGCCAGAGCATCCCCTCCTTAGTCTGAGCCCTGGGCAGCAGGGCTGGGAATGGAACTCTCCAGTTGGATGGAGTTTTTCCTGGAAAATCCCCACAAGCCCTTCCAGAAATGTGCTTTTGTGCCTGACTCTGACTCCTTCAGATTGGTGGGTAAGAGGCCTGTTGGCAGCTGGGCTATGCAGACAAGGCCCTTGCCTTCTCTGGACCCCTGGGCTTGTGCTCCAGGACAGCTGAAATGGAGATTCACACATCTATTGAGCACCATCTGTCAGCTTCAGAGAGTTCTCTGAACTGTCCTGAGAGGCAAGGATCAAGGTCCCTATCATTTGAGAAGGACGCTGATGCTTGGAAATGCCAAGGGGCTTGCCCAGGCTCCCATGGCCGAGTTAGGATCTGAAGCCCACCTATCAAGGATCGGCCTGCGTATGGCTCCAGTCCCCACACCCCATTCAGGATTCCTGAAAGGGTAAGGTGAGCCCGCAGGCCAAGGATGCCACTTCCAGCTCAGTCCCACTTGAGCAAGCCTGGCCTGGCTTCGTGACTGCCACTCTCAGAATAACCCTGGTGGTTCTGGGCATGGATCACTGGCCATCACCTGGGACCTATTTCTGTCCTTCGGGTAACAAGGAAGTCTCACCTTGTGCAGTAACCACTTGGGGAAAGAGTGGAACATGTGAACCCCCAGCCCTAGTTGACCTTGCTGCCCTGCTGGGAAATGACCCCAGAAGGGAAGTGGGAAGCCTGGCTTAGCCACTCTCCCTTTTTCTCCCTTTCCACCACTTCCCAGAACATGGCTTTCTACCCATCTCCTCTTCCCCCCTGCTTGGCAGCCCACACCCCCCACCACCACACTGTGACCAGGAGGCCGAGAGCATCATTTCTCCTCATGACCCAGTGCCAAATCTTCTGCATCTGAACAGCTGGAAAATTCTTCCTCACGTCTAACTGTGGAAACAAGCCCATTTCCTTAGGTTCCAACCGGAGGGTTCTAGAATCCAGGTGCAGGAGCCATCTGGGGATCCAGCATCTAGAACTTGACTTTCGGTGCCTGGGGCCCTGAAATCCTACAGGGGCAGGGATTGATGGCATTTGAGATGACAGAAGCTGGGGGCATACCACAGACATTCTGAAGTGTCAAGTACAATCTCAGGGGTCCAGAATGCACAGAAGGACACCCCAGCCGAGTCTGAGGGGCTCCTTTCTGCTGAAACCAGGTGTGTAGAGGGGGGAGTATTATTACCCGCACTCAGCAACATAACATAAATGCATTTTAAATAAAAAGACTGGAAGGAAACCTGATAAAAATGTTCCTGTAACGGCAAAAACAAGAATGACCATAGCTGTAATGACAACATAAGTAATAGTAGCTATTCCCATATTCTGAGGGCCAGTGACGTGCCAGCCCCTGCGCTAAGTAAGGGCTTTGCTCGTATTATCTCAGTTAA
This sequence comes from Ursus arctos, assembly GCF_023065955.2. Lineage (NCBI taxonomy): Eukaryota > Metazoa > Chordata > Mammalia > Carnivora > Ursidae > Ursus > Ursus arctos. Next base: position 22,112,303 of record NW_026622863.1, read on the forward strand.
TCCCCGCAATGTGCTCTTCTCTTGGCGGCGGTAGCCAGTGGCCTGCGGGGTGAGCTCTAGAATGAGGTTGGTTTTGGCCAGGTCTGCAGCTTCCCTGGAGGTGGATGCACAAGCCCTCAGCCCAACACACAGGGGATGCGATGCTCCCCCCCCACCCCCGCAGTGCTGGGTGTCAGAGGGCGGGGCTGGCCCCCAGGGGCTGCCTTCCAGGAGCCAGCCAGGCCCACTGAGCAGACCGCAGCCCCCACTTGGCCCTACTCCTGTAGGCGTTGGGGCTTGAAATAGTGGCCGTTTGAGAGCTGACAATCAGAGGGCAGCTAAAAAAAGTCCCCTCAGTCTGGGCTCTGTCGCACACGGCTCTTAGGGCCTATTTTGGCGGAGAGGGTGCCGACGTGCCAATGGAAAATCCATGAGGCGGGAGTCTCCAAGGTGGGGGACCCGTGTGCCTCCCTCTCCCCATCCTGGCCGCCCACCCGAGCATAAGTGCGTGCACACGTGCACACGCACACATCTGCAGCCCCAGCCTGGAATTCCTAACTACTGGACTTTGTCGTTCTTACAGCAGCCTAGGAAAGGGATGAGGAAACTGAATCTCAGAGAGGAGAAGCAATTTGCACAAAGTCACACAGCCTAGACGTGGGCAGGATGGTGGCTGACTGGGCTTCTGCAGCTCACAGTACAGTGCTCTTCTCCTAGAGGCAGCCCCCACCTACAGCCTTACCCAGGAACCCAACACATTATCTTCAGAAACTCCAGGGTCGTGTCTTACGGTGGGACTGGGTAGGAAGCTGAGGATAATCTGCGGGTCTGATGACCACATGGGAAGAAGTCCCACTGGAAGTCCCACTTCCGCTGAGACCTTGCCTGGCTGTGGGAGAGGCAGCTGCCTCAGGCCGTGTCCCAAGTGAGCCCATCCCCCCACCCAGTCCCTGTGACCATCTCATTGCCCCCCTACCCAGGCCCCCAAAGCCTGGCAGCCCCTGCCAAGTTTCCAGAGAATGTGTCAGATAACGGGCTGCTGCTCATGACTCCCTCCCACCCGGCCACCATCTCTGACCTTGCGGCCACCACTGAGTAGGTAAGAATAGCCACAGCCCCTGCGACTGGGCGTGCACAGAGGAACAACATAGTGACATCTTCAGGAAAGTACCAGGCCCCCTGCGCTGGCAGTTCTGGCCCCATACAGCTCCCACACTCTCCTGGCCTGAAGTCCCACAGCATCTTAGGACACAGCACCAGGCCTCGTCCTCTGCCTCTGCCACTGCCACCTCAGTGGATGGGATCTAGAAGGCGGCACGCCACCTTGTCGAGGCCTGCCCTGAAGTCTGCCCTCCACTGAGGAGCTGTGTGACGTGGAGCTGCACACTTGTCCTTCTCTGGGTCCATAGGCAGGACAAGGTGGCACAGTGGCCCCCTGGAGCCTGGCAAACATCCAGCAAGGCCTCTCCTGGGGCTAGAGCCCCTCGTTGTCCTGGTAACCACAGCCTGGCCTGGCTATCAAATATCCCCACGAACGCTGACCCTTTCACTTCCCAATAAGCAATCAGCGGGTTAGGGGGAGTGGACGGGTTAGGCTGTGGGAGTCCCTGGGATCCGATCACAAGGCAGGGGGGCATGTTGTGACTGAGTCCCCTCTGTGAGTCTCCCTATGACACTCCTGTGGGTGTGCTACACTGTGTCGCACGAGTGTGCGAGGGTGGCGGCATCACTCAGAGGGAAGAGGCTGTTGTCATAGAACCCAGGGTGAGCGTCACTGTGACACCCAGAGTGGGGAGATGTAGGCAGCTTTGTGTCCAAGTTCCTGAGTCACTGTGATACCTGGGGCGGAGGCACCCTCCCCTGCCCCCACCACCACGTCAGTGGCCCCTGCAGCTCCCACAGCCTGACTCACTGCTGGCTCAGACCTGGCCCCGGCCCCTCCCCCAGCCTCCTCAGCCCTCTGCTCCCAGCCCCCTCGCCCTCCTCATCTTCCCCTCCAGCCTACCTCCTGTCAGCCTCACCCCCCACTAACCCCCACTGATCCTAGTGGTCTTGTGGAGAGGGGCCAGTGATGCTAGGGAGGGGAGGAAGGGTGGCACTGGGGTGAGTTCCTGGCACAGTCACATATTGTGACACCATGCAGACCAGGCTTTAATGTGAACTTACACACCCACAAACATACACACACACACGCATACACACTCACATGCATGTGTATGCACCTGGTGGAGTGACAGGGCCACCAAAGGGTCTCTAAGCTCAGTCTCTCAACATTAGCCCTGCCAGGTAGGCCCCCATTACCCTTGAAATCCTTTGGTCCTCCCACACATCTTAGGTCCTATCATTAGAAACATGCTATCCCACAGCAGCAGGACCTCTGGAGGTATGATCAGAGGAAGAACTGCCCTAAGGCCTAAGCTAGCTAGAGTTCTGGGGTGGGTACAGGTAAGTGTGGTGGGATGGGAGTCTCTGAGGTCCCCAGACTGTTTCTTGATGAGTGAGGGCCAGACCGACCTCTGGGCCTCTCCCTTCAAGAGCCCTAATCTCTGGGGCTGGAAAAAGTTTAAAAATATCCTCATGTTTACATTCTTTCCAAGCCCGCCTCCCAATCCTCAGTGCTGGGTCCCTTTGATCTGGCCCTGTGCCTCTGAAAGGGGCCTGGGAGAGGGGGAGAATGAGCTCCCCACTGGGGCAGACCCTGTGACTCCCTGAAGCTCCAGACCAGTCTGAATCCTGTGAGACCCCTCAACAACCCCCCAGAGAGAGCCGTAGCGCTGGCAAGGAGCCAAGGCTTGCCCAGGGTCTACCCAGCAGGGCCATGTGGGGGCTAGAGTTGGGGCTCCCCTTCATACTCCCTCCCAAAAGCCTGGGCCTCATGGCGCCCCTGGGGAATGTGAGAGTAGGTGGCTGTAGGTGTCTGCGGTAGGCACCCCACAGTCTGTGCACCAAGAAAAGCCACGTGGACTCAACCCCTGCTGTGTGCCCAGAGCTGCACTAAACACTGTGTGGGGATCATCTCACGTAGTCCTCTCAACAGCTCCGTGTGAGGCCCATTTTATTAACAAGTAAACCAAAGCTCAGAGAGGTGAGGTGACTCATCTGGGAACACACAGCAAAGATGAGGTAGAGCATAAATGGATCCCATGTTCTTCTATCCACCTTAGCAGCTAGGCCCTGCCTGCAGAATGAGGCCCACCTCCCTAGTGTAATCTCTTCTAGCACTCACTGACCCATGGCCACGTCCAGAAATCAGTGCCAGCTCTGTGTTTCTCCTTCTGGGACCCAGGAGGAGCCATGCCCCCTCTCTGACCCTCACTTTCCTCTATAGAATAGGCTGGGGATCATGGACAGACTTCTGTCCACAGACTCTCAGGGAAAGTGAGCCTGCGTCTCTGGGGATTATGGACCTTACAGTCAGTGCCAGAACTGTCACAGTCAAAGGGTGGCCTGGGGCCTGGAGGCCAAAGGAAAAAAGCCCTCAAACAGGGGCAGGTGCCTTAATTTGCCCTGTCATCATCCACTCTTTCCTTCATTGGTACCCCACCGACCTGCTTACCAACCCATCCCCCTATCCACCCATTTACCCATCGACAATCCACCAACCTGCCCACCCATCCGCTCATTCATGCATCCACCCACCCATCTACCTATCCATTCATCCAGAATAAAGACCCAGAGAGTGGGTGACGCCAGGGTCCCAGCTCAGGTGCTGCATCCCACTGGCTGGATGGACTTGGGAAGATCCCTTCACCTCTTCGTGACTCACTTTCCCAATTTTACAAGAAGGAGCTGGCCTGATGATCTCTAAGGCCCTTCTCAGGGATCGCGAGAGCAGATCCCGCTGAAGGCTGTGGACACTTTGGGAGAAGTAATTCTAACCTCAGCCAGACAGTCGCACCTTGCACCCTACTTCCAAGACTCTCAGCTGCAGCCCTTAACCTCTCTGAGACTCCACTGGCAAATGGGTCCAATAATCCTGCCCTCACAGGTTGCTGGGAAGATTAGATGAGATGCCACCTTTGAAGAGCTTTGCACCCTGGAGATTTCTAAGTGGATCCAGGCCAAGTAGAGGATCCTGGGAGAGGGACAGGAAGCTCTGCTTGGACCTCAGTAGTTAGCAGAACCTCACGTTGGGGTGTGGGCGTGTGTGTACATGTATGTGTGTGTGTGTGTGTGTGTGTGTGTGTGTGTGTGTGTGTGCTGGGCCCAGGATGGCTGGGACTGGCCTCACAGTCCCTCCCTGGGCTGGGGATCCTCTGTGAGTCTCTCAGACTCTTCAGCCCAGCCAGGATGCCCACTCCATCTCTCTTGGTTGGGCTTGGCCTGCATCCCACAGAATCTGCCAGGAGCGGAGAGATTATCTCCTAAAAATAGGGCCTGGGCCCCACAGAGGTTGTTTTTCTCCCTTCCCCGTGATTTACCATCATCAGCTCAGGGTGCCTGGGACAGCAAGTCCCACCCTGGCTTCCCAGAGACGGTTGGGATGGGTGCATGGGGGATCAGCATGCATCTAGAGTCAGTCAAGGGTCAGGGATTGGAGGTCGGCCTGGAAGTGTGGTTAGGGCTCAGCAGGGCACCAGGGTCATGGCTTAACCTTGGGTCAGGGGAAGGGGTTCATCTGGGGCAGGGGCAGCTTCAGGGTGAGCCATGGGGTTTCCTGTCTCTCTGATTCCCTCTTCTCTGACTTTCTGCAGATCCCGCCCCCCCCCACACCCACCATCCTGTATATGAAAACCAGAGGTGCGCTGGGGCCTGCGCTGGGGCAGAGGGACCCATTCCCAACCTCACCTCTCCTGTTCCAGCCCTATTAGACCCTCATGATTCCAGTGCAGACCCTTCTTAAGACTGTGGGACCTCTGCCCACCATGTGCAGGCGACTCACGCAGATAGAGCAGCGTGTTTGCACACGAGCACGGCACATAGACTCACAGGTGCCCTCCTCTAGCAAATATGTCCCGGAGAACACAGAATGAACTCTCAAGGACACCCTCCTCAACTCGACCCCTCCGGGGTCTGCAGCCAGCCATGGTCTCCAAATGCCCATAGAAATGATCCACCTTGCTCCAACGTCAAGTTCTCCCCAAGAACCGATATTATACCCCCATGCCCTCCTCATAGGGGACCCAGGCTTGTCCCTCAAGCCCCTAGACCCTTTCTGCGCAGAAGGAGATGGGAAAGGAATGAAGGTTGACATGGGTAATGTACACATGCACATGACTCTGAGATGCAGGCACAGCCCATGCCCTGCTCTCCGAGGCTTTATTGGTGGACAAACGTGGCCCTGTGTGGAACACTCCCACGGGCAGCCCATAAAGTCAGGGTTTAGGCTGTACAGACTTGTCTGGTGATGTTGCCTCCAACCCAGGGCAGGTGAAGGGGCTCCTACTCTGTACTAGGCCCCCGTGATCGGCAGTGCTGGGCCCTCTCCCAGGGGACTCGGAGGCAGAGGCCAAGTTCCCAGCTGGGGCTGCCTGGACCATTCAAACTGCCGCCTTCAGGGGCACGCTCTCCACTGGCTGATCTAGGTCCTTCTTCCTCGCCAGGGTCAAGTGAGTGAAGATGAAGATGAGGAAGATGCCTGAAGGGCCCAAGAGGGATGGATCAGCTCTCAGAAGGAGCCGTGGGGCTTGTCCACCACCCTGCTATTGGTAGTGGTTTAAAAGGAAGCAAGGTTTCCTAGACAGCATTCGCCATGCTGGGTGCATATGACTGTGGTCCTGGGGCCAGAAAAAGCCTGACTGCTTGGCCTGCGGCTGTCCAGAACACCCCAGCCTCCAAAGTCCCCTTCTCTGGGACACAGTTCAGTGGGAGTCATCCGGGAGCCAGTGAGCTGTTTCCATAGACTCAGAATAAGGCACATGGTAGCATTGTGCTAGAACCACCACCAACAACAACAACAACAACAACAACAAAACAGCCAGGGAGAAATCTAGAGGACTAAAGAAATCAAGGGGATAAAGAGGGAGGCTTGAACTAAAGGGATTAGGCTGGAAAGACCTGGGCTCTGCCACATTCTGGCTGTGTGACCTCAGACAAGTCACTTAACCTCTCTGAGCCTCAGGGACCTCATCTGGAAAATGGGGAGATGTCACAATCCACCTCACAGGGTTGTGAAGAGGATTCAATGTGATAATCCTATATTACACAGTCAACGTGTAATAATGTAACAGTAAATGCTGTTATCAATGACGACGATGGCGGCTACGATTGCACGAAGCAGGAACATGATGACTGGGAGAGCTGTGGGGACCAGCCCTGGGGAGCACTGTGGGACCGGGCACGGTGCACCTGGAGGCTGTAACTCCGACCCTCCGTCTCCCTCCCCCACTCAAGAGCCCAGCATCCATTACCTATTGCCATCAAGGTGCCCACGAGGATGCCCACTGCCGACAGCTTCGTGGGCATGCCCTTCATGCGGCCCACCTTGCGCACGCACTGCCCCTCCACGTTGCAGCGACACACAATCACTGGGGGACAGGGGGCCAGGGAGGAAGGTAAAGGCAGTGGGGGCGGGCCCTAAAGCAAATCGGAGGCTCCAGCACAGCCTGCTCATATACGTTTACGTGCACACATGTGTGTTTACGTGTGGGGGGTGGGTGCATACTCCTCTGTGGTGCCTCTGTGCACAGGCATCTGTGTGCCTGGCCACAGATGTGCAGGTGTGCACGGGCATTTGTAGTCCCTGTGAACCTGCCTGTGTGTATGCCCGGCCCCTCCCCCTGCATCCCAACCGTTTCCCCGGGAACTGCAGGCACACAGCGCCCTGGCCTCACCTCGGATCAGGAGCTGCCACGTCCGGGCATCGTGGCTGACAACTACTGGCACGACGTGCTCACGTGGCTCCACCCAGTGCAGGGCCAGGGTGAGGTAGGCATGGGAACCTGTGGGACAGCAAGCAGTGACCAGAGTCTCTGGCCTGGACAGGCCTGAGGCCCAGCTCTGCCCCCACAGCTCAAGGGCGTCTCATTTCCAAGAGCCCCACCACTTCCCACCTTGGCCACCGTCACCCGCATTTCCCCACCACACACCGTTGAGAGCCTGGAGGTGCCAATCCCGCCGCACCGTCGGGTTGGGGCCAAGGGCAAAGCTGTAGGGACCATGCCCACCAGCCAGGTCAGGGTCCTCGCCAGGTCCACTGATAACCACGCCATGGTCCTGGCGGGGTGTGCAGAGATGTCGGGTGGGTACAGGGTTCAGGGTTGGGGCCCAGGCAGAAGGAGACTTCAGAAAGCGGATCACGAGGGTTGCAGAGGTGCTCAGGGTCGGCTCGTCTGCGGAGGAGGCAGTGCCAAGCTAGCCCTGGGCCCGTAGATCTCACCCTGCTGAGTCTCTGCCACACCTGCTTTACCCTACCCCTCCTCCCCATCCCCAGCAGCACCCTCGCACCTGTCTCTTCCTCACAGTGCACCTTGCCCCCCCTTCACTATCCAAATAGTTGCCAGGCCTTTCTGGATGCCAGGCTCGCCCTCACCCCCCATCCCAACCACCGGTGCCAGGGCCCAACAATGCAGAGATGCTCTGACTGTAGGGCAGCTCACTTCGGCTGTCTGTCATGCACCACATGACAGTCCAGCCCAGATCTGAGACCGATCTCCCTGACATAGCCAGCTTTTCTTCTGGTCACTGTGGCATTCAGAGCCCTCCATACCTGGCTTCAGTGTCCCATTCAGGCTTACGTACTGGCTTGCCTGCCATAGACATGGCCCCTGGCACTCCTTCCACCTGCCTGGCCCTACAGCCTCTGCTTCTAGCCTATGTCTGAAGCCAACACCTGAGAGGCCCTCAAGGGCTAAGGGGCATGGTTGGAGGATTGTAAGTGTCCAGTGAGGAGCGTGCTCTGAGAGGGGAAGTGGATGCCAGGCATCTCAGAGACCGACATTGGCCCCAGGTTTCATTCCTCTTGCGTGCCTGGGGCAGAGTGGATGCCAGGAGGGACCCTGGGAAGGAAGCTCAGCCCTGCCCATCTCTCTGTCTGCCCAAGGCTTACTCTCCCTGCCAGAGGCCCCACCACTGCCCGGCCATACCTTCATACCGGGCCTCCACGAGCACTGTGTACATGTCCCCAGGCTGGGCGCCTTGCAGGGGCTGGGCTATGTGCACCTCGCCAGAGACCTCCTTGATGCAGAGCCAGCCCTCTGAGTCATTGACCAGGGAGAACCTGAGGTCCAGAGAAGACAGGGGGCAGGGAGGCACTGGGACCATATATGGGGTCTTACTCAGAGTCCCCCCCCCCAGGGCAGTGTGACCTGCTCAAGTTCCACATCCTCTCTGTGACTTGGGGGTGGCAGCACTGCCCAGGGTGCCTAGTTTCTCTCCCCAGCTTTAGGGACTTGTTGAGGGACAGGGCTTGAATCATGGATATCGTGGGGAGGGAACGATCAGAGTCTGGGTGGCTTGACTCAACTCCACTAGTCTCAGGTCACCCCATAAAGGGACAGGATGGGGCCAGGAAACAGACTTCGTCTGTGCTGCAGTCTGGGGGAGAGATGGGGGACGGCCTATTCAGGACACCATGGGAAGCAGCATTTGAGCATGCATGGAGCCCTCTCTTCTCCATGCCCTCTCCAACTCACTTAGCTCTCACCCACCCTCAGGAATCACAACGTCAGCATTAGGCATGGTTTGAGGAACATTCCAGGACATAGGTCATGTGAGTCCCTTCTGAGGTCCTGGGGGTCATCCCTGGGGAGCAGGGAAGGTCTAGCCCAGCTAAGGGCTGGGCTTCTGGCTCACCTGAGGGGACTGCTTATGGGGTCTGAGGGTTGGATGGTCAGCAGGAGGGAGCCAGCTGGGGTGCTGACTGGAACACTGGCCTCGTAGCTCTCCTGGTCCAACTTTGGGGGTGGCACCAGCTTTTCCACCAGCACGGTCACTGTGGCTGTGGCTCCAGGGCCTGGGCCTGGCCCCACCAATTCTGCCACGCTCCGAACCACTACCACTAGCTTGTGGCTCGAAGCTGCCTCATAGCTGAGGTTCTAGAAGCAACAGGGTCTGGGTCACTGTCTGGGCCAGGGTATGGAACATCGGTGCATGCATGTGGGTATATGTGTGCCCCTTCCCCAGCCCCAGCCCCTTACCTTGAGGAGTCGGAGTTCAACATGACTGGAGTCTGGCTCCCAATCCAGGCCGAAGGTCCCCGCCACATCCCCCGCCTCAATGGCAAAGTCCATGAGACGGAAGGCAGGTTCAAGGTCAGCATCAGTGGCCATGAGCGTGGCGACCAGAGTCCCTGGTTCTGCGTCCTCAGGGAGGCTTACAGGCTCAATCTGGGAGAGGTGGGGAGGGGCCATGAGCCCCTCATCAGTACCTTCCCAAGGTCTCCTCCCCTGTTCCTGCTTACCTGGGAAATGGTGAACTCGGGGGCATGGTCATTGATGTCTGTGATTGTGACAGCAACCTCACATGTGCTGCTGAGGCCTGAGGCAGGAGAGGGCATGTTGGAGAGACCAGGAAAGGAACAGGGAGGGAGAGAGCCCGGGTCGCCATCGGGGCACTTACTGCCCTCAGCTCCTCCTCGGTCAGTGGCCATCACCCGAAGCAGGATGTTCTGGGCGGCCCGGAGGGGGGCATCCCCCAGTGTCACGCTGCCTGAGGTGAAGTCCAGCTCGAAGGCCCTTCCATCTGCTCCCTCCTCGGGCTCAGGGCTCAGCAGCTGATACACGATATGGGAATTGGGGGAACCGGGGGCATCCATGTCCTCTGCCGACAGCGTAGTCACCTCGGTGCCTGTGAAGACAGCACCCACCTGGGTGGGATCACAGCCCAATCTGGAGGCCTCACTCCACCCACTCCTCTTTTGTGCCAGACCAAACCTGAGCTCGTGGGAAGGGAGGGACATTGATAGAGGGGCCGCAGGTTGGCCCCATCCCAAAGAAGAACAAAATGGGATGGGTCACGAGGACTTTAACCCCCCTGCATCCCCCCACAAGGCCCATAGCCCACCTGGGGGGCTGAGCTCAGGAATGCTGACTGGGGAGTCACTTAGGGGGCAGACAGGTGCATTGTCGTTCTCATCCGCCACTACCACGCGCAGCTCCAGAGGCTCTGTGTAGTCCTCACCGCGGGTGTTCTGAGCCTGCACCTGGAGTAGGTACTGAAGTGGGCAGTGGAGGGCTTCAGATGAAGGCCAAGGGCAGTTCCAGCCTGGCCTGGGTCTGCATTCCCTTCTGGTGGCCAGCTGCAGCTCTTCCGGGTGCTCTTCCACTGCCTCAGTGCCTGTGAGGGATGCAACACCCCCAGAAGCCAACCGGACAGTGACCAGGCACCCCTCAGCCTGCCCTCCTGGCTTCCCCCTCACCTCACCTCAGCCTGGGCTTCTCGGTCCAGCTCCTCGGTCACATAGAGTGTCCCCTCTGCATCCACATCAAAGGGTCCAGGGGGCCGGCTCTCCAGGTGGTAACGCACATCTCTCCCACTCCAGTGTACCTGGCAGTGCGGCACAGCATGAGGGCACCCCGGGATGAGGGGCAGGAGCAGCCCATGTCAGCTCTTATGCCTCGACTCTTCCTGGGTGGGGAGCCTGCTGTGGGACGTCAGGCAAGGTGCTCTCCTCCCTGGAGCCCAAGGTAGGATCCTTTTGTTTGGGACACTTGTTGTTATAGCAAGTCCCTTGTGGCCCTGGCCCTCGCCTGGTCCCTGCCCAAGGCGCCTGAATGACCAGGTTGTGTTATTCTCTGCCCACTTGGGCTGGACCTGATCCCAGGGCATTCCTCGAGGAGGTTTGAGACATTCCAAGCCTGGGTGACAATCCCCATGGCAGCAGGGCGGTGGCAGCTGTTCTCCCTGAGGAAGACTGGGCCAAGGTCAGGTCAGGGCCCAGAGCCACGGTGGCCAGAAGATAGCAGGTGAGGGGCTGTGGTCCCAGGGCCTTGGACACCTTACTCCATCATGGGAACTGATGGGGACAGTAGAGGGAGGAACACAGGTATGGGAGGAGCAGAGGTCAAGCTGGGTCTCAGGTCCACCCCCCAAATCTTGAGACTCTGACCCAGTTGTACCAGCCATTGGGCTACTTCAGCCACTGACAGCCACTCACTCACCTGGGCAATGTGGTGTGGGTATGGAACTTTGAGATTCTCTGCCAGGTGGATAGGATCCAGGGGCACCCAGGTGTTCTCTACTATGGAGACATCTATGGTGGCTGTGGCCTGGTGGCCCGAAGCCTGGTCACCCATGTCCTTGACCTGTACCAACAGCCGGTAGGGACCTTCCGCAGCCTGGTCTAGGCTGGTGCTTCCTAGAAGGAGCAGGCTGGTCAGCTGAGCAGGAGTCCAGGGCATCCTTCTCAGTGAGGTAACAAACACAAAGCCAAGCATACGGCAGGTGGTCAGGATGCCCTCTGAGCCCAACGGTGAGAAAAACTTCTAGCACCAGAGTGAGCACCCAAGCAGGACTTGAAGTCTGCAAAGTCATTTCCAGATCTATCCACACAATGAATGGCTGATGGACTGGGTGACTAGGATGAGGGTAGGGGTCCGTGGGTGGATGGGGAGATGAGTAGATAACTGGCTGGATGAATGAATGGTTGACTAGGCAAATGGGTGGGGAGTCGGGCGTGTGGATGGATTAGTTTGGATAGGTATTTGAATAGATGGGCTGCATACGTGGCTGGGTGGTAGATGGGTGAAAGTGTGACTGGTGGATGCATTGTTAGCTTTTCTTTCCATCCCCATCCTGTGCCCCTGGCCTGAACTCCCAGGTCCAGGTCTCCCTTACAATCAGTCCAAAGGTCTCCCAGCAACATCCTAGGCTACAACCCCTCAGGTCTCTCCTATCCTTGCCCCTCAGGCTTGGGTGTCCAGAGTGTAGGTCTGAGGCTACTCTGTTCACACCATTTTTTCTCTCCATGCATGGTTCAAGCCTTTTGCCTTGCCACTCTCCACCTAGAATACTCTTTCTTCTTCATCTCTCAAGCTCCAACCCATCCTACTATTACAGCTCACATGCCCCTTCCCCAACTTTCCCTGACCCTCTCCCCTCATCACACCCAGCTCAGGCTCACCCTCAGGGCTGAGGGCCAGAGCCCCCAGCCGAGGCTCCAGCTGGAACATGTCTGGGGAAGGCTGGGCTGGGGCTTGGTTCAGGATGTAGAATCGGAGATCTGAGTTGGCTGTGCCCGGCTCATCCTTGTCCGAAGCCTCAAGGAAGAGGAAGGGGATGCCTGGTGTGTGTGGAGAGGGCAAACCATAAGGGGTGCAGGGGGTGGGAAGAGTTTCCCATGCCTCCCCCATCTCTCCCTGGTACTTCCTTCCATATGCATCATCATATTGGGACGCTGGAGGTGAGCCACAGATTTTTCAGCCCGCTCTGGAGGGGAGCAAACGGAGGCCAAGAGTGGATGGGACTGGAGGACTCTCAGTGGGGTGGGGGAAGTGGGATGGCACAGAAATGGGAAGGGGCAGCTCGAACCCTGTCTGCCTGTCCTTATGCCAACAGCTGCCCATCTCTTTACTCTCTGTTTTCTCCCGCCTGACCCATTGTTCCCTGGTGGCCCTGGGCACTCACCAGGCCTGGTGCCCTGGCTCAGCTGAACTCTGTAGATGAACTGAGAGAAGTGAGGCACCTGGTCATTCTCATCCTTCACACACACAAGCACAGGCTGCGGGCCCCACAAGACACGTCCATCCTCAGTCTCCAGGGTGACCTGGCAGGGAAAGCTCGTCAGCGCCCTGGCTGGCCTTCACTGTTCTCCCCGATGTCTGGCCCGGTCATACCTTTAGCCAGTACTCCGCTCGTTCCTCTCGGTCCAGGGCCCTGGTCATCAGCAAGAAGCCAGACTCTGGATCCACAGCAAAGGGGCCCTCAGCTGCCACGTCATGGGTCCCCGACAGCACAATCTCACCCTCAGTCTCCTCAGGGGGCAGTGGCAGCTGTGGGGGAGAACAGAGGTAAAGGCAGTGGGAGCCAGGCCTGGGGGGCCTCCACCCAATGGCCCCATTTTATATGTGGGGAAACTGAGGCTCAGAGAGGGTTAGCACTTGCCGGAAGTCACACAGCCAGTAAATCACAGGACCAACATTTAAAACCACAGCTCTTTCCCCTCTACTTAATACTCCCCAGTACTTCCCGCCCTCCTTTCTAAAGCTCAAAACTCCACCACCAATAGTTTATTAAAGCCCTACTTCCTTCTGGAATTGAAATTTTGTTAGTCATTCACACTATATCACATACTGTCCGGATTGAAAGAAAGACAGAGCAAGAAAGAGATAGAAAGGCTGGAGGTGGGGGAAGCAGGACGTGGGGGGAGGGGAGCCCATCCAGCTCTTAGACTCACCTTGATCAGGTACAAGGGGAAATTTCCACCATAGTTTTCTGGGACTTCCACATACAATTCTGCAGACTGGACCTTGGTGAAAACCTGGGAGAGGATTCTCACCTTGCCTCCAGGCTTTACCTTCCTGTCATGGGTGCCTGACAAGGAAGGGGAATTTCTGCCCCTTCCATGGGCCTGCCCATACCTTAGCCCATCCACCCCCTGGCCTTTGACCTCCTGATCCCACAACTGGTCTATAGCCAGCTCTGCACACCCTCGCACAGCTAGTCCCTTCCATGGTCAGTGCAACTGGTCCAGGTGGAATGGGAGACAAGGGTGCCAACGCCCAAGGTCAGGATCTGAAGGAGCCGAGTGGGGCCCCGCTCACCTGGGCTACGGAGAGGAAAAGCAGCAACAGCCAGGCAGGGACCATGGTCAGGACGGGCCTGAGGGACGTGGCAGTAAGGATCCAGCCAGATCAGTGGGCAAGGATTCCCTCCCACTACTTCCTCCCTTCATCCCCACTCAGCCCAAGCCATGGCTTCCCCAGGCCCCACAGGGTGCAACTGTCCCTTCATCAGTTGGACCTCTGCTACCTGTCACTATGGGAAAGGCAGCCAGGCCTCCTCCTGTCCCCTGTCCTTCTATACTGTCAGAGCTGCCCCTCCCCAGCCCACCCACTTGGACACTGCCCTCCACGCAGTTCCATCCTTGTCCTCTGCCTCGGCCCATTCCATACCAACAGCCCAAGGGACCTCAAGACAGACTGGCCTCCTCTTCCTCTTAGAGGAGCCTGTGGCTCCCCACCGCCTGCAAGGTTGAAGGGCATCCAGCTCCTCAACCAGGCCCACCCAGGCCCCCAGGCCCAGCCATCCTGCCTCCTGGTTCTTGCCCCCACAAGGGTCTCCATGGGAGTTTCACCTCCATACCTTCGGGTCCTTCCTGACATAGCCTCCCCAGCTTGTACGGAGATCCTAAAGTGCTAATTGCCCAGCAGCCCCCAATATCACAAAAGTTTGAAGCTGGAAAGTCCCTGATGACTCTGAGGGTCACTTCCTGCAGTCGCCTCATGTTGTAGGCAAAGCCTGAAGGGCAAGGCCTGACCAAGGTCACACAGGACCTGACCACAGGACAATGCCTCCGGGAACAGAGGACCCATGGCTCAGGGTCTTGGGCCCTGATTTTCCACCCACTGCCATCCTTCAGACAGAGTCCCCTCGGGGCAGGAGGCCTGCCCTCATCTTGGTATTTGCCGGCACTCCGCATGGAGCTGGCCATGCAGAGCATGGACACCCACTCCAGCCGCTCCTGGGAATTCCTCCCTGTACAAGGGCTGGACAAGCCAGTGCTTCTCCTTCCCCTACCACCAACCCCAGCCTCGGCCCTCCTCATCCCTCCATTCCAGGACCCTCACCCTCTGGCCCCTAAGGCAGGCTCCCTTGGTCCAGCTGCCAGGCGAGAGAGCTCTTCCCCTAGAGTACGCTGGCCAGGCCGGGATGGGTGGGGTAGGGCTGGGCGGACGCTTGAGCAGGTAGGTGGTCCAGCCATGCTTGCTCAGGAGTGGAAAACACTACTGGGCCCACAGCAGCAGGCCTGGCCCTGCCCAGCCCCCCAAGTTACTCATTGACTTTGGAAAGCTGGGGGCTGCTCAGCATCCGTGACTGCCAGCCCCAGGAGGTGCGGAGATCATTGGCCTGGCACTTTTCCCGTTCCTATACAGCCCAGGGTGGAATTCTTGGGCCTCTGGGCTTGGACATTACTTCTTTTTCTGTGGTCCCCGACTCACTCGCACTTCTCCCCTATGCACCAGCATCTGCAGCTCTATCTTGGCCGCTCTGTTCCTTTTGTCTGGAATCCCCTTCCCTCCCTTCATCTGTCCGGTGAGCGCCGACTCAGGCTACAGTACTCAGCTCAAATACTCCTTTCCCCCATGGCACCTGGGAGGCTCAGTCGTTAAGCGTCTGCCTTTCGCTCAGGTCAGCGGGGAGCCTGCTTCTTCCTCTCCCACTCCCCCTGCTTGTGTTCCCCACTCTCGCTGGCTGTCTCTCTCTCTGTCAAATAAATACATAAAACCTTTAAAAAAAAATATTCCTTTCTCCAGGAAACCTTCCCTGGGCTCCCAGGCTTGTTCAGGATTCTCTTCTGGGAGTATGCTCTACTCCATGCCATGTGTTACCTCTATCAAAGCAGGAAAGATGCCAGACTGTCATCGTCTATCTCTTCCATTAGCCTGGGACCCCTCCAGGGCAGGTCTCAGGGAGCCAGTGGTGACTTTGCCCTCCCTTTGCCCTGGTAGCTTCTGACTGGATCAAAAGCAAGGAGCTGGAGGTTGCACATGAAGGGTAAATGAGCATGACCCGAACTGGGTATTTGGGGTTCCAGACCACCCACCATGGGACCAGTGGGTGGGAGGCACAGCAGCCTGTGAGATCCCCTGAGGCTCCCTGAGGGCTTATGCTGACTGCTGACGCGGACAGGGCTGGGACCACGGACTGTCTCATGCCTCTGAGGAGGAAGAGCAGTTTGAGCCAGCTCAGGTGACCTTGAGGGATCACAGGGCTTGGCAGAGGCCCCTCCCCCACAGAGGGCAGCCAAGTGGAGCCAGAAGCTTCTGGGGCCTGGGAGTCCACGACAAGGGGGTGTGTGTGGGAAGGGCCAGGGGTGCCGTTGCCAGTTCATCCTTGTCCTTGGAGTTTCCCATGGTCTTCCCTGAGTCCTTTCCACTGCATATCTGGAGGGTGGGCGGGGACCCCTCAGCTGCTTCCAGCTTTGTCTGGCACAAGCCCAGGGTGCCTGCGTCAGGGTCACTCAGGCACCCCAGACACCCCAGCCTGGAGCTGGGCACTGTGGGGTTGTTGAAGGGGTCTCACATGCGTTGAGCTCCTACTATGCACCCAGCAATGCTCTAAGCACATACCTTCATAATTCCCCCAACTCCACTTGGACAGGGCACTGTCCCAGAGTTGCATATTGGGCACAGAGACATTGAGTGGCTTGCCCAGGGTCACACAGCCAATAAGTAGCAGGGCCAGGAAGGCCTACATTCTTCCTCAGACCTCAGGACCTTCACCTGTTCTGAGAACCATGCCTTCCACATGCCTCTAAGTATGTTGCAGGGTGGGAGTGGGAGCAGATGCAGCTTTGAGCAGTTAACATTGTCCTGGGGGGGCATGTGGGTGAGTCAAGACAGGTCCTGCATGTGGAGGAGTGGCCCTGACAACACTGCAATCAGTGTTCTAACCAGATTGCAAGAGCTCCTAGAGGTCTGTGGAATAAATAAACTGAACCAGTGAAGGAAATGTATGGATCCTTGCCCAGAACCTTCTCAGAAACTGTCCCAAGGCTCACCGCAGGCTGCCTTCAGACTCTGGAGACCGGCAGAATTATATACCAGTCCCTACTCATCCACTTCTGTCTGTGTGACCTCAGGTAACTGCTTCAGTTCCCCACCTGCCATTGCCAAATGAAGATACTCCTTCCTGAAACATCATAGGGAAAGTCCCAGAAGTCACCTGTGCCTGGTGTGGGTGGCGGGGAGACAGGCACACCTCCAGCTATCAGCAAACGTACGCACATTCCCACACAAATGCAAGGCTTCTCATTCGGGCAGAGAGGGCTCCGGGGAGCGGTTCCCACCAAAACCAATTTAGCCATTGTTGAGCATGGGATGCTCTGGCCTGGCATCTCCCAGAGGAGAAAACAGTGAGACCCTGGCTCAGTAGCCCAGCCCCACTCACTGGTCTCCTCCTTTCCCAGCTAGGGAGTCTCAGAAGTCTTCCACAGCTCCCCCCTTAGCAACTTTCCAGCCCCTCAGGAGGAGGTGGGACGGAGACACAAGTCCAGAAGCCAGACCCAGGGTTCTTGTTTGGCCATGAGACGAGGCAGGGCATGGTCCCTCAGACAGCCTCAGTTTCCCTTATAGTGGGGTGACTGAACCCTTAATCAGCTGGACAGTGCCGGGCCGCAGTGCAAGAGAAAAATCTGGATAGTGGGCTGGGAGGGGCTCTTGTCTCCTCCTGCTGCTTGGATCTCCAATCAGCTCAAAACCCACACCTGCCCCTCTGGTCCAGCTGGCTAGATCGGAGCCCAAATATTAGGACAGTCAAAGCCACACACTAGGGTAGGGCAGTGAGGCCCCATCCCTCAACCTCAGGAACCCTTCCTGCTCTTACAGCCCCTATCGGGAGACAACACAAAGTCGACAGCCCTGATCTATCAGGAAATAGTCTTTATTACAAAAATTTGCATGTAAACAAATAACCACTGCACTGAACAGCCTCCCTCCAGAGCATGCACACCCCAAGTGTGGAGAAAGCTAGAGTCCCGTCCCCACACACGGGCCTGCCCCGCGGGCTGGGCTTAGGCTGCTGCTTGGGACAAACACCCTGGCCTGTACACGCATCGCTGTGGGCCCAGTCCTTGATTGCCACTGGGAGCTGCCTGGGCAGCACCGTCTGTCTGTCCACGACCATGAGGTGGGGTATGCCGAGAGTCTGAGTCAGCCCTGAGGCACCTAGGGCAGTTGGCTGGGCCAGCCCACCAATCTGCCCATTTGTATGCACAACGCAGCATGTGCCTGTGGAGTCTAGAGTACTGAGAGATCATGGCAGGACTTGGACTTGGCACGAAAGGCCATCTTGCGGCTGTTGCGTGCTACGATGCGGCCCAAGAAACGCTTTGCCTTCTTGCCAAGACTCTCTCGCCGCCGGGTACCCGCTTGTCGACGTGCATTGGCTTCTTTGCTGTCCCTGCGCAGGCGTATCTGGCGCACAACACCCTCGAACAAGGCCTGGACATTGTGGTGCAGCGCCGCTGACGTCTCAATAAACTTGCAGTCGAAGACCACGGCACAGGCCCGGCCCTCTGGTGGGGACAGGCACATTCCAGTGAAACAAAGAATGAGTGGGTGAGAAGCCCACTCAAACCCTAGCTACCCCATAGCAGCTACCATTCAGGACTCTGGGGGTCAGGGAAGGAGCCCTGGGTGGTCCCCAGAAACACAGACCCCAGCTCCTGTACAGAGGATCCAAGGCATTGCTGGGTCACCCAACTGGCAGCATGTGCCCGCCTTTAAGGAGCTCACAAAGGCCCACAAGAGTAAACTCATTTACTGAAATAATTTGAAGTCTAATTTTTAAATGGAAATGCCGTACTAGTCAACACAAGAGAAGGAGAGCTTTGTTGGGCACCTTAGTATTTCATGGTTTGATGTTATATTATGATGAACCACCAGTGAAATTGGGAGGAGGATGTCACCAAGTCACTGCTAGGTTCCTCTGGGGGACTCAGTTCTAGGGGCCACAGAGGAGAATGCTGAGTCCAAGAGGGGCGGATCCTCCCCAGGGTCAAGCCCACACCGAGACTGGCCCCGGCCCTGAATCCATGCTCTGACCTCCTAGCCCAGTTCCCTGCACTCTCCTATTCCTCATCTGTCAGGCCAGGGCCAAAGGCTACAGGAGAGGAGGGCCCCGAGGTGGCCCAGCTCAGTGCCCAGCAGCTTCCTCCTCCCCCAGGGCATCTGGTCCTTCCCCCAGCCCTCTCAGCCCTCTGGGAGTCCTGTGGGAGGGCAGCAGCTTTCCCCCTCTCCCCCTCAAGTTTTCTTCCTGAACATTTTTAGCCACTTATGATCCCCAGGGACTTGAGCTGAGCCAAGATTGAATGGACCACAGCCCAGTCAGGATGTCCCTCCCTTTCTGACCCACTCCCTGCTCACCGTCCAACGAGACCTCTCGAGAGCGCACCAGGTCGCTCTTGTTGCCCACTAGGATAATGGGCACGTCGTCCATCTGCCGTGCTCGCCGCAGCTGGACCCGCAGCTCTGAGGCTTTCTCGAAACTTCCCTTATCCGTCACGGAGTACACGATGACGTATGCATCCCCCATAGCCATGCAGTGACCAGGTAGCCAGCGGCTGCTATCCTGGGGAACACATACACATGCGTATCTACCCAATAGTTCTCATGCCCAGGCTACAGGGCTGTCCCTCTCAGCAGGCCCCTATCCCCAGGTCACCCCTCCCACCCTGCCGCCTACCTGTTCCCAAATGTCATAGACCATGAGTGATGCCTCTTCTCCATCCACCATGATGGACCGATCATATGTGTGCCCTAGGCAGGAGACTAGGAGTCAGGTTACCTGCTGGCTGCCAAAAGCCACCCTCCCACACCATGTGCCAGGTTTCCTGTTTTCGCCACACCCACCAACTCCACCCTAGAGACCCCCTAATCTTTCCCTCCACTGATGGCCACTATTTGACAACAGAAATGACAGTGCTGGGAAGCAGGACATAGAAGGCATGGTGCGCCTGACCCTCACCTAGACACCTTTTCCCCAAGCTGGCAATGTCCTGGGTTGCCACTCCAATGTTCCCCACTCTCCTGTTGCATGGGCCCCAGGGTAGCTCTGACCACAGTAGCCTGAGTTAGAATAGTGACTGTCACATTCTTTGGGAGTATTGGTCACCTAGGGCTCTTCTCCTAGAAACTCCCTCTGGCTGTGTTCCTGCCAGCCCTGGCAGGGAGGGATGTCCTATCCCCAACCTACAGAGTTTTCTCAGGTCATTTCTTCCCCTACCAAGGGCTGGAAGTCCCTTCTCCCTCAGTTTCCCCATCTGTGAAATGGGTAGGTAGAGACATGATTCTGACAGTGCCTTCAGAATCCCATGGTCCCCAGCCCTGTACTACTCAGTCCTCCCCAGGCATCTCCCATCCCTTTAATAGTCCCAGCCCCTCACCTGCGGCCTCTGCTTCAGGCCCATCCTCTACACCACCGAAGATTCGCGCCAGAGCGCTCTTGCCCACGCCAGGCGCCCCCAGCAGCAGCACCTTGTAAACACTCTCGTCTGAGTCGCTGCCCCCCGAGCTGAGCGACTCGGAGGAGCCCTCAGGCCAGTGGAGCGTCGCACCCTGGGCCCCGGTCCCGGCCGCTGCCAGAGCGCCCGGAGCCAGCGCCGCCTGCAGGTCGCGCTCGTCCACAGGCATGCTTCGGCGGTGCATCGGAGGCGCCGGGCCCCAGGGTGTGCTGCCCCGACGGCGCTCGCGCTCCCGGCCCCCGCCGCGGCTCCCGCCCGCTCCGCTGCCGCCGCCATTCAGAGTCATCGCGCCCGACGCCGTCTGGGGAAAGGGAGTGGGGACGGCGGCGTGAGCCGCGGTGCGGACGGTGTGAGAGGCGGCACCGGGGGCGCGCCTGCCCGACGCCGGGGTCAGACCCGACGCTCGGGAAGAGGACCTGCTGCCGTCCCTCCCGGCCGTGGAGGTCCTGGCGCCCTGACTCGTGAGCCACCCTCCCGACTCGTCCATCCGCACGCCGGACGGTGCGACCACCCGCACCGCGCTCCGCCGGGACACTCACCCAACCGCACACGGACACGGTCAGAAGGAGGTTCCAGGCCCGGGTACAGTCCACTCGCAGACCGTGGCTCGGACACCAGACGCTACCGCAGCCGCCGCCTCCTCAGTCGGCTCTGGGTCTCGGCTCCAGGGCTGCCTATTTAAGAGTCTGCCCGCCCCCGCCCCCACCCCCGCGCTCGCCCACGTCCCCGCTGCTGCGGGGGCTGACGTGTCAGTCCTCCTCCCCCTCAGGGGAATCCCCCGCCCCCCTCCCAGGACCTCGCACCCCCACCCCAGACCCCGCCCCACCCGACTGGGCTGACAAAGCCCGGGTCTGAGCGTGTGTGGGGGGAGGCAGGGAAGGAGGGACCAGGAGGGGGACTAGGTTGAATGGTGTGGGGGAGGGGTTTAGAGTTGGGGGTACCATCATGGGTGGGGTCAAGGGGGAAAGCCGGATTAGCCAACTGTGCCAGCTCCCCTCTGAGGAAGAATTAGTTCTGGTCCTTTAACAGTGAATTCTCCCTTTGCTCTCCCCCAGCACTGGCCTGTTGCCCAAGCAAGCTGACCAGTTCAGTCTGGACAGACTTCACCCTTCTCTGTTCAGGACACCCACTCCCCACCGGTCCATATGTGAGCTAGAACTGAAGGGTCCTAAATCTGGGCTTCTAGCCTCGGTGCCAAGTCCTCCCTACTCCCTTCTCTGCCCTGGGGAGTTGAAGGTTCTACTGATGAGCATGTCCTTTAGGGTGAGGGTTAGTGTCACCTAGTGAGCCTCTGGGAGCAGGAGGAGAGCTTTTGGGGGGAGGGGGTGAAGGAAGGGAGGTGTGCTAGCAGTGTATTGCTGGTAGAGGTGCATGCTTGATTCTGGGGGAGGGAATATAGGCCCAGAGAAGGGAAAGGATGAACTCAGCACCACCTCACCTCCCAGCACCCTCCAGACAGCTGCCAGCAACTCTGCTAAAAATACCTAGTCCTGGCCCTCCCTGGCCTTCCCTGGCCCTTCTGCTCCTGGCCTTTCCGCTCCTGGTCGTTCTGCTCCTGGGCTGGAGGTTGCCCAAAGTTGGGGAAATCCTGGCAGACAGGTGTCAGATGGCAGCAAGGGTGGCTAGGGGTGGGACTGGACCACAGTCAGGGCAGGATCCAGCTGCTGTACGAGTCTTCAAAGTCTCTCTCCTTCCCTCTAGCCCCAGATAGGCCTGTAGTTTAGGGCCTATGCAGGGCCTGGAAGTTCAGACTCCCATCTAGGAGGGGCACAGGTGTAGAGTACAGTTGGGGCAGGGCTAGAGCTGGTGGGTGGGATGAGCCACCATTTGGTGCCCCCACTGCCCAGAGCTCGCCTACTCCTTAGAACTAGGGTGGGTGCCAGGGCACAGAGGGGAGGAGATGTTATGGGGGAGCTTGGTTTCTAGACCTGTCTCTGCCTCCAGGCTCCTGGGTCTTGCCTCCTCTCCCAGCCTCGGGGTGCCCAGCTATAAAACGACCTGTTCCCTCCCTTGCTCATGTCTGAGATGTGTGAGGATTGGGGGCAGGCAGGCTATGAGGTACTTTGTGACAGGGATCTGCTATCAGACTCTGACGTTTGATTGTGATGTGTGTGGCGGGGGTGGGGGTTCCCATTCATGGTTCAGGTGACGTCACCGATGGAGATCCTGGTGGGCTGTTGTAGGTTGCTATGGAGACCTGGGTGGGGTTCTCTGGCTGCTCTATCAGTTTCCTTGGCAACATCTGAGAGGGCCTTGGAGTGAGGAGGGCCTGGCTAGGTAAGTATGAGGGGGTTCACACAGGACCCTCTAGTCTTGAGGTCCTCAAAGTAGGCAGGGGCTAGACTGAGGGGTGGCCTGGCCACTTGTGTCCTTCCCATGGCCCCAGGGTCTTGGGCACCTGGGCAACCCCACACTGGCTCTAGCTTCCTGGATGAGATCCAGCGGCAAGAGGGAGTTGTGGGTGGAGCCTCCTGCCAGGACACAAGTCTCAAGAGCCAGCAAACCACTTCCCATCAGGAATCCTGGCCTGGGCTGTTTATGACCCCTCCTACCCACCTCAGACCTGATCTTACCCCTGAAAATAACCCCCGAATGTCCAGCAGAAGGTAGGTATGTGGTGTAGCTGTGACCCTTCCCAGCAGGGAGCTGTGCAAGGAAACAGGGCTGGGTTTCCCCTCCAGTAATCTGAACCCTTGACTTCAGCAGTGTTTCTTCATTGCCAAGGGAACTGCATCCACAATGGGCCAGTCAGGCCCCAGGCATTCCCCAACAGGCCAGACACACTTACCACAAGCCTAGGTATAGCCAAGGGCCCCAGGAACCAAGACCAGGTCGTGACCTTGAGACGTCCCCACTCCCACCTCCTGGTCCTCCCAGCTCTGTGGGCTGAGTTTGGCTGCCCAGAAGGAACAAACGGAGTCTGGAACACACCTAGGACAGCCCAGACTTCAAATCCCAGCTCTGCCACTTGCTATTTCTGCCCATTTATCTTGGGTGAGCCTCAGCTTCCTCCTGTGTAAAACAGGGATAATGTCTGTATGGGGGGTGTTATAAGGTAAATAACATGAAATGCAGAGGCAAAATGGTTGGCACAGCCCTGGCCTATAGTCATATCTCAGTAAGAACACTTCTACCATACTTGTTTGGATGGGACAGGTTGAGTGAATCTGTGGCCCCCTCTTGGTTCTTCTTTTCTGCTTCTGTTCCATTCTCTCCAAAACAGTGGTCTGTCCAGGAGGGGGGCAATACCCATACCCTTCCCCTCCCCTCCAGACCCACTTTCTCTCTGTGGGACCCCACACCTTCCCCCTCCCTCCAGTAGCAAAAGGTTGCAAAGGGAACTTGGCTGGGTTTCAGTATCCCCAGCCCTCCTCACACAACAGCCCCTATGCCCCAGTTCCTTTGTTCTAAGGCTTATTTCATTCAGGGGCACCTGGCTGGCTCAGTAAAGCATGTGACTCTTGATCTCGGAGTCATGAGTTTGAGCCCCACACTGGGTGTGGAGCCTACTTAAGAAAAAAAGTAAAAACTAAAAATAAATAAGGCTCCATTCATTCATTCATCTCACCAACCTGTACTTAGTACCTACTGTGTGTCAGGCCCTTGTGCTGAGGGCACGATAATAAGCACAAATAGACCTAGCTGGGCATGTTCATACATGTCATCTAATCCCTGGGTCAATCTCTCCAGCTATGATTTGTTGTTCTCATTTTGTAGACATGGTAACCAAAGCCTGAGAAGTCACGAGCCAGAAATAGCAGAGCTAGACACACCTGACAGAGGGCTTCAGAGACCTCAAACCTCACCCCTAGCTCATACCCATGTACAACAGCTGGAGTTCCAGAAAGTTCCCTGGGCATTAGCCCAGGATTCACAGATGGTGTCCCTGCATGCAGCCAGGAGCCACACACAGATGAGTCAAGAATGACAAGGGGACTATATGATATGCCTACTGTGACATGAGCAGCTTGATGTCCCTTGCCCACCATAGCCTGGCTGCCATGACTCAGGGACACCTACTTCCTCCATAACCTCCCACCCCCAGCTGAACACAGATACCAGACACCTTAGGCAGACTGGGGTTGTCAATGCAGAGGTACACACACGGTGAAGCCCACAGCTGGATATAGGTGGTTGGGAATTCTCCCTGGGCCTGAGGGGCCCTGGTTGGTCACCTTGCCTTTCTGGAGCATGGGTTCCTCATCTATGGAAAGGGGGTACAGTGCCTGGAAGATCACCTGAAATGGGTGCATCTCCATTTTAAATCTCCACAGAGCAGTCCCAAGTGATTGTCACAACTATGCCCACATTACACATGAAGAAACTGGGGAACGTGGGCTGATGACTTCATCTAAGCGTGGGCAGCCAGATCTTGGTCACTAGGTGGCAGAGCCCCTCCTTCCTGGAACTGGGGGCTGGCAGCTGTGGGGGGAGGGTGGGGGCGTAGGCCCTTCTATCCTGCAACAGCGCCCCCTGCCAGCTGAGGAGGAGCCAAACTGCTTAGGTTCCTCTTTACTCCCTGGCTGGAGGTCTTGGGGAGTGAATTATTTCAGAAGCTTGTTTCCTCATCTGTGACATAGGGATAATAAAGGGTAGCAACTGCCACACAGGGCTGGGTGGAGGACTGACCGCCTACGTAGTATATGCAAAGCCCTCAGCTAGTGCCCACTCTCAGGACAGGCTCAATGTTGTCAGCAGACCCTCAAAAGATCTGCAAAGAGCCTCTGGAAGTCTCTGACAATCACACCTGAGCCTTCGCAGGGATGAAGTGGCCAAGGCAAGGCTTCTTAATATCCTTTTTATCCTCAGAGAAAGAAACTGAGGCAAGGAATCATGGCATTATAGTTCCTAACTGGCTGATCCCAGATCCAAGCCCCATGATCCATGCTGGTGACCGACCGTGCTCTGGGCACAGGGCTGGGGGAGGCAGAAAGCCCAGACCTCACCACCTGAAGTGACACACATCTCTGGGGATGTTGGTGAAGAGGGTCCTTCAGAGTCCTTTCAACAGAGAAATTTGCTGTCACTGCCCTGACCAGGGGAACAGACCAAGCATCACCAACAGTGAGACAAGCAGGCATCACACAGCTACTGGTGGATGCTAAAGGATATATACGAAATTCTTGGCCAAGGTTCTCATTAATAAACTCAAACCTGAACTCAACCAACTTCCAGTTAATAGGAAACATAGCAGACAAGGAAGCAAATCAGATTGCAGGGCTTCTTCAGGACAACTCATCTGACTTTCAAAAAAAGTCAACGTCAAAAAAGATCAAAAGACAGGGAGTAGGGAGACAGTTCTAGAAAAGGCTAAAGAGAGATACCAATGCAATGCATAAAGTTTCAAAGGAGCCTGCTTTTTTTTTTTTTTTTTTTAAGTAGGCTCCACACTGGGCATGGAGTCCAATGCGGGGCTCGAGCTTGTGACCCTGAGATCAAGAGTCAGACGCTTAACCAACTAAGCCACTCAGGCACCCCAAAACCTGATTAAAAAAAACAAAACAAAACAAAACACCAATTATGAATGACATTTTGGGGAAATTCATAGACAAATTGATATTAGACGGTGTTAAGGAATTTTTCATTTTTTGGCCAGGTAACAGTACTATGGTTATACAGGCTTACTCTTAGGAGCCCAGGATGAAGTACTTAGAAGTGAAGGGTCATGTGTCTGCAGTTTACTCTCAAATACATTTAATAGTACACATACACACATAATTAAGGCCAATGTTAACAACTGTTGAATATAGATGATGGGTATACCAGGTGCCTTCACTACACTACTCTTTCAATTTTTTTGTATACTTTGCAACTTTTCCTGATTAAACCACTGGAAGAAATTTTAAAAATGCACTGCATCTCATCAACCCAGCCTGTATAGGAACTTGCACTCATGATCACCATCTCCTCCCAAACCCGGAATGACCCAAGATGAAAGATTCTGAGACAGACTGGGAAATCAATATAAATTAAGGGTTTATTACAAAATGCAAAAATGTTAGTTTCTCATTGTCAGTGATTCAAGAAAACAAGGCCATGAGCCCTGGGTGTGACTAGGGGCAAAAAGCCAGGCTCAGGAGCGGGCTGACAGGCACTGGTTCACAACCTCCAGCAGGTGGGTATTCTCTAGGGCAGCTGCTACCCGTTCCTTATCTGCAAGCTGCTTGTTCACTGGAGGGGAAAGAAGGAATGGAGAAGGAGGATCAAAGCCAGGCTCTGGCCAGCCTGCCAGCTAGCCCCACTTCTAACCCTTGCATATATGCATACACACTTGCACCAACCTCCTGTCACCTCCTTCCCAGGGCCCCAAGCCTCAACCAAGCTACCCAAACCACCTGAGCCCACACCTATCCCACGCTATTGGGATCCCTCCCACCTGGCTGCTCATGTCTGCTGCCTCCTGGACTATCAAGTCTGAGACACCCTGGTCCTGTATACTTAGGAGAGAAAGGGTAGGAATGGAAGAACATGATAGGCACAGGAGACTTAAGCCAGCTTCACTCTAGGCTGACACCTCCACTAAGGTGTCACCCACCCAGCCCTCCTCCTTCCATCTTGCCCTACAAACCACCATGGCAAGGGGAAGCCTCAGGGCCAATGCCTCAACATCAGCCCACACTCACCTGCATGCTCCGAGGCATGGGTCCCTGGTGTAATGTGCACATCCATCTGGGAGGGAGATAGGTGGGGCCTGAGCACTGATCACCTGTCTACCCCTTGTCCCCATCCCCCCACTCATCACCTTCCACTGATCCTTCCACCTAATTGTGACTGTAGACTCTGGACCTTCCATGATGCCCCAAACCCATCCACAGCCACTCCATCTCTACCCAGAACTGGCTCCTACTGTTGACTTAAAGGCCTGCCTGTGCCCCATCCATGCTCCACATCTATCTACAGTTTCATACTCCTCTTCCTGCCACACTCACTACTTTTCTGCACTTTCCAGCTCAGGCTTTTATACTTGTTGTCCCATTCAATTGGAAAGGCTCCTCCCAGTTTCATTACTGCTAGTTGGGCTCCTTGCAGGCCTCAGTCTGATGTCCATGTTCATGCTCTCCATGTCTTCCTCAGTAGCAGAAGCTCTCCCTTGTCCTACCTCTGGGGCTCAGTTCCAATTTACCTTGAAACGCTGGGGAAGGGACCGAAGAAGCTTGACTTTGATGGATAGACCAATAAGGGTGGCCATGCTGCAGTGTGGAATCGTGGGTGTGAAGGCCACGGCCACCGTGCTCTCGGGATCGCTCACCTGGTTGGAAGAATGAGATCTCAGGAGAAGGCACTCCCTTCTTCTTAGTATGCTGCTTCAGGCAACTCGTCTAACCTCTATGGGCCTGTTTCCTTATCCATGAAATGGGCACAGCAATCCACCTCCCCAACTCCGAAGATCCCCTGACGAGTCCGTGAGCTGACAGAACGCGTCTCCTGGTGCAGATGAGCTTTTCTGACTCTTCCGAGCCATCTGCCCCCTCGGACGCTGGCAGTGACTCACCTGAACCCGGACTTGCTCTACTACGTTCAACTCTTCCAATGTCAGCGGATGCTCCGGGTCATTGATGGAGCGAATCAGATGTGGAAAGTAAAGGAAAAGGGACTCTGTGCCTTGGCCCTCTCAGAACCCTCCATCGGGAATGCCCGGCCCTGACACAGCTCCACTAACTACTGGACATCATCACTTCAGCCCCCCCTCCAGGCCCCCGCGAACCCGCCCGCGCGCGGCACTGGCGGATATCGAAGATCTCGCGCGCGTCGATGCTGTCTGGAACCTGCTCGTCCTCCTCGCCCGCGGTCACCGGTCGTTCCCCTGAGCGCTCGTAGATGAGGGGGTTAGCGTTCTCCAGGAGGCCGCCCCCCATCCCGCCGCCGCCCACCATCGCGAAACCGCTGCCGGCCGCTATAGGCGTGCACTTCCGCTCTTGCCCGAGCACTTCCGGGGAAGGGGCAGGGGGCGTGGCGTGGCGACGGGCTCGCTTTAGGGACATGCTGCACCGCCCGTACTCGACCTGGGGTTTGGGGGGAGTGGCCCTCCGTGCCCTCTGTAAATTAACCCGGGAAAATGCAGACTGCCCAGGCGAATACACAGAGAAGCCACTCGAGCGGTCCGGGCCGTTCGAGCCCGTAGTTGCTGGACAGCGGAGGCCACGGCTGGCTCTCGGGGACACTAAACACCGGCCAGGCGTATCTTCCTCCAGGAAGTCTGTCCTCAGGCTGGGCAGGTCCCCGCGTACCAAGGGTTCTCTGTCTTGGCACTGTTAGCTGCATTTCGGAGCCTCCCGGTGACACCTGCATCGCCCGTTCCACCTAGGGCCCCCGAGTGTCCTGCCGAGTCCCTAGCACACGGACCCGCAGGCGCTCTTAAAATGCTTGTCAAATAGATCAATGACCTTGAGCTCGATCTTTGTGGGAGGTGGGGAGAGGGAAAGCCACGGGATTGGGTTGGGGTTGCCCTTTAGATAATGCCACCGTCACGGGTGCATTTCAAAAGGCAGGCTGTGGCTGAATTGGGAGGAGGCCCACGGAGACCCTCAGATTAGGAAAAATAGGGCATAAGGGGCCTTGAGGTGCACCCAGAAACTGAGTCCTGAAAGCAAGGAGGAGCTCTCAGGATGAGCAGTCACACCTCCCTGCCTTTCCTCATGCGGTTCCCTTCACCCTGAACGAAGATCATTCCCATTTCTACATCTGTGGGCATTCTGATCGTGCATCTCCTCACAGATGCTCTCCCGGGTCCCCCAGTCACAGCTTATCGCTTCCACTCTCTAGCCCTGAATACCCTTATCAGGACTGTGACCGTGAGGACAGTGAACGCAGTGACTCCAGTTTTGAGGAGAGAGTCGTTGGTATTGCGGAGGGACTGCCAAACTTCCTCGCAGCCCCTTCTGAGGAAGCCCAAAGGGGCCCGGGTAAAGAGGAAGTGGCCACGCCAGTGCCCGCCTGTCACTGTTTTTGCCAGTTCAGGCTCGCCTGGCTTTCCCTTCCCAGCTTGCCTTTCCCTTCCCAGCTCGCCCCGCCTACCCCCAGCCCAGTCCAAACTCTGGACCTGGTCGAGACACTCCCTGAACTGCCGCTGGATGGGCCCCTGGGAAGTCTTTGAAAAATAGCAGTGTGCTGCGAATAGACCATGCTGCTGGACCGACTTCGCCGGTGGCTGAACGCCGTGGTCTGTGGGCTCCTACCTTTCCTCGTCCTGGGCCTGGGTGAGGCTCCCTGGAGCCGGGGCAAGGACTGGGGATGGACTCGCCAGATTCTGCAGAGGCAGGACCTGAGGTTGCGGGAGGGAAGGCCCCAGGGAGGTGGGTGAGGGTGGAGAAGCACAGTATGGGGAAACTTGCACCTGACCCAATGCTTCGAAACCTCTGGGTGGGTCCCCTGAGGTGCAGAGAGAGTCGGGCTGACCGAGGTCACACAGTACATAGGGAGGGGCAAGCGAGGCCAGGAGCTCAGAGTGCGGCCTGGCGAGGCAGGTGGGAGTAGGGGTCCTAATGCAGGACATTTCCTTCTTAGTGTTTGTGGTAGAGCTAGCGCTGCCTGTGAAAAGTAACAATAACTATCTTCTTGCCACTGTTTGGCTCTGAGTGAGGCGCCCTTGGCCAGAAGCGTGTCCTGGCCCCTGCTGAATGCCCTTCCAAAGGGGCCCCATTCAAGATTACCGGCTCTTCGGGAATCTGGCCGTGCAAGCCCCCACCCCTGCCTCCTAAAGCCTGTCTGTCTTATCCTTCTGTTCACCCCATCCACCCATCTGGGGCGAGGGCACCTTTTGACCTCCAGAGCAAAAGTGATTGCACTTGGTGTCAGCTTCCTGGTTCTCCTGGCTGTTACCAGTGGCTCAGGCTATTCCGGCACCATGCCTGGGGCTTCCGCTGCTCCTGTGCCCCCTCTTGCCAGTGTGATCCCCTCACCCCACATGACCCTACCTGTGAGACCTGACTACCCTCACCCTTCCCAGGCCAATCTGCCCTGGAGACATCCACATTAATCCCTTCCACATGGCCCACCCCAAGGGGCTTCTGCCCTTACCAGCTGCTCACCAGGCTCTCAGAGGTCACTGAGACCCTCCAGCAGGACAATTTGCTAGGCCTTGCTGATACCTCCCTTTAAAAAATGTTAATATTTCAGATTGGACCCACATTCGAAAAGAAAAAACGGAAAGCCATAAGAGGACACAGGTGATACGTCTGATCCTCTCCTGTCCCATCCCGTCCTGGCTCCCTCCCCCAGAACTTTCTACACAGTGCTCAGGAGTTCACCCAAGAATGGATGTGTGCACACATCCTTGGTTTTCATCACTTCCTGACACAGGGGCGACCTCCCCACATCTGTACATGGTAGAGCTTCCTCATAGTGTTTCATGCAAGGGTGTCTGCTCAAGGAGGAAGCATCCTTGATGTAACTGGCCTCTGATCAGGGACATTTCAACAGTTTCTGTCCTTTGCCATAACAACCTTCAGGCACTGGAAGCCAGTGGCCGCAGTGAGTTACGTGGACAGATATTCCACCTGGCAAGGAATTGTGTGTAGACAGCATGTTACTAGGGAGAAGGGTAGGCCTTTGGCTTGGAAAGACATTGCTCAGTTGCCCTCCGTGGAGCCTGTGAGTGGCTGCTGACTCTGGCCTTACCCACACTGTGGCATTAAGCACGTGCATCAGTGTTGATCCAACAGGTGATCTGAGCAGGGAATAGTCGGGCGAGCTGGGAAGGGAAAGGCGGGTCTGGCAGGAGAGTGGGACTGAACATGCAAAAACCAGTGACAAACAGGCACTGGCATGGCCACTTCCCCTCTACCCGGGCCCCCTTGGGCTTCCTCAGAAGGGGCCGCGAGGCTTTGGCAGGCCCTCCACAATACCAACAACCCTCTCCTCAGAACTGGAGTCACTGCGTTCATTGTCCTTACGGTCACAGGCTTGATAAAGGTATTCGGGGCTGGAGAGTGGGAGCGATAAGCTGTGACTGGGGGACCCGGGAGAGCATCTGTGAGGAGGTGCATGATCAGGATGCCCACAGATGTAGAAATGGGGATGATCTTCGTTCAGGGTGAAGGGAACCGCATGAGGAAAGGCAGGGAGGTGTGACTGCTCATCCTGAGAGCTCCTCCTTGCTTTCAGGACTCAGTTTCTTGGCTCTACCTTCAAGGCCCCTCATCATCCCCTGTTGTCTTTGATCTGTAGGTAGTATAAATCCCTGAGGCTGGTTTTTTTTTGGGGGGGGGGGAGGGTTACTTTTTATTATGGAACCAGGCTCAGATAGGCCAAATTCTTCAGAAGTAGAAACTGGACTGTAGAAGGAAAGCTCCAGGCAGGCAGGAGCCCGTGGAGATGACATACCAGGCGCAGTGGGAGCCTGACTGCTGACCTCCCTGCACCCCGAGGGATAGAGAGGGTCGGGGCTGCCCGCAGCCACACAGCACCAAAGGGTTTCCGGTCTGCGATAGAACAGTATAACACACCCACTGAATCCATGACCTGCCTTTAATGATTGTCAAGACCTGAGCAGCCTGGTTTTGTCTAGACTACCATCTCTCCCTTGCACCATTATTTGAAGCAAATCCCAGACATTATATCATCTGTAGATGTTTTTGTCCTATTAAGAGAAAAGGAATATATACGCATATAACAATATCATGATTTCTTAATGCAATCAAGTATCTAGTCAAATGTTCTTGTTTTGTATTATCTCATAAGCGATACTTACAGGTTTTTTAAAAATCAGGATTCAAATAAGGTCCTTACTTTGAAAATTGGTAGATGTGTGGCTTAGAACAGCTTTGAGATATAATCCACATAGCATACCATTCACCTGTTTAAAGTATACAATTCAATGGTTTTTAGTGTATTCACAGAGTTCACCACATCGATTCCTCCTTTCCCCCACCTTGAGCCCTAGGCAACCCCCAATCTGCTTTTTGTCTCTATGGATATGCCAGTTCTGGGCATTTCTTATAAATGAAATCATCCAATGTGTGATCCTTTGTGACGAACTTCTTTAACTGAGCATAAGGTTTTTAAGGTTCATCCATGTCATAGCATGTTCAGTACTCTTTTCTCCGTATTGCTGAATGATATTCCATTGTATAGATATATACATTTTATTGATCCATTTATCAGTTGATGGACATTTGGATTGTTTCCACTTTTTGGCTATTATAAATAATCCTGCTATGAGCATTCACGTGCAAATTTTTGTGTGGAAGTATGTTTTCAGTTCTCTTGGGTTTACCTAGAAGTAGAATTGCTGGGTCATATGGTAAATCTATGTTTAACTTTTTTTTTTTTTTAAGATTTTATTTATTTATTTGACAGAGATAGAGACAGCCAACGAGAGAGGGAACACAAGCAGGGGGAGTGGGAGAGGAAGAAGCAGGCTCCTAGCAGAGGAGCCTGATGTGGGGCTCGATCCCATAACGCCGGGATCACGCCCTGAGCTGAAGGCAGACGCTTAACCGCTGTGCCACCCAGGCGCCCCCCTATGTTTAACTTTTTGAAGAACTGCCAGATTGCTTTCCAAAACAGCTGCACCACTTTACCTTCTCACCAGCAAGGTGTGAAGTTTCCAGTTTTTCTACATGCTTATCAACATGTGTTATTATCAGCCTTTTTTATGTGAATCTCTTTGAATCTTCAGTCTTCCTCTGCCTCTCTTTTATTTTCCTTGTGATTTTGTTTTTATATCGAAGAAACCAGGTTATTCGTTCTGGAGAGGATCCCAGAACTTGGGCTTTGCTGATTACATCCATATGGTGTCGTTTAACTGTTTCTCTACCCCTGGTATGCCTGTACACTTGTATTCATATATTTATATTCTAGAGGCTTGGTCAGATTTCAGTTTCAGGTTCTGCTTTGTGTTTTGGGGCAAGACTACTTCATGGGGGCTATGGACTTCCATCAGAAAGCATACGTCATCTGATTGTCTTGCTTTGACATAACAGTCAGATTTCAGTGAACATTTCTCTTAGCATGAGAGAGCTGAACATTTCTTCCTTGGCGTAGGACCCGTTTATTTGTATCTCTTACTCTGTCTGAACATATTCCCTCACCATTTCATATTCTTTCATCAAATATGCGCAGCTGACACATTTCTTACTCCTTTGTAGAACTTCTTTGTGTGTTAAGAATATCCTGGGCTCCTTGTGTTAGGCAACTTTCAGTTACTTCCTCCTTCCCTGATCCCCATGGTAAGGCAGGTGGTGCTTCTTACCTTCTAGTTACAGTGGTGCCTCATTTTCGTAGCTCTCCTCACCATATCATCACTCTTGGTTTGAAAGATGCTTTCTTTATGTCATTACTTGCCACCTAGAGCATGAGATCCCTAAGGACAGGAGCCTGGGGTGTCCAGTTCCCACAGTTCTCCTACTGCCTCATGTGACACAGTCAGCAGAAAGGACACTCTTACCCCTTCAAGCTTATGTGACCATTTGTTTGAAGCTCCTGGGGTCAACCATGGTGCCAGGTCCCAGGAAGCCTCACTGAGTGTAGTGGAAAAGGCTGGGGCCAGACCCAGCAAAGAGAGTTGAGGGAGTGGGTAGGAGTGGGGGGAGGGTGGACACACAGGGTTAAAGGCAGGAAATTTGAAAAGCAAGTGTTTGTAGACCAGAGTCCCTTGAGCTGAGGACAGGAAGCAGTGGGCAACATCAGTAGCCTGGGAGGGCAGCTGATGGGTAGACTCAGCCTGATGTCCATTTCTCTGCTCACAGGCCAGGAATCTGCCAGCCCCATCCGGACCACACACACGGGGCAGGTGCGGGGGAGCCTCATCCATGTGAAAGACACTGATGTGGGAGTCCACACCTTCCTGGGAATTCCCTTTGCCAAGCCGCCTCTAGGGCCCCTGCGATTTGCACCCCCTGAGCCTCCTGAACCTTGGAGTGGTGTAAAGGATGGGACCTCCCACCCAGCCATGTAAGCAGGGAGTCCAAGGAACTCCAGTCCCTGGGGTGGAGGGTACTCCGAGCCCTGGGCCAGGCTGCAGTGGTGATTTCATCTAACCCCCCTGGCCAGTCTCCCCTCTGAGTTTGGTGGATCCCCACATGCATTTTTCCCTTGAGTTTGCAGACGCTTGGAAGGGTAAAGTAACTTGCCCAGGCTCCAGGCTTGGCACTTAAAGCAGAGACACACATCTGCCTCGCTTCTAGTTGTGTCAGGTGTTCTCTGCCATCAGGGGAGGCTTGGGTTGGCTCCATAAACCCCGTAGGAGCCCCTGACTCCAGCAGCAGATACTGAGATCCCTGAGGAGTGGAAGACCTCCGCTGTGTGCAGTTAGTGGGCCAGTGACAGGGCCCGCTGCCATCGGCCAAAGGACATGTGTATGTTCTTGCAACTGGAAACTCTGTGGGAGCGATGAGGTTCCCTGAGAGCCTGACTTGAGATGAGGGCTGTCCCACTGCCCTTCTCATGAGAAATTAATATCCATTCATTTGGGCAGCGCACGTATGTGGACTGCTCCCCTGTTCCACATCGTCTGGGTACAGGAGTACGGTGGTGAACGCCAGCACATGCAACCTATGGCTCTCGCAGAGACCCCCAAGAGTCAAGATTTCCCAGACTCAGGAGGATTGGTATCCAAGGACTTCAGAAACTTGAGGCCTCCCTGGAAGACTGGGCTCCATCCCAGCTTCCCCAGAGCCTGCAGCCTGTGACTTGGTGCAGAGGGGTTTGGTGCATGTGTGAGCAAGTTCTCGGGGGAAGTGGGACTAAGGGTGGCAGGGAGCAAATTTGGGCCCAGGACCTGGTTTTAACCATGGTATGGCCCCACTAGGTGTCTGCAGGACATCACTCTCATGAAAATACTGGCTCTGGAACTGCTGAATATGACCCTGCCTTTCACCTCCATGTCTGAAGACTGCCTGTACCTTAGTGTTTACACACCTGCCCACGCCAGTGAAGGCTCCAATTTACCTGTGAGTGCCAGGCCCCCGCTGGCTGGGGTGTGGGAGCCATTTCTTCTGCAAGAAGATTAGAAGGGACAGGATCAGCCTGGGCCCCCCTACAGTGTGCACCCTGTTGAGAAGCCTCTCACTATTGGGTCCAAGAGAGTATTTCTTATCCAGCATGAGTGGCTGACCCTTGGGCATGAGGTCATAGAACCCTAGCTGCTCCCAGAGGTCAGAAGCTGTGGCCCTGGGCTGGACCCAAGACTCACCCAACCAACTCATGCGCAGGAGACCCACTCAGGTGCTGTATCTGTTGGACCAATAAGAGTGGAGAAACTTTTAATTAATGTGCATGCGGGTTGATGCCCTTTTTCTTTTCACCTCAGAGAGAGTTCTGGGAGAAATGGAGCCAGGCTTTGGTACATAAGGTGGGACCCAAAGTATGAGAAGCCCAGTTTTCCTGATAGAAATTGGATCATCTTCAGCCCAGGTCATGAAGACACCACCCTCTCCCGCCTGAGCTCTACGCATGTGGTTAGGCAGACAGAGCCAAAGTGGTGGATAGTCCAGGTAGTAGCCCCAGTGCAGTTTGGGCTGGGTGGGAGCCACATGGTGTCTGTGCCTCGATTTCCCCAGGTGTTGGTGTGGATCCATGGTGGTGCACTTGTGACGGGCATGGCTTCCATGTATGATGGCTCTGTGCTGGCGGCCTTTGAGGATGTGGTGGTGGTCACTATCCAGTACCGCCTGGGTATACTGGGCTTCTTCAGGTGAGACTGGGGCTGGGCAGGGCGGTGCCGGCCGGGTGAAGCCAGGACAGCCCCATGACCCCTGTCCTTGCCACCTCTCAGCACTGGAGACAAGCATGCACCCGGC
This sequence comes from Ursus arctos, assembly GCF_023065955.2. NCBI lineage: Eukaryota > Metazoa > Chordata > Mammalia > Carnivora > Ursidae > Ursus > Ursus arctos. Next base: position 22,148,084 of record NW_026622863.1, read on the forward strand.
AATTGGGGCTACCTGGATCAAGTGGCTGCACTACGCTGGGTCCAGCAAAATATTGCCTATTTTGGAGGCGACCCTGGCCTCGTCACCATTTTTGGCGAGTCTGCGGGTGGCACAAGCGTGTCCTCCCATGTCGTGTCCCCCATGTCACAAGGACTCTTCCATCGTGCCATCATGGAGAGTGGTGTGGCCCTTTTGCCCGGCCTCATTGCCAGCTCATCTGATGCGATCTCCGCAGTGAGTACCCCCAACTGTGGGAAGCCAGACTGCGGCCTCGTCTCTTACCTCTCACCCTCCATTACTCTGTTAAATGACGATAACAAGGGGCCCCCTCATGGGCAGGACTGTCTAGGCAGGTGGGCCGGCCCCTCTGCTGAGACCTCCGAATCCACACATAATACCTTGTGAGATTTGGGGTGCATCTGCCCCCAGCTGGGACCTTGGGCAAATCCCTCTCCCCTATCTGGAAGGATGAGCCAGCCCCTGCCTGGTCTCTTTACAGATGGCGGCCAACCTGTCTGCCTGTGGCCAGGTTGACTCAGAGGTCCTGGTGGGCTGCCTGCGGGACAAAACTGAAGAGGAGATTCTAGCCATCAACAAGGTTGGGCTGAATGGACGTGTGTATGGAAGAAGGGTGGGGAGCATGTCCTTTACATTCTCTGGGCAAGTTATTCCGTCTCCACGCCTTGGTGTCCTCACAGCCCTGGGTGGGAAGAGGTCAGGTTATGCTAAGCCAGCGGCAGGACCTCTTGGGGGAGAGGATGTGAGCATCCTGGATGAGCTGGGAAGGGGTGAATGGGACTCAGAGTGCATCAGAAAATGTCTGGGACCTCACTTTGTGGGCCCTCTCAGCTCTTCAAGATCATCCCTGGCGTAGTGGATGGGATCTTCCTGCCCAGGCACCCCCAGGAGCTGCTGGCCTCTGCCGACTTTCAGCCTGTCCCCAGCATCATTGGTGTTAACAGTGATGAGTACGGCTGGATCATCCCCTTGGTGAGGCCCAGCCCCAAGCTCCCAGGTGCCGGGGGCCCACCAGGGTGCAGGGCTCAGGGTGTCGTAGCTCTAGGTCCATCCTACCCTCAATTGGAGATTCCCCTACTACCCAGGTCATGAACATCTCTGAGGCCCAGAAGGAAATGGACAGAGAGACGGTGAAGGCCATTCTGCAGCAAGTGTTGGGAATGTTGGTGAGGCTTCTGGGGTCCTGCCCCAATGGAGGGGGACTCCTCTTCTGCCCAGAGGCAAGGGAAAACCCATCCCCAAGATATCTTACCCATGCATTGTCCCCCATGAGCAAAGGCTGGGGTCACCCCAGAGCTCGGCCCCTTCCTCCCATTCCCTATACCATCCCAGGGTCTGTCTCCCCAAACATGACCCTGCTGCCTCCCTGCCGCCAGCCTGCCTAACGTGACTACTTCTGATCTACCTGGGGTAGACGTTGCCTCCTGAGTCTTTTGACCTGTTGATGGAGGAGTACATGGGGGACAGTGGGGACCCACAGACCCTGCGAGCCCAGTTCCATGAGATGATGGGGGACTCTGTCTTCGTGATCCCTGCACTCCAAGTAGCCAATTTTCAGCGTGAGTACATCTATAACTAAGGCCAGAGCAGTAAGGGGGCAGCTCAGAACTGTGGGTCAGAGCTGTAGGTGAGGTCTGTTGGTATCTAGGTCCCAACCCTTATCTATGTATTGGGTCCCTAGGAGCCAGGCACGTGATGTCCCTCATCTCAGTAAATCCTCGAAGCTGGTCTAAGAGATGGGCATTTCCCCCATTTTACAGATGAGGACCTTCAGTGACTTGCCCAGAACCACACAGCTAGGAAGTTCTGAGGTCATGTTTGAACCCAGGTCCTTCCCACTGCTCTTGCTCCAGCCAGGGTCTCCCTCACCCCATTGTTCAGATTCCAACCAGCTTTGGACCTAGCTATCTTGTCACCATGGGTGATGCAGGAGAGCCGCAAGTAAGGGACCACCATGTCATGGCTCGTCCACCCCACCCCCTAGGCTCACACTCCCCGGTCTACTTCTACGAGTTCCAGCATCGGCCCAGCTTCTTAAAGGACATCAGGCCACCCCATGTGAAGGCAGACCATGGCGATGAGTTACTCTTTGTCTTCGGAACCCTCCCTTGGGGAGCCAACGGTGAGTGTTCCTGGGCAGGGTCCCTCAGAGACTCCTCGTTCCCAGAATGTGGGATGGGGTCCCTGCGTGAGGATGATTGCCCGCACTGTACAGATGAGCAAACTGAAGCTGAGAGAGAGGATGGGATCAGGTGCCCAAGATCTTACAGCTAGAGAGGCTGAGCTAGAATTGGAGTCTAAGACTCTTCAGACTGGGGCCTCTCCTCCCTCCACCTCTCCCCACCCCAACCATGGATGCCTGGGATGGGTGCAGATGAAGGTGTTTCGCAGGCATATTTGTTTCTTAAATAGCTTTCTGGTGTCAGAAGGAAGAAGGGAGCCTTCTCAGTCAGGAATGAGCCTAGTTGGGGTGAGGAGAGGGCCTGGCGCCCCAGGGCTGTGGGAGGAGTGGGCAGAGAGCCAGGCCAGGGAGGGCACAAGAGCACCCAAGGAAGAGCTGCATGTGGGCTGGTGAGTGTGGTGGGGGCTGACCTGTGTGCTGGACTGGGGTTGGCCCTCACGTGGACCCTTGTCCTCTTGCTCTCTGTAGTTGAAGTCACAGAGGAAGAAAAGCTGTTGAGCAGGAAGATAATGAAGTACTGGGCTAACTTTGCTCGAAATGGGTGAGATGTCACGCCCCACCTCAACCTCCGAATGAGCCCATTCGAGGCCCCCCTTTTCTGTTGTGACCTCCTTAGGGTACATGTATCCTTAATTGCCTGGTGGCTCCTTCCCCAGCTCCAGGGCCCAGACAGACAGGGAGGGGCCTTGTGGGTGCTGGACGCTCCATCCATCTCCAGGTGACCTGGAAGAGGGGGGACAGTGCTATGTTACCCATAGAGCCTCCCTCTGACGGGAATGGAAAAAACAGTCCAGGTTGCCCTGCCCCCTGGTGACACTCTAGTGGGAGGTAGTTTCTTTCCTAAATCTAGAAACGTCCCCCTGTCATTCCCCAAGCCCACCTGGCCCACTTGGTGCCTTGGCTGACCCCAGTTGGGGTGCCAGGTCTGGGCTCAGCGGGGCTCAGAGTGACTCTCCCCCCGCCCTGCCGGGAGGGTATGTCTACAGGAATCCCAATGGCGAGGGTCTGCCCCACTGGCCCGTGTTTGACCAGGAAGAGCAGTATCTGCAGCTGAACACGCAGCCTGCAGTGGGCCGGGCCCTGAAGGCGCACAGGCTTCAGTTCTGGACAAAGACCCTGCCCCAGAAGACACGGGAGCTGATGGAGGCAGGGGACAAGCACACAGAGCTGTAGCTCTCTCTGTCTGGGGGTGTGGGGCCAGAGGGGTGGGCTCGAGTGCAGGTGGGGGTCTGCCGCATGTACCCACACACACCCACTGAGGAGCCAGGAGCTTTTCCTTCCTTCACATAGCCATTCATTCATTCTGCCAGCCAGCCAGCCAGCCAGCAAATATGTATTAAGAACCTACTGCATCATGTTAGTTGCCAAGCCCCCCATAGATCCTCTCATGTTAGACACACTCAATGAATCCCCCCATGAAGCTGTGAATGGGCAAACCGCAATGGAAATATACACAGCGCTGAGCCTCAGGCCCATTCCCTCTTCCTCCCCCCTACCCCACCCCCACCCTCCCTCTCCTCTCCCTTTGAAGGAGGGTGCTCTGGGAAATGTTACCCACACCTGGCTCTCAGCAAGCCGCACACGCTCTCATATCTGTAAGGAGCCAGTAAAAAATCTGGATGCCAGGAACCCAGGAGCTCTAAGATCTTGGCCACTGAGGCCACCAACTACTGAAGATGTAGAAGTCCCTGTCACCACCATTTGTCCCCTAGACTAAATGTCATCTACCATTGACATTTAAATATCCATCCGGTCACTTACCTGTGTCCTGTGAGCTGACCAACTCCATTTTTTGTGAGAAGTAAGGCTGAGCTTGTCCATGAGCCCCTGGAGCCTGGGCGAGCTGTTCAGTGGCCAGGAGAGACAGGCGGGTCCCTCGGCCACCTACCTCCTGAAGTATGCCTTTATTCTCAGTGGTTCTGTGACACAGGGACAGGGGGCAAACTTCCCACAATTGTAGCGCGTCCATGCAGATGTTTATCTGTGAGATGTTTCCTGGAAGTAAGATTGGGAAGAGAAGAAAGTTCAGGAGAAGAGACTCTTGTCCCCTTGCTTCCAAAGGTCTCTCCATCCAAGGAGGTCTCCTCTTGCCTTTTAGAATTCTCCTTACCATCCATCCCCCCACCCTCTGCTGAGCTTCCTCCAACTCACCGTGGGCATCCACATTAGTTTTCCTGCTTACCCCATTGCTTTCCCTAAACTTTTCCTTCCCTTCCCTTATCCGACCCCCCGCGACGGAAACCCTCTCGTTATGCAGTACTTGATCTCAGCATGCAAAAATACCAAATTGTGTTCACTCTGCCTCTTTGTTCTCACCAAAGCGCTTTTTCTCTGTCTCTAAGAGACTGTATCCTTCTTTCATAGACCTAGGAGTCCTGCTATGCCCCACCTTTGACCAACTTGCCCTCTCCAGGCACTAGATTTTCCGGAAAGGAAGCCCCCTTCTTTCCCTCCACTTCATGTAAGCCCAACCATAGAGCCTCCCGAAGTGGGGTCTGAAGGATGGAGACTGGCCACCAGATGGCAGACAAAGATAACCTTAAACCTGGGCAGTCTTGCCCTAGAGAGAGGAGAGGGGCTTTCCTTTTACTGGACACTGACTGGTGCATAATGCTTTTGCATCCTGAGAGCATTTATTGAGCATCCACAGCATGCATGCCTCTGTATGTTTTTCAGTCCTGCAGATGCACAATATACTTTCCAAAAGTAGGTTCCCAGTATTAGTTTTTTAGTCATTTTTTAAACAGCCTGATTGTGGAATAATTTGCATGTAATTAAATTCACCCACTTCAGGTATACAGTTTCACAAAGTTGGCTAAATGTATGAGACATACAACTACCATCACATCAAATTTTAGAATGTTTCTCTTTTTTTAAGATTTTATGTATTTATTTGTCGGAGCACAAGCAGGGGGAGAAGCAGGCAGAGCAGGCAGAGGGAGAAGCAGGCTCCCCGCTGAGCAATAAGCCCGATGTGGGACTTGATCCCAGGACCCCATCCCAGGACTCCATCCCAGGACCCCAAGATCATGACCTGAGCTGAAGGCAGATGCTCAACTGACTGAGCCACCCAGGCGTCCCTCAAGTTTTAGAATGTTTCTCTTGCTCCAAAGAGTTCCTTCATGCCCCTTTGCAGTCAATCACTGCCCTGACCCTGGTCCCACACAGCCACCAAATTGCTTTCTATTGCTGTAGTTTGCCTTTTCTAGAATGTCATAGAAATGGAATCATTTATTACTGGTTTCTGTCACTTAGCATAATGTTTCTGAGATTCAACCAGTGGTTTCCTTTTATTGCAAAGTAGTATTCCATATATGGTATGCTATATTTTTTCCACTCACCAATTAATGGATGTTTGAATGATTTCTATTTTTTGGCTATTTTTATTAAAGTGCTGTGAACATTTTCAGACAGGTCTTTGTGTGGACATATGTTTTCACTTTTTTAAAAGATTTTATTTATTTGAGAGAGAGAAATAGAGAGCACATGAGCAGGGGGAAGGGGCAGAGGGAGACGGAGAAGCAGGCTCCCTGTTGAGCAGGGAGCCCAATGCGGGGCTCGATCCCAGGACCCTGGGATCATGACCTGAGCGGAAAGGCAGACGCTTAACCAACCGAGTCACCAGGTGCCCAATATTTTCATTTCTTTGGGGAAAATAGCTGAGAGTGGAATTCCTGGGTTATATGGCAAGTGCATGTTTAATTTTAAAGAAAATGCCAACCTGTCTTCCAAAGTGACTGTACCATGTTTGTGCCCCCACCAGCCATCTATGTGGGTTCTAACTGCTCCATAGCCTTGTCAACACTTGGTCTTATCAGTCTTCAACCGTTGATTAATTGTAATGGTGTGTAGTGGTACCTTACTGTGCTTGGTTCCCCATTTCCGTGTCTTCCTCTGTCTCTCTCCCCTCCTTGCTCCTGCTCTCCTGCATGTACCTATGGATCAAGGTGCAAGGAGAGGGATGGGCCCCACCGGGGAGGCTGCCAAAGACAATCTGGGAAGGTGCACTGGTTATTTGTTCACAGATGGTAGTTTGACCCTGGGCCTCTCCAGCTTGGAGTGCCAACTGGAACCCCAGGAGGGAATCTGGCATCCTGTCTAGGCATGACCCTCACGCAGCTCCTCACTGAGGTAGCACTTCTGTTCAAATCAGTAAATATTTGCCAGTGCCCTGCACTCCCCACATATGCCCCCCACCATCCCAACTCCCAGCCAGCCATGCGCCTGACACTAAGGCCCAGAGATGAGTCCTGCCCTTACCTGGGGTAGAGGCTGTGCCAGAGAGACAGACACCCTGACACACCCCTGGCCTGAGGCAAGAACAGGCTTCCACTGGCTCTGGTTCTGTGCCTTGTGTTTTCACACTGTAACCTCAGACCCTGTGAGGTACTTCCTAGGATCATCACTGTTTCACAGTTGACAAAACCAGAGCCAGGGCTCTGGATTCAAAATCACACAGCTAGCACTCGGCAGGGCTCAGATTCGAATGCAGGAGATCCAGCCCTTAAATCACGCCATCCCGGGATTTGGAGTAGGATTTGAGTTGTGAATAAGAAGCTTCCTGCAGACCTCAGATCCTCCTGCCGGGAGCCTGAGGGCCTCTTGAGGGCAGTGCCCTGCTTCTGCCCTGTTACTTGAGGAGCCTCAAGAGAGGGGGCCGACATGAGAAAATCACCCCCCAAATATACCCTGGGCATCCTCAGTCCTGGGGCCCCATGGCAGGGCCGCCTAGGCCCCAGGCCCTAAGCCTTCACAAGAGTATCAGCCAGCCACAATGGAAAAGAGCTCACCAGTCCTTCAAGACATTAAACAGAGAGTTACCACGTAACCACAATGCCATTCCTGAGTGTATGGAGCCAAGAGAAAACATAGGAACGCACAGAAACTCATACATAGGTGTCTGTAGCAGTATTACTCAGAACAGTCACAAGGTAGAAACAACCCAAATGCCCATCACTGAATGAATGGAAAAACAAATCGTGATACAAATTGCCATCCAGTGAAATATTATTATTTGGCTATAAAATGGACCAAAGTACTGATATAAGCTACAACTTGAATGAACCTCATAAACATGATGCTAATGGAAGGAAGCCAGACACAGGGTCACGTGTTGCATGGTGATTATTATGTGTAATATCCTGAATAGTTAAATCCAGGGAGGCAGAATGCAGATGAATGGTTATCAGGTTATCAGGAGATGGGGGGGTGGCGCGTAGCAATGGGAGCGATTATTTAACAGGTACCGGATATTTTGCTGAGGTAATGAAAGAGTTTTGTAACTAGAGAGATGTGGTAGTTGCACAAAATAGCAAACACACTAAGTGCCACTGAATTATGTACTTTAAAATTGTTAATTGTATGTTATATAAATTTAACCTCAATTAAAAAAAAAACAAAAAAAGAGCATCACCTTCAGGTGATCCAACATCAGGGCTCAGGCACCCCCTTGGCCAGGGGGACTGGACACCAGCCCCTGCCCCAAGCCGTGGGTTCCCTCAGAACGGTAGCACAGTCATTGGCCGCCACTCCCTCAGATCAGTGGTGCATGTCTCTTGCAATGAGCACACAGGGTCTGGTGGAGTTCACTGACTCAGGAGAGCTGGAATTTGAGCCCAGGGCTGCAGAGCTCCAAAGCCCAGGCTCTTTCCCTCCCCCCGCCCGCCCGCCATCCCCCCTCCCGCCCCCGTCCCGCAAAATATCCCATCATCCATGCCCCTGCAGTGCACTCTCTGAGCCCTCCTTCCCCCATGTGGGTGGAGGTACTGGGTCTTAGGGCTGGCCACCAGCCAGATGGCAAGGTCCACAGAGGTTTTTGTAACATAACCCTTTAGAGATTGGTTGTGCCAAAGGGCAGGGCCTTATTATACCTTCCACCACTTCCGCCCCCACTTAGTTGTGAGGAGCATGGGGACAGTGGTAAGAAGTGGGTCCAGGGTCCAGCTCTGGGTGGCCTGTCTGCTCCTGGCATGCCCTGCTACAGCCACTGGTAAGACGTACTGGCAGAGACCGCAGAGGTGGGAGCTTCAGGGTTGCTGGGAGGACTTGGGTGGAGCGGGCGAGAGTGAGGTAGGGACGGGGAGGGCTGGGCAGCCTGCTCAGGGAAGAAGCCCTCAGTTCCAAGAAATGCCAGAGCTTGAGTGCATCCTCTCCAGGCAGGGGCTCTGCCCTTGTGGTCCTGTGTGATCTCCAGAGCAGGCCTGCCAGAGGACGGGATTGTCATGTTTTCAGGGCACCCAGGATTTGATTAATCTGAAAGACACAGACACAGAAGTGGGTCACAAAAGGTTTACTCACAGTTCCTAGAAACAAGCATGCAGGGAAGCACGCGTCGGTCAGAAGGCAGAGAGGAGAGAGGAAAATGAGGGCAAGAGGCGGCTAAGCCAGTGCTGGATTGGCTAATTTGAATGTTCTCAGTGGGCTCCGGAGCATGGGGCTGTCCCTCTTTATCCGGTATCTGGCCCTGGGGTGATTAGGGCACGTGATTGGTGGTGGGGGAATCTGAGAAGCCTAGAGGAGGTGGCTGGGAGCAAGGGCTCTGGAATGGTTGGTTTGCATCTGAAAGATACCTTTCAGTGAGTTGTTCGTGATCTCTAAGAATTGGCTAGCCCTGGAACCCGCAGTCCCTCCAGATCCGCAAGGCTCCCCTGTCAGAACACCAAAATAAAGAAAACGAAAAGACATCATTATCACGCTTAATTTAGCAGATGAGAAATCTGAGGGTGAATGGCTAGATGAGAACAGCAGGTCTGTGGGTCCCAGGAGAGCCTAGTTTGCCCTCGGGGGATTGGTTTGGTCTAGAGGAGAGTGGCAGACCTGCAAGAGGGGAGAAGAAAGTGGAGGGTAATCACAGGGCCCATGTCACAGGCTTGCTGGGAAGGTTAGTCATAGCGCTGTATGCAAAGTGCCCAGAGCAGGGCTCACAGAGTAGGTGCTCCAAGAACCGATGTTTCGTGAGTCCATTTGCCTCCCCACCATCACCTGTGGAGGCTGCAAACTCATTCAGTGGCCCTCTGTCCTGCCCTCAGGGCCTGAGGTCACTCAACCTGAAGTGGACACCCCCCTGGGCCGCGTTCGAGGCCGGCAGGAGGGTGTGAAGGGCACAGACCGCCTTGTGAATGTCTTCCTGGGCATCCCGTTCGCCCAGCCACCTTTGGGAACTGGCCGATTCTCAGCCCCGCGCCCAGCACAGTCCTGGGAGGGTGTGCGGGATGCCAGTACTGCCCCTGCGATGTGAGTAGCCCCTTGGAGGTGGACAAGCTTGTAGGTTGCAGGGGTCTAGACGTCGGGGCTGGTGGGCTGAACCACTGGCCCTTGGGCTCATCTCTGGCTGCAGGTGCCTGCAGGATCTGCAGAGAACGGACAACAGTAGATTTGTGTTGAATGGAAAGCTCCGGCTCTTCCCTATTTCAGAGGACTGCCTGATCCTCAACATCTACAGCCCAGCTGAGGCCACTACGGGGACCAGACGGCCGGTGTGCAGCACCGAGGGCCCTGTCTGCACAGCCTGTTCTGCCTGGCCTGTCCTCTCCCCAGCCCTGTTCTCACACTGCTTCAGGGGTCCCAAGAATACCCTGGGTTGATGGGAGGGCAGCTGGTGTCCCAGGAGCTGGGGGTCACTGCCCCATGGCCTCTCTGCAGGTCATGGTATGGATCCATGGAGGCTCTCTGATGTCCGGCGCTGCCACCTCCCAAGACGGGTCAGCCTTAGCTGCCTACGGGGATGTGGTAGTGGTCACAGTCCAGTACCGCCTGGGATTCCTTGGCTTCCTCAGGTGAGGTGGCCAGCCTAGGGGAGGGTGTTGCTGGCACTGGGGCGAGGCCAGTCTGTGAGGGCAGTTGGGGAACTAGGGTAGGGGTCCAGAGCTTGAATGCAGATTTCTCAGGCAAGCAGGGTGGCTGGAGACCAACGACCCCCCCCCATGCCATCTGGGGCAGAGAAGGAGGCTCCCCATCGATCCCCTCTGGGGAAGGGGCTCTACCAGAGCCAGAATTTGTAACAGAGAACTTGGTCCTTTGGACAGGAAGTGTTGACTCCTGGTCTGGGGCCAGGATCCCAGCAAGGGGTGGGGGCAAGGAGCACTAAGTTCTGGCTGGCTACCCAGCTAGGCACACCCACACCACGTGCTGGGCGGGGGGTTACTAAGCATGCCTCATAGCCAGGCCAGATTTGGGGAAAAGGGAAGGATCTGCCATCCTGGTGGCTGGTTCAAAGCAGATCTGCAAAGGCTGAGGAAAAGCCTCCAGCCTACGCTAACCACTGCCTCCCCCTTCCCGCTAGCACTGGGGATGAGCATGCGCCTGGCAACTGGGGCTTCCTAGATGTGGTGGCTGCTCTGCACTGGGTGCAGGGGAACATCTCCCCCTTTGGAGGTGACCCCAACTCCGTCACCATCTCAGGCAACTCTGCTGGCTCCTGCATCGTCTCTGCCCTGGTGAGTCACCACAGGGGGCCGCTGGCAACAATATCCCCATGGCCCCAGACCTCCCAGCCTTTCTGCCCTCCCCTGACAGCCCCCTGTCCTCTACACGGCACCCAGGTCCTGTCCCCGCTGGCTGCAGGGCTCTTCCACAGAGCCATAGCACAGAGCGGAGTCATCGCCATGTCACTGACCCCGGATTCCAACCCAAGGGTCCTGGCTCAGGTCTGCATTTCTTTCATTCTCTCAGTCCACATGTGCCGGCCACAGCCCACCCTGTGCTTGCCCCGAAGTCCCATTGGGGTGTCACTGGGAGGGAGCTCCTTGTGGGCAGAGAGGGACCCACTGGCATGAAAGAAGCACACTGCGTCTGGAAGCTCTGAAGAGCACTAGGGCCTCCCTTCCCACTGACTCCCCAGCCCAGCTCAGGCCTTGGCACCCCCTGTCGTCCCCTCGTCGCCACACTGGCTCTCTGAACCCTGTCTCATTTCCTTACTCACTCTATAAAACTTGACTGAGCCCATGGCTCTGGGAATATACTTAACTAGGTAATGACGCTGTTCTCAGAGGGGTAAAGGGGACTTTGCTACCCGCACAAATAATGACAATACGATGTAATGGGGGACACACAGGGTGCCTGGGGACCACCCAAGCTGGTGGGCAAGGAAGCCTTCTCAGGGTTGGTGGCAGGTCTCTGGCCAGTCCCAAGGCCCCTCTCTGACATCACTGCCCCAGCTTTCCTACAGATACACCCCTTGTGTATGGGAGGCAGAGGGCTGGGAGGTGGGGTTGATAGGGGAGGGAGAGGCAAGGCTCTTGTCTGTTCCCAGAGCTTCGCAGACTCCCTGGGCTGCAGCTCTACCTCCTCGGCTGAGATGTTACAGTGCCTTCGGCAGATAACAAATGAGGAGCAGATCCTTAACAAGAAGTTGGTATGCCTACTTCTCGGGGGGCGGTGGCAGGCAATGGCGCAGAGGGGTCCATCCACCTCCTGTGGGAGCAGAGAAGCAATCAACAGTCTGGGGTGAGGCTTGGGACAGCCACCCCTGAGGGGAAGGGGTGGAGGGCCCAACTAGGCCTGGGAGCATAATGCAGGGCCACCTCTTCTAGGAAAGAAGGCTGCTTGGAAGCATCCGTGGCCTGGTCTCCCTATTCCTCCTGGTCCTCCAACCCTGGTGACCTCTACCCCTCTAAGGCTCAGCCACCAAGGCATGCAGCCAGGTGACCCCTGGATGCCATCTTTTAAGGCATGGGCCTAACTGGGAAGACCATGCCTTGCTTTCTCCTGCAGAACACTACAGCTTCCTACACCATTGATGGTACCTTCTTTCCCAAGAGCCCCATGGAACTCTTGAAGGAGAGGCACTTCAACTCTGTGCCCTTCCTTGTGGGTGTCAACAATGACGAGTTTGGCTGGCTCATCCTCAGGGTGAGTGTCCTCTGGCTCTTATGCTCTCAAGGCCCTGCCCCAGCCAATCCTCTGCCACCCCAACATCATCACCGCAGCCCATGAGCTGACAGTTCCATTCGGTAGGTAAAGAAGTAAGGCTCAGAGAGGTTTATGGGACTTGCTTAAGGTTACCCAGCTTAATTTTCCCAAAGCAAAAGCTTGGGGACCAAGCTTCTGCACAAAGTAGCCTTCTGGGCAGCACTGATTTGCAGCATATTCTTGCCTTAGTGTCTGGTTTATACATCAAGCTCTATGAGACTGGTTAGTATGACTCTGTGCCTGAGAGACTAATTACCTGAGACTTTCAGGTTTCAGACAACATCAAGCCAGTGGGGGACATCATGGCCCAAGTGCCTTCCAGTCCCTTCCAGGTGCATAGAACTCCCCACATACAGTGTTAACATCATGCTTTCCTTCTGAGCATCTTTCCTATCATTCTCCCTCCTCTACCCATCTTCAAGGTGATTGACTTTAATAACTGCAAAACCTTGCACAAAGGGAGGGTCCCATAATAATATTCCTTAATTTCCACACTTGGGCACTTTCTAGGTTTTACAACCAAAGCTAACAGGGCAGTGAACATCTGCACGTCCATAGCTTTTGTCCTTTGGTTTCTACCTTTGGAATGGCTCTCCAGGAAGGACATTTGGGTGTTTCCTGGATGACAGGCTCATGCAGTCTTGACACTCAAAGACAAAACTTGTAGAAGTTTCCAGGCCAGGTGTGTGTGTGTGCGTGCTGTGTGTGTGTGTGTGTGTGTGTGTGTGTGTGTGAGCGCGTGTGTAATGGCAGAAGAGTGTTAATGGGAAACAGTGCCCTGGACTCTGCAGGCAGCCTGGGCCCCACACTGTCAACTTAGAGCCATGAATTGAACGGTGAGAAGGAACCAAGCTGGTTGGCTCCCAAGCCCCGGGCAAGATTGCCTGGTTCAGAATGCTGGTGCCTGGGACTTTGTAGCCAAGGATATTTCTCAGGAATTGGGTGGCTCAGGGGGCTGCTCACCTCCTCACTGGTGCAGGCATTCTCTTCACTTCCTTTTATCCATATGGGCACAACTGTACATTTTTCAGCTGACTAGATGTTTACTAAATGTCCACGGTGAAAGCTTTAGCCATGGAAAATAATCCATACCCCTTATGGAGACCTCTCCACCTCTTACGCATTGCCACTGGCATAGCACTTTGTGAAATTGCTATGCCAATTTAAACTGCAGCCAGCAACTTGAGTCTACAGGTTTTATTACAACTTTACCAGCATTTGCAGACCATAATTTTTAAAATATCAACTTCATTGAGATGTAATTTACATACCATAAAATTACCTTTTTAAAAGGTGTATAATTCAGTGGGTTTTAGTATATCCACAAAGTTGTGCAACCATCACCACTATCTTATTCCAGATCACTTCATCACTCTAAAATGCAGCCCGTACCTGTTAGCAGTCACTTCCATCCTGCCTCCCCAGCCCCTGGCAACCACTAATGTGCTACTTCCTGTCAAATCTATGGATTTGCCTATTTTAGACATTTCAAGCAATCTCTACACCCGAAGTGGGGCTCAGACTCAAAATCCCAAGATCAAGAGTCACGTGCTCCACCAACTCAGCCAGGCAGGCACCCCCTTACACATTTCAAATAAACAGAATCCTACAATATGTCTGACCTCTTTCATCTGATAGGATATTTTCAAGGTTCATCGTGTTGTAGCGTGCATCAGTGCTTCCTTCTTTTATAGGACGGAACAGTGCCTTGTATGGAGATAGTATAATTCGTTTATCCATTCATCAGTTCATGGGCATTTGGGTTGTTTCTACCTCTTTGGCTATTATGGGTAACCTACTATGAACATTCATGTACAAGTATATGTTTTAATTTCTCTTGGTTATATACCTCAGAATGAAATTGCTGGGTCCTATACTAACTCTTAATTATTTGAGGAACTGCCTGTTTTCCAAACTGGCTGCACCATTTTACATTCCCACCAGCAATGGATGAGGATTTCAATTACTCTGCATCCTCGCCAACACTCGTTACCTCTCATTTTGATTATACCTAGTGCGTGTGAAGTGGTATCCCGTGTGGTTTTGATTTGCATTTCCCTAATGACTTACGATGCTGAGCATCTTTTTATGGGATTATTGGCCATTTTTATATCTTCTTTGGAGAAATGTCTTAAAATTTTTTCCCCATTTTTAAATTGCATTGTCTTTTTATTGTTGAGTTGCAAGTGTTTCATATATTCTAGATACGAGTCCCTTATCAGATATATGATTTGCAAATCTTTTTTCCCATTCCGTGGGTTGTATTTCACTTTGTTATAGTATCCTTTACAACACACACAAAAAATTCATTTTCATGACGTCTGATTTATTTTCTCTTTTGTTGCTTGTGCTTTTGGAGTAATATCTAAGAAGTGATTGCTTAATCCAAAGTCATCAAGATTTACCTCTATGTTTCTCTCAAAGAATTTTATAGTTTTAGGTCTTATATTTAAGTCTATGATTCATTTGAAGTTAATTCTTTATATGGTTTGAGTTAGGGATTCTTTTGCATGTGGTTATCCAGCTGTTCCTGAATTATTTGTTTTAAAAACTTTTCTTTCCTTATTGAATTGTCTTGGTGCCCTTACTGAAAATCATTGATCATAAGGGTAAGGGTTTATTTCTGGACTCTCAGTTCTATTCCATTAATTTATATGTCTATCCTAATGTCAATACCACATTATCTTGATTACTACAGTTTTGTAGTAAGTTTTGAAATGGGGAAGTGTGAGTCCTCCAACTTTGTTCTTCTTTTTCAAGATTGCTGCATTCCTTTGCTAGGGTTGTCATAACAAAAGACTACAATCGGCGGTGGGGGGTTGAAACAACAGAAATTAATTGTCTTACAATTTTAGAGGCTGGAAGTCTGAAATTAAGGTGTTAGCAGGATTGGTTCCTTCTCAGTACTGTGAGAGAGAATCCATGCCTCTTCACTAGTTTCTGGTAGCTTCAGGAACTCCTTGGCTTATGGATGGCATTCTCTCTCTGTCTTCACATTGTCTTCCCTCTGTACCATCCATCTCTGTGTCCGAATCGTCCCTTTTTACAAGGACGCTAGCCATATTGGACTACGGCCCACCCTAATGATTACCTTTGTAATCGTCTTAACTTGACTACCACTCCAAAGGCCCTGTCTCTAAATAAGGTCACATTCTGAAATACTGGGGGTTATGACTGCACATATCTTTTTGTGGAGATACAAATCAATCCCTAACAATTGTTCTGGTTATTCTGGGTCCCTTGCATTTGCATATGAATTCTGATCAGCTTGTCAATTTCTGTCAAAAAAAAAGTGGCTGAGATTTTGATAGGGATCACGCTGAATCTATAGATTGGTTAAGGAAGTATTGCCATCTTAAGATGAAGTCTTTCAACCCATGAACATAGGACGTTTATCCATTTACATAGGTCCTCTTTAATTTCCCTCAACTATGTTTTCGAGTTTTTAATGTACAAGTCTTGCACTTTGTTAATGAAGTGGATTCCTAAGTATTGTATTTTTGATGCTATTGTAAATGCAGTTGTTTTCCGCACATCATCTTCAGATTGTTCGTTGCTGGTGTAGAGAAACACAACTGTTTTTGTCTATTGTTCTTGGCCATCATTTTTAAGATGTTTGCACCTTTAGCTACTGTGGCCTTTAGTTTAGTCCTTTACTTTTTAGTGCAGTTAACAGCCCCCTTTGCGTATACACTCGTTGTGTTTACTCATCTGTGGGCTTTCTGTTCCTATTTTCACAAAGATTAACAAAGAGCCTTGTAGTCATGAAACTAACTTCAATAGCTAATGTTTCCACAGGGTTTACTGTATGTCAGTGTCCTTACATTTGCTACTTCAGTCTTCATAATCCAATGAGGCAGGTTATGGTATTCCTGTTTCACAGATTAAGAAACTGAGACAGAGAAATTTAAGTAATAGGCCCAGGTCATGCACCTAGAAAGTGGCAGAGCTGTGATTTGAACCCAGAGACTGTGCCCTTAAAACTGTAACATATAGGGGATGCCTGGGTGGCTCAGCTGTTAAGCATCTGCCTTCGGCTCAGGTCATGATCCCAGGGTCCTGGGATTGATTGAGCCCCACATTGGGCTCCCTGCTCGGTGGGAAGCCTGCTTCTCTCTCACACATTCCCCTTGCTTGTGTTCCCTCTCTCGCTGTCTCTCTCTGTCAAATAAATAAATAAAATCTTAAAAAAAAAAAAACCTGTAACATATAAAGCAACATTTCACTTTAAAGACAGCATTTTAACTTCCCCTGCGGGCCCTGCTACAACACCTGGTCACACTTGGCTCTGTTCACAGGGCCGTGAACATTCGCCTGCTCATGGTTGCGAGTCGGGGGGTGGGCGGTGATAAGGCTGTGATGAGAGGATCTTGATGTCCCCACAGGCCTGGGGTTTCCTGGATAAGATGGAACAGTTGAGCCCGGAGGATATATTGGCCATAGTGAGACCCTACTTGGCCAGTATGGTGAGTCAAAAGGGAGGAAGAGATAGTCCAGTGAATATCCTATCCAGATTAGTAGGGCACCCTCCTCTTCCTCCTGCCTCCATCCCCCATAGCCACCCCCACACTGCCAAAACCCTTGGTTCAACTGTTGACTTTTAGTTCCACCTAGAAATCCCCTTGGACATGAGTCAGTGTGGTTCCCAAAGGAAGATCATCATCATCATTGTCATCGTAGACTGCCCCTTAATGAGCCCATAGTATGTGCCAGAGACTGTGCTGTGCTGAGCCCTAGGACAGGCATTCATCTCCTTCAATCCTCGTTATAAGCCGGTGAAATAGAAATTTTCATTATTCCCATTTTACAGATGAGGAAACCGAGGCTCCTGGTCTCATGATAAGTAAAGGGCAGAGGCAGAGCTTCTGCCACCTCTGTCTGATCCCAGAGCTTCAGCTGTTAAGATCATCCTGTCAGATGTGGAGCCAGTTGGACCTGAAGTCCAATCCCAACCCTGGCTACTTGTCCACAGTTAGCCTTTAAGCCCATTTCTTCATCTGTAAATGAGGATATACTTCCCACCCAAGGAAACTGGATGCTATGTTTGAAAAGTCTACTGGGGAGCTAGTATTCAGAAGGTGATCAATCTGTGCGTATTTCCCTCCCTTTGGAACCCCCAGAGCCCTCCCCATTCAAACAACCTCATCACTGTTCTCTGAGCTCTGGGGGAGCTCCTATGATTTGTTTGTTCATTAACTTCCTGGTTAACTTCAACCAGGCAATCATCAAGACCAGAACCCTTAGCTAGGAACTTCACATAGGTGGCCAAACAACCCTGCCACAGGCAGGAACCGACTTTCAGAGAGGCTCAGCAACCTATCTGAGACCACACAGCCAAGCAGCAATCACAGAGCTGGCATTTTGGCTCCAGATCTGACCCGATCCTGCCCAGACACTATCTAGAACCCCCAAGGGAGGCAGGGGAGCCTGGCACATGAGTCCTGGATATGAAAGAGGCCATGCTGGAGGGTACGGGGCTTCTTGGGAGGGTCTGCTGGGGCTGTGGGACCTGAGTGGGCCTGAGCCTGGCCTCCTGCCCCAGGGTGTGCCCCCTGAGGTGATGCCGAGCATCATAGATGAATACCTAGGCAGCGATTCCAACGCAGAAGCCAAACGCAACGCCTTCCAGGACATTCTGGCTGACATCATCATAATCTTGCCCTCCTTGAATTTCTCTAGAAACCTCCGAGGTAAGCCTATCCCTGTTCACCTGCCCCACCCTTCCCATTTTGGCCCAGGACTGGGTTATCACAGGCAACACGACTCTACACCCTGCTGCTGCCCCCACACCCCGCTTCCTCCCTGGGACGCAGGGTCACAGTAATGAGACGTGACTCTGGCAGGTCACTCTGTGGGTGAGTAAACCAAGGCTGAGAGAGGTGCAGTGACTTGTCAAACATCAGACAGCAGGGTTCACCACCAATTCCAAGGGATTCATTTAACTCATGAGTGATTTTTCCCACACTCAGCACTTCTCCTGGGAGAAAAGTCTTGTGTCCTCCTAGCCTGGTGGCTAGTCCCTGACACAGCCCTAGAACAGCTCCAAGTTCCTATCTTTGTGACCTTGAGCAAGATGCCTGGCCCCTCTGTGCCTCAATTTCCTCATCTGTAAAATGGCGACAGTAACAGAATCTAATTCATATGTTGTCAGGGTGAAATGAATGATTATACATAAAGCACATGGAATGGTGTGCGACAGCCAGCAAGTGCTCAGCAAATGCTTGCTGATAATGATGTTGTCATCATCAGTATTGTTACTGGTATTGGTGTTACTACCAGCCGGGCCTGCCAAAGGGAGGACTAGATCAGGCTGAGGGTACCTAACTCTGAGGCAGCCCTCTCTCTGCAGATTCTGGAGTCCCTGTCTTTTTCTATGAGTTCCAGCATCGACCCAGTTCTTTCATGAAGTTCAAGCCGGAGTGGGTGAGGGCTGACCATGCGGCTGAGATAGCCTTCATGTTCGGGGGTCCCTTCCTCACGGACGAGAGCTCCCTGCTGGGTGAGGACACATAGGCCGTCCTTGGGCTGCAGGCGTCAATGGGCTAGGGTGGGGCTTGTAGGCACACATGTCTCCAGTCAGCACAGGGGACCCTTGGGTTCTCTCCAGAACCCACCTGACCCTGATCCAGGTCTGTTCCTCCCATAGCCTTTCCAGAAGCCACAGAGGAGGAAAAGCAGCTGAGCCTCACCATGATGGCTCAGTGGACCCAATTTGCCCGGACGGGGTGAGTGACAAGCAGGCACACCCGGCTTTGGGCCTAGATGACTCAGATCTTCCCCCTGGGAACAACATGCCTTCATTCATTCCTCCCACCCAGGGACCCCAATGGTGAGGGGCTGCCTCCATGGCCCCCCTTCAACCAGTTGGAGCAATATCTGGAAATCAGCCTGACACCAAAAGTTGGCCAGAAGCTGAGAGAAGACCGAATGCGGTTCTGGGCAGAGACGCTTCCTGCCAAGATCCAGCAATGGCAGCAGATGCAGAAGAGCAGGAAGGCCCAGGGGGAGCTCTGAGGGGTGGCAGAGTCCCAGCAAAGCAGCGTCTTCCTCCCTCTGCTAAGAAACTTTAACTTAAACCAAGGTGATGTATACACATGTCCCTTAGGAATCAGCCCCTCCATGACTGGCATTGTGCTCTGTTGAAGTGTCACCAGTTTCCTACTGCAAGGGCCTTTGTACAAACTCCTCCCTCTTCCTGAAGGGCCTTTCCCTCTTGCTTCACGGCCAGTCCCAGCTCATTCTTCAAGCTCCCCAGGGGACGCCCCCTCCTCCAAGAAGCCTTCCCTGCCTTCTCTGGGCCTGAGTTTGTGTCCATTACAGCATAGCCCACTCCAGGCTAGCACTGTCTGTGTCCGTGTGTCTTTCCATCTCTCTGAGAGTGGCAGTCAGCCTGACCCCACTCTGCGTCTCCCACACAAGAGTTGGGCAGGACCTGGAGTCAGGGATGTTTGATGAGTGAATAAAAGAGAGTATGGGAACGGTGGTGCTAGACATGAACCCAGGCTCTTCAGCCACCAAAGCTATGCTCAGTCTTGCACAGATGTCCTCCTTAGCTAGGAGGGTGGATGGACAAGGCAGTCCTGGGATAGAGGAGAGTCCTGAGACCTCAGGGGATCCAGCCTAGAACACATCTTAGCCCCCCAAGAAGCAATCGCCCCCAAAGCCTGACTCAGGCTGAGGGAGGTCGCTTTCTCTGTGCTGCCCAGACCTGTCCCCTGCACAAGACAGAACAGAATCCAGCTAGGCCAGAGCCAAAAGAGATGTGAGTTTCCCAGCCCTAGTGCTTCATCCCTTTATGGTCTGGCTGGGCTCCTCCCTCCCTTCCCGGCTTGGCAAGACCAACTTTTAGGGGAGCTCAGCGCAGCTCCCACAGCACCTACCAGGACACAGGAGAACAGGCTGGAGGAGGGTGTCTGGACTAGTGCATCAGTCAGGCTTTTGTCACAGAGAAAAGAAGAGACCTATCCACTCAGGCTACAATAGGTGGAAAGGAACCAGAGGTTTTTGAGTGGGGGCAAACATTTCTTTTTTTGAGGATCAATTCCCCATTCCCTTGAAACATCTGGATTTTAATTCGTATCACAAGGACTTTTCCTGCCCCCACTATTTCATCCTGCAGGTTCAATTCCACATATACCCTTTCTCAGTCAGACTAAGTTCCTGGCTGCTGAGAGTTACATGAAAAGCACTTGCAAATGGTACCAGTGCTGTTTGGGGAAGTCCATTTTGGGCAGGAAGCAAAGACATAAAGCCAAAGGGGCTCTGAGTCATGCCACTCCCCTGCTCAGAAGCTCTGTGATTCCTTCCACCCTTTGGGCAAGTCCAAATTCTTCAGCAGGCATTGAAGGCCTCTTGTTCCCATCCCTTTCTCTCCACCAGGGAAGTTTGTCCCCACAAGCCAGTGGAGAGCCTGACAAGTAAACAAGCCCCAGTCACCGCGTGCCACTGGGGACAGAGAGTGCTATAGGAGCACAGAGCCATAAGCCAGCCCTGACTTGGGGGACATGGGAAGGAAGGAAGGATATCTAAGCTGAGACCTGAAGGACTCCAAGGTGCAGACCAGAGCATGGACTCTAGAGATGGGGAGCAGCAGGAAAGGGTATTCCTGGCAAAGGGAACAGCAGGCACAAAGGCCTGGAGGTTGCAATATACTGAGGAAAGAGTACTAAAGGCTGGAGAGGTCAGCAAAGACCAGACTCTGAGGGGCCTTGTGGGCTGCAGTGGGGGTGTGTGCTTGAGGGTAATGAAGGGCCTTGGAAAGGTTTTAACCAGCAGGTGACATGAACTGGTTGGGGTGGTGGTGAGAGTGGTGACAGGGAGAGCAGGGAGGGGACCAGTGTGGGCTTCCAGCTAGGTAGAAAGGCACCGGTTGGCTCTAGATTTAGAGTCGACGAATAGACCTGCTGACTGCAGATCAGGGAACTGAGGGCCCAGATTTGACCATGCTGGATGTATAAAGAGGGTACACCACACCCAGGAGCCATGGGGTTGGGGCGACCATCACCAGCTTTGGTGCTACCATCACCAGAGGGCTCTGGAGGGTGGGCCTTAGATACTGTCCCACTGCCATCTTTCCCTTCCTCTCCTCCCCGCCAAGCCCAGCTTCTAGAGTTTTTTCCACACAGGGAAGAAGGGGGATGGCCTGGCACCACCCCAGTGGCTCAGGGGGAGTGCTCATATGAGGTGGGTGCTGCTGGGATTTCAGTCCTCCTGACTTTTTAGTCTCTCTTCCCTGGGCCACTGATCATGGAACACGCCTCCCCTCCCTGCCAGGACATCCTTGACCGACTGATGGCCCTGCCCTGAGGATCCAGCAGCTACAGAGAGCTGAGGACAGCAAGCTGGGGGCACCCACAAACTCAGACAGGCCAGGTCCTGCAGGGAAGGGACTGGTGGGCCCAGGGAGCCTCCCTGTGGTAGGGTCACAGGAAGGGCCATGCGAGCAGCGTGTGTGTGCACCAGGGGTGACCGCGGGGTCGGATGTGCACATCTGGACCCAGCCACCTGGACAAGGAACCAGCAGCTGGTCCCGGTAGACACAGACATGCATGTACATACCCAGTGCCAAACTTAGTTACTCACACACCTGGGCAGTCATATACACATATACACACACCCTAACAGGATTCTAATTCAGTTCTGCAATTTACTAAATGTGTATCTTTGTGCAAGTTATTTAGCTTCTTTGTTTCTTAATTTTTCCACCTATGAAATGGGGGCAATGATCATGTTCCCTTTCATAGATCTGCTGTGGGCATCGAATGATAATCAGCTATAAAGTGCCTAGCATAGTGCCTGACACACACCAAATGCTCAGTAAATGCTCTCTGCCTCCCATCATACTGTCCTTTGAATCATACGGATCCCTTGACTACAATTTTGACCGGGCTCAGGGCACAAGGCAATCAGCTGGCCAGGCCTCACCACAAGGACACTTGCTAAGTTCTCCTCCGTGTCAGGCTTACTCACATTCATCCTCTCCCTCAGGCCTCTGGACAGTCCTCTGGGGTCCTGAATGGTCCTTCAGGGTCCTGAGTGGCTCTCCATTCTACAGATGAGGAAACTGAGAATCAGAGGGGAGGTGCCTTGCTTGAGGCTACAAACACAGCGATGACAGAGCCAGACTCATACCTAAATCTGTAGGCCTCCAAGTCGTCCTTCCCCCTTCAGAATGTGCCCTCATATCTAGAATGAACTTTGCTGGAGTTGAGAGTTCTCGGAGGCTGACGTAGGTGGAGGGACTTGAATTCTAACCGAGGGGTTAAGGCCAGCAAGGGAAGGCCAGAGAGAGGGGTCTTGCAGGGTAACAGCTTCCAACTGTGGTAGCACAGCCCACAGAGAGATGACAGGGTCCAGCGCTGCTCTTGCTTGCAGGCCATAAAAGCCCCCTCCGTCCTCGCATCTGGACTGTGGTTGCTACAGCGGGTCCGTGTGCACAGGCCTGCCCCTGACCAGACTCCAGGGCCTCACCAGCCACTGATTGGGTCTGCAGGTATAGGGGAGCTTGCAAGGTAAAGGGCTGTGTTGAGCCCACCCCCACCATGGAGGGTGAGCATCCAGGCTATCTTTCTCTCTAATCTCCAGGCCCCATCACACCCCAGTACCATTCAGGGCCCCAACCAAGTGAAGACTCTGAGCCAGACCATCACTCCCCTTGGATGGGATAAGCAGTGACGGGAGCATTGGGCCCCCAGGCCTCCTAGGAGACCAGGAAGCCCTCCAAGCAGACCCAGAATCACCATAGGGTTCTCAGAGAAGCAAATGGGTGGGTGGTCAGAGTCCTATCATCCCTGCCTGGTCTGGCCTCCTGAGGGGACCTCTGTGTGGCAGACAAGGTATGAGGCAGAGCCAGGGCAAGCCCCCAGGAGCCCAATCTCTGTTCGAACCACCCCCTGGGGTGGGTGCTGCCTAAAGTCACCACCCCAGGGGTTAGGAAGAATCTGACTCAGTGTGACTGAGCAAGGCCCCGCCCGGCTCTCTGTCACCCTTGTACCAACACAGGACTGAGGCTCCTGGCCCGTCCCAGCCTCCCAGAGCTTCACCCATGAGTCAGTCCTCAGGAGCCCATTCCTGCAGGGCTGCACCCTGGCCCCCATATGGCCAGCTGGAGGCACACCTGGGTGTCAGGCTGAGCTTGGCAAGTGGCACTAGAAATGCCATGGCCAGAGTTTTGGGAAAGGGACAGCATTGCAGGCAGCAGCAAGAGGGCCTAAAGGTATCCTAGGACCTTTGAAGTCAGGGGCAGGGGGGCTACACTATGTAAGGGCCACCTGAAAAATACAGGTAGGCAGTGGGAATTCCTCAGTCATGTCCTAATTGGACCAGACCCCAGTGACAGCTGGCTCAGGTCAGAGCTTCTCACCCTGCAACCCCACTCCTGGGCCACCTCTAGGGCATGAGGTGAGCTCACCTGCAGGCAGCCAGGGTTATCCTTGGGAGCCAGTCTCTGGGCTGAGTCTTTCCATGAGTCCAGGCAGGTCCTTCCCTCTCAGTGGAGATTTAGGTTCCTTGTCTATGCACAAAGTCTGGGCAGGTTGGTCTCATGCAAGAAACTGCAGGAGTCTGGCTGTGTCCTATAAGGGTGTAGCACATCAGAAAGGCACCCCAGAAGGAGATAAGCTGAGTTTTGGAGGATAGCCAGGAGTTCACCTTGTTGACAATGCAGGGAAGGGCATTCCACACAGAGGGAACAACATGAACAAAGGTCCCACCCTTTTTCTCCTGCTTTTTTCTACTGGCAGTAAGCCACCTTTCTTTGTGGCAATGCAAGTCACATTTCTTGTGAGGCCTGGGCCAAGTCATTTCTCCATTCTGGGTCTCAGTGTCCTTACCTATACAATAGGAATAATGATAATGATGGCAGTGGCAACAATAAAGGTGTTTGGAAAGAGTCTTGGCCGGGCCAGAGCTGACATTTTGATATATAGGACTAGGTGAGTCCTCTCCTGAGTCACCCAGCATGTTCTGGTTTTGAGGGAATACCAAGGCTCCATTTGGTCCACTATTGGGCTTTAGACATATGCAGACGTGTCTGGCAAGTGGGGTGGGCTGCCCTTAGAGGTCAGATCACAGGGTGGGGCGCAGGTCCTATAGAGAGAAGGAGCCTGTGCTCAGAGCCATCTCAGTGGCTGGGCCTGGGTGAAGGCGGAGAGCATGGTTCTGGCCTAGCCTCCCACCCACAGGGGGCAGATAGGGACACCCTGGGAGGGGCTCAGCCAGTGTGCGGGGGCCACAGCTGCATCCACAGCTGGCTCCTCAATAAAGCATAGCCTCAGCTCGGCTGTGGATTTGATAACCCCTGGAGGCCCCTCCATGCCCTGGGAGCTCCCTAACATACTTCCCAGTGACTTGGATGTGACTCTCAGTCCCCACAGATGTTCCCTGAGCACCTGTCAGGTGGCAGACCTCTTAGACCCTCCCTTCCCTTCCTTCCTCTGGAACTAGCCCTGCTTCATCATACGGCGACCGAAGGTTCCATTTGAAGCAAGTGGTATTTTCTGATTCCCAGCCTTTTCCCCCAGAATAGAGTCTCAGCTTCTTCTTGGGTCCTAGAGGTTTCAGCAGCCCTCTCCCACCTCCAGAGATCCTCCGGAGATGCTCTGTAGCTCTGCACATTGCCGAGGCTCCTACTCTGTCAGGAGTCACTGGTTCCACAAAATTCCCCCCGTCGAGACTTTCCTTTATTTTTCTTTTTTAGTAAACTGCTATGTTCAAACATAATATATGTACCAAAAAGTACACAAATCCTAAGTATACAGCTTGATTAATTTTCACAAAATGAATATCCATATACACACCAGTCTGTAACCACACCTGGGTCAAGAAACAGAATATTATTAGCCCCTGGAACCAGTCCCCCCCCCCCCCCCGTGCCCTTTCCAGGACTCCCCTCTGAAGGTGATGGCTAGGGGTGCCTGGGTGGCTCAGTTGTTAAGCGTCTGCCTTTGGCTCAGGGCGTGATCCCAGCGTTCTGGGATCAAGCCCCACATCAGGCTCCTCTGCTGGGAGCCTGCTTCTTCCTCTCCCACTCCCCCTGCTTGTCTCTCTCACACTGGCTGTCTCTCTCACTGGCTGTCTCTGTGTCAAATAAATAAATAAATAAAATCTTTAAAAAAAAGTTGAATGTGATGGCGATACTGACTCGCAATGGCAGAGGGTAGTTTTGCCTGCTAAATGGAATCACACAGCATATGATTCAATGAAATGGAATAAAAATGGAATTATACAGTATATGCTCTTTTGTGTCAGGCCCCTTGCACTCCACATTAGGTCTGTGAGATGCATTCAAGGAGCCCTGGGTAGCTGTGGATCATTCAATCTCATTGTCGCAGAGGATTTCATTGAGTGAAGACGCTGCAGCATGTTTCCTGTTCTCTTAACAGGCCTTTGGGTAGTCTCCAGTTTGGAGCTTTTATGAATGGTGTTGATAGGAACTTTCTAACACGTCTTCTGGTGAACATACGGACACATTCATTCAGGATATATCTGCCATGTGGAATTAGTGGAGGGATATGGAATTGCTGAGTCACAGTGCTGTGGCTTTCAACTGGAGTGGATAACGCCAAGCAGTTTTCAAAGAAGTTGTACCAATTCACATTCCCACCAGCAACGCAACAGGGTTCTGGTCGATCCAAATCCTTGCCAAAATACCGGTATTGTCGGTCTGTTTCACATCAGCTTTCCCTTCTTCTTAGATTGCTTTCTTGAGACTGTATTCACATACCATACAACTCACCTATTTGAAGTGTACAGTGGAATGATTTTTCATATCTAATCTACTTTCTGCCTTTATTAGCTTCTCTATTCTGGATATTTCATATTCATGGCATCTTATTAGACGTAGTCTTCTGTGATTGGCTTCTCCAACTTAGCATAATTTTTAGACATTCCCCCACGGTGTAGCATATCTCTCAGTA
Source organism: Ursus arctos (assembly GCF_023065955.2). Lineage (NCBI taxonomy): Eukaryota > Metazoa > Chordata > Mammalia > Carnivora > Ursidae > Ursus > Ursus arctos. The sequence goes on from NW_026622863.1 coordinate 22,174,109, forward strand.
CTTCATTCCTTTTGGCCAGATAGTATTCCATTTTATGGATATACCACATTTTGTTTCCCATTCATCAGTTGACTCATCATTTGGGTTGTTTCTACCTGGTAGCTATTACGAATAATGCTGCTCTAAATGTTTGTGTACAAGTTTTTGTGTGGACATGTTTTTATTTCTCTTGGAAATACACACACACACACACACACACACACACACACACACCCCGCTAGGAGTAAACTTGCTAAGTTATACGGTAACTCTTCTGGTTAATCATTTGAGGACCTGCCAGACTGGTTTCCAAAGTGGCTGCCGCATTTTACATTCCTACCAGAAGTCCGTGAGGATTTAGATTTCTCCATGTCCTCGGCGACATCTGTTATCCGACTTTGGTTTTCCAGCCCCCCGCCCCCAGTGCGTGTGAAATGGCATCTACTTTGGGTTTGATTTGCATTTCCCTGATGGCTAATGATGTTGAACATCTTTCCATGTTTATTGGCCTTTCAAACATATTCCTTGGAAAAATATCTCTTCGTATCCTTTGCCCATTTTCTAATTGTTTGTCTTTTTCTGTTGTTGTTGAGTTGTAAGAGTCCTTTTTACATTCTGAATGCAAGTCCCTTAATGGCTTTATGATTTGCAAATATTTTCTCCTATTCTGGGGCTTGTCTTCACTTTCTTTGTTCTTTTGCACGTGGCTATCCAATTGTCCCAACACCTTTTGTTGAAAAGAACCGTTCTTCCCACCACTGGATGATCTCGGCACCCTTGTCGAAACTCAGCCAAGCATAGATACATGGGTCAATTTATGGACTCTCAATTCTGTTCCATTAATTTCTATGTTTGACCCTCTCTTGATTACCATTTCTTTGTAATAAGTTTTGAAACAGGAAATTATGAATCTTCCTACTTTATTGTTGTTCTTGATTGTTTTGGCTATTCCAGGTTCCTTGCAATTCTGTATGAATTTTAGAATCCACTTGTCAATTTCTACCAAGAAGTCAGATGAGATTTTTATGGGGATGGCACTGAATCTGCAGATCAATCTGGGGAGTGTTATTTAACATACTTCACATACATACTTAACAATATGAAGTCCTTTCATGCATAAACATGGAGTGTTTTCCCATTCGTTTACATCTACTTTATTTTTTTTAATTTGTTGTTTGTTTGTTTTTTTAAGTGGTCTCTAGGCCCAACATGGCGCTTGAACTCACAATGCCAAGGGCAAGAGTCTCATGCTCTACCGACCAAGGCAGCCAGGTGCCCCGATCTACTTTAATTTTTTACGACAATGTTTGGTAGTTTTCAGAGTATAAGTTTTGGACTTCCTCTGTTTGGGAGCCTCCAGCCCATGAAGGGGTCCCAGGAATTATCAAGTCCAGAACTGAGTCTGTGTTTTCTCTTTTTTTTTTTTTTTGAGATTTTATTTATTTATTCGACAGAGATAGAGACAGCCAGCGAGAGAGGGAACACAGGCAGGGGGAGTGGGAGAGGAAGAAGCAGGCTCACAGCGGAGGAGCCTGATGTGGGGCTCAATCCCATGACACCGGGATCACGCCCTGAGCCGAAGGCAGACGCTTTAACCGCTGTGCCACCCAGGCGCCCCATGAGTCTGTTTTCTTGAGCAGCACCCGTAGATGCAGAGGCGGCCAGGCACACTGGCCAAGCTCCTCTTAGTGGGGGTCCTATGTCTATCCACCATCCATGGCTTGGTTTTGGCTACATTCTCCTGGCCTCTAGGCTTTCTCAGTGCTGGTCATCTATGAATCCTTGTTAGCCAGATGGTCCCAGAGATTCCTTAATAGTGCCATCCCGACAAACACACATTCTCCGTGGGTCTGCAGCTACTACCTTTGATACTGTTTGGGACAGAGAAGGGTACCTCCCCCCATGTTTGATATACCCTGGTGAGAATCATCACTGACCGGCTTGGGCACAGGATCTCAGCTCAGTGAGAGGATTCCTTCACCCTCACAGGTACCCTCTACTGCCCCCTGTGGGTGGGAGGTCACATCAGAACGCTGGTAGGTTCAGAACCAGGCCCTCTACCTCCCACCCCAGGCCCAACTGCTAGGTCAGCTCCAAGCAAGTCTCCTCTCTCTGAGACTGTGACTTCACCCTATGCTCTGGCCTCTGAGAACACTCCACCTCACTTGTCAGACATGCCTGTTTATGTGTAAAGTCCAACAGTGGACCAGATGGGGCTTCAGTCTTCCTCCCCCCAAAAAAGAGGATGCTGGGTGACTCAGAACAGAAGCCACCTAGAGCTATGTATCAGAATCACAGATTCTTAGCCCTAAGATAATGTTGCACCAAAGCCACCTGGCTGACCCCACCCCCCATTTGACATCCCCTGTGCCCCACATGAACATTGGATGGAGCCCACGTGAGTCCAGCTCACACTCCTCCCCATATGGATCAGGTGAAAGGTTGTTTCTTCCTCAGGGAGATGTGGCAGGAGTGGAGCAAGGTGTTAGCAGGACCAAACCTTAAGGCCCACCCAGAACTGGCCAAGTTGCGGGGTGCCTGGGTGGCTCAGTCAGTTAAGCGTCTGTCTTTGACTCAGGTCATGATCTCAGGGTCCTGGGACGGAGCCCCATGTCAGGTTCCCTACTGAACAGGGAGTCTGCTTCTCCTTCTCCCTCTGTCCCTCCCCGCACCCCACTTGTGCTCTCTCTTGCTCACTCGCTCTCAAATAAATAATTAAATAAAATATTTAAAAAAGAGAAAAGAACTGGCCAACTTGCTGCACAGCTGAGTGGAGTAATCTATATGTGACTGGCCCCCAGGCCTGGAAGGTAGACCCACAGTCTTGTCTGCCTTCTCTACCACTCTCTTCCCTTGTCCTCCATCCCCTGGCTTCGCCCTTGCTTTGAGTGACACATGCTTAGTGCATTAAGGTAAACCAACCTTGTCAGAGCCTAGGCAGAAGAAACAAGCAGCTCTGTCACCTCCCCTAAACGGGACTCCATACTCTTATTGATACGGCCACACACAACCTGCAGGGGAGGCTGGTAGAGTGAGGTAACGAGAAGGGGAATGTGGTCCAGGAAGAGGGTCATGGTCCAGACCAGATGGAGCTACTGGTAGCCCCTACTTTCTTGGTCCTGCCTTCCTTGTCCTCCCATCCCTAGCCTCTTGAACCCCACACTGATAGCAAACTCTCCACTAATGTTTTTTGTTTGGTTGTTGTTGTTTTGTTTTTGTTTTTTTAAGTAGGCTCCACACACAGCGTGGAGCCCAACGTGGGGCTTGAACTCACAACCCCTAGATCAAGAACTGAGATGAGATTAAGAGGGTCACCCAACTGACTGGGCCACTCAGGCGCTCCCTCCAGTAATGTTGTTAAGGAAAATATGGAAAATACAGACAAATTAAAGAAAAAAATCAAGGTCACTGATGACTCTGCAACTCAGAGGCAACCACTGACACCATTTTGACATTAATCCTTCCTGTTACTTTAGACATATTTGGAGTGTTTTGGTGTGCACTCTCCATGGCTAATATGTAATTTCAAATTCTGCCCTTTTCAAGTTATTAAACCACATCAGCCTTTTCCTAAGTACTGGTGACAACAGCTGACATAATGGGTTTTCCCTGTTTTAAATGCCTTCCCTACATTAGCCTATTTAACCCTCACCACAACTGTATGAGTTAAGTACTACTCTTATGCTGATTTTACAGACGGAGTAACTGAGGTTCAGAGAAGGTAAGTGATTTTCCCAAGGTCACACAGCTTATGAATGGCAGTGCTGGAATTCAAACCCAGCAGCCTGGCTCAGAACCTCCACATTAAGCCATCTGCTGCTATAAAGTCTTATAGAACAAGCCATTACTGACCATGTAACATATATGATATAATGTAGATATAACATCCCTTCCTCACCCATCCCTCTGGTCACGTTGGGGTGAGACTGCTGCCAACAAGGCTACAGGACACTCATCACATGCACAATTTTTTTAAAGATTTTATTTTTAGTTATTTGAGAGAGAGACAGCACAAACAGGGGGAGGGACAGAGGGTAAGGGAGAAGCAGGCTCCCCACTGAGCAAGGAGCCCAACTTTTTGCTGCCTGCAGCTGGAGATGTAAGGGTGTGCTCAATCACACCAATTCAAATGCTATTCCCAAAACCAGATGCAGCAACATCTCCCAGAGGTGTTTGTAAATCTACTTTCCTGACGCAACCCTGAGATTCTCATTCAGAGGTTGGGCCTAGGAACCTGGGTTCTAACAATGATTTCCCCCACATGATTCCGATACACAGCCAAATTCAGGGATACCTGGATCATATTTGCTTTCTCTCATTTGCAGAGTGAGCCCCAGGGGACCAGGGGACAGAACAATTCAGTTTTGATAAAGGAAAGGAAGAAATGACAAGGGTGCTTCAGGAAAGGGCAACAGATGTGAGGCCTAAGTGATGACTGGCAACGGGAGTGGGGCAGGATGAGAGCCCAGAAGAGGAGGAAGTGCCCATAGGTAGAGGTCAAATTCAACTTGGTCTAGTTCATATTTAGTCCAAGAGCTGGGTAAGGTGTAGATCTACTTGTAGTGCATCCGTGTGCCTGTGTGTAATATGGGAATGTATGCCACAGTATGGTTACATACTGTAATCTTTATATGACACTTCTTACATACATACGCATGCATGCATACGGGTGTGCATTTAGCTCTTGTATTTCTGCATGTTCATTGTACATGAGCTGAACTTATATGTGTCTATGTATGTATAGATTTGTATGTACATGTGAGTATTAATGTAAGTAGACATATGAATGAGAATGCCTACATGTGTGATGCCAGGTAAATGTTAGCAATAAGAAAGAGGTATGGTAATAGCAATATCAGACAAGTAGAATCAAAATAAATGACACAATGATATTGACATTAAATGATACATTAAATGACAGAAAATAATTTATATAACAGACATGAACCTTTATGCACCTACCAACATAGTGTTGAAATCTTAAATCAAATAATGAGAGAGAAAAATACTGAGAGAAACACAGAAAAAGTGGGCAAATACGCAACTGTGAAAAGCTTCAAGCTATGACTGATGCTATGGCAGATGGGCCAGAGTTCTTTCAGGCGCCACAGTGATCCTTCTCCTTTCTTCCTAGGTACCCTGCACACCAAGGAACCTCTAGTGGTTACCAAATATGGGACATTCTAAGGAAAATAGATGCACGTGGGAAGGCACCAATCACTGTCTTCCTAGGAGTCTCCTTCTCCAAACCTCTTGTGGGTGCCTGCAGGTTTCCTGCCCCAGGGCCCCCAGAATCCTGGGAAGGAATCAGAAATGCCACCACCTATGCCCCTGCATAAGAGCCAAAGGACTACTTGTCTGGGAAGTGGGCAAACCCTAAGGAGCGCAGTGGACCTATGCCTGCCTCTGGGTCAGGGTTTGAACAACTCACTGAAAAGAGTACACTGTGTGGCCATAAGCGGGCCAGGGCCCCGTTCTGGGCCTCAGTTTCCAAACCTATATAATGAAGTAATTGGCCCAGGTGGTGTTTAAGGCACTGATAATTCTGTTCTTGGCTCTCTCACAGGAGAGCTCCAGGTAAGAAGGAGGTGCTCACTGATGTGCCCTGGGACCTTCTGGGAAGCTGAGTTCTCCTAAAAATGTGTGAGGAGCAGTCCGTCCTTCCTTCCTTCCTTCCTTCCTTCCTTCCTTCCTTCCTTCCTCTCTCTCTCTCTCTCTCTCTCTCACACACACACACACACACACACACACACACACACACCATACTCAGTTAACCCTGAGCTCTTCCCTCTCACTTAGGGCTTAAGCCCAAGGACAAGTCCACATGGGACATCCAGCCCTTCGCTGCAGAAGGAACTCCAAGATGGAGAGGTCACAGGCTAAGGTTCAGTTTCAATGTCCCAGAATCTTAATGCAACCTCTAGCAGGGCTCAAACCCTGAGTCACATGAGCATGGTGAGATAATGACTGCCCTTTGAAGCTCTGGGCTTGGGAATTTACCCAGAACAAATGTGTTTATTATTTACTCAGACCACTGAGTAACCCACTGTCCAGAATATTCTGTGGCAATCATTAACAATCAGCTGGATAAAGCACTGGGTTTAGAAAAATGTCTACTGTAGGAACCTGGGTGTCAGCTGATATTAAAAACTACAACCACCGGCGTGCCTGGGTGGCTCAGAGGGTTGAGCGTCTGACTCTTGATTTCAGCTCAGATCAAGATCTCAGGGTTGTAAGATCAAGCCCTGCACTGGACTGCACGCTGGGCTCTGCGCTGGGTGTGGAGCCCGCTTAAGATTTTCTCTCTCCGTCTCCCTCTGCCCCTCCCCCATCCCACACACCACAGGTACGTGCGCTCTCTCTCTCTCTCTCTCTCTCTCTCTCAAAAAAAAAAAAAGTGGAGGGGGTGCCTGGGTGGCTTAGTCGGTTGAGCAACCAACTTTTGGATTTGACTCAGGTCATGATCTTGGGATCGTAAGATCAGGCCCGCCAAGAGCTCTGCACTCAGTGTGGATTCTGCTTGAGAGTCTCTCTCCCTCTGCCCCTTCCCCTGCTCATGTGCATTCTCTCTTCTCTCTTTCAAATAAATAAATAAATCTTTTTAAAAAAAGAATGTTAAAAAAAAAAACCTACAACTACCAGCCTGGGTGTCTAATTGTTGAGAACAGGGCATCCACTGTTAGAACATGAATGGCTGTTACTAGAATGCTGGGGTGTTAGTCATTAGAACAATGACCACCACTGAGAGAAGCCCAGACATTCTGAACACTCTGTGATTGTTATTTGGAATCCCATGGGTCAGGTGATAGAACATGGGATAGCCATTACTAGGGCCCCAAGGATCAGGGGTTTAGAGATTGGGGTATCCATGGCATCGAAGTCTGGGTGTCAGTTGTTGGAACATTGGCCATGAGCTGTCAGACAATAGCTGTTTGGAACACAGAGTGTCAGGTACAAGAATTTGTGGATGGCTTAGAACAGACTACAGGGTGGTAGTTAAGAGGGGAAGAAGACTAGTGACTAGTTTGGATAATGACTAGTTTGGGGCCAGAGCAGCAAGGGAACAAGCAGAGAATGGAGCAGAATAGGCAGTCAAGGTCTCCTGTAGCCAGTCAGATGGGCCCAGCTCCAACTATTGAGAACAGCCACTCCCAGGGCTGGGCCAGCAGGGAGAAAAGGTGAGGTGGCCCAAGAGCCAAGCTCCACAAATGTCCACATGGGTGCCAGGACTCAGATAAATCCTCTTCCATCCTTGCCCCTGGGGAGTGCCTGGTTGCTTGGGGAGAAAAACAACCAAATGAAACAATTCCAACCCAGTACTATAGTCAACACGCATAGAGCTTTGCAGCTTTGCGGAAGCACAGAGGGAAGTGCCCAGCAGAGGGGGCACCACTTGAGGGGGGGGGGGCTTAAACATGAGTAGGAGTTTGCCAGGCAGAGGAGAAAGCATTTGGCAGAGGGGACAGAGCAAAAGGGCTTAGAGGTAGGGAGGCAAGGGTCTATGTGTATCTGGAGGAAAGGGTGGCCAGAAGACAGCTAGATGGAGAGGGCCTGGGGCAGTGCAAGTGAATCTGGATCTTATCCTGAGCAGGGGCGGGGGCGGGGGGGGGTGATTTTTAAGGAGGGGAGCGGAAAGGTCAGGTTTTTGTTTTCTATCAATCCTCTGTGGAGGATGAGTTGGAAGGGATGTAAAGAGGGTGGGGCAGTGTCCTGGCCAGAGGTGGTAATGGCCTTTGCAGGGCAGCAGCTCTGGAACAGAGGAGGAGGCCTATTTAAGAGCTGTTTGGAAGGCAGAACAGAGACTGAGGGGAAGGAGAGGACATGAAAGACAGAGAGGTGCCCAGGGCACCCAGGTTTCTAGCTTGACGGCACCAACAGGGTCTCCAACAGGAGCAGAGAACCTCTCCCCACACAGACTCATGAGGCCAGGCTCAAAGCAGAGGGGTGGATCTTGGGCAGGCCAAGCTGCCTCCCACCCCTGGACCCTATGGCTAGTGAAAGCCACTCACATACAGGCAGATAGCCGCGCACGCGCGCGCACACACACACACACACACACACACACGGCCTAAATTTTGCTTTTGGTTCTATTCCCTCAACTGCAGGAACTGGGTTTGCAACCATTCTCCCCTTTATGGGCATCACACTGAGCCCAAATTCATATCGTGCCCGCAGGGATCTTCAGGACGCCTGGGGCAGAACGCCTCCATGTATCTCAACACGCGAAAACAATACAAGTGGCTGAGCTTCAGCGAGGACGTTCCGTACCTGAACGTGCACGCGGCAGTGCGTGCGCGTGGGGACGCTCTGCGGCCGCTGAGTATTCACGTTCATCTGTGCGCCGCCGGGCTCAGCCACTCCACCGCCACCCCCCCACCTTCCGCTCAGGCCTCGGCTTTCCACGCCCGGGTGATAGTCCGGTTCCCAGGAGGCGCCTGCCTCGTGGGCTCCGCTTCCATATGCGATGCCTCCGAACTCGCCGCCCGCGAGAAAGTGCTGCTCATGCTGCTGCAGCCATAGGCTCGGCATCCTGGGCTTCCTGAGGTAGGCGGGGCCGGGGACCTGCACGGGGGACCAGGGACCTGGCTTCCTCCGGACTCAGGGCAAAGGAGGCGTGGACAGGGTGGAAGGATAGGGGAGGGGGATGTGGGGGCATGGCTGCAAGAGGTGCGTGCAGGAGTGCCGCCTAACTTCGGCCGACCCTCCATACTGCGACGGAAAGGGACCTAACTCTAGGGAAAGAGGGATAGTCCCAAGACCAGGTGTCTTAGGGACGCGGCGAGGCGAGGCCAGGCAGAACCAGGCAGAATCCCCGGAGCAACCAGGCGGTCGGGGTTCCGGACGCTGATTATAAGCACCGCACTCCCAGCGCAGGCGACAGGCAGGCCGGCGGGAACTGGGCGCTGCTGGACCAGGTGGCGGCTCAGGGCTGGGTACAAAAAAATATCGCAGCCTTCGGTGGAGACCCAGGCTGTGTAACCCTGTTTGGCCAGTCTTCGGGGGCCATGTGTATCTCGGGACTGGTGAGTGCAGTGCCTGGACAGACGCAGCACAGACTCAGTTCCGCGCGTTCCCATGAGTGCATCCTTCACCGCACAGACCCACGTGCAGATGTAAGTGTACAGGACCATTCCGGTCCACAGACCTGCCCTCGCCCCTGCCAAGGGTACCACTCCGCCCAGGGGTAGCACTGATGAGAAAACCAAGCCAGTCCCAGGGAGGACAATGCTGAAAGTAGGGATACTCATTCAGTCCGTGGTGGGCCAGAAAGATCACCCGGCACCTCCTGCCTCCCTACCTCCTACCAAAGCTCTATCCGAACAGAGTGCACCATCTGCCCTATGGGCAAGGCTGGGGCCCAGACCAGGCCTGGGAGTCAGGGGCCTGGGTTGGAGACTGTGGGGCAAACACTGACCTGGAGTGTGCCTGGAGTGTGGGTGTAAGGTCAGGTACCCTCTGAGGGCTACATTTGGGAGGTGACATGGGACCACATCGCACAGGGCTTTACCTGCCACAGTGATAATACTGAAATGCTTGAACACTTTCTATGTGCCAGACACTGTTCTAAGCCCTTGTATTTATTCATTTATTTCCCTCAACAATCCAGAAAGAGAAGTATCCTTTCTACAGTTCTACAAAAAGAGAAGTTTTCTCCATTCTGCAGATGAAGAAATTGAGCCCAGAAAAGTTAAGCAGCCTTATTCAAAATACATTGGAGAGCAGAGAAAGATTTGAGGCAGGGAAGTGACACAGCCAAGTGTGTGTTTAGAGAGATGGCTCAGTGAGCTGAACTGGGTTGGGAAGAAGTAAGAGCAGAGGCCTGGAGGCCAACTGGAAGGGGAGGTGGGGTATATCCCAGAGGAGATGATGAGGGCTGGCTCTGAAACAGAAGCAGGAAGAATGGAAAGTGGAAGGTCACTGCAGAGGGATGCAGGAGGTCAGATGGACAGGATGGGGCAGCTGAGTAGACGGGTTGGCAGAGGTGATAGGAAAGGCCCCTAGGGCTGAGTGGATAGTGTGGGGTGAGGGATGCCACCTCTCCATTGAACGATGCTAAGGAGCTACGCAATTCCTAATCTAGAATGTTCCCGAAAATGAAAGCCTTTCAGTATGGAAGCAATAGTGGAAGGAGCAGGGTGGGATGTTAGCATGACAGGTCTGTCCCATGACCACACTCTTCATTCACTCATGCATTCATAATGCTCTGTTTTTTGCAGCCCTATATTGGGAGCTGGAATTCAAGAATCTTGCAGACATGACCTTCATCCTCCAGCAGCTTGTTAATGTTATAACAAAAACATTAAGTTGCTGTACTGGGGGGAGCAGAAGATACTATGAGCGCACACAGGAGGTGTCTGACTGAGCCTGGAGGGGCAGGAGGAGCTTCCTGGCAGAGGTGACATCTGGGCTGAGCTTTGGCTAGCCTTGTGACTAGTCTCTCATCTCCACATTCTCTCTCCTTTCTATCCATCTCCCTTATGACACTCAAGAGATCTTTCTGAAATACCATCAGACCAAGTCACTTACCTGCTTAGAACTCTTCATGGCTTCCCTCTGCCCCCAGACTAAAGTCCCAACCCCTTAGCCTCTTGGCATGAAAATCTTCAAAATCTTTACTGTGTCATCTCTCCACATCCATCCTCTTCACACACCCCACATTTTTCTTGTAACTTTACACTCGTGCTTCCTCCAAAAGCCCTGGTCCTTCGTACCTCCAATGCTTTGCACATACTGTTCCCTCCTGGAAGGGCCTGGAAGGCCCTTACCACCACATACTCTTCTATTTTTCTTAAAGGTCTAAATATCATCTCTGTAAAGAATTCTTGGACCCCAACTTCCAAAGGGAAGGTGACTCAGGGTAGGGTAAGAGAAGGAGGCAGGGTGAAGACGAGCATGAACAATCCTCTTTCCTTCCTCCTTCTGGGCAGAAACCCCAATGGTGGGAAGTTGCCCTACTGGCCACACTACAACAAGGAGGAGAAGTACCTGCAAGTGGATTTCACCACAAGGGTGGGTGTGAAGCTCAGGGAGGAGAAGATGGCCTTTTGGATGAGACTGCACCAGCATTAAGGACCTGAGAAGCAGAGACATTTTTGAGGGTGGTTATGCAGGGAGGGAGCCTAACAGATTGTCCCACCACCTAAGCCTTGGGGAGACTGACCATGGACACACCTGAGACAAGCATCCTGCCTTCCCCAATGTAAGACCTGCAGAGGCTCCCTCCTATCTCCAGGCCAGAGCTAGAGCCTTAGCCTCTTGTTTGGGGCCCTGCACTACCCTCTTCAGCCTGACATCCCATGATGCCCCCCTGTCTCACTGAAGTCATCAGGTTGGGCCAGGTCCTTTTCCTGCTACGCTGTGCCCAGCTACCCAGCCTCAAGGGCTGGGCAAACCTACTCTTCCTTCTCCAAATCTTCCCACCCTTCAAGGTCGACTAGAATCCACTTCTTTTGAGAAATCCACCCAGACTGCCACTGCCCCTAGCACTGCACCCAGCTTGTCATTTTCCAGTCATCCTGCTCAACCTTGTGCCTGTTCACATCACATTGGCCTGAGGCCTTGGGCAGGTTACTTGTTACGTGGAGTGAAGCTTAGATAGCTTAGGATCTTCTCTCCCTCCCCTACTTGCCTCCCCTCAAGGTCCCTCCAAAGCCTGGACAAAGGGATGGTCCTCAATAAAAACATGTTGACTTCACCTGAATTTCTCCATCTGTAAAATGGTTGAGTGAAACAGATGGCATCTTGATTTGAGCCCTCAGAGGAAGGGTGTGTTGCTGCCTGCTCCTCTTTGGGCTGAGCCTGCTTTGCTACACTCAGTGACGGGGGCTGTGGCAATTTGCCTGGGTGGCAAAACACCTGGCTTTTTTCTTCATTGTCTCAAGTGTGCCCCTCAAGGACACCCATACTCCATGTTCACTTGTCCATGGGTTTCGGTCTTGGTGCCACATCCAGACTCCTCACTCTGGCCTCTCCTACAACTCGACCTGGGCACACCCCAGCCTGTACCACAAGTTTTTTTGGTTTAGTTTAGGCTTTTTTTTTTTTTTTTGGTAAAATATATATAACATAAAATTTACCATTTCAGTCACATTTAAATGCCTGATTCAATGGTATTAAATACATTCATGTTGTTATGTAGCCATTGCCACCATCCACCTCCAGAATTTTTTCATCATCCCAAACTGAAACCGTATATCCATTAAACAGTAACTCCCTATTTCTTCTCATCCCCAGACCCTGGTACCCACTATTCTACTTTTTATCCTGTGAATTTGACTATCCCAGGTACCTCACAGAAGTGGAATCATACAATATTTGTCCTTTTGTGTCTGGCTTATTTTGCTTAGCATACTGTCTTCAGAATGCATCCATGTTGTAGCATGGATCAGAATTTCATACCTTTTTAAGACTGAATAATATTCCATATTTTGTTTATCAGTTTATCTGTTGATGGACCTTTGGTCTGTCTCCACCTTTTGGCTATTGTGAATAATGCTCCTATGAACAATAGTGTAGCGTCCCACAGGTTTTATGCCCCAAACTACAATGTTGCTTAGTCTCTATTCCTAGGGCTTCCTGAGTTCCTGAGAGAACTAGAAGCTGCAGAGAGAGGTGGGGGGCAGGGGCCCCCAATCTTCCATGCCCCAGCATCTAAGCCCCAAAAACAAAGGGATGGTTGGATGAGGGGGACAAAAACCCCTTTCACGCAAATGTTTATCTTCACAACAACACTGTCATGGATTTTATTACCCCTATTTTACAGATAAGGAAACTGAGACACAAGACATAAAAGGCCTTGCTTAAGGTCATGACCTAGCAGTGGCCGAGTGGGAATTTGATACAGGCCTGTCTGACTCACCCTGCCACCTCCATCCATACTGAAGCAATCCCTGAGGGAGGATGGCCCCCAGAGGAGGTGTGGCAGCTCTACTATCAGGGGAGGCATAGGCAGCAGAACATCCCTGCCCACCTCTAACCAGGGGACAGTCAACCAAATAGCCATTCAGTGGGACCCTGAGTGACAGCCAGGAGCTCAGCCCCCTGGAAGGTGGTCCTGGCCAACATGTGCAGAACTCAGCAGGGACTAGCTGGGCTTGATTCACCTCAGTGCCTACAGGATACCCTGACCCGGAGGTCTGAAGGTCTGACTGCAGGTTGGTCCAGGCCTCCTTCTGAGGGTCCCTCTGTTCCCTCCTCAGGCTCTCTCAGATGTCTGGGGAAGGAACCTTCTCCAAAGAGCCATCTGCCCAGAGGCTGTTATCTCCCAAATCAGAGGGTGTGCCTCTGAGGAGGAACTAGGGTTCAGTCAGGGCTCAGCCAAGCTGCAGCAGATGCCAGGCTCATAAAGGACTCCCCAGGATAGCCTAGCACCTTCTCTCAGAATTGGAGCCTGGAGGAATTCCAGGGGTCAGCTAGGATGGTGGGTTGGCCCCCTGCCTCCCACAGCCCCTGCCCCACACCCACCCTGTCCTCTCGGGAAGATGCCCCTCTTCTTGTCTGCTCCTCCTGGGGTGGCACCACTGGATGAGGGAGGCAGGGAAGGCTACCTACTGGCCTGCGTCCACCTCGGCTTCTTGGCTTCACCCGAGTCTCCGACGGCCACCCAGAGTTGTTCCTGAAGTCCCTGCCAGGCCCCATCCCACAGGGAGCGGTTCCCAGATCTTTGGGAAGGCCCCAGGGCCCTCAAGTGGCCTTTCCCCGGGTTTACGGCGGCGTGCCAGGGCGGCCGCGAGGAAGGAGGCGCACCGGCGCGAAGCCGGCGTAGACACGGCGCGCACACACGGCTTCCGCCAGCCGCGCTGCTCAGCTCGGGGTTGGCCTCACGCCCCGCTCCGGAAGCGGCGCCCAGTCCTCGGCTCCCCGGCCTGCCGCCACCCGGCGAAGCAGCAATTACCGGCTAAGGCGGCGAAGGGAGGGCCAGTTAGTGCGGGAGACACGGCGCGTCCGCGGTGCCCGCAGCCCCCACAGGGCCGCCGCCGCCGCCTTCGGGGCCCGGCAGACAGCGCCGGCGGCCTGGGAGCCCCGGGGGACCCGCCGTCCCGCCTCCCGCCAGCGGCAGTGATGGATCCAGTCGCCTGGCGCGGGGCCAGAGCCCGGGCGGCGGGCGCCGGGAGCTGAAACTCGCCGCCGTGGGGGCGTGAGGAGGGTTGTTGGTGGCGGGCAGCGAAACGGGGCCTCCCTCCCTGGGAGGGCTCCAGCGCCCCTGACTGCCCATGCCCAGGCGCCAGCCAGCAGTCGCCCGGCCGGCGGGCCCCAGTCTTAGGCAGGCGACCGCGGCGTTCCGGGCGGGGGTGCGTTCTGCCCAAGCCCCTTGTGGTCTCGTGGTTCTCCTGGCTTCAGGCTCTCCACGGGCCCGCTTGGGCTGGCCCTGCCTACAGCAGTCCCGTGCTGGTGGCCGTGGAAGCCCATGCTGGCTAGTGCGCCTGTGGCTGGGAGGTGGGCAGGAGTTTGGGTGAGCAGCACAGGGCCACAGGCGCTCATCACCCGTGAATGAATCATGAACTTCCTCCCCTGGGTCCCGTGCTGTGACTGGCCGCCTGTGGGTTCTAGGAGACCCAAAAGGGATCAATCCTGCTCTAGGGGCCTTGCCGGGATCCCAAGCTTATGGAAGCTATGAGGTCCAGGGAGGCATCCGGCGAAGGAAAGGGGCTGGAAGAGGAGCAGTAGGGTCAGGTGCCACGACTTCAAGGCTTCACCTTCCCCAACTGACCCCTTTCCAGCCCAAGCTGGACACACTGGAGCGTGTAGTGAGGGACAAGGTAAGCCTATGCCCAAGATACATTGGATGAGGCTGAAGTTTCTAGAAGGGAAGATGCAGTGGGGGAGGATTCAGGAGGAAGGTTCACAATTCTCTTTCTCCCATCAGTGCCACAAGGGGCTGGGTTAAAGGTGCTGAGGCTCCTGACCAGTGCTGGACGCAGGGGCACGGGGTTCAGACTGGCCTTTTCTCTGTGCCCTCTGCCCCCAGCCCTCTCAAGTCTGGCCCTGATAGGAAGGGTCTGGCAACCTGCTGTGTGCCCTGAAGGGCAACCTGCTGTGAGGGAGAGGACATCACTTTTCTAAAGGAGTCAGAACACCCCTTTCCATATGCCAAATTCATTAACTGTGTGGCGAGAGAAAACACAGGTGAGAAATTGGCATATGGGGTCTGGGTGAGGAAGGGATGTAGTGACAAAGACACCACCTTGAGTCCTTCATGAAATGAGGTAGAAATATATTAAAGTATGTGGGGCGCCTGGGTAGCTCAGTCGCTGGGCGTCTGCCTTCGGCTCAGGGCGTGGTTCCGGAGTCTTGGGATCAAGCCCCGCGTCGGGCTCTTCCGCTGGGAGCCTGCTTCTTCCTCTCCCAATCCCCCTGCTTGTGTTCCCTCTCTCACTGGCTGTTTCTCTCTCTCTGTCAAATAAATAAATAAAATCTTAAAAAATATATATATTAAAGCATGAGGTAAGGAACAGCCAGGTAAAAGAGACAGTAGAACAATCCACCAAGAAAGTCAAGGGGTGGAGGGAAGAAACAGAAGCAGGTGGACACACACCCAGACAGGCAAATGGACAGAGAGCCAGGGCAGTGCTGAGGCTGTTCAGGCTGGAAAAGAGAAGTACCTGGATACTCAGACGGTGGCAGTAGGCAGGGATCTGTTTCTCATTCCAGTTGACTGGGATAAGTGGATGATAGAAAGGGTCAGCTGGAAAGGCTGTGGGAGCACAGTGGAGATGCTGACAGAACTTGGGTAAGTTGGTGAGTCAGAGAAGTCTTCTAAAGGAGCATCTGAAAGGACCAGTAGGAGAGAGTGGAGGGTATGGAGGCAGCAAGGGAGGGGAAGCTATGTCAGCTAGAGGGCACAGCAGGAGAAAAGGCCTAGAGATAGGAATTAGCCTGTTCCATCCCAGCAGCTCGTGTCAGTGTGGCCCTACGGGAAGGCTACGAGGGGAAACAGGGCCTAGAGCTAGGGCACCAGGTTTGTAAGTCTGGGAGGGAGCATGGACTCTACCTTGAGGCACTGGGGAGCCATGGGAGGGAAATGTCCTCATCAGACTTACCTTGCAGAAGGATCTTTGAGATTACAGAATACAGAGGAACTGACGAAGGAGAGAGTAGAATTGGAGAAACCAGGGGAGGGCAATGCAGAACTAGACAATGAGTCTTTCATGGAAGACAGCAAGCAAGTTCATAAAGCAGATGGACAGAAGGTGACGGAAGGAGAGGTAGAAGCTGAGAGAGACTCCTAGATGTCCTGTTGTTCCAAGGAGCTTTAGACAAAAACAGGAGGCCAGCTCTGACCACTCCCCCTCCCCCACCCACCAGATGGCTCCTGGGGTACTCTGGCTGAGAGCTCTCCCACCCAGCCCAGCCTGGGAACTCATCACCCCTTCCCAGGGCCTGGGGGACCTTCCAGATCCAGGAAAAACCCCAAGGGGATGTCCTGTCCAGGGTGGGGACATAGGCCGGGCCATGTTGCTGGGGTAGCCCCTTCTTTCCCCCTCTCCTCCATGGAAGGCTGATAAGGACAGGACTCTAGCCTCCACTACTGACTCTCTAAAATCACAATAAGTCCATGGCCATAAGGAATTGGGTTTGGGCCCATTGGTCTATGGGGCAAATGGGAAGGGGAGGAGGACCCATTTGAAGCCTGAAAGAACTCAAGATCAGATGGTCTCGGGGCGCCTGGGTGGCACAGCGGTTAAGCGTCTGCCTTCAGCTCAGGGCGTGATCCTGGCATTATGGGATCCAGCCCCACGTCAGGCTCTTCCACCGGAGCCTGCTTCTTCCTCTCCCACTCCCCCTGCCTGTGTTCCCTCTCTCGCTGGCTGTCTCTATCTCTGTCAAATAAATAAATAAATAAAATCTTAAAAAAAAAATCAGATGGTCTCACAGAGCAGAGTTCAGCATGCCTCTTTTCCAGATGAATTTGGAAACTGAATATTCCTGTCTGGGCCTGTTCTTCTGTGTGTGTCCTCAGGCAAGCCACTTGCCTCTCGGCCTGGTTCTCCTCATCTGTGCATCTGGGAACAATCTCAGTAGGACCCTACTCCAGCCCCAGTCCCCTCTAGCTGTGGTTCAGGACCATCCATTCCCAGCTTTTAGCCACAGGTGCCGGTGGAAGAGCATGCCAGTGACCTCAACAAGGAGCCATTACATTATGGATCTACTGTTACAGAGCAAGAACCTTTTTGAGGGGGAGCCTGAAAGTGGAAGAAAAGCCTTTCAGGAAATTAGCATCAGTGGCAGAAAAATTCATCAAAAGCTGGTGGAGGCGCCTGTGGCTGATTTATGTCTCTTAACTAAGGAGCAGCTCTTCTGGCCTGGAGGAAGGACTTAGCCTCCAGGTCCTTCCAGAGACCCCAGATCCAAGACTCTAAAACTCTGGCTCTGTTGCTGGGCCTCTCAGCATCTGCCAGGAACATCACTTTCAGTTTGCTACTCCTGAAACATGGAACTCTGCTGTGCTAGGAAAGGCCACTGATGGGCAGGGATCTTGAGGGTTTTTGTTTTGTTTTGTTTTGTTTAAAGATTTTATTTATTTATTGGACACAGAGAGAGACAGCCAGCGAAAGAGAGAACACAAGCAGGGGGAGTGGGAGAGGAAGAAGCAGGCTCCTCGTGGAGGAGCCCAATGCGGGGCTCGATCCCAGGACTCTGGGATCACACCCTGAGCTGAAGGCAGACACTTAACGACTGAGCCACCCAGGCGCCCCCAGGGATCTTGAGTTTTAATACAACTGTTCCTCTGCTGTGTGACCTCAGACATTCAGTTGGCCTCTCTGATCCTCCCTGTCAGGAGAAATCCTGACTGCCTAGCTTCTAGGCAACCAATACATCTACAACACTCAGCACATCTGGGAAAAGAATAATTTTTTCAAAGATGGAGGATGCAAACATACCCAAACAGCTGTTGGTAATGGGACTTTAATGTGAGAAGCAGGGAAACAGCCAGGAACCCATTGTGCTGGGTGGCACAGGCCTCCCTCCCACAGTGCCCAGGTAGGGCAGACAGAAGAGCTATTGCAGCATGCACCTCCAGGGGGCACCGCTTACCTGGTTTACCATGTGATTGAGAGCCTGGCAGGAACCTGAGCTCCAGCCCTGCCCCTTCTGGGCTTGCACTTACACACACCCTTACCTTACACCACACTTGCCTCTGACTGGGGGACTGCTTGGTCACCACCTAACCAAAGCAGCCATGTTGGGCAGTCTTTGCAGCCCAATGGACTCCCCCCAGCCCCTCCTCCGCTGCCTTCAGGTCCCAGAGCTGGTCCAGCCAAGTCAGTCGATGCTAAAAGCAGGATCCTTTGAAAGAGCTAGGGACATAGCAGCCCCCAGAGCCTCAGGGAATCCCTTCCAGGGCCATACCCTGATTCTGTCATTGCCCCTCCCCTGGCTCAGCTACAAAAGGAGGCAAGCCTCAGGCAGCTACTCTATGCTACAGAAGAGCAAGTGCTCCTTTTCAGGAGTTCCTTTTCAGGCCCCTTCTCACCTCATTTTATGCTATTTTAACCAGATTGTATGAACTCGATTGTTATCCTGGGCTTCCCTTGATTGCCAACATTTATA
Organism: Ursus arctos; assembly: GCF_023065955.2. Classification (NCBI taxonomy): domain Eukaryota; kingdom Metazoa; phylum Chordata; class Mammalia; order Carnivora; family Ursidae; genus Ursus; species Ursus arctos. The sequence continues at coordinate 22,192,640 of NW_026622863.1, forward strand.
GTTGGATTTGTATCAAAGTATAGAGTTGTAAACATCCTAGAATTTCAGAGCCAGAAGGGACCTTTAAGATTGTCATAGCCACCATTCTTTGAGAGCTTGTAACTTTGGCCAGGCACTAACCCAGGTACCATCTGGTGTTTTTGCCTGCCCAATACATCCATTCCTGCAATATTACCCTCTCGACACCAATTCAATGGGATGAGCAGGTAACTCAAACTATTAAAGCCTATTAAAGTCAACCCAAGATTTTTGTAGGAATATCAGGAAAGAGCAGACCTCACCATTGGAGTGTAAGTCAGCACGTGAATAAAAGTAAAACAGAAAAACAGAACCAAGAGACCAAGAGAGACAGAGACACAGACAGATTTCTGGTGCCAGTACTTGAAGAGCTAGGGGTCCAGCCATCCCTGAAGTCACATATACACCCAGAGTTTTCAGCTAAATGAGCTAATACATTCCCTTTTTTGTGTAAGCCAATTTTTTAAAAAGATTTATTTATTTATCGGGGGTGGGGGCAAGCAGAGGGAGAGGGAGAGGAAAACCCAAGCAGACTCCATGCTAAGTGCAGAGCCTGATGTGGGCTCAGTCCCACAACCCTGAGATCACAACCTGAGCCGAAACCAAGAGTCAGATGCTTAACTGAGTGTGCCACCCAGGCACCCCTGTGTAAGGTAATTTTAACTGGGTTTCTGTCACTTGAAACCAAAACAGTCCTGACAGATACAAGTAGATGTCTTTGTTCTCAATTTATAGATCAAAAAGCTGAGTATCCAGCTAGCTCTGGGATCTCAGACAAGTCACCAAAGCTCTCTGACATCCGGTTACTCTAACAAAGAATAGAGACTGAATTTCTTTAACTTCAGGACACCTTTGCTCTTCTGGGATCTCTCTCTGTATGTCTATCTGTCCATATGCCCTTAAATGAGACAGTCACTTGTTCTGAGTCCCAATTTTCTGACCTGTAAAATAGGACAGTAATTCCTTCCCTCCTTACTCTGAAGGAGTTTGGGAAAGTCTAACGAGAGAGTGTTTGGAAATTTACTTTTACTAAAGCAAATGTTATATAGTGTCCATATTTTACAGATGAGGAATCTCAACTCATACCAGACAACCACTGTTGTCCCCAAATGGCTCATGTCTCTTCCAAAACAATTTTTAAAAGGATTTTAAAAATAAAACTTAACTGGGGCACTTGGCTGGCTCAGTCAGTGGAGTATGTGACTCCTGATCTCCAGGTTGTAAGTTTGAGCCCCACGTTGGGTGTAGAGATTACTTAAAGATAAAATCTTTAGGGCACCTGGGTGGCTCAGTCAGTTACACATCTGCCTTCAGCTCAGGTCATGATCCCAGGGTCCTAAGGTTGAGCCCCGCATCAGGCTCCCTGCTCAGTGGGGAGTCTGCTTCTCCCTCTACTCCTCCTCCCTACTCTTGCTCTCTCTCATGTTCTCTCTCAGATAAACAAATGAAACCTTTTTAAAAAAAAATATTTAAATAAATAAATAAATAAATAAATAAATAAATAAATAAAAACTTAACAAGACCGTAAAACACATTTATAAAGTGACCTCCCCATAGCGCCTCATGGGCCAGAATCTAAGTCAGGTCAGACCCAGGTATACTAAGGGAAATGGCACTGGGTGAAGCTCTGTCGGGAATAACTTCATCACTGTCACAGGTCAAGTTCTCTAGAAAGTTTTGCTAGCAAGATGTTTATTAAGGAGTGCCCTTGGGATCAAAACGTGTTTATGGGAGAGGTAAAAAGCAGAATTGGATAGAGGAAGAAGTCAAGCTATACTGCAGCCCAACAACAGAGTCAGGTGACTCCACAGGGAGCTCTAGAACTCACATGGCCCATCATCATTGCTTTGCTGGACCTTTATACACCCATCACCAGTCATTGGATATAAGCTGCCCAGGAAGGAAGAATGACTTGCAGGTAGCTCTCTGGAGCTCAGGGAATCCCAGAAAGGACTGAGAACAATCCCAGCTGCTCAGGTAACAAGTCCTTCACTGAAGAGGGATCTAGGTGGCTCATCTCTGTGTCCATCTCAATCACCAACACTACCTAAGCTGCAAGGCATCCTGGGAGCTCCCCTGGAGCAGGAGGAGCAAGCTTCCCTAGAATCAAGTGGGCTAGGGAAGCTATCAGTGGTGCCTTTGGAGGAGGTTGGGATCAGTCTCCAGGTCAGGCATTGGTGTGGGGCAGTCATTCTCCCAGCACAAATCCTAGAGGCCTCTGACCCCACGTTTTGTTGTTGTTGTTGTTGTTGTTGTTGTTTAAAGATTATTTATTTATTCATTTATTTGAGAGAGAGAGAGTGTATGGGGGGGGGTCAGACAGAGAGGGAGAAGCAGGCTCCCCTCTGAGCAGGGAGTCCAAAGAGGGGCTCAATCCCAGGACCCTGGGATCATGACCTGAGCTGAAGGCAGCCGCTTAACCCACTGAGACACCCAGGCACTCCTGACCCCATATTTAATGAAAGAGTATGAATTTTCCTGGCTGAGAAAGGGGGAAGAAAGCAAGCTAGACAGAGGAAGTTAGCCAGGACTAGAACAGTCTGAAGCCAAACTCATTGTCCATTCACTCAGAAGTATCATCTAGAAGAAGAGAATTATTGTTTGCTTTATTAATTGTTCCTTTTGTGTTCCTAGAGGGAAGGCAAGCTGGTGAGGAGGCTGTGGGCTAGTAATTCTGTCTGCCTATTTGCAAGACAATATTACAGCATGATGGGAAACCCTGCCTGCCAGGATGGTTTAGAGCTTGGGAAATTTGGGGAAGAATCCAAGAACAGGACATGGTGTCGAGGCATCATCAGCACGGAGACAAAAGGAGAGAAGGTAAAAGTGGATGCATTTGGATTCAAGAGTCGATAATGAGCCAGAAGTGAATGTTGAATTATTCAACCTCTTTTATTGATCCATTGATCTCTATCTGCAGGTTTTGGTTTATTCTTGGTTGGCATTTCCTGTGTCTGAGACACTGAGAAGAGAAATGGGGCCGAGGAAGGATTTTTAAGACTCATGAAGAAAGAAGAGTCAGTGCCAAAGAGAAATTTGGCAACAGATATCAGGAACCTTAAAATGTCCATACCTTTGGACACAGTGGTTCTACTTCTGGAAATTGACCCTAAAAACACTATCCAAAACTTTTAAGAGAAATCCTTAAGCACCATGATGTTCACAGAAGCCTATTTTATAACTGCGAATGATAGGAAGCAAGCTGAATAAATGCCCAACAATAGGAGATCAGCCAGGATGTCATTTGGAGTTTTATATGATTACATGGGAAAACACTTATGCCATAAGGTTAGGTGATGACAGAGCATTCAAAACTGCTCCTATAAAACATCATAACTACGTGAAGAAATGTCGGTGGAGAAAGGCCAAAGAACATACACTTGAATAAAGTAATGATTGTTTTGAGGTGGTGAGACTCTCTTCCTATTTTCCTAAATTTTCTACAAAAAATATGCACAAGTCTTAAATAATTTTTAAAAATGGAAGGGTGGGGTGAGAGACACTCATAGGAAGGCTGCACAGTACTGAAATGAACACAAATTAGTGGGGAGCCAAATCCTCCCAGGGTGCTATGTCCTACATGCGCTAACCATCTCCTGGATGCATCAACGGGTCCTATGGATCCAAATGACAGAGTGAGGGATGCTGTGGGGTAGTCAGTCTATGGAGGACAATCAAAGGCCCCTGAACTTGTATTTAAAGAAAAAGTGTGAGTTTTCACAGCAGAGAAAGGGGAGGAAGTCATGCTAGACAGAAGGTACAGTAAGAGCAAAGGCACTGAGGCATGCGGAAATGTAACCAGGTCAGAATGGCTGGACTGCAGCGGGCCAATGGGGAGAAATGATGGGAGATGGAATCGGAAAGGAAAGGAAGTCATGAATGCTGGGCTGAGGGCTCTAGCCTTCCTGCCATAGGCAAATCAGAGGCTTGGGGGAGGGGCAGTGCGGTTAGGGCTCACCACCGCCATTCTCTAGTCCCCCAGTCTCGTCTGTTTCCCATCACCAGCCAGAAACTTAGGAGAGCAGGGGAGAAGAAGGGGAGCAGTCCCAAATAGCCCTTGAAGACTGGTCAGCCAGGCCTCCTGACCCCAGTCTGGCCCTCTTCCCAGTATGCGAGGCTCGGTCCCCATCCCCGGGCATCCAGACAAACCCCTCCGCCTCCCATGACAAAGAGGCTCGTTTGGAGCCTGGGCAAGATTTGCAAACGTCAAGCTTGTAATTACAAGGATGAAATCATCTGGTTCCTTTTAAGCAAACGGGTTTATTGATCCCAACACTGAAGAAATGCTATTCTAGGGAAACTTGCTCCTCTTGGTTTTCCTCTCCCTCTGGATGGCTGAGCTGGTGGGGGAGGGTGGCAGGAGAGCTAAGAAAGGGGAGAACCTCCAGCAGGGGAAATTCTTAAAGGCCTGGGGGTGAATTTTATGGTGTAGATAAATTATATCTCAAAAAAGAATTCTTTAGGGTCCAGGAAACTGCCTCATTTAGGCCGATGACACCCTCATCCTGGACTTAGGCCCATCTCCATCCCCAAACTAGAAGCTAGGTAGAGCTGGGGCTTTAGGAGCTGTGCCAGCCATTAATTTCCCTTCTCTCCCACCCCCATTTGTGGCTCCAGATCCTATTTCAGCTTCAAGATGGCACAATATTTCCTCAGTAACTGAAGGGAAACTGTTTCCTTAGAAAAAATGCACTAGAGGCTCAGGGGCCTGGGAAGACCTCACCCTCTCTATGAGGAGAGGCAGATGTGGGGAGCTGCCAACACCAGACCTGGATAAAGCCATCCTTTCTGCTAAACTTAAGGAGGCAGGATGTCTAGGCCTTGACCTTCCAAGCCAAGGTAGGACAAACAGTTGGGCTCAGGGGACAGGAATGCCCAACCATCAAGGTCAAGAAACACATTGTGCCACAAGGCCCACAATAGGATCCCTTCATTCAACCTCCGAAGGGAGCATGGTAGGGTGCTCCAGGAGGGATGACCCCCAGTTGCAACTGTCCACCAGCTCACAGTTCAGCTAAAGAGACGAGCAGGGCTTTTGGCAGCTCCACCAGCGGACGCCTTAGGTTGGAACAGTTAAGAGCACAGCCCTGGGATTGCCAGCCCTTCTGCGCCTCAGTTCCTTCATCTGTAGAATAGGGTCAATAATACCAAACTTGCAGGGTTATGGCGAATAGTGAATGAAGATGATATATCCCAATGCCATTTTGTTTTCTCTTCTGAGGCACTGTCCTCAGTGGTCACTTATTTATTGTTTCAGAGTCTCTATTTCCTCTCTGTCAGATTAGGACAAGAAAACTCATCCTAGAAAGTGGTTCTCTGAATTAACTGAGATAAGGGACATAAAAGCACTCAGCTCAGAACTTCACAGTTGAGTCGAACAATTGAGCGTTCCCATCCTCTGCTCAGTGTTACTGTGCATTCTCTGCCCACCCATTCGGGATCAGTCGGGGAGTCTTGTAAGAGCAGCTGCCCACCCAGGAAAATAAGGAAGAAGAGGACCTGCACTGGCTGAATTCTTAGGAAAGGAAGGCTCCAAATGGCAGGGCTTCAGAGAGAATTCAGCCAGGTTTTGGGAATGGGAAGGGTGTTTCTAGGCAAAGAACAGATACCCACAGGCTTCCATCTATGGACTGACCCTACTAGAGCTGGCTCTTAGCAACCCCCTCCATGGGGTGGTGCCTGGACCAATCCATAACCAGCCAGACAGAAACACAGAGTTAAATATACCTGACATGGGTGAAATTTTCCTTTACTAATTTTATCTAATTTTTAAAATAAGTGAAAAAAACTTTCACAACAACAAAAAAAGGCATACAGAGGTCAGCCGAGGAGATGGCCTCCTCCAGCCTGCGGCTGGTTTCCCAGTCGTCCTGGCTGGTTGGATGCCAGACAATGCCGAGTGGGTTATCCTGTGGCCTGGAGTTGCCAAAGGCTGTCTGTGGTGCTGCTGTTCTGGGTCTGCCTGGCAGGCTTTCTCATCCCTTTCCCTCAGGACATCATTCCCCACCCCCATGAGGCTGACAATTCATGTACTCTGCCCTGCTCTGTACTCCCACCCCTCCGCCAAGATCGGCTGCAGGTCCATGAGCCCTGCCTGGACCCACTGTGCAGTAAGAGTGCTGCCGGGTGGATCATTCTTTAGAGAGAGAAATGGAAAATTTTTTACTAATGCGTACCTAAACAGAATATGATGGTGCCGAATTGTGTGACATGGGATATACTCTCTTCCTACCATAGAAACTAACATCAGGAACTCTGCTCACTTGACCAGTCAATGGGACTGTCTGAAGGCCACATCGTTTTCCTCTCATTTAGACAATGGCCGCATTGTCCTAGTGTCCAAAGGTCTTAGCTGGACTGGGAAGACTTAGAGTACAGGAGGCAGATGCATGAAAGCTTCTGTTCCTTGTGAGGGACCTAGTTCTGCTCTGGTGCCTTGGGGTGGACGCTGCCTCACCCACCTCTCAACATAAGTTGCCGATGATCTAAGGCTGGTTCTGTCTGTACTTTGCTTGTGCTGATTTGGAGTTTCCCCCTCCAGTTTTACCAGAACCTTTAGGCAGCAAAATAAAAATGGTATCCTTCGCCAGATGTAGCTGATACAAACAGCTCAGTGGGCCCACAATGCATTCTCACTCTCCCCCTTTTGAAGAAACTGCTCTTCCCCTCTTTCAACCCATCAGGTACTATCTGAGGCTGCCCATCCCAGGCCCCCCAACCCGTGATGGGAGAGCATGTGACATAAGCTGGCCCAGGTCATCATATCAGCCTGGACATGGTGATTTGGTAGAAGGGAGAGTATGTGACCCAGACTGGGCCAACCAAAGTCCTTCCCAGAAATTTTATGACTTGGAGAAGTGGCTGCTCCTATCCTTCACCAGGAAATGGATGCCAATGAAGAGAGCTTGAGAAAGTTAAGCAGTGAGAAGAAATGGAGAAATGGAAGAGAAAAGGAGACTATCCCTCCCTCTGTGTGACTGGTTTACTTACAGTAAAATGGGCCCCTTTCTACCTTTAAGTTTTCTTGAATTGGGTTTCTGTCACTTGCAATTGAAAGAAACCCGAGGGAAGATTCTGAGATAGATGGAGGCCCAATGGTAGTGTTGGTGACTTCTGTATCTATACCCTTTGTATTTGTGCACACTCACATATTCACACAGGTTTGATGTGGGCTAGGGAAGAATGCCCTTGGAGAGGATTGATTCTATGTTTGCTATTCAGAAAGTGTGTTTGTTAAAACCACCAGCTTACAGGTTTGACTTTGCTGAAAACTCCCTCCCTGACCTTGGGCAATTGATCCATCTCTGGACATCAGTTAGTGTGACCAACCATCCCAGCCAGGGACTAAGTGGTTTCTGAGGACATGGGACTTTCACTGTAAAACCAGGATAGACTCTGGAAAACCAGACAATTGGTTACCCTACCTCCGTTCTCTATCGGCAAAACTGAGATTGAACTAGGCAGGGGTAGGAAATTCTGCCAAATCCTGCATTCAGGCCAGCATTGTATCCTCACAATCCTTTGTAATATGGACAGCTACTGTCAGTCAGAGTTGGCACCTAGTGGCCATCTTTGTACTGAGTTTTTGACACGCTGGAATTTTAAGGATCAGAATTTATTGAGGATCAACTTTGAGTCAACTTCTGCCATAAATCCCATGTCAAACTCTCTCCAGCTTGGGCCAGATGACTTCCCTAAAACTTGTGGATCTTTTTTAGGGTCTGATTGCACATTTGGGTAAATATATGGACTGGCATTAGGTTTATATATAATTCAGCTTTTCTTCTTTAGAGACTTAAATTTATTGAGTGCTCATTTATGTGTTAGACCCACATAAAGACTCTCACGCTAATCTTGAGAGCTTGTGTCTGCATTTTGCAAATAGGCAAACTGAGGCTTAGAGTCCAGTGCTTGTGTAAGCTTGTGTGAGCAGAGGAGTGAGATCCCAGCCAAGGCCCGTCTGACTCCCAACCTTTCCACCATGATGCGGATTCTGTTGGATTCTGTGGTCTGTTACCACCTTTAGTCTTTGACAGGAGCAGCCTACATCCCTCCCGGTCGGTTTTGGGACACAAAGTCCCCGAGGACTTAAGTTACCTCACGTTCAGGTGACAATTTGGGGGTCACTCCGAGCAGCTGAGGAGTTCCAAAGTTCCATACAGCCGACAGAAAGAACCCGCGCGGGCCGCTTCCCGTCTCCAAGGTCCGGGCAGATGCCCGCAGAGCGGTTCTACACAGAGTAGCCCGCCGGCCCACAAGGGAAAGAGGGCAGCGTCACTGGAGGAGCTCTGGTTCGCGGCAGCCCAGCCGCTCCGCAAGCGGGCGGGCGGCGCATGCGCGGCGCGGGTCGCAGAGTTGTGAATGGTGCGTTTTGTTTGCCGGAGTTTGGGGCGGGCGGGCGCGCGAGGAGGAGGGGTGGGGCGGACCGGGGCGGGGCGGACGGGCGGGCTTGCGAGGTGGGCGGTGAAAGGAAGTGGCGGCGGCGGCGGCCGGGGGCGGCGAGTGCTGGGTTCGCGCGGGCGGTAGGCAACGGCTGAGGCGGCGGCGGCGTGGGCTGGGTTCGAGCAGGCGGCGGCACCTCAGACTCTTGGGAGCGGGAGCCCACGCGGGCGGGCGCCTGAAACAAAGGGAAGCCAGAGACAGGGCGCCGCGGGTGGGCGGTCAGTCGGTCCGCGCGAAGCCGGCCAGCGGGTGCCGCGCAAGCCCGGAGCCCGGCCGGCCGGCGCGGCCTCAGGGCGGGAAGATGCCGCGCGTCGTGCCCGACCAGAGAAGCAAGTTCGAGAATGAGGAGTTCTTCAGGAAGCTGAGCCGCGAATGCGAGGTGAGGCAGGCGGGAGGCGCGGAGGCCGCGGCGCGCCCCGAGTGGGCCCGGGCGGAGAAAAGTTTGGGCGGCGCGGCCCCGGGCAGCCCGGCGGAGCGGCAATCTCGCCCGGGCAGCCGCCTGCCCGCAGACTGTGCTTGCCCTTATCTGCGCCGCGCGGGGCGGGCGGGCGCGCAGGCGGCGTCGCGGATTTGGCTCCTGATTTCGGGCCGTCTCTGCCTTGCAGATTAAGTACACAGGCTTCAGGGACCGGCCCCACGAGGAGCGCCAGGCGCGCTTCCAGAACGCCTGTCGCGACGGCCGCTCGGAAATCGTAAGTCGGCGGGGCAGGGGCGCTGGGGGCCCGGGGCGCGGGGACCGAGGCGCGCACGGGTCACTTGTTGCGCGGGGACAGCCGCGGCCCAGGCCGGTTCCGGACGGCGCCGCGGACGCCGCGACTCCCGGAACTGAGCGGGCGCCGTCTCACTTCCTACTCGGGATTCAAAATGCGAAACCAGACACTGGCGGGCCGCGTCCTAGCGGGGAGACGCTTCCCTGTGGCCCTCTGCGGGCCGGTTATGATTCCCAGACGCGACTCGGCAGTTTGCCCCAAGTGGAACTCACACCGGAGCCCAACTAAACAAGAAGTCATTGTACAGGCTGTGTCACTGATGAAGGGGTTGGGGTATTTGTAAGGGAGAAAACACCCTTTTGGAAAAAGAATTGGGCTTCGTTCAAGGATCTGATTCCTGGGCGAGAGTTGGTTTCTCAGGACTCCAGGTTTGTTGGTAAATCTGTATGTGAAGCTGTTTCACTGCCAGTATAACCGAGAATCTTTATACCAGTTATCTGTGGTCCTAATAGAGAAAAACAAGCCCTAAAGAATGAGCCATCTTATTTTCTTAGAATGTTAAGGCTCAGGAGAATCAGAAAGAAACCATTATCGTCTTTTTTCAAACCTCAAAAACGTATCCCGTTTAGTGCTGCTGTTCCTAAAGAATTGTATGGATTTGCGAAACCCACAGTTGATCTTGAGGCCCTGTTATAGGTGGTAGACTTGGTGCTAAACCTTACCTTGGCGGGGGGGGGCGGGGGGGCGGGATTCGAGTGTCTTAACCTCCTTTTTTCGTTTGTCCTTTTGGAGGTGCTAACGAGGAGGGAATGAAAAAGCCAAAGACTAAGTAGGAGGAAGCTAAAGAAAAGAGATCTTATTAATTAAAAAAAGAAAAAAGAAGTTGAAGTACTACTGTATAATGGAATCTAGTTATCTTCTCTGAGCTGGGCCCATTGCGTTGGCAGGGTCTTGAAGCTATGGTGGAGTTTGAGTTTAGGTTAACAATAGGAGGACATATTGGAACATTTACTTTTCCCACCTCCTTTATGGAGAATATGTTTTATTGAGAAACAGTTCACATACCATAAAATTCTCCCTTTTTATCACCTAAATCAAGTTTATTTTTAAGAATATTTTGCTATCTAAAATGAAGACTTGGAATTGTATTACAGATAATATGAAGATACTGGCTAAATTTATTAGGAGCTCTAGAATATTTGGTCATTAGTGCACGTAATGAAAGAAAAGCTCCAGCTTTTAGCCCACTTCCAAGTTCTTGAGTAGTTATAATAGTTACATGATTAAAATGTCTAAGACACATACTTTCGGTTTTGGCCTGAGTGGTAGAAGAATCATTCATTAGTTGATCCAATGATTATATCATCCTTTGTCTGGGTTTCCTTTTGAAAAAGGTGGATGGTATACCTAACCAGTGGATTTCCTAGAGTTAATTGATGTAAGTGTGAAACATGAGGTACAAAGTACTTCATGATTTTTTAGAGCTGAGGGGGTTTTTTTGGAAACCTAATGAAGTATAGCTATTAGGTTGTTCTCTGTCACATCAGGGACTTTACTGCATATAATTATGAATTGGGAGTATAATTTAACCCACAGTAGATCTGAATTGCTATATTATAATATTACTGTAATATTATAGCAGTATTATAGGTTGCTTGTATTTATAAGTTTCTTTCCAGGGATGAATCAGACAGACATTCTAAGCCTTCCTGTCTTCCAGAGATCTGATCCTACAAATTTTAATAAGTTCCTAATATCTGACAAGCATTAAAAGTTAAAGGAGGGTTAGATTGAATTCTGTGTAAGATTTGCACTTAATATAGCATACGTGTCTTAGTTTGTTGACTAATGTAACTATTTGTATTTGGGAAGGAATTTCACATTTCCTCCTTTTTCTAGGCATCCCCTCTTAATTCAGTATTCTTCATATTTAAATTACAGGATCCCTAGCTCCTAGAGGGTGGAGACCACATTAACTTTGTGGTATATACATTAATATACTCCTCTCTAAACAGGTACTCTGAATAATGCCTTTTGTATCATAGGTACTTGATTAATTTAATTTAGAGGTTACTTAATGCCTAAAATTTATCTTTTTAGTTAGGAACAGGCTGTGGCTTTTATTTACTTGGTTGTGGAAACTAGGTGTGGAGAAGACATTTTTCCTCTGTTTTGACAGCAGCTTTATACAGTAAAAATGTGCATAGTTAACCAAAACTATTATCGACCTTCTCCCCCTTTTTATTCTTTTAATTTTGAACATCTCCTTAGTGTATCAGTGAGGTTAATGCATTTATTTTGTGTTTAGATAGATGTGATCGTAACTATAAAACTTATCCAGACTCCTTATCATAGCATGAATAAAAGTGATTATGGGTAAGGGGTAGAATCTATTTGGTCTGTTTTATTCCTCATGTAAGTTCTTATGTGGTAGGAGTGTTGGAGAAGTCTTCAACACTAACGGTAAATTAAAGAAAAGAATTCAGGTTTGGGGACGACTGTGACTGCAGTGAAAACTATATTTTTAATCCTGAAGATGGAAGGGTAAATGTATGTTGGATTGGCATAGGTGTGTTATTTTACATTTTGTGAAACCTGTAGAATAATCATGGGGACAATCTGGAAATCCTACATATAGACAGTGATACTGGTGTAGCATTTTTATGTTTTTGAACGGAATTTTCCCAATTGTTATGTGTGTAGATATTCCATTAAAAAAAGAGTTCTGTGGTCAAATAAATTTGTGAAATGCTATTGTAGAATGATCTGTTCTTACCACTTTTCCTCTCAGAGAGAGGGATCTTGAGATAATGGGTATGAAGTGATGAAGCAGGAAATCTCTTCTGAGGTTGGTCTTCAGACAGGAGGTGAGGTAATAAGATCTGTAGACTGTTTTTACTTAGCACAGAGCTGATTTGGGGTACACTGGGGGTGGAAGGATTTGTTACTGGTGAATACTAAAGAAACATGCCTTGGGGATTTTGACACGAGGCATTCATTCATGGGCTGAATCTCTTATCTGCCACCACTCCATGGTGAGAATTTATTATCTGAGGCTGAAAAAGTTAGTTCTCTTACCCAGCTCAAAACTATTTCTCTTATTTAGCAAATACTTAAATGGCATTTACCTGGTACTATTATAAGCACTTAACAAATTTTAATTAGTGGGGAAACTGAGGTACAGTTAAGTAACTTGCTTTGTCATACAGCCTAGGCAGTGTGCCTTCTAGAGTCTGTTTTCATTTGAACTATTGTTTGTTCATTTCACTCCACTTGATTGTCTTTTAAACTTGGTATAAATGGGGAAAGCTTTTTCTAAGCGTTAATGTTGTAATATTGACGTTTGTTAGGTCTCTATTCATATAAAATACCACAAGAAAGAGTATCCCAGTTGATTAGGTAAATGCCATCAAAGATTTCTATAGAGATTTAGCAGTTAGGTTAACAGTTGTACCTGCAGTACCAATAATAGAAATAAGAAGAATAAATTCTTATCTCTAAAGAATCTAAGCTATTAATTATCAGGGGGTACTAGTGGACAGCTGAATCAGCCGATGAGTTTAAACAAATTGCCCAAAATGTAAATCGCTTGCTTTCAGATTAGGACTCTTTGATTGGAAACAAAGTATGTTGTGGAACTTTAATTAGTAAAGTAAAACAAACCAAAACCTTCTCTCATTTCAACAAAGAAGAGTTTACATTTAGATGATGAAAAAAATCTTTTTTTCCAAAATGCTTTTTACTTATTTCTTTCTTTCTGAATTTCCCTTGGGAAGAGGGACAATGCTATTTCCACTTTTTACTTGGAGGAAATATAGTTAAATTGCTGAGGGGCTACACAGACTACTTTATCGAAATGGTTTTAGATTGTTCTGTCTGTTGAACCATGCATCCAAATCTTATTATAAATACTAGATGAATACTCTTTTGTATGGTCAGATCCAGTTCTCCTAACGTTAAATTTCAGAAAATGCATATTTTTTAAATCACCTAAGGTTTTAGAGAGATGAGAAGTACTGTCACATCACATTCTAATGTATCATTTATCAGAAGAGGCAGTCCTGTGCATTTTTAACATGGGCTTTAGAACATAGTATTTCATTAAGTAAGGGAAATCGAGGGAAATCACGAGAAATTAAAATGTCTTATTTACAGAACTTGAAATTGTGGTATGCTTTAAAATTCAAAATGTTTAGATCTTCAGTGATTTTCACATTTAAAAATAGAAGTTTTTAAATTCAGGGATGATGGCTTCTGGTTAAACATTAGCAATGCAAGATCCTAACGTCAGCAAAAAATGACCTGAAAGAAAGTATTGATTCCATGTCTGATTTTATATTTAAGCAGCCAATGGCAAATGTCCTCAAAATGGAATCAGATGTTTGTAACTTAATACTTAAGAAAAATGATGAGTGCGTGTTTTTAACTTTTAAGTATTCTCGGTGCTGCCCGGCTTAAGACAGAAACTGATGTAAAAATAAATGACTGCCTGCATAATTTATGTAATGTCCTGCTCCTGATCCTGTTTGTATTGATTTTTCTAAAAGGCTTTTGTGGCCACAGGAACCAATCTGTCTCTCCAGTTTTTTCCGGCCAGCTGGCAGGGAGAACAACGACAGACACCTAGCCGGGAGTATGTCGACTTAGAAAGAGAAGCAGGCAAGGTAGGAAACATTTCTTTGCAATTCGAAATACTATGGATTGTTTTATTAGAGATTATCAGAAGATTTACAGTTTAATGAAGAGATCACAGGTGTGATCATACACGCATATGGTCAGATTTGTTTTCATATTATAAGGGTGTAATACAATTTTTTAAATCACTGTCAAATTTTTTTATATCATTCCATTACTAATTTCATGTATATAATATTCATCATAGAAACTTCTAGCCCTTAAAGAGAGAAGTGTGCTTTCTTATATATAACATTTAAAACTTAATTCCTTTAAAAAGTGTTGACAGGATATTTTTTGTTTTACTAACCTAAGTGACTACAGTGCTGTAAAAAAATAAAATTAAGAGAAAAATGGGGAAAAGGCTCTGTAGGCATAAAATTTAATAATACTTAGAAATAGCTCATGGGTAACTTTCTACTTCTGTTAATACTGCAAATTTAATTTTGATTAAAAAACAGCGTGTAAACTTTAACTTGGAAATAATTTTATTTTTCATTTTGAGGAAAAGCTGGGAAAACAAGTTGATGCTTTAAAATTTTTGTGTTGAAACTTTAGGTTGAAGATATGAAATGCTTAAGCTGAGAGCTCTATTAAACTCTAACTTAAATGTGTTACATTATTTTGGTGAAATTTTAGTGAATAGTATCTTGAATTGGTTCATCTTTTAATGTAGAAGTTGATTCTTACTGAAATAAAATATTTAAAGAAAAATATTTTTTGGCCTCATTTTATGCTCAGTATTTCTCCTGTTTCCTTTATGTTTCTATACCTGTTTTTATCAACTTGCTCACTTACTCTTCTGAGTATCATCATGAATAGCATAACCTGTCACTTTATTTGCAAAACATCATACATATATAATACAAAGATTTTTGTATTAGCCTGTTTTAGGAAAATGATTCCTGTTTTTGTATATATACAATGAAGAGTTTTTGTTTAAATTTTATGAAGTAAGGTGGGTTGTTTGTGTTGTTTTTTAAAGATTTATTTATTTATTTTAGAGAGAGGGAGGGGGAAAATAATCTCAAGCAGACTCCCCACTGACCCGCCGAGTAAGAGCCCAGCCCAGGGCTTGGATCTTACAACCCTGAGATCATGACCTGAGCCAAACCCAAGAGTCAGATGCCTTAAACGACTCAGCCACCCAGGCACCCCTGGGTTTGATCTTTTGTGGGTGACAAACCAACTAATCTTTGGAGAGGGAGAGGGAAAATAGATTACAGAATTTTTAAGATGAGTAATAAGTGATTTGCTTTTCTGTGCATTAGCTTGCTTGCTTGCTTGCTTGGAAGATTAAAAGCAAATGTTCCAAGTTTTACTATTTGATAATTCTTATATATAAGGAAGAAGTTGGGAAGTCATTGTAAGATTATGCTTTTTTGGTCTGTTTTGTGCACGTGTGTGTAAGTCAATGAAGAAATTATTTTTTTCCTTGTTCAAAACATTTAACGTTTATTTAACATGGTGGCTCAGATACTACAGACATAAACCAAAAAAAGTTATTTCCCCAACTGTAATGCTAAACTATTTTAACGCTTCAAAATGGACATCTCAATGTTACCCAAGTCTTGCAGTATTTTTTTTTTTTTTATTTGACAGAGATAGAGATAGCCAGCGAGAGAGGGAACACAAGCAGGAGGAGTGGGAGAGGAAGAAGCAGGCCCATAGTGGAGGAGCCTGATGTGGGGCTTGATCCCAGAACACCGGGATCACGCCCTGAGCCGAAGGCAGAGACTTTAACCGCTGTGCCACCCAGGCGCCCCTCAAGTCTTGCAGTATTTAATAACTAATAAATGGGTGTTAACTCTACTAGAAAGTATGTTTGCTTAAATTAACTTAATGATAACTGTTTACCAGATCAAAGACCACATTATTCTTGGACTTAAGCCATTGACATGTTTTTAGTTACATGACCAACAATACCAAAAATGTTGTATAACTTATTTTAGTGTTTAGAGGATGCGTTTTCAAATACACCTGGAAAATTGATAGAACTTATGCAAGTTATTGGGAAATTTACATTTTATTAACATTTGTTTTAGAAGTTCTTTTTCTGTAAAAGGCCATATATCAAATATTTTTAGTTTTGCAGGCATGTGGTCTGTGTTGCAGCTGCTCAAGTCTGCTGTTACAGTGGAAAAGGAGCCATAGACAATATGTAAACAAATGAGTGTGGCTGTGTTCCAAGAATAGTAACGGTGGCAAACTCAGTATCTTTCCCTCAGATTTAAATCTGTAAATGTTTGTGTGTAGATTGTGTACTTCTTAAATATACTTTTCAACACCTGTACTATACCAGTAGGATCCAGAAGAAAAGAAACATGTTAAGGCACAAAAAACAAAAACAAATAGAAAACTGCTAGTCTATTGCTCTTTTCCAGTGGGATAAAGGATATCAGTGAATTTAGACAAAAGGTACTGACCCACGTTTTCTCAGCCGTGGAGCTCAGGCTATGGGGTGTCTTTATTTTTCTTACTCCTTTTTTATGGTCTCTTCCTGATAGTCATTAGCTTGTATTTCTGTCCCTACAGGACTAGGACTAGAAGCAAAGAAAAATTGAAGGGATTTCCCCAAATGTTAATTGTTTGCCTCTGCTTCTTATCAAATTTGTATCGCAGATCAGCATCTTTTCTTCCACGTACTCTCAGCCTAGTTACTTTCTGAAGCAACTTAGTTCTCTTCTCCATTCATACCCAACTTTAAAGAAACTACGGTTAAGGCTTTGGAGTTAGGCATAGTTAAGTCCTGGTTTCATTTACAACGATATAACTTTGTGCAAGTTATTTGACTTATGGTCCTCAATTAGAACATGAGGTTAATGCATACTTCCCAGGGTCTCCCTAGTGAGTAAATGAACGTGTATGTAAAGTGCTTAGCCCAGTGCCTGAAACAGTTGCTCAAAAATTCATTCATTCAGAAGGTTCTTGTTGAACACCTGTTGTATATACGGAGCATTGTCCTAGGCATTTGAGATGCATCAGTGAACAAAACAAAGATCCTCCCCTAGAGATTGTTTTATGGAAGGAGCGGAGGATAGACAATATTCATAATAAATAAGTTATGTAGTATTTTACGAAGTGGTAGGTGCTCTGGAAAAAAAAGGAAAAGTTGAATAGAGTAAGGATGATCAAGGACCGGAAATGTTTGCAATTCTAAATAGGTTGATCTGGGTGAAGACGGTCATGTTTGAACAGAGACCTGAAGGAGGTCAGGGAATGATGAGCCATGTAGGTATGGGGGGAAAGACAGAGAAGATAGTCACTGTGAAGTTCCTAGAGTGGGGGCATGTTCCCTGTGTTTGATAAGCAGCGAGCAGTCCAGGGAGCCTGGAGCAGACTGAGCAAGGAGGAGGGTAACAGGAGATGAGATCAGGGAGATAACAAGCAGCCAGTTTATGTGACCTTGCAACCACATGGATTTTTATTCTGAGTGAAATGGGGAGTAGTTTCAGGTTTTTGAGCAGATAACAATATGATCTGCCTTGGGTTTTAAAAGGATCACTCTAGCTGCTGGGTTAATAATAGGCTGTAGGGGGGCAAGAGTGAAGTAGGGAGACCAGTTTGGCTGTTGCTGTGATCTTGGCGAGAGGCTAGGGTAGTAGCAGTGGAGGTGGTGAGAAGTGTTCATAGTCTGAATATATTTTGAGATAGAGCCAACAGGATTTGCTTATGGATTGGATGTGGGGTGTGAGAGTCAAGAACGACTCCAGCGTTTTTGGCAAGAGCAACTGGGAGTATGGGATTGCCGTCATCTGAGATAGGAAAGGCTGTGGGTGGAGCAGTTTTGAGGAGCAGTTTAGGACATGTGTGTTTGTGGTGGTGGCTTGTTAATGCACTTCTGTTTTCTTACCGCCCACCCCTTAACTTCTTAAGCTACGGCACTGCTTTCTCATAAGTGATCCTTCGTCTGTTTACCCCAAGGGTTCAGTGGCCTGTTAAAAAGAATCAACTTTATTGAAGTATACTTTACATATAATAGAATGCACCCATTTTAATTGTATAAATTTGAGTTTTAACAAATTTATACACACCCATATAAACACTACCCACAATCAAGTGTTTCAGTCACCGCCAAAAGTTCCCTTGAGCCCCTTTACAGGAGTCTGGGAGTGGTTTGGCTGGATGGTTCTGGCTCAGGGCTGGGACTGTGCAGTCTCTGAAGACTTGACTGGAGCTGAAGAATCCACTTCCAAGCTCACTCACGTGACTATTGGTAGGTGGCTTCACTTGCTAGTCACGTGTGCCTCTCCACAGTAGAGAGAAAAAGAATGAAGTCACCATGCTTTTTATGACCTATTCTCCAATCACTTGTGCCTTATTCTGTTCATTAGAAGAGAGTCACTAAGTCTAGCCCACATTTGACAGGGGAGGAGGAGTATTTATTCACATACATGGGTGTGAATACCAGGAGGCTAGAATCATTGAGGCTATCTTGGAGGCTGACTACCGCAATATTCACTTGAATTTAGTGAATTCTGAAAATACTAGAATGTTAATAGGAGACAGAACCTGCATATTCTCTTTGATTTGAAATACTGTTTTATGATCTACGAAAATGGGCTCAGTGAGATCAGTCCTTTTATTCATTCTTTCTGCCTTTGTGTTTATAGGAATATTTTCAAGCCAGAGGTCTTCAATAAAGAAGGCCTGTTAATGGAAAACTGACCATAAGTAGGTATTTTATGTAAGATCAAATCAGAGCACACAAGTTTATACCGTCTTTCAAATATATTTGAAACTTTTGCACCCAGGTGTTTAGTGAGCTGACTGCATTGGCTCTTAACAACGATCTATTTTTAGAAGAGGTTTAAAACAATACAATGTAGTAGAAAGAGCTGTCTGTCAAAAGACAATCATAGCTTTTTTTTTTTTTTAACCTGGAAATGGGAATCAGAATGTCTGTCCTACTCATATACCTCATGTGAGGATTCAGTGAAGTACTAGAATATGTGAAAATGCCTTTTAAATTGTAATACACTGTCCAGAATTAGGCTGTTTGATGGTTTTGTAGGGTGAAATTATAGGTAACTTAATTACGGAGTTTTAGTGCTATGGTGTGCCTTAGGTCAGCTTCACTTGTAGCTGTACAGTGTTGGAACACCACATCTTTCCCAAGTGGTCCATCCTGGTGTAATATAAACCCTGACAGCCAAAATGTTCCTAATTCTTCCTGAATCTAAACTGCTTTTCTCTCATTTTGCTTTCAGAAGACAAGGAAAGGAACCATTAAGAATTTAAGTCATTCTTAGTTAAATTTTTGTAGGCCAAGCAACTTCCAATTCCTTTGATCTTTCCTCTTAGGACCCATTTCTAATTACTTTTTATTTCAAACAAATGCAAATGATTATGGTTCACCATAAGTTATTAGTCTTGAATGGTCAGATTAATGGTTTTTGCATGCATTCTGTGTTTTATAAAGCCTGGGTTAGGGTTTCAAATTAATTATTGTATATGATTACTGCATGATCCTAGTTTTTGAGTATAAAGAAAAAGGGTATGAAACATATTTTATAAACTGAAAAAATGAACTTTACAGTGCTACTATTGATCATTTTTTCTATAGAAATTGAATATACTATCTAGTGTTACTTCATTGGCCCCAGAGAAAGAGAGGTTAAACTTCTTTTTAACAGTTGTTGCATTTCTGTTTATAACTTCTGATTTTAATTGATGGTCAAATAACATTACTAGCAGACATTAAGAAGTAGTTATGAAGTATATGTTATTAGAGCAGATGCTTTTAGGAAATTTTGGTTTTTTTTTTTTTTTCCTTCTCTGAACTTTTGTACTTAAAACCGAAATCTTTTTTTTTTTTTTTAAGATTTTATTTATTTATTTGACAGAGAGATACAGCCAGCAAGAGAGGGAACACAAACAGGGGGAGTGGGAGAGGAAGAAGCAGGCTCCCAGCAGAGGATCCTGATGTGGGGCTCCATCCCAGGACTCTGGGATCACGCCCTGAGCTGAAGGCAGACGCTTAATGACCGAGCCACCCAGGCGCCCCAAAACTGAAATCTTTTATCATTCATTTGCATGAGCATAAGTAAAGCAGAATTTAACAGCATTTGATTTAATGAATGAGGACAGACTCTTGTTCTTTTTACTTCTTTTTTTTTTTAAAGATTTTATTTATTTATTTGACAGAGACAGCCAGCGAGAGGGAACACAAGCAGGGGGAGTGGGAGAGGAAGAAGCAGGCTCCCAGCAGAAGAGCCTGATGTGGGGCTCGATCCCAGAACGCTGGGATCATGCCCTGAGCCGAAGGCATACGCTTAACGACTGCTCCACCCAGGCGCCCCAGACTCTTGTTTTTTTTTTTTAAGATTTTATTTATTTATTCGACAGAGATAGAGACAGCCAGTGAGAGAGGGAACACAAGCAGGGGGAGTGGGAGAGGAAGAAGCAGGCTCATAGCAGAAGAGCCTGATGTGGGGCTCGATCCCATAACGCCGGGATCACGCCCTGAGCTGAAGGCAGACGCTTAACCGCTGTGCCACCCAGGCACCCCCAGACTCTTGTTTTAAATGGTTTTTCCAAAGGTCTGTGATTCTGCTGCTTCTGGAGCATTTTGCTTACTTGCCTGCAGGATCTTTGTCCCAAAATAAATATTTTGTCTGTTTATATACCATCCACAATTTGGCAGGGTTTAGAGGACTCCTTGATGTTAGCTTTGAGAAATCCCTATTCAAGCTCAACCAGTTCCTTCTCCTCCTCAGACAGCTCAGTCACTCCAAATAAAAGATAGCTGTGGTAAAGCTTTGGAATGTGATTTTCCCCAAGAGAAATTGAGACAACTTTACAACTAGTTTGTCAGATCTAGATTTTAATAAATATTTCTATTCAACTAAAATACGAAGTATATTTTCCAGCATTTAGTTATTGGCAATTTAGTGCATTGGAATAAGTAATCTGTTTTTTGTTTGTTTGATTGTTTTAAAACAGACTTTTATTTATTTATATTATTTTATTTATTTTTTTCATCATGATAAGTATACTCTTTAATCTCCTTCATCTGTTTTACCCATTCCCTTGCCCCCTTCCTCTCTGATAACCATCAGTTCTCTATAGTTAAGAGTCTACTCTTGGTTTGTCTGGTTTTCTAAAATATACTTTAAGTATAGTATAATATTTTCTTTTTTAAAAAAGATTTTATTTATTTATTTGAGAGAGATCACAAGCAGGGTGGAGGGGTAGAGGGAGAAGCAGACTCCCAGCTGAGCAGGGAGCCGGATGTGGATCTCAATCCCAGGACCCCGGGATCATGACCTGAGCTGAAGGCAGATGCTTAACCGACTGAGCCACCAAGGCACCCCTACTATAATATTTTAATAACTGAATTATAAACTAGAATTGGCAGCCTTACCCTTATATTTTTAAAGAAAAGGTTTTATTTCAATATTTTTTTTTTTTAAGATTTTATTTATTTATGTGACAGAGAGACAGCCAGCGAGAGAGGGAACACAGCAGGGGAGTGAGAGAGGAAGAAGCAGCCTCCCAGCGGAGGAGCCCGATGTGGGACTTGATCCCGGAACGCCGGGATCACGCCCTGAGCTGAAGGCAGACGCTTTAACGACTGCGCTACCCAGGCGCCCTATTTCAATATTTTTTAAATCCAAGAGGGAGAGTTGACTGACTTCATGCATAAACAAGATAGTTTAAAAAATTAGTACTTTCCAGTTAGAGTTACATTAATTTGCATATATGTAAATATACCTCCAAAGTATTTGAAGATTGTGTTCTCTTTGTCCCTTCTCTTAAATTGTATTATTTGCCTGGATTTACTTTTTAGCATAAAGGTAAAATTTGAGCCTTGGCCTTATCTGAATTATATATTCCAGATTAAAGAAGACAGAAATAATATGTCCGAAAGAACCTCCTGAATTCTTCCCCTCCTTTCTTCTGCTTCTTACCCCAGTATTTTTTAATGTTTTAGTGCTTAATTCAAACACTTCAAGGATAAAGACTGCTGAAATGTTATATCAACTATAATTTTGGGGTAGGACTGTTACATCTTAATTTCACTGCTTCCCATTTTCCCTAATTGATTTTTTTCAGATGGTATTGAGGTATGTATATATTTATATTTTTATATATTTATATATATATATATATATATACACACCTGGGTAGTGCAGTCAGTTAAGCACCCGACTTGGTTTCGGCTTAGGTCCTGATCTCAGGGTCGGGAGATTGAGTCCCGAATCAGGCTCCATGCTCAGCATGGAGTCTGCTTAAGACTTTTCTCTCCTCCCTCTGCAGCCCCCCTGTGCTTGAGTGCGCATGCGCGATCTCTCTCTCAAATAAATAAATCTTAAAATATACATATTATATATATAACACCATATGTATAATATATAATCATATGTATTGTTTATATAACTGCATATATTATATATATAACTACATATATATGATCATATATATATATGGTCGGTGTAACCACCACAATCAAGATGTAGCACATTTCCATAACCTCAGAAGGTTTTCCCATGCCCCTTTGCAGTCAGTCCTCTCACTCCCTGGCCAGGTAACCACTGATCTTCTTTCTACTACTATAGTTTTGTCTTTTCTAGAATTTCATATAAACAGTCATGCAGTGTATAGACTTGTGTGTCTAGCTGTCACTTAGCAACGTGCTTTTGAAATACATCCATGTTGTGTGTATAATAGACCATTTCTTTTTATTATTGAGTGGTATTCCATTGTGTGGATATGCTATATTTTGTTTATCCATTTACCAGTTGTTAGCCATCGGGGTTATTTACCCATTTTTTGGCTATTAAAATAATGCTGCTTTAAACATTATATACAAGTCTTCTATGTGGACATATGTTTTCATTTCTCTTGGGTAGATACATAGGACGTAGATTGCTGGGTCATCTCATTAGGGTAACTTTTTAAGAAGTTGCCAAACTGTTCTCCAAAGTGGTTATATAATTTTGAATTCCCATTAGCTGTATATGAGAGTTTCAGTCACTTTACATCTTTACCAACACTTTGTGCCATCAGTCTTTTTCATTTTGCCACTTTAATGAGTAGATAGTGGTATTCTTTGGTTTTAATTTGCATCTCCCTAGTGAGTTATGGTGCTGAGCTTGTTTTATGTGCTTATTTGCCATTTGTATATCTGTGGTGAAGTGTCCATTCAAATCCTTTGTACATTTTTTTATATTAGGTTCTTATTAAGATGTAAGAGTTTTTTATGTATTTAAATATAAGTTACTAGATACTTTTGCAATTGAAGTTTTATTATGAGTCAGATTTAAAGTTGAGGTAGCCTTGACATTGTATGAAACATTGTATTAAGATATACACAGGGGCACCTGGTTGGCTCAGTTGGTGGAGCCTGTGACTCTTGATCTCAGGGTTGTGAGTTCAAGCTCTACATTGGAGGTAGAGATCACTCAAAAAAAATAAAATCTTCAGGGGCGCCTGGGTGGCTTGGTCGGTTAACTGTCCGACTCTTGATTTCAGCTGAGGCTGTGATCTCAGGGTTGTGAGATTGAGCCCCCCATTGGGCTCCAGCCAGTGCAGAGCCTGCTTAAGATTCTGTCTCCATCTCCCTCTGCCCCTCTCCCACCTCTCTCTTTCTCTCTAAATAAATAAATAAAATCTTTTTTCTTTTTCTTTTTTTTTTTTTTTAAGTCTATTTCATGGTACCTGGGTGGCTTAGTCAGTTAAGCATCTGCCTTTGGCTCAGGTCATGATCCTGGGGTCCTGGGACTGAGCCCTGTGGCAGGCTCCCTGTTCAGTGGGGAGCCTACTTCTCCTTCTCCTTCTGCCTACCACTGCAAGTGCTTGTGCGTGCGCACTCTCACACTCTCTCTCTCTGTCAAATAAATAAAATAAAATCTTCTTTTAAAAAGCCTGTTTCTCGGAAAT
This sequence comes from Ursus arctos, assembly GCF_023065955.2. NCBI lineage: Eukaryota > Metazoa > Chordata > Mammalia > Carnivora > Ursidae > Ursus > Ursus arctos. Next base: position 22,216,369 of record NW_026622863.1, read on the forward strand.
ACGCACATTCTGTCAAAGCTGCTGTAATGTAGATGTGATTTTCGAATCCTTCTCTTGTGCCTCTGTTAATGCTGCTTAGCTCAATTGTCAGCTTTAATCCTGCTTGGCTCATAATGTTGATAACCTTTTTTTTTTTTTTTTAAAGATTTTCTTTTAAAGTAAGCTCTACACCCAACATGGGGCTCAAACTTAAAATCCTGAGGTCAAGAGTCACATACTCTACTGACTGAGACAGCCAAGCACCCCCTAATGTTGATAATCTTGAAATTAAGAGTTTGTTGTGGCCTTTTTTGTTTGTTTTTATTGTGGTAAAATATACATAACATAAAATTTACCATTTTAACCATTTTCAACTGTGCCGCTAAGTATATTCACATTTGCAGTCAGCCATCACTACCATCCATCTCCAGAATTTTTGTCATCTTCCCAATCTAAAACTCCATACCCATTATACATTAAGTCTCTTTTCTCTCCTGCTCCCAGCCCCTGGCAACCTTTATACTTCTAGTCTTTATGAATTTGATTAGGTACCTCATAAAGTGGAATCATACATTATTTGTCTGTCCTGTTATGACTAGCTTATTGCACTTGAAGATTCATCCATGTTATTTCAATGCAGTGGGTTTTTTGAAAAGATTTTATTTATTTATTTATTTTATTTGAGAGAGAAAAGAGCACAAGCAGGGGAAGGGCAGAGGGAGAAGCAGACTCTCCCCTGAGCAGTGTGCCTGGTGGGGGGGGGAGGGGTGTCTATTCTAGAACCCTGAGATCATGACCTGAGCAGAAAGCAGATGTTTAATTTACTGAGCCACGCAGGCACCCCGATGCAGTGTTTTAAAATAACTTTTTTCCAGGGCACCTGGCTGGCTCAGTTGTTAGAACATGCAACTCTTGATCTCGGGGTTGTAAGTTTAAGCTCTATGTTAGGTGTAGAGATTATTTAAAAATAAAATCTTTAAAAATATAATAAAAGGACTTTTTTCTTGACAAAAGAAATAGGGGAAAATTTGGAAAATAAACTTTTAGAAAAGATATCAAAATCATCCATTGTTGAGAGTCCTTGTAATCATCCATTACAGAGAGTCATTGTTAATTCATGTAGGAAATGTTGGGGTTCGGAGCAAATGGCCAACAAAGAATTCTTGAGATGTCTTCAGTGCAAAAAGATGGTTTTATTAAAGCACGGGGACAAGATCCGTGGGCAGAAAGAGCTGCACCAGGGTCATGAGGAGTGGCCAATTATATACTTTCAGGTTGGGAGGGGATTTGAGTTAGTGTAAGTCTCTAAGGAATTTTGGAAGCAAGGTTTCCAAGACCTTGAGGAGGCTAGCTATTGTTAGGAAAAGGTCATTTATATGATCTCACTTATAAGTGGAATTTAAGAAACAAGGCAGAGGATCATAGGGGAAGAGAGGAAAACATGAAACAAGACAAAACCAGAGAGGGAGACAAACCATAAGAGAGAGACTCAATCTTAAGAAACAAACTGAGGTTGCTGGAGGAAGGTGGGTGGGGGAATGGGGTGATGGACATTGGGGAGGGCATGTGTTGTGATGAGCACTGGGTATTATATAAGACTGAATCACAGACCTGTACCCCTGAAATAAACAATACATTGTATGTTAATTAATTGAATTTACATTTAAAAATAAATCTTTTTTATTATTTATTTTTTTAAAGATTTTATTTATTTATTCGACAGAGAGAGAGACAGCCAGTGAGAGAGGGAACACAAGCAGGGGGAGTGGGAGAGGAAGAAGCAGGCTCATAGCGGAAGAGCCTGATGTGGGGCTCGATCCCATAACGCCGGGATCATGCCCTGAGCTGAAGGCAGACGCTTAACCTCTGTGCCACCCAGGCGCCCCTAAAAATAAATCTTTTTTAAAAAGGTCATTTATTACTGTCTAATAAAACCTTAGTCATGAGACTCTTCAGATGTATATCAATGGGCCATATGCTTGGAGGATGATTGTCAACCTATATCTGTGTGTGTGTGGGGGGGTGAGATAAAGGAATTTTTATATGTTGAGACCTAGTTGATGTAGCATTTACTTTTTATTTTATCTTTGAATTTTCTGCATATCTTGTTAGTAATTGCTGGATTTTTTTTTTTACCTGACTTTAAGAAAAAAATGTGTTATCTTTTTTTTTTTTTAAGCTTTATTTATTTAAATAATCTCTGCATCCCGTGTGGGGCTCAGACTCACGACCCCAAGATCTAGAGTTGCATGCTTTTCCAACTGAGCCAGCCAGGTGCCTCTTTTATCTTTCTGATCTTACTAACTATGAAAGAATAGAAAAATTAGAAATAAGTAGATACCTTTGTATAAGAAAGAAGCAACAAAATGATTATCAGTGTTAATTTTTAGAATAAAAAGATGGAGAAATGTAGACATTGATGTATTTAAGGAGTACACACACAATTTCCATCCATCTAGGAAACCTTTACAAAATAATCTAGGAAACAGTAGTCATACTGTACAGGTGGTGATCATGAAAACTCTTTTTCATTTCTACAGAACACTTTGAGTATTCTAATAAAGGCATTTGGGGAGGGCTAAAGTTTATACCTACCTCTGAATGGATGGGACTCCCTTTGCTACTATGTACTTTTATTTCCTCTTTTAAGAATTAGAATCATACCTCAGCAATATTCTACTGCATATATATGCCATATCTTCTTTATTCATCAGTTGATGGATATTTGGGCTGTTTACATAATTTGGGTATTGTAGATAATGCTGCTATAAACATCAGGGTGCATGTATCCCTTCGAATTAGTATTTTTGTGGTTTTTGGGTAAATACCTAGTAATGCAATTGCTAGATTTTACAGTAGTTCTATTCTTAACTTTTTGAGGAAACTCCATACTGTTTTCTAGAGTGGCTGCACGAGCTTGCATTCCCGCCAACAACGCAAGAGAGTTCCCCTTTCTCCACATCCTCGCCAACACCTGTTGTTTCTTGTGTTGGTGATTTTAACACAGGGGAAGTCGGTGGGGGGATGGGTTAAATTGGTGATGAGGATTAAGGAGTGCATTTGTTGTGATGAGAACTGGGTGTTGTATGTAAGTGTTGAATCACTGTATTGTACACCTTAAAGTAACAGTATATTGTATGCTAACTGGAATTTAAATTAAAACTTAAAAAAAAGGAATTAGGATAATAGCAAACAGTGCTGTAGCACTGGCTATATGCCAGGTGCTGTTTTAATTGATACATAGATAACATACATTGATACTTTTATAATTTCCATTTTACTGGAAAGAAAACATTTGTAAATTTTAAATTTTGTTTAGCTTGAGCAGGTTCAGAGACTTTATTTCTTTGATAACACTTCTTGGGTACTTAGTTTTCTACAGAGGGTTAGAAGCCCTGGCCTGGCTAACAAGTTCTTCACTTGTAGAGATTATAGACGGTGCTATGGTAGGGAGTTTATATTGTTACCTTCTTTTATGAAAGTATACAGTGTACACATTTGAAAATTATTATATCATAAGCTTTTCAGTTTAGGATGGGCCTCTCAAACTGAGATATATTTAGGAACCAAGAATTTAAAATAATACTTTAAATGTGCTTTTTGGTGCTTTAGTACTCTGGAGCTGTGCTATATACTGTGTGTCTGAAGAAGGAAAGGGCCAAGTTGGGGAATGTTTGACGGGTTGTTTTTGTGGATGAAAACCTTCCACCCCGCCGCCCCCACCCCATACAAGGAATACTGAGTCTTTTGTGTTTTAAAGCTTCAAATGTAAAGGCAGGTTAATCTTCAGATTAAAATAAAAGGATAGCTTAGAACATGTGACTTCAACATTTCCATAAGGAGAATTCAGATGTTTTTCAGGCAAACAAAATATTTTGTCTATATTAAACAATTATTTTTAATAAGTATCTGACCTTACATACGGAATATTGCTTTAAATAATGGCCCTTTTGGAGAATCCTCCAAATTTCTTTGGGTATTGCTTATTCATGATAGCAGTTTCTCAGCCCTGGCTTGCCATTCCTTTGCTATCCAGAACATTTCTGGGCCATTTTAAAAATTGAAATAAAATTCACATAACAAAATTTGCCATCTTACCCATTTTAAAGTGTATATTTCAGTGGTTTTTAATATATTCACCATGTGCATCCTTCATCACCATCTAATTCCAGAACATTTTCAGAACTTTAGACCATTTTATTTTTATTCTTTTTAAAGATTTATTTATTTGAATCGGGGGCAAAGGGAGACAGCATCTTCAAGCAGAAGAACTCCACTGAGCACAGAGTTCGACTTGGGGCTCATGGGGCTGGCAGAGCTTGATCTCATCACCCATGAGGTCATGACCTGAGCTGAACTAGGAGTTGGACGCTTAACCAACTGAGCCACCCAGGCGCTCCAGAACTTAAGACCATTTTAAATACATTTTGAAAAATCTGCAGACCGGTTTTTAAGGTGATCATCACCAGGCACTGGGGTAGATGATTTACATTATCACGGATTCTCTTAAGCCTGCACTATATAGTGAAATCTGTAATTTTGGAACACATTTGGTGATAGCTTGATTTTACAGCTCAGGAATCTGAGGCCCAGAGAGGTCAAATAAATCTTCAGAAGTCATGTAATCTGTTTCCTAGGTAGAGCCAGGATCCAGACCCAGGTCTTTTTTACCCCAGAATCTGTGTTGTTTGCAACATACCACACTGCCGCTAATAAATAATCATTAGGTAAGTTGTCAGAAACTCCACATCCTACCTTGTAAAGGCTTATATTATTTTAGCCCACTAAGTTACTTTTTCCATTACTCTGAATAACAACTAATATTTTAATGTGGTCCCTTTAGACCTCATTTTGATGACTTCACAACAACCTTTACCCTTCATCTTTTTCTTTTTAACCTTTTGACTTGATTTATTTTTCTAACTTTGAGAATGATGTTCACTATGGACAATTGTGCTGCTAGACAACTACATGTAATTCTTGTGTATTAATAGTATGTTCACAATTTAGTAAAAGTAGTTCCAGTATTTTTAAAAAATTCTTACAGTGTTGACTCAAGAATGGATTACAATAACAGCATCTGCCTCTTTTGTTACTTTTTTTTCTTTTTTTTTGGTCTTAAGCAAAGAATTTTGTCATTTAATTTTATAAGCTTTTACTTGAAATTGTACCACTTTGGCGAGAACTCCTCAGAACTCTCATAAACATGCATTGTTTATTTTGAATCATAGAATGAAGATGGCAGAACTAGTAAGCTATTTTGGAGTAAGGGGGAGTATTCATATATATTCTATAGTCATATAAAGTGTTCATGATATTTATTATTCTAGGTGCTATGGATTTAAGCATTAAACTGATTATCCAGTCTCTGTTTATTCTTTAGGGAAATAGTCTGTTTTCACACTCCCTGAAATACTTAGAAAACATTAATAAAGCAGTTCATTAATGCCACTGTGGTTTAAGTGAATCTATAGAATCAGGAGTTCTGGATGCTAACTTCTGCCACCTAACTTTATGACTTTCTGCAAGTGAATTATTTAACATCTCCTGCTTTATGTATGTATGTATGTAATCTCTGTGCCCAATGTGGGACTCGAACTTAGGACCCCAAGATCAAGAGTCACACGCTGTAGTGAGTGAGCCAGCCAGTCACCCCAATGTCTCTCACTTTTCATTTCTTCAATTAAAAAATGGGTAAAGGGCTCAGATAGACATTTCTCCAAAGAAGATACTGAAATAGCCAATAAACACATGAAAGATGTTCAACGTCACTAATCTTTAAGGAAATAAAACTACAGTGAAAAATACTACCTTATACCCACTGGCATGGCTACTATCAAAAAAACAGAAAAGGTGTTGACAAGGATGAAAAACTGGAACCCTTGAGCAGCACTGGTGGGAGCACAGAAGAGTATAGCTGTTGTGGAAAACAGTATGACGGTTCCTCAAAAAATTACAATTACCATATGATCTGGCAATTCCATTCTGGATGCACACTCAGAAGAACTAAAGGATCTCAAAGACATAATGTATACCCATGTTCATAGCAGCATTATTCACAATAGCTAAAACATAGAAACAGTCCAAGTGTCCACTGACATGAATGGATAAGCAAAGTGTGAATGGATAAGAACATACAAAGGAATATTATTGAGCCTTCTAAGGAAGAAAATTCTACAATATGCTACATGATGGATAAATCTTCAGGACATTATACAAAGTGAAATAAGCCAGTCATAAAAAGATGAGTACTGTATGATTTCACTTATATGATGAGGTACTTAGAGTAGTCAAATCATAGAGAGTAGAATGGCGGACGCCAAGGGCTGGGGGGAAAAGAGAATGGGAAGTTGTTGTTGAACGGGTTTAGATTTTCAGGGGGTTTTTTGTTTTTTTTTTAAGCTTTTGTTTTTTCTTTTTTTTTTTTTTTTAATATTTTATTTATTTATTTGATAGAGAGACAGCCAGCGAGAGAGGGAACACAAGCAGGGGGAGTGGGAGAGGAAGAAGCAGGCTCCCAGTGGAGCAGGGAGCCTGATGCGGGGCTCAATCCGAGGACCCCGGGATCACGCCCTGGGCCGAAGGCAGATGCTTAATGACTGAGCCACCCAGGTGTCCCTAGATTTTCAGTTTTATAAAATGAAAAGAGTTATGGAGAAACTTCTGTGAAAAGGTGGCAGAATCATATAATAGAATCAGAAAATACAGAGCAGCCCATTCCCTCTGACCATTATTTCCTCCAGCTCTCCAGCAAACTTTGAAAACTGGCTCACACTGTGCTACATGCCTCAAATCCAGTGTGAGTCTTAGGTTTTCTACAGCCCACTCATGACTCCACTCACAAACTTCCCCAGAGGGGCCCTTCACATTCACAGGGAAGCTGAAAGTCCAGATTTGACTCCGAGACTCTGGTCAGCTTATCTCCTAGGAGCTTTCATGTTAAAAGTGACATTACAGTCCTTTACTGACACTGCCATGAAGTCTGTACTTCTTATGCTCAGTCTTCAAAACTAAACAGTGCATTGTTTAGAAATATATGCATAGGGGCGCCTGGGTGGCACAGCGGTTGGGCGTCTGCCTTCGGCTCAGGGCGTGATCCCGGCGTTGCGAGATCGAGCCCCACATCAGGCTCTTCCGCTATGAGCCTGCTTCTTCCTCTCCCACTCCCCCTGCTTGTGTTCCCTCTCTCACTGGCTGTCTCTATCTCTGTCAAATAAATAAATAAAATCTTAGAAATATATGCATAGGAAAGAAAATACTTGCTTAGGAATAAAATGATAAAACAATGGAATACATGTAATTGAATTATATTAAATTAATTAAATTGGTTTTTTGTTGTTGAGTTTTAGGAGTTCTCTATGTTAATTTTGGATATGAATCCCTTAACAGATATATGATTTGCAGATATTTTCTTCCATTCTGTGGGTTGCTTTCTTACTCTGTTGATAGTATCTGTATTTTTTTGTTAAGATTTAATTTTTTTTAAGTAATCTCTACATCCATTGTGGGGTTTGAACTCACGACCCTGAGATCAGGAGTCGCTTGCTCCACCGACTGAGCCAGCCAGGCACCCCAATAATGTCTTTTTAGATGTAGAAAAATTTTAAATGGTCATAAAGTCCTATTTGTGTATTTTTTAATGTTGTTATCTGCATCTTTGGGGTCATCTCTAAGAAATCATTGTCAGATCCAATGTCATGAAGCTTTTATCCTAACTTTGCTTCTCAAAGTTTTATAATTTCAAAATAAAAAATAAAGGGACACCTGGGTGGCTCAGTCAGTTAAGTGTCTGCCTTAGGTTCAGGTCATGATCCCAGGGTCCTGGGATCAAGCCCTGTATCAGGCCCCCTGCTCAGCGGGGAGCCTGGTTCTCCCTCTCCCTTGCCTGCCGTTCCCCCTGTTTGTGCTCTCTCTCTCTCTCTGTCAAATAAAATAAATAAAATATTTTTAAAAATTAAAGTTAAAAATTTTTTTAAAATTAAGTTTTATAGTTTCGGGATTTGGGTTTTTGATCCATTTTGTGTTAATTTTCATATATAGGTGTTAGGTAAGTGTCCAGCTTCATTCTTTTGCATGTGGATATTCATTTTCACAGCACCATTTGTTGAAAAGACTGTTCTTTCCCCATTGAATGATCTTCACACCCTTGTCAAAAATCATTTGACCTTATACAAGAGGGTTTATTTCTGGGCTTTCTATTCTATTCCATCAGTCCATATGTTTGTCTTTATGCCAGTATTATACTTTTTTGATTACTGAAGCTTTGTAATAAGTTTTGAAGTCAGGAATTAGGAGTCCTCAAGTTTTGTTCTTTTTCAAGACTGTTTTGACTACTCATGGTTCCTTGAGATTCCATACAAATTATAAAATGGGTTTTTCTATTTGGTTAACACATCCATTTATTGAATAGGTGTGTATATATCTATACATACACACAGATAATCTATTAAGTTCCAGGTACATTCTGAATTCATGTTACGATTTCTCTTTTGAACTTTAAGGAGTAGGTTGGTAAAGTACATTAAAGCACTATTGAAGAAGCTATTTTTCATACTTACATGCAACACAGTCATGATTCAGAGGCAAATGAGATTGAATGACTGTCTTAGTGATTATCCAACAGGCAAGCAGTTGACTGTGCATTTATGAACGGGGAGGATCATGTGGCAAAAGGAAGATGAGTCAGAACCAAGTATCTTCTAAAGGAATCTGTTAAATAGACTACAGAAATGATTATAGCTGAAAGGCAGGGTACATACTTCGTTAGCAGAGTATCTTGTTTTCATTGGTTTGTGTGCCCTCCCAGTATTACTGCATATCTATTGATTCATTGGTGAAAACAATTGCTCAGTTCTCTCAAAAAAAAAAAAAAAGGCTTTTTTCCGTTTCAAAGAAATCACTGTGTAAAACATTGGTGGAAATGGGCAAGCAAGCAGTCATTGTTTCTGTGGTGCTCTATATATGTTTCATAAGTTTTATGTATCTTATCTTAACTAATTTTTACTATCACATATGAAAGAGGCATGATTTAGCCCTGATTTTATATGGAAGGAATTGGAGGCTTATTAGCAAACTGAAATAATTTGTCTCAGACACACTGATGGAGCTAGAATTTAAACCCAGGTTTGATCTGATTCCAAAGCACATTTTTTCACTCTTCCTGTACTGTCTTGGGGCTAAGAATAGTGATAATATTCCTTTTCTTTTAAAAATAATTACAGTTGGCTGAATCGGTAGATCATGTGAGTCTTGATCTCGGGGTTATAAGTTCAAGCCCCACATTGGACATAGAGCTAACTTAAAAAACAAATACATTAATTAATTAAAAAGAAATAAAATAAAAATAATTACAGTTGACTCTCATTATTTATGGTAGTTATCTTCTATAAAGCAGATAGAGACACTACCCGGGTAGAGAATAGTGAGTACTGAACAGTTTCTTCCAGGGATGTTACAGAGTTAGGTTCCTGCAAGCCCGTGGTCACATTTTCCTCAGTCAGCCAATACAGAATCTTGTTTTACGAGTGTTTCTGTTTAAGGACAACTTGTTTAATATATATTGTTGATTCATTAACATTGAACAACAGTAAAATGTTGGACAACTAAGTTACCTCTAATCTTTTGCCATTGTTTAAAAAAACCCTTATGGGGGCGCCTGGGTGGCACAGTGGTTAAACGTCTGCCTTCAGCTCAGGGCGTGATCCCGGTGTTATGGGATCGAGCCCCACATCAGGCTCCTCCGCTATGAGCCTGCTTCTTCCTCTCCCACTCCCTCTGCTTGTGTTCCCTCTCTCGCTGGCTGTCTCTATCTCTGTTGAATAAATAAATAAAATCTTAAAAAAAAAAAGAAAACCCTTATGGGTGAGCATCCTTGTAATCAAATATTTTGCATACATCTTTGATTAAATTTTAGGATATATTCATAGGATGACATTGTTGAGTCAAAGGAAAATTCACAGTTACTGCTAAAAAAATATGCCTTCCCACAATTGTTAACCAGTTTACACTGCCTCTGACAATGTAGTAGAACCTAGATTTCCTGCCTCGTAGACATTAGGTGGTGGTGTTGTTTTTTTAATTTTTGTATTTGTTTAGAAATTGTATAGTTATCTTGTTTTAGTTTAATAGATTTGTTAGTGATTTTTTTTAATAGTTTTTGGCCATTTTATTTATTTTGTTTTAAACTCTTTTTTTTTTCTTTCATTTTTTAAAGTGTGTGGGTTTTTTTTAAAGATTTTATTTATTTGAGAGAGAGAGAGTGAGAACACACATGAGTGGGGGCAGGGGCAGAGGGAGAAGCAGACTCCCTCCTGAGCAGGGAGCCCAACATGGGGCTCAATCCCAAGACCCTGGGATCATGACCTGAGCCTAAGGCAGATGCTTAACCAACTGAGCCACCTAGGCACCCCTAAACTCATTTTTTTCCAGATGGTTAGCCAGTTTTCTCATTTCCACTGGTTAAATAAAATACTCTTTTACCATTGATTTGAAATATTGCCTCTGTCATTTATTCAAGACTTTATATTTGGTTTCATTTTTTATTTTTTGTTTATTCCAGTACGTTTTTCCTGACTGCCGTAGCACTAGTATATGGGTACTGATTGCATTGTTACATGTTTTAATATCCAAAAGGGCAGAAAAATATTTTCTAGTATTTTCTTGGATAGTCTGGGTCTTTTGTTTGAACTGCTGCAGACTTAATTCTCAAGTTCCAGAAAACATTATTTTGAGATTTCATTGGAATTTTAAAAAAATAAGTATTACTTTGGGGTAAATTGGCATTTGTAGTCATAAAGTTAGAAAATATCACATCTCGCTAGTTATTCAAATCATTTTGTTTTTCAAAAGTTAGGTATTTTCTTCTTACAGAGTCTACATGTTTCTTATAAAATTCTTAGTATTGATACTTTTATTGCTATTTTAAAATAAGCTTTTTTTCACCTTATTTTCTAAAGAGTTACTATTGTAATACAAGAAAGCTGTTGCTTTTTGTATATTTTTATAGCCAGCCACTTTCTTGAATTCATTAATTCATTTAGTTTTTCAGTTGAGTATTTTGGATTTTTCAGGTAGATAATCTTCAGTCATATTTATATACAAGTTTGTTAGAACTGTAGTCTTTAAAAGAAGGTTGGAAAGCTGATGGATTCACTTACAATTTTACTATCATTGGTACATTCCATTAACCTTCAGAGTTAAGTGAGTCCTACTTAAATTAAATGTAAGGAGTGAATTCGATTTTAATTCTTACAGTTCTTTTTTTATGTATTCAGCTTTTCCTCATTAAAGACTGTTAACTGATGTGGGAATCTGTTTTGGGGTGGTAGGATGTACACCTTCTTAAAATTCCTGGTATTTTCCCACTGCCCTGGATTATAATACCCTACACAAAATGATAGGTAGTAAACGTTTGTTGAATGGGTGGATCTTTTCAAATTGAAATTAGACGGAAGCTACAAGAAACCATTTCTAAATTCCAGCTCTGTTTCTGCTCTTCTATTAATCATTATTCAAATATTTACTGAGGACCTGAGAGGCTGGTTATTCCCTCTTACTGTTTTCTCTAATAACTCAGTTTCTAGATTAGAGTCACAAGTGTTTAAGCTCTAGCAATTTATTACAGAGAAGTGAAATATTCTTTCCAGTCGAAATAGGTTTTTGATGGTGAAGTATCTGTTTCTGTTTTTGTTAATAGCTTTGACACTTAGTTTCTGTCTGTATTGATTTTATGGCTCAGCACTCCTGTGCATGGGAGTGTTGTTTGCAAATCTGCTGTATTTCTATTTTTATTATCTTGAAATTATTTTCTTTAGAACTGCTCAGAAAAGACAGCTCTTTCTGCTGTTGCGTGGTATCCTCAATTTCTATTCTCAGCATAGCTACCTAGGAGCTAGAAACACTAAACTTCTATAAATATATAGTATTGTAGAAGAAAGGGCAATTGAGGATGCCACTTCTTATTCCAAATTTAGATATTCTCAGAATAAGTAGACACCAGACTCTCAGAGATAGAACTGTTTTGTTAAGGTTGGTCAGTGAGAGGGCTGGGTTCTCTCATACCCTTTCTCTGACATTTACGTTTTAAAACACAGGTTAACTAATTTTTACCTATTTAGGAAGTTTGGTCCATTTAATAAGTGAAAGGTCTTTATCATCTCACAGGCTCTGTGCTACAAAGATCTTGGTGCCTATGAAGGAAGAGGAAGAATGAAGTTTTAACTGTCATGATTGAATCCTTTTTGCTTTGTACACCCTTTTGAGAATCTGATGAAAGTAGTGAACTTCTGTAGAAAAATGCGCATGGGCTCAAACACACACATTTTTACATAGAACTTCAAGATATTTCTAGTCTTCTTGAAACTTAGCCATAAACCCAAACTTCCGTATGTTCTTTGAACTCCAGACTAAAAACTCCTACCTTAAATAAAAACATTGCTAAAAGTTATATGTGACTTAAGATCCTGTAACACAATACTTAGGTATCTGATGAATCCAACAAAGGGGAAATTTTTACTTGGGGACCTATAACTTAACCTTTAGCCACTAGGTTCCTAAAATGTTTTTCTCTCTCCTCACTGACTATTCATAGCCAGCCGGCTTTGCCAGGTTCTTTTCTTCTACCCAGCATATAAAAGTTGGATTTCCTCAGAGTTCTTCCTGGGCCCCCTTCTTTTCTCCTTCTACTTATCACTTGGAGAATCTCTTCCTCTTTCTTGGATTTAAATACCACTGTATTATTGATGGATGCCAGATTTGTATCATCAGGCCATATCTTCTCAGAGTGCTAGAATCCCATATGCAACTGCTTACTCAGAAATCCACTTCTGTATCTTATAGATATCACCTATGTAACAAAAAAGTTACTATAAATATTTTTATAATAGCTTTATTGAGATAAAATTCATATACCATAAAATTCATTCTTTTAGAGTATATACCTCGGGGATTTTTAGTATATTCACAGAGTTTTGCAACCATTACCACTCTCTAATTCCGAAGCATTTTCATTGCCCCAGAAAGAAATCCTGTAGCATTAGCAATCACTCATTCCCCCTTGCCTTCAGCCCTTAGCAGTCACTACTCTCTTTTCTTTTTCTCTTTGTATTTGCCTGTTCTGGACATTTCAAATAAATGGAATCATGTAATATTTGGCCTTTTTCTGGTTTCTTTTCACTTAGCATGATGTTTTCAAGATTCATCCATGTAGCATGTATCAGTACTTTAGTCCTTTTTCTAGCTGAATAGTATTCCAGTATGTGAATAATGCCACAGGTGACAGTACATACATGTTCTTGCTGAAGCTCTATAGCTACGGTGATGAGGTACTTCAAGCTACAGAATGTGAAAATAAGGTGATATTATGTATAATTTGGATTGAATATAACATCATACTTTACTGATAATTAGAGCTTGAAGTGATTAAAAATTACATAATACTTTTACCTTATTTCCAAAAGAACACACAATGTGGGGCTGTATTCACTTTTAACTTTCTGTGAAGTCTCGTATTATCTGATAATTTACTTTTGGAAAGATAAGCAGGCTATTTTGTTGTTTCTGTGTGTGATTAGCTGGATCTGTTTAATACTTTTAAAGGTTTTATAGAATACATTCTCTATAAAATATTTTTTTTAAAGATTTTATTTATTTATTTATTTGACAGAGAGAGACAGCCAGCGAGAGAGGGAACACAAGCAGGGGGAGTGGGAGAGGAAGAAGCAGGCTCATAGCGGAGGAGCCTGATGTGGGGCTCGATCCCAAAACGCTGGGATCACGCCCTGAGCCGAAGGCAGACGCTTAACGACTACACCACCCAGGCGCCCCCATTCTCTATAAAATATTGAATTGTTCGAGGACAATGGGTTTAATCCCGAGGTCACATTCTAATAATACATTTTCTTTTCACTGTTGGAAATAAGTCATCATTATTTTCAGTGAAAGCTATCTTAGTGTTTAAATGACATTAAATTACATGACAAAATCAAACAGTTAAAAGACAGAATTTTATTTTCTTTATACGTTGAGGTTAGGTATTCATGAATGTATTAAAGTGCCAAACATTTGAAGATCTACACATAAAACTGTATTTGTTTGAATGTGAACATCTAAATAAATCACCAGGATCATCTAAATATTATTTTACATTATGATTCCAGGCACAAGCCTTGACTAAGATCTGTAGTCACTTTCTGAATCCATTTAGGAATTTCCTAAAACAGATAAGTGGTTGGGGCACCTGGGTGGCTCAGTTACTTAAGCATCTGCCTTTGGCTCAGGTCATGATCCCAGGGTCCTGATAACAAGCCTTGGGCTCCCTGCTTGGCAGGGAGCCTGCTTTCCCTCTCCCTCTGCCTGCCGCTCCCCCTGCTTGTTTGCTTTCTCCCACCCTCCCTCTCTCTCTGTGTCAAATAAACAAATAAAATCTTTAAAAAGAGAGAGAGAAATCAGTGGTTTTCTTTGTCGTGAGAGAACTTTTATAAAGAAGTAATGAATAGGCTTTTAAAAAATTCAGTAATTTCATAAGGAAGATATTTTTGATAGAATTAATATGAATAAACTAGATTATGGAATCATTGATTCTCAGTGATATAAATCACTGATGAAGAACATAGAATCTGATCATGAAGGTAGAATCAAAGAATTCTCTTCATGATTAGTGTGAGAATTTAATGAAGTACTTGGTAGGTGAAATGTTACACTCCACCGTGTGGCACCCTACCCCTGCTAGAAAGAGTAGGTGGAGATCTTGATTAGAAGATATGTTAAGTGCAGTTATATTGATAGGCAGCAAAGGAGGGGTATTGTTTTTTAGGTTTTGTGAGGTGTCGAAAATGAGATCGTCATAGTCACTTGTTTGACGAGGTGCACATTAGTGGACTTTTAAATTCACAGTGTGGAAGAGAATGAGCACTTATCAGAACAGAAGGAAATGTGTGGTTAAACGGTTTCAGCTGTAACTGTAAACTATTTCCCTTGGTCCAAATGGGAGGAGAAATGGAACCTTATGTTTTGGGCTTTTTTCCCCATTATAAATAGAAATTAGTTCAGTGTGGAGCCTTTTACCAAGAAGAAAGGTTGTGTTTAGTAGTAGAGGGGAATGACAACAATGTGTGCTAAGATGGCATAAACCCTGTAGGTTTTATTTTACAGGTGTCTCAATTGTCATTTTTGAGCATATTTATAATTATTGACAGTTATTCTTAAGCCTCTCTAAAAACAAGAATGCCCCAAGATTTTTGAAGAAACTGCTGAATTCAATAAAGAGAAAGGTCATGCTTCCAGCTTTTTCCTGAAAATGAAGACTGTCTTAACCAATTTTATGTAATTACAGGTAATAAATAATGCTAATTTTAGCTCACAGAAGCACTTGGATTATCCAAATAAAATATATTTGGTACAGACAAATGAAGAACCTTATTTATAAAGATATATTTGATAACCTGGAGTTTTGAAAAGTCATGGAAGTCCTGCTTCCTCTGCATGTAAAAAAATCTTATTAAGGCATTAAATGATAAAAATTTATGCTGATTTTTGTCCTGAAGCCCATGTTAAATGAGGTAGAGAAGACATTTTTTTCTAAAGTTACTATTAGGATAGTATAGTATTAGGATGGGGGAGAGATTGTAGGAATTGTAATAAATTTCCTTTATTTCTTACTGTATCACAATAAAATTTTCACATTAAGGTGATAGCGTTTGCATCTTTCCTTCTTTGATGGATCCTTAATGGCTCTTGAGAACAGTTATATTTTCAGGCACTATGGGAATTTGGTGATTGAAAATGAAACTGGTCTGAATTCAGAAATCATACCTGAAGTGACTTTTGCTCTAGAATTATTTATATTTACTTGACAAATAATGGTGAATAAATAAATGTTATATCAGTTAAGCTTCTTTGGTTAAAAGCAGTAGAAATCAAGTCTGGCTGACTGAAGTAAAAAGAGAAAAAAAAAAAAAAAGCATTACTTCATGGGAAGCTATGAGGTTGCTTATAAAACTGAAGGGAAGTATAAAGAGCCTGACCCTGAGTGGCTCCAGAGATCCAAATAGAGGGAAACTATGTGTGCTGTCTTTAGGGGCTGGTGAATTCCAGTTTTCCATCTTTATATCTTTTTAACTCAAGGTTAAAAAATCAAGGCAAAGGGGCTCCTGGGTGGCACAGCGGTTAAGCGTCTGCCTTCGGCTCAGGGCGTGATCCGGGCGTTATGGGATCGAGCCCCACATCAGGCTCTTCCGCTATGAGCCTGCTTCTTCCTCTCCCACTCCCCCTGCTTGTGTTCCCTCTCTCGCTGGCTGTCTCTATCTCTCAAATAAATAAATAAAATCTTTAAAAAAAAAAAAATCAAGGCAAAGTACCTGATTGTCCTAGCTTCAGCTGGAAGAACAGTGATACCTACTTCAAGTATCATTTTACTACAGTTTTTATAAAATCTGAGTAACTTTTTTTTAAAACTAATTTGAGGGGTGCCTGGGTGGCTCAAGTCGGTTAAGCATCTACCTTCAGCTCAGGTCATGATCTCAGAATCCTGGGATCAAGCCCCATGTCAGGCTCCCTGCCCAGTGGGGAGTCTGCTTGTCCCTCTGCCTCTCCCCCCCCCCAGCTTGTGCCCTGTCTCTCTCTCTCTCTCTCTCAAATAAGTAAATAAAATCTTCAAAAATAAATAAAATCAATATGAAAGAATTGTGATTAGAAATAACGTTCTGGTGGGGCGCCTGGGTGGCACAGCGGTTAAGCGTCTGCCTTCGGCTCAGGGCGTGATCCTGGCGTTCTGGGATCGAGCCCCACATCAGGCTCCTCCGCTGTGAGCCTGCTGCTTCCTCTCCCACTCCCCCTGCTTTTGTTCCCTCTCTCGTTGGCTGTCTCTATCTCTGTCAAATAAATAAATAAATAAAATCTTAAAAAAAAAAAAAAAAGAAAGAAAGAACGTTCCGGTAAACCAGGTTAACTTAACTTACAGAATTTGGTCAGAGGCTATGATTTATATACTTTCCTACAATTTTTTTAAAGATTTATTTATTTATTTTAGAGAGACCGTGAGCAATGAGGGAGGGTGTAGAGGGGGAGAGAAAGAATCCCAAGCAGACTCTGCTGAGCTTGGAGCCCGACGCACTGCTCAGTCCCACAACCCTGAGATCATGACCTGAGCCAAAACTAAGAGTTGGGTGCTCAACTGACTGAGCCACCCACATGTCCCTACAATTCTTAAGTTCATAATTGTATTCATATTTTTTTTTCCCGTAAGAAAACCACAGGTTTCCTCAGTAATCTTATTCTTCATTTATCATGTGTGTGATGGTTTATCATTGGTTTTCATCCTTTTTTTCCTGTGTCTTAGGTGTATTTGAAGGCTCCCATGATTCTGAATGGAGTCTGTGTTATCTGGAAAGGTTGGATTGACCTCCAGAGACTGGATGGTATGGGCTGCCTGGAGTTCGATGAGGAACGAGCCCAGGTAGGGTGATGTCAAGCTCTACCGAGCATTGTCCCTTTCTGTACCCCAATCTTCATCTGTATGTCTATTTTACCGCATCTTTAAGAGTAAGTATAAAAAGTCTTATGTTCAAGTGGTATTGAGGAATTCTGAAGATAGATGGGGAGACCCATTCTGGTCCTGGTTTGGGGAAAGTTTTTCCTTCAGTGGTTCTAAATTTCATTGGATTATTCCTGTCTGCTCAGTGGGGCACTTCAAAGTCCAGTAAATGGTTCTGTTTAATATTTGTTCTTGATCTTCAGAACATTATCAGGGGGGAAAAGTAGTTCAAAATAAAATGGAGCATTTCTGGAGTGGCTTGGTGAGGAGTTTGGCAAATCCTCTCCCCAAAAAGCAGTGATTAAACTGGACAAAAAAATTTTTTTTTAAATTAATGTCTGTGGAAATTAACCAAAGACCATATATTGAGGGGTGTTTATTCAAACAAAGCTATTGAATTTCAGTAAGTCTGTGGAATTTTAGTCAATAGCAAGTGCTTCCATACTTTCCCTCAGCTCTGTGGTCTCTCAGGTTAGGCAGGCAAGACAAGCCATGAAGACTGGCAGCTCTGCTGTCCTGTCAGAGGGAGCTGACTTTATTTAGAGCAGCATTTGAAAAAATCCATACCCGGGGATGTTATCAAAACAATAGAGGTCTCTGGCAAACCCTCCAGGAAGGCAAATGTTGTGGGAAGCAACAAAATGGCAGACTAGCCAGAAATTTATCAGGGAGATCTAGAGAAACAGGCCACTAAAGTGAGCCCTGTTAAAATCACGAATACTTCTCATGGTCCAGAAGACTATGTGCTTGTGTGAGGCTGCACCTGAGATTAATAGAAATTATGAAGAACAGAAAGAAAAACAAAACAGTCTCAGAGATTTGGCACACCAGCATGCATACCAACATGTACATGTGATAGAAGTTCCAGAAGGAGAAGAAAGAGGTAGAAAGTTTATTTTAAGAAATAATAACTGATGGGGGCACCTGAGTAGTGCAGCGGTTAAGCATCTGCCTTCGGCTCAGGGCGTGATCCCAGCGTTCTGGGTTCGAGCCCCACATCAGGCTCCTCCACTAAGAGCCTGCTTCTTCCTCTCCCACTCCCCCTGCTTGTGTTCCCTCTCGCGCTGGCTGTCTCTCTCTGTCAAATAAATAAATAAAATCTTTAAAAAATAATAATAATAATAATAACTGATGAAAACTTCCAAATTGATTGCAAATATTCATCTCCATATCCAAGAAATTCAGTGAACTTCAAGTAGGATAAAAACAAAGAAATCCACACCTAGATGCATCAGAGTCAAATTTTGAAAAACAAAGAATCTCAAAAGCAGCAATAAAAAGGACTCAACACATGCAAGGGAGCCTCAATAAGATTAAATCAACTGATTTGTCTTTTGAAATTATGGAAGCCAGAAGGTAGTGGATGGCAATGACATTTAAAATGTAAGTATATAGCAGATTAAATTTATATAAGGTAAAATTTCAGATTTAATTGATTTCTAAAACAAATATTTTATTAAAATGATAGATAAAGTTTTAAGTTTAACCCACAGTATCTTCCATACTTAGAATTTTCCAAGTCTTAGTTCCCCAGTCTATAAATAGAGCTTTATCACTACGAAGTTAGTGCCATCTGTTGTGATAATAAACTGATACAATAGGTCTTACATAATATAAAAATTTTAAAGCAGGAGACTTCATTCAGTCAGCAGTGAGCACTTCTGTATAACCTTCCTTATCCGCAAATCATCTGTAAGATATGTAGAAGTTAGGAATAAGGGCTTCATTGTCATATAATTGTGAATCCTAACCCCACTGCTTACATCTGTTATGGACTGAATATTTGTATTCCCCCAATATTCATATGTTAAAGCCTCAACCCCCAATGTGACTGTATTTGGAGATAGGACATTTATGGGATGGTAATTAGGGTTAAATGAGGTCAGAAGAGTGGAGCCCTGATATGATAGGATTAGTGTCCTGATAAAAAGATATACACAAGAGAGCTTGCTCATTCTCTCTCTCTGCTGTATGAACACAGTATTCTTTAACAGACAGTGAGGTATCTGGAACCTGGTAAGCTAAGAGATAAACAGTATGGTCACAACTCCATTTTAATTAAAGTTGGTATTTCAGCTGAAGTATTTTCACCAGTATTGTCTTTTTGCCTTTGTTCAGAGTACTTTTGACAAATGTTGGCAAGGATATGGAACAATAGTTGGTGTGTTGGTTATGTCAAATTGACACAACATTTGAAAACTGGCAGTACATACTAAAACCGCAAATTACATATACCTGTGACCCAGCAATTCTAGTCTAAGTCATGGTATGCAAAGGGATTGAATATATATATTCATCAAGAGATACGTACTGGGCATTTGTAGCAGCGCTAGTAATAGAAACTGCAAACTGCTCAAATGCCAGTGAACAATAGAATGAATAAATACAAAGAAATACAGTGATGCTGAAAAACTACAACTAGCACACCAGTATGGATGGATTTCACAGACATATTGAGTGTATCCAAAAAGCACATGCTGTATGAATCCATTCATCTGAAAGTACAGAATGGGCAAAACTAATAGTAAGTGTTTTTAGAAATAAAGATAATGGCTTATCCCTGAGAGAGGAGGCTGGAAACTGGAATGGAGCAGAAGGAGAGTTGTGAGATGTTGTTACTGTTCTGTTTCTTCCTATGGATTCTAGTTAACATGGACATTTCAGTTTGTGGAAATTCATCAAACTATAATTTAGGACAGTGCTGCCCAGGAGAATTCAGATGTGAACCACATAATATAATTTAAGTTTTTCTAGAAGCCACATTAAAAAAATAAAAAGAAACAATTGTATTTAATTTTTATATTTTATTTAAACCAATATATCCAAACTATTATACTGGAACATAAAATTAATATAAAAATTTACTGAGATGTTTCACATTTTTTTCTTTGTAACAAGTACTTGAAATCCAGTGTGTTTTTTCCATGTACAGACTCAGACTAGCCACATTCCTTTTTTTTTTTTTTTTTTTTTTAAGATCTCTGTTTGAGAGAGAGAACAAACAGGGGAAGGGGCAGCAGAGGGAGAGAATCCTCAAGCAGACTCCCCACTGAGTGAGGATGCTGACCTGGGGCTCGAACTCATGACCCTAGATCATGACCTGAGCTGAAACCAAGAGTCAGACGCTCAACCGACTGAGCCATCCACCTGCCCACAGACTAGCCACACTTCAAGTGTGTAGTAGTCACATGTGGCTAGTTGCTGCCACATTGGACAGGAAAGCCTTAATATAAGTGTACTTTTTTGTATATATAATATACTATAATAATAAAATGTTTTAAAAGTTTACCACAAATGAATATAATTCTGAGTATAATTGTAGAAACAATTAAATCTTGTTTGCTGATTATATTTTCATCATTCACTTAATTTTCTGTAATTTGTAGGGATAAAATTCAGTGTCATCTTTATGCTTTTGGTTTTCAAAAATGGTAACTCTAAAAGCTTAAAAATCAAATTTTTGGCACTTCACCATTGGATACTTTAATCAGAGATTTCCAAGTAATTTTGAACAAGGTGTAACTGAGTACTCATTTACCATAAAAAGGTCAATGCCATTGTAGGACCTATGTTGACTTCAGAGTAGTTCTTCAAAGGCTTAAATTTTCTAAAATCCAAGGCATGTGTGTACTGTCCTGATGAATTTTTTATATTCAGTGTCAGCTTTGTCACATTCTATAATTCTGTTACTTTGTAGATACATAAATAAATTTCTAATTATGCAGCTATAATTTCTAAATGGCAGGCTATCTTCTTTGGATACAGTTATGAATTACATGTGCCACATCTTGTTCCTAATACATTTCTATTTCATAGTTTTTTAAAGATATTAAATTATTTGTTTGTTTGAGAGAGATTGGGAGAGAGGGAGGGAAAGAGAATCCCAAGCAGACTCCTTGCTGAGCACAGAGCCCAAGGCAGGCTTGATTCCAGTCCCATGACTGGGAGATCATGACCTGAGCCAAAACCAAGAGCCAGAGGCTCAACGGACTGAGATATCCATACGCCCCTGTTTCATTGTTTTTAAAAATTCACTGGCAATGTTACTGTTTTGTTTTGTTTTGTTTTGTTTTGTTTTGTTTTAAGAGAGAGGGAAAGGGCAGAGGGAGCGAGAATCGGAAGCAGGCTCCATGCCCAGCACGGAGCCTGACTTGGGGCTGGATCTCAGCCCTGAGATCATGACCTGAGCTGAAATCAAGAGCCGGACACTTAACTGACTGAGCCGGCCAGGCACCCTGGGAATGTTACTTTTTTATACAGTGCGTGCTCCACCAGCATTTGTATTACCAATATAAGAACGAATAATTTTATCTTCACTGTTGTACTTTTTAAATTAATTTGCTTTGGCGGTCACAAAAAAAGATGTTTCAGGGGCCTGTCTGGCTCAGTCGGTGGAGCACCTGACTCTTGATCTCGGGGTTGGTGAGTTCGGGTCCCATGTTGGATGTAGAGATTACTTAAAAATAAAATCCTAAAAAAAAAAAAAAAGTTACACCTTTAATGTAATGACCTTTCAAAAGTTTAATTCTGGTTCTATGATCAAGTTAGAAAAATTGAAACATTTTTTGAATTAACAGATTTTCTATTTAACATACCTGATGACACTGATGTAAAACTGAAGTCGTTTAGCTGTTTGCAAGGTTTTTTTAATGAAATAAGCATATAAACAGCTTTGCTTTTGTGTGCGCATAATGTGAATTGAATCATTTGTCATTTGTCAGTGAATTAAATCACTTAATTTAAATGAAGTTGTGTTTTGCAGAGTGATGTTAAATGTACCGGTTGCAGCTGCTCCCGTTAAATTGTCGCCTTTGAAGTATATGTTGATGCTTCTTCAGCAGTTTTATTTCTTTTGGTTTTCATGTGATCAGTGATACCATTCTGGTCCTCACAGAGAATAGTAAATGTCGTTATTTTGTGCAAATCATGTGTTCCATCATCAACTTTCTTGGAAATGAATTTGATTCTTAATTTTTCATTAAACATGCACTTCCAGCTTTTAAATTCATTGCTGCAGAAAGATATTACCAAACCATAAAATAAATATAGTTGTTGATTTAGGGAATACAATAAAGACAAAATCACTGCAGCAAGAATGGTCAGAATATTCTATATAGGATCTGTGACAGGACTGCAAAGCCTTTATTTGCCACATGGGTTTCACTACACCCACCTTTTATAATGACCCCACCTGACTGCTTTGTGTAGATCGTGGTTAAGACCATAGTATAACAAGTAGCTGGCGGGAGCGAGAGTGTGGACAGCTGCTCCCACTGCCATCTGAGTTTGGATAGAATTAGTTGGTCCTAGCTATTTGGAACATACTTTATGGGTGAGTATGTCATTTTATCAGGAGTTGACCTTTATGATGCCCTTAAAGGGGGTAGGTGTTAGTTAAGGATAACACTGGTCATCGCCAATCGTCTTTCAAATTAAAATGCAAACTGTTCACTGCATGTACGTTTCACATCTTGCTAGAAAAGACCAAGACAGAAGCTGGAGTTAGAAAGCAGAGAGATACCAAATATCTCTTGGCTTATTTTACTGCAACTATTAGTAATAATACTTTTTTTCTTTTAATGGAATAAAAATCTGTGACCATTGCTAGAATACACATTAGTGGCTAGTAACTTCCTTTGGGAATTAGATCACATTTCATGTTATATGCTCTCATTTCATCATGTAATATTCCTCTACTGTACTTAATCACAGTTGACATTTATATATTGATTTTTGTAATTATTTGTTCATCGTCTATCTGCCCCAGTAGACCAGAGACTGAGGAGAAGCACCATTGTTCCCTCACATTGTATCCATGACACCTTAGCACAGTGACTTGGACATAATAAAGACTCAAACATTTGTAGAATGAATGAAAAAGTGAATGAATGCACAGGACAGGAGTACCCTGTTATCAGTAGATGTGTCCCAGTTGATAGCTAACTAAACAGTAGAAAGCCCTTGGGAGTTGGGAACAGTGTTCTTTTGCAGGTACTTGAAGGTTATATGGTATATTCAATACAGTAGGGATATGTAATAATATTTAGTCAGATGTGTAAATTTGACATATCTGTAAATGCTTAAAATAATAGCACTTATTGAATGTTGTATGTTAGTATGTTTAAGCATGTTTTATATGTTATTTAATATTTACAGCAGTCTTATAAAGTAGGTATTACTACTATGCCCATTTTACATGTGAGTTTACTCAGACTTAGAGAAATGAAATGCCTTCCCCTGGGTCATAAAGCTGATAAATGCATCAAAGGATAGAAATTTGATTACACCTTTCAGTTTTGTTTAAGTTATAGACATCATGTCAGTGAAAATTTTAAGTATGAAACAGCCATACTAATAGTGACAAATAAAATGTGCATCACACAGAACACAATACCCAGCAGTATAGGTATAGTCCAGGTAGGTATAGCACTTACTTATATTACAGGGGTCCTGGGTCTTCTCATCTTCCTGCTGTGCTTTGCTCAATGTGTGATTGCATCGCCATTATTATGTTTACACGATGGCTGCTGTATCTCTGGGCATTGCATCAGCTCATAGAAAGGAGAAAGGTGAAATGTCTCTTAAATGACTTTCTTAGAAGCCCCATTAGGTGACTTATGCTTCTGTCTGATTGGTTAGAACTGAGTTACCGATCACTCCTTGCTGCAGTGAATATTGATGACTTTTTGGGTGTGTGTATCTTTTAAAGCTTTCTTCAAGTGTACCATCGAAAAATGGTAGTATTGAGGGGCGCCTGGGTGGCACAGCGGTTAAGCGTCTGCCTTTGGCTCAGGGCGTGATCCCAGCGTTATGGGATCGAGCCCCACATCAGGCTCCTCCGCTATAAGCCTGCTTCTTCCTCTCCCACTCCCCCTGCTTGTGTTCCCTCTCTCACTGGCTGTCTCTATCTCTCAAATAAATAAAATCTTTAGGGGGCGCCTGGGTGGCACAGCGGTTAAGCGTCTGCCTTCGGCTCAGGGCGTGATCCCAGCGTTATGGGATCGAGCCCCACATCAGGCTCCTCCACTGGGAGCCTGCTTCTTCCTCTCCCACTCCCCCTGCTTGTGTTCCCTCTCTCGCTGGCTGTCTCTATCTCTGTCGAATAAATAAATAAAAATCTTTAAAAATAAATAAATAAATAAATAAATAAATAAATAAAATCTTTTAAAAAAAAAAAAGAAAGAAAAATGGTAGTATTGAGAAGCGTGTGACTGCAAAGGTTGAGCTTCCTGTGCTGTAGACAGTGAGGGAGCTTTTTTAGGTTGGGGGTATTGTCACATTGTGCCCTCAGGCACGCTCTGATGGCTGTGTGGTAGATTGAGGATGACAGAATGGAAGCAGGAAGAGGCTGTTTAGGAGACCTTTACAGTAATTTTAATGAGAGATCTTAGAAGCCTGAACTAGGAAAATGGAAATAAATGGAGACTTTAGGATTCCAAAAATATTTAGGAGGTCAGATGGCTAGGACTTGGTGGTTGATGGGCTCTGTGGAGATGGGAGAGTGAAGAGTCAAAGGTGGCTCAGATTTCTGGCCAAAATGAAAAAGTGGTGCCACAAATGGAAACTAAAGGGGAGTAAAGGAGAAAGTTTAAATCGGTTGTCCCTTAGACACAGTGAGTTTGATGTATCTGGATATTTTTCATGTGCAGATCTTTATTAATTGGGAATGGATTAGGATAGATTAGTTACATGTTACAAATATTTTTTCTTGAGAGATCCCTTGGACTTTTACTTACTTTCTGTTGTTCAGCTGTTTCTAACATTTGTATAATCAGTTCCGTTAATATTCTCTTTTATATTTCTGGCTTTCGTGTCCTAATTATTAGAGGGCCTGGCCTGTCTTATATCCAAGTTATAGATTTTGGTTTTGGGGGGGGGTTTTGGTGCAAAAAAGTAATTTTATTAAAGCATGGGGACAGGACCCGTGGGCAGAAAGAGTTGCCAGAGTTTTCTTTTAAAAGTAGCTCCAACATTAGCTTTTTTTAATGGTTTGATATTTGGAGAAATATTCTGCTGTTCATTTCCTCCAAGAAACAAACACCGTCATATTGCAAGTTGTTATTCTAAATCAAAATTAAAATATCCTTTTCATGTATTCCAACAGCAGGAGGATGCATTAGCACAACAGGCCTTTGAAGAGGCTCGGAGAAGGACGCGTGAATTTGAAGACAGAGACAGGTCTCATCGGGAGGAAATGGAGGTGAGAGTTTCACAGCTGCTGGCAGTAACTGGTTAGTACTTTCCCCCAACCTCTCAGGCTCTCTTTGTCATATTTGTGCATAATGTTTTTTATAAATAGTTTAATTTTGTCTTTCATTTGTCAAAAGTTATACTGTGTCTTTGTGTTTATTAAATGTAATTGCTATAGAGAGACTTAGTCTTAATTTTAAGGTTGTACATGAATTCATCATTTACTGGTCCTCATAAAAATCATTTACTGTCATGTATATATATTCTCTTAATTCATTGATCCAAATATCTTCCCTCTTTGTTGTCTTATTTGTAAAAATTACTTTATGTTATCATAGAATACATATTTTTTAAGAACATTATTAAAACACTTTGGAAATAATATTACTTTATATTTTTTTATGAATGTTTGTCTTGATTTTGTAACTGTAATGTTTAGCCATTTGTGTATTGTCTTTACTAGAGCAAAATGTAATATTTTCAAACTACTCAAAGAATGGAATTAACCTAAAGCATTTTTCTTTTAACCTTTTTTATGGTACAGAGATGGAAATCCTCACAAAAGAAATATGTAGCTCAATTACTATTGTAAGGCTGACACCTTAATAACACCATCCAGATTTTAAAAAACTCAAACTTTGACAGCTACCCCAGTAGCCCCCTCCCATGTAAGCATCTAATATGATTTCTCCTTCCCCTCAAAAGTACTCATTACCTTAGTTTTTATAGTAATCACTTCCTGTTGTCTTTTTAGTTTTATTACCATCGCCTGCTTCAGTCTTCAACACTGAAGTTTAGTCTTAACCCAGTGTTTAAATTTGATAAGACTTTTAATTGACATGGATTTTTTCTATATAAAATTGTACCCTGCTTTAAGCGGACTTTAATTACAAGATTAATATTTTAAGTATCTATACATTGTTCAAAACTCCAATTTCTACAAAAAGTATACTCTAACAAAACAAAAATAATCAAGATGAGAACTAATATTTTTGAAAAGGATATTGTTAAATGTTAATATATTCTTCAAGTTCATAAGCTTAATTATCAACATGAGCATTTCACACAAGAAGAAATAGGAAAAAGCACACATTCATCTTTGATAATCAAAAGAAATGGAATTAAAATATAAATATAGTACATGAACTAGATAATTTCCAGGCATTAAAAAGAGTTCTGCAGATTGGTTGTACATTTACTTAATACTACTGAACTGTGCACTTAGAAATGGTTGAGATGGTAATTTTTATGTTAAATGTATTTTAACACATTAAAAAAATTTTTTTAATTGGTGTTACAGAAAATTTGTGGGTTTTCCATGCACAGAATTATATGTACACCATTATTTAAATTAACACAAAAGAGTGTGTTTGTGTGTGCACAGAGATAGTGGTGAAGAGCCCAGACAGTAGAGCTAGCCTGCAAGATCTGAATCTGGCTTTGCCACTTACTTTGTCGCCTTGAACAACTTATTTCACCTTCCTGTGGCTGAGTTTCCTCATTGATAAAATGAGGCTAATAATCCTGTCTATCTCATAAGATTATTGTGGATTAAATAAGCAAATACCTATGGAAGCACTTCTTCAGTATATGGCTCTGAGTAGGTGTTAGCTGCTATTATTAGTGTCTGTGTGTGTGTGTGTGTGTGTGTGTGTGTGTGTGTGTGGTGTGGGAGAGAGAGAGAGAGAGTGTATCCCCTCTATGTGACAATATATTTTGTAGAATAAATGAAAAAAATCAGTTCTACTTAGTGGTTAGTGTATAAAATAGAATTATCTTTTAATGATTGAGATTTCCCTTTGTCAATGAGTTAATTAATCTAATAGGCTGATAGCAATTGATGGTGCCCCCAAGAAGATAGTACTTTTCAGCTAGGAGAAGAGACAGGAGGGATATTATGCAATGTATTTGTTTTCTTTGAAGCTTTTCAATTCTTGTGATCAGACTTCCCATGACATTTTCTTTCAGAATGCTTGTATCTGTGGTACTAAGAAGTTTTTAAACATATAATATGCATTTATCTTATACTTCTGAACCTTTTTGCTCATGCTGTTTGTTCCCTAATAGGGTACCTTTCCACCCATTTGTTAAAACCCAGCTTAAACATTCTGTCAGTCCCTTCTCTAGCCTGCTTCACTGTTACTAGCCCTTCCACTTTGTAGTTTCCAGAGCACTTATTTCTGTTATTGTTCTTACAGAACAGTATGTTGAAACAATTAAAAACATGTCTGTCCTCTATTGTAGATTCCCAATGAGATGGGCCCCTGATTTTTTAACCCTCACATTACCCACCACAGTGTTTTGTATGTTGTGTTTAATTGTCTAATGGAGAGCTTCAGAAAACAGTTCTTATCCTGGCTGTCTGAAAACTAGAGTTACAGGGTAGACTAGAGGTTAATTAAGGTAGAATAATACATGTTAATGGTCTCTGGAAAGGTTTTAAATGTTTGTAATTTATTGGTGTATATTAAGTTAGTTTTAAGTAATGAACCCCAACTATGTTGTGCTGGATTCTGCATTAGGGACTGGTAAATATATAGATGAAAATGCATGGGGCACCTGGGTGCTTCATTCGGTTAAACATTTGACTCTTGATTTCAGCTCAGGTCATGATCTCAGGTCATGGGATCGAGTCCTGAGTCGGGCTCCATGCTGGGTGTGGAGCCAGCTTAAGAGTCTCTCTTTCCTTCTCCCTCTGCCCACCCCCGCCCCACACCACTTGCTCTCACACTGTCTCTCCCTCTCTAAAAATAGAAAGAAAGGAAGGAAAATAGAAAAAAAAGAAAGAAGGAAAATGTATGGTTTCTGTCCTTGAGCAACTGTCAGGCTTGACAGAAGATAGATGTATAAACCCAAAATTGAAGACTACTTCAGCAGCATCCATACATGGAGGTTTGGAAGGTGAACAGTGAACAGTGGCATTGTAGAGGAATGAGTGCTTATGTCTGCCTCTGCCTGCGTAATTCACAGAATACCCTTGCAGGAATTTGAAGGAAGACTGGGAGTTAGCCTGCTGGACAAGCTAGGGAAAGCATTCTGGGCAGAAAGAACAGTGTACGCAAGGGCATGAAGCAGTAAGAAATCTTGTCATGTCCGAGAACGTGATTGGTCAGTCTTTCTGGAACAAGCCAACATGGCTTTAAATGAGTATAAGAATTGCTTTATAAAAAGTGCTCTTTGGGGGCGCCTGGGTGGCACAGCGGTTGGGTGTCTGCCTTCGGCTTGGGGCATGATCCCGGCGTTACGGGATCGAGCCCCACATCAGGCTCCTCTGCTGTGAGCCTGCTTCTTCCTCTCCCACTCCCCCTGCTTGTGTTCCCTCTCTCGCTGGCTGTCTCTATCTCTGTCAAATAAATAAATAAAATCTTAAAAAAAAAAAAAGTGCTCTTTGGCTACATTATATTTGAAGAATAACTTTGATAATTAATGGACAATTATTTAAGAAGTTTTTGTATATATTTTGCCTTAAATAAAATTGTAGATTAGTTGATACTAAGAGTTGCCTTAGATGCTAGCTTGATTGTTCTTATAAATAATGCTACTTGAAGAAAAACATTCTGATGTGTGAATTTATATATATGCATGTTTATATTTGCATATGAACAAAAGCATAGTCTCTTGATAGAGGTGTTAAATAATTTGTTGCTCAGTTAGATTGTTTTCCAGTGGGTTTTATGTCAGTGATTTGAGAGCATGGACGTTGTAGTCAGTCCTAGTTGAGATTCCTTCTGTATCACTTGCCAATCTCTCTTAAGCTTATTTTCTCATAGAAACTGTTGTGAGAATTAAATAGGAAAATGCTTGTAAAAGCACTGAGTATGGTGGTTGGCTGGTGTATGCCTACAGTAAATAATAGCTCTAAAGTACTTCTTTAGCACTAAGAGCTCTACCACAGCACTGGTTCCAATTAATGGAATTATCTGGCTAAGAACATCCTTTTAGTTAAAGTGCATCAGGGCACTTTCCCTGCATGATGACCTGGAGCATAGAAAAAATGGTTAGAGTGTCATCAATGATTTAAGATCTCATAGTCCCTTGAGGCAATAATTTAAAACATCAGTTGTTGTAGAGAACCGTCATCTACAAAATTGGGCTGGATTCTGACTCCAGAGCTTGCAGTGGCAGTCACTTAGGGGAGTTTTGAATACAAACGTCTTTTGGTACTTTGTGCATGTATATTTTGCTTCCCTTTTAAAAAACGCATAATGGGGCACCTGGGTGGCATAGTCAGTTAAGTGACCAACTCTTGGTTTCTACTCAGGCAGTGATCTTGGGGTTGTGAGGTCGAGCCCCACTTCAGTCTCCCTGCCCAGTCTGTTTGGGACTCTCTCTCCCTCTGCCCCTCCCCACTGCGCTCTCTCTCTCTCAAAGTAAATAAACCTCATAAAAATAAAAAATCCACAACAAATTCCTAATCTTATTTTCTCACAGTTTTCTTCTTTTTTCTAAAAGGGGAGAACATTAGAAAAAATATTGTCTATCCCTCCCCCCCATAATTCAAACATCTATAGGAGACATTATGCCATATACTCTCATTCTCCTTATAGTTGAGGAACCTGAGACTCTGAGAAAAATTAATTGACTTGCTCTCTTTCAAGTAGTTGGTGAATAGAAAGATGGGTGAAGACTTAAACCAGCTTCCTAACCAAAAGGCCCCTACAAATACAGTCTAGCACCGGGAAATGAATTTCCACATCACCCATAAAGATGATTAAGTTGAAAAATAAAACCTGCCAGAAGAGGTTGCCTGGAAAAGAAAAAGCTGAGGCAGAAAAGAATAATAATGATTCCAGTGGGTGGTCCTGATGCCTGACTGGAGGCAAAGGCTGAGGAGCAGTGGTAGCTCATGGGTGGCAGTAACCCAGTAAATGGTCCTTGGAAGCTTGAGATGCTGGTAGCTCAGCGGCTTAGGGATGTCCCAGCCCTGTTTGGATAATCTCTGAGGCCTCTGACCTGTGGTGCTAGCCTTGCAGTGGTGGGGCTCTTGAGCATTTAATACATGTGTAAGGTTAAGGTTACTAAAGGTTTTGATTTGTGCCAGTGTGTTTGAACCTGAAATCAGTTCTAAAACTCCCTGAGCATGTGTCTCTTTTACCATCTGTAAAATTTAGAAAGTTTTCAATCCATCATTCATGGCAGGATTTAGCATTTTCTTTCTCTGATTTTCTGGGAAAAGGTATTTTAGTAGTATGAGATTTTTCTTTACCTTTCAGAAATGATAACAGCTTCATTAATTTGGCAAGTGAAAAACTACAGTGAAATGAAGAAACATTGTTTATTTTAGTACCTTGTTAAAATGCTGTTAAATCTTTGGTGTACAACAAAATGGTATGTAATAGCTACATAACACTGTATATCATATCTTTACCCTCTGGGTAGTTTTTAAAAAGGAATACATGCACTTATTTGCTTGAATGTGCACTTTCTCTCTTTAGTAGGAAATGTAGAAAACTGAAAACTGTGGAGGGGAATCAGGTATCTGGGGGCCACATGGGAGGGTGATTACTTCTCACTGTTTATCTCTTAGACCTTTTGAATTTTGTATCCTGTGCATCCATTACCTCTTTAGAAAAGAAATAATATTTGTTTTTAGTGTTAACAAAAATGATGGAACTAGAAGGTTCTAGAACTTGCTGTATCTTCTGGCATATGGGTTGTTTCTAAAAATGTGAAATCCTTCCTTCATTGGAAATTTTATAGAGAATCCCAATGTATATGGTAGATAAAAGGAACACTGCTCTGGGTGAAGCAAGGGTGGGAATTGCTCTGATTTCCTACTATAGTCCCTGGGGTGTTTTCGTGGAACCCAGTAACCGACAGAATGTAACTGAAGAAACTTTGATGTAGTAAAATGACCACGAGGTTTATAATAGATTGTTCTGGTGTTTTGTTTTTGTTTTTTTTTTTAAAGATTTTATTTTTATTTATTTGACAGAGATAGAGACAGCCAGCAAGAGAGGGAACACAAGCAGGGGGAGTGGGAGAGGAAGAAGCAGGCTCATAGCGGAGGAGCCTGATGTGGGGCTCGATCCCTTAACGCCGGGATCACGCCCTGAGCTGAAGGCAGGCGCTTAACCACTGTGCCACCCAGGCGCCCCAGATTGTTCTGGTTTTAAATCCTGGCTCTCCTATTTGTTGCCTTGTGACATTAGGAAGGTTATTTATCCTTGCAAGCCTCATCTATAAAACCAGGCCTGAAGTCCTACCTCCCAGGTTGCTGCCAGCACAGTATCTGATTCTTAAAATGGGCTCACTTCCTCTTTCTATTCCCTTTGGCTCACAGTGTATCTGGAGTGGCAGTAAAGGCAGGCATATCCTAACTTTAAGCTGTGAAAGTCAGAGGTATTTTGCTAAGATATTTTATATTCTGGTGTTGGTTGTTTGGTTTTTAACAACAGTAAAGGGTTTTGAATTTTTCTGGGTTCAGTTAAAGGTGGAGGTAGCAGTTACCCAAAGGGGTGATTAGTGACTAGGGAGAGGGGAGAACACAAGGGGAACTTCCCAAGTTTGGGTAGTAGTATATTTCTTGATCTGGGTGCTAGTTACATGGGTGTGTTCATTTAATGGGAAATTCATCAAGTTACATTTATGATCTGTGCACTATTCTTTATTTTAATAAAAATTAGACATTAAAAAAGAAAAAATAATCACAGACATTTCTTCTGTGAAGTGCCTGCCCATCGCCAGCTTTTGCCACATAGTACTAGCCAGGTGCCTTTTTACCTGAGATTCCTTCCATTATTTGAAAATGTTGGCATGTTAGTAGATGGCAGTTCTCTGTAATTCAAATGCCTTACTTTGGGATTTTGTGGAAGATTGAGGTTGGTAAAGGACAGAATGAGTGCTCTGGTCATAAATATATTGGAAAGATGCCTATGTTATTGATAACAGCTTATGTACACTCCCTATGTCTAGAGACTGCCTTCAACGTGATTGGTCTCTTAACTTTCCAAAACTGTAATGTCATACTGTCGGGTCTTAATTCGGCTGCATGGTGACAGGGTGCTGAAAGAGATTTTCTCTGTCATTATCTAGAAAATGCTTTCGTCTGGTTAGTTTATAAAGTGTTAGCAAATAAATTCTTGTCTTTAATGTCAGAGAATGGGTAAATAATTATTGCTTATTTTACTATAGGCAGTTTTAATACAATTCAGCAAATCATAGGAGCATTTTAGGTGGAAACTGTTTGGAAATAAAAACAGGCAAAAGGCTTTATGTGGTTTTTGTATTTGTGTTTGTGTGTTTTTGGAGCCTTCAATTCTGTGTGGTCCGAAAAAAAAAATCTCAGCCACTATTTTAAATTCCCGCAGACTTCAGTTTTCAAATCACTTTAACTATACCAACACTCATTTTTGTGTAAGGACAAATTAACATAAAAATCTGTCTATACTGGACCTTCTAACGTGTCTTTTGGGTAAAGACAGTAGATGAGAGTGAAGCAGGAATATGAACTCAGACTAAGAATGAGAACCAGAAGAGGATTGATGAGGGAGGAAGGAGATACTAGATCTGCCTTCTCCCATACTAAGATAGAAAGAGAGTCTTCGTGGGGCATCTGGATGGCTCAGCTGGTTAAGCATCTGCCTTTAGCTTGGGTCATGATGCCAGGGTTCTGGAATCAAGCCCCACATCAGGCTCCCTGCTCAGCAGGAAAGTCTGCTTCTCCCTCTTCCTCTTCCTCTGCTCGTGTGCTCGCTCTCACTCGCTCTCTCTCAAATAAATAAATAAAATCTTCTTTTTCAAGTCTTTGCTCTCTATCATAGGAGATGCAAGCTTCATTAAAATTTATTTTGTCCTAACCTTGTTTTAGTTTGTAAAAACTTATTGGCTGGGTTTTGTTTGGTTTTTAACATTTCAAATATTCATATACATAAATTTGGAAGTGACGAGCAGCTTTATTGCAATAATGACAGTGTGAGTACTTACTGTGTGCCAGGCAGTATACATCACAGTCTTTGTTTTACACTTGGTTCTTAAAACACTGAGGCTGAAACAGAATAAGAAACTTGTCTAAGATCACATAGCTAAAGTGGTAGAGCCATCCTAGTCTACACCTGGAAATGTAGATTATTTCTCCACTATCTCTTTTATTTTGAAAGAACACTTTATATGTAAAGTTTTCCTGAAGTTGTATACTTTATAAGGATTATATTCTTTGGCATGAGTTAGACCACCTCTTGCAGCCTCCTTACCTGACAGGTGTTTATGATTGTCTGCTGACCTGGTTTTTACCTTTTTGCGTTTTCGGAAGGTACACTCCCTTCTGTCATATTAGGACTTAAAATTTCTGCTTTGTGACTCCTCCAGCTTTAGCAGTTGGGACCAGCTAACAATGAAACCTTGGGGAATCACTTAATGTTCTTGGCTTCAGTCTCCCAGTTTGTAAGATTAGAGTTGAACTAAAACTTTGACATACTTTGCCACTCTAAAATTCTGTAATTCTGTGCTCTGATGTTTAGTCAAGTGTTAGACATAAAATAGTAAGCATACTGTATGAACATAGTATACACTCAATAAATTGGAGCTATTTTTAAGTATTTAAGTATTAAAGTATTTTAAGTATTAGGGCATTTCCTCATGAAGAATTTTCAGCAATTTGATCATCTTAATAACGAAAGAATGGAAATCAACCCAAGAAGTTTTACTCATTTTCATTTGGGAATCCCTGCTCTTGGTTATTTCTGCATAGCCCTGACCAGTAGGGAAAACTCAGTTCCTGGTGACTGTTCTTTGTCACTCCACTTTGGGCTCATCTCATGACTGCCTTCTCAAAACTGGATATGCCATGTTTCTGGACAATGGTATATTGGAAGAAAGAAAACAGGAGCAACTGATAGTAAGAGGTCTGTAGTAAAATGTCTAGATTAGGGGCACCTGGGTGGCTCAGTCAGTTAATCTGTTTTCAGCTCAGGTCATGATCCCAGGGTCCTGGGATGGAGCCCCGCATTGGGCTTCCTACTCAGTGGGGAGCCTGCTTCTCTCTCTCCCTCTGCACTCCCCCTGCTTGTGCTCTCTCACTCTTTCAAATAAATAAAATCTTTTTTAAAATGTCTAGATTAATTCTTTATAAATATTAAAAACAGATTTGTATTCTGAACAGGCTTGTGGGTGTCTGCTTTATATTAAACCCCTATTCTGAAATAGCTGTTAATAAGAAGTTAGAATCAAGGGCCCATGTGGATTGACAGAGGAAAAGAAACTAGAAATCATGGACTTTATGCTTTTATAATAATCAAGTTCAGAGAGTTTCTTAGCCACCATGTAGTCTAGCCAATTACTTGTGGAATTCCTTCTAAAACATCTAGCTTTCATGCGAAAGCTCATCCAGTTGTTGAATACTGATCCTATGGAAGCTATTTCACGGAACCTAAGTCTGTTTGTGTGTTTGTTTCCTTCATGTGACAGCCTGTACATCTTCCCTCCGAACAATAAATTTCCTCCCAGTCTCCCAGCTCTTATTCCTCTCTCTCCGGCTCTCACACTCTGTTGAGTTCCCCAGCTCTCATTTGTCATATTTTTGTTTTTCCTTCACAGTGTCTTCCCTTACATCTTCCTAATTCCCCCTTCACAGTGTAAATAACACTGCAAACACAAGTAAATAACAAGACAACTTTACTCCTCTCCATGCCTTTACCAAAATACATTTTAAACAAATAAACCCATGGCAGCTTGTGCACAGCTGCTGATCACTGCTGATGAAGGCCATCACTCATTTGAAGTCATCTCATTATTATTAAAATAATTTGAAAATTACTCCTATCCCAAGGCAAAAGCTGAAATATCCTTTCGACAAAGTATTATTGGTAGGTTAATAGTGATTTGTAAATATATAATTAGGATTGATTTTTCTCAGTGTTTCTTCATTGCTCAGCCCCTTTCTAACCTTCATTGACTGAACTCAGATGCTTATATCACCATCTGTGATTTTGCAGAATTGATCTGTCCTTACACTACATTTAGCATTGATTCTGTATGGAACTTAAATTGTTTTTTTTTTGCTTCTGGGTGGTTGTCTGGTTTTGTTTTTGTTTTTGATGAATACGCATTCCATAGCTTTTTCAGTCTGTACCATGCCACATAACTTTCACATGACTAGTTAATTGAAAGAAATAGGCTAAAACTTAGTGAGCAGTATGCTGATAAAAATAGTTAAAATATGCTGGAGGAATGTATCAAAATTTATAAGACTACAGAAGATAAGACTACAGAAGTTAGTGTTGGGTTTTACTTGATTTGTTTCAGAAGTGAACAAGGCAGTGTGTCC
This sequence comes from Ursus arctos, assembly GCF_023065955.2. Taxonomy (NCBI): domain Eukaryota; kingdom Metazoa; phylum Chordata; class Mammalia; order Carnivora; family Ursidae; genus Ursus; species Ursus arctos. The sequence goes on from NW_026622863.1 coordinate 22,252,332, forward strand.
TTTCTATCCAAACAACATAATGCTCTTGAGAAATGATGACATTGCTGGAGCTTCTGACCAAACCTGATCAGGCAGTACAAGTGTGACTTGCTGTTTCTTTGAAGGTCAAGGATGCTCTTTCTGTAACAACTGTGTTAGATCTTAAGAACTGAAACCAGAATGTTTCAATCTTTGGTTAGATTTGTTTCCGAAAACTGACATAGACAACGAAGAATCAATTGGTGATTATAATACATGATTCCATTTAGCTAAAGATTGCACTTCTGATTTCAGGGTGGTCTCAATTACTGGCATATGTTTATCAGAGGTGACTACAGACAAGATCCAGATGAAGAATGGTGGTGGCATGGGCTAGGGTAAGAGGGATGGAGGCAGTCAGAAGTGCTCAGATTCAGGACATTGTTAATGTAGAGCTGTCAGAGCCCACCACTGAGTGTGAGAGAAAGAGATGTTAGGGTGACTGCAAGGTTTTTTGCCGGAACTACTGGTAAAATGGACTCGCCATTGTCTAACATAGGAAAACCATTGCTGAAGGAACCAGGGTCTATATACAATCAGATGCTTATGCTTGACTACCATTTATAGTCACTAAAGAAAGCTTATGGAAGAAACATGCATTGGAATTTGTGAAAGAGACTGAGAGTTAATGTATGTGGACCACAGGGGCCCCAGTTTACATAAAAACTTTATAGTAGCATAGAGTGTCACACAGGACCTGTTAGTTAGATGTTCCCTGTTAAGAAATTTGCCATCAGTAGTTTAACTGGAAATGTTTATTCTAAAGTGAAACTTGAAAGTCTTAGTGTCTATAGTCGTCAAACCTCTTAGTCATTAATAATTGTTTTAAAAATCCTTCTGGGGGGCGCCTGGGTGGCTCAGTCGTTAAGCGTCTGCCTTCGGCTCAGGGCGTGATCCTGGCGTTCTGGGATCGAGCCCCACATCAGGTTCCTCCGCTGGGAGCCTGCCTCTTCCTCTCCCACTCCCCCTGCTTGTGTTCCCTCTCTCACTGGCTTTCTCTCTCTGTCAAATAAATAAATAAAATCTTTAAAAATAAAAATAATAAAATTAAAAATAATAAAAATAATAAAAATCCTTCTGGGTATGAAGTGGATCAAGGACTATAATTTTCCCCCCAGTTTTGCTTCCTTTTTTTTTTTTTAAAGGTTTTATCCAAATTTATTTATTAAGAATTACACTTGGGGGGCACCTGAGTGGCTCAGTTGTTAAGCATCTGCCTTCGGCTCGGGTCATGATCCCAGGGTCCTGGGATTGAGCCCTGTGTTGGGGTCTCTGCTCAGCAGGAAGCCTGCTTCTCCCTCTCCCACTCCCCCTGCTTGTGTTCCTTCTCTAGATGTCTGTCTCTGTCAGATAAATAAATAAAATCTTCCCCAAAAAAAGAAAAAAAGAATTGCACTTGGTTTTTTCAGAGGGTTTTGTTTGTTTTCTAATAATTGCACTTGTTAAGTAACAAATTTTCATGTTGTACTTCAGGTCTTTCTTCCCTCCATATTTATGCAGTCATATAAAGATACCTGTAAAGTACAGTCATGTCAATTATTTCTACTTTGGAGAAATAGAACCTGGCCTTTAACTTTTTTTTTTTTTTAAGATTTTATTTTATTTATTTGACACAGAGAGAGAGAGCCAGCGAGAGAAGGAACACAAGCAGGGGGAGTGGGAGAGGAAGAAGCAGGCTCCCAGCAGAGGAGCCTGACGTGGGGCTCGATCCCAGAACGCTGGGATCACGCCCTGAGCCGAAGGCAGACGCTTAACGCCTGTGCCACCCAGGTGCCCCATGGGCTTTAACTTTTATGGATATAACCAAAAGCAGTTAAAATTGTTTATTGTTGCTCTTAGATGGTGGCCTCCCTGAAGTGGTTCTTCTTAGTGGAAGCTCTAAGAGCATCCATTTCTGCTTTTGAGACAATATCCCTAGTAATGATTTTATTACATGAGGTAGGGGTTTTTAGTTAAAACTTGTTTGGCAGAGATGGCATTCTGTAAGATGAAGTTCACTACTACATTTTTCAGTCATACTATTGGTAGACTATGTACTTTTGTGTGACCGTAAAATAAACAGTAGCACCTATGTTATGGGTTGCTGACGGGGTTTTCATTAGTTCATCCATGGAAAGTGCTTAGAACAGTGCCTGGCACATAGCTGGTGCTCAATAAATGTCAGCTATTATTAAAAGGGAAATATTGATTCTAAGGTGAATGGATGATGTGTTTAACCCAGTAGTCCAAGAACTATAAATGTAGATTTGTTGTTCTTTTATGCATAGTACATATTTTGATAATGCTCGTTTGAATATAATGAGATTTTTATTCTTGGTTTTTACAGAGACTTCAGCAAAATATGTAATCCATAATTTATATTGTTATTTTTCCTCTTACATCTGGAGATACTGGCTGAAAATTTTTTAGTTGTAAACTTTTTTTTTTTTAATGCTACTGTATCTTATACTTTATCTAGCACTTGGATTTTCAAAACATGTTTTGACCCCCAATTATGATTTTGTCATTGCAGGCAAGAAGACAACAAGACCCTAGTCCTGGTTCCAATTTAGGCGGTGGTGATGACCTCAAACTTCGTTAATTAGCAGCACAGCCGATGTGCCCACCCATCTTAACATACACATTGTTTCTAGTTGGCAGAAATAATCATTAAAAGACCAGAAACTGTGATAACTGGAGGTACTGCGGTCTATTTCTCAACCTTAGGCAGTAACAAGACATCACAAACTGCCATGGTTTTGCACTATGATTATATAATACCTGCATTTCTAATTTTGTATGCATGTAGCCAGTAATTTGAATTTTTTTCTATGCAAGCTTACCTTGTTGGCATTATTTTAGTGAGTTGAAACTATCCACTTGTAAAGCTCTTTTTTTCTTCCATTTTAATTTAAAAGATTATGTCATTTTAAAACAAGTCAAGAAATTTAAATTTTTATCAGAGGGTTTTCTCCCCTAATCAGTTCTAATTATTTTTGGAATTTTAGATGTGTTGGTTACACAGCTTCATTTTAGATTAGCATTCTTCGTTATTTGTTTTGTTTCTGTTTTTATAGTTTATGGCATTTTAAAACTGCTGATGTGTTTGCATTATTTAGAAGCTAAAAACCTAGTAGCATAGAGCTGTCTGCCACAGCCTTTTAACACAAAGTTTACAGTTGTTAAAGTTGCAGTATCCTTTTAAATGTTGATAATTAGCTCCTCTTTCTTTCCTCCTTAAACATAAAATTTTTAAATTGGTATTAACCCTAATCTGCCCCAGATCTGTTTTACATTCTGTTCTGTAATCATGAGTTTGTGTGGAGATATTCTCCACAGATGGTAATAATACTCTACTGAAATGCCTAAAGAAGTCGCAGGCTGGCTTCTGTTTTATTCAGGGATTTTTTTTTTTTTTTAAGTCAATCAGAAAAGGGATACTGGAGCTTCTTCGTGTATGTAACAGCATATTAAACTGGAGACAGTGATGAATCAGCTACCAAGGTAATATTGTATTAAAATCATGTTTAAGATAGCTGCTTTTATGTGTATTTTATAATGCATGCTTTTGTAAAAAAAATGCTGGGTGATGAAAAATTAGTCTTAGAGAGAAAATGTTCATCTGTGCAGAGGATACATTTTCTTCATTAATTATTCTGGAAAAAAAACTCACAGGTTATATATATAGTATTTTCCAAAAGGACTATTAGTAGAACCTTTTGAGATGAATTAGTATAAGAATATTTTTAAAATAGGCTCACTGTCAAATTGGATGCAACTTTTTTTTTTTTAAATACAAGACTGGAAAAAAGTGCTAAGTCATTTGGCACCTCCTTACAAATATTTTTTATGTCACATTCATTAAGTGTTACTACATTTCTGAATTTTTGCAAAATGTGTTTTATCATAATAGAATGGCATTATTTTAAAGAGTTTGAAAAACTGACATGGTCAATTCAGAAAAGAAACCAAAGTCTGAATAAGGTCATCACATTTAAAACACACACACACACACACACACACACACTATATACTTGACTGATGAGGGAGGTGTGACTTTCATTGTATATAGGTCTTATAATTCATAAACATATCCTGTATCTCAGAATAAAAATATTTGTTATATATTTGAAGTCATGCATGGTAAAGAGTGTGTTTAAATTGTTATAAACAGTAATGCATCATAGAAGACCATGCTGATCTTGTGTAACTAAGTACTATGAATGAATTTGGTTGGTATTTAGTGTTGTGCAGCTCACATGTTTACACACTCAGTGCCCTAACTCCCCCCTGAGGGAATCGCCTTTTAAGTGGCCCTTAAAGTGGTGTTTTAAGGTTACTTTATCACAGAGCTCCTTGGTTTTTGACTTCTGCACTTAATTTTTTAATAACATAATAATGATGGTACATTTTTCTCTATTGCTTTTAGCTAAGGGCTTTCATTCCACCAGTAACTAAGATCAAATGTTATTAAATGTTCATATTGCCATCTTTCTGTAAATACTCGATTTTCCTGTCATTCAGCAAAGTGCTGCTTCTGTCTGTCTTAATGCTGGCATTAAGATCATGAGTCCTTTTTCTCCAGTAGTGCAGGCTTTGAAAACTTTTATTAAGTTATTGATGCAATTTGATATTTTTCCATTATCTGTATTTAAACAAAATTACATCATTGCATCATCTTTTCTAAATTCATCTCCATTAAAACTTGCCTTAAGCTACCAGATTGCTTTTGCCACCATTAGCCATACTGTATGTTTGTATGTTTCATTTACTTTCACAATAAACTGTGTAGTGAAAAAAAGGTCTTGGTTCTTTATTGACATAACCCAACAATTTCTGTTCTGGTGCTCATTATGATATGAAAATTGACTTTGTTGTTTCCAAAATGTTCTTTCATCCTTTTTTTTTTTTTAACCTTAAGAAAAAAAATACAACAGTGGCATCTAGTGGTCATTTCTGCTGATTCCAAAGAAAACCTTTAATGTAAATATCACAATATCAAACATACTTAGGACTTGGGCTCCTGGGTGGCACAGGAGGTTGAGTGTCTGACTCTTGGTTTCAGCTCAGGTAGTGACCTCAGGGTTGTGATGAAGGTCCCTGCTGGACCCTGTGCTCAGCGCTGAGTCAGCTTGGGATTCTCTCTCCCCCTCCTTCTGCTCTCCCCCTGCTCATGCTTTCTCTCTCTCTTTCTCTCTCCCTCAAATAAGTAAATAAATCTAAAAAAAAACCCAAACAAACCCACATTCTTAGGATTTCCCTTGGCATTTTTCCTATACCAGCCTTGTACTTTAGAAACATGCCTTAAGCTTGATTCATAATGAAAAAATTTACTTACTCACCACCAAATTTACTGCAAATAACAAATACAAATGGTGAATTGGCACCATTAAGCAAAATTCCAAAGAAGATTTATACTCAGGGTTAATTTCAAAAGTTGTTTCAGCAATAGCATCATGGTTCTAATAAGTGTATCATCTCTAGAAATAGGTATTTGGATATTGGAGCTGCTTGGGAAAACAAATATCTTAATTGATTTATGCCTCATTTGGCAATGGGGAGCTTTTTCAAGCTATAAGCCCTTGTATGAATTATCCATTACTGAATAACACATTGCTCCAAAGCCTAGCAGCCTAAAACAGTAAACGTCATCTCACAGTTTCTGTGGGTCAGAAATCTAGAAGAAGCTAAGTTCATTGGTCTGGTGCAAGGTCTCTCCTGAGGTTATAGTCAGGTTGTCAGCCCAGGCTACAGTCATCTCAAGGCTTGACCACTCAAGTGGTCATTGGCCAGTTTTTCAGAGACCATTGGGTGAAAAACATTGATCTCTTACTAGGTTTTGGAATGGAGACTTTCAGCTTCTTGCCACATGGGTGCCTCCATAGGGCAATTTACAGCTTGGCAGCTGGCTTTCCCTAGACCTATGATTCAAGATGGAAGCCACAGTCTTTTTAAAAACCTAACCTTGGGTGGGGGTGCCTGGGTGGCTCAGTCAGATAAGTGTCGGGTTCAGGTCATGATCTCAGGGTCCTAGAATGGAGCGCCTTCCCCCCACCCCCCTCGGGCTCCATGCTTAGCTGGGATTCTTCCTTTTTCTCTCCCTCTGCCCCTCCCCCTGATTGTGCTGTCTCTCTCTCTCAAATAAATCTCTTTTTAAAAAATAACCTAATCTTGGGGTGCCGTATCCTATGTTAGAAGTGAATCACAGGGTCAGGCCTACACTCAAACGGAGGAGTATTAAGCTTCATCTCTTCAGGGATGGTACGTCAAAGCGTTTGTGGACGTAGTTTTAAAACCACCCCAGCACACTGCCACATTGTGTGTGTGTGTGTATTAAAAGACAACATTGGGGGGCGCCTGGGTGGCACAGCGGTTAAGCGTCTGCCTTCGGCTCAGGGCGTGATCCTGGCGATCTGGGATCGAGCCCCACATCAGGCTCCTCCGCTATGAGCCTGCTTCTTCCTCTCCCACTCCCCCTGCTTGTGTTCCCTCTCTCGCTGGCTGTCTCTATCTCTGTCAAATAAATAAATAAAATCTTTTAAAAAAATAAATAAATAAATAATAAAATAAAAGACAACATTGGTGTTTTGATCTCCCATATATTTGTCTTTTGCAGGCATATTTCAAAGCATGATTATCCCCTAGATAGCATCAGTTCTTTTTTACAGCACCACCACATGTACATATATGGCATTTCTCTCTTTTTTTGGGGGGGGGGTAAGATTTTATTTGAGAGAGCACCAGCTAATGCGAGCGGGGGGGGGGGGGGGGGGGTGGGCAGAGGGAGAGGGAGAAGCAGACTCCCTGCAGAGCAGGGAGCCCAATGGGCTTGATCCCAGGACCCTGGGATCATGACCTGAGCAGAAGGCAGATGCTAAACCAGCTGAACTACCCAGGTGCCATATATGGCATATATATGACACAAAAATGTGTCAAGGCCAGAAAATTAAAATTGTAGGGCAGAATCATGGCTGAAAATGGCAGTTTGGTTCTTTTCAATATGATACTTTTAAAACAGTCGGTCTTAAATTAAATCTCAACTTTTGGTTAGAATAATTTAAACAACTTTGGGGCACCTGGGTGGTTCAGCTGGTTGAGCATCCGACTCTTGATTTTGGCTCAGGTCACGATTTCAGGGTTATGGGATTGAGCTCCACACTGAATGTGGGGCCTGCTTGGGATTCTCTCCCTCTCCCTCTGCCCCAGCCCCCTGCTCAGCTTGTGCTTGCTCTCGAAAAAAAAAATTAAGAATAACTTAAGCAGCTTAGGGTCATTATTGGCCTTATTTGGGTTTCAGAAACATTAGGAAATGTGAATAGATGAGATATAGAGGGAAATTTTTGATTAGAGAAGATATCTATATCCATGATGTCTCCAGTATGGTAATACTAGGCACGTGTGGCTATCAAACCCTTGAAATGTGGTGAGTAAAATCAAGAAACTTGATTTTTAAATTTTTTTATTTTTATTTTTTTATTTGACAAGTATTTATTGTAAGCCAACTGTGTGCCAGGCAATTTTCTAGAGATGAACAAAATGGGCAAAGTTCCTCTCCTAGGGAAGTTTACATCTGCTGGGGAAGATGAACAACTAATAAGTAAGTGGCGAAATGATAGATGGCTGTGAATTAACTAAAATAGCATCATGGGATAAATGGTGATTAGGTCAAATAAAGGCAGAATTAGGGAAGATGTGGCAGGAAGTAACGTTTTTGCTGGGACCTAAATAACAAGTGAGCCAATGAGGGAAAGTTCTAAGGAAGAGGTTTTAAGCAGAAGAGCTAAGGCCTTGATGCTTGACCTTGTAGCTGGAACTACTAGATCTGATTTTTAAATTCGTATATTTAAATTTAAAAGTTGAGGCAGTCCTAACTCTTTTTCTCTTCAACAAAACTTTGTTCTGGAGGACTATTTCACTTTAGCCTTTGAAAGTTTAGTGTCTGGGGCTCCTGGGTGGCTCAGTTGGTTCAGTGTCTGCCTTCAGCTCAGGTGATGATCCCAGGGTCCTGGGATTGAGCCCCCGTCAGGCTTCCTGCTCAGCGGGGAGTCAGCTTTTCCCTTTCCCTCTTCCTGCTGCTCCTCCTGCTTATGCTCTGTCAAATAAATGGATACAGTCTTTTTTAAAAATGAAGTAGTAGTACTGGCTGTTACACAGTACATCTAACCTGGTCTAGGTGGTCAAAAAAGGCTTCCTTGAGGCATTTGAGCTTAAATCCAAGGATGGAAGAAGACACTACACCAGCAAAGAGAAGGTGACAAAAATATTACAGGCAGCCAGGTAAGAGCATGGCAAGTTTCAGAAATAGAGCAGTTGAGTATAACCAAAACATGGAATGGAGGAGGTTGCAGTTGTGAGATAAATCTGAAAGGATCAGCAGAGGCCAGGGGAAGGGTCCCAAGCAGTGGTGGCTGGACTTTCAGCCATGGTAAAACACTGGGACTGTTCCCATGGGCAAACAACCCACTGAGGGGTTGTGAGTTTGAGGGATGGGCGCTTGAAAAAGCTCATTGTGGTTGATTGGAGGGAAGACTAGAAGCAGAAAGTCAGTCACATTGATCATACAGTGACCCAGCAGAGAGTTTAAGAGTAGCTTAGTGGGCCTGGAGACATTTCAAACCTGAGGAAAAAGTACAGGAGGCATAACTGATGATTTTCTGGGGTTTTCTTACCAGGCTGGTTGTGTTGCCTTAAAATCCTAAAATTTCATTGACTTAAAGGCTTAATCTCTTACTTAACTTGTTACTTGGTTGACCTAAATGGACAGAGCAGTCACTGGAACATAGCCAACCATGTTGCAGGGCCAAAAAAAAAAGTGTAATGAAAGGGGCACTAGCTTTTAAAACTCATGGGAATTTGTGCATAGTGCTAATAACTATCATAGGCCACCCTCTCAATTATTAAATACTTAATTTTACCCTCCTTTCCTCAAGAAAACAGATCTACCATAAGAGACAACCTAAGAGTCCCAGCCATTGAGGTGAAATTGTAGGATATCTCATTATCTGCCCTTATGACAGTTACAATGGTAGAATATAAACAGGAAAACTGCAGGAAACACTTCCGTTCAGAAAAGGGGAGAATAAAGTCACTGTACTAACAATTATGAAATGTCACTGGGGAGAGAGACAGGGCTTTCTACCCTGAGAGAGGGGAGTGTCCTTTGTAAGGCTGATTGGGAGGGGCTCCCCAATCCATTGTTTTCCACAACTCTTGGGCCCATTCCTGATTTGTTGGATGCAGTTACCCTTCATCTCTGCTTTCAAACTGGCTGCTGGTTCTTCTCTTGACAAATGCAACCAATAGTAACTGTGGTACTAAGATTTTGTTTTCTAAGCTTTTCACCTAGACTTCAAATGTGTACATTTCCTGCCTTCTAAGCTATCACATGTGACCATTTTAACAGGATTGGTATCCTTCCGGCCCTCCAATGTCAGTTCTCCCAGCCACTGTCCTGAGGAACACCATCATCCATCCAGCTACCTGAAGCTAGAAACCCGTGTTTTTATTTTTTAATCCTTTTCTCCCTCATCTTCCACATTCATTCTATAGATCCTGCCAAAGGATTCCAACAATTCTGTCACTATCAGATTTTTTTTAAAAATTTAGTTACACACAAACCACTTACCTTTAAGTCAGACACTCTTATTAGTGCTAACAAATTTGTGAGGTATGATCATTTTACAAATGAGGAAATTAAGGCACAGAGAAGCTAAGTAACTTGCCCAAGGCACAAAATCATTATACGACAGAATTAGGATTCAAACTTACAGTATATGTGTTTAACTAATGTTAACCTTCAAAATAAGTCTGCCAGTTATTTTACCAGCAAAAATGGGCTTGTTCAGGAATAGAGAATTTTAATCCAGGACGAACAGGATACAGGAAAGCCATAAGTAAACCCCCAGAATAAAGGAGAGGACAGCTCTTACACAGAAAGGGGGAAATTGGGAAGGCTATTATAAACAAAAAGCCAACTGGAGTAAAATGGGAATTCAAAGTATAGTGGCTTTTCACTGGCTGAGTTGTGACACTGTCTCATTGGCTGGGCTGTTGCCCACAGAGGAGGAAACCCTTTTTCCACCTGGAGGGTCAGTAAAATAATAGTTATTGTAGTATGGATTTACAAGGTGCATCCGGCTCTGTTGGGGTGGCAAGCCACCATCAGTAGTAAGTTGTGAGTGCTCCCCCTGCTGGCCTCCTGCTTCCATTCTAAAGTTTCCTTTTTTTTTTTTTTTTTTTTAAATCTTATTTATTTATTTTATTTTAGAGAGGGAGAGAGAGCACATGGAGGGACAGAGGGAGAGGGAGAGAATCTCAAGCAGAGCCTGGTGAGGCTTGATCTCATGACCCCAAGATCAGGACCTGAGCCAAAATCAAGAGTCGGCCTCTCAACCAACTGGGCCACCCAGGCACCCCCCCCACACACACACACACACAGGGAATTTCTTAGGGGCTTTCCCACCCCTGTTCTTCCTGTTACTTGGATTTTCCAGACTAAAAATCCTTTTCATGTTGTTATCCAGTGTGGCTTTCTCTGTTCTTTGTCTTTCCTCTCCCACACCCCCACGTGACCTGCCCCAACCTCTTTGTTCACCAGAAATAAGTCCCTCCAGGTGTTTTTGAATATAAGAACCAGTCCTAGTCTGGTTGGAATTGAGTTCAATTCAAACATTTTAGATCAACTAAGATTACTTCTCATCAATGCTAGATTTCTTTCTAGGTCTACTCCCATGCTATTTAGGCCAGCTGCCCAACTAACCTATCCTAAACCTATCCCATCCACATATAACATGAACTATCCACATCTTTAATGCTTGCCATGCAGAGTAAGAAGTAAATGTCCACCTTATCCCTGTCCCACTCCCTGTATTAGGTATTATTGATATTTTTTTGTTTTTCTTTCCAGAAAGGTTTCTTTTAGTATGGACAATGTTTCTTTTATTTCTGTTTTTACATACTATAGTTTACACCTATCTATTTCCTGTTAGCACTCCTTCCACATCAGCATACAGGGATATACTTTGTTTTTCAAACGTATTCTATTACATATATCACAGTTTAGTCAGCCACTTCCCTACTGATGGACATCTCAATGAGTCAGTTCTATTGCTTTGGCATATGATGCGGCAATGGACATCCTTCTCCGTGTTGTTTTAATGCCAGTGGCAGTGACTTCAAGTTTTGATGGAGCCTCCCAAGTTACATTCCTACCAAACCAGTTTGAGAATTTAGCATGTCATTCTCTCCCCTGCTAAAATCCTTCCTTGAAGGGCAATGTAATGGAAAGAACTTGGGTTCTACCACTGAGGACAACAAAGCCATTTACATCTCTGGGCCTCATTTTCTTCACTTGTAAAGTGAGGTATAATCTGACATCTCAGGGTGGTTGTGAGAATCCAGAGTCTGCTTCCATGAAGGCTTGGCTCTAAAAGAGGTCTAGTTGCCTTCTAGTTTTTGAGTGCCCCAGGCCATGGGCCAAAAGCTCAGGCTGAACAGGCTAGAGGAGCCCCTCTTCTGACCTGTAGATGAGGAGAATGAGGCACAAAGGGCACCAGAGGTTTGGCCAAGACCACAGAGCGTCGGCGGCAAAGTTTACTGACTTGAGGTTGAGCTACTGCCAACGACCTCTGGGTACCAGCCCCAGGGGGCTGTACACATCTGGCCTTGGTCAGCGGAGGTCTGGCCTAGCTGCTCCCCATTCTACCTATTCCTCTCCACCAACTCCCCCCTGCCCCTACGCAAACACTCGAGCACATTCCGCACTCACTTGGAAGTCGGTGTCATCCCTCCCCGCTGGGCCTCAGAAGTTGCACCCTCGGAACTCGCCTTTTGCACCCAGCCAGTGAATGTGAGTGGGACGTACGTACGTGTAGCGGGGCAGACGGATGTTGTATAATCACGTCACATTTGTGTGTTGGGTGGTGTGCGCATCCTTGTGTAGATATATGAAATGTGTGCAGTGTAGTGTGCAAATGTGGGGATTCATGGAGTATGAAGGCCCCGTTCCACAAGCGCTCACCCTTCCCCGCGGTACCGTCCGACTTCCCTCAGGCTTCGCCCCGACTTTCACAGGATTTTGCGCGTGCGCGATTCCGCCTTGGGCTCCTCCCCCCCGCGATTGAAATCCCGCCTTAGTCCCGCCCCCGCCACGCTTTACGACCGCGCACGCCAGTTTTGCTGCAGACGCTTCGGCTGTCGCCGCTGCCCCTGCCGCCGAGGCTACTGCCGGTGAGGTGAGCTGAGCTGAGCTTGAGCCGAGCTCTGCTAACCTGAGGTGTGGTTTTGGGCTGGTGCCGCCGGCGGCCGAAGAGTAGGTGGAGAGCCGGGCCAGCGGGGACGGCAGGTCAGTCGCTGCTTTGTCTCCCCAGCTTCGGTCCCGTCTGCGCTGCTGCAGGGAGGCCGCCCCGGCCCGGCGAGCTGAACCAATGCTGGATCTGGAGGTGGTGCCCGAACGCTCTCTGGGGAACGAGCAATGGGAATTCACACTGGGTGAGTGTGGGGTCCTACCTCAGGACCTTACTCTGTTTCTTACTTCCCTCCAGGCCTTTCCTGCTTCTGGTCTCTGCCCCTTATTCCCCTGCGCCCGCGACTCCTCGCCTCTTCCGTCCTCTCGGCTCTTTGGGCTCTAAGCACTAAGTTACCCGTTCCTACCCGCCAGACCCGCCAGTCTGTCGCTCGTCCTGGCCTTGACGCCCTCGCCTCAGGCCTCAGTAGAGCTCCTTCTGGGGCAGTGGTACAGTAGTAATAATAACAACAATGGCCGACACGCCCCAAATACTTACTCAAGGCCAGACCCTGCTTCTGTGCGTAATTATCTCAAGTATGCTTCCTTGGGGTCTGAGGATCCGTACTGTTGTTTTTCCTATTTCCATTTTACAGACTTAGTAGCTGAAAAGTGACAGACACCCTTAAACGCCGCAGTAGCCCGTCTCCTTTTGCTTTTCTGAGCTGTGGGTTGCCTTGCCCGTAGGGGAAAGCTAGGGTCAGATCCCATAATCACATGTTAGGGATCTAGTCAAGGGAGGTGAGAAGAGTTTGTGTGTGTTAAAGGAACTTGTGTCTTGTTTCCTTCTAGTTTTTAATGTGGTCGATGTGTGGTGTAATCCTAAACCCAGACTTTAGCAGAAAGAATTGAAGGTTTAATGAAATAAGAGTTCAGGGAAAGTAACATTTAGTTTATATAAAATGCAATTTGGCCATTGTTTGGGTTTTGGCCCAGTATTAACGATTCCCAGCGTGGTGACATTTATATATACAAGTATATGCATTCAGTGACTCCACTGTATGTTTACACTTAGCACTGGGTAAGGGGTTGTGGAGCAGGTGTTGGTGCTATTTGTGCAGACTTCACCTTTTGTCCCACTAATTTGGGCTACTGGACTGAGTGACCTATTCCTTTGGGTTATAGCTCTTCCTTGAATCTGGAACACTCTTGTCAGTGGAGACAGGCTAGATGAGAAACTTCACAATAGATGCTGGTAGGATCCTGCTGGTGCTCAGTGTTTCCATGAACTAACTGAACCACAAGCCTCTGGGTTATAGGAGCCAGTTTTATTAAGAGGTCTTAGGCAATTTCTCTGATAACTAACACCACTCCTGCAGAGTTCTTCCCAAAATTTTAGCTTGTATGAAACACTTTGGCCTCTTGTGAAGCACCAAGAGCTTGACGCTCGACAGGGAAGCCGGTGATACATTTGCCTCAAGACCCATTCATATGCTGATGCCGTTTGCCTTCTATTTAAGAAAGAACTTCCCCTACCCTCAGCTTCTAATACCAGTACTTCACAGGGCAGAGTGAGAACCCCAACCATAGCTTCAAACTGTGCTTAATGGTGCATCTAATTTGTGGATCTCGGTGGTACAGAGTCTCTTGGCCAAAAGTAGTGATTAGAATGTCAGTTGAGGAGGGGTGGCTGGGGGGCTTAGTCGGTAAAGCATGCAACTCTTGATCTCGGGAGTTGGGAACTCGAGCCCCACACAGGGGGTAGAGTTTACTTAAAAATAAAAAGAATGTCAGTTGAGACCAGGATTTCCCAAAAAAGCTGGGTGGAAGAGCAAGTCGTCTTCTGTCGCCTGTTGTTTAGATACCTTAACTCCCCCTCCTGACTTTGCCAGTTTCCAGGAATCAAGGGTTTGGGTACTTCTTTCAAACTGTCTAAATATCTAGGTGGCAACAACAGTGAAAAGAGCATTTCTGTACCATGGCCCAGAATTGAACTTTGAGGGAAACCTCATAGAGGTGGCTTGGCCTTGATGATTCACTTGTGGATCTTAAAAATCTGCATTTTTAGGGGCCCATGGCTGGTTCGGTTGGTAGACCACGTGACTCTTGATTTCAGGGTTGTAGGTTCGAGCTCCACTTTTGGTGTAGAGATTACTTAAAAATAAAATCTTTTTTAAAAATCTGCAGTTTTAAAGCATGTCTGCCTGAAAGATGACGGTTATTTTAACTTCTTCAGGCTTTAAAAAAAAAAAAAAAAAAAAAAGATTTTTCCCTCTCTCTCAGTCTTTTCCCCAGCCCTCAACACATCTAAACTGCAGTTGGGGCTCATAGGTAGGGATAGGTCTAAGAAGTGGGTCTATGCTTTAGAATTACATTCCTAGGCTAGAGAACCAGGCAGTGCTTAACTAAAGTCACCACAACCCTGTAAGGTAATCTCCATTTACCAGGTGAGGAGCAGACTCAGAAAGGTAGAGATGATGAAAAGTAGATACCTGAACAGGGAAATCCTGCCTCCCACCGCTCTGCCCTTCTGCAGATTGGCTCATGTTTGTCTCTGTTCTTTTTGGAATCTCTGCAAATGCAGATGCATCTAGCCCTTGCCATCATCTGCCTAGCATCACAGTGGGGAGATGCATCCAGCTTCTTGGCTGCCTTCCTGGCCTCTGTGTAATGTTGGGAGATTAGGGAAATGCCAACAACACAGGGACAGGAAAACCTAGGCAAAGAGGAATCTCTGAGAATGCCACTGATGGCTTGACTAGTGGTGGAATAAAGGCAGTACAAACTTGAAATGTTTTCAGTAAGACTTGGAAAATGTATTGGTGTGGAGATATGTGTCTGAATTGTTCTAAAGAAACCGAAGGCTCACTCCTTTGAAGGCAGCATATATACCTCTGTGGACTCTGTTTACAGACATCAAAAATTGAATAAGAAATGGTCATATGCCCTGAAGAGCTTAGTCTCTAGTGGGAAGAGTTACAGAAATAGTTCATTTTATTAAAATGAGGTAGAGGTTGTATAGGGTGCTTTGGAAGGGGAGAAAAGACTTGACCTGACTTGGGGATTCAGGGAGGGCTTTCTATCTACCTACAGAAGTCAGTACCATTCCTAGAATCAGCGAGCACCAGGAAAGCCCTATCAGAAATATACTGCCGGGGGGCGCCTGGGTGGCACAGCGGTTAAGCATCTGCCTTTGGCTCAGGGCGTGATCTCGGCATTATGGGATCGAGCCCCACATCCGGCTCTTCTGCTATGAGCCTGCTTCTTCCTCTCCCACTCCCCCTGCTTGCGTTCCCTCTCTCGCTGGCTGTCTCTATCTCTGTCGAATAAATAAATAAAATCTTTAAAAAAAAAAAAAGAAATATACTGCCGGATTTCTCTTCTACGATGTCTCTATAGATATAAATCTTCCAGTCAGATTCAAAACAAAACAATGGGAAAGATTGTGTGTGTAGGGAACTATAAGCAGTTTGGTATTATAATTAGAGCGTGATGTACTAATGGGAGAAGAAAACGGGTTCTCCAAATTCCCAGTGCTCTTTGGGGATAGCTGCCTGGGACACTACCAAGTGGAGTTTGGGGTCCAAGGGAAAAGAGGGTGAAGTGAAGATTAGTGAAGTGTGTTGTGGACATGGGTTTAGGAAGAAAGTTAGAGACTAGATTTGGGGAGGTGGAGAAGGAATCTAGACGTTTCTGGCTTGGGTGACTGGGTAGATGTTAGAGGTATTGAGACCCAGAATACAGAGGAGAACTCAAATTGAAAAGAAGATGAAAAAGTCACTGTTAATCTGTCAACTTTTTATTTGTCTTTAGATTTATATAGAAAACAGATTGAGATGTGAGCCAGAAACTAGGTGGTTGGGTGAGTGAATGAGGGATAGGGCAGAAGGGCAGAAGGAAACATTGCCCATCATAGAGACCTGGGAAAGTTAGAGGAACTGCAGGAAAGAGTGGTGTTAGTATTGACAGGATGAGAGTGCTCAGAGTGAGAGAGTGGTCACCAGGGTCTATGGTACAGGATTTACGTGTCCCATTATTTCTTTGTTTCACTCAGAGCTCAACAGATACATAGGACCACCTACTGTTGTGCCAGGTACAGTGATTGGGTGCTGGGGATACAGCAGTGAGAAGATAGTGTTTCTGTCCTGAGGTATAGGGGAGACTAACAGGTAAGTAAACTGGATAGGAGGCTTTATTAGATAAGGCAGTTGGGGAAGTGAGATGTGAGTCAAGATCTGAAGAATGAGGAGAAACCAACTATGGGAAGAACATTCCAGCAGAGTGTGAGCTAGCACAGAGGCCTAAGGTAGGAAAGAGTTTGACATTTGCTGGGAACAAAGGGAGGCATGGTGAACTGTGGAAAGAAAGATGGAAGTGGACAAGATCCAGAATATTCAGGGACTTTACGTGGTGGCATGTTGTTTTAGTTTTATTGCCCTGTAATGGGGAAACTGTTGGAGTGTTATAAGCAGGTAAATGATGAGATCTATAAGACAGAGGATGTATACAGTTCAGAAGGCTGGCATACGCTCCATACCCTTTTTGGAGCTAGGTAGTTCTGTTAGAACTGGGACAGTGCTGTAGTTTCTTTGCCATACATATGGTTGGTTCCCTTTAGAGGACTTTTGTAGCCTTTCTTTATCAGCAGCTGTGTGACAACTGGTCATTGTAGCTGCTTTGTCTCCTCCAGGTGGGTTCCTCCCCAGGTGACTCAGGACCTGAGGACCCCAAGATTCCAGGGCCAGGGATTTGATGTGGTTAAGTGGAAAAGAAAACTCCCTGGAGAAACTGATTATGCCGTGTGGGTCAGAGAAGCCATGTGGACTTCTGTTTCTCAGCACCTAACCAAGCTTATTTGTCTGCTCCACATGGATGTTTGCCCATTCCTTTTGGGAGAGACAGCATAGATGCTCCTCCATTTTAGGAATAGCAGAGCTGAGTGATGCGTCCAGCTTGTTCATATTCTCAACAAACATTTATTAAGCCTTTACTATGTACCAGGCCCGATGTCATAGAAGGCTGAAAAGTGCCCTGTGTTAAGGTCTGGTTTCCTCCAACTTTCTTCAAACTGTAGAATGGACCATCAAATGAAGGCAAGGTTAGATCATGGTTTAAATGTAGATAGACCATGTGTTTTTATAACCTTCTGCTCTTTGTGTGTAAGCTCTTTTCTGCACATCTCTCCTAGAATTAGAGGTAAACTGATCTTGAACATGAGCCACTGTGCTTACCTGAGGTGATATGGTGGTCCCTCCTTCTCCCTTTCTCTTATTACCTACTCCATTATCCCTCAGCTTGGCTGAGTAAATATTTATTCAACAGCCACTATGTGGTCAACCATATACTGGGTGCTGGGGATCCAGAGAGTGGTAAATAACACAACACTGTCCGTAGATTCATAAAGCTGTGAGTCTCTGATTTTGGATTTTGTCTGGGACTTTGTTTTGGATTGTCTCTCTGTGAGTTTCTTTTTGTTTGAAATATAATGGACTCTGAAAACATACTTTTTGGTAGTCCCTGGTAGTACCTGGAATCTTAGAGGTATTGTTGGGATTTGGATTTCTTAAATTGGGAGCATATATAAATTTGCTTATAATGGGCCATGAGTTCAAAAATCAAGTATTAAGATTTAGAGGATTTGGGGGTTGATAAGTAAGGATCCAGTGAAATCCTTAGTAAAATAAGTTGGTTCTGGTAGTTGTATGATTTTTAAATTTTTAAATGAGCCCTTACAAGTCATGTGCTCCTGCAAACTCTCATTTGAGAGATGAGGAGACATGCCAGCAAGAAAGAGAGGAAGGAACCTGCCCTAGGTTATGTGTAATTCATGGTAGAATGAGAACCAGAACCTTGGTCTCCAGATCCAGTCATGTAGTCAGTGCTCGTCTCACTGTTCTTTGGTTCATGCTGACTTTGCCTTCTCTGAGCCCTTTTCCTGCTTGGGATCAACACAGTAGTTCTCATTTCCAGGAATCTCTTTTGTATATTCACTCCCTCTGCTTATACAATACAGTGTTCCCTTAGTGCTTGCTGCTAACTTTTTTCTAGCTCTTGCTGCTTACTGAACTTTGATTTACTCATATGTTTATAGACCTTAGTGGCCCTCGCCTCCCACCCCAGGCTCTACTGCAGGGTCTAATGCCTAATATGAAGATAGATGTCGGTAAATGGGTAGCCCAAGTAACCACACAGGTGTCCTTGCTTTATTTCAGGAATGCCTCTGGCTCAGGCAGTAGCCATTCTTCAGAAGCACTGTCGTATCATCAAAAATGTCCAGGTTCTCTACAGTGAACAGGTGAGTGGTAGCTGCTTTGTTTACTGAAATAGCATTCCTCATTGTTGAGTCACCTCCAGAGGTTGATGCTCTGGGAGAGGCAGACCGACAGGGATTGCTTGGACATTATGTTTGAATGGGAGAATCTCTAGCACTAGTCAGTTACCAAGTACATTTTCTTTGATTCTGCAACTTTTTTGTCTTGATAATCTAGTGCTGCCAGGTTTGGAAGAGCAGTAATAACTGAACTTGTTTTTTGATGTGTTTGACTTACCTACTGGTCCTTAGACAGGGACATTTCAGTGGGGAGGTCACCTCAGGGACTGTCTTGTCTTCTAGGGTGCTTGCCTTCGACTTTTGTATTTAAAATAGTCTTTTCTGCTTTGTTGATTGCTTTGGTTTGTATTCATAGTTGTTGCAGTGCAAATTTCTAGCCAGCAGAGCACTCCAGACTTGCAAAGAAGTAGGTGTAGCTCACTACCTTAGTGAGAATGATCTGATAGATGAGATCATATATCAAAATATTGTCTCCAAATTAATGGACATAGTTCATATTTTGTTTTTTGTTTTGTTTTGTTTTTTTGTCTGATTTATGGTGGTTTCTGTTAAATGTTGGTCAGTTGTGCCAGGAATTGATCCCATCATAAAGTGTTGCGTGTATCTACAAAGACCTTTTCCATTTCCAGAAAGAATATATATGTTACACCAGAGTACTTTCTGAACATCAGGATTTTTTGTGTTTGGTTTTATATGTAAACTTGGAGACTATTTTTTATGGGCTTTTAGAAGTAGGATTCTTTCTCTCTCAAAAATGCAATCTACCTTCTCCTGAACTCTCTGAAACCTGTGATTCTTCTGTAACACAGACCATGTGTTGCTGTGTGGAGCAACCTTTATGGTAACCTATGTGTCACAAACCTCAGGGAATAAATAGGTTTTGTATTGTTTTGCTTTTCTTTCTTTTTTTTTTTTTTAATATTTTATTTATTTGACAGAGCACAAGCATGGGGAGCAGCAGAGGCAGAGGGAGAAGCAGGCTCCCCGCTGAGCAGGGAGTGTAATGCAGGGCTCGATCCCAGGACCCTGGGATCACGACCTGAGCTGAAGGCAGAGGCTTAACTGACTGAGCCACCAAGGCGCCCCGGGGAATAAATAATTTTGAGCCTATACATGCTACAGGGTGTCCTCACTGGCTTCTCTGAGACCTTCTAAGTACTGTTTTGATGATTTTAGTTCCCTTTGTTCCAATTAGTTGCAGATCCTAAAGCAAATGACAGTTTATTTTTGACGTGAAGAATGTTGTGGATTAAGGTGAGTGAGATTTCTGTGAGGCTTTCCAGTTTGGCCTAGTGTCAGGGTTGAACCTATCATCTATGTCCAGACATTACACTCTGCAGTACAATACTCCTCTTTCAGCCCAGTGAAAGAGACCCTGTATGAGGGGTCTTCCTGAGATAGGGAATGCATAATCTCTGAGCAAGTGCTGAGATTCTTGTGGTGCCTATCACAGAACAAGGGACTTCTAAGAGTGGGCCAGGGGTTCCTTGAGCCATAGTGTCAAAGTGTTTTCTCATTTATAAAGTGAAGGATGGTGACTTCTCCTCTTTGTTGCACTCAGATGATCCCTAACCTACTCTGACTTTCAGTGTTAGACCATGAAGGAATTACTCATGACAATTAGCAACCATCCAAACAGGGATAATGGGCTTGCTTCTTGAGCTTATAGCTCCTGCATATTCAGTTAAATCAGATTTGGGCACCCCAAAATTAAATACATTTGAAAATAGGCTTAACCGGTTTTTAAGAATGACGTTTATTTCTTATAACACTATGTTTGTTGTCTGTTGTTCCAATCTTTGGGTACACATAGTAGTTTTAGCATTAAGCTCATTTCCCCTGATACCTTCTAAGCAACTGGAATTAGTTGGAAAACATGGGTTTTTGAGTCCAAACCTTGTTCAGATCTTTGCTCTTCCTATTTCTTAGCCGTGCAACTTTTGGCAAGTTAATAATCAGTCTAGTTCTCCTTCTGTAATGTGGATATAGTTTCCTTGTAATAGAATAATATTTTTTTTAATTTTATTTATTTATTGTAAGTAATCTCTACACCCAGTGTGGGGCTCAAACTCACGACCCCGAGATCGAGAGTCGCATGCTCCTCTGACTGAGCCAGCCAGGTGCCCTAGAATAGAAAAACTTTTTGATGAGGGTCAAGAGGAGGTGGTCTCTCAGAGCTCTGATGTAGTGCTTCTTAAATTGGGTCCTGTCCTCCTCTGCCCTCCTTCACTTCCTTTCCCATCTGTCTCCTTGCTCCCATCAAGTGTGAAGAATAGTTTGGCCCCATTAAATGTTTCAGAAATATCTTCTTGTCTCTAGCAAATCACACCTTGGAAGTAAAATGTGTATATCAAGTAGGTCCCATCTTTCTTAGGGCGAAAAGTGTTAACAACTAAGAGCGAACAGCTTTACTAAATTGTTTCATATAGAGAACTGTACAGTTCTGGGTCACTGAAAGGGCCTGCTTAAACATCACATAGTACAGGTATACTTTGGTTCCGGAGATACAGAATACTAATAAAATAATGGTTGTGAGGACAATTTGCTTGCTTTTGAAAATTATCTAGTTATGTCCTGAATTGTAACCATGTCAGGAGAAAAATGATCAGATCTTGGGAGAGTGTAAGAAAGTTTAGATCCTCCCATCATTCCTCCTCCAGGCAAGGATTTTGAAGGATGCTAAAATGTTGCTTCATCCTGCTTACTGCCATGGAATAGCCCTCTCAGAAATGTGTTCCAGATTGAGAATAAGTGACCTAAGGTCACGGTTCATTGTTGTATTATCTTGCTTGAGACCTAATGGTTTTAGACATGCATACAGGCCTACTGGAAAATTACAACATTCATTCTTCTAGTGTTTGCCAGGCATAGTGGTGCCACCTGGGCCTGCTACCTTGTGAAGATCATCAGGGTAGAAGGGAACAGACAGACAGTCTGAGCTAATCCCAGAAGGCTCTTTGGAGAGAATTTTTCTTTTTTCTTTTTTTTAAGATTTTATTTATTTATTTGACAGAGTGAGAGAACACAAGCAGGGGGAGTGGCAGAGGGAGAGAGAGAAGCAGGTTTTCCCTGAACAGGGAGCCCGATGCAGGGCTCTATCCCAGGATCATGACCTGAGCTGAAGGCAGACGCTTAACGTACTGAGCCACCCAGGCGCCCCTGGAGAGAATTTTTCCAGTGAGGCCCACACCAGTGGCACCTGGCCTTCCAGCCTACATCTCTATCTCTGACAGCCACACTTCCATCATTCACTGTGCCTACCTTGGGAGGCTCTATAAAGAAACTTCTAAACTCTTTTGAGAGCTGTGTGCCAGTTTAAAGGAGGGACAGGGTTTTGGATGTTGGTGTGTTTTTTTCTGCTGGGCAGCTTGGTTCAGGGCTACGGAATGGCTTCAGATGTCGAGTCCTTGAATCGATTGCATTGGAGCAGAAGCAGGCTGGTGATGCAGACATGATGAAAGAGTGCTGTATGCTAAGTGCTGTGCTTGGTGCCCTTTCTCCTGCTATCTAGACCTACTGTCTCTGTTCCCACAACAACCCTGGAGGGAAGGATGATGGTATTCCCATGAAGAAACTAGAGCTCAGAGAAGTTTTGAGAGTCACTTAAGGTCACCAGCTCACCAGTACTCAAGGCTGGCTCTGTCCACTGCTTTGTGCTGCTACTCCCCTCCCCCCAGGACTCAGAAGGGGCAAATGTAGAAATACGACTCCTTAGATCTTAGATTTGGGCTTTTCAGAAAGAAGCATGTGTGATATGGGATGGTGAGGAGAGGGGAGGAAGGAATAAGAGTGTCATCTCATATATAAACAGCACAAGATATTTCTTTGTCCTGGAACGTGGCTTAAAGCAGTCAAAGTATAGAATACATTTCCTGTGGATGGCACAAACAACCTGGAAGTGAATGGACAAAGGTTCAGCTAACATGCATTAAACATTACCTGACAAATTTGAGCCCTGCTGAGGCCCTTTTACCTGCCCTGTGTTCCTCATTGATTGCACTGTAGGTTTGATAGGTAAACCCATGCGATAGGTGTGGACCCTGGACCTTCAAAAGAAAATGGCCTATATACTCACATAATCTTGGCCCTTTCCTTCAGGTATTATTGCTCAAAGCCTAGAAGAAAGAGGCTCTTTTCATCCAGTATTAGGAGCAGCAGCTTCAGACTGGAAGCAGAGGACACTGCATTCACACAACAGTTTGTTAGTTGGGCGAGGAAGGGGCTATCTGCACTTCCATAATCCCTGTGCATTGCATTTAGATTTGTAAGGTTTTGGTAGTTGCTGTTGAGTAATTGTTCAGAGTGCTTTATTTTTTGTTTTGCAGTCTCCTCTAAGCCATGACCTCATCCTTAACCTGACTCAGGACGGGATCAAACTGCTGTTTGATGCTTTCAATCAGAGACTTAAGGTAACCATGAATGACAACTGAAGTTGGATGTCAGGCTGATTAAATACGTGGTATTGTGAGATGTTTCTGAAACTAACAAGTCAGAGTAGACCCCTGTGATTCAGAGTCCTCCACAGTCTAGGGGACTGAAGCTGTGCCTGTTCCCCTAAAAAGAGGGAAGCTCGGTGGTTGGAAAGAGGCTGGGAAGGACTCTAATCCCAGGCTCCAGAGGTGAAAGGGGAAAAGTGTTGAAGATTTGGGGAATATGCTATGGGGAGGGGACTCTCAAGTTCTTTAACTTAAGGAAAGCGAGAGAAGAGCTAAGTATCTGGCACAGATTATTCCAAGTCTTAAAAGGGATACTAAACATGGGGCCTAACTGCAGAATAGAGCCAAAAGACTTGTATTTGTATCTTGTTTTACTTCATTCTGTTCTTCCTGAAATGCTGGGGCTTAGGGCTTAACACCAGCAATGAGTTGATTCTTTAACCCCCTTAAGGACATACAAACAAACAACTTAGTGGTGTGTAGGGTTTGTCTTAATTGCTGTTCAAGTGCACTTTACTAACACCTGTTTTCAGTCCAGGATGTTTTTAATACACTATTTATGAATGCCTGGGCTTCACAGATTAGTCATGTGACACCAGACTCATGCCTCAGAGTCACAAGGTTGAATGTGGCTCTGGGCAGTGGCATACCAGAGCGGTTATCCTGGTTAGGTTGTGCCTTTCCAAAAGACTTGGGTGCTTCCTAGTTCTCATCATCCCATCACAAGTGAGCTGCTAAGGAGACAAGGCAGAACATGGAAAAGGAATCTGTACATTGAATGAGAATTCCTCGTTTATGATGGTTTTTCAAAAAGCAAAAGTGAATATTCTTAGCGCCACAACTATCTTGCCTCTCCTTGTGGACTCAGTCATACTGTCTTCACTGACCAGAAGTTTCATAGTGGGAAAGGGAAGAGGATGGTCATTAGTGTGCCTTCATTACAAATTGGGAGAAAAATAATCTGGAAACACCTTTACAAAGAGTTATTTGTCTCATCTTGCTAGGTCCACTTTAAGAAACATAACCCCAAAAGGTTATGGAGAAGGTAATGTTGCCAGATATTTATAGCAGGGCTTTTCATAGTAATGAAAGGCTGGAAATAACCTAAATGGACAAAAACAGGAGATGGCTAGGCAGCGCATCATAGAATCACAGCATAGTGAGGACAGTGTCATGTATTTAGTGAGTTCTTGGTACGGGTTAGGCACATGGCTAAGTGCTTCCCATGCATTTCCTAACTTAATAAGCTTGTAAGCAATACTGTTTACCAATGAGACAATAGAGGGACAGAGGATGAGTGGTCTGCTAAGCTTTTAACCCTGAATTACCGGTGTGTAGTGGCCGCTGGGAATAGAAATAACTTAGCTTCTGTTGATGGGTATGGGAAATAAGTGTGATAAAAACTGAAGAAAATTGTGTGAGCACACTATGGAGAAATGTGAGGAATGGGAAGTACATTTGAATGGGAAAGGAAATAAATAGAACCTTCTCTTGTGCTTTCTCTGGGGTCCCTATGAAGAGAGGGGGCTGGGGCCCTGTCTGAGCCTCTGGAAACTGAGGAAGCAATTCTCAGGTGCCCTTGATCAGCGTCAGGTTTGACCTACCCCATCTGCCTGCCCCTCCATCTGAGCACTTAAAAATCCACGTCTCCCTGATGCCTTGACTTCCTGTCTGTGAGAAAGCCCTATGGAATGAGGCTT
This sequence comes from Ursus arctos, assembly GCF_023065955.2. Taxonomy (NCBI): domain Eukaryota; kingdom Metazoa; phylum Chordata; class Mammalia; order Carnivora; family Ursidae; genus Ursus; species Ursus arctos. The sequence goes on from NW_026622863.1 coordinate 22,277,019, forward strand.
CACAAATCTCAGCCTTTACAGCTACCTGTCTTTTTCCTTTCCCATCTTGGCTGCTACCATGGCTTCTTCTCTGCAGAAGTCAAGGCCTTTTCTAGCCCAGAGGGTGGTAAATCATGGACTTCCGATTTCCCCAGCTGCTTGTCCCTGTGGCTCAGCAAGCTCTGTGGGCCAAAATGTGCTTGTTGATTCTCCAGGTGACATGAAGGACTCCAAGATGGGTCTCTTGCCACAAGTGCTGTCATACATAGGCCCTGTGATTAACTCTGGTCCACTGTTCTCCCATTAGGCAGGCAGGGTTGAAACACCCATAATGTTAGTCTGGATTATTGGCAGGTGGGTGACAACAACACAAAAGGAATATCTTTGAGGCCTACCCACACAGGGTAAGTGGTGGGTCATTGGCCAGCTGTAGAGGTGGCAGGGAGGCAGAGTGCCTGCTCCTGCTATATAAGCAAGGCTTTAAAGGTTGAGGCTTTCTGCCAGCATGGGGCCCTGGCCTTGGTGAAATGGCATACCAGTTTGGCACAATTCAGGCTTTCTGAAGGGGACACTAGGTATCTTATGAATCACAGCTGTTCCCCTGTCCTTCCTTGTATGACCTCTCTTGGCACCTCTTTTCATGCTTTCTAGCTTCATAACAGTCAGATTTGCCTGACATTTTAAGTACCTTTCCTGTGTGAACTAATAAGCCAGACCTTAAAGGACTGAATTTTGTGGGACTGGTGAACAGCATACACAAATAGTATAGGAAAGGGTTGATTGAAGTGCTGTGACAGCCCAGCGGAGGGAATTACTCAGCAGCAGGTAGGATCAGAAAAGCATTATAATTAAGAGATACCCAACTTGTGGTTCAATGTTAGGATCATCAAACAAAGTTAGGGATAAGGTTTGACCAAGAGTAAACTGCCTATTATGTCTCATTTTCTGTGGCAGTGCCAGATGCTTCTACACACAGGGCCCCACAGCTCCTTCTAGGATGAGGCCCTCAGGGCAAGGGACATTGAACCAGCTGTGCTTGTGCCTCTACAGTAAAGGCCAGGTCTCCCAACTGGAGGATAGTAGTTGGTGCTCCACACCCCAGCCAGCCATACTTTTGGCTACCAAGCCCTTGACCATTGGCATAGAAGACTTCATAGTGCTCATTACTTCGCATCACTAGTGACTGAGTGTTCAATACTTTTGTCTCTGCCCTGAGTTCTTGGCATTTACTCCAAGGCTGAACCCCTTGAAATGACACGGGGTCCTGAGGTTCTTCTCTAAGTGCCCTTCAATAGAGAGATACATGAATATTGTCACACTTGTCCTAACCTAGTGTAATATGACTTCTTTTCTAGCAGGCTAGACCTCCCCCCCATCTTTTTGTTTTGTAAACTACAGTATTTTTAAAGCTGTTTTTTAAAGTGATTTGATTTGAGGTCTTTCTAATGTAGCAAAGTGTAGAATAGAAGGAAGAGGGCTCAGTATCCAAAGGTACAGCTTTAACCTTTAAGCTACGTGGTTTGTTTCTGTGGAGGGTTTCACAGTTCTGTACGTGCAGTCCTCTGTATGACCCAGTAGTAGATTAGATGGAGGAACCTGGACCCGCAGCATCCATGTGCATCTGTTGGGTGATCACTGGAAGAAGGAAAAGGAGAGGTGTAATGCTGTGTGTGTGGTATGGGTTTTTCCTCCAGATTTAAAAATAACAAAACATAATGTGCGGTGCTTCAGGAGAATTCTGGCTAGTGATAGATTTTTTTTCTTCACTGTTGTGTAAATGTCTTCTTTTTTTTTTTTTTTTTTAAGATTTTATTTTTAAGTGATCTCTACACCCAGCGAGGGGCTCGAACTCACAACTCGGAGATCAAGAATCACATGCTCTACCAACTGAGCCAGCCAGGCGTCCCTCTCTAAATGTCTTTTTAGTCAATCTTTTTCAACTGCAGAGCATTACCAATGCTTAAACATTCGATTTTTTTTTTTTTAGGTGATTGAAGTATATGACTTGACTAAAGTAAAGTTAAAATATTGGTAAGTTTACTCCCCTACTGGTATATGTCACAGGATTGGTACAAATGGAGTTTATCTATTACCCTCATCAAGTTAGTAAAAGTATTCCCATCCATAGCAGTTCTAAGATTACAGCCTGGTGCAATGATTTCCTCAGGCAGCCCCCAGACCTACTCAGCTTTCCGGGGAAATCTTGTTAAGAACATGCTGTGTGTAAAACACTTCTCGTATATGTCAGCTCATTTAATCCTCACAACAAAGCAGGACCTCAGCTTAGAGGTGATGGTGACAGTCTTCTGGGTCACAGCTGCCACCCCCCACCCCCCAATAGGTCTGACTCCAAAACCTGTGAATGCTAAAGAGAATGCCAAAGTGACTGCTATTTGGGGGCCAAAAACCTACCTTTTTTTTTTAAAGATTTACTAGGGCGCCTGGGTGGCTCAGTCAGTTAAGCATCTGCCTTTGGCTCAGGTCGTGATCCCAGGGTCCTGGGATCAAGCTCCATCCACATCAGGCTCCCTGCTCGGTGGGGAGCCTGCTTCTCCCTCTCCCACTCTCCCTGCTTGTGCTTGCTCTCTTTCTCTCTCTCTGTCAAATGGATAATTAAAAACTTAAAAAAAAAAAAAAAAAAAGATTTACTTATTTTAGAGAGAGAGTGAGTGTTGGTGCAGTGGAGAGGGACAGGAGAGAGAGAGACCTAAGCAGACTCTGCACTGAGTGTGGAGCCTGACCTGGAGCTCAATCTTACGATCCTGAGATCATGACCTGAGCCGAAACCAAGAATCAGATGCTTAACCAACAGTGCCACCCAGGTATCCCTTTTTTGCCTTTTTTTTTTTTTTAAGATTTTATTTATTTATTTGAGAGAGCAAGCATGTCGGGGAGAGGGGCAGAAGGAGAGAGAGAAGCAGACTCCGCGCAGAGCATGGAACCCGCGATGGGGCTCAAGATCACGACCTGAGCCAAAACCAAGAGTTGGACGCTCAACCGACTAAGCCACCTAGGCGCCCCCAAAATCTACTTTTTGGAGTGAAAATGGGAATAGCCTCTATCATAAAACAAATATTTGAACTCCCATTGTGGCAAGGCACTGTGCTGGCATCTAGAATACTCCATATAGTAAGCTTCCTTCACAGGCTTCCCTTTCCGTTTGTGGGGGCATGAAAGGGTCTAATTCCTGGGGCTGGCTCAAGCAGCATTTGCCAATAGAGAAGTGGATAAAGCAAATACATAATAGCACTGGCCCCTGCAGATCCTTTTTGTCTTTCAGTTTTGTTGGAGCCTTTGTACCTCAAGGTCTGGCTTCTCTTTTCGCTCTTAAGAGTTAGTGGTGAGTAAAAGCATGGGGTCCAGGGTCAGGCTGCCCTGGGTTCATCATTCTGTTACCTCTATGACCTTGGGGAGTCATTTAACCTCTCTGAGCTTGTTTTCCCATCAGAGAAATGAAGCCAGTAATGTGGCTGCTGGGTTAGGAAGATGACATGAGACACTGCTGGCAAAGCATATAGCACCATGCCTGGTTAAAAAAGAGGTGTTCTAGGGCACCTGGGTGGTGCAGTCGGTTGAGCATCCGACTCTTGGTTTCGGCTCAGGGTGTGGTCTCAGGGTTATGGGATTGAGCACTGAGCGTGGAGTCTGCTTGAGACTCTCTTCTCCCTGTGTCCGCCACCAAACGAGTAAATAAATCTTTAAGAAAAAAAAAAAAGGTGTTCCATGAATTATGCTAATTAAAATATATTCGTAACCTTTAAGCATTCTTCTTAAAGTCATATCTTCATGCTCATCATCTGAAATCACGTGCTCTTCCTCATTCCCAAGCTCCTCTCTGTCAAGTGTTTCCCCCTTGCATGGGCTCCATTTCTCCCTCCCTGCCCCATTCACCCACTCCTTGAGTTTTGGCTGTTAAGAAAACAAGCTGCTTGGGGCGCCTGGGTGGCTCAGTTAAGCGCCAGACTCTTGGTTTCGGCTCAGCTCCTGATCTCATGGTCCTGTGTGGGGCTCTGTACTCAGAGTGGAGTCTGCTTCAGATTCTTTGTCCCTCTCCCTCTGCCCCTCATGCTCAACCATGTGTGTGTGTCTCTCTCTCTCAAATAAATAAAATCTTTTTTTTTTTAAGATTTTATTTATTTATTTGACAGAGAGAGAGACAGCCAGGGAGAGAGGGAACACAAGCAGGGGGAGTGGGAGAGGAAGAAGCAGGCTCCCATTGGAGAAGCCTGATGTGGGGCTCGATCCCAGAACGCTGGGATCACGCCCTGAGCCAAAGGCAGACGCTTAACGACTGAGCCACCCAGGCGCCCCTCAAATAAATAAAATCTTAAAGAAAGAAAGAAAACAAGCTGCCTTTGCTTGGCTATACTGTTCTTTTAAAGTGTTCATCCCCTTTTAAGAAAGTTCCTTTTCAAGCCAAACTATTAGGAGGCATCCTAGGAAAACACATTCACACTTTCTATTCCTGTGGCCACTCTTTATCCAAGTCCAAATGCCATGGGGCTGAGACTGAATTTATTTCCTTCTAAACTGCCTGATGACCACACATGTCTTGGTTGGCCCTACGGATCAGTTCTGTCCATCAGCCTCTGGAGACTTGACTTGTTCTGACTTCATTAATTATCCCTCACTTAAAAGTTCTTTAATTTAACTAGTGTGTTGGCATACTTGTAAACTCACCTGCCTGTGTTTTAAGAATAACTCTTCCAACCACCATCTTCAGTGATTTGAAAAGCATCTTTGTTTTTCAGTGGAGTGCATTTTAACTCTCAGGCCATAGCTCCCACCATTGAACAGATTGACCAGTCTTTCGGTGCAACCCATCCTGGAGGTAAGCCAAGTCCATCTGATTCCTCTCATCATCTGTCGCAGCCCATAATGATAAACCTAGCAAGTGGTACCATCCCAGCTCCAGCGCCTCTGAAGCTAGGTTCCTATAGAATTTGAGGGTTGATAGTTGGGTGTGAAGGAAAGCTCTTCCCCCTTGTTTTCAGCCTACTAGGTCAGTTCAGGAATCAGACCCAAGGAAGGTGTTGCCAGGCTGGTTTATGTTCATATCTTCTGATGCCATTCAACCATGTCATTTTCTCCTCCCCATTCCCACAGTGTACAACTCCGCCGAGCAGCTCTTCCACCTCAACTTCAGAGGACTGTCTTTCTCTTTTCAGTTAGACTCGTGGACCGAGGCTCCCAAGTACGAGGTTAGCCCTTCCCTTCCTATGGTATTTGTCACCCGGTATCCAGGTAATATAGACCCAGCAGACGGTGCCACTAGGAAAGCTGATAGGTAGCCTTTCTTTGGTTTCCTCATCTCTGAGGTCTTCAGAGGCCAAGATACATACAGTGGGTGGGATTGATAGCAAGAACAAAGCCCAAGCTGGCATTCCCAGGAAGAGGGCACTTCCCACTGCAGAGTGAGGTCAGGCTCACTTTTCAGAGAGAAATTCAGTTGTCCCTTGCTTTAAAACTCCAAATCACTGTGTTTTTTTTTTCAGTGGCCTAGAATTGGAGAGTCCATTCTGAATTTTCAGTTATTTATTACTTTTAGCAAACTGTTTCATTCATCCTAAGGTAGCAACATCCTTAGGGTCGTGAAATGATAGGTGTTTATAAAGCTTACATTTTATTAAAGAAAGCATTCCTGTAATTTCTTCTTGATGAAGGAAAGAAAAACTAAGTAAAATTAAAGATGAACTTGTATGGATGGGGTGAGTTGATTGACCCGGAGCCAGGTTTGACTGTGTGCTTTGACCTAGCCAGTTCTTAAAGACCACGAGGGCTGGGGAAATGCCAGAGCCTGGCTCCCATGGCCTGCAGTGTGCTCTTAGTAAAACTTTTGTCTTGTGTTTGCAGCCCAATTTTGCCCATGGCCTGGCTTCTCTCCAGATACCCCACGGGGCAACTGTGAAACGAATGTACATCTACAGTGGAAACAGCCTACAGGATACGAAGTATGTGTGGGGAGCACAAGCTTCATGGGCCATGGGCTCCCTGGGACGGAGGGCAAAGCCTCTGCTCATTCTGTGCCTGCCTCCAGGGCTCCCGTGATGCCCCTGAGCTGTTTCCTTGGCAATGTGTATGCTGAGAGTGTGGATGTTCTTCGAGATGGAACTGGACCTTCAGGTTTACGACTTCGGCTACTTGCTGCAGGTCAGTTACTGGCCTTGGGGTGGTGTTGAGACAGTCTAAAATCCCACATGCTTAGTTGGTACAAGCCAACATAGATATTTATGGTTAAAGCTTTCATTTAAATTTGTGAAGGGACAAGACACAGGTTTATCATTAGCAAATCTTAATAAATGACAGTAGCACTGCTTCCCCTAGCGTGTGCATAAGCCTTCCACGTGCTTATGTAGTTTGCAGTGCTTCCCAGGCTGTTTACTGGAGATGCATCTTATGAGCTGTGATATTGGTCTGTTCTCCCCTTGTCCACTTTGTTTTTAAGTTTTATTTACCCATTTTAGAGAGAGTGCACAGTGGGGAGGGACAGAGGGAGTCTCAGACAGACTCCACGCTGAGCACGGAGCGTGATGCGGGGCTCATTCCCATGACCCTGAGATCACGACCTGTGCTGAAACCAAGAGTCAGACGCTCAAACAGCTGAGCCACCCAGGTGTCCCATCCCCTTTTTCACCCTTTATGCCCAGTTCTCAGTAGGCTGGCAGCAGGGACTTGTTGAATTGTGGTTTGGCCAGACCCTGCTGTGAGTTTTGCTGAAAACAAAAAGCTGCTGCATTCAGTGGTTGGTCTCGCCAGGACCCATGCCTCATTTGTGATTTCCTTGTATGTGACTAGTCTCAGCTACTGTGGACCTTGGGTCATGCTTAGTAGTACAGGCCATGTCTTTGGGCTGGGAGCTAGCATAGAAGCTGTGCCTTCATGGAGCTCATAGTCAAGCCGGTGTTTGTTCATAAATTGGGGTGTTAACATCAGTTTCTAGGGCACTGGTTCTTAACTGTGAAAAATCTGGTGTATAAACTGTGAGCTTACTCCCCTGAACAATTAGATAGTTTACAACCTCCAGGTTAGAGATTTCTTAAAATGCGGTTTCCTGGCCAAGGCAGAAAACTCTACTTAAAAGAATGTTGCAGTTGAGCTCTAGTGTTTGAGAGAATGGAGATTGAGAATTGAGATGTAGAAGGTCAAGTGATTTAGTGTCTCTTTTTTTGGGAGAATCACTCCTTAAAACAGCAGGCTAGGGGCGCCTGGGTGGCTCAGTCGCTAAGCATCTGCCTTCGGCTCAGGGCGTGATCCCGGCATTCTGGGATCGAGCCCCGTGTCAGGCTCCTCCACTGGGAGCCTGCTTCTTCCTCTCCCACTCCCCCTGCTTGTGTTCCCTCTCTCGCTGGCTGTCTCTCTCTCTGTCAAATAAATAAATAAAATCTTTAAAAAAATAAAACAGCAGGCTAGTCAAGGATGGTGCAGTTATCCCAGGTGACAGCAGGAGTCTCTTGGGGGTGGGGGATCTCCTCCAATTCTCACTGCTGCCCTACAGCACACTCCCAGCCGTCTCACAGGGTCGGTGGGGAAAATACTTGAAGGCAGGGACTCATCAAATTCCTGTCCAATCCAGTACTCATTGAGAGTTTCCTTTGGTAAGCAAAAAGGTAGCTTGTCTCATCCAACCCATTTCTCACATGTTTCCTTATGGAGTGTAGCTGCTGGGATGTTTTTAAGATAGTCAATTCAACTATCTTGGTCCCCACAATAATTTATAGGAAGTTTCACTCCAGGGAATCAGAAACTAAAATAGTCTCCTAAAACTGAGTATTTTTCCCTGGGTAGGCTTCAGGTAGGGTGAGACAAGAGAGAAGACTCACACATGAAGAGTGCCTTCCCTCTGGTCCCATCTGGCCATTCTCAAGTGTCTGGTACCTGGAGACTTTGGACATACAGTTCGGCTTGACAGGACTTTTGGTGGGTTCTGTAGGTCACCCAGGCTTGCCCAAGGAGCAAGATTTATAGACAGAGGTTAACATGGCCTATACTTTTCCTGCGACCTAGTTAAACACAACCTTTATTTGCCACTCGGTGTTATATGTGCTGTGACTAAACATTCTTAGGTTAGTTGAAGAACTCTGTACTAGCTTATTTCAGATTTTGGATCCCTGAAGTCTTCCCTATGTAACAAATGGATTGTTACACATGAAAGAGCTTTGTCAGCTATAAAGCTCTATGCAGAGTGAGGTGATGGTGATTATCATGTACCAGGAAATGCAGTCTTCCTCAGGTTCTTGCCTGTGTGTGTGTGTGTGTGTGTGTGTGTATGTGTATGTGTGGAGGGGAGTAAAACACTTTGTCTTTACAGCCACAGAGTTGGTGTTTCTGTTGCTATTCCACAGGTACTGCTATGTCTGTGTGTTTAACTGGAACCATTTCCAAAACGTATTAGACAGAGTCAGGGGTTAAAGATTCTTCACAAAGAAGAAACTTCTGGCAAATCGGATTTTCTTATCCTCCCACTTTTCTAGTTTGTCATTTTTGAGTGTTAGTGGGTCTATCAATGTTTGTAGAATTAGGGAGCGAGTTAATGAATGTTTCACTCTTGGCTTTTCTGTAGAGTAATCTTGAGGTCCAGTCTCTGGTTGGGGATTACTATTGAGAAGCCCCCCTTAACATAAATTCTTGTATCTTGTCAGGACCTGGAAGTGGCAAGAGATAATAGCATCTCATTCTATACTTCCATAGATTCTATGCTGCTGTGTATTGTACCACAGTTGTGTGGTGTCGGATTGGGATCTTCACACCATAAACTCCAAATGAGCAGAGACTGCACTTGTTTTGCTCAGCATGTTTCTTCAATATCTAACAAAGTGTCTAGCCCATGGTAGCCAATAAGTAAATATTTGGTGAGTGAATGAATGAAGTTTTCAGAGCTCCATATCACTTTTGTGGGATTGAATGAGTCTCTGGGATTCTTTCTTCCTTTTTTTTCTTTTTTTTTTCCCCCTTTTCTTTTAGGTGTTTTTTTAGGGCTTTTTTTTTTTTAGAGAGGGAGACAGAGGAGAGGGGCAGAGGGAGAGGGAAAAAGAGAATCTTAAGCAGCCTCCACGCCCAGCATGAGCCTGACTCAGGGCTCATACTCACGACCCTGAGATCATGACTTGAGCCGAAATCAAGAGTTGGATGCTTAACTGAGTGAGCCACCCAGGCGCCCGTCTCTGGGATTATTTCAAGTAGATAGTGATCTCTTGTGCATCGCAAGCCCTTGTGACCTGGTATTTCTGCTTGCATGCAGTCTTGCCCCTCAGCCAGAGCTAATAATGCAGTGTGCAGCCATTGGTCCCTCTAGGGCCCCCTTGGCCCTAGACTGCAGGATCTCGGGCTCTGGGTGGGAACCTGACCACCTTTCCCTTACTCTCTGCAGGTTGTGGACCTGGCCTGTTAGCAGATGCCAAGATGCGGGTATTTGAACGTTCAGTGTATTTTGGTGATTCCTGCCAAGATGTTCTTAGCATGCTTGGCTCTCCACACAAGGTCTTCTATAAGTCAGAAGACAAGGTAAGGGAAATATGTTTATAAAGTCGAATAGGCAGTCTCCTTTTAAGTAAACTCTACCCCCAAGGCGGGACTCGAACTCAAAACCCTGAGATCAAGGGTCACATGCTCTACTGACTGAGCCAGCCAGGTGTCCTTTTTTAATTAATATTAACTTAATATCAAATAAATATAAATTGTTTATTTTTCCATAGAACCTGTTCTATTAAAACTGATAATTAAATTGAAAGCTCTTTCCTGATCCTGTTGGTTAGATTGTCCTGCCTTTTCTTGGGAGACCAGGGCCCAGTCTGTAGTCAACCAAAGCTAGCTGTGTTGTTCAGCACCAGTAGCAGGAACTGTGACACTTTTGCTTACTCAACAGCTTAATCGTAATACACAAAACACAGTTTGTAGACTTCTAGTTAATCTGAGAACTGTATTAAGGAGTTGGGCTTTTAATTTATTGTTATTTTTGTCCCAACAGATGAAAATTCATTCTCCTTCCCCTCATAAACAAGTTCCATCCAAGTGCAATGACTACTTTTTTAACTACTTCACTCTTGGAGTGGTAAGTTGTGATTCCGTAGAGAAATGTTTCATTTCTGTGGTGGTGGGCCATGTACCTGGGCACATCTTTGTGTCCACATGGAGCTGTAACCATGCCTGGTAGCAGAGAAACTAGCCCCAGCTGGCTTTGCCCAGTGCTATCTTGCATTGGTACCCTAAAGTGGGCCTTCCCTGCCACTGAGATTGCTTAGAAACACCAGGTTCCCTGGTATGTCTTGGCTTCTATATTGAGGGCAACAAGCTGCTCAGGTGGAGGCTGTGGGAATCATTCAGGTTAACATAGTTTGGGATCTGCCCATTTGTAGAACATAGGCGCCTCTTCTGGAGTCACAGAACGGGGAGACTAATAAAGGGTCAAAGACAGTGGGAATGGGGGTACCTGGGTGGCTCAGTCGGTTAAGCGTCTGCCTTTGGCTCAGATCATGATCCCAAGGTCCTGGGATGGAGCCTCACGTCAGACTCCTTGCTCAGCGGGGAGCCTGCTTCTCCCTCTGCCTGCTCTGCCTGCTGCCTCCCTCTCTCTCTGAAAAGAAGAAAAAACAAGACTGGAGCCAGGAGTAGTGGGGGAGCAGCAAATAGTATCATAAACTCTTGAGGGTAGGACAGTAGCAAGAGGGAATGGCATTTTGTAAGCTGAATCTCAAGTTCAGGGGGCCAGTGATGATAAGGGAAAAGGAGGCTGGAACAAATGGACCAACCCTAATAGGACTTATGTAGCTAATGTAGAGGTGGAGTCAGAGGTAACCCTGGGGTCACAGGCCTAAACAGCTGGCAGGATGTGAAACTGGGGAGGGTGTGGGGGATAGAAGGAAGTGTTCGGTGGGCAGCATCAAATCCAGGTCTGAGTCCTAGTGAGAGGCTGGATCTTTCGATTCCAGGGGTTGCTGACTCCCACAGAGAGGGCCTAATGGCCAGTCATGGCATTCAGAATAGTTAGGTACCTTGAGCCGCTGGAAGTTCAGGTGGTCCCTGAATCTTCTTGTTAGCCTTTAAGCCAAAATCTGTGCTCAGTTAGTTTTTAATCAGGTGCTTGTTAGGAAAGGTCTCCATGATGTGTTTGAGTTCCCAAGCAGTGGGAACTGTAGCCCATGGGGCTGCGGGGCCTGCTGCTACAAAGTTTGAAATGGGGGTCCTGCAGATGATTGGGTGCCCCCTTCACTGAAAATGTCCAGTTAAGGCTGCTTGGCCTCAGCTATCCCCTTGACTGTTGTTTGGGAGAAAGCTATTGCCCAGACGTATCCCCCTTGTGGAGTGGCTTTCTTTGAGTTGGACATGCCCTTAGAAAGGCCCTTGCCCAGCTTCAGTAACTTTCCCTACTTGGACATCCTTGTTTTCTATCCCAGGATATCCTCTTTGACGCAAATACACACAAAGTGAAGAAGTTTGTCCTACACACCAATTACCCTGGGCATTATAATTTTAACATGTGAGTATACCTGTACCTGCCCCTCCCAAGAACTGAGCTTTGGGTTGAAAATTCCCAAGAAAAGAGAGCTTGTGGTTTTGAATGTTCACTCATTTGTACCTGAATTCTTACAGTTTTGTGGGAAATGAACATTTCCTGAGTGTTTGCTCTGTTCCTGGTACAGTGTCAATACCTTACGTCTCTCCATTTATACCCATTTTACAAATAGGGAAGTAGGTTCAGAGAACTTGGTATCTTATCCAAGATGACAGGTTCATCAGACCCAGGGCCAGGGCTTCGGGGGTGGGTTCATTCTGTGTTTCCTGGGGTGCAGGGTTGAGATGTGTGGGTGGTCAGGCCTCTCAGGAGGCCCAGCCTTTATCCATCTGGCTTCTCTCTCTAGTTATCACCGCTGTGAGTTCAAGATCCCACTAGCCATAAAGAAAGGTGAGTAGAGGGGCGCCTGGGTGGCACAGCGGTTAAGCGTCTGCCTTCGGCTCAGGGCGTGATCCTGGCATTATGGGATCGAGCCCCACATCAGGCTCTTCTGCTATGAGCCTGCTTCCTCTCCCACTCCCCCTGCTTGTGTTCCCTCTCTCGCTGGCTATCTCTATCTTTGTTGAATAAATAAATAAAATAAAATCTTTAAAAAAAAAAAAGTGAGTAGTGAATATCATCAGAGTAAGAAAAGGGTTTTGAAGTTAGTCTCTCATGATGCGGAGACACAGTGATCCAAACAGAAATGGTAGCAGGAGCCTTTGCTCACCTGCTTTGCCCATAGCCTCAGCTCCTCTGGGTTGGGCTCTGTGTTCTGGGGGCTGCATTTTTCTCGGCCTGCAGTCTCCTGGAGGCTCTCAAGGTCTTTTCCTATGATCATGGAACTGCTGGTCCCTGATGGGGAGAGTTTCCTACACATTATCCAGGTGCTCCCAGGTCAGCCTTGTGACTGGTGTCCCCTGCTGGTTCTCTACCCTCTTCCATTCAGGAACTCTAAAATAGCCCATCTGTCCTTCCTCTGTACTCCCAACTCCAATGCACAGGGTGGCCAGATCTGGATTCTGCCTGGGGCTGGGGTCACAGGTGGGCTGGGCCAGCTACCAACCCACGCTGTGTTCTCTTTTCAGAAAATGCAGATGGTCAGACAGAAACATGCACAACCTACAGTAAGGTGAGCTCCTATTTCCCCACCTCATGTAGCCCCAAAATGAGGTGGGTGTGAGCCTGCCAGCAGTCTGGGGCCCATGTCTTCTGAGCCAGCCATTGGTCATGGGCATGATTAGGTCCCTGCTAACCCCTTGCTGCCCCCATCCTTTTTGCAGTGGGACAACATCCAGGAGCTTCTGGGCCACCCTGTGGAGAAGCCTGTTGTCCTGCACAGGTGAGTGGGAGGTTGCTCTCTCCAGCCACCCCATCCTGCTCCTCACAGCCCAGAAGACTTAGGGAATCCTAGCAGTGCCTATGACAGAAATGACAGAAGTTTCTGTTGTTGCCGCAAATGTACTTCCGCCCCCACCATGCACATTGCCACTGGGCCAGGTATTCTGCATGTTTACCTGCACCAGAGAGGTTCCCCCTTAGGGATAGCTCCCCTCTCCAGGTGGGGCAGCCTTTCACTCCTATTTATTCAGAAAAGGAAGCAGTTTTCACTGGCTGTCCTGGGCTCTTTTTTTCCCATTAAAGTTGTCACATGCTGTAGTCTACAGCTTCCTACCTAGTTGCCATGCTGCCTGAGGCTCCTCCCTCCTAACCTGCCACTCCAGTCCAACTGTGTAATAACTTCCTATGCCCCATTGGGCTGTGTAGGATTCAGAGCTTGAATGATACCTGTCACTATCTGTGGTACCTCAAGGGCCTGTGTGGGAAACGACCATCTATGAGAGACCACTAGCCAATTGCCCCCATCCCAAAAGGGACTGGATGCCCTGCCTGGACTCGGCTTCTGTCTACACCTCTAATTCTGGCTTCTCTGGCCTCAGGTCCTCCTCCCCAAACAACACCAACCCATTTGGCTCTACATTCTGCTTTGGTCTTCAGCGGATGATTTTTGAGGTAAGCCCCAGGGGTTGAGGGGCTGGTGGCCATGGCAGGGACAGGCAAGTGATGGAGAAAGGTTGGGGAGGGCCTGACGGCCCTGCTAGGTGAGTTAATCCTTCTCAGTACCCCTGTCTGCTAAGAATCTGACCTGCCTGCATTGGACAGTAAGAGTTCAGAAACTATGTTGGTGAAATTCGAGGTCATGGAGGCTTAAGCAGTGGTCTGTATCCAACAAGATGAGAGGTGATGGGGATCTCACATACGTAAGAACGTAAATATGGTAGGAAAGGGAACCCCAGGGAGCAAATGGGGCTCAGCATGGGAGTGTTGGGGCTTTGAATGCCATATGAAAGAATGTGCTATGGGTGAGTGGCTGTAGAGGCCCCACTGGCTTGGGAGAAGATTGGGCTGTCCCTCTTCTCCCTTTTGGATGCTATACCTTCACTAGGCCCCTAGCAGTTCCAGAAGGACTGGATAAATAGGTATAGTGAAGCTTATGTATCCCATGAAGAGCAGGCAGTTGCTGGGCCAGAGATGACTGCTAGCATGAGTTGGGGCATGTTAAGGGATCAGCCCAGCCCTGTGTGCGGGTGTGTTGCACGCACAGCCTCCATCCTTTGTGCACAGGAGTGGCCCTAAATCCCTTCTCTGCAGCAGAGCCTTAGTACTGGTCGTTTCTGTGGATCTGATTGCCTACCATGCCTACATCCCTTCTCCCCTTTGACTCATTGTCCGCTTCTCACACCAGGTCATGCAGAATAACCATATTGCCTCGGTGACCCTATATGGCCCCCCCAGACCTGGTGCCCACCTGAGAACAGCAGAGCTCCCCTAAGGACATCACCACCCTTGCCCCTCTGCCCTGTGGAGCTGTACATCGCATCCTGTTCAGCGGGCCTCCATGTGCCACCCTGTGGGTTTTCTTGGACACCTTGCCAGTGTTGAAAGGCTGTTGTGATGTTCTGAGGTGGGGCTCAGACTGGGTGCTCTGCCATGGGGTGAGAGGCCCAAATATTCCTCTGTCCGTCCTCAGTCTCCTGGTGCCAACAGAGGATACAGACTGCAAAGAGAAGCACAAACTCTGAGCCTTGATATCGGGACCCAGGCGACCTCGACTAACACATACAGAGGCAGAGTTCTGTCTCTCCTGTTCCACACACATTGGGAAAAGTTGGGACTCCTTCTGTGGCTGAGGACACAGGCACCCGGGACGAAGACGAGGTCCTGCCTTTGGCCCATCGTTGCCACGTGACCCTTAAGGCAAGCGGGTGGCATGTCCATAGTACTTGGTTGCGACTTTTGCACTACATCCACTTTAGTACTTGATGAGCTGGCTGTGGCCAAGGTGGCCCACCTGCCCTTCCCTGTTCCTTCCTTGCACGCGCTCCCTACCAGGCCCAGTAGGCACACCCAACTCATTGAAACACAGCTTTTTACCACCCGGTATGTGCCCAGGCCTGATTCCTACCCCTCTTGGAGCCAGCCTTCAAGGTCACCTGTGCCCCCGCTCTGCCCCAACCTGGCTGGCAGGCTGCATGTTTCCATCCTGTTTGCCTCTTTTATTTAATGCCAAAGTTTTAGCCAAAGACATCTTCCTCCTTTTATTGTTTCAGCATTCTGTTCTGCACTGTGGGCTGGCTCTCTTGCCCCAACCCTGGGCAATGTCCCCTGGCCAGGCCCATTCATGGCTCAAGGCCTCTGGGGGCTCAAGGAAGGCTGGGCTGCTCAGTCTTTTCATGGGTCTTGCTAAGGAAAGTAGCATATGTGCTTTAAAAATAATCCTTTTGAAATGAATTGAGAAGAGAAATGTATAATTTTATCCCATTTTTAATATTTTGGTCTAGCAACTTGTGATACATAGATGACAATTTTGTGAGTTTTTCAAATGTGTGTACAGATTTTTGTAAATATGACTCTTTTGTAATTAACTCATGTACAGCCTCATCCTGTAGAGTTTAACAATGAATGTGCAGGGGACCTGCCCCAGGCTCCTAGGTGGTTCCTGGGCTTAAAGCCAGGCTTATGTGGCGCTCCCATAATTTTGTGACTGACTGGTGTCTTCCCATTTGGACTGTGGCCTGGCCAGAGACCCCCACACACACATATCCCACTATAGGGGCAGCCAGGACTATCCCCATCTTCCTAGAATAGGGGAACCTTCCTCATGCCCTGCCCATACCCCTCCAATAAAGACCTATGCCCTCAGCAGCGACTCAACATGTGCTGTTGCTGGGATGTTTGTACTAAACATGGAGGTGTTGATTTTTGAGAAAGTGGGTGAAGAATATGGGAAATTTTATGGTGGAGTCATCTTAGGTTCCTTGGCTTTTCTTAGTGGGGCAGCACAGCCTCTAGTAGGGAACTGGCGTTGTGTGTGTGTAAATTCTTATGTGGTGGGGAAAGACTTTAGATAGGACCATGCACCCGGTTGTCGCCTTGTGCCTCCATCCCTGGTGTTCCAGCCAGACCAGGGCCCAGGAGGGGGGTTGGCTTCAGGAAAGGAGACCTCAGAAGAAGATCTAAAGATGAGTACAGGGCTGAAAATCCAGTTAGAAGGGGCAGATGGGAAGCAAAATGCCTACCTTCAGGTTGAGTTGTAGCAGAATGCCTGCCAGTTCCATGAGGACTGAGGCCAGGCCCCCACCTCCTCCAGCCTTGAGAAAGACCGGCATTTGCATCACTCTGGGACTTTCAAATCAAGGAGTGTGGTCAGATTCCATGAGCCTGTGCGACCTCCCATCCCCAACCCCACAAAACCTACTTGGTACTAGAAGGGTCAAACATGTCCACCTGTTTGGCAGAGCCTGGTGCTCTAAGGCCTCAGCCCTGGCTGTCTCAAAGGGCTACCATTCAGTTGGTTCTAGATCAGCTCCAGTAAGGTAGGCCAGCAGGAGCCAAGCTCAATCTTAATTCCCTGGGGACCTGTGGAGACAGACTTCCGGTGATATGGGCTAGGTTTTGAAATACTCCACCTCTGGGAGCAATCATTCTGGGTCTGAGTGAGGGGAGCTTGGGGCCATGAAGGTGGCTAGGGGCCCCACTGGAAAGAGCCAGCAGCGACAGGCCACGGACGGGCGCAAGCTGGCCCTTGGGGCCCATTCAGTAGGCGCCACATAAGCCAGATGTCGGCAGCCGAGAGCCCGTGCACTACAACCAGCTCCCGGTAAAAGCAGGGGTCAAAGGTGCGCAGGTGCGGTGCTGCTGAAGGACGGGGGATGCCGAAGGTGCGGAAAGCAGGGTGGGGTTCGGGTGTGAGCCGAAGGCGCTGTAGACACATGCCCAGAAAGACGTCGTCAATGGGGAAAAGCTCAACTTGCGCGCAGGCGCCGGCCAGGCGACGGAGGGTGACCCCAGAAAGCACAAAGCCGCCACCACCCGCATAGGCTGGGTAGGCGGGCAGGCCATACACCGCCTCAGGGATGTAGTATTTACTGGCCCGCGCGCGGATTGGCCGTGCCTGCACGATCACATCACCCGCAAGCAGGTCCTGAGCTGGGTCCCGCGGCGCCAGGAACTCCAGCAGGTTTCCCACGTGCACGAACACGTCTGCATCGCCCTTAAAAACGAAGCGCACGTCGGGGCAGTAGGCCGAGGCCCAGGCCAGAAAGTGGATCTCCTTGAGCGTTAGGTTGAAGAAAGTGTCGTCGAAAGCCCAGAGCAGGATGTCCGCGTACGCGCGGCTCTCAGCACGCAGCAGGGCAGGCCAGTGGGTTCGCGTGCCCTCCCCCTCCGTGTCTGCCCCGTCTGTGCCCGCGCCCCGGGGCACGCCCAGCAAGAACACGCGACGCACGAGCGCCCCCTGCACGCGACCCTCAGCACCCCACGTCTGGCGCACAGCTTGGCGCCGCTCGAAGTCCGCCGCCACTGACTTGACAGCGATGAGCAAGTCGGGTCCACCTTCAGGTGCGCCATCTCCTCGGCACTTGTGCGGCTGATTAATGAGCAGGGGGAAGCGCCGCTGGTCCTTGGCGCGCAGGTAGCGGCCAAAGTCAAAGGGTCCCGTGGGTGTGGGCGGCTCTGGTGTGTCCCCTTCGTAGGCCAGAGGGGCTGGGGCTGCGTCTGCGTCCAGTGCCTGGAAGACGCGGAGTCCCGGGGTGGGCCCTGGCGCTGCCTTCCTTTGCGTTCGGGGGGCGCTTGTCGTCGGGGCCGCGCCCTCGCGCTGTGAGTAGAGAAGTAGGCCGAAGGCGGCGCCGAGGAGTAGCGTGAGCGACGCGTCCCCGCGGAGGCGCAGCCTCCGCCTCATGTCAGCGTGGCTGGCGCCCGCGCCCCCTACAGAAAGACTCAGTCAGGGGCACGCGACGCGGAAGCCATTGGCCGGGAGGGACTCCCGGCCTTGGTCTCCCCGAGGGGAGGGGGGCGGAGGCCAAACGCCGAAGATCTTCGCTACCGGCCATTCATCCCCCTCCGACGTTCTCCTGCTCTGGGCCGTGGCACACCCCCACACACTGAGTTGGGTACCCTGAAGAGGCTGGAAGTTTCTCTTAGTAGCCAATCCCCACCCCCTCAGCGCCGGCCCGGGATGGTTCCCTATGGCCGGGAGACGCGGAGCTCGGCCCGGTTCCCCGCCCGCCCTTCCCGCGCTGAAGCCGAATCCCTTCTACCCCTCCCTACCCACCACGTCCGTCCTTGGGATCCCGACACTCACGCTTGTCCCTTGGGAGCGGCGCAGCCCCGGACGCCGGACGCCAGGGCCTCCGGGGCTCAGCGCAGGGTCCCAAGGGCAGCCATGGACGGGGCCGGGGCCAAATGCAGCGTTGGCAGGAAGGGGGGGGCCCGGGGCCGCTGCCACGTGACCCTCCAGCTGTGCGCGCCTGGACATCTGGAGCTCAGCTCCGCCCTGGCGCCGCGGGAAGCGCTGTCTCCAACTGGAGACTAATCTCTGAGAGGGTATCCTTACGGGCAGCTCTCACTGGGAAGGCCTGAGGAGGTGGGTTCTGGTCTCGGTGTGGGCTCAAACTCCCCAAATTTGGTGGGGGTAGGAAGAAACATTAGCCTCTCTGGTTAATCTCCACTCCCCTACTTCTCCGGAGTGAGGAGGCCAAGAGCCCAGGGCTGACGGGTCCCAAATCCCCGAGGCTGAGCGTTTTAGGCATCTACTTGGCCACGACCCCAGGCTATCCTTGGCAGTGCCTCTCCTCAGCTCACCAGCAGCCCAGGTTCAACCAGGCAGGACCTATAATCATAAATGGCCCTAGACACATGCCTGCCTCCTTACTCCTGGTTCTGCCACACCACCCCTCCTCCCACCCCAGCAAGCAAGACAGCTCATTGAATTCTCACAACTCTGGTAGCAGCTCTCATTGCTCATGCAGATGGGGACACTGCCCCTCAGGGAGTTAAGTGACTTGTCCAGCAGCATACAGGCAGAAATTCAGAGCATTGCCCTAGGTCTTCTGGAATTCAGTCTGGGACTCTTAGCTCTGTCCTCCCTTGCCCCTCTCACCATCTATCCACTAGGATACAGGACAGGGGCCAACGCTCTCTGCTTTAATTTCACAGGGGAGCACATCAGTCTGTCTCCCCAGAGATACCTCTGGGCCCCCTGGTCCCTAGGGCCCCAAACCAGCATAGCCTCCTACAGGCAGAAATAACCAAGCCTGGGTCACTGCAGGCCAGATTGGACTGGCAGGGATGGTTCAGCTTGAGGGATTCCTGAAGTAAGCCAGTGAGTAAAGGGTTTGATCTGGGACCCCGGTGGGCAGAGAGTTGTTCTGGGCATTGAGGGCCCCCATCTCAGCAGGCAGCTCCACCCTCCATCCTACTGAAAAAGGCAAAAACTCTGAGATCCTCCTGCACTCTCACTCCTCATCCAGTGTCTCTAGGCCTGTTACCTTTCATCCCTTCCCTCCATCTCTGCTGCCACTGCCCTAGCCTGGGCCTCCACCCCTACCCTCCCTCCCCCCACCTCTCCCTCTTCTTCTCCCTCCTCACCAGCCTCCCAACCTTAACTCCCCAAATCCTCTAAATACTTCTCACTGGCCTCAGTATAAAATCCAAAATCTGTAAAATGGCTTACCAGACCCTGAGCTATCTGCCTCGCACACTCACCAACTGTTCTTTGCAAACCCACCCACCACCCCCAGACCCAGCCACTCCAAACTTTCTGTTCTTCTAACATCTTCTGTTCTTCTAACATTCCTCAACACCTCACCCAAGGCTGGCTATGCCTAGAATGTTGCCCTTCCCTCAACTGCCCACCCTCTCCCTTATTCACACTCTTATCTCTTCCTGGAAGCCTAACCCCCTAATCTGGGTTAGGCACCTGCTCAGTGCTCCCACAACTTTTTGTATTTTTCACCTAAAAGAAAACAGGTAATATTTTATTACTGTTGCTTAACATTTGCAGTCCAACACTGAGTATGAACTGGGGGCAGGGAGGTTTCGTGTATCTTGTTCACCATAGTATTTGCAGCACCCAGGATGATGGCTAGGACACAGCAAGGGCTTAATGAGTAGTTAGCTGTTCAATGAGTGAAGAGGTAAGGGCTGGCCAGAAGTCCCTCATTTGGGGTGGGCAAACCGCTGGAGCAGGTCACCCCTGCACTCTGTCGATATCACAGTATCTGGGGCCAAATTCCCAATGGCACCCCAACAGGAATGGTGGGTGCTTTCCCAACTCCTGGAGAAGGCAGTCAACACTGCCCAGAAGCTCCAACAGCTGGGCCAAGTGGGGTTGTAAGTGTGGTCTCAGAGTCCCGTGGATGGACAGGAGCTCAGCAATAGCAGCAGAAGGGACCCTAGGTCATCCGGGTGCTCCAAACGCTGCTGGGCAAGTGGCTGATCACCCCTTTTTCTGGTACCCAGGTTAGGCCAGGCTGCCATCGGGATTCGTGAGGCCCAGCAAGTCCTCTGCCAGGCTGGTGAGCTCATTCTCCTCAAGGGCCTCTACCAGGCGCTGCAGCGTGGCGCGACGGCCCTCGGCCTGCACGAAGCGCCGCAGCAGCTGGAAGGCCTGCTCGTACAGCCCTTCACGTTCATACTCATAGGCCAATGAGTCAAGTGCCGGGTCCCGCAGCGCACGACAGCCTCGCTGCAGGGAGCGCCCCACTTTGCGCCATTTGAGACCCACTGAGCGGGCAAACGTCTGCTGGTCCTGCAAGCTCAGCGGCCGGTTCACTGCGGGGAGAGTGAGAAGCAGAGTGAGCCCAGCGGGACCAAGACCCGTACCCCACTATTCCCGCCCGGCGACTACCAGCCCAGACTCTGGTCCTCCCCAAACTCCATCTTCCCGAGGACCCTGCCTCGACTCTCTGCGCGCGCCTCACCTATGGGCTGACCCTGGAACAAAAAAGTCTGGCCAGCTGGCGGTGGTGGCGGCGGCGGCGGCTTCTCCTCTGAGAGAGAGGTGGCCAGGGACTGCGAGGACGCTGAAACAACCTCCATGTCGCCACCCTGGCTCCCCGAAGCGCATGTCAGATTCCGGAGCGCGTCCTCCAACTCAGAGAGTTCCTCGTCCCGGAGCCGGTCAGGCTAGGGAGGGGAGTGCGGCGTCGGTGGGGGTCTTAGCCACGGATCCCCGCCCCACCCCAACCTGGCCCAAGCCCAGCCACACCTTCTGCGCGAAGATGCAACTCAAACAGCGCTCCTCATCCGTCAGCAAGGTATCCAGCCGCTCCGCGCTGGCGCGCAGCTCCAGTTGCAGCGGCACCGAGGGCAGGGCGAGAGCCGCCGCCAAGCACCCTTGCAGCGCGGCGCGCAGCGACCCCTCGCGGTAAGCGCGGAGGAAGCGGCTGCAGGGCTGGCGCCCGCAGAAACGCACCTGCACGATCAGCTGCGGCTCGCTGCGGTGGATCTTGAGGATCTGCAGCACGTCCGGGCTCCCGCCACTCTCTGCGGAGGCGGACAGTCAGGCGACAGGGGGTCCCCATGCGTTCTCCAAGCGGCCATAGTGGGGTGAAGCCCACGCAGACTCCCTCCCTGACCCTAGCTCCCAGCTGGGAAACAAAATTGGGATGCACACAGCAACAACCCAAAATGAAGGCTAGAACCTATCACAGGGAGCACCCTAAGACGGAGTGGGTGCCACCCCAGCCCCATCCTTGAAGCCCCAAATGAGGGTAGGCAAAAGGGACGTGGCGAGAGGCTTTGCTGCCCAGAGCAGCCAAGCCGTCTGGGTAGGCGACCCGCGGGCAGCGGAGGAGCGAGAGGTCTCAGGTCTTCGGCCTCTACCAACTGTGGCTCCCGCTGGCCAGGAAGGAGGTGGATCCCCCAACCGGTTTCAGCTTCCTGTGGCCTCTGCCCTGAGATGGGGAAGGGAGGCCCCCGAAAGGTAGGTACTGGGGAGGGGTCTTGGGCAAGGAGTGCTGCAGTGAGAGAGGAAAAGAGAGAGAAGCGCGATTAGTAGAAAGCAGTGAGCTGGCTGGTCTGGAGAGTGGGTGGGCATCGAGCGGTGTGGGGGCGTTAGTGCACATATAGGTAGATCATACACAGACACGGGGACACACGTCTACACCCAAGGGCACACATGTGTAAACAGAGAAGACAGAGTCTATGAAACCAGCCATCCCTCTCCTCTCCTCCCCCTCTCCCCGTCAAATCTTTCTCGTAAAGCTGTGGTTAAGCACCCGCCCACAGAGTTGAGGAGGTGGGCCTCAGCCCCCTGGTCCCACCCACAAAATGTCAAAGCCCGCCCCTTCCTCTCCAAGTACCCGCCCACCCACACACCTGTCAATGCCGTCCGCAGAGCCCTGTATACTGGCACCTTCTGCTGGGCGTGAGCGTAGGCATCAGATAGGACCACCTTGTCCAGCGAGGACTCCACAAACAGGTATGCGCTGCCCACCCACTCGTCGAGCCCATTTGGCCCAGTCGCCATCTTGCCTCCTGGAGACGCAGATAGTCAGGCATCCAGATCACCCCCAACCCAGCCCTGGAGAAAACTGTCCGGTCCTGTGTGGCTCAGCTGTCCCCACCCAACTGGCACACTTGTAAGGGGAAGTTCATCATCTTACAGGCAGCCCCTTGTGCTTCTGAATCTGCACAGCCCAACCCAGCTAAGCCCACACTTTCAGTGAGGACTGTCCCTCCACTATCTTCTCAGAGAAAGTCCAGGGTCACAGTGGCAGAAAAAGGGAGATTCTATCCTGCAGTGGTGGCAGAGAAGTTCTGCCCCCTCCTCAGGCCAGGATACATCTCTTTCAAAGCTGACAGGAGACATCCTTATCCTGGACCCATGCCCCACAGCCAACAGAACCCATATCCTAGTATGCCTTCAGCTTAAACTTGAGCCCCCATGATCACTTTGGGACAAAAGCCCCCATTAGGTTTTCTCACTTGAATTCCTACTATATACCTCCTGGCTTCATTTCAAAGGACACCTGTAGTTTGCACCTGCCCAGATTCCCTCTCCCAATCCTGGCTGGCCTTTGGGGCCTTCCCTCTTCCGTCTTCTCAATCCACGTGCCTGTTGGGAGCATTAACTCCACTCCCTAATTTCAGGTGTGCACAAGTGAAATAGGCCTGGCCAAATCTGCATATTCCACTCCCCTTTCTAAAGTTATTAGTTCAGAGTTGGGCATAAGATTTAGGTTGGACCAATCAGAATCAGCCTGAAACCGTGGCTGGATCCATAAGAGACACTAGTTTCCCTTCCCATGGGACTGAGATGGAAGAAAGGATAGGACTCCTCTGCCACTGCCTGGAAAGAGCCTGGCTGAGAATAAAATTGACACAGAAGAATACGGAGCCAAGAGATGAAGATGTGCATGCCTAACCCTACTATGCCCCTGACCCTAGCTGCACCCTGGACTTTTCAGTTATGTGAGTTAAATCATTCCTTTTTGTTCTGAAGTCCTTGGAGCTGGGCTCTTGTCTTATGCAACTCAAATTGTTCTATTACATATTTCCTCTCTTTCCAGACAGAGCCAGGGCCCCTTGGTACTCGTGTCTCCACCATCTATCTTCTGACAAAATCCTAGCCCTAGACCAGGGGTGGGGGGCAAAATTCCCAGCCAAGAAACCACTTCATTGACCCTTCTCAGTTTAATTGCCTTCCAGTTACTGCACCATGAGGCTGCAGGTGGAGAACCGCCCTGCCTCTTTCTCCCCACCTCACCTGAGGCAACATCCCATCCTTGTCCTAGAAACATTGGCTCAAGGCCCCACATACTGCCCCACCAGTCACACTTCTTAATCTCTGATCTCCAGCATTTATATACAGTGGGCTAGGAGGGGGTGCTGAGCCCTAGCCGTGAGCACCCTGGATGTCATTGTTTTGGGCAGAACAGATGGGGTGGCTCCAGCTGGCATCCATTTACATGAGGGACAGGGAAGGGGGGGATTGCTGCCAGAGGGAACCAGGACCACAGCCTTGGACCTTGCTGGCGAAGGAGCAGGAATCCCGAGCTCAAAGCAGAGGCTGCATTTCAGATCTGCCGCCACACCCTAACCAGAGAGCCAAAGCTGGGACAGTAACTGGGCAGGGCCCACCCTCCCAGCATCACCCAGATCTGGCAAGAGAAATGATATCTGGTGGTGGTCCGTTCCACCCTCTGAGCACAGGAGACATGCCTTTTGAGCGCTCGCCCCATAACCTTTTGGTAGAAAACATATTAATATTTGTGTATTTACCCAAAGCAGTAGTCTGGAAATCAATAGGAAGCTAGCTAGCATTGTTTACCCCTGCAGAGGGTTGGGGAAGAGAGTGGGGGGAGGGGAGATTTTTTTCATTGTATTTAGCAACATTCTACTTTATGTAAAATAGACATACGTCCTTTGTATTAAAAGGCAACATAAAACTGAAGCAAAAAAGAAAACAGGAACGGGGTAAGACTCTATAGGTGATAAGTGGGACCAAGAGCGGTACAAGATAGGTGAGACAAGTTAGGAGCCCAAGGGGAGTAGCCCAGAGGATAGGAGAGTGTGGGAACCTGTCCTGAAACATTTCCTCCCTGACTTGAGGGTGCTGACCCCATGAATGTGATCGGCCCCAGGGGTGGAAGTGAGGGCCAGATGGGGCCAGAGTCTGCCTATCAGGACTGTCAGGGCGGGCACTGGAAACCTGAAGGAAGAGGGGATGCTCCATCACACTCACTAGTGGACAAATGGGAGAAGTCAAACAGGTCTGCCGGGCTGGAGGTCGAGGGGGTCAGATAACAGGGACCACGACCCTTGGCTCGCGTGGTCCGCTGGGGAACTCCTTCCTACGTGTCCTTCTACAGAAGCCCCTCCTCGGGAAGCCCCGCGCCTCACCCACCGTGAGCTGAGGGTGGAACTGGGCTGGGTCCTGGGGACTCTTGGCTGAGCTGAGACTGTGAGCGACTAGCGGATACCGACTCAAGAAAATAGGCCTCTACCACCAGGGGCCAGCCAGTCGCAGCGCCCCATTAATATATTCTAACAGTCCTGGGCAGCCCTGCCTCCGGCCGGGTGGCCGCCAATGGCCTGGGGCCATGGCCCCTCAGGAACTGCATCCATCCTGGAGCGCTCCCTACTCAGCTGGCCCGCTCCCGAGCTCTCGAGGGAAGCTCCCCCAGACTCCAGTTGTGCCCACCCGCATGTTCACCTGGCTGGGGCGGGAACAGGTCTTTGCTCACAGACACTTTCAGAACCTGCCCCGCGCCGTCCTCCCACAAGCAGGAACCTGACACCCCCTCGAAAGACCTCAGCTGGGACAAGGAACCTGCGAGTGACAACGTTCTCTGTCGCCTCTCACGCAAACAGCCCAGCAGGCCGCCGCCACCAACTGGCCCGGGCAGCCGCGGGTGACAACCGCGCCGCGCCCACGCTCCTGAGCCAGGATCCCCCCCTGCTCCTGCCGGCACCGGGAAGCCCACCCACCCTCTGCACTAACCTGGCGGCCTTGGCCCAGCCCCGATTCCCACGCCGGACCGGCTCCACTGGACTAGGAAGCTTCCGGGTGTGCGCGAAGCGCAGGGGCGGTGCCCCAGGCCGAGCAGCCCCGTCAGCACCGGCGTCCCGCCCCCAATGCTCCCAGCAGTGTCTTCCCGCCCACTGTCCTCCGCCGCCAGTCCCCAGCCTCTGGGCAAAGCCCACCTGGTCCGTTTAGCAGGTAAGACATTGGCGCCCGAGGTTAGACGGCAAGAAGAACTGCCCACGCCAAAAGACTTCGGGCGCTTTCGGCTCTTACGAGCCCGGGGGACCCCAAGTTGAGAGCTGCCCCGCTTTCTCAAGCAGGGTGCGGACAGATCAACAAAGGGGCACCCCTTGGACACCAGAATTTTCTAGTGACGTCTGGGTGGGGAGGGTTTGAGCTCGATGATCTCCGACCTCTCCTTATCCTTCACACTCGGAGTGGGGTGCGGGTGGGTCCAAGTTCAAGCCTGGCCGCGGGTATCTGAAGTCCCAGGATACTTGAGGCGCAAATTGTAGCAGAGACCGTTAGCTTGGAAAATAATGGGGAAATAGAAAACTGGCAAGTGGTGTGAAACGTTGTGTAGGAAAACCTTCAAGCACCCTAAAATAAAATCGGCAACTTCGAAGAGGACGCACACTTTCCAATAAAGGCTGCGCTCCGGAATGGGTCTGAAGAATTCCAGCTGAACCGAAACTGCCCAACCTGACCTTGGACTGCTCCGGAGTCAGGATCGAAACTACAACCCAGGACCCGTCAGGCCCCAGAACCCGAAGCTTTTCTCCGCCCAACCGACCTTTCTTTGGAAGCACCCGGGACGTCTTCCCAGTGAAGTGCAGGAAAGGAAGGAGCCTCCCCCTCAGAGCAGATTCGGCGGTGCCCCACCCGCACCCCCGCTTCCTGATTGGCTGGCGGTCCCGGCCAATTAAAAGTCTTCTCCGGTGCCCCCGCCCTATTAACCCTATCGTCACTCTCTAGTGACTGGCTTGGCTGGGATGCGGTCTCTCAACTGGGGACCTCTGAAGTCAACTGGCACTTGTTGAAATTCAGATTCCTGGGCCCTACTTTTTCTGGAGAGCCTGATTTAGTAGGTGGGGAGGTAGAATCTGTATTGTGAACAAGTGTCCGGGTGATTCTGATGCACCGCCCCCCCCCCCCCCCCGCCGTCTGAGAAGCCCTCATTTCAATGGCCCTTGAGGCGACGCTTGGGTCCAGTCCTAACCTGGACCTCAGAGCAGAAGTTGGGAAGAAAGCAGTTCTGGAAGATGTCTGGAAGACTAGTCTGGGTGGTCCCAGTAGCTCTAAGTGTGTGTTTAGGGAGGCAGGAGGCTCTCTGAGCTGGGGAGGGGGGCGGGGGAGGACAGGGTTGTCCCGAGTCAGGGCAGGTGCACCTGGCCCTCCACCCTTCCCAGAGAAAATTTCAGTGGCTAAGAGAAAGATCCGATAGCATTTTCCAAATCTGGATATTCGGCTTTATCAACCTCGCACACAGGTCATGGTTGCATTCCTTCTAGTATAGCATAAAATGCAGATTTGTTCAACAAGTGAGAACGTAGTGTAAAGGAGAATCAGAAATCTTTCAGCATCCAGGGCCAATCATGGGTCTGAGACCTCTGCGGTAAGTGGAACAGGGCCTCATGCTTGGTTTAATAATTTGGTTGAACGTTTTGCTGTCACGGTCTCGAAACGATTAAATAATATTTTGAGCAAAGAGTCCCAGATTTTCGTTTTGCACTGGACTCTGCAAATTGTGTAGCAACTTCTGGGCCACAAGCCGTACCACACATACGCTCCGGTGGTCCCCTCAACGTTTTGGCTTTCTAGGGCCCAAAAACGCCCCTCTCTCTCCAGGCGAGAGCTTCTGGAAGCGGCAGAGCTCCCATCCCGCGCAGAGCCATGGCCGAACCTGGAGAGCAACTGCCAGAGGAGGTGCTGGCGCTCATCTTTCGCCACCTGCCCCTGCGGGACCGTGCCGCCGCCGCCAGGGTCTGCAGAGCGTGGGCTGCTGCTGCTACCTGCAGCGTCGTGTGGCGTGATACGACCATCAGGTGAGCGGGCTCCTCCCTCTCCTGACGCCCTCCCGCCTTCTCCCTTTCTCCATGGAGTCGCGGGTTGGGGATATCCATATTTAAAAGAATAATCATTACTAACATTTATTGATCGCCTACTATGTACCAACCGGTGTTCTAAGTACCTTACATATATTAATTTAATCCCCACGAAAACCTTACGTGGTAAATAGGTAGAATTATCTCCATTGCACAGATAGGAAATTGAGGCAGAGAAATTTAATTACTTCCTACAGGTCACTCAGCGAAGTGGTAGCAGAGGCAGAATGGGAACTTGACAGTCCAGAGGCCACGCCCCGCTTCCTTAGAAACCTCTGAGAAAGCTCAGTTCCTAAAATATCTTTGGTTTTCCCTGGCAGGGCTTCAACTCATGGCAGACGAATCTTATGTCTTCCAAAGGGATAGGGTGGGAGTTCCCTCATAGTATCAGCGGCTATTTTGGAGGAAACCTCGCATGATCAGGACTGGGAGGTATATGTGTGGGGTGTCAGGAAGTGGGGATGGTAGCTGCACTCCAGCCTAAGAGATGGGCAGAAGCTTCTCGCGGCAAATGCCTTTTCTCCACGGTTCTAACCACAAGTTTCGACTGTGAGCGAGAAGGCACGCTGCTACCATATCTGTCTGCCTGCCTGGACCACATTCACAACCTACAGCTGGAGTTTGAGCCGTCGAGGGAACCGAGCCGCCGGGCGGCCACTGAGCTGCTGACCGCACTGGCGGGCCGCACTCCGGGGCTTCGAAGCCTGCGCCTGGAGTGCCGCGGAGAAAAGCCGCTCTTCGACGCAGGCCGCGACATCCTGGACGCTGTGCACGCCATCTGCTGGGCGGCCAGCGCGCTGCACCACCTCGACCTTCGGCGCTTGCCTTTTACACTGGACGACGCGCTGGTGCTGCAAGCGGCACGCGGCTGCCCCGAGCTCCGCAGCCTTTTCCTGGACAACTGCACGCTGGTGGGCAGCGTGAGACCCGACTCTGTGCTCGAGCTACTAGAAGCCTGCCCGCGCCTGCGTGCCCTCGGCCTGCACCTAGCCAGCCTGTCGGGCGCTGTCCTCCAGGTGCTGGCGGCGCCGGGCCGCGCGCCTTTCGCTCTCCTGGCCCTACGGTGCGCGTGCCCTGAGGACGCACGCGCGCCGCCCCTGCCCGAGGAAGCCTGGGCCGCGGTGCGCCGCCGCCACCCAGGACTGGCCGTGGAGCTGGAGCTGGAGCCAGCGCTGCCTGCCGAGAGCGTGAGGCGCGTCCTGCAGCCTGCCGTGCCGGTGGCTGCGCTACGCCTCAGCCTCTCTGGGGATACGGTAGGCCCGGTGTGCTTTGCAGCGCGCCACTACGGAGCAACTTTGCGCGCGCTCGAGGTGCGCGCCGCTGCCTCAGCGGAGCTGGACGCCGCGCTGGAGCTGCTGGCGGCGCGCTGCGCGGGCCTGCGCGAAGTACACTGCTTCTGCGTGGTACGACCCTCTGTGCTGCACGCCTTCCGCGCGCACTGTTCGCGCCTGCGCAGCTACACGCTCAAACTAACGCGGGAGCCGCATCCCTGGCTGCCCACGCCTGTGGCGTGATGGGGTAGCCGCCTCTCCAGCAAACGTGTGGCCACTGAGGTGCTGGATCCACTTGCCCAGGCGTGCGCCAAGTGCTGGCCCGCTCCTTCGAGACTCTGTCGCGTCTTGTGCCTCTGGAAGATAAGAGCCTGTGAGATAGCCTCGGGCGGGACCATCCCAGGACGTCCTGAGTCCTCTGGGTGGATCTCCGTAATGGGATTATTCTCCCCCAAGCCCACTCCACTGCGGACACTACGCTAACTCCGCGGCACTGGAATGTGAGGAGGAGGGGGTGGAGGGAGGACACTAGACCAGGCGGCGGCTCAGGTGTGAGTGTGAAATAAACAAATCCTGCAGTAGCACTGCGTCCTCTGGAAGGCGGGGATGGCTCTGAATGGGGAGGCGGGGAACCCTCAGAGGTCCAAGGACCCGACCGGGCCGGCGTGGGAGAGATCGGTTGTACCCATGCGGCTATGGAGGTCAGGGGGCGGGGCACTCCGCATCCTTGGAATGACAACGCCTCAGAGTTCTGCGGGAGGGTGCCAGCTCCTCCTCAGCGCACCCGCCTCTGCCGTCTCTATCCAGGCAATGGCCATCGCCTTCTAGGACTTTTCCAGCCCTCACCGGGCCGCGTACGGGTGATATTTCCCGAAGAACAAAGGAGGAAACGGCCTGCGAAGGGTGGAACTTGAACCCGGGTCTTCCTCCCCACCGCACCCCTCCACTCACGTTCGATCCCAGCCTTCCTTTTCTATCTGTTGGTGCTGCGGCCGCGGTCTGAGCCCCGCCCCGCGGGTTCGCACGTGGCCCCCACCTGACCCGTCGCCCGGAGGCGGAGTAGGGCGGGGCGGGCGGCAAACGCAGCATTTTCCGCGGCTTTGACAAGCCCGCGGCGCCCGGCCCGAGCGCTTAGCCGGCCGAGACTGCGCCATGCAGGAAGCGCCAGCCGCGCTGCCCACGGAGCCGGGCCCCAGCCCCGTGCCTGCCTTCCTCGGCAAGCTATGGGCGCTGGTGGGCGACCCGGGGACCGACCACCTGATCCGCTGGAGCCCGGTGAGGGCTGGGGCCCCTCGACTTCCCCAGTGGTCCCCGGGATCTTTCCACGTCAGTGAACATCACTACCACCCAACCCCCGCCTGGGACGGGGCTGTGGGTCCCTCGATGCAGCTGTCCAGTGTAGTTTACCTTGGAGGGGGTGTGTGAGATGGAGGTGAGGCGACTTCCTCCAGACGGAGGAAAGGGTAGGAGCCTTCTGGAGACCTAGAGCCTGAGGGCTTTTCGAGGTTATTTCGTTCCCACCCCACCCCAACAGACAGGAAAACAGAGACTTGGAGAAGAGAAGGGCTCGGTTTGGTTCTAGCTCAGAGTGACATCTTGGGCCTGGGACCCGTCCAGGGCTGGAACCCAAGTTTGGCTTCTGCTCTTTCTTTCCGAGTACCCAGTACGGAGTCTGGGTCGGGGTAGGGTAGGGATTCGCTGAGGTCGTCCCAGCCTAGGCCTCAGAGAGGCTCTGGCATGGCCTTGTCCCATGTCTCCAGGAGCAGCAGGCCGGGTCCCCATCGTGAGTACGAGTGTAGTGTGTGTATGTGTGTGTGTGTGCGCGTGTGTGCGCGCGCGCGCCAGAGCGCTTGCCTGGCCGTGGGCGGGCACGGCTCACTGTCGTCCGGTCTCCGCCCGGACGGTCGGTGGGCGGGCGGCGTTCTTGGCAGAGCGGGACCAGTTTCCTCGTAAGCGACCAGAGCCGTTTCGCCAAGGAAGTGCTGCCCCAATACTTCAAGCACAGCAACATGGCGAGCTTTGTGCGGCAGCTCAACATGTGTGAGTCCCCAAGACCGGGCGGGAAGTGGGTGCGAGTGATTTGGTGTGCGGGGATGGAGCAATTCACGCCCCCACATCCCTTCCCTAGACGGTTTTCGGAAGGTGGTGAGCATCGAGCAGGGTGGCCTGCTCAGGCCGGAGCGCGACCACGTCGAGTTCCAGCACCCGAGCTTCGTACGCGGCCGAGAACAACTACTGGAACGTGTGCGGCGCAAGGTGGGGGCGGCCTTCAGTAACCAGCAACCCCTGGTGGAGGTGTTGAGAAGGCTGGCGCTGTTCTAGTTGACTCTGAACTGATGGTGCCTCCCACCTGCAGGTGCCTGCGCTGCGCAGCGACGACGGCCGCTGGCGCCCCGAGGACTTGGGCCGGCTGCTGGGCGAGGTGCAGGCTTTGCGGGGAGTGCAGGAGAGCACCGAGGCGCGGCTGCGGGAGCTCAGGCAGTGCGGGGGGAGGGGGCGTAGGAGGGTAGGGAGGGAGAAGGGAGTCTGGGCGAGAGGACACCGGCTTCCAGGCATTTCTGGACAGCTCCTTCCTCTCTCATGTCTCGGTGCCTCCATCCAGACAAATGGGCTGGGCTGTGGAACTCTGTTCTGTGTGAATGGACGCTCATCCGAGTAGTAGTGGGTTTAGACCTACCATTCTGTGGAGGGTGGTGACTGCATGGACTCTCAGATGCCTCAGCACCCTCCCACGCCCTCCCGCAGGCAGAACGAGATCTTATGGAGGGAGGTGGTGACTCTGCGGCAGAGCCACGGTCAGCAGCACCGAGTCATTGGCAAGGTGCTCTTCTTCCCTTCCCCCACTTCTCTCTACCACTGCTGAACACACCTACCTCCTCCGCCCAAGGCTTCAGATCCGCTTGGAAGTGCCTTGTTGGGTGGGGACAATCTCCGAAGTATGAATTAACCCTTTGCTTTCTCTTTAGCTGATCCAGTGCCTCTTTGGGCCGCTTCAGACAGGATCCAGCAGCGCAGGAGCTAAGAGAAAGCTGTGAGTGACAAAGTTAAGGGATGTCCACCCCCCCCCACACACACACACACTTCCAGGAGCCTCCCTGCCAGAGGCCCCATGCAGGGACTCCTTCTCCTCCGGAAGCCCTCTCACCAGGAATCCTCATTCTTCTTCCCTGCACTACAGTTTTCCTCATCCCTTGGCAACCTCCCCAAAGTCACCCCTTGGACTTTCCCTCTCTCCCCCCAATTCTACCAAGTACCCCCATTTCCAGATTCCCTGTGTTCTCAAATTTTCCCCCCAGCAGCCCCTTCCCCCTCACCCCAGAGCATCCCAACAGCAGAGGGTCTGGGGTTCAAACCATGCTCCCTCCCTCCCCTCTCCACCCTCAAAGGCCCCCCATTTCTGGGGGGAGCCCCTTCTGCCTCCAGCATGTGACTGATGCCCTGGCAACAGGCCTCAGCTCTGCTGACTTGGCTACTGGGGCCTGAGGGAGGGAGGTGCGGGCTGAGAGGCATGGGGGATGAACCTGCCTTGCCCCCTGTACAGGTCCCTGATGCTGGATGAGGGGAGCTCATGCCCACCACCAGCCAAATTCAATGCCTGTCCCCTGCCTGGTGCCCTCTTACAGGACCCCTACTTTATCCAGTCGGTAGGTTTTTGCTCCTCCTCCCTTCCCTAGGGCACAGCTGGGCTAATGGAGAGCCTATTCCTTTCCCCCATGTCCCTAACAGGAAGAGAAGGCAGAGGCCAGCCTCTCCTCCCCCACCCCAGATCCAGGCTCCCCAGCACAGACTGAGCCTCCCCCCTCAAACCTTACTCCTTAGACCTGGTCTGTGTGGGTACTGGTTGGGTTCTGCTTCTCCCTGTTGCTTGAGGGGAAGGACTGGGCTTAGTCATCTACTTACAGCCCCTCCCAGAGACCACCTTGGGCCTCAGCAGCTGTCACAGGGCCAGGGGCCCTATCATCTCTGACATCCATGAAGACTCTCCATCCCCTGACGGGACCAGGCTTTCTCCTTCCAGTGGTGGCAGGAGGTGAGACAGACCGGGCCACCCTCTGGGGAGCTTGTGGGGGAGGTCCTGGCAGCGCAGATGGCTGTGGGGGTAGGGGGGAGGTCAGTGCCAGGGTCTGGTTGAAGCTTTTCTCTGGTGCAGGGAGAAGGGCCTGGCACTGCTCAAAGAAGAGCCGGCCAGCCCAGGGGGGGAAGGCGAGGCCGGGCTGGCCCTGGCCCCAAACGAGTGTGACTTCTGCGTGACAGCCCCCCCGCCACTGCCTGTGGCTGTGGTGCAGGCCATCCTGGAAGGGAAAGGGAACTTCAGCCCCGAGGGGCCCAGGAATACCCAACAGCCTGAACCAAGGGGTCCCAGGGAGGTACCTGACAGGTGAGCAAAGAGTTGATTCTTGACTGTGAGCCCTGTGGGCCACTTTTGCAGATAGACCACTGCTAATTAACTTCCCAGCCTTGTCTGCACCTTGTGGCTGAGGGGAAGGTCAGTCAATATGATCTGACCAGATTTCTCAGAGGTGCTCTATAAAGAGTACCACTGTCAGAGTGCCCTGCAAAGTAGCAACTCCCATCAGGTCAATCAGTCTATCTAGGGTAGAACCCCGGAATCTGTATTGTAACAGAGTTCATTTCGGTTACTGGAAACATTGTAAAGTACATAATTGTTTAAGAACCACTGGTGTTGACAATTCCAAAGAAAAGGGACATATCCCAAGACCCCAGTTCCATAACCCAAACCTCAAGTTATAGCTAGGAAGCAGAGGCACTCTTTAAGCACACTGTAGGTGGGGAATCCTCTCCTACCATTTTGTAGATGTCCGATTTTGATCCTGATGTATCCAGGTTTCTTGGGAACCTAATGGGGGGTGAACATTGGAGACCGACAGCAGTTCTCTGTGTGCAGGGGAACTCTGGGCCTGGAGAGGGGGGGATGGAGCCCCGAGCATCTGCTATCTCCCATGCTGCTTCGGGCCCCCCCTGAAAGTGTGGAGCCTGCAGGGCCCCTGGATGTGAGTACACCTTCAGCAGGGCAGGGGCGGGGGGGGGGCTGGGGGGGCACAGGGAGGCTCGATGGGGTCTGTTTAGCAGAGGGAGGGCACCACTGACTGAGCTCTTCCCCCAGGTGCTGGGCCCCAACCTCCAAGGGCGAGAATGGACCCTGATGGACTTGGACATGGAGCTGTCCCTGGTAAGATGAACGTGGAGAGGGCAGGGGATTAGAGTTGCCAAACCAAGCCCTCAGCCAGAGCCCCCGCTCCTTTCCTCCGCTCTCCTCCCCAGCTGCTTCCTTGGGTTCTCTTCTGCAGATGCAGCCTTTGGGTCCAGAGAGGAGTGAGACTGAGCTGGCAGTCAAGGGGTTAAATTCTCCGGGGCCGGGTAAGAGTTGTGGTGACTCAAGACCTTGGTCTGAGCTTCCAGAATTGGATGGGCTGGGCAGTTTGTGTTTTGGAGGGAAATCCCCAGAGTTCAGGCTGCCCTTGGGAGAGTTGTTTAGGCTACCCATCTTCTCGCCATTGAGTAAGAGTGGGCAGGTTGAGAATGGATGTTTCATCTCGACTGACCAGAGGGCAGGGCAGGTGAGGCTCTCCTTCCTCAAAAAGAGGAGGAAGAGCTGTCTCTCCCTGCTGAGCATGGCCCAATCCTCCTAGGGAAGGACTCCACACTTGGGGCACCACTCCTGCTGGATGTCCAAGCGGCTTTGGGAGGCCCAGCCCTTGGCCTTCCTGGAGCTTTAACCATTTACAGCACCCCTGAGAGCCGAGCCTCCTACCTAGGCCCAGGGGCCAATCCCTCCCCCTGAGACCTGCTGTACTCTGAAGCCAGCCTAGCTGAGGGGCTGGCCTGCGGCAGCACGCCCTTCCGGGCTTCCTGGTGCCCCTGGAAGAGGCTGAACAAAGACCCTGCTCCTCTGCAGTCCTTCTCTATTAGTGAGCCCTGCACATAAACTGCATTTTTTTTCTGTGTTTCTAGTCTCTTTTCTCTACCGACCAGGGAGCACAGAAGTCATGGGTGGGCAGGGGGTGACTTTGCATTCATAGACATTTCCAGATGCTAAGGCTTTAATAGGGGAAACCCTGGAGAGTGGAGGTGCTTGGGGAACCAGCCCCAAGTTCTGCTTGGGCTCCCATACTCTGACCGGATCCAGGGCTGGCACGTGGTCACTGCAGCCTCCGGAACTCAGGGGCTTTTGGGGTCACATCCAGCTCCACAATGCATCTGCTCTGTGATCCTGGGTAAGCCTGTCCCCTTCTCTGAGCCTTATCTCGGATAAGCAGAGAGGGTTCAAAGAGAAGATGAATGTAAATCTCCTGGAATTGCCAGGCCCCTGCAGGCCCAACTGCCCCCTCCCTGACTCATCCGGTGCACCGGGGTGGGGAGGGAAAGCGGACCGACCACGCATAGAAGCCCAGGGGTGCGTGGCCCCTAAGGCCTGCCTCCGGGAGTCCTGAGAACACCCCCCCCTTCCTACCCCCTTCCAGTTCCCGGCAGCCCTGGCCGCCCCGCCCCCGCCGCAGCAGCTGCTGCTCCCACCCCCACCCCGCCCAGCCCTTTCTGCCTCGTCATCTACTGCCCCGCGGAGGCTCGACCCGTGAGTGGGGCCGCCCGCAACGCATAGAACTGGGAGCCCCACCCCACTCGGCTGCGGGAGGGAAGAGAAACTGAGATTGGGCAGAATCCACGCCCCACCACCACCAGCCGCGCTCGAAGGAGGTCTGTGAACACCGCTCCTCCCCCGGATTCAAGCTGTGGGACTGGGTGGAGGGGGGGGGGTAAGGGGAGCCTTGTGATCGCGCTTTCGCAAAGGCTCCCGCAGTCTCCCACGACCCTCCCTCCCTAGCATAAGAACCCGCGCACAGAGGTGGGAGGGAGGCGGAGACCTACCTCGATGCTTCGCACCTGGAGCCGCCTGGAGCTCTGGGAAGGATTTGGCCTGTGACCCTTGAAGGACTGGCCGGGACATAACTTCGGTATTCACTTCTGAGCATTGAGTTGCAGCTGGGGTCTCTGCACCCCAGACAGGACAAAGCGCAGGACTTGGCATACTGCAGTGAGGAGGCTAACAGGAAAATAACTTGGCGAGCAACGAGGGAGAAGGAGGGGCCAATCCAATCTGCCCCCTGCCCGCACTTGTCCTGAGCAGGTCCTGCACCCGCGACTAGGGGGACAGTCTTTGGAAGTCTCAGCTGAAGAGGGCAGAGGGTCCATGAACACAGTGCAGTGATGTCAGCGTGGTGGTGAGGGTGTATGCTGTTACTGGGGCACATAAGAGAGGGAACCAGTCTGTCTGTGGGATGCTCAGGCACTGGGGTGGACAAGGGGACATTTGAGTCTTAGAGGATGTGTCCACAGCATGGAGGGAGGGGAAGGGTATTCCAGGCTTAGGGAACAGTATCTGCAAATGTTCAGATGTGCCAGGGGCTTGCAGGGTTCTCCCAGCACTGTGTGGTGGAGGGAAGTGGGTGGGGGAAACCGGCTGTCCAGAGGGGTGGGAGGTGGTTTGGGCAGATAATCTTGATTCTCTCTGATGGGCAGTGAGGAAAGCAGACAAGTAGTTAGGGCTGATATTCTGCTTGGCGGGAGATCTAATAGTTCAAGCTAGAGCAAGTCATATTCCAATTTTGCCGCTTGGTCTCTCTGAACCTGTCTCCTCATCTGTAAAATGGGGAAAATAAATCCTGTCCCAGAGACTTGTCAAAGTCACTATGCTGTGAGGGGGATGGGATGGGAGTGAGTGAGAGGTACTCACAGAGACTGTCATAGGAGATGAGGTGATGATGGTGGGACTGAGGGAGGATGCTGATGGAGACCCACTGAGAAGCAGAGGAGCAGCATTTGTCAGAGATGCCATATGAAGGGAGAGGGAGAGGTGGGGGGGGTAGTTCTGGTCTCTGCTCTGTGGCCTGGGGGAAGCGCTGACAATTCAGTATGGCCAGGAGGGGTAAAATGACCGGGGAGGCATAGCATGACACCAGGTGGGTAGCGAGAGACCTGGGAGGCAAGATGGGGGCTAGGACCACAGCACTCTCTCAGACCTAGAGCCAGGTAGAGAAGAAGAGGAGTGACCTCAAAAGGAGGATGAGACCCAGGAGGGTGCTGTGTGGACAAAGCCCAAGGCTAGGGGAGATGGGCTGAGAGAGGGAGTGTCTTAGGGCCTGAACTCTTTGCCCCTTAATGCCAGGGGCCTTGCTGCCTGGGTCAGGCCACCCCAGAAGTGATGGGCCATTGTCCTCGGTTGTTAATAAATGGACAAAGCGATTAATTTCTGCCTAACACCCGCTGCTTGCTAGAGACAGTCTCTCAAAATGGGAAGGTCCATGGAAGAAAACAGTAAAAGTTCAGCAAGCATTTGTTGGCAGCTTTTATTTATGAGTTGTGTCTGTGGTATTTAAAGATGAAGCAAGATTTCCAGGGCAGCAGGGAGACAGTTGTATCTCAGGTGATGTCAGGAGATCTTGGTCAGAGCTAGGACTCAAGAGAATTCAGGTAATCCTGCTCAGGTATTAGGGAACCAGGACACAGTGGTGGCATTGATGAGGGGCTGCAGGGGCAGAGCCTATCCTGGAAGGATGGGCCTCGGGGTCAGAATAAGGAGCCTGGACTTATATCAGTCGGTGAGGGGAGGCTGTCAGCACTTGTGCTCTGGGTGCAGAGGGGATTCAGCGCTCCGCAGGGTCTAAGCTGGACAGGAAACACTAGAGTAAGTAAGAGGTTAGAATGACAGAAAAATACTCAGCAGATAGACTGGAAAGGACCCGACTGCTAGCTGGCTGTTGGATATCGGAATCAACTGCAGGTCTTTCTGCCTGGTAAGGTGGGGAAGCAGACTGGGAAAAGAAGTTAGTTTGGATAAACTGGGTCTGAATAGGATGTAGGATCCACAGGCGGCGGGGCGGGGGGGGGGCACGGGGGGGGGGGAGGCTCAGGTGGGACGCGCTGACTGGGGAGAGGAGTAAATAAGGACCGAGGGATAGCATGGAGAAGGAGAGGAGAACCACAGCTGACATTTAGGGGCCCAAGGAGAAGCCTGAGGAGGAGACTGGGACAAATCCTCTGCTGAGGAGCTGTCCCTCTGCTGAGGAGCTGTCCGGCTGTCGGGGTCGAGGTGAACTTAAATCCCAGCCATGAGTGTTCACTGAGACCCTGGGAGAGAGGTCAGGGCGGGGGTGTCCCGGCTCCCACTACCTCTCTCCCCCTCCCCCATGCAGCCCCCACCATGGGCAATGCGCAGGAGCGGCCATCAGAAACGATCGACCGCGAGCGGAAACGCCTGGTGGAGACGCTGCAGGCCGACTCGGGGCTGCTGCTGGATGCACTGCTGGCGCGGGGCGTGCTCACCGGGCCCGAGTACGAGGCGTTGGACGCGCTGCCGGATGCCGAGCGCAGGGTGCGCCGCCTGCTGCTGCTGGTGCAGAGCAAAGGCGAGGCCGCCTGCCAGGAGCTGCTGCACTGCGCCCAGCGTACCACGCGGGCGCCCGACCCCGCCTGGGACTGGCAGCACGTGGGCACCGGTGAGCGCGCAGAGGCGGGGCCTGAGCCAGAGCACGGGGCATGGCGTGAAGGGTAGATTGGGGAACCATTAGTATCCCCCCCCCCAAGATGGGCGTGTGTCAAGGATACTGCAGAGGCATAAAATGAGCCTCAGATACTCCCCCCGCCCCCCCCGCCCCCCCCCCCGGCCAGGCTACCGGGAACGCAGCTACGACACTCCATGCCCTGGCCACTGGACACCTGAGGCACCTGGCTTGAGGACCACTTGCCCTGAACTGCCCAGAGCTTCAGACTGCAATGAGGCTGGGGTTCCCGGGGGCTCCGAAGCTGTGCAATCCGGAACGCCTGAGGAACTCGATCCGGAGCTGGAAGCTGGGGCCTCTGATAGGACTGAGCAGGATTTGGAACCAGAGGCAGAGGCAGAGGCAGAGGCAGAACCGGAACCTGAACTGGAGCCCGAACCCGAACCAGCGCCAGAGCCCGACTTCGAGGCGGGTGACGAGTCTGAAGGTGTGAGGCTACCCAAACCTGGTGCCCAATTGGTAGAAGGGGGGCCCCCACCTGAGTGACCACTTTTTTCTCTATCATCTCTAGATTCCTGAATGCCCGAGCACTGACAGGCCGCCCCTGCCCAAGCCGGATAGGACCTGGAATCCTGCCCTGGCACTGGGGGGGTGTGTGTCTCCCTCTGACCCGGTACCGCTATAAGTGAATAAACTCTGGAGGGTTAGCCTGGACTGTGTGGCTGGCTTTTTGCCCAGGAACTAGGGTGTAGACCATGCCCCTGAGGCTCAGCACCCCGGGCAGCCCTATGCCCCACTGTCCAGTTCTTACCCCATTTCATCCTCAGTAGCCCAAGCTGCACCCCCCTGGAGCCCTTAGTCCCAGGCCCCCAGTGGGACTAGGGCCAGACCCTGGGCCCTTCCTCACAGTCCTTTTCCCCTCATGAACCAATTGGGGGGGGGGGTGCTGTGTAGTCACCTGCCCTATTTCATGGAAGCCCTTGGGCTTGGTGCAGAGAGCCAGAGAAGGGAGACTTCTCTCCACTTAGGGCAGGCTAGAGCTCACAGCCTTGGGAAGTGAGATTAGGAGAGAGGAAGAGGAAGGGATCTTGGGTAGACAGAACTCACACACTTCATTATAATTGTTTTAATTGTCTGGCTTCTCTCTGGACTGGGAACTCAGTGAGGGTTCTGACCAGTAACTGGCACAGAGAAGGTGCTCTACACACATTCACTGACTAAATGAATAAGGACTTTCCAGTTGCATTTCTGAGTTTTACTGATGGGAAAACGAAGGGCAAGGGTGAGAGTAGGAATGGGTCAGCATCACATAGCTGAGTCTGAGGTGAAACCGGAAGGAACCACCACCTCTACACCCTCCTGGTCCACAGGGGGCTCAGGACTTGGGACAGCAGCTAGGGGCCTGCCCCTCAAGCTCAAGTGTGGCTGCTGCCAGCCTGTGCCACCCTCTGCCAGAGGCCAGAGGGTGTGGGCAAAGACAGGAATGGCACAGGCCATTGGAGGGGCTAGGGGCAAGGCCAGGTGAGCTCTTGGGCTTAGCGCACAAGGCCTAAAAGACTCGTGTGTGTGTGTGAGAGAGAGAGAGAGAGAGAGAGAGATGAGAGTGGGGCTAGGAACAGTTGGTGCCTTCCAGAGGAGCTCTGTTCCCTCCACCACACCTTTAGAAGCTGCTGCCTCCCAGCCCCAGGAAGGGCGCATAAATAGGATATAAATACATGACCAGTGGGAGAGGCAAAATGCTAGGAAGCACACCCCAGCCCAGCTGGGTCTCTACCACCAGGACCCCTGTCCCTTGAGTTTTGTGAAAGCCAGGTCCTCAGGGTCAGGCAGTCACCCCAGGAGAAGGGAGATCCCCACCAAGACCCAGTGAGAGGTAGACAGCGTGAAAGCTGAAGGAGCACCGAGGGGCCAGGTGGGGGAAGGGAGAGACTGGAGTATGCAGACACCCAAAGCCATCTCATGCAAGAACAAGTTTCTACTCCCAAACCACCCCCCATCCCCATCATGCTCAGCCTCCCTCCTGCCCCCAGGCTTCCCCTCTGCTCAACAGAGAGCTAGAGGTAGGAGGGCAGACTCAGTCTGCTTGGCATGCTACTACTGGTCCCTAGGCCCCAGAGAGGCTAGCAAAGGACACAAACCCTCTGATGTTGCCATTTCTATCTCCTGGGATGCTCTTGCCCTCCCAGTTCCCCAAGAAACACCCAGGCCATGGAAGCACAGAACAGTCAGCTTCATGTTCTGGGAGCTGATCTGGAGCCCTCTGTCCAGGGCCTCTGCCTGTAGCCCTCAACCAGCATCAGTCAGGCAGCAAGCGGCCCAGTTCTGCTTCATCCAGCCGGTTGGTGGCCATGATGTGCTCCAGCTGCTGTCGGTAGCGCACCAAGTCCTGCATGAAGTGGGGCACCCGGGTATTGTCCAGCACCCCATGGGGCCGCAGGTGGTCTACGTCCTCATAGGACACCTGCAGGAAGGAAGCTGGGCCTCAAGGGGAGCCAGGGGGAGCCATGACTTTCAGGTAGCTGGTC
The DNA here is from genome assembly GCF_023065955.2 of Ursus arctos. Lineage (NCBI taxonomy): Eukaryota > Metazoa > Chordata > Mammalia > Carnivora > Ursidae > Ursus > Ursus arctos. Next base: position 22,317,715 of record NW_026622863.1, read on the forward strand.
CCAGCTCTCTACCAATGGCTCATTGCCCTCTGCTCCTGAAATGCCTCCCTTTCCCCTCTGGATCCATTCTCAATGTTATATACCCTAAGGCTTAGTCCTGGGTGTGTTTGCTCTCTGAACCCCAACCCGGCTTCTTCTCTCACCTCCAAAGCTAGGTATCCAACTGCCTCCTGAACACCTTCCCTGGGATCTCCCTCAGGCACCTCAGACCCCACACTGAACGCTGATCACCTGAGTGCCAGCTTCTGCCAGCCCCACCCTCCTCACGGTTCCCTAGGTCAGCTTGAGGAAGGGACCTGGAATATGTCACCCTCCAACTCAGGGTGGCCACTGGGTTAGAGGAATTCCACTCTCTGAAGATCTTTCCCCAGCTTGCTCCTCCCGCTGTATGGTCACTGCCCGGTGAGACCAGACCTCCATCAGTTCTGCAGGAGTGACTGGAAAGGCAGCTTCCTCTTTCCCCTGCACTCCCTTCCTTGGCCTCTCTCTCCAATCCACCTCCCATATAACATCCACAGGGAGCCTTCTAAAGCAAAAGTGACACTTCTTAAAGCTCTCCGGATTCCCTATTGCTTCAGGTGAAGTCCACCTTCCTCAGCCCGGCACAAATACCCAGAACCAGAGACTTGGTCCGTGGTCATTTCTCCAGCCTCCTCCCCCAGACTTTCCTGACTGATCCCCGGCCTGAATGCTCACCTCCTTTGAGATGCGGTATCTACATATACACCTGCGGTGTAGGTCAAGTACCTACTTTTGGCTGCCCTGCTGTCACTTCTCCTTTGTTCCCCTCCACCCAGGTCTCCCCACCAGAGAAGCCTGACACCTAATCCTCAGTCAGGCAGCCATCAGAGGCTCAGGGAACACTGCAGTGATGAGGAGAGCTGGCTGGGATCTCTAGAGGTCTGTGGCCCCTCACCTTGCCCAGTGAGGTCAGCAACGGGAAATCGATGGTCTGGCGGTGCCGCAGAATACGCACGATGCCATCCAGGTACACCTGATCCTTGCTGAAGCAACCTGTGGGCATGAGAGGGCCGTGAGCCCCTAGGCCCGAGGCGCCCCCCCCCCCCCCCGCCAGTTCCCCGGTCGGGGAACTCCCCCCCACACCCCGCACCCCCAGGCCTCCTTCAGGGCACCCCCCCCCAACCCGGCTCGGACGCCCACCCGGCAGCGAGGTGTCAGTCTGGCCGCGCTTGGCGCGCACGCAGTATTCCCAGCGCACGTCGGCGTCCTGCACGTAGCGCGCCAGGTCCTGGAAGAGCTGGCGGAAGGACATGCGTGAGGCACGATGGATGGTGTAGTACAGAAGGGCAGCGCGCCACAGGAAGGGCTGCTTGCGGAACAGCACGCTGTGCAGGCTGGCCAAGCCTTCCTCTGTGGGGTTCGCTGGCCGCAGCCCGTACTGCAGCCGGCCCTCCGCGCTATGCCACGGCTGCCGCGCGTTGTTCACGCCCCGCAGGTAGTGAGTGCCTACGGAGAAGGTGAGGGGAAGGACGCACTGGGTAGGTCATCCAGGGGACCAACCTGCCGGCCATGTCCTGCCACATCCTACAGAACCTCTGGCCGGTGACCGTGAAGGTGACTCACGCATACTCCAGCCCCTAAACTCAGGCTCTCACGCAAGGTCTCCCCGCCCCCAACCCCGCCCCAAATGCATACTCACCCAACCCCTGGCAGCGGGAAGACCCTCCTCAGGTGAACTCACACCCAAAGACTGAGTCCCACACACAAAAATCCTTCCCCATCCACCCAGGGCTACACACACAAACAACTCTGCCAAACTCACACTGCCCCCCACGCCCCTCGGAGAGGTGCAGGAACTCACAAGCCACCCCAGCCCCACATCCTGCATGCCCATATCATTTTGACAGCCATGCTGATGACCCCAGCAAAAAACACCTTTTGCCCAGAGCTACAAGATTCTTGATAAGGAGAGAGAGACAGAAAGGAATAGTAATTAGTGTCCCATGCTCTCCTTTTCACCTCAACCTATCCCCTCCTAAAACCCGGCTTTGTGTCCTCAACTAATTCCATTCCTAGGATCTGGCCTTCCACCCACCCTGGAGGGCCTCCATGTTGGCAGGGCTAGTGGGACCCTCAGGGTACTCCCTCTGGCCTGTCCGGGCCTCAGCAGCCTTGTCCCCACTGTCACGGGAAATCAGAGAGGAAGTAGAAAAGAAGAGGCAGGAAAAGATACCCAAAAGGAGCAAGAGATGAGGGTGAGCCCAGAGAGTGGGCAGGCATGTTCTGGCCTACCTCTGTGAGCCAGAGGGAGGAGGTAGCTGCTCACGAAGGGAAAGGGCCCGTCCTCCGGAAGGAAGGGGAAGAAAGAGAGGGGGTGGGGTTACTGGGGCCCCTTGCTGCCCCCCCACCCCATCCCAGCCCCCTCTCATCCTACCCACCCACCCACCTACCCACACCCTGACCTATCTCGTGCCGCAGCATGCCCTCCAACCAATACTGGCGGGCTCCAGTCAGGTTGATGGCCAATGTTGGTCGGCTGTTCTCCACCATCATCACTGCCTGGGACAGCAGGTCTTCACTCAGCTGCACCACAACCTGTAGGTGGTACTGAACCTAAGCCATGGCCACCAGCCCTGGGACCAGGATGCAGGTGGACCCACTGATGCCACAGGGCAGCCAGGCCACACGGTTGGCCAGGGCACCCACCCTTCACCACCTTTGCTCAGAGCCAGCTCCCACCTTATTGGGACAGGGACAGGGGCTTGCCTGGGATCACGAGCTGGCCAGGTGTGGAGTTGGGCCTGGCAGCCTGGTTTGGGACACACAGAAGAGGGGCCTCGAAGACAGGGCTTGCTCACCTCCCCAACGCAGCCCTCCTTCTGCATGTATTTGCGAACAATGGACCAGATCTGGCACTTGGTCAGCAGCTGGCCCCCCGTTGCAGCTTCGAAGTGTTCATAGGTACCAAACTTCTCCAGGACAGCCTCAATGATGCCAACTGCCTGCACATAGGGTTGCAGTGGCTGGTCAGACCAGGCCTCTTGGGTGATCAGGGCCAGGAGGAGGCAGGCAGGCTGGACTGACCTGATGGATGAACTGTCCAGAAGCCTCACAGTACTTCTCCAGCACAGCCGTGGGCATGGGCTCCTGGTACTCAAACTGTGGGTTGTAGGTGTAGTGGGACTGGAAGAACTTGTCCCGCTCTTGGTCCATATTGGTTGGCCGCAAGGCCACCAACATGCAAGGGCTCTTGCTGGCACCACGGCCTACATCCTTCCGAGTCTTAGCAATGTGAGGCAGGGAGGCTGCAGACCGCAGGGTGCCCCCGCCTGGGTCCCGTCCCCGTCCAGGTGGGGCCCGACTCTGGGTGCTACCCCCCCGCCGGCCAGTACTATTTACAGTATAGGTGCTCTCACTGCGACGCATGTGGCCACGGGGGCCCAAGTGCAGCTCTGAGAAGGGCTGGAGCTCAGGCTGGGGCCGTAGGGCTGAGGGGATTGACAGAGCCAGGGGCAAGGCCAGGGACTGAGGCCAGGGGTACAGCAGTGTCCCATCTCGGTCTGAGGGCTTCAGCCTATGGCCCAAGGATGAGGGACTGGCTGGTGGGCTGGGGGGTGCCTGTTCATACACCTGAGCCCCTGAGTCCAGCACCATTCTGTCCTGGGGGTCACATCCAGCTGGGTCACTCCAACTCCCCACACTGTCGACTTCTGGGGACACAGAAGGGCATGTGGAGGCCAGTATGAGTGAGTGTGGCCTGAGGACCACCAGGCCTTGTGCTCCACACTGCCCTGGCTGGGTGCTTAGTGAGCTTGGGGCCTGCCACCAGGGGTCTGGGTAGCTGCCCTCTCACCCCCATCCCCATGTCCATTCCCTCCAGCAGGCTTACCCAAGGAAGCTGGACTGGGGGAAAGCAGGAGGCAGAATTTATACACTCACCTAGACGGTGGTACTGGAATCCCCTTAGCCTATGAGCTGCTGAGAGCAAGGCCTGAGCCCCCACTCATGATTTTAATCCGTGTGCTCAGCACCCACCCAGACTGGGAGCTGGTATAGGGTAGCCCCAGCTGCTGGAATGACGGCTGAGGGGGCCTCACTACTTTCTACCTGCCTTCCACCTATGGCATTTTCTCAGTCTCATCCCTTCCCTCCCACCTGGCTTCACGACCTCCTCCAGCCCAGTTGGTCTCAGTTAGGTTGAGTGCCTACATGCCCCTTGCTTCTGTTAATCCCTCCACCTGGAATGGTCTCTTTCCCCTCCGGGTCATCTGTTCAAATCCGAATTAGAATCAGCTTTTTGGGGAGCAGAGGGAGACTTCGGCAAATTCAAGATAATCCTTGGTCTGTATCCTATCAGAGGCCCCTTTCTAATCGTCATCTAAGGCCGGTATTGGCATGCTCACCCCTTGCTCTGTACTAGGGCTCAGAACAGTCCAGCTCCCCAGCGACTGACAGAAGGCTTCAGATTCTGAACTCCTTTGCCTGCTCAGGGGCACAATTCCAGCATTTCTCCAACACCATCAATCTCTTCCTCTCTATTGGATTCTTTCCAGCAGCATAAACACATGCTGTTATTTCTGTCCTAAAAAAACAAAACCAAACCCTCACTTGACCCCACACTCCTTTAGCCCCACCGCATCTCCCACCAGCTGCTCCTTATTGCAGCACAACACCCATCTGAATGCTGTCTGATTCTTTTCCTGTTCTCTCTTATGTTTCATTCCAATTAGGCTTCTATCCCCACTCTCCATTGAAACCGATCTGACCAAGGTCATCAATGATCTTCATACTGATCGGCACACTTGACATAATTAATCATTTCATCTTGGAAACATGTTTTCCACTTGGCTTCTCAAATGCACTCAAATATATTCTCCTACCTCACTGGCTGTTAGTTCTTGTTCTTTCTTGCTCATCATTCCTATCTTCCTGATCTCTTAACATTGTGATGCCTCAGGTCTTGGAAACTTCTATGGAAACTTCTCTCCTCTTCTCCATTTATGCTTACTCCCAGGGTGATCTCATCCACTTTCACCGTTTTAAGTACATCAGCCCAGACTTCTATAAACTTCCGACTGGTGTTGCCAGTTCTCAATTCAACATCTTTACCTGAATGTACAACAGGCATCTCAAACTGAACATGTCCCCTATCTGGAATGCTCCCCCCCCCCAGATAACTGCAGGGCTCCCTCTCCCATTTTCCTCGGATTTCTGCACAAATATATTATTAGACAAGCCTCCCTAACACAGTCTATAAAATAGTAAGCCTCCTCTTTCCTCCCCACCACAATCTTCCCTTCTCCACATTATTGGTTTCTGAAGCAGTTTTCACTACCTAAAGTACAGTATCTGTCATTCTTAGTTATCTGCTTTCTCCTTTCGAATGTTCACAGCTGTGTCCCCAGAATCCAAAATAGTACCCTACCCAGAGGAGTTGCTCAATAAATGGATGAACCCAAGAGCACTTCTCCTTCTCAGAACTGGAATCATTCGTTCCACACACTGTTTCCCTAACTAGTTCTGATCTCCTGCCCCCACCTCCCTTCCCTCTGCCAGTGACCAGCTATTTGAAAACACTTTCAGGCCTCAGACTTCACTGTTCTCAACTAACCGTACACTTTTCTGGACTCCTCACTGGTCTCTGGGCCTCTGCCTTCATCCCCATCCCCCTTCTTTCATTCGACCTACCTCTTCGCAATTACCAAGAATACGCCTGTTTCTTTCATGTCACAGGTTCTTTTGCCAAGAATGCCCTAGCAATGCATCCCTGTAGCAAACTCCTAACCATTCCTCAGGGCTCGGTTTAGGTCTCACCTCCTCGGGGAAGCCTTCCTGGCGTCTTGGAGGCTCCCAGTGTCTAGGCGGCTTCTTCACCACCCTCAGCTGTCACTGTCGGAGCCTAGATCCGTGTTCCCCCACCATCCCCTTAACTCCCTGAGGGCAGGGACGGATCTGATCGACCCCCATGCCCCAAGCACCCAGCACTACAAGCGGAATGAATGAAAGACGGCTGGGGAGGAGCCCAGACACAAGGCGGAGTCTGGTGACAAATGAGAGGGTGTAGCCTACGCCAATAAAAAACTACTGGAGAGGGTAACGTGGAAGAGGAGCCAATGGGGACGGGGATATAGAGGAGGGGCGTGACCTGCAGCCAATAAGTGGCGGAGGATGGGGAAAGGGCGTGGCCAATGGAGGGCGGAGCCAGAGGACAATGGAGGGGGGTTCTTGGTTAGATGAGTAGGGGTCGTGTCGCGCGCCTTCGCGGCCTCTCGGGGGTAGGGGGTTCCGTCCGCGTACCGCGCCCCCACCTGTTCGCTCCTCTTCTCTCCACCGCGGTTCCTGTTCCGCAACACCAGTCGCCGGCAGCCCAGCCCGCGGGAGCCGACCTCTGGTGACGCACGCACTCGGCCGCGCGCACGCTCACGCGAAGGCGCGCCTATTCACGTCAAATTCGGCGGCGGCGCGCACCCGAGAACACGGCTGGGGGTGGGGCCAGGCGGAGCAGAGGGGGCGGTGTCCGCCACCAAGTCACGCCCCTGGGCAAGGAGTTATCTTAGTCCGCCCCCTCCACGAGGACCCGACGGGTTTCAGAGCTTCAGCTACTGCTCGGCCTTCAGAGTCAGGGCCTGGACACACGAGCTCCCTGCCCTGGCGCGGATGGGTGGGGCTGTAGTCCACCTATGGCGGCAGAAGCTCGGGTACTTGGGAATGCAGTCCATACCGGGCTGATGCCAGGATAGGTGAGGTGAAGCCCATATATCAGGACTGGAGCCAGGATACCTTAGGCGTTTCACTGAGCGTGGACCCCCTAATCAACGCACTTTTATTTTATCCCCCCCCCCCCCCAGTACACAATTCAGGCGTCCGAGGGCCGTTCCTGTATCCGGAGGGTAGCCGGGCGTCAGGCACAGGGCCCCGAGGGAAGGCAGGAGGACAGCGCAGGAGTAGGTGCTGGCACGAGGCTGAAGAGTGCGCGGCGACCGGCAGAGGGCGAGGGCTGTGGGCCGGCCTGCAAGGAGCTGAGTGCGGCCAGGCGCTGCTCCCGCGACACGTCCCCGCGCAGGTCCAAGAGGGCAGAGATGTGATCCTCGCTACAGGGACACCACAAAGGTGTGCGTCAGCTCCGCCCCGCTCCTCCCGAATCCATCCTCCCCGTCCCCCCAACCAGTCTTCGCACCTTACGTCGGGAAATTTTTGTCGCAGGCCTGCCACCTCGAGGCCAAGCAGCATGGGGTCGCGGAGGTTCAGCAGATCCCGCAGAGCCAGGAGCACTGGCGCGCACCGAACGCTCTCCTCCAGGCCCTGAGCATCGCGGAGTAGGTCTCGCGCTGGCCCTCAACCTCCACCCAACCACTGAGACTCCCGCCCATCTGCTCGCCTGACGAACTCTCACCAAACCAAGGAAAAGCTCCCGAAGCTGGGCCGCGTCGTGCTGCAGGCGCTCAGCCGCCTGGGTCCTCTCGTCAGCTCCTCGGCACACTAGGCGGCCCTGCATCAGCGCACATAAGTACTGCAGTACCACCGTACGTTCCGCCTCTGCCAGGAGCAGCTGCGGAGAACGTAGTGGGTTCAGCATGCCTTTCCCATGGGCGCTTCCCTATTCCCCAGCCTTTCCCTTAACTGCACCTGGGCCGCAGGATTCCGCACGCGGCTAAAATCCTGGCAGAAGCGCTCCGTCCGCTCGCACACATCATCCAGCAGCTCTGACTTCGACAGCCACCGGCGTGAGGGCAGAGCCGCGAACAGGGGCTGGGGGTAGGGGCAGAAACGGGGTTGGAGGAACGATCCAGACCTAGCATTCCCCCTGCAAAGACGCACACCCATATATGCTGTATCTCCTCCCCTCACCCCCAGCCCCACTTGAAGCCTTACCTGGAGCTCCGCCAGCAGCACCTCCAACACCAGGCGGCAGATCCTCCTCTGCAACTCGTCCAGCGCTGTCTCCACTGGAGCCAAAGCTCCTGAAGCCACCCCGTCGGGCTGCAGGACTGACACGGAGGAGCTGGACCGACCAAAAGTTAAGGCTTCAGGACCAAGGCCAAGGCCCTCGCTTGTCTAGCCACTCTGACTCCATCTAGTGGTGCAAGTGCGTGGCGAGAGGGGGCAAGAACGGGGGCTCTCTGAGCTTGTGAAGTTCTGGGTCTTGGACGGAGGAGTGGTGGGTCTGATCAGATAGCTAGAAGGAATCCAATCAGGCCTGCCTCTAGTTCGTAGTGTGACTTTGAGCAAATCATGTCTTTTGGCTTCTGTTTGGGTAAGGCAAGAGTTTAATCCCAGTCAGGAGGGATTCAAACTCATCATTAACTTCTTTGTTCTCTCTGCCCCCACCCCAAAGAACATAAGACCTAAGAGAAAGGGAATTTTTTTCTGTTTTGTTCACAACTGTAACCTCAGACATTACGTGGCACAGAGTAGGGCCTTGATAAGTGTGTGTTGGATAAATGAATGAATGAATAATTGATACTGTCAGGCAGGCACTGTGGTAGGTACTTCACATCTGTTACATGATTCTCAGAATGTACCATTATTGCCACATAATAGTGATAAGAAAAACAAGATTCAGAAAGATTAGGTAATTCATCCAAGGTCACACAGTTGGCAATTAGTAGAACTAGGATTGGACTCCCAGGGCTATGTGAGTCTAAAATTTCTGATGACCTAGTGTGGACTGGGTCCATACCTAATTGGGGTTCAGTCAGGGGTTCTGTGGGGGGACCTTTTGGTACCTGAGTGCTGACTGGTGGTTGAGGGTGGCCAGTAGGTAGGGCACATAATGAGGGGCCATTGCTTCCCCCCTGGCGTGGTCTCGAGAAAATCGGATCAGAGCATCACTAAAGCTGCAAAGGGCAGAGGTAGTTCCTGTACCTGGCACTCTGGCACCCCCACACCCTGAGTCCCTAGTACTCCAGCCCCACCTCCAAGAAACCCAAGACCTTGTTTCAAAGGAGCCCTTTCCCCCTGGTGCGCCTTATTCACTCAGAGCCCCTTTGGGCTGCCCCAAGAGCAGAGCTGGGGGCTGGACGTGGGCCAGTGCCTTGGCAGACCTCCTCAGGAATGCACCCAGTTCTGATAGTGCCATGCTGTGCACCCGCTGCTGCAGCGACTCGCTGACCAGGCTGGTCACACGAATATTCTCCTCCAGGATCTACAGGCAGAAATGGGTGGCCATCAGCAGAGTCCTAGTCCTGTCTCCTCCCCTTTCCCTGTGGGGGCTTCCCACCCACCTGCAGCACTATAGCCGGCATAGGTGAGTGGTAGAAGCCTGAAGAGTCTGTGTCAGGTTCCTGCTCTCGGTTCCACTCAGCTACCTCCCCATCCAGTGCCCTCTGCAGCCACTGAGCCACATTTGCCTAGAGGAAGGGGCAAAGGGGAGCAGGAGGCAGCAGGGCACTGATACTGCTAGAGATGGGTAGACACGGGGATCTACAGATACAGGCCCACAGCTGGCAGCAGAGCTTCTCTGTACCTGGGCTCAACTACTCACCTGGATTTGGGTCACAAATGTTGCCTCCAGCTGTTCAATGTTCTCCAAGGTCAGGAGGGGCTCCAGCTGAGACACATCAGCCTCAGGTCCCAACTCTAGGCTCCCCATCATTTCTGGCCTGCAGATGGGTAGCCCAGTGTCACTCTGAGCACCCAGCCACTGATCCACCCAATTCCCGTTGCCCAAAGGGTACTGACCCCAGGTACACATGCAGTGCCCAGTGCAGCAAGGCGAAGGCATCAGCAGCTGCTAGTGCAGGCCCTTCCAGGAGTTGCTGCAGGCAGCGGCGCAGTCCACTGTGCAGGGTGTGGGCCCACAGCTGGACCACCTTGTAGTGCGGTGGGCAGCAGGGTGCTACTAGTGCTTCAGCTATGGCCAGCTCAGCTGGTAAGGCCACCCGCAGAGCCTCCAGCCACCCAGCCAGGGCCCCTGGCTCAGGCAGAAGAGGTGTCCCAAAGTGGGTCCTCTCCAGGCCCTCCTGTAATGCCTGCAGACAGCGCTGTCGCCAGTCCCTGGGGGCCAGCTCCAGAGAGGTTGTGTACTCAGCGTCCACCTCTGCCACGCGCACAGCAGCCACCAGCAGGGCTGGGTCCTCCCGTGCCAGCTGCCCTGCGGCCCCTGCAGCCGCCTCCACAGCCTGGCCAAGAGCCTCAGCCAGAGGGCCCAGCCCCTCAAAGACCGGCAACTCCAGGCCCCCCAGAGGTGCCCACGTCTCCTCTTGCAGCTGCTCCAGCTCCCGAAGGCACACATATGCCTCCAAGAGCTGTTGGGCATCAATCAGGGTCCGTGTGTGAGCCACTGCAGCTGGCACTAAGCAGGGAGAAGATGAACCAGGCCTGAGTCTCAAACCTCCCACCTGTACAATGGGTACAGCAGGGGATGCTGAGGCCCTAGGGCTGGAGGGATGTGTAAAATGTTTAATAACCAGTACAGCAGAGCACTGACCAATCTGAAAGGACCCAGGGAAGGGCCTAGAGACCTGGTGGGCCAGGTGTAAATTTTTGAGCTGATGGAACAAGAGGAAGTCCGGGATCCTGGAGGCAAGACAGTGAGGAGCTGACAGGGCCATGTTAGTGGCTATTTACCCACCCTGTTAAGGAAGTATTTCAATAAATTAGCAACCAGGATGGTCAGAGCCACTTGACTGAGTCTCAGTCCTGATTCATACAATGCGTGCTTTAGAATCCCAGAATAAGCCAATTTGTATCCTGCTTCATATGCCATTTGAAGCCTGAGTTATTCTCTGGAAGGTCCCTGGTGTGTCCCTCCATGCAATCTCACACTAGTGCCCCAGCCCCTTGATCAGTGGTGGGTGTTTATTGACTAACGGTTGGGGGGCTGAGGCCCAAGGCCCCTGCACACTCACCTGCCCATAGCCGGGGCAGCAGCTGAGACAGGACCTGCAGTTGCTTGTGCTGTGCGACCTGTTCCCGCAGCGGTTTTAGGGTCTGTGTGGCCATTGCCATACCCTGAAGCAACGCACGGGCTTGGCCCAGGGCCTCACGGGCTCCTTGCACGGCCTCAAAAGCCTGGGCCAGCTGCCACACACCAGTCTTCACGCCCTCCAGGTAGGACTGCACCACCGACTATGGGAGGGAGGCAGCCAGTGAGGCCTGACCAGTCCTACAGCCCATCCCCAGCACTCCTTTCCCCCAACTGATGCCCACCTTGATGCGTGCTTCCAGGGAACAGGTACGCTGAACCTCACGGCTGCGGTACTGGCCCAGTCTGGCCAGCTGCTCCGGCCGGTAGAAGATACCCGAGGCCCATTTGAGTGCTGCTCCTCGGGCCAGCTGCTCCGCCCTCTCCTGCTCTGGCCACTCAGGCCCTGGGCAGGAAGAGCCTGGGCAGCCTTGTCAGTTGGGCAGGGCCTACAGGAAGTAGCCCAAACCTGCTCCCCTTCCTACTTCTCAGCCTGTCCCCTAGGGCAGTCCGATCCACTCCTCTTGCTGTCCTATAGAGCTCTGGCCAGACCTGGCAAGGAGGATCCAACCCCACCATTCCCATCTTTCTTGCCACCATCCCTCCCTTGGCCCACCCAGAAGGGCTCATACCGGGGGGAAGTGAGGGCTGCATTTCGTCCTTGGTTGCTGAGTCCATGGCAGTCCCTGGAGGAACTGAAAATGAGGTAGGAGTGGGGACAAGAGTCTGGGTTAGAGCAGGCAGAACGGATGCTCTGTGAGCTGCAGCCTCAGTCTAGGCCCCTCTGAGAAGGAGGAGGGGGGTTCTTGCCCAGCCCCCTCAGGAAATGAGAGGGAGGTGAGTGTGATGGGGAGACTGGGCTTCTCAGTTTTGCCCCTAAAGACCCAAGTGAGGCAGGATAGCCGCAGGCCTCTGCTGGCCCCAGCTCCTGCTCTGAATTGCGGAGGACAGTTTGGTATGGAACTTACCAGGCTTGACCAGGCATCCAGTTCTTTCTCGTTTGAAAACAGTCTTCGCCTTGAGGATGGCCGTCTCCCCCAGTCCTCAGGGCAGAGCTGGGTATTCTCTTCACTGGCTCACGAGGCCTGAGTGGTTCCAGCCCACACCTCAGCATGCAGCAGAATTCTTCTCCCCAAGGAAGCCTCTGTACGACCTCCCTGCCCAGGAGCACCCTCCTCTGTCCAAGGCTCCTCCTTCCCCAAGGCCAAATGCCCGGAAAGGAAGGAAGCTGAGTCTCTGGCCCTTTATTCCCAACAGGAAAGTGCATCTGCATTGCGGGATGGGGTGGGGAGGGCTGGGCGCCACTTCCTTGGGGGGAGGGGGTGGACTCCCTGTAATCCCTAAGTCCTGCCCAGCCCATCCAGGACCTCTTGGTGCTCAGGTCACAGACGTGAACTAGATGGCCCCAACTTGGGGTGGAGAACAGGGTGTGCAAATATGGGTGCAGACAGCATCACAGTAGGAAAACTGTGTTGATGGCTCCTCAGAGGAGGGTATGCACCTCTGCAGAGAAGTGAGAGGCCACAGGCTGTTGTAAGGAAGGTGTGTGGTGGGTGATGGTGAGAGAGGGGTAGAAGGGCTATGAAAGCTGTGTTTGTCTTGAGAGTTAAAGGGGGCCATGGGGAGGACCACCAGGTAGTAATAATAAAGTGGATGCTGGTTACCACCCAAATCCACCCTTCAGGACAACACCACTTGTTCCCCTAGCTGCCAGGAGTGTAGGTTGCAGAGGTGTCACAGCTGAGTGTCTCGCTCAAAGTTAGGGCACAAAGGCCTGGTAACCCTGCCTGGACATGGATCACCTTGGAGGGCCATCCCAGTTTCAGTGCTCCTAATAGGATGGCCTGAGTCCTCTGTTATAACTGTATCACAGCTAAATTCCCCCGTCTGTGCAATTTTGCATGTCTTACTCACTTACAAGTGTGGGGGGGGGAGGATCCTCAATAAACTTCCCTGCAGGCAGATTCCTGTCTCAAAGTCAGCTTCCCAGAGATCTTGGCCTAAAATAAATGATTATAAATAATGATGGTATCAAACATAACAACATGGTACTAGCCAACACATAATCCTTTCTACCTGTGAGAAACTGCTCTAAGTGCTTTACATATATGTACACATAGGTAAGCATGTTTGTGTTGGTGGGAAAATGGTTATAACTCCACGGTCTCTGAGCACTGCAGTGTGGAGACAGGAGGAAGATGAGGTTGGGATCAGGGAAGGAGAATGGGAACAGAGACAAGTGGGGAAGCTAGACGTAATTAGTAATCACTGTTTGGAAGGAAGTGAGGGACAGGAATAGGGTCAGTAAACCCAAGACACTGGGACAGCTTCTAGAAGCAGGTTTGGGGAAACACATTGGGTTCATCAGGCAGCGTGGTCTCCTCTTCTGAAATGGGGACAAGTTGGCCAGACCGGAAGGTTCTGATGGCTCTTCCTTCTCTACTGCCGGGGCTGTCCACCCACTTCCTCCACCTCCCCCTGTACCCTATCCTATCCCCGATCCACGGATTGTTTTCGTCCTCTTCGGCTGTTGGACATTTGCTGATGGTCCCCGAAGTTTTGCTGCCGTGTCCGCAAACAGGAATTGCGCCGGGTTCCCTGGGAGGGCGCGGAGCGGAAGCGGAAACAGCGACGCTGGCGCCGGCGGCCGGGTGGCCAGGAACGGAAGCGGAAGTGGCGGCGGTGCCGGCCTGGCCTGGCCTGGCTGAGGGGAGGCGGCGGGCGGGAGCGATGGCGGAGGCCGGGCCACAGGCGCCGCCGCCCCCGGGCACCCCAAGCCGGCACGAGAAGAGCTTGGGACTTCTCACCACCAAGTTCGTGTCGCTTCTACAGGAGGCCAAGGACGGCGTGCTTGACCTCAAGCTGGTGCGGCCTGGGCTAAGGGGCGACCGGGAGGATGGTGGACCAGGCAGGCCTGGACCTGTAGTGGGAACCCATGGGGCCGTCCAGCTGAGCCCTCAGAAAGCAAGCCGCCATGGGTGTGCTTTCTCACAGGAGGGAGGCCGGGAGCAGTTTCATTCATTCGGCCGAAGCCATTGGGCGTCAGCTATGTGCCAGGCTCTGGGGTGCAGTTGCTGGTCCTCGTGGCCCTCCTCGGCTGGTGTGGGAAGAAGAGCATCAGAACATCAGTTCAGGCTGTGCCGGCCTCTTCCTGCCTCGCGGTCCTGATCTGCTGTGGTGCCTGGGAGGAGGGTTGGAACTCAGGTTACCCCTTTTTCAGATCACTTCCAGACCAGGTTTCAAGGTAGCTGGGGGGACACCTGAGAGTGGGGCTGAGTATCCTGCTCTCTGTTCTGTCTGCCAGGCAGCTGACACCCTTGCTGTGCGCCAGAAGCGGCGGATTTACGACATTACCAACGTGCTGGAAGGTATCGGGCTGATCGAGAAAAAATCCAAGAATAGCATCCAGTGGAAGTGAGTGGGAGCACCTGGGAGGGCAATGGCATCTCTTACCCAGAAGTGTCAGGGGTGTGGGGAGGAGGACATAGGAGAGAGCAGGGGCCATGGGACCCAGAGTTCCTAGCATCTCCTCTCAGCCTCACTCCCTGGGCTCAGGGGTGTGGGGCCTGGCTGCAATACCCGGGAGATTGCGGACAAGCTGATTGAGCTCAAGGCTGAGATCGAGGAGCTGCAGCAGCGGGAGCAGGAACTGGACAAGCACAAGGTGTGGGTGCAGCAGAGCATCCGGAATGTCACAGAGGACGTGCAGAACAGCTGATATCCTCCTGGCGGTCCCTGCTCCCGGGGAGTGGGTGAGGGGCCCTCTAGTCCAGTTGGGTTTGCTCTGTGGTGCCCTAGACACTATCCCTCTTGGGAGGATGACCCTGCAGCTCCTGGCCAGGTCCCTGTCTTGGCCTCCCTCCTCAAACTCAAAGCCCTTCCCCAGCCAGTCTTGGCCTGTGATCCTTCTCCTTGTAGATGCCAGGCCCAGGCCTTTCTCTGAGAGCTTGTATGTCAGATCTCTGCTAAAGAGTTGGGTTTTCTCTGTGGTCTGCCATCTGTCACCATAGGCAGGGCATCAGCCGTTCTCCTTAACCCCCACACCTTGGCGTACGTGACTCATGAGGACATCTGCAGATGCTTTGCTGGTGAGCAGAGCCTGGGTAGGGGGTGATGGGGGTGGGGCTGGGCTGAGCCACAGCCCTGAGCAGTGGGCTCAGTGCCCAAGGAGAGTTTTGTCTCTTAAGAGGGTTCCTTGGGCTTGCCCAAAGAGGACCCAGGCAGGGTAAGTCCTGGGTTTGAGGGTCACTGGGACCTCATGGAGGCAAATCATACTGAACGGGTACAAGAATTCTGGGCTGGATCCCTGGGTCAGTCCCCAGTTGCACTGTTTCCTGGGTTTGGCTTCTCAGGCATGACAGAGGCATAAGGGGGACAGAATGTGTGTGTACGCTCTTGCATGCTTGTATCCAGAGAAGAGTGGTGCTCACTTGCAACCTGTAGTCAGTTGCATTATAGATATAGAAACTGTTCCTTCTCCATTTTGCATCCTCTAGACTGGTTTGGGGAAGGAACACTGGCCTTGGCCTGAACATTTGCTCCTAGGGAGCAGCCCCTTCAATCAAGAAGTGAGATGCCCGTGGCCAGCAATCCTTCAGTCCACATGTTTGAAGCCAGATTTTCTGGTTACTGACCCTTGGGCTCTTGGGAGGAGAAAAGCTTTAGTTTCTGCCCCAGCCATTGTTGGGGTTGGGTGAGGTTTACTGTCCTAAGAGACCATGATTTCCTTACTTGCTCAAAGGGATAGGCACCCCCATTCTCAGATTAGATTGAGCCCATGGGCCCTGACCCATCCTTGTCATTCTAGGAGATACCCTCCTGGCCATCCGGGCCCCGTCGGGCACCAGCCTTGAGGTGCCCATCCCAGAGGTGGGTGCTCAGCCCCGGCAGGCGGGGTTGATTGAGGGCGGGTGCTGGCTGTGGAGCCTGATAAGTCCCGGGTGGGGCAGGTAGGGGGAGGCCTGGGTTTGGGGGTTATCTAGAAGAACGGGCAGCCTAGGGTGGGAGAGGACACTGTGGCCCTGGCCCAGGGTCAGGCCAGAGCCAGGCCTGCTTCTAATTCCTCCTGTCCCCCATCCCCCACCTCCAGGGCCTCAATGGACAGAAGAAGTACCAGATTCACCTGAAGAGTGTGAGTGGCCCCATCGAGGTGCTGCTGGTGAACAAGGAGGCATGGAGCTCACCACCAGTGGCGGTGCCTGTGCCACCACCTGAAGATCTGCTCCACAGCCCACCTGCTGTCTCTACCCCTCCACCTCTGCCCAAGCCTACCCTGGCCCAGCCCCAGGACACCTCACGCCCGAGCAGTCCCCACCTGACCGCCCCCGCCCCTGTCTCTGGCATCACTGAAACCCAGGGGGTGCCCGGTCCAGCAACGGAGATTACAGGTGAGGTGTAACAGGCAGTAGTGATGGTGTGATTTCTGGGGCCCAAAAGGCAATGCCTCTGTGTTGTGGAATGTGTGCTCAGAGTTAGAAGAGACCTTGTGAGGGTTGTCCTTCTCCTGGCCTCCAACTGGCCTCCCCTTGCTATGGTTGTGAATGAGCCCTTTTTAATAGAGAAGCTCTGATTGTGTGAAGGAGTATTAGTGGAGATAGTTTTCCCCGGGTCAACCTCTGTCTCACTGCCCCTGGCAGCCCCTCTTGAAGTGTGGCCACAGGAGCCATGTCATCCTTGAGTCTCCCTCCTGCAGGCCTCATGCCCCTGTCTCCTTCGGGGGCTTATTTCTAGGTTACCTCTGCGGGGGTGAGGGGGATAGGGGATGGGGGAGTGGCAGTGCCTCTCTCTCCTTGGGCCTGGGAACCGGGGCTCTTGTCATCCCGACTATGGGCTCTAGCACAAAGCTTCGGTATCCTACTTCCTGCTCCCAAGTGACTGGGTTCAGGGGATGTGGTTGCAGTGAGTGGCGGCCCTGGACCAGACAGCAAGGACGGTGGTGATCTCGGCTCCCTTTCTCCGGGCTTGGCAGCCCTGGACACCCGGCCACTGCAGTCTTCTGCCCTGCTGGACAGCAGCAGCAGCAGCAGCAGCAGCAACAGCAGCTCATCCGGACTCAACCCTTCTACCTCCTTTGAGCCCATCAAGACAGACCCCACAGGAGGTGAGTGCACATCCCCTGAGTGTCAGGGAGAACCCAGCTGTAGACGCTCCTAGGTCAGAAACAGAGCTGGGGCTGGAACCCAGCTCGCCTGTCTCAGCCAGAGCTGGCCAGCCTGATGGCCAGCCCCCCGCATCCACTTTTGCCTCGACCCCAGGCTCTGCCAGCCTGAGTGAGGAGCCTGGCTGCCATCTCGGCACCGGTGCCCTTTGCTCTCCTTCCTGAGTACCTAGAACTCCTGAGCCCCTCTCAAGCCTTGCCTGCCCCCCCTTGCACTCAGGGGTCAGGAAGACATAACTGCCATTCTGGGGAAGGGGCTGTGGTACGGCCCTCAGGCTCCAAAGGTGGGGGCAGTGCCTTCTCAGGGGAGGTGACATCATCTGCCTGGAGTCTTCTTTCCATCCTGCAATTTGGGTATTTGCTTCTTCCAGGACTCATTCTCCTTGGCCCACAAGCACCGCTCAGTCTCTTCTCGCTAAGTGACTCTTTGTCTTCTGTGTTCCCTCTGTCACGTTCACCGTGTCGTCTCTGTCTGGCCTCCTTGGGCAGGTCTTCCCTACTCCATTCCATGTCTTGGTCTCCTCGTCATCCTCCAGGTTGCAGCATTCAGGACCCTTGTACCCCCCACCCCATGGGACACCAGTGCTGCTCTGAAGAAGTGGCCTTGCCCTGACTGCTGGTTCCAGCAGGTTTCTGGGCTGATTCGCTCCTGTGCTCTCTTACTCCATGGTGTTGCTTTCCAGCTTCTTTGGCATTTATGGTGCCAACTTTGGCTGTTCTCTCTCATAAGCTTCTTCTGACCTCTCCCTTGCATGCCTTTCTAAATGTCGTGTTTCCTAGGTCTCTGTCCATTGCACACCTGTGGGGGGCACGCATTCTGGGTAGATGAATCCCCGGCCTCCGGCTTGCCTAGGTCTTTGCTGAACTCCACACCTGTGTCCATGTGCCTTCCTCTGCACATCTGATGGGCACTTCATTCCTGTATCCTTAACTGAAGCTGATTTGCTGTCTCTGTGCATACCCTCCTATTGGCCCTGGTCCCCTAGGCCTGACACCTGCATGTCACTCCAGTTCCATCACCTCGCTTCTCCTGCTCTCCACTTCACATTAACTGAGTTTTGTCTCAGACATCTCCCATTACTGGCTTCCTGTATCCTCAACACTCAGGATCACTGCCGGCTACCTCTACCCGAAATTCTTCAGCATCCTCCTCTTTACCCTGACTGATAGGGATCTGTCTGAAATACAGGTTGAGTGTGGTATTTTTGTGTTTACTGAGTATCTTATCGGCTTTTTAAGGCCTGCTGGATAAAACTAGAGCCCCTGCACTTGGCATAGGTGATCCGCGTGTGCCAGCACCCTTCTCCAGTTTCGTTTTCCTCTGCTTCCCGTGTGCCTTCTCCCAGTCAGACCTTTGTAGCAGACTTGTTACCCTGTAGCACCAGCTCCTGTTAAGTGTCTGCCTGCTCCTCTGCCAAGTGACCTGGCCCAGGGTGTGGTCTCTGAGCCTGGCATGGAGCAGGTGCTCAGCAAGAGCAGGGATGAGTGGGGCATCTGCCATCAGATAGGGCATACCTACTGAGCCCGTAGAGGGGGTCTGCTGCCCTTCTGCAGCACTTCTGAGTTAGAAGGGCTGTATCAGTCACTTACGATGGCCTTTAGTACCCTGGGCTCAGCACTAAGGATCTCACATCTAGCAGGGGAGACTGACAATGCCAGCTTGGCCTGGGGCAGGGTCTCCATCTCCTCAGCTAGGTGGAGCCCCAAGACAGGTGGTATAACATCTGAGGAAGGTGGAGGCCAGAGTGGGACCAGACTGGATCTCTGTGCCCTTGAGCATGGCTTTCTTGTCTTTCAGTTCTGGAACTCCCCAAAGAGCTGTCAGAAATCTTTGATCCCACACGAGGTAGGTCTGCGTCCTTCATGGGGTAAGGGCACAGCTCATTGGGTCTTATGGTGGTTTCTTGCACTTCTGAGGACCTATGATTGTGCTTGGTACCTGAGCAAAGAGTAAAGTCTTGATGGGTGGCTAGGGGGGATCCCCTTCATGGGCTTTGGTGGGTGGAGAGCCAGGAGCCAAAATGTAACTGAGCTCTCCCTCCCTCCCCAGAATGCATGAGCTCAGAGCTGCTGGAGGAGCTGATGTCCTCAGAAGGTGGGTGGCCCAGGAAGGTGGGGGTGGGGGTGGGCAGGGGGTTGGGCAACTGCTGGAGGAGGGGGGGCTTGGCCCAGAGCCTCAGCCTGGTGCTCTCTGCAGTGTTTGCCCCCCTCCTCCGCCTTTCACCACCCCCTGGAGACCACGATTACATCTACAACCTGGACGAGAGTGAAGGTGTCTGTGACCTCTTCGATGTGCCTGTTCTCAACCTTTGACTGACAGGGACATTCCCTGTGTGGCTGGGACACAGACTGTGTGATCTGGGGGCTGCCTGAGGACCTCCCCCACTCTAGCCCTACACAGCTTGAGAGCCACAGATTCCTGGCTTCCTCAGCCTTCCCTCACTGCAGTTCTGACCACAACTCCCACTCCTGCACGAGCACCTCTACCGTGCTAGGAACGCAGGAGAAAGGGGCTCAGCCCCCTTCACCATGGAGCCAGAGTGTGTGCCTCTCCTTTTCCGGGGCTTTCCCCCACCTCCTGCCCTCTCCGAGCCCTCTCAGAGCTCAGGCTCGGCTGCCACTCAGTGGCACAGAACTGAAGACCTGCCATCATCTGCATAGGGCACCTTGTCCAGCCCCACTGCCCTGTTGCAGCCAATGCCTCCCACTCTGAGGAGCGAAGCCTGGGGTGGAGCCAGGCGCCTACCAGCATCACCCCTAGCCTCCTTCACTTCTCCCCGCCCCTGACCCTGCAGCTCCTCTTGGACATCTCCCGTATACCCCCCATCTGCTGGGCCCTTAGCCCGAGTACCTATAGGAGGTAGGGGGTGGGGGTGGGGCTGCTAACAGGAAGGAACAGAGAGGTCTTTAGCTAGAAATCTGGGCGGGTGAGCCCCTAAGGATTGGCCCAATCTCCTGCTGCCCTGTAGGCACACCCCCCCCACCCCGTTTATTCATTTACCCTCATTTAGAGCCATTTGCAGAGATTTAGAAAGATTTGCAGTAACGAATGGATTCCTATATAAAGATTATTTTTATACTTTTTGCAGCAAAAGGAAATTGTAATATTTGTACAGTATCCAAGTGAATAAAGACCATGCCTAAGGCTATCTCTGATCTGGTTCTTTCAGGCCCTTCCCTGGAATTCTGGATTGGTGGTGGGACCGGGCGGGTTACCATTCTCGGAAAGGGAGGTGTGGCTGCTCTAGCATCCCGCCCTCCCCACCCCCACCTGGCTCACCTTGGGGCGGGGCGGAGCCGCTGGGGTGGGGCGGGGCAGGGCAGGAGCCTACCCCGGGGACTCCAACCCGGAACTAGTCTCAGCTCCCTTGGGAAGGCCGCGGCCCTCTGGCCAGCAGCGGGAACCTGACCCGTCAGTGCGGGCCGTGGCCCGCGTCAGTCCAGGCCTTGAACAGAGGGACGTCCTCGTTCTCGGAGGCACCAGAGCAGGCGCGCCCTTGGCCGGAGCTTGGACGGTCTGGAAACTACAGGCGCCCCTGCCCTGGCTGGACCATGGCGCCCCCGCGGAACGTGGTGAAGATTGCGGTCCAGATGCCTGACGCCATCCCGCAGCTCATCCAGCTGGACCAGGTCACTAGGCTTGTCTGGCCTCCATTCACTCCACTACCCACTTCCGGGTCGCCCCCTTCCCCTCGGAACCCCCAGGCTCCTCCCCAACTCCTCCCCACACCTGCCCCATGAGTGACTTCTCCACTTGCAGGCAAAGCCACTGGCCGCTGTACTGAAGGAGGTGTGCGACGCGTGAGTGCAGGCTAGCCAGGCTGGGGAGGGGGATGGGGGGGAATGGGAGGGCAGGAGGGAGGGGCGCCCTCTACCTGTCTCACTGAGCCTCCGCTCCTCGCAGGTGGAGCCTGGTTCACGCGGAAAGCTATGCCCTGCAGTTTGCTGATGGGCATAGGAGATATATCACTGAGAACGTAAGTCTCTGCCTCCTCCCCCTCCCCCCGACCCGCCAGGCCCATATCCCAGTGTGCGACACCCCCCACTTCTAAGCCACCTGATCTTGATTCCTCAAACTCATCCCGCTGTCTGGAATGTGATCTTTCTTTTTTCCTGACTCCCAAACCCTCCCTCACCAACAACCCGGATTAACCGATCCTCAGAGCCCTTCTTGACTTCTCTTCCTGTCTCTCCATCTTCTCCAGAACCGAACAGAGATCAAGAACGGCAGCATCCTGTGCCTCAGCACTGCCCCAGTAATGCCCTTCCTGACCCCGCCCTCATCCCCTGCCCTTTTTCAATCCCTCTTTGCCTTCCACCGTCCTCTCTGCCCACATGAGGACTCTGGACCCCAGCTCCGCAGTGCCCCACCTAGTGGACATCTGAGTCTCACACCTCTAGTTCTTACTCCTTAACTTCACCCAGCCTCCTCACCTCTCCCACCCCTGCCCAGGACCTTGAGGCTGAGCGGCTGTTGGGTGGGCTGCAGAGTGGGAGTCGTGAAAGGCGCCGGGAAACTCTGCAGCACCTCGTTTCACTGGCCCCAGACGTGACCTTTGCCCAGGAGGTCATCAGCCGCGATGGGCTTCAGAAACTAGGCACCATCATTGAGGATGGGGATGAGTGAGCACAAGACTGCGGTTTGTGGGGGACATGGTGGGGCTGGGGCCCTGGTCTGGCCCCACTCAGCCCCACATGTCCTCCCAGCTTAGGGGAGGTGCTGACCCTCGCACTGAGGGCCTTCTTGGAGCTCATGGAACATGGCATGGTGTCCTGGGAGACTCTGAGCATCCCCTTTGTTAGGAAGGTGGGTTGGCTTTTCTGGGGCGGCAGGTAGGGGGAGTGGAGTGGTGTCAGGATCTGGCCTTCCCTGGCGGGGAAGTGGTAGCAAGCCCCTACCCCTGTCGCAGGTGGTATGCTACGTGAACATGAACCTGATGGATGCATGGGTGCAGCCCCTGGCCCTCAGGCTGCTAGAGAGTGTGACCTTGAGCAGCCCTGCCCTGGGCCAGCTGGTCAAGAGTGAGGTGCCACTGGATAGGCTGCTGGTGCACCTACAGGTGTA
This sequence comes from Ursus arctos, assembly GCF_023065955.2. Taxonomy (NCBI): domain Eukaryota; kingdom Metazoa; phylum Chordata; class Mammalia; order Carnivora; family Ursidae; genus Ursus; species Ursus arctos. The sequence goes on from NW_026622863.1 coordinate 22,339,804, forward strand.
AGTGTGGGTGGCTGGGGGTGGAATACAGATGAGGGGCATGGATCCAGACCCCAGATAGCCCGCTGAGCCCTCCTCTTCTTGCCCCAGGATGAACCAGCAGCTCCAAACCAAGGCTATGGCATTGCTGACAGCCTTGCTACAGGGGGCCAGCCCTACTGAACGTAAGGTGAGTGTCCCATCTGGCTGGATGGGGGCGGGGGGTAGGAGCTGGTGGGCACTGTGCTTCAACCCGGGACTGCGGGATGGCTGCTCACGGTGGGGCTAAATCATCTAAGCCCCCTTCCCACTTACCTCAGCACATGCTTGACTACTTGTGGCAGAGAAACCTTCGCCAGTTCATCTATAAGGTAGGAAGGACTGGGCTAGGCAGACCCCTCCCCACTTTTCCTCCCCCAGCAAGCCTGCGCTCACCACGCACTGGCTGTTCTCCAGAACATCATCCACAGCGCAGCGCCACTGGGTGACGAGATGGCGCACCATTTGTATGTACTGCAGGCCCTTACATTGGGGCTGCTGGAGCCACGCATGAGGACGCCCCTGGACCCCTACAGCCAGGTGGGTGCCTTTGGGGTACACGGGCTGGGGAAGCTGGAGCATGGCCTCGAATCTGTGATCCTGATGCCCCCAACCCAACAACGACCCCAGGAGCAGCGGGAGCAGCTGCAGGCCCTGCGCCAGGCTGCCTTCGAGTCGGAGGGGGAGTCTCTGGGCACTGGACTGAGTGCCGACCGTCGCCGTTCCCTGTGTGCCCGCGAGTTCCGAAAGCTGGGCTTTTCCGTGAGTGACCCCTCCCTAACTCCCCACCCCTGCCTCAGCACAGAGCTGCTGTGGTTCCAGAGGCCTGGGGCCCTCACTGAGCTGCCTGTCCCACTTCCCCCAGAACAGCAACCCCGCGCAGGATCTCGAGCGCGTGCCCCCTGGCCTGCTGGCCCTGGACAACATGCTCTACTTCTCCAGACACGCACCCAGTGCCTACAGCCGGGTCAGTAATAGGGTGGGTGGGATATGGCAGGGTCCCTGTGGCCTTAGCTGTGCTCCCCACCCCATTCTCTTTTTCTACCTCCCCCCCCCACCCCAGTTTGTGTTGGAGAACAGCAGCCGTGAGGACAAGCACGAGTGCCCCTTTGCCCGGAGCAGCATCCAGCTGACAGTGCTGCTGTGCGAGCTGCTCCGCGTCGGGGAGCCCTGTGAGTGGGACGGGGCACAGCGTGTCCGGGAACGGGGGACGGAAGGGCAGAGAGGGCCAGGGGCTGCACACATGTTCTCCCTGAGCCCCTCCTGCCCCCCTGCTCCAGGCTCCGAAACAGCCCAGGACTTTTCGCCCATGTTCTTCGGCCAAGACCAGAGTTTCCATGAGCTCTTCTGTGTGAGCATCCAGCTGCTGAATAAGACCTGGAAGGAGATGCGGGCCACCCAGGAGGACTTTGACAAGGTGGGTGGGCTGGAAGCGAGGAGACCCGAGCCAGGGCAGTGGCTGTTCCGAGTAGGGGTCCAGAGCGCAGCCCTGAGCGGAACTTGGTGGCTCCAGGTCATGCAGGTGGTGCGGGAGCAGCTGGCCCGTACGCTGGCCCTGAAGCCCAGCTCCCTGGAGCTTTTCCGAACCAAGGTGAATGCGCTCCCCTATGGGGAGGTGCTGCGGCTGAGGCAGACGGAGCGGCTGCATCAGGAGGGCACGCTGGCCCCTCCCATACTGTGAGTTGGTGGGAGTGGGTCCTAGTCCTGGCCCCACCTGCCCCGGTGCCCCGTGGGCCTTGCTGCAGGTCAGTCCCAGTCAGCAAGCCTTCCCCTCGCCCCCCGCCCCAGGGAGCTACGGGAGAAGCTGAAGCCAGAACTCATGGGCCTGATCCGCCAGCAGCGTTTGCTCCGCCTCTGCGAGGGGACACTCTTCCGCAAAATCAGCAGCCGGAGGCGCCAGGGTGGTTGAGTGGGCAGGGGGGTGGCAGAGAGCGGCTGGTTTGGGGTCAGGGCCCCTCTAGTCACTCTTTCCCTCTTCCCTTTCTGCTCACAGACAAGCTATGGTTCTGCTGCCTGTCCCCAAACCACAAGGTGTTGCAGTATGGGGACGTGGAGGAGGGCGCCAGCCCACCCACCCTGGAGAGCCTGCCTGAGCAGCGTAAGGAGGACGGGGCGGGGGTCCGGATCAGCCACCTGCCCTCCCCAGTGCACCCCCTGTCCGGGGACCGCGTGGGTGGTCAGCCCAGCCTTCTTCCTGCAGTCCCTGTGGCTGATATCAAGGCACTGCTAACAGGCAAAGACTGCCCCCATGTCCGGGAGAAGGGCTCAGGGAAGCAGAACAAGGTGAGGGCAGTGGAGGCCGAGGCTCCTTCCCGCCCGTACCTGCCCTGTTCCCCACTCAGTGCTCTCCACTCCCTGCCTTCCCCAGGATCTCTATGAGTTAGCCTTCTCCGTCAGCTATGACCACGGGGAGGCGGAGGCGTACCTCAATTTCATCGCCCCATCCAAACGGGAGGTGAGTGTCTGGGCTGGGCTGAGCCAAGTTGGGCAGGCAGGCCAGGGAAGAGATGGGCAGGCCCTCACGGAGCTGGCCCCGTCCCCAGTTCCACCTGTGGACAGATGGGCTGAGTGCCCTGCTAGGAAGTCCCATGGGCAGTGAGCAGACTCGGCTGGACCTGGAACAGCTGCTAACGATGGAGACCAAGCTGCGGCTGTTGGAGCTGGAGAATGTGCCCATTCCCGAGCAGCCACCGCCCATCCCCCCGCCCCCCACCAACTTCAACTTCTGCTATGACTGCAGTATTGCTGAACCTTGACAGTGAGGTTGGCCATGGGCCTCAGCTGCTGGCATTCGTGACCGTGAAGGGTGGAGGGTGGAAAAGCCCAGACACCCTGACCCGCAGAGGCTGCAGCAGAAATAAAGTCTGCTTGACTCTTGGGTGTGTGTTGAGCCAGTTCTGAAACTGTGGGCCAAGCCTGCCTTTAAATTTAGCTGGCAAATGAGATGGGGCATCAGGCCAAGGTCACTGCTTGGGGCCACAAACCTGGGTGGTTTCAGTTGAGGGGCTGGAGACAAGGTGACCCTATTGTCCTTCCACAGGAATGAGTCCTCAGCGTTCCTCAGTGCTGGGCCTGCAGAGAGGGATGGCATGTGGTCTGGGTACCAGCCCGTTGAGGGATAAGTGGCAGGGCAGGAGGTATTGCCCTAAGTGGATGCCTTCCTGGGTCGCGTTAACAGGGGCCTGATTTCCAGAAGGTTCCTGGCAGTCTGAACTCAGTCTTCTGTCCTGCTTGGCCCTGCCTGGTGTCATTTTCAAGACTTGGAGGCCCTCTGGTGAGAGGCCTGAAGGGACAGATGTGAAGCTCGGTCTGTTTTGTGCTGAATGGCAAACTCAGCTGGTGGGAGGATAGGGCTGATGCTGATAAGAGGGAATTCAATGCTGGAAGCTGGGCATTCTGATTCAGATCTACTGCGGGGAACATGGGTGTGGTAGGGCCCACAGGCAAGACCCTTGGGGGCGGAAGTGGCTAGGGGTATTGGGCCTAGCTGGAGGTCAGTTTCAGAAGCTAGCATACCAATCCACAGGCCCCATAGGGCAGGCTGAAAGCTGCCACCTCTCTCTGACGTCCTCCATGCCTCTCACTACTTCTCTTGCTGAACACCTTCACACATACCTTTTTAAACAGTGTTAACCATCAACATGTTGCCTTGAAAACTGATGAAATGGCCTCTCCTTTGGAGAATGTGCTGGGGGAGCACCTGCTTCTGACTCAGGCTTCCGGGGCCCCACATGCCCACTCCTATATTCAGAGGCTTCCCACCACACTCGGAATAGTTCAAGTTCAACTTGCTATTGAGTTCGAGATAGCAGTCAGGAGCGGGGATCCCAGACCCAGTTAGCACTTCTAATACCATCAGTTCTTCCTCCCCAGTGTCTCCACTCCCTTGTCCAGGTCACCACCAACACCTTGGCAAGAATCTCGTGACTTCCTGCCTCCTGTCTTGCCCCTCCAGTCCTTAATACCCCAAGTGCTTTTTCCAAACATGAAGCTGATCTGATTACACACTCACGTGCACACTACCCCCATCCTGTATTTTTCAGTGTCTCTCTCGTCGTCCATGGGACAATGGTCACAGTTACCCGCCTGAGCTGTAGAGCTAGATGGGTTGCAGACATGTTGTGGTTTAGGATGTCTAACAAAAGGCCTGTGGCTTACAGAGTTCTCTGTGCTTGATCCAAGCTGGCATCCTCCCTGCAGCCCAGGGCCCCCGCCCTGTCCTCCCTAGCACCAGCTCGGGCCTGCCATGTGTACCTCCCCAGTCCTTTCTCATTGCCCTCTTCCTTCCCTTCTCCTTTGTCACTGCCTTGAGTCTTTCCTTGATCTCCTGGGCTCTGTTCGGCTCTGTTTGTTGCTCCCTTAGGCTCCCAGTTCCAGCTGCTTGTTTCTTCATGCACGCCCTGCAAGCTGGACTGTCCTTGTCTGTTGGCTAATTTGCCTCCCCGCCTGACCTGGGGACTGGAAGAGCTTTGGCACCCCTGAACCCCACACAAAGTGCAGTGCCTGCGGGCACTCGGGCAGCCATACTAGCTGCTCCTAGAACTGGTGGACAGATGGACAGAGAGGTGGACAGATAGTTTCTCAGAGTTGCTGTTAAGAAGTCACTGGCACTGTTCAGGAGGTTGGACTAGGGGGCTTCTAATGACCCTGCCCAGAGATACTGTCCTCTTCCTTTTTTCTCCCTGAAGACAGCCTCACTGCATCCTTAATCAGTGTGCCCCTAGGGCCTGGCTGGGATGTGCCTTTGCTGCAGGATGTGCTTGGAGGCTCAGGCAGGGAGAGGCTGCCAGGCTTCTAGTCTCCCACCATACTGGGGAGGAAGTTAGGGACTTGCTGGGGGCACCTGTGGGGCTTTGGGTCAGGTGTAAGGAAGAAATTGTCTATGTGCCTCTGGTGTTTTGTCCACATTGTGGACAAGCCTGGGCTAGGCTGGGCTGCTTCAACTGAGGTGTGTGGGGGAGGGGGCCCTTTAGTCTGAGGACTTCAGACAAGGAGGTAAGATCTGGAATTTTTAATTTTGTTTGGGTTTACAACAAAGTCTGCGGCTTGGCTGCTAAAGGGCTGGGAGAGCTCCTTACAGGGGACAAGGTGAGCCACAGGCCTTACGTGTGAGAAGTGGACAGGGCAAGAGGCGCACAGTCCGCTCCTCTGCACACCGGCTGCATCCCACCTGTGGGCCTGGCCTCCAGACCCAGGCCTGGCCAGGACAGCAGGAGCTGGTGTTTCCAGAGCCTGTGGCAATGACATGTAGCTGGGAAAGACTCCTGCTGGGCTCTAGGGCAGACTGGGGCAGGAAGCCACCTGGGCTGCCCTGGATTAGCCCTACCCCCAGTCCTAGAAAAAGGGGTTTATAGCTGGGGAAGGGGCTTTGGGGTGTGTGGCAGAGGCGGGCAGAAGGCACTGAGTCAAACCAGGTCAAGAGGCCAGGGCCGGGGACTCGGGGGGCAATGGAGGCTGGGGCACACGGTTGGTTACTGACCTGGCCCTAGAGCGTTAAGGTCAAGTCAGCCCCGCCCACGAAGCGGGACTGGATGCAGGTCACCTGGGGCAGTTGGGCTTGGAAGTGCCTGACGGCAGCCATGCTGATACGAGGGCACATGGCCACATCCAACATCCGGAGCTGCTTGCACGCCTGCCCGATGGTATCCAGAGTTCTGTGGGGAGATCTCCGATGACCGCGAGCTGGCATGGGGACCCAGCCCAGCCCCTGTGCCGTGGCGTCATCGGACAACTCACTGCTCTGTGAGCTGGCCGCAGCTGGCCAGGTTGAGGTGCTGCAGCCTGGGCCAGGAGCTGGCTGCCTGGGCCCAGCCCTCGTCGCTGAGGAGGCTGCAGTGACTCAGCACCAAGTGCTCCAGGCTGGGGCAGCCCCTGGCCACGGCCACCAAGCCCTTGTCTGTGAGTGCTGGCAACAAGCTCAGTGACAGCTGCCTCAGCTCGGGGAACTGGAGCACCTGCAAGGATGAGGGTGAGGAGTGTGTGTGGGCGGGAGGTAAAGGATGGCTCTGGAGCCCAGGGCCCTTCCAGGCTCTCCCACCCCCAGCCAGGGGAATGGCAGTAAGTAGCAGAAGCCAAAGAGAACGTTTTCCAAGCAAAAAGTGGGTTGACCTGGGCCTGGCTGTGGTGCCAGGATCCTCAGCCTATCCACACTCCCAGCCCCACACCTTGGTCAAACTGGCATCAGTTAGTTTGCTGCAGGCTGTGAGGTCCAACTCCTTCAGGGCCCGCAGCATGAGCAGGGAAGGGCCCTGTGGCTGGGGAGAAGGGTCCTTGGGGCCCGAGTCCCGATGCTCCAGCTCTTGATGTAGCTGTGGGAAGAAGCTCCTGCTTCTCAGTTTCCTCCTGAGTTTGGCCCTCAAATGCTCCTAGAGAGAGACACTTAGGAGGGGCAGGAGGGCAGCTGAGCCCAAGGACCACCCCCCTTCTATGACCTGTACCTGTGGCCCTTGCGTAGGCTCCTCAGTTGGTTCCCCCAGCCCCAGAAGCCCCCAGTCTTGGAGCTCCTTGCACCAGGCCAGACGCAGGACTGAGAGGTGGGTTAGGAAGGTGCAGATGGCCTGCAGGGTCCTGTTGGTGAGGGCCACACAGGAGGATAAGTCTAGCACCCTGAGGCTCAGGCCCAGCACTGGGATCAGGGAGAACACTGAGGCATCCTAGGAGGGAAGTGGAGAAGGGAGAGAGTAATGGGCAGGTGGCTTGTGCAGGGGTCCCTAAGAAGGTTCTGCAAAGGTTCCAGCCCCACAGGTGACCGGGAGCTACCAGATGGTCCGTGGAGGGAAGCAACAATGTCCCTGGTCTGGAAAAAGGTAGGGGTGGGACACCAGGAGGAGTTTGCTGAAGGAGCAAGGCCTAGATTGACTGCAGTGGGAGGATGCAGGTGCAAGTTTCTAAAGTATCTGTCCTGCCTGTGCTCCCAGACCCTGCTGAAGTTGTGGGCGGAGGCAGCCCTCTGACCACAGCTTATTGGATCATCAGTGGACATCTGACCCTAGCTGAGCCAATCAGGTATGCTCCCTCTAGAATTTGAAAAAGAACTGGGAAGTCACTGTGGGGGTAGGGCTGCCACCTGCCAGGAGCAGGAGCTAAGGGCAGAATAGAGGAAGCTGGTTTATAAAGAGGTTTGTAAGAGACATTAGAATAAGGGGCCCCAGGGAAAGCAGCTAAGAGACACATGGTGCTAACGGGAAGATGAAGTGGAGAAGGGCAAGGGAAGCGCTTGTGGAGGAAAGACCAAGAGACGGTTTTCAGGTTGGGAATGCTCTGGGCACACTGAGAGGCTGAAGGAATAACCCACTAGAGGGAGAGACTGACATTGCCAAGTGAGGGAAGCCACTCAGAGGAACAGGGCTGAGCCCTACTGAAGGGACTAGCTGCAGCCAAGAAATGACCATGACTCCAATTACCTCTGTCAGACCTTGTCGAGTAACCTCCTTGTGTAACCTCAGTATCCATTCCCTGTAGAACCCCCTCTCTCATCTTCCCTGCCTCCGGAACACCCGCCATCAGTGTCCCTACCCAGACGACAGGGGTCACTAAGCACTTGGTATGTGAGGCGTGCGCCAGCTTGTGGGCTGGGCTGGCCTGGTCCCTTGGACCTCCTCTATCTGGGTCCACAGGAGGGGCTGAGGGGAGGAGTGCTGCCAGGAGCACTGTCTTTCCAGGCTCCTTTCCCCTTGTGTCCTAAGCTCACTTCTCAACTGCTGTTCCTTGGACATCGACCTTGGGCAGGTCCTCTCGGCTGCCACAGGGGCAGCTCCCCCAGCCCCAGCCCCAGCCCTGGAGAGGAAGGAAGGGGATGGTGTGCTCACCTGGAGTGAGGAGCAGTAGGCCAGGCTGAGGGAGGCCAGTGGGGCTGGAGCTCTGTGTCCCGAACCCAGGGCCTGGACCAGGCCCCGCCCACTCACCAGGCAGCACTCTGCCAGGTCCAGGCTGTGCAGCTCCCGCAGGCCCCCCAGGGCTGTGCATCCTGCGTCCGTCAGCCGCTGCAGCTTCCTCAGGCGGAGGCGCTGCAGGTGCCCCAGGTCCCGGCTGATGGCCAGGAGTGCCCCATCGGCCAGGTCTGAGCAGCCGCTGAGGTCCAGGGAGGTCAGGCCTGATTGCAGACGGCAAAGGGTGGCCACAGCCTCCGTGGAGAGGTCCTGGCATCCGTGCAGGCTCAGCTCCTTCAGCTGCAGCCCGACCACCTGCCCCAGGGCCTTCAAGGCCTCAGGGAGCAAGCCAGTGCCACTCAGGTCCAGCGCACGCAGCCTACCAGCCCTTTGCTTCACGAATCGCAGCAGGTTGTGGAAGGAGAGCTGGGAGGGGGAGGAGTCTGGGGGGCCAAGGGAGCCCCGGGCTGGGCCTAGTTCAAAAGTGAGGTGACAGTAGGCCAAGGAGAGGCGCTCCAGGTTGGGGGCACAGCTGCTGAGCCGGTTGAAACTGAGGTCGGTCAGGTCCCGCAGGCCAGCCAAGTTGAGCTCACAGAGGCCACGCAACACCTGCCGGACCCGCTGTGCTGTCTCGGGCTGAGCTAGCAGCGTGCCCGATGTGAAGAGGCTGTTGCAGCCACTGAGGTCAAGGATACGCAGGGCTGGGCAGCCCAGGAGCAAGGCCACAAAGGAGGCCTCTGTGGGGCTGCCCCCACTGAGGCACAAGCTCTGCAGGTTCGGGCCCAAGTGATAGGCAACAGACTCCAACACCTGGTGCGAAGCTGGCGAGTCATCCAGGTTGGTCAGGCCGATGCTGGTGATGCCCCTGAGGCCCAGGCTCTTGATGGCCGGGAGGGAGGCAGAGGACACAGGGATGTTGTACTGCACATTTGTCTAAGGGGCAGCAGCAGGACTGGGGTTAGCCCTCTGGCTTCAGAGGGAGTTGGCCATCAGGTCTGGCGGCCAGTCACTGGCAGGTCAGGGAAGGGCCCTGTCACAATGTGGACCCACTGTGGTGTGCGGTGTCATTTGTGGTTGAGGGGGTGCTAGTGGGAGGTGGGAAGACAAGTCACTCTGGGGCTTAAAGGGGATGACTGTGAGGAGAGGACAGGAAGGTTAGCCACGGATGGGACTGGATGCCTATGGAGGGGTGGAGACAGGGTGGGGAGCTCGCGTGCTGGGCACAGGGGGCTAGGGTGGCTTGGAGGAGAGCCAGTGAAGCTCCCAGGGGGCAGAAGGACTAAGTATGCTGGATCCCAAACTTAGGGACTTTCAGAAGGTGGCCCTGAGACCCACGGACTCAGCTCTACTCCAGGGAGTCAGAGATCAGCATTAGCTAAGCAACCTGCCTCCCCCACCTTTTCAAGAGAATATATATAGCCCTCAGAACAGCTGAAGGCAGTAAGAAGCAAAGCAGTGTCACTCACCACCAGCATGGGTGGCCCAGGTGCCAGAGATCTAGGGCAGGCAGAGAGGCCTAGGTCCCCTGGCGGCCTCAGTAGCTCAGCCACTTGAGTGTTTGTGAAAAGGGGTTGTGTGCGCGCATGTGCGTGTGCCAACACCTGTGGGCCCTGCAGGCTCCAGAGTTCAAGATGTACTTGTGATCCCTGGGGCTCTTCTCTGGGGGGTCCATCTTATCTGTCCAGGTAAGGAAGGAGAAGCCTCCCATTTCTGTGGGCAGAAGCTGAGAGAATGAATCTTGAGGTATCGAGTGTGGGTCTGGCCCTGCAGTAGGGCAACAGGGGAACGAGAGTGGGGGGGTCCATGACTGGTGTGGGGTGGAGCCTGGAGGTGAGCTCAGGGCTAGGTTATGGGGGGGGGGGGGACAGCCTGGCTCATCTAGGAGTTTGGGGAGCACCCGTTCTCATAGAAGCATCCCTGATTTTGTGCCAGAGGGAAGTTAGGCCAGGTATGGGAGAGGGAGAGGAGGGTTTGGCTTCTTCTTTACCCTTGATGGATGGCCAGGCTGCAGGCAACCGGTCCCCAAAGGCTCTTGTTTTAATATATCAACATGATCCTGATGCAGGAAAGCCAGCCCTCTAAAAAACCTGTCCTGTCGGTTATTGCAAGAACAAGCTGATGTCCCCTGCTTTCTGCCCCACAGAACATCATCAAAAGGGATTCAGAAAGGTAGGAATGACACCTAAGGTGCACTCCTGCAAGATACTTACAACAGGATTCTCCCAGGAAGACACATGAAACCCATTCCTGGGTGGAGAAACCAGGCTGACTTCTGCCACAGAGAGAAGCAGTTCCCTATGGCTGTCATCATGGGAAGGAGTGTGTGGTAAGAAATGCAGGCCAGCTCCTGACTGCTTCCACAGGCACCAGGGGTCAAACCACGCTCCCTGTCCAGACCTCATTCCCATTCCCAGGATGTGGTCCTTGTGCACGGGAGGAGCGCTTCCCGCAGCTCCCCCTTGTGGACACTGGGAGGCAGTGGGGTCGGGGGAGCCCCAAGGGCCTGGGTCCCTCTCTCAAGGTTTAAGGATAGCGGGAAGATGGGGGTGGGGGGGAGGGGGGCGTGGGGGAAGGTGATTCAAGGCGATGGAAAGATCAGGGAGGAAAGGTTTTAGAAAGGAAGGCGAAAGCAGACCTCCAGCCGTTTCCAGGCCCTGCTGACAGAGGGGCCAGTTTGAGGATGGAGAGTCAGCGGTGGCTGCAAGTGCAGAGCAGGGCCTGTTGCTGAGGCAGTGCCGCCCCTGCCATCATGTCGTGTCCTCCCCCACACACCTCCCACCCCACCCCCCCGGCTCCAGCAGCCACAGTCCTTCTTCTCCTTCCTTCCTGAGCCTTGGGGGCCAGGAAATGTTCTCATGTTCTCCCCCTCTCCCACTGTTTCCCTGTGAACAAGGTAGATGAACAGCTGGGGGGGCGGGCAGTGGCAGTCAGCCTAGAGTCCAAGTCCAGGGCCGATTGGCAGCAGGAAAACCCACCAAATACAGGGGCAGAGGGCCTGGTCTAAAGGACTTCTAGCGGCTATTGGGAAATGTGTGAGTATGTGTGTGCGTTGAGATTTGAGACCGCCTCCCTGCTCCCCATTGTTTTTCTTGATGGGGAGGGGGCAGCCCCTAAGCCATCCCCTGGGTGGTCTGCCCTGGACTCAAGTGCAGCATCCAAGAGCAGCCCTTTAGGGGTATTGATCATCTGTGGGGAGCAGAGCAGCAAGCAGAAGCAGGCTCCTGGGCTGTGGTCTTTGGCCCCAGTGTAGGAGGGTCCCCCTCCCTAGGCCCTAGGAAGATGCTTCTAGAGGTCCAAAGGAGGACTGCATGGGTATCTGCTCTAGCTTCAGCTGTCCCATCCACAGAGGAGCCAACAGCCCCCATCTCCTCCTTTTCCAGTGCTGGCCTCTTAGGAGTAAATGCCAAGTCATTTGGGAAATGCCCCAAATCTGCTAAAATGGACACATAACCCTTGACTTTGAGAGGCCAGGATTCCATTGTACCTCATGAAGCTAAGCTAAGACTGCAGGCTTGTGTGCAGGCTTGGAAAGCTATCTGACAGAGAAATAGCTGCCCTGTCTGCTGGCACAGGAATCCAAAGCTAACGTGCCTGTTCTCCAGAAGAAAATATATGCCTGGGCACCCCGGGGCTTTGGTCTTTAGAGAGGAGTTAGACCTTGGGGTCATTTCCAGAGGCTCCTCTGGGCCTTTATAAATACCCCAGGCAGGAGAAGACAGTGGAGGGCAGAAGCAGAGCTGTCCGGAGTTCTTCACGGTGACCAGCACAGTGGCAGGCAACCAGGGCTTTCCCTGAAATAGGCAGAGCCTGTGTGTGTGTGTGTGTGTGTGTGTGTGTGTGTGTGTGTGTGTGTGTGTGTTGGGGGGGGGTTTCTGCCTTTGTCTACCTTCTTATTTGAGAAAAAATAGGATTAAGTGGGAGCAAGTCAGGGGGAATAAGAAGTCACTGATCCAGCATCCTAGCCTGGCCTGGTGTGGCGTAAACCCCAGCCATGCCTTGGTGAACCAGAATCTTTGAGAGCACCTACTAGCAGGAGGCACTCCTTCCTTATCAACCTGCCCACATCTGGGCCCTGGGAAATGGCTCCTGCTCATAAATTCTGCGAATTGCTCTCTGGGACATGGTGGTGGTGGGCTGTCAGCAGAGCCCCAGACGCCATGTACCTATGGCCTGGCCTTCGACGGCTCCCAGGCCAGGTGGGGCTGAGTTCCGCAGAGACACCAAACAGGTCTTTGCCAGCATCCTAGTTAGCTGGAGCAGCCCCAGTGCTAAAATGGTGGACTTTATGATCTCAAACTCTGACCGTGGCCTCCTTCTCCTCACTGTCTTATCCCATTCCAATCCACTCCCGACTCCCCACTTTGCTTCTCCCCTCTCCATCTTTGCTGGACTCCAAGAACCTCTCCCCTGATCACCTCTCCTTGGGGTCCTGTGGCGCTGTCCCTGTCATGCTGCTGTGCCCATTCTTCTTGCCCTGCCAGGGATGATGAGACCCCTGACTCCTCTGGGTCTGTGCTGAAGGTACAGAATTCTTCCCACGGAAGCCATAGTCTCCCCTCTTGCCTCCCCCACTGCCACCTCCTCTCCTGGCTCTCTTCTAATCCCCCTCAAGTTTTCTCTCCAAGCCCAGAATTCTCTCCAGTCCCTGATGCAAGTGCAGCACCCTTCCCTTATTCCGACCTTCTCAGAGATGACCCGTTCCATTTCAAAAAGAAGCCAAAGCCATCGGGTGGGAAGGCCCTCCCTTTGCTGTGTTCGCATCCATCAGCCAGCTCCTGGCAGGACCCATCCTAACCTCCTTCCCTCTCCTGCTCCTAATCCCCTTCTCTGGATCTACTGGGCCTGCCACCACCTTCTCCCATTGGAACCTGCAGTCCCTGCCTTTCCACTGTTCCTTCCCCAGTTTACAAATACCTCAGAGTCATAACCAACAAAAGGCCTCCCTTGATCCTGCCCCCTCCCCACCATTCCTGCTTCTCCCCTTTCCTCTGTGGTCAGGCCTCTTGGAAGCAGGTGGGCAACCCACACCACGCTAGCCACCTTGTTAGACCTCTTGCTTCACCCACTCACCCCTCCATCACTGCCCCCACAGAATCTCTCATTCCTGGCAACAGCTCCCCTTCAGCAACGGTCATCAACATCTGGGGGCTCCTTGCAGACCTCCCACAAGTGTCCTTTCTGCCATGTCACCTGCTGTGGATGGCCAGTCTCCCCGTCTCCCCCATGCTATCTCCCACTGGGCGTTCTGTGGTTCTGCCTGCCTGGCTCTCCTCCTACCTTCCAGCCTGCTCCCCATCAGCCTCTTTTGGGGCCACCAAAGAAGAGAGAGACCCAGTCCATAGAGTGAGTGCCTCACTGTACATTCCACCCCACCACGCACGCACACATGCACGCACTCTCCTTTGCCCTCATGTGGACCCTGGCAGAATGCACTTCATCCCTTTCCAACTACTTTATTTGCAGTCCACATCTTTTCCCAGAACACAGACCCTGGGAACCAGTTACCTGAGGGACCTCGCCAGATACACAGATGCAACATACTTACGTTGGAATTCACTGTCTTATCCCCCAACGCTGCACCTTCTCCTGATCTTTAAGTGCCCTCTACCAAGTCACCCAAGTCAGAGATCTGAGAGCCATTCTAGACCCTCCCTCACTCTCTACATCCAGTGACCAAAGTCCCTTGCATCTGATCTCCCTGACACACTGCAGCTTGTCCCTCCGCTCCCGCCTCGCTGCTCCTGCCCTAGTTCAGATTGCCGTATTGTCTCTCAGAAATCTATCACAGCAGTTTCCTCCTTATGACGGTCCTGGCCCCCAGTCTTTCTGGCTCCAGTCTAGCCTTGGTACTGTCACCAGGTGACCTTACAAAAGGCAAACCAACCATACTCTTCAGACCCCTTTTCTCCCCTCCATGGGTTGGAGGCTGAGCTTCCCAGCCAGCACTTCTCCAGCCCAGCTTTCCCAAGTCTGCCCCTCTTCCTCCACAGCCCTGGCTCTGGGAATGGCAACTTCTGATGGTTGTCTCATGCTACCATGCCTCTGCTTGGCTGCTTTTTCTGTTTGGTCAGAGTGCTGGGGCAGCGGGGGGTGGGGGAGTTCATCTCACCCCTCACCTACTCCTATTTGTCTATTTAGCAAATATTTATTCCTCTGTTTAGGCTCAGTGCAAGTATCCCCTTCTCCACGAAGTCTTTTCTGAATCTTCTCTGCATCCCCCATGTGCCACACAAGACTCTGGGTGCAGCACCCCTACTCAGGCCTTTTAGCTTATGCTTATCTCCCTCTTACCACCAATTCTCAAGTGCTGGGCCTCCCCAGTCCCGCAGCCCCAGTGCCCAGCACAGGGCTTGGCACAGACGGGCAGCATCCCTATCTGAGTGAGCAAGGCCTCTCTGAGCAGCTCTGGTAACTTTCCCACTTCCTTCTCCCCTATGAATATTCCAAGCCTCTGTGCTGAGGCCCTGGCCTTTACCTCTCTTCTCACTCCCCTGAGACAATGTGGCCTCCAAATTCACCCAGCAAAGAGGCCAAGCCTCAGAGGAACTTCCTCGGCAAACTGTCCCACATTGCCACCCGCTTCCCTCCATGTCCTGAGGAGAGGTGGCATCCTCTCCACCCTATCAAGGCCATTTCTCACGTCTCTGCTTCCTGCATTCACATTCACCCCTCCTCTCTGACTCTCCTCAGCATATGAACATATTTGAAATTTCTCCCAGTGAACCTCTCATTATTGCCCTATTTCTTTCTTTCCTCTCATGGGGAAATTTCTTGCAAAGGAGGCCACTCTGTACAAGCCCCTTCTTATCTCATTCACTCTTCCACCCACCTGGCTTTTCCCCCCAGATGCCAAATGTTGCTGAAGTCACTGGGGACCTCCCGGGACATCAGACATCATGTACACTATCTGTTCTTTATTTTCAGGACTTTTCGTGGGATTTGACACTGTCAGTCATCCAGTCAACACTGTAAATGCTCTCCACTTTTGTTCCCGGGGACCTCCTCTATAGGTGCGTCCTCCCTTCCATGCCTTGGGACTGGTGCGCTCCCCCGGGGCATTCTGTGGCCTGCTGTTCCTAGGGCTCTTCATGTGCTCCCTGGGGGTGTTACTTGGATCCTTGGTTTCAACCTCCACCCATCCCTGAATGATACCCAACTCTGTATTTATTACCAAGACCCTTCTCTTGAATTCCTCACTCAGAAATCCAACAGCCAACTGCACCTCACCATCTAGATGTCTCATATTCAAATTTTCAACAAGTCCAACTCAAATTTCTTTAGACACTCAGCTCAATGACACTGGATAGATAATGTGACAATAGACCCTCCTTATATATACACATTTAATATGTGACAGAGGAGGAATCCAATGCAGCAGGGAAGGGGAAGAGTGAATGTAAAAGGTATTTGGGCCATTGGAAAACTAATCAGTTACCTGAGAGAATAGATCAAAGTAAATTTCACCAATTAAAAAAAATACTATACAAATTCAAGCCATAAAACAGAAGAAACAATTTTGTTGTGAACCTAAAACCTCTCTGAAAAAATGAGCCTAATAAAAAAAAAAAAAACAGAAGAGAAATATGAGTGTACGTCAAATCACTGAAGAAGCAAGGGGTCTCTAAGTTTAAAAAACAATGGAAGAAATAAGAAAGCAAAAGATGTTCAGAATCAACAACATAGAAATTTAACCTCCATATCTCAGAAATAAGCACATATCTACAAATCAAATACAAAGGCAAATATGTTAGGAATATATTTCAATAAATATGTAAAAGATTCATCTTCTTTAATGTATAAAAGGTTCATACAAACGGATAAGGAAAATACTAAGATGCCAATGGTTAAATGGATAAAGAACAGAACTAAAAAGAGAGGGATATATAAATGGTCAGCTAATGAGAAAACTGTTCAGCCTCAGTAGTGATCAGAGAAGTCAAAATGAACACAAGGATCTGTCACTGCTTGCCTTTCAAACTGTCGCAGATGTCTGCCTTCACTTCCGAGCTGGGCTGTCTCCCCACAGTCCGACTCACCCTCTCCAGTCCACTCAGCACTGGAGTTCTAAGACACATCACACCATGTCACTCCCCTGCCTTAATGTTCCTTTACAGGGTCCATGATGGTAATCAGGATGGAGCCCCAGCAGTAATGCCAGCTTGTGGTCCGACCCCCCTCTAGCCTCATCTCCCACGCCTTCTACACACATCTCAGTTCTGGTCATAGGGAACTTGTGTGGTCGTTTTCAGAAGTAGTTCACACCTTGGTGCCTTTACCTGTGCTGTCACTGGTGCTGGAAGACCAGCCTTCCCCCTCATCCTATTCCATCAGGAAGCCTTCCCTGATGCTGCTGGTCTCCTCTGGATGTCCTTCTTCCTGTTCTTGTTGCACCCTTCATTCCAGTGTCACAGCACCAAGCACACGACATCACCATCACTCACGTATTTGTCTTTCTCCTTCACTGGACTGTGAGCTCCTTGGGACAGGGGACTATGTCTTACTCATCTGTAAAGTCCCAGCACTGTACCCAGAGTCAAGTGTGTATGAATGTAACGTATGCATATGTATGCATGGATGAATGAACAAATGACAATGTACGAGCAGGGCCACGAGCAAACTGGAGTGGGAGACAACTGAGAATGGGCCTGGTGAGGGTGGCCACCTTACCTCTCGAAGGGCATTCTGGGCTGCACAGTACCAAGCCCGACTCACGAGGGAGGCCTCTTTCTGATCTGACAGAGGCAGGAAGCTCAGAATATATGTGAGCATCTGAGGGAAAAAGACAAGGCATTGTGAACTGTTAGAGCTGGAGGCCTTTGGAACCTTCTCCAGCTGATAGTGCAGTCAGTCTGAGGGGACTGGAACACTGGCTTCTAGTTCATCTTGAATCCTAAGCTTCATGGGGTCTTCACATCCCCTTTCCAGGCTCTAGGCATCTTTACTGTGAACAAACCATTTCTGAGCCTCGCCTGGATGCAGGTTTGTACTGACTGATAGAAAGCAAACTTCCCGCTCAGTTTGGTAAAAAGAGCCTGGGCATTAGGACCAGATAAACCAAGTTCAAATCCTTACTCTGACTTCTCTGAGCCTTCTTTATCTAATCTGTAAAATGGCAGTGGCAGTGAAGTTTAAATGGGTTGTGCTGAGAATTTAATAACATAGTGAAGTGTTGGGGTTCCTGGGTGGCTCAGTCAGTGAAGCGTCTACCTTCAGTGCAGGTCATGATCTCAGGGTCCTGGGATCGAGTCCCACATTGGGCTTCTTGCTCAGTGGGGAGTCTGTTTCTCCCTCCCCCTGTTCTTGCCCCCTTGCGCTCTCGTGCTCTCTCTCTCTCCCCTCCTCAAATAAATAAATAAAATCTAAAACAAACAAACAAACAAACCATAGTAAAGTGTCTTGCCTAAGACCTAGGACAGCAAGTCAGGTGTCCTCCTCTGATCTTCGGAAACCACACCCCTTCCTCCTGCCCTCACAGGTCAGGCTCTGGATTTTCCCTCTTTTCCCATTTTTTCCACTGTCAACTGGCCTTCTCAACTGGTTGTTAAGATATGATCCCAGCAGGACCCAGCCCAGGTGTTCAGGCCCTCCTTGCTCCACCTATGCTCTGTGAGGCTGGGGGTCATGAGGTTGGAGGCCCTATAGAGGACTGGGGAGGGAGTCACTGGTGCAGCCAAGAATGACCTACTATTAACTAGTCTTTTCTTCTGGAATCTTCCCTCTTGGACTCTTGTGACACTGTGTTTTCTAGGGCTCCATTCCCAACTCCAATTGCCCTGTTTCTGGATTCTTCTGTGTCTCCCATGGCTCAGACCTGGGTCTTTCAGTCTGTTTACTTCCTAGGATAATAAATTCATTTGCATGGCTTCAACAATTACCTCTACGAGAATAACCAACAATTCAATATCCCCATATTGTTTCATTATTCATGTGCTAGTCTGGTGTTGCCAGTTGTCCACAGGATCCGTCATCTAAATGTTTTACTATCAACTTCATCTCAACCAAAATTCACATTCTCAGTCCAAAGCACCCCTTCCTCCCAACTTTCCAGCACCTCAGCTTCAATGCCAATAGTGCATCTCGCCTGAAGACCCTGATAAAACTTTGTACTCTTCATGCTCTTCTGTCCCTTGCTGTCAGATACAGGTGTACAGCACAGGCTTAGGCAAGGGTAACTTAGACTCTTTCAAATCCCAGCTCTACTATTTCCAAGCTGTGTGACCTCTGTGACCTCAGGCAAGATGATCGACCTCTCTGAGCTTCAGTTTCCATATCTCTATATATACTTAATAGATATGATGTGCTTGACACCTAGCCGATGTTCCATAATGGTTGCTGGGTTGCTGTTACTAACATTTCTACTGTTGAAATTTTAGCACCTCAGTAGCTGTGATCTTTATCACCCCCAGACCTGGATTCCTTCTAAAATCTCCCACCTGACCTCCTTGCCTCCTAGAGGCAAGGACTAGCCTTGCTAGTCATTTTGCACACTGTGACAAGGTTAATTTTTCCTTAAAGAACAGCTGTTAGTCTTAGCACATCCTTGATGAAAACCTTCAGGGTACCCCAGTACCCTCAGGACAAAATCTCCACTCTTGGGTCAGCAAGACCCTAACCAAGACCCTGCCAGGTCCTATGCCTGATTGGACCCCTGATCCCAGAGCTTCCCCAGTTCAGTCTTCCCACTGTCCTACAACCATGCCATGCCTATTACCTTTTGCCTATGTAGGTCTCTTTCCAGGAATGCCTTTCCTTAACCTTGACCTCACCAGCCCGTTCTAACCTCTTCTTCCTTTCTTTGATCCCTAGCACACAGAAGGTACTCAGCCAATACTTACTGGATTGAATTAAAGATAGAAAGTGCTCTATCTCTATTTTCACCAAAGCCCTCTACCTCAATTTTCACCAAAGGTTTGCTCAGGGAAGGGGTGGGGAAGATAAAGCAGATCATTACTGAAAGGACTGGGGAGAACGGCCTTCTGGGCCAGGAAAGCTAGGCATGGGGGAGAGAACACTGATGGGATTCGGACTGACTAAGCCCTTAGCCCCAGGGGGAGGCAGGGAAGCCTGTCTGAGCCAAGTTAAGACAGTGGCCATCCTGTCTTCTGGGGCTCAGCAACCAACCCAGAAAGCAACGGGAGAGGGCAATAAACCTGTCCTCACTGAGGGGAGGGAACATGAATGATTCTTTGAGCTGAGAAGGGGGGTGGCTTTTCTAGAGGGAAGAGGAGGCAGTGGTAAGGATGGAGTCACCATCCCATGAACCCCATTCTAAGGGGCTACTACTAGAGATATGACCGGTCATTTCTAGAATCTATGTAGTAGACATCCTCTGGGGCCCAGGAGATAAAAGATGCCATGATAGGGGGCTAAAACAGAGTGGGAGATGTCCTACTCTTGTTAAGGGAAAGGAGCACCGTTCCAGGGCCGATGAGGAAAGGGTGGCTTGTCTCCCGTGGGCAGCAGGAGGGGGCTGCCAACTCTCAAGGCAAAAGGGACAGAGAAGCCATCCCAAGAGGCCACTGGGAACTGTTCTCTCTCTCTGGCCAGTGGTGGCAGAGTGGTCTTGTTCCAGGCTAAGGAAAAGGAGCAAACATCCCAAGGGGTGAAGGAGGAGGGACAGCCATCACTAGGGACCGGGGGAGTGGGGAACAGGCCTGTCCTCGGTGAAGTAATCCAGCGACTGTGCCCGGAGTTGATGGGAGGGGTCAATCTGTCTCCCACCACCAGGGGGAGGGGGCAGCCGTCTTTCGGGGCAGAGAGAATGGAGTGATCATCCCAAGGGGCCAAGGAGGATAAGATCGGTTACCCTTCGGGGACGAGGGCATAGAACTGACATCTTTCAGAACTGAGGTGGGGAGGCGGCTATTTCTAGAGAAGGGGGTAGGCAGAGGCCCTGTCCTTGCTGAGGTGATACGGCAGCCATCTCCTGGGGCCGATGGGGAAGGAGAGGATGGTTGCCCCAAGCTAAGGGGATGGGGTGGCCCAAAGGCGGGGCCGTTACCCATAGCCTGCAGGTCCTGGGATCTCTCGGCCGGGTCGTTTCCGCCAGGCAGGCGGAGCTGGGCGAGCTGACAGCCCCTCCCCACAGCCCGGCACCCCGAGGGCGGAGCCTGTCCTAAGCCGGGCCTGAGCGCGGCCTCCTCTCACCTCCAGGGGCAGCGATTCCGCCATCGCATCCCTGCCGCCTCCGCCCCCGTGCAAGACCTTCTGGGAAGCGTAGTCCTACCGACTGCGGGGGAGGGCCTTGGGAAGGAAGTGGACCCTCCCTACTTCCGTCACAGTTGTGACGATTTGGGTCTGCACCGGAAGTGCCTGTTCTGCCGATGTGGTACCTACTGACCGCGCTTTCGGTCGCTCTCCCTTCTTTTCCTCTCTGGCTGTTTGCGGCGCGCCATGGCGGTAAGGAGGGCGGGGTTCTCAACAGCGGAGGATTCCCGCGGCCGGGAGACCGAAAACAGAGGAAGGGCATCAGAGGAAGAGGGGTCTGCCAGAGGGGGGGCGCCATGTAGTGGCCAGACCGTACTAGAGCTAGCGGGGGGAACGGAGCGGCGCATCGCCATACCAGAAGTGGTGCAGAAGGGGAGTAGGCGTCAGTACCAGTCTGTACCAGACCTGGTCGTAGACCTTAGGGGCCTGAGAGGGGTGGCTGTCTGCCGAGATCTGGACTACTCCCCCAGAGGCTGGAGGGGCGCACCATTCAGCGCCACTCAGGAGTCCCCCTTGAAGGGGTAGTCAGCCCAAAGCTGGACCTTACCAGGGGAGCCAGGAGATATCAGCCTAGTGTTGGATTGTTCCAGGGTAAGCAGGAGGCGATCACCGGTAGGGATGTTGCACAGATGGTGTCAGCCCTAAGCAGGACGGACTGGAGGAGGGGTGGGCGTCCCAAGGATTGTGCTAGATTTGAGCACCATGGGGACCTGGCTTAGGTGCAGGTGTAATTCTGTACCTGACCAGACCGGGGAGGAGGGTGAGGAGGACCCTGGCTGAGGAGGGCTCTGACAGCATCTCACCATCCCTCTCTAGCCCAAGGGCAAAGTGGGCACGAGAGGGAAGAAGCAGATATTTGAGGAGAACAGAGAGACTCTGAAGTTCTATCTGCGGATCATACTAGGGGCCAATGTAAGTACCTACCTCCTTGCTTCTGTGCCCACCTGAGATCCCACAGTCAGCTCTGGTGGGGGTGGGGGTGGAGGGGTGGTATGTGACAGCCATGTGCAGTTTTCCAGAAGAAGACTACAATTAAGAAGAAATGAAAATGGATCCCGGCACAAAGAAAGTGCTGAGTAGTCAAAACAAAACAAAACCAAAAAGAAAGGAGGGTTTGAGTCTCCGATGGACTTGAGCCCAATCCTTCCCATCCCAGATGGCCTTCTTTCCCGGGCTGACACGTCAGAGGGGAGTCTGGGTACTCAGGACGCAGGGAACAGACCCCTTTCCCCCACTAACCCTATGAGAAGCAACTTGTCTCTTTCCACAGCCTGGCCTAACTCTTAGTTAGAGTCGAGGAAGGCCTGTGGTTTAGGGTAGATTTTGTTTTTGTTTTTGTTTTTTAATATTTTATTTATTTATTTAACAGAGATAGAGACAGCCAGCGAGAGAGGGAACACAAGCAAGGGGAGTGGGAGAGGAAGAAGCAGGCTCATAGCGGAGGAGCCTGATGTGGGGCTCGATCCCAGAATGCCAGGATCACGCCCTGAGCTGAAGGCAGACACTTAATGACTGAGCCACCCAGGCGCCCCTAGGGTAGATTTTGATCCCAGCCTGATCATATGTCTGCTTACAGGCCATTTACTGTCTTGTGACCTTGGTGTTCTTCTACTCATCTGCCTCATTTTGGGCCTGGGTAAGTGTACCCTATCCTGGGAAGTGGATAAGCATATAGAATTACTGGCTGGCCTTTGATACCATTCTTATTCTGCAGATGGCCCTGGCCTTTAGTCTGGCAGTATATGGGGCCAGCTACCACTCTATGAGCTCGATGGCACGGGCAGCCTTTTCTGAGGATGGGGCCCTGATGGATGGTGGAATGGACCTCAACATGGAGCAGGGCATGGCAGAGTGAGTGTCCCCCGCTGCCAGCTCAGGTGAGCGGCCCCAGGGCTGGGGTGTTGGGGCCCAGATAGCCCAAGACCCACAACTGCCCACAACTTGAAGAGGGTAGAAGGGAGATAACTGGGGCCCATCTACTATTTTTGGCCCTTGCAGCCTCCCTTCTGCCCACAGGCACCTTAAAGATGTGATCCTACTGACAGCCATCGTGCAGGTGCTCAGCTGCTTCTCCCTCTACATCTGGTCCTTCTGGCTTCTGGTGCGTAGATTGTAGGGCTCCCAAGAAGGGGCTGGAGCATCTAAACCCTTCTCTTCTTTCCTTTCCTGCCCCTGACTTCAAGTTACCTTTTCTGTCCTAGGCTCCAGGCCGGGCCCTTTACCTCCTCTGGGTGAATGTGCTGGGCCCTTGGTTCACAGCAGACAGTGGCACCCCAGCACCAGAGCACAATGAGAAACGGCAGCGCCGACAGGAGCGGCGGCAGATGAAGCGCTTATAGCCACTGACATTTTGGCCACAGGCTGCATGGCCCCCATGCCAGGAGCAAGGAGGGCCTAGCCCAGGGCCCAGAAGCAGTCTGAGGTATAGGATTATTGAATAAATGGCTCAGAATGTGGCTAATGGCTGTGTGGGTGATAATGAAGGGCGAGGCAGAAAGAGCCAGTCCTTTGGTATTAGCCTCCTGCCACCCACCGAGTGTAGTGTGTGCCTTGAAAAAAGGAAAGGCTCTTGGGTTGGCTAGGAAAACTTTATTATACTCCATGTATTCAGGGAGCTCATACAAGTACGTGTACACATACAGACACACACAGACACACACTTGCACACAGGCACGCACAGCTAATACTGCTCGAGGGACTGTCCACTGGGCACAGAGTGGCCTGGGGGTTGAGAAGAGGCCCAAAATTCTGCTGATCCCTCGTCACTCTCTAGCCTCTGGCACTGCAGGCTGGGGCCCTGATAGGTAGGTGTCCTGGAGGCAGCGCCTTCACACCTCCAGGCCAGGACCCTTGCTCAGTCCCAGTGCCTGCACCAGGTCGTCTCCAAGCCCGCTCTTCAGTGTCCGTCTCACTGCAGGGACAGAGCAGGGTTGGAGGGTGTTGATGGGGTTAAGGCGGGTGGTGGGCATTTGGGGAGTACTCACAAGACTTGCGGTTGCCCCGGGAGCGCTTGCGTTCCCGAGCAGCTAAGGCACGAGGACTGCTCTTGGTCACTGACTGCACCAGCAGGTCCATGATCTCATCTGAAGTGTCACTGGGTATACTGGAGCCTGGGGGGTCTTCTGGGGATGCAGTGGAGGGCCCCATTGCTGTTGGCGTGACGGGGGAGCTGCTCTGGACCATGCCTAAGGGAGGCCAGATGGGGAAGTCAGGTTAAGTCAAGGTGATCCCAAAGCCCATTGCTCCCAGTGGCCATAGGTCCCACCTCTGCTGCGGCGGCCATGTGTGGTGTCCTCCGGCTTGCTGGTCAGTAGACTCTTCATGCTGGCGTGACTGTCGGCATCACCCCGCCCTGGCCCACTGCCCACAGCCACTGGGACAGATGGGTTGCTGGGGGCTTCCCCAGCCACACCTGAGAACTTCTCCGTCTGCAGAGGACAGAAGGATGAGCTGGGAGCAGGGGAAGGAAGCCACGGGGTTGGGGCGGGGGGCAGTCCAAACCTGGAAGGGTGCCCACCTCTGTGATCATGCGGCCCCGGGTCTTGTTGCGCTCACGGTACGTGGCCCGCTTCTGCTGCTGCTGCAGCACCCGTTCCCGGCAAGTCCGGTACTCCAGCGCGAACTCGCGCAGCGTGTGGCAGAACTGCATGATGCGCACTTCGCGGGCCGCCGGGGCCGTGTACCCCAGGTACAACAGGAAGGCACGGAACCTAGGCAGGTTGGGGTAGGGAGGGATGGTGAGTCCTGCATGGGGTGTGAGGGATGGTGGTGGCGGTCCTGCCCCCCTGGCCCACATGCCCACCTGTTGCAGACACGGCGGTGCACTACCTGCAGCATGGCAACACGGCGGCCACACTGGGCCAAGAAGTGGGTGAGGCGGGCACGCAGGGCTGGGGCCAGCTCATGCTTGGCCAAGCTCCGTAGGCTCTCCTCAGCTGCCCGGCTCCGACGCTCCAACTGCCCCAGGTTCTCAGTCAGCTGCTCAAAGTCCACCTGGAAAAGGAGGGGGTACACATGCTGTCCCCCCACAGAAAGGTACCACCTGAGGCTGCCTCTGTCAGGCCAGCCAGCTTGGGCCCTAGGGCCCCAGATAGCCAAGACTTGCCTCCTGCCCTCCAAAAGCTCACAGTCTAATGCAGGAGACAGACAAGTCCATTTAATCTAAGGGGAGCACAGAAGTTTTCCGGAGGGAAGTGGTGGCTAAACGGAGACCCAAAGACAGTAGGTGTGTGTGGCCAGGCCAATAGAGGAAAGAATGTTTCTGGCCATGGACACAGCCCACGCAGACACGTCTAGCTGAACACGCTCTGGCACAACGGCCCTAACGGAAGGACAGCCTGCCCCAGGAAGCAGCACTCCCTCATCTCCGTGGCTGGTCTTAGTCCAGCCTCTGGCTCGTGCTGACCTTGGCACAGCGGGTGAGGGCAGGGATTTCTGAGTAGAGGTCCGAGGAATCAGGCTGGGTCTGGAGCACCAGGGAGCAGAGATGGTGCAGCAGTGACTGCCGGCGCACCGTGTCCTTCACCTCGGACACCTTCTCCAGGTAGCTCAGCTCGAAGCCGCTGCTCTGAAAGGTTCCCATCTGAGCTTGGGCCTGGCTGGCCCCCAGCCCTGGCCCCCAGCCCTCACGTGCACCCACTTACCTGGGAACCGTTGAGGAAGTTGCCCACAGCCAAGAGAGTGGCCAGGATGCAGCGGAAAGTGGCATTTTTTACCAGCTGTTCCATGCCCACTTTCAGGTCAAATAGTGGCTCTGCGATTTCCTGGAGTGGGAGATGAGGGACTCTCAAACTACCTGATCCTTGTGCTCCCCTGCCCCATTTCCCACCCCACCCCATTATCTAAGTACCCGCTCCATGCTGTCATAGTCCAGCTTGAAGGCCCATAGTTGTAGGCGGGCGGCCAGGCCCCCAATGGAGGCAAGGGTCATCAGGAAGTTCTCAGCTGGGCCCAGGGGTACATCAGGATTGGCCAGCTGGGCCTCCTCGATCTTCTGCCGCTCCTCCTCCGTGGGCATCATGGTCAGCAGTTTCTGAGAATGCAGCCACCACCCCCACCACCCCACATAGTCCCCTCAGTCCTGGCCTGAGGCTTCAGGCGTTGGTTTGGATTCATCCCTAGGTCATCTGGGGGGATCCCCCCAGGGTCTGGGGACTGCTCGGTAGAAATACCAAGCCCATGCCCACCACTGGAGGGACAGGAAATGCCCACTGACCAAAGGAGAGGGCCAGACCTCCCACCTCCCTCCCACACCCCTAGCTGGTATCCCCACCTCAATGCCATCCTTGCTGACAGCAAACTCATCAAAGTTGAGCAGGGCAGCCTTAATGACATGCACAGGTGGCAGGGTGGTTAGGCCAATGTTGATGGCGTTGCTGCGCTTGGGGTCCAGCACTGTGGTCATTGTCCGGCGGCCCTCACCGGCTTTCTTTAAGGTTGGGGAGAAGGGTGGTATGAGATTGGGAAAGGAACTAGCTGGCGCAACAGTCTAAGAGGGCACTCTTAAAGCCCCCTTCTAAATGGCCAGATGGTAGGGTCACCCCACAACCAGGGATCTGGGATGTGTAAGGCCTTGGGATGAGCTGAGATTTCTAGTTAGGGCTCTGCAGATACCTTGTTGAGAAACCTCAGACAAGACTCGATGCCATTCTTTGCCTCAGTTCCCCCATGTGGGAAATGAGCGACAGTTCAGACCCTTAAGCTCTGACTGCCTCCTGTCTCCACTGGGGTTACCCTGCAGACAAGGGTGGGTTTACCTTGGAAGGCAGCACGTCTTTGGCACGGGACTCAAACAGGTGTTCCAGCCGGGCTGTGTCCACTGAGACAGGTTCCAGTGAGGCCCACAGGGTGGGGCAAGGCCCAAAATGGCTCCCAGAGCCTCCCTGGCCCCCAGCCAGCTTTAGCTCCCGCCAGAAGAGTTTTACTGTCTTCCTCTTGGTGGGGAGGGCTAGACCATCAGGTGCTGAAGGAGAAAGGGGGGCGGCTGGAGGTGGAGGTGGTGAGAGTGAGCCTTTGATGGGTGGGGGAGGTAGGGGTGGGGGAGGCGGGGGGCCTCCAGAGAGCACAGGTAGTGGGGGTGGTGGGGGTGGGACCCCTTTCCCAGCCTCCACAGCCTCCACATTCAACATGTCCTCGTCTTCATCCTCCCCCAGATCTGAGAAGTCCAGGTCTCCAATGCACAGCTTGGGTACACGGATAGGAAACTCCTGAATGGGCTCAGCCTTGGGGCTTGGTGGGGCCAGTGGCACCTTGGGCTCTGGCTCAAGGCTCCGCTGGGCCCGGAGCAGACCTCGGGGGACAGGGCTCTCAGGTGTTCTGGGTGCAGGGCCTGGTTCTGGGAAACCCCATGGTTCCCGCGTATCTAGAATAGAGAACCAGTGTCAGCATCATGCCCTCTGTGGAGCAACAGGGCAGCATGAGTGGATTCTGCCCACCCACTCACCTGGGTGTCCATCGGCCTCATCGGGCATGGCCCCAGCCAATGTCTCTGCCCGGCCCTGGGCCAGTGCAGCCTGCTTCTCTGTTTCTGCCGCTGCCACATTCTCCAGGAACCGGGCTCTGGAGGGAGGCGCTTGTCAGTGAGGGTGTCTGACACACCTCAGCCCAGGGCGGTGTACATGCCTTGCTGGGCCCCTGGGCACTGCCCCAAATTGCAGGCACACACAAAGACACACAGGGAACAGTCCATGCGCCGAGCAGACCCAGGACTTAACCCCAAGGCCAGCCCCTGTTCAGGCCTCCATATCTGAGGAGGGTCAATGCCAACCCAGCATCCCCAGTTCAACATATGGGGAAAAGTTCTGCTTAACATCTAACTTGAATTTTGCTGCTGTTCATGCATGCTCACTGTCTTGATTCTAGACAAGGACCCTCAGAGCAGGGGAAGGGCATAGCTGTCCCAATGGGCACAACAGGCTGTCCCATGTCTGGCAGCTTCTGAGAGATATGACCCATGCCTAGGTAAGGGCCTGGTAAACAACAGGCTTTAGCTTAAGAGTCTCATGCTTTACTGACTGAGCTACCACAACAGGCACTCAGTTTATGTTGAAATAATGAATGTGATCCAGTCCTTTTTTTTTTTTTTTTAGCCCCTCCAGCCTCTGTTGGCCCTCAGTCCCTGCCCTTCCCTCAGTCCTAGGTTGCTCCTCTACCCCCACACTGTACAGCACCCTAGACAGCCCCCCTGCCCTATTCCTGGGAGAATGGGCTCCAGGTTGGGAGTCTGTGTCCTCATTTCTGGTAGAAGCTGCTAAGGTGTCACTATCGAAGCACAGGGACCACTATGGAACTGCTTCCCTACCCCTTGGATAACAGAGGAGACATATGTCTGGGAGAGGATGGGCCTGAGAGTCCCCCAGCTCTGGCTGCATGAGGCATATGGAACCCCCGCTGGGGGAAGCAACGCTGAAGCCCTGAGCACATGGCAGGCCTGGCAGGCTGGCCTCTGTACTTACTCCAGCCTGGCCTGCTCAGTAGGGGACTGAGGGACAGGTGGGCTCTCTGGGGCCCTGGGTGGGGGGGATGAGAGGAAGAGATGGTAATTGTGATGCCTGCTCCACTCCAAAGCCCAGCTGCTTGTACCCCCACAGAGCTCGGCAGTAATACCAGGGGTTCCTTCCCAGCCCCAGTGGGGAGAGGAGGTGTGGAGGAGGCAGGACATGAGGAAACTGGAAATGGAGAGGAGAGACTGACGTGACGCAGACAGGGTGCAGTAAGAGACAAAGATGGAGCAGAACAAGAGAGTCAAGAGAGCAACGGAGAAACAAAGAAGGGGGGCAAGGGGACAGACAACAAAGGGGCAAGGGCAGGCAGAATGCCAGAAAGAGATGAAGACAAGCAACAGGAGGAAGAGGTCCAGTCAGAGCAGAACTCCACCCCCCAGCAGTCACTTACCAAACAGGAGCAGTTTGGTGAAGTCTGGAAAGAAAGAGAAAGCACGCGTTTGGGCAGAGGAGTTTGGGCAGAGGAGGCAGAGGGCCTGTGGAGGGGCTCAGAGTGGAGGGACAGCTGGAGAGAGGGCTCTAGGGGCAGCCTCTGTCTCCCTACTTACTTGTAGATGCTCCTCTCGCTGGAGGTGTCGGCTGAGGACCCCACGGAGATGGCAGGAAAGAGGTTCACCGAGGTACAGAGGCCCGAAGCTGGGCCCACGGGGCTGGGGGCCAGACCGGTTGACAGGGCAGGGCCAGCAGAGTAGGTGGAGATTACCGTTGAGGCGGGGTCCGCGGGGCCTGTCGGCGAGGCGGGGCCTGTCGGCGAGGCGGGGCCTGTGCGGCTAGAGGCGGGGCCTGCAGGGCTGGAGGCGGGGCCTGTCAACGGCCAAGACGGCTGCAGGGAGATCACCCCCTGCACCCCAACGTGTGAAGGCAAGTTCTCTCTTACCCAGGCTCCGAGGAGCGCACAGGGCAGCCCCCGCCTTCTAGAGACCGGCGGCTCCTCTTGCCCTCCTCAGAAGAGGGCTTTCTGCGTTCCCGCCGCCCACCTGCAGCGGCTTCTTCAATGTCTCCATCCTCCAACCGCAGGGCATTCTAGTGGAGGTGGACCCAGATCTGAGCCGCTGAGACCCGCACAGGTAGGGTGGGGTGCTGGGGAACTGCGCCTCTTCCCTCCCTTCCAGTCGCGCCCAGATGGCCCGGCCTACCTCATAGAGCACAAGCTGTGTGCGCAGGTCGAAATCAGTGCCCGAGGCACCCAAGTGGCGCTGGACCAGAGCCTCCATGCCCTGCTGCTCCAGCGCATCCGTCACATCATAGAAGGAGTCCTGGTCCGGAAGTGCTGCCAGTGTCTAGAGCGTGCGGATGGGAGGGCAAGGCTAAGGCTGATGGAGACCCTTAGGGGCCCAGAACTGACACTTGGTTCTCCCCACTTCTCAGCCCCCCCACCCCACCTTGTTGATGAGGGTGACTGTATACACCAACAACTCAGGGTCAGCGCCATTCTTCTCCTCCAGGATGGACACCAGATTGGCCCAAGGAAGAGAGCCTAACACACAGAAAGGGAAGTAATCATGAAGGGACAGGTAGGAGAGAGGGCTCTGAGTGGTGGGGGAGGAAGAGACAGTCTCTCACCTGTTGAGCTGGCCACAGAGTTGACAGCGCGGATAAACAGTGGTGCATTGTTCTCAGAGTATTCCACAAACACCAGCAGCAGCTTCAGGGCCGTTTTCACCACCAAGCGAGACTGGGGGGAGGGGTCACCACATATGAGCAGGGCTTGGGCCAGACTTGTGCCAGCTCCTGGTGCGGAGGGGTAAGGGCTTCTGGGGCTGGACCCAGAAAGGAGAGTCCAAGCAGAAAGACCCTGGCCCCAGGCCCAGGTGTTGGAGTGCCTTCTAGGCTTAGAGGGGGAGCCTCAGACTCACTCCATTCCAGCCCACTTTGAAGGAGACCGAGGTCAAGGCAGTGGGAAAAGGGTGCATGGCTGTGCGGAGGGCCACTTACCACACTGGCGCACAGTGTGTACAGCCACTGCACAGTCTCGCTGTGGGCCACCACCCCCAGCATCCCATCCACAAACAGCATCAGCTGGCCTAGTGCTGGGGACACAGGGACAAGAGGTGAGTAAGGGGTCGCCGAAGGCAGGGGTCATAGGGGAGGGATGGGGCTAACCTCGGAGGATGTAGCTCTGATAGTTGTGGTCGGCAGCAGCACCCACACGGATCAGGCAACTCAGCCCCTCCGAGTGCACAAATTCAGGCACCAGGTCCTTGTCCTCCTGGGGACACCATGGGGGAGTTTAAGCAGGGCTCAGGCTGGACGCCCACCCCCAGCCCACTTCTGGGCCTCACCTGGAAGATCTGCTTTAGTGAGAAGAGGGAGCGACGCAGCTCAGGGCCACTGGAGCCATACAACTTTTCTGCAAGGGGTAGGTGGGCATGGAAACCTCAAGGGGGCACAGACACCCTCCTCTACTGGGACACAATCCCCCACCAAAGAATATTCTAGTACTCTTGAACCCCCAACCTCCTCCTCCACTCCCTGACTCTGGGCAAGCCCCATCGTGGTTTAGCTGCAGCATCAGCCCTGGCCCTGGAAGGAGAGGTCAGGATAGGAATGGGGAGGGGCCACACATCCTGTCTTCATGTGCCTTGTCCACTGTCCAGCACAGGCCTGAAAGAAACTGAGCCAGCGGGGCTGGGGAGGGGGATTCCTGGACTCTAATGCCCTCATACACTTACCCAGGATGGCATTGACCCTCACAGAGAGTTGAGTACGCAGGATGAGTGTAGGCTTCCGCCCTTTGCTGGAATCAAGCAGCCTAGTCAGCAGTTTCCAGGCCATTCCTCAGGGTCCCTGCCCCCACACCAGGGCAGCTAAAGACCACCCCACATGCCAACCCTGGCTCAACTCCTTCCTCCCCAACAAGAGGGTTTGTGCAAACATAGGTATTTCAGGGATGTGTGAGAGCTCCCCCCTCACATCCTGGGCATCAGGTAACACTGGCCAGACCTTGGGATTCCCCTGGCATAGTCCCCTGGGGTGGCAGGAGGTCACTCACAACCCAGGCTAGAGATCAGGTGTCTTGGCTGCTGACACCTGAGCCAGCCCCCGATGGAAGCAAGGGCAGGGGCCAGCCTTGCCTTCCTGGGCCCATCAGCTCTGACCTGATCTCTTCATAGAAGCCCTCCAGCATCTCCCGCTGCTCTTCCAGAGACAGCTCAGGGTCCAGGTAGTATCCAGAGGGAGACACTTGCAGGGCACAGTCCTCCAGCTAGAGGCAAAGGGAACAGCTGTCAGGGCTGGAAAGAGGTGGCAGGGGTATGTATGGAGACCCCATGACCTCCTGCCTCCCCCTCAGAGAGCTGGCAGAGTGGCATACCACAGGGTGTGCACTATAGCCACGCATTCCTTCGGCAGCCATTTCTCACAGGCTTACAATGCGCAGTGCCCATCCACCTCAGGTACCAGCTTTCTCGCCCTTTGTACATGCCATGATTTCCAGCTAACACCTCCCCATTCTGCAGGTTTCAGATTAGGTAATGCTTTTTTGGAATGCTCTCCTGGACTCCTCTAGCCAATGCTACGCAACCCATTCGACCCTACCATTCGACCCTACGTGTGAAGCTCCCATGTGTGAGGCCTTCCACACAGTGTTACAATATCCTAGACACTACTCTTCTTCCCCACTAACCATGAGTTCTCTGGGTTCAGGCACTGTGTCTGTCTTGCCCCATGCTATATCTGCAGAGCCTAGCACAGCATTTGGCTCACAGTAAGTGCTCACTAAACACTGTTGAGCTAATGAACATGAATAAGGAAGAGGAACAGAGACAAGATGGGAGGAAGTTCCTGCTTTCGAGGAAGTTCACAGCCCTGGGGGTGATAAGCTGTATCCACAAAGCATTCAAGCCCAGGGAGAAAGTGTTAGGAATGCTGGTGCAAACCCAGCTGGGAGGTGTGCGTGGGTGTGACGTCTCCCCGAATTGAGACCACGAGGAGCCTCGGGTAATCCATAGGCTGTCAGTCCCTCTAGGCCTCAGGGTCTTTGCTCTGCCCCAAGTGAGCTGGATCTCAGAGGCCTCCAAGGGGCCTATTGAAAACCAGGTTTTAGGATCTGACTCAGTCTGCACTGGGTCCCTGAAACCTGCATTGTACAAGGCACATGATCTATTCATGTGTCTGCTTCCCATGTATCTCCACTGTACCCCCAGCCTGGCTCCTGTCCACCACCACCACGAGGCGTGACACTGGCCTGTCGAGAAGAACCTGTAGAGAGGCCTACTGAAGTGTCTGAGGGTAGCACTGTGCCTCTTCGAGACACCTCCCCCCTAGCACGGAGCCGGTATGTGGGGCTCAGCAAAGTCCCCTTGAATTGAGTGGTCCTGCTCCTTGACATACCATGGCCCAGGGAGAGCCCCCCTCTGGAGAAGCAGGGTGTTTTCTGGCTTCCATCTTACTGGGAAAGTCAATGCCATCATTTGTCCTGCTGTTCTGTCAGCCCTGCCCTGCTCTGGGCCTAGTCCAAGGGCTTCCAGATACTATTGGTCCCCTGGGGGGGGGAGGGAGTCCCGCTCCTGCCCCTACCCTGTTTCTGCTTTGCACCCCTGCTCATGCCTGAGAGCCTGACCCAGCTTCTTCCTAGCAATTCAGCCTTGAGGCCCTTGGGTGACACCCCCTCTCTTCCAGCCCCCCTCCCCCACCCCGTCTCGCCTGGGACATGGGACATAGGACAAACACTCCAGCCTGTTCTCTGTCCCACTTCCTGCCTGGCTGCCTGCCTTCCCTTGGGCGCCTTGGGCGGGCCTGGCCTCTCCCCTCCCTGGGAGCAGAGTCATCTTCTCCAGGGCCTACTAGGAATGGGCCTGAGATGGGGTGGCAAGGCCCCAGGGCTGGGGTACTCCGTCTCGGGCCAGCTCAGCTGAGGGCAGCCCCACATTCCTCCTGATCTCTCTTCCCACATGGTGACTCAGCAGCCTGCTGACCCCACCCCCATCCAGGCACAGCTGCATCTCCTTCCACCTTGGACTAGAGGATTCTGGGACCCTAGAGAAACATATCCACACACCCCGCCCCAGCCCCAGAGCAACAAATCCCTTCAGGGATCCCCCAAATCACACATATATAGAATAGCTCACTCATTCAAACATTCATGAACCAGGCTGGTTTTAGGTGCTGAAGACATAGCGTGGAAGAAGACACTGCTTCTGCTTTTCCTGCCTTCCAGTGCAGCTGGGGAGGCAGGCAGGCTCGCCTCAGAAAAAGGCCACAAATAAATGTAGAAGTACAACTGCCATGAGTGCTAAGCAAGGAGAGGGGTGGAGTGCTGTAAAGGTAAACACTGGAGGGGTGATCGGATTATACCTGGTATGTACTTCCACACCCAGGTTCATGGTCTGGTATATATATATATCTGCTCTGCTGGAGCACAGGTCCAAGAAGCACACCCCCAGAAAGCTCGGCTCCCTCAGGCTCTCTTGTCCTCCTGCAAGCACGCTTGTGTGCTCTAATCCCAAGCGAGCAGGGAACGGCCCTCTTCTTCTAGAATGCCTGCATGTATTTGGGGTAAGGTCCTGAAGGTCAAGTGCTCATCACCCAGCCTCAGGTGAGCAGGTTTAACCCCTTTCCCTCCATGGTGGCAGCAGTGGCCTCCCTAGAGAAGTCCTGAGGTAACAGGACTTCCCAAAGCCTCCAGGATGGTGCCCCCCCCCCCCGCCCCAACCCAGCTGCCTGTCCCGGGTGGAGATGGGGGTGGTGGGCTAAGGTAGCAAAGAACAGAGACTTCCTGCCAGTGGGGTGGTGCTTGTCCCTCACACCCCTGGCCCCTCGCTTGGGTCACCCTTCTGAGAGCCAAACCTCTGGGGCTTGTTTCTCACACCCTGGGGCTGGGCCAGGCCAGAATAAGCCTGCTGACAGTGCTCAGGGTCAGCACAGGGCCTGTGTGGGCCCACATCCTTGACTCCCTCCTGGTTCTTGTCTTGCACGCTTCTCTGTGTCTGTCTTGGAGTAGAGTCCTCTCCATTCTTCCCAGGCCCAGCCTTCCCCTTCAGCATCCAGCCCACTTTTCTCTTGGCTCTCTGGGCTCAGGCTTTTCTGACAGCCTAAACCAACTCATTACATATGGTTTTAAATGCAGGGCTGAACTTCAGGGACCATGGTGGCTACTCCCTAAAATATTTTTTAACTGCAAATCAGGCGAGAACGAACACACCAGGGGCAGGGAAAGAAGATGGAGAAGAGGGCAGAATTATATGCTGAAGGACTCCTGTTTTAGGAAATAATTTTGCTAACTGCTTCCTTCTTTTGGTTTCCTATAAACATGAGACCCTTGAGGCGCCTGGCTGGCTCATTTGGAGAGCATGCAACTCTTGATCTTAGGGTCATGAGTTCAAGCCCCACATTGGGTGTAGAGATTACTTAAACAAACAAACAAACAAACAAACTTTAAATATGAGACCCTCCTCCTGTTATCTTGGGTTTCCAACTAGACCATGACTTCCCGGATGGGCCTTGAGGAGGGAAACCCATATTAGTTATGCCTCCTCTGTGTCACATACCAGGTTGCCTAGTTGTTTGATTCTCCTGCTATTCCTTTTTTTTTTTTTTTAAGTTTTATTTATTTAAGTAATCTCTATGCTCAAGTGGGGCTTGAACCCACGACCCTGAGATCAAGAGTCAAATGCTCTACCAACTGAGCCAGCCAGGTGCCCTTCTCCTGATAATCCTTTTCCAGGTGAGGAAACCAAGGCTCAGAAACTCAGTGAATATGGCCCAGGCTGCACAACTAGGAATGGAACCAGGGCTAAATAACCTAGATCTTGGGTAGATGGACTTTGGAAGTGCTGCAGGGAGCCCTGGAGGGGAGGTGGGGGAGGGCTGGAGCATGTAGTATTGCCAAGGGCTGAAGACCACCCCTCAGCTTTCTGGACTCTGCAAATACCCCAAACTGGTCCTCCCAGTTGTAGCAAGGGAACACAAATGAACATACACATCATACACACTGAGGTAACAGTGCCTACATCTGCAAGGACCTAGGTCCTGGGGTCCCTCACCAGGCTGCATCCCAGACGCCCTGGCCCAGAATGATCAGTAAATTAGACATGGATGATGGCCCCAGAGAAAGCTAGAAGGCGGCCATGGCTCATGTCCACATCCCAATCTTCTAGTCTCCCCAAAAGACCTCCATATCAGGGAAATAAAGGGCTCGGTTCATCACCAGAGCACCCCATCTTACCCTTAAGACTCCTCTGGGACCCCTCCAGTTGGTCCCTGTCCCAGCAGATCAGGTTCACACTTTAGCCCCCTTGCAACAACTGCTCCTGAGGTAAACTGAGGCTGGAGTAGGGAGGGTTCAAGGTCAAGAAACATTCCAGGACAGTGCCACCCCTGTCCTCCTCTAATCTTTAGCCACAGCTGGGGAAACAGAGTAACTGGGACAGATTTCTAGGGCTGTCCTTGCTGCTAGAAGTAGGGGGCTCCTTGGGCCTTTGAATCAGGGTCAGAGCAGCCCTCAGGTCTCTCCACCCAGAACCCAGGGAGAAGTCAACGCTATCTCAGATGTGGCAGGGCCTTTAGGTGTCAGAGGGCTCCTGAGGCACTGCCCTGAAAATCAAAATGTAGCCGACCTCTGGGTAAAGAGATGAAATGCAAGGCCAGAGGGTCAGGTTCTCCTCTAGGCAGGGGCAGGTCCCTGGGCTGTGAGAACTGTACACAGAGGGAAGACAAATACTCCTATATTCTCCCCTGAGGACACCAGGCATGGCCCAAGGCACTGCCAGGACCCCTCCCCACTCCCTCACCCCTCCTGCTCCCACCCAAGGCCAGGAGATGAGTCAGAGGCTGTGGCAAGGAGCTTCCTCCTAGAGTAGGAGGAAATGAGCAAGGTCTTCTCAGATCTGAAAGCTCTAAACGGTTTAAAAAGGAAGCCCCCAGGGGAACTCTAGTGGCTAGGCCCAGCCCAATGGGGTTTGTGGGGTGGAACTCCAGAGAGAAAGTGGGCGGGGCCTTCCTACATTCCCAGGGAGGGAGCAGGGTCTGCAGGGATGATGGTCAGTGCCCAGAGTGGGAGGGCAGATGTCATCACTTGGCTGTGTCCTGTTCCCCTACTGGACAAATGTACAGAGGATAAAGTATTGAGTGGAGATCCCTCCCTCTTCCTTCTGCTCTAGGCCTGGGATGGGAATGCCTGGGTTTCTGGGATACCTCTCCCCTCTATAGGGCCCTGTAGGCAAGCTTGAGTCATATCTGTGCCCCTGGGGCATGCACTTATAGGAGTAGGGGAGGAACCCGCTGTGACATTTCCTGCAAGGAGAAGCCCTGCTCCCCCTCTCTCAGCTCTCTGATGCCCTGCCCCTACCCTATTCTCAACCCTTCTTCCTCCAGCCTTCTATTCTGGGGTTGTGGTCACAGTTTATATTTGGGATGAGCACATCACAGTGTATCTGACCATTCCTGGCAGAGCTGCCAGCCCCAGGAAATTCTGGCTACAGGCACAGTGGTAACTCAGTGTGCCCACCAGCATATCCTGCCTGTGGGAGATCTGGTAGTCCTCAGGTACACCAAGTGGGAGATCCTAAAGGTGGGGAGACCAGGAATCTCTGAGCTGGGAAGTACTTAACACATTCTCCATCTGAGCTCTGTAGTGTCTTTAGCTAAGGAGTACAGAGCACCAGGTGCAGCAGGGAGATGGGTCCCTAAATGAGGGGAGGAAAAAGGGTGGGTCTTTTCTGTCACTGACCTCCCAAATCTGCCCCTTATTGGGAATCATGTCCTAGAGTGGGGAGTGGGAGGAATACTATGTTCTCTGTAATGCTCCAGGCTTATTTCAGCACCAGGAGTTCCAGAAGCCTGAAGGCAGGAACCTACTCGGCTCAACACACCCTCTCCAGCGCCCATCCTGAATTGAAGGTGGCCTCGGGCTGGTCGTGCTCCTTCCAGGCCCACCTCAGATTGACCCTCTGAACAGGGCAGGACAAAAGGGGTTGCATCAAAACTCTCAAGTGGGCAGTGTGCTGCAACCTTCAAGCCGTGGCCTTGAAGCCGGGCTCTGCCCGGACACGCGCCACTCCCCCGGCCAATAATCTCACCAACTCTCCCGCCCGCGCTCAGAGGCGGGGCCGGCCCGCAGAGCGAGGAATGCAGGCTGGGGGCCCGGGGCACATTCCAGGGGAGACCCCGGGCCTGGGGGCCAAGTTTGCGCAACTCGCCCCCCAGCTAAGGCTGGGAGCAGGGGAGGCCAACCCCGCCAACTCTCTCTCCTTTCCACACCACTCGATGTGTACTGGCTGCCGGGGGGAGGGGGGGTAGTAGTGCGCCTCCCAGAGTCCTGGTCCGGAAACCCAGCGCGCCGGAAAGCGCTGCCGGCAGGGGGCTGAGCGCAGGGAGCCGGAGGGGAGGTAGGGCCAACCATCTGGAAAAGGGCCTCTCCCAGCACTGTGCACGAGTCGGCTCCGGGACGCAGGCAAACTAGGGCAGGCTGGCGGTTTAAAATTAGCCCGGCCCGCCCCCTCCCTTCTAGCCGTGGGCCGGCTGCGGCGGGAGTACGGGATGGTGGGGGCGGTGACTCAAAGGGCTTTTCCACCAGAGCAGCCATCAGCTCTCGGCGTGTCCCGGGCCAGACAGCTTCCCGGAGACTCACCTCACCCCGAGAAGTCTCTCTTCTACTGGCATTCCCAAGCGGGGCCCCCACCTACAGGGGCAACACTCTATCGGGCGGGACCCAGTCCAGCCTCCAGAAACCGCTCGAAGTCTTGGCCGCCCCCAGTGGCCCGCCCCAGGTCCGCCCCTCCTCTTGGTCCCGCCCCACCTCACCTGAAGCAGGTGGAAGCTGGTCCTTCCCCAGCCCCAACTTTTAGTCCGCTACCACCCGAATATCTACCTTCACTTTATCCAGATCGGTTACTCCGGCAGACAGGCAGCGAGGGGAACCCAAACATCCCCCCGGTGGGCCTCACTTCGAGGGGGCAGCCAGAGGGGCGCAGACCACAAACTCCCATGTCCCTTCAGCTGCCTTCAACTTGAGAGGCGTCTCGCGAAAGCCAGGCAGCGTGGACCTTAGGTCCCCAGCCCAAGACTTTCCCGCAGTAGAGTACCCGCTCCAGCCTCTCCCCGAGGGATACCTCCCAAAGGCTTTCATGGCGCCATGAACCTTTGATCGCCCCCAATCTTTCTCCGGGCCCCCTCACCTTTAGCGGCGCCGCCAGCAGGCGGTGCAGAGCGGGTATCTGCGCACCCAGGGGCAGCGCCCCGTCCAGGCTGCAGGTGGGGGCCCGGCGCGGCTCCGGGAAGTTGGCACATGCGAAGGGGTCGGTGTCCTCCAAGTACTGCACCCGCACGGTCAACACTGATACCGAGTCCCCGTCTCCGCGATCTTCCTCGCCCGCCATCGTTTGTCACTGGCTCGCGCCGCGCGCCTCCGGGAGGGTCCCGGTCCCGCCGCGGCGTCTGCTCAACTAGCTCAGCTGTCTGGGTCGGGTTGGACCGGACGCCGCTGAGGAGAGGCGGAGCCAGACGGAGGCGGGGCCGAGGAAGGGGGTGGAGCCAAGAGTCTTCCCTGAACGCGCCAGGAGGGGCATCCACTGCTGGGGGCGGGGCTTGCCGCCAGCCACTCAGAGGGCGCGATCGTGATCCCGTTAGTTCACTGGCTCTGCGGGCGGGAAAACCCGAGCTCGCGTCCCGCCTTCAAGAGCGTGCCCAGGCGGGGGAGGTTTGCTTTGGGGTTGATGGCGGTGAGGCTGAGTTCTTGTTGAGGGGTTATTCGGGCAGGTGGGGCGGAAATTTCTTCAGATAATGGCCGGCCGGGTCTGAGTTTAGGGACGAGATGGTCCTGATTCCTTCAGTCTGAGGGATGCAGTGAATGGGATTCCGTCATTTGGGGGAAAGCAGGGAGATGGATCCCTTTCAGTTTGGAGCAAGAAGTGAAAATAGATTCCACTCAGTTTGAAAGAAGAAGTGGGATCATTTGCCTTTAGTTGGGGTAAGAAGAGGGACGGGTGCCCCTCAGCTCTGGGAAAACGATGTGATGACTCAATTTGAGTGAGGAGGTAGAACATGTTTTTCTCAGTTTGGGGTAAGATGAGGGATGGATGCCCCTCAACTTGAATGAAAAATGGAGACGGTCCTCCTCAGTTTGGGGCGAGATAAGCCAAATGCCCCTCAGGTTTGGGGGAAAAGGTGAGTGGATCCCTTTTAGTTTGAAGGGAATCGATAGGCTGAGTTTTCTCATAGTTTCGGGGAAGAAGATAGGTTCCCTTCTGTTTTCATGGAAAAGGTGATGAGACTTCCCTGTAGTTTGACCGAAAGGGAGGCCGAGTGCTCCTCGGTTTGGGAGATAAAGAGGAACAGCTTCCTGAAAGGGATAAAGAAAGGGGGGGTAATCAGAAGGGGGAATGAAACATGAGAGACTATGGACTATGAGAAACAAACTGAGGACTTCAGAGGGGAGGGGGGTGGGGGAATGGGATAGACCGGTGATGGGTAGTAAGGAGGGCACGTATTGCATGGTGCACTGGGTGTTATACACAACTAATGAATCATCGAGCCATACATCGGAAACCGGGGATGTACTGTATGGTGACTAACATAATATAATAAAAAATCATTTAAAAAAAAAAAAAAAGAGGAACAGCTTCCTAATCAGCCTCGAATGAGCCGGGTCCAGTCTGGGCCTTGGAGTTTCTGGAGACGTTGAGGAAGGACAGCGCTGTTCATCACGGCTTTCTGGGAGCGCCCAGTGCGCGTGCGCAGCGCTGATCTGGGCGGGGGCCCAAAGGGGGTCTTAGGCTCGGAGGACGGCGGCGCACTGCCCCCTGCCGTCTGCACGAGGCAGCGTCGGGGCCGGCGCCTTCAGTATCTGCTGCCGGATGTTCGCGGCGGGTCTGCGCTAGCGGAGAAGGAGATGCGCCCCTCCGGCCCGGACCCCGCCCCCCGCAGACCCCCTCCCCTCCCGCGACCCGCTACTGCCTCCGGCGAGTGGGACGAGGCCGCGCCACCGGAGGACTGTGGCCGCTCGCAGCTCTGAAACTGGGTCAGGGGAGCTTTGGGGAAGATTTGGGGGAGCGGACTCGAAGGAATAGGTTTCGGGACTTGGAGAGCTGACTGGGGGATTTCCAGAGCTCAGACTGGTTTAGAGGGGAAGGAGCAGGGGTCCAGAGTCTGGACGCCCGGGGCACGGTCTCGGAGTCCGGACCGGGCTTGGGGGTTTCGGAGCTGGGATTGGGGGGAGCGGGCCCCACGTGCTTGTGACGCGGGGGCGGCCGGTAGGCGCGGCGGCGACGCGGGGCCGGCGGCCGTGCGGTGCCGGGAGGGCGGCTAGGCAGGCGGCAGGATGCTGCGCGCCGCACTACCGCTGCTTGGGCTGCCCCTGGCGGGGGCGGCCGCAACTGAAGAGCCCACCCAGGAGCCGGGGTCTCCCGGCGAGCCTCCCCCAGGGCTGGCGCTCTTCCGCTGGCAGTGGCACGAGGTGGAGGCGCCCTACCTGGTAGCCCTGTGGATCCTGGTGGCCAGCCTGGCCAAAATCGGTGAGTGCGTGT
The DNA here is from genome assembly GCF_023065955.2 of Ursus arctos. Taxonomy (NCBI): domain Eukaryota; kingdom Metazoa; phylum Chordata; class Mammalia; order Carnivora; family Ursidae; genus Ursus; species Ursus arctos. The sequence goes on from NW_026622863.1 coordinate 22,379,857, forward strand.
GTGTGAGCGCCAGGCCGGCGGCCGGCAGCGGACCCGCCCCCAACCCCTAGTCCCCAGATCTGGGCCGGCTTCTTGCACAGTGCCGGGACTCAGGTTCCGATTCCACAAATCCGGGCTCTCACAGAGTTCCTGCGCCCTCTGTCCCTCCTCCCCTCCCCGCGGGGGAGGTCTGAGGATTGGCCTTCTCTGAGGGCTGCCCCAGCTCTCTCCAGCCTCATCCCCATACTCCTTTGCCTTCTCTGCCCCCCTCTTCTCTGTAAGCCCTTCGGTCTGGCCTCTTCACCAATCTCCAGGCTCCTAGAAACCTCTGTCAGCAACAAAGATCTGTGGGGACATTGTGGAGATAGTGTTCTTCAGCAAATCCAGGCATCCTGGATCTGCAGAAGCAGTCTTCGCAGGAGACCACATACAAGTGTCCACTCTTTTGGGATACTAGACTGCCACTTTTCCTCTAGCCCCCTTCTGCTCTCCTATAGATGCACCGTTCTTTAGGTGTGCTTAGCAGGAGCCCCCACCATAATTCAGGTCTACATTCTTCCCATTTCAGGGATAAGAAAGAAAGAAAGAAGGAAAGAAACCAACCTTCCATTTATTAGGGCCTTACTTACTATCTGCTGCCTACACTAGGTGCTTTCATATATCTGACCTCCTTCAGTTTGCACAACATTGAAGGTTGGCTTCACATTCCTTACCTTGAATAGAGCTGCTTTTCCTTGCCTTTGCCCCTTCCTCCCCACTTCTGAGCAGCCAGTGGTCCCTCCTCCTACCAGAGACCCTCCTCCCTCTCCCTGTTGTTCAGGCTCTGCTGTGGGGGTGACTAATTATAGCTGAGCGTTGCTACTCACTCCCCAGCTATGCTGGCACAGGCTGTACTCCAGTCTCACCAATACAGTCTTCCTGTAGGAATCACACAGCTTAGAATTTGCCCCTCTACTCCCCCAGGAACTCTACTGGGGGTGGGGGTGGTTTTCTGGGCAGGAACAGAAGAACTTTCCACTCTGTTCTGGCAGCCCATTAATAATGGAAAATGGGGCCTGAATGCCTTCAGGGAACCTAGTTCTGCCTGAGAACAGGCTTTGGTGATGGGTTTTGGATGCAGTGCTGGGGTTGATGCCTGCTCTGGAAGTGAGGATGGAATGGAGTCCCTGAAGGAGAGGACAGGGAAACTGAAGGTAGGGATGTGTGTGGGCAGATCTATGACTGAATTTACCTTAGAGCCTGGCAGCAGTGAGAGCAAGGGGGAGGAGCCCAGATTTGGGAGCCGAGAATTGGGTTTGCTGAGGAGTCTATGAGTTGCAGGAAAGTTCTTATCTTATTTGGGGCTTATATAGCAACTACTGTAGTTTCCCCCATAAATTGTAGTGCTTTACCTAGCTCTGATGTCACCTCCTCTGGAGGTAGAAGAGAGCCTCTTTATCAGCCACACACACACCCACCCACACACACACATGCACACACACACACACACACACACACACAAGTCCTCACAGAGGATGGGACAGATCAGTAGGACGCTCGGGGATACCTTCCCTCAGCTTTGTTGCTAGGAGGTTTTTTCCCCCTTTTATTCAACAAATATTTATGTAGGATCTCACTATGTGCCAGGAACTGCTCTAAGCCCTTTGGGTACAGCTTCCAAAGGGCACTGTCTTGGCATTGGGTCTCATATAGGCTAACATGGAAGCCACTTCCACTACCTGCCACTCCAGGTATGGGGAAAGGTGTTTACTCAGGATCTCAGGGCCCAGGGGAAGGCCGAAAGAGTTTATTTTAGTGGCCAAAGATAGGAGTGGCGATAATGCTAGAAACCCATTTCATACTTCCTCTTCTTTTCCTGGGGACAGGTCTGTCATGATTTTCCCCCAGAGACATTTTTTTAAAAGATTTTTTATTTTTAAGTAATCTCTATACCCAACTTGAACTCACAACCCCAAGACCAAGAGTGGCATGCTCCACCGACTGACCTAGCCAGGCACCCCTTATCCAGAGTCAGTTTTAATTAACATTTGTTGAGAATCTACTATATGTCTGATACCCTGCTAGACGCATTCACACTATATCATTTTTATCCTCACCCTGTGTGGAAGGTATTTTTCCCATATTACCGGAGAAGAAATTGAAGTTCAGGTAAATTAAATAGTTTGAGATCACACAGTTAGAAAGTGATGGAGCCAGAAGTACTGGAGATCTTCTTACTGCTAAACCTAGTGTTTTTAAAACTATTGTGTCATTAGTTGAGCCTATATAATGAGAAGTACATTGGGCTAGGAGGTCTACAGTGCTGCTAGGAGGTATAATATGCGTTATGGTCTAGTTGGGGAGCAGGACACAATATCTTAGGTAACGTTTATTGAGTGCTTATGATAAAGAACTGGGTTAAGTGCTATCGAGTAGATTGTTTTACTTAAACCTCACAACAATTCTGTAAGATCATCACTATCTTTATTCCCATTTTGCTGATGAGAAAACTGAAAAAGAGGTGAAGTTATGCCTCCGAGCCACAGAACTAGTAAATAGAGGAGCTAGTCTTCTAACCCAGGGAGCATGACTCTAGAGGCCCTGATTTTTATAGCTATGTTATGCATAAAAATATACCAACTAACATTTGCTGAGGCTCAGATAATAGCTATGAATAAGGGAGATCAGAGAAAGGTGACGTCCCCTGAGGATGAGGGTAGAGAGGAGGGGGCATTTCCCGAAATGGAAAGAGCAAGCAAAGGCCTAGGTTACCACGACAGAAGCACCAAGAGACAGACAACTTTAGTTGCAGTGGAGGATCTGTAGCCATGCAAGTTGGAAATTCAAGCAGTCTTGCCTCTTTTCTCCTGCTTGGTCCTAGGGTCAGGGGTATCCTTTTAAAACCAGGAGGTTAAAGGCCAGTGTGTGTGTGTATGTGTGTGTGTCCCATAAGCTGATACATCCTGCCCTCTTCTTGCATTGTAGTGTTTCACTTGTCTCGGAAGGTGACATCGCTGGTCCCTGAGAGCTGCCTGCTGATTTTGCTGGGACTGGTGCTTGGAGGCATTGTCTTGGCTGTGGCCAAGAAAGCTGAGTACCAGCTGGAACCAGGCACATTCTTCCTCTTCCTGCTGCCTCCTATTGTGCTGGACTCAGGCTATTTCATGCCTAGCCGGCTGTTCTTTGACAATTTGGGTGCCATCCTCACCTATGCCGTGGTGGGCACACTCTGGAATGCCTTCACAACAGGTGCTGCCCTCTGGGGCCTGCAGCAGGCTGGACTTGTGGGTGAGTGACCCTAGGACTCGGACTGGCAGAGGGAGGCTTTGCCAGATTCATCACCCAACTCCCTTCTCCAGCTCTGGAGATCCCATATTGGCAAGAGCCATGCCCTGAGAGCTCCGTCTTAGGTCCCTCCCACCTGGAGTGCAAGGCAACACTCCAGATGGGCCTTCAGCCTTCATTTAGGTCTCTACCAGTTGAGTCTGGGCTTCTGCAGCGTGACAGCTGAGCAGAGGCCTGGCTCCCAGCTGTGTGTGGGCTGCCGAGGCTGGGAAGGCTGCATTACTACTCTGCTGTCTCCTGCCCTCCGTTACCACACTGCCACTTACCAGCCTTGCTCCCCTGAGGCACAATGCACTGTTCCGTGAGGGCCAACCATCCTGGCTCTGCCCAGGTCAAATCAGGGTGGTTTTCTGTTATTATTATTTTTTAATTAAGATCTGTTTTTTAAAACTTTTTAAAAAAGATTTTATTTTTAAGCAATCTCTACACCCAACATGGGATGGGGCTTGAACCTACAACCCCAAGATCAAGAGTTACATGCTTCATTCACTGAGCCAGCTGGGCGCCCCATTACATTTTTTTTTTTTTTAAGATTCATTCATTTATTTGAGAGAATGTGCACACAGTGGGGAGGGTCAGAGGGAGAAGAGAATCAAGCACACTTGCTGAGCGCTGAGCCTGAGGAAGGGCTGGATCTCAAGACCCTGAGATCAGGACCTGAGCCAAAACCGAGTCGGATGCCCAACCACTACCTAGGGACCCCTAAATTTTTTTTTTAGGTAATCGCTACACCCAACATGGGGCTTGAACTCGTGACCTTGAGGTCAAGAGTCATACACTCTTATGACTGAGTCAGCCAGGCACCCTTGTTGTCGTTGTTGTTGTTATTATTATTATTATTGTTAAATCCATATTATACATCTGCAGAATGCAGTACATTACACTGAGTTTTCTCTCTTTACTTATCCCATGGACTCTTTATAGCAACCCTGTTGGGGCATAATTTGTCCCACTTAGTAGATGAGGAAATAGAGGTCCTTGAACTCATTTGATAACAGGTCCAAGGTTAGTAGGAGAGGTCTGTTTTATTGGGGCTCTTTGCCCTCAAGCTGCCTTCCTACTCCGTTCTTCCTCATTTCCTGTACCCAAATCCATTCATTTCTGAATGTTGATAATTCAGACTTCTTCCAAGGTGCAAGGGGAGGTTTGCAATTTCTACTTGAGGACTCCAACCTGGTTTTCCGAATGGGTGAGTGAACTCTTTGGGGCAGGAAGGGAAGGGAGGACATCAGATAATAATAATAATAATAATAATAATAATAATAATAATAAGTAATATCTATTAGGTGCTTACTATGTATGAGGCTCTGGCTAAATAAAGAGACTTTTGAGGTAGATACTGTTATTATTCCCAGTATATACATGAGGAAACTGAGGCTCACAGAGATTCTATGTCATATTAAAGTTCTCCCCATGGTGGGTGCTTTTCCTGTCATACTTAGCCCTCATAGATGGACAGCCCCTCCCCCTCCTGCTGAGAATTGTGTCACATCCCTTAGGCTGAGAACCACAGGTGTAGGAGAAAGCACTCTTGTTCTTGTCCCTAATAAAGCCAGTCAGTAGCTAGTTTCCACCTACTAGTGGTTCTTACTACTGTAGTTGCAATTTTTATTCTCAGCGCCACCTTAACTTTTCAGGTTACTTAGAGCTTTCTTAGCCATCTCCTGGGTTGATTTTGCAGCAATCTCGTGAGGTAGGCAGATGAGGAGGCATGGCTTAAGAGAAGTCATGTGACAGTGACAGCGCCAACATCACAGAGCTGGTAAGTGGCAAAGCCAGGCCTTAGGCTCAAGTCTCCTGACCTGCGGGCTGACACTCTCTTCACCATCCCAAGCCCTCTCTGGGCATCCTTGTTTCCACAGTGTGGGGCGGGGGGAACCAGGGCTTGTCACAGGGAATGCTCTGGGAGAACGGATACCTCACCAACTGCTGTCCCCCATGTATCCCTCAAAAGCCCCTCGAGTGCAGGCCAGCTTGCTGGACTTTCTGCTGTTCGGGAGCCTCATCTCAGCGGTGGACCCCGTGGCTGTACTGGCTGTCTTTGAGGAGGTGCATGTCAACGACACTCTCTTTATCATCGTCTTTGGCGAGTCCCTGCTCAATGATGCCGTCACTGTGGTGAGAGTGCTCAGTTGGCTGCCGTTCCCTGACCCCCACTGCCATGCTCTGACTAATTGAGTGTCTGAGCATGCTCAGACCCTTCCCTCTCCTTGCTCCTGACTCTCCTTTTCTCAATCAGGTGCTGTACAAGGTCTGCAACTCCTTTGTGGAGATGGGCTCTGCCAATGTGCAGGCTGCTGACTACCTGAAAGGAGTCGGTCAGTATTTCCCCCTCTTGGCTGGGTTGCTGAGTCCCTGCCCCCAACTGCATCAGGACAGAGGAGGCTGTTGGGTTGCCTCATTCTGTTACCTCCACTATGGAGAAATGGGGTCCCAAGAACCTGAGAAGGAGTGGCTTTCCCGGGATTCTGGTTCTGGGATCCTGACCCCCGGGGAGTACAGTGGGCATTGTCCTCCACTCCCTGCCAGGCAGCAGTCTTGTCTTCCAGGGTGGGGTACAGGCCAGGGGTCACGCTGACAACCCACTCCTCCCCCAGCCTCCCTGTTTGTGGTCAGTCTGGGCGGGGCAGCCGTGGGCTTAGTCTTTGCCTTCCTCCTGGCCCTGACCACACGCTTCACCAAGCGGGTCCGCATCATCGAGCCGCTGCTGGTCTTCCTCCTCGCCTATGCAGCCTACCTCACTGCTGAAATGGCCTCGCTTTCTGCTATTCTTGCGTGAGTCCTGGGGGCCTTGCATGTAGGCAGCTGGGAGGGGGCATTGGAGATGGTTGCCCCTTACATGGACAGAGGCAGGACCCTGAGGAGGCAATGGGCTTGCCTGAGCCCTTGTAGTGGGAGCCTCAAACTCCCCTGGGGAGACGGCAAATTTCAGGTAATGTTTCAGGATCTGCCTCTAGAACTGCCCTGGGCACCTAGAACCTGATCTTCCTCTGCTTGAAGCACTCTCTGGGGTATAGGCTGAGCTAGAAGTGGACCTCAGGGCCTGGGACCACCAGCTCTAATGGCCACAGCACTCTAAAAGGTGCCTCAGAGAGGATGCTAGTCAAAGCACGTTTCTCCCAGCTTCCCCTCCAGAAGGCACTGAGTGGGAACCTGGAGATTTGGTTGGACCCTTACCAAGACCACCCACCACTAGCTATCCTGGGACAGTCTCTATTGCCTCCCTGGGCTTCAACTCTGATGGTCTGACATCCTGTGATGGGCAACACCCCTCCTGTGGCACGCTCAAACCCCAGAGGCTGCAGCCCCTCCTTACTTGCCCTGTCTGTCCATTCCTCTTCCAGGGTGACTATGTGTGGCCTGGGCTGTAAGAAGTACGTGGAGGCCAACATCTCCCATAAGTCACGCACGGCTGTCAAATACACAATGAAGACTCTAGCCAGCTGTGCTGAGACCGTCATCTTCATGCTGCTTGGCATCTCGGCTGTGGACTCATCTAAGTGGGCCTGGGATTCTGGGCTGGTGCTGGGCACCCTCTTCTTCATCCTGTTCTTCCGAGCCCTCGGTATTGCCAGTACCCTCTGCTTTCCCACTCTCCTTTCTTCCCTGTCCCAGCTCATCCCCCAGTCTTGAGTCCACATCCTTGTCAATTCTTAAGCCGTCCCTCCTCCCCCGTTGCTTACCCCTCCCAACCCCTGTCAGACCTTAGCCCAGACTTGGTGCCATCCACTCCTGGGTCCTCCACTCCCAACGCCCTGCTCCCACTGGCCTCCCTCCTGCTGTAGGCGTAGTCCTGCAGACGTGGGTGCTGAATCAGTTCCGGCTGGTCCCTCTGGACAAGATTGACCAGGTGGTGATGTCCTATGGGGGCCTGCGGGGGGCTGTGGCCTTCGCTCTCGTCATCCTACTGGACAGGACCAAGGTCCCTGCCAAGGACTACTTTGTGGCCACCACTATTGTGGTGGTCTTCTTCACAGTCATTGTGCAGGTGGGAGAGCCCATGAGGCTGGGTAGGGAGAGGGTCTGGCAGGCCCTGGGGGAGGCATGGAGCCTTTGGGACCGGGGCTCCTCTCTTTGGGGGATAGGGACCTGACTTCCCAGACCTTGAGTGCAGTGAGGTGGAGGTACAGAAGCTGAGGTCTAATTATGGGGAGAGAAAGGCAGCAGGCAACTGGATAGGGCAGGGCTCACCTGCTGCCTGTCCATAGGGCTTAACCATCAAGCCACTGGTCAAGTGGCTGAAGGTGAAGAGGAGTGAGCATCACAAACCCACCCTGAACCAGGAGCTGCATGAGCACGTGGGTACCAGAACCCCGTCCCTCCACCTATACCTCTCTTCCTTCTATTTTGAGCAGAGTCCTGATCCAGTCCCCCTACCCACCCCCTTCTAGACTTTTGACCACATTCTGGCTGCAGTGGAGGACGTTGTGGGGCACCATGGCTATCACTACTGGAGGGACAGGTGAGGGAGCTCCCCCAAGGCTCCTTCAGCAACAGCAGCCCCACCAGCCAGGGCAGCATTGGGGATGTGCCACACTTCTGAGAAGGGACACAGCCAGACTTGGGCTGGGTGACCTCTGCCAGGAGCTCTTCAGTGGCATCCCAGTACTCTCAGGATAAGACAAGTCTTCCCAGGGAGGCCTGCCTGGCCCTGTGGGGTCTGGCACCTGCCAGACTCCAGCCCCATCGTGCTCTGCTCTGCCTTTGACTCTCTGCCTGCTAATTACACGGATCATGGTTTAAAACCTCAGGACCCACTGTGCTTCCCCCACCCTGCCACTTCCCCCACCCTGCCACTTTGCCCATATTCTGTGTGTTAGAACATTCCCTTGCCTCCTTCTCACCTACTTAACCTCTGTTCATCCTTCAGATCTCACCATAGGCATCAAATCTCTAAGGAGGCCTTACCGGGTCTCCCTGACTAGGACAAATCCCTGTCATACTCTATCCTTTGTAGTTCTTATTATGGTTGCAATTTTAGTTATTTGGAATAACTTCAATGTAATGTCAGGCTTTCCCATAATGCTATAAGTTCCATAAGGGCTGGGACTAGCTTTGAGATTCTCCCTGGCTGAGGCCCATACCAACAGAGCCAGGCCAGTGCTGGCAGTGCCCCTGCCCCATCTGAGGAAGGGCCAGCCAGCTGGGCTTTGGGGATGGCACTCAGGGCTGGGCCTGACATCCTCTGTAGGTGGGAGCAGTTTGACAAGAAGTACCTGAGTCAGCTGCTGATGCGGCGGTCAGCTTACCGCATCCGGGACCAGATCTGGGATGTGTACTATAGACTGAACATCCGGGATGCCATCAGCTTCGTGGACCAGGTGGGCCAGCAGCCGGGGGGTGGGGTGCAGGTAGCCAGCAGAGCAAGGCAGGAAGGGGCGACAAGCAGGCAGTATGTGAACAGGGAGTTGGAAATTCCCAGCGGACTCCATGGTCTGGTAAAGTGGAAGCTGCAGGAACCAGCCTGACCTGATGCTGAATTGAGAGTCTGGCAGGCAGTAGAGAAAGCTGAGAAAGAGCTGGGCTCTAGAGTCAGCAGATGCAGTTCAATTCTTATCACTTACAGGCTTGTGATCTTGGGTAAGTCCCTTATCCTCTCTGAGCCTCAGTTTCCTCAATTGTAAGAAAGCGGGAATAAGAATACCTATGTCATGGAGTTTTGTGGACTCAATATTTAAAGTGCGTAGCACAGTACCTGGAAGATCAAAGAACAGAATAACTGTTAACTGTTGTTCTTTTTATTACCCTTTGACTGTCTGGGCCACCTTCCATCTGACTGCCGTCTGACCTCTGTCTTGACCCCTGCAGGGAGGCCATATCTTGTCCTCCACAGGGCTCACTCTGCCCTCAATGCCCAGCCGCAATTCTGTGGCAGAGACCTCTGTCACCAACCTGCTGTAAGTCCTTGAGCCCCCTTCCGATTTCTCAAGCTCCTCTCTACTGGGTCCTGTCTCTGCATCCCTTTTGGCTAAGATTTGTGGGCACCTTTGCTTTTTGCCCTCCCCCTGGCCTGTACTTCCTGGCCACTCCCCAGCACACATGTTCCCTGCCTCCTGCAGGAGGGAGAGTGGCAGTGGAGCGTGTCTGGATCTGCAGGTGATTGACACGGTGCGCAGCGGCCGGGACCGTGAGGATGCTGTGATGCACCATCTGCTCTGTGGAGGCCTCTACAAGCCACGCCGCAGGGTGAGAGCAGGCAGGGTGTGAGAGTTCCAAGGGGGAGCTGGGGGAGGGGGGTGGGGGGAGGGTGGTCTGGGGAAGCCATGACTACAGGCTCAAGAGGCAGTTGGCGCCAGCTAGTGGAGAGCTATAAATGCCCAGTTGAAGAGCTTGGGCTTCATCTTGCTGTAATAACTTTTAGCCTTTTTTTTTTTTTTTTGAGAACGGGTTGGCCTGATACAAGCACTGTTTAAAGATGTCTTCTGGTAGCAGAGCACAGACCAAATTGGAGGGGTGAGGTGAGAGACGGGGGAGAGCCAGTTGGGAGGCTGGAGTGAAATACCAGATCAGAGCTGGGTGGTGGTAAGGGAGAGGAGCACATAGGATTGGGTGGTTTGTCCTGAAGGGGGGAGAGGAGGGGACAGACTGCAGAGGGCTTGGTGGGGTCACAGACAGAAGCAGGAGTGCTGAGGACCAGCTTAGCATGGGGAAGGCAAACCTCTCTTTTAGGTAATGTTAGTCCAATGCAGGTCAGGAATCTTTGGGGCTAGGAGGCCCAGCCCGTCCAGCGGGGAATCTGCTGCAACCCCACAAGGGGGCAGCAAGCAATTACATTGAACTTTTCTGAACCAGGAAGGCAGCTGTTACCATTCCTCGCAGTTTAACAGTCAAGGGTGTTTCCATCATTTAGACAGAATTGGCTTCCCTTAACTCGGTGGCACTGGTCCTAATTTGACTCTCTGCAGCTCAAAGGTTTCAAGACAGTTCCCTTTCACACACGCCTTCTTGCCCTCAAGCCAGCATCTCCTCTCCCTACTGTGTCTTCTCTGGTCATAAGAAACAAGGCCCAGAATGCTGCTCTAGCTGTGGTTGGCCAGGACATGGCCTAAGGTCTCTCTTACCTTTCTAGTTCTAGAATTTGCCATTCTCTTCCCGCTACTCAGAATCGCCCCCTCCCCGGTTTGTTTTACCACTCTGAGGGTCCATATTGTCCTTACAATCAGGCCCACCCGCATGTCTTCCTCAATTAATGGCTGTTAAACTCTGTCTTATCCAACCTGTGAGGTTTTTGCTTCATTTTGTTTACTTTTTTCTTAAGGCAAATTTTACTAATTCACAAAACTAGACAGAATAAAATAACTCTCATGTATCCATCACTCAGCTCTTATAATTATCAATGCATGGTTAATCTTGTAGCAGTCCGTACCCCCACCTCACCCCATCCACACTTTATCATCTTAAAGCCAACTCCAGACATATCATATCACCTCTAAATATTTTAATATGTATCTCTATGTGGCAGGAACTCTCTATATGTATACGTGTGTATGTATATTTTATATATATATAAAATCATAGTACTATTATCACTTACAACAAATAACAATAATTCCTTCTCACATGAAATATCCAATCAGTGTTCAGAAACATCTTTTTTTCCAGATGGTTTGTTTAAATCAGGATCCAAATAAAGTCCACACTTTGCGTTTGGTAAATATGTCTCTTTATTAAAGAAGATCTCTCTAATAGTTCCTTCTCCTTTTCACCCACTTGCTTATTTATTTATTGAAGATACTTTGTCTCAAGAGAATTTCCCATTTTATGGATTTTGCTGATTGTATTCCAGTGGCGGTGTTTAACATGTTCCTCCGTCCCCTGTATTTCCTGGTAGTTAAATCTAGAGGCCTGGTCAGATTCAGGAACATTCAGTAGGTGTGCTATGTATTTCCTATTGTATCATATCAGGATGTACGTAATGACTGGTTGTCTATGAATGCGTGAGCGTAAGATTGGTCAATGGGTGCAGTTCTTGTGTAGTCAATTAAAAAAAAACTGGAGTAAGATTGTGCTTATCCCTGTTAAATGTCATCTTATTTGATTTAGCCCATCATTCCATCGTTTGGATCCCATGTCTGGCACCAAATATCTGTTCAGATTCACATCATGTGAAAATTTGCTAAGGCTGTTAACTTTGTATTCATCCAAATCAACATAAAGTGTTGAACAGGATAGAGCTGAGGACAGAGCCCTGTGGCATGCTACTAAAGACTTTCCTCCAGACTGACATGGATCAAGCATTTTTGGGTATGGTTACTCCACTAGTTCTGAATCCACTTAGTTATACCATAACACAATCTGTAATTCTTCATGTTCTTCACAAAAATGTCATCAGAGAGAGACAGAAGTGTTTAATATGCAGTTACAAATGTGAGATGATAGTCTAAGAGAGAGATAGGGCTAGAACGAAAAATTTATAAGTGATCTTTATCATCAGAGGTTTCCTCACCTGGCGACATCAGAATCCCTTGGGGAAGCTTGCTAGAATATATATTCCTGGCTTCACCTCCTGGAGATTCTGATTTTATAGTGTGGAATGGGACGAAGAATATGTGGGCTTAGTAAATTGTCCAGGTGATTCAAATGCAGCTGGTCTGATGGCGCCATGGTCTTTATCATGAGGCTAGCTGAAGCTGGGGGAAGGGCTAGTTCACTGTGGAGAACATTTGGAGGGGAGGGAGGAGGGCCAAGGACAACACTGTGAGGAATCCACATGGGAGAAAAGGAAGGGGAGCCAGCAAAGGAGGGGAGAGGAGCAGTAGCAGATGGTGTCTCGGAGGCCTGGGGCGGGGCTGGATGGTCCACAGAGGTCAGGCCAGCGCCTAACCAGAGGCCATGCCGTGGTGACCAGGGAGATGGCAGCACCATGGACCCATGGACCCTGGAGTTGTATTTCTGGTTTTTAAGAAAGTAATGGGTATGAGGCAAAGTGTCAGAATCAAAGTATAAAAGTTTGGCAGCCAAAGGGAAGCAGTGGCTTCAGTGGAAATGCTTTCTTCAGGGGCGTATGGGCAGGAACATGCTTAAAAGCAGGGGATGGGTGTGGTGAGGGAAGGAGTGAAGGTGCTAGGGCAAGGGGAATGGGGGGGAGCCGGAGCTGATGGAGGCAGGGAGGAGTGGGCTGAGCAAAGCAGAGGCCAGGGTTCTAGGGGAGGCCTGTGAGGGACTGATTCCTGCATCCCCAAGAGAGAGAGGTCCCTCTGGGTGATAGATAGAAGAGGGTAGATGGGAGACTTGAAGTAGCTCTTAAAACTGGCTCAGGGCAGCAGAAAATATGAGGCATAAGGCAAGGATCGTACTGGAGAGGTGAGCCCAGATGAAATGATTCCGGCTAAATGGCAGTACTTCTATCTGGCATTCTAGGTACATATGTAGTGGGCTTGATCTTTGTGAGAAAGAGTGGGAAGGAACAGATGATGGAGGTGTGTGTCCTGAATTGGGTGCAGATGGCTGTTGGGACCGAGAGGGTCCAGGGTGTCGGGAGAGAGAGTTCTCCAAGTCTGAAGCTTTTGCAGAAATGGCTGGCTGGCGAGTTCCTTGTGGAAGGAGAATCTTGTGTACCTTGTGGGGGTGGTGTGGGCCAGGCACAGGGATCAGGCTCCTAAATGGAAGTGCAAAGGAGCAAGTGTCCCCCACAGTCTCATAGTAACCCTGAAGGACAAGATACAGGGTTCCCTGTCTCTTGTTACTTCAAGTCAGAGAGGTTTGGGAAGGGCAGTAGAAGATAGGGACAGCCAGATTTGGGGGGAATAAATAAAAAAAGTTTTTCCCGCAGTGAATTGAGAATACAGAGTGTCTGGCTGGGTTCCTATTGTATTTTTTGTTTTGTTTTTTTAATCCATGGCTGGTTCTGGAAAAACTGGGCTGGCAGGGCCTATGGTGCACATGGTGCTGTGGCCTTGGTTCCTGTGGAAGGCCAAGGCTCCCAGCCTCATGAGAGGGCGGGGCTGTCATTGCCAGTACAAAGCCAGCTGCAGCCGCCACTTCATCTCAGAGGATGCTCAGGAACGGCAGGACAAGGAGATCTTCCAGCAGAACATGAAGCGGCGGCTAGAGTCCTTTAAATCCACCAAGCACAACATCTGCTTCAACAAGAGCAAGCCAAGACCTCGCAAGACCGGTCGCAAGAAGGCATGTGCTTTCTCTGGGACTTCTGTTTGGGGCTGGAGGCCGATGGTGCATAGTTTCGAGCTCCCAAGTATTGGAATCCAGTCCAATGCAGGGGGACCCCTAGTTGGATAATCCTCAAGGCCTTGTTGGGTACAATAGTTTGTGTACCCTTTCGCATCTTCCTGGAGTCCCAGAAGGGTAAAGTGAGGCCTTCTGAGGGTGACCTGCCTCTTGCCATGTGGGTGGTCACCTGCTGGGAGGCAGCAGGACCTCCTACCAAAAATGAACCCAGCAAGAGAAAGGCAGGTTCCTGGGGGCAGGGGCAGAGGGTCCCAAATCCAGCCCAGGCTGAGGCATCCAGAGCCCTTGCTGGGGCATAGGTTACTTAGACTCCACAACACTTGCCTGGGGCGCCAAGGGTGGATGGAACCACTGGGATTGACACAGATTCCCTCCCCACTGCGTCAGGGAGACCTTACCAGACAACAGGGTTGGGGTTTTGAGCCAGGATTGAGGCTTAGGGTTTTTTTCTTGGTCCTCAGAAGGATGGCTTGGCTAATAGTGAGGCCACAAATGGGAAACCTCCCCGAGACCTGGGCTTTCAGGACACAGGCAAGCAGGGAATGGGGGTGGGGCTGAGGATGGGGTGGGAGGGCAGGGGCCCATCAACCAAAACCTGGAGGATCTCCTCTGTGCTGCATTCAGTGCCATAGGCTGAGGCTCCTCCCTTCAGGGACCTGATGGGCTTACTTGATTTCAAAGCTGGACATGTTCTAAGCAGTTCTCAGTTTGTAGCAGAAAGTGTCTGGTAGCTAACTACAGGTTATAGGCCCTGAGAACTTGGAGAAGGTGTCATGGAGAAGGGGGGAGCTTGAAGGATGGGTGGCCCCTAGGGCCCAGTGTCCTGTCTGCAAAACCAGGAGTTTGGGTGAGCTGAGCACTGATGGGCCTTCCACTTCTCCAGATGGTCATGTTTTCAGTTGATGATGGGTTCCGGGGCTGAGAGAACGGGATGGAGCAGCTGGAAAGTAGAACTGCCCCCCTGGCTTCCTCTGAGGAGGGTCTCTGCAGCCCCACCTCCCTTTCTCTCTAGCCCTGACCCCTAGGCCAGTGCTGAAATAGCCAGAGGAGAAGGTGGAGGGCTGTTCCAGCCGTGGGCTCCTGCCTGGGTGGACAGGGAGCGGGCTTGGGGTTATGCGTCACCAAGAGGCAGCTGTCAGGCTGGCTGTCTCCACTCGGTTCTTGTCCCTGTCCAGCTGCTGTGATCTTAACTGTGGAGTCTGAGGAGGAAGAGGAGAGTGACAGTTCAGAGACGGAGAAGGAGGACGACGAGGGGATCATCTTTGTGGCTCGAGCCACCAATGAGGTTCTCCAAGAGGGCAAGTTCTCAGGTAATGCTTTTCTCCCAGCCTCCCTCCCCCTCAGGCAGGCTGGAGCTGTGCAGCTGCCTTCTTCCCTCTTCACTCATGGCCTTTCCTCCAGACAACTCCCTTTTCCTACTCATTTATTCACCAACCAGCATTTACTGAGATCTCCTTTGTAATCAGACATCTGACATGCCTGATCTGATTCCATCCTCACAACAACCAAGATGGGGGAACTGAGCTCATAGAGCCAAAGGGACCAGGGATTGTCCAGCATCCCACAGCGGAACCAGAATTTGAACCTGACCCATCTGACTCCAAAGCCTCCAGCTTTGTCACTGCCTGCCAGCCTCCCTTTACAGTATGGCGAGGCATACGAGGTGACAAGCAAACCTAACACCAGGCTCTATGTGACCCATGCTCAGCACATCTGCCCTCAGGCAGAGGCCTTGGTGAGGATGGCAGCCTGGCCCGGGGGAGGAGTCTGAATTCATCAAAATGGCATTCTTGTGGATAGAAAACAACATATACGTGTTTCCATATGTGGAGACTTAACGTACTCATAATATCACTGCTAGTCGGCTCCAGCATCCTCAGGGGTCATTTTTAAAATGTTTTATTATAGAAAATTGCAAAATATACAATAGACAGAATAATAAAGTAAACTTCTATCTACCCAATACCCAGCTTCAATAATTACCTACTCCTAATCTTATTTTATCTATCCCCTCACCTATGCCCCTCTCTTCACAGGGTTCTTTTGAAGCAAGTCTCAGATATATCACCTTATCGATAACCACTTAAGTGTGTACCTTTAAAAGATAAGGATTCTTCTTTAAAAATATTAACTACAATACCATTATCATATCTAAAGTCTTTGTCATGTGTTCAAATTTCCCTTCATCTTCATTCTTTTTTTTTTTTAACAGTAGATTTGTTCAAATAAAAATCCATACAAGACCCACACATGACATTTGGTTGCCAAGTCTCTTTTAACCTACAGCAGTGGTTCTCAAGGGGGTGGTAGTGGAGTGACTTTGCTTGCAGGGGACGTTCGGCAATATCTGGAGCCATTTTTGGTCGCCACTACCGGAGGGCGCAATTGCATGTAGTGGGGAGAGGCTGGGGTTGCTGCTACATGTCCTCTAATGCACAGGACAGCCCTACAGCAAAGTATCGGTTTCCTTCCAGTGTATTTATTGAAATAATCTGGTTATTTGTCCCATAGTCTTTCCTTGTCTGGGTTTTGCTGACTGAATCCCCAAAGCATCATTTTAATATGTTTCACTGCGCCTTATATTTCCTTTAAACCGGTCATTAAATCTCGATCCAATTTCCGTTTAGATGTTTTGGTAAGAACCTTCACAGGCCGTGATGGTGTACTTTGTGTCGTGTCGCATCAGGAAACACGCCCCCTCTGGTGCGTCTCTTCTGTGAGGTTACTGTTGATCCCTGGGTTCAGAGGGTGGCCTGACCCACACACTGGGAAGTTCGCCAGCAGCAGTTCAGCCGCCGTAGCAGCCGCCGATGGTCATTGCCAGACCCAGCACTGCATCCGGGGCTGCAGTGGTCGTACTCTCCATCTCTTTTGTCGTTTGCATTCCCAGCACTTCTATAAAAAAGCTTCTCGTCAGTGACATCATTACTTTGAGGTGCAGTTCATACAGGAAAGAATAGATAAATGCTGGATTTTTTCCCTTTCACGTAACAGTTTTCAGCCCAATGAAACCTCCTCCAAAGGTGCAGACTGAATTTCGTTGTTGTTTCAGTTTGGTGGTGGTGGTGGTGGTTAAAATTTGATATTCCGGCTCTTTCAAGAGAGGGGGTTGTACTTCCAATCACAGCGTCAATACATTTCATAATGTCCTCAGCTGCACAGGACTTTATCGATGAGCAGGTACAGACCGAGCACCTATTACATGCAAGGCGTTGTGTTGACTTTGGAGAGCAGGGGGCGGGAGGTGGCCAGGGGGCTTCTCCTCTTTCAGAACCTCGGACTTCCTGTCACACAGTGGCCAGGCCTTCCAGTCTGGCTGCCAGCAGTGCTGGGACTCTCGGCTCAGGTCCCCTTTGCGGCACAGTGTCTCGCCTGCTATGGGGTTTGCGTGAGCTCATACTCCTGGGCTCTCTCCCACCAAAGGGCTGTGGTGGGTGTTCGGGCAGGGCGTCCAGCACCAAAGCCTTTGGCGTGGAGGCTCGAGATCTCCCTCACCCTCGCTGCTGTCTCCTCTGGGACAGGGCCTGGCAGGATGTGGTTTCTGAGGCCAGTGCTGCATGTTGGTGAGGACTGATCGCAGATGGGCTTTTTTCCTCCCTGGCTCCTGCTTTCTTTTGCTTGAGTTATCTTCATTTGTTTAGTCAGCATTTGCTGAGCAACTACTCTGTGTCCAGAGTGTGCTAGGTGCTGGGGATACAACGGAGAGCTTTCCCTCATCGATTAATCACACATACGGATGTATTAGGGCAAGTGTGGAATGAGTTTATTTATGAAAATGTGATACTTGAGAAGAATTCCACTGTGTTACTAATGAGAGCATATATACTCTCTGTCCCCAGGGAGCCTTGAAGTGTGCCCAAGCCCACGCGTCATCCCCCCCTCCCCAACCTGTGCAGAGAAGGAGCTACCCTGGAAGAGTGGGCAGGGAGATCTGGCAGTCTACGTGTCCTCGGAAACCACCAAGATTGTGCCTGTGGACATGCAGGCGGGCTGGAACCAGAGCATCTCGTCCCTGGAAAGCCTGGCATCCCCGCCCTGTACCCAGGCCCCGACTATGACCCGCCTGCCTCCTTGCCCGCTGGCTGCTGAAGAGCCCCAGCCCCCTTTCGACCTGCCTTACGATCCACGCCCTAGCTTCGCCTTTCCCCCAAGCCTGGCCAAAGCTGGCCGCTCTCGCAGTGAGAGCAGCGCTGACATCCCCCAGCAGCAGGAGCTACAGCCCCTCATGGGACACGAGGACCGCACCCATCTTAGCCCACGCACAGCCAACTCCCACTGGTGCATCCAGTTCAACAAGGGGGGCCGGCTGTAGCCCACCGACTCGAGGAGGAGCAGGAGGCTGGATGGGAAGTCTTCCCTGGGCAATGGCCAGAGGAGCCTGAACTAGCAACTGGGCTTCTTTGGGGCAGGTCAGAAGGGTATCCTGGACTGGTCCTCACAGGGACCCTTTCACCACCTTCCCTGCTCCTAATCCCTGCCACCTTCCCTTTCAGTAAGGCCCTTACCCTGGCTCAAGACCCAGTCTAGAACTTCTAGGGGCTAGGCCCAGCCACTTGGGAAGCTGATGCCATTTCTTCAGTGGGTCCCCCTAGGGTAACTCTAGGCAGCTGTTTCTGCCCCCAGAGCAAGGGCATCATTCCAGACCTGATGCTGGCCTTTCCTGCCCTCCACCCACTCCCCAGCACCAGCTGAAGGACAGCGCCCTGGCACTGACGCTCCCCGAGGGGCTGGTCCTCAGAGGGATGGGGGTGGGAGGTGGAGCAGGCCTCAACCTTAGGCTTTGCTGCCCTTTTGGGTCAGCTACCTATAGCCAATTTTGGGGGGGTCAATGGGAACCTGTGTCCAATTCTTGCTTTATCTCCTTCCCTTTGCTGCCAGTTATTGGGCCCATAGTTCTTCCTTTTCCAGGATCAAGGCCACAGGACTGGGCTAGGCTTCAGATCAGGGCTGTGTCTTGGCAAGGGTCACTCTGAAGATCTGCTGCTCTGTATCCAAGTCTGATCTTTCAGATTCCTGGGTCTAGATGTTCTGAGGAGGGGAGATAGTGGCCTCTGGGCCATGACCCCCTTGACATTCCCCAAATAGGAAAGGAGCCAGGTATTCCAGGGCCACCGTCCCACTGCTCTGGGGGCTGGGATGCCTGGCTGCAGTGGTAAAGGGGCTGACTGGGTGGCAGGTAAATTTCCTGGGGTTAGCACCTTCCCTGTGTCTTGTACCTTGAACCTAAGACACATTAAACATCTCAGATGAATGGGTGTCCTGTGTCCATGTGTCCAGGGGTTCTAGGGGTGCAGGGGCAACTGGGGTATCTGATGAGGGAAATAGAAACTTACAACTGCCTGCCCTGCAGCTTCTAGAAGAGAGAATGGAGGGGATTCTGGGAAGGACTGTCAGGGCCTCTGGCATTCTCTCCCTCTTCCCTCATACCTTCCCTATATGGTCCCCTGAGTAGGGGGCCTGCAGTGGTGGTCCAGGGATCACTGTACGGGTACAGGGTCACCGAACTGGGAGTCCACTCTAAAATAGGGGAGGCCAGCAGGAAAAGAGACCCCAGAAGATAGGTCCCGAGGTACCCAAAGATGCAGCCAGCATATACTGGGACCAGATAAGCCTTCCTTGAAAACCTAGAGGCAGGTGTAGGACAAATCAACAGAAGTCCTCTGCACATGGCAGGTGGGACGGCAGTCTCAAGGGAGCTGGTTACCCTGTGTGTTTCCACTATAAATTGGGTAGCGTGGGGTCCAGAAACATCTAGGGACCAAAACCCTGAGATAACAGCAGCCCCAGATTCAATTCCCACTGCGTCTGAAGGACTTTTAAGAAACATCCGTCTTTATTGAGATTTAACATATATACTACAAAACTCATCCATTTAAAATGTATAGTTCAGTGGTTTTTAATATATTCACACAGTTGTACAACTCTCATCACAATCTAAGTTTAGAACATTTTCATTATCCCCAGGAAACCTTGTGCCCATTGGCAGTTACTCGTCATCCCCTATCTGCCCAGCCCTAGGTACTCACTAACCTACTTTCTGTCCCTATAGATCTGAAGGACTCTCGACATTGTGAAGGTTACACAGGTAGTCAACAAGCACTTACCTGCTCTGGGCTATGAGTGGGAAAATGGGAAGAAAAGAGGGAGTGACTTGAGCTTTGCCCTCACATTGTTTAGAGCTGGCAGTGAGAGAATGTAATAGTTAACAGTCCAGCTGTCACTTACCAGCTATGGCAGCTTAGGCATGTTACATACTGTCTGTGAGCCTCAGTGTCTTCATCTCTAAGACGGAATAGCAAGTATACTTATTTTATGTTTGCTGTCAGGATGAAATGAAAAAATGAGAAGAATCTAGTATACAGCATGGCCCACAGTAAGGGATCACCAATGTTTGCCTTTACAGGTCTTATACTGCAAGGCAAGGAGCAAAGAAAGTGCTATGGGGCTCTGAGGAGATCTGGGAAGGCTTTGTAAGGAGCTAGTGGGTGTGAAAGTGTGTGTGAGTGTGTGTAGGGGTTCAGACAATACAGGCAAAGTTCGTTGGTTGAATTCCAGGTAGAAAGAACAGCATAAACAAAGGATGCCCAGAGCACACGTGGCAAAAAACTAGGAGCAGTAGGTGATGTGCTCTGGAGAGACCAGCCAGGGACACGAAGGCTTGAGGCGGGGCGGAGCACTGCTGAATTGTGGAGGTGGCAGAGAGCTGTCCTGGGAGAATTGTGATCTGGGGACTGGTGTGGGCAGTGATATACTTTAGGGAGCTCAAACGCAGTTGGTGCCAGATGGAATGAAAGAAACTCCAGGTGGAGGATGGACTAGTAGAAAGGAAGGCTGGAGACAGGAGGCTTGTGCTGCTCAAGCAGCCTAGGGACATGAAGAGGCTGGAGAGGACAGGCAGCCATTCTCAGACTTTAGGGTCACAATCACTGAGAGTTGTCAAGCATGCAGATTCCTGGGGCACCTGTGTGGCTCGGTCAGTTAAGCATCTGACTCTTGGTTTCAGCTCAGGTCGTGAACTCAGGGTCATAAGATCGAGCCCCATGTAAGGGGTCTGCACCCAGCGGGAAGTCTGCTTGAGATTCTCTCTCTCCCCCTCCCTCTGCCCCTACCCCTCCTCACTCCCCCTGTCTCTAAAAATAAATCTTTAAAAAATCCATGTAGATTCCTGGGCCTACCTCAAGGTTCTGACTCAGCAAAGCAATGGGGACCCAGAAATCTGTAATCTTAAGCAGCTCCTTGTGAGGGAGATCACAGAGACGACATTGTTCAAGAATTTTTAAGTCAGAAAGGTGGTAGAAATCAAATCCACACAATTAGGCCACTAAAGGTATAGGAGGAGCGTGTGCAGAGGGGCTCCTGGGCTTGGCTCTGGGTAACTAAGGATAGTAAACAGGTGGAAAGACAAGGTTAGTCAGAGATGGAGGGGGAGAAAGCAGGTGAGCACAGCTGGGGGAGAGGCAGGCATCTGGGATACAGGAGAGTGAGCAAGTCCAGAGCTCATCCATGGCTCACCCCCTGACGGGGCAAGATGGTGGACATGGCCTTCAGGGTGACCCAACCTGCATCCAGGCTTTGAAGGAGGAAGGATTTTGACCAGGGGAGTTTGACATGGGCTTTCCAGGTAGAGGACACAGTCTGAGACAAGATTTGTGATCAGATGAGTTTTCCAGCCAGTATGGAGTTTAGAGTTTATTTAGGCCAAAAGTGAGAGAAGTCTGGAAGGTTTGGGATATTATCACCCCTGCTGTCTGGGGCAGTACTGAAGAGAGTGTTCAAGGTTTGGGGGGAAGTAAGGGCAATGACTTCGGGTCTTTTATCACTAGGCCCACAGCCCCCATATTATTTTTTACTGATTCATGTTGGCAAGGAATGGGAGGCTGAGGGAAGGCTGGGGAAGGGGCAGGGAAGGGAGGCCCAACCCCATTTTATGATCTCAGTGGAAAAGGCTGCTGTGAGTGGATTTTGCTGCCAGCAGAGCCACAGAGTTGGGCCCCATGAGTCACTGCTCAGTCCTGCAAGCTCAGCCCTGCAGAGCCTGCTGTGGTCAGCGGCCTGGGCTGGTTCCAGGCTCAGCCCCCACTGTTCCCCCATGAGGCCTCTGTGTGTCCCCATTTCTATCTGTACCTTTGCCATCCTAGGGCTGTGCATCCTGCAGCTCTCTGCCTTTTCTGTTTTCCTTTCAGACTAAGCCTCTGAATTTGTCTCTGTTTGTGACACTACGGTTTACATCTGGCTCAAGGATGGGGAGCCTCAGGAGGGCAGGGGTAATGTGACCACTCTCTAGGCATTTATTCTATGCCAGGCCCTATGTTAAGTGCTGGAAGTACAGAAGTGGACAGTACATTCTGTTTTCATGAAGCTACAACGCACATTCTATGTGGAGTGAACAGACTAAGGCCTGATCCTGACCCTGAATCTATCTGCCCGTGCCCAGTAGTGTTGGGGTCAGCTATGGCCTGTGGCTTGAGGCCTCTTACTTGCCTCTGGTATTGGTGGGGGTATATGTGCCTGCCAGCAGGTCCCCCCAGATCTTAGCAGTCCTAGGAGGCCTGGCTGATGGCTGGGGGTGGGCAGACAGTGGGCAGCAAGAGAGGGAGGGAGCAGGAGGCAATGACTCAATGGGGCGGCCCTGGGGCAGCTGGGGAGGGATCCAAGGTTGGTCCTGATGCTCGCTAAAGCTAGAGGAGGCTGGGACCACAGGTCCTGGCTGGGAGTTGGGGATGGAGTGGGACAATTCCAAGGCTCCTCTGGCAGCCAGATCAGCCCAAGAAGAAGGCTCCTAGGTAGCTGGCCTGAGAGTCCGGACTTTGGGTGCTGATGTGGCAGCCGGGATTGGCCGGGGGAGGGGGGTTGATTGCTGTTGTTACCACTGTGCCTGCTTCTGATGCCCAGGTTTGCTCCTCTGGCAGCCTCTAGGCTCCTGAGGCGGTGCCTGCTTTAGAGCCAAGGAAGCCATTATACCCATCGCCCCCTCCCCTCCCAGAAACCAAAGGCCTGAGCATGTTGTGGGGCATAGTGCCTTCTTCTGGCTACACAGCCTACCTTCTTATAATCTTCCCACAAATTTTGGGGAGTGTCAGGCCAGGCACACATGCCCTAAATACTTCAGAGCTGGGAGGGATCTCACAGGTCAACTCTCCAGGTAACTTTCAGCAGTTTAGGATCCCCTGACTGAGGGTGAAATGATCAGGAGGGCATGAACACAGCCCAAATGCTGGCAGCGACTGGACATCTGACACATGGGGTCTTCCCTAGTCCTTATGGCAATCTCAGGGGGAAAAAAAAGGAATGACTTTCTTTCTTTTCTTTTTCTTTCTTTTCTTTTCTTTTCTTTTCCTTCTTCTTCTTCTTTTTTTTTTAAACAGGTGAGTAAGGTGAGGCTTCAAGAGAACTGAGTTGCTGGAGCTCACCCAGCAGGTAAGTGGAGAGCAGGCCTGGATTAATGCCTCTGGCTCCAGGACCCTGACCTCAGTCCCAACCTCCTTGGCTGGACTTTGTGGGGAAGGGGGTAGGTGAAAATGCCCGGGGAATGCACCGGAGTGGAGGGTCTGGGGCTGGTGGATTCTGGTACACCTGCGTCAGTTCCTACCCCAGAGGTCTCCATGCCCCCTCCCTCCCTGCAGCCCAGACAGCAGTCCCTCACCCGGGCATGTAGTCCAACAACCTGTCTGTTTGTGCCTGGGCCTGTAAGGAAGATTGAGGACTGCAAGGGAGGGTCCCCTTCCTCCTACACTCCATGAATATACCCCTACTGGTTCTTAGCAGCCGCAAGCAGCTGGTTTGGGCTTAGACAGTTTCTCTTTCTAGGGACCTGGGACCCTGGGCCCACACTTTTCTTCTCCCGCGAGGAGTGAGTGCTCCCCATTTTGAGGAGGGTTAGGGTTCAAGAGCAGAAGCCTCACTACACCGCCCCCCCCCCCCCCCCCCGCCCTGCGCCGCAAGCCCCTTTCCTCGACCACCAGGCCGACCCGCCAGATCACTCACCCTCGGGCACTTACACCGCCTTCCCCAGCAGGGGGCCGCTTCCGGCGCTCTCAGGCAGGCGGGGGAGTGGGCACAGTGAAACGGCTGGCAGTGGCTGCCCCTCCCCGCCGACAGAGAAGCCAAGTCAAAGTAAGGAGGCCCTGAGGATGGGAGTGGAGCCGAGCCGCCTAGCCCCGAGGGTGGGAGGGGCCGGCGGCGGGCAGGGGGCTCAGCGAGGGCCGGCTCCTCCGCGCTTTCCTGGGGGTCCCGGCTGCTGCCGTCGGGCCTGGGGGTGGGATGCAACTCCGTCCTCCGGCCCCCAGGGGGCGGCGCGGCGCTACGTCCTCCGCCGCCCTGCGTTCCCTCCCCGCGGCCAGGAGGCGGCGCCCGTGGACGCGGGCGGCGCGCTGTAGCCGGCGTCGACGGCGCTGCGGTAGGTTCGAGGGCATGGCTTCGCGGTTCCGCGTCCCGGGGACGTGAGTGCCGCGGGCGGGCGAGGGATGGGGCGCGGACTTTGGTAGCGAGACAAGGCCCGGTTGGGCGGGTGTCAGCCTAGGCAGTCCACGCAATGGCGGCGTCCCATCCGTATAGACCGGCAGAGTGTGGCGGGGAGTGTGCGTCCCAGCGTGGGGGCCCTCCCGGCTGAGGCCCATGTGAGTGCGGTCGGGCGGGACCGACCCCTGCTGTTCTCCCGTCTCTTCAGGTCTGAACTGCTGCTGCGTCTGTGCTCCCTCTGCCTGGGCACCAAGCCTGGCCTCTCAGGCCTAGTGCCTTCTGCCTGTCTCACCCACTGAGCCGTACCCCGACCATCATCAGCCCATTTCTTGGATGAGCAGAAGCCTCACACTGAGGGCCCAGCCCCTCTCCCACTTGCTCTGAGCAGGCCCACTCTTAAGGAAGGAGGGAATGATGGAAGGGCCACCAGAGGGTGGGAATGAGTCTCCGGACTCCCAGGGACATGCCACTGACTGGAGGTTTGCTGTGTGCAGCTTCAGGGATGCCTGGGATGAAGAGGAACCTATTCCCCACATGCAGGTTAAGGACCCCAATCCTCCAAGACCAACAGCAGGGACAGCCCGGGGAGAAGGGCTGCAGGGCAGCCCCCTGCCTAGGGAGCCTCAGTCACCCCCAGGACAGATGGCTGTAGATGGGTTGGGGGATGGCCGGGGTTGCACATTAGGAGGTTCCTCACTCCAGTTAGAGGAACCAACCCCCTCTGGAGTGGAGAGCCTCCTGTGCCGGATGTCCTCCCGCCTCAGCCTCACACAGGGCGAGAGTGATAGTCAAGGGGGAGGCTTGGCAAGGGACCACATTCCAAGCGGATTAATGCCGCCAGCCCGCCTTGATCCTGTGGACCTTGGAGGCTCATTATCTGAAACATCCTCGGAGCTCCTGGAGGCAGGTAAGGGAGGCAGGGCCAAGGAAGTCTTGGAAGGAGTGGGGGCTCCTAAAGGTGGGGAGCCCTCAGACCCTATTCCAGCTGAAGCCCACGTCCGAGGAGGGGGTCTCTGGGTGGGTGGCCCAATGCAGACCCAAGCCATTTTCCTTCCAAAGACCCCAGTGGTTCTGGCCTCCCTAAGCCTGCTGATGATCTCCTGGCCCAAGACCTTGCCTGGGAGCTGCTGGCCAGTGGCATGGCTACCCTGCCAGGTAGTTGGGAAAGACTGGAGGCGGTGGGAGTGGGGTGACTTGATTGGGCAGGTGTTCACTGCCTTCTCACAGGGACTCGGGATGTAGAAGGCCGGGCAGTGCTGATTCTGTGTGCCCATAGCCCCGCCTGGCTTCACCCCAAGTGCAGTGACCGTGAACTCATCCGCCTCCTGCTCTATCTGCGTGGCATCCCCAGGTTTGGGGAGGAAGTGTGGGGGGGTGGAGCCTGAGCTGGGAGATGGCAAGGTTGAGGAATTAGATACTGAACTGAAGCCTCTCCTTTAGGCCTGAAATACAGGCCATGGGACTGACTGTGCTGGTGGATGCCCGAGTTTGTTCCCCAAGCTCTTCCCTCTTCTGGGGGCTCAGCCAGCTGCAAGTGAGTACAGGACTGTAGCTTCCCCTGCCTTCAGTCATTCCTTTTGTGTAGGGCTGGGGACATGGTTGAACTCAAATTCCTTGCAGGAAGCAGCCCCAGGGTCAGTGTACCAGGTGCTGCTACTGGGAAAGATGCCAGAGGAGGTGCCTTCCAGGCTGCAGGTACTGAGCCATTTTGGCCAGGGGTGGAGATGGGCTATATCCTCAGTAGGCCTAGGTCACCACCTTCTTTCCTGGCAGCTGCAGCAGCTGCCCTCTCATCAGAGCCTGCTGAACCACGTCTCCACCTCTGGGTTGCCAGCTCCAATGGGTGGAGGCCTGCCCTACTGCCACCAGGCCTGGCTGGACTTCCGGATGGTCAGTGCAGTAGGTGGGGCATAGGGTGGGTGGCAGGCAACCTGGCCAGCAGAGGGGCCTCTTCTGGGTTGGCTTGAGCAGTGCAAAGCTGGCCTGGGATCCAGGATGCCTGGGACCAGCACTGTACTACTGTGGTCATGCGTGCCCCTGCTCACAGCGTCTGGAAGCCCTACTGCAGAGCTGCCAGGAGGTTTGTGCCCTGCTCCAGGGGGCCATCGAGAGCATGAAGGCTGTGCCTCAGCCCATGGAGTCTGGGGTGAGCGTTCCCTCGACACCTCTCCAAATGTTCCCTGTCTCCCTCCTTTTCTCCCGTTCTTACCTCCACTTCCTGTTGCCCTTAATCACAGGAAGTTGGTCGGCTGTTACAGCAGGCACGGGTCCTGATGCAGCACGTGCTAGACTCACCACGGCTAGCATGGCTACAATGCCAGGGGGGTTCAGAGCTGGCATGGCTGAAGCAAGAGATCCCAGAGGTGACCTTGAGCCCAGACTACAGGTAGATGCAAACTCAGATCCCAGATCTTGTTCCAGCTCACCATATCCTATGCCAGGGACTCAGCTGGCTGGCTCAGAACCAGCCAGGATTGTGGTCCCAGGACAGGGTGGAGTGGAACAAGGCAACGAAGAGCCCTAAGACCATGTACCCTGTACTAGGCCAGCAGTGGATGAGGTTGATGAACTCTATGGCCGTGTAGATGGACTGCTGCACCAGTTGACCCTCCAGAGTAACCGGCGAGTACAGGCACTAGAGTTGGTCCAGACTCTGGAGGCGCAGGAGGGTGGACTGCACCAGGTGGGAACTATCTGCCCAGATGGGCCCTCCCTCTGATCTCAAGCATGACCTCCACCTCACAGCAGCATTCCTTTCCCTGCTTGTGCCCCTCCAGATTGAAGTGTGGCTGCAGCAGGTGGGCTGGCCAGTACTTGAGGAGCTAAGGGAGCCTTCACTGGACATGCTGCTCCAGGCCCAAGGTCCTTTTCAGGAGTTGGACCAGGTTGCCCAGGTGAGTTTGGTCACTTTGGTATTGGTCACTTTGCTGGGAACTGGGAATGCAGGATGGGTGAAAGCAAATCTTTCCTTTTCTCTCTTGGAATGTATAGTTCAGCAGAGAAGATCAGTTGTAACCAAAGGTTCAAAGTTATATATGTGTTTGCAAACTGAGCCAGAAACTCTGGAGAGAAGTAATTGAGGTGGTTCTAGAGTGTATAATAAAGATCTCATCCAGAAGGGGTGTTGGGCTAGCTTTCTTGAGATAGTGACTTTTGAGCTGAAAGCTGAAGAATACATCAGGGTTAATCAGGAGAAAGAGAGGTTGGGGTTAAGAGACATTCCAGGCTGAGGGGCACCTGGGTGGCACAGCGGTTAAGCGTCTGCCTTCGGCTCAGGGCGTGATCCCGGCGTTATGGGATCGAGCCCCACATCAGGCTCCTCCGCTATGAGCCTGCTTCTTCCTCTCCCACTCCCCCTGCTTGTGTTCCCTCTCTCGCTGGCTGTCTCTATCTCTGTCGAATAAATAAATAAAAATAAAATCTTTTAAAAAAAAGAGAGAGACATTCCAGGCTGAGGGAGCAAACAGCATGTGCAAAGGTTCTGTGGCAGGAGGGAGCATGGGTTGCCTGAGGAACCATAAGCAGGACAGTGAGGTTGAAATGCAGTGCCAAAAAGGGAGGGAGAATGGAGTGAGATGAGGTAAAATGAGGCTGGAAAAGTAGTGGTCAAATTACTGGGTCCTATAGCAGTGTAAGATCTAAGGAGGAAAGTCACATGATCAGATCCACATTCTAGGAAGATTATCCTAGTTTCTGGGTAGACAGTGATTTGAAGGATGGATGTGTAGAGTCCACAGAGGCAATTGCAGTGGCCCAGCAGGAATGATACTTTCCCTGGCCAGATGGTGGCAGAGGGGTTGATTTTAGAAATTGCTGGGATTTGATGGTGGATACATAGTAAGAAGGAGAGGGAGGTTGCAGAGGTGAATGAGTGCCATTCCCTGAGAGAGGGGCCGGGAGACAAGGACCTTCTGGGGGAAGGGGATTCATCAATCCAGTCTTGGGTGTACTTTGGAGACGACCATGAGGGAACGAGACCCATGGGGATTGGCCTGGAACTCAGAGGCGAGACCTGGGTGTCGAGGGTCACTTGGTAGATGTGGATGTGTTGGTCACACAAGATCGAGGGGAGAGAGTGTGGACTGTGTTCAAGAGCACCAGTGTTTAATGGCCCAGGTGAGGGATGGGGAACAGGAGGAGGAACCACCAGAGAAGGATGAGGAGAATCAGGTGAGTGCAGAAGGGTTGGGGAGCTGGCAGACAGAGGACTGGAGGCTGCTGAGTGATGGTCAGATGAGGCCTGAGAAGTGCTGGGGATGGAGGTGGCACTGAGGTTGCATTAGGCTGACAAGGTGAAGAAGCAGTGATACCAAGGATAACGACTTCTTCAGGAAGTTTGGCTGCAGAGAGGGGTACAGACACAGAGGGGAGTCGGGGGGCAAGGGAAGGTCTTTAGTCACAGGAGAGACTTGACAATGACATGGAGAGATGTCTGTGGAAAAGACTGCTCTGGGGCTAGACCACCAGGCTCAGACCTGCTGAGCCCAGTCTCTGTCTCCAGGAGCAGGTCAGGCGAGGGGAGAAGTTTCTACAGCCACTGGCTGGCTGGGAGGCTGCTGAGCTGGGCCCCGCTGGGGCCCGCTTTCTGGCCCTGCAAGCCCAGCTGACTGACTTCTCCAGGGCTTTGGCCCAGCGGCGGCGGCGGCTGGCAGATGCTGAGAAGCTATCTCATTTTTTCAAGCAGGTAGGTGGGGTGTCCTGACCTTGGCTGCAGGTGGTCAATGGGGATGGAGGGGTGGCTGCCTAACCCCAGCACAGCCTGAGCTCTTTCAGGACGTTCTGCCTGTTCTCTCTCCTTGTCTTCAGGTTGACCCCAAAATCCAAGCACTGGGGGGTATGGCCTGAGTCATCATCCTGTGGGGATGGGGAATGGGTTGAAGAGAAGGCTCGGTGGTCTTGGTGGGCTCCATCTTCACTGCCTCTCTGGCTTTGGTGTTACAGGCCTTGACCTGGGCTGAGGAGGGGCAGCGGGTGTTGGCAGAGCTGGAGCAGGAGCACCCAGGGGTCGTGTTGCAACGGCTGCAGCTGCATTGGACTAAGCACCCTGACTTGCCTCCTGCCCACTTCCGAAAAATGTGGGCTCTGGCCACAGGGTTGGGTTCTGAAGGCATCCGCCAGGAGTGCCGCTTGGCCTGGGCACGATGCCAAGACACCTGGCTGGCCCTGGACCAGAAGCTAGAGGCCGCACTGAAGCCACCACTGACCACGACCACGACCACGACGGGCAGCACGGCTAGCCTGTGTGTCAGCCGTGTCCCAGCTGCATCTGCCACCCCTCCCCTGAGGAAGGCATACAGCCTTGATCAGAATTTGGGGCAGAGTCTCAGAGAGTCTGCCCACCACTGCCACCATGCGGCCACTGCGGCTGCCTGCCACAGACCAGAGGCTGGAGGGGGTGCCCAGCCAGGGTCATCCCCTGCCGTGCCTCCACCAAGCAGCTCTGACCCCAGGAGCCCCAGCAGGTGCAGGCAGTGGGCAGGGCAGGGAGGGCAGTGGCAGGAGAGAGGCCTTGAATCCTGATTCCTCCTGTCTGGTAGGCTCCAGCTGGTGCTGGCAGAGATGGTGGCTACAGAGCGGGAGTATGTCCGTGCTCTTGACTACACCATGGAGAACTACTTCCCTGAGCTGGATCGCCCCGATGTGCCCCAGGGCCTCCGTGGCCAGCGCGCCCACCTCTTTGGCAACCTGGAGAAGCTGCGGGACTTCCACTGTCATTTCTTCCTGCGTGAGCTGGAGGCCTGTACCCAGCACCCATCCCGGGTAGCCTATGCCTTCCTGCGCCACGTAAGCCCACAGGCCACATGGCCCCTAGCTGATTCTGCCACACTCAACAAAGATCTCCTGGGTGCATGCTTGGTGCCAGCTCTGTGCTGGGTACAGCTATGAGTAAGACCAGCAAGGTCCCTGCCCCTTTGGATGCTCATATTTTAATAGAAGAGACGTAAAAGTGAAAAACGGAATTCCAGATTATAGTTGGGGCCAGGAAGAAAGTCATCAGGATAGATCCATGATTGTGAATTAGTGGTGGGGCAGGAGTGGGGCAGTTAGAGGCCTCTTTGAGGAGCTGATGGTTAAGCTGGGGCCAGAGGAAGGGACTAGAGTCAGAGTGTTCCATCCAGAGGAAAGATCGAGTTTAAAGGAAGAGACAGGTCAAAGCGGCTGAGTGTAGTGAGCAAAAGACGGGGTAGTCCGAGGTGAGGGGTCCCAGAATGGTTGTTCCCAGAGCAATGGGAGAAGCAAAGGCCCTGTGGGCAAGCCGCACCCTGCACAGTGCCTGCTCTTGCCAGGTTACCCCTCATTCAAAGCCAGGCAGATTGGATCAGGGGGAGGCTTCCCTGGCAGCTGTTTGTTGGCATTTTGGTCCTCTCGAGCTGAGGATCTCTGGCCCATGGGGGCCAGACTCTGGAAGCTGGCCCCCCTTGCACCCAGACTGAGCTGTGTGTCCTCACAGAGGGTGCAGTTTGGGATGTATGCACTCTACAGCAAGAATAAACCTCGCTCCGATGCCCTGATGACCAGCTTTGGTCACGCCTTCTTCAAGGTAGATGAGCCTGAGCCTGTAGGGGAGGAGGGGATGGAGGAAGTACTCTGAAGCTGCCTGATGGTCTTCCATGCATCTGGCAGGACAAGCAGCAAATGCTGGGGGACCACCTGGACTTGGCCTCCTACCTGCTGAAGCCCATCCAGCGCATGGGCAAGTATGCACTGCTGCTACAGGAACTGGCGCGGGCCTGCGGGGGGGCCGTGCAGGAGCTGAGTGCCCTGCGGGCCGCCCAGAGCCTTGTGCGCTTCCAGCTGCGACACGGCAATGACCTGCTGGCCATGGACGCCATTCAGGGCTGTGACGTGAGTCCTGCCAGGCCGTGGTGGGCAGCTACAGTAGTGAAGGGAGGGGGCAGCAGAGGCTGGGCACTCACTGGGCCCCAACTTGGCAGGTTAACCTCAAGGAACAGGGGCAGCTGGTACGACAGGACGAGTTCATGGTGCGCAGTGGACGCCGTAAGTCCTTGCGCCGTGTTTTTCTCTTTGAGGAGCTGCTGCTCTTCAGCAAGCCTCGCCGAGGACCCACAGGCACCGACACATTTGCCTACAAGCGTTCCTTCAAGGTAGGCCCACCCGACCCCTCCCGTGCTCCCTGCCCCCTTCTCCCCCAGTTCCTCACCAAGCCCCTCTCCTGGCCACACAGATGGCAGACCTGGGCCTCACTGAGTGCTGTGGGGAGAGCAACCTGCGGTTTGAGATCTGGTTCCGCCGTCGCAAGGCCAGGGACACCTTTGTGCTGCAGGCTGCTAGCTTGGCCACCAAGCAGGCTTGGACGGCTGACATTTCTCGTCTGCTCTGGAGGCAGGCCATCCACAACAAGGGTGTGTCCCTGCCCCTTATTTCAATAAAAGGTCCCCTCTCTGGACAGCTTACAGTGTCTCACAGGGGCCCAGGCAGGGCCTAGGGACCTGGAAATGCTTGGGAGCAGGGAGGTCCAGCAGCTGCCAGTGTAGGGGAAAGAGCTTCAAAGTCAGGCAGTCCTGCTATCACTGTCCCTGATTATGGACACAGTATTAAGCTGAGTATCAGAGGCCTTATCTTGAAAAGGGCAATTATGACACCTGTCCCCAGGATTGTTGGGAGGAGAGCATGGCACCAAGGAAGGCTCTGTGCACAGGACAGCTAATCTGCTGGCTATGCATATACAGAAAGGAATTACTCAAGGGAGTGGGTAGACAGAGGCCCAAGGGCAAGGCTGATGTCCAGAGAGGCCCCACCTATGCCCACTCTCCACCCAGAGGTGCGCATGGCTGAGATGGTGTCCATGGGTGTGGGGAACAAGGCCTTCCGGGACATCGCCCCCAACGAGGAAGCCATCAATGACCGCACCGTCAACTACGTCCTAAAGTGCCGAGGTAGCAGGCAGGCTGGGGGTGTGGGGGAGGAAAGCTGCACGGGAGGCAACGTGGACCTTTGTCAGCCCTTGCCTGTGCTCCCTTCAAGACCTTGGCCCAGGTAGGCTCTGGCCTGTCCAAACCTGACTCTCTCTTTTACGCAGAAGTTCGTTCTCGGGCCTCTATTGCTGTGGCCCCGTTTGACTGTGACAGCCCCTACCTGGGGGCCTTGAGTTCCCTTCCTGGAGACCCTGCCTCTTGTTCTGTACTGGGGTCCCTCAACCTGCACCTGTACAGAGACCCGGCTCTTCTGGGACTCCGCTGGCCCCTGTATTCTCCCAGCTTCCCAGAGGAAGCAGCACTGGAGGCTGAAGTGGAGCTGGGCAGTCAGCTGTCTTTGAGTAGGTCTGGGCTTAGCCAGAGGCAGGATGGTATCAGTTAGGGTCTGGCCCTTTCCTGCTGACCGCTTACCTTCCTCCTCCCTAGCTCCCGAGGACTCAGAGGTCTCATCCCAGTGCCCATCAGCCAGTGGATCCAGTGGGTCTGACAGCAGCTATGTGTCAGGGCAGGCCCTTGGCAGAGGTCTTGAGGACCTGTCCTGTGTGAGTACCATTTTGTCCTGTATCTACCAGCCCCAGCCCAGGCCTATGGCTACCTTTCCTTTAGGTGGAAATGGGAGTGGGTGGGCCAGGGGCCATACCCCAGAGATCCCACCTGGACCCTGAGTTGAGGAAACAGGTAGTCATGCCTAGCTTGTCAACCACAGGTCTGAGCCCGGGCTAGAAGGCAGGCAGTGGATCCAGCAGCTTTTGCTCCAAGAAACATCACCTCTCTCAGGATCTGCTGTGACCAGAGTGTGGCTGCCGCCTGGGCCACCTCCAGCCCACATGTACTGCCCTATTGACTACTCTTTCTGATGTCCGTGCCCACTGGCAGACTGGCAGGGACCTCTCCTATGGAGCCTGGCTGCAAAGCCTGAATGACTACCCTGATCCTGAGCTTCTGGCCCCATGTCCCCTTCATCTATTCTCTCTGTAGTTCCCCTCCCAGTTACAGGTTAGGATTAGGTTAGAGCAGATGTTTCCATGCTCTAGGCTGGTGGAGCACCAAGTGGCTCTGGGCAGTGACTGGGCTGCTTCCACCCTCAGGAGGAACATAGGTGGGTTCCCAGCAGTTGTTTCCCAACCCCTGTTCTCAAAGCCAACCTTCTTAAACTTAGGGGCAAGCCCACGCCTATTGTACCCTTAACTCTTGACTGCCCTGGTTGCTCAAGCCCAGCTTCTTTCCTGGGTCAGTTTGGTTATATTGACTCAACACCTTTTGAATAGCTTTCAATTAGAGCTGTTATCTAAAATCATTTCACTGGTTGTTAGGTCTTTGGTGTCTCAAAGAGAGTCCAGGCCCTTGACTCATAAATTACTCTTTATTTATAATAAAAATAGACTGACACACCCTCAGATGGGGACACACATTCTTAAAATGAACCTTGGCAGGTGGGGGTATGTGAGGGCAGCATTTCTGGTCACCCTAGCCCTCTTGTAAGTACTTTCCCAGGATAGAGTAAGAGACAGACCTAGACAGGCCCCTCTGGATGAGCAGGTCCATGCAGCGACCATATTTCCTGGCGAAAGGCAGTGTGAGCTAGAAGGAAAGGCTCGTCTTATCCCTTACTTCCTGGCTGGTTGCCTACCCTAGGTCTGTGGGTATTGGGGGGGGGGATGCTCCTATCTGGGGGTGGGGGCAGGGGTAGGGCAAGGCCTGTTGTTGGGGACTTTTGATGCTCTCGGGCTCAGTTCTGCCCAAAGGCCTCTCACAAGGCTGTAGCTAGGAGCGGCTACCACAATGACCAGAGGGTCAAAAATGTATGTTTCGGGCCACTGGTTTTCCATTTTCTAGCTGTAGATGCTGACCTCACCTTTCCAATCGGCAGACCAGCCAGAGGCCTAATAGTAACTGGGAACCAGTGTGTTTAGGGTGAAAAGTATAATAATGTACTTGACTACAGAAATACCAGATTAAGGAGAAATTAGCTAAATCTTTTTCACCTACAATGTTAAAATAAAAACTTAAAACCCTAAAATTATTTTAAGGAATCAAAAAACAAAAAAAATGGGTCATTCGTTTGACCTTATTGAACATTTTTTTGGTAAAGAATGCTTTAAAGCAGCTTATATATGAAAGGAATATGCTAAAGTGATGATAGAACGAAGCAGGTGAAATTGGTATCACCCATCGAAAAGGTCTGAGTCCTAATAGTTTCTTTGGTTTCAGCACCCCAAAAACTTGGGCTCATGTGATGTGCTTCCCAAGCATGGCCAGGGGTGGTTACCAAAATTGGTAACCATTGCAGGAAAACTACAAAAACCAGTGGCCCGAATACTGCTTTTTGATGACTCTGGACTGTTAATTTCAGCCATTGTTTCTCCCTCCTTGGGACCAGGGACCAGAGGTTAGCTGCCTGCCTTGCCTTCTGGGCAGTGCTGCGTGGCCCTCATGCAGCAAGACAGTGTCCATTTGAGGTGTCCACAGGGTCAGCATTCCCAGTGGGGTACAGGTGGCCCTCACCTCCACCCAGCTGTACAGGCGTTCCTGGGTGTGTCGGTCATCCTTGAAGCCGGTGATGGCCAGCAAATCCACCACAAACTGCTTGGGGCTGATGTGCAGGGTCTGCCAGGAGAGCCCCTAGTCAGGCAGGGCTGGAAGCAGCTGCCTGACACACATTTGCTCCCTGCCTTTCAGAGTGGGATGCAGAACAGGGGCTTCCCTTGGTCTGCAGGAGCTACAGGGATCAGGGGCCACTGTCACGCCCAACTACCTTTTGGTTAAGGCTTGGTTCAGATGACAGTGCCCTGTCTTCCTGTCCATGCTCTTCTTGCCACCCTTGTGCCCCTGGCCTGTTTCCCTTGACTTGTTTCCCTTTGCCTGGCACCACTTATTGTGGGGATAGGGGGACAGACAGGTAGAAAAGAAACAAGGTCTGGGGCCTGGCAAACATACCCACAGCCGGCTGGTCAGGGAGACCACCTTGGCTGTCATGGCTTTGGGGTCCTTTTGCCTGATGGAATCCAGGATGATGTCAGTCAGGAAGCGGTGACATTTTTGTGCATAAAACATCTCTTCCCAGGATAGAGAGAAACTCAGGAAAGTCACCTCTGTGGAGGAGAGAGTGGATGTGGCCACACCTGCCTGTGGCTAAGGCCTTAGAGCCAGCCTGGAGGAAGGGGAGAAGTGTAGGGCTCCCTGAGGGAGACTGTTTTCCTGAAGTACCCTGGGTAGGGGCTCAGGCATCTCCACAAGGAAGCAGGGGGCCAGGTATGGCTTCAGAGTCTCACCTCTGGGCTGGGGGCTGGCTGTAGTCGGTGTATGCCTGAGGTTGTCCATCTGTGTGGTGTAGATGATGCTGTCCTCAAAGAACATGCAGGAGCCATCGCTGCCCACCACAGGGGGATGGGCCACTTTGAGGATGACCCCTGCATTATCCACCTCACTGGCCTCAGGCAGAGGCTGCTCAGGGCCAGGGCTTTCTGTGAAAACAACATGGGGTGGGGGTCCTCCTTAAGCCACTTTGGAGCCCAAGCAGGGAGGGGGCCTCTGGTGACAGACCAGCACAGTCACCCCAACCTTCTAGCAGCTTCTGCCTCCAGTTTCTCAGAAGTGGCACCCTCTGCTGACAGGGGCCTGTCCTGGCTCTCCTCTCTTAATTGTCCTAGAAGCATTATAAGCCCAATCCTACATTTCAGAACTCCAAGGAACTCTCCAAATTCCTCTTGAACTAAGGCTGGTATTAACTAGAGTTGATAATACCCCAGCTGGGGGACTGGAAATTGTTGGAAAACTAAAATGAGAGGAGCTTTTTGGGTGTGTTTTTGATACATGTCCACTCTGAAGAGTATGTTTGACAGACCAACTCAGGGCTCACACGCAGGACCCAAGAAGGCCCCTCCAAGGAGGGCCCAAGCCTTTAAAAGGAAAAGCAACAGAATACTGTAGAAAGACTTTGAGGGAGCAGAGGAAACAGCCCAACATGTCAGTTCTCAGCATACTCCCCTGGGTTGTCTCCACACTGCCGCCCCCCCCCCCCCCCGTAACACGCCTCTCTTCAGCTTCTTCTCCTGTCCATTCCACCTCAGTAATCACCCACCCTCCTGCAGTCACACAAGCCAGAAACCTGGCCTCTCTCTTGCTGCATCCTTCTCTACTTCCTACCCCAACTGCCTAGCTTGTTTGATCTAGAATGACCTTACGCTTCTAACACTCCTGCTTCTGCTACTGCTTTTCCTCTACTCCTGGAGCAAGCTCTCTGAATACAAACCCGACTGCTTGCTCCTTTGTTTAAAATTCTTTAGTGGCTTCCCACACCCCATAGGATCAGAACAAAGTACCAGGTCCTGAACTTGGCCCACAAGACCTGTCCTGATTAATTATGTCTTCAGCCCTATTTCCCATCACTTCCCCACATGAAACCTGGCCTCCAGAGCTAGACCAAAGACCTGTGTCTCCACAAGACTTCTCCTTCCTTCGCCTGCTCACTCCTTAGCCCCCAGCCTTCTTTATGCCCCTATTACTTAATATATTAACACCCTCTTCCCATATGCTTCATGCAGATTCTCAGGTCCACAAGCCATGCCAGTGTGCTGGTCACCTCTGTCTGCTGCTTGGCAGAACTGGCATCAGTGAATAGAGAGTTCTGGTCCCCCTTTGTCACTAATTCACTCTGTGGTCTTGGCCAAGGTTTGCCCTCTCTGTTGTTAAATAAGACTTAGGTCAAGGATGGGACAGGACTCACCTTTCTCTCTTGGCTTCTGCTTGCCCCAGTCCTTCAGCGTGACAGCTCTTTTCACAGGGAAGTACGGCTTAAAGGTTGGCTCTGGCCACTTGTCTTTGGCTCCAGCTCCAGCCCCTGCCTGTGGGCCCAGGTCCTTCTCTGAGCCTGTGGAATGGCCTTTCCAGGAAGCTGAGGTGCTGGGCTGGGAAGGAGCCTCACTTCCCGAAGGGAGCTGCAGGGTAGCCTCCTCCATGGAGCTGCTCCGGGGGACTGGCAGTGGCTGGAATTCCCACTGTTTGCAATTGACCATGTCCCATTCCCTCACCAGGGAGATGAGTTTTTGCATGGGGGTGACAGGAGGGTCTTTGGTTTCAGGTTTCTGTGTGAGGTTGACTGTGGTGCATTTCTTCTTGGGAGGACTCTCAGGGTGGGCCCCCCAGTATCTGGGGTTGGCACATAGGCCAGGACAGTGGGAGTATGTGCTGGGATTGCCCGCCCTCTTGGCACCTCGGCACAGAGACACCTGGATGGTCTGGGAGTACTGCTCAGACTCCTCCATCTGGCTGGATCTGGCCAGGGTCCCCTTGGCCTTGTTCCATGGGGTCCTGTCATTGCAGTCTTGGAAGTCTACAGGCATGCAGGCTGTGGTCTGGGGAAGGAGGACACAGCAGCTCTGGGAATGTGCAACATTCAGTGGAAACACTGAAGCTTTACCTGAGAATAATAATCTGGGCCTCCAAGACCTCACTTGCTCACCCAGATCAATCGTCTCCTCCACACAAGTCAGCCATTTGAGCTTTGCTCAGCCTGAGTGGGGGTGGTGCCAGCCCAGGGGCCTCTCATATTCCAAAGGGACATACTATCAGCATCTAGGCCACAAGTGGCCAACACTTCCCTATGCTTTCTTCAGTGCTTGGACATAGTTACCATGCTAGGAATCCACATAGGCCCTGCTCTAATGCTGGCATGCCCCTCAGTAAGAGCCTACCCCTGACCCTGTGGTAGCACTCTCAGGACAAAACAAACCAAAGAAGGCTAGGGCTTACTTCTTTGGCGTCTCTACTGAACTGCACCAGTGACCCTGGCCCTTCCGTCACCACATGCAGCCTCCTGATGGGAAAAGCTTCTTCATTTTCAGTTTCTTTCTCCTGGGTCCATGACCTGCACACTCCAAGAGGGAGTCAGTGAGCAGAAGCTTCTACTAGTTCATCGACCAGTTGGTCAGGTCTGCCCTTTGACTAATTAACTCTAAACAGTGGTGGAGAAGGGCTCTTAAAAGGTTTCACTTAGGTCATTAGCCAGTCCTGGCCCTGTTCCACCCCCTTTGCCCCAAGGAGAACAGGGAGGTGGGACTGAGGACAGGATTCTCAAGAGGGCTATAAAGGTCCAAACTCCAGAACATGGTGTCTGGAGCAAAGTTTCCTTACTTGTATGCCTCACATTGGGCAAGAGCTTCTGAGAGGGATGGGATGTGGTATTCCTCTACCTCCTGGCAGAATAGGGGCCATTCCCTGCAGATGACAAGACATTGTAAGGCTGGGCAGCTGCGGTGGGAGTGTGGGTGGAGGCATAGCCTTTGGAGCCGCTGCCTTGAACAGCAGTTCACATATTGGAAATAATATAACCTCCTCCCTGAAGGCTATGAATTCAATATTTTTCGTTGCAGAAGAGAGGGGTTTCATCACATGATTTCCTTCCATTTATCACTTACTTAAATTCAGATGGTAAAAACAGTTTTCCAAGTCTCAGGAAGTTGAGAATGTGTCGGAACATTTGGCCATCCCCGTGGATCAGCAGGGTCTGCCCGTAAGTGATCCAGTACACTCTTTGAGGGTTGCACAGAAGTTCTGGATACTGCAAGGAATTGTACACCAGACTCTGTTAGTCTGTTAGTTAAAGGGCTGGGTCTTTAGTAAGGGGCAGGTCAGTCTTCTCTTATTTCATTTTCTCAACTGTTCTACAACAGAGGCTTTGGGATTTCCATCTCTCTGTCTTGTTAGCCACAGGGAGCGATAGTGGGGAGCAGAGCATCCAGGGACAAGAACATCCCTGCTTCAAGTTTTGCTGGCTTCTAGACTAGACTACCCTCTCAAGGCATTCGTAACCCTCACCTGTGTCTTGCTTGGTCCAGACCCCTCAGACTGGTCTCCTCCCGACCCAAACTCTTGAGGGCCTTCTTAGCATGCTGCTCATACAATAAGAGCACTTTGGGTCATGGAGGAGGGGGAAGGTCTCATTCTCAGCAGGGGCTAGGGGCTGTGTGAGGGTCCAGTGACAAGGTTCTAAAGCCGCTCAGCCACAGAAGCCAAAAGGAAAGGAGGGCAGCCTGGGGCCAGCGTACCTTCAGCAAGGTCTGCAGGGTGGTTGCATACCAGTGGCTTCCGACGTAAACTTTGATGATCTGTTGGGGGGAATACACGGTGATTTCTGCTGTCCACTCCTCATCTAAGGAAACCGGTGAGAAGGAACGTATCACATGACCAGAAGGAAATTAGGTGGGACATTTTAGGTTAGTAACGCATGTTAAGACTCAATATCTTCATCAGTCATGATGTGTTGCCTCCTCTGAGAAGCAGCAGGAATCCCTGAAACCAGCCTTCTCTCAGGCCTTCCCTGCTGCTCACCATACAGTTTCCTGGGTGGTGAGGTGGGTTTGGAATGGCAACTTGGAGGGTCAGCTGGTGACTCTGGGGGTGGGAAGGGTGATCCCTCTAAAATCTCAACCCCAGGGGTACTGACGCTCTTCCCCTGACCCACCTCTCTCAAAAAAGCTGATGTTCCTGTCCGCCGACATTGCCAACTGCCAATGGCTTCTGGCTGGGTGTGTCCTGGCTGTATAACTCCAGCTCTTCATGTGGTAAGGAGTCCCTCTGTATGTTTTGTGCTTATGGTTTGGCAAATGTCACCCTGCCAGCTCTTGTCAAATCACTGTCACTGCTATAGAGACCAAGCCTCTAGGCCTGTTTGGAGAATGGGGCTTCATTTTGAGATGATGAACCCATGATCCTTTTCCTGGGGGAGACTGGACTTAGGCTTTGTTCTGATTTTCGGGAACCAGTTTCTAATGAGCTTTGTAATGAGTAAAGGGTATATAACTAAGTTATATAATCAAGAACTAAGAGGTATATCATTAGATTGTGAACTCCATTAAGATAAGGACTGGGTCCGTTTTACTCTTAGTGTCTACTTCTTTCCTGATATATGGTAGGTGCTCAATAAATGCTGACTATTGCTGAATGACAGAATACAGTGGAAACTTGATCTAAAAACTTTTTGTTAATAAAAGGTTATAGAGCAGCCGGTGAAAACATTAGTTTTGGACTCAGATTCAAACTCGAGCTCGATCACTATCTCATTGTGTAATCTGAGCAAGTTACCTCCCTGAGCCTCTGCTTCATCTGTTAAATGGACCCAGAGATTGTTCTTCCCTGGATGGCTATGGGGATCAAATGGACACAGCATGTCAGCTCTCAGAGCCAGAGCAGTCATACCCTTGGAGATCCATGTGGCCCCATACTGAGGTCAGTCTGTACTGCCCAGTCTGTACTACTCGAGGCTACTCATGGGCTTGAGGTGAGGAGGGGTACCTTAACATGAAAGTTTCCCTCTAGGAAAACCTACTAATGTTGGCTTTCCTCTCCTCTTCCATCTACAGTGCCTGGCCCTGGCCAGCCTTGACTTTCCTTTACAATACCCAAGCCCTCCTCTGATGCTAAATTCAAATAAAGAAGCATTCTCATTTACTGAGCACATCCATGGGTGCCAGAGTCCTTGGCTCCAGATGAGTCTTCAGGGCCACTTTCATTGGCTCATAGGTGATGTCCCTCTTGTCCAGGAAGGCACAGAGCTCGTATACCTCGGAAATAGTCTCAGTCAGGGGCAGCCGACAAGTCCCCAGCCAGTTCCTGCCCAGAGGAAAGGCCTGTTAGAACCTCAGCACTGCACCCCAAGGGAGTCTAGCTTGCCAACTTTTCACATCTAGAATGCCTTGCCCCTTCCACTGGCTCAAACCTCGTGGCCACTACATCATTTCCTGCTTTAACCAGAAATCTGGTGATGTCTCGTGGGGACTGAACTTGGACACACAGGCTCATCATGTTGGAGCTGAGTTTGACCTACTTCAGCAAAGTCCTCTACATCAACTAACTGTAAGCTTCTAGGCTCTGCCTAAGGTTCTAGAAGCCAGGCCGGGCCCAGCCACTCCCATCCTGCCCCCATAATCATCTGCCCATGACACCTCAGCCACGACATGGCAGCCCGCCATGGTCTTGGGAGATTACTAATACCCTGTGTGTCTAGGAAAGAGGCTGGGGGTCTGAACATCAACCCCCTGCCTCCAAAGGCACTTAGCTTTGCCCTCTGTGACATCAGGGATGGGACATCTCTGGGAGAGATGGATGGTGTGGGCCGCAAAGGCCCAAAACCCCCAGGGTTGGTTAACTTTCTTCCTAGGGGCTCAGGAAAACCCACTTCTATGTTTAGTTTTGGTACCAATATATTTTGTGACCCTAAGAGAGTTGCTCCACTCTGAACATCAGTTTACTTTTCTATAAAACAGGATTAGAATCCATGCTCCTGCACTAATGGAGACATTCAAGAGTTCATCCCCCAAGACAAAGGCCAGTTTTAACCTCCTTTGTAAAGACTGCCTTGCTTGGCTTCTGGAGCTCACCCCCAGTTCTGGCCTTTCTGTGTGTCCAGCAAGCCTCCCAAGGGTTGTGGGATGGGGGGAGGACCTTTGTAGAAAGGTCTGCATGGCAGGGGAATTATCTAGCATCCTGAGGGTTGTGACTGTGGCCTGGTCATCTCAGACCTAGAACAGGGCTAAAAGCAGCAATGGATTGCAGAAAACAGAAGTATGAAGCTGTCTGAAGCCTTTGAACCTTGGGAACCTTTGTACTTGGCATTAGTCCTCTCCTCTAAGGCCGAGTTTTGTGGTGGTGGTGGGTCTAGCTAAAATGATGGGTTTGCCCCCAAGGACACAACTTCCCTTTGGCTCATGGACAGGGCCCCAGGTTGGTTCCTGAGGAAAGGCAAAGACCAGCCTGAGTGGAACCAAGCTGCTCTCTGAGGAGGGCCTTACTTGACATGCTGAAAGAGGACCCCGTTCCCTGTGATGTACAGTCTACTGCCGTCCAGCGTGCTCTCGATGCGGAGCTGTCCCAGTGCGGAGTCTGGGTACTTGACAAGCAGACCCAGGGCCATCATGTACAACGGCTTCACAGACTCCAGGCCTGCTGCACGGACCCCCTTCCCAGGGCTTGGGGGAGGACAAGAGGTCCGGGAACAGCCACCTGTGCCGGTGAGAATGGGGTGACTCCTAGACCCCTCATGGTCATAACTCTATTAGAAGCTTTGGGTCTCGCTTCCTACTGCTGCCTTGAATTAGTACCAAGGAAGCTTAGAGGGAGCTTATTTCCTTGCACAGCCAAATCTGAATCCTCTCAAAATCAGTATAATTTTTCTAATAGTTAGGTTTAGAGGTCAAAGTTATTTGTTAGGAGGTAGGGCTGGGGGGGATTAATTTGCTGTATCATTAACATGGGAATTTCAGAAATTTCAGTAGACCAGCCGTCTGGCCTCAGATTCTTCCGGAATCTCCCTTAGTTCCAAGCTCTGCTCTAATCATCTGTGGGGAAGGATCGGCAACCATAACACAGAACCTGATGTGCATCACAGGCGTCTCAGATTCATAGCCCCTGTCGCTCCAGGCAGAATTTCCCCCAGAGACAAACTATGTGGTGTTACTTTCAGATTCGGTATCTGGGTTGCTGGCTCGTGGGCAGGACCTTGTTCTACTGCAGTGGGCACAATGCACAATCTACAGGATCCTATCCCAGTGGCAACAATGGGCCAGCAGGCAAGCTGCTGGGTGATTTTCATGGATCATTTCCAATCCTCTGAGCGACTCTATAGGAGGGGTCATGCCATCCTTATATCACAGATGAGGAAACTATCCTGAGAGGCTAATTAAGAACCTTGCCCCAGACTGCAAAGCTGCGTGGGGCAGAGCTGGGGTTTGAGGGCAACTTTGCCCATCTCCAAGGCTACTAGAGCTGTTTCCCTTAGTTATGTGCTTTCTAAAAGGCAAAAACCAGGCTTTGTATTTGAGGGCTGCTGCATGGTTTACAGAGCCTGACTGCAAACATGCTTTCCTTCCAACTTCACATGGTTCTTGTGGAATAG
Source organism: Ursus arctos (assembly GCF_023065955.2). NCBI lineage: Eukaryota > Metazoa > Chordata > Mammalia > Carnivora > Ursidae > Ursus > Ursus arctos. The sequence continues at coordinate 22,422,634 of NW_026622863.1, forward strand.
GCACTGCCGTCCTCATCTCTCAAGGACCCATGTTGTCTGAGAAACAGAAGCCCTTGAAGGAGGGATTTGAACTCACCCTTTCTTAAGGGATTGTAAGATCCAGGAACAGGCTCCTGAGACCTTCTGCAGGATGCCACTTGTTGCAGATAGGACTGAACTCCCATTTTGCCTGGGGATGAGGCTGGGAGAGCTGGGTCTAAACACAGGGAAAGACCTGATTCCCATGGGTAAATGTCTGGTGATGCACAGGCCAAACTCCACATGTGCATGACAGTTCTCTACAATCTCAGCATGCCAGCTGAGGCCACGCTGGGGTAGCTAGTGCCCTGCCACGTGCACAGTAGCTTCCATACATGTACAGGATTTGGGAAAGGGGATGATGAAAGGCAAATAAAACACGTGAGGAGGAAACTAGAATGAAGTAGGACTGCGAGCATGAAGGCCTGGATTGGACCTGGGTCAGGAAGTATCAGAAGCAGGCAGACAGGCACAGCAGCCGGAGGTTGTGAAGTAGGGAAACAAGGGAATTTGGGGGTGGTGAGAGAACTGAAGCACTAAGGGAGAATCTGCCTGAGAGTCTCCCATGCCCTCCAGCTATGCCTGGAAGGGGAAGGATGGCAGTGGCTGCCAGGTGCTGCAAGTTCCCAGGTGCTCACCACTTCCACCAGCAGGGCAGAGCCACTGTACCTCTGTGAAGCTTGCCCTTGGGCCCAGCCTCCCTCTCTAGGACATTCAGGCCTGGTTTCCCCACCCAGGCTGGGCCGAGCTACCTACAGCCCCGTGGGGAGGCGGAGCAGCCAGAGGGCACACAAGGTTTCAGGCTGAAATTGCTCTTCTCATATTCTAAGTCAGCCAAAACACCTGCCTCTCTCACCACTGCCCAAAGACCAAAGTGGTTGTGGGAGGGAGGGGAGACATTTGTTCTTGGCTTTTCCAGCTCAAGCATGGACTGCCCCAGAATGTCAAGGGGAGGGCAAGGTCCCCCTGGTGACATACCCATGTTCATCCGGTACAATCTTACAGCTTCAGTGAGCTCAGGGATTTCCAGAATTTCCACTTCTGCTTCTAACGCATCTATGTTGGAGAAATTATCTGGTAGTAAAATCTTCTGTGAGCGTAGAAAATTCACTTGAAAAGCAAAGGGAAACAAAATTGGCTAAGGAGGTTATTTCTGATTCAATTGTAGGTCCAGGTTTTTTGCAGGTTTGTAGTACTGCAATATATCCTAGGCTCTCCTTGTTCTGAAACAATTTCTAAACATACCTGGTTAGATTAGCTTTGAGTCTGTGGTTTCAAGGTGAAAGACCCCAAATTACTTTGTTTTCCTGTGTTTGAGTCCATGGGTGTGGCCTCCCTTGGCCTGGCTTGGGGCTTCCAGGCCAGGCCCTCCTGGTGAACATACTGGCCTTGAGACTTACCCTGTGAGTCTTGACCCAAGAGCAGGTCATTCCAAAAGAGGGAGTTGTCTTGCCGCTTACAGAGGAAGGGCCCAGCTGAGCTGAGCTGGCAGGTGGCACTTGGCAGTTTGTCCCTGCCTGGATTGCAGTGTGGGAGGCAGAGATGGAGCCAACGCTAACGTCCTGTGTGAATCAACTTGGAGATTCAGAAGCACATCAAGACAACTTTCTAGGTGACTATAAGGAATGGCTGGGGTTCCAAGCATTTGGGCCCCCGTACAACTTGGGTGTTTCCTGCCGTATTCATTCTAGGCAGCAACAGCATCTTGGAATCAAAGAGTTCACTCAGTCCACCCCCTGACCAGAGTGTGTCCTAGGGTGGGGGGAAAGAAGTTCTCTTTGTCCAGGTTGAAGATCTCCCTCCTTAGGCCACTAGCTCAAGCAGACAATTTTATAATGATTTTGGGGAACCTTTCACCAGACACCCTCTTTCTCTTTTGTTCTGGATTTAGCGGATATGAGAGCAGGTAGATACCATTCTTTGAAACAAAGGAATAGGAATAGGAAACCCTATTTCCTCATTTTATGGTGAGAGGAACTGAGGCTGGAGCCCACCCAGATGGACACATAAAGATAAGCTAGAGAGTAGCTGACTTTTGAGCCCGGCTCAGGTCCTTGCCCTTCACACCAATACCTGTGGCCCCGATCACTGCAGGCAGCTTCCAGTGACCCTTTACCCCCACGCCATCCCCAAATGCACAGGGAATAAAATAGCCCTGAGGTTCGTGGGAGTCTAATGCCAGGAATCTGCTTGCCTTCCAGAAGGCTCTGTCATGCTTCCACCACCTCAGCCTAAGGAAGCTCCTAATGCCCTAAGCACCAAGCTGAGCCTCCATGGGATGTGGGATGGGGAGGGGTGGATAGGCCCTATCAGCCCCCCACCCCCAGGATAGAGCAATCACCAATGAAGCGGAACTCGCTGCACTCGCACTCGATTAGGGCCACAGTCTCAGCCAGCCACAGCAGATTGTCTTCAGTCACCAGGCTTGGATACTTGGCCACTAGGTCTAGGGGCAGAAAACAGTAGTGTACTTCCTCTTCTGTGTCTAACAATGGTGTGTCCATGAGTCCCAAAGGTGCCTTATCATGTAGGCCTGGAAGAGAATGTGCAGAGGGGCATCACCACCACTCAGAGGCCAGGGCTCTCACTGATCCCAGGGTCCTGGAGGAAGCTGGGGAGATCACCCCAGAGATGGTCATGCCAGGTGCCTCCTTTCCCCCTCCCTGCCCGCAGATGTAACCCTAACACCAAACACAGGAGTATGGTGGGAGAAGGACATGCACATCTATTTTTCCTACAATGAAGGGCAGGAGGACATATTGTAACATTTTGGCTTAGGTACTAAAGGTCATTAAATTCATACTTGTTACCTATCTGGTTGTTTCTAATTGATCAAACCAACCATTGTGACCCATTGTGACAAAATAGATTATTTTGACTCTCTTGGAAGCTCAAAACCCATCAATAATCACGAATGGCTGTTTTGGTATCTCAGGCCAATCTATACTGCAAGTCACCCATCAGACAGTAATCATTTGGGGACCCTTCTTATGCGGTAATTAGAAGTGACATGAAAGGTTGGTGGAGTTTTCTGACTACTAGGAGGGGGCAGAATGCAGCCCAGCCTTGCCCAAGTAAAACCAGTATGCAGAGGAATGAATGTGGAAGAGGATGTTTAGTTCCAGGGGGTAAGCAGCCTTGGAGAGGGCATGTGGCAGGGTACAAGATCAAAGAAGATGATGGAGAGGTAGAAAGATCATCTAAAACTAGTTCAGCAATCAGAGTACTCTCTGGATGGAAGCCACGTCTATTAGGGTGAGGAGAAGGGAAGCTGGTGTGGGCTACAGAAAGGGTCAGCCTGTGGGTATACCTGTGAAGGCGGGGCTTTTTATAGGAAATTCTGAGGGTTTGCTGATACATTTCCATGTCCGCCAGTAGTTCAAAGATGCTCTCTCAGCAACAGGTATGTCTGCAGGCCGTACACGTAGGTGGTGTTTCCCTTCCTTCAGATTATCTAGAGTCTGTTAGATACAGAAAATTACTGCCTTGAAAATTCTAAATTGCATAATTATCTACCAGTTCTAGGGCAAAATACCAGGAAAAATAGCATGTGACTTACTTTGATAAAGTGTTTTGAAATAAATTTAGTCGATCGCACAAAAATGTAAAAATTTAGGTCTACGAGATGATATGCTGATATTCAAAATTTCATGGACTATCTTCTGATTTTTGAAACAATCTTTTTTTGGGTTATAATTTTATGCTGACTAACAAATTTATCTTATTTAAGCTAAAGAGTAATTTATATTTAACCATTAAAAACTGAAGATTTTCTACCATTTCCCCTCAACAACTTGTATACTTGTTGTGATCTGCTTATTTGTGTTCATCCTAATCCTGGAACATGATCTAAGCAGGGACTTGGATGTGGCACAGGGTACCACATTTTTCAAAGCACTTTCATAGACGTTTGCTCGTTTACCCTGACACAGCTCTGTGAGATGGATGTGGTAAATGTCTGCAGTCCCATTTTACTGATGAAGCAATTGAGGTTAAAGGATTTGTGACTTGCTCAAGCAGTCTTCCACGTCCAGAGCTTTTCCACTTGATGGAGCAGGTGACTAGGGGTGGGTACATAAGCTGGAGCACGCCAGATAGACAGAGCTGAAGCTCAAAGCAGAAGGTAGGCTGGTGCTGCCCGTTGCTCAAGGACCCATTCTCCCTCGAAAGGCCTGTATAGGGGGCAGAGTATCATAACAGCAAACCCATTTTTCCTCTCCCTACTCCAGAAGACAATAGCATTTTCCCAAGAAATTGCTGGACATAACTAGAAAAGTAGTTGCTGAAAGGCACCATATGACAATTTCTTTCTCTAAGAGCCTCAAAATCAACAAAACACCTTAGATTCAGTATGAAACTAATAAAAGAACCTGCTTCTAAGCTGAATTACACAGGTGAAGCTCTTGTGAAGCTGCTCATAGGAAGCCCGAGCTTTGAAAGTGCCCTCTGGTGGCCATGGCTATAAACTGCACCCGCAGAACGGCTTAGGTCTGTAAAAGGAGGGAACTAGAAATGGGAGAATCTTCCTCATTTTGGGTGACTGTTGGATTTGTGGAAGGACTGGAAAATGTCAGGGTCATGGGGAGTTCTTTCTGGGAGCACTAAGTAATGGGAGGGAGGAACAGTGTGTGTGTGAAACACCAGAAGAGAGTGTCATTCATTCATTCGAGAAATGCTTGTGTATCACCAGGGCCACAGATACTGTGCCTGGACTCAAGGAGCTCTCCGCTTGGAGGAAAGCTGAGAAGAGACAAGAAAACCAACAATTTATATAAACTGAGATTAAAGGCCAGCATCGTTTTTGAAGTTTCAGGAGTTCCAGGAACCCTAGAATTTCTTTCCACAGCGTTGGAAGGAAATGTAAGCTTTCTTGTTCCTCTTTGCTCAGGATTGCACACAACTTTAGCTTCTATGTCAAGCTGTCAGCTATCCTGAGGAGGGAAACTGGTGAGAGATGGGTTTTCATATGAGGCAGTAGTTGGCCTCAGGCAAAGAGAAATAAAAATGAGGTGCCAGGAAGGTGATGGAGAGACTGGAACAGTTTCTGCATCAGTGGGTGAACAGGATTACTGAATTAAAATGAGATGATAATGATGATGATGATATGGCAACAATAATAATAATAATAACAAATTATATTACTATAATGTGGCAGTATTTGTGCTAAGTGGGATAAAGAAAACAGTGACTGCACAGGAGAGACAGGACAGGTGGGAGGATGGTAAGTAGAGATATATACTGAGGCACCTGCCTCTGTGCCTTGATTGTAGACTTGAGGTATATGGAGGTTGGGGCACCTGGGTGGCTCAGTCAGTTAAGTGTCTGCCTTTGGCTCGGGTCATGATCTCAGGGTCCTGAGGTGTATGGAGGTTGAGGGAGTGAGGGAGATGAATCCAGGGCAGTAAACAAGAGCCAGAGAGTGAAAACCTCTGTAAGCTGGGCTGAGGAGTTTGATATATCCCCTGGTTAAGAGAAGACATTGAGGATCTAAAGCAGGGACTGTGACTTGACTGATATTCCCACATCTCCACCTAGTCAGTCAGCAAGCCCTATGACTCCATGCCGTGCTCTCTGCTCCACCCTCTTCCTTCTTTCCCCTCCCCCAGTCCTGGTCCTGTCATCCCCAGGCCCTCTCTTTACAGTGATCTTTCTTTCTTTTTTTTTTTTTTAAAGATTTTATTTATTTATTTGACAGAGATAGAGACAGCCAGCGAGAGAGGGAACACAAGCAGGGGAGTGGGAGAGGAAGAAGCAGGCTCACAGTGGAGGAGCCTGACGTGGGGCTCGATCCCATAACGCCGGGATCACGCCCTGAGCCGAAGGCAGACGCTTAACCGCTGTGCCACCCAGGCGCCCCTACAGTGATCTTTCAAGCATGCAAATGAGTCCAAACCATTCTCCATCTTAAGAAACTTCAGTGCTCCCCACTACCTATGGGCCATCCAAATTCTCCTTGGCATTGCATGCAAGGTCCTTCACAATCAATGGAGACAGCTGGATATACACAAAAAGCACAAGGGCCCTGAACTCAGACAGACTGGCCTTTGAATCTTGGTCACTTAAGAGCTGACATTTATTGCCCAGACACTTTATTTTTTTTTTTTAAGATTTTATTTTTAAGTAATCTCTACACCCAACATGGGGCTCAAACTCACAACCCCAAGAACAAAAGATGCACGTTCTACTGACTGAGCCAGCCAGACACCACAACCCAGGCATTTTTAAACTCAATCCTCCTAATGTCCCTTCTCCCCATACCAAGTAGTCTTTACTATTATCACTCCCTTTTAGCAAATGGAAAACAAGGCTCAAGAAGGGAACAAGTACTCAGTGCCCCAAATAAGTGGAGATGCTAGGAATGGAACCCAGAATTCTAGAGTCTATGCTCTTAACCCATTGCCTCCCATCTGTCACTAAGCCTCTAGAAGCCTCAGGCTCCTCACATGCAAAGTGGAGATAGTAAAATCTGGAAGATGTTGTTATAAGGATTAAAGGAAATAATATAAATGTTAATTTCCTTTCTCTTAGTGGTCAAACTACCTTTCCAGCTTCATCTCCTACCATTCTTTTTGTCTGCATCCCATTATCAGTGACACTAAACTCCATAAAACTCCAAAGACACTAATGCCTCCTCAACTTTGTATATACAATTTCCTCTTCCCAGAACACTTCTCTCCTCCCTTCTCTGTCTGAAAAGCCTGGAGCCTCCCCTAGATAGAGTGGGTCATTCTCCTTTGTTCCCAGAGACCCCTCCAAACTTCTTTCTCTGGGTCCCTGGCTTGGTTTCAGGCCTGTCCTTTCAGGCTTTGGGGGAAGGACTGGCTTGATGCATCCCAGCTTCTAGTCTAGAACCTAATGTGTAGTAAGTGCTCAGAATTGCTGTGTTAAATGAAAGAATGCATGTAAATGGAGAGATAGAAAACTGAGTCCTCTGGAAAGAAAAGCAAAATGAGACATGAGGGAGCCCAAAATGAGCTGGCAGAGAAGCAGACTGCATTCACAAAAACTGAGAAAGATGCTGAGGATGCAAAACCATAGGAAAAGCCAACACAGGATTACAATGGGCAGAGCCCAGAGAGTTCAGAGGGCAATGAAGGCAGTGATTCCATCTTTGGACCTAGAGTCCAGAGGGTAGATCTAAGGGGGAGAGGGACAAGGATAAAGGAGAAGAGGGAGACAGGATGACAGGACAAAAGGTCTCAACTTGGGTTTGACTGGTGATGGATCAAAAGATGTCAGGTGAAGTAGAAAGAAAAGAGAGTAAATCCAGGGAAAGCCTGCAAGAGACAGCAGACCATTTGAAACCCATGCTATGCTGACTGCATCAGAAGAACGTGAACCTGCCATTTATCTCATTTGCAGATTCAAATCCTGAAATTCTGTCTCAGGGAACAACAGTGCCTTGAACAACTCTAAATTGGCCATTGTGGAAGGGATGTACTGAGAAAGGGAAGTCCCTGCCTGGGAAAACAACCTGTTTAAGGATGGGCCTGGACTCCCTTATTGGAGGTGCTATTTGGTACCCAGGTATACCCTGTGGGGTGGGTGGGTATGACAGTCCAACCAGCTTGAGAGATGTACTAGCTGAGGGAAGAATGATCTATTTTGTAGAAATGAAATCTCCATTTCTTGCTACTTCTACAAATGTGAAGTGTGAGCTATGCCTTTCTCCAAGAAAGGTATGTTTGACAAATCTAAAAAAAGAAAAACATACAAATAAATCCCAAAAGATCACAATTCCTGCCAGTCAAGTCATGCTGCATGCACTAGGCCCAGAAGCCTTAATTAGGTTGTTTTCTAAACTCTGTCAATCCTTGCTCTGAATTCTAGAAACACGAGGCCTTCTACTCATGGGAAGCCATTTAGGTGCTATATGAATCCAAAGAACACATTCCCTAACCCCCTCACTTTGCTTTATTGTTCTCAATAACACCTACTTATTTATTTACCATCTGTTAGTCTCCCCTAGTAGATACGACCTCCAACACCATGAGGATCTTGCCTGTTTTGTTCTCTGCTGTATTTGCAGCACCCACAACAGATCCTGTGGGATCCCAATACATTTTTATTTATTTGAGAGAGAGAGAAAGGGAGCACGAGTGGGGGAAGGGGCAGAGGGAGAAGCAGACTCCCTGCTGAGCTGGGAGCCCAACGCGGAGCTCGATCCCAGGACCCTGAGGATCATGACTTGAGCCGAAGTCAGATGCTCAACCTACTGAGCCACCCAGGCACCCCTCAATACATTTTCATAGAATGAATGAAGTAATGAATTAGTGAAGAGAATTTCAGAGAACTTAGCTTCCAGCTGTCCTTTGGCTTTGTTGACTGAAGTTGCCACAGAGTATGTGGCTGGTCTCTATGGACTCCAATTCCATGTCTATCTGCCTGAATACTTTTACTATTCACATGCTATGACCCAGAAAGTTATTAGAGGGAGGATTTCTTTAGGGAAATATAGACCCGAATTCAGATGGCTAGTTACTAGCACAAGGATAATTAATGTTACTTTTGCCTAGATAGTAGTGAAAAAATATGTCAGTCAGAAGCAGTATGAAACTAATGGCCTGTAGGCGAGTGTGTATATGTGTAGGTATGGTCACCAAAAGATGGCTGACAAATGTACTACTGTAAGAGCTCTGGGATTTAACGGAGGTTTTCCAAAGTAGAACCGCGCTCAGAGATGACTTATACTCTGATAGTGGGCTGTTGGAAGGAGCTTGGAGGAGCTCACAAATCTCCAACTGCCTTGTAAAAACAAGGAAGGCCAGCATCAATCTGAAGCTCAAGGGAAACAAGGCCAGTAGAATAAAAGGATGTGTAAGACAGCTGCTATCAGCCAAAGAAGTCAAATAAGACACAACGACCAGCATCTCAAACCTGCCCCTCCCACTGCCACCTCCAGTTCCCTGACCTGCAGAAGTAGATTCAACTTTCATAGGTCATCTTGGGTACATCATTCAGTGTTCTCTTACTGGATGTTTATTAAACACCTGTTATAGGCTGGGTACTGTGAGAGGCTAGCAATGCAAACATGAAAAGAATACAGGCTAGTGAAGGAGAAAGATATATGAATGCCTGATCCAAACAAAATAGCATTGATAGGTGACAGAAAAAAACTCTGAGAGCAGAGAAACAAAAATTCTGCCTGGAAATGTCAGGCTAGGCTTTCCTTTGATCATACTTAGGGTTAACCTTAAAGGAGGATCATTCTAGGAAGAAGAAATAGCAAGTTGAAAGGTGTGAAGAGAGGCATCTGGGACATGGCTGAACTTCAGTGTGTGTGTGTGTGTGTGTGTGTATGTGCGCCCATGCATGCACGTAGGTGTGTATGTGTTGGGATAGGAGCCAGTGCAAGCAGGCACCATATCAAGGGTTGTCCACTTACCCATATATCCACAAACGAGCTGTGCTGTTGTGATAATTATCTACTGTTTATGTAATCTTCCTTTCCAAGATCACAGTGGTAATCTGTCTTCACATTGTGAGTAATAGGAAATGTGAGACCTGTTATTGTGAGACCTGTTTTCTTAAAAGCATCATTTGCATGATCAACATAAAAACTGCCTGGCTCCCTTGAGCACAAGGAACGCAGGTGTGTTTGTGTTGCTTGCTGGTAACAGAATGCTCATAGGCAGAATAATTTAAGTTTCTACACTTAGAAGTCCCCAGAAGGCAGTGGAAAAGGAAACAAAAGTAGCATGCACTGTCATACTAAGTCCTCAGTGGGCTTCAACGGGACAAGTAAAAGGGAATTGACAGTCTGCCAAAAACCTTGAACCCTTGGTGAGTGACCCTGAAGAGAAATTTCACACTGCAGTAGCAGCTGACACTCAACCAGGCTGATAGTTTGTGAGAAGCTTGAAGCAGTTCACATTTAGGCAAAGGAGACTTCCTAAATTACATAGAAAGTTCTAGGATACACTATAATGTTAATGTACAGACCCGAAATGACTACTCTGTATTTTTTCTGTGAACATCCAGGCTCATGGATTTATATATCAGCTTTGATGACTCCCAAAATTACACCTCTAGATCAGATTGCTTCCATGAATTCCAGACCACATCCTGCTGCCTTTTCACCATTGCCACTTGGATGTTTAATAAATACCCTTTTCTTGCCTCTCAAACTTAACACATTCAAATCTTAATGCCTGATTTCTCCCCCAAACCCTGCACATCCCTTGGAATCTACCATTCGCCTTACTGCTCAGGATACAAAGGAGTTATCCATTCTCTTACCCTACCAACGATTCATATCAATAATTCATTAGCAGGGGGCGCCTGGGTGGCACAGCGGTTAAGCGTCTGCCTTCGGCTCAGGACGTGATCCCGGCGTTACGGGATCGAGCCCCACATCAGGCTCTTCCGCTATGAGCCTGCTTCTTCCTCTCCCACTCCCCCTGCTTGTGTTCCCTCTCTCGCTGGCTGTCTCTATCTCTGTCGAATATATAAATAAAATCTTTAAAAAATAATAATAATTCATTAGCAAACCCTGCCAGTTCTATCATTGAGACATATCCAGATTTGAACAATTCTAACTCCACTATTACCACCTTAGGCCAAACTACCACTATATTTTATCTGGATAATATAGGATCCTCCTAACTGGTCTTCCTGCTTTTCCTGTGCCCCATTAGAATGTAGGCCAGGGGTTGACACATTGCAGGGCTTGAACTCATGACTTTGAGATCAAATTTTGGGTGCCTCACGCAAATTTTTTCTGTTAAAGTGCAGGTAGTAAATATTTTAGGCTTTGAGAATATGGTCCCTGTTGCAACTGTTCAACTCTGTATTCTAGCTCAAGAGCAGCTATAAACAATATATAAACACATGAGCATGACCATGTTCCAATAAAACTTAATGGGCACTGAACTTTGCATTTCAGATAATTTTCATGCGCCACAAAATATTTTTCTTTTGGTTTTTGTTCAACCATATAAAAATGTAAAAACCATTCTTAGCTAACAGGTTGTACAAAAAAGGTAGTAGACTGGATTTCATCCATAGGCTATAGTTTGATGACTCCTGGTCTAATATTAGGACAGAAGTCAATGATATTTTTATAGTTTTATTAAAATATATTTAATGTGAAATGCATTCATATTATATATAAATATAAATATAACTTTATTTATATATAATATGAATGACAAAATCTCCAATTCAAATTGTACAGTTCAATGGTTTTAGTATGTTCACAGAGTTGTGCACCAACATCACAATCTATTTCAACATCCTAAAAAGTAACTCTGTACCCATCAACAGTCATTGCCAATCCTGCTCACCCTATCCTTTCTACCCTGTACCTCAGCTCTAGGCAACAACTAATCTACTTTTTGTCTCTGTAACTTTACCTATTATGAACATTTTATATAAATTGAATCATACAACATATGGTCCTCAGTGTCCGGCTTCTTTCACTTAGCATAATGTTTTGAAGTTCATCCTTGTTGTTACATGTATCAGTACTTCATTCCTTTTTGTCGACAAATAGTATTCCATTGCATGGATATACATTTTGTTTGTTTATTCATCAGCTGATGAACATAAGGATTGTTTCTACTTTTTGGCTACTATGAATAATGCTGGTTTGAACATTTGTTTACAAGTTCTTGTGTGGACATGTTTTAATTTTTCTTGGGTATATAGTTAGAAATGGAATTAACAGGGTCACATAATAATTCTAACTTTTTGAGGAACTGCCAGACTGTTTTCCAAAGAAGCTAAACAAATTTACATTCCCATTAGTAGTGTGTGAGGATTCCAATTTCTCCACATCCTTGCCAACACCTGTTATTGCCTGTCTTTTTGATGATAGCTATCCTAGTGGGTGTGAAGTGATATCTCATTGTGGTTTCCATTTGCATTTCCCTGATGGCTAATGATGTTAAACATCTTTTCATGTGCTTATTGCCTTTTTGCATATATTCTTTTGAGAAATGTCTACTCAAATCCTTTGCACATTTTAAAATTTGATTATCTTTTTGTTGTTTAGTTGTAAGAGTTCTTTATATATTCTGGATACAGGTTCCTTATCAGACAGGTGATTTGCAAATATTTTGTTTCATTCTGTGGGTTGTCTTTTACACTTTTTTGATAGTGTCCTTTGAAGCACAAAAGTTTTTAACTTTGATGAAGTCCAATTTATTTTTTTTCTTTGGTTGCTTGTGCTTTTGGTATTGTACCTGAGAAACCATTGCTTAACCCAAGGTCCAGCAATCTTTTTTAAACATAAATTTGATCATTTTACTTCTTTCTTTAAGGATCTCCTGATGCTACCTATAACATTTAGAGTAGATTCTATGTCTTTAATGTGGCTTATAAGACTCTGCAAGATCTGGCCCCCAGCTTGCTCTGACCCCACCAGCTACCTATGTCATCTTTCTACCTTTCATTCTCTCAGACAGTGGCCTCTGAGTCTGCCTCTTCCAAGTCACTCTAACCTCAGGGCATTTCTATTTGCTGTTCCATATGCCTGGAAGCTCTTTCCTCAGGCAAGTTTCTGCTCAAATGTTGTCTTATCAGTGAGGTCTGCCCTGACCACTCTTTTTAAAGGAGTGGCTTCCCTGGTCTCAGTCACTTGCTATCTCCTTTCCACATACTACACATCTGTATATTTAATTTTTATTTTATTTTTTAAAAATATTTTATTTATTTGAGAGAGAGAGTGAGAGAGAGCACGAGCTGGGAGGGGGAGGGGCGGGGGTGGCAGAGGATCATGACCTGAGCTGAAGACAGACGCTTAACCCACTGAGCCACCCAGGCGCCCCACATCTGTACATTTAAAAACAGCAGGTTAGATGTAAATGTTCTGTTCTTTCACCTAAATTTCAGTACTACAAGGGCAGTGGCTGACAGAATAAAAACTATACACTCAGGCGCCTGGGTGGCTCAGTTGTTAAGCGTCTGCCTTCGGCTCAGGGAGTGATCCCAGCATTCTGGGATCGAGCCCCGTGTCAGGCTCCTCCGCTCTGAGCCTGCTTCTTTCTCTCCCCTGCTTGTGTTCCCTCTCTCGCTGGCTGTCTCTCTCTCTCTCAAATGAATAAATAAAATCTTAAAAAAAAAACTATACACACAAAAAGAAAATCATATAAACACATTGTGAAACCTCAAGAAGTCCTAGAATACAGAAATGCCCTCCTCTTTCGCTATTACACATGAAGCACTTCTCTGTTTTTCATAGCATTGACATTGTATGGCTATATGGTTCCTTCCTATATCTCCAGTGTTTGGCCCTTGATTGGTGCTCAAAACACAATAAATATTACACTTAGAACCAAGACAATAATAGGTATTAAGTGTGCCCTTTGGACACCAAAGCTACAGGCTGAAAGGAGGTGGGGTGGGCAGGTGGGAGGGGTGGGAGAAAGAAGGAGTGGAAATGTGGGGGGATTAGGAGGGGTGAAGAGTAGAGCAGCAATGTGAGCCTAGGGGTCTGTCCTCCAGAAGCTTCCTATCTCATTCTGCTTGTTGGCTCTTCTGCATGGCTTTCCAAAAAAGTCTACTGTGTTACAGAAAATCCTGAGTAGGATATACAATCTGCTGAGTGCATAGTAACTTTAGTTAGCAGGAGGCAAAGTCCCATTTTTATTGCTAGGAGCTAAATCTGAGGGATATTACAGTGAGGAACACCAACACTTTAGAACAGTTTGGATATGTGTTGTCCCATATGGTAGCCTTTAACCACAGGTGGCTACTGAGTACTTGAAATGCAATCATCTGAATCTGAGATGTGTTATAAGTGTAAAACACACATCAGATTTTGAAGACTTAGTACAAAAAATGTAAAATATATCAGTTTTAAAATACTGATTACATGTTGAAATGATAGCATTTTAAATATATTGAGTTAAATAAAATATTATTAAAATTAATGTCACTTTTTAATTTTTAAAAAATATGCCTACTAGAAAATTTAAAATTACCTGTGGCTCACATTTTATTTTTGTTGGTTCATTCCATGTTTTCCTTAAAGCCCACAGGAATAAGGCCTGGTACCCAAAATGTTTTCAATAAATACTGGCTGAATGCATTAAGGTGGACTGCCTGAGAAAAGACTAATAATTGGAAAACTCCCATTTTCTCCAAGGAAAGCGTTCATACATTTATGCAAGAACCTGATTTTTGGACAGGCCTTAGTAGTGGGGAAAGTGACAGAAATGTGTGAGGCTGGTGATTTGCTTGAGATGGCTATTGATTCTCCAGCTGTATTTACACTCTGCTTCAAAGAATAAACATCATTTCAATTAGGCCCGCCTAAGTGTTTATTTCTTTGAAAACACTATTTCCAAAACATAAGCACTTGTTTTACTGTATCTTTAGGGAGGCAGATCCACATGATTTTTCAAATAATTCTACTGTTCACACAACTTGGAACTTTGGAATTGGACCCACTTATTGGCCTCTGAGTTGCTACCTCATATTCTGAAGTTGCTTCCCAGATAGATTTTGTTTCAATTTGGAAAGTGAGGATAGAAAAGGAATTAAAGGGCTTTATAAACTGTTTGTATAATGGGCTTGTGTTCTTTAAAATGGTTCTTCAAAAAATTGCCTTGATCTCTTTGATTTTCTGCAATGAACAAGTGACCCCTTCCTTTTCCCCACAAAATGGTGCTTTGGCATAGAGTGATCAGCAATTTTGACATGCCAAGCCATGTAAGTAATTTTGAAGCCACTTGTAATCAATTCTAGCACTCCATTCCAGAGGTAGTTGAAAAAAAATTTTATTTCAGGTGGGTAGCCTTAAAAAAATAAAAAGAAAAAAATACTACAACAAGTTGTGTTGGAATATGTTAAGGGTTTTTTTAGGGTTTTGAGTTCCAAATATATAATAACTTTTAAGAGAAAACATTAAATTATTTAGTAAGGAATATCTGCAAAAACACTCACTGTGAAATGTTCTCATTCCTATATGACCCAGATATGCACAATCTACTTCAATTTTCTTCTAAGAGGTGTTGGGGAGGCTCAGTTGGTAGTGCGCTGAGCTGAACTGTGACTTGCTGGGTCAGTGCTTATGGAGATG